>NC_047086.1:331010968-333808468 GCF_902459505.1 Geotrypetes seraphini
GGAGTGATGCCCACATGCTCTTTCCCATCATGGCTCCTTTTCCAATAAGGCCACCATAAGTTCCTAGTGGCAGCCTCACGATACTAGCAAGTACCACATGATTGCTGGCAGTGGTGTGGCAGCCATATTGGAAAAGGATCTATGATGGACAGAAGCAATTGGCATTGCTCTTGACCAATAGACACTGCTAGACCACTAGGGCATAACAAGGTAGGCCAGGGAGCCTACAGAGGGGAGGGGGGAGGACTGATTTCTACTTACTCCACCCAAGCTCCACCTACAGACTACCTCAGCACCAACTGAACAGTGCAGAGACATTTTTCTGTAATAGGGCTTAATTTATGGGGTAACAGTCTGGAATGCAGTTCCACCACTTATTCTCAGACTCCAGTGTAGTAGGGGCATTCTGCTGTATCCTTTCCCTTCCAGGCAGCCTGCAGGGAAGAGGAGGGGAGGTGGTGAACTTGAAGCAAAGCAAAGAACAGTCACTACTCCCTAATCCAGTCCCTCATCTTCTGTTGCTTATATCCCTCCCAAGGCTCTCCTGGCTCTATAGTTCCACTTCCTTTTTATCGACAAATTAAGCCCTGGGTAATATTCAGTACATTGTCCAGTTAAGTGCCACTGAATATCAACAGATGGCCAGAAGCAATTTAACTGGACAGGAGCCTCTCCTACCCAGTCAAATTGCTTTGAATATCGGATGGTGTAAGCAAAAGCATGTATCTACAGTGGTTGAGCTGAGTTGGAAGGGGGCACAATGACTGAAGAATACTACTACTATAAATTATTTATAGGGCACTACCAGACATATGCAGTGCTGGACAGAGTCACAACGGAGATAGTCCCTGCTCAAAAGAGCTTACAATCTAAACAGACAAGACAGACAAACAGGATGCCAGGGTGGGGAATTCAGTTAGGGGATGGTTAATTTGCTGGCTAGGATAATGAACAGTGATCAGTGGGGAGTAAGGTTATGGATTGAAGATTATATCTAAAAGGTGGGGTTTCAGTCTTCTTTTAAACAAGGGAAGGGAAGGGGAATGATGGATGAACTCAGGTAGATTATTCCAGGCATACGGACCAAAGTCTAAAATTAGTAGTGGAGGAGAAGGGTACAGACAAAAGCAACTTATCTGAGGAACAGAGTTTTCAGGAAGGCTTATATGGAGAGATAAGAGAGGAGCGATACTGAGGGGCTGTGGCATGAACACACTTGTAGGTTAGCAATAGGAGTTTTAACTGTATGTGAAGGCGGATAGGGAGCCAGTGAAGTGATTTGAGGAGAGGGGAAAGATGAGTGTAGAAAGGTTGGCAGAAAAAAATGTCATGCAGCTGACTTTTGCACAGATTGCAGGGGAGAGAGGCGGTTCAGGGGAGACCTGTTAGAAGTAAATTACAGTAGTCTAAGCATGAGGTTATAAAAGTGTGGACAAGGGGCTGGGTAGTATACTCAGAGTGGAAGGGGCAAATTTTGGTGATGTAGAGCTAGAAGCAACGGACTTTAATAATCTGTTGGATATGCACAGAAAAGAAAGACAGCAATAAAAAGAAAGAATACACCCTAGGAATTAGTAACTGAATGCAAAGCACCATAGGCCAACTGAATTGAGTGTTGCACTAATCAGAAAGAAACTACAGGCCAAACAACATAAAAGTTTCAGTTATAAATAAGAAGCCTTATTTGAATGCCAAATTCAGAAGCATGTATCGGAAGCAATACAGCATTTCTGTTTCAATAACTGCCTAATCATTAATTTGCTCATCTTCATTCAACTTCTCTGTCATTTGTAAACTTTTCTCTGGATCCACTTCTGAAAAAATGTCCTTTATTTAATGCACTAATAAAATCGACTTCAGAAAATCACTCAAAACCCACCTTTTCAGCAAACAAGACCCTTAACTGACCCTTCAGATAATCTCAAGGCCCCCTACCCGACTCTTCTCCTGCACGATAGCTCCTATCTCCCCCTGCTTCTCCTTCCCACTTCCTTCCTCATCCACCAAGTCTGACCAAATCCGATGTAAATCCGATTAATTTGTTGTAATTCTGCCCTCTTCATCTACGAAGTTGGCTAAACTTGTTGTAAATTTCCCTTTTCATCTGCCAAGTTTTGGCTACAGTTGTTGTAAATCCTATAAATTTGTTGTAAATCTACAAGTCTATACGGATCCTAATCTAATTTAATGTAAACCGCCTAGAACTCGCTGGGTATGGCGGTATATAAGAATAAAATTATTATTATTAATTATATCACATTAGACGTCCTCCTTATTTTTTCTAACTTATTGCATTTCTCTACTATCAGAGACACCGTCAAGTATTCAGTACAATTCATATTACATAATTGAAAACATATTGGTTCTAACTTCACATTTTGGACAGGCACACTTTAAAAATGCTTTTCATAATATTTGCAGGATTTAAAATGTCTTGGCTTGCTTTGTTTGTTTTAACAATGGAAGTAAGAAACTGTTTAACTGTACTACGGCAGTCCAGGTAGTTTGTGTATTGCACTTAAGTTTTAAGTGGATGAATTGTGGTTTGTCTCTCAGTTCTTATAGTACAGCTAAATCTGTCTCTTTCACATAAGGATTTTCAAAGCTTCTCTTTATTAAGGAGGTGATCGTTTCTCAACATAACACAATTATTTTTTACACTCTGTTGGTTTTATGTAACATAAACTGGTCTAATATATAATCATGGCCATACCTGAGATCAAAGGTTTGAACAAGGGTTTTTCTTCTTTAGTCAGATTAATGGAGATATTTACTAAACTATGTAAAGTGATTTGCATTAGAGAATGTGCAAGCAAAAAACAACGTTTATAATATTGAAAGTATTCAAAGTTTTTTGGGAAGTCTTCAGAATATGCCAACCGCCAGCCAAACAATTTTTAGGCTCAGACACTCAAAACGGCAAATTCATCCTCATCAGACTTGCTTTTTGTGCTTTGTGCTATTGTGAATTGTATTCGCTATGTGTGCAACTTATTATCTCTATCTCTATCAAATAAATAACTTCTAAAAAGAGAAGTAAACTTTATATTTAGCTTCATGTGTTAGCTCTGCATGAGCGGCATATTAATTATTCTTAGGTGTCGGGTAGGGACCTGTCAACTCCGACATGTTTCGTTCAAAGGCTTTCTCAAGAAGAAGTCCTCTGCAATGTAAAACAAGCAGATGAAAGATTCTCCTCATAATAAAAAATCAAAACTAGCATTTGTAACCTAAGGTACCCCTTCAGTATTGCTCCACTGTTTGTTTTTAGTCAAAAGATGGCCGCAGCGTTTTTTTTGGTTCTGTTAAATCTCCTCCTCCTCAAATACGTCATCAAATGACGACAGCGAAAACCGGGAACATTTAAAGTAATATCATCCACTCTATTTCCTGGATGAGTCCAAATGGGGTTACCGTATTAATGGTAAATATCCCGCATTGCTCACTGAAGTTTAGACTCCTTTCATAATAGAGAATGACACGGAAACAAATTTTTCAACATCACCCGCAGAAACTCAATTTCCCCATCCCCATGAGTTTTGTCACTATTCCTGTCCCTGCCCCATTCCTGTAAGCTCTGCCTTACCCGCACAAGCCTCAGACACTTATGATTTTAAAGTGTTTGAGGCTTGTGCAGATGAGGACAGAGTTTGCAGGGATGGGGCATAAGATAAGATAAGATCTCACGGGGACGTAACGGGAAAATGAGTTCCTGTGTCATTCTCTAATTTGCATTAAGCTGCATGTTATTTTAATGATCCACCCATTTTTTGAGCACACAGTACATTATTAGAGTTTTAGAGCAAACATGGAATCTTGGAGGCAATATTTATTTTATAAATGTATAACTCTGCTATAACAAAGCTGTTCACAAAAAGTAACATGCATTAAAATTATAATACCAAGCACTACTAAAACAAATATAAAATCATCTCATTATTACAAGATCAATAAAATTGCATATAGCAGTTATAAAGCCAATAAAATCACTTTCAAGTGGCCATAAAAATTTACACAAAGAATGTTCTTAAACTGTGTAAAAGGTACTGTTACTAGTCATAGAATGGTGTATTTGTCTAACATCTGCACCCAACACCTTCTGACCATTTGCTCTTAATAATCTTTTGGACCTAGTATACAACTACACTGCCTTTTTAAAGTACTGAGGTGCAGTGCCATAAAGACTTTGAAACACCAGACACAGTACTTTGAACTATATTCACTATTTGACTGGTAGCCAGTGCAGTTGTTTTAGATGTGATAGTGCATGCTCAAATCTACCTAAACTACCAATCATATAAGCAGTTGCATTTTGAATTATTTGCAGCACATATGACCTGATCTGTGGTAACCCCAACTAAAGCAGGTTGCAATAATCTAATCTGGACAAAATTAAACATTGCAGCAACCATCCTAAAATCATAAACTTTCAGCATAGCTTTCAATTTTGCAACTGGTTTCAAATAATTAAAAAGACTTGCACCACCCCCAAATTTGTTGTTACTGGTTTCATTGCAGTCAAACAGGAGGAGTCTTAAGCGCCTGGACCAATCAGAGCCTTATGCCCCCCCCCCCCCGGTGCATCCCAGGATGCACCAGGGAGGAAAAGGCCCACCATTTTGAAGAGGCGGACCTGCCAGCCGGAGAGAGTATGCATCCCTCTAGCCAACCATGGACTAAAAGGTACATGGGTGTTGAGGGGTATGTCAGGGAGAGATCACTGGTGGCAGGAGGGAATGGGCATTCCTTCTGTTGGGGGGGGGGTCAGAGGAGTGGACATCACCAGTAGCAGGAGGAAGTAGGCATCCCTCCTGCTGAGGGGGGGTGTCAGAGGGGTGTGTGTGTGTGAAAATCACCAGCAGCAGGAGAGAGTGGAGTATGATGGGGGGGAGTGTTGTGAGTTGTCAGGAGGATGAGGCAAAATTTTTATGGCAGGTCTGAGCTGTCAAGCTAATCAGCGCTCAGGCACTGACCAGAAAGTAAGGCTATGGCAGCTCAGACCTGCCAGAAAATTTTGCCTGCAAATGTAGGACAGCAAGGTTAGAGAATCATGAATCGCCCTGAGTGCTCATTTAAATATTAATGACCTCATTGTAATACATTTGCATGGTAGAGTCGGAGTCTGCCAGAAAGCTCAGAAAAGACCTTAGTGAGCCCTTTTGAGAATTGGCCGATAGAATACATCTACGCTAAACTGGCTGGAACTGATTTAGCGACCATTAGTAAAGGCACAGTGGGTTTTGAGAATCTTCCCCTGAGTTTTGTCAGCTAAGGGAAATAGTGGAATAATAAAGGTGATTAATACCAGAGAGAAGTGGGAGGTTAATGTACTAGCATTCACATCTTTATAAGGTATAAAAATGTATTTATATTGTAGTGGAGAATCCATTATGCTTGTTTATCTAAGGCCCAGCAAAATATTAATCCTAGCCTGCAAGGCCTGTGCTCTATGGAAGTTGGAACATTGACTCTCTCCCCCCAATATTCAGCTGGCAGCGGTCTGCATTTTTCTAAATACTTACTGTCACCAGTTACATTACGCCCCAATGTTCAACGACAATCCATGTCCGGGCACCTGCACTATGTGGGCATAGCCCCAGGCAAAAAAAACGCAACAAAGGTGATCAATTGGTGCTCAGTCTCTTTGGTACGGACAGCAGCACACGCTGGATCTCCTATCAGATGTCAACAGTTAATGCTGGTCTCACACGGAGTGGTATTTCTCATGAAGAGTGAAAGACTATGAGTATTTGTACATCTTATCTATTATGATATAACCATAAGACTCCTGAGGCAGGCCCTCTTGGGTCAAAACACGATTGTGTCGAGTCAAATACAATAAAAAGAGACTGAGCATCAATTGGTTACCTTTGTTGTGTTTTATTGCTGTTCACTTTTGTTAAGGCAGATTCTCCTGTGGTTTTCCACATAGTTCCAGGCAGCCAGATCGCCCAGAGCTTATGCAAGCACAGAAAATTTATATTTATGTTTATTGGTATTTATATACCACTCATTTGTTACAACATCAGTGCAGTGTACATCAATTAAAAAGGGAAAGAATGCCAATAATTATAGCAGAGATGTAAAGAAAAAAATATTTTTAAAAAAATATTAATTTAGTTGCTGCATGATCCAATGCCCAACTAAACATTAAAGAGTTATGCAAGCCTGCATAAATGTTTTTCTTTTCTTTTCCCCAAATAAACTCCATGCCACCTCCCCCCACAAATGCTTTCTCCCCCTCCTCGCATCAAAGTCCACTCCCCTGCCACTCATCCCCTGGTCCTACCTACATACCTGGTGGTCCACTGGTGGTGGGGGGGTCTGCGGGGGCAGGAGCGCAGCCCCCTTACTCCTGCCTCCTCACAATGCCTGAGACCACTTTTAAGGTGGCCACCAACAACTGCGCCAGTTACAGAATCTGGGCCTAAGAGCTCCTGCATTATTTTTTTTGTAAGGCCTTTGTGCTAACAGAAAAATTAACGCAAGACCTGCAAAAATATACTGCTGCACAAAATATGGATTTAGCACACAGGAAAGTCCCACATTAAAAGCATACTTAGCTTATATTTTAGTATATTTTAGCAAAAAGGCTCCAATGTTTCTATAATTGTGCTGGTGCTTCTGACCACTAAATTTTGTGGAAGTCATTTTACATGACTCTTTGTGACAGGTCAACATTTACCCCTCCTCCCCCCCCCCCCCCCATTTTTACAAAAGGTTTTTAGCGCCGGCCGGCTCGCTGAATATTCTGCGCTGCTCCGATGAACTCTATGATCATTGGAGCAGTGTAGAGTATTCAATCTGGTCAGCACTAATAACTTCTTGTACGCTTTTGTATAAGGGTGAGTTAAATAGGGACCATTATATTTGGGGGGGATATTGTTTGCATGAAAATTTAGCAGGAAACTTATACTAGCATGCCTTCTTCACTAATATGTATTGTGTGAGTGCCACCTCTGGCTTGCCATTTTCAGGCTTGAGAATTTGTTCATGCCCTTTGCCTCTCTTCACTTCAGGTATTATACAAAATTCTTTTAGAACTCATTAAAAGGGGGAGAAAAACATGAACAAAACCAAAGCCAGTCTATAGTTTCATAAGTGGTACAGCAGTACATGTGTCTGCACACACTGTACAATAGACTGGAGATCAAGGCCAGAAGAGAATGGATGTATCACTCAAGCACAATGTTACGCTCCTAATGGACACAAAGGAATTTGGTCTCTTGTACAGATGCCCCTATTAACCAACTAGTAGCGGTTTTTACAGTACCGTTTCAACTGCAAATATGGCTTAAGGTGAACCTAAATCTTTAAAAAAAAGAACTTGAAACATTTAGAAAGGCTGCTTTTAAAAAGCAGGCCTTTCTGGACACATTGTGCTTTAATCCTGTTCCTTTAAGGTTTTATTTTTATGATATTTTTTTAAAATATATTTCATCAAGGCTGGGATGTACACTCTAAGTTCACCTGGACTCTCCCTCTCTGAACTTTGCACCCTCACTTCTTCTCAGCTGCTTACCGGTAAACAAAGTTTCTCATTGTTAAATCAGAGTTAATTTAATAAGTGTTACCTAGAGCTTGAGAACGTTAATAAAGCCGTTTTAGCAGCTAGCGTGTGTGTGTGTATATATTTGAACCTAATTAGGTGGAGTGGTGATTTTGGCGCTTCAGTAACATTGCAGCACTCAGAGCAGACCCTTAAAATACCCATAAACTAAAAGTTCAAAAAGCAATCCATAAAAGGGAGTGATTATAAAAAAATTAAATACACTGGAATGCAAGGTTCCCGAATGATTGCAATGTTACATCCCCAATGGGATCAAGTGGCAGGATGTTAATACCCCCTCTCTATTTTTTGAGGGGGTACAGGAGTATACTACTGTTAGGTGGATAATTTTGCATCTGAGCCCTAGGTGGCAGGGAAAATGTCTCCACCCTTCAGTAATTATATAAATATCAAAGAAAAAATATGCATGAAAATAGATAAAATTAAAGTGTATTTAAAAAAAAGCAATATAATATTTATTGAAACTAAGTACACCTGGAACAATCTTGACAAATAATCAATCTCCCCCCCCCAATTTTTTTATAAACCCGTAGCATGGTTTTTAGCACCGGCCACGGCGGTAACAGCTCCGATGCTCATAGAATTCCTATGAGCATCAGAGCTGTTACTGCCACAGCTGGCGCTAAAAAGCGCACTATGGTTTTGTAAAAGGTAAGAGAGATATAATAACCTAGCACAGTAACACATTACAGAAACAAAGGACAGAATGACAGCTCAGTTGATGAACAGTATTCAAGAGAAAATCCTTAGGACAGCATCCTAGCTACTTTGTTCTTAAAAGGTTTTCTTTTACAGCTCCCTTTTCATCCTTCATGTTAATTGGTCAAGGCAAATAGACTATTATCTTCTAACTTTCCACTAAGATAGGGGCGTCACCTATCAACTTTACCATTTAATATAGCCCTGGAATTACTTGCCTTAGCAATTTACAGCAGTACAGTACTCCTCTGATATATGCAGGGGTTCCATTCCAAGAACCCCCGCACATTTTGAAAACCCATGAATACAGTTTTTCACCTGTCAAAAGGCAGGAGAGGGCAGCTGGAGCGCCGGCGAGTGAAGAAAATCACTTGCGGTATGCTGCGACCACCTCTTCCTGTTGCTAAAGTAAGGCTACACCAATCAGGAGCTGCTTTGACACGCAGGCTCCTGACTGGTGTAGCCCGACTTTAGCACAGGAAGAGGCGGTCAGAGAATACTGCGAATTAGTGAGTCCTAGAACCGCGAATTCACGGGGGAACACTGTACACTGTGTGGGGTCCAATACAAATTGACTAAAGTTTGATGATGATATTTTGTTATACCTCATTGTTGATTCGCTTCCTCACTTTCTTAGCACTTTCTTAGCAAACGTATTGGGATACAAAGTCAATTATGATGCCTGAGGTTCTGCCATTGAAGCGTCCAGGATATTAACAGCTGGTGGAAGGTTATGTTTTGACTTAGTCTGCACAGGGTATAAAATATCTTGGACTTCCACTCTGCTCATCATTATCTGTACAAAGATTAGAAGGGGAGGTCTACTTTTGAATTGAGTGGAGTTATTTGATTGATTTGCTGCTCAGAGAGGTTTGCTTTTGTTTCTCTTAGAATGGTTAAGATTCTGAGATAGAAATTTGCAATGGGATCTTATTATTTAGATCCTTTCCCAGTCAAGAGAATAAATGCCAGATTCTCTCTGTTTTTGGATTGTTAGGTTATTAAATCAATTATTGCAAAAAGGTAGAGGTTAAAAAAAGAAATTGCCTATGAACTACAGTATCGGCCAATGGCACATTGGCCAGGTGTTGACCAAAGGATGGAGATGCACATGATATGCTATTGCCCTTTTGAATGAAGTTAGAGTTGCTCACTCTGTTTTGACGTCCAGAGGTTTTCATAAAGAACAGAACTTTACAGGCATCCAGCAACAATCACAATCTGAAGTGTGGACTCTGGGCATTCCCCAGGGATATTTAATCTTCGTATATTTAAGTCCTTTAGGAATAATGTTTACTTTTGTTACACCATTCGTATGCAATTTTCCCAGTGGAAAATTACCTCCAGGCACTCATATGAAGACCATTTTGACTGCATACAGATATAGATGTATTAAAATGGTTTGAAAATTAACCCTGGAAAAAATAATATTCTTTGGCTAAGGGATCCTTTTATCAAGCTGCGGTAGGGGTTTAATGCACGTAATACCGCGCATTAAACCACCTGCCGCGCTAGCCACTAACGCCTGCATTGAGCAGGCATTAGTTTTTTAGCCGGCCGTGGGGGTTAGTGTGTGATGAAATGTCCGACGCGCTAACCCTGCTAGCGTGGCTTGATAAAAGGACCCCTAAGTGGTTGAAAGAACTTACCTTAAACTGTCTTTAGCAGTAGCCTCTATTTCACTGCAGAATGAGATTTAAAGGCCTTTTTACTAGTTCTCTAGAATTTGCAGTTCATGTGTTTTAACATGGGATTTTACTGGGTGATAACTGCAATTTTTAAGTGGCAGTTTTTGAGGGCATTCCCACTTTTTATGCAATAATGTTACCATTAGTGCATGGTAACAGCAGAAAGTTGGATTATTGTAATTCGGTCTATTTAAGTCTAACCAAGAAAATTCTTCAAAGACTTCAGCAGATCCAGAATATTGCAACTAGGTTGATCTTTGCAAAAAAAAAAAAAAAGCAAGTTTGATCATGTTTCCCCGCTTTCGTTAAAACTTCACTGGCTCCTGGTAATTTCTAGGGTTTACTTTAAATGTGCCTGCCTAACATTTAAGATCTTGCGTGGCACTCTCCCTCTTTTAATTCCTCTATCTTGGAATTCTGCAAGACCTGATATTACCAGATCTATCCAAAAGCTTATCTTTCCCCCCGTTAAAAGGTGTCACCCATATTGGAAAATTAGGGGAAATTTCTTTAATTTAAAATTATTGAGCTTTGTAACAATTCTCCTGTCCAGCTTTGTGATTTAGGCTCTTTCCAATTATTTTGAAAACATCTGAAAACCTGGCTATTTTCTAAAATGTAAACTTTGCTGCTCTCCAGACAATCACTAATACTTATTATATTTTCCTTTCTTTAAATTTTTTGTACACCGTGCCAAGCTCTATCTTTATAGAGAAGATGCGGTATATAAACGTGGAGGGGGATAATCGAAAGGGACCGTTTGCGTCTAAGTCGCAAGTCGTCCAAAGTAAAAAACAGCCTAGGACACATTTTCGAAAACTACGTCCAAAATTTTTTTTCTTTTGAAAATCGTCTAACTATACGTCTTGCTGATCTGATCATCCAAGTCGCTAAATTGTCCATCTTTATACCACATTTTCATCCAACTTTTCGTCCAAGTCAAAAATGCCTAGAACAAGCCCTGTTGGACGTGGGAGGGGTCTGCAAAGTGATGGACTGAACACCCAGACATGCCACCTAAATAGTGGGGTACCTTACAAGGCATTGCTGTGAACTTCACAAAAAGGGTGCCATGTTATCATCTCACTAAAGCTCCATTATAGGTCATGGTGAGCCCCCCAAACCACCTCTAGAATCCCCTAGACCCACTTATCTACCACCCTAATAGCTCTTATGGCTGCAGGAGCCACTTATATGCCAGTAAAAAAGGGTTTTGGGGGTGTATAGGGGAGTGCACATGTTTAAGTATCAATGCAGTGATTACAGGGGCTTATGGGCATGGGGCTTAAGCCACCTCTGTGCTAGATGACTAGGCTTTCCTATGCCAGGAGGCCAGGTGATGATGGTCTGGAGGCTGAATTTTAAAGGTGTGATTAATATTTTTATGGGTGTAGGGGGGTCGGGGATAACTGGGGTAGTGTGTGGGGGTCTATTTTCAGTGCTTATCTGGTGATTTTAGGTGGTTTTTTGTGACTTAGACCAAGTTAGACCAAGTTCCGTCCATCGTGGGCTGTATAACTTTTGGTTATACATGCTGCACAACTAAGTCTAAGTTGGCCCATGTCCCGCTCAACTCCTGCTCTCGACACTCCTCCCGAAATGCCCCGTTTAGCTTTGGTCATTCAACAGCACTATGTAGGCCTAGTTCGTTTAGAAATACATCCAAAACTTGTTTTTATTATTTGCACTTGGACGTATTTGGTAAATGTTCGTCCAAGTGCCGACTTAGGCCGGTTTTTGGACGTTTTTCTCTTTTGATTATGAGCCCCTTAAGGTTTAGTTTAGTTTAGGAACACTTAGGACTAGATTCTATAAGAGGTGCTTAAAATTAGGCACACACCTTAAATACCCAAATCATCTTACTAGATTCAATTAAGAGCTTTAACAAACTCATAATTGAGGGGGGGGAAGGCTAATAGGTGCCCACCCAATTCTGTAAAAAGTAGGTGCCTATTGCTTGGCACCTAGTGGTGCCTAACGCCAAAGTGGGCATGTTTGGGCGTGGAGACAGACATAGGCATTACTAGGCACAATTCTCTAAAGAACTTAGGTACCTACAATGTAGACCAGTAAAACCCTAGCCTACATGATTTTGATAGGCACTGTTAGCTGCGATTCTCCAAATGGCATCTAAGTGTGATTGACACACAGCCGGCGTGTGCCGATTTAGGCGTTGTTTATAGAATCCGACCCTAAATGCCTCCTATTTAGGGGCTGCTAAGTACTCCTGCATTAATTGCATTAGCCAATTAGCATAAAGTATAAAGCACTAGCTGGTTAATACTTCCACACCTACTCCGCACCCATGCCAGAACCCCCGAAATAAAAATTCTGAAAAAAAAATTGCCATTTCTTATCATTTCTATAGTGCTACTAGATGTATGCAGCACTGTACACTAAGGACCATTATCTATACATGTTGCCCCCAAAATCAGTACTGACTAGAATGGCCTCTATAAAAGATATGTGCACCTTATAGAATCATGCTAAGCACCAGTGTGCATCATAGCTTTTAAGCACACCCATTTAGGCCAAGGAAAACCAGGGCTAAATAACCTACACCTAACTTGTGCACAGATCAGGCATATTCTCTAACAGTGCGCCTAACTTTTAGGAATGCCCACGATCCGCCCTTGCTTCTCCCCCTTTTCAGATTCACGTACTGCTTCTAATTAGTGCCAATTTGCATCAGTTATTAGGTGTTAATTTCCAATTATTGACAATAATTAGGCTTGGTAAACAATCTGTGTGCGCACATCAGCTGTGCATACCAATTTGCATGCACAACCTATGTCGCTTCACGAAGGGGTGTTGCTGTAGCTGAAAAGTGTGTTATTTTGTTACATGCTATTTTTGCAGAAAAGAAATTCTATGTTTTGACATTGTTTCAGATCATTGATTGAACCATATCCACGCCACTCTCTTCTTGGCTGGGCTGAGAACTTTTCAGCAACCCTGGTAGGATGACCAACTGGTTCCATTTTTTTGTTTGTTTCTTTTAATTTAACTTCCTGTAAGCCTAAAGCTGTGGTACATTCAGGTATTTTTCTGTCCCTATAGGGCTCATAATTAGGGCAGGATTAATTTGTTGAGGGCCCCTAGGCACACAAGTATACTGGGCCCCCTGCCCCCACCCCACCCCACCATGCGCTCAGGCGGAAACAGGAAGCTGCGTCAGAGGGAAGCTTTAGGCAAGTAGCACCGCTTGCACAATTACAGTTCCCGTTGCCTTTCTTACCCGCGTTGCTTGCTTGTCTTACTTTCCGTCGATGGAGGGGGGGTGCCGCATTGCCGATCGGGGTGGGGCAAGCGTTGCCGATCGGGGGGAGGGCCCGCGTTGACGATCGATGCAGGAGGGGCCCATCGCCATTTTGAAAAAACAATGTTGATGCCTTCCTTCATTGGACCCCCCTGACCATTTCGGGCCCTAGGCACGTACTTATTTGGCCTATTGGTTAATCCTGCCCTGCTCATAATCCGAACCAGTATCTAAGACAATGAATGGTTAAACAACTTGCCCAAGCTCACAAAGAGTTGCAGTGGGATTTGATCCAGGCTCCAGTGGTTTTCAATCCATTGGCTAATCATCAGGTTACTTCTCCACAGCAGCCCATCTCATTTCTTGCAAAATTGGAAAGTGGCAAATTATCTATATCTGCAAAATGAAGCTGTCTTGCAGAAATGGAGCCAGCTGGCAACCTTAGCCTTATGCTTATTCTTTCTTTGGTCCAAAATAAAGGTATCATGAGTTACATAAATGATAGCATTTTGCAACACAGTAAATAAATACTGATTAACACAAATCTAGCTGTACGATGTCATCAATTATAGGCTTTCTTTTATCACCGTTCTTACTAAATTAAATTCATCAACTAGGAAAAGGCTCTCAGGATAACATGAGATTTCTCCTTCCAATTGCTCTAGTGTATGAGTTCTGGATCTTGAAGGCCAAAAAACCATCTATTTGAGTAAAGAGCTATAAGGCAGCTATAAAAATTATGGATCACAGAAATAAGCAATTAGTGCTATCTTCAATTGCTTTATTGGCACTATTCACTCGTTAGAATGGAGGCAGCAGTAAAACAGATTGCAACATACAACAGCATATGGGATTTAACATTATCATGCTATTCACTGCCAAGAAGTCATATTTTCATTTGGATACGTGGAACAGGCTATCACAAGGTTTTCAGCATTAAATGTGAGTGACCTCTCTTGTTATTTTGACTAACTGGGAATTGTTAAGGTTGCAATTGAATCAAAATAAGTGTTACCATAAAACAGTCATTAGAAAAAAATATGACTTTGCAAATTGACTTGGGCCGCAACACCCTTGGCCCACTCTAGCTAGGCATGATTGAGACAATAAACTCAACCTCTGAAGTGTGGTGGAGAAGGGGAGGGGGGAGATAAAAGAGGACTTGGGGATTTGCCAGTCTTCCCAACCAGCTGCCATGAGCTTGCAAAGAAATTGGTTGACTGCCCAGCCAATCACAGGTTAAGTGCCACAAAAGCAGCCATTAACAGAGCAATGGGAATAAAAGACCAGAAGTTATGAGAGAACACAGATACAAATAAGGTAGAAATTTTATGCCTGATGTTAGGGGGTTTTTTTCCCTTTGGCACTAACATGTCAGTGTTTGGAGCTCTTATGCTGCATGGCAGCGAATCTTAGTTTCAAAGATGCTAAGTAAGCACTGTAAGCAGGCATACTTCTGATTCAAGGTCTCCTTTAGTTTTTTGCTCATGCCAGACAAGCATCAGTAAGAGCTATGCTATGACATTCAGAATGTTAATATTTGACTGAAAATAGCATGTCACTTTTATAACAAAGTGTTCCGAAAAGATGTTTCACATTGTTTATGTTTCTATAAAGAGATAATGGTTACTGCGGATGGGCAGACTAGATGGGCCATTTGGACTTTATCTGCCGTCATGTTGTTTCTATGTTTAAGTCAATGATCTAGAAAATGAGGTGCCCACATGTAATGGTCTTTAAATTCCATCACAGAGCAATCCAGGGCAAAGGCAGTAACCAGAACTCCAACCCCCATCCTGATCCAACTTCTCTGGCGGCGGCGAAAAGGGTGCTTGGCATGATTAAGAAGGGGATCACGAACAAATCGGAGAAGGTTATCATGCCACTGTACCGGGCCATGGTGCGACCCCACTTGGAATACTGCAACCAGCACTGGTCGCCATACTTGAAGAAGGACACGATATTACTCGAAAGGGTCCAGAGAAGAGTGACTAAAATGGTTAAGGGGCTGGAGGAGTTGTCATACAGCGAGAGATTAGAGAAACTGGGCCTCTTCTCCCTTGAAAAGAGGAGACTGAGAGGGGACATGATTGAAATGTTCAAGAAAATGAAGGGAATAGACTTAGTAGACAAAGACAGGTAGGGAGAACGAGAGGGCACTCTCTAAAGTTAAAAGGGGATAGGTTCCGTACAAACGTAAGGAAGTTCTTTTTCACCCAGAGAGTGGTGGAAAACTGGAACACTCTTCCGGAGGCTGTCATAGGGGAAAACACCCTCCAGGGATTCAAGACAAAGTTAGACAAGTTCCTGCTGAACAAGAACGTACGCTGATAGGGCTAGTCTCAGTTAGGGCACTGGTCTTTGACCAGAGGGCTGCGGCGTGAGCGGACTGCTGGGCATGATGGACCACTGGTCTGACCCAGCAGCAGCAATTCTTATGTTCTTAAAAGATACGGGGGACCTCCAGTGGAAGGAGGGAATGGGCATCTCTCCTGCCTTTTTGGGGGGGAATGTGGAGGGTATGAGATATTGGGGGGGTGCCTGGTACGGGAGTGGACCTTCGGTGACAAGAGGAAGTGGACATCCCATTTCACTGCTGCAGGGGAGTCGCCATGGCAGGAGGGAGTGGGCATCCCTCCTGCCAATTTTCTTTCACATGGGGGTAGGTTCAGCATGGCAGGAGGAAGTGGGCATTCCATGGGAGGAGCCAGTTTGTGGTGCCAGTTCATCGAGAAGAGCCATCACCTGCGGGAGAGTATTTTTTTTTTTTCTAACGGGGCAGATGTGCTTTTTATGGATTGCTAAACTTATTGAACTAAAAAAAAAAAAGCGATCACTTTTTTTAGTGCATCGGGAAACATGTTAGAGTATCAATTGCTCTACTAGTTTATATGGCATTTTAATATTAATTAGCTTATTTGCATGGTCAGTTCGGGGAAATGAGCGATCATACAGAAAACCAGGCGGTAAGCCATTTTCTGCATCGGGTCAGCAAATGCAATCATTGCTAAAGCTGTTAAAACAGGCTTAGTAACGATCACTGGCTTTAGAGCATGTGGGCCTGTGTTAGCACATAAATTTAGGCACTTTAGTGCTGACTTATACAATTATTGTACAACGCCAATTACACATGTGAGTGCCCTTGTACAATTGTTGCACTACAGGGCTCATATTCAGATTGTGGGAGACAGCTGGCTATTGATGGTATTGCCAGTGATGCTGGAAATTCAATGCCGCTGAACTTAGCAGGTCACCTGCTGATTATTTATTTGGTTGATTGGTTTTATATCCCGTCCTCCCAGAAGAGCTCAGAACGGGTTTCAAGTATACATAATAAAGCTTATTTATGCAAAGTGACTGCAAACATATCCCCCCATTTACAAAAGCGCAGCACGGTTTTTAACGGCGGCCATGGCGGTAATATGGCAAAACATTGTCAGCCAAAAATGGTAATCCCCCCTCCCTTTTACAAAACCATGAAAGTTTTTGTTAGCACAGGCCAGTGCGCTGAATTATCTGCGCTGCTCCCAGCACTCAGGGGGGGATAGTAAACAAAGCTTGATAAAACACAATATGATAAAACATGACATGTGAGTCATAGCATGGTGAGCTTAGTATGGCAAAACATAGCATGACAAAGCATGGCTAACCTAGTATGATATGACATGGCAAAATATTATTGGCGGTAATCAGCTTTGTTGTACAACCAGGATAAAACCAAGAGAATTGACCCAATGATCTCCACAGACAAATCCAAGAAAAAAACAAAAAATAATGTGGAGAAATGATGTTCCTGAGATGGACTTTATTAATATTAAAATAATATTAAAACTTGGCAAACCACATAAAAACCTCTAGGACACAGTCCGCTGTAAAGCTCTGGACCCTAGACAGTCCATGTTTCGACAGCATATCTTCTTCAGGGGTCCCTATGAAGTCCTATGGTAAAGATATGTGGATAAAAATGCCATTCGGAAATAAACTGATCCGTAAAAGCTGTGTGCAGGACAGGGGCTCAAAAAGCCCAGGATATTCAGCCAGAGATAGCCACCTATGTGCTATTTGGCCGGCCAGGAGTCATTCCTAGCAGGCCAAAAAGCATTGCATATCGGACGGCATCTGCTTAATTTTGGTGCATAAATTGTGATGCCCAATTATAGAACTGTCCCTATAGTGCATGTATACTTCAATGACGTACCCTTAACATGCCCTCAACATGACTTTTTTTATATGCACATACTTCTCTCTTTTCTCCTTTTTCCATAAACCTTCTTATACGCATGCATTTCCCATTTTTATGTGCCCATATCCAGTGCAAGCCTTTTAAAATATCCCCAGCATGTTCACCTCTAAAGAACTTAACATATACTGTAGCAATAATTCTCCACAAGTCTCTTTCTTAAAGCCCAGCTGTAATACACAGGAGTACATATCACAAAGCTATACTGGAATCTAGCTGAGCTTTCTTATTTTATAAAGGTACCTGACTCTGGGGACTACGTGTTTGGAAAATGTCAATGTCCTGTTCCATTAAATGAAGGTGATCTTACTGAGTCAGTCTGCAAGGGCACTAATTGCTAACCGAACAATATCACTGCATAACAGGGCTATGCAGTAATTCAGTTTAAATAATTGTTACCTTCTCAAGCTATCATTCTACAACAATACAAGAGACTAATAGGTTTCAATAGAACTACATAAACTTAGTGACAAAAATGAAATGGTCCATGAGCAGAAACTATAATAAAGTAAGACCCTATGCAGCCGCTAATTGAGTTACAATTGCATCAAAATTCTTTGAGGGCCTCTCAAGATTTCAATTTCAACCAATTTACACAAAACTTTATACCACTGTTTTTTTTGAAAGATAATGATGCAAAATTTGCAATCGGAATATGTTACATGTGCATTTCTCTTAGATTGCTTTCTAGGAGTGTGAAAACCACTTTTAATATTTCCTTTTGCAGAACTAGAGAAACTTGTGCTATCCTCTGAAGAAGAAAGGGGCAACAAATAATATTTATTGAAAATAACGACCATATTTTATATTGTGAATACTCCTCTTTAAAAATAGATTTCTTACGAACATTTTTTTTACAGCCCTAATGGCCTAGGGTGTCACAATCCACCCAGCTTTGATGCAGGGCATACACAGCTAAGGAAGCCTCCATCCCAAAACTGTGCTCCATAAGTGAAAAAGTCTGAGGACTGCCAGCCCCCCCCCCTCCTTCCCACTCCCACCATCTTCATCCCAGGATCCCAACTGATCCAAGAAGTTTGGGGAACAATAATGACAAGAGTGATCTCATTTGCTCCTTCCTCAGACACTGCCAATTCTAAAAAGGCACTTCCTGATTCCTAGAGATATTCATGATGCTACTATTAGGTAGTCAGACTGCTTTCTACTGCCTGTGAAAAATAGTTCAAAATGCCTGAAAAACTTCATCCATATACCTCCTCCAAATCCCCAGAGGCAGCTCAAGGCACTGCCCCAAAGTTCAGCACCACCTCTTCCCCTTCTTCCCCACCTCCAGAGGGCCAGCCTCTCCCCCTTCCCCTCACTTCTTTCTACCCAGGTCCAGAATCCTTCTTTCCCTTCCCCCTGGTTCCAGCATCTCACCTTCCTTTCCCTACCCTGGCCCTGTATGCAGCATCTTTCCCCTCTTTCCTTCTCCGTGCTGCCACCGCAGTCAACAATCATTACATTTACAGCAACTAATTCATCTAAACTCGTTTACGATCCCATATGCCCCACTAAGAATGTTGAGATCTTTACAGGAAAATAAGTTGGTTATACCATCGATTAGAAGAACAAAGTGGGAATTTACTAAATCTAGAGCTTTTTTGTTTTGTTTAGCGCCAAGTTTATGGAATCAATTGCCAAGGTAGATCCATTTGGAATTAAATTTCAAATCCGTTTAGAAACTTTTGCAAACATATTTGTTTAATTTATCATTTGGACATCCTCCTTGCTGCCGCCACTCATCTTATAATTTGTAATTGGGAGGATAACATTAAACTCAACTTTAGTGAATGGTGGAGCTATGTGTGTTCTATATGTAAATATGAAAGTGTTATCGCTATAAAATCTTGTACAATGGAACTTGGGCACCAGTAGATAAATATTGTAACCATTTATGAGAACTTATCTTTATGTATCAGCTTGACTATATATTTCAGTATACATTATTATAGATTTGTAATTGTTAAATATTGCTTTGTTTATATTTTATGTACTTTTGTTATTAACTTTTTAAATACAATATAATTTATTGAAGAAAAAAAAGATGGGTATAGAGAGTGCTCATTCAAAAGCAAAAGTTCTAGACTTTTAAAAAACAAACTTTGTTCGGATGGGGGATTAAGTCAAGGAATTGTCTGGATGGGAACATCTAGAAGGAGTGCAGTTGGCAAAACTGAAATGAGTTATTGTAAGGGTGACAACCCATTTTGTGAGGCAAGTAAGTAAGAAGAAAAGAAGGCCGCTTTGGTTCTCAAAAGAAGTAACTGAGAAGGTAAGGAATAAGAGGCTAGCTTTTATAAACTACAAAAGAACACAGAAAGAGAAGACAGGCGAAAATACCTAGAAAAATTAAGAGAGGCTGGTCGTGTAGTCAGGAAAGTAAAGATGCAAATGGAAGAAAATATAGCTGACACGGTAAAACAGGGAGACAAGATAGTTTTTAGATATATTAGTGATAGGAAGAAGTGCAAAAGTGGCATTGTGAGACTCAAAGGTAAAGGGGAGAATTATGTAGAAGCTGATAAAGAAAAGGCTGAATTGCTTAACAAATATTTCTGTTCTGTGTTCACAGCTGAAGCGCAGGGAGCGGGACCCACAGAAGACAAACTTGAATAGGAATGGAGGAGTGGAAGACCCTGATTGATATTCGTGAGCTAGCTAAAATAAAAGGTAGACAAAGCAATGGGGCCGGATTGTGTACATCCGAGGGTGCTGAAGGAACTTAGGGAAGTTCAGGTAGCTCTGCTGACTGACCTTATCAATGTGTGTCTCTAGAGTCGGGAGTGGTACTGGAGGACTGGAGAAGGGCGGATGTGGTCCCTCTCCACAAAAGTGGAAGTAAGGAAGAAGTATGGAATTACAGACCAGTAAGTCTGACTTCTGTGATAAACAAATTAATGGAAATGCTTTTAAAGTAGAGAATGGTGAAGTTTCTGGAATCCTGTGGATTACAGGACTGGAGACAACATTGATTACTAGAGGTAGGTCTTGTCAGAGGAAATGTGCTAGATGTAGTGTATTTAGATTTAGCAAAGCCTTTGACACTCTAATAAATAAACTGAGTGCACTCGGGATGGGTCCCAAAGTGACAGGATGGGTCAAGATCTGGTTGAGTGGAAGTCGACCAAGGGTAGTGATCAATGGAGATCACTCTGAGGAAAGGGATGTTACTAGTGGTGTGCCTCAAGGTTCTGTTCTTTGGCCTGTTCTTTTTAACATTTTTATAAACGATATTGCTGAAGGGCTCTCGGGTAAGATTTGCCTCTTTGCAGATGATACCAAAATCTGCAATAGAGTAGACACCCTGGATGGTGTGAATAACATGAAGAAAGACCTGGCGAAGCTTGAAGAATGGTCTGAAATTTGGCAGCTAAAATTTAATGCTAAGAAATGCAAGGTCATACATTTGGGTTGCAAAATCATGAGTGAATGGTACAGTTTAGGGGGTGAAGAACTTATGTGCAAGACGGAAGAGTGGGACTTGGGTGTGATTGTATGTGATGATCTTAAGGTGGCCAAACAGGTTGAAAAGCTGACAGCAAAAGCTAGAAGAATGCTAGGGTGCATAGGGAGAGGTATGGCCAGTAGGAAAAAGGAGGTATTGATGCCTCTGTATAAGACTTTAGTGAGACCTCATTTAGAATATTGTGTACAATTCTGGAGGCCGTACCTTCAAAAAGATATAAAAAGGATGGAGTCACTCTAGAGGAAGGCTACTAAAATTGTGCATGGTCTTCGTCATAAGGTATATGAGGACAGACTTATATATATATCAATCTGTATACTTTGGAGGAAAGGGAAGAAAGCGGAGATATGATAGAGATGTACATGAGTCGAGTTTCTTTCATTTGAAAGGAAGCTCTGGAATGAGAGGGCATAGGGTGAAGTTAAGAGGTGATAGACTCAGGAGTAATCTAAGGAACTACTTTATTACAGAAAGGGTGATAGATGTGTGAAACAGTCTCCTGGTAGAGATGGTGGAGACAGAATGTGCCTGAATTCAAGAAAGACTGGGATAGGCATATGAGATCTCAGAGAAAGGAAGAGATAATAGTTACTGCATATGGGCAGACTGGATGGGCCATTTGGCCTTTATCTGCCATCATGTTTCTATGTTTCTAAAAGGCTGCCAACTTTATTTTGCCAGTTTCCTGTGATATGGTGTGATTTTTTATTTTATACCCAGTCTATCGTTACACAAACATCTCAACAGCTCACAAAATTATATGAAAGACAACATTATAAAAATATTAAAAACAAATATAATACAGAGCAAGCCATCATTATAAGTGCCCTCCCCCCTCAAAACAAGCATCCTAGGAGAACTAACATGGTGTATTCATTATCATTCTCCATAAATATGTGCAAAACTGCCAGTTTTAAAATTTCTGATGAAGGACCAAGTAACTTCTCCTGTCTAAGCTCTAAAATGAGCTTGTATCTTCATGCAGGGCCAGAACATTTGAGTGTTTTATTGATAGTCAAACCAAATGTCTCCAAAGGGAAAAAGCTCTAATATTCCCTTCTGTGAAGAGCACAGATCTAGGACCCTTATTTTCTCATTTGCTCTTTGAATAGTAAAACATATTATTAATAGTTGGTAAAGTTAAGTATAACAAAAAATCATATATTGTTTGCATTATCCACAGGTCCTCATATTTTTCTACATTTCGCTTCAAGTTAATTTGCAACCACTCAGTCACTACAATAAGACAACGGTTTAACTTATTAAAAATCAGTTCTTTATTCAGTCTTAATGGAACAAAAAAGCTATAAATCTTCCACATAGAAATAAACTTGAATGTTACATTTTTATTTTGGCTCTGACAGAGATTTCAAAAAATGTTGAACAATAAGGTGACAGTGTGAAGCTCTGTAAGAAGGACTCCATACATCAAACACCACAATGAAAGTAGATGTTCTGAAATGAATGCTCCCCCTCCCCCCAATAATTAGAACATACGAATAGCCTTACTGGGTCATTTAGCCCAGTAACCCTTTCTCATGGTGGCCAATCCAGGTCCCTAGTACCTGGCCAAAACCCAAGGAGTAGCAACATTCCACGCTACTGATCAAGGACAAGCAGTGGCTTCCCCCATGACTATGGACTTTTCCTCCAGGAAATTGTCCAAACCTTTCTTAAAACCAGTACATCTTCCAAGTTCACCAAGATTTCTTTCAGTTCCTCTGCTTCATCACTCTTGAAAAACATTTCTGGTTCAGATAAATCTCTAGTATCTTTTTCTGTAAAGACCGAAGCAAAGAATTCATTTAGGCTCTCTGCTATGGTCTTATCCTTCCTGAGTGCCCCTTTTGCTCCTTGATCATCCAACGGTCTCATGGTTTTCCTCACAGGTTTTCTACTTCTGATGTACCTAAAAAAATTGTTATAAGTTTTTGTCCCTTTTGCAAGTTTCTCTTCATATTCTTTCATAGCTTTCTTTATCAATGCTTTGCATCTAACTTACCAGTGCTTGTGTCTCTTCTTATTTTCTTCATTTGGATCCTTTTTCCTTTCTTTAAAGGTTATTTTATTGGCTCAAGTAACACCTAAGTTAGATCAGGAAGAAGCCCTGGTGCTTGAGTGCCAGCCCAGGATCATCATACATAATGATCAGACTGCAAATGTTGGAGGGGGATGTGAAATACAGGAACAAATCCCCAGGTACTTGCAAATGAAGGGCTAGATCCCAGTCCTGGTTTCAGCTGAGCTGGAAATGAAAACAAAGTAGAAAATGAAGATTCAAGACCATGTGGTTCCTATCTTCAGATACAAATAAATGACTCTGGTAGACATCTGAAGAAAGGACCTAATTTTACCATGATTTCATCTAAAAAATTTGTTGACAGAAATGGCATTTTTGCATTTGATTATGCTACTGTTCACTTTTGGCCTCTCTCTTCACCTACTTTTCTTCCTCCTCCCCCTCCTAGCTCAATTCCTGGGCTATCCCTAGGAGAGAGAATTAAAGTGACACTTACTTGCCTCTTTCCTCTTACTGGCTTCAGTCTTCTAGTACCATGGCAGATCTTGTGAAACTACAGAGCCTCACTCCCTTGAAATCTAGAGAATTAAGCCGGCCAAGGGAAGAGATAGGCTTTCTTTGTTACCTACCAGCTATTTTTTTTTTCTTTGTGGCTTCCTTTTCTCCTTTCTTACCTAAAGGAGCATTCAAGAGTCAAGAGAGAGGGTAGACAGCCTAGGACTCTTGCCAAAAACTTGGACTGGTGCCCTGGAGTCAGGATTTGAAAATCCCAAATACTGTTAATCAAACTTTTTTTTTTTTCTAGAGATAACTTGTGGGGTTTTTTGGTCAATCTCATCAGAATAACCTGGAGTGGGTGAAAGATACAGAAAGTCAGTGTCTCTTCTTTCTATTTTTCTGTTATCTCTTGCATTTCCTCCATTCTCTACTGTAGTTTCTCTTCCATCTGCCTCCACCCCAACCCATCCATTTTTAATGCTTTCCTTTCTTCTCCAATACTTTATAAATATGATCATTCTAAACAGTGCTTTGTGTTATGAATGAAAATATAAAGTGTACCCCTGAATGTAAAGAAAGATAACTAAATTCATATGCTTTTGGTTTGGAGAAATATAGTTTATGCAATATGGAAATATACAGCTGAAAGTGCTTTCAGTATGTTCTTACTAGCATTTTGGTAATTGCAAAACAATCATAAATTACTTGTATGCAAAGTGAAGCCATCTAACGCTTCCAACTGGGGTCCTGCAGACAAGTTCAAACACTCTTTTCAACACAGGTGCATCAGCTTCCCATCATTATCTATACTCTTTACATTTAAACGCTACATGAGAGTATAGCCACCTGACAGCTATAATACACTGCAGATAATAGTTACATAGCATGGTGTTAACATGGGTATTGTGATAAGCAAGTACTGGTCTAGACAGAAGCCAGACACTAACATTTTCCAAGATGTAACATCTTTTGCAAAGTATAATAGCAATGGTCTTCAAGAACGGGAAGCTTTTCTTGCAGACAGCATGTGGTGAAAATGCTGCTGCTTAAAATAAATATGCAGTAGAAATGAGGCTTAAAGAGCTCCAAATGAGAACTCCATTTTAGTTTATGAGATTAGTATTTCTCTTTTTTAATTTAATTTTGACTGCTCTAGTGCTTTACTACAAGGGGTGTAAGGAAAAGTCAGGCTCCTTACTTAGTGTTTGATTCTTCCCAAGTGGTTTTGGCATCCAGAATACCAATAAAGGCCAAATATCAGATTTTCCTAAATTATCTATTGCCTTTATTTGATGCATTTTCATATATTCCAATAGTTGTTCGCAAGTAGGGTTACCAGATTTCTTAACAGAAAAAAAAGAGGATACATGGTCCCACCCCAATCTGCCTCCAGCCTCACCCTGGGACCATGGCAGGCACAGAACCTGACTGATCAAAACGCAAACCTCATCTCTTCTTCCTCAAGCTCAAAGCCACACCTGGAGGGCCTCCAAACAAACGTGGATGCAACAAGATGATGTCATACACACGCTATTGTATCAGAAGCCCTCCAGATGCGGCCTCAAGTTCAGGGCCTTCCAAAACCTGAACAAACTGCTGAATTTTGGAAATCCATTAAGACATCCAGACAGTCCTCTAAAAAGTGGACATGTTCGGGTTTTTCTGGACATCTGGTAACCCTATTCACAAGGGCTCTGTGAGGGAATACGTGTTTAAGGGAATCTTGACAGCTGACCACCAGAGGGTTTGTTTGTTGCTGAATGGGTTACTGATAGATTTTTCCCACCCTAGAGAGGGGGCAGGTATACAAGAGGGACCAGGAAGGGGAAGTGAAAGAATGAAGCCAGGGAAAGAAGACAAGCATACAGAGAAGGTTGCAAGGCAAAGTGCAGAGTGAACAGGGAGTTTTAAACTGTACTGATTGTTTTTAAGACCAAAAAGCTTAGCTTGACCCCACACATTGAGGGAACTGTCAGAATATGTAATTAGGTCTTAAATAAGGTTGCCAAATTGATCTAGATTTGCATGACAGGATTAATCATTCCTGGGCTTATCCAATTGTATGCAGGGACTTGTAGTCATACTTTTATTAGGAAACACAATGATGAAGTCAGAACTACAAGTCCCTGCATGCAATGAAATAAACCAAGGGCTAGATCAACCCAATCTGGCAAATCTGGATCCAATTGGCAACCCTAGTAACACAGACCAAGGATGAATTTGGTTTGTGCCCATTGTTTTGTGCTTTCTCCATGTTTCCATAAATAAATCTGCTTGATGAGACATATGTTTGAAGTCCTCTCTCAGGTTCAGCCTTAAGCAGGAGTCAGAAAGACAGCCACACAGGGCCCCACCCTCCTAGTGTGTAAGGAGGGAGAAGAAGCTGGCAAAAAGGTGCATTCCCTGCTCCGGATTTCTTAGCTACTGTTGCTATTTTTCTCTACCCAGTGGCAGATCTCTCTCTACTCACACCCCCCCCCCCCCCAGCCCATGCTCAAATGGGTCAACATCCCCTTCAATCCCCTGTCTACCTTAATATTTGTCTCTCTCTGTCTTTAGATGCCACTGGCTGTAGCCTGCTCCAGATCCTTTCCTCAGTCTAACCCATCCTGCCCCCTCTGATGCAACTTTGGATTTCCACAGAGGTAGAAAAGATCAGAGGGAAAGCTCTGGAGTAGGTTGTAGGCAGCATATAGATGATGAGCCATTGTCTAACCTCCACCAAGTCTGTCCACATTAAGATATTTATGGGTCAATATTCAAAAATCTTTTGGGGAGAAGCGACATCACCGGCAAGGATGGAAGCCTCTATTCTTCCCATTTGTAGGAGCCAAAAATTTCACTGGGCTGCACTTTCCTTATTAGCTCCAGGTGCCATGCTAACTGGAGATCCTGGATGGCGTCTAATAAGAAATCTGAGCTGGTTAAGGCAGCGGGTCATTTAGCTTAGGCAGATTGACCATCACATGGAACAGGACCATAAGCAAAGCTCTCTGAACAACTTGCCATACCAACGACAGATTTAGCGCCTCAGCATCTATTGCTGGAGCACATGGACAGTACTTGGCCGGAACCACATACTAAAGCAGAAATGCAGGCCCGAATTTCAGAGATGAAGGTACAGGTGAAAGAGACCATTCAACAACTGAAAAGTGATTTACTAGATATGGGGGCCCGGATCAATGCAGTTGAGGCACTTGTGGACAGCTGTGAGAACATAGAAACATAGAAATAGACGGCAAATAAGGGTCACGGCCCATCTAGTCTGCCCACCTCAATGACCCTTCCTCTACCTTTCTCTGTGAATAGATCCCACGTGTCTATCCCATTTGGCCTTAAAATAAGGCACGCTGCTGGCCTCAATAACCTGTAGTCGAAGACTATTCCAGCACCCACCCTTTCAGTGAAAAAGAATTTCCTGGTGACCCTGTGCAGTTTCCCACCCCTGATTTTCCACGGATGCCCCCTTGTTGCCATGGGACCCTTGAAAAAGAAGATATCTTCTTCCACCTCGATGCGGCCCATGAGATACTTGAATGTCTCGATCATGTCACCCCTCTCTCTGCGTTCCTCGAGTGAGTACAGTTGTAATTTATCCAGCCGTTCCTCGTACGGGAGATCCTTGAATCCCGAGACCATCCGGGTGGCCATTCTCTGGACCGACTCAAGTCTCAACACATCCATATGGTAATGTGGCCTCCAGAATTGCACACAGTACTCCAGGTAGGGTCTCACCATGGATCTATATAATGGCATAATGACTTCAGGCTTACGGCTGATGAAACTCCTGCGTATGCAACCTATGATTTGCTTTGCCTTGGATGAAGCTTGTTCCACTTGATTGGCAGTCTTCATGTTCTCACTGACGATCACCCCTAAGTCCTGTTCTGCTTCAGTTCTTGTCAGGATCTCACCATTAAGGGTGTAAGTCTTGCATGGATTTTGGCTGCCCAGGTGTATGACTTTGCATTTTTTGGCTTTGAAGCTGAGTTGCCAGGACCTAGACCAGCGCTCCAGTAGGAGTAGGTCGTGCATCATGTTGTTGGGCATTAAATTTATGTCTGTTGTGCTTTTGCCCACTATGTTGCTTAGTTAGGCGTCATCGGAGAATAATGTTATTTTGCCTCACAGCCCTTCAGCCAAGTCTCTTATAAAGATGTTGAATAGGATTGGGCCCAGGACCGAGCCCTGCTGCACTCCACTGATCACCTCGGTCGTTTCAGAGGCCCAAAGAGGCATGGAGGATGTGCATACAGAGCTACAGGATATGGTTGACAAAACAGAGGACCTTGAAAACTGCACCCAGCAGAATAACTTAAGATTGTGGGGAGTATCTGACACAAGTATCTTAAAAGACCCATGTGAGGTAGTGATCAATCTAGGCTGGTGGATTCTGGATGATGACAATTTTGACTAGGCATTGAGAGGACACACTGCGCTTTGGGCCCCACAACACAGATAGACCCAGAGATATAGTTGTCTGTTTGCAAAGCTTCTCCTTGAAGGAGCACATATTGCACCAAGATCGTGAACTGGGGTTCCTTAACTGGAATGGATTTACTGTGAAACTCTATCAGGATCTTGCAGCTAGCATGCTACAGAAAAGGAAGTCATTTCGGGAACTGACACAGGCTTTGTCCAAGACAAACATTCACTATCGCTGGACCTTTCCTTTCAGGCTTCTCATCACAATCAATAGGGTCTACAAGCAGGTAACATCATTGGGAGAAACCAAGAGTTTGTTGCTGACGGAGGACATTGAAATCTTGGCAATGGCTGGAGAATCAGAGTGTTCTCAGGTGATCAGACAATTGTTAGTTGGATTTCATTAGCAGCGAGTAGGTGGTGGATCCAGACTGGCAAGTCATGCGTGGATTTACTCCCTGTCCAACGTGATTTGAGGAGGCTTAACAAACCTGGACAAAGTACTGGTCAGTGGGGGGAGGATGTGGACAGCAGCGCTGATCATCTTGGGCATAAAGGAAGGAGATCAGTGCCGGTGGACTAGGGGGGTGGTTTGCACTAGAGGGTAGCAATGCCACTGTCCTTGAGGGGGGGAGGGTTGAAGTGGAAGGTAGCAGCACCGGTGGCCTCAGGGGGAGGGTTTAGAGTGGAGGATTACAGTAAAGGTGGTCTCGAGGGGGGCTTATCTTTATACTTGAATATAAACCCTCTAGTTTATATTCAATTTAACTGTTTTCCTCCTTTTGGGGGGGAAATGTTATCTTACTTTATACTCAAATAGGTTTATATTTGAGTATATACGGTATATAGAAATATGCTTTAAAAGTAAAAAGAAAAAAACCCACCTGTTATTTTGCTACCTCCAACATTAAGGGCTCCTTTTACGAAGCCGCGTTAGCAGCTTTATCGCACCGCGACGTTTTATCACGTGCTAACCCCTGCGCTAGCCGAAAAACTACTGCCTGCTCAAGAGGAGGCGGTAGCGGCTAGCGCAGCCGGCAGTTTAGCGCACGCTATTACGCATGTTAAACCGCTAATGCGGTTTCGTAAAAGGAGCCCTAAATTATGAAAAGCTACATTTGAAAGACATTTAGCAAACCTATAGGTCCTAAACTTATTCATTTACCTATAGAATAAATTAAATATTTAAAGAACTTTTAACGAGCATGTTCAGATGTTGATACAGATAATTTTTTTCAGGTTGCACCTCTTGAGTAAACTGAGACTGTACTTGCAGGACAGTACGTTCAAGACCATTCTACAATCAATGTTTCTATCGTGCCTAGACTATTACAACTTAGTTCTTTTGGGCTTGCCTGCAACCATTTTGAATGCACAGTGTTCAAAAAAGTATCCTTCACATTTCCACTAGAAATCACCTAAGTACACAAAAAAAATCATCACATGTTTATCCACACTCAAATCAACAGTACTTTTCATTCAATTGGCATTTTCATCTAGCGACGGAGCTCCATTTCGTGAGTTCTCCTGCTGCGTCAGGGCAAGAACCCAAAATGCCTTCTTCACTCTTTTCCAGCTGACCTAATCCACTCTGTCACACTTCCAGAGCGGAACGTTGAAGTACCAAACTTTCCCGACATCAAGAACCTCATGATATCATTCATTGAACTATAGATTCCTCAAAGGATCAAATCATTGCTCTACTCATGTTTTCAACAAGCACCTAAGCACTAATGTCTGGTTTGGTGTTTGTTATCTTTATTTTTGTTGTTTTGGTCCATACATACATATAAAAAAGAATTGACATTAGTGCTTAGGCGATTTGGGCAGAGCAAGGATTGAATCGTGACATGCCCATATACAGTATAGTAAAAACACAAGTACATGTGTAGCTTCGGAGTAGGTATGAATGTGTATAATGGCATTTGTATGCTTCTGGGTGTCTATTTTATAAATGCCCATTAGCACTTGTACTAACCCCACCTAACCATTAGCACCATTAGCACGATTCTATATAGGACGCCCGTGTGCAATTCTCAAAAGCCACAAAGGCGGTTGCTGAGACCAGGTGTCCTATATAGAATCCGGCCCTAAGTGTATAGCTCTCAATGGAGACTGCCCCAACTTTGTTGGCTGGGCTGATAATTTTTCAGCGGGCCCTCATATGACCTTGGTTTTGAATAAAAAATGTCTCCCACAAACATTAAAAAATATCTTTACCCCTACCATGATCTGACACTGTACATAAACTTTTTAAAATCAGATATTTACGACAGTAGTCATGCCTTTCACTGATGGGACTCTCATCATTTCAGCCAATGTCAGCATCCATACGAACTGAAAAAATGGTCGGGGAGGAAAACTTCTACTTTAAATCCACACTTTTATACTTGAACTAGTTTTCATATTCATGTTGTGTTCATGCACAGTACTGTGATTTTAATAACTTAGGATTTGGTTTATTTATGTTTGTAAGTTGTCTTTTGCTATTACTAAATGATCACTTGATATTTTAAAATCCACGCTCCTAGGTTTCCATTATTTTATTTTTTTGTACTTTTTAATTTCTACACTATTAATAAAGTCCATTTTAGGAACCCACAGTGTTTGTTTGTTTTTTTGTTTCTTCTGCTTTTTTCTCTGTGGATTTCCTGAGGTCAATTTTCTTTGCTTTGATTTTTTTTTACTTCCACCATTCTTATCCCTTGGAATTTTTATCAGTATATATGTTGAAGAAACAAAAATGGGAGCACATAAGGAATCAGTATAGATCTACGATTCCTCAAAAATCACTGATTTTGAAGTATCCATTCTGGGTTTAGGAACCGATGGCAGTGGACAGTGACCCCCTTCTGTGCAACCACGCCATAGAAATGCAGACAATCATGGTGAAATAAAGACTATATTGCCTGTTCAGTAAGCCCATCTATACCGATTACTAAACTCCACAATTCCTTCTTCTCCTCCTTAGGTACCGTGTTCTTTCCCACATTGCACACTGAAGCATGCCATAGTGCACTTGGAGAAACCATCCTCAGACACTGACCTAAGTTCCTGCAGGTGACAGTTTGGCTTTCTGCTGATTTATTAAAAATCTTATTTTTTACTGCTTCATTGCCTGTGCATACTCTCTGGAGTGCAATCACGTGACTGGTATAATGACAATCTGTCTCTCTGCTAACATTTCTCTACTTTGCTTATTTGTTTGATAAAGTGAGGAGCTTCCCTTTTGTTGCCCTTCATCAGAGCTTAATGTCTTTACTTTGGGATCAATATACTTTATGAATAATTTTATTTCCTTATATTTTTATGGTCTTTTCTCCTCATTATCATACCGAGTTTATTAGCTGGTGCTGTCAGTATCTTTACCCTGTCATATGTTCCTGAGGTACAGTAAATATCACTTGTGTTGTAATTAATATGCACACCCTCTGCAGTAATTAAAGCACAGACCCCTTCAACCAGCTGAGCTTCCTACACTAATTTCACCTTATCTTCATAATGAACTTATTGTAATCTGAAACTACCACAGAATATTGTACAGTACGATTAGAAGAAAGAAATCTAACGAGATGCAATAATATTTGTGAACATGTTAATATATAAAAAAATGATTTAATTAGTTCACATCTAATTAAATTCTCCATCTCGTTAGAATCCACCCTTCTATTTTGAGGAATCTTGCTAAGCCAATGGTAAAGACCTTCCATATACCTGTAAGGAGAATAAGATGCGTCCTCTGTGCCTGAAATCTGAACATAAAGGTACTGTTTAATGACTGTCTGGTACAAACAGTATGACGTAAGACCAAAATGGAAGTGCTGAAAGATGTTTCAGGTATAATAACTGTTGGTTAGTGTGTGCATGTGGCACGCAGAGGTTCTGAAGTTGCCAACAAGATTTACTTTCCCGTATTACAACCAATATTCTCAGTGAACCCAATCAGCAGTATCATTGAACGTTACACTTGGTTCAGTGTTTGTCCCCTGAGGAAGGCATTCCAGATTGCCGAAACTGGGATCCTAGTCGGGCCTTTTAAGATTTTTTTCTCAAGTCAAACAATTATATTTGGACTTCTTTTGCAAATAAATGTAACTGTTGGTTGATTTTGACATCTCGTTTGCCTTTTTTGTTTATAAGTTTCAAAATAGCACATGTTCCGTTCCAGGTTTTAGTTTCTTTCAGCTTCAGGAAGATAAACAGAAATGAATAAAAATCCACAGAGGAAAAGGAAAACAGTCCATCCAAAAATCAAAATCAACAAAAATCAAACTCTAACATTAAATTGTATGTACAAATTTTACAAAAAGAGTAAGATGTGGACCTTTGTCTAATATGTGGATTATTTCCTTTTCTAGAATTAAATCTGTGGAGATAGATGATGTACAATTTCGAAGCTAACAAATTAGACCTCTATGGCATTTGCCCCTTATTCTCCTACATTTGTCTGACATCTAAATCTTATATTAGAATGCATCCATGCAGGAGATGATGATCATATATTTTATATATTTAAGGAGCAGCTTTCAAACCAAGTATATATAAAGCCTGTGGATACTTTTAGGGTCCCTCTTACATAGCCCCAGTAGTGATTCTCATATGGCAAATATAGTGAAGACCATAGGAACTAAATGGGCTTTGGTGCATTTGCCACTGGGTAATCACTACTGCGGCTTTGTAAAAGGGGCCCTTAATGTTTTTGTACCTTAGACGGCACAGCAGGGAACTTTACATAAAGGGTTTCAGATGGATATCTCACCATAACCCCCTTATAATTTATGGTGAACCCCTCAAAACTCCCAAAAAACTTATTATACCCACCTGTGTACTACTCCAATAGCCCTTATGGATGCAGGTGTCACCTATATTGCAATATAGTAGGGTTTAGGTGAGTTTTGATGGGCTCATAATTAATACCATAGATGTTGTGGTTAGAGTGCCTTATGGGCCTGAGTTCTCCTCTCTATGGTTCACTAGCCTATCCACAAGGTTACTTAAGACACCTGTGTCCTGCTCCACTGGGCTTTCCCATGCCAGATGCTGCTGTTCTAGAGCCAGGTATGTACCTTTTTGTTCTCATTTTTGTGTGGTAGAAGGGGGTCAATGAGCACTGGATGTGTGTGGGGGTGTCCTACCTTAATGCCTGCAGTGGTCATCTGGTCAGTTTGTGCACCTTTATGGCACTCAGATGCTTCTAAAACAGGTCTAGCTCCAAACGTCTAAGTTCATAAGAACATAAGAATATAAGCAGTGCCTCTGCTGGGTCAGACCAGGGGTCCATCATGCCCAGCAGTCCACTCACGCGGCGGCCCATCAGGTCCAGGACCTATTAGTAACCCTCTATCTATACCCTTCTATCCCCTTTTCCTTCAGGAAATTGTCCAATCACTTCTTGAACTCCAATACTGTACCCTGTCCTATCATGCCATCTGGAAGCGCATTCCAGGTCCACCACCCGTTGGGTGAAGAAGAACTTCCAAGCATTGGTTCTGAATCTGTCCCCTTTTAATTTTTCCGAATGCCCTCTCGTTCTTGTAGTTTTTGAAAGCTTGAAGAATCTGTCCCTCTCTACTTTCTCTATGCCCTTCATGATTTTGTAAGTCTCTATCATATCCCTTCTAAGTCTCCGCTTCTCCAGGGAAAAGAGCCCCAGTTTCTCCAATCTTAGAGCGTATGACAGGTTTTCCATACATTTTATCAAATGTGTCGCTCTCTTGTGAACCCTCTCGAGTATCATCATATCCTTCTTTAAGTACGGCGACCAATATTGAACGCAGTACTCCAGATGCGGGTGCACCATCGCCTGATACAACGGAAGGATAACTTATTTTGTTCTGGTTGTAATACCCTTCTTGTTTATACCTAGCATTCTATTCGCTTTCTTAGTGGCTGCTGCGCACTGTGCCGATGTCTTCATGGTCTTGTCCAATATTACCCCCAAGTCTCTTTCTTGGGTTCTCTCACTCAGTAACAGCCCTCCCATCGTGTAGCTGTATCTCGGGTTTCTGTTCCCTAAGTGCAAGACTTTACATTTCTCTACATTAAACTTCATCTGCCATCTTGTCGCCCACTCCCCTAGCTTGTTCAGGTTTCTTTGTAAATCTTCGCAGTCCTTTTTAGTCCTAGCCCCATTAAATAGTTTGGTGTTGTCTGCAAATTTTATTACTTCACACTTCATCCCTGTTTCCAGATCATTTATTAATACATTGAACAGCAGCGGTCCAAGCACCGACCCTTGCGGAACACTACTCGTAACCCAGGACATCTTACAAAATGTTTGATTATCGCTGCAAGATGTCCTAGTCTAACCTGCCCTTATGAACACCCAAAGCCTGCCCATAATATGCCTCCATTATGCCCATTTCGAGCTCTGGATGCACAGAGGCTGGAACTCCTCGCAAGATGTCCAGAAAGGTGGTTTAAATCATTGGCACTTGGATGACCTGTCGATTTGGCTTAAATGCCAAAATAGCAATTCTGAAGATTCACCATATCTCAATGTGGTGTATATTTTTTCAAGTAGGCATATACAGTACATAGGTAGAGTCCAGGCAACACATGGGCAGGATTCACCCACACATAACTTATAGAATACTTATAAGTTACATCAATGGATGGTAATTGCACATACTAACATAACCCACTACATAAAAAACTCTATACCACCACCACTATTACATTCACTATGTTCTAACTATGAGGTAAAAAAAGAAGTAAGGGAAGTTCTTCTATGAGGCTCTATAGCACTAAACTATTTCCTATCTTATAATCACAAGCATAACAACTTCCCGAAATGTTTTTTAATGAGAGGGTAAATCAAAAAGTAAAGGCAAAATACATTTGATGGCTTTAATAGAAGTAACTGTGAGCAATTCAACATATCACTTTTCCACATAGTCTCCATGCAAGATGACACATTTGTTGTATCATTCAACTAGCTTCTGCATTTCTGCAGAGAAGAAGTTTTTTGGCTGCTCCCGAAGCCAGGTGAGCACCGCTTCCTTTACTTTTTCATGCTTTGTCTTTTGTGCTCCAGGTCACAGTGATGCACCCATGTCTTGTCCCTGGTGACAATTCTCTCCAGAATACTTGGATCTTCTTCATGTCGTCTCAGGAACTGGGTCGTAACCTCCACATGCTATTGCTTGTGCTGATCAATATGCTGTTTGGGAACCCATCGTGCACAGATTTTCCTGTATCTCAAATCAAATGCAGATCCATAGCTGATATCCAAATGTGCAGCCAATTGAGACACCATTATCCGTCAGTCTTCTCTAATCAAGGCATCCGACCTATCAATGTGTTATTGAGTGTTTGATGCTGATGGGCGACCAGAACAACCTTCGTCGGTTTCACATGTTATTCCCACTTAAAACCTCTTTAACCACACATAAACCTTTGATAGATTCAAGAGTCAATATCTGATGGTGAATTTCCACAGGTTTTACTCTCTCTGCTCAAAGAAAGCGCACTACTGCACGTTGTCCTTCAATGGTGCAATCTTGCAATAGAGCATCCATGTTTCTGACCTCATGGCTGCCACACGACTAAAGGCTGAGTGCTGAACTGTGCTTGGAAGAACTATCCAACAAGCAACGTACGAGTACATATGTTGCATTTCGCTAAATCTGTTCCAGTTATCACGTGATTAAACAATTGCCTTTAATATTTGAGTTGCCCATGTATTTTGAATAATTCCAGTGCAGTTTAAGAAATGCAAATATCTGAAAAATCAAAACCCAACTTAAATGTAAAATTCATCCACTTACGTGGGTAATGTTATTACATAACATAACTTTATTTTTGTATACTGCCACAATCAAAAGAATTCTAGGCAGTTTACACAAGAGAAAAAAACTGGACAATCAGCGAAGTACAATATTAAGATGACTAAAAAGACAATAAAACTAAAAACTAATACAATAAAACTAAAAAGACAATAAAAATTTAAGTAAAAGCGATAAAATTATTATATTAAAAATAAAAACATTGAATTAAGAAATAAATTTATCAAATAATACTGTCTTAATTTCTTTTCGGAAGGCGGCGTAAGATAACATGGCTCCGCTAATATAGTTACCAAACCAGGACTGTTTATTTGCTTGAAATGCAAGCATCCTGTCTAAAAAAGATCTAACTTTACAGCCTAAATCTTCGGGTATGCAAATAAGTTACAATTCCTGGTTACCCTCACGAGATTATATAGCACAAAATGAAATAACAGATAGGTAGGGGCCAATCCCCAAACCAACTTAAAACAAAGACATGTAAATTTGAACATTACTCGTGCTTCCAGGGCAAAACAGTGTAATAATCGATAATAGGGGCTGATATGTTCGCTTTTCTTCAGCTCAAATATCAGGCGAACAGCATATCACTGGATGATGATTGCACAAATTTACACCATCTTTGCGGCTGTTATGCTAGCATTCTAGAAAGAAAAGTAGGTGACTGTGTTCCATTAAATATAAGCTCCTAACATGCATCCTCTTGGTGTCTATTTATAGGCACACAGTTATAGAATTACCTCCATAATATGTATATGTGTCTATGCATATATTGTAAGTATGAGGGGGGACACTGAAAAGTTCTCAGCCCAGCCAACCAACTTTCTAAATTCTGAGCGTATTTTGCCACTGTAGCTGAAAAGAGTTATTTTATTTCATTAAGTGCCAATTTGCAGAAACAAAATTCTCTGTTTTGGCATTGTTTCAGATCATTGGTTGAACCATATCCACGTCACTCTCTTCTTTGTTGGGCTGAGGACTTTTCATCACCCCCTCGCCTTTTGTATTAAAAGTTTCAACCTTTTGTACTGAGAATACCACAAAGACGAGTGCATTTGTTTGAAAATGATAAGCTCTGCCTTGATGATTCCACTGGAATGCCAAAAATGCAGCATTGCCTTTGATTATTTTGAACAGGATAGTTGGACAAGCTTCCCACTGGTGCATAAAGGGAACACCAGTGAACCTCAAGCTGCTTATAGAACCGGGAATGAGCTTTTCGTGTGGCACTGGTGCAAATGAGGAGTAGCAAGGAGCAGTGGCAGGCCAATCATAGGCTTTTTTCTTTTTTCTCCAGAAAGCATTTGGTAAATTGCTTGTGGGAGGTTTGCACCTATGATGCTTTAGGAGAAGAGCTGGCAGACTGCACCGAAAATTGGCAGGGCAGAAATCAAATGGCAGCAGTAAATGAGGTAGAAAGAGGTTATCAGCTGGGTACAGCAGGAGTCAGTGGTTAGCCTCAGCTTTTTAATTATTTTTCTTCTGTGACTTGGACAATGCTATGCAAGGAAAGATTTTCAAGATTGGAGGATTCGGGAAGTCAGATAGAAAAAAGATGAAAAAAAAAAGATGAAGTTCATTTGAGTATCTGCAGCTTGTTTGTAAACGGCATGCTGGCTGATGCAGATAACCACGGAAGAATAATAACTTAGAAGAGAATCTTCTCTAAATGGAAAAACAGACAGCATATGACTAGGAAAGAGATCTGGTGGTTATTGTCAAAAATCCCTTAAGCCCTCTGCTCAGTGTACAGCGGCAGCAAAGAAAGCAAACAGGAAGCAACAATTTATTACTAGAGGGACACAATACAAAAAAAAAATAAAAAAAAATCAAAGGAGATACATAAATAAAGGAGAAGGGAGATATTTCCTAGAACACACTATTGGTCACTGTCTTTAACAAGAAATAAATATGTTGCAGGGGTGCAACACAGAGCAAGCTGAGTAATTCTAGGTCTTGAAAGATCAAAGTTTTATACTGAGAAAAGTTGCCCTATATTACAAAGAGGAGACTGTGGTTATCTACCTACAAGTTTAAAAATTATTCTGTGAATTCTGGTGATGCTAGCAAATACAAAAAAAATGCAGAAAATGATCTACATATCATTTGATATCTACATATCAAAATCATGTTCCTATTTCACAATTTCTCTTTTGTTATGGTCATATTAGTTCTTTATAAATAGCTCTGGCTTCTTTCTGGTTCGGTGGTTCCCAACCCTGTCCTAGAGGACCACCAGGCCAGTCGGGTTTTCAGGACAGCCCTAATGAATATTCATGGAGCAGATTTGCATGCCTGGCACCTCCATTATATGCAGATCTCTCTCATGCATATTCATTAGGGTTATCCTGAAAACCCAACTGGCTTGGTGGTCCTCCAGAACAGGGTTGGGAACCACTGTTCTAGATCAAGTTTTGATGCACTGCTACTTCTAAGTTTTATTTGTTTATCTATTCAATTTTCTATATTGCTCTCCCAAGGAAGCTCAGAATGGTTTATATGAGTTTCTTCAGGTACTCAAGCATTTTTCCCTATCTGTCCCAGCAGGTTCACAATCTATCTGATGTACCTGGGGCACTGGGGAATTAAGTGGCTTGCCCAGGGTCACAAGGAGCAGTGTGGGCTTGAACCCACAGCCTCAGGGTGTTGAGGCTGTAACTTTAACCACTGCGCCACACACTCCCCAAAAGGACACTGTATGGAAAGTCTGATTGCATACCAGGAGAAGCAACATTATTTACTACTGCTGCTGCTTATTATTTCTATAGCAATACTAGAAGTATGCAGTGCTGTATAGAAATATCTAAGAAACACTCAGCAGAACTCACAGTCTATTCCAAAGTAACTGCTTTGTTCTAAGTGTGACCACAGTTTAAAGACAGCAAACTCGGTTCAATATCAAATGTCAAACTGGTTCAGAGACTTCTGAACAGAGAGAGAGAGAGTAAAGGGACATCCAAGTATCATGATATTCTTTGCAAAATTCTCAGTTGCTTTTGCAAATGTGGCCAGCCAAAACAGAAAAACAATCGGACCTGATATGCCTGGGCTTTTCTCGATTTTGTGGTCACAGTGAAGGCCACTCATGTGAGAGAATTCTCTGTTTTCTGTAGCATAAGCACATAATCACATAAGCATCGACTCTGCTGAGTCAGACCATAGGTCCATCGTGCCCAGCAGAGTCCGCTCCCACGGCGGCCCCCCAGGTCAATGACCTGTAAGTGATCTTTTACTTAACATTGTCCTGTATAGTATCCCTCTAATTGTACCCTTCAATCCCCTTTTCCTTCAGGAACTCGTCCAATCCCTTTTTAGAAACATAGAAACATAGAAAAAGACGGCAGATAAGGGCCGCGGCCCATCTAGTCTGCCCACCCTAATGACCCTCCCCTATTTAGCTCTGTGCAGAGATCCCACTGACGATCCCATTTCTTCTTAAAATCAGGCACGCTGCTTGCCTCGATCACCTGAAGTGGAAGTCTATTCCAGCAATCAACCACTCTTTCGATGAAAAAGTATTTCCTGGTGTCGCCATGCAATTTCCCGCCCCTGATTTTCCATGAAACCCATGATTTTCCATGAAACCCAATAGCAGAAGGCTAGGGATTAAGTCAAATTTACACCAGCATCTCCCTCACCTTATCCTATAAATCTGGACTTGGGGGGTCACGTGATGTCGAGCTGCTGAGCAGACGTCGGTGGGGTAAGCTCCCGATCCCGTTCCCACCATCAGCTGTTTTTCGACCCCGGAGCGCCGCGATTTCGCCCCTGCATTTCGGCGATTACATCGCTGCCGCGTTTGTGAGGTGTTTGGAGGAGTTCGGGGCTTTATGACCAGCAGGCTGCCTCGCCGGGAGAGAGACCGCGGCCGCGTGGGTGAAGCCAAGATGGCCGACCGCGAGTCTCCACCGCCGCTCCCGGCGCCGACCGCGTGGGTGTCCGAGATTGTGGCAGAGGTGAAGCTGCTGCTGGAGGGATCCCTGACCTCAAAACTACAGCCTATCGTGGATAAATTGGACTCTGTGGACACTCGGCTGGAAACGTTGCAGGGAGAGTTTTCCTCCTACCAGCAGCGTCTCACCACTCTGGAAGATCAAGTGCAGCACTGTGAAGGGGATCACCAGCAAATGCGGGCTCAGCTTGTCGCCATGGAAGCTAAACTTGAGGACCTTGAGAACCGGTCTCGCAGGGGGAACCTGAGATTGATTGGCCTGTCTGAATCTGTGAAGGATGGTGAGCTCCATTCCTTTCTGGAAACCTGGCTGCAGCGTTCTTTAGCACTATCCACAGCGCATGGTCCCCTGAGAATTGAACGCGCGCATCGCTTGGGCCCGCTGGGTGAGCCTGGCTCGAGAGCTCGCACGGTCATACTCAAGTTATTGAACTCAGCCCATAAACAAGATATTCTGCGAGCTATTCGTACTTCGGGACCCCTGATGTATGACAACTCCAGGGTGCTGTGTTTCCAAGATTATTCTCCTGCTTTGCAAGCCAGACGGAAGGAATTCACCCCCATTTGCTCCCAGCTGTACCAGATGAAAGTTCCTTTTGCTCTGCTGTATCCTGCCCGCTTGCGGATCAGACATGCTGGTCAGACCCGCTTCTTTACTGTGGCGGCTGAAGCTCTACGATTCCTACATTCCATGCAGGCACCAGACCCGGCTCCTTGACTGCTTTGGAGTTCGTTCTTTGTTGTAGGTTGCAATAGTTTGATGCACAGAGCTCTGGGGACTGCCTCAGCTTGTTATCTCCTGGAGGCCTTCGCACCTGCTGGCCTGCTCAGGCGGGGGCCTGATCGTTGCAGTGCCTGCTTTTTGCTGGCCTGACAGCCTTGTTCTGGAGCCTGGGGCGATGGACTGTTCTGGACTTTTGTGGGACATTTCTTTTTCTTATTTCGGGGACTGTATGGATGGTGGGGGGGGAGAGCTTGTTGGTGTTGAAGGGGATGCTAAGTTCTGTATTGGAGGGGGGGGTACGTCCTTCTTGCAGTTGTTGACCGGTTGGGGGAGTGGTGTGTATGAAGAGGATACGGGTGGGAAGGTTTGCATGCGGGGTGGGTGGTTTGGGTGGCACATATGGAGGCTCGCTAGGCCACTATATACTGTTTACGAGCATTCTATTGTTCTGCCCTGTAGTGGTTTATTTTGCTGCTCAACCTGTTATTGGACATCACACGTGTTCTTGGATCGGTTTATGTATGGGTTGGGTAGGACTCAGGAGGCTTTCATTTTGGATGTGTGGCGGTGGGATTGATGTGAGGGGCTGGGGGGTGGTTCTTCTTGGTGTGGTTTATTGGGAGGGGGAGTTGGGAGCTGTTCCACAGGACCCTAGGACCACTAGTGGGTCACATGAGGGATGGGGAAGGGGCGGCGGGGGGAGGGGTGGGGGGGTGGATATGCTGGGGGTTTCTTCTGTTCTCTTTCTATTCTTTCCTCTTTCTCTTTCTTCTTCTTTTCTTTTTCTCCTTCCGTATTCCTGGTGCCCTGTGGCTGGCTTTTATCCTTTGGTGGATGCTCGGGTCTAGATTGAGGTTCTGGGAGCTGGTCGCGGGCTGGGACGGCCTTGCTCTCGGTTTTCTTTCTGGATTTTTGCCTGATTTTTGTCTATATCCATTTTCTTATGAAGCCTCTTAGATGTATTTCTTGGAATATAAATGGTGTCACTTCGCCTATTAAACGACATAAGATCTTGAGAGCCCTGAACCGTCAGAGAGCTGATCTGGTCTTTCTGCAGGAGACGCATCTGTCAGCAGCGGAGCATGCTAAACTACAGACCTGGTGGGTGGGTCGGCATTTGGGGGCACCTGCGAGCAATCGTAAGGCCGGGGTTTTGATTTTGATTCGGAAGGGGCTACCCTTTGTTATTCAACAGCAATGGACGGATCCTGGTGGTAGGTACATCATAGCCAAGGTACTATTTAATCATAGGCCCCTGATTCTTTGTAATGTGTATGCTCCTAACACTTATGACTCTCGATTTTTCTCCTCACTTATTCGCCTACTGGGCCAACAGTCAGATGTGCCATTGCTCGTGGGGGGAGATTTTAATTGTGTTCATGATCCCTTGCTGGATAAATCACTTCCTGCTCCCCAGGATCGGATGCAGCCTACTAAAGGTATTTCTTTACTTTGTTCCTCCTTGGACGTTATTGATGTTTGGCGGACGCTTCACCCAGGTGAGCGTGACTACACTCATTTATCTAGAGCCCATGCGTCCTTATCCCGGATTGATTACTGGCTGACCTCTAGCGCTTTGTTTTCTCAGATTGAATTGGCCTCGATTGGTTCCTTTGACGTTTCCGATCATGCCATGCTATTGTTACTCTTGCACTTGGATGTCTCCCCACCGGGTTCTTTCCGTTGGCGATTTCCGCTCCGTTTGTATCAGGACTCGAGATTTCAGGAATTCTTGCTTCAGAAATGGTCTGACTATCAACTACATAATATGGACCATCGGGCTGATTCTACGCTTTTCTGGGAGGCTGCGAAAGCGGTCCTCCGTGGTGAGATTATGGCCTATTCCAGCCATCAACGTCGTGCTCGGGATAGGGAGCTTTTGCAGTTGGAACGTAGGATTGGTAACCTCCGTCGGCTTTATAGTCTATCTCACGCTTCCTCTTTGCGTTCCCAGCTCTTAGCTTCCCAGTGTAAGCTTCAGGAATTGTTGCATGCTAGAACAGTCAAGTCACTTGCTTATTATAGATATCAATTCTTTCGCCATGGGAATCAACGAGGGGCGCTTCTGGCAAAGGTGCTCCGTCGTTCGGCGGGACGTACACATATCTTGCAACTTCGAGCGGCAGGGGGGGGTTTGGTCCGGACGGACGCCGAGATTAATGCAGTGTTTTTTGACTATTATAGGAAGCTTTATTCACAGCAATCTGATTTAATGGACGGCACGGCATATTTGGATGGCCTCTCCCTTCCATGCCTGTCTGATAGGGCGGTAGCTAAACTTAATGCCCCTGTAACGGCAGAGGAGGTGGCAGGCGTCATACAGAAGGGGTCCTTGTTAAAGGCCCCCGGACCGGATGGTTTCCGGATGGAATTTTATAAACTCTTACTTCCTACGGTGGCTCCAGTCTTAGCTGATACCTTCACAGCAGCTATTCAACGGGGTGCCCTTCCGGAGTCTCTCACTTCGGCTCAAATAGTTGTGCTATTGAAACCCCATAAGGATGCAGCCCTCTCTTCTTCTTATCGCCCCATCTCGCTGCTGAATGTGGAGGCCAAGTTGTTCGCCAAGGTTTTGGCTAATCGATTGGCTTGTGTTCTTCCTGAGTTGATCGCTTCCCCTCAGGTGGGCTTTGTGCAGGGGCGTACGAGTGTGAAAAACATTAGATCTATATTGGCGTCTTTGGAATTCGTGGAGAGAACCCAACTTTCTTCTCTATTGGTCAGCTTCGATGCTGAGAAGGCCTTCGACCGGGTCTCTTGGAATTTTTTATTCGAGGTTTTAACTCGGTATGGCATTACGGGCTTTTTCCAGGACGCGATTCGGGTGCTTTATCACTCTCCTACAGCTTTTGTGTGGGCCAATGGTCTTTGTTCTCCTTCCTTCCCCATATGTCGTGGCACGCGTCAGGGCTGTCCCCTTTCACCATTGCTTTTTGCTCTGTCGTTAGACCCTTTGATCCGTGATATTCAGCTTAATGGAGCTATTCCGGGTATTCGAATTGGTTCTTCCGAATTTAAGATCTCGGCATTTGCGGACGATCTCCTGGTCCATATCTCGGAACCCGTGGTGTCTCTGTCCAATCTGATGGCCACTTTTCAAGAATATGGAGACTATTCGGGTTTTAAGCTTAACCTTGATAAATCTCTGGCGTTGGCCACATCCTCGGTCTTGCGGGATTCTTGGCCTGGATCCTTTCCCCTTCAATGGGCTTCTTCTTCGTTTCGTTATTTAGGGATTCTGCTGACGCCTCGTACTTCCAAGTTATATCGTGTTAACATTGATTCTTTATTCAGTTCTTCGGCTGAGTGTTTTGCTCGTTGGTCTCCTCTTCCTCTGTCCTTGTCGGGTAGGATCAATTTGTTTAATATGGTTCTTTTTCCAAAATGGCTTTATACTTTGCAGTTGCTCCCTTTATGGCTCTTGAAACGGGATGTTACCAAGTTACATTCTATGCTTTCTAGATTTTGTTGGGGGGGACGGCGACCAAGGGTGGCGCTGCGTTATCTGCTCGGCGCGTGGGGAGGAGGGGGACTGGGGCTACCACATTTTCGGTTATATAATGCTGCCTGTTTGATGCGTTTTTTGGGGGAGTGGCTTTCGGATCGTCGGGATTTTACTCCAAAATGTTATGAGAAAGAATTTTTTGCACCTTGGCATATTTTGTCTTTGGTGCACGCGCCCCGTTCTGCCTTGCCGGGGGCTCTTCGGGGGAGTTTGTTGTTGCACTCGCTGCGTGTCATATGGTCTTATGTGTTGGACTCCTGGAAGGGTACTCCCTCGACTACTAGATACTTACCTATTCAGGGGAATCTGCAATTCAGCCCGGGCATGGAGACTGCTAGTTTTCGTAAATTGGCATCCCGGGACTTCACGTTACTTACCCATGTTCTTCAGGCAGATGGTTCTTTAATGTCCTGGGATGCTTTGGTCCGGTCGGGTGTTTTCTCTGTGGGAGACTTCCTTGCGTTTCGGCAACTTCAACATTATGTTCGATCCCTCCCCCGAGCCGCTTTGGTTTTTCCTATTGAGAACAAATTTGCGGCGCTGCTGGATCCCTATTTGGAGGATGGGTTTACAGTTTCGGGTCTGTATAAGGATCTCCATCGATTATTGGGTCCGGCTGATCGAGCTGTCCTACACGCCCGTTGGTGCCAGGATCTGGGGATAGCACGAGACGCTTTGGATCTCCCTTCCTTGATTGCAAGACTCCCGGGAGTTTCCGTTAATGCAGATCTACGGGAGTGTCAGTTTAGGGTTCTTCATCGGGGCTATTTTACGAAAAGTCAGTTATATTATTCGGGTTACACGGACTCTCCTTTATGCCCTAAGTGCCTCCAGCAACCCCATTCGTTTATCCATGCCTTCTGGTCTTGTGTGAAAATCAAACGTTTTTGGCGGCAGGTTGTAACATATGTGGAGAGCGTCTTTGGTACTACATTACCTTTTTCTGCCGCTGGTCTCTTGCTGGATAAGTATGAGGCCTTCCGCTTGTCTGATTTGGGTCAGCGGCAGTTTATGAGACGGGTGGGGGTCTTGGGGAAGAAAGTAATTCTATCTGTCTGGATTGGGGAACTTTCTCCATCCTTTTGGGAATGGAGGAACCGTTTGCATGCTCTGCTGCTGCTGGAGTGTAAAGATGCGTCTTATAGCTTACGACGGAGGCGACTCTTTCTTCGGATCTGGGATTCTTACCTTTTTTCACTCTCACCACGGGCTAGAAGTGACATTCTAAATTCCTTGTGACTTTTTCGGAGACCTGGGCTTGTGTTCCATCCTTGAGGGGCGCCAGGTATGCTTCTTTCTCTTTCTTTCTTCTTCTTCTTTGCTCTCTTCCTTCTTTCTTTCTGTGTTGGTGTTCCTTATTGTCTTGGGCAGTGGGCTATCTGAGTCCAAGCCTACTGCACTCACTTTTTCTCGTCTCAGACTAGGGGGTTTGGGGGGGGGGGTGTGGGTGGGATTGTTGGATCTCCTATTTTGTTTCTGCTGTTTTCCATTGTTACTGTGGTTCTGACCTATTGGTCTGTTCTGTGTTCTTTGATAATAATAAAAATTGATTCAACATAAATCTGGACTTGGCTACAGAAATAGGACTGAAGATGTACAATAATTTTGGGCTGCTTTCTCTTCCGCCACTGTCTGGGACCTGAATGTAGCAATTTGGGATGGTTCAAAGTCCTACAACCTTACAGATGAGGAAGAAGCCTGAGGTACCACTGCTGTTCCTTTGCCACCACTAGGAATATGTAAACAGGAGGATAATTGTAAGCTAAATGATAGCGCGTGAGTGAATCAGAGAGGGGGCGATGTATGTGATGAACAAAGAGTCTGGTGAAGCTTGAAGAATGGTTTGAAATTTGGCAGTTAAAATTTAATGCTAAAAAATGACTACAGAAATATATAAAGGTGGTTGGTGGTTCCAAGATGTCTTTTGCTATGTTGATCCAATAGTACTGGCTTCTCAGAGGCAGTGGGGCCCATTGTGTTTCCTTCTGCTGTGATGAAGTATTCTGGAAAGTGGTGGTGAGAGGAATGTTTTGTTTTGAATTTAGCTCATATCTTTTCAGTAGTAGCTCTAGGTGAGGTACATTACCTGTCCCTGGAAGGCTTACAAACTAATCCCCCACCTCTTTTACTAAATCACAGTAGAGGTTTCTACAACATCCCAGAGTGCTAAATGCTCTCACATTGCTCCAATGCTCATAGGAACTCATACAAACTGGACCATGGCTTAGTAAAAAGGTGTGTGTGTGGGGGGGGGGAGAGTAAACTTATACTTGAGGTAATGGAGGGTTAAGTGACTTTTCCCAGGATCATAAGAAAAGCAACAGGATTTGAACTTGTCTTCCATAGTTGTCAGCTCAATGCTTTAACCATTAGGTTACAGGTTACATTTACTTTATATACCACAATGTCACTTTACCGCAAATTTCAGCATTTTACAATATAAAAAAATAAACAAATCGTAGGAAAAGAACTCCATAATTCAGATAAAACCCCTACCATAAACCACCGCAAAGAATACCCATGTAAAACCCATGACAGCCAAATCTCAATCAGATACAATCCAGCCTTCCAATATAGCACAATGCTCTCTGCAATTGCAATTTCCTAAAGTTTTATTTTTAATTCTTATCTAATACAGTCCCATAGGCCTGATGAATCGCACCTGCTTTTCAAACTAAATTGGGGTAAGGATAGTTCTTCTCTCAGATCTTGTGAAAGGAATTTCAACATTACTAGTGCTTCATAGAAAAAAAGCACCTTTTCAGGTGAATTCCAATTTTACATTATTAACTACAGGAACTTCAAGAAGAGTAGCCTGACAAACGTAATTCATGCGAGGGCCTATATGGTGTTATTATCTTGGACAATGTAACTGGTACTCCTGAATGTAAGATTTGAAATACAATTAACATTAAGTTAAATCTGATACGGTAATAAACTGGTAACCAGTGACTACACATCACCAATAGGGTAACATAGTCACATCAACCACAGACCAGACCCACACGCAGAACTCATCTGTTCAGTCACCCAACTCTAAAGGCCTGCCGTTACAAAAGATACCTGAATAGAACATTGGCCTTCCAAGCAGGTCAACTAAATGATTGGCTGGGCAATATTATCTCGCGCTCCTCGTCCTACTTAAAATTCAGAAAACTATTAATAACCAGCGGATTCAGAACACCGCGGCTAAATTAATTTTTGCAAAAAGCAAATTCGACCACGTCTCCCCGCTTCTATCTAAGCTTCACTGGCTCCCAATTCTCCTCAGGGTTCACTACAAATGTGCCTGCCTAACCTTCAAGTCTCTACACGGCATCCTTCCTCCCCTGTTTCCACTATCTTGGCTCTCCGCGAATCCTAACTCCACCAGATCCACTCAAAAATTCATACTATCATTCCCCTCTTTAAAAGGTATATCCCATACAGGAACACTTGGAACATCCCTCCTCTTCAAGATCACCGAGCTGTGGAACAGCTTATCTGCCCCTCTTCGGAATGCAACCTCCCTCCAACGCTTCAGAAAACATTTGAAAACTTGGCTTTTCTCTAAAATGTAACCACTCCCTCCCTCTCCTCTCTACTTTATCCCCTCTTTCTTTCTTTTTTACCAAGCCCTTCTTCTTCCCATTGGAGTTCCTTTCTTTAGTAATTCCTGTAAACCGTGTCCTGTAAACCAGAGCTCTACTTCTGTGGACATGATGCGGTATACAAACTTAAGGTTTAGTTTAGTTTAACCTATTTAACCGATTTGTAACCTAAGACCTCCATACCCGACCCCTTTTACTGTACCTGTATCCTGCTTCCTTTATAAATTGTACCTTTATTCGCTGCCTGTACCTACACTTTGTACCTGTACCCTGCTTACCCATTTAAATTGTATCTACTTTCGCTGATTGTACATTTATTCGCTGATTGTCCAGCCCTTCTTTGTTGTAAACCGCCTCGAACTACTACGGCTTTGGCGGTATATAAGAAATAAAATTATTATTATTATTATTATTATTAATCAACCGAATGGCCACATTTTGAAGTGTTTATAATTTACTCAAATTTCTTCTTGTGATACCAATCAGCGATGGCTATTCCACTCTCAAGATTTAAGCATTGAGCTAATGCAGCTTAGCAAATCAACCTCTTATATACCAACCATTTGCTGTGTCTCTTAGGACACAGTAAATGGAATTACCAAATCTGTGATAACAAATATCATTATAAATGAAAAAAAACAAACAACTAGCACAGTGTAGAAAATAGGGACAAAGATAACTTTTAATTGAAATGACCCGACAAGGCCCATGTTCCGGCGTAAAGCCTGAGTCATGGGTCTCTAAATCCCTTCTTGCTTCTAAAAGTTGAATGGCAGAAAAGTCTTACAGAACTGGATGTACAGTACACTATCAGTGAATTCACGTATTAAAAGCTGTGATGCTCCTAGCATCTCTATTCCAATCATTTTTTTTATCCCTGATGCAGGCTTTACGCTGAAACATGGGCCATGTTGGGTCACTTCAATTAAAAGTCATCTTTGTCCCTATTCTTCAGGCTGTATGTGCTGGGGGAGGGGGGGTCATTTGGTTTATAACATTTATCATTAACATTCTTCATTAGCATGGCTGGTAGTATCATGTTAAGTGGGCACTCTGCATTAGGCCTATCTTAAAATGTAGAAAGTGATTGGATATTGATTACCTTAAGTAAAAAGAAAATCAGAAAAAAGAAGGTAGCTTTGAGTATAGATGGTACGAAGGAAAAAAATTTTCCTCATTCTGCAATAATGCATTTGCATATGGTATACAATGACAGCTGCTCAATAAATGCAGTTTTGCAAGAAGATATAAATAATTCATGGAATTTGTGATAATTGGAATCTTCTACATGCTATATCCCAGCCCTTAAAGCAACCACATTTTCAGTATGTGAATGATGTATGACAAATGCAAATGAAAGTATTTGCTGGCAAGGAATAATATGGCATGTGAAAATATTCTTCAAAAGCCATGCTATGTTGTCAAAACATCATCATCCTGATTCTATAAATGGCACCTAAAACTTAGGGGTCCTTTAATTAAGGTGCACTAACTGATTTAGCGCTTGCTAAAGATTAGTGTAAGCTAAATTGGTTAGTGCACCTTAATAAAAGGACCCCTAAGGCACAGAGTAGTGTGACGCTTAAGCACAATTCTATAAAAACTAGGTGCACTTTATAGAATCTCACTTACTGGCATCTAAAGTGGGCCTAAGCATCGATAGTCATGCTAACCCTAGGCATACCCTATTTATGCCAAGATTTTCTTGAGTGCGCCTAAGTTAGATGCCTACATGAAAAACATGCCCATGATCTACCACCTAACCATGCCTATTTTCTGATAAGTTCCTATTTATATCTTTTTGAAGGTGTGGTCTCCAGAATTGTATACAATATTCTAAATAAGAGTCTTCATCAATACCTCCTTTTTCCTACTTCTCTCAGTGCACCCTAGCATCCTTCTAGCTTTCGCTGTCACCTTTTCGACCCGTTTGGCCACCTTAAGGTCATCACATGCTATCACTCCCAAGTCCTGCTCCTCTTTCGGGCACAAAGGTACTTCACCCCCTAAACCGTACCATTCCCTCGGGTGTTTGCAGCCCAAATGCATGACGTTGCATTTATTGGAAGAGGGTAATCTCTCTGACTTAGACACATACTCAGAAGAGGGTCGAAGAGAAAGCAAAAATTATTTCATTTCTCGTGTCCTGTTTATTTTCTTTTAAAGCACTCACAAAAGGTTCTTTTTTTTTTTTTCAAAAGGGGAAAAAAAGAAAGACATTTCTGTGATTTACCTGTGTTTTTGCATAAACACCCCTTCTGCACACGGATTCACAAAGGGGTCCTTTTATTAAGGCGTGCTGGTTGTTTTAGCATGCGCTAAACACTAATGCATCCATTATATTCTATGGACGCACTAGCGCTTAGCAGGTGCTACAACGGCAAGCGTGCCTTAGTACAAGAGGGGGGGAATTTTGGCCCTCTTGTTAGTAAACATTCCAACACAGTCTACATTCAAACATTTATGAAAAGGTATAAATAATGACCTAAAACAGCATTCCAGATTTTGCAATAAAAGTATTGGTACCTCATCAACAGCAAATAGATTTTTTTTGTTTGTTTGTTTTCCACAAAACATTTCTTGAGAAAGTTTGCTGTTTGGCTCATTTCCATCCACTACAAGTTTCCACAAACATAGGCCTCTACTCTATGGAAATTCCCCCAAGTTAGTACATTAGCTTATATCTCTGTGGTAAGAAGTCTAACAAGCAGAGACATTATCAATGGCAGCTTCTGAGATGGAGAATGGAGTAGCAGCTGGCATGCAAATATTACATAATGTTTGTTGGTTAATTCCATACAATCACAATGAATTAAAATGGTCTTTCCAATTTTTAGAAATATAGCTTTGGTCCTCACATTTATGCATGACATTCTAATTGTTTGGGATGAAGTATTTCAAAGTACGCTTGTTACCGCATATGCGAAGGTCAAGCTTTAGGGAGAAGTGAATTTGGCAGAGCCTCTGATAGATATGATACATTATTTTATGTTCTCACTTTTATTTAGAAAAAGGAGACAAATTATAGTGTAAGACTTTTCATTCCTTACCCATATAATACATTCAAGTCAGAATCTAAATACAGTGTGCTACAACTCCCAAATTATCTACTTGTCTATAGTCTCTTCTGTCATTTACACTCCAACAAATACACTGATGGTCATTTTTAATAACCTGTGTTATTGCAAGGTTTGTGTGCACTTTAGTACGTATGGACCACATAGCTAATTTTCAAAGGCACACTCTATAGGAAATTCCTCTATCAAAATTATCTATAAGGGGCATGCATGAAAAAGGTTCATATACTTTACTCCTGCTGTTTCTGGAGGAGGGTAATTGGGGGTAGACTAGTGTGTGTATATTTGAAAATCAAGCATAGACAAGTTATTTTCCTCCTCCGGCCTAAACAAGTTCCCAGTGCTGCTTTTTTAATACACCAAAAAATGTGTGCATTATTAAAGTGCAGGATGCTTTCGGCAACTGTAAGGGGAGGAGTTTTCAACCAGAGTAATCCAGCTTGGTAAACACTTATTTACGCAGATAAATGCCTTTGACAGTTGTCCTCACCAGAGAAATTTCTACACCTCCTTTCTTTCTGTTTGAAGCCCCCCTCCCCCCCCCCAATATTTCCGCCACAAAGACAATTCAACATTCCAATAATTAATAACACAGAAGAGATATTTGCCATCACAATTTCATATCGGTGATTATTATATGGATGACTAACTTCTAGCTCCTGCAATAGCAGTGTTATCATCATAACCTAAATGAGCTGTCTAAGATCCAGCACAGAACTGACCTTTCTGGATTAGGGACAAGAAGTACCATAAGCAAGAAAGCTTAAGACAAGTCAACTGTCCTCTCTCATTTCTAGGATCTTCCAGCTTTCTCAGTCTCCAGATGAAGCCTGTATATTGCTGGGTAAGTCACTCATTTTTCTACTTTACACCCTTGTTACTGGAGTAATAATATAAGCACAGTAGTTAGAATTTCTCCCCAGGTCTGATAAAAGATTTAGAAAAGATATCACAATGCTGAAAAAGGTATCGTGGTTTCTATCATTTAAACCAAAAAACGGCTGAAATGCTCAATGGAGGTAGGAGAACATTAGACACACACACACACGCACGCACACATACAGACACACATGCATCACCACAACCACATAACATTTATTGGTACTGAAAATTGTAATCAAGTAATGTTTTAATGAAGAGAGGAACCAGTTAAAAACCTACCAGTTTGATCATCCATGTTTGATGTCTTTTGCTCACAAAAGCACAGCGCAAGAGGCAACAGCCAATGAAATTGGATAGGAACTCTATTCAGATGTCTTTTCCTAACATAAGGAATTGTAAATGGTCAAACTATGTTTGGGGAATCATTTATTGACATAATAGCTAATATGTGCAAATATCATTAACGTGTTATATGCTGCTTGGCCTATATTTATACAATAGGAGGCTAACAATCGAAACAAAAAATGTCTAAAAACTGGCCTAAATCGTCACTTGGACGATCTAAAAGACAAGTCGTCCTAGTGCTGATAATCGAACCAGGTTTTAGACATATTTAAAAATGACCTAGGCATTCACAGTGCTGCTGAACGACCAGAGCTAAAAGGGGCATGGCAGGAATGCCGAGGACGGATTTGGGCAGGACATGGGCCATCCTAGACTTAGTCGTACTGCATGTATAACCAAAAGTTTAACAACACTGCCAAGACGGAACTTGGACGTTGTGACTTAGGCAATCTAAAACCAGGTCTAAGTCCACAAAAGGTATCTAAAGTGACCAGATAAGCACTGCAGGCACAACACACTACCCCAGTCATCACTGCCCACCCCCCCCCAATAAAAATTATAATACCAACTTTACAAATCTTTCCTTTTTGTCCACGGCAGGGGAGAGAGACCGGGTGGGAGACCAGCTCCGCTTCCCGACGCCCCTCCCCCCCCCCCCCCCCCCCGCGGTCTCTAACTAATTATTTTGCCTCAGGGCAGCTCCATTGCTATCGGGAGCTTCCCCAAGACACAGCGTCCCGCGGCAGGGGAGAGAGACTGAGTCGGTGTGGGAGTCCAGCTCCGCCTCCCGACGCCCCCCCCCCCCACTTCCTCGAACCAACTCTTTTGCTTCAGGGCAGCTCCATTGCTATCGGGAGCTGCCCCACCCAAGACACAGCATCCCGCAGCAGGGGAGAGAGACCAGGTCAGCATGGGAGTCCAGCTCCGCCTCCCGACGCCCCCTCCCCCCCGTGGCATCGAACACACTTTTTTCTACCTCAGGGCAGCTCCACTGCTATCGGGAGCTGCCCCAACCAAATCCCAGCATCCCGCGGCAGGGGAGAGAGACTGGGTCCGCGTAGGAGACCAGCTCCGCCTCCCGACGGCCCCCCCCCCCCCGTGGTCTCATAGAATTCTGAGCATCAGAGCTGCTACCACCACGGCTGGCATTCCACAGTTTTGTAAAAGGGGGGATAAAATAGAAATACATAGACAAAGGTTAAATTGAACCAGCAAGAAGCTGAACTCTGCATACAATGCAATACCACAGAAACAGTGACACATCTCCTAAAGCAATAAATAAATAGAAAATTTTTGTTCTACCTTTGTCTTCTCTGGTTTCTGCTTTCCTCATCTTCTTGTTACTCTCTTCCTTCCATCCACTGTCTGCCATCTCTCTGCCCCTATATGGCATCTTCTCTCCTTCTATGCCCCTTCCAGAAACAGTATGCCTCCCCCTTCCATCTCTCCTTTCACCCCCATTGTATCTGTCTCCTCTCCTTCCCCCCTGCTCTGGCATCTCTCTCCGCTCCCTTCCTCCTGTTCTTCCCTGGTCTTCCTTCTCAATTTATTTTCTGCCTCTGTCTAAATTCTTTTTTACTATTCAGTCCTCAATTTCCCTCTTTCACTGTGTCTACCTATAGCTTGCCACCTCTTTCCCTCACCCCTTCCAGTAATTAACTTTATCCTCTTCCCTCAATCCTGCATGTGCCCTTTTTTCTTTCTCCTCCCCACTTCCTTCCAGCATCTGCTCCCCCTTTCCCTCACACTTCCATTCAGCTGCTGTCCGTCCTCTGCCCCATACTTCCATTCAGTGTCTGTTTCCCTCTTTCTACCCCTTCCATCTACTGTTCACCCTCTATCTCGCCCCTTCCATTCACTGCCCTCTGTGCTCTTTCTATCCGGTATGCACCCTCTCTCTCTCTCTTCCATATGGCATCTTCCCTCTTTCTATGCTCCTTCCATAAACTATCTATCCCATGCCCCTTCTCTCCTTTGTACATGATTGATTTCAACTCTGTCACCTCTCCGTTTTTCTCTCTCTGTCACCACCCCCTCCCCTATGCTCTGGCATCTCTCTCTTCTCATTTCTTTCCTTCCCACCTCACGGTCTGGCATCATCCCTTCCCTGATTCCCGGCATCTCTCTCCTTTCCTTTTCTTCCATCTCTCCCTCCCCCTCCATGCTCTGACATCTCCTCCTTCCTTTCCCCCTTCCTTTTCCCTTGATCTGGCATACCTTCCTCCTTCCCTCCATGCCCTAGCGTCTCTTCTTCCCTCCAAGCCCTGGCATCTCCTTTCATTCCCTCTAGTTGGGTACAGCCACACTCTCCCCAATTCTCTCCCCCTCTGCTCCCTTTCCTCCTTCTGTCACCCAAGGCCTGATGTCCTGAACTTCATCGGGCAGCAGCAGCATTCACAATTCACTGCTGTTGCCCGCTTCAGGCCTTCCTCTCTGTTGGGTTCTGTCTTTATGAAAACAGGAAGTAGGGAGGACCCGGCAGAGAGGAAGGCCTGAAGCCGGCAACAGCAGCGAATTGTAAAAGCTGCTGCTGCCCGAAGAAGGTAATGGAGCACCGAGGCAGATCGCTTCTCCCCCCTCCCAGCCGAACCCCCGCTGACCCTCCTATCTCTCCCTTCCCCCCCCCCAGTGAACCTTTCTGACCCTCCCAGTGAGAGCAGCAAACCTTCTTCCAGTAGCATCGGCTGCTTCGCGGCTTTCTCCTGCCAGTGAAGTGTCACTGATGACATCATCAGTGATGCGGCAGAGGGAGGAGAAAGCCGCGAAGCAGCCGATGCTACTGGAGGCAGGTTTGCTGCTCTCGCTGGGAGGGTGGGAGTGCGATAGGGACCGGGCTGGCTGTGCACCCCCCCCTAAGGCTGCACCCGGGGCAGATTTCTCCCCCGCCTCCCCCCCTTGGTACACCACTGTGTGGATGTCAGAGGGGTGTTTGGGTGGGGTGTCAGGAAGGGGGTTGGGGGGATGTCAGTAGGTGAAGAGTGGTGTCAGGCGTTTGTAGGGTGTCTGGCTTAGCAGGAGGAGGCTATTTTTGGAGGGGTGCTGGGGGATTGGTGGGTGGGAGGGAGGGAGAGAGGAAACGGGGATTTCCTGGCTGGTTCAGCTGAGCTGGCAGGACTTCCCGAATCCACAGTTTCGAAGAGTTCTGTCGGCTCAGCTGATTGGTGATTCCCTTGCCGCGATCATCTGAAGGCAAGCCCTGGACTATTGAGATTTTTGAGGCACAATTCTGTAAACAGGTGCCATCACGTAATTGGCGGCCGCTTTAAAGGCAGCTGCCAACTTTGGTTCTGGTTAGAAAATCCAGATGTTTGTGCTTATAAAACATAAATTTGGAATATAAGTCACTTATATGTGTAAGTAGCAAAGTTTTTACTTCTATGAGTAAGAAGCACTGCTTACATATATGAAGGACCAAGAGATACAGCTCTTATTTTGAACAATTTTTTAATAAAATTTCCACTTACAGTTCAGACTTCTCTTATTGACAAACAAGTGCATTCATTCTGCAGCTCCTTAATATCTCTCATCTCTTATCTCTCCCTATATTCCTCCCTGAGAACTCTGTTCATTAGGCAATTCTTTCTTATAATGTAATTCAGACTGGATATTTCTTTTATATTGAAATTAACCCTGGTGGTCTTGAAACTCTCCAGATTATGACTATTCAGAGCATCTGAATCCACTTTATAAAATATTTTTTTGAGGGAAGATATTCTGTCATTGTCATTCTCAGCCCAGCCAAGACGAGAATGATGTGAAGCCTTGAAACTTACAAGTTATTCCACGCTTATCTTGATACGTTTTGTTTCATTTCATATCATCGATATGAAATGTGTCATGAAAGGTGTGGGATAACTTGTAAGTTTCATGGCTCTACACCATTGTCTTTATGGTTGGGTTGAGAACATTTCAGTGGCCCCTCATTACTGTTACCACATCCACAACTTTTGTTTGTAGCATTCCTTCTTTCTTGCTATACTATATGCCTGGAACAGACTGCCTGAGTCAGTACTTAAAGCTCTGTCCCTGGCAGTATTCAAATCCAGGCTAAAGCCCACTTTTTCGAGGTTGCTTATAACTTCTAACCCCCACTCACTCAAGCACCCATGCCTGAGAAACTCCTTAACCCCCTAGTTTGTTTGATTAGATTGCAAGCTCTACTGTGTAGGGACTGTTTCTTGAATATTTTAATGTACAGCGCTACATACATACATATCTAGTAGCACTATAGAAATGATAAGGAGGAGTATTCCTATTCTGCTGTGGGTACCATCAAATACATGTTTTTTCACAGCAATATATGGATTTTATAAAAAGCATGAGGTCATTGAGCCTTACATAAAACACCATCATAGTATGATGTGTCTCAGGGATCAGTCCTTGGTCCAGTTCTTTTTAAGCAATATTTTTGAAGGACCTTCAGATAAGATTTCCCTCTTTGCAGATGATACCAAAATATGCAGTAGGAGAGACAACCCTGAAGATATGGATAACATAGGAAGGGATCTAGCAAAACAGGAAAAATGGTGTTATGAATGGGCTAAGTGGTCATCATCCATTCCTTCCTCATTCCTAGGCTCTTTTTGTCTCTCTTCTTGTCATCAGTAATTCCATGCACTGGTCTAACATGTTCATCACATGACCTTCCTGGTCTCTCAGGCCACCAAAGATCATTCCATCCATTGCAGGGCCTTCTGGTTGCCACTGGTCACTCCCAGTCATCTCCAGACATTCTGGTAGACAAATCCTCTAGTCACCACCAGTTTCTCACTCTGGGCCCTACTGGTCATTCTGGTTTCTGGACTCTTGTGTCCCTGCTGGTCCTGGACACCACTGGTCCCCCTGGTTGCTGGCTTCTTGGCTCCAGCCAGTCCCTCTGATTCCTCCGCTAGTAACCACCAGTCTCCCCACTGGTCTCTTCACCAGCCATTGTCACCCAGAACTACACCAGTATAATTAGCTCTTCATAGACCCTCTGGTCACTCCATGAGGACTTCCCCAGTCCTTCAGGCATTCCACTGAGGACTCTCCTGGTCCCGCCATCACTCTCTCTCTCTCTCTCTCTCAAAGTACTCTCCAGATCACTCAGATGTTCTCTCTGGTGGTACTAATGGTACCTCTGGTTGCTGACCTCTCAGATATCTTCTCTCTGAGGACTCTCCAGGTCACTTAAACACTCTCTCACTGGGCCCTCTACTGGTTGTCAAGCTTGAGGTCTCTCCAGTCTATTAGGTAGGCTAAATGGGGCAAGGTCTTTCACAATCTCTCTCTTTCTACTGTACCCAGGGCCGGATTACCAGTAGGCCAACTAGGCACGTGCCTAGGGCCCGATATAGTCTGGGAGGCCCGCTGAAGGACGACATACCAGACGGCAATGGGCCCCCCTTCCCTCCCTGCACGGCAATGGGCTCCCACCCAATGACAACGCCGCCTCCTCCCCCAGCAATGGGCCCCCACTCAACGACAACAACGTCGGCCTCCCCCGGCATCGACGGACAGCAATTCAGTCAATGAAGTCAGCGATGACTGTGTATGCCAGTCCATCCCCCTCCAATGTCACTTACTTCTTCTGGCAGACGCAGTCATCGTGGGACCTTTGTCGAGCTACATTGGCTGCATTGCTATCTGTCGATGCCGGGGGAGGGCCAGCATTGTTGTCGTCAGGTGGGTGGCCCGTTGCTGTGGGGGGAGCTGGCATTGTTGTCATCAGGTGGGGGCCCATTTGCCGTGCAGGGAGGGAAGAGGGGGTCCTGTTGCCATCTGAAAAAAATGGCTGCGTTGCCGTTGATGCCAGCGGTTGGCTGCATTGGTTTCTGTGGATGCCGGGGCGGCGGTGTTGTTGTCATCATCGATGCTAGGTGGGGGCCCGATGCCATAGGGGGGGTGCATTGCCGTTGCTGTGTGGAAAGGGTGGTGGAGGGAGAGAAAGGGGGCTAATGTTGATGAAATTGGTGTGGAGGGAAAAGGGGCAAACAAGGAGCAAGGATACTGGATGGATTTAGGTTGGAGGAAAAGAAAGGGGGCTAATGTTGATGGAATTGGTGTGCAGGGAAAAGGGGAAGCAAGGAGGAAGGATACTGGATGGATTTAGGTTGGAGGGAAAGAAAGGGGGCTAATGTTGATGGAATTGATGCAGGGGCGCATTGTGGAAAGGGTGGTGGAGGGAGAGAAAGGAGGCTAATGTTGATGGAATTGGTGCACGGAAAGGGGAAAAACAAGGGGGAAGGATACTGGATGGATTTAGGCTGGAGGGAAAGAAAGGGGGCAGATGCTGATGGAAGTGGGGGGAAGAGAGAGAAGAGAGTGAAATGCCAGACCATGGGGTGTGGGTATAGGAGAGGGAAGGGAAGAAGAGGAGAGGAGAGGAGAGAGATGACAGATCATTGGTGGAGGGAATGGAAGAAGATGGATGCCAGACCAATGGGGTGAAGGGAAAGATGAAGGGGGAGGCATACAGTTTCTGGAAGTGGCATAGGAAATGGTAGTTGGGAAGAGAAACGGAGAGATGATGGACCCTGGGGTGGTTGGGAAGGAGGGAGAGATGCTGGATGAAAGGGTAGTTGAGAAAATGACAGATGGTGGATCTGGGGATGGTGGGGTCCATTGCCGAAGCTGCGGATATGGACATGAAAAAAAGGTAAGATGCCAGACCTCTGAGGGAGGGAAGGGGATGACAGAGATAGAAGATGGATGGTTAACACGGAGAAAGAAGAAAATGACAAATGGGCAGGAGACACTGGCAAGTGAGTTATCAGAAGACAACCAGAGCCTGGGACCAACAAAAGGTAGAAAAAATAATTATATTTTCTGTTTTGTGATTACAATATTTATTTTGTTTATACCACAGAGCCGGTATGGGGTTGGAGATGTTGTAACCCTATATGTCTGCTAAGACTAAGCCTTAGTCACTTATGGGTCCTTTTATTAAGGCGCACATTTAGCGTGCACAAAATCAGTTAGCGTACCTTAATAAAAGGACCCCTAAGTATCTTAATAAAAAATTTGACCCGCGACTTAGTCTTTTTTTCAGATTTCGGCCCCTTATGTGATCAAGTTTGACACCCCTGATGTAGAGTGAGGCAGTTAGGCGATGTAAATTTGGTTATTAATATAGGCTTATATTTAGGATAGTATTACTGCTTTACAATATATTTGAATGCTTTTATATACGTATTGAAAGGGTTCAGAGTTAATGTCCTGGGTAAGTAGGTGGGAAAAGAAGGAAGGGGGATTTGTTCAGAGATGTTTGGGGGTTGCAAAGAAGAAAAACTGTGCACTGGTATACTAATCTTTGTTTGTTTTGAATTTTAAAAATGAATTATAAGTAGAAATAAAAAAGTAAATAAGAAAACAAATAAATGGGGCAGGGTGGGGGCAAGGAAGGCCCAGAGGGCCCCAGTGTACTTGTGTGCCTAGGGGCTCTCAAAGAATTAATCCTGCCCTGACTGTACCATGCCCTTTGTCAGCACTGGGCCCCCTATCAGCACCAACCAGTACTGGGCTTACTCCTGATTATCTCTGCTCTCTGTTTGGGACCTGTCCTTTTCAGCATCACTATTCTCTCAGGGTGGGAGAACAGCTCCCAGCAGTCTTTGCAGGATGTTATGCTTATGAGCTCCACACACCACTGCTAAGGCTCCCTCTTCTGGCCTGGGACAGGAACTTCACCTTGTCACATTCCTCCCCCCTCAAAATAAGGGATGAACACACAGGATCTAGAATCAGAAAATAATAGTAAATATTGAAGAACTAAGGCCAGTACTGGGCAGACTTTCACGGTCTGTATCTGTATATGGCCATTTGATGGAGGATGATCTGGGGAGGGCTTCAATGGCTGGAGGGTGTTGAGGGACTGGAGTGAGCTTTGACAAAGACTTCAGTAGTTGGAACCTAAGAACAGTACCGGGCAGAGCTTCGGATTCTTGCCCAGAAATAGCTAAGAAGAAGAAGAAAAAAAAAAAACCCCAACAATTTTTTAGATTGAATCAGGTTGGGCAGACTAGATGGACCATTCGGGTCTTTATCTGCCGTCATCTACTATGTTACTATGTTACATCCCACATTGACTCGGCCTGTCTTGAGTGGGTAACTCCCAAAAACCTGCTTGTCTAGCTCTAACTTGCTCATTCTTCCCTCTCTGTCTAGGGTAGTGCTTGTCCCCTTAGCCTTTCAAAATGTAGCAATCCTCCTTCTCCTCCTCCTCCTCCTCTAAATGGAAAGGAATGAGCTAAATCAGTGATTCCCAACCCTGTCCTGGAGGAACACCAGGCCAATCGGGTTTTCAGGCTAGCCCTAATGAATATGCATGAGAGAGATTTGCATATGATGGAAGTGATAGGCATGCAAATTTGCTTCATGCATATTCATTAGGGCTAGCCTGAAAACCCAATTGGCCTGGTGTTCCTCCAGGACAGGGTTGGGAACCACTGAGCTAAATCACTGTTTCTGAACTTGGTCCTGGAGTGCTCCTTTGCCAGTCAGGATTTTAGGATATATCCACAATGAATATGCATAAAATAAATTTGCATATAATGGAGGCAGGGTATGCAAATCAAGTTTATGCATATTCATTGTGGATATCCTGAGAACCTGACTGGCAAGGGGACACTCTAGAACAGGGGTAGGGAACTCCGGTCCTCGAGAGCCATATATTCCAGTCGGGTTTTCAGGATTTCCCCAATGAATATGCATGAGATCTATTTGCATGCACTGCTTTCAATGCATATTCATTGGGGAAATCCTGAAAACCCGACTGGAATACGGCTCTCGAGGTCCGGAGTTCCCTACCCCTGCTCTAGGACCAAGTTCAGAATCACCGATTTAGCTCACTCCTTTCCATTGTAGTTCAAAGGGAAGTTATATTCAAATATAGTAGATACTTCCCTATCCCCAAAGAACAATCTAAGTTAATTGATTTGTCTACAGACATAAGGAATGTCAGTGGAATTCAGGCCCTGGTTTATCTGGTTCTAAGCCTGCTTCTACTCGAATCTCTAGGCCAAGGGTAGGCAATTCCGGTCCTCGAGAGCCGGAGCCAGGTCAGGTTTTCAGGATATACACAATAAATATGCATGAGATAGATTTGCATCTCAATGAGGCAGTGCATGCAAATCCATCTCATACATATTCATGGTGGAGATCCTGAAAACCTGACCTGGCTCCGGCTCTCAAGGACCGGAATTGCCTACCCCTGCTCTAGGTCCTCCAATGAATAGAACCCTGGGCAGGTATTATACAGATTCATAGAGGGAAAAAGAGTTGATTTATACCTGTTTTCTATATATAATGGTCAACTTTTAAACCAATTTATATGGATATAAATCGTATTACCAACTCATAGAATTCCTATAAGTGTTGAAGCTTTTACCGCAGCAGCTGGTGATACAAAAAACCCTAACGCGGCTTAATAAAAGGGGGCCAGAATTTTTGTACATTTTAGCTTTCATAAATCCTCATAGAAGATTTTTTTTTTCGAGAGAGAGCTGGATTTATATGTATTGTGGCCCCTAAACTATTACATTTAAGAGGTGCCCTTAATTAAATAGAAAATAAATTGTAGGTTTAATAGTTTGCAATGCTAGTGAAGTGTGAGAACCCTTGTAATGTCAGGCCATAAGCTGTAGCTTGTCTAGCTTATACTTAAGTCCCTGAAGCTGAGAATCAAAAAGGGCATCAAATCAAAGTATAGATTTTGCAAAAAGCTTGGAGAGCCCTGAGACTTTTCTAAAATATGTATATATATATATATAGAGAGAGAGAGAGAGAGAGAGAGAGCACTGGCAGAAAGCACACTTGCACATGGCAAGCACAGAAAAGCAAGAAGAAAGAAATAAATATATGCAGAGGGATATTTTCAAAAAAACTTCTAAGTCCCCCCCCCTAAAAAAAAGTCCTGTTTATAATGTCCCAAAAAAAAGTATCCCACGGCCACAATCAAACAGAAACATATCTACATTCCCATTCGATTATGGCAGTGAGATGTTTTTGCACTGAAAATGTCCAAAATGGAAAAAAAAAAGATTTTTCAAAGTGAAACATTCATCTTTTGAACCAGAAGAAAGCAGGGACAGGAACATCTGTTTGGCATAATTTCAAAAATATAGCCACACAAACATCTTTGCAGAACAGAGGAGTGGCCTAGTGGTTTGAATAGTGGATTGTAAACCAAAAGACGCAGATTTTAACTGGAATTGCGGTTCAAATGGTCACAACAAACTGGAAAAATCATGGCAAGTTAAATTATACATTTTGGTGGAGAAATGTATGTAATACATATAGATATGAGAAAATGAATGCAGAGGGGCTCATAATCAAAAGAGAAAAACGTCCAAAAACCAGCCTAAGTCGGCACTTGGACAAACATTTCTCAAAAACATCCAAGTGCCGATAATAAAAACGGGTTTTGGACATATTTCTAAACGACCTAGGCCTTTATAGTGCCACTGAACGACCAAAGCTAAACGGGGCGTTTCAGGAGGTGTGTCGAGGGCGGGAGTTGGGCAGGACGTGGGCCGGCCTAGACTTAGTTATACAGCATTTATAACTGAAAGTTTTACAACAGAGTCTAGACGGGACTTGGACATTGTGACTTAGATGTAAAACATGGTCTAAGTCACAAAAAACACCTAAAGTCACCAGATAAGCACTGCAAACACATAAAACAGACCCCCCCCCCATACACTACCCCAGTGATCACCAACCCCCCCACCCCCATAAAAATTTTAATCATAACTTTAAAATTCAGCCTCCAGACCATCATCACCTGGCCGCCTGGCATAGGAAAGCCTAGTCGTCTAGCCCAGAGGCAGCTTAAGTCGTCTTGGGGGTGGGTTAGGGACTCATGGAGAGGAGGACCCAATCCCATAAGCCCCTGTAATCAGTGCATTGATCCTTAAACATATGCACTCCTCTATACACCCCTAAAACCTTTTTGTACTGGCATATAAGTGGCTCCTGCAGCCATAAGGGCTATTGGGGTGGTAGATAAGTGGGTCTAAGGGATGCTGGAGGTGGTTTGAGGGGCTCATCATGATCTATAAGGGAGCTGTAGGGAGGAGAAGACATGGCACCCTTTTTGTGAAGTTCACAGCAGTACCCTGTAAGGTACCCCACTATTTAGGTGGCATGTCTGGGTGTGCAGTCCATCACTTTGCAGATCCCTTCCACGTCTAACAGGGCTTGTTCTAGGCGTTTTGGACTTGGACAGAAAGTTAGATGGAAATGTGGTATAAAGATAGAAGATATAGTGGCTTGGATGATCAGATCGGCAGGACGTATAATTAGACGATTTTCGAAACGAAAATAAAGTTGGACGTATCTTTCGAAAATGTGTCTTAAGCTGTTTTTTTACTTTGGACGACTTGCGAGATGGACGTAAACGGACTTAGACGTCCCTTTCGATTATGCCCCTCATAATGTTTAGGGTTTAGTGTTTTATTTAATAAAATATGGAGTCCATTGGCTTTATTTGCTGTTTCACATTAAAAGATAATATAATATCTTCTGAGTTTTTTCATTACACATCTGGGATGGGATGGGGGGTAGAGTAAGGAAAGGTACCGAAAATATGGATATTAATTCTTCATATTAAAGATGTTTAATATTGTCAATATTAATAATTGATGGAAAGGGGTTGGGTATAGCTATGATTCTATAATATTATTGTTTGAGATAGTGTATTCTTTGTAATATTTTGTTACTTTCAATTAAATGTATTACACTGTTGTAACTAAATAAAATAATAAAAATGTTAAAAAAAAAAAAAGACGCAGATTCAAATCCCACTATAACTCCTTTTTATTTTTTTTCAACTATGATCCCTCCAGGACCTGAAAAATACCTATGATACTTGAATGTATATCATTTCAATAACCTTTAGGCTTGCAAGTGTCTTATACGAAGGTAAATCAAAAAGTAAAGGCAAAATACAATTAATGGTTTTATTAGAAGTAACTGCGAGTAATTGAATATATCACTTTTCCACATAGTCCTCATGCAAGACAATACGTTTGTTGTATCGTTAAACTAGCTGAAGATTTTCAGCTGCTCCGAAAGCCAGGTGAGCACTGCTTCCTTTACTTCATCATCAGAGGTGATTCTGCGACCTGGCAGCGTCTCCTTCAGTGGACCGAAGATATGATAATCGCTAGGCGCCACATCCGTGTTGTAAGGAGGGTGTGCAAGATGTTCAAACCCAAGCTGTTGCATTGTCTCTTCAGTCGCTGCTGCTATATGAGAATGCATATTGTCATGGTGCAGCAAGACTATTTTGAACAATATTCCTCTTCTTTTGATGGTTTAAGTTCATTTGCAGCAGTGGGCACTAATTTTCACTATTCACTGTTTGCCCATATAGGTCTCTTTATGTCCCAAAAGAGGGTTAACAAGATTTTCTTGGAGGAGGGCTAATGTTTTAATTTCTTCTTCGCTGGAGAAGATGGATGTCTCTACTCCATGCTTTGTCTTTTGCTCTCCAGGTTGAAGTGTCTTGTCTTGTCTTGTCACCGGTGACAATTCTCTCCAGAATACTCAGATCTTCTTCATACCATCTCAGGAACTGGCTCGTAAACCCCATACGCTGTTGCTTGTGTAGATCAATAGGCTGTTTGGGAACCCATTGTGTGCAGACTTTCCTGTATTCCAAGTCACCATGCATTATGGCAAGTGCAGATCCATAGCTGATATCCAAATCTGCAGCCAATTGAGACACCGTTATCTGTTGGTCTTCTCTAATCAAGACATCCGCTCTGTCAATGTGCTCTTATGTGCACAATGTTGATGGGCGAACAGAATGACCTTCATCGGTTACACCTGTTCTTCCCGCTTTAAACCTTTTTACTCACTCATAAACATTTCATTGATTCATGATGCTATGTCCATTCTGAGTTAATATCCAATGGTGAATTTCCACAGGTTTCATTCTCTCTGCCCAAAGAATACAGTTACATGTTCTTCAATGGTGCAATCTTGCAGTGGAGCAAGACCTTGTGGCTGCCACATGACTAAAGCCAAGCACAGCACAGTGCATGAATGAACAATCTAACAGGCAATGTACAAATACATATGTTGCATTTCGCTAGCTCTGTTCTGATTATCATGTAATTAAACTAAACTAAACTAAACCTTAAGTTTATATACCGCATCATCTCCACGGATGTGGAGCTCGGCACGGTTTACAAGAACTTAAAATATAGGAAGAGAAGGGGGAAAAAAAGGTTTACATGAACTTATATATAGAAGAGAAGAGTAAGGGGGGATAGAATTACATTTTAGTGAAAAGCCAGGTTTCCAGTTGTTTGCGGAATAGTTGGAGGGAGCCCAGGTTCCGCAGCAGGGTAGTAAGGTCGTTCCAAAGACCTGTGATTCTGAAGAGAAGGGATTTTCCCAGTTTGCCTGCATAGTGAATACCGTGTAGAGAGGGGAAGGATAGTTTATACCTTTGGGCAGGTCTGGTAGAGTCAGGACTAGAGGAGTTATAAAATAGTGGGATTAAGGGAGGAAGGATGCCGTGAATGATCTTAAAAGCCAGGCAGGAGCTTTAATTTTTGATTCGTCCTTGTACATTTAGGTACAGTAGATGTTTTTTTTTAAACTAAAACTAAACTAGAACTTAATTTTATAGACCGGGTCTTCAGCCAAAAAGGAGCTCGACTCAGTTTACAATAATGTAAGCATAGTACATAAATATAGAAGAAGAATGTAATCTAGAATGGCTTAGTTTCCAAAGTGTTTAGTAAACAAGAAAGTTTTCAGAGCTTTCCGAAATAAAATTTTTCTGGAAGGCTTAAAATTAAATGAACTCAGGTCTTTTGGTTCATAGTCCACTGCACGGACCACTAGGCTACTCCTCTGACTTGTTTGTTGCTTTGTTCAGAATGCCCATAACATGTGTAGCTGGCATAAAACCTGGCTCTCTTTTCCAGGTTCACTTTCAGGGAAGAGGAAAGGGGACAGCCTTAATCCCGCCAGTGGTCAGTTGTTCAATTAAAATATTTAGATAAAAGAGTCTTTCTTTTTAGATGTGGACGTTTCTTCCTATTCAAAAATCCCTTTTGGACGTCCCACTTTTCAGAAACATAGAAAAATGAAGGTAAATAAAGACCATATGGACTATCTAGTCTTCCTAATCATGCCGTCTACTATCTCTTCCTCCCTAGTCCCTCCTACAACACACCACAACACATGAACTGCAATTTATGAAACATCCAAATTCTGAATTTCCCAAAATCAGAATTTGGACGTTTTTAGCAGATGGATTTTTTAGGCATTTTAAGATGTCTGTCTGCTTTGAAAATGAGCACTTTAATCAAATATATTCCACAAACAGCAAATGTTTATTATGTTTATATTTATTGACCGTTCTTCACTTTAACCAGTGTGGTTTACAAAAGGTTGATTGGGAAAAGAATGCATTTTCATAAGGATATTAAAGCAGGGTTAAAAAAAGTTTCAGGTCTAGTAATTGCTGCAGAATCATTATCCTCCCTAAAATAGGACATCTATGGGAACGCCAAGCCAAAAAGAGTCCTAAACCTAGAATAAGAGAGTTCACATTATATTTTTACTAGAAAGGGAACTCCATAATATCTGAACAGAAGCAAAAAAGGCTGAAATGCAGGTTAATGCTAACTTAATTAGGTAAACCAAAGGAAAAGTCAACTGATGGGCAATACATTAAAACATATGAATAGCCCTAGTGTCATCTGCAAATTTAATTACCTCACTTGTCATTCCAATTTACAAATCTATATATATAAAATCGGAGGTATGTATGTATATATGTGTGTGTGTGTGTATGTGCCGTGATCACGCAAAAACGGCTTGACCGATTTGAACGAAACTTGGTATGCAGATCCCTCACTACCTGGGATGATATGTTCTGGGGGTCTCGCGGCCCACCTACACACGTGGGCGGAGCTACAAACAGAACATCAGATTTCACCCATTCATGTCAATGGAAAAAATGTAACAAGCTGCCATTCTCACTGTAATTCAGAAACGGCTTGACCGATTTGAACGAAACTTGGTATGCAGATCCCTCACTACCTGGGGTGATATGTTCTGGGGGTCTCGCGGCCCACCTGCACACGTGGGCGGAGCTACAAACAGAACATCAGATTTCACCCATTCATGTCAATGGAAAAAATGTAACAAGCTGCCATTCTCACTGTAATTCAAAAACGGCTTGGCCGATTTGAACGAAACTTGGTATGCAGATCCCTCACTACCTGGGGTGATATGTTCTGGGGGTCTCGCGGCCCACCTGCACATGTGGGTGGAGCTACAAACAGAAAATCAGATTTCACCCATTCATGTCAATGGAAAAAATGTAACAAGCTGCCATTCTCACTATAATTCAAAAACGGCTTGACCGATTTGAACGAAACTTGGTATGCAGATCCCTCACTACCTGGGGTGATATGTTCTGGGGGTCTCGCGGCCCACAACTCTATGTTGCTTGCTCAAGGCTGGGTTCACCCAATAATTTATATGTTCTTGCTCCAGGAGGTGAAACTAAAATTGTTGTTTATAATCACGTTTTGCGTTAGTTGTATTATATTCATTTTGTCAAATATTTCACATTATAATTTGAATATTGTACTTTTTATTAAGCTGTAAAAAAATAATTTCATTCACCACTATAAAGTATCTTTATTTGAATCCATTTACAGTGTTATTGCTATAATTAAATACCCATGCAACGCCGGGGCATCAGCTAGTCATTTATAAATAAGTTAAATAGCACCAATCCCAGTGCAGATCCCTGTGGCATTCCACTGTTTACCCTCCTCCACTGAGAAATATGGCTATTTAACCCTACCCTCTATTTTCAATCTGATTACCAATTCCTAATCCACAACTGAATATTGCCTCCATCCCTCCACAACTAAACAGCTTCAAGCTGGTCTATATGGTAGAAGTTGTGCCAAATAAACAGGTTGACCTGAATGCAAGGCCTTGAATGCTAGGGTTAAGGTCTTATACATTAAACAGAATTTCACAGGAAGCCAATGATAGCAGTGTTTTGTATATGCAGATACTGAAAAGAAATGTATTTCCAAACAGCCAAATAAGGCACATAGCATTTTCTTGGTTTTAACCTGATTTTACTGCAAGTTGTACAGGCCGAGTTATGCCCAAATTATTTTTGTGTGGGTATTAACTTGGGCTAAAACTAATAATTCCTTTTCATAACCCCAACCCTGAGGCTTTTGATCCTGAGGTCCCCAAACCAATACCTGTAACTAGGCAGGAGAAATGCCCACTCGCTCCTGCATCCAGGAGCAGCTATCTACAAAATGGCAGCACCACACCTTGTGTTTTACATTTGGGATGTACCGGAAGGGACCTGTCTACCATATAAGAGAATCTGCAGCTCTACGCTAAATGTCAACTTTCAAGTCAGTGCCTGAGCAGCGATTTGCTCAAAAACCAACAGGAAAGATGACATTTCAAAAAGGCATGCATCAGCCCTTACCCCCAAGGGGAAAAAAATTAAATATTGTGCAATTAGCATGCATAAAAGGGAATATTACTTCAGGCGTTTTAACAGAATATGTAGTAAGCCTTTTACGACATGCTAAACCCACATTAGGGTTTAGCACTCCTTAGGCCCTAAGTTAGCTAAATTGTCATCTGTTTTGAAGGGCAGAATTCTAATAGGCATATTGGTTACAACTAGTAGCGTAGTAAGGGTGTGGGGGGGTGGTCTACCCTGGGCATGCTGCCCTGCTCTGCCTTGATCTTCCCCAAATCCCTCCAGCTGCATCGCTGTTTTCCTGTCCTTCCCCGAATCTCTCCTACCGCATTGCCATTCTCCTGCTCTTCCCCGAAGCTCTCCTGCCCTTCCCCGAAGCTCTCCTGCCCTTCCCTGCCCAGCGAGCCCATGGTTTTAACCCGCGGGTTTAAAGCAGTTTAAAAGCACGGGCTCGCAGGGCTAAAAACTAAAGTTTTAAATTTAAAAAAGTTTTAAGTTAAAAAAAAGGGTCGCATCTCAGACGGGCATGCACAGACCATCTATAGATGGTCTGCGCATGCGCGGGGATCGCTATAGAGCGACCCATGCAGGCAGATGGGGGCATTCCTCTGATTGTCCCCATCTGTATATTTTTCGTTCCTGAATTCATCGGACCTGCCCGGATCGGGCCCAATCAGGCAGATTAGTGAATCCAGGCCTTTGTTGGTTGTACTGAGAACCTTTTATTGGCCCCTCATAAGTAAGTCAGAGGTAATTAAAGGAATTGTCATTAAAACTAGCTTCACCTAGTTCCTCAAACATTCTCTTTCTACAGCGACAGTTCTAAACCTGTGAAGGGTTGAAGAGTACTGGAAAAATGTTAAAAGAAATTTTTCTGTTCCATTTTCTCTTTTAGCCACTAGTCTATGCTGTTGTATAAAGTTCTGAATGCTCTTTAGGTGTTGCTCAGCATTATCTACCATACATTTCTGGTCATATTAGCCTAGGATTCGTAATTCTGGATATTTTATGTCTCGTCTTACAGTGTAGTATATACTCTATTTTTTTAAATAACTTTTATATTATATAGACTAAACATTATATTCATATCATTGCATTTACCTTTTTTGAGCATCAGAGGAGAAACACATCCCATACATAGGGCTCCTTTTACAAAGCCGCGCTAGGGCCTTAACGCGTGGAATAGCGTGCGCTAAATTGCCATGCACGCTAGCCGCTACCGCCTCCTTTTGAGCAGGTGGTAGATTTTTGGCTAGCGCGCGCTAATCCGGTGTGTGTGCTAAAACGCTTAGCGCACCTTCATAAAAGAAGCCCAAAGTTCCAGCATGGAACAATTATACTTTATTTAGACCAGTATTCAAAATGTACTAAAACTTATATTAGAGGATAGAAAATTCATTGCTTTTACATCATCTAAAATAAAATATCCTACTACAAGTACTAGAAATTTAACATTCAGATATCCCCAGAAATTATAAAGGTTTTGGTTACCTATTGATCTACGTGCCTATTTCAATATTTCTATTCAGACTGATCTAATATTTCTCATTGTGCCTTTTTGCTAAAGTTTTTGAAAACCGCATAGAACTTTTTGGTTATGCAGTCTAGAAATCCGCTGTTATGTGAGGTAGGCACTCCTCCAATATGTCCTCCTAGTTCACAACATCAAAAATGTCAAGACAAGCATAAAACATAGCATGGGGTCAGGGCAGGATTAACCAATAGGCCAAGTAGGCATGTGCCTAGGGCCCGAAATGGTCAGGGGGGCCCGATGAAGGAAGGCATCAACATTGCTTTTTCCAAACAGCGATGGGGCCCTCCAGCATCAATCGGCAATGTGGGGCCCCTCCCCCGATCGGCAATGCAGGCCCCACCCCAATCAGCAACGCAGCCCCCCCATTGACGGAAAGTAAGACAAGCAAGCAACGCAGGTAAGAAAGGCAACGGGAACATTAATTGTGCAAGCGGTGCTGCTTGCCCAAAGCTTCCCTCTGATGCAGCTTCCTGTTTCCGCCTGGGCGCATGGTGGGGTGGGGCGGGGCAGAGGTCCCAGTGTACTTGTGTGTCTAGGGGCCCTCGATGAATTATGGGGCGAAGCATGGGGTGCTTTTTTTTAAGGTGCACTAACCGATTGAGCACGTGCTAAAGATTAGCGTGCAATAATAAATGCTAAGATGCCCATAGGAATATAATGGATGTCTTAGCATTTAGCATGCGCTAAATTGGTTAGTGCACCTTAATAAAAGGACCCCATAATACATTAGCATCATATGAGGGGGTGCTCAGCCCAACCAATCAACTTCCTAAATCCTGAGTGTGATTTTGCTACTGTAGCTGTGAGGAATGCAATTTTATTTCATTAAGTGCCAATAAATCTATGTTTTGATATTGTTTCAGATCATTGAATCATATCCATGTCATTCTCCTCTTGGGCGGGCTGAGCATTTTTCAGCACCCCCTCAGATACAATAGAATAAAACATAACATACTAATAATTTACAAATTTTTCCTCCTGTGTACATATATATGTGTGCATGTATAGACATATATAGTTAAAGATAGTTGCTGCATCTAGCCATAGTGCTTTATTCATGTGTCCAAAGGAAATTATTTTGAAAGGTTTATGTACATTCCAAGAACACCTGTACAAAATTAGTATTTGCCTCCGAGGCACGTCATTACAGCTGAATGAAAATTATTATTTCACATTTTCTCTCCATTTGTACAGTATTTTCCAGTGTATCAAGTCACATTATTACTAGCTATTATTTGTGCATGTTCTAAAATTTTGCGATATCTATTCTTGTAGTCTTTGTTTTAATATGGAAATTAGCTGTCCCCCCCCCCTTTTTTTTTTCCTCTTATTCAAGTTACAGTACCTTTTTCTTGCCCTAACCTATGATAAATATGTTAGAAAAAGATTTGGGAGCTCATAGCTCGGGATAGGAATGTTCTTTCTTTGCTCACAGGTTATATGTAGCACAGCTCGAAGCAGACGTGCATATTTCGTCCACTATTTACATCAGCAGTGATCTGAACATACGACCACCACTATTCCTGCTAGTACTTGGAAGAAAGAGTGTTTAGTTCTTTATCAGCAGAGGATATTTAGTATAAACACAAAAGAGAAAAATCTTATGGGATAAGACTCAGTATTATGAGGAGGGGGGGTGGGGTCCAAATTTTCTAGCTTCCAAAAATATTAGCATCCAATTTGAATACATCATTTCTTTCATGTACAGTATTACCTATATGGTGCTTACTTGTGTTTGAACTGTGCCTTTCTACAGCTGTGTCTGTACGTCTTTACCAGCCATCATCGTAAACACATGCCAAATGACTTATGTAGGACTCACTTAAGGTCATTTTAATTGCAACATCAACAGCAGCCGCATATGTTCATTAATAAATGTGTAATTTGTATTTGTGTTGTGCTGCAAGTTAACGGAGAAAATTACAGATTATATCAAGAGACTACAGGATACACAACTCTGTAAGTCAAAAGCTCTATTATTAAAAATGTCATCCCATATGAATTTCATAAATAGCACAGCCAAGAACAAAGCAACCATTTTAAACAGTCTGGAGGGTTTCCACAACAATGCTGAAATGCATTACTACTCAAAACGAAATGATTGGATAATAAAATATTTAAAACTCCAGCTGTAGTTGCATTGTTTAATGTTGATTATTTTGATCTTCAGAGTGTCTTACCTTTGGGGAAGAGCCTAGAAAAGCAATTATGAAATTGGTATATGACTATATAAGGGCTCATATACTATAAAGCTAATGATGATTGTCTTTGTTAACCTCTAGATTTTTATGAAACTTTCCTGATTGGATGAAGCCTGCCCAAACAACCCATTGTAGCCAAATAAGCATAAGATCTTAGGCTCAATCTTCATCCTTCCCTCCTCCCCATCTACCAGCCTGTAAATGCAGCAAAGCTCATTAGTGAATACATTCCTTTAGACAATAATCTTTTATCACATATTCATGTGCACCTACAGAGGCACAGTGTTTAAACATTAGCAATTAATGCATGGTGACTTTTGCTATGCAGATGCTACTATGCTTTTCAGGTAGCTCAGAAATATAGAACTGCCAGTCGAACATTACTAAATACTGTTTCGAAAAAAACGACTGCTGAAGCAAAGAGAAATTCTGAGAGAGAGAGAGAAAAAAACAACCAAAAGGTTAATAAAGTAATTATTGACTGAATTTAGTTGAGCTGTAGTTCTACTGCAGCTGTTGCCTTGGTGGTAGAATATAAGGGGGGTGCTGAAAAGTTCTCAGCCCAACCAGACAACTTCCTAAATTCTGAGCGTTATTTTGCCACTGTAGCTGAAGAGAGTGTTATTTTATTTCGTTAAGTGTCAATTTGCAGAAAGACCTTCTATATTTTAACATTATTTCAGATCATTAATTGAACCATATCCACGTCATTCTCTACACCAGTGTTTTTCAACCTTTTTTGGGCAAAGGCACATTTGTTTCATGAAAAAAATCACGAGGCACACCACCATTAGAAAATGTTAAAAAATTTAACTCTGTGCCTATATTGACTATATATAAAGTAATTCTCTTGAATAGGAATCAAATAAACACAAAGAAAGTATTTTATAATTACTTTATTATGAAATATTAAGTAAACAGAATAGTGAAAAATTATAAAATACTTTATTCAGTGCGAAACCTGGGCCTGTTTGGCTGAACACAAAGCTGATATTCTGGCTGGAATCGAAGAAAGACACACACGTAGCTCTTCGTCAACAGCTCTCAGTCTCTCTCTGTATTTGGTTTTTATAGCATACAAAAATAGACAAATATACCCTCCATCCTTTTTATTAAACCACAATAGCAGTTTTTAGCGCAGGGAGCTGCGCTGAATGCCCAGCGCTGCCCTTGACGCTCATAGGCTCCCTGCGCTAAAAACCACTATTGCGGTTTAGTAAAAGGTGACCATATTGTAAAATATAGACAGCAGATATAAATTCAGAACTGTGCATTGTAAGTGAAGGAAAGTTTTCATCTCTGGGAATTTACCCAGTTAACTATTAAGTTATTTGGGCAAATTCCTTTGAAAACTGTGGTAATACTGCCTCCACTTTGCTAAATTTAAAATAAAATCATTTTTCCTACCTTGTCTGGTGATTTCTGGTTGCACTTTCTTCTTCTGACTGTGCATCCAATCTTTCTTCCCTTCTATCAGCCTGTATGCTTTCTCTCCTCTACACCTCATTCCCTCCCCCAACTTTTTCTTCCTCTCTCCCTGACCTTTCTTTCTTTTTTCTGTTTCTCTTCTTTCCTTCTGTTTCCCTGCCTGCCCCCTTTCTTTCTTTCTCCCTGCCGTTCACCAAGCCACTGCCACTGCCGCTGCCATCGGGAAACAGGACCCACCAATGGATAACAGGCCCCAAAGCCGACGCCGACGCATGCTCTCCCTGACGTCAATTCTGCAATCGGAGAGGAAGTTCCGCCCAGCCAGGCAGCGATTGGCTGGCCCGAACTTCCTCTCCGACTGCAGAATTGACGTCAGGGAGAAGAAGACTTATCGGCTCGATAGATTAGATCGCCAAGACAAAGTGAGTCCTGGGTGATCGACTCACTTTGCCTTGGCGAGCTACTGGCGCCCCTGCCTCGGGCCCCCTGTCAGCTCCGGACCCCTGAATGCAGGACTGGTAGTACTGCCCTGATGGCGGCCCTGCGGCACACCAGGCAACATCTCGCGGCACACTAGTGTGCCGCGGAACAGCGGTTGAAAAACACTGCTCTACACTATATATATATATATATAATAGGTATGTGCATTTGTTACTGTGTATTTGGCTAATTTAAATGTACAGAAAATTTTAGAGCATGAAAACTCAATTATGTATCTCAATTGTACGCTTATAAACCTCAAAATTAATGCACTGCAATTCGCGCACATATAAAAATGAATTTGTAAAACAAACAAAAACATTCAGAAATCTGAAACGTATCTGAAAATACCAAAATGAACTGATTTTTTTTTTTTTTTGTGGGGAGAATGGTATATACATCCCTACTATTCAAGAGTTTTAAGTCTAAAGGACTCTTTTATGAAGGTGTGCTAGCAAATACCACATGGAAAATGCATCGGAGCCCATTCAATTCCTACGGGCTTCAATACATTTACCACAGCATCATCATTACTATTGCAGCTTCGTAAAAGAGGCCCTAAATCATGACCACCCCCTAGTTAACTATAAACAGTAAAATGACCTTGCTTTTGCAACTCCAGTCCTTGGAGGCAATTTTCAAAGGTTTACACACCTCGTACTCTGCTAAAACAACAGTTTATCTATTGTACTGAAATTCACCCTATCCTGCCAACCATATTTTTATCTTGCTGAAGCTATATGGGCGTATCTTTTCCATGAAAGACTAAACTAAACTAAACTAAACCTTAGGTTTGTATACCGCATCATCTCTACATTTGCAAAGTTTGACATGGTTAAGAGGAGTTAGGGTGGAAAGGAGCTCCAGAGGAGGGAAGGATGAAGAAGAAATTTAGAGGACTAGAATAATCAGAGAGGGAGGAAGAGTTACATTTTTGAGAATAACCAGGTTTTCAGATGTTTACGGAAGAGTTGGAGGGAGCTCAGATTCCTAAGAGGGGAGGTAAGGTTGTTCCAGAGCTCAGTGATTCTAAAAGGGAGGGAGGAACCTAGTTTTCCTACAAGGGAGACACCTTTTAGAGAGGGAAAGGAGAGTTTCAGTTTTTGGGTGGATCTGGTGGAATTGGGGTTAGAGGAATTCCAAGAAAGAGGAATAAAGGGGGGAAGGATGCCATGTAGGATCTTGAAAGTAAGGCAGGCACATTTGAAGTGGACTCTGGAGATTATCAGAAGCCAGTGGAGCTTGGACAAAAGCAGGAAGCAGGTAGAAGTTGGAAGCTACGGGATGCCCATACAAGCACATAATTTTCAAAAATACCCACATGTGGACTAACACTCATACGAGGGGCCGCTGAAAAGTTCTCAGCCCAACCAACAAAGTTGGGGCAGTCTCCATCAAGGGATTTACATTGAGTCTAGTCATTGTCCACTTTTTTGATCCATCAAAAAAATGAATGAAAAAAGTGGAAAATCACTGGACTAGGTGTATAGCCCTTGATGGAGACTGCCCCAACTTTGTTGGTTGGGCTGAGAACTTTTCAGTGGCCCCCCTCATACTTTGTGCTATTGGTACAAGCTGAAATTTCAAACACAGGGATACCTGAATCAGTATGTCAAACCCTTTCTCTAGCAGTATTCAGGTCAAGGCTAAAAGCCCACTTTTTCGAAGCTGCTTTTAACTCCTAACTCTCACTCAATTACAAAGTACCGATGCCTGTTTTATCATTTCCTCTGTGAGAAATTCCCTAACCCCTATTTATCCTGTGTTGCTGTAGAGGTTTCTACCGTGGCCCAGAGCACTAAATGCTCTGATGCTGCTCCAATGCTCATAGAATTCATATGAGCGTCAGAGCATTTGAGCTACAGGTTGCAGTAGAAACCACTATTGTGACTTAGTCAAAGACAGCCTACATTTGTTTGAACTGTCAAATACACTTCTAGGTTGCCAATCAGGCACCCTACTACTGAACATGCACCTTTATATAATGTTCAAAAATTCAGTTTACTAAAAATTATCTCCATTTTAGATTATAATGTTAACACCCATGAAAAATAAATTGCACACAAAACAGAGAAATTAAACAACTAGATTTGTCCTGCAGAGCCTGACTATCTGAACAGTTTCCTCATAGTTTAAAAAAGATTTCATGTCAAAAATGAAACGTACAAAATGTAACAGTTTTAGCCTTTGCAAATTATTTGTTAAATGAACATTTGACTCATTGTACATCCAGGGTCCCATTTTAAATGGCTCATTGATTTGCTAGATTTTCAAAGGATTTTGCAAGTGTTCTCAATTTGTTATGCATTCATGGGGCGAGATCTTGCTACTTTTCACCAGAATTCTTTTCATTAAATCCAAAGACAAATGTATTTGCACAAAGGCAAGAAGTGAATTCTTGAAGAAAATTTGTGGAAAAGAAGAAATGGTGTCTATGTTCCCTAAATCCTTCCTATATTCCAATAATTGTTTGCAGACAAGGTTTACTGGATTGCTATCCTTCATCACTGTAATAAGAACCTAGAATAGGGGAAGGAGGAACAAAATGGAGAAGTTCTAAAAATGAATGTCATTTATTCCTTCATTCTAAGAGTTTTAATTATTGCATTTTAGGATTATGTTGCATAAATGCCTCCAAGGCAGAATTTAGACAATCAGTTGTTTATTTGTTTTTTTAACTATCTATCCATGGCTGTTGGAAGGGGAAAGAGAGATGCCAGCAAAGACCTGTGATACCAATGCCTTGTTTTGAGCCACAGTAGTAGGATCTCCATGTAGTTAGCAAGACTAAGAATGTTATAATGCATCTGTTTCGTTCCATGGTGCAAACTCACCTGGAGAATTGCATTCAGTTCTGGTCTCCTTATCTCAAGAAAGATATAGCGGCACTAGAAAAGGTTCAAAGAAGAGGGACCAAGATGATAAAGGGGATGGAACTCCTCTCGTATGAGGAAAGACTAAAAAGATTAGGACTCTTCAGCTTGGAAAAAAGATGGGTGAGGGGGAGATATGATTGAAGTCTACAAAATTCTGAGTGGAGTAGAATGGGTACAAGTGGATCGATTTTTCACTCCATCAAAAATTACAAAGACTAGGGGTTGTGGTAAGAGCAGGTAGCTGGTTTTAAGAAAGGTTTGGACATGAGGGAAGCTACTATTGCCCTGGATCGTTAGCATGGAATGTTGCTACTCTATGGGTTTTTGCTAGATACTAGTGACCTGGATTGGCCATCATGCGAACGGGCTTCTTGGCTGGATGGATCATTGGTCTGACCCAGTAAGGCTGTTCTTATGTTCTCTTCTTACACATGCTCATCCCAGTCCATCTCTTCATTTCACCAATTGGCCTTCTAACCAGTAAATATTTCCTAAATTTTAAAAGACATTTAAAGGAACATTATTTTCAGTTTGTCTTCCCACACTGATGAGATGTGAATTTAAGACTTCAATCTTCATTAATTAATTTTGTTTTATCATTGTACATTGTTATATCATTTTCTTTACTATTTAAATGGAGTTCTTTTCATTACTTTGATTGAATTATGTTGTTAACCGCTTTGACCCCTTTTTGTCTATTTAAGCAGTTTTTAAAGATTTTTTAATAAACATAAACATAACCATGCTCTGAGAAGTTATACTTCTAGCCTGTCCATGCATGCAACCAGTCACTCATTCCATCATGCACCATTCTCGGCACTCTCATGTACTGTCACTCCTTTCATGCAGATCCTAATACAGAGAAGGACAGACAACACCTGAGACAGGCAGATGCTAACAAATGCTGATCCATGTAAAGAACAAAGAATAGGAGATGCATTTAGAGAAGTGACAAGAAGTACAACACACTGCATGCTGACCTCTTCTCAAATCTCCTTCACCATCATTTGATTGTCTCCATGCCTAGGCTGAGTTCTTTCCTTTGTTCATACAGAACTAATGGTAAAAGCATGTGCTAACCTCCCTTTTTAAGATTTTGGCCAAAAAAGGAGAAAATGTGCAAAATAGGTGCCACTCTTAACCTAGATACTACATCTTCAAAAAGATATAAAAAGGATGGAGTTGGTCCAGAGGAAGGTTACTAAAATGGTGTGTGGTCTTCGTGATAAGGCGTATGGGGACAGACTTAAAGATCTCAATCTGTATACTTTGGAGGAAAGGCGGGAGAGGGGATTTATGATAGAGATGTTTAAATAACTACGTGATGTAAATGCGCAAGAGTCGAGTCTCTTTCATTTGAAAGGAAGATCTGAAATGAGAGGGCGACAGCTCAGGAGTAATCTAAGGAAATACTTTCTTACAGAAAGGGTGGTAGATGCATGAAACAGTCTCTTGGAAGAGGTGATGGAGACAGAGACTGTGTCTGAATTCAAGAAAGCCTAGGATACATGGGATCTCTTAGAGAGAGGAAGAGATAATGGTTACTATGGATGGGCAGACTGGATAGGCCAGTTGGCCTTTATCTGCCATCATGTTTCTATGTATCTTTATGAGCTGTTAGCACTCACTCATTTCACAAAATGAGAACAGCCTGTTAAAAATGTATGTGATCACTAAAATGTTTAGCTCTGGCGTGAATCAGCCCCATGGATGATGGATAAACCTGTTGGAAACTATCAGTTGGAAAAAAAAGATCAAACATAACCTTTCTGCTTTTGGTTCTCAAATTTAGAAAACAGGACTTGAAAGATAATGTCCCTGTTCTAGAAAACAGTTGATTTACCATCCAGCTGGAGTTATAGCCTTAGCCTGTTATGTTTTCTTCTTAAATGAGCATCTAATATAATAAAGCCCTAAGCGCTCTTGCGCACTCCCACCTACGTGCTCCTGTTTTCCGTGAGCTGTAGGGACCTGCAGGTAGGAGTGTGCATGCACGCGGCAGCGCGGAGCCAGTCGGACGCGGCGGCTCTTGCAGTCTGAAGGATGTTAACTGGCCAGGGCGACGTCAGCGGGGGCCGGAACAGACTTTAATTCCTGCCTCCCAGGCTTCTCTTCCTGCTCCGGCTGGGCCTGTGTAATAAAAAAAGAACAACCCCAGAGCTCGCTTCGGGTCCGGCAAGGGCTGCGGGTCCTGAAACCTTCCAATTCTAGCACCGTCTGCAGCACTCTACACATGCTGCTTCAGGGCCTTCTACTGAAGGCCCCAAAGTAGCAGTGTGTAGAGTGCTGCAGACGCTGCTGGAATCGGAAGGTTAGTCGGGACCGCTGGAAGGGAAGGGGGGGAGGGCAGTAAGGGACTACGGGAGCCAGCCAGACCGCGGGAAGGGAAAGGTGGGGTAGGGGAAACACTGCAGCTGCACAGGGAAGTGGTGTGGGGGGAAGGAAATGGAGGGGGAGGGAATCCTGCAGTGGCTGCTGCACAGGGAAGTGGTGGGAGAGAAATGCTGCTGCATAGGAGGCAGGGAGAGAGACAGATAGAAAGAAAAGAAGAAAGACACAGGGGCAGAGAGAGACACAGAAAGACAGACAGACAAAGGGGGCCAGGGAGAGAGACAGACAGCGGGAGGGAGAGAGAGACAGAAATAAAGGCACACAGACATATATTCTAGCACCCGTTAATGTAACGGGCTAAAATACTAGTAAAAAATAATACATTTTGAGCTAGCTTGTATTTTAGCAGCTGCATTAAAAAAAAAATATATCAACACATTACAGTATACCCCAGCGAAGTCATGGTTCACAGTTCGCGCACCCAGTTATTCGTGGAGGGGGGTTTCTGTCTGCCTCTGGTCCCCCGATCTGCTCTGCCTGACCTGCCCATGATCCGGGATCCCGCCATACACTTCCTCCGAACCCCCCCCCCCAATGCTCTGCCTGACCAGCGATCCCGGCCTGGGTCTGAGCCGCAAGCGCCACCGCCCGCATTGGCACTCACAGCAGCCGTCACCCCTGCAGCCCTCTCCCCCTCCGATCCCCACTCCTAAACCATATCCAATAATTGCGGGGTTTTTTGAAGTTCGCAGGTGCTCCTGGAACGCAACCCTCGCAAACTTCGGGGGTATGCTATACTTAGAAAGGGCTGGCACTCTACAAAGAGCTATGTAGACTGATGTACGAAGAGATGCTGAAAAGTTCTCAGCGCCAACCAAGAAGAGAATGACGTGGATATGGTTCAACTATACAAAGTAGGGTAATTACTGATATTCAATTCATTAAAATGCTATACCAAGAATACCAAAACATAAAATTAATTAAATGTTTAATTTATTAATTTCTTTAATTCAATTCATATCTATATCGTGGATATGAAACAAAGTAAAAAAACATAGAATTTGTTTCTGCAAATTGATACTTAACGAAATAAGATAGCACTCTTTTCAGCTACAGTGGCAAAATAGTGGAAGTTGGTTGTTGGGCTGAGAACTTTTCAGCACCCCATGCAAAACCTTAATCTGTCTTCAGTTTCTATTCCTTCTGGCATAAGATACAAGGCCACACAGACAGAAAAAAAATTCTTCCATTTCATTTGGTTATAGTTTATTAATGGCACAAACATGAATCCATTAATCAGTTTAAAATAGCTGCATCAATGCAAAAAAAAGAAACAATATTAATTCTCGGTCTTCTTCCGTAACAGGATCACATACATCTTAAAAGGGTACCATTATCTCCCTGGGTTTCTCGGCTGAAGTTAAAAATCTAAAAATGATTTTCATCCATTTCTCATTAATATGCAAAATTATTCAAATTGGATTGTAATTAACTATCTACTCAGTCGAAAACCTTTTCATGATAATTTATGATAAATTCAGTTGCAGCTTTGATGGAGATTGATTTTTGGTGTTCAGGAGCTGTCATGAATACAAAAAGGCACCTGAAAAATATTTTTAAACACCTAACTTATTACTGCCCAGCTAATTGCATGGTAACCATATTCACAGAGTATTGCAAAGAAAGGCCTATAGGCACGACACTATCGCTGAACAAAAGAGGCAACAACAAGCTTTTTGAATCCGTGGTAAATTTCATTTCATAGCTCTAAGTTCTTTACATTTTCCAAGCATATGGGTCATTTATCATGTAAAATGTTTATCTTTGCTTAATTCAGGAAACTGATAGAAGTGGGGCTTGCTTTGCAACACCGACAGAATTTCAGATACTGCTGAATAAATTCATACTGAAAACCCAGCTACAGTGGTGGTAAAACAGCATACATTATATACACTGAAATCATCATGACTCGGAAACAGACTACACAGATGTATTTCTGCAAATGGAAGAGGTGCATCTGTAAGGAAGGCCCTGAATTTAACATCGTGGACCAGATAACACTGGCCGAGCCCCAACCTGGGATAGCAGGGTGGTGTTATGGAATTCGGCTGAGGGGTGTAGGAAGAGATGTTAGGAGATGGGATAGGAAGGGGCGGTGAGTAAAGAGTAGGGGAATGGGGATGAATAGGCAAGGGTAAAGGAGAGAGGGAGAGAAGGAGGGGTAAGGATTAGCAGGAAATCATAGGGGATGGGCAGATGGTTGCTGGGAGCTGGATATTATTGTGGCAGGGAGGCAGTTGTTTGCAGAAGGGCAAGGACGGGAGGAGATGGCTAGTAGGCGATTTTGTTCCTTGCATGGCATGGAGTAATTTGAGGACTGGGAGAGTTCACTCATTTTAGGGCTAGGGCGGATTGAGGGAATTTTAGGAGTCAATTGCAGTTAGGCAGAGAAGAGTTGGGAAGAAAGGCGACTGATCCTCTGATGATTGGAAGGCTTAGCGGAGACCTATTAATTTGGTATTTCGTGTGTATCACTGTCACAAAAAGGTGTACAACCCTGCGGCACAACAGAAAATGCTGGAAGGTATAATGGGAGGTTATTATGACGTTTGGAGTATTTGTGAGCAGCTAGTTCATCACCGATTAGCTATACGGTGGGAAGTTGATGTTACATGTATTGAAGTTCTTGTTACAAATGCAATAGTATATTAGAGCTGCAGCCAAGGTCTTGCTAATTTAATTTAGTAAGTTGTGCAAGTTTTCTTTGGGTATGTGAGTTGGGAGTGCAAAAAGTAGGGTGTGTGCCAATATTAGCCAGAAGGTTAAGATGGCAAACAGGTATGCATAACTTTAAAGAACACACTTCTCCCTCCGTATTTGCAGTATTTGCGATTTTGATTATTTGCGGTTTTTAGCTTGCTGGCTCCTCCCCCCCAAATTACGTCAGCTTGCATAGAGAAATCGCTGATTCCAAGCGTATACCGAAAGAATCGCCGATTCCCAGCACTTTCTTCACCATGTTTTGTCTCTCCTTCAGGAACAGGCCAGGTCTCCCACCATGTTATTCACGGTTTCACCATAATTCACGATGGTTTTTAATAGAAAACAGCGAATAACACATGAAAAAGTTACTCACGTTTTTTCTGTATTCGCGGGTCTGTTAATCCCCTATCACAACGAATATGGAGGGAGAAGTGTATACTGTATTAGTTCTTAGAACAGATGCTAGGAACTGGGAACATGAAGGGTTTTTTTTATTTTCCGTCGGGATGTCGGGTATTGTGCTTACGAGTGACTATTCTCTCAGGAGGGGAAAAGAGAGGAGGAATTTAAATTTTACTGACCCGTTAATGCTCAGTTCTGGTAGAGAGCAGCTACTGGTTGGAGTTATGATAGGCAACAAGGCAAAGGAATTTATGGGGTCTTAATTGCTATTAGTTCACAAGAGAATGTAAATAGCACCCATTCAGAAGGATTTAGAGGGTGAACTTTGATTCAGGGTTTGGGGAGATTGAAAGCAAGAGTAGATCATCCCAAGTTAAACTGCTGTGTTGACTCTGAAATGGTTACTATTAAATAACTAAGGACCCCTTTCATCAAACCATGATAGAGCTTATTACTGTGGGCCAGTAAGGTAAATGCTCTGACGCTCATGGGAGTTGAATGCTCTACCATACTTTGCTAAAAGGGGCCCTAAGGGGCTCATTTTCAAAAAAGATAGATGTCCAAAAGACAGCACAAACCAGCACTTGGACAATCTACTAGTCAAAACATCCAAGAGAGCATTCTCAAAAGAGACTTTCAAGATATCTTTCTGGTCGTTTTGTCTCCAGTGTGTCCAAATCTTAAGGGGGCATGTTAGAGACCAACACTTTCCAGCCTCTATGACATATTCACCTGGCTCTCGTATGTCGGTGCAGAAGGGCATTCTATGGATTACTGCAGAGAATGTCATATAAAAAGTCCCAGGTACAGATGTCACTATAACTTTCTTATATTGTATGGTGAGCCCTCCAAAATCTACTGTATCTACATAAAGATGACATCTGCAGGCATAAGGGCTATTGTTGTGGTGTACTGGAAACCTCCCCCCCACCCCCACCCCCCCCCCCAATAAAATCAAATGCTCCAATTTTAACCCACTTGTTAGTTCACAGATTCCAAAAGTAAGATAACAAAAAATAATTGTTAACACAATTACTAATGCTGTCACACCTTCATTTTAAATAGTATAGGGGTCCTTTTACTAAGCTGTGATAATAGGAGGTCTTATCAGTGGTATAGCAAGGGTGAAAGGCATCCATGGTGGTGGCGCCTACCCCGCCCTCTTCTCTGCCCCCACCTCATCTGCTCCTTCCCTGCCCCCTCCTGCTGTGCGCACATGCCCCCTTCCTTCCCCCGTACCTCTTTAACATTCCCGGTACGAGAAGCAACCCCAACCTGCTGTTTGCACCAGCATCGGCTCTTCCTCTGACATCACTTCCTAGGCGCGGGTCCAGGAAGTGACATCAGAGGAAGAGCCAACGCTTGCCCAGGCAGCAGATTGGGGTTGCTGCTTGCGCTGGGAACGTTAAAGGAGGATGGGGAAGGGAAGGGGCATGCATGCAGTAGTGAGGACATTAACTGTTTTTTCTGAGGCCCTCCAAGTACCTACAAATCCAAAATGTGGCTCTGGAAAGGGTTTGATTTTGAGACCACTAGGCTAGGGTGTTTGCTATGCCATGTTTAGGGGTGGCTAGAAGGCAGGGGAAGTGGCTAGGAGGCAGTACTTGTGGATCAGTTGACCTGTATTTGCTCACATGTTAACAACTCTATTATTCTGTCTCAGTACATGTCCAGTTTAATGTGATTTTGGAAGATCAATAAAAAGCTTAAACATTCTCTGTGACTTTGTGGTCATATGCATAAGGAGAGCCACGACACACTGAGATGCAGTAGTATACTTCATTGATGAGCCAGATTTGTGCCAGCTCTTGTAATAGTATGATAATCTGGCACACAACCTGACCTGACCTCTATCGCTCTTCCATTCTGTCTACTAAACATATATTATCACACAGAGGAGCCATAGGCAGCCAGAGAAAAACATACAGGACACCTACATATATAAACAACTGTCAAACTTTTAGTTTTTTTAAAAAAAATTTCAAACAAAGCTATTATAAAACATAAAATCGGGGGGAGGGGGGGTGAAGTAGGGGGCACACTTAAAATGGAGAAAGGTGAAAGGGCACAACAAAAAAGGGCTATTTATATTTGGGAGGAGGGAGCTACCTCAGGAGCCAAAAGCTGTTGGAGCTACCTCAGGAGTGGGGGGTGGGGGGTGGGGGAACTAATAGCATTGGAAGGGATCTTGGCCTTAATTAGAAGCATGGCCAAGGGTAGCTATGATGCACCCTTGACCATGCTCTAGCCTCTCCATACGTCTTTCTAAAGTTGTTAGTCGCCGGTCCATGGCCTCCAATCTCATCCCGATCCTCTCCAATATACCCAGAATCCCAGAGGCAGGTGCAGGAGCAGGAACACCTCTCACTGGAGCTGCACCTCTCACTGGAACTGACTGAGCCACTGCTTGGTGTATTGGAGAGGGAAGGGGAGGAGGCAGAAGGCCATGCTCCTCCTCTAGTGATTTTGAAACCCCTTCCCGAGGCTGGTCCAGCTGCTTCTGTGGGGGCTCATGGGATCCATGAGGGGCAGATGAATGAAGGAAAAGGGGTTGAGTGTGGCCTGTGGAAGTAACAGGGGAGGCAAGATGGGCATGGCCAGGGGAGATCTCTGCTTCCTCTTCTTCTTCCACCCATATTCCTTCTTCTTCTTCTTCTTCTTCACTTTTTTCCTCCTCCTTCTCCCAAGCAACAAGTCCTGCTTCTGTGGCAGCACATCCAGGGGGTGCTATAGGTGGTGCCTGAGCTAGACAGAAGGGAAATATAGGAATTATTATATTCATTTACGCCATTGCCTACACATTTGGCCATGACATATTCTAAAATGCACGTAGTCACCTGGGAGTTGACTATGGGGTTTAGGCACCAACCGTTGCCTTTGGCTTTGACATTAGCACCTAGTAGCTGGCATAGAAGTACATATGAGGTGGAGATGGATTCACTTCTCACCTGCCTGGGCATGCAGTTCATCCCGCATCTTCTGGATGAATGCAGGCTCAACCCGCCGCAACAGCCGTCCCCGTTTCCTCAGGTCTTCCATCTATATGGAGAGAGAGAAGGGGGAGGGGAAGGTTGGGTGGCAGCTGCATGACATATTTCATAGAGCAGTATGACATGGCATCCATACTCATGCCTCCACCTTTATTTCATGGGCCAGTACCCATACATTCTGCTACCCAACACATTGTTGATAGGGTGACTTACTGGTGGTATGTTAGAGGTTAGAGGGCCTACTCATGGGTTCAACTCATGGGTTCAACTCATAGGAACATAAGATTTGCCATACTAGGATCAAGCCCAGCTTACAAATATCTGCCAAGATCCCAAGGATTAAAACAGGTTTTCTGCTGCTTATCGTAGCACTGGATATCATCTAAAACGTCTGCCATGAGTTTTCATAGTCTCTCGAGAGACTACGGGAACTCACAGCAGCCATTTGGGATGAGTGATCTGCAGGGGGAAAGATCGCTCCTGAACCGAAAGACCGCTAGACCACAAGGTAAGGTCTGGTGCACTTGGCTGCAGCTTGGGTATTAATCAACTTAAGGAGGGATGTGGGGGTGGTCAGAGCTGGCCCAAAAGTTATTCATGAATTCTGAATATTCGCAAGCCTGCTTTGCTCCTAACTCCCACGAATATTGAGGGAAGAGTGTATAGATATAGAGAAGAGGTGAGGAGTAGCCTAGTTGTAGAGCCACTGCCTCAGCACCCAGAGGTTCTGCAAGTGTGTGGTACAGTGGTTTGAGCTTTAGCCTCAACACCCTGAGGTTGAGGGTTCAAATCCCACACTGCTCTTTGTAACCCTGAGCAAGTCACTTACTCTCCCATTACCCCAGATACATTAGATAGAGTATGAGCCCACCTGGACAGATAGGGAAAAATACTCGAGTTCCTGAATATAAACCACTTAAGCTATAAGTGGTAAATAAATACTTAAATAAATCAAATTCCAGCACTGCTCCCTGTGACCATGCACAAGTCTTAATCTTCCATTTGCCCCGGTTCAAATTAAGTACCTGTATATATGTAAACCGCTTTGAATATGTAACCATTTTAATGTTGTAAAATTGACTGTTTTGTGTAGTTTATAAAATGTGACTAAAAATACCTTGACTACTTACACTTCTAGGGAAGGAAGCTTGCTTATTAAATCTGATGGTCAGTCTCTCCCAGGCCCTTCTATATTGCAGGAAGCTCCTCCTCCTCCGGCCTGGGAGGACAAAATAATGATGCTCTTGGGGAAGAAACAGCCTGGCTAGCAGTCTAGAGTCTGCAAACCCGAAAGCAGGTTGTCTCCTTGCAGCCATCCTTTAAAGACATGTCCCTCTTTACTCTTTTATACCTGCCTAGATTCTCTTCCCCTCCTCTTGCAAAAAAAAAAATAAAAACCTCCTTCTGTTCTTTAACTGTTTTGGGAAGTTTGGTTCTCTGCTGACTTTAAGACATATTTCCTCTTAACAAAATTGTTTTAAAATCCTGTGTATTCTGCTCTAGGAAGATAAAGGCTTTAAGTTTTGAAAATCCAGTTTTTCTTCACTGTAGTAAGAGAGCGCATCCTTCTCATAGGAAAAAGGGTAAGAAAATTGTGTTAATTATTTAAATCTTGTGTGCACAACTTTGAAAATCCTGTGTTTTAAGAGAGCAGCAGATTTAGTAAATTAATTGAGATTCAGAGCTTTGGAGCTATTTGCCTTTAATTAGGTGCTTAGAAGGGAGGGGCCATTTCCTGGGGACTGTGCTCTGTGTGAAAGATTGCTTTATGTGCTTCTAAAAGCTAAGTTACTCAGAATTTCATATTTCTGGTCCTTTTCTTATTGTAGCATTTTATATAACTGCCTAGATTCTCTTCCTGCTAAGGGAAAAAAAAGACCCTCTGTTACTTAAGTGTATTGGGAAGTTTGGTTCTCTGCTCTCTGCTGACTTTAAGCCATATTTTCTCTTAGCTTCCTTTTCTTAGGAAACATTATAGGAAAACTGTGTAACTTTTTAAATCCTTTGTATTCTGCTCAGGTAGAAGGAGGGCTTTTAGAAAATCCTGTTTTTCAGCACTGTAGTAAGAGAGCATAGCCTTCTAATAGGAAAAAGGATAAGAAAATTGTGTTAAAATCCTGGGTGCACAAGCTTGGAAAATCCTATGTTTTAAGAGAGCTGCAAATTTGGTAAATGAGTTGAGGTTTAGAGCCTTGGTGCCGTTATCTAATTCAGCGCTTAGAACCAGTGTTTAGCAGGAGGGGCCATTTCCTGAGGTGATCCTTCTCTCCAACACTCCATTCATATCTACTGTATCCAGTGGCATTGCGAGGGTGAGAGGCCCCCCTCCTGCCACACACAACACTTCCCTACCCACGAACCTCTGTAACGTTCCTGGCGCGAGCAGCAAAGTTGCTGTCGTGCCAGCGTCGGCTCTTTCTCTGACATCACTTCCTAGGTGAGGGTCCAGGAAGTGATGTCAGAGGAAGAACTGACACTGGCACGACAGGAGCTTGGGGGTTGCTGCTCATGCTAGGAATGTCACAGAGGTATGAGGGAAGGGAAGTGGTGCACAGCAGGAGGGGGCAGGGAAGAGGACCGGTGCTTGCACTCTCACCAAAATGATTCCTGGGGCAGACCCCCTCCCCCCTCCTCTTACTATTCCACTGACTGTGTCCCTCCATCTATTTCTCATCTAAATTCTGTTAGTGTTCACATGTGATACACATTCTGAGATCTCCTCTGCCTCTGAACTGTCCTCTGACATTGGTGTTTCAGGTCTATCTCCCTCCTTTCTGTGTCTAGGTATTTTCCAATTTCTGTGAGTGTTCTCTGGTGAAAATACAATCTGCCCTATGGTTAACAAGTGGTTTCCATGCACAATTTTAACAGATCCCTCTTCCCATTCTGGACTTAAACCATACACAGGCAAATCTTTCAACTTTTCTTCTACAACATATGGGGTAGACTGCCATCTGTTAGCAAGTTTATGCTTATCAGGTATTTTACAGTTTTCTAACACTGTCACCTTTATCTAAAACAGTATTTTTAACCTTTAAATCAGGGGCAGGGAACTCCGGTCCTCGAGAGCCGTATTCCAGTCGAGTTTTCAGGATTTCCCCAATGAATATGCATTGAAAGCAGTGCATGCAAATAGATCTCATGCATAGTCATTGGGGAAATCCTAAAAACCCGACTGGAATACAACTCTCGAAGACCGGAGTTCGCTACCCCTGCTTTAAATCATATCTTTGCTTGCTTCTTTTACCAAGTTAGTATGTAGACTTGACAGCTAATCTGTAGGCCTCTCCTAGCTGTTCTTTTAACTTTTGCACATTCCCTTTGAATGTCTGAGGCAATGAACCATGTGCTGAAACACCAGAACATAAGTCAATAGGTAATCCAGCTTCCCAACCAAACATCAGAAAGTATGGTGAATATCCAGTAGCAAAGCAAAACCAAGAAGAACAAAAATCTCTGCAGAAAAATGCAAAAACAAACAACAGAAACGACTGTCCACTGACTTTTTTTACATTGAACATTTGGTTTCCTCAAATATATTTTCTGCCATCAGTGGACAGTCGTCTCTGCTGTTTGTTTTTGAATATCCAGTAGCATTGTTACATGCAGTGGCATAGTGAGGGTAGAAGGCACCCTCCCTTCCCCCTTACCTCTTTAAATCTTCTCTAGCACAAGCAACTTCTCCAGCCTGCTGCTGGCGTTGGCTTTCCCTCTGATGTCACTTCCTGGCCCTGCGTCCCATAAGTGATTTCAGAGGGGATCCAGGCAGGCACAAGCAGCAGGCCGGAGAAGTTGCTTGCGCTGGCGAAGATTTAAAAAGGTACTGGGGGTGGAAAGGAGGGTACGAGTGTGACATGGAGGTTGGAGAGGTGCCTGCACCCATACCACGAGAATGCCCGGGACACCTTACTACACCACTGATTATATGCGCCAAATAACACACTTACTGACTCCAATCTCTTTTATGCATGGTCTGTCGTGTACCCAACATGTTTAGAAGTGTCCTGTTAAATCCTACAGGTCGAGCAGGGGTATCAAAGTCTCTCCTTGAGGGCCGCAATCCAGTCTGGTTTTCAGGATTTATCCAATGAATATGCATGAGATATTAGCATACAATGAATGCAGTGCATGCAAATAGATCTCATGCATATTCACTAGGGATATCCTAAAAACCTGACTGGATTGCGGCCCTCGAGGAGGGACTCTGACAACCCTGACGTAGAGGATCTCTTTGTCTTGAGGATGATAAAAAGAGTAAATTTCAGGTGAGGAGTAGAGTTCTTCAGGGTTTGGCGCTTTCAACGTTATTATTTAATATTTACATGGCCACAATTGGTCAGCTGTTTCAATCTTTAGGGGGTCGAATGAATGTAGAAAAGACTGAGGTAATGTTTGTGGGGAAATCTGACCGGGTTAATTGGTCAAAAATATTGAAAGTGATGGATGAGGTATTATTGGAGAGGAAGTCAATGACAGTCCTGGATCCAGGACTTACAATGGATTGTCAACTGGTAAAGACAGTGCAAGTATGTTTTGCACAGATATATTTATTGTATCGTTTAAAACCATTGCAGGCACCATTTGACTTTCGTGCCGTTGTACAAGGAATGATTTTGTCATGGCTGGGCTACTGCAATGTCCTGTACCTGGGAAAAACTAAGACCAGGGGCAGGGCACTGCAAGTGGTTCAAAATGCTGTGGCTAGATTGATAACTGGAACATCAAGATATGAGCATATCTCCACCAACTGCATTGGCTGCCAGTTGTATTTAAAATTCAATAGAAAGCAATTATGTTATGTCACCAATTTTTATATGGTACAATCCCTGAATTTTAAAAAAAGTTTGATGTCTTGGTATCAACCATTAAGATCATTGCGCTCAGAAAGTTTAGCATTGCTGAAAACAAAGGCTAATCCTAAATATGTGGAAACGAATGCCATGACTTTTATTTGTGCAGAAGTTAAGTTGTGGAATAGCCTTGTTGGTCATATTCGAAAATGTAGAGACAGGAACTCATTTAGGGAAATGTTAAAAATACAACTATTTTTTAGATGCATTTCTTTGAGCAATTGATCTTATGTAAAGGTTGAATCTTTCTGGTTTTGTTCCTATCTTGTTCTAATATTTTATAATATTTTATGCATGTAACTTTTTGTAAACTGTTTTGGAAAAAACGGTATAGAAATTTAAAAAATAAATAAATAGTATGGGGCTCATAATCTAAACAAAAAAAACAGGAGGGGGCTTAAGGCCCCACCTGTGGGTGGGGCTTGAGGCAACTGGGTCAATCAGGCCCTAAGGCCTGCCGTTCTGAGGATGACAGGCCTGCTGGACAGACAGGCTTGGGACTCGTCCATCCGGTCAACATTGTTAAGGTATCGGGCGGGAGTGTGGGGGGTAGTGGGTGGGGGTCGGCAGGTGAGAGGGGTCTCGGGCTTCGGGGGGGTTGAGCGGGGGTTCGGGGGATGATTGGGGGACTGCATCAAGGGCAGGAAGGCCTGGGATCCCTCCTGCCCATATCTTAGTGGGTGTCGGGGGTAAGGGTTTCATTGGGGCAGGAAGGCTTGAGCTGTCTCCTGCCCGATTCGATCGGGGGTGGGGGTGGATCGCGGCAGGGGAGATAAGACATCTCTCCTGCCGCGATCATTGCTGGGTGGGTGTGGATGTGGATTCTGTAAGTGTAACCGGTGTTCTTTTTGACAGACACCAGTTACAGAAGCCAGCTTTTAGGCGAAGGACTGGTGTCAAAGTTCCTCCTCGAGGGTCACAGTCCAGTTGGGTTTTCAAGATTTCCCCAATGAATATGTATGAGATCTATTTGCATGCCCTGCTTTCATTGTATGCTAATAGATATCATGCATATTCATTGGGGAAATCCTTTGACACCCTTGGCCTAAAAGGTCTGGTTTTCGGCGTTTGGGACTTAGGCTTTTTTGGGGGTTCTTTATTCTATTGTAAGTGTAGACGTAGTGGTGGTCTGGGCGTTTAAACAGCTGAATGTAGAAGCAGGCCATTATAAAAAAAAATAAAAATCTCCTTTTGGACTTTTTTTTTTTTTTTTGAGAATGGACATTTTCCCTGCTTCTACTTTCAGCGTTTAGGGCCTAGGCCAGAATCCAATCAGGTTTTCAGGATTTCCCCAATGAATATGCATTGAAAGCAGTGCATGCAAATAGATCTCATGCATTTTCATTGGGGAAATCCTGAAAACCCGACTGGATTCCAGCCCTTGAGGACTGGAGTTGCCCATGTCTGGCCTAGGCTAAAAGGGGACTTAGACGTTTTTTTTTATTATGCCCCTCCACGTGACTTCCTTATCCTAGCCACCTGAACAATTTCTTTTATAAGTCTGTTTTCAAAGTCTCTTCCCTAATCACTATGAATACATGGAGACCTTAATTTAGGATTACCAGATTTTACATATGTAATATCCAGACCCGCACAGTTCCATTCATCCCTGCCCCGTTATGCCCACACCACAGCCCTGCCTCCTCTCTGCTCTCCTACTGCCCTGCGCACGCCACTTCCCTTCCCCCGTACTTTTCTAACGTTCATGGCGCGAGTAGCAACACACAAATTGCTGTTATGCCTGTCAGCTCTTCTTCTGATGTAACTTCCTGGACCAGTGCCAAGGAAGTGACGTTGCAGGCAGATCCCACACAGGCGCAACAGCAGGTTTGGGGGGTTGCTGCTCACATCAGAAACGTTACAGAGGTATGGGGGAATGGAAGCAGCTTGTGTGCATGGCAGTGGGGGGGGGGGGGGGGAAGAGGCGTGTAGGGGTGGGGGGCAGAGAAGAGGGTGGGGGAGGGGCACCTCTCACCCTAGCTATGCCACTGATCCACACCCCAAACTCTCAAATTTGCTGGCTGTGGCCAAGTAGTAAGAGTATCTATTTTTTGCAAGTCTGTGGCCATTCCTCTTTGTGACACAATAGAAACATAGAAACATAGAAAGATGACGGCAGAAAAGGGCTACAGCCCATCAAGTCTGCCCACTCTACTGACCCACCTCATTAAGTCTGAGTGCTAATGACCTAGTTCCTTAACTCGACCCTCGTAGGGATCCCACGTGGATGTCCCATTTATTCTTAAAGTCGAGCACGCTGGTGGCCTTGATCACCTGCACCGGAAGTTTGTTCCAGTGATCTACCACCCTTTCTGTGAAGAAATACTTCCTGGTGTCACCACTAAATTTCCCTCCTCTGAGTTTGAGCGGGTGCCCCCTTGTGACCGAGGGTCCCTTGGAAAGAATATGTCGTTTTCCACCTCGACACGACCTGTGACGTACTTAAATGTCTCAATCATGTCACCCCTTTCCCTGCGCTCCTCTAGAGTATAGAGCTGCAATTTGCCCAGTCTTTCTTCGTATGAGAGACCCTTGAGTCCAGAGACCATCCTAGTGGTCATCCGCTGGACCGACTCAGCTCGAAGCACATCTTTACGGTAATGTGGCCTCCAGAATTGCACACAGTATTCCAGATGAGGTCTCACCATGGTTCTGTAAAGTGGCATATGACTTCAGGTTTGCGGCTGACGAAGCTTCTATTGATACATCCCATCATTTGCCTTGCCTTGGATGAGGCCTTCTCTACTTGTTTGGCAGCCTTCATGTCTGCACTGATGATTACTCCCAAGTCCCGTTCTTCTGAAGTCCTAGCTAGTGTTTCTCCATTCAAGGTGTATGTGTCCCCTCCCCCCCCCCCCACACACATATTTCACCTCTGCTTGACAGAATTTACATTTATCCAGATACTCCCTTGGGTACTTTATTGAGTTGATAGAACCCCAATGGATATATTAATGCAGTTTTTTTCTTATCTGCCTCACTCATAGGGATCTGGTAGTACCTATTACGTAAATCCAGAACAGAGAATCATTGACTCCCAGTTAAGGAATCCAGGACATTCTCTATTCTAGGGGTAGTGTATTGGTCAGGGATAGTTCTAGCATTCAGGGTACGGTAATCAAAACATAGTTTCACTGACCCATCCTTCTTTCTCAGCACTACAATGGGAGAAGCATTAGGGCTGTGAGGAAATAAAAAAAGCTCTGAGGAAATAAAAAAAGCATCAAAAAAGGGAAGGTTCATATATTCAAACGAGGTAAGGCCTCAGATCCCTGTCTGTTGCCCAAAACTCTCAAGCAGACCAGACTTGAAAGGAAAAACCCTCCTTCCTTCCAAAATATTTACTAAGAATGTTAATCTCAAAAGCCGTAAATGTTCAATTCAGTTGCTTACCTTCAAAAAGCTGGAAAACTTATTTCCACCCATTCGGTCATAACAACTCGAATACATGCAAAACATTTTTTTACAATGAATAAATCCACTTTACAGTTATGCTCACAAATCGGTCGCTTCTGTTATTCTCCAGCCACTGCTCATTCTTTGCGATCCAACCGACAGTGGCCAGCCAGCATTTCGCTACGTCAAGGAACATAAGAATAGCCTTACTGGGTCAGACCAATGGTCCATCTAGCCCAGTATCCCATCTGTGCGGAGGCCAATAAAGGTCGCAAGTACCTGGAAAACCCCCCACAGTGTTCCATGCTACCGCGTTGGCTCTCCCTCTGACATCACTTCCTATACATGGCACCCGGAAGTGACGTCAGCGGGAGCCAACGTGGTTGTGAGGAGCACATTGAAGTTGTTGCTCATAGCGGTGAACAACTAGAGGTACGGGGGATGGGAAGGGGGCAGGGGGGATGGGAAGGGGGCAGTGGGGATGAGTGGGAAGAGGAGGGGATGTGGAGAGGAGGAGGAGTATCGGCGCTTCCCCCACCATGATGGTATCCGGGGTTAACTGCCCCCCTGCCCCCCCTTACTATACCACTGAATGAGGTGTTTTCCCTTTCAAGTCTGGCCTGCATGAGAGTATTGGGCAGGAGACGGAGATCTGAGGCTTTTCATTCTTTGAATACGTGAAGCTTCCCTTTTTTTAAGTTTTGTGGATTTTTTTAGAGAGTTATTTTCTTTGTTTGATTGAATCTCATCTCTCTACCTGCTTACTTTAGTGTGTTTAGGCTTAGAAATGATCCCTGCCTGCATGAGTTCTTCCAGGTGTTTCCCAATAACAGCTAAATTACCTGGGGTCATCCTCCAGGACCTTTCTCTAAATGGGGTGCCATTTGTGAGGCATATGCGATGTTCTACTCCCTTAACACACCCCTCGTCCGTCAGGCAATGAAAAGACATTTACTCTCTGTGCCGGTTTTTGCTGTAATCTGGCCTTCTACTGAGGGGGGGAATGAGAGAGTCACCAAGCTAAAATACATTGGGATCTATGTTCGGAATCGGCCCTTGCCTTGGTTCCACTCTCTGTATGGCCTCTATTTTGCTCACTGTGGCTCTTTGCCCCAGGGGGTATTTGAACAGGATGAGATGATTCATTCCTCATCCGAGCAAATACCCTTCTAGCCTTTCCCCCACCTAGTGGAAATATGTCAGGCTTTACTAATAATCCTGCAGGCAACCTATCTTCTACAGAGGCTTCAATAATTATTGTCTTGCAGTTAAGGGTGGCATCAACAGTCAGTTGGCTACTTGTTATGGGTTCAAACCCACACTGCTCCTTGTGACCCTGGGCAAGTCACTTAATCCTCCCATTGCCCCATGTACATAAGACAGATTGTGAGCCCGCCGGGACAGACAGGGAAAAATGCTTGAGTACCTGAATAAATTCATGTAAACCGTCCTGAGCTCTCCTGGGAGAATGGTATAGAAAATTGAATAAATAAATTAAACATCCAACACCTCCAGGGGGTATTTCAATGAGGTGTTTGCTTCATTGCTTTATTTTATCCACCTGGTCTGACCATGCCTCCGCCAAATGAAGTAAAACTGTAACAGCATGACATCTAGAGCAGGATATCAATTCTGATTCCCTCTACTTTCCTGATAGGCCTGCAACAGTCTCCCAAACATGCCCAGCAACACAGGAATTTTAGATTTAAACTGTGAGGGAGCCCCCAGGAAAGAGACTTGGGAGCAATTGTAGACAAGTCAATGAAACCATCCGTGCAGTGTGCAGCGGCGGCGAGAAAGGCCAACAGAATGTTAGGAGTGATTAAGAAGGGGATCACAAACAGATCTGAGAAGGTTATCACGTTTTTGTACCGAGCCATGGTACGCCCCCACCTGGAATACTGCATCCAACACTGGTTGCCGTACATGAAAAAGGACATAGTACTACTCGAAAGGGTCCAGAGAAGAGCGACAAAAAAGGTTAAGGGACTGGAGGAGTTGCCGTACAGCGAGAGGCTAGAGAAACTGGGCCTCTTCTCCCTTGAAAAGAGGAGATTGAGAGGGGACATGATCGAAACATTTAAGATATTGAAGGGAATTGATTTAGTAGGTGAAGAGAACGAGAGGGCACTCGCTAAAGTTAAAAGGGGATAGATTCCGTACAAATGTCAGGAAGCTCTTCTTCACCCAGAGAGTGGTAGAAATCTGGCACGCTCTTCCAGAGGCTGTTATAGGGGAAAGCACCCTTCAGGGATTAAAGAAAAGGTTAGATAAGTTCCTGCTGGACCAGAACATACGTAAGTAAGGCTAGACTCAAATAGGGCACTGGTCTTTGATCTAAGGGCCGTCACGTGAGCGGACTGCCGGGCACGATGGACCGCTGGTCTGACTCAGCAGCGGCAATTCTTATGTTCTTATGACAGACCAATATTAAAGCTTCCAATTTCTGAGTTTCCCCCAAGAAAGACTGCGGGAGCTCCATTGACACTGTAGTGCCCCCTAGCTTCAGCACAATCTTGTCCCAGTCACACAGTGAAAGATCAAAGGCCTGTTTTACAAAGCTGCAAGGTAACGGCCCTGAAGCCCATAAAGGGCTTTGGGGCTGTTGCTGCACGGCAGCCGTTAGCGCGGCTCTGTAAAACAGGCCCCAAGTGTCACAGTGGTCTGTTGGTAAAAGTTGGAATCCCCTAGGACAAAGCCCACTTCCACTGAGGTTTTAAAGAATTTCTGGGTGCATATAGGATACCCAGTGAGACACCAGCAAGAAAGAGACCATCGCACCAATTTGCAGTTCTCAATCAATAATTTTATTGCCTACCAAAGATGTTTCAGGAATTTTCAGAATACTTCAACCATTAAAGTGTATTTAGATACATTTTAAAACAGATAAAAACACTTAAAATTGGATAAAATCAGGTAAAGAGCTTCAAATTGAATATTCTAATTAAAAATGTATTTAAAAAAAACACATTAAAATCTTTAAAATTTGTTTAATTCCTGCATAAAGTGCTAACAATCTCTAAAGTGCAAATATTTTTTCTCTTCCTTCCCAGGTCCCAGCCAGAGGTTTATTAATAATAAATGAAAGGAACCTCAGATAAGTATCATTAAGTTTTCCTCTCACTCTACAATAACTGTGTTTTTGAAGTTCTATTGCTTTGTGTAATTTTTATCTTTTTCCTTTACAGGTACCACAACAAAGGAGACTCCTCTGTGTCCTTTTTAGTTTAATTTCTTTTCCAATTCAATGTGTCTATCTTTATGTTCTACCTTGCAGGAATCAACCTCTTTTCCAAAAGTGTCAGTGTCTTTTCAAAACCAAGTAACATAGTAGATGACGGCAGATAAAGACCCGAATGGTCCATCCAGTCTGCCCAACCTGATTCAATTTAAATTTTTTTCTTCTTTGCTATTTCTGGGCAAGTATCCAAAGCTCTACCTGGTACTGTGCTTGGGTTTCAACTGCCAAAGTCTCTGTCAAATCTCACTCCAGCCCATCTACACCTTCCCAGTCATTGAAGCTTTCCTCAGCCCATCCTCAACCAAAAGGTCATAGACACATACCGTGCAAGTCTGCCCAGTACTGGCCTTAGTTCAATATTTACTATTATTTTCTGATTCTAGATCCTCTGTGTTCATCCCACGCTTCTTTGAACTCCATCACAGTTTTATTCTCCACCACCTCTCTCGGTAGCGCATTCCAGGCATCCACCACCCTCTCCGTAAAATAGAACTTCCTAACATTGCCTATGAATCTACCACCCCTCAACCTCAAATTAAGTCCTCTGGTTTTACCATTTTTCTATCTCTGGAATAGATTTTGTTCTACGTTAATATCCTTCAAGTATTTGAACATCTGAATCATATCTCCCCTGTCCCTCCTTTCCTCTAGGGTATACATATTCAGGGCTTCCAGTCTCTCCTCATATGTCTTCTGGTGCAAGCCTCCTATCATTTTTGTCGCCCTCCTCTAGATCGCTTCAAGTCGTCTTACATCCTTCGCCAGATACGGTCTCCAAAACTGAACACAATACTCCAAGTGTGCCTCACCAACGACCTGTAAACGAGCATCAACACCTTCTTCCTTTTACTGGCTATGCCTCTCTTTATACAGCCCAGCATCCTTCTGGCAGCAGCCACCGCCTTGTCACACTGTTTTTTTGCCTTTAGATATTCGGACACTATCACCCCAAGGTCCCTCTTCCCGTCCGTGCATATCAGCCTCTCACCTCCCAGCATATAAGGTTCCTTCCGATTATTAATCCCCAAATGCATTACTCTGCATTTCTTCACATTGAATTTTAGTTGCCAGATATTAGACCATTCCTCTAACTTTTGCAGATCCTTTTTCATATTTTCCACTCCTTCGGTGTCTACTCTGTTACAAATCTTGGTTTCATCGCAAAAAGGCAAACTTTTTTCCATCTAACCCTTAAGCAATGTCAATCACAAACATATTGAACATGATAGACCTCAGCACCAAACTCTGAGGGATTCCACTACTCACCTTTTCTTCCTCTGAGTGATTTTCATTAACCACCACCCTCTGGCGTCTGTCCGACAGCCAGTTACTAACCCAGTTCACGACTTTGGGTCCTAACTTCAGCCCTTCATATTTGTTCAAGAGCCTCCTATGAGGAACCGTATCAAAGGCTTTGCTAAAATCTAAGTAAATTACAGCTAGCATATTTCCTCGATCCAGCTCTCTGGTCACCCAATCAAAAAATTCAATCAGGTTCGTTTGACAAGATTTACCTTTAGTAAAGCCATGTTGCCTTGGATCCTGTAACCCATTAGATTCTAGGAAGTTTACTATCCTTTCTTTATTTTTCCATTTTCCATTATTTTTCCAACAACCGAAGTGAGGCTTACCGGCCTGTAGTTTCCCGCTTCATCCCTGTGACCACTTTTGTGAATAGGGATTACATATGCTCTCCTTCAACCCCAAGGAACCACTCCCGTCTCCAGAGATTTGTTGAACAAGTCTTTAATAGGACCCACCAAAACCTCTCTGAGCTCCCTCAGTATCCTGGGATGGATCCCATCCGGTTCCATCACTTTGTCCACCTTCAGTTTTTCAAGTTGCTCATAATACCAGGTAGGTATTGTCAGGTTAATACAAAAAAACTTGGTTGAGCACACAAATAAAAATTATTTAAAAAAAATGGAGCCTTGGCTCTTCAGGCCCTCGCTGCTTTTTTGCGTAAGATACCTTGTTGTCCTTCTGCCAGCTGTCACTTGGGTGTGTCGGACTGTACCACCAGGATCAGGATTGCACCACCAACTGACCTATCTTAAGAAAACTAAAGGGAGGCAAGACCCTATCTCCCTCTATTGTGAACTAGGTCAATGTCTTCAGAGGTGATGAATCCATGTATTGCTAGCTGGAAAAATAAAATAACTTTAAGGTCCCTGTGCTGAACCTCCCATCCTGTGGATTGTCGCAGCTGATATTCACAGGCTCTATCAATGGCAATAGTCACACCAGCCTCGGTCTCTAAAAATCACCAAATTATACAAAATTCCAGTTTTCCCACTTCTCTGCTGTAACTTTGGAACCCTCAATCACTCTGTCACAGCACTACTGCAATAAAGAAACATGTCCAAGGGAAGGCGAAAAAAGAACAAAGGTGAACCAGCTTGGTTATCCAAAGAGGTGAAAGATGCAGTGAGGGAGAAGAGGAACTCATTTAAAAAATGGAAACGAGAAAAAATGACGGAGGCCTGGAACTGTCACAAAATCAACCAGAAAAAGTGTCATAAAGTGGTAAGAGACGCCAAAAAAGTCTATGAAGAAAAGATAGCGCAAGAAGCCAAAAACTTCAAGCCCTTTTTTAGATATATAAAAGGAAGGAAACCAGCAAGAGAGGCTGTGGGCCCTCTCGACAACCAAGGAAGGAAAGGGTCAATTAAAGAAGACAAACAGGTTGCCGATAGGTTAAATTCATTCTTTGCCTCTGTCTTCACAAATGAGGACATTTCAACAATGCCAGACACAGGGAAGATATTCACCGGAGGCATAGAGGAAAGCCTCACAACAGTAAATGTGGAGTTGGACATGATATATTTTCAGATTGACAAACTAAAAAGTGACAAATCCCCTGGACCAGATGGACTTCACCCGAGAGTATTAAAGGAACTCAAGGAGGAAATTTGTGAACTATTACAATCCGTAGCTAATATGTCAATTAAAACTGGGCAAATACCAGATGACTGGAGGATAGCAAATGTCATCCCAATTTTCAAAAAGGGATCAAGAGGTAAACCAGGAAACTACCGACCTGTGAGCCTCACATCGGTTCCTGGGAAGATAATTGAAGCACTAATCAAAGACAACATTGTACAGCACTTGGAAGATCACAACCTAATAAAGGATAGTCAACACGGTTTCAGGAAGGGGAAGTCATGTTTGACAAATTTACTTCAATTCTTTGAGAAAGTGAACAAACAAATGTATAGTGGAGATCCAGTGGACATAGTTTACTTGGACTTCCAGAAAGCGTTTGACAAGGTCCCACATGCAAGGCTTATGAAGAAACTATTAAGCCATGGATGAGAAGTACACAGATGGATCGGCAAATGGCTAGAGAATAGAATGCAGAGGGTTAACATAAATGGGAAATTCTCGGACTGGGAGAAAGTGACTAGCGGCGTGCCCCAGGGCTCGGTTCTTGGGCCTATCTTGTTCAATATTTTTATAAACGACCTGGAAGAGGAAACATCATGCAATATAATAAAAGTTTGCAGATGATACAAAACTATGTCGGGCGGTTGGCTCTCAAAGAGACTGCGAGGATCTTCAGAAGGATCTGAACCAGTTGGAAACGTGGGCGACAAAGTGGCAGATGAATTTTAATATAAACAAATGCAAGGTGATGCATCTAGGAAAGAATAACAAAGAACACGAGTATAGGATGTTGGGGGTGACATTAGCTAAATGCGAACGAGAAAAAGATTTGGGGGTACTGATTGACAGAACCCTAAAGCCATCGGCTCAATGCCCGCCGGCGGCAAAGAAAGCAAACAGGATGTTGGGCATGATTAAGAAGGGGATCACGAGTAGATCGGAAGATGTTATAATGCCACTTTATAGAGCAATGGTCAGACCGCACTTGGAGTACTGTGTCCAACACTGATCTCCATACCTTAAGAAGGATATAACTCTGCTGGAGAGGGTGCAGAGGCGAGCCACGAAATTAGTCAAAGGTATGGAGAATTTGAGCTACAAAGAACGCCTCGGAAAACTGGGACTGTTCACCCTCGAAAAGAGAAGACTGCGAGGGGATATGATAGAGACTTTTAAAATATTAAAAGGATTTGACAAAATAGACCAGGAAGCAGCATTACTGACTTTTTCAGATGTGACACGGACAAGAGGTCATAGCCTGAAACTGAGTGGCAGCAGGTTCAGGACAAATGTCAGGAAGTTCTGTTTCACACAACGAGTGGTGGGCGCTTGGAATGCTCTCCCGCAGGAGGTTGTGGCGGAGACTACTGTTCTGGGTTTCAAGCACAAGTTGGATGCATACCTTCTTGCAAATCACATTGGGGGATACGGTAAATCCGGGGCTCCATAAAGGAGTACCTAAATGGGCCACCGCGTGTGCAGATCACCGGAATGGATGGACCTCGGTCTGATGCGGTGAAGGCGTTTCTTATGTTCTTATGTTCCTCAACATTTCATGATTTCTGAACCGCAAGGTAAAAGCGGAATAGAAATCAGTAATGTAATGTAATGTAATGATAAGTAGAATTTAAAACGTTTCCTCCTTATGGCTAGTTCACTTAGAATTACTTCAAAAATGTTTTTTTATAATGAGATCTTTAATTTAAATTTTCATAATAACTCAGCCTCAGATATTTTAAGGTTACTTTGAGATCTCAAACATCAGCAGAACCAGCTTAGAGATAAGGGTTTCTTTAAAAATCCTTTACTGGGAATATCTTTAACTAGTGTTTAAGCCCGTTACATTAACGGGTGCTAGAATATATGTCTGTCTGTGTTTCTTTCTGTGTCTCTCCCTGCCCCTGTCTCTTTCTTCCTTTCTTTCTGTCTCTCTCCCTCCCGCTGTCTGTCTTTCTTTCGATCTCTCTCCCTCTCGCTATCTGTCTTTCTTTCCGCTGTCTCTCTCCCTGGCCCCCTTTGTCTGTCTGTCTGTCTTTCTTTCTGTCTGTCTGTCTCTCTCTGGCCCCTTGTCTGTCTGTCTTTCTTTCTGTCTCTCTCCCTGCTCTCTGTCTTTCTATGTGTCTGTCTTTCATTGTCGTGTGCTGTCTGTCTTTCTGCATCGCTCCATTGTCCTCTTCTATCTTCCCTCCCAAAGCAAACCAAGATTTCTCCCTGGCCCCCTTTCCTTCTCCCCCCACTTCCCTGTGCTGCAGCAGCATTGCCTCCTTTCCTGTGTAGCAGCATTCTTCCCCCCTTTCCTGTGCAGCAGCAGCAGCATTCCCCCCCACTTCCCTGTGCAGCAGCAGCATCATTCCCCCCCACTTCCATTTGCAGCAGCAGCAGCAGCTTTCCCCCCCCCCCCTTCCCTATGCAGCAGGGTAGCAGTATTTCTCTTCCTCAAAGCCACCACCGCGGCTCCTCTCATGATCCGCGCCTTCGTCGGAAGCCTTCTCTCTGGCCAGGCACGGCTACTAGCACTCCCTTTTCAGGCTTTCCTTGGGCCCGGTTTCTGCTCTTCCCGGCCCCGGTGTCAGGTGCACTCCTTCGCCTTTCTTTCAGGCCCTCTAGTCCATCCTGATGTAGCATGCTGCCCAGTTAAAGCATCACACCCTATATAGATACATTAACTATCTGCCAATTTTCAGTGGAACCAGTGGCAATTTGAGGGTGTAAGGTGCCTGGGGCAGTGGGGCCCCCCCTGCCAAGTACGCACCCACTTCACTTCTCCCATATCTCTAACTTCCCTGCATGAGCAGCAGCACCAACTTGCCTCATGCGCCAGCGTCGGCTCTCCCTCTGACATCACTTCTTAGACATGAGACCTGGGAGTGATATTAGAAAGAGAGCAAATGGCGGCGCAAGCAGCAGGATTGAGTTGCTGATCACACAAGGGAAGAGCTAGAGGTGCTGTGATGGGGGGAGTAAAGGAGTGAAGGCATGCTCACGGCAGGGGGAGGAGTAGGAAAGAGTGGGGGGGTAGAGAGGAAGAGGGGTGCCGGCAACCCCACCAAGACAGCACCTGGAGCAGACTGCTCCCCCTTATTACACCTCTAAGTGGTACTATCCAGATAGTGTTTCTGATAATTCTTATAACCCACCCCAGTACTATCCATATAGTGCTGGGGTAGAGCAAGGAAGAAGTGTGGATATCTTGGTTAAAAGATGTGTTCTTTTTAATGAAGAAATTGTGTTCTATTAGAAAGTATTTTGATCAGTCTCGGTTTTCTTTGATAGTTCAGGCACTCCCGCTGTCCCAATTGATCTACAGTAATAGTGTATATACAGGCTGTTCTAAAGCTGTGCTTAAGAAATTACAGACTGTTCAGAACCCAGCAGTTAGCCTTATTTTTGCTGCTAGAAAGTTTGACAGGGTGACTGACTCCCTTCGTTTTGGCTTTTGATTGAAACCTATATGAAATTTATGTGACATTTAAGATCTGCATGGTGACCTTCAAACTACTTTATGGGACAGTGCCTGTATATTTAGTTGGTTCTGTCTCACTATTATATGGCAACTTGCAATATTGTATTAGGAACCAAATGAAATGAAATTTCCCTACTGTAAAGTATATTAAATGTCTTAAATACATCAAGTTTTTGCTTTTGTTTCAAATGGCTTTGATTTGGAATTCTGTTCCAAGAGTAGTTTGAATTATTTGTCATTTTAGATGAGCAGTTAAAAATCTTTTTGTTTACAGAATACTGGATCAACGATTGATTAATTTGGTAGTTAAGATATCATGTTAATCTTTTTGGTCAACATTCGTATTTCCTGGGACGTTCCCAGCTTTTCCTTATGTTATCCGCTTTGAGCTGTATAGATATCTAATCTAATCTAATCTAATCTAATATTTGTGTGTCGCACAAACCGAAACAGGCTCTAGGCGACTTGTAGAGGAAAAGGGGAGCTTGGACAAGAGAGGAGGGGAGAGGAAGGAAGGGGAAGAGGAGACGAGACTAACCATACTAAGCAAAGAACAGGCTACAAGAATTGGAAATTGAATTGATATTTTATCTAACTCTACGGATAGTCATTGATATTCTGCTGCTACTGGTATATCCCGTTTAAGAGATCAATCTACCTGCTTTAAATATCAGCAGCAGTAGAAAAACAACTGCTTTTACATACAAGCAGCAGCGAGACCTACCGCAACCACCAAGAGCCCACAGACCCGATCCTGCCAGGAGTGTGAACTCCTCCCCCTGCAGTCCATTGGAGAGATCAATCTACCTGCTTTAAATATCAGCAGCAGTGGAGATCAACTGCTTTTACACCTAAGCAGCAACGAGACCAGCCACAACCACCGAGAGCACACAGACCCGATCCTACCAAGAGTGTGAACTCTTCCCCCCATGCAATCCGCTAAGAAGATCGACTGTCGGCTCCGGGCGGCTTTCCCGCAGAGGAGAGAATCCTGCATTCACCGTGGGCCTCATCTGGGGCAGCCTCCTTGGAGCGGCTGGGGCACGGGCAGTGTGTCTGGGAGGGAATGCATGGATGGGAGAACATCGCAGGGGAGGAGACATAGGCATCCTGGGACTGTCTGCCAAGTCTCTTCCCTGAAGAAGCCCTTTCTGGAAACGTCAATCGCTCCTCCTAAACTTACTTGCTCCACTTCATCACTGACGCTGAAACCGTGGATTGAAGACAAAGTTTTATTTTATTTTTCTTTCCAGCTTATGATTTATCTTTAATCTTATCTATTGTTTTGCCTTTTGTCTTTGTTTTGTTCTATTTCTATCATTTAAATTTCTCCAGAATTCTACTGTTCAACGGCTCCCCCTTCTGCTTCTATTCCTTTCTCTCCTCTCTTCTACCTTCCAAAGTATTTAGATCAATGCTGTCTTGTTAAAATGTTTATTTTATTTTTATTTTTCCTCTAACTCTACTTTTCACTTCTCTATTACCCTCCAGGTACTTTAGTTAGATTGTGAGCCTTCGGGACAGTAAGGGAATTTTTCAAGTACCTTTCTTATTTCTAATCTTAATGTATATTTTCTGTAAACCGCTTAGAACCTAACGGATGTAGCGGTATATAAGAAATAAATTACATTACATTACATAGCTATCCTGAAAGTGTCATGGTAGACTGTAAAAATCTTCAGTAGCATTATCTGGATAGTATGTTGAAAATTGGCATAGGACATATATCTGTAGAACAGCTACTGCTCTACAGATAAGTGCTTTTTCAATTTTGATCCATGTACTGTATATTTATTGCTGGTGTATTTTATCTATGCAGCCAATGGTAGTCACCACTGTCCACATGTATTCAGCACCATTCCCCATGTGAATAGCAGCAATATATGAAGGGCCAATGAAAAGTTCTCAGTCTAGCCATTAAGAGAACGAAGTGGAGCCATGAAACTTACAACTAACTATTCCAGACTTTTCTTGACATTTTTTTTTTGTTTGTTTCAATGATATGAAATGAAATGAAAAGTGTCAAAGTGTGGAATAACTTGCAAGTTTCATGGCTCCACATCATCCTCGTCTCGGTTGGGCTGAGAACTTTTCAGCAGCACCTCGTATTGTGATGTCATAATGCCTCATTTCACCAATGTGTAAGATCCAACCTCATCAGTGATGTCACAATGGCTTGGTTTCCCTGTACTTGTGCCCATTTGCTAGATGCATTTGCCTCATTGAAACAAAAATGGTTAAGAAAAGTGTGGAATAACTTGTAAGTTTCATGGCTCCACATCATTCGCGTCTCGGTTGGGCTGAGAACTTTTCAGCGGCCCCTCGTACCCAATATAAAATGCTCACCATGGTGTTAGAATATTGACCTGACAGATAACAAATAAGACTGAAGCAAAATTAAGTGACTTGCCTGCATCTTAATCAGGAAAAATCTTTATAAGACACTAAGATCTCTGCAAGTTACAATATTCCATTCTAAAAGATCAAGCCCTCCCACAATAAGGGGATGTGATTTATAGCAACAAAAACCCAAAGCAGCTTAGAAATAAAGCACAACACATACAAATAATACAAAGACTTGTACTGAGCCCAACAACCACTTCACCAGGACCTGTCAGAAGAGGGGTATACTTCTGGAACTCCTCAGGGAGAGAAGGTGTGGGAGAATAACATCACTGTAGGGATACCAAGTAGGTCCTGGATAAAGTAAGGCTATCTGGTTAAATTGCTTGTTCAGGGGCTAACCCAGTCACATCCAGCAGCACTTAATTGATTAGGCCCAAGTTCTCGTTAAGATGCCAAAACTTAGGCAGTAACTAAATTGTTTTAATTGGTGATAAATGATGCAGTAATTGAGGGAACCGAAAGGAACAAGGGGGAGGTAGAATCAGCCGGCGGCCTCAAACGGAGCAGAAGGACAGGAAGATGGAAGATGGAAAATCTGGTAACCCTATGTATGGGGGGAGGGGGGAGATCCATGCAACCTCATTATTTAACAGGTGGCATTTAGAAAATGTAGGTTTGTAAACTGGGCGGCTTCATAAAGAACTGGCACCAGTTCCACACAGAAGTTGTGAGATTGCCAGGTTCACATGTAAATGCCAACATCTTCATGTGAAACCTGCCAGGATCATGCCATTATTCCCCCCCCCCCCCCCAAGTGTATTTGTAGAGCATTGCAGAAAATCCAGAACTCTGCAGCTAGAATGATTTTATGGGGTGGGAAGTTTGAATATGTTACCCCATTGCTGAAGCAGCTACACTGTATAAAGTTTTGAAATTGATTTATCAGATTTTGTATCAGGCTGCCTCATTGTATTTCAGACAGGCGATTTGTTCAAGTTTCTATATGTAAACCAGTATTCAATTGTAATGATTTATTTAAATTCAATAAAATATTTGGGGGGAAAAACCCTCAAAGTTTCAAGTTTCTTTATTTTTTACATACCATTTATCAAATAGGTATCTAAACGGTTTACAATAAAACAGATTAAAAAAAAAAGATGTAGCTTATCTAAGTTAAAAAAATAAATAAAACGGGAGATTGCATAGACCAATGCACACAAAATGAAAGGGGAAAGGTTAGGGTAAGTTATTAAATACATCGAGATAAAAATAAAAGGGAGGAGAGTGGGGAGGGAAAATACATTGTGGTAGGGCTCACTTCGAAAGAAATATTTTTGTTATTTCACGATACTAAACTAAACTTTAAGTTTATATACCGCATCCTCTCCATAAAGATAGAGCTCGGCACAGTTTACAGGAACTATAAAATAAGGAAGGGAAAACATAATAGGAATTAGTGATTATAAAGAGGGTAGAGAGATTTACATTTTTGAGAATAACCAAGGGCTCCTTTTACAAAGGCACGTTAGCGGTTTAATAGCGCGTAATAGCGCACGCTAAGCCGTTGGCCGCGCTAGCCGCTACCGCCTCTTCTTGAGCAGGCGGTAGTTTTTTGGCTAGCACGGGGGTTAGCGCGTGATGAAAAGGCACGCGCGTTAAACCCGCTAATGCGCCTTTGTAAAAGGAGCCCCAAGTTTTCAGATGCTTACGGAATAATTGTAGGGAGCCTAGATTCCGCAGCAGGGCTGGAAGGTTATTCCAAAGCTCAGTGAATTTGTGGTTTGTATGTTTTTATTTCATGTTTGTTCTCCTTGTCGTAAGCAGCTTAATGTTGAAGCAAGGTGTACATTTATAAAACAAATAAGTAAAAAAAAATAATAACATGACGGCTACCCCTGTGCATGCCAGCATATTTATTTATTTATTTAAAAATTTATATACCGCATACAACTATGCGGTTTCCATATCACAAAAAACCAATAACCTCCAGTTAAAGCGCTGAATCAAATGCTCATAACTTCATCAATTTATGTCTTATGAATTCAGGTCATTTCAGTGAGTGGTTTTGAAGATCTGAAATGCTTTGTCTTAGATCATATAACAACAAACCAACGTGGTGGGAACAACGTTGGATTTTCCATCTTAAATCAGTACAACCTAATGACTTAAATGCCTCCATGGATATATTTCTATTTAACATCTTTTCAAAGACCGAAAGGAAAGGAAGGAAATGAAGATAAGAAAATACCAGGATCTAAATTGCGTATATACTAATGCAAGGAGCCTAAGAAACAAAATGGGGGAATTAGAATGCAGAGGACATAGACATCATTGGAGTCGCTGAAACATGGTGGAATGAGGAAAACAAATGGGATACAGTATTGCCGGGGTACAAGCTCTATTGCCAGGACAGGGCAGAACAGAAAGGAGGTGGAATAGCCCTATACATAAAAGACAGCATAGAATCGACAAGAATGGACACAGCAGAGACATAGTAACATAGTAGATGACGGCAGATAAAGACCTGAATGGTCCATCCAGTCTGCCCAACCTGATTCAATTTAAATTTTTTAATTTTTTCTTCTTAGCTATTTCTGGGCAAGAATCCAAAGCTTTACCCTGTACTGTGCTTGGGTTCCAACTGCTGAAATCTCTGTTAAGATTTACTCCAGCCCATCTACACCCTCCCAGCCATTGAAGCCCTCCCCAGCCCATCCTCCACCAAACGGCCATACACAGACACAGACCGTGCAAGTCTGCCCAGTACTGGCCTTAGTTCAATATTTAATATTATTTTCTGATTCTAAATCTTCTGTGTTCATCCCACGCTTCTTTGAACTCAGTCACAGTTTTACTCTCCACCACCTCTCTCGGGAGCGCATTCCAGGCATCCACTACCCTCTCCGTAAAGTAGAATTTCCTAACATTGCCCCTGAATTTACCACCCCTCAACCTCAAATTATGTCCTCTGGTTTTACCAACAAGCTGGAATTGCTATGGGTTAAAATACCGGGACAATTTCCTGCTGGTAAAGGGGATAGAGGGGTATAGATAGAGGATTACTGTACAGGTTATGGACCTGTTGTGCCGCCATGTGAGCGGACTCCTGGGCACGATGGACCTCAGGTCTGACCCAGTGGAGGCATTGCTTATGTTCTTATATTCTTACTGTCTAACACAGCTAAAAAGTCCGATGTAATTGTCCCTTTAAATCTGCTCCGAGTAAGCCAGTCACATGACAGCTATGACGTGGCCGGCTTAGTTTTACAACTTCAAAAGACGCTGAAGCGCCATATTTTCCTTCACTGTGCAAGGCTCTCAGCATCAGAACACTGCAAGTATTGTAGCTTTTTATAATTCCGATTAGGATAATTTGAGCCCTGAAGAAATGATTTTTTAATCGTGAAACGTTGGCCTTCATCGGCAGTTCTGAGAGGAAGTTTTACTGGTGCCGGCATCACACAGTCAAGTCTGTATGCCGCTAAGCAAAGATAAGTGATGCCTGCACTTTTTTTCATTATTTATTAATTACACTACCGTTCAAACCACTTCAACGGGGTTGTCTATGATAGAATGTTGGAGGGGAGCTAATGAGCTATTTAAGCTCTCCTTCATAGCTCCAGAGCAGTGATTGCTCTGCAGCTTCTGAGGCAACTTCCCCAGCAAGTGTATACTCGCTGAAATGACCTGAATTCATAAGACATAAATTGGTGACGTTTTGAGCATTTAATTCAGCGCTTTAACTAAAGGTGATTGGTTTTTTGTATTTTTTCTCCAGTTCCTCTTTATTTCTTGTTTTGTTTCCATATCACATACATAAAATCTTGTTTTCCTCTGATTATCGCATATAATGTAGACATGTCTAAACAACATCGTTAATCGTCCCTGTTATAATAGGGATAGAGCACAAATTCAATCAATTCAGAAATACAAGCAAGCTTTAAATCATACATTGATGTCAGAAAAATTCTAAAAGACGATTATCAACTGAAATATACCTTAGCATAAAAAGGCATTGGCAAATAATTGAGTTTTCAGCATTTTCTTAAAATTCATCCTCCCCATACAAAACTGCAGGATACCAGGCAAGGCATGCCATAGTTCTACGCCAATTGACCAGACATAGTACAAGTTAAATTTTCTGTGACAGTATAGCCCAAACTTCAGATTGGAAGTCTTACACAATGAATTTGTATGAGTGCTAGGTGGTACTTCTGAGGATCTATAAATGTTGTACTATTTACTGTGAAGAGAGTTAGGAGGGGTAAGAGAATATACACCCTTCCAATCTGAAGAAAGATAGTTCTACGCCAGCCACAGATATTATTGATGCTCCGATCCTAGCATGGATAGTCAACATTCTACCCTCCAAACTTAATTTCATCCCATTTACAACTCTAAGCTCTCTTCTCGGTTTATAGATCAGGAAGAATTCTTGTAAGATCTTTGGGGAAGCGTGATACAATGTCAAAAACTCATACTTTTGGAGTCGGATGACGACAGCACACTCGGGGGACTCTTGATAAAGCATTATATGCGAAACATGTCGGGTCAGACTCCTGAGTTTTTGGCTATGTATCAAGCTCAACAATATAAAGCTAAGTAATATACTAACAAAAGCACAAGCACTTTATTGCAGCACTTATATTTATTGAAACATGCAAATATTTATTTAAAGCTATTATATGGTACAACTAAGCAATAAAAAACAAGGACGGTCAATGATGAGGCGCCACATAAAGCCTCTCGCAGTAAGGTAGTACTTTTGCGGTGGAGTGGTGGGGCTGAGGCTTCCTTTAGAAAATAAATAAGCATATATGGTCCAGGTTGGAGCACTGATATATAGAAGATATTTGTGCATGTATAACATTATTGAGAAATATTCATCTGGACATTTAAATAAGTCAGGCCATTGAAGATCATTATTATACTAAGCACCTTGGTGTTGTATGTAATATTGACCACATCGATATGTTCATCATATTATATTTGATGCATCATCATTGTTATACAAGTGATGTATTTGTTGTTGTTTGCATCAATAAAAAAATTGTTTGAACTTAAATTTCTTCCCCAATGAGGCCATATAGATGTTAAACAGCAATGCCGATAAGGCTGATCCTTGTGGGACTCCTTTTTTTAACTTCCACTATTCTTGACACCATACCCTTACTTCTCACCCTTAAAGCTCTTTCATTTAGATAAGATGTGAACCATTTTAACCCATCTCCTGCTAAACCTAGTTGTTTCAATTTCACTAATAAAGTTTCCAAATTTACAGTGCCAAATGCATCAGAGACATCTAAGGATACCATGAGATATTTGTCACGTTTATCTATCCCTTCCCTCAAAATCTCCAATACTGAGATCATTAACAATTTGACAGAAACCCAGCTAACTGGCACTCCCAAGCAACAAGCAAAAAAATCCCCTTTCCCGAGACCACCTTCACTGTTACCCTCAACTCCAAACCGTCCCCCAAGCCATCTGAACTACTCTCCTCCATTTGCACCCCAAATCAATGCTGCTTTCCACCTCCTCCCCCCACTGACCAGCACTGTGCTTACCATATGTATGCCAGTGCTGAAAGAGTCTGCCGCTAATGTTCTATGCTGGGCCGCTAAGGGGCCCTGATCATCTTCACATGCTCGAGGCCTTCCATCTCTCACCCTCGCTAAGATTGTCATTTTTAATAGTAACTCTCAAGGAACCAGAAACTACATTTATCTGGCATCTACCAAGCCCCATGGATGCCGGTTAGCTTAGAGTCTACTGTATATGTTCACTCCCTCAGGTGTTTTAGAAAAGGCTCTGTATTGGCTGGAACCACAGGACTTGAACAGGTCCCAAGATGGACGTTTCAGTTCCAATCTCTACATTCTATGTAAAATGGGTCTCAATTGCTTTTAATTCTCTGTCTAGGATAGTTTCTAACACAGTTAGTAGAAAAAACGCAAGCCCTGTGCTAAAGAGATCAATAAGCATATGCATATTAAATTTGCATTATCATTGTTGTTAAAGTTGCCCTTTAACTGAACATTTTTTTTATTCTGCTATAGATTTTAAGCATTTCATTAGCGACATTTAAAGTGTACATACCAAATATCCCCATGAGTTAAATAAATGATAATTCACAAGTGATTATGTCTCAAGTGAGTTATTAGGAACCTGCTTAGTGCCAGGATAAATGCTTATTCCCTATGGATTTCATTGTATTTCCATTCTGTGTGCCACAAACTCTACAGTTATATATGTTTTGTCCACTTAAAACCTGTTTTGTAGAGAAGGCATGCCTTAATTGTTCCCATGATATTGGGTAATGCACTGCTGTGATGGTCCCTAGCATGAGCTAATAGGCAAGCAAAGTGCCGACTAGCTTCAGCAGACTCTTAGTCACTAAGGAAGTTCAATGTATTGAAGCAAGGACATGTTGAGATGTGTAAAATCTTATTAAAAGTAAAGATACAATTTATACAGTATATTGCTATACTTTGAACAGATTTTTTTTTTTAGATAAACTAACTTTTAAGGTTACACAGTGCTCAGATACTAAGAGGTACTGCAATTTCTTCAGGAAATATTTCAGAAACAAAAATAGGGAAATTGATTTAGTCATGGTTTCCAGTTACTGAGACATGAATGTCCTATATTCAAAGCCCCTAAGCATACACCATATTATCTTTTAGAGGCTATTCATCTTTCCTACAAATGCAGAACTATTATATCTAGTCAAGGTTCTTCTAACAGCCCTGAGCTAGGGAAGAGGTAAAGGAAAGGGGATGGGATTTGATATATTGACTTTCTGCAGAGGAAAGTGTGGTTCAGTAGTTAGAGCTACAGCCTTAGTACCCTGAGGTTGTGGGTTCAAACCCCATGCTGTTCCCTGGGCAAGTCACTTAATCCTCCACTGACCCAGGGTTATTAGATAGATTGTGAGCCCACAAGGACAGATAAGGAAAATGAATATGTAATGTGCTTTGAGTGTGGTTGTATAACTACAAAAAGGTGGTATACAAGTTCCAATCCCTTTCCTCCCCCTCCCCCCCCCCCATGTACAGGCCAATGCACTAACCATTAAGCTTCTCCATATGAAACCTAAGTTGATACACATGCAATTTAGAGCTGTGTTCTTCAACCGCCGGTCTGCAGAAATTTTCTGATGGTCCACAGGGCCGGCTCCTAACCCAAGAAGAGGAGTGCAAAAAGGACTACAGGGTGAAACTGAAAGAAGCCAAGAGAGAGATACGTCTGGCGAAAGCACAGGCAGAAGAACATATGGCTAAAAATGTGAAAAAGGGAGACAAAAATTTTTTCTGATATATTAGTGAAAGGAGGAAGATGAAAAATGGAATTACTAAACTAAAAGATGCTGGGAACCGATATGTGAAGAGTAATGAGGAAAAAGAAAATGTGCTAAACAAATACTTCTGTTCTGTGTTTACAGAAGAAAATCCTGGAGAAGGACCGAGATTGTCTGGCAAAGTTACACGAGAAAATGGAGTGGATTCTGCGCCGTTCACAGAGGAAGAGTGTTTATGAGCAACTTGAAAAACTGAAGGTGGACAAAGCAATGGGACCAGACGGTATCCATCCCAGGATACTATGGGAGCTCAGAGAGGTTCTGGCGAGTCCTATTAAAGACTTGTTCAACAAATCTCTGGAGACGGGAGTGGTTCCTGGGGATTGGAGGAGAGCAGATGTGGTCCCTATTCACAAAAGTGGTCACAGGGATGAACCAGGAAACTACAGGCCAGTGAGCTTTCACTTCAGTTATTGGAAAAATAATGGAAGTTTTGCTGAAAGAAAGGATAGTATACTTCCTTGAATCTAATGGGTTACAGGATCCGAGGCAACATGGCTTTACTAAAGGTAAATCGTGCCAAACGAACCTGATTGAATTTTTTGATTGGGTGACCAGAGAACTGGATCAAGGACATATGCTAGATGTAATTTACTTAGATTTCAGCAAAGCCTTTGATACAGTTCCTCATAGGAGACTGTTGAACAAACTTGAAGGGCTGAAGTTAGGACCCAAAGTGGTGAATTGGGTTAGAAACTGGCTGTCGGACAGACGCCAGAGGGTGGTGGCTAATGGAAGTCGCTTGGAGGAAGGAAATGTGAGTAGTGGAGTCCCTCAGGGTTCGGTGCTGGGGCCGATCCTGTTCAATATGTTTGTAAGTGACATTGCTGAAGGGTTAGAAGGAAAAGTGTTCCTTTTTGCAGATGGTACCAAGAAAATATGAAAAAGGATCTGCAAAAGTTAGAGGAATGGTCTAATGCCTCGCAACTAAATTCAATGCAAAGAAATGCAGAGTAATGCATTTGGGGATTAATAATCGGAAGGAACCGTATATGCTGGGAGGTGAGAAGCTGACATGCACAAACGGGGAGAGGGACCTTGGGGTGATAGTGTCCGAAGATCTAAAGGCAAAAAAACAGTGTGACAAGGCAGTGGTTGCTGCCAGAAGAATGCTGGGCTGTATAAAGAGAGGCGTAGCCAGTAGAAGGAAGAAGGTATTGATGCCCCTGTACAGGTCATTGGTGAGGCCCCACTTGGAGTATTGTGTTCAGTTTTGGAGTTCTGGCGGAGGACATAAGAAGACTTGAGGGGTCCAGATGAGGGCGACAAAATGATAGGAGGCTTGCGCCAGAAGACAAATGAGGAGAGACTGGAAGCTCTGAATATGTATACCCTAGAGGAACAGGGGAGATATGATTCAGACGTTCAAATACTTGAAGGGTATTAACGTAGAACAAAATCTTTTCCAGAGAAAGGAAAATGGTAAAACCAGAGGACATAATTTGAGGTTGAGGGGTGGTAGATTCAAAGGCAATGTTAGGAAGTTCTACTTTACGGAGATGGTGGTTGATGCCTTGAATGCGCTACCGATAGAGGTGGTGGAGAATAAAACTGTGACTGAGTTCAAAGAAGCGTGGGATGAACACAGAGGATCTAGAATCAGAAAATAATATTAAATATTGAACTAAGACCAGTACTGGGCAGACTTGCACGGTCTGTGTCTATGTATGGCCGTTTGGTGGGGGATGGGCTGGAGAGGGCTTCAGTGGCTGGGAGGGTGTAGATGGGCTGGAGTAGGTTTTAATGGAGATTTCGGCAGTTGGAACCCAAGCACAGTACTGGGTAGAGCTTTGGATTCTTGCCCAGAAATAGCTAAGAAAAAAAATTAAAAAATTCAAATTGAATCAGGTTGGGCAGACTGGATGGACCATTTGGGTCCTTATCTGCTGTCATCTACTATGTTACTATGTATCTAGTGGGGTTTTAAGGGAAGGAATGATGTCCAATTGCTCCTAGCCATCATGTCTCTTTACAAAATTGCTGCTGCAACCTATAATGGCAGCTTTGCAGTACTAGCATGTACTGTGAGTCTACCGCAAGAGGTCACAGCAGCCATTTTGTTAAGGAAGCCATGATGGGCAGCAGCAAGTGGGCATGACTCCTACCTTTAAGACCCCACTAGACCACCAGTACTTGATAAGGTAGAACTGGAAGGGGTCCTATGAAGGTAAAGTTGGGAGGGGAATTTGATCAGCCCTTCTTGATATTGAGGTAGGAGGGAAGGGGTGTCAGCATCACAGGGGAGGGAAGGGGCACCAGGAAGGAATATGCTGCAATCCAAAAGTAAACTGGACACTAGCCAATATTCGAATGGTGTCTAGTTAGCTTTGTAACTAAAGTTAGGCCAGCCTTTTTGCTGTCTTAATTTTAGTCACCTACTTAACTGGTAAGTAGTTTGAATATGGCCACTAACTGATTAAGTCCCAGCTCCACCCATGCTCTGTCTACAAACCATGCCAGCACTAACCAGAGAGTGCAGGGGCAGGATGTGGTGATAATCAGTGGCAATCTCTGGTTAAACACCTCTGAAAATCAACACTTAGGCAATCACAAGCGATTTAATCAGGCAGGAGCCTCTCCTGCCCAGTTAAATCACTTTGAATATTTATTTATTCGATTTTTTTTTTTAGCCCGTCCTCCCAAAAGAGCCCAGAACGGGTTACAATGAATATATTGGTGCATTAAAATTATAAGTAAGATAGGTACTTAGAAATTCCCTTACTGACCTGAAGGCTCACAATCTAACTAAAGTACCAGGAAAAATGACAATTAGAAGAGTAATAAAGAAAGAAAATAGAGATAGAGGAGAAAAATAAGAAAATAAACATACTAATAAGATTACAATGATCTAAAGGAATTTGAAAGGTTAAAAAGAGGGGAGATAAGAATAGATGCAGAGGGAGAACCGTTGAAGCAATAGAATTCTGGGGAAATTTAAATGAAATTTGAATGATAAATAAAACAAAACAAGTGGTAAAACAATAAGTGAGATTAAAAAATATATCATAAACTAAAAAGAAGTGAAAATAAAATCAAAACAGTCAAAACTGAAGTCCAGCTTGAACGGGCCCCCGAGCCGACCGTTGGAGAGGGGAGAGCCGATGAAGGAGGGCTGCAGTCCGGACATCGGACCAACGGTCGGCTCGGGGGCCCGTTCCAGCGGGGCACCCAACACTGTCTTCGCTCCTCCCCCATTCCAGCAGGGGAGAGCCGACGGAGGAGGGCTGCAGTCCAGCCATCGGACCAACGGTTGGCTTGGGGGCCCGTTCAAGCTGGACTTCAGTTTTGACTGTTTTGATTTTATTTTCACTTCTTTTTAGTTTATGATATATTTTTTAATCTCACTTATTGTTTTACCGCTTGTTTTGTTTTATTTTATCATTCAAATTTCATTTAAATTTCCCCAGAATTCTATTGCTTCAATGGTTCTCCCTCTGCATCTATTCTTATCTCCCCTCTTTTTAACCTTTCAAATCTGGTAGCCCTAGATAAATAGCATGTGTTTTCTGTGGGCTCTTGTTTTTGTACATGTAAAAAGCAGTGTTTGTCTTGCTACACCTTCAAAATGCATCAGCATCACATTCACCACATTACAAAAGCTCACAGTTCAATATATTTATTTAATATTTTTAGTCCATCCTCCCAAAGGAGCTCAGAATGGGTTACAAATTGGGTACTCAACCTTTCTCCCTATCTGTCCCAGTGGGCTCACAGTCTAAGGTACCTGGAGCCAGTGGCGTACCTAGGGTATGTGGCACCCGGGGCCCATCATTTTTTGACACCCCCCCCCCCCCCATGGAAAAATTTTTTTTTTTTTTTTTTTGCAATAACCATGAAATGGAATAAATGGTCAGAATAGAAACAGGCAGTGAAAATTTTCTTTTATTGAACCTCATTTATGTAACCATTATTCCAAACATAACATAACATAAATTATGTCGGAATTGTCATGACATCAGAAGTACATATGGAGTAGTTGCAGGTGATGCTTGGGACAGTTCTGATTATGTTAGTTTGGTTTTATGTGTTTTTTGAATAGAAGGGTTTTTATTTCTTTTTTTAAGGTTTTGTAGTTTGTGGTCGAGGTCAATAGGTTGTAGAGTTGGGGGTCAAGTGTTGCAGCTCGAATGGCTAGGAGGTTGTCGAACAGTTTTTTTCTTTTGACGTTTTTGGTTGGAGGGTGTGTGAATGGTGCGTGAGTTCTCCTATGTCTGTTTGAAGTGGATTGAATTATTTAGCTGAAGAAATTAGTTACCCCCCCATTCCACACACATTAATTCTCTTCCATTTTTGTTCCCATTATAAAAAAACACTGATAAGTTCCCAGGAAAAAAATACATTAAAATAAGAAGTGAAAACAAAGGCCCCTACAGATGAGAACATAACATAAGAATAGCCTAACTGGGTCACACCAATGGTCCATCATGCCCAGTAGCCCATTCTCATGGTAGCCAATAGTGCTGCCCGATTCAGAGAAAAATATTTCATTCGATTCGATTCACCCTGTTGAATCGATTTTTCGATTAGATTCACTGTTAATGACACCGCTTTTTAAGTTTAAACAAAGTATAACAATAAATTTCACAACAACAATAAATTTCACAAAGTACTTAAAAAAAAAAAATCACATTTTTCCATTAAAGCAGTTCTGGAGACATTTGCTTGAACAGTCTTTTTTCCCAGTCCATAAGCAAGCAATATGAAAAAGATTTCCTTAATTATCTACTCAAACATTTTTGCTATTTACTTTCATTGTACCTAGACTATTATTCAGTAGAAAAAATTTAGTTTGTTCAATCAAGCAGAACATTCACTCATAGAAGTCCAATGTCCACACAGGATTTGATTGAACAAACCATATTTTTTCTACTGAATAATAGTTTAGGTATACTGAATAGCAAAAATGTTAAAGCCACACAGAAAAGCAGTAAAAGTCAATAGGTTCTCCAAGTGGGAACAACCTGATGTCTCAGCACTTGAGGAAAAGACCACGTAATAATGTTTATAAGATAAATCATATAAATGATTATACTGAAGCAGGGTGTCCTCAGCGTGAGAGGTAAGCGAGAGGAGAGAATTCTCCAGTGCTTTACACAATAAGGCTCCTCTGCCTGCAGTGCACACCATCATAGGACACCTCAGGTGTGCTCAAATTAATCAATGTGATAAATTAAACAGTGATAAACAATTGGTCAATCACAAGAGTGCAAGATCAAACAGGTTGTTCCCACTCAGAGAACCTATTGACTTTACTGCTTTTCTGTGTGAGTAGATAATTAAGCAAATTTCTGATAGCCTACAGAACTGATTCTCACCTTCCATCCCCAGCCCCCAAGACTTACCAGACCCCCCCTGCCGATGCATTTACTTACTGCCTGAACTGGATATTAAATCGTGGGGAAGAGAGGAGAAATGCGGGGAAAGAGCCAGCCAAAACTAGTATTTGTTGCTGCTGAGTGCACCAATCCAGGGCAAGCAGACGCTTCCCCCATGTCTTAATAACAGACAATGGACTTTTCCTCCAGGAATTTGTCCAAACCTTTCTTAAAACCAGCTACGCTATCTACTTTTAACATAACTTCTGGCCACTTCATTTTTAAGCTTAGATCTTTCCTTCCAAACAGAGACCTTGCTAGATGTCAAATACAGCACAAGGTAACTTCACATGGACTTAACTGTGCAGGAAATGAATCTCCTCATACACCCACCATATAGTGCAAAAATGTGCAAAGGTCTGTTTTTTTTTTCGATCACTACATAGCCTAATGCCACACAAGCAGCGCTGTTACAAACATATTCTGAAGGTCAATGCTAAGGTTGACAAAGTTTCCTTCCTTGGACCAGAAGGAGATACTGACAAACCACTGGAAGAGATTCTAAAACAACTACCCAGAAATAACACCCAAAGACCCACTCAGTGTGTGAACCAGTTGAGTGGAGTGGACTAACTGGGGGTGGAAATGGGCCCAGAGTTTGCTCAGCAGAATTTCCCAGACTACCTCTTCCTCTCAACACACTGACATGCTACCACCACCACCAACACTAGGAACACCTCACCGAGTATGCCAGCAATGCTTATAAACTTTATAAAACACATTATTATATTTTCTTATAAAGCATATATTTTAACTGAACTCAGCCTTGCCATTCACAAAAATAGAAAAGTTCCCATTTCAAGCTGTCTCATGTACACTTTTCAAATCTAACATATTGTAATCACAAAACAGAAAATAAAATTATTTTTTCTACCTTTTGTTCTCTGATCAATATTCAAATCTTGTTGGTCCCAGGCTCTTGTTGTCTTGCTTGCCAGGGTCTCCTTTCTCCGTGCTAACCATCCGTCTGCCATCTCTGTTCTCCCCTTCCGTTTCCCTTCCCTCTCCCGGAGATCTGGCATCTTTCCTTTTTTTTGTCTCCATCCACAGATTCACCTTTTCTCAACTCCCCACCACCCCAGGATCCACCATCTCTCCCTTTCTGTTCCCAACTATCCTCCTATCCAGTATCTCTATCCCCCCTCCACACCATCCCCTGTTTCCAAGTTCTCTCCCTTTCTGTTCCTTCCCTCCCTAAATCCCATTATGCACCATCTCTCTCCCACTCCTCTGTTTTTAGACCCATTATTTCTAACCCCCAAAGTCTGGCATATGCACGTATCTTTGAACCCCCCCTTCCCTCTCTCCCTCTGTGTACTTTTACACCAGGACCCCCCCTCCCCCGAAGGTCTGTCCCCCCTCAGAAGGGCTACACCCCACCCCTGAAGACCTGCACCCCCCGAAGGACTTTACCTCCCACCCGAAGGTCTGTCCCCCTCTGAACGCCTAAACCCCACCCCTGAAGGCCTGCACCCTCCCCGAAGGATTGTACCCCCCACCCAAAGGTCTGTCCCCCCCTGAAGGCCTGCACCCATCCCGAAGGCCTGCACCCACCCCGAATGCCTGCACCCACCCCGAAGGCCTGCACCCACCCCGAAGGCCTGCACCCCCGAAGGCCTGTCCCCCCCCCTTGAAGGCCTGACCCCCCCTTGAAGGCCTGCCTGCTTGTCCCCCCTTGAAGGCCTATCCCCCCTTAAAGGTCTGCCTGTCCCACCCCCTTGTAGGCCTGTCCCCCCCTTGAAGGCCTGACCCCCCCTTGAAGGCCTGCCTGCTTGTCCCCCCTTGAAGGCCTGTCCCACCCTTGAAGGTTGGCACCCCCCCAAAGGCCTGCACCCCCTTGAAGGCCTGTCCCACCCCCTTGTAGGCCTGCCCCCCCCTTGAAGGCCTGCCTGCTTGTCCCCCCTTGAAGGCCTGTCCCCCCCCTTGAAGGCCTGCACCCCCCCTTGAAGGTTGGCACCCCCCCAAAGGCCTGCACCCCCTTGAAGGCCTGTCCCACCCCCTTGTAGGCCTGTCCCCCCCTTGAAGGCCTGCCTGCCTGTCCCCCCCTTGAAGGCCTGCACCCCCTTGAAGGTCTGCACCCCCCCCCGAAGGCCTGCACCCCCCCGAAGGCCTGTCCCCCCACTTGAAGGCCTGCCTGCCTGTCCCCCCCTTGAAGGCCTGCACCCCCTTGAAGGTCGGCACCCCCCCTGAAGGCATGCACCCCCCCTGAAGGCCTGTCCCCCCTTGAAGGCCTGTCCCCCCCCCTTGTAGGCCTGCCCCCCCTTGTAGGCCTGTCCCCCCCCCTTGTAGGCCTGTCCCCCCCCCTTGTAGGCCTGCCCCCCCCTTGAAGGCCTGCCTGCCTGTCCCCCCCTTGAAGGCCTGCACCCCCTTGAAGGTCGGCACCCCCCCTGAAGGCATGCACCCCCCCTGAAGGCCTGTCCCCCCTTGAAGGCCTGTCCCCCCCCCTTGTAGGCCTGCACCCCCTTGTAGGCCTGTCCCCCCCCCCCCTTGTAGGCCTGCCCCCCCCCCCTTGTAGGCCTGTCCCCCCCCTTGAAGGCCTGCCTGCCTGTCCCCCCCTTGAAGGCCTGCACCCCCTTGAAGGTCTGCACCCCCCCCCCCGAAGACCTGCACCCCCCCTTGAAGGCCTGCCTGCCTGCCTGTCACCCCCCCTCCCCCTTGAAAGTCTGCCTGCCCGCCCGCCCGCCCCACCCTGAAGGCCTGATGCCCCGACCCACCCCGAAGGACCATTCGCCCCCCTGGCCTCCCCGCACTACCTATGAAACAGCCGCAGCAGGATCGCGACGTCAGCTATCTTTGCGCTGCTTAGGAGCTGCTTCCTGCGCCGGGCTACCTTAAGCTACTGCCCCCCCCCACGCCCGAAGGACCGCTCGCCCCACTGACCTTCCAGCACACCTATGAAGCAGCCCGCAGCAGGATCGCGACGTCAGCAATCCCTCAGCTGCTTGGGCGCTGCTTCCTGCGCCGCGGTCCCGCCCCCTCCTCTGACGTCAGAGGAGGGACGGGACCGCGGCGCAGGAAGCAGCGCCCAAGCAGCTGAGGGATTGCTGACGTCGCGATCCTGCTGCGGGCTGCTTCATAGGTGTGCTGGAAGGTCAGTGGGGCGAGCGGTCCTTCGGGCGTGGGGGGGGACTGAGCGGCAAGGCCGGGAACACCCCCTCAGGGCTGGTACCCGGGGCGGCCCGCCCCCCCGCCCCCCCCCCTAGGTACGCCACTGCCTGGAGCAGTGGAAGATTATGGCCTAGATTCACTAAACTTACTGATCTGGATCGTTGTTGGGCAATTCTTGGCCGAGTTCACTACAGATTCTACTTGCAAATGATCTTATTGGACACACACCCTATAGGGATCCCATGAGCAGAGTATCCTGGTTCAAAGGTTTTCTGGAGTTCAGATTGTACCAAGTTAGGTTTAGGACCCACCTCTCTTCAATTTGGAATAACCCGTGTGGTGTTCCTCAGGGTTCTCCATTTTCACCTACACTATTCAATGTTTATCTTTCATCATTGGGCTCATGTTTGAGCAACCTGGATGTAGAACTGTTTAGTTACGCTGACGACATTACTATTGTCATACCTTTTACTTCAGCCCTATCCCAGATTACCACTAAAGTTGAAATTGTAATGAAACAGATGGATTCCTGGATGCAAAAATTTAAACTTAAACTAAACTCTGGCAAAACAAAGTTTTTTGTGGCGACTGCTAGTAATATTTCTTCTGAACCTTCTATTAGTATAAATTCAACTCAGTATATAATTCATCCAACGATTAAAATTTTGGGAGTTATTTTAGACCAGCATCTTACAATGCATGCTCAGATAGATGCTGTAGTGTGTAAATGCCACTTCGCATCATGGAAATTGCGAACAATTAGATCTTATTTTGAATTTACTGCTCTTAGGTTACTGGTTGAATCGTTACTACTGAGTCTTCTCGATTATTGTAATATTATCTATCTGACAGTCACTAAGAAAGAATTAGCAAGACTTACAATAATACAGAATACAGCGGTCAGAATGATTTATGGCCTGAAAAAATTTGATCATGTTACACCCTTTTATCGCGAATTGCATTGGCTGCCAATGGAGGCCCAGGTATTGTTTAAACTAGGCTGTTTCTGTTACAAGGCTGTTTATGGTACAGCTCCTTCTTACTTAGTCAATAGATTTTCTTTAGCATCATACAGACATAGTAGAACTCATCCTTTGTTTAATTTTCCATCTGTCCAGGGTTGCAGGAGTAAGAAATTTCTGAATCATACTTTGGCATCTCAGGCAGCTCTTCATGACAACAAATTCCGAATAGTGTTGCTTACTACCCATTCCTATGGCCATTTTAGAAAACAATTGAAGACCTATCTTTTTTCTAAATATTTGACTGTTTAACTAATCATCTTATTTCATGTAACATGTTTACTTTTATAACTTTTTGTAAACCGCGTTGAACTTCTGGTTATGCGGTCAATAAGCACTATTTTATGTTATGTTATGTATCCTTGTTGTTTATTGATGCAATTTATGCATGTGCTAGCTCTTCGCCCTACCTACATAGTGAGTGGGCGGGGTTTATTCCCGCACATCATTGGCGGCAAAGCACAAGCGAGCTCAGCAGAAAGGGGGAGGGTTGGCTGTAGTTTACTTATGCTGGCCCTACAAGTTGGACATTTTTGAAAAGGAACGATTTGTGACCGACGCCAGATTATCGAACAGAACACGCTTTAAACCCGTAGGTTAAAACCTTGGGCTCGCAATGCGCTTACAGAATATATAAAAAAGGAATTCTTACGCATACGTAAATATATTTTACAGTTTTATTTTTAATTTTGATGGTTGTTTTATATGGGGTTGTAACCTCGAGACTGATATTTCAGGGCAGGAGAGTCGGCAAGGATAGTAAGCGACTGGTCCTCAGCAGTCGCTTCTTTTCGGATAGGCAAACCCAATCGGTATTCCTTCTTCTGCATGGTGAATCGATGGCTTCTTACTTTTGCATGCCATTTCTCCTCATTTTGCATGGGTGAATCAGATCGGAGATTGATCGGGAACCCGTTTATTGAATCGGGTCTGGGAACGATCGCAAAAACCAGTAAAACTGGTTTTGCGATCGTCGTTACAGGATCGGTAAGTTTAGTGAATCCAGCCCTAAGCGACTTGCCCAGAAGCATGGAGAAGCATGGAGCCTGAACCTACAACCTCAGGGTGCTGAGACTGTAGCTCCAACCACTACTGCCACGCTCTCATGCTGGCACATAAACTTTAAGTACTGCACATAAGACTCAATGAATTGAAGATTCCTAACACTGAATGTAAAATATCCATGCAAAAGAAGCTTTCTAAAAATATTTTAAATGCTTGTCATTTTAGACATAGAATACAAATGAAAGCTTTGCAGAACATTTAAAAATAGTCATAAAATCAGAGCCAAAAAGAAGAAACCAAAACAAAGCTTTTTCTTTTTATTAAGATTCTAAATCGCACACAAAACATTTGTTCTGCTCCAGCTCTTTGTGAACTAATTGGCTCTCCTGGAGGGACAGGTAATTGTACTTGACTACACAAGCTGTCCTGAAGCTCCCTTGGAAAGCTCCAGTAAGCTTCCAGTGTTAGCAGCCATCAAGGATTTCACAGGTCAGGCATCGGATCGATACAGCTAAAAGCAGCAGGGACTGTAATGTCGACAGCAGGTTTCAGAAAACGCTGCAAGTGCCAGTTTGTTCCCCTTCATGCAGCCGCTCAAGACAGCTTAATTAACCCTTGGAAAATACAATTTATCCAGAGGCTCTCCAGGTCTGTGCTAGGCCTTATTGGTGAACTGATAGCAGAGATAGCTGGCAGCTCTGAATTCCCATTTCCCCCTTTAATGCTGTTTCACTTAGAATGCAAAGAAAACATGAGTTTAGGTGGATGAGTTCATCTTGTCTTGAGGAGCAAATCAGAGGAGGAGGGTATTTGGTTAGAACCCACGTGTGATTTTGGCAGGAGCCAGGCCCAGCAAAAACAGTGATCACGCCTGTCCACAGTCTGGGTTTTGCAAGAGAGAAGAGAAATAAGAGAGAAACAGAGCAAGGGAACGAGAAAAGAGAAAGGCATCTCCCACTGGTCTAAGTGCTTCTTTGCCCTCTTGTAAAAATGTTCCCTTGTTAGTTGTCTATTTTTACTGTCTTTAATACCATATGGCCATGAAAGTGTAGACAAGGTCACTTTCTACATTCCCAAACACCTACGATTTAGAAGACAATGTGTTTGAGAGGGGTGACAGACCAGTGAGAAGTTAGCTCGTCTCATGAGGTATTCAAATTTGAGTTTCCATTGTCAGTGCCTAGACTAGAGAGAGGTTTTATTTTTCCCTCTGGACCTTTCCAAAAGGAAAGCTTCCAAGACAATGGATAAAATCATTACCACAAAACAGAAGAAAACAGAAATTAGTGAGGCTTAGCAGTCTTACTGAAACAAGTACTGCTGTGAATCCAGTTTAAAGATAATTTTAAACATTTTAAATCTACTTTTATTTGCATTTATATTAGTTATGTTTTTAATTTGTATAATTTCAGATAATTCATGTAAATGTGTTTTCTGAGTTTCTACATACTGTCATTAGTGAGCAAGTGCCTGCATACTTGTTCCAGAAGAATGAACCCTTGCTGGGCTATGAAGGAGGCTGGGTGGATTCCAATTTCTTTCTGGCTGCTTCATTGCCATTTCTAACAAGTAGCCGTTTGCCTGAGTGGTTAGGCTGCCGTCGAAAAACTCAAATACAAGAAAAGAAGGAAAATCAGAATGGAAAACAAGCACTGCACTTTTCAAGCAGTTTAGGAAGTGTCTTTTCAAAGAAAGATCATAAAAAGGAACGAAGAATCTTGGCAGGATGCCAGAACAAAGTCAAAGCACGATTCGGATTAGTTCATTTTGACTCACTTTACGAACATTAGCTTCCACTATCAATAAAGTCAACTTTGATTCCTCAGGAACATGTTTGACTCTTCACTCTCTCCTTTTCTACCATCATCCAAAACACTACTCCCTCCCCCCCAGTGGCGTAGCGAGGCTGATGGCGCCCCTCCTCCGCACTCTTCTCTGCCCCCGCTGCTCCTTCCTGACCCCATCCCCCCCCCGCCACTTGTGCATCCTCTTCTCTTCCCCCATACCTTTTTAATTTCCCAGGTGAGAGCAACATCACAAACTTGCTGGCTGTGTTGCATCGGCTATCCCTAGGCGTGGGATCTGGAAGTGATGGCGGAGAGAGACAAACTTGATTCTTTTGTTTTACAGGACAGCTGAGCAAGAGGTAGGGATTTTGTAGGTTTTCAACAGCTACTAAAGCTTCTACAATGTATAGCTGAGAAACATCATGTCACCAAAGCCATTGCCCTGTTACAGCTTCTGCCTCAGTCCAGATGGAAAGTATGAACCAAGGTGAGGGATTGGTTCCATGTGCAAAATGTTTGCAGGCTCAATCCCTCATGAAACACATGGAGGAACTGAGAGAGAATATAGCAAGGCTAAGAAGCATCTCTGTATCTGCTATTTAAAAGTCCAAAGGTATATGATGTTCTGCTTAGATCCACTAATCAGAACCTACTGACAGTCTCCTCAATCAAGGACTTATACTATACTAGAAACACTATATTTTCCGCTGGCATGCCTTCGCTCTGGAATACAATGCTACACCTCCACTTTGAAAATTCTTTAAACAAGTTTAAAACACACTAAAACATTTCTATTCAAAGCTATCTAAATTCCAATTGAGAACCTGAAAAAAAAAAGGGAAAATAAAAACTAATAAATAGAGAAACACTTCCCCTCCTGTTTTATCCCTCCCCTTTTTCCTTCCTTTTATTTTTTATTTACATAATGTAATTAAAAATCTTCCTCTCCCCCTTTTCCCTCTCGTCACCTACCCGCCTTAATTATGTCCTTGTCTTGGCCTCAATCCCCCCCATTTTTTTTTTTCAATTTATTATTTTCTTTAAGCAATTTTAAATATCTTTTTAATTTCTATTATTGTAAACCGACCAAATACTTGTGATGGTCGGTATATCAAGCTATAAATAAACTTGAAACTTGCTTTTCATTACACTCCTTTGATTTGATTTCTTAATATGCTGTTATTATGGGTTGTTCCTTCCAATGTTTCCATGACCATTTTGCGATAGTAAAGCACCCCAAAATATATGTGATGTAATAGTATATCGAATTCTGAATAATAAAATAAACAAGAAATATATTCATGAAATGTTTTTTGCAGCATTAGCATTTTTGTTTTATCTGTTTTTCTCTGCTTGATTAAAAAAAGGGTTTAAAATATATGGACCTCCAGGAGAGGAAAAGGAAAAGCTGTGCTGAAAGAGGACAACTGGATACAGATCACAAGAGCCTTCATCATCAACACAATGGCTCCACCTTATCTCACACTGAAGAACCACTATGCAGCCTTAGAAGTAGAGGAGGTGAAAACATCCTAGTACCAGGAGAAACCATAGCTCAAATCCTAAGGTTGTCCTAACAGTGACCACTGCAAACAAAGAGTAGTGGTGCTTACTGATTCCTTTCAGAAAGGTATAGAGATACTGGAATAGTAAGGAGGGGTAGGGGGCAAACCACTGTTGGTGCCATCTTCACAGAGGCACCAGCACCTCTCCTCCTCCTCACAACCTCCCTTTCCCTCCCCTGTACCTCTTTAAATGTTTACCAGCATGAGCAGCATCTTCCAACTTGTGTCTGCCTCGGTTCCCTTCTGATATCACTTCCTGGTCGTGGGAGCAAAGCACGATGTCAGAAGGGAGCCAAAGCTGGTGCGAGCAGCAGGTGGAAGATGCTGCTTGAGCCAGTGAACATTTCAAGGGGTACGTGAGGCCACACAGAGCAGCAAGGCCGGGAGCCACTGCTCTGAACCACCAATTGCTCTCACTACATCCCTGTACAGGGACAGCCATCTGCTGACCAGACATGTTGTCTGAGATGTGTGTTGTTTACCTGGTTCAAAAATCTAAGATGTTACAGAGTGCTTGATGAGAGTTTTCAAGCCTATTGACTATTATCCAATGCTGCTCACCCATGTAAGCACATATGATACTGCTAGGTATTCCTCCAAATGTATCAAAAGTGACTTTTTGGTTCTGGGAAAGAGGGTGAACAGAGAGATAGGTGCACAGGTGGTGTTCTCATTGATCCTTCCTGTGAAGGGTAAAAGCCAAAGTAGAGAGGCTTGCATCCTAGTGCTGAATGTATGGCTGCACAGATAGTGTTATCAAAAGAATGTTCAGCTCCCTGGACAATGTGATGATTTTATCAAGGACTGCTGAGCAGAGATGGTGTCCACCTATTCAAAAAAGGTCAGAGTCTTCTGAAGAAGACTAACCTATTTAAGACAGCATTATAGTAGGATCATCAAGGATAGGTGAACAAAGCGCCCAAGTAAGTAAATAGCTATTAAATACCACAAAGTCATTAGGAAAAAGGGACAACATCTGAACAGCTGTGTATAATTGTGCTGAGGCTTATAAACTCATTGAACCTGTAGCCTATAATATTACCAGACTGGACTCTGTTTTTCCTTAAGCAAATTTCTTTAATAAAACTTAAAACAGAGAAATAAACTTAAAGTTCAGCTGATCTTAAAGATTTCCTCTCTCATAGAATCCACACTTCAACCAGCACCTCCTGTGATCAGGCAAGCTTTCAGGGCAGAAGCTTTAGTAATGGATCATATCTATTGAAAGCTTTAAGAACATAAGAACATAAGAATTGCCGCTACTGGGTCAGACCAGTGGTCCATCGTGCCCAGCAGTCTGCTCTCATGGTGGCCCCCAGGTCAAAGACCAGTGCCCTAACCGAGACCAGCTCCACCTGCGCACGCTCTAGTTCCGCAGGAACTTGTCTAACTTTGTCTTGATTCCCTGGAGGGTGTTTTCCCCTACGACAGCCTCCAGAAGAGCGTTCCAGTTTTCCACCACTCTCTGGGTGAAAAAGAACTTCCTTACGTTTGTACGGAATCTATCCCCTTTTAACTTTAGAGAGTGCCCTCTCGTTCTCCCTACCTTTGAGAGGGTGAACAACCTGTCTTTATCTACTAAGTCTATTCCCTTCATTATCTTGAAGGTTTCAATCATGTTCCCTCTCAGTCTCCTCTTTTCAAGGGAGAAGAAGCCCAGTTTCTCTAATCTCTCACAGCAAATCATCTTTAAAAAAAACACAATGTATTCCGTAGGAGGGGCTAGCATTGTGATGGACTGGCCACCCAGACATGGCAACAGAGCAGAGGGGTACCTTACAGGGCACTGCTGTGAATTCACAAAAAGGATGCCACATAAACATCTCACCAGAACTCCCATATGGATCATGGTGAGCCCCCCACAACCCACTATACCCACTTGTTTACAACCCCAATAACTCTTATGGCTGCAGGTGGCAACTATATGGCAGTACAGTAGGGTTTGGGTTTTTTTGGTGGGATCACATTTTTCACCATGAATGTAGTGGTTAGAGTGGCTTATAGGCCTGGGTCTTTCTCTCTATGGTTCAGTAGCCCACCCCCCAGACTACTTAAGCCACCTCTGTGCAGATCTACTAGGCTTTCCTATGCCAGGTGCTGATGTTCCGGATGCAGGTATGTACATTTTTATTCAACTTTGTGGGGGTACAACAGGGTCAGTGAACAAGAGGGGGGGAGTGTGTGGGGTCTTTACTTTGTCTGCAGTGGTTCTCTGGTCACTTTGGATACCTATTGGGCATTTATACCTGTCTTTACATCGTCTAACTCACAACATATATGTTTAATCTAGGCAGTCTCGTCAAAACATTTGATTATCCCAGCAGAACAACTACTGTAAGTCTAGGTCGGCCCACATCCTGCCCTAACCACTCCTCCAAAAATGCCCCTTTCAGCTCTGGGCACACAGCTGGTTTTAGAGGTCTAAAATGTCCCTGGATATGTCTAAAAAGCCATTTCGATTATCGGCACTTGGACGACTTGTCTTTTAAATTGTCCAAGTGCTGACTTGGGTGGGTTTTCAGACTTATTTAAGTTTCGATTATGAGCCCCATAATTTAACAAGCCAATTAACGCTGATGATTGGGTGCTATCAATTATTGATATTAATCGGCAACAATTTGGATTTGCATGTGGATCTTGCTAAGCGCTATTCTACACAGATGCTTGTGCAAATCTTTTAGCACATAACGAAAAGGGGCTTGGTCATGGGAGGGGCATAATCAGATCAGGGGTGTTAATTAAAGATGCACAAACTATTATAGAATTTGGGGGATCCACTCCTAATTTACATGCAAGGATTTACACCAGGTTTTGGTTGATATAAATCCTCGCATCCAAATTTGACTGTGGTTCCTGGTACTACACACTATTCTATAAATGGGAGCTAACTTGGAGTGCCATATATAGAATAACGCTCAGTGCACATTTTGACATCTAAATATGATGTTTAATGGCAGAGTACAGGAGTAGTTTGCCATTGTCTTATCCCATGCAGTGTGTGGCTCCAGTATGTTGCTGCTGCCTAACATAGGGCTCCTCAGCCTACAGCACCTGGCATTCCCAGGTGGTTACCCATCCAGGTACTAATTAGGCCCGACCCTGCTTAGCTTCCGATTGTAAATCATGACCCTGTGTATGCTACACACAAAATTCACCCCCGAACATGCCTACATCAAGTCATATAAAAATAGACCTGTTTTTATCACAGCATGTTTCTGTTTACTCATGTAACCCACAGGCTAATTATATGAGACCTTTTATTGTATATGTGAAAAGGTTTACACACAAAAAAAACCCTTTATAAAATTGTACACCAGTGTTTGTTTCAAGTTTCAAGTTTATTAGGTTTTTTATATACCGCCTATCAAGGTTATCTAAGCGGTTTTACAATCAGTTATAAGGCTACAGCAGTCAGAAAAGCTGCCTCATTGAAGCCAAACACATAAGTACATTTTTTTCTCCCAAGTTCTGCATTTTTAATGTAAGGTGGGCCTTTCGTTAATGCATTTTTGTAGGACATCAGTATTCAACTGACTGCACCTCAAGTGTGAAGAAAGTTACAGTTGTCGTACTGAACACAGAACAATGTCAAAATCTGTAACTTGAAATGCTTATATTAAAGAAAATGAAGGCAAAATTTCACTTCTTTGCCTCCAGAGCAGGTGTTCAATCTTTATCCTTCCCAGACACAGGGAAGCTTGGAGGGAATGAGAATGGGCTCATTTTAATGAGAGGAAACTAGAAAATCGTCATATCGAAAATGACTGAATTATGCTCTGTTTAGGGGTTTCACTACTCTATTTTGCCTCAGGCTTTTGGGACATTAAGACCATGTTATAAATCCTGGTCAGTGCTTCCTCTGAAGAACTAAAATGAGGGTTTATTAGCATCTCAGTGGTTGCCTCAATAATGACAAAACAGTTGCTCATTACTGCTCATTAGATTCATATTAGGTTCATTTGCCATAGCGATACATCTTCCATTCATACTCGATTGCAAAACAGCAGATATGATTTGACACCTGCTATACTATAGAAATCATTAGAGACAAATAATAAAAAAATAAGAAGAGAAGACTCCAAACTTATACTTATCTATTGAGATACTAAAAAAGGATTTTTATTTTTTTTTTTCTGTTTAAATTGTTCCTTGTGGAATTTGGTATTGGATAAATAAACTCAGGCAGCCATCAACATTTTCAACAAGTGCTCATTCCTCCTTTAAAACAAAAATGTGGAATATCTTAAATCAGGAGAGTATCAAAATAATGACAATTTCCCAACATAAAGGAAAAAATTAATGTGTCAAAAGATTCACAGTCAAAGGAAATATCCTATTGCTTTGAAAGAAAAATCAAAATAGACTGTATGTGCACTGATCCGGTATTTACACAAGCCCCAAGATTCTATATGTGGTGATCAGATTTGGGTGCCTACGTTTAGGTGCGCTGCCAAGATGTGTGCACATCTTAATTGGCTAAAGAGTCTTTAAAGAGCAATAATTGGACACTAACAACCATTTATTCCACATGCTTATCCTTATCCACACTCTTATCACATCATACCTAGATTACTGCAACTTACTTCTCACAAAAGTCTTCCACTAAATCATCTCTTTCCCCTTCAATCTGTTCAAAATTCTGCTGCATGACTTGTATTTTGCTGGTGTTGCTACACTCACACATGCCCTTTCCTCAGGTCACTTCATTGGCTCTCTGTCCATTTCCACATACAGTTCAAACTCCTTTTTTTTAAATAAATTTTATTATTTTCCAATATGAACAGTGCAATATAAATATATACATCTGAAACATATTAAACCATTACAAAACACTTTTGAACTACAGAAATTAAAAGACATCATTCCCCCCAACCCTGTATAACTCAGAAATGTAAATATACATCAAATATATATGCGGTATCCCCTTCCCCTCCCCCGGATGTGTATGGGAACTAAACCTAATTTAAAAGAGATATAAGACATAAATATATAACTACATATCTTAAATAGATGCAACAAAAGCTGCTAACGGGCCCCACACTAACTTAAATACCTTATTATTCCCCAAAAATTCTGCATTCATTTTTTCATATTTGTAACTAGAACACAAATTTGTCCACCAAAAAGGAAAATTTAAAGTATTTAAATTTAAAGTATTTCTTGTTATCATTTGGATGGCTATCCCTGTCATTATCATGAAAAGCCTGCCTTTATACCGGTCAAATGGGGGTTTAACATCTCATGGAATTGCAGAATCAAGTATTATATTGATTTGTCCCCATATCGATTTCCAGAAGCTGAATATCAGAGGACAAAAAAAAACCAGCAGATGATCTAATGTCCCATCTATTAGATCTGGAACTATCTGTTTTTTTGTAAATGCACAGGGGTCCAAAAGCTTCTATGTATCAGAAAAAAACCAGGTTTGTCTCATAGACGCTGACATTGTACATTTCATCCTCCAAGTCCAAATTCGTGGCTATTGAGCTGCAGAAATAAGCTGCTTGATCTCAATGCTTCAAACTCCTCTTATTGACTTACAAGTCCACTTATTCTGCAGCTCCTCAGTATCTCTCCTCTCTTATCTCTCCCTCCACTTCTCCCTAGGAATTCTGTTCATCAGGTATGTTTCTTTTATCTGTATCCTTCTCCTCTACTGCTAACTCCAAGTTCTATCCCTTCTATCTTGCTACACCATGCCTGGAATAGACTTCCTGAGTCAGTATATCAAGTTCCATCTCTAGCTATATACAAATCTAGGCTAAAAGCCCACTTTTGCGAGGCTGCTTTTAACTCCCCTCCCCTGTTTTAATTATTTCCACTGTAAGCAATTCTTTAATCCCTTATAGTTTACAGTTTATTATTTATAGTCCACCTTTAACAAGGTGGACTATAAATAATAAATATACAATATGACACAAAATTTTTACAATACAGAAAAATATCTCTAACGATCCTCTATTAGAATAAAATGTCAATAATCATATTTCATCTTACAAAATAAATGATGTTTCAACATTTTCTTGAAATTACATAAGTCCTTTTGCTGTCTGATATAGACTGTAAGCTTATTCCATTCGATGGGACCTGCACAAGAAAGCACACTAGTTTTCACCATTTCCAAGTGCAACTTCTTTCGAGTTGGGATAATCAAGTCAAAATGCCCCGCAGAGCGCAGCGCACGAGAGGGTGCCTAAGGTAACACACAATCTTGCAGATATTTTGGTGCCAATTGATGCATACTCAAATAAACTAACAATAATAACTTATATTGAACTCTGTACTCCATTGTCAACTAATATAAGGTGACATAATATGAGTAAACACGAACATTTTTTTCTCACTCCAAACAAAGCACAAATAATAGTATTTTGAATGACTTGAGACACATGCATAGTAGAGAAAGACATTCCTAGAAAGACAATATTACAGTAATCCATGTTTGATAATACCACAGCCTGGAGGACTTGTTTGTCTGTTTTGATTAAATTGTAAGCTCTGTCGATCAGGGATTGTCTCTTACACGTTTCAAAATATAGTGCTGCATATGTCTAGCAGTGCTATAGAAATGATAAGTAATGGTTGTTATTAGGTGCCATCGATTTGTGTTTGAGTCCTAATGACTTGATGAATTGCAGATCTAAAAAGAAATCAGTTTTGTGCTCCAGCATCATTCCCATGGTTGGTTTCAATGTGTCCAGCCATTTAATTGCAGGTCACCCTCTTCGCCTGGTTCCTTTGATCTTCCCAAAGGTGATGTCCCTCTCCAGTGATCTCTCTCTTCAGATGGTGTGACCAAAATAGTAATTATTGATAGTCATTGACATCAGTTGGAATGTACATCTATAACACTAGGTGCCCAAATTCCATAACATAGAACTCAAAAGGAGTTGTAGCCATGGGAGGGACAATATAATACAATAAATCAATTTCTAGACCGCATAACTAGGTAGTTCAATGTGGTTTACAAAAGATTAGTAATACATACAGGATGAAATAGTTAAAAAATTAGTTGCCTATGAATTTTTTGAAAAGATGAGTTTTCAACTGCTTTCTAAATCGAAGATAAGAGTAAGATGTTAGGAACAGATGGTTAAAGTCACTATCATGTAAGTTTTTTCAAGTTTCAAGTTTTATTAGGATTTAATAAACTGCCTATCAAGGTTATCTAAGCGGTTTTACAATCAGGTACTCAAGCATTTTTCCCTATATGTCCCGGTGGGCTCACAATCTATCTAACATACCTGGGGCTATGGAGGATTAAGTGACTTGAAAAGAAAGTTGTCGCTCATGAAAGTTTTTGTACTTGTTTTCACTAACTGAAGGGAAAACAAATAAAGCATGAGTTTTTCTTGGATTTTTCTGAGTTGAAAAGACAAATGAATCGGTTAAATATTGTGGAGTTTGACCAGTAGCGACTTTATAATAGAAACAGCCTAGCTTAAATACAATACGTGCCTCCACTGGGAGCCAATGCAGCTCTTGATACAGTGGAGTAATATGGTCATACTTCCTTTAATTATATAGAAACATGATGGCAGATAAAAATCTCCACTTAGAAGATCAATCATCCAAACAAACAACAGATATACTCTCATACCTCAACACTTTATCCTATCAAATTCTCAACCCAGAACCCACACACGAAAAAGGTCATCAACTTGATATAGCAGCTTACTCATCTCCAAATCAAAACACACAAAACATCTACATCTCAAACGGGTCCTGGCACCCTACTCTATGGTCAGACCATTTCAAATATTCATTCACCATCAATTGGGCTCAAAATAACAACAAACCCATCCCAAAGAAAACACTCATCAAATTCAGACCGAAAATCGAACCTCACACATTCTGGAACACAGTTGACCCCGAAATCGACCCCAACAACCCCAAAGAATTCATAAACAGCTGGCGGACCCTCAGTGAATCTACACTAAATGAACTTGCCCCAATAAAAAACAAAAACAAAATAGACAGACCATCTAATAAATGGTTCGACGACGAACTTCTACAACTAAAAAGAAAATGCAGACAATTAGAAAGGTCATGGAAAAAACAAAAACACAACCACATCAAAGATGAATGGAAAATCCTAATCAAACAATACAATACCAAACTGAAGGAAAAACGAAAAAACTACTACTCCAAACTCATCAGCACCGAAAAACCAGACACAAGAATACTTTTTGACATCTTAAGAAATCTCACCGATACCAAACCATTTCTCGCCACCCAAGGAAACCAAACTCCCACAGCCACCCAATTAGCGGATCACTTCAAACACAAAATCATCACAACCAGATCCACATTCAACAATTCAAGAACCAACATAGAAGAAATACGAATCAATCCCAAAACAGATGAAGCAATACCAGCAGACAGGATATGGACAAACTTCCCAAAGATACAATGGTCAGACTTGAACAGGCTTTACAAAAAATACAGCAAATCCTCATGTGACTTGAACAACTGTCCCTCATACTTACTAGCAACAGCTTCCACCAAATTTAAAGCTAGCCTCACACTATGGCTTCAAACAACACTAAGTGAAGGTCATTTCCCACCGGAATTAGGAGAAATCATAATTACACCTATCCTAAAAGATCCCAAAGGTCCTATAGATAATCCTGCAAACTATAGACCAATCGCTTCAATCCCTCTATACATTAAAATAACAGAAGGCCTTGTCGCACAACACCTCTCCAACTACCTTGAAGACCATCACATACTACATCCATCACAATCTGGATTCAGATCCAACCATAGCACAGAAACTCTACTGGTATCACTATTAGACATTGCACGACAACACCTCAGCAAAGGAAACAAGCTGCTTCTCATTCAACTCGATCTTTCTGCGGCATTCGACCTAGTTGACCATCACACACTACTCCAGATATTAGACGCAATAGGAATCTCAGGTAATGTTCACAAATGGTTCCAAAGCTTCCTCAAAACACGAACATACAAAGTCAAATCAAAAGAGCACATATCCGAACCATGGTCAAACCCATGTGGAGTACCACAAGGATCACCATTATCACCCATATTATTTAACCTCTTCATAGCATCCCTAGGCATAACCCTAGACGCCCTAAACACAGTATCATTCAGCTACGCAGATGATATAACTATCCTCCTACCCTTTAATATTCAAGACCCCTTATCCACAAACCACCTGAAAATGATAATGGAAACGGTAGAAAAATGGATGTCAAGTCATAAACTAAAACTGAACTCGGAAAAAACTAAATTCCTACTACTGGAAAGGGAAAAAAAACCTTCTCTCACAGAACTAGAAGTAAATACAATCAAGTACCCAATGCAAAGCACACTCAAGATCCTGGGAATTCAACTAGACAGAAACTGCACAATGCAGTCTCAAATCCACAAAATCATCCAAAGAGCATTCTTCACAATACGTAACCTAAGAAAAATAAGAAAATTCTTCAAAAAAGATCAATACAAGATATTAGTACAATCCCTAGTACTGAGTATTGTAGATTACTGTAACAGCCTATACCTATCATGCCCAAATTACATGATAAAACAATTACAGACAGTTCAGAACACAGCCCTCAGAATCATCTACTCACTAGGCAAATATGACCACATCACCAAAGCATACCTAGATTCACACTGGCTACCAATAAAAGCAAGATCCCAGTTCAAATTCTACTGTCTACTATACAAAGTAATACATGGAACAGCACCCAGCTACCTAAACAACAGACTACACCGTAACCTCTCACACAGATTAAGGAGAACTCAGAGCCTATTCACTCACCCCCCTCTCAAAGGAACACGACGAAAGAAACTATATGACAGCCTTTTAGCGACACAGGCAGCAAAGATCGATACTACCATCACCAATCTACTGACCAAATCAATAGACATTAAAGCATTCCGAAAAGAAATCAAAACTCATCTCTTCAAAAAACATTTCCCATCATCATAACCTCACAAAAGTATTAGAAAATGCTCTCATGACTACCCTAACACCACCACCAGCAACACCCGAATCCGGACAGTATTATCTCTATTCGTCTAAACAGCAGAATCCGGACAATATTATCTCTATTCGTCTAAACAACCTATCACTATCTAATATCTACTACCAATTTATCCTGGAAAAGTCCAGAACAACAATTGTAACTTAACGCATTCTTGATTATATGTACTGCAATGCTACTGGAAATGTCCAGTCTTCTAACTTGTAATCCGCTTAGAACCGCAAGGCACAAGCGGAATAGAAATCACTAATGTAATGTAATGTAATGTAATAAAGGCCAAATATAAGTTTAATTGCCGTGTTCTGAATAATTTGCATTCTTAGGATGTTTTTCTTGGTTCCTGCAAGATATACACTATGTTGCAGTAATCGAGTTGACTCGGAATTAAAGACTGAACCAGAGATCTGAATACTGAGGTTTCAAAATAGGATCTCAGTGTACGCATGAAGAAACCCTTACGAATCACAGTATCAATTTGATGTTTCATACTTAGATTGTAATCAGGGGTAATACCCAAAATTTTGATTGTGGAATGGATTGTATATTGCAAAGATTTGACAAATATAGATGAATTGTGGGGTAATTGTTGAGAGGAGGCAAAAAAGAATTTAGTCTTGTTGGGGTTCAACTTTAATTTGAACTCCAACATCCAAGTTTCTATAGTGTCAAAGAGAGCCTCAATAATGTGGATTATACTACTCAATGATGTTTTACAGGGAACTATTATTGTAATATCATCAGCATAACTGAACAATTTAGCACTTAAATTTGACAATCTTGGCCCAAGAGAAGAGAGATAGATATTAAAGAGCGTCGGTGAAAGTGGTGATCCCTGTGGAACCCCACATGGGTTTTTTCCAAGAGACCGAGTTGATATTGTTGACACGAACTTGGTAGGTATGAGATTCTAAGAACCCCTGAAACCATGAGTAGACCTTGTCTTGGATGCCAATGCTATCCATGAATTCCAGGAGTTTTTAGTGGTCGACCAAATCGAAGGCACTACTCAAGGCAAATTGCAGTAAGAGATCACTAGTACCTTTACTAAATAAAGTGTGAAGGTAATCCAGGATCGTGGCTATTATAGTTTCAGTACTAAATTGTGAGCCGAACTGTGAGGGACATGGGCGTGTCAGAGGTGTTCTGAAAAGTTACATGAGTTGTTACTGAATAATGGGTCAGTGTTCCCAACTTGGGTGCCAGCAATTATACCAGGTTTCAGCAGGCGTAAGTCTGGTGCTCATTCACTTTTTGCTGTTGGTTTTACCAATATTGTTTTTCATCTATTATTCACTTTCAGGTCCATTTTGCTGATGTTGGCCTCATCCACATTTGTACCTGCTTATTTTGTACCCTCATAATTTGGGGATGTATTTTATAATTTTCACACTTTTATATGCGACTTCCTATTTTCCTTCCCCTCCATTCTGTTTTCACACTCATCTGCACTTGAGCACCTTCACATATCCTGGATCTATGGTAACACTTTTTAGGCCTTTTGGCAACCAATCCAATTAATCACATTCACTTATTACCATTTCACATTCATTTATTTATTCATCAACACATTCTCATCTTCACTTTTATTTTCATCTATTTTTCACTCATCACATAAGATATCCTTTTTACATATACACCCATATACCCTGCAGGCCACACCATCAATGGATTACCACTTTTTATGTAGATTTTCGTATTCCTGTCAAGAGTAAACACCTGCATCAACAGTATTCTTTGTTGTTTTTGACTTTTCCCTTTCTACTGTGGAACAGTTGGGATTCTTTGATCGCTCAAAGTAAGGGCACAGGAATCAGTGTTAAGCTCGATTCTATAAAGAGCATGTGCCCTTTATAGAATTGTGCGTAGCATCGATCTTTTTTCAGCACTCATTTTTGAGCAACATTTATAGAATCTGGCCCAGGAAGTCCATTTTACTTTCTGTTAAATTAATTATGTAATTTAACTTTGCCCTCTTGTTAATTACATCTACTTCTCTTACCCCAGTGCGTCTCACCACAACAAAATGGAAAAAGTCTACACTGGCTTATCCAAACTCTTTCAGAAGTAAAACCAATAGCCAAGTGCATGATTAAGTAAATACTAGATGTAAAAAGGCTGCACTCGTGAATCTGTCATGTGCTCTCAATTTTCACATCCTGTCTCAAAAATGGACTATCTCATTGAAAGCTTTCTATTAGGAATCTCACTCAGGATTGGGTCAGGATTAACCAGAACTCTATATGAAGACTGAGACTGATACTCTACCTTCTTGTAAAAATTACCAGTATCACTTATGCCTTCCACAGCTTCTTTAGAGATCTCTCCCAACCCCATCCACCTGATCTTTTCCCAGTCTCCAACCTTTCCCCCCCCCCTCAAAATATACACATACACGGAGAAATTTAAGTTTTTGCTGACTATAGACACTGCTAGTACAATAAAAGCCCTCCTCCTCCCCCCCACAAAGGTTGTACAACATCTGTGAAGGATAGAACACTAATATAAGTCTTGAAACTCACATTCAATGAACACACTCTGCATTTACAAAAACGTCTTCAATAATAGGAAAAGAACAAATACTCAAATGTTGGTTAATCTCAGTTACAATAACACAAGTTCCTTCCACTGTTATACACTCTATGGTAAATCATGAAATCTGAAAATATACACTCAGAAACCATATAACAAATGTGCCATATCGAAACGGCACTAGTTCCCATGATTCAAACAATAATGACACTATCTAAAACATGTAGGAGGTCTTACAACTCAACAGGTCTTCTGTAAGAAAAAAATATTAAATGGTGTGCATCTACAGTGTAACAAAATAACACATTTCTCCTTCCTCCATTCACAGATCCATATTTGATAGGAAGGGCAATGGTAGCATCTCAAGAGGATAGTAAGTGCCATGAGGATGGTTGGGGGGTATTTATGGGGTATCTATGCATGTGAGTGGCATGATGTGTACATATGATAGCTCTCTCTCTCTCAGTGGAGTGAGGGTTTGCTTCAGTGGCCACACAAAAATAATAAAAAAGTGGCTCTGGTGTATAGAGGGAGCAGAATAGGATATAAGAACATATGAATAGCTATACTGGGTCAGACCAATGGTTCATCTAGCCCAGTATCCTGTTTCCACAGTCACCAATCCAGGTCAAAAGTACCTGTCAAAAACCTTAATAGTAGCAAATTTCCATGCCTCCAAAAAGAACATAAGAATTGCCATACTGGGACAGACCGAAGGTCCATCAAGCACAGTATCCTGTTTCTAGCAGTGGCCAACCCAGGTCCCAAGCACCTAGCTAGATCCCAAGTAGTAAAACAGATTTTATGCTGCTTATCCTAGGAATAAGCAGTGGATTTCCCCAAGCCATTTCATAAGAATATACGAATTTCCATACTGGGACAGACCAAAGGTTCATCAAGCCCAGTATCCTGTTTCCAACAGTGCAATTCAGGTCCTAAGTACTAGCTAAATCCAAAGTGATAAAACAGATTTTATGTTGCTTATCCTAGGAATAAGCAGTGGATTTCCTCAAGCCATCTCAATAATGGCCTATGGACTTCTCTTTAGGAAATTATCCAAACCTTTTTTAAACCCCACTGAGCTAACTGATTTCATCATATTCTCCAGCAACGAATTCCAGAGATTAATTTCACATTGTGTGAAGAAATATTTTCTCCGGCTTGTTTTAAATCTACTACTTATTAGCTTCATTGCATGCCCCCTAGTCCTAGTATTTTTGGAAAGAGTAAACAAGTGATTCACATCTTTCCTTTCCACTCCACTCATTATTTTATAGATCTCTATCATATCCCCGCTGAAACATCTCTTCTCCAAGCTGAAGAGACCTAGTCGCTTTAGCCTTTCCTCATAGGGAAGTAGTCTCATCCCTTTTATCATTTTCGTCACCCTTCTCTATACTTTTTCTAATTCCGCTATATCTTTTTTGAGATACAGTGACCAGAACTGCATTCCATAGAGTGATACAAGGGCTTCCCCCTTGTCTGTCTCGATAGCAGACTATGGATTTTTCCTCCAGGAACTTGTCCAAACCTTTTTTTAAACCAGATAAGTTAACCACTCTTACCATATACTCTGGCAAGCATTCCAGAAAATTATTCTCCGAGTGAAAAAATATTTATTTCTATTGGTTTTAAAAGTATTTCCCTATAACTTCATCGAGTGTCCCCTAGTCTTTATAATTTTTGATACAGTAAAAAATTGATCCACTTGTACCTATTCTACACCACTCAGGATTTTGTAGACTTCAATCATATCTCCCCTCAACTGTCTCTTTTCCAAGTTGAAGGAAATAGCCCATAACCTTAACTGGTTGACTAAAAACAAAAACAAAAACAAAATGCTTCAAACCCTTTAAAAGCCCTGAAATATAATTAGGCCCACACACAGGTTACTTTTAAATATTTTTTAAGTGTATCCCCTAAAATGAAGTAAATACAGAACAATAAATCAAACTAGCATGACAGAAGACATAGGGCTCCTTTTACTAAGCTGCGCTAGCGGTTTTAGCGCACGCTTAGCGAGCGCTAGATGCTAATGGCTCCATAGAGCTGGCGTTAATTTTTCCACGTAGCGCGGGGGTTACCGCATGCACTAATCTTCAGCATGCGCTAAAACCGCTAGGGCAGCTTAGTAAAAGGAGTCCATAGTCTCAATGTCCTTATTGCAAATTCTTGGTATTGAGAAAATCTCTGCTCCTCTTTTCATCTGCACTCTTTTCTGGGGTGCTGAGTAGATTTCTCTTCTGCTTCATAACTTCAGGATCCAGCACTTGGTACTTCATACTCTTTCGCTGTCTCCCGCAAGACACAAAAAATCAGAAACAGTATAATATATTTCTGATCTTAGACCAAGTTCATTACCAAAACCCTCTTGAATACTATCTCCTTTGGGAACAATATCAAGACAAGGAAAACACTTTTTCTCTATAACTCCTGCTCAGAGTTCCAGCATATAGTCTCCCACACATAGGCTGGCTTTTCCAAGGGTTAAGATGGGATATACCTCCATGGTCCCACTCACCTCCCAAGAGACACTCAAAAGTTAATCTGGTTCTTTGCTCCAGAGCCTCCCATAACTAAGAATTGCAAAACACTTCTCTAGAGCTTCTCATTTTATTAGATCAAACTGACTTAGAGCAGTTCTTTACTGTGTACAAGACTTAGCTGGTCTTGACAGAGGCATAGTAAAATGGGGGGTAGACCACCCTGGGCACCATCTTGGTGGGGGCGCTGGCACCTCTCCTTCCCCCGCCACACTCACACCTTCCGTTCCCTGTCCCCTACCTCTTTAAATCTTTGCCAGGGTGAGCAACTACTCTGGCCTGCTGCTCACACCGGCCTGGCTCCCCTTGAAATCACTTTCGGGTCCCGGGACCAGGAAGTGACATCAGAGGGAAAGCCAACGCCAGCACAAGCAGCAGGACAAAGAATCTGCTCGCACTGGCAAAGATTTAAAGAGGTATGGGGTGGGAAGGGAGGGCACGAGTGTGGCATGGGGGCACGGAAGGAGTGGGGGGGAGTGAAGGGGGGTAACAGTCCCAGGCACCTCCTATCCTCATTATGCCACTGGATCTTGAATAGAGAAACTGAAAGATTTAGCTGGTCTTGAATAAAGGCAACTTTGTGTTTTACCTCTTGAGCCAACAGGGCTTCCTCCCAGCACTCTATGTATTAGGGCAGATCCCATCAATTTCCCTGACAGAATAATACAAAAACGAATACACAGGGACTTAAATAATTCTCTTCAAATCTTACAAAGAAATATTCACTGCCCAGAGATAGGCATGTATACCTATTCTCTATTACATTGTCTCTCAAACCTTTTCGAGCCGGGGCACACTAAAGGTAGTGGCCAGGGCTCGAGGCACCCAGAAGTGCGTGGATGTCGCCGTGATGACATCACATGCATGTGTGACATCACGCTGACTTCCACGCATGCGCAGAGGCCCTCCAGACAGGCCCTGAAATGCCAGTAGGGCGTGCCAGCAGGGAAGTCTAACAAATATCAACTGAGTACCCCCAACCACAGACCTCCCAAGCTCCACCCTACACCCACCCAAGCTCTTCCCCAAATCCCACCCCCTTGTACTAATTGTTGGTTGTTTTTTTTTCCAATTATCTTTATTAACAATTGCAAAGGGAACATACAACCAGGAGCAGAGGAAGCATAAAAACAGATCAGCCAGATAAACAGCACTTGAAAACTATAACAGCAAAAAGTGCACACCATACAAGAACCCAATGGGAGTATGCCCTTCACAAGTGACATTTTGAAATATCAAATCCCCCAATCAAATCCACCCATACCTCAAGCATACGGCATCAAATCCCAACTAACAGACAACAAACACTCCACAAGCGTACCTCCAGACAGCCAACCACCCAAATACTCACACCCGCCCACACACCAGTATTGTAATGCAATTTTTTTTCGTATACACAGCAGATATAAATTCTCAAAACTGACACATTTCAATTGAAAATAAAATCATTTTTCCTACCTTTGTTGTCTGGTGACTTTATTTTTCTGTGCTTTTAACTATATTTCCAGGGCCTTCTCTATTGATTGTTTTTCTCTCCTTCTTCACTTTCTGCCTTGAATCCATCTTTATATAGCGTATCTCCTATTACTTCAAACCATGATATACAAGATTATCAATGAATTGACAATGCTTTCTTATGATCAGAGATGTGCAAGCCTCTATTAGGGGGTTTGCTGGCCCCCTTATCTGAGAGTTGTTATTCTTCAATCATTGCATGGAGTTAGCTTGTCAATGAATAGCTGTGCAAGATAACATACTTCATATATTATACTTCATATAAATCAAATTAAAAAGTCAAAAAATCCAATTTGTCACAGCTATTACAAGCTGACCACTAGGTGAAAGATGATATTATCACTTATCACTTATCTTAGATGTTGAAGGGTTCCAACGCGGCCCCGTTTCGATATCTGCTTCAGGAGACCCAGTTTTAGGGTGCTTCTAAAGCACTTCACTGATGAGGGTAAGTCACCAGCAAAAATTCAAGTGTAGTCAGAATTTTCAAGAATCAGCACTTCTGTGAACACAAACAAAGTCAAAGGTATAAAACTTGTTTGATAAAGAGTTCTATTTGAATTGTATAAGATTACAGGCAGTTATGTACCATACATATCAGGCAAAAAATTCAATATTTGCACTACAGAGTTTCAAGCTGACAAAGGACACCGCCGAAAAACAGCTGATTTATAACCGTTACGTAAGTGACATAGGACGTACTAGCGTCATTCAGTTCTTTAACCAACTTCATAACAAAATTTGAAATGGACCTGCCATTAACCACTCACCCACCTGCAAATCCAAAAAAGATGTTAACATGAAGGAAGCATCCATAGAAGGTTATTTAACAGAAAAACAAAAATTCACAGAAAGGCTATCCATTCAATCTCATTAGTCAATCCACTGGGGTGCAAGGTGTTTAATGCGTGAATCCATCTTTGTTCCTTCTGCCACAACATGTGGGCAATGTCGCCTCCCCTAGCCGCACGTGCAGTGTCCAAAACAGAGAATGTAAGATCTTCTACTGTGTGTGACTTGTCCAACCAATGGTTTACCAAAGGAGCCTCATAGACTTGTGAACGAATTCTGCTGATGTGCTCACCAATGCGTGTTTTAATACTTCTGTTGGTGCATCCTATATACAGTAAGGGACACTGACACCGGATAATATACACTACTTGTGAAGTGTCACAATCCGTGTTATCTTTTTTGTACCCATCCAGGAAGCTGTAGATCCTGTAGACCTTGACTATGTTTACACATTCTACATGCACCACAGGACATGTGACTACCTAATTGACCATATATTCTTGGTAGACCAGTGAATTGAGATCGCACCAGCAGTTGTTTCAAGTTTTGACCCTTGGCAAATGCAAATCTTAAAAGGCTTCAGAAAACAAGGTGAAACTGAAGAATGTTCCAACGTGATTTATTGATGTTCTTAATCTGAAATGCCTATGTAGAATAAGGAAGAACACATACAAGGGAAGATTGTACTGTTTGAGCCTGGGGCTTTAGCAGAAGAGACCAGTTGGCATACAATGCCCTTTTATATGCTTTGTTGATGACTGTAGTGGGATAGCCTCTGATCAAAAATCTCTGTTTCATTTCCTGCGCTTCAGTGGTGAAGTCTTCTATGGAAGTGCATAATCTCCTTAGTCTTAGAAATTGGCCCGTTGGCCCGTTGTTACGCAGATGTTGAGCATGAAAGCTGCCATATTGTAATAGGTTGTTTCTGTCAGTGGACTTCCTGTATATACTGGTGGTAAATTGGCCTTGATTCAGATAAATGGAAATGTCCAAATACGCTATGTAGTTGTTACTGATTGTCATAGTGAATTGCAAGTTTTTATCACACTGATTGAGCCATGAAAAAAACATGTCAAGGTCTTCAAGTGTACCCACCCAGACAGCCAGGATGTCATCAATGTATCGTTTCCAAAAAAGAAAGAATTTCCAAAATTGAGAGGAATACAAATGTACTCCTTCAAATTTGGACACATACAAACAAGCTACAGATGGCGCCATTTTCACATCCATTGCGATCCCTTTATCTTGTTTATAGAACCCCTGTCCAAATTGGAAGTAGTTCATATTGAGTGCCACAGAGGCTAACTTGACCAAAAAATTGATTCTAGCTTAGAAAGGTCCAAATAGTCTAATTCCTCATGTATTATGTTTATGGCATTGCCTTGTGGAACATTTGTGTAGAGGGACGAAATGTCCATAGTAATCAAGAGGGCATGAGATGGAACTTCTTTAATATTCGCCAAAAAAATTATAACACTTGTAGAATCCTTCACATAAGATGGAGCTAAAGGGACACAAGACTTAAGATAAGTATCTAAGAAAGCTGAGAATGATTCCAACAATGTTCCTATCCTTGACACGATGGGCCTCCCTGGGAGGTCCGTTAGGGATTTATGTATATTCAGCACAAAGTAGATGACTGGGATACTAGGGTGTCTGCAATTCAGAAACTTAAACTCTTTCTCTGTGATAATGCCCAATTCCAGGGCTCCCCTCCAATGTGTAGCACCTTTCCTTTCCCTCCCTTTCTGCCAGGTCCAGCAGCACCTCTTCTCCCTTCTTTTTACCTCCCCCCTGTCCTGCAGTACCCCTTCTCCCTTCCCTCCTCCCCTGTCCAGCATTACCACTTCTCCATTCCCTCCTCTCCCCACCCCGTCCAGCAGTACTACTTCCCCCTTCCCTGCTCCCCATGTTCAGCAGTACCCCTTCTCCCGTCCCTGTCCAGCAATACCTCTCCTGTCACTGCTAGCGGCAGCTCACTGTGTGCTTTTAACTTCGGGGCCTTTGCTCGCCTCCTGAGAACGACAAAAATTATTTTCTCCTATTCTCATCAGGCTTGGAAAAACACTATACAGTAGTGATGCCAAAATAAATGTCCACAGAGGTTTGGGAGGAAGGTAATTTTCACTTCCTATCTCACTGTCATAATCCCCTACAGGAACCAAGAGGACTCACTTCCCCCTTTCCAATAGGCATGGATTGTAAGAACCCATTCATCTCTGATAGCAAATCTTAGGTAAAAGTTTATAAGTCACCAGTGGAAACTATAATAGGTCTACATGGCTGTAGACAAGATCAACTCCACAAAAAAACAGCTTCCAATTACCATGCACTTAATGGCAGTTATTTTTTTAAAAATGCCTTAATAGGTCCAAGAAAAAACTCAACTTAATAAACATAAAGCATTGCTAGGTTGAAAAATCCACACACATAAAAAAACAGGAGGTATCAAAAAATTGCCAGCATACCAAATCACTTCAAAAGAATACAAATGCTGGTTTTCAAAACATTGCTCTGGAACTCTTCACCATGCCTTGATCACCAAGCTCTCGCCAGTCGCTATACCATAGCTGAGACAACCCAGAAGGGGGTCCCTGTTTTGCATCTGCTTCAAGGAAGTGCCATGGAATAGGAGTAATTTTTCCTCTGATGAAGCGTATGGTGATACAGAAACGCATCCTTCCTGCTTTTCTCTGCTCCTCTGCAACATGAAGATTTCAGCTCCAATTTAATTTAGCATATCAGAAAATATTGGGGGTTTCCAGGCATAGACAGCACTCACAGAGCTGATGCCTTTAACACTACGTGGGAATGGACTAATAAACTGGCATAAAAAATGAAAAGATTGCATGGATTTGCCTCAACGCAAAGAATGATTTTTGCACTGTTGTTGATATATGGTCTGAAAAAAGTTAGCTGATTATCTAAAACGACACCCACAATTTTCAGAATCTATTAATGGGTAGGCACGTTAGTAACACTGTAACATAGTAAATGACAGCAGATAAAGACCCGAATGGTCCATCGAGTCTGCCCAACCTGATTCAATTTAGGGCTCCTTTTACAAAGGTGCACTAGCGTTTTTAGCGCACGCACCAGATTAGCACGCGCTAATGGGCACGCTACCCAAAAAACTACCGCCTGCTCAAGAGGAGGCGGTAGCGGCTAGCGCACGCTGCATTTTAGGGTGCATTAAGGCCCTAACGCACCTTTGTAAAAGGAGCCCTTTAAAAAAAAGTTTTTTTTCTTCTTAGCTATTTTTGGGCAAGAATCCAAAGCTCTACCCGGTACTGTGCTTTGAATCCAACTACTGAAGTCTCCGTCAAAGCTCACTCCAGCCCATCTTCACCCTCCCAGCCATTGAAGCCCACCCCAGCCTATCCTCAACCAAAAGGCCATATACAAACACATACCATGCAAGTCTGCCCAGTACTGGCCTTAGTTCTTCAATATATACTATTATTTTCTGATTCTAGATCCTCTGTGTTCATCCCACGCTTTTTTGAACTCTGTCACTATGATAGCCCACATACGGGAAAACGAACAGCAATGGTTATGGACTAATTTAATTTTAATTTGGGATCAGAGATCCACAAACCTCAGAAGTGGTATGCGTTAAGTGAGAGAAGAGGGGGAAAGTAACTGAATATCATCAGCATAGACGCAGAAAGCAATTCCAAGTGACTGAAAGAGTAACGCTAGAAGTGAAAGAAAAATGTTAAAGAGGATTGGCCCAAGGACTGAGCCCTGAGGTACCCCACAGTAGAGAATGACATGGGGACAAATTTTTCCCCGTCCCCGCGGGGACTCATTTTCCCGTCCTGTCGAGTTCTTTCCCTGTCCTTGCCCTATTCCTGCAAGCTCCATCCTCATCTGCACACGTCTCAAACATTTTAATATCATAAGTGTTTAAGGCTTGTGCAGTTAAGACAGAGCTTGCAGGGATGGGGCAGGGACAGGGAGAGCAACAAAACGTGTGAGGACGGGACGGAAAAATGGAGTTCCTGCAGGGACAGGGGCAAATTTGTCCCCCATGTCATTGTCTACCCCGTAGTACTGCTGTTCTGACCACTCTGCAACACCTCAGCAAGCTCTTTTATCTTTCTCTGTATTGTATCGGGAGAAAGCTAGCTGTCCTTGAACAATATTGCTCCCTCTCACTTGCTGGAGGTATGTCCTCTCCATTTGTTTGGTATTTTTCAATAATTAAGTGAGTTTCTTGCAACAGAGCTTCTTAAAAGTTAACTGGACTTTTGAAAGCACTAGAAACCAGGGGTAATTTCAGAGAGAGTGGCTCAGACTATCACTCAGCGAAACAGAAAGCGGTCACAGCTGTAGACAACAACCCATCCATTAAACCTATGAACTTTTAACCTTTGGTACAATTGCGAGCAATTAAAAGTAGAGTTATGTTTCAGACCTGGCAATGATTGCCACTATACATTCCCATAATGAAAAGGCTCTTAATACTGCACGAGTGAAAGCATCTAGCCCTTCCTCAGACTGCCATAATGATAGATCCTTAGATAATTATTTCAGGGCACAGTTCTAATAGAATCTGGATGAGTTTACCTGAAGACATAAGCGATCATTTTATATCTTTTTAGTAAATGTGTAGATAAATATGGGAGAAAGTTAACAACTGGACAGGCACATCTTTCTCCTATAGTATCTAAATGCCTCAATTTACCTTAATGTGAGCTTTATAAAAATGCTTTTTTCCATACATAAAAATATCATTTCCTATCGACTGAAGCAAAAAAAAGTTGACATGGCCACATCCATATATGAAGTTCACTATCTGCATGTGTAAAGCACAGAATACACCTGGGTAGTGTTAAATAAAATGTATTTAAAGCCATTAAGAATTAGCTGCGCCAGAATCATACTGAGTTATACATTCTATTTGATTAGGGTTACCAGAGTCCGGGAAAAGCCAGACATGTCCTCTTTTTAGAGGACTGTCCAGGTGCTCGGAGGGATTTCCAAAACCCGGAAGTCTGTCCGGGTTTTGAAAATCCTCGACCTCAGGGCTGTGTCTGGAGAGCGTCTGCACTTGGGTGGACATCGATTTGATGATGTCATATGCCTGCACATAATGTCCCGAGCTTGGGGGAGGTTCATGTGGGGATAGGGTGGGGGGAACAGGGCAGAGCTGGAGGTAGAATGGGGTGGGGCTGGGGGGCAGAATGGGACAAGATCACAGAGGAAATCTGGCAACCCTATATTTGATTTTATTCCATTCCTTAGACTTCTATACTACCTGGTACCTCACACTGAGGTCTCAACGTGGTTTACAAAGTAAATAAATAAATAAATAAAGATTTACATGATAAAACAGAAAAAAATACAATAGAAAAAAGTTAACTCAAAAAATTACTATATACTATATTCACTAATCACCAGTGAACATATTACGGTACCTCAAATTCTACCAGTGGCAACCAAATTAGGTGTGTGGTTATAGAATAGGGTCAGTTGTGCATGTAATTTTATTGGCTAATTAGTACTAAATTGGCACTTAATTGGCTAAAAGTATCAATAATTGACTTTAACAAGCACTAATTGGCAATAATTTGTAGCTACTGTTGCAATTGACTTACACCCCCTAGTCTATAAACTGAGCGCCTAGCTTCTATGGCATGCAAATCCAAAGGGGGCATGGCGGGGGATGAGCTAAACAATTAGGTAGAGTGTTATAGAATACTGTCATTTATGCGCCTAACTGCTAGTATATAGAACATAAGAATAGCCTTACTGGGTCAGACCAATGGTTCATCAAGCCCAGTAGCCCATTCTCACAGTGACCAGTCCAGGTCCCCAGTACCTGGTCAAAACCCAAGGAGTAGCAACATTCCATACTACCTACCGATCCAGGGCAAGCAGTGGCTTCCCCCATGTCTTTCTCAATAACAGACTATGGACTTTACCTCCAGGAAATTGTCCAACCCTTTCTTAAAACCAGCTACAACATCCGCTCTTACAGTACACCAGCCTTAGAGCTGGCAAGTCAGGCCTACCCTAGTGTTCTATAACAGCAGTTCTGCGCAGAAATATAGTTGTAGAATTTTTCACTTATTGACAGATTCTCTAAATGGCGCCAATGGCGCCGGCCGCCGATCACGTGTCAATCATGCAATGGCGCTTTTTAGAGAATCGTACCTCTGGGAAATATAAGCACTGGAAATGTAAACCAGGATTTTCAAGGCCAACATTCCTGGCACCTATCTTTAACATGAATCATGCCTACATAGGCACTTTATGGGGCCTAACGCCACTTCAGTGTTAGCCACCCATATAGTGGCATTAGGCATCAGTAGGCACCTCTGGAGGCGTGGTTCCCGCGCCTTTTGTTTAGGCGCCAGTAGTTGCTTCGAATTTAAAGTTAGTTGGTGTTTCAAACGAAGTTTCCATGTTAACTTAGGCACTGGTTGGGCACCTTCCTGTGCTTAAGGCCCTCTTTTACAAAGGTGCGCTAAGCGTTTTAGTGCATGTTTAGCACGGGCTAAATCACGTCCATAGGATAACATGCATGCGTTAGTGTTTAGCGCTTGATTAGCTTGCGCTAATATTTACTGCGCACTAAAAAGCATAGTGCACCTTAGTAAAAGAAGGGGAAAGTTAAGGTACCATTTATAGAATTTCTCCTAAAGCACAAATCATCTCTGTGCCAATCTTTAGGCAACTTATAGAGAATCATAAAGAGACATGGATTTGATATACAGTGCTCCCCCAATATTCATGGGGGTTCCATTCCAGGAACCCCCGCGAATCTTGAAAAACCGTGACTACGGTTTTTTATGGGGGAGACTGGAGAGGGCAGCGCGAGAGGCAGGAGAGAGCAGCCGGAGCGCCGGCGAGTGCAGGAAATCACTCACTGTATGCTCCAACCGCCTCTTCCTGTACTGTCGGGCCTTACCAATCAGGCCCGACTTAGTGCAGGAAGAGGCGGTCGGAGCATACAGCGAGTGATTTCCTTCACTCGCCGGCGCTCTGGCTGCTCTCCTGCCTCTCCAGATGTGCTCTCCTTGTTGGCGGTTTGCGGTCGGAAAATACAGCGAATAACCGGGACTGCAAACCGCCGACCACGAACGACTGGAGGAACACTGTTCCACCTTTCTGTACTTTCTTTGTCCCTAGTAGTCTCATGATCTAAGGGTTCCTTTTACAAAGCCGCGGTAGCGGCTGCAGCTGTGGTAATTGCGCTGACGCCCATAGGGATTTAATGGGCATCAGAGTATTTTCCGTGTGGCACCTACTACCACAGCTTTGGAAAAGTAGGGGGGGGGATTTTTGTACCTGAGGCAAAGGAGGGTTAAATGACCTGCCCAGAATCACAAGGAGCCACAGTGGGAATCAAACTCAGTTCCCCAGGTTCTCAACTCATTACCATAACCATTATTTATTTATTTTAAAAACTTCTATACCGTTTAGACTAGGGGTGTCCAACCTGCGGCCCAAGGGCCGCATGTGGCCCGGTGAGGTATTTTGTGCGGCCCCGGTCGAGGGTGTTTTCCTCTGCTGCTCCTGGGTGTTTATTGTCTTGCCGGCTCCCACTTCTGTCGCGCAAACATGGGGGAAACCTCTGCTTGTCCTGGATCGGTAGCATGGAATATTGCTACTCCTTGGGTTTTGGCCAGGTACTAGTGACCAGGATGGGCCATCGTGAGAATGGGCTACTGGGCTTGATGGACCATTGGTCTGACCCAGTAAGGCTATTCTTATTTTCTTGTTTGAAATAAAGAATCTCAGCACCAAAAGGTCATCTCCTTTGGATTTGGCTTTTTATAGATCTCCTGTGGAGTTGATTCTTCTGTTTTTGTTGACTTGTACTCTGAGATCTGCCAGGTATTTTCTAGGGATCAGTCATGCTTGGAGACATGATGTTGGGCTTGATGAATATTTGATCTGGCTGAATATGGTACATCTTATGTTTCTGTGTTAAGTCTATATCCATTCTCAGTTCAATAGGGCATTTCACTGTGGTTCATGATAATCATCTGAAGACTGAAGAGATGAACAAAATAACTACATCAGAGCAAACTAGCACTTTTAAAATGTTTGAAATGCACTGAAAAGGTATACATTAACTCAGGTTGCTGAATTTCTTGAACTAACCACATCTAGTAAGGGAGGACAGGCATTCCTCCAAGGGCATGGTGCATTCGATTCACTGGTTGAACTTTATCCTTTGAAATTACTGCATTAGTTTGATGGACAAACCACCTATAATGGAGCAGAAGTACAGCTGCAGGGTACAGGTCAACAGGCTGAGAAAAAGCAAAACCATCAGAGAGTGACTCAAAAGGAAAGGGAGGCACAAACTCGCAACATAAAATGATGACAGGAAAATAGGCAGAAGAGAAGAAACAACAAAAGAAGGAAACAATGAAAAAGAAGATCCAGAAATGGAAAAACAGTGATAGTTTTAAATAGTTTTGAAAAGGCACTTAATTTGTTTTTATTGCATGCTAATTATGACTCATTAGTGAGACAAACTAGTCAGATGTATCTGCTTCATTGTGCAAGGCACCATTATTTAAATAAACATGTCATGGGAAAGGTGCTGTAATGTCAGATCCAGAAAATAAGCAAAGTTGGCAGCAAATATTTTGTATTTTAGGATTTAAAGCAGTAATCCACATTAACATATTACTCCAGTTGCTTCTAGAAGTGAATAGAATGCAATTAACATTATACTGGACCTTATGTTATTTATATAAAACACATTTTAACTAAGTAAAAAGGATAAGAATGAAAATCAAGTCTGTAGATTTTTTTCTCTCTCTTGCTGATGATCTGTTATGATAGCAGCGATTTCAGTGTGCTGCATTTATTCTTAAAGTTTGAAGAATTAAAAAAAATAATGCTATTTTTCTGCAGGACTTTTTTTTTTCCTTTGGAAAATACACAAAATATGTGGCCTCTGCTCAAGGTGGTTTTGCACGTATGCAACTTTGTCACAACTGGCATGGTTATTAAATAGAGGTAAAAGAAAAGGTGATGACGTGAAGGAAAGGGGGCAAGAGTACACTGAAAAGACAGATGTATAGGAAGGAAAAAGACAGGAGACAGATGACAGAGGAGACAATGTGATAGAAGAAGAAGAAAAAAAAAAAGATGAAAAGATACAGAAGCAGCAGGCAGGAGAGAAGGTTGCAGAAGAACAGGGGAGCAGATAACTATCCAAGAACTGAATGTCGAGACTGATCAAAGGATCAGGCAGGAAGATTAAAGAGGCAACTTGGTAAAGAAAATAGGATATGAGACCAGGGATATAGGTCAAAAGGCTAGTTGTGCAGCCATAGGAAGGGAAGGCAATGAATGGGAAAATGGAGCACGGGAGCACTAAGATAATGGTACAAGAATCGAAGTAAAGCAAAGAATCAGTGAAAACGCAGGGTAAGAGAAGGGACAAGATGAGACGCAGAGTGCCAGTGAGTCCTGGGGAAACGATAGGAGGTGAGCGGAAGAGTCACGGTAAGGAATTGGGTTTTATTTGACAAATTGCTTTCAAATTAGCTTTAGTTTGCTGAAACCATGAAAACCAATGGAAGAGAATATACCACGTGGGACTCTGCATGTGTGTAATAAATAGAAAAAGTAATAATAATTGTGTCTAATTGCCTACAGTCCCAGAAATGGCTGTGAATTATTGTTATTACTACTAGAGTCAGTTTGGGGCTAGTGCCGGATCAGATTAAGTTTAAAAGCTGGCTGCTGCGTTTACTCAATCCATGTATTCAGTGCTATTATCCTTAGAGGCAGTTGTAATGAATATATGGATGGTGCAGTCACTGTTCTGGCACTATCCGTTTAGTTTAGGCCTGCTATTCAACCGGCCTAAATTCTACATGTAACATTCACATGGAGGGTAATTTTAGAACATGTTGCCTAGGTCAAGAGGACAAATGAGTACCCATTTTGAGACTATTTTGTAAAGACATAGGTGCCTATCAGGCTCATAATCAAAAAGCATAGACGTCCAAAAAGCACTCTAAATTGGCAAGTGGGCATCCTAATCGCCAAGTGCCGATAATCGATACTGTCTTTCTGAAAATCTAGCAAGGTCTTCCAGCCTCTATGTGCCCAGAGCACGAGATAGGCATGGTGGAGCCGTGCTGTGGGTGGGCTCTGGACGTTTCCAAGACATCCTGGATGGAACTTAGATGTTTGGAACTAGACCTGTTTTAGAAGGGTCTAAGGGCTCCTTTTACTAAGCTGCGCTAGCGGTTTTAGCACGTGCTGCATTGCCGTGCATGCTAACCCTGCACTACACGCACAAGAACTAACGCCAGCTCAATGCGGGCATTAGCGTCTAGCGCGCACGCTAAGCACACGCTAAAACCGCTAGCACAGCTTAGTAAAAGGAGCCCTAAGTGTCTCGAAGGTGTCCAAACTTACCAGATGACCACTGCATGCATCAAGGTAGGACACACCCCACACTTCCCCAGTGCTCACTGACCCCCTTCCACCACACAAAAAAAGAGAACAAAAAGGCAGGATTAATTCATCGAAGGCCCCTAGGCCACTCCATTAACACATAGAGGGAAATTGTATAAATGGCGTCCTACCAGCGCCTAAGTAAATTCTAGTACTCCATTACCCCAGGTACTACAATTAGATTGAGAGCCTGCTGGGACAGATAGGGAAAATACTTGAGTACCTAATTGCTATTCAATGTGTTGTAAACCACTTTGGGTGAATCACTTCATGAAAAAAAGTGGTTAATAAATAATAATATTTTATAAAGTACATACATAAATTGCAACTCTGCCTGTGTTCCACCAAAGCCCTGTCCATGAACACCTGTACTAGAGTGACACACAAGTCACGCAGGGGTAATGTGTAAGCAGACTTTTGCATGTGTATACCAACAAATGTGAAAAAAAACTTTAACATTTTTGCTGTAGTTGCTGAAAATCACCGCTCTCTGGATAAAAATTTTGTTCACCCTGCTTCTTTTGGTGTTTTGTTTTTGTTCTTTTTAAAAAATGGATTGCATTGGTCCATTTAGCAGTTTAAGACACCTGATAGTATCTGTACATTTTTTTAAAACTATAGAAAGGAAAAGCCTAATGCAAATCCAAAATATGTTGAGACCAGTGAAATGACCTTTTGTTGTGCAGGGGTTAAACTGTGGAATTCACTTGTTAGCCAATTACGAAAATGTTGTGAAAGGGAAGTTTTAGAAAATTACTTAAGACGCAGTTATTTGTAAATGCCATTTTTTTAGATAATAATTCTTAATGACTGTTGGTGGTTGAAGAATTTTCTTTGACTCTTTGTATAGGCCTTTTGGCTTTTATTTTATAGTTGGTTCTCTGAGGATTATTTGTTCATGTCTGTCTGATTTTATTTTTTACAGCTTTTGTGTATGTAAAATTATGTAAACCGTTTAGGTCTTAACCAGGAGTGTCCAACCTTTTGGCTTTCCTGGGCCGCATTGGCTGAAAAAAATTTTCTGGGGCCACACAAACGCGCAACCGCAAACGCGCAAACAGATAGGGACAGATAGGGAAAATTGTTTGAGTACCTGCATGTGGACCACTTAGGCTATAAGTGGTATATAAATATTAAAATAAATAAAAGATTTACATTTTAATATACAATGCAACTAAAGTTATTGTATTGGATATGGTTGCAGACATAGAACAGTTTCTAACTTCTTTATGGGACAGAGTAATAATTATATAGAAGCAATACACTAAAGGATAGAGTTTTAATGAGGTAAAGGCTCTGCGCTAGTTGGCTTTCTTTTTGTACTCAGTTGGAAATTGACCTGGAATGTGGCTGGCAGGTATTATCACAGTCTGGGGCTGGAGAAGACATTTCATATTACTCATGGACAAGAACGTAACTCTTAACAGACTACATATGACTAAGAATCTAACAAATATATAAAGGGATACAATCGTATATTTCCAAAACAATTAAATCCAAAACATATTGTATATTGAGTTTAGTAGAAGGGTCTCATTCATACCACATCAAAAAGATCACGGACACACAAAAATATAGAATAATAAATACAAAAATGGAGAAAAACAAACCTCATACACAGGCAGCCGGGACTACTGGCTTAGGGTACTTGTGTAGTCCCGGCTGCCTGTGTATGAGGTTTGTTTTTCTCCATTTTTGTATTTATTATTATATATTTTTTTGTGTCCGTGATCTTTTTGATGTGGTATAAATGAGACCCTTCTACTAAACTCAAGAAAATAATTTAATACTCTTAAGATTATTAGCATTACTATGAATTTTGAGCACCTTCTTGCACTTTAAAATTTTCAAAAAAATGGACGTATGTTAAGACACTATGGAACAGCGTTTCAGCTACTTTCTACCCAATAAGTTATTCCTGAAGTCCAATAAATTACCTTTAATAATATAATTGTATTTGGTAACATTTTTTACGTAAGCAATATGTATTTATTTCTAATTTTTTATGCTTATCTATAACTTTTCAAAAGACCATTTAGTGCCTTTAGCTCTAAATATAATACTGCAACACTTACCGATCACTTATTCAGGCGGTGTCTTCGTCCTCGTCATCCTGTACATATTCTGCATGCGGTGCAAGAGGAAGAGGATTTAATTGTTTAAGACTCTAACAAGACAGAGTGGTGGAGGTGGCATCCAAGAGCATCTGAGCATACCAATCCCATTTTGAGGAATTTGCAAGTTGTTGTTTCGGTTAAGGTGGAGGGTGAGACTGGGAGATGAAACTAAGTACCGAGAAAGGCTGAATGGTCAGAGTGTGTTTGTGTCAGTGCTATAGAAGATATATCGAGCTCTAGGATGAGGAACTGGAATGTATGAAATAACAGGAGTAGGGTTACCAGATTTCCTGTTTGGAAAATCTGGACCCCTAGATCTGCCCCCAGGCCTGCCCAATTCCACTCATCCCTGCCCCATTACGCCTCAGTCACGCCAAACCTCGCCTTAGCCCCACCCCAGCCCCTCACTGCTTGCTCTCGTCAGGCAGGAGGGCATACGTGCATGCGTGGAGGTGGCGCAATGATATCACACATGCGTGCACATGCATGGGATGTCAATGCATGGAACCACGAATGCGCGGATGCCCTCCTGCCCGACGGTGATTTCTTAGAAGCTTTTCAAAACCTGGACAAAGTGCCGGGTTTTGAAAAGTCATCCAGACCCCCGGACATGTCCTCAAAAGGAGGACATGTCCGGGGAAATCCAGACATCAGGTAACCCTAGACAGGAGGACACTACATGAAAGGTGAGAGGCATTCTGAACTGGGAGCTCCAAGATCAGGAAATGACTGTCATCTTAACCCACCGACCATAAAAGAATGCCTTTGTGAAGTGAAGAGATGAATAGTGGGTATGTGTAGGGTTGCCAGATTTCCTCAATGAAAAAAGAGGACACCTGGTTTCGCCCCATTCTGCCCTCACCCCGGCTCCACATGAACCTTCCCGAGCTCGGGACCACGTCTGCATAAATGAGGATGTCAGCGTGATGACATCACGTGCATATGTATGACATAATCACATCGACGTCTGTACATGCACAGACACCCTCCAGATGCAGCCCTGAGGTCGGGGGCTTCCAAAACCGGGATAAACTGCCAGGTTTTGGAAATCCCTCCGGCCATCCAAACAGTCCTCAAAAAAGAAGACATGTCCGAGTTTTCCTGGACATCTTGTAACCCTAGATATGTGCATTTGCTACTGCTCTTTTGGCTCTTTATTGTTCCTTAAAAAAGCACAGGGACCCTTTCACCAAACTGCAATAAAGTTTTTTACTTACCCCAGTTTCTGTATACTACAACCAAAGTCGTGCATGCAAATTTGTGCACGCTGCCAATTTGCATGCACAACTTAATTGTTTAACGAGCTAATCCATGCCAATAATTGCCAATTAATATGCAATTATTGGCCCTAATTGGCACTAATTAGAATTTACACATATATTTTTCTAAGCGTATTCTATAACGTGGTGCACATAAATTCTAGTGCATGGATCTCAAAAGGGGGCGTGGCCAGGGGAGGCACATGGGAGTTCCTAAAAGTTAGGCACCTGTTATAGAATATGCCTGATCTGCGCACAAGTTAGGCGCAGGCATTTAGGCCTGGTTATCGTTAACATAAATGCCTGGACCTAAATGTTAGTCATGAGGATGGGTGCTCTCTGTGTGGTTCTATAAACCATATGGTACTTAGCCTAAATAAACTAACCCAAGTGGTATATGAGATCAAAATCAAGGTATATAAAATTATACCACTTATCTAGGAGAGTACATCAAACATATAGCAATATATCTTATTTCTTCTATATACAGGAAAAGGCCTCAGAAACGGAGCCTACGCACAGTCATATATTCATAGACTGAATTGATCTGCGTATTTTTAATGCTCCTTGCTCCAGTCATGGGCCAAAAACCTGTTTTTCAAGTAACTTATTTTGCCATAAATTTCTTTTCACTCTTTGCAACTTAGATTCAAAATATTTTTTGTAAAACATTTTTTAAACCTTATTTCTTTTTTACTTTTTTACTTGTTTAGCTTGTTTGTGCACTACTCCGTTGAACTGAAAACGGTGACTAACGTATCACTTATCTTTCAGTCAGGTCGATGCTTAGCCTATGGAACATGCCGACGCGGCCTTTTTTTTTTATACAGAAATTTGTAATGCCTGTACTTTGGCCCTGAAGCAGCGGATAAGAACATAATTCCGCGAAACGCTGGCCGCGCCAGCATGTTCCATAGGCTAAGCATCGACCTGACTTAAAGATAAGTGATACATTAGTCACCGTTTTCAGTTCAACAAAGTAGTGCATAAACGAGCTAAACAAGTAAAAAAGTAAAAAAGAAATAAGGTTTAAAAAAAAGTTTTGCAAAAAAGATTTTGAATCTAAGTTGCAAAGAGTGAAAAGAAATTTATGGCAAAATAAGTTACTTGAAAAACAGGTTTTTGGCCCATGACTGGAGCAAGGAGCATTAAAAATACGCAGATCAATTCAGTCTATGAATATATGACTGTGCGTAGGCTCCGTTTCTGAGGCCTTTTTCTGTATATAGAAGAAATAAGATATATTGCTGTGGTACAATTTTATATACCTTGATTTTGGTTCTATAAACCATGCCTGAGGCAGTTTATAGAATCATGCTAAGCAAAACCTCTTTGGCACTGATTTTTTTGGGGCAACATGTAAAGAATTTACTCCTTACTGTGCATTAGTCAAAAATTAATGTGATTTAAGGGCCTGATTCTATATATAGCACTGAGTAGAATGGTGCTTAGCATGATTCTAGAAAATGCTCATACCTTAGAGCAGTGGTCCCCAACTCTGTCCAGGAGGACCACCAGCCAGTCAGGTTTTCTGGATAGCCCTAATGAATATGCATGAGAGAGATATGCATATCATGGAGGTGACAGGCATGCGAATCTGCTCCATGTTATATTCATTAGGGCTATCCTGAAAACCTGACAAGCTGGTAGTCCTCCAAGACAGGGTTGGGGGCCACTGCCTTAGAGAATCGAGCTTAGCACCTGTACGTGTCGCATAACTTTGGTGCAGATAAAACCAAGTCTAAATGCCTGCACCTAAGTTGTGTGCAGATCAGGCATATTCTATAACAATGCCCATGATCTGCTCCTAGCCGCACCTCTTTTTCAAATTTGCACACTTCAGTTGGCGCATACCTTTTTATAGAATCGTGTGAGCTGTATATGCAACTTTTAATTAGTACCAATTAGTGTCAGTTATGGGGTGTTCATTGCCAGTTATCGATGCCAATTAATCGATTGAGTTGTGCACGCAAATTGGCTTTGCTTACCAATTTGCAGGAACAACTTAAGGTGCCTTAAGAACATAAGAAGTTGCCTCTGCTGGGTCAGACCAGAGGTCCATTGCGCCCAGCAGTCCGCACCCGCGGCAGCCCATCAGGCCCATCAGGCCTTACAGACTTTTGGAGGTCAGTATATTGATGTTTGCTCACTCTGTTGTGAAGTATTAAAATAAATATCTCTTACGTTTTAAAAGAAAGATTAAAGTTATAGGTCAGATAAATTGTTGGCAAGCGTGCTACATGCAGGGTGAGGCGGGAACAGTAGCTGCAGAGACACAGCCTTATTTCCTGCTTTCCCTTGCAGTTCTACATTGGGAAGATTTCAGCTCTGATATCTGAGCAGTGCTGCAAAAAAATATTAGGGGTTCTTTAGCACCCACAGTGCTAGCGCCTATGGATTCCTGGCCTGAGTAGTCTGATTTGATTCAACTTCATTATTGTCACAATCGTTAGCTCCATCACAAAGCCATCTCTTGCCATCTCTTGGGGATGCATCGGTTATTGTCACACTTAAACTGATCTTCAGGCCAACTGTGATTGACTGAGGTAAACATATTAGAGAATGACACGGTGAAAAAATTGGTCCCCGTCACCGCCCCGTCCCCGTCTCACCATCCCCGTCACCGCCCCGTCCCCGTCTCACCATCCCCGTCACCGCCCCGTCCCCGTCTCACCATCCTCTTCACCGCCCCGTCACCGCCACTGCCATCCCATTCACCGCCCCGTCACCGTCACTGCTGCATACATAAAAGCCTCAAACGGGTACGATTTTATATACTTTTCTAATATCTCCCCTATGTATCTGCCATTGCCCCCCCCTGTGTCCATATTCCATCCACATGGCATGTCCCCTTTTTGTCTCTGTCCCTATGCCCCAATGCACATAATTTCCCCTCTTTCTGTTACCTTCCTGTGTCCAGATTTCTCCTATCTTCCTCTTCCATACCAGTGTGTCTCTTCTTTTCAACCCCATCTAGCTTTTTTCCCTCTTTCTTCCCCCCCCCCCCTGCTTCTAGCATCTGGCTCACCTGCCTGTCCTTCCCTTTCTTTCCTGCTGTGGGTTTTTCTTTCCGTTTTCATCACCTTGGCCCAGAATCCTTTTCCCTTTCACTCCCTCCTTACAGTCTGAGCCGGGAACACTAGCGATCGCACGGTCCCTCGCAGCCCCCACCCGCCTGCCCAATCGATCCTAGTGTTTAGCCAGCTCTCTCCCTTCTCCTCACCTTAATTTGCAGGCTTTCTTTTTCAGCGACCTGCACGCTTTCCCAAAGAGCCGCACACGCGCGGCTGCTCAGTGTTCAATCTTCTGCTCTGCTGCAACTTCCTGTTTCCGGTTGCGTCAGAGCAGAAGATCGAAACTGAGCAGCAGCGGCTCTTTGATAGCGTGCGGGTCGCCGAAAAAGAAAATCTACAAACTAAGGTGAGGAGAAGGGAGAGAGCTGGCTAAACACTAGAATCGATTGGGCAGGCGGGTGTGAGCTGCGGGGACCGCGCGATCCTTCATGCCTCACTGCGGGGACAAGACCCATTCACCGCCCCACGGGCGGTGAATGGCCTTGTCCCCGTCGCCGCAGCGACTGCTAGTTTTCTTCCCCGTTTTCGGCAGTGACCCGCGGCTAAAATGCGGTGGCCGCGGGTAAACCGCCACCGTGTCATTCTCTAAAACATATATCACTTTTTGTGTCTCCAATAGAATAAGGTTACACAAATTTCACAGGTATTGATTTCTTGTGATACTCCTAGATATCTCTTCAACAAATATTCAGACTCCTGAGGCAGGCCCTCTAGGCCGAAACATGATCGCGTCAAGTCGATTATATAATAAAGCAACTGAGCCCCAGAGGTTACCTTCACCTTCACTGTTGTTGTTTGCTTCCCACTCTGAAAATGCCATCAAAGTTCACTCCACTGTTAAGTTCATTTAAGTTTTGTTACTCTGATAAATTTTCAATAAAAGTTCTCAAATTTTTTTAAAAAAATAGGGGTCCTTTTACTAATGATTAGTGTGTGCTAAATGCTAAGGCGTACATTATATTCTGTGGGCTCCTTAGCATTTAGCGCACACTAAATCGGTTAACGCACCTTAGTAAAAGAACCCCTATGTTAAAAACAGACTACACATCTGGAAATGCTCAAGCATACTATAGATAAGACATAGATAACACTGTCTGAAGATCCCAGTTATCCTTCCATTTAAATGCTTTTACTTCTACTAAAGGGCATACACAACAAAACAATTAATATTGTATGAGCAGGACTATTTGTGATTTGTGTATATACCATTAATATGAACTTGAACTATGTTTACAGATAAGCAAGATCAATATGTATTTTGAGGTCAGACATATTGATCCTGCAGTAAAATGAGTCATGTTTAATATATCCCATTATGATAATTATTTTAAAGTATAATGTAGCATTAATTTTTGACTAATGAATACTATTATAAAAAAAGTTGTATAGGCAACTAGGTTGACTCAAAACGAGCAGAAATACCTTAAAGCTAGAGCAATTACTCTCTTTTCCAAAGGGTTCGGTCCAATTGGATAGTGGCATCCCATAGGCCAGTGGTTCCAAACCCTGTCCTGGAGGAGCACCAGGCCAATCGAGTTTTCAGGCTAGCCCTAATGAATATGCATGAGAGAGATTTGCATGTAATGGAAGTGAGAGGCATGCAAATCTGCTCCATGCATATTCATTAAGGCTAGCTTGAAAACCCAATTGGTCTGGTGGTCCTCCAGGACAGGGTTGGGAACCACTGCCATAGGCACTTGATGGGGTACACCACAAGGACTATGGCCCACCAATATTTACTTAATGTGACATCATCAAATAGAAAGCTTTGGGGAAGGGGCAGGGGTTGGTCTATTGTACCCTTCCAACCCCACAAAAATGTTTCACTGTCCCTTCCATGAACAAATTAAGTGCCTTCGGTATGGGCCCCAAAGTGAGGGACTGGGTCAGGAACTGGTTGAGTGGAAGGCGACCAAAGGTACTGGTCAATGGAGATCACTGTGAGGAAAGGGATGTTACCAGTGGTGAGCCTCAAGGTTCGGTTCTTGGGCTTGTCCTTTTTAACATTTTTGTAAGCAATATTGCTGAAAGGCTGTCAGATAAGATTTGCCTCTTTGCAGATGATATCAAAATCTTCAATTGAGTAGACACCGCTGATGGTATGAACAACATGAGGAATGACCTAGCAAAGCTTAAAGAATGGTCTGAAATTTGGCATCTAAGTTGTAATACTAAGAAATGCAAGGTCATACATTTGGGCTGCAAAAACCCAAGGGAATGGCACAGTTTAGGGGGTGAAGAACTTGTATGCACAAAAGAAGAGCAGGACTTGGGTGTGATAGAATGTGATGATCTTAAGGTGGCCAAAAAGGTTGAAAAGGCAATGGTGAAAGTTAGACGGATGCTAGAGTGCATATGGAGAGAGTTATGGCCAGTAGAAAAAAAGGAGGTATTGATGCCCCTATATAAAATTCTGGTGAGACCTCATTTAGAATATCGTGTACAATTCTGGAAAATGCACATTCAAAAAGATATAAACAGGATGGAGTTGGTCCAGAGAAAGGCTACAAAAATGGTCAGTGGTCTTCATCATAAGTCATATAGGGACAGACTTAAAGATCTCAATTTGTATTGGAGGAAAGGCAGAAGAGAGGAAATATGATAGAGACATTTAAATATCAATATGGCATAAATGCATATGAGGCGGGTCTCCTTCATTTGAAAGGAAACTCTGAAATGAGAGTGCATAGGATGAAGTTAAGAGGTGATAGAAGCAGGAGTAATCTAAGGAAATATGTTTTTAAAGAAAGGGTGGTAAATGCATGGAATGGTCTCCCAGTAGAGTTGGTGGAGACAAAAACTGCGACTGAATTCAGTAAAGTGTGGACAGGCACATGGGATCTCTTAGGGACAGGAAGAGTTTTGGATGATGTGGATGGGCATATTGGATAGGCCATTTGGCCTTTATCTGCCATCATGTTTCTGTGTTAAACCAGTTTGGGCTATAAATGTTGATGACAAAACATGAAGCGCAGAAGTCAATGGATCAAAAGACCAATGTACTTTTTGGGAAGTATGAACTCTCCCTGAAATCACAGGTCAGGAATCTTGGGATACTTACTCTGATCCAGCAAATTCAAACAATTTTAAAAAACTGTCTCTATCACCAGTGGCAGCTATGAAATCTCTCTCCGTATGTGGAAAGATGAGTCTGACCACAGTGGTCCATGCTACGATAATATCATGACTAGACATGATATTATCATGATATTATTCATGATATTCATGATAATATCATGAATATCATGTAATGTCCTGTACACTGGTCAAACTATAATGAGTTTTCATTACTTTCAGCTAATTCAGAATGCTGCAGCATGACCGATAGAAAGCTGCAAGCGGCATGACCACATCACACCCTTCCTGCAAAAACTGCACTTTACAGGGCTAAATTTAAAACTCTATATCTGATTTTCAAGGTCTCCAGACAAAATGAGCCTGAATACTTAAAGAATAAGTTAGACCTTTGAGACCACTGAGGTCCTCTCAAGAAGCATCATTATTTGTACCCTCATCAAAAGAAAGTGTATGATGCGATACCTGCCAACAAACCTTATCAGAAGTAGCCCCCCTGCTCTGGAATTTACTCCCAGAGGGGCTATGTCTAACTTGACACTACCTCTTCTCCCAAGCCTTTAATACACAGGGTGTGGTCATGGCAGGTGTGATCCACAGCTGTTCCTTTCCATGCTGACTCTGCTCTCAAAATGGCTGCTATGAACTCTAGTGGCAGCCATTTTGAAAGTAGAGCTGACATGGGCAAGAGTGACTGGGGATCACATATCCCATGAGGTTGTTAGTAGAGAATGACTAGGGGACAAATTTGTCCCCATCCCCGTTGGATCTATCTTCATCCCTGTGAGTTCTGTCCCTGTCTGTGTCCCATCCCTGCAATCTGTCCTCACCTGCACAAGCCTTGACCACTTTTCAAGGCTTGTGCAGATGAGGACACAGCTTACAGAAATGGGACAGGGACAAAAGGAGGGGAATGGACAGGGATGTCCCCTTATCATTCTCTAGTTGTAGTCTGGGAGGAAGAAAAAGAGCTACTCTTCACTTTCTTTTTTGCAATTGCAATTTTTTGCAATTGCAAACAATGCAGTTAACATGAGAACATAAGACTTGCTATTCTGAGACAGACCGAAGGTCCATCAAGCCCAGTATCCTGTTTCCAAAAGTGCCCAACCCAGGTCCCAAGTGGTAAAACAGATTCTATGCTGTTTATCCTAGGAATAAGCAGTAGATTTCCCCAAGGCCTATGGACTTCTCTTTTAGGAAATTATCCAAACTTTTTTAAACCCTACTAAGCTAACTGATTTCACTACATTCTCCAGCAATGAATTCCAGAGTTTAATTACAAGTTGTGTAAAGAAATATTTTATCCGGCATTTTTTTAAATCTATTACTCAGTAGCTTTATTGCATGCCCCGTAGTCCTAGTATTTTTGGAAACAGTGAACATGTGATTCACATATACCCTTTCCATTTCACTAAGTATTTTATAGACCTCTATCATATCACCCATGAGCTGTCTTTTCTCCAAGCTGAAGAGCCCTAGCCATTTTAGCCTTTCCTCAGAGGGAAGTCATGACATCCCTTTATCATTTCCATTGCCTTTTCTGTACCTTTTCTAATTCTGCTATAACTTTTTTTGAGATATGGCAACTAGAGTTGCACACAGCATTCAAAGTGCATCTGTACCATAAAGCGATAAAAAGGCATTATAACATTTTCATCTTTGATTTTCCATTCCTTTCCTTTCCTGATAATTCCTAACTCGAAACTCGAATCGGGGGGCCAGCTTGTTTTGATAAGATCAGCTTCAACAGTCACTAACAATTATTAAGCAGCAAGGCAAGCAGATGGAACTCCAGTGCCACCATGGATATTGAGATGAGTTATATTTATTCACATTGAGTATTTTTTGTTAATAATTATTTTCAAATACAGGCAGCTGGGACAGTGGGTGCCATGATGGTCCCTTCTGCAACCCTTGCTGTGTTTAACACAGCACTCGGTATTGGGTCTGAGCACTTTCATATTATATACACACTAGTTGTTTAGCCCGTTACATTAACGGGTGCTAGCAGCCCTTCTCCCTTACTTTTACCTCCTCCCTGTCCAGCAGCACCCCCACCCATTCCCTGCTCCCCCTATATAGCAGTAGCCCTTTTCCTTTTATCTCCCCCTGTTCAGCATCACCCCATTTCCAGCTCCCCATATCCAGCAGTAGCTATTCTCCTTTGCAGGAGCCCTTCTCCCTTCCTTTTATCCCCCCCCCTCCCGGTCTAGCAGTACCTCTTCCCTGCTTCCCCTATCCAGCAGTAGGCCTCCCTTCCTGTTACCTCCCCCCCTGTCCAGAATCACCTCTTCCCCGCTCCTCCTGTACTGCAGCACCCCCTTACCTGCTCCCCCTGTCCAGTCCGGTGATCTCCAGCCAACAGGATGGCTCCTGCAGGGAGTCTAGTTCCTGTCCGGTCTGCGCCAGGCGTGCGAGCCTGCTCCGCCCCCTCCCGACCTGCTGGGAGTATTTGAATTAGACCCGACGGTTCCTGTTGAGGGAAGCACTCCTCACCGGACTCAGCGGTGAACTCCAGCCATCGGGCCGACATCCGCCTTGGTTTTTTGTTTTATTTTAGTTGAAAGATGCGGCGGTGGCTCCTCTCATGATCCCCGCCTGCGTCGGAAGTCCAACGCAGGCGGGGATCGTGAGATTAGCCACCGCCGCGTCTTTCAAAGAATCGTAAGCCGCGCATGCACACTTCCTATGTGTCAAATGCAGGGCTCACGTGACAGTGGATCGCAGGCGCTCCTCTTGCTCTCTGGCTGGTGTTAACGTCTGGGGCATTTTTTATTGTTATGTGTAATCAAGGCAGAGATGAGAAGTGGCTCGAGCCGACGCGCTTCTGCTGGGGACTCGTACAGTCCAGTCCTTCTGGAGAGTGTAGGGCAGTGGGGCCGTAGTAAGAGCGGGGCATGCTGCAGTCTTGGCGGCCACGGACATACGGATCATGGAAGCACGCCGATAAGACTGCGCATGCGCCGCCTACGGTTTTATTATATAGATACAGTATATATATTAATAAAGGTGAAAGATTCCATGATTATTTGAGGTTATTGTATATAAATCACAGATAACAACAGTGCGTTCCCCCTATATTGGTTTATAATATTGTTTATGCTGGATCATCCCTTTACCTCATTTACCTCCTCCTTTACAAAGCCGCGTTAGCGTTTTTAGTGCTGGCTGCCGCGGTAACAGCTCTGACGCTCATAGAATTCCTTTGAGCGCCCGAACTGTTACCACCGTGGCCGGTGCTAAAAACACTAGCACGGCTTTGTAAAGGAGGGGGGGGGGCTTAAAGACTGCAAGCAGCACAGAATACAGAGGTAAGAATTATTTCCAATGCAACAAGGTATGCTTTTGCTACTCAGCTCCTCAAACAACCTGGCTACTTATTCAATTTCATTTACAATGCAAGAGTCTTATTTTGGCATCCAAAGCTTTATACACCAGTGGTCACTTTATGTTCGATGAATATAATCCTAATGTGTTGCGCTTGTTTGGAATTGACCTCCCACAATGCATTCATTTATGCTACTCCCTCACTTTGGAACTCTACCTCAGAGTCTTCAAATGCAGTCATCTTTTCTACAACTCGGGGCACCTCAGAAGGCCTAAAACAATTTGACAACTGAGGCAAACACCTCAGATCAGACTGGCATAGTCTATATTTCGCTTTCCTATTATTGTAAGGATGTTCTTTCCACATAATAATTATGTGATAGTTTTATTGTACATCACTCTATTATGCTTGTCAGAAGGGCAGTCTAGAAGTTTCAATTAATCCATAAACCATTAAAACATCAATTTTGGAATCCATACTATCTTCTCAAGTTGTACTCAGTATCTGCTTTATATTCCTGCCAACTGAGGATCCTGCAAGTGCACTTTACCCTGTTGAAACCCATGGATTGTGTTCCTACGTTAATGCCTCTAATAATGGAGTCTCTTGGCAGTATGAATTTTCTGTTTTGTCAGTGCCTCCGGGGTGTCTTTTGCACTGAGTGTCTCTTCACCTCTCGCTCCATCTCAGATTTCATTTCACGAGCTTCATAATGCTCCAGCACAGCAAAAGAAATTTATAGGGGAAATAGTTGGGATAGGTGGATGCCTCTGTATCACTGGCTGCAATCTACCTGAGCCTACTGTAGACCCAGCAGCAAAATTCTATGTGGCAAACTGGAAGTAGCATGTCAAATTTGGCACACATTAATACATTGCGTTACTAATCTGCAAGCAGAGAGTCGAAAAACTGCCTTGGAGCTTTCTACTGCCCTCCCACTTTTACATCACTAAGATACTGTATCGCCATTTTGTATGCAAATCAAGTTGCATCAATTATGTCCTTGTTTGGGTCACATACAAATTTAGTACAGCAACGTGCCTCCAACTTTTTATTACTCCTGCTTCACATTCTACAAATTCCCCTTTCCTTCTAACTCCAGGGTATAATATAATAGAGCAACATATGGAGTAATTTAGTCATAATTTGGAAGACAGTGTGAGTTAATAATGTCATAAGTGATCAGCATTTGAACTATCATTAGACTACTGTTCTTATCTGTACAGTAATTGCCATGGCTTGATTAATGGCAGGATAGCGATAGATGCTGAAATTCATGATATCCTTTTATCCCAAGCCCTCGCTAACATATTAGTGGGTCCTTAATAAAAGCAAACCTGCAAGTGGCAATCAAGAGATTAAAATATGCTTGCTTAAAGGTATGCTAGGTCTAGGCTTTTGCATCTGCACACACATGACTGCTTAAAATTTAATGCTCAGCTGCTGACTTTCTTCATACTGAGCATATTTATAACAGATTTTTACAAAGAGATAGACTGGAAAAGTGAGTTTAGAGCCCTCTGACATCTAATGGATGATTTCTTGCTGAGACTAAAAATGTAATTATATTTATGGAATACAGGGATAGTGGCATAGCGAGATAGGTTGGTGCCTGGAGTGGTGGTGCCCGGCATCACAGCACTATATGCCCCTCACTCTTTACCAACTCTTTACCTCACTCTTTACCAACCTCACTCTTTACCAACTATTCTCCACTGCTTGGACCCCTCCCCCCCACACACACACTCTTTCCCACTGTTTCGATGCCCCTAACACTTTCCCACTGCTTGAGTGCCCCCCGCTTACCTCTTGAAATGTTCCCCAGCACAAGCAGCATCTCACACCTGCTGCTCATGGTGGCATCAGCTCCCTTCTGATGTCATGTCCTGACCAGGATGTAACATCAGAAGGGAGCCAACACCAGTGCAAGCAACAAGTAGAAGTTGCTGCTTGAGCTGGCAAACATTTCAAGAGTTATGCGGGGGTGGGTGGGGGACAGAGAGGAGCAGAGGCGCCAGCACCCCCCGCAAAGACGGCACTCGGGGCAGTCTACCCCGCTGCTCTCCCCCCTTACTATGCCACTGTACAAGGATACCTCAATGCATTTAAGTCTGTAAAATATGTTTTAAAGTAAGTGTGTGTGTGTGTGTGTGTGCCTGTGCCAAAGCACTCTGCTACAGATGTCATTGCCTACCCTGCCTATGTTGAAGACCTGCCAATCCACCAGTGGAGTATCAAGGGTGCCAGCCAGGATTCACACCTCTGGTTTCAGTTGGTGCAACTCGTGACCAAAGTAGAGCATGAATCCCATCTCGGAAGCCCATCTCGGAACATCCTTCATAGAATACCATTTGGCGCTGATTTTTTTCAGTGTCGCATTTATAGAATTTCCCCTCTAAATGTGCCCACACAAGCCACCTCTGATTTCTGGCCCCTTGCCCTTCCCCCAAGCATGCAATTCTAGATAATAGTAGGAGAGTGTGGCCATCATTGCAGCAGGCCTAGTGCTTATCTAAGTTGTTCACCCTGTTGCCTGCCAGCGTGGGTCACAGCTCAATTCAGATGTTTCACCTGCCTGATATTCTGCAGATCTCTACTGTAAACTGAGAAAGGCACCAAATTCAGGGAAAAACAGGCCATGCTACCAACCCCATTCTCCTGCTGTTAGCTGAGATCAAACAACAGTGTATGAGGAGGGAACTAGAGAGGTGGGAGAGAAAGAGAGGAGACTAGTGCATCTATGATCTGTGAACGGAGACATTACCATGTTTCCCCCAAAATAAGACAGTGTCTTACATTTATCAGGGGCCCAAAAAAGGCATTAGGTCTTATTTTCGGGTAGGGCTTATTTTTTTCATGTATATAATCATCTCTCCCTTCACCCCAATTCTTCCTCTTTCCTTTCCCCCACATGTGCAACTTATTTCCTCCCCTCACCCATTCCCTTGTGCCTTCCCTCTGCAGCATCTTTCTATCCCTCCATCCCTCCCATTCCCTGCACAGCAGAACCCTTGCTCAGCTTCCATCCTTCTCTCCCTCCCATCTCTCGTGCAGCAGAACCCTTGAGCAACCGCCACCGCCGTGCAGCCGAATCGCTGCTGAACCTCCATCCTTCTCTCCCAACCGATCCCCACTGACCATGACCATAAATACCTTCTGGCAGAGGAGCATCGGGCCAGCAGCACTCACAAGCTGCTTCGCAGCCTTCTCACTAGGGCCTTCTGTATGCCGCGTTACTGATGATGTCATCAGTACACAGAAGGCCCCAGCGAGAAGGCCACGAAGCAGCCTGTAAGTGCTGCTGGCCTGACACTCCTCTGCCAGAAGGTATTTATGGTTGCGGTCAGCAGGGATTGGTTGAGAGGGAAGGATGGAGGGTCAGCAGGGGTTCGGGGGTTTGGCTGCCTGGCAGGGGCGGGGTGGGGGGAAGCGTGGCTGCATACGACTAGGGCTTATTTTCGGGGGTAGGGCTTATATTAAGTCTTACCCTGAAAATTATGCTAGGGCTTATTTTCGGGGTAGGGCTTATTTTCAGGGAAACACGGTAATAGGTACTTAAAGAATTAGAGCCCAGACCCAACCGACAATTTTGATTATGTAACTCTTGTTCATCTGGAGATCATAGGGCGGATTCATTTTGTTGTGGGTCAGAGTTAGGACCAGCAGGAGCTGGAAGAATGAAGGAACAATAACTCCACCTACTCAACACTCATCTTTCATCCAATAGTCAGTCCAGGCTAGAAGCTGCAGTTCTGAACCAAAATGTTTACTTAAACTTGATAATGTAGGCAAAACCTGAGACAACTGCACAGCATTAACTATATATAGTCAGTAGTTTCAAACATTTACAGTCTTTAGCAGGTTTCCTTATGAGCACTCTGCCTTGGGAGAGGTTCTGAGTAAATGTCCTCTCTATTTGTTCTCTATCTGGACCTCTTCTCCAGTGGATAGCTACTCTCCAAATCTCACAGTTTCTGTACATGATCTCTTCCCTGATGGGCTCAGTATTGTTGGAAGCTCTCTGTTCAGTGGTTTTTCCTGGGACCTTTTTTGGTCCTCTCTTGATCTCTAAATTCTTTCTCCCTTCTCCCTTGATAGGATAGTAGTGAAGAGCTGGTTCTCTGTTGCATCTCTCTGCTAATTCAAATAGAGAAGCTAATTTGCCTCGGCACTTGCTATACCATTTTTTATTCTTCCAGGTGGAGTGGCTGTGGTAGCCAGAGACCCTTTTCCCTTAAGTCAGGGGTGTCCAATGTCGGTCCTTGAGGGCCGCAATCCAGTCGGGTTTTCAGGATTTCCCCAATGAATATGCATTGAAAGCAGTGCTTGCAAATAGATCTCCTGCATATTCATTGGGGAAATCCTGAAAACCCGACTGGATTGCGGCCCTCGAGAACCGACATTGGACACCCCTGCCTTAAGTAGATGTAATTAGTTAGGGAAGCAAGAGCCAAGCCTCTTCCCCTTGCAGTAAAGGCACAGTAGCTGGGGAACAGGAGCCACAGATAAGGCTAGGGAAAGGTTCCTTCCTCTCCCAGTAGTGGTACAGCTGGTTTGTGGCTGATAGGGATAGCCAAGCCCCCCCCACCAGATGAAGATTCCTGATGATTCTGTTTCTCTAAACTTCCTTCCTCTCCCCCTTGGTTTCTATTAAATCAGTTCTGGACTGGCAGCAAACAGTAACTCATGCTGGCTTCTCATGCCAGCCTGATCCATGTCTCTTATGCAAGTTCCTGTTCTTAGAACCAGGAAGTTGCATCAGAAGGAAAGCTTGGGGCTAGCATGAGTAGCCAGTATGAGTCGCTGCTCACTGCTGGTCCTCCATTGAAGAATTTAAAAGGTACCAGAGAGTTGGTGGAGTGAAACTAGGAGATGCTGGTCTGCCTTGAGGGAGGAGGAGATGACAGGCACCCCATTTGAGATTTAAGCCTGCCCAAAATTGGGTGTCTGAATGTACACTGCCTTGGATGAATCTCTTCCTAAAGGCAGTTAATAAATCCTAATAAATCAATAATACTGGTAGAATCACTAAAGGTCTCTGCAGGTAAGGCTAGACTCAAATAGAGCACTGGTCTTTGACCTAAGGGCCACCGCGTGAGCGGACTGCTAGGCACGATAGACCACTGGTCTGACCCAGCAGCGGCAATTCTTATGCTCTTATGTAACTAACACATAGGTAAAAAGAGAGCTACATTTAAAGCATTTACAATCAGAATCATGATTCATTCAAGAGAATGCCTCTGCAAAGTTGTTTTCAGCAGTTTGTTAAATTTTTGGAGATCAGAAAGCAGTTTCAGCTGTCCAATCAATTTATTCCATAATAATGCCCCTGTAACTGATATTATAGGTGCTCTCATATTAGCATAATGTACTTTTGCTAATTCATCTGTTGATAATAGAAACATTCCCTTTGATCTTAACAATCTAGGAGGCTAGTCTGCAATTTTTTAAAAAAGCAGCTTGATAAAAGGGGGGGGAGGGGGCTATATTCCTGTTGGATCTCTAATACTCCCAATACCGGAACTATACTAATTTTGCTTTACCGTTCTGGCCAAAAGGGTCTCAGTCGTATTGCCATACTAAGCAGAGGTATTACGAGCATGACATATATACATATAATACCCACAGTTAAAAAATAGCAAAATAAATATATATATTTTGCTATTTTTTAATTGTGGGTATTATATGTTTTATAAATATCCCTTTGCTTCAGTCACAATCTTCTTTATTTAAAACATGAGCACTTTTAATATTTTGAACTACATCTACTCCATCAGTTAGAAATTTAACAAATTATTCCTTCATACCATCCATATCAAGTATCCATTACTTCTGGACATAGCACATTAACTGACTCATTAGCTATTTCAAACCATATGGATCGGAGTTTGGATGGGTCACTTTGATAATATCTAAAGGTTATCTTCCTAATTATTGCAATTATGTGATCTCAATCATGGGGCCAATCACACAAAATAGTGTCAGGGCCTTTAAAATGGATGTCAGGACACTCAGACAATGACTGAGATGAGCAACATGCCCCCTGTTTGTTGCAAATCCCATGCTAACAGAAAAGGAAAATAATTACTGCTCTCGAAACTTTTGAGAGCATGCCCAAGTTTGAGATCTGAGCAAAGATATATTGATGCTTGTAAGGCTGTAGTCCTTGATAAATGGAAATGAATTTGTTAAAGAAAACCTTCATCAACCTTCTTAAAGGAAACCTTCATCTTGCCTGTGCTGTTGTCTATGCCAAGAAGTTGTACCAAAGGTGTAAATTTACTCCCTCTTTTACAAAGCCGCACAACAAAAGCCCGAAAGCTGCTAGCACGGGGGGGGAGTTAGCTACGATATTTTAAGGTAACAATCAAACTGGTTAAAGCATGTTAAAGGAAAATATGCTAAAACATCAGTATTAAATACCAGTACTATGATACAAATGTTAGAGAATACATTTTGTTCACTTATGGCAATAAAATGTTATTGGTCCTGCTTAAGCAGTACATTTACGAATAATCTCTTAAATTCTTGCTGAAGTATAGACAAACATGAATCTTGGAAGCAAATAATAAAAATGGTGTGGTTCAAGCCGGCGCAGCTAGCCTGCTAAGTCCCAAGAGGGCGGAGCTCAGACTGAGACAGAATTAAAACCTCTAGAGGGGGGAGAGAACATGGATGTCCAGAACAGGAAGGAAGGGTGCTCTAGGGTTTCCCAGAAAGGGCTAAAGATTCTGAAGATGGACCCGGGATAAGGGAGCTGACCACCATACGTATAGCAAGAAGACTGACTTCCAAGGCAGGAAATCTTTTTTTTTTCTAGATAGTCTGAACCTGTGTTGGCTAGGGATAAGCCTGGGTTACAGAAAAGCTATTTTTAACCTTTTGCATCCTGTGCTCGTGGTTGGGCAAGAAGCTACTCCTGGGAGGATTTTTTTTTACTAACTGCAAGTAACTATAAGCAACTACATGTGCAAGACAGCTTGTCTGTGCGGTAAACAGACTTCAGTATATTGTGATTTAAGAAATAAAGAATTCTTGTTTAAATTTGATACTTGGATCTGTAGTTCTATGAAGGCTCAGTATTCAACCATTACTCATAGTTAGGGTTATCAGATTTTACAAAAAGGAGGATATGTCTAGGGAACTCCAGACATCTGGTAAACCTACTCATACTATCACATAAGGTTCTAGTTAGAGAATGACACGGTGACAAAATTCATCACTGTTCCCGTCCCTGCGGATAACCGCGGGAAACCATCTTCATGTCATTCTTTAAAGAGAGAGGGAAGAATCAGAGTATGAATGGCCACAACCACTGACCCACAAGCTTTACTTTGAAGAATGCTGGTGTAGAAGGACTGAGGTTGAAAGGACACTAAAGAATGACAGTCTCTGGTATCCAGAACAGATATTGTGATGTCATAATGTCTCATTCCACCAGTGCCTAAGAGCCAATCACATCAGTGATGTCACAATGGCTTCATTATCCTTGGCTCACATAAGAATCAGAGTATGAATGGCCACAACCACTGACCCTCAACTTTGCTTTGAAGAATGCTGGTATAGAAGGACTGAGGTTGAAATAGACACTAGAAAATGACATGGGATTATTTCCCGCGGTTATCCGCGGGGACGGGAACGGTGATGAATTTTGTCACCGTGTCATTCTCTAGTTCTAGTGCTGAGCCCTGTAATTCTCAGAAAGAAAGACAAATCCATTAACCTCATGAGTTCTGGACCTCAGTACAGCACAGTGTAGTGACATGTATATGGGCTATAGGAAATAGCCCTGCCCTAGAGAAGGATCTGGAAAAAGTTTCAGTTATAGAAACTCAACAACTCTAAAAGTTGTAGAATTATCTCAAGAATTTAATTCTGAGGAAATGGATCCATCTAAAATTATTTTGTTTGACATTTGGAAACTAGTAAAAAAAACCCTGAAACTGTGCTATATAGTCCTCTACAGCGACTCTGAATTTTCCAAACATGTGGTCTCCAAGATTGAGGAATTAGATCTCAAGACACAACAAGGAAACAGTTAACTGAAGAAACTGGATGCTCGAGTGGTCACTCTGCAACAGACTAGAATGTCTAGAATTAGGGATAATTTGGATATTCATAGATCTTTGGAATGACTGGAAAGTCAAGATACGGCATATAATTTAAGATTTTTGAATTTTTCACAATGTCAGTTACTTTCTGGTGAGATACTGTTGATGAAATATCTTGGAGAAGTACTCTCTCTTTCTAATGTTGAATTTGTTTAAGAAATATTTGAATCAAGACCGGAAGGACAAGGGGTTGATATATTGACTAAGAGAGAGAATTCTATTGAAAATCTGACAGAATTTCTTGAGAATTCTCAGGATGACATACCTACCCGCTCTGCCCTCTGTGGGTTCTTTGGACCACCTCCCAGAACCACAACTGGGTTCAGAAGTGTTTCAAAGCTCCTCACATCGATCTTAGACCCCATACTCCCAAAGATACACATATGTGCACATATACAATTCTCTTTTCTTTTTATCCTTATACTATACTAGTCTTTAGGCCCGTTACATTAACGGGTGATAGATGTGTGTCTTTGTGTTTCTTTTTTTCATTTTCTCTCCTTGGCTGCTTTCTGTCTGTCTTTCTTTCTTTCTGTCTCTCTCCCTCCTGCTGTCTGTCTTTCTTTCTGTGTCTCTCTTTCCTTGACTGTCCAGCCCTTCTCCCTTCATTTTACCTCCCCACTGCCCAGCAGCACCTGTTCCCTGCTTCCCCTGTCCAGCAGTAGGGCTCCCTTCCTGTTACCCTCCCCCAGCCTGTTACATTAACGGGTGCTAGAGTAATGTCTGTCTGTCTGTTGTTGTTTTTTTTTATTTGTCTCTCTCTCCTTGGACGCTGTCTGTAATTCTTTCTGTCTTTCTCCCTGGCCCCCTGTCTGTCTATCTATCCTCTTCCCTCACATGTGCCCTTTTTTTTTCTCCTCCCCACTTCCTTCCAAGTCTGCTCCCCCTATCCCTCAGACTTCCATTCAGCAGCAGTCCCTCTTCTCCCCCACACTTCCATTCATTGTCTGTCTCCCTCTCTCTACCCCTTCTATCTACTGTTCACCCTCTGTTTTGCCCCTTCCATTCACTGCCCTCTCTTCTCTTTCCATCCAGTGTCTGCCCTCTCTCTCTCTGTTTCATATGGATTCTCCTCCTTCCTTTCCCCCTTCCTTTTCCCTTGGTCTGGCATATCTTCTTCCTTCCTTCCATGCCCTGCCATCTCTTCTTCCCTCCCCCTCTGTTCCCTTAGAAGAGTAATAAATCTTGTTTCATTGTGCTCTGGCTTGCCTCAGACCTGCAATTACCTCAAGGTGACATCACTCGCTGCCGGTTACTTCAACACCGATAGTGCAAGGTGCTTGCTTGGATTAGTAATTCCTCCTAGTTCTCTCTCTCTCTCTCTGAACTCATACTCTTGGAGAAACTATTTTTTTATATATCTTTTTCACTTCAGCATTCCCTTCACATATCTGCAAGCTACGGCTTCAGCCCTTCCTCTCTGGCGGGTCCTGTGTTCATGAAAACAGGAAGTAGGTAGGACCCGCCTGAGAGGAAGGGCTGAAGCTGGCAACAGCAGTGAATTTTAAATGCTGCTGCTGCCCGAAGAAGCCAGGCCTTAACTGCAGCCGACAGTGCTGGTGGGGGTGGAGGGTTTTCAAAGGTTCAGCTGCGGCGGTGCTGGGGGGGTTTGAAAAGCTGTCGGTCGTGAAGTATGCTGCCTGCATACTTCATGGCTGACGGCTTTTCACGACTTTAAAAACTTAGCGGCGTAGTCTTTTACCATCCCTACGCCCCTTCCCGCGTTCTGGCGGCTCCCGGCGGCTCCTCTCATGACCATCGCCTGCGTCGGAAGCCTTCTCTGACGCAGGTGCGGCTCACCCTTACCGCGCTATCTGCCTGCCCCGGAAGTGTTATTTTTGGTTGTTTCCTTCTGCCTCCGGCTGGCTGGACCCTTCCCTTCATGCTGGGGTGGAGTTTGTTTCGGCAGCAGATCTTTGGCGCTGCAGTGGAGGCACGCTAGCCTGCTCCGGTGTCGGCTGGCCAGTGCAATTGCTGATGGAGTCTTCTGCTCATCCCTGGTGATGTAGTAAGCGTGCATGCGCACTCATGTGGCCACTTCCCGACAGATCAGGGAATACTGCTTATGAGTGCGCATGTGCACTTAGCGTTTTATTATTATAGATTCTCATACACATAGAAAGAAAGATTACATATTAAAACATTCTTATAGCCTAAATTCCCACACAAAGCACTAAGGGAAGCTAGCACAAAATAGCAAATACTTCTTTATATCAGGGGTCTCAAAGTCCCTCCTTGAGGGCTGCAATCCAGTCAGGTTTTCAGGATTTCCCCAATGAATATGCATGAGATCTATGTGCATGCACTGCTTTCAATGCATATTCATTGAGGAAATCCTGAAAACCCGACTGGATTGCGGCCCTCAAGGAGGGACTTTGAGATCCCTGTTCTATATAGACACTAAAAGAGACAGACAGGGAGAAAATTTGGTAGTCCATCCTCCTGGTTGGGTAAAACACCACCTAAAACCAGAACAGGGACAGAGTCCAATATGCTGGACCCCGAGCCCAGTCTTTATAGTATTCTGTTCCATATTCATTAGCTTGTATGACAGAGAGGTCAAGCAATGAATTTTGTTTTGTGCTTTTTTTGATGTCTTTCAAGTGTTTCTTTCCCAGTTAGAGTATATCATATCTTTTAGAAATAATAAGGTATACATCAGCCTTTTTTATTGAAAGATGGAAAATCATTGGCAAGAAGGGGAAAGCCGATAATCGACCTGACGTCGACGGTTCGGACAAGAGTATCCAAAGAAGATACTGAGCGGGAAAAATGCTGGGAACAGGCAAGAGACGAACAACAGAAGCTGTTGACCAACAAAAAGGGCAAACAGATAAAATTAGAGGAACAGGAGAGATCAGGAAATCAGGTTGCAGATAATAAAGATACACCAAAACATGAGGAAGAAAAGATCAGAAAAGATACACCAAAAAATGAGGAAGAAAGGAACAGAAATGAGGGACTGGCAGCCCAACTAGGGGATGGTAAGAGGAGCAAAACACATGTAAAACCAGCAGAGAAAAGAAAAGACCAGGACTTAAATTGCTTGTACGCTAATGCAAGGAGCCTAAAGACCAAAATGGGAGAATTAGAAGTCATAGCCAAAAAAGAAAACCTAGACATCATTGGAATCACGGAAACATGGTGGAATGAAGATAACCAGTGGGACGTAGTGCTGCCAGGGTACAAACTCTATAGAAGAGACAGGACCCACAAGAAGGGTGGAGGAATAGCACTATACATAAAAGACACCATTCCGTCGTCCAGAGTGGATATAGAACCAAAGGCGGAAGGACTGGAGTCATTATGGGTAAAATTACCAGGAAAAAGTGGCCTTGACATAAGATTGGGTCTATACTATCGTCCACCTGGACAAACGGAAGCAAACGACAAAGATCTGGCAGCAGAACTGAGGCGGGAAGGCAACAACAGGAATGTGACAGTAATGGGAGACTTTAACTACCCCGGGATAAACTGGAATATTGGAAACTCAAACTGTGCGAGGGAAACAGAATTCTTAGAGGCTGTGAGGGACTGCTTTATGGAGCAGCTTGTCAAGGAACCAACAAGAGGATATGCCACTCTTGACCTAATCCTAAACGGAATAGGGGGACCTGCAAAAGAAGTGGAAGTAGTAGGACCACTAGGAAACAGCGATCACAACATGATCCAGTACAAATTAGGAGTAAGTACAGCAAAAGGGAAGAGAACCACAGTGACAACGTTCAACTTCAAGAAAGGAAACTATGATGCTATGAGAGCAATGGTTAAAAAAAAACTTAGAAACAGCTCAAGGAAAACAGAAACTGTAGAGCAAGCCTGGTCTCTATTCAAGGGCACAGTGCAAGAAGCACAACATATGTACATCCCCAGATTTAGAAAAGGGTGCAAAAAAAACCGAACAAAAAACCCCGCATGGATAAACGACGAGGTGAAGAAAGCGATAGGAGACAAGAAAAAATCATTCCGGAAATGGAAAAAGGACCAAACTGGGGAAAACTGGAATGAACACAGGAAACACCAAAGAGAATGTCATCAAGTGGTTAGGAGAGCGAAAAGAGAATACGAAGAGAAACTGGCCAGGGAGGCAAAAAACTTCAAATCATTCTTCAGATATGTTAAGGGGAAGAAACCAGCGAGGGAGGAAGTAGGACCGTTGGATGATGGAGACGAAAAGGGAGTGATAAAGGAGCAAAAAGAGGTAGCCGACAGGTTAAACAAATTCTTCTCGTCAGTCTTCACAAGCGAGGACACATCCAGTGTACCGGAACCCGACGTGATCTTCCATGGTGACCAAGAAGAAAAACTGTCAGCAATAGAGGTGAGCCATGAGGATGTCCTCCAACAGATAGATAGATTGAAAAGTGACAAATCACCAGGCCCGGACGGAATCCACCCTAGGGTACTAAAAGAACTAAGAAATGAGATAGCGGAAATACTCCAAATAGTTTGCAACCTATCCCTGAAAACTGGAGAGATTCCGGAGGACTGGAAGATAGCAAATGTTACACCTATCTTTAAAAAGGGGTCAAGAGGAGACCCGGGAAACTATAGGCCGGTAAGTTTGACATCGGTTCCAGGCAAGATGGTAGAAGCACTGATAAAGGATAGCATCTGTGAGCACATCGAAAAAAATGGGCTGATGAAAGCGAGCCAACATGGCTTCTGCAAGGGAAGATCGTGCCAAACAAACTTACTGCACTTCTTTGAGGGGGTAAACAGCCAGTTGGACAAAGGGGAACCTGTAGACATCATTTACCTTGACTTCCAAAAGGCCTTTGACAAAGTACCCCATGAGCGGCTGCTTAGGAAGCTATGGAACCACGGGGTGGAAGGGGACGTATACAGATGGATTAAACACTGGTTGGCAGGCAGGAGACAGAGGGTTGGAGTGAAGGGTCACTACTCGGGCTGGAGGAAAGTCACGAGCGGAGTTCCGCAGGGGTCTGTACTTGGACCGCTGCTGTTCAATATATTTATAAATGACCTGGAAACGGGGACGAAATGTGAAGTTATAAAATTTGCGGATGACACTAAACTCTGTAGAAGGGTTAGAACTACGGAAGAGTGTGAGGACCTACAAAGGGACCTAAACAAACTGGAGGAGTGGGCGAATAAATGGCAGATGAAATTCAATGTAGGGAAATGCAAGGTCATGCATATAGGGAGAAAAAACCTGATGTTCAGCTACCAAATGGGGGGATTAGTATTAGAGGGAAGTAACCTTGAAAGAGATTTGGGTGTATTGGTGGATACAACAATGAAGTCAACGGCGCAATGCGCAGCAGCCGCGAAGAAGGCAAACAGAATGTTGGGTATTATTAAAAATGGTATTATGACCAGAACAAAAGAAGTCATCCTGCCGTTGTATCGGGCAATGGTGCGCCCGCACCTGGAGTACTGTGTTCAGTATTGGTCACCGTACCTCAAGAAGGATATGGCAATACTTGAGAGGGTCCAGAGAAGAGCGACACGAATGATTAAGGGCATGGAAAACCTTTCATACACTGAAAGACTGGAGAGGCTAGAGCTCTTCTCCTTGGAAAAGCGGAGACTCAGAGGAGACATGATAGAAACCTACAAGATCATGAAGGGCATAGAGAAAGTAGAGAGAGATAGATTCTTCAAATTTTCAAAACATAAAAGAACAAGAGGGCATTCGGAAAAATTGGAAGGGGATAGATTCAAAACAAATGCTAGGAAGTTTTTCTTTACTCAGCGGGTGGTGGATACCTGGAATGCGCTTCCAGAGGACGTAATAGGGCAGAGTACGGTAATGGGGTTTAAGAAAGGATTGGACAATTTTCTGTTGAAAAAGGGGATAGAGGGGTATAGATAGAGGATTGCTGCACAGGTCCTGGACCTGTTGGGCCGCCGCGTGAGCGGACTGCTGGGCGCGATGGACCTCGGGTCTGACCCGGCAGAGGCATTGCTTATGTTCTTATGTTCTTATGTTCTTATGACATATAGTCAGAATATCAGTAAAAAAAAATATTATTGTTCACATGTTGCTGACCAAATATAAATTGGAAGGCAAAAGTTTAATTGGATAGTATAATTGATTTTTGGCTACTGCATCTCTTTATGGTCCAGGTGTCCATCTTACACTCTCCATAACCTCATCTTGTGAAGTCTTATCAGAGAAAAAAATTGCAAGTCTATAGGAACAGAATAATGTGAATTATGTAAGGAGTAGAACAAGACCCAAAAAACAGGCCTCGTACAATTAGATTCCTATCAGCAAAGAAAGAAAGCTCACACCAAAGAAATGCAGGCCCAAATTAATTGTAGTACCAGATTGTAAGAGTGAACAGCATAAGAAAGAAAAAAATAGGCATAAAAATGCTTATGACTCTTATAAAGAGTTAGGTTGCATGAAGCCCAAATGAAGTATTCCATGTCATACATAAAACAGTATGAGATTATAAAAGCAGAAAAATCATAGAACTGGGATTAGAAAAGAGAAAGAAATGCTCTCGTACCAGGCAGAGACAGGAATAGTAGCCTGAAGTAATTGCTCATTAACGGCAAAATCTGAGAATCACAGAAAAACAGGTGGAAAAAGCAGCTTGTTAGTGACTTCAAAGAAAGCATATTTGTTTTTAGCATTCCTGGATAAGTGGTATTTCTGTCTTTTGTTCAACACTGTCATCCTGCTTCTTAGAGCAAGCAAATATCCCAAACCCCTGTACTTAGCCCAACTCAGAGGCTAAGTATTGTCTTGACCAGTGGTCTCAAACTTGTAGCCCGGGGGCCATATGTGGCCCACCAGGCACTATTTTGAGGCCCTCAGTATTATAAAGAATGATTCTTTATGGAAAACTTGTGTTTTAAGTGTCCGGCGATCACGTTCTGGAACGTTGCCCGCCTCACTGCTGTAACCTCACACAAACAATTGTCCTCTCCACTCCACCTCACAATTTGCTTACAGATGCAGGAAAGCGCTTGTGTGAGGTTGCAACAGTGAGGCGGGCAACATTCCAGAACGTAAGGTAACCATTGGAGGCAGTGCAGCTTGTGTGTGTGTTCGGTGCTGAAGGAGGTGAAATCTGAAGGCGGTTGCAGATGCGACCGCCGGACACTACAGTGTCCAATTGCAGCTTAACAAAGGCCTTCAGTTGCTTTGGGACGTTCTGTGTCCATTGGTTTCTATGGCAAGCTATCCCAGATTATCTGCAGTGCTCCCTTGAGTTTTGTGATTGTTTCAGGCTTTGGGTGGAGCTTGTGATAAGCTTCCAACCTTGCTCCTCAGACAAAAGTCCACATCACTGTGATGTCATTAACAGCAATGTTCCCTCTAAGGACCGAGTTAATGTGAGCAAAAATTTATTTTCAAGAGCAAAGGACTGAATTGATGTGAGCAGTTACATTACCCTGATGATATTATACGCACTGTACATTACAAATTAAAAATTACAAATATTTTTTAAAAATGGAAGATAAGATTCTTAATTGAAAGGACTTAAAAAACTTTGCAGTTAGCTTTCAAAAGCCAACACCTCCTTCCCCAGGTCAAGACAGTAAGCTGTTCTGATTTGAGAAGGGAGGTTTTGGTCTATGACAATTGGTCAAAAATGTATTAAAATTAGTTCAATAAAAAAATTTCATCTTAATTCTTTTCAGTGGCTTAGTAAGGGTGGGAAGCACCCGGGATGGTGGTGCCCCCTGCCCTCTTCTCCATCCATTGCTTCTTCCCTGCCCCCCCCCCCATGTCGCACACACACATCCCTTCACTTCCCCCATACCTCTTCAACTTCGCCTGTGCGAGAAGCATTGCCAACCTACTGTCCACACTGGCCTCGGCTCTCCATCTGATGTCACTTCCTGGTTCCGCAATCAGGAAGTGACTTCAGAGGGAGAGCCGAGGCTGGTGCAAGCAGTGAGTTGGAAATGCTGCTCACACCAGTGAGGAGTTAGAGATACAGTGGGAAAGGAAGGTGCGCATGCAGTGGAGGTGGGGCGAAGAAGGAACGAGGGGCAGAGAGAAGAAGAGATGCTAGCACCTGGGGTGGTCCACCCTCTCCACCGCAATTGATTCTATTTACTATTTATATTTATTAACCTTTATAAACACGGGTACCACACTATCCTGAATTAAAAATAATATTCTTTTTTCTGCCTTTATGTTCTGACCATTCATTTCTCTGCCTTCTGCTTTCCTCCATCTTAAGTCTTTTACCAGGATTATTTTTTCTCCTCTTTTTCCTTTTGACTTTCTTCAATTTATTTTTCTACCTCTATGTCCAGAATTAACTCATTTTTACTATCTAGTCTTCAAGTTTCCTCTTTTAATGGTCTAATAGCAGCTTTCCATCTCTTTTCCTTACCCTGGCTCTCCAATTTTACTTCCATTTATTCCTGATCTTTCACTAACTCTCCCCTCTTTCTCTACCCCTCTTTCTTTGTTTGCCCCTATATCTGCCCTTTCTTTCCCCTTCCATCATTATCTCCCTCCTTTCTGTCTCTCACCCCAAATATCTGCTCATTTCTCTCCCCTCTTCCGCCCAGCATCTACCCCTTCTATACAGTGTCTGCTTCCTCTCTCCCTTTCTATCCAGCATCTCCATACTCTCTCTCCATCAGTATCTCCCTCCTGTTTCAAGTTTATTAGGTTTTTATATACTGTCTATTAAGATTATCTAAGTGGATTTTACAATCAGGTACTCAAGCATTTTCCCTATCTGTCCCGGTGGGCTCACAATCGATCTAACGTACCTGGGGCTCTGCAGGACTGAGTGACTTGCCCAGGGTCACAAGGAGCAGTGCAGGGTTTGAACCCACAACCCCAGGGTATTGAGGCTATAGCTTCAACCACTGTGCCACACACTCCTCCCTCCTGTCCCTTCTCTCTTTTGTACAGTCTGCCCCCTATCTCCCCTTTCACTTCCCCATTCCATCATCTCCCTCCTGCCTCTTCCCTCTTCCATCCAGGCTTCAGTCTCCCTTCTTCAATACAGCTTATTTCCCCCTCCCCTTTCCATCCAGCATCTCCCCTCTCTTCTCTGCCATCAATACATAGAAACATAGAAAACGACGGCAGAAAAGGGCCAAAGCCCATCAAGTCTGCCCACACTAATGACCCACCCCCCCTAACTTTACCCTCCTAGATATCCCATAGCCCATCAAGTCTGCCCACTCTGATTGCCCTCCCTCAATTTACCCTCTTAGAGATCCCACATGTGCATCCCATTTTTTCTTAAAATCTGGCACGCTACTGGCCTCGATCACCTGCATTGGAAGTTCATTCCAGTGATCAACCACTCTTTCGGTGAAGAAATACTTCCTGGTGTCGCCATGAAATTTCCGCCCCTGATTTTTAGCAGATGCCCTCTTGTTGCCGAGGGTCCTTTAAGAAAGAAAATTTCATCTTCCTCCTTGATACGACTGGTGATATATTTAAACATCTCAATCATGTCTCCCCTCTCCCTATGTTCTTCGAGAGAGTACAGCAGCAATTTAGTCAGCCTCTCCTCTTTATATCTCTCCCCTTCCAAACAATGTCTGCCCCCTCTCTGCTCCTCACCTTACATAAGCATCTCCCCTTTCACTTCTCCCATTCCATCATCTCTGTACCCCAACATCTGCCCTCTTTCTCCCCTGTTCTATCTAGCATCTTTCTTCCCACTTCTATACTAAATCTACCTCTTTCCCCCTACCCCAAACCATTTCCACCAACTTCTGCCCCTCTTTCCTCTCACTCCACTTCAACCCGTGTCTACCCCTCTCTCCCCCATTTCTTTTCCACCAGTGTCTGCCCCTGCTCTCCCAACCATCCCACATCCATCAGAATCTGCTCCCTCTCTTTCCCCCACCCCACGTCCACCAGCATTTGCCCCTTAGCAGCTCCACTGCTGCTGCCACTTTCTTGAAGCAGCAGGAGCAAACTGAAACAACCTTCCCACACAAATCTGTGGCTGCCGGCTTTGCCCTCCAAAGAAGAAGTAACATTGGAGAGGGCGGGCCAGCATCTGTGGGTATGTATGGGAAGGTCCTGCAGCCAGTGTGTTTCGGTTTGCTTGCTGCTGCTTTGGGAAAGCAGCTGCAGCGGCACAAGATGGAAGAGTGATACCAGAGGGATGCTAGTCTCGACTCCACCGGCTGTGCAGTGGGCCTAAATGGCGGCACAACCTCCTGCTGAAAGGTGTGTGGCTGCACAACTGTGCAGCTTAGAAGGAACATTGATTAACAGTAAGCTGATACCCCCTTTTTCTTTTTTTTTCCAAATAATGGTAATTTTACAGTGCAGACATTTTTGAATATGTGAAAATCACTGACTGGTCATGCTAAAAAAATCTGTAACTTTGCCATGTTTACTGTATATACAGATCTGTGCACCAACCCATTATTGCTAGTGGTTCCTCTGCAGGATATTTATACCTGTAAACTATTAGTCCTGAATGGACAGTATTACTGCTTTTTCTTGAAAAGGTATAGCATGCACAAACAGCACATTCTCAACATCAGAAATCAAAATGTCTTCAGTCAAGCAAAAATCGTGCAGTTGTCAGTGCATTTCTGCTTTCTCATGATCATGCTGTACTTCCCTTAATTTCAGACAAGCGCGAGAGGGGGGGGGGGGGGGGAGCTCCTTCTCTGCAAGTCTTACACTGAGCCAACGTTTCATTCTAAACTACTATGACTCATCCTCACAGTCTCCCAGCAACTTTGTGGTTTTGGATTTCGTGCTTGGTGACTAACTGGATGGATTTTAGAACTTCAGTTTCCACTTTCCTTTAGGGGCTCAGGCTGCTGCTCTTACCACTTGCATTTGAATGTTGTGTTGGTGTGCTTGTCTGGGGAAACCTTGGATCAGCCTGCGCCTCTTCCAAAACCCGAGTTTTAAGCAGACTGGTTCAGGCAGGGCGGGCTGCAGTCCTCAGGGGAAACATTTTATCAAACAGCAAATGAAAGATGCTCCTCAAGGGTCTGGGCTGCTTCTTAACTATGTTCCTCAGAAAGCTAGCAGACAACAGCTGAGAGCAGGGCACTTATCCCTTGCAAGAGAAGCAGGAATGCATAGTGAAAGTGATAAGTGATCCATAATCACATGTATGAATATACAAGTACAGTAGGAGGAGCGAGGTTCATTAGTGACATGGTATGTGTAAAACTAACCTATTTGGAGACAATAGGCTAGATTCACTAAGCAAACCGATTATGTACCGATCGGTTTGCGATCTGATTTCCTTCTGACCCGATTCACTGTCCTGATCATCCTCCAATCTGCGCATGCAAATGAGGGGGAACGGCATGTAAATGTAGACAGGCAGAAATTCACTAACCAAAAAACTGCAACTCCAACTGGGGTGGCCGATCAACAAACAAGCAACTGCTGGGGACCAGTCGTTCACTGCATTCCGACTACCATCTCCTGCTCTCTGCCCCAACTTTCCAGCTCTCTTCTCCTGCTCTCTCTGCCCTGACTTTCCAGCTCTCTGCCCCCATCTCTCCTGCTCTCTCTGCCCCGAGCGCTGCCCTGCTTCTGCCCCGGCCTTCCCCTGCAGTGCGAGCCCATGGTTTTAACCAGTAGGTTTAAAGCGGGTTAAAACCACAGGCTCGCTGGGCTCGCAAAAGTTAAAAAAGTTAAGAGTAAAAAAAAAAGGGTCGCTGCTCTTTAAGCATGCTCAGACCATCTACAAATGGTCTGCGCATGCGTCGGGATCGCTATAGAGCGATCCGGGCGCTCAGTTGGGGGCGTGATTCCGATTGCCCTTATTTGCATGAGGGCGAATCGTGAATCAGCCCCCCGGATACGGATCGGATCTGATCCGTGCCCTCTGCCCCTGAGAAGTCACAAACTGGCTGCAGACCCAAAAGAACATAAAAATGCTATAGATGCGAGGTTTCCAGATTCCAGTATGGTAGTGCAGCCCTTTGCAAAGTTTATGGAGAGACAGCAGCTTCTATAACAAAATCCTGTGACATAAGAAGTCACTTTTGTTAACTGATTCAGTTCCTGATCAAAGTATAGCATACCATTTTCATTTCTTGACAGAAAAGCTTTATGTTACAGAATAAACTTGTACTTCTCAACATTATTTAAGTAAATTCAGAAGTCCATTTTGGAAGCAGTTAATTTCGCTGATGAGGAGTTAAATTGGGCACAGAACTAGGGTTTCTGGAGCCCCTCTCCTCATGGCTGCCACTCCTTCTCCCTGTAGGAATTACCACAGGTTTGCTCTCCAATGCTGCAGGATCTGACCCTCTCCAATGACTTTCTGCCAGAGGGGGTAGGTCCTGAACCACCAGTAGGGAAGGTAAGCATGGTGGTGGTGGTGGGGGGGGGGGGGCTCCATTCCTGCATGACGCTAAGGTCATTTTTTACCACAGCAACAAAATGGTCTATTTTCTATTTTTGGAACTAATGGACATGTGCTAAATGTTGCCATTAGTGACTGACCATGGATAGAATTTAGTGTATGAGCTCTTACCGCCACCCATTTTGTAGGTAGTAAGGGCTCATGTGCTAATCAATCAGTGTGCAGTAATGTAGATGCACTAAATGACTAGTGCAGAACCACCCACTCTGTGCCCCCTCCACAAAAAAAAAAAAAATAATATATATATATATAAAATATATTTGGGGGCCTGATTCTCAAAATGGCATCCCAATTGTAGGCAGCAGTAGGCATCCTTCCGCAGTCTAATGAACATTTTCCTTTTTTTTTTTTAAATTGATGCGATGAAACATCTACAATGTAGGCATCTGACTTGCGCCTAAGGAGGCACCGAAGAATGCCTACAGATGCCTTAGGCCGGCCTAGAAATGGCTTATGCCATAAGTGGCCTTTGAAGTCTGTAGGTATGCCTAGGCGCTTCTGTGGGCAAGAATCAGATGCCTTAAATGTAGGCCTGTGAAACGCTGGCCTACATTTAAGGCATATGTACAAGAAATAGTTGTGATTCTGGGCACAATGCCTACTGGAGACTGACATGTTGTAGGCACCCATTTTGCAGATACCTACCGCAGCAGGTGCCATTTCCAGAATCAGGCCCTTAGTGCATGAGGAGCATGTACAGATTAGTTACTTATTACAGGATGCCTCAGCACATCCAACAGTAAGCCTCGTTAAGCTGTTGTAATTGTGTACCAGCATCAAAGTCTAGTAAAAGGACCCCTTAGTGTGGTATTTCCCTCCTCCTTCCAGGTCAGCCGGGATGGCCCCACAGTCTGAGCAACACCAAGCTAACTCTAGCAATGAAGAGCCCTCTGTCTTCTGCCACCCTCCCGCTGCCTGTCAGAGAGTCTGGAGTCTATACATGGCTCAGCACTGGCACTAGCTTAACTGATACAGAGCCTACGAGTCTATCCGCTCATAAGGTCATGTTGGTAACGCCCCTCTGACACAAATGTGTCAAAGTGGGTGGAGCCAACAGGGTCTTCCCGAGCTCATGGACATGAAGGCTCTTTGTTGAAGTTAGTGCCGGGGCCGGGCCCTGTGTGGAATCCAGATTCCGGGTCAGACAGTGGTAGGATGGCAGAAGGAGGAAGGTTAGAGGAGGAGAATCAATTGACTGGCTGGGGGAGAGGAGAAAGGGAGCGATGTTGGACTGAGGGATGTGGGCAAATGAACAGAGTTGGTAAGGCTGGCTGGATGGATGGGTATGGAGAAATGCTGGACATTGATGAAGGAGAAGGGATATGCTTCTTATAGGATGGAGAGGAAGGGTAGAAAGAGGAGGAAATGCACATGGATGGAGGAAAGGGAAGGGGAACTGAAGAGAAAGGAAGATATGCACATGGATGAAGAGGAAAAGAAAAGAGAGGAAGAAGGTGCACATGGATAAAGTGGAATGGAAGGAAATAGAGAGGAGATGCACAAGGCTGGAAGGGAAAAGGAAAAGGGGAAAAGATTCATGTGGATGGAGGAAGGGAGGGGCATGAACTAGGGACACAGAAGGGAGGGAAGGACTAGAAAGGGAGAATTGTTGGGCACGAGTGAGTGAGAGGGAAAGAGATAGTGCACATGGGGAAAGGAAGAAAGAGGAACATTGTTGGGCAGAGAGAGTGGAGTGAGATAGAGATGCATGGGAAAGAGAAGGATGAGAGGGAGAAATGTTGGGATATGGTCGTGGAGAATGAACAGTGGGTCAGATTAAAAGAGATGCAAGGGAGAGGAATGTTGGACATAGTGGTAGAAGGAATGGAGGGAGAGATGTGGCATATGCTGGAGAGGGGTGATAGAAGGAGAGATGTTGGGCATGGGGCTGGTGGTCAGTGGTGAAAGATGCTGCACATGATCCGGGGGATGAGAAAGGGAGAAATTTATTGAAATGTGCAACCACAGCAACCACCTTTGACACTTATTAGTAAATAAGTCTTATTGTATAAAATTGGAATTTGTGGTAGTTTTAATACTAAACCACACAACAGTACAGAATGCCATAAGCAGTGTGTCTAGAACTTTTTTTAGTTCTGGCTAGAGAATGACACGGGGACAAATTTGTCCCCATAGAAACTCAATTTCCCTATCCCGTCCCCGCAAGTTTTGTTGCTGCCCCTGCCCCATTCCTTTACCACACAAGCCTCAAACACTTCTGATTTTCCTGGGACAGGAAAAGAACTCACGGGGAGGGAAAATGAGTTCCCGCGAGGACGGAGAAAAATTTGTCCCCGTGTCATTCTCTAGTTCTGGCACACTAAATGGAGCAAATGTTTTTTAGCAGCATATAATTGAAATTATAAAATGTGTTAAAAATAAACTAAAATACTTAAGAGTATATTTCTGCCCTACTATTGAAGAAACAATTCAGACAAATGAGGAATTTGTGTTTCAAAAAAGCTAAAGCAGTGGCCACCATTAAGATTATCATGGTGAAGGAGATTGGACACTTTAAAAATGATGATTGTTCCTAAAATTAACTACATTTTGAGCATGCTGCCACTATATTTGAATGTTAATTTCTGTCGTAAAGTGGAAAGTTTACTTATAGCATTTTTATGGAACAATAAGTCTCCATGCATTGCTCTTAAAAAACTTAAGGCTAAAAAAGAGGATGGGGTGTTAATTTTCCTAGTTTCTGGGAATACTGCATACATTGTCAAACTTGTTTCTAGATGTTTTATGGATGTCAATTTTACATCTGATCAACCTAGCTGGATACAGGCTATTGCCTATAATTGGAACAATTATCCCATCAAGTTGTTATTTCTATTCAACAACAAAGTGCTCGGCTGTAAGGATAGATTACTATGTACTGCCTCAATTGCAGTTAAAGCAATAGATTCTGCACTTCCTGTGGCTTGGTCTACTACAACACATGTCTCTATTTGGAACAATGTCAGGTTTAAAATCGAAGATAAAATAATCAGTTGGAAACCATGATAAGAGGCTAATATTTGGACTATCCAGCAATTAAAATATGATAATGAATGGATGACCTTTTCTGAAATACAAGATAAATATCAAGTACCATATAATCAATTTTTTTTAATTGACACAACTCCAACACGGTATGAGGTCCTTTGTCAAAACTTCACAGCTCACTAGCAAGACACCAAGGGCCTCTTCGATCAAACTGCGCTAGCATCGGGAGCAGCGTGGGCCATTCAGCACGGCTCACCGCAGTACAAACTACCGCACTACAAACTGCTAGCGCAGTTTGATCGAAGAGGCCTCAAGTTTTATAGATTATATTAATAAAATATCTTTTAAGGAGCCACATCAACTTGGTACAAAGTGTTGCGTAACAACAAATTCCACAGACCTATGGGGACTGAGTCTAGTGGGCACATAAGCTCAAAATGGTGATAAGCAATGGAAACACGTTTGGTTGTCTGTATACAAAACTTTGAAATCTTCCACCGTTACTCAATCTATGTATATTTTATTTTACATAAAGCAGTATAAACTCCTTATAAACCGAGTAAAATAAGATCTTATGAATCAAATAAGTGTTGGTCTTGTAGAAAGGAGACAGGTACTTTGGTGCATTTACTTTTCCAATGTGATTTATTACAATTCTATTGGCAAAACATTTGGGATTCTATTTGTTCACTGATTAATGTTAAAGAGCAGCTGACCATAAATATCATTCTGTTGGGTCAACTTTCCATAAATACGTCAATTACAGATGAACAGGCTAAACTTGGACGAATATTGCTCAACTTAGCAATTAAAATAATTCATGCATTTTGTTGGGTCAACTTTCTATAAATACGGCAATTACAGATGAACAGGCAAAACTTGGACGAATATTGCTCAGCTTAGCAATTAAAATAATTCTTGCTCACTGGAAAGACTTTTCAAGAGCTGAATACATGGAATGGTGGAATTTAGTAAGTTTAACTGTTAAGTTTGAAAGAGTGTTTGCGGAAAGGAAGGGATGTTTGCCCATTTTTAAAAAAATTTGGAATCCCCTCATCCTCATAAAATATAGTGACATATCATATTTTAAATGATTTTTAAAAAAATCTATGGTAATGTACATCCATGCTCTTAGTCTTCTTGTGTTATTGTATTGTATGTTAGCTTTAGTTTTAACATTATGGGCTCCTTTTACTAAAGTGCGCTAGCGTTTTTAGTGCACGCACAAAATTACCATGTGGTACATTTCTAGAATAACGCCAGCTCAATGCTGGTGTTAAGGTCTAGCGTGTGCGGCAATTTAGGTGGCGCTATTCCGCGCGTTAAGGCTCTAATGCACCTTAGTAAAAGGAGCCCTATATGTATATTGATTTTTGTAATCAAATCTAATTTTGCTAATTGTTTTGGTGATGTTCTGTTCATACTTGAAAATGCTAATAAAAATTTATTGAGCAAAAAAAAAGAAATTATAAAATTGTAAAACCAACAAAAAATTAAATTTAAGAGTTTTTTAAAATTGAATTTAAGTTATGTATATGTATTTGTAACAACGGTGAAACTAACCCCCTCCTTTACTAACGCATAACATGGGTTTTAGCACCGGAAGCAGCGGTAACTGCTCCGATGTGATGGATGTGCTTGTTTTTGAGTGCAAATTAACTCATAATGTGGCCCAATAGTCAACAAGCAAACACACATTTCATCATCCACCATCTGCAGTCATTCTCTTTTTTTTTTTTTTTTTTCCATTTAATTTCTATCAGAGCTGAAAATCCAAGTTCACCTAGATAAGACGATCCAAACAGTAATAAAGCCTTGATTGCTTTGTTGCTCAAGTTAGGATAACTACTGCATTAAAAATAAAACTAAAATCACTTGCTGTTCGTTTTCAAGGACCAACCACATCAAAGAATGATGCTTTTCTGAGCGGTTGAATCCTTAGGCACAGAGACGCTCATAATATTGACAGACTGGACGTACGTCATCTATTCTAGTGTATACTTATGAAGTGAACTTTTTATAAAGAAAAATCTGGAATCTCTCATGGCACACACAGTTTGAGAGACACTGCTTTACAGTTTCTTCCTTCTCTAACTTTGATTAAATAAACCGTATAACTAATGGGTTCATGGAATATGCAAACACACCTCTCAAAACCAGTAACCATTCAGAGATCCTATTTAAAAAAAAGTGTAACGAAATGCTAAAACCAGCAGAAAGAGGAAAAATGAATACATACAGCCAAAAGGCTTTGAAGAACACCGAAAAGATTTTCTGCATTGTGCTTCAAACTCAAACCTTAGCACATCATTCTATTTAAAAGGAACTTCCCCCCCCCCCCCAAAAAAAAAAAAAAAAACACCAAAAAAATTTGAGCAGAAAAGTTAGTGTCAGGTTAATATGTGGAAAATTAAGATGGAGCAGATAAATTAGGTGTTCATTAAGAAAACTCCAGCCAGTCCAAAAGCAATCAGTGTTAGTTGCTCCTAAAGCGACGATTTAAACACGCACACCTTACTACGTCTATTCTACTCTCCACCCTCTTCCCTCTATTGCCGGGGACAGCAACAGGAAGTGAGGTAGACACGTGTAGTCCCGGGATCCCTGAGCGTTCGAGCTCCAGTTTCAGGAACTGACAGAAACCAAACCGGCTCTCTCATGTATGTATTCCATGACCATTAAAAGGAAACAAAAGAGCTCTCTCTGAAGCTAAGGCAGTCTCAACCCACCCCCGCTTTTCAGTTTCATGTTCTTGCTAGAGTCACTGCCTTAAAATATTTCTTGCTTGTATCGGGAAAGTTTGTTTGGGGCTGGAAACGGAAACTTGAGCCCCGTTTCAGTTTTGCAACGTGGGTGATTGTAACACGTGTTGCTGTTTTTCTTTTAGCATTACTGTCCCTTCATATAGAAGAGGAGCGATGCCGCTGAAGAAAGCTGGTAAGAATAAGCTTCCTAGCCCCCCTGCCTGAAGGATTAGTGCTGAAAAGACACTGGCGGGGAAAAAAAAAGTGGAGGTTAGGCAGGTTCTTTACCAAGGGGGATTTTGCATTAATAATAGCTAGGTAATGTGTCTTTGCTTCTTATAAACAGATTCCTAAATGATCTGCCCATTTTTGCTGGGAGGCAGGGCTGGAACAGAGCTGAGATCCATTCCAACCACCCCAGATAGGAATTAAAAGCTAGTTCTGTCCCTAGAAATGCTAATCTAGAGATTTTTTTTCTCCTTGGGAGCTGAACACTTTACCCCTCCCCAAATCATCAAAAAGCAGCAAATAGGCCAGCAAATGCCTTCCTTATTACAGGGTTCTCTTCTGGTCTGCTCTTTTTCACTTCCCAATCTTTTTCCTTTCTTCTGCTTATGTAGGCAAATCTTAGAAGATTGTTCCTCCTTCCCCCAACAGCAGCGGTGACTTCTGCCTTTCTCCCAGCATGAGGCGTGTTTAGACTAGCTGATCCTGAACAAAAAGGTAGTTATGCTCTTTCCCCCTGTTAAGAGGGGGCTTTTCTAGCAGTAGGGGGAGTCGGATACTTTATGGGAGAGAGAAGAGCTTGTCTTTTTCCTAGGATACAAGGTGCCCTACCCCTATCACTTAGATTTGGTTATTCACTTGGGTTTCTCACTAGCTACTTCCCTAAGGCTTGCTCTTCCTCAGAGCCTCCCTCCCTGCTTATCTGTTTGTTTGTTTTTTGTTTTTTAATCCCCCCTCTTCCTCTCTGCTAAGGATTCTTTCTTTCTTTTGTTTTTGTGTATGTGTGGGTTAATTAAAAAAACCTCTGATTGTGGGGAGGGTTTTTTTTTTCTTTTCTACCTGGAGTCCAAACTATTGTCTGTCAAACCAGAGGCATTGCTGTTTAAGGGGCTTGCTACCAAAGTACCCCGAACAGTAATCCCGTCGGGATCAGCCCTAGAGAGAAATTTAGGGAACTGGGCACCATCATCAGCCAACACTTGCCAAGTCCTGGGTGGAATTCCTGTGAACCCCAGGACATGAGACATAATATTTTTGCATTTACCACCCAGGGTGTTACAATTGCCCCTGCACAGACTTTTTCTGTTTCTTCAGGCTCAGAGGAGTCCAAACATGTTGCAGCAGCCTGGGAAGTCAACACAGAGTTCAGCTACTGAACATATAACTGTTTCACTTACTTCTGGAAAGTTCCTTCTTGGATAATTTATAGTTGTCACTTGCGGAATTCAAACCCCTGCTGGGAATGTCCTTATTCCAAAGGACCCTGAAGAGACTACACCCGAAGGGTGTTTTCATTCCTGACCCAAGAAGGCTCAGTGACGACCCCAAAGGGACTGTTACATTGATCCTAGCATAGGCCACAATTATCCTGATGACTCGGCATAGGCATGCTGAGAAGTTTCTTGAGACTGTTGTACCCAGCATGAAGAAAGCCAAAGTTGAATCGGGGGGCCCCTGGGAAAGCTGGAACAAGTGCTAGTATGAGCAACTTAGCTATTCTGTGAGAGGCCTCAGGAATTTTGGCTATCCCAGGAGAAACATAAACGTCTGTTGTCAAGCATCCTAGAAAGATGGGACTAGGACTAGAGAATGACACGAGGACAAAATTTTCCCTGTCCCCGCAGGAACTCATTTTCCCGTTCCGCTCCTGCAAGTTCTTTTCCTGTTCCTGCCCCATTCCTGCAAGCTCCATCCTCATCTGCACAAGCCTCAAACACTTTAAAATCATACGTGTTCGAGGCTTATGCAGTTAAGGCAGAGCTTACAGGAATGGGATAACGACAGCGACAAAACTCACAGGGACGGGATGGGGACAGATTTATCCCTGTATCATTCTCTGACCAGGACCTGCCTGGTCCAACTTCTAGCTGTGGCAAAGGACTTCATTAATTGGACCAAGAGGGAAAAGTGTTGTCGAGGGCACCCAGTTGAGTGCTGGGGACCCCATTCAAGACACTGATGCATTTGTGACCACAGGCAGAGTACTGGCACCTGGTGTCTACCAGATCTGTGATTCTGTAGATTGGTGGGCAGATGGGGGAACACTCTGCCCAGCACATGTGCTCTCCTTGTGAGCAACTTTATGAATACAGTGGTGCCTCACACAACGAATTAATTGGTTCCAGGAGCAAGTTTGTTATGCGAAAAGTTCGTTATGTGAAACGCGTTTTCCCATAACAATACATGTAAAAAAAAATAATTCGTTCTGTAGCATAAAATATGCTAAGATGACATAAAAAAAGATAAATTTTTTGTTATTATTTTTATTTAGATACATCTAAAAACATAATTGTTTTTTAAAACAACACACATTTTTTAAATTTAAAGACAGACTAAGTAGAGTCTAATTTTACAGTGAGAGAGGGCAGAGTCTCAGCGGCAAAAACTGGGACTTAACTGTTCATTTTTTTTTCTAGCATCGGGGAAGCGGCGAGAGTAGCTCCGCCCCCCCAACGCATCAGCAGTAGGCGCCGGGCCCCTGCGAGCCGACGGTCCGCCACTGCACAGGGAGCCAGGCGGAGAGAGGGCAGTTAAGCGCAGTGCCTGCGCGGAAGGATGCAGCTCGGGCGACTTCGTTGTGTGAAACGAAGTTCGTTGTAGGAAGCAAGACATGAAGTTCGTTGTGCGCAGCGTTCGCTGTGCGAGGCGTTCGTTATGCGAGGCACCACTGTATTTGTTTTCACTGTTGGGAGTAGCAGATACGTCCTTCAGGCTCACAAAAATACAGGCCCCCTTTTATCAAGCCACATTAGGGTTTTTTTATCGCTGGCTGCTGTGGTAAAAGCTACGACGCTCATAGAATTCCTATGAGCGTTGGAGCTTTTACCGCAGCGACTTGCGATAAAAAGAAACCCTAATGCAGCTTCATAAAAGGGGGGGCCACAATGAATTATCCCTCCCTACCTTTTTTTGCTTTTTCCATTCCTTCACTGGTATCACTTTTTCATGGATGTCTTCCGCCCATTTGTTTAAATCAGGGGTGTCCAACCTTTTGGCTTCCTTGGGCCGCATTGGCCGAAAAAAATGTTTCTGGGGGCCGCACAAATGTGCAAACACTGCAGCAAAACAGAACAGGGAGCTGGCAAGACGGTAAACACTCGGGGGCAGCAGAGGAAAACACTGCATCGCCTTCGACCGGAGCCGCATAAAATACTTCATGGGGCCACAGGTTGGACACCCCTGGTTTAAATGGTCCTTTTACTTAGATATTTCTGGGCCAGTTGTATGTGTAGGGTAGAGAAAGTGGCCCTCTCTTACAGAGAGGGCATGGATGGCAGTTATGACTGTCACTTTTTTGTGTGTGTGTGGTATTTTGGGTAGCAAGTGTGGCTTTTGCTCCAAAGCTTGCTTTAAAATAGGCTGCGTGTTGCTGGCTGCAATTTAAGGAACATGCAAAAACCAAACTTGCTCTGTCATGAGAAGCACTCAGTGGATATTCATTTTAGAAATGAGAACCTTTTTTTTTTTTCTTTTCTTAGTCTTTTGGCAAGTTTCAGTTTCACATTTCCTTGCCAGAACTGCTGTCTCAAGATATTGCTTGCTTTTGGCAGGGAAATCTTTTGGCTGGGGCCGGAAATTGAAATTTGAAGACTTATTTCAATTTTGCAGCAAGGGTGATGGAAACGTGTTGCTGATTCTCTTCTTTTCTTAGTATTGGCTTAAAAGAAGTGATGCCACCGAAAAAAGCTGGTAAGAGTAAGCTTCCAATTAAACTGCCTGAAGGCTTGGTGCTGGAAGATTCAGAGGGGACAAAGTGGAGGCTGGAAACCTTCTTAGCCGAAGGAGGCTTTGGATTAATATATTTAGGTAAGGTAATTGTTCTGCTTATAAACAGATTCATGAACGGCCTGCATGCCTTTTCATTTTTGTGTTGGAGTAATGTTTTACAATCAGTAATTACAAGTGGTGTCTGCAACTGTCTAGTTAGGCTGGAGGTTTGCTGTTTTGGCAGAGCCCTAAAGAGCAGGGATGGTGAACTGTGGCTTCTGGCAGCACTTCAGGGTGACCGCAATACGCAAAGTCTAAATATGTGGAAATCTATGATAAATCATCCTTGTGTATATCTATTTTATTCCATTCCAGGGCTTTATCCTTCTTATATCACATTAGATCAGTGTATCGCAAACTGTGCCACGGTGAAATTCCGGGTGTGGCATGAGATGCTGGTGAGGTGGAGAGGTGCTGGCTGACTGCCTACAGGGTGTGCCTCTCAGGGCGAGAGGCACATACTGTAGGCAGTCAGCCGGTGCCGGCACTTCTCCTTGCCAGCACTTCCTCACTGGCAGCTCAGGGCCCTGTCTGGAGGACCTTAGCACATATGCGGACGTCAGCGTGATGACTTCACGCATGCCCATGATGTCATCATGTTGATGTCCGCACATTTTACGGATGCCCTCCAGTCACGGCACAGGGTTTAGTGTATCGCGGTTTCCAGAAGTTTGTGAGACACTGCATTAGATTCAAAGTAGGTTACAAAAAAAGATTTTTTTTAAAAAAAGGTTAAGAATTAGTTTTGTACAGTATATGAATGAAATCTCGCTTCTTAATGTCTTCTTGAGAAGATGATTCTCAGCATAAAAAAAAACAGGTGTGACTCGCCTATTCTGGTTTAGATCCAGCAGGGTATTTTGCAAATCTGTAAGCCCTAAAATTCGACCTCTAGGTTTGAGCAAAGGTGCTGCTGATTTAGATGGATCATAAATTAGTAATTTTCCTATTAGATTTGTTATGTTAGATTTTTGAAAATGAAAGTGTGATCCTGCTTTCTTGGCTCATTTGTGTGAAACTGTACATCTTAGACGTTGGTTAAGGTGTCAAGTGCGACTGGCTCAGTTTAATGTTTACATGTCTAAAAACCCCTTCCATCCTTAACAAAACTTGATTTCTTTGAGCATATGAGAGGATGCTGAAAGTTCTCAACCCAACCAACTTCCTGAGCACTGTTTTGCCACTGTAGGTGAAAAATGTTAGTTTTTGTTTGCAAAGTTCCAATTTGGGCAGCTTGAATATCGGCTGAAACAATTGCTGAGACACTATAGATATCTTAAGGAACGTGTTGGGTGTATAATCCTCTTGCAGCTGGGAATGCAGAAACTGTCAGCCAAGTGGGTGTCCAAATGTTTGAATGCTGATGAAAAACATCAAGTGGACACTTCCAGTTGATTTTGCAGAATTTTCAGCAAGCTGGTGCCAACTTTTTTTTGTAACAACTGCTACAGCACTATGATTCTGAGATAAAACAACAAGGAGGCATTGAAAGAAAAAAAGGAGAGGGAAGCTGCGGAGTTCTTTTTGCAAGATAGGCACGTTGGATCTCTCGGAGAGAGAAAGAAATGATGGTTACTGTGGATGGGCAGACTAGATGGGCCTTTGGCCTTTATCTGCCATCATGTTTCAATGTACCTACTAACAAGGTTGGCAAAATGATGAATGTTTTAACGCAGTTGGGGTTTCAGTGCAGACCATCCACCCTACTCACCGGATCTTGCTTCATCTGATTATTTTCTGTTTCCAAACCTTAAAAAGAGTTTGAAAGGGTGACGATTTTCGAGTAGTTTCGGAGGCGATTGTAGCAGCGGAGCAGTATTTCGGTGACCAGACATCAGAGTACTTTTTTTTGGGGGGGAAAGGTTACAGAAACTTCAGACACGCTGTGCCAAGTGTGTTGAACATAGTGGTGAATATGTGGAATAACTTGTATGTCAACAACAAAGAATTCAACAAAACTGCAGTGAAATATCAAGTCGGAAGACAAAAGAAAAAACTGCAGTGATGATGTACAAGATACCAAGTCTTTAATGAAAAGTCATAAACAATATGTATAAAAATATAAACATAAAACAGTTTGTATCCAAAAGGATTGATGACCCCGGACCTGACAAGGTACATGTTTCGAAGAAACACTCCTTCCTCAGGGGTCCGAGTGTGAGTTAATACAAAATAACCTGATGGATAACAACTGGATAAAAACTGGAATCAGCAGTAAACAGCTGCATTTTTTTTTTTTGTCTTTGAATAACTTGTAAGTTTCATGGTGCCACATCGTTCCCTTCTTGTTGGGCTGAGAACTTTTGTTTAATGCTTGAAAAGTAATGTTTACGTGTTTCTTCATATGTTTAGGAGGGATGTGCCTAGGAAAAACTTTTTACTTTCCCTATTTTTGGATATTTTATTTTTTTTTTCCCACATATTGAGGCTAATACAGACTTTTTAAATTCACATTAATATTATTTCATGCCTGTTAATTGTGAAGTAAATGTATAATAATTTTTTTTTAATTGCTCATTAAAGGCTTCTTTTACTAAGGTGCATTAGGGCTTAAAGCGCAAAATAACGTGTGCTAAATTGCCGCACGAGTGCTAGACCTTAATGCCAGCATTGAGCTGGTATTATTCTAGAAACGTACCACGCGCTAAAAATGCTAGCGTACCTTAGTAAAAGGAGCCTTAAAAGTTTTAAGACATAGTGAATGCACATTCTTGTGGTCTTCAGAACTTCAGATGCTATCATCTTTAGGTAATATTTTCATGTGCCATGAATTATCTACTGCAGTATTTGTGTTTTGCTCCACTATATGTAGAAAAGAGGGGTCATCAAATAAATTGTATTAAGTTAGTTGAACAGAAGGCATCGCTACATCACCTATTTATAACTTGTTTGAACTTTATTTATCCCAGGACAAGCAGGCATGATATTCTCACATATGGGTGACGTCATCTACGGAGCCCCAGCGCGGACAGCTTTTCAAGCAAACTTGATTGAAGTTTCAAGTTTGCACACTGCACCACGCATGTGCTAGCCTTCTCGCCCACTAGAGGGCGCATCCCCACCTCGTGGTCCTCAGTTCAATTTCATCTGCGGAGCCAGAAGCCCTGTGGAAAATTGTGCTCGTGTTTGCCTTCTGTCGCCGCGGCTGTGTACGGATTTTCGACGCGGTCGCTGCGTTTTCTACTGTTTCTTTCCTTGTTTTCTTCGTTTTTCAAAAAAAAAAAAAAAAAAAAAAAAAGAAGCCTAGATACCTAACTATACCAAGGCTGCTGACAGCTTGCCTCTGCCCTTTCCCAGCCTGGTTCACATTTTTCTTTCAGTGACTCCATATAGTTCTAATGCTGACTTTACTTCTTCTCTTTGGCCTCAGTTGCTGTTGCCCTCGTTCTTCCCTCCGTCTCGGTCAGTATTAGGACCCACTACTACAGACCTAAGTCCTTACATCACTGCTTCTGCTCTATGGAGACATAGGTGGTAGGGTATAAGGCTTTTATTGGTCATTCAGATCAGTAGGAAGTTTTAAGAGAATGAAAAGTAGAAAAGAAAGAGTATGGGGGGGGGGGGGCAAAGAGAGAATGAAGCAGATTAATAGGAAAGGAAGAGAGGGGGACATGGGTGAGTTCAAGGAAGGGATGAAGAAGCATGCAGTTTTAATGTGTCTGAAATCCAATGTGTAGAAAATCAGTTTAGTATATGTTAACCTATGGATTAATGCACATGCAATGTTTTAATGCTGGCAGGATTGGTTATTGCTTGTCCAAACCTTTTATTAAATTAAAATGAAACAAAAAAATCCAAAAGAAAAATCTGAAAAGGAACCAAAATTTTTTTTTCACCGTATACATCCCTGGTATTTCAGAGACAGAGCAGGAAACTGGAAGGAAGGGGAAAGAGAAACTACTGTAGGTGGGAAAATAGCAGTAAACAGGAAGTGAGGGAGAAGATAACAAGAAAAACAGGTTGGAGTTAAGAAGTAAAAAAAAAAAAATTGGAGCATTAGAGCCAGGCTGTTATAAAAGATGGGTAATGAGAATAAACTCAGTACCTCTTTCACTCCTTTTGTTTTCTATTTTTTTTTCTCTGACATATCAAGCAACAAAGTACTGAGGAAGCCTTCACATAGTTAGAAAAGCTCAGTTTCCAAAGTGATTTCTATGAGCCAAAAAAACAAAGAACTTTCCCTTATGTAAATTAATGTCTGAAACCTAAATTCACCTAAATGTCCACTTTGGGCTAGATTCACTAACCTCTTTTCCGTGTCCGATCCGTGCCCAATTGCATGCAGACTAACAAATTCATTTAAGGCCTGCATGCAAATGGGGGCGATCGTTGGCACGCCCCCCACCAACCACACGGATCGCTGGAGAGCGATCCTTGAGCATGCGCAGACTATCTTCCTAGATTGTAGATGGTCTGTCATGCGCTAGTGGTTCTTTGTGCCTGTTTTTTTTTTTTAACTTCACGAGCCCGTGGTTTTAACCCGCTTTTAAACTCGCAGGTTAAAACCACAAGCTCATACTGCGGGGAAGGGCTGGAAAGTCGGGGCTGAGAGCAGGGCAGCCAGAGCAGGAGAATCGGGGCAGAGAGCAGGGTTTTAGAACAAGTGACTGGTCCTCACCAGTCGCTAGTTTTTTTGATCGGCCAGCCAGTCAGTGAATCACGTCCTTCCTGCTTTGCATACTGGTTCCCCTCATTTGTATGCACAGATCTTTATTGGATCGGAGGAGAGGTTAATGAATTGGGTTGGAGGGAAATCGGGTCGCAAAAGGCCGCAAAAGGCTCACAAACCGATCGGTACACGATCGGTTTGCTTAGTGAATCTAGCCCTTTATTCCTTCACAACACGCGGACTTGCTGAACCAAGAGAAAATGTATCTTGTAGCAAGGAGAAGGAAAAGTCTGCACATAGGTTGCATTTTCAAATCTATCTGTGCACTTTTCTACCAAATTCTACTTGGAGGAAAAAGCAACGATGTTCAGAATGCCTGTCCGATAAGCCTGCATCCATGATTGTGATGGTGTTGATGACAACTTTAACGTTCCTTGGCCTCATCACTAACACCTATTCCGCATTATGTCTCTGTCTTGTCATATTAGGTGCACTTTGGACAGAATTTTTGTAATTTTTCTACTTACGTAGGATTGTTGTATCTTTGCAAGATGTCTGAAATTGTTTAGGCATAGGAGCTATAGATGTTTCTTAGCAGGTTGGATTTTTTTGTTCTTTTATCAACAGTTGACCCTTTATAATGTTAATTTTTCTTTGTTCGTAGAAGATAGCATGAGTTGTCTTAAATCTGTAGAACTGTTCTAAATGTAAAACATAATTTGTGCAACCGAATGTCATTGCAACACTGTGCACAAGAGTTGTGGCAGCTCGAGTAATGTAGAAAATTGAGCTGGGACTTAAGACATGAAGTATTTTAGACAAGGTTCTGCTAAATGCGGAGCCTTTAAAATATTATGATATGCAGACGTGTACATGTTTTTACTGGCATGTCCAATGGGAGCAGCAATTTCTTAAAATGCTGCATGTGGGAGAAGGTACTCTGATCTCTCCCAATTATGCATGGGAGCAGCTTTTCAAAATTGCTTTAGTTGACAGCCAGGCAAGACCCACCTTCCATCCTGGCTCTTATCATGGGTTATTGATAGTCCAGAGAGAGCAGGAGTAATCCCCATTCGCTCCTGCTCCATTTGGGCTGGGTTCAAAATGTTGCCAGCTGAACCCTAGTAGTAGTAACGTGAGACTACCTCTAAGGAGTCTGCGCTATTTTGAACCTGGGCCCAAATGGGGCATGAGTGAATTATGATTGCTCCTGTTCACAGTAGACTACTGGGTACCCCTCCCCCCAGTTAGAGCCAGGGGAGAGGGGTGGTCTTGATGTTGGGAGCTGATGGAATTGGCCTGTGCACCTTCCCCTTTAGACTGGCACTGGCAGGTGTAAAGGCTGATGTCCCAAAGCCTTTGGTCAACACACACACAATTTTGCAAAATGAGGAATATATGTCTACATATTCAGCCTGCCCAAGCCACACTTTACTCACCCCACCATTCCTCCTTGAAATCGCTGCATCCTAGGTTCTACCAATGTAAACAGTATTTCAGAACTGCTGCTTGCATGTGTATGTAATGTAATATGTAAATGCTGCTTTTTGTGAGTCTAAATACTTCTAAAGTGATCCCCCATAGTGTGATTTGAGTTACTGGGGGGATGCTTTTGCTTAGGCCTGGATTCTGAATGTCTGTCTTGGTACATAGTATCTGTAGTCTTGTATCTTCAGTTTGTTGAAATCAACACTACAAGTACATTAGAACATAAGAATAGCCCAGTAGCCCATTCTCACGGTGGTCAATCCAGGTCACTAGTACTTGGTCAAAACCCAAGGTGTAGCAATATTCATGCTACCGATACAGGTCAAGCAGTGGCTTCCCCCTTGTCTTTCTCAATAACAGACTATGGACTTTTCCTCCAGGAACTTGTCCAAACCTTTCTTAAAACCAGCTACTCTATCTGCTATTTCACCAATGCTGAGTTAATCTTTACAGTAATAAATCAGGTTGGATCACATTCATACTCTTCTCAAAAATTTGCGGCCTCTTTTACAAAGCCGCACTAACGGCCCAGAAGCCCATAGAGATTTAAAGGGCTTCGAGGCTGTTGCCGCGCGGCAGCTGCTAGCGCGGCTTTGTAAAAGAGGCCGTTAGTGTGCTGGTTTTGGAGTCTAGAACACATTATTCTCTCCTCACTGACTGAAAATTGTAGAAAATCATAGACATAATGAGTAGTGAAATTCTAGCTGGCATTTACTACTTGCATACTTGGATTTCATAGGCACTAGGGTGACACAATTTCCCAATATACTATACTGTAGCTGGCTTAAAATAAACTTTAAGAGGACTTGGATTAGATTCTAAGTTTGATGTTTTGGTTTTGCAGCTTTCCCTCAGGATGGCAAGCCAGTAGGAGGAGATCCAGTACATGTGATTAAAGTGGTAATGTGTATCCTCTATAATAAAACCCTAACCCGCGCATGCGCAGTTGAATAGTATGATCCCTGCCGCTGTGATTTGTGCTTCCGTGCCGTGTTCCATGTTCCGTTTTCCGTTTGTGGCTTGTGTGGCGTGCTTCGGCTTGCGGCGGTGAGAGCAACGGAAGGAGAGTGTCCTTCGAGGTGCTGCGAGGTGTCCAGCTGCTACTGCTGCACAGGGAAGTGGAGGGGGAGAGGGGAAAAGGGGCTGCTTTGGGGGGAGGGGTGTGCTGGGGGGGCAGGCAGCAATCTTGAATTGCTCAGGGGGCCAGAGAGAGATAGGCAAGGGGCCAGGGAGACAGACAGACAGTGGCCAAGGAGCGAGAAAGACAGACACATCTATTCTAGCATCTGTTAATGTAATGGGCTTAAAAGACAAGTACTGTATAAAAACTTTGAAAAAAAAAAGGGTTAACCATAGGTTTTAAATAAAAATAACATTTTTTAATGCACTGACTAAAAGATCAACACTACTTCTATGTTTTTCTGAATTTCCTCTGTTTTGGTACTGGTTACATCATTCCACTGCTTGTAGCTGGGAGTCTTTTCCCACTTATCTGACAGACTTTAGGGAGAGCATATAAGCTGTAGGGCATGAATCGCCCTGAAAATTGACCATACCAGAATACCTGCAAATTCTAAAGGAAAGGGTGACACATGTAAGGAAATTGTTACAAAGCTTAAATCATGTGTCCAGCCTCTGGTGTTGGCGTTGATTTTTGTAAGGGCATACAATGTGTAGACCCTGAAGTTAGAGGCAATATCTACTGTGAATTTTGAGGCAGTGTGATTTGTTTTGTTTTTCCTAACTGCATGATTTTTTTTAGGAATATCATGAAAATGGAACACTATTTACTGAACTGAAATTTTACCAAAGAGCAGCAAAGCCAGAGAACAGTAAGTACCTCCTCCTGAGTGCATTAATTGTGCATTAATTGCATAAGTAGGATTTTTAAAACTATTTTATGAGTATCTGGCTGACGTTAAAGAGGATGAACTAAAATACAAAGAGGAAATTTAGTATATGCGATAAAATGATATGTAAGGGCAACCCCTGGTAAATCGGAAGATTGCTCACCTAAAATATTTCTTGATTTCGTCCCTGGTCCTGAATCAGTATCTAAATGGTTCACAAAAAGAAAAATAGGGTTGTCTCAAGGCAATCCATTGCCTGAGGCGAGGGATGAGATGCCATGTCCCCCCATTCCCCTCCACTGTCGACTCCCTCCTCAGAGCTTACAGTTGGGGAGAAAAGTAGAGCAATAAACTACAAACTGCCAGGAGCCAAGCAATTAAGTTTCTCCCAAAATCATGAAAATACATAAAAACCATATTATATGACTATAAAGCCAAAGTTGAATGACCTTAACTTTATTCTGTGCCCTCTCTGGTCACTGTAGAGGGGAGGTGCGGTTCTGAAGCTTTTTCCTCCATATTATTTATTTTATAGGTAGATTACAGCTGAAACACTGATACTATGTCATACCCTAATGGAGTCAAGACTCCACACACAAATGCCTCATTCATCCACAGAGATTGAACTTTCTGGTGCTGGCGGCCGTTAGGACCTAGCTGCACGTCTCTTGAGGCCTGGGGTAAGGACCACAAGTACTCGCAGAGAAGTCAATTGTGTGTAAATTATACAGGGTATAATTTATTCATTCAGACTATTCCTGATTAACCAATAAAACTTTTCCAACAAGAGGTACAGAGAAGAATTAGAATGTTTCACTTTACAAACTCTACAAACTCATACAAACTCTAGTGTCAAAATCAGTGTTAGCAACAGAAACTCCCTCCACTATCAGACAGTCTGTGATGTAGAACAAAATCCTGCAAATGAGCATTCATGCTCAAAACATGCTGAACTTCGGATGTTTCATTTAGACTGGTTTAAGCCAGTCTAAATGAAATATTTTGGGGGTTTTGTTTTTTGCTGCTAATGCAGAGGCTTTCGGCCACAGCTTTACTGTGCATGGAAGCAGTGACCAAAAATTTTATGCTAATCAAAATGAACCTAAAATTGAATCTTCAAATACTACCAGGATGGATTCTATGCTGTGTACCCTCTCTGAATTCTGATAGAACATAGTCTAACCTAGAAATCCCCAATTTGATCACACACACTTATCCATAAATGTAGGCAATCAGTATTGATTAATGACTGATCTATAATTAACACAGAGCATTGGGTGATGATCTGTCCCCTTCAAGATAGGTATTATAACTGATATTCTTGCAGTCTAAAGGAACTATACTTCCTTTCAAAGAGGAGTAAATTAAAGCAGTCAGCAATTCCAAACCAGGTACACCTGACCCTCTAACAATAGCACAAAGGATAATTCTCTCTCAATTGGAGTCATGATCACTCCTGCATTCCTGACATCTTTCCCATTTTATACCGCCCTGATTCTAAGGTTTTAGTATGAACACCTTTCTTGTGTACGTTTCACATCTGCCCTTCCAGTAATTTCTGTCTAGCGCCAATGTGTGAGGATATAAATGCCTCGGTGTTTTTGTTGCTGAAAAAGTGTTAAGGACGTTTTTGATCAATATATGCTGCTCAGAAATAATATTCATCTAAAGAACTGCAGTTTACTTTAAGCAGAGGACATGTCTGGTTTATGGTGTATTAGATTTGTTGAATTGTCTGTTTTTATAAAAGAATTCAATCCGACCTACATTAAAATTAAATAATAGGAAAAAATGATGATAATTTGCATTTTGATGCATAACGAGATGGAGTAATCTAGCCTTTAGGAAATATCATATAGTTTTGGAGGGATTTTAAATTTATTTCATAGTTTAGAAATTTTTGAATAAGTGGTTTGCAAAAGCCCGAAACCACTTGTGAATTTTGTATTCTTCCAACTTTATGACCTTTTTTTTTTTCTTTTGTTGACCCAATAGATTTGTCTGTATACCACATTATAAGGGATACATTTGGCTATTAGAATTAACTTTTTTAAGATCACTTGTTTATAATTTTTTCAATTTTGGTGATACTGCAACATAACTACTATAAATTTTACAGATAATGCTTCAAAACTGGATTGAAATTGTCCAATCAGCTTGCATTATTTCTGACCAATCAGGAAGCTGCTTTCATCAGCTAGTCACAATCCAGACATCTAGGTAACTGAGCAGCTATAAAAAGCGCAGGCCTCAAACCACTTTCTGCCTCAAACCATGAACAAGACTCGGAACCTGACATTGGAGGATCTTGTTTGTGTGTCAGTGATGAGCGAGGAAGGATTTTCGTGCTGCCAAATCACCAGCAAAGTTGGCTTAAGTCACAGCATAGTAGTAAAGATTATACAGAAGAAGAAAGTGACGGGTGATAGATGAGCCTCATTCTGGTCATCCACATGCATCAACATCACGCCAAGACTGTGCACTTGATGCATTTCATTGACTAATTGCAAGTTGACCTCACCTGAGCTACTGCATGAGTGGTCAGACAAGTGTCATGTCAATGTCAGCTCATCAACAGTTTTCAATGGTGCCTACGGTTTAGTCTGCAGGGCTGCAAAGCATGCAACTGACACCCAAAGGTGCAACCAGATCGAATGGGCATGGAAGCACTCAAGCTGGACATGTGAAATGTGAGAAAAGATGCTTTTTTGCAAAGAATACACTTCTTCTCACTCGCACCCACTTGAAGACATTTCCTAGAAAGGAGTTCAAGCCTGAGTGCCTCAACCTCACTGTGAAACATCCTTTGAAGGTCAAGTTCTAGAGCTGCATGGATGCCAGTTATGTTAGACATCTCATCGATGAAATGGTCAACAGGACCCAAGTACATCACAATACTGCAAAAGTGCATGGTGCCATCTTCTCAGCAGCTGTTTTCAGGCCAGTTCATGTTCTAAGATAATGCACCTTGCTATTGCTCCAAACAGGATCAACTGGAAGTGTCTAACAACGAGTCAAATCAATTAGCCTGCCCAATCTCTGGATCGGAATCTGATCAAGAATTTATGGCACATGTTGACCTGGGGGATATTCAAGAGACATCCAATCTCAAAACATGGGTAAATCGAGTCATTCTTTGCAGCCTGGAACCACATTGTCACCCATGACAATGGGTCTCTCAACTTGGCCAATGCCGACACGATGCAGACAGGTGATCAAGAACAGATTGTGATTCATCAAATACTGAACCATCATTGACACACCAAATGGTCTTTTTCAAGGCCACCAACATGAATATGAAGGATAGATGAAGCTCATGTGTACTTTTATGGCCAGCAAAATACATCACTTAATTTAGGCAGAAAAACGATTTAACATGGGAACTTTAATTAACAAATTCAAGAAATTAAAGACCAAACTAGAATAAAATGTTCCTAATAGCCAAATGTATCCCTTATAATGTGATGCACAGACAATCTACTGAGTCAACAAAGAAATTAAAATAAAAGGTCAAATAAACCAAAATTCACAAGTGGTTCCAAACTTTTGCACACCACTGTAAATGAACATTCAAAAAAGAAGAGTAACATGAAATAATTGGGATATACATAGACTGAAAAATTTTGGTTTTTATTTTTTATGCTTTTCAGAATTTGTTTCATCTATTTTGATTTTAATTTAAAAAATTTGTAATGTATTAGCCTTTTTTTTAATGTTACTAATTGACTTAGGGCTCCCTTTATCAACTTTTATGTAGAACTTTTTATCGTGGGCCGGTGAGGTAAATGCTCCAATTCTCATTGAATTCCTATTAGTGTCGGCATTTACCTCACCGGCCCACGGTAAATAGCTCTACTGCGGTTTGATAAAAGCTGACATTGTGTGCCAATTTTTTTTTTTTTTTTCTTCAATCATTGACAAGCAGGATTGAGTCGGGCACACAAACACTTGATGCTGGCACAGAACTGTTCATCTAGAGCTTAGAAGTTAGAAAGTTTTTAAGAATGTGTTTCCCTACTTTCTGCAAGAATTGGTCTCCTTCACCTCAGTTTTTATTCTGTCCTGCTGAATGAACGCATGACATATCTCCAAGCTAGTTGAATTTTTCATCCCATGCACTTCTGAGAGTTTTAGTTCTAAAGCTGTAAACAGAAATCAAGGAGGTGGTTCTTGCTGGAAAGGCTGCTCATGCTTGGAGAGTTACAACATTCAGACAAGGCAATGCAACAAAATGACCAGGTGTTCCTCAAGTGGCCCCGAGATCACTGAACATTACTGTTTGTGACTTTTTTTCCTTTAGGGGTACGTGAAAGACAGAGTGTAGGTACCTCCACTACCCAGAACTATGGATGATCTGCAGGAATGCATCACTGAAGCTATAAACGCGATCATAAGAACATAATAGCCTTACTGGGTCAGACCAATGGTCCATCAAGCCCAGTAGCCTGTTCTCACGGTGGCCAATCCAGGTCACTATTACCTGGCCAAAACCCAAGGTGTAGCAATATTCTATGCTACTGATACAGGGCAAGCAGTGGTTTCCTCCTTGCCTTTCTCAATAACAGACCATGGACTTTTCCTCCAGGAACTTGTCCAAACCTTTCTTAAAACCAGCTGCGCTATCCGCTTTTACCACATCCTCTTGCAATGCGTTCCAGAGCTTAACTATTCTCTGAGTGAAAAAAATTTCTTCCTATTGGTTTTAAAAGTATTTCTGTGTAAGCTCATCAAGTGTCCCCTAGTCTTTGTAATTTTTGATGGAGCAAAAAATCGATCCACTTGTACCTGTTCTACTCCACTCAGGATTTTCTAGACTTCAATCATATCTCCCCTCAGCCGTCTCTTTTCCAAGCTGAAGAACCCTAACCGTTTTAGTCTTTCCTCATACGAGAGGAGTTCCATACCCTTTCCCATCTTGGTTGCTCGGAGAGTCTGGTCCGAGCTTGATTATTGCATCATTGTTTGCCGAGGAACAGGTGGAGTGCACATCAAGTGTATGTAATCAACAGATACTATATGAAATTTTATGAGTTGTTGAAACTAGCCTCAAAGGTGAAAGAATATTCCAATAAATTTGGGTTTTGTAACCATTTAAAATCAAGGAGTGTTTTTGTGGGCACCCTGTGTGTGTCAATTGGAGGGGTGCCACTAGGATCTGACATGGGACCGTGTTTCAGCAATTTAAGGCTTGTATCGAGTCCTAGTGGCACTGCTCTGATTGTGACCTCAATAAATATATATTCCTCCACCCCCTCTTTGCTTTGCTTGTATCCGTGGAGAATTCTTCCAGTTCCTTTTGCCTTATTAAATGACATCGCCAATATGTGTGCCTTTACCAATCCTATCAGCGGAAAACACTTACAGGCGAGCAAATTTGTGTGTGGGGTTTTTATTTTTATTTTTTTAAAGCGAAGGGGATAACGGTACATATAGAGGTTTGCCTTACAGGACATTAAGCAAACAGGGTATGGACGTTTTAGGTTAGGTAGGGAACACTTACAGGTCATGGACCTGGGGGGGCCGACGCAGGAGCGGATTGGCAGGCACGATGGACCCCTGGTCTTACCCGGCAGAGGCAATTCTTATGTTCTTATGTTACATTAGTTATTTAAATGTGTGGTAATAAATGTACATTCCTATGAAACAAAATTTTCTTCATCGGGTAGTCCATTGTGGTAAAACACACTTTTGTTCTTTTCACAGTCCAGAATTGGAAGGAGCAACATAACTTAGACTTTTTAGGAATCCCTACATATTGGGGATCAGGTTTGGCTGTCTACAATGGAAAAAGGTAAAAAAAAAAATTTGTCTAATACTACTTTTGCATCAAATTGTTCTTTTAATACAGTGAAGGCAGGCTGGCTACCAAAACCAAGGCTTCTACTTACTGTTGTAGATTTATAGCTATGGTGAACTAAAGTGCACTTTTAGATTACAATTACAACACACTAAAACTGTTAATGCATGTTATTAGTAAATAGAAAAGTTGACTAACTCTGCTCCTACTACTTATCATTTCTGTAGCATTAGCACTTAATCTGTAGTAATAAGAAATATCTTTGGGGGCCATTAAATGCACTAAACAGCAGATGACCATTGTAACTATTACTTGCTGACATGACGGCGCATATTAATTCACCTACCAATTCCGTAAGTCTGTTTATGGGGAGAGAGGTCAGGAGCTGTTCATTCACTTACCACGTGCTGTCTTGTTGCACATACCACCTTCTTGTATAGTGGTAGGCCCACTCTAAAACATAGATAAATCATTGCCACCATGAAATACCTTGCTTTAATTTACTTTCTTTACTTAAAGAATGGTAGCTTTTTTTGGTGTCAGGTCAAAACCGCGGAAGACAAAGGCGCGCGGGGACAACTGAGCGCAGCGCGGAGGTGTGCGCCGAAGCAAATAACTGATTTTAGGGGCTCCCACATTTTACTGAAAACTTCACTTTTTCCCTAAAAACAGGGAAAAAGTTAAGTTTACAGTATAATGAGGGGGGTTACAACCCCCCAAACCACCCACAACGCTGCCGCGATCTGTATTAAGTAAAGTGGGGGGGCTCCCCAACAAAAACCCCCGTCGGAGCCCCTAAAAACTGTCATTTTCTTCAGCGCGCACCTCCGTCTTGCGCTCAGTTGTCGGCGCGCGCCTTTGTCTTCCGCGGTTTTGTCTATGAACCCTTTTTTTAACAGCCCCTGCTAACTTAACCCACTGTCTCTCTTTGTGTGTGTGTTTAGCTTGTCATAGTTTTAATCTTAATGGATTTTTATCCCTTTTTTTTTTTCTACATCACTCCAAGCTTTGGAGCTGGGGCAATAAGTTAAATACATTAAATCATTTGGTGCCCAGTGTTTGAGAGCTAGTTACAAATGTTCACTACTACTTTAGTGATTATGTCCTTTTTCATGGAACTGATCTTGCCTTAATGTGCACTAACATAGTAATTCATGTTAGTAATTTTAGTTGTTAATTATTGATGCTTAATATTTTAGTGCACAATTTCTCATTTGGAGTGTTGCTAATTTTAACAAATTGAACAATGTCAGTAGTTGGACTAGGCCTTGTGGTTTTTCATGAACTTTGCAGAAAGTGGCGTTGCAGCAGGGGTAGACAGCTCTAGACCTTGAGAGCACTAAACGTCTTGTGTCTGCAGGCTATTACTAATGAATAAACAGACTTAAAGATCTCCATCTGTAAACTTTGGAGGAAAGGGGAGATATGATAGACGTTCAAATGCCTACGTAATATAAATGCGCATGAGTTGAGTCTTTCATTTGAAAGGAAACTGCAATGAGAGGGCATAGGATGAAGTTAAGAGGCGATAGGCTCCGGAATAATCTAAGGAAATACTTTTTTACAGAAAGGGTGTTAGATGCATGGAACAGTCTCCCAGAAAAGGTGTCTGAATTCAAAAGGGTCTGGAATAGGCACATGGGATCTCTCAGAGAGAGAAAGATATAATGGTTACTGTGGCCTTTATCTGCCATCCATATTTCTCTGTTTCTATGTGTAAATCTTTTTCATGTATATTAGGGATATTTCGGTAGTCCAATAGTCTTTAAAATGTAGTCCTTGGTATTCTTTGAGCGCTTTCTGTAAACATGACAAAATTTGTTGATGAGTTCATCATGCAGCGTTTGCACAGTGAAATGCCCATTTGTACTACTGATAAATTTTTGCATCAATATTTATAATGGCCAGTTTTGAGTCTAATCTTTTTTTCATTGTATGACAACACTTCAAATGCTGGCACCTTGACTTCTTGTTTGAAAACTTGGCTTTTGTTTTCACAGGTACAGATTCATGGTGATGGATAGAATGGATAACAACCTCAACCAAGAACACCCCGACGGCAAATTTCCAAGGGAGACGGTTAAGAATCTAGGCATTCAAATAGTAAGTATGAAAAATGGTTTGAGCAATAATGTGTACCGAAGTCAGCAATTTACTGTCAGCAAGTACACTTTCCCCCTCCGTATTCGTGGTTTCGTTGTTCACGGTTTCAGTTATTCGCGGTTTTTTGTGTGTAGGCTCCACCCCCAAATTTACATCACAGGAAGTCGCTGCTCCCAGCGATGCATAGAGAAAATCGATCCTCCCAGTGATGCACAGAAAGAATCGATCCTCTCAGTGTTGTACAGAGAAAATTGTGTCACTTTCTTCACAGGAACAGGTAAGGTTATTTGCAGTTTTGTGTCTTTATTGAGGCTTTTTACAGAAAAACCGCAAATAACATATGTAAAGTTATTTGCGGTTTTTCTGTATTTGCAGCCATGATGATCCCCTATCTCCGTGAATACGGAGGGGGAAGTGTACGCTAACTCAGGGAATGACTGTGCATTTTCAATATGAATCCGAAGTCTGATTGCAAATGTTTGGCTGAAAACTTCTACAATGTTATTTCCAGACTGTGCATTTTCAATATGAATCCGAAGTCTGATTGCAAATGTTTGGCTGAAAACTTCTACAATGTTATTTCCAGATGTGCTCAGTATATACAAATTAGTCCCACTAGCTATTTTTTTAAAAAAATCTATTCCTTCAAGTCTCTTTTCCACCCTTTTGTTATGTTCCCTCCCTCATCCTAAATTTATATGATGTATCCTTTTTCGTTTTTCCTTTTGTAGCCAATATTGCTCTATAGTACCTCATTATTGTTTGTTCCCCTTTTATTATAACCTTTGAAACATTGTGCAAATGTTTTTCATTTTATGTAAACCGCCTAGGCATTTAGGCAGTATATCAAATGCAATAAACTTAAACTTTGAACTTAGGTACCATAAAAGAAAATAAAAAAAACCCCAAAACATCCTAGAGAAAACGGCACAAAAACAAAGCCATAGGGATGCCTTTGTGGTACCATTCCTAGTAAACTGGCCACACGGACATGGGCATTCCATGTCAAGTGGACCAGGAGCCCAGGCTCGACCCCCCTTGAAATCCAACCAAATTTTACAGGGGTGTTATCTATGGTCTCAAATGAAACTCTGCAAAAGTTTTTGGATCTATCTCAATTTGGTCAGGAGCTAGTGATGGTTAACCAAAAGCAATTGATCCACTCCAATGCTTCGTGTGACTTAAAACGCCAACTTTGCGTAAGTACTGCGGCAGAAGGAAACTACCTAGGAGTCTGAAATTTTGCAGTTTGGTACAACACCTTGGGGCAAGTTTCTGTGCCAAATTTGAAATCTTTTGTGAACATGCTTCCATTTCTACAGGTCAGCAAAGTAGGCAAAAAAATTTATGAATGAAAATTTTTGGCACGGTTTGACTCCTTACTGCTGCTGATAGGTAAATCAGCTGAGGGTACAACTTTACCAGCAGACATGTACCATGAGATACTTCCAAGATTTGCAATATGAGCTCTACAGTCAAGTGAAGCTGAAGATATGACCATCCAAAAAATATGGCTTTATGCATTTATGCAAATTTTCACTTTTTTTCAGATTCATATGGTGTTATAAGGTCATGATGAATCTTAAAGCCAGATTTGTTCATACAGCTACTGTGCTGTGATAGTTGCAAGTCAGAACATGTTCAGAAAAGCTGCATATATCAGATATACTACTACAGCTATGTGTACATTCTTGTGAATCACATGATTATGCGTTTGGGCTCGCCCGGTCAGTAGAGTGGGCAGACCTGATGGGCTATGGCCCTTATCTGCCGTCATCTTCTATGTTTCTAGTTTGCGCAAGCCAATGCATGTTTTGACTGTCATCTTGCAAAAGTGCACAGTAAGTTTGTCAAATGCTGAGCATAGTACAAGACGAGTACTTGTGGCTGGCAAAGCTTGGTTATGAGTTTTCAGATCAATATAGTTCCACTGCACATTCATAATGAAGTGCCAATGACCCTTCAACATAACAATGTTTACGCAAGCAAGTAATGCTTATATTTAAACCATCAATTCTCATCAAAGAAAGGTCGGGCCCAAGATGAAACAGGATAGCTTCTATAGCAAAAAACATGCTCTTTCAAATGATATTAAAAAAAAACCACAACCCCCCCCATACACATTAGAGATATTTGAATCTGAAAAAACTGTGAAAATTTGCATAAATGCATAAAGCCATATTTTTTGGATGGTCATATCTTCAGCTTCACTTGACTGTAAAAGCTCATATTGCAAATCTTGGAAGTACCTCATGGTACTTGTCTGCTGATAAAGTTGTACCCTCCGCTGACTTACCTACCAGCAGCAGTATGGAGCCAAACTGTGCCAAAAATTTTCATTTGTGAATTTTTTTTGCCTACTTTGCTGACCTGTAGAAATGGAAGCATGTTCGCAAAAGAAACTTGCCCCAAGGTGTTGTACCAAACTGCAAAATTTCAGACTCCTAGGTAGCTTCCTTCTGCCGCAGTGCTTAAGCAAAGTTGACGTTTTAGGTCACATGAGGCATTGGAGTGGATCGGTTGCTTTTGTTCATCCACCCCTAGCTCCTGACCAAATTGAGATCCAAAAATTTTTGCATAGTTTCATTTGAAACCCTAGACAACACCCCTGTAAAATTTGGTTGGATTTCAAGGGGGTCGAGCGTGGGCGGTTTTCAGTATTGGTCCACTTGACATGGAATGACCCACATCCCAGTAGAGCAAGTGATCAGTGCAGTGGACTCGCATAAAGGACCCAGATACAAATTCTGTCGTAACACCTTTCTTTTGCATTTTGAGCCCTGTAGAAACACCTAAAATTGTGTATTGTTTGTTGAAAGCTTCTAAACGGCTACTAATGGCTGGGGAATCAATTCAGAGTGGTTTATATGAGTTTCTGTAAAGGTATTACATAGTGAGCTTAAAATCTTACTGTACACCACTACAAAAGCCCTCAGGAATGCAGGGGTATCCTTTTTAGTATAGTTGGTATTGTGTGAGTTTTTGGAAGGCTCACAATTTCCACCACAAGTGTGCTAGTTAGAGTGGGATATAAACCTGGGTCTAGAAAATGACACGGCGAGAAAATTCATCACCGTTCTCGTCCCCGCGGATAACTGAGAAACGATCCCATATCATTCTTTAGTGTCTATCTCAACCTCAATCTTTCTACACCAGCATTCTTCAATGCAAGACTTGAGGGTCAGTAGTTGTGCCCATTCATACTCTCTCTTTAAAGAATGAAATGGTTTCCTGCAGTTATCTACGGGAATGTTAATTAATTTTGTCACTGTGTGATTCTCTACTTGGGTCCCTATCTGCACAGTCCACTGCACTGACTGTTCTACTCCTGGGACCAGCTTGCTTCTCTAGTAGGAACGGCCACAATACATGAAGCTGTCACAGAGCCTGGAATGTACTAACACTGTCGCATCTTTGGAGTTTGGGAGAGGGTCAGTGACCACTGGAGGGATTAAGGGAAGATCATGTCTTAAGCCTTCTGGTGGTTATCTAGTCAGTTAGGGCACCTTTTATTACTCTGGTCATGATTGAAACGTGTAGGTGTAAAAAAAAAAAAAAATCTCAATTTTTACTCCTAGAATGTTTTGATCCTGTTCCATTTATCCCTGAAGAAGCCCACTTTCTGGTCCTGCCCAAACCCTGCCCCCAAGAGACCTCCTAGTGTTTTAGATGAACTGCGGAGACAAATGTCTCGAATCAGAGTTTTGAAAATTGTGACTTGGATGTTTTCCTGTGAAAACCATCAATCTGCCACTTTGTGCTGCTTTGGGGATGTTTTTCTCTTTTGAAAATAAACTCCATAGGCTGATAGCCTAAGTAGAGCTCAGTCTTAGGGCTCCTTTTACAAAGCTGCGATAGCGGTTTTAGCGCACGTGCTAGACACTAACGCCAGCATTGAGCGGGGCAATTCTGCGTGCGCTAAAAACACTGTCGTAGCTTTGTAAAAGGAGTCCTTAGTGTTCACAGCTATAAATTCTAAGTGTAATTACTAATAACCTATTAGCAAGCTTGCTTGCTTTTTTTTTTTTCTTATTATGTTGTTAACTCTTTATCACCCATTGCAGCCTAGTCAAAAAGCATTTAAAATAAACTGGCTTACAAGGCACTTTAGAGGTGCAGTTCTGCCTTTTTAATATTTTTCAAAATATTTTTGCTGTGAAAGAATACAATGCTCTGTACATAATAAAATTTGAGCCTTAAAGCCATAATCTGTTAATTAAAATGCAAAATTAAATAAAATCATATTGAGGAGGTAACATTTATAAAGGAGTTTTTAAATCTATATCACAGTAGTTGGCATGTAAAAGGACTGATGAAAAAGGCCTAACACAAAAGCACAGGTGGTATAATCAGGCAGGTACTTCTACATGACGTTGTGCAGAGCGCAGGTGGGATGGCAATTTATATGCTTGCTTTATGCATTAACATTTGTACCTCTTTCCAAGCGAGCATAAATGTCAGCAACCTCAATCTAGGCACTATTTCTTTGGGATTTCTGGTGCTTTTTATTTTTAAAAAAATGTATGTTGGTTTATAAAATAAGTTGCAAAGAGACCCTTTTCTCTCTTCACACACAGGCCCCATTTTAAACCATTACCCTTGGAATATGCATTTCCAGAAAGGGAAAAAAAAAGGGTACAGTGCTTTCTCAGAGGCATCCTGTTTGATTATTCAACTGCCAAAAAAGATGACATTGTATTTGGCTCTCTGCTTATTGTAAATGAATATGCAAGGGAACACAAGACATTTTATCATGCATTTATTTCACCCTAAAATATGATGATACAGCATTTTCTTATGCTGTATGTATGGATGTTTGAGCTTGTCATCCACCCCAGGGCCAGCATTAGCCGTAGGCAGAATATCAAATAGGAATGAATAAATGCTTAATCTTTCTCAGTATAATTGAAAATCAAATTATCTTCCTATTTATTTCAGATCTTTCAAATGTTATTTATGCAGGCATCATTTCAGGTGAAGTGTCAAGCTCCAGTTTTCAAGAGCAAACAGCTGTTGTTTTGGGGGATTATAAGTAAAATATGATGATCAAACAATAAACTAGGTCGATTTGATATCAGTAAAACTAATTTATACTCATTCTTGCCAGATTTCAACTACCATGGTAAATGGGTTAAGTGCTAGTATGTAACAATCGTATACGTTGCCGTATTGAAGATACATATAAGGGGTAATTTTATGAAAGCTGCTTCCTGTGTATATGCGAGTATACTGTACACTCTAAAATGCTGTTTATAAAATTTCTCCCTTGTACAACTACGTGCGATGCACAAAAATACATCTGTTCTTGTAGACTCAGGTGTCAGCATGTTCAATGTCTGGGCAGAGTCGCAATTTGTGTGTACTTCAGATTGTGTATAATTTGCATGCACAATCTTTTGTCATCTTTCAGCATAAGTAAAGATCTTAATAGCTGTGATCTTGGCTGCTTTTGTAGGGCAATTTTTATAAAGATGCACAGATGCCTTATTGCTCCCCAACCTAGGTGACCTGTTTAAAAAAACAAAAATGCATTCCGCCTGTGGTCCCTGTGCTGACACCAGCCATTTAGTTTAGGCATGCTAGAGCTTACCTGGATAGCTATTGAATATTGATACTATCTGGATAAACTTTAAAGTGCCCTTGATTGTCCTTTTTTCATACATATAATATCAGGCCACATAGGAGGGAAGTTAATCAATGGACTGTAAAAGGAGGGCTTTTACTTCATCTTTATTTACTTTGGGAATTTTCCAACCTGCAGTACCTGACTCCCATGCTAAAGGACTAACGCTGCTTGCGAGCCACCTCGGTAGAATTGGCCACCAAGCAACAGCTTGATGTTTCAAGGTTATCTCTTACAGGGGCCGACAACTTGAAGAAACTGTAGCCTCTCGATGCCCCACTTAAGAGAGCCCCTGATTTAGCCCCCCTCCCTAACCCAGTAGTGTACTGCAACCAGCCCACCCTTCCCCTCGCCTGTACCTTAAAAATTCCCTGAGATCTAGTGGACAAGCAGAAGTGATCCCAGCTCGGATCCAAAACACTGTTGTTCATTAGCAGTAGTCTTGCAGTACTACCACTAGGGGTCATGTTTCTATATAAAGGCTTTTTTGCTGTTACAGTATATGGAAATATGATCACTAATTGTAATAATATAAGACTTACTAACTGGGGTTGCCAGTATCATTTTGTATCTTGATGAGAACATGAGCAACTGGGAATGGCTCCTGCTTGTCCATTGGACCCCAAGGGAATTTTTAAGGTACAGGTATGGTGGGGTGAGGGGCGAATTTGAATATTCAAAATTTGCCCATACATTTGTTCCTTAGCCAAGCTATACCCCTGGAAACACCCACATCTAGGACCTGCGTGACTAAAGCTTTCTTTCCTATTTTGTGTTTCTGGGAACAAAAGGCTATTACACAGGACTGCATGTGCGACTGGCCCTGTCATTAGGTGACTTACACATCCTTTTAGGAAGGTAGAATTTGAGGAATGGCAGCACAGCTCCAGAACTGGAGAGCATTACCCCCTTCGGGGCTTGCCCCCCCATATTACCTCCAGCTTAATTCAGGCCCAAAGCTATGAGCACTGTTTGGGACCTCCAAGTGCAAGCCCACATTCAAGTGCTGTTGTATGCCTCCTCCCTTTAACACAGGCTTCTGTTGGAGAGGGGAGATAAAACAACACTGCAGTGCTGGAATATGGGAGCACTGGCCTATACTTGAAAGGCTTGCACAGCATGCAGTACTTTTTCATAACTTTGGGCCTAGATCAGAAAGAGGTATTGGTAGTAGGAGGCTCGAAATGGGAGGGGAGGTGAGATGCTGGTCATTTGGAGAGGGGGTTAGGAGGAGGGGAGGAATGAAAAGAGGGGGGGGGAGTTGAGATTCCGGCCACTGGGGTGGGCATCAGAAATCCTTCAGTCAGCCCTGCCTGCATGTGGGGCATTTTAAAAATCTTTATCTATCTGGCAAGATCCTTTTGGAACAAACCAAAGGAAATTGACCCCAGAAAATTCACCGGAAAAGAGTCTAAAAGAAACCAAGAAAACACTGTGGAATGACGATGATCCTGAGATGGACTTTAATAAATGAATCAAAGGTCCAAATATACAATGAAAATCCAGGTTCCAAATGTACAGTAAAATAAATCCACATACAAATCAAAAGGACTTAGTCCGCTAGTGGTGCAGGACCCAACACTGTCCGTTTTTCAACATAATGTCTTCTTCAGGGGCCCCTAAGAGTCCTATGATGATGAATACGTGGAAAAATCTAAAATGTGGAGAGATGAGCGCTGCTGGAAACCAAAAGATGCTGGGAACTGATATGTGGACAGTGATAAGGAAAAAGCAAACGTGCTAAACAAATACTTCTGTTCTGTGTTCACAGAAGAAAATCCTGGAGAAGGACCAAGATTGTCTGGCAAAGTAACACGCGAAAATGGAATAGATTCTGTGCCATTCACAGAGGAGAGTGTTTATGAGCAACTTGAAAAACTGAAGGTGGACAAAGCGATGGGATCAGACGGGATCCATCCCAGGATACTGAGGGAGCTCAGAGAGGTTCTGGCGGGTCCTATTAAAGACTTGTTCAACAAATCTCTGGAGACAGGAGTGGTTCCCGGGGATTGGAGGAGAGCGGATGTGGTCCCTATTCACAAAAGTGGTCACAGGAATGAAGCGGGAAACTACAGGCCGGTGAGCCTCACTTCGATTGTTGGAAAAATAATGGAAGTGTTTCTGAAAGAAAGGATAGTGTACTTCCTTGTATATAATGGGTTACAGGATCCAAGGCAACATGGCTTTACAAAAGGTAAATCGTGCCAAACGAACCTGATTGAATTTTTTGATTGGGTGACCAGAGAGCTGGATCGAGGACATATGCTAGATGTAATTTACTTAGATTTCAGCAAAGCCTTCGATACGGTTCCTCATAGAAGGCTCTTGAACAAACTTGAAGGGCTGAAGTTAGGATCCAAAGTGGTGAACTGGGCTAGTAACTGGCTGTCAGACAGACGCCAGAGGGTGGTGGTTAATGGAAGTCGCTTGGAGGAAGGAAAGGTGAGTAGTGGAGTCCCTCAGGGTTCGGTGCTGGGGCCGATCCTGTTCAATATGTTTGTAAGTGACATTGCTGAAGGGTTAGAAGGAAAAGTGTGCCTTTTTTGCAACTGATGCCAAGATTTGTAATAGAGTAGACACCGAAGAGGGAGTGGAAAATATGAAAAGGATCTGCAAAAGTTAGAGGAATGGTCTAATGCAGGGGTGTCCAACCCGCGGCCCATGGCCCGCATGTGGCCCCAAGAAGTATTTTGTGCGGTCCCGCTCAAACTCAAGGGTGATGCGATGTTTTCTGTCTTGCTGGCGCCCTCCTCTATCTTCCTGCAGCCTATGTGCCTCTTGCGGCTGACCCAGAAGTGTTCCCTCTGAGGTCGCGACGTCGGAGGGAATGCTTCCAGATCAGCCACAGGAGGTGCATGGAAGCCGCTGCCCGCGGCTTTCAGCGAACGCTGCAGGAAGATGGAGGAGGGCGCTGGCAAGACAGAAAACACCGCATCTCCGAGGCACCTGGCAAGATGGTAAACACCCTCGAGCGTGAGCGGGGCCACATGCATCTTGCAGAGTGATGGTTTCTAGTGGTTTCTAATCTCGAAGGGCGGCGCGGAGTTCATTCATTCTCCCCACCACCTTCCCTCCCTCCTCTCCTTCTGTACAGCTCATAGATTTGAGGGAACTTCAGGGACTAACCCCTCACTTCTCCAGTCTCATAATGATCCAAGCTAGTCCCCTGTGCTAAAATAATCTTTAAAATCAACGGGCTTAGGAACTGGGAGTTACAGACACCAGCAGCAGTAGCCCATTAGGAGAAGGCAGAGAGGCTGGGGGCAGCAGTGAAGGAAACAGAATGAATGGAAAGATAGAGGGGAGCATGAGCCATAAGATGGAAGAATGGAGGGGGTGAAGGAAAGGGATGCAGAGGTGAGGAAGATAATAGAAATGGAGAATTGGGTGTCTGAGAGAGGGAAAGAGATGGTGCAATTGGGGAGAGAGAAGGGGGAGAACATACTGGGCCGAGGAAGCCGCCTGGACTTTTTTTTTTTTTTTAAGTACAGAGGGGAGGGTATTAAAAGAAGTGCTAGATTGGATGTGGGGAGAGAGCTTATAGGGCCAGAAACAGATGACAGAGAGGTGATGGCCAGAAACAGGCAGAGAGATGGTGGGCAATAGTCTGAAGGGAGAAAAGTTGGACCTGGGGTGGTGTGGAGGAAGAGGGAAAGAGATACTTGAAGGGAGATCTGTTGGGAAGAGAAAGGGAGAAATGGTGGATCTGGGTAAGTCAGGCAGGCTGGGAGAGAGAAGGGATGGGAGCAGTTGGAAAGAGAAAGGGAGAGAAGTTGGATTTGGGGATGAAAAGGAGGGAGGGAGAAATGTTATGCCTGTGGATGGAAGGCAGAGAGATGCAGCATCTCTTTTCCCCCTCCCCCCTCTATTTCATTGTTCAGCATCAAGGGGGGGAGGGAAGTAGAAAAACAGAAAAGAGAGGGAGCAAAATGTTGGACCATGGGGATAGAGGAACAGAGAGGGCATAGGAGGGCAGGAGGGAAGAGAGCTGGGATAAGAAGATGCTAGGAGATGGAAAGAAAAGGACAGGGAATTATAGCCTAACCAGAGGAGAGATGGAGGGGGATTCTTAAAGTGGTGAGCCAGATGGATGAGGTCAAAAGGGAGATGACAAGATGAGTGACAGAGCAGTGAGTACAGTGGTAGAAATGTGGTAATGGGGTGTAGATAGAAGAAAATAGGAGGCTGGGAAAGGAGTGAGATGGGAAATGGGAGAGTTAGGAACTGAGATGGAGAATTAAGAGGTAGCTGAACATTTAAAAAGAAGAAGAGTGAGAAAGAAGGCACGATTTGAGTGGACAGAGGCAAAAAAGAAAAAGTAAAGAAGGCTGAAAAGGAAAAATCAATACATTGGAGACAGGCATAAGAAGGAAATGGAACGAGAGAAGAGGAGAAAAAAAATGGACAGCAGACACTGGAAAGAGGATTACGGTAGTTGAAGACAGACAAAAATCAGAAAGAGAAACTGGGACCAAGATGATGGAAAAACAAAACATCCAGACAACAAGGTAGAAAAAAATTGTTTAATTTTGAATTTATTAACTGGAATATGTTAGCTTTGGGATAAGTGCATCACAATTATTTTTGTATTCAGTGGCGTAGTCATATACAGCTGATTTGAGGGAGGGACTGGAGCCCATAATTAGTGGATGGGCACCAGTTTCTCCCTGCCTGAGTGCTATTTATAAATACTTGAGCTAGTGGGGATTCCCAAGCCCTGCCAACTAGAGACATCTTCCTCCAGTCTTGCAACCCAAAATCTCCAATCAGCCAATGGCAATATCCTCAAGCTGCCACTGCTTTCATGCATGAATGCCAAGGGGGAGGGCAGGGAGGAGGGAAGGCAGCAGCTTTGCTGTATTGCTACCAGCTGCAGAACTTGGGAAGTTGGAGGGGGAGGAGGTGGCTGTCAGTTGGTGAGGCTTGGGGATCCCTACTAGCTACAGCAGGGGAGATATTCATTTTGAGGGAGCCTAAGCTCAAAGTGGGAGGCCCAAAAAAGCAGTAATATTTACCCTGATTAAACGATCCTCCACGTGCACTGCTAACAGCTGATTCAGCATCCCCGCTCTGATGAGGCTCGCCGTAGCTGTAATAGAAGTGAATGGGAAAACCAGGAGTGCACATCTCTGCTCATCAGAGTGGGAATGCGGAAGCCTGTGGCTGCTCCCACTGTCAGAGGTACACGTGGAAGATTACTCAGTCAGGGTAAGCATTACTGCTTTTTTGGGTTCCTCTCCACAGTGTCCCTTTAATGAAGGTTATTATTAGATACGTACATCTTCTATATTAGTGATTGCAAATTTGGGACCTGCTCAATCTTTTTTTTTTTTTGTTCATCGACTAGTGTTAGTGATTGTGCGGCCCCAGAAAATTTTTTTTCAGCCATTGCGTCCCAGGGAAACCAAAAGGTTGGACACCCCTGGTCTAATGCCTGGCAACTAAAGTTCAATGCAAAGAAATGCAGAGTAATGCATTTGGGGACTAATAATCGGAAGGAACCGTATATGCTGGGAGGTGAGAAGCTGATATGCATGGACGGGGAGAGGGAACTTGGGGTGATAGTGTCCAAAGATCTAAAGGTGAAAAAACAGTGTGACAAGGTGGTGGCTGCTGCCCCTGTACAGGTCCTTGGTAAGGCCCCACTTGGAGTATTGTATTCAGTTTTGGAGGGCCATATCTGGCGAAGGACGTAAGAAGACTTGAAGGTCCAGAGGAGGGCGACGAAAATGATAGAAGGCTTGCGCCAGAAGTCGTATGAGGAGAGACTGGAAGAAGACGCATGAGGAGAGACTGGAAGCCCTGAATATATATACCCTAGAACAGGGATCTCAGTCCCTCCTTGAGGGCCGCAATCCAGTCGGGTTTTCAGGATTTCCCCAATGAATATGCATTGAAATCAGTGCATGCACATAGATCTCATGCATATTCATTGGGGAAATCTTGAAAACTCGACTGGATTGCGGCCCTCAAGGAGGGACTTTGAGACCCCTGCCCTAGAGGAAAGGAGAGACAGGGGAGATATGATTCAGACATTCAAATACTTGAAGGGTATTAATGTAGAACAAAATCTTTTCCAGAGGAAGGAAAATGGTAAAACCAGAGGACATAATTTGAGGTTGAGGGGTGGTAGATTCAAGAGCAATATTAGGAAATTCTACTTTACGGAGAGGGTGGTGGATGCCTGGAATGCGCTCCCAAGAGAAGTGGTGGAGAGGAAAACGGTGACTGAGTTCAAAGAAGCGTGGGATGAACACAGAGGATCTAGAATCAGAAAATAATATTAAATATTGAACTAAGGTCAGTACTGGGCAGACTTGCACGGTCTGTGGCTGTGTATAGCCATTTAGAGGAGGATGGGCTGGAGAGGGCTTCAATGGCTGGGAGGGTGTAGATGGACTGGAGTAGGTTTTGACAGAGAGTTTGGCAGTTGGAACCCAAGCACAGTACCAGGTAGAGCAGGGGTGTCCAATGTCGGTCCTCGAGGGCCGCAATCCAGTCGGGTTTTCAGGATTTCCCCAATGAATATGCATGAGATCTATTTGCATGCACTGCTTTCAATGCATATTCATTGGGGAAATCCTGAAAACCCGACTGGATTGCGGCCCTCGAGGACCGACATTGGACACCCCTGAGGTAGAGCTTTGGATTCTTGCACAGAATTATCTGAGAAGGAAAAAAAAAATTGAATCAGGTTGGGCAGACTGGATGGACCATTCGGTTCTTTATCTGCCGTCATCTACTATGTTACTATGTAAAGTCCTATCTCAGGATCATCGTCATTCCACAGTGTTTTCTTGGTTTCTTTAAGATCCTTTTGGAACCAATTTTACAGTTTTTACATATAGATGTATGGTTAGCTATATACAGTAAATCTTTTTTTCAGATTTATTTGCTGAATTGAATGAAGCTTCTTTCATACACTTAGAGTATAAGGCTGTGGTGCTATTTAAATCTTGTTTTGAAAGAATTCTAGTAGTGTGGTAAGATATTTATGTTCAAATAGGCCATGTATCCCATGGGGAGTAGTTCCTATCTATCTCAATGTCATAACTTTTTCCCTAGGGCCACATCTAGAGAGAATTCTTGCTGTGCTGACTCCATTGTGTACATGCATGCCCTGAATCAGCCAAACTTACTGGACTATTAGGGTTCAGACGCTTGTACTGTGCCCTGTCTGACACCAGATTTTTATCTTCATTGGGCCTGTAGAATTTAGAGCAGTAGATGTGCATATCTAACAGTTTATTAGACTTATATTTGTGATCTGACTTTCTAAAATGTTTGGTTTTGTTTTCTCCAAGTATAGACAAATAACAATGATACTGTAATGTTCTCTATCTGTCATATAAAACAACCAATGGTTTTATGCAATGCAAATATTGTTAGAAATTCTTGAAGAGTCCTGAATCCTGATTTGATTACTGTATTTCTGTGAATCGCCACCTCGTCAACAGTTCTCAGTTAAAATTGTATCTGGAAATAGAGTACATTATAAAAGTCTTCCCAGTCATATATATATATTTTTTCACATTCTGCTCTCTTAAAAATACCGTTCAAATTGCATTAAATTATGAGTTTGTTTTGGTGACCTGTGCAACATACTTTGCTCTTTACTCCTGGGTGAAATCTGTACAAAGGAATCAAGGAAACTCTTCTATCTTGGCATCCCAAGTCCTCTAAATTTTCTTCACACTTCTACCTCTAACCCTCTGTTGTAGTTCCTTCCTATTTCTCCTACTGTAAACCGCGTCGAGCTCTAGGAACGTGGAGATGATGCGGTATACAAACCTAAGGATTAGATTAGATTAGAATTGTGCAGAAATTAATCATTTGATAGCATATTTATATCTCACTTGACCAAAATAATAATTGGTTCAGTGGATTGCAATCGCACAAAACCCATACATTAAGGCACTTAGTACAAATACTCAGATAAGTACATCCATATTCTTCCCCTAAACTAGAGGATGACACGAGGACAAAATTTTCTCTATCCCCACGGGAACTCAATTTCCTTGTCCCGTTCCTTCGAGTTTTGTCGCTGTCCCTGTCCTCACCCCATTCCTGTAAGCTCTACCGTAACTGACTAAGCCTTGAACACTTATGATTTTAAAGTGTTTGAGGCTTGTGCAGATGAGGACGGAGCTTACAGGAATGGGGCAGGGACAGGAAAAGAACTCGCGGGGACAGGACGGGAAATGAGTTCCTGTGGGGACGGGGAAAAATTTACCCCCATGTCATTAATACTCAAAAGCATTTAATCAGACTGGACAGCCTCCAGCTCAGTTAAATCGCTTGTGTCTGCCTGCCTATTGTTGTTCAGTAGCACTTAACCAGCCAGTCCTGCCAAATATTAGCACTGTCCTGTTAGTTCAAGGACAGAGCTTGGGGGGAGGGGGGAGCTGGTATTTCTTAGGGTGGTATTCAGATCACCAACCAGTTAAAAGTAAATTGATAAAGTTAAGACAACAAACAGGCTGGGCATGGCCCAGCATTGATTATCCAGACTTACTTCTGCCCACCGCTGTGTGCTGAATATTTCCTAAAAAGCAGTGTTTTCAAAGATCACCTAAATTGCATATAATCTCTGTGCAAATGTAAAGTTAAGGGAAAAGAATTCCAAAGTTTGGTGCCAATAGCCTTTTCCCAGGTTTTCAATCTAAAGGCATTGACAGAGGATACCTAAACTTTGTTGATCCTTGGTTCAGAGACTTTGTGACGGAACATGCCATACCACTCAATCTCCTATATATTTGAGATTAGGGCCTTGCAAAATTTTAAATGTAAACAGTAATAGCTTAAATTCTGAACACACCTTAATAGGGAGCCAGTGAAGTTTTCATTTTGAATCCCTAAATATCATTTATCCCAGGACAAGCAGGCAGCATATTCTTAACGCATGGGTGACGTCACCGACGGAGCCCCGGTACGGACACTTTTAACTAGAAAGTTCTAGTTGGCCGCACCGCGCATGCGCGAGTGCCTTCCCGCCCGACGGAGGAGTGCGTGGTCCCCAGTTTCTTCGTTTCCGCGGAGCGAAGAAGTCGCATGTGGTTTCAACGGCCGTTGAAAACATCCTTTTTGTCTTCCCGCTCGCGTTTTTTTCTCGTTTTTTCTCTTTTTCCCTCTTCGGGTTCTCTTTTTCTTCAAATTAAAAAAAAAAAAAAAATCTCTCGATTTTCTCGATTTTTGAAACCGGCCCCAGCGGGGCCTGTTGTCGCCATCCAGGCCTCCGGTTTTGATTTTGCGGAGGCCGTGTTTCCCTTCATGCCCCCACAACCGGGCTTTAAGAAGTGCCAGCGGTGTGCACGCCCGATCTCCCTCACTGACCCACACAATTGGCGCCTACAGTGTTTGGGTCCAGAGCATCGGGCTGGCCTTGCAAAATTTTAAATGTAAACAGTAATAGCTTAAATTCTAAACACACCTTAATAGGGAGCCAGTGAAGTTTTCATTTTGAATGCCTAAATATCATTTTTGTTGTCACATTTTGTTAAACTTGTAGATGGGACATCTGATAAACTGGTATTCCAAGCAAAAAAGTTGTAATCAAGAATTGCCAGGACTGCAAGTGTTTTACATTCAAATAAGATCTAATGTGTCAAAGTTGTTGTAATTGACCATAAATCTTTTTTTACTAGAAAATTCACCAGCTTGTCTATTAGACAGAACTCCTAATAAGACATCTAGCAGCAACTTGAGGCTCTTTTTGTTAAGCCGCAGTAGAGGTTTATACTGTGGTTCAGTGAGGTAACTGCTCAGACACTTGAAGGAATTCTATGAGAATCGGAGCAGTTACCTTGTCAGGCTGCAGTAGAAACCTCTCCTACGACTTTGTAAAACCTAGTGTTAATTTCTCAAAAAGTCTACTCTTAATTAGACAGGATTCTAGACTCTCAGAACCATCATCTTCTATCCAGAAGATTTTGATCTTCACTGAATTGTTCGAGACCTTTTTACACATGCTATCCATGATGCTGTATTTTTTCACTAATGGATGTCATTTCAGGAAAAAAAATACCACTATATCCTCAGAAATTTGCTAATTCTGAGGTCGTCCTTAAGACTAAATATAGAAATGAAATAGAACAGGTGATAATAGTGTTTGCTATGGAACACCACAGAATTTCTCCGGGCTAAAGCCAATAAGAAATGTTGATCTGGGCAAAAGCCAGTCAGAGATGTTGATCAGCTCAAGATTTTAAGCACTGCACTGATCACATCCTACCAGGACTGTGCAGTGCAGGAAAGCCACAGCACTAGCTGCATTTGAACCATAGAGAGCTGTATCATGCAACAGTGTTGGGAGAGAACTTATATGGACAGCAAAGGGCTTCAGGAAAGTAGGGGAAGAGGCAATAGTGAATAAGATGTGGAAATGGAGATTTGCTGGAGGAGATGGAGTATGGAGAAGAGAAGGTTGAGGGGATATATGATAGATGTCTTTAAAATACTGAGTGGAGTGGAACTGTTAGATGTGAATCACTTGTTTACTCTTTCCAAAAATATTAGGACTAGAGGGCATTCAGTGTAGCTATGAAGAAGTAAATTAAAAAAAAAAAGAGAAAATATTACTTTACTCATAACAGTAGCCTTACTGGGTCAGACCAATGGTTCATCAAGCCCAGTAGCCCTTTCTCATGGTGGCCAATCCAGGTCACTAGTACCTGGCCAAAAACCAAGGAGTAACAATATTCCATGCTACCGATCCAAGGCAAGCAGTGGCTTCCACCATGTCTTTCTCAATAATAGACTATGGACTTTTCCTCTAGGAAATTGTCCAAACCTTTCTTAAAACCAGCTACGCTCTCTGCTCTTACAACAACCTCTGGCAATGCATTCCAGAGCGTAACTATTCTTTGAGTGTAAAAAAATTATCATATTGCTTTTAAAAGTATTTCCCTGTAACTTCGAGTGTCCCTTAGTTTTGCAATTTTGACAAAATGAAAAATCGATCCACTTCTACCTGTTCTACTCCACTCAGGATTTTGTAGACTTCAGTCATATCTCCCCTCAGCCATCTCTTTTCCAAGCTGAAGAGCCCTAACCATTTTAGTCTTTCCTCATACGAGAGGAGTTCCATCCCCTTTATCATCTTGGTCGCTCTTCTTTGAACCTTTTCTAGCGCCACTATATCTTTCTTGAGATAGGAAACCAGAATCAAATGCAATACTCCAGATGAGGTCGCACCATGGAGCAATACAGGGGCATTATAACACTTTTAGTCTTGTTAACCATCCATTTTTAAATTATTCCTAGCATCCTGTCTCCTTTTTTGGCTGCTGCCACACATTGGGAGGAAGGTTTCATCGTATTGTCTACAACAGAGCTGTCCAATTCCAGTTCAGGTTTTCAGGATATCCAAAATAACATGCATGAGAGAGATTTGCATGCCAAGAAGGCAGTGCAGGCAAATCTCTCATTCATATTCATTGTGGATATCCTGAAAACCTGGCCTGCTAAGTAGATTTCGAGGACCAGAATTGACCAGCCCTGGTCTACGATGAAACCCAGATCCTTTTCTTGGGCGCTAAGCCCCAAGGTGGAACATAGCATCCGGTAACTGATTCAAGTTATTCTTCCTAATGTGCATCACTTTGCATTTGTCCACATTAAATTTCATTTGCCACTTGGACGTCCAATGTAATTAAACTCCTGGAATTTGTTGCAAGAATGTGGTGAAATCAGTTAGCTTCGCAGGGTTTTTTAAAGGTTTGGATAATTTCCTAAAAGAAAAGTCCATAAACAATTATGATGGACTTTGGGAAATCCACTGCTTATTTCTAGGATAAGTGGCATAAAATCGGTTATTCTTTTGGGATCTTGCCAGATACTTGTGACTTGGATTGGCCACTGGTGGAAACAGAATACTGGGCTTGATGGACCTTCAGTCTGTCCCAGTATGATAACTTTTATGTGCTTATGAATATGAATGTGGGGAAGGGCTGGGGACAGCAGAGGGGGTAGTATGTTTAGAAAGCAGTACATACTAATGCTCGAAGTCTGGGAAACAAGATACTAGTTCTTAGAAGCTGTGATGGGAGATGATGAGTTGGATATAGTGGCGATCACAAAGACATGGTTCACGTAGAACTGTGATTGGGATGTAGTTATACCAGGCTATAATCTGTTCATAAAAGACGGTAGGAAGAAAATGAGTGGGAGTAGCATTATATGTTAAAGATCATATTAAAGCCATGCAATTGCAGGGCAAAGAAGAGGCATTGTGGATCAATTTGGTGTGATATATAGGCCTCCTTCATAGATGGAAGAAGTGGACAGAGATATAGTAGACGTTCAGAATATATCTAAAAAAGGGGAAGTTTTATAAACAGGTGATTTTAACATGCCGGATGTTGATTGGGGTATTCCTATTGCAGGGTCTAATAGAAGTAGGGAGATCCACAAATTGTCTACAAGTTGGTAATGGAACCTACGCATAATGTTTATTAAAATCTTTATATACCGCATTTACAACCAAAAAGGATCAAAATGGTTTACAATATAACTCAATTCAAATTATGAAAAGAACTCCATTTCAATAGAAGAGAAAAAAAGAACATTTCTAATATATAATATCCTAATTAATAAATGAAATTAATTAATACAAATTTAAAAATTATAAAATATATAAATTATAAAAATTTATGAATTTTATCTCATCAATTTGAAAAGGCCAGTTGAAAAAAATGTGCCTTTAAATGTCTTTTGAAATTTTGAAATTCCTTCTTTCTCAATTCTACAGGCAAACTGTTGCATAATATTGGGCCTATATAATAAAATGCACAATTTCTAGTTGAGCCTTTGAAATATGAAGAATAGCTACTTTGTTATCATTCAGAGATCTTAATAAATGCCTAGGCGCATAGAATAACACCATTAGAGCATTGTTTGAGTTACAACCGTTATATTTTTCTATGTGCTAACATCAAAATCTTAAATTTGATCCTAAATTCCATTGGTAACTGGTGTAATTTTCAAATACAAAGGAGTCACATGATCACGAATATGTGTATGGCCTAACAGCTAAATTGCAGCATTTTGTACTGTTTGTAATCACTTCTAGTGCCCTGCTTTTATTCCTGCATATACTAGGAGCTCCTTTTACGAAGGTGCTCTAGCGTTTTTAGCGCGCACACTAGCCGAAAAACTACCGCCTGCTCAAGAGGAGGTGGTAGCGGATAGCGCATGCTATTCCGCGTGTTAAAGCCCTAACGCGCCTTCATAAAAGGAGCCCTAAATTACCATAATCCAATTTAGATAGTACAAAAGCATGAATTAAAGTACAGTGGTACCTTGATTTACGAGCATGATCCGTTCCAGGAGCATGCTCATAAACCAAAACGCTCATTTATCAAAGCAGAGTTCCCCATAGGATGTAATGGAGACTCGGCCAATTCGTTGCTACTGCTGCCAGCGACCGACATAAACATAACATTACTGGGGCACTGGGGCTCTTTCCACAGCCAACCAACCTCACTGGGGCCTTGCATCTTTAACTTCTTTTTCGTTCAGTGCTTACATTCATGCCGGCTTTCTCCTCCTTCATGCCGCAGTGCTCGTTTCAAGCTGCGGGCAACAGTTCCCATGTTCCCCCCACGACCGACCCGGAAGTCCTCACTGTGTCGCGGTGCCTACCTTCATGCCGCAGTGCTCGTTCCAAGCTGCGGGCAACAGTTCCCATGTTCACCCCACGGCCGATCCGGAAGCCCTCCCTGTGCTGCGGTGCCTACCTTCATGCCGGCTTTCTCCTTCTTGCCGCAGTGCTCATTCAAAGCGGCGGGCAGCAGTTCCCACGTGCTCCCCGCGGCCGACCCGGAAGCCCTCCCTCTGACGTTGCAACGTCAGAGGGAACGTCTCAGGGCCAGCCGCAGGAGGCATGCAGGAGCTGCCGCCGTGGCCCAGAGCGAACACAGCAAGGAGGAGGGAGCCGGCAAGAAGGCAATCATCCAGGGCGGCAGACGGAACAAACACATTGCCCTCGAGCGGGCCACACGGGGCAGCAGGTTGGACACCCTAAAAGGCAAAACTGAAGTGAAAGAGCATCAGAAAGCATGCATTGCAAGGTATGGAGAGGGGGATGCGGGATGTTTTACTTTGGGACATGCTCGTATAGCGAGTCAAGCTCGGTTTACGAGTTACAAATTTTACAAATGTTTTGCTCGTCTTGCAAAACACTCGTATACCGAGGTTTGACTGTATGTACCAATTTTACATCCAGAAAATCTTGAATAGCTCTAAGCTGTCTTAATGCCTCATCCTTTAGCAACTACAGACAAGACCTACTCTTCAAAATGCAAATGACAATCAGTTATAATTCCCAGATACTTAAAGCTATTTACCATCTTTATATGATAATGATATAATGAAAGATCTAATCTTATCTCCTGAGATACAGCATGCTACTGTTTTTTAATATATTTAATACTAATTTATGTTCACCCAACCATTCTTCTATCTTTTTTAGACCATCTAAAAGAGGACCCAAATCTAATGTTAAAGGAGATAATCTATAGACTAATAGAATGTTATCTGCATAGATATATGTACTAATTCCTAATTCCTGAATTAGTCTTGCAAAACGACTCAAAATATGTTAAACAAAATTTGCGATAAGGCCGAACCCTTTGGAATCCCACAATCTAATCTATCCTGAGATGTTGATTCATCAGTAACTACTCTAAAAGTACGACCTTGGTGCTTTCAAATGGGGAAAGTGTTTCTGATGTTACAGTGGGTGATCATCTGCCATCCAGTGATCACTGCATGGTTTGGTTTAATATTAAGACTGGTATAGAGAGAGCTCATTCAAAAGTAAAGGCTCTAGACTTAAAAACAAAACTAACTTTGTTCAAATGGGGGATTATGTCAAGGAATTGTTTTCTGGATGGGAACATCTGGCAGGAGTAGAAATTCAGTGGGCAAAACTGAAAGGAGTTATTGTAAGGACAACAGACCTTTTTGTGAGGCAAATAAGTAAAAGTAAGAAGAAAAGAAGACTGCTTTGGTTCTCAAAAGTAGTAGCTGAGAAGGTAAGGAATAAGACGTTAGCTTTCATAAACTACAAAAAAATCACAGAAAGAGGAAGACAGGGAAAGATATCTGGAAAAGTTAAGAGAAGCTGGTTGAGAAGTTAGGAAAACAAAGATACAAATGGAAGAAAAAATAGCTGACAGTAAAATGGGGAGATGACATTTTTTTAAAGATATATTAGTGATAGGAAGAAGTGCAAAAGTGGCATTGTGAGATTTAAAATTGAAGGGGAGGAATATATAGAAGCTGATAAAGAAAAGGCTGAATTGCTTAACAAATATTTATGTTCTCTGTTCCCGCTGAAGCACCAAGAGCGGGACCATAGAAGATAAAACTGAATAGGAATGCAAAAATAGTAGACCCTGATCAATTTCCAAAGGGTTGTGTTTGTGAGGAGCTAGCTAAATTAAAGGTAGACAAAGCGATGGGGCTGGATGGTGAACATCTGAGGGTGTTGAAGGAACTTAGGGAAGTTCTGGTGGCTCCGCTGACTGACCTCTTCAATGCTTATTTAGAGTCAGGAGTGGTACCGGAGTAGAGAGCTGCACGGGAACGGGGACGACGGGAATCCCGCGGGACCCGCGGGCATCCCATGGGTTCCCCCTTTGGGTCACGGGAATCCCGTGGGGACGCCCCTAGGGTCGCGGGGATCCCGTGGGGACGCCCCCTAGGGTCGCGGGGATCCCGTGGGGACGCCTCCGAGAGTCGCGGGGTTCCTGCGGGGCTGGATGTACTCAGTCGCGCGGCTCTTCTCTCTACCTTCTCTGCTTGCAGCACAGAGCCGAACGGAAGTCTTCCCGACGTCAGCGCTGACGTCGGAGGGGAGGGAGGGCTTAAAGCCCTCCCTCCCTCCGACGTCAGCGCTGACGTCGGGAAGACTTCCGTTCGGCTCTGTGCTGCAAGCAGAGAAGGTAGAGAGAAGAGCCGCGCGACTGAGTCGGGAAGACTTCCGTTTGGCTCTGTGCTGCAGGGTGCAGGTAAGGAGGAGAGTAGCCTCGCGGTTCGAGTGGCTACCAAGGGACGGGGCGGTCCGCCCTGCCACACCCCGCCCCGGTTGCAGCACAGCCGGCCAGGTCCCCTTACTTTTGTGGCACTTCCCCGACCGACCGACAACAGCCCCGGTCCGACAATCCTCCCTGCCCTGTAGCCGCGAATCTAAATTATCTTCTTACAGCAGCTGTAATAAGGTAATTTAGATTCGCAGTTAAGGGCAGGGAGGTTTGTCGGACCGGGGCTGTTGTCAGTCGGTCGGGGAAGTGCCACAAAAGTAAGGGGACCTGGCCGGCTGTGCTGCACCCGGGGCGGTAGAGAAGGAGGGGGGGGGAGAAGGACGCTGAAAGCACATGGGGGAATACAAAGGGGTGGAGAAGGACGCTGAAAGGCCATGGGAAGGGCGGGGGGGGGGGGGAAGGACTCTGAAAGCACTTGTGGAAGACAGAGGGGGGAGAAGGATGCTGAAAGCACATGGGGAAGACAAAGGGGTGGAGAAGGACGCTGAAAGGACATGGGGAAGATAAAGGGGTGGAGAAGGATGCTGAAAGGCCATGGGAAGGGCGGGGGGGGGGGGGGAAGGACTCTGAAAGCACTTGTGGAAGACAGAGGGGGGAGAAGGATGCTGAAAGCATATGGGGAAGACAAAGGGGTGGAGAAGGACGCTGAAAGGACATGGGGAAGACGGGGGGGTGGAGAAGGACGCTGAAAGGCCATGGGGAAGATGGGGGGAGAAGGACGCTGAAAGGAAATGGGGAAGAGAGAGTAGGGAGAAGACGCTGGCAGGGAAGAAGACAGATGCCAGACTATGGGGGGAGCGGAGAGAAGAAGATGGGTGCCAGACCAATTTGGAAGGGGGAAGAAAGGGAGAGGCACAGTAACAGAGCAAATGGAAGATGCAGAAGGAAGAGAGACAGTGGATGGAAGGAATTGAATGAGAACATGAGGAAAGCAGAAACCAGGCAACAAAGGTAGGAAAAGAATTATATTTCTTTTTTTTTATTTTGCTTCAGGATAAAGTAGTATATTAGTTGTGTTGATAAAAATTTATAAACATTAGAGGCTCTGGTAGAAACCCATTTGCAAAGTATGTATTCTTCCCAATTAATATTTTCAAATTAATAAAGTCTTTTTGCTTATTTGTAAATGGTTTCTACCAGAGCCTTTAATTCAGTAGCATAATTAAATGAAATAACTATTTCTGAAGTTTATATGGACGGGCGGGGATGGAGGGGATTCCTCGCGGGGACGGGTGGGGTCGGAGGGGATTCCTCGCGGGGACAGGTGGGGACGGAGGGATTCCTCACGGGGACGGGTGGGGACGGGTGGGATTCCTCACGGGGACGGGTGGGGACGGGTGGGACTTTGGCGGGGACGGGTGGGGACGGGTGGGATTTCTGTCCCCGCGCAACTCTCTATACCGGAGTACTGGAGAAGGGCGGATGTGGTCCCTCTACACAAAAGTGGAAGTAAAGAAAAAGTAGGGAATTACAGATCAGTAAGTCTGACTTCTGTGGTGAGCAAATTAATGGAAACACTTTTAATGCAGAGAATTTATTTATTTATGTGTTTTGGTGAAGTTTCTGGAATCTGGTGGATTATAGGACCGAAGGCAACATGGATTTATTACAGGTAGGTTTTGTCAGACAAATCTGATCAATTTCTTTGACTGGGTGACCAGAGACTTGGATAGAGGGGATGCGCTAGATGTGATGTGTTTAGATTTTAGCAAAGCCTTTGACAGTGTTCCACACAGACGTCTAATAAATAAATTGAGGGTTGGGCCCCAAAGTGACGGGTTGGGTCAGAAACTGGTTGAGTGGAAGATGACGGAGTGTAGTGGTCCGTGAAGGTTGCTCTGAGGAAAGGGATGTTACCAGTGGTGTGCCTCAAAGTTCTGTTCTGTTGGGCCTGTTCTTTTTAACATTTTTATAAGTGATATTGCTGAAGGACTGTCAGATAAGATTTGTCTCTTTGTGGTTGATACCAAAATTTGCAATAGAGTAGATATCCCGGATGATGTGAATAACATGAAGAAAGATCTAGTGAAGCTTAAAGAATGGTCTGAAATTTGGCAGCTAAAATTTAATGCTAAGAAATGCAAGGTCATGCATTTGGATTGCAAAAACCCAATGGAACGGTGCAGTTTATGGGGTGAAGAGCTTATGTGCATGACAGATTTCTGTGATTAAAGCTTCTATGAATCTCTATAAATTCCTTCACACTAAAATGTTACTTTAGGAAGAATTCTGATGAAAAAAAATTCCTGCAGAACATAACCACTGTCTGAGTGGTAATTCATACAATCCTTATTCAAAGATGGACATTTTAAAGTTGAGGTTTTTTTGCACATTTTCCCCAAGAATAAAGTAATAGTGCACCATAAATAGGGCTGTTTTTCACCAATTTTTATTTTGGTAATCTATAGAGTACAAAGGGGGTTCTAAACAAACAGAGTTGTAGACAGCATTGACTTGTTGTCTTGTTGTAGCAACAGTTCTTGAAAAAAAAAAAAAGCTATGCAACCTGCAATTCTTCTTGGGTTCCACAGAGAACTAAATGAAATTCAGAGGCCCTAATTGTAAGGCTGCAGATCACCTTTCTCGAACATCCTCACACACACAGTCCCCTTCCTTCAAGTCGGCCCCAATTCAACACTGTCTCTTTCCCCTCAGCAAATCCTTCTCCTCCCTGAACGCATCCTTTTCAACATCCTCGCTCTCAACTCATCTCGCATCCCCCCCTACCTTTTTTCCGTCTCTGAAATCATGGAGGAGGAAGCTGCACATTTTATCTCCTCCTCCAAACTCGCCACGTGTTCCTCCGATCCCATCCCCACTATCTGCCATATCCTCAACCTATACCTCTCTACTGCAACTGTACCTGACCCCTTCAAACATGCTGTAGTTATGCCATGCCTCAAAAAATAACCTTGCTGGACCCTACCTAGCCTTCCAATTGTCGCCCCGTCACACTCCCTCCCTTCTTATCCAAGCTACTTGAATGTGTTGTTCACCGCTGTTGTCTTGACTTTCATCTCAAGCGATTCTTGACCCTCTTCAATTAGGCTTTTGCCTTCTCCATTCTACAGAAACTGCCCTTGCTAGAGTCTCCAATGACCTGCTCCTGGCAAAATCCAAAGGCCACTACATTCTCATCCTCCTTGATTTATCTGCGGCATTTGACGCTGTAGATCCTCGCCTACTCATTGATACACAGTTCTTACTTGGATTTCAGGGTTCTATTATCTCATGGTTTTATTTCTACCATTCCCTTTGCTCTTTTAGCATATTTTCTGGAGGATCCTCCTCCGTTGCCATTCCGCTATCGGTCAGCATACCTCAGGGCTCTGTCCTGGGAATTCTTTTCTTCATTTACACTTCTTCTCTTGGCACTCTGATCTCCTCCCATGAATTCCGGTACCATATCTATGCTGAGGACTTGGAAATCTACCTCTTTATGCCCGAAATTTCTGTGACAATCCAGGTCTGAGTCTCAGCCTGCCTGTCTGACATTGCTACATGGATGTCTCACCGTTATCTAAAGTTATGGTCAAGAATGAATGAACTTCTTATCTTTCCTCCTAAACCTGTCTCTCCTCTCCCTACGTTCTTGTTTCGGTGGATAATGCTGTCATTCTCCCTATCCCTCTATCCCAGGGTCATCTTTAACTCATCTCTGCCCTTCTCTTTGCATATCCAACAAACTGCAAAAACGTGTTGCTTCTTTCTATACAAATTCACTAAAATCCAGCGTTTTCTTACAGAGCATGCTGCCAAGACCATTATCCATGCCCTCATCACCTCTCGCCTGGATTACTGCAAAGTGCTTCTCATGAGCTTCCCACTAACCCAACTCTTCTCCCTTCAGTCTGTTCAGAATTCTGCTGCGTGCCTCGTATTCTGCCAGTGTTGTTATGCTCATGTTACCCTCTCTCCTGAAGTTACTTCATTGGCTCCCTGTTTGCTTACGCATACAGATCAAACTCCTCTTATTGACCTACAAGTGTATTCACTTTGCAGTTTCTCAATATCGCTCTCATTCTTTCTCCCTTTACCCTGCCCCCGGAACGCCAGGTAAGTCTCTCTTGTCTGTACCCTTCTCCTTTACTGCCCGCTTCTGACTGCCCTTTCTACCTTGCTGTGCTGCATGCCTGAAACAACCTGCCTGAATTGGTATGCATTTAGGTTCTAATCCTTCAAACTTGCAATACAATATATGTTTCTCATTCCCTCTGTAGACCCTACCCTCTCTACCTCTTCATCCCTTTGTATTTCCCTTCATGAGCAACATATATTGATTCATCCTGTGTTCTGTGTGAGTGTCATAATTAGAATGTAAGCTCTTTTAAGCAGGGACTGTCGCTTGCGTGTTTAATGTACAGCACTGTGTGCATCTGTAGTGCTATAGTGCTACAAGAAATAGTAGTAGTAGTTTTTATAAAGCATTGTGCATACTCGGAACGTCAAGCTAATGAGACTGCTTTTTTGAGAGTATTGATGTTTAGTAAATGTTAATGAAAATGCCTGCATTATAAACCATGAACTTTTAACTTTTACTGTTTGACAGCTGGATGTGTTGGAATTTATTCATGAAAATGAATATGTACATGGAGACATTAAGGCAGAAAATATAATGTTGGGCTACAAGAATCATGAACAGGTAAATATTTGGGGTTTTTACTGCTAACTGCTCTTTGAATATTTTACTTTGTAATCTGTTGTATTAAGTTCTTCGCCATAGCTAGGGACTATCCTATTTGGAAACGTTATTGGTGTCCTAAGAACAAAAATGGGAGAAAATCACTGAAAATAAATTCAATATTTTGCCAGATAAACATCAGTTTATTTTGGTGGACAGGAGCCAAAACTAAGGCTCCTTTTACTAAAGTGCACTAATGGATCAAGTGCATTTTATTCCTATGAGCTTTTTAGCATTTAGTGCATGCTAAATCCATTGGCACACTTTATTTAAAGGAGCCCTAGTACTAACAGCAAACATCTCTTATCCCCCTGACCCTTGGTGCAGTTAGTTTCTCCTCCCACCCACATTGAATCAGTCACCCCCCCTCAGCATCCACAGTTGCACAATAATTTCTCTCTTCCTGGTATTGTTGTTGTCATCATCCCTTATACCTTTTGAGTGTTGTCCCCCCATGTGATTTCCCTTAAGAACATAAAAATTGCCGCTGCTGGGTCAGACCAGTAGTCCATTGTGCCCAGCAGTCTGCTCACGTGGCAGCCCTTAGGTCAAAGACCAGTGCCCTAACTGAGACTAGCCTTACCTGCATATGTTCCGGTTCAGCAGGAACATGTCTAACTTTGTCTTGAATCTCTGGAGGGTGTTTTCCCCTATAACAGCCTCCGGAACAGCGTTCCAGTTTTCTATAACTCTCTGGGTGAAGAAGAACTTCCTTACGTTTGTACGGAATCTATCCCCTTTTAGCTTTAGAGAGTGACCTCTCGTTCTCTCTACCTTGGAGAGGGTGAACAACCTGTCTTTATCTACTAAGTTTATTCCCTTCATTATCTTGAATGTTTCGATCATGTCCCCTCTGTCTCCTCTTTCAAGGGAGAAGAAGCCCAGTTTCTCTAATCTCTCGATGTACGGCAACTCCTCCAGCTCCTTAACCATTTTAGTCACTCTTCTCTGGACCCTTTTGAGTAGTACTGTGTCCTCCTTCATGTTCGGTGACCAGTGCTAGACCCAGTATTCCAGGTGAGGGCATACCATGGCCTGGTACAGCGGCATGATAACCTTCTTCGATCTGTTCATGATCCCCTTCTTAATCATTCCTAGCATTCTCTTCGCCCTTTTCACCACCGCCGCGCATTCCGCGGACAGCTTCATCGACTTGTCGACCAGTACTACCAAGTCTCTTTCCTGGGAGGTCTCTCCAAGTACCGCAATGGATATCCTATATTTGTGTATAAGATTTTTGTTACCGACATGAATCATCTTACACTTATCCATGTTGAACCCCATTTGCCATGTCGTGGCCCATTTCTCGAGCGTGTTTGTCACGTTGTAGGTCTTCGCAATCCTCCTGTGTCTTCACTACTCTGAATAACTTCGTGTCTTCTGCAAATTTAATCACCTCACTTGTCGTACAAATTTCTGGATAGTTTTTAAATATGTTGAAAAGCGTAGGTCCAAGCACTGAACCCTGCAGCACTCCACTTGTGCCGCTTTTCCAGTCCGAGTATTGCCCATTTACCCCCCACTATTTGTTCCATATCCGCCAGCCAGTTTTTAATCCACGTGAGTATTTCACACTCGATTTCATGGCTCACAATTTTTCGAAGTAGTCGTTCATTTGGAACCTTCTTGAATGCCTTCTGAAAATCCGTATATACAGTGTCGACTGGGTCACCCTTGTCTATCTGCCTGTTTACTCCCTCGAAGAAGTGCAGCAAGTTCGTCAAGCAATATCTTCCTTTGCTGAAGCCATGCAAGCTGGTCCTCATCACATTGTGTCCGTCAAGGTGATCAATGATGTGGTCATTTATCAGCACCTCTACCATATTTCCCGGTACCGAGGTCAGACTCACCGGTCTGTAGTTTCCCGGATCTTCCCTCGAACCTTTCTTGAAGATTGGCGTAACATTCGCCATCTGACTGGAATCCTTCCTGAATTGATTGACAGATTGTCTATTAGTTGAAGCAGTTCAGCTATAGCCCCTTTCAGTTCCTTGATGACCCTCGGATGTATGCCATCCGGTCCTGGAGATTTATCATTTTTAAGCCTATCAATCTGCCTGCATACCTCTTCTAGACTGGCCGTCAACCCTGTCAGTTTCCTGTCTTCATTTCCTGCTTATAGTCTGTCGGCTTCCGGTATGTTGTGTATGTTGTGTATATCCTCTTCAGTAAATACAGACGCAAAAAATGTGTTCAGTTTGTCGACGATGGCTTTGTCCTCCTTTAGCACTCCCTTTATTCCATGGTCATCCAACAGCCCCACCGCCTCCTTCGCGGGCCATTTCCCCTTAATATATCGAAAGGCTTGACGTGTTTTCCTCGTAGTCTCTTTTGGCCCCTCTTACCGCCTTATGGCACCTGCTTTGATGTTGTTTGTGCTTTTTCCAGTTTTTGTCTGTTTTTGACCTTTTCCATTCCTTAAACAAAGTCTTCTTGTCTCTAATCGCTTCCTTCACTGCTACAGTGAGCCACATCGGTTCCTTGTTCTTTTTCCTCTTGGATCCCTTGTTGATATGCGATATATATAGATTTTGTGCCTTGGTGACCATGTCCTTAAAAAGGAACCATGCTTGCTCTAACATTCTTACAGTGCTTATCCTCTTCTTAATCTTCTTCCCCACCATGAGTCTCATCCCTTCATAATTCCCTTTTTGGAAGTTCAGTGCCGTGGCCGTCGTTGTGGATCAATGTTTTGCCCATGTGTCCAGGTTGAAGCAGATCATATTGTGATCACTGGTTCCCAGAGTCCCTTCTACACCTTGCGCCGGTTCTCATAGTCCATTTAGAATTATGTCCAGAATTGTATTTCCTCTTGTATTTTCCTTGACAAGTTGTTCCAGGAAGCAATCGCCTACAGCATCCAGGAACTTGGTCTCCCTACCGCAGCTGGAGGTGCCTAGGTCCCAGTCTATCCCCGGATAATTGACGTCATCCACAATAACTACGTTGCCTCCCTTGCAGTTGCGTTTTAATCTTGTCCTTCATTTCTCAATCAATTTCTTCAGACTGCCCTGGAGGTCGGTAATAGATGTCAATCTTCGTATCCATTCCATTTGTTCCCGGAATTTTGACCCATAGGGACTCTAACTTATCCTTTTCTGGTGTGTTCTCTCTGGTAGACTCAATTCCTTCTTTGACGTATAGGGCAATACCCCCTTCTCTTCTTTCTCCGGGCTTCCCTCTTCCAACCACATGATTTCCTGCTGTAGATGAAGCACAGCAGTCGCAGCCAGTATGAATCACTGCTCAGACAGCTGCTGATGGTTGAAGGGGCTGAAGCAGGTGATGGGGAATGAGAGAGAGAAGGCTTTTCAACATTCTTTGGCAGAACTGTTCTGCCCCTTCTTTTTGATGGCTAAAATGATGTTTGTCCCTACTGGGCCAGCACTTTGGCTACTGACCCACTGTGGCTTTAGGTGCCCTAAAATTTTGGATGTTTCTGTTCTGGTGGGTTTTTGGGTGGTTTTTTTTTTTTTTTTTTTTTTTTAAATAAAAGATGACATAAGCCCTTATGCGACCTGTTAAAAAACAAAAAAAATTACCCTCATATTACAAGGTGGTTATGTCCAAAGTCCATTAAAGTATTATTTTATTCTTATTTCATAAAGGAAATTTGGTTTGGGTTGATTTTCACATTTATGCAAATCTAGCTCATGCATACTCATCAGAAATATCTTGAAAGCCTGACTGGGTGTGTGTGTGTCTCGAGAGCCTCTGGTTTAAATTGATAATGAAGAGCCCTAACCATAGTCTAGAAATGAGTGCATAGTTGCTTATGTAAGTTGTTATGTTATGCTATATATGTAAATGATGATATAATAGGCACATGTGAAATGGCAATGTGCTGTTCTCTCTGTGCTGTTTTTGTACTTGTTTGGAAAGGCCTAAAAGTTAAGACCTGCTGTGGTAAATTACTGTTAAGAAAATTCCATCAAGCAATCCGCCTCCTGAAAAACCTCAGCATCCGTGACCCCACCTTTCCTTCATTACGCTTTGCCCTTCAGTAAATGCTGTGTTTTCAAGGGCCTCATACTGGCCCACAAAAACTTCCATCACAAGACACCTAGGTACATAGCAGCCAAACTGCAACCTTGTATGCCTAGCCGCCCCCTTCGCTTGGGAAATGAGAAATAGCTCAGCATTCCCCCTGGATGATCCTTCCTACTGAAAACAGCTCGTGAGCGGTTCTATTCCCACTTCCTCCCCAAACCATGGAACTTGCTACCAATGCAGATTAAGGCTATGGATAACCTGCTGGACTTCAAGAAAGTAGAAAAACCTTCCTCTTTCAATGACCCAACAACAGACTGGTCACCTTATATGTGGTCTACAGACCTTCAACTGATTTGACTCATTATCCATGTCTTCTCCAGTTCCGAAAGATAAGAAACTGCTTCACGGAACAAGATTTCATCCAACTACTCCATGCCTGTGTCATTTCACGCCTAGAGACTCATTATCCATGTCTTCTCCAGCTCCGAAAGATAAGAAACTGCTTCACGGAACAAGATTTCACCCAACTACTCCATGCCTGTGTCATTACACGCCTAGAGACTCATTATCCATGTCTTCTCCAGCTCTGAAAGATAAGAAACTGCTTCACGGAACAAGATTTCACCCAACTACTCCATGCCTGTGTCATTACATGCCTAGAGACTCATTATCCATGTCTTCTCCAGCTCTGAAAGATAAGAAACTGCTTCACGGAACAAGATTTCACCCAACTACTCCATGCCTGTGTCATTACATGCCTAGAGACTCATTATCCATGTCTTCTCCAGCTCTGAAAGATAAACTGCTTCACGGAACAAGACTTCACCCAACTACTCCATGCCTATGTCGTTACACGCCTAGAGACTCATTATCCATGTTTTCTCCAGCTCTGAAAGATGAGAAACTGCTTCACGGAACAAGACTTCACCCAACTACTCTATGCCTGGATTACTGCAACGCTTTATTCAACGGTCTTACAGCAAAAAACCCCCCACCAAACTACTACAGTAAGTTCAAAATACAGCAATAAGACTAGTGAAAAACCTACAAGCCCATGACCCAGTCTCTCCAGCAGTGATATCGTCCCTCTGGCTGCCTAAAACCAAATGCTGCATTTTCAGAGGCCTAGTGCTGGCATATAAATCCCTCTACAACATGACACCCAAATACTTCTCAGACAAACTTCCTCTCTACACCCCAAAGAGAATGCTACGCTCCCAAGATGAAATATGCTTAATACACCATCAGGACACTCCCTCTAACTCCAGACAGCCTAGAAACGATCCTAATACCATTTCTTACCAAACAGCTTATCTCCTCATATCAGAGCCCTTAAAGCTGTAAAAACATTTTAGCCTAGTCACTCTCAACCCTTCACCAGCATCAGTTAGTAATCCTATATGAAGATATGTTGCAACACACTGTAAGTAAATTCTATATTATAACTGTGAATGTAAACTGTAACTCATTCTGAGCTCTTTGGGGAGGATGGGATATAAATCTAAATAAATTCTACCTGATTGTCTTGCCTGTTTTATTCTGCTCCTATGTATTGGGTTACCTCTTGAAACTATGTAATTCCCTGAGTTATAGATAGGTCCCCTTGTTTCTCACCATGTATGTTACTTTTTTTTTTTTAACTAAGTAAATCTCCATGGGTATTAGATAGTTTTCAAAGAAAGTAGGGAACCTATATATGTTCTTCTGTAACCCATTCTGAGCTTTATCCCAGGACAAGCAGGCAGCCTGGATGGAACCTGGATGCGGAAGCCTCGCAAGCAGACTTGCTTGAAGAAACTAGAAATTTCGAGTCGACCGTACTGCACATGCGCGAGTGCCTTCCCGCCCAGCGTAGGGCGCGTCTCCTCAGTTCTCAGTTTTCCGCGGAGCCAAGAAGTCCGTCTTTGACTCTCTGCGTTTAACTTTTCACTTCGTGCCTTCTCTACACCGCGGTTTGTGTTTTTTTTCCTTCACGAATCGCTGTTTGTACGTTCTTTCTTTTATTTTCAGTTTAAAAAAAAAAAAATTTAGTTCTTCCGTTCGGCTGCTGGGGCAGGCCGCTCGTCCGCAGCCCAAGGGCTTCGACCTTGCAGTGGCTGTTTTTCCTTCTATGTCCTGGTCAGCGACAGGATTCAAGAAGTGTAGCCAGTGTCAACGTTTGATTACTCTCACGGACCCTCACACTAGGTGTCTCAAGTGCCTTGGGCTACATCATCAAGTCGTACGAACGCTGTGGTACCCTTCAACCTAGAGCCCTTAAACATCGTCAACTTTCGGTGGAGAAGCTCTTCAAGATGGATTCGTCCATCTTCGACTGAGGGCCCTCCTGCCTCCACCACTTCAACTTCAAGCCTCATCAGACCTTCGTTTGCAGCGGCTCTTTCTTTGACGACGTCTGCTACATCTTCCCCTGTTTCCTCAGGTCAGATAGTTCAACAGACAGTTCTACCGGTAGTGCTTAAGGTGCCTAAGACTTCTAAGTCGAAGCACATTTCCACTGCCTTGGTGGAACCTCCAGCCAAGGCAGGTGGTCCGGTTTCAGACGTAGATCCATCTTTGCCGGCTTCCTTCCACACCATGTTAGAGCAGCAATTTCTTCAGTTCCTTACCAAAATGGGACCGAAGCTAGCTACTCTAATCCAGCCTGGGCATTCTGCAGACTCCCGCGAGGTTGAGCCGGCTGAAGCTTCACACTCTATGCAGGGAGTAGAGTCTCTGCGAGTGTCTGGTCTGGCATCAAAGCACGTGAAGCAAGGAGCAGATTCTTTGCAAGTGCCTCGGCAGGAATCCTCACACTCTATACAAGGAGTAGAGTCTTTGGGAGTGCATCGAGGCTCCTCCATCAAGTCTCAAGTCCCATCCATTCTTTGGTGGCATCGGCTGCTACTGTCTCCGAGGCAAAGTCTCCTGGATCTTCGAGATCTGCATACTTCCAGGCATAGTTCTTCCTCTAAGGCAGGGGTGTCCAGTGTCGGTCCTCGAGGGCCGCAATCCAGTCGGGTTTTCAGGATTTCCCCAATGAATATGCATGAGATCTATTAGCATACAATGAAAGCAGTGCATGCAAATAGACCTTATGTATATTCATTGGGGAAATCCTGAAAATCCGACTGGACTGCGGCCCTCGAGGACCGACATTGGACACCCCTGCTCTAAAGAGTGTCCTTCTTCCACTAAGCCTCGATCTACACCTACTTCTACTAGACCACCGACTCCTCGTTCGAGGTCTCCACTTCCACACCTCGAGAATTCAGCGGCTTCCATAGCTTCGTCCAAGTCTCCCTATTCTTTTGAGGCCTTTTTTCCGGCCGAAGCTTCATCTTCGACCCAGGCTGCCTCAACGACCTCGAGTCCTACTCGAGACAAAGCATTGCTAGATCAGCTATCTTTCTCATCTTTTCTTCGTCAGATGGCTGTGGACTTGGACCTTCAGCTAGATGCTGGTTCCAAATACTCTAAGGAGTATCTTGAAGTCATGCATCTTCCTCAACCTCCAGAAGAGTCACTTAAGCTTCCTATTCACAAGCTTTTGTCTCAAACTTTTACCAGATGCCTGGAGACTCCTTATGCAATTCCAGCGGTTCCAGGCAAATTGGACTCCAGATACAAAACACTCCATTGTAAGGGATTTGATAATTCACAGTTATCTCATCAGTCCCTACTTGTGGTGTCCTCCTTGAAGAGGTCCCATCCTTCCAAGGTTTATGCCACAGTTCCTCCTGGAAGAGAAGGGAAAACTATGGACAAATTTTCAGCGTCACATCTATCAAAACGCCATGATGTCCTCTAAAGTCCTCAATTATAACTTCCATTTTGTCACCTATTTTGAGTTCCTTATTGCTCTTTTGCCTAAATTTCTTACCTATTTAGACACTCAAAAACACTTTGAATTTCAGGAAATCATTGCTTCTCTATCACAACTCACTCCATCTACTTCAGTTATCAGCCCGGGCGGCTGCTTGCTCTGTAGCCATGCGTCACCTTGCCTGGCTTCGTACCATTGACATGGATCCTAATCTTCAGGACCGCTTGGCTAATATTCCTTGTGCAGGCAATGACCTCTTCAATGAATCGATTGAGGCTGCCACCAAGAAGTTGTCTGAACATGAAAAATCTTTTGCTTCTATTGTCAGACCTAAACAAAAAGCCAACTCCTACCAAGCCTACACGCCCTCCTCCCATTTACCAGAGGCGTTTTGCTCCAAGGACGGCTCCTTACACTCGCCTTCCTCCTAAGAAACAGCAGCCTCAAAAGCAACAAAAATCTCAACCTTCTGCTGCACCTAAGGTTTCACAGCCTTTTTGACTGTTTACAACAGAGCATAACCTCCATCGTGCTGTCTCTGACTTATCTTCCCCCTATAGGAGGTCGTCTCCATCATTTTTACCACCAATGGATGACAATTACATACAACCTCTGGATACTGACCATCATCAGAGAAGGATACTCTCTTCATTTCACTCAGGTTCCACCAGAGCTTCCTCCAAGAGAGTATCCTTCCAATCCATCCCAGACTGCCTTTCTTCTTCAGGAAGCTCAAGCTGTGCTTCGTCTCCATGCCATCCAACCAGTTCCTTTGGAACAGCAGAACAGGGGGTTTTATTCCCGTTACTTCCTTGTTCTGAAGAAGACAGGCGATCTGCGGCCCATTCCGAATCTCAGGGCTCTCAACAAATTTTTGGTCAAAGAAAAATTTTGCATGTTGTCCCTGGCATTCCTTTATCCCCTATGTTCTCTGGATCTCAAGGAGGCTTAAACTCATATTCCCATCCATCTGACCTCCCATCAATATCTCAGATTTTGGGTGGGGAATCTGCATTATCAGTACAGAGTGCTGCCCTTTGGCCTGGCTTCATCTCCCAGAGTGTTCACCAAGTGCCTGGTGCTTGTGGCAGCAGCTCTACTGAACCATGGTCTTCAGGTATTCCCCTACCTCGATGACTGGGTCATCAAAGATTCAACATCTCAGGGGGTTATTGTAGCGACCCAAAGGACTACATGGTTCCTACAAAGTTTGGGATTCAAAATCAACTTTCCCAAATACCAGCTTCAATCCTCTCAGAATCTACAATTCATCGGAGCTGTTCTGGATACTATCCAACTCGGAGCATTCCTTCCACAACATCATCTGGAAGCTCTCCTTCAACTCTGTCGTACAGTGTCTTCCCGCTCTTCCATCTCAGCGAGACACATGATGGTACTACTAGGTCACATGGCCTCCACAGTACACATGACTCCTTTTGCCAGATTTCACCTCAGAATTCCTCAGTGGACCCTGGCTTCTCAATGGACGCAGGTTTGCGATCCACTTTCTTGACACATCACAGTCACTCTTTCTTTGAAGCAGTCTCTCCGTTGGTGGATGCTCTCTTCCAATCTCTCCAGAGGCTTGCTTTTTCAAACGCTCCTTCATCAGAAGGTCCTCACGACAGATTCTTCGACCTACGCTTGGGGCGCTCATCTCGATGGTCTCCGTACACAAGGCCACTGGACCAGTACGGATCGTCAATGTTGCGTCAATCTGTTGGAACTCAGAGCGATTTTCAAGGCTCTCAACGCTTTTCAACATCTTCACGACCAAGTAGTCCTCATTTGGATGGACAACCAAATCGCCATGTATTATGTCAGCAAACGGGAGGGACGGGATCTGCCTCCCTTTGTCAAGAAGCTCTGAAGGTTTGGGACTGGGCAATCCACCACAACACCTTCCTCAAAGCTGTCTACATCCAAGGGGCAAAAAATTGCTTGGCGGACAATTTGAGTCATCTTCTGCAACCTCACGAATGGACTCTCCATTCCTCGCCTCTTCATCACATTTTTTCACAGTTGGGAATCCTCAGATAGACCTCTTTGCAGCGCCCCACAACTACATATTGCCTCAGTTCGGCTCCAGGATATACTCTCCTCATTGCCTCGAGGTAGATGCTTTTCTTCTGGAATGGACAAATCTCTTCCTCTATCCATTTCCTCCATTCCCTCTCATTCTCAAGACTCTGGTCAAGTTGAAAAATGATTTTGCCACCATGATTCTGATTGCTCCTCGGTGGCCGAGACAACATTGGTACTCCCCTTCTATTTCAACTCAGCAGCAGGGAGCCATACCTTCTACCAGTTTTTCCTTCTCTGCTTACACAGAGCCATGGATTTCTGCTTCATTCCAACCTGCAGTCTCTACACTTGACAGCTTGGTACCTCTCAACATGACTCCTCTTCAGTTTTCTCAACCTGTCGAGACTTTTTAGAGGCTTCTAGGAAACCTACCACTAGACAATGCTATCACCAAAAATGGACTAGATTTTCTATATGTTGTTTCTCTCCTGATTAGGAGCCCCAACATTCCTCCTTATCTTCTGTTTTGGATTATCTTTTGCACTTATCGACTTCTGGCCTCACGTCTACATCGATCCGAGTCCATCTCAGTGCAATTGCAGCTTTCCATCAGCCTATTGAAAGGAAACCCCTCTCTGATCATCCGGTGGTTTCCAGATTCATGAAAGGACTTTTCAATGTCAAACCTCCTCTCAAACCACCTCCTGTGGTTTGGAACCTCAATGTTGTCCTTGCTCAACTGATGAATCCTCCATTTGAACTAATTGACAAGGCTCATCCGAAGTATGTCACTTGAAAAGTGGTGTTTCTCATTGCCCTCACTTCTGCTCGACGAGTCAGTGAGCTGCAAGCTTTAGTTGCTGATCCACCTTTCACAGTGTTCCATCATGACAAAGTGGTTCTTCGTACTCATCCTAAATTCCTCCCTAAAGTGATATCGGAATTTCATCTTAACCAATCCATTGTTCTTCCAGTGTTCTTTCCAAAGCCTCATTCTCATCCTGAAGAAGTAGCTCTTCATACTCTGGACTGTAAACGTGCTTTGGCCTTCTATTTGGAACACACCAAACCATACAGAACTGCTCCAACTTTTTGTCTCCTTCGATCCAAATAAGTTGGGACATCCTATTTCTAAGCGTACCATCTCCAACTGGATGGTGGCTTGTATCTCATTCTGCTATGCCCAGGCTGCATTACCCCTACACAGTAGAGTCACAGCCCAATAAAGTCAGAGCAATGGCAGCTTCAGTAGCTTTCCTCAGATCTACACCTATTGAGGAAATTTGCAAGGCTGCTACTTGGTCCTTGGTTTATACTTTCACTTCTCACTATTGTCTGGATGTTTTCTCCAGATGGGATGGACGTTTTGGCCAAACAGTATTGCAAAATTTATTCTCCTAAATTGCCAACACTCTCGCCATCCCATTCTGGTTAGCTTTGAGGTCACCCATATGTGAGTATAAGCTGCCTGCTTGTCCTGGGATAAAGCACAGTTACTTACCGTAACAGGTGTTATCCAGGGACAACAGGCAGCTATTCTCACAACCCACCCACCTCCCTTGGTTGGCTTTAGAGAGTTGCGCGGGGACAGAAGTCCCACCCGTCCCCGTGAGGAATCCCACCTGTCCCCGTGAGGAATCCCACCGTCCCCGCCCGTCCCTATAAACTTCAGAAATAGTTATTTCATTTAATTATGCTACTGAATTAAAGGCTCTGGTAGAAACCCATTTACAAATAAGCAAAAAGACTTTATTAATTTGAAAATATTAATTGGAAAGAGTACATACTTTGTAAACGGGTTTCTTCCAGAGCCTCTAATGTTTATAAATTTTTATCAACACAACTAATATACTACTTTATCCTGAAGCAAAAAAAAAAGAAATAGAATTCTTTTCCTACCTTTGTTGCCTGGTTTCTGCTTTCCTCATGTTCTCATTCAATTCCTTCCATCCACTGTCTCTCTTCCTTCTGAATCTTCCATTTGCTCTGTTACTGTGCCTCTCCCTTTCTTCCCCCTTCAAAATTGGTCTGGCACCCATCTTCTTCTCTCCGCTCCCCCATAGTATGGCATCTGTCTTCTTCCCTGCCAGTGTCTTCTCCCTACTCTCTCTTCCCCATTTCCTTTCAGCGTCCTTCTCCCCCCATCTTCCCCATGTCCTGTCATCGTCCTTCTCCCCCCTCTGTCTTCCACATGTGCTTTCAGTGTCCTTCTTCCCCCTCTGCTTCCCCATGTCCTTTCAGCGTCCTTCTCCCTCTCTGTCTTCCCCATGGCCTTTCAGCGTCCTTCTCCACCCCCCCGTCTTCCCCATGTCCTTTCAGCTTCCTTCTCCACCCCTTTGTCTTCCCCATGTGCTTTCAGCATCCTTCTCCCCCCTCTGTCTTCCACAAGTGCTTTCAGAGTCCTTCCCCCCCGCCCTTCCCATGGCCTTTCAGCGTCCTTCTCCACCCCTTTCTCTTCCCCATGTGCTTTCAGCGTCCTTCTCCCTCCTCTGTCTTCAAGTGCTTTCAGAGTCCTTCCCCCCCGCCCGTCTTCCCCATGGCCTTTCAGCGTCCTTCTCCACCCCTTTGTCTTCAGTGCTTTCAGCGTCCTTCTCCCCCCTCCTTCTCTACCGCCCCGGGTGCAGCACAGCCGGCCAGGTCCCCTTACTTTTGTGGCACTTCCCCGACCGACCGACAACAGCCCCGGTCCGACAAACCTCCCTGCCCTTAACCGCAAATCTAAATTACCTTCTTACAGCTGCTGTAAGAAGGTAATTTAGATTCGCGGCTACAGGGCAGGGAGGATTGTCGGACCGGGGTTGTTGTCGGTCGGTCGGGGAAGTGCCACAAAAGTAAGGGGACCTGGCCGGCTGTGCTGCAACCAGGGTGGACTGCCCCCCTCCCTTGGTAGCCACTCGAACCGCGAGGCTACTCTCCTTCTCCTTACCTGCCCTGCCTGCAGCACAGAGCCGAATGGAAATCTTCCCGACGTCAGCGTTGACGTCGGGAAGACTTCCATTCGGCTCTGTGCTGCAAGCAGAGCAGGTAGGGAGAAGAAGAGCCGCGCGACTGAGTACATCCAGCCCCGCTGGAACCCCGCGACCCTAGGGGGCATCCCCACGGGATCCCCACGACCCTAGGGGGCGTCCCCACGGGATTCCCGCGACCCTAGGGGGCGTCCCCACGGGATCCCCGTGACCCGAAGGGGGAACCTGCGGGATGCCCGCGGGTCCCGCGGGATTCCCGTCGTCCCCTTTCCCGTGCAGCTCTCTAGTTGGCTTCTCTGCTAGCTATCTGAATTGAGGAGACGTGCCCTACGCTGGACGGGAAGGCACTCGCGCATGTGTGGTGCAGTCGACTCGAAACTTCTAGTTTCTTCAAGCAAGCCTGCTTGCGAGGCTTCCGCATCTGGACTCCATCGGTGACGTCGCCCATATGTGAGAAAAAATAAATATCCTGTTTTCTATGGTGGTCAATTCAGATCCAAGTATCTGGCAAGATCCCGAAGGAGGAAAAACAGATTTAGGGCTCCTTTTATCAAACTGCGATAGAGCTTTTTACTGTGGGCTGGCACTGTAAATGGTCCAATGCTCAGGAATTGAATGAATATTGGAATATTTACCTCGCTGGCCTTTGGTAAAAAGCTTTACTGCTGTTTGATAAAAGGGGCCCTTAATGACACTTATCTTGGAAATAAGCAATGGATTTTCCCCCAAATCATCTTAATGACTTAATGAGCTCTTTTAGAAAATTATTCAAACCTTTTTTAAATCCTGCTAATTTTACTACATTATCTGGTAATGAATTCCAGAATTTAATTACCAAACAATAAGTGAATAAATATTTTCTCCTGATTTTTGTTTTAAATTTACTACCTGGTAACTTCATTGAGTACCCCATAGCCCTTATATTTTTAGAAAAAGGAAACAAGTGATTCACGTCTACCTGTTCTACGCCACTTAGTATTTTATATACCTCTATCTTATCTCCCCTCAGCTGTGTTTCCTTCAAGCTGAAGAGCCCTAATCATGTTAGCTTTTCTTCATAGGGAAGTCATCCAATCTCCATTATCATTTTTGTAGCCCTTCTCTACATCTTTTCTAATTCTTTATTTTTTTAAAGCATGTGCACAAAATTTCAAAATCCTCCATGCTCACCAGCCCAAAGTTAGCCAGCTAGCACAAAGCATTTCATTCCCATCCAAGCTAGGTTGGACCCTCTTCTGTAGCATGATATGATTAATTTTGCTAGATCTAACAATTATAAAAATATTGCCTAAATTAAAATGTATTTCCTAACTTGACCTCTGAAAAACTCTAGTTGGTACTGTTGCAAGCCTGAAACAAGAGAAGTTGGACATTGATTCAGTGGATAACAAAGGATGGCAGAAGTATCTCCTCAGACCTTTAGTTTCCAAGATATGCACCACAATCAGTAAAACAGAAGCGTTAACTATTCCCAGTCTACATGAACAATACTTAGTAATCAAAGATTGGGATAGGACAAAAGAGACCTGAGCAACCTGAAACTCCAATACAATGACTGTCTTTAAACCTTACCAGGACTTAGCAATCAGAGGTTGGGATAACACAAAAGCCACTGGATATTTCCAAGCAATGACTTTATTAAAATTCAATCAAGGATTTGTCTAGCTAAGAAACAAATCAAGTGACAGCATCTAGCCAGAACAGAAACAAGTTTGAACTGAATTCCTGACTTGTGATTGGATCTGACTTCAAGCCCCATAAAAAGGGGAGTTTCACCTAAGCTCCTCCTCTTTGGATCGCTGTTGGACATCTGCAACACATCTTGCTGGAATTTCTCTTTTATATTCAAGACTCCAAGTGCGCCCAACTATTCTACAACTGAAGAACTTTTCTTCCAGCAAGGACATCATCTCCTCCAGCCACCCTCTGCAACCAGACCTACTTGGCCTTTATCATAGTGAGTTAATTTTAATCCAGCTTAAATTAATCCTTCTCTAACCATATTTTATCTTGTGGCACATTTCCCTTGTTTAAAGATTCCTAAATTGTAACTAAAATTACTTCATTGCTTCCATAATCTTGTAAATAAACTTGGCTCTGTAAAAATAAGATTCTAGTTCTTCAATGCTCTAGGTATCTATTCTTAAATATTACACAGAGCCAAGTTATAAGTAGGTAGTGCTGTCCCTAACTTAACATCTGTGTATATTATATTATATTCTTCTTTTCATATGTTATACCTCCTCACTCTAACCTGCAGTAATCAAGTACTTATTCCTCCGAGTTACTGTGCCTTTCTCTTGATCAAGACACAGCCCTATAGATTACATTTTTAGGCTCTCCCTCTTGATGTAGGCCAGTGATGGCTAACCTTTTTGAGCCCGAGTGCCCAAACTGCTGCACAAAACCAAAGAATTTCCTCAAAGTGCCAGCACGTCAATTAAACCTTAATAACAAGATTTTAGTATCTAAAAACTCTTTATAAAGTTGCCTGAACTATGTAACATCATTTTTAAAGGTTGGAATCTTTGTATTGTCAGAGAATCAATTTGATTCACAATCCTTTGGTTTTCATTTCAATTTATTGGCAATTTATAATGTTTTAATGATTTCATTCATGGGCTGAATACACAAATACTTTTCTCTGTCGCTGCACTCTTTGACCAAAAGATTTGTAAGCCTGCAACCACGTCAAGGTAGACTCTTTCAGCAGCTCCCCTCCCTCCCCCTTACCTTTGTGGCCAAGTCAAAATGATCTACTAACAATAAAATTTTAAAAACACAAAGCACGCTGTACGCAGAGAAAATGTTAATTATCATTTATATTCCGCGGGTTTTCAAAGAGGTCAAGGCAGATGACTTTATGCAATATCACCTCAGTAACAACTATACAAAAATAGACAAATATTCCCCCTCCCTTTTTACTAAACCGCGATAGCGGTTTTTAGCGCAGGGACCTGCGCTGAATGCCCCACGCTGCTCTTGAAGCTCAAAGGCTCCCTGCGCTAAAAAACGCTATTGTGGTTTAGTAAAAGGGGGCCATAGTGCAAAATATAGACAGCATATATAAATTCTCAAAACGGACACATTTTGATCACTAAATTGAAAATAAAATCATTTTCCTACCTTTGGTAATTTCATCAGTCTCTGGTTGCACTTTATTCTTCTGACTGTGCATCCAATATTTCTTCCCTTTTTTCAGCCTCCTGTATGCTTTCTCTCCTCCAGACCTCATTCCCTCCCCAAACTTTTTCTTTGTTTCACCCTGCCCCCTTCTTTCTTTTTCTCTCTCTCCATACCCCCTTTCATTCTGTATGTCTGTCTTTCTCTCTCTCTCCATGCCCCATTTTTCTTTGTTTCACCCAGCCCTCTTTCTTTTTTTTTTTTTTTTTTTTTTGGCTCCCTGTCCCCCCCTTTCTTTCTTTCTCCTTGCCTCCCCTATGCCACCACCATTGGGAAAATGCTGCCACCGCCACTGGGGAATAGGCTGCCACTGCCGCTATCGGAAACAGGCCGGCGCCGAGTTCGCCCTGCTTCTCTTCCCCACGGGGCCGATCAACTCTCGCCACTCGACGTCAATTCTAACATCGGAGAGGATGTTCTGGGCCAGCCAGGCAGCGATTGGCTGGCCCAGAACGTCCTCTCCGACATCAGAATTGACACGGGTGGCGAGAGTTGGTCGGCCCCACAGGGAAAAGCAGGGAGAACTTGGCACAGGCCTGTTCCCAATGGCGGCGGTGGCACTCAAGTGGCTAAAGAGACGCAGTTTGCCAGCCTAGGGAGAACACTGGAGGGTGGCCAGCTGTGCACCCCCTTGGGGCATAAAACCGGGACAGACCGCCCCCACCTCCACCTTGGTATGCCACTGTCTGTACCTCACTCCCTCCCTATGACCAAAAATTCTCCTTTCTTCTATTCCCCGTGTACACAACCATCTCTTTCCCTCCCTTCCTCTCTCCCAAGTCCTTGCCTTCTGTGTCCAAAAACACATTCCCTCCCCCACCTCAGCATCTCTTTCCCTCCCTTCCTGTGTCCAAAAACACATTCCCTCCCCCACCTCAGCATCTATTTCCCTCCCTTCCTCTCTCCCAAGTCCATGCCTTGTGTCCAAAAACCCATTCCCTCCCCCACCTCAGCATCTCTTTCCCTCCCTTCCTCTCTCCCAAGTTCATGCATTGTGTCCAAAAACCCATTCCCTCCCTACCTCAGCATCTATTTCCCTCCCTTCCTCTCTCCCAAGTCCATGCCTTCTGTGTCCAAAAACCCATTCCCTCCCCCACCTCAGCATCTCTTTCCCTCCCTTCCTCTCTCCCAAGTCCATGCTTTCTGTGTGCAAAAACCCATTCCCTCCCCCACCTCAGCATCTCTTTCCCTCCTTTCCTCTCTCCCAAGTTCATGCTTTCTGTGTCCAAAAACCCATTCCATCCCCCACCTCAGCATCTCTTTCCCTCCCTTTCTCTCTCCCAAGTCCTTGCCTTCTGTGTCCAAAAACCCATTCTCTCCCCCACCTCAGCATCTCTTTCCCTCCCTTCCTTTCTCCCAAGTTCATGCCTTGTGTCCAAAACGCACTCCCTCCCCCTTTTGTGTTCCCCGTTTGTCTCCCAGCCCATCTCAGCAAAATGTAGCTCGAGCCGCGTAGGCTTGTCTTCTATTTCCTGCCTGTCCCGCCACGCACACATAGCCGATTGGAAATCTTCCCCGACTTCAGCGCTGACGTCGGGGAAGATTTCCAATCGGCTGTGTGAGCGGCAGGGCAGTCGGAGTAGAAGTCGAGCCTCGCGGGTCGAGTTATATTTAACCCCGCGGGTCCCCCATCGTCCCCGTTCAGCTTTCTCTCCTATGCACCCCCTGGTAGTACTGCCCTGATGGCGGCCCTGCGCGTGCCAGCTGCAAGGCCTTCGCGTGCCACAGTTGGCACGCGTGCCATAGGTTCGCCATCGCTGATGTAGGCTCTAACATTCCAGAGGGTCTTGATCTTAACCAGCAGAAAGTACATGAGAGCCTAGGTTGCCTTTATAAAATAGGAATAAAATAGTACTTTTATGGACTTTGAGCCTAGGTGCCCTGTAATAAAATTAGCACCATAGCATGTACAAATGTAATAGGAGGGTAATGTTCTAACAGGGACCTGTGTATATCTCATAAAACAACAGCACAAAGCCAGCCAAACTCCTAGCTAAAAATGCTGCCACATAACATTTACACCAGCTTGGGAACTGAAGTAAGTACTGTACATACATAGATGTTTTGTGGTGCTGCCCGTGCTGTGCCCTAATTCCTTGCCCAGACATGCCTATACCCGGGTCACATGACATCCATGTCTACTGATTGCAATGTGTATTTGTATGCATGAGATATTATTATAAAAGGCATTTTAGGCATGACAAGAGCCTTTATCTCTAAGCTATACTATTGTGGAATGCTTCAATTTGTAGTTTGGAGGGGGATACTGGGTTCTCTTAAAGTCCTCCTTTTGTAAATGTGCTTTTGAGGAAATTACATGAGTTGTGGATGGTAATGCAATTTTTTTTTTAAAGAGTTGTAGATGTAGTGAATTGATTATGCATAGATTTGGGAGTCATGAGGTAGGTTTGGAATGCAGTTTATAAATATATGCATGTGGGAACATTTTGACATTACCTCTGTGGAGGGTAATTTTGTAACAAAGCACCTACATTTAGGTACACAGAGGGCCCTATGTTCTACCTGTTCTATGAAAGAAAGCACACTTCTCCCTCCCCATTCGCGGTTTCCCTACTCGCGATTTCACATAATCGCAATTTTTTTTTTTTTTGGGGGGGGAGGAGGGGGGGAGGAGGAAACCCCCCCCCCCATATTTTTGTCTTCTCCCCGGCATCCCGGCCTTACCTGGCTGTGTCGTGCAGGATAACTGGGTGAGTCATTTGGGCTTTGTGTTCCATTTTGTGCAGGCCTCGTTGTTCGGGACAGTCGCTCCGCTGTAGACACAGAGGCATTGGCGGCACGGGGAACGAGGGAGCAATTGTTTTCTGTCCGTTTGAGTTTGGGCATCGGGCGTGCGCCTGTCCGTGGTAGTGCGCAGGAGCTGAATTCCGGCCTGCGGGATAGTGCGCTTTGCCGGTTGGGAGTGCTGATTTTCATGGCAGGAGCGATCTTCCTACTCTCCTGCCCCGTGCAGATAGCCATTAGGAAATGGCTGTGGGGAGTTCCCGTAGTCTCTCGAGAGACTACAGGAACTCCCCACAGCCATTTCCTAATGGCTATCTGCACGGGACAGGAGCGTAGGAAGATCGCTCCTGCCCCGAAAACCAGCTAGACCACCAGGTAAGGCCAGGATGCCAGGGGAAGGCGGAGGGGAGGCAGGGGTGTGTCAGAGCCAGATATTTGCGGTTTATCGCCATTCGCGGTCCGTCTCTGCCCGTATCCCCCGCGAATAAGGAGGGAGAAATGTAGGTACATAGAAGTCTGAGCAGTACTCTCACTTATGTGTATGCCCATTTCAGATACACACTAAGATATGTGCATATTTGCAGAATACGAGGGGGTGCTGAAAAGTTCTCAGCCCAACCAAGAAGGGAATGTTGTGGAGCCATGAAGCTTACAAGTTATTCCACAGTTTTCTTGACACTTTTTGTTTTAATGAGGCAAATGCATGCAAATGGGCACAAGTACAGGGAATTGAAGCCATTGCGACATCACTGATGAGGTTGACTCTTAGACATTGGTGGAATGAGGCATTATGAATCGCAATACGAGGGGCTGCTGCAAAGTTCTCAGCCCAACCAAGAAGGAAATGACGAACCATGAAGCTTACAAGTTGTTCCACATGTTCACCCCTAAGTTCAACACACTTGGCACATCGTGTCTGCAGTTTCTGTAAAACTTCCAAAAAATACTCTTTGTCTGCAGCAGTAGAGCAGTATTTCAATGACCAATTGTCTCCAAATCACTCAAATTGTCTCCTTTTCAAACTCTTTTTAAGGTTTGGAAACAGAAAATAGCCAGATGGAACAAGATCTGGTGAGGATGGTGGATGGTCTATGCCAGTGTCCCACAAACTGTCTCAAACTACAATACAGTAAACGTAGTGACCGCAGCTTGAGGCATCTGGAAGTGCATGGACATCACTGTGATGGCCCTCCATATGGGTCCTGAGATGCCAGAAGGGGGTGCCAGCAGGGCTAGAGAGAAGGAGAGATGCTGGTGCCAACTGATTGTCTACAGGAGGTGCCTCTTGCCATGAGTGGCATGTCCTGTAGGCAGTCAGCCTGTGCCAGTGCCTCTCCTCCTCCCCCATGTGCCGCAGCACACCTGAAATCTCAGGGGGCACACTAGTGTGCCACAGCAGACAGATTGAGATACACTGGTATATGCACTGAAACCCCCAACTGTGTCAAAACATCCATTGTTTTGCCAGCCTTGTGAGCAGGTGCATTGTCTTACAAACAGAGAACTCCTTTCTGCAGCTTTCCCCTCATTTATTTTTCTTTCAATACCTTCTTTAATTGACCCAGCAAGTTACACTAGTATTCTGTATTAACTGGAAGATAGTCAATCATTATAATAATAATAATAATAACTTTATTCTTCTATACCGTCTTGCGACTTCTAGGCGGTTTGCAATCAAGAGTGCTGGACATTCACCGAAATACAATAAGTAGATATTCAGAGGAAATACAGAGATCAGAGACCTCAGGAGGCAATAGTATAGAAATACAATTTGCTGAGCGAAAATGTAATATGTACATTTTAGTAGGTAATGTCCGACAGGACCTGATGGGGATAAATAGCAACGTAAAGTTACGATAAGATGAAGATAACAGATTATAGTTATAACAGTGCTGTAAGTTCAGGTGGAATAGGGAGGGAGGAGGGAAAGGGTGAGCGGGTCAATTGTTTAGGTATTTCTGGAACAGATATGTTTTTAGGCGTTTCCTGAATTCCCCGTATGTAGTGGGCGAAAGCAGTTGGTCTAGGTGTTTGCCCCATAGGACTGCTTGGTGAGAGAGAAGGTGTTCGTGGTGTTTTTTCATTTTGCAGCCTCTAACTGGAGGGGAAATGAGTTTTGCGTGTGTGTTTCTCTTGAGTTTGTTATTAAAAAATGCGAAAAGGTCCGTTATGTACTTGGGGGTCAGGCCGTATAGTACTTTGAAGCAGAGGCAGGCAAATTTAAACCTTACTTGGGCTTCTGTTGGTAGCCAGTGCAGCTGCCGATAGTAGGGTGTCACGTGGTCGAATTTCTTCAGCCCGAAGATAAGTTTGACCGCAGCATTTTGCATTATTTGGAGACGTCTCATATTCTTTTGTGAGATTGCTAGATAGACGATGTTGCAGTAGTCAAGCTGACTCAGTATGAGGGATTGCACTAGGATTCCCAAATCACTGTGGCCATGACCTTTCCTGTTGACTTTTGGGTCTTGAATTTCCTTGGCCTTGGAGAACCTGAGTGCTGCCATTGCATGGACTGTTGTTTTAACTCGGGTTCATAGTGGTGTAAACTGTTTCATCAACAGTAACTAGTTGTTCCAAAATGTTGGCATTAGCTTGCTGAAAATGCTGCAAAATCAACTTGGAAGTGTCCACACAATGTAGTTTCTCATCGGAATTCAAATATTTGGGCACTCACTTGGCTGACAGTGTCTGCTTACCCATTTGCTCATGGTTTTATACACCTAACATGTTCCCTAGATATCTGTAGTGTCTCAGCAATTGTTTAAGCTGATATTTGCCAATCTGCCAAAATCAGGTCATGGACATGGTCACAATTTCAGGATTTGACACCATTTGAGGTCTCCCAGACCTTGCTGTGTCTTCAGTTTCAAAATCTCCACACTGAACATTTGCATACCACTTCTTCACTGTGGAATATAATGGGCATTTGTCACTCAATATTTGCATCATACATTTATGGGTTTCCTTTGACATTTTCTTCTGCAGGAATAGGAACTTCATGATGGCTCAGAGTTCCACATTTGAAAATTCCACACTTTTCATTGTCAAAACATAGCATTACGATTCTGCAGATTGGCATTTTGTAAAATAAGATAACTCTTTTCAGCTAGAGTGGCAAAATGACGCTCAGAATTGAGGAAGTTGGTTAGGCTGAGAAGAATTTTTCAGCACCCCTTTGTAATAAGCTGAATTTTGGCATTTGCATGCTTAAGTGCACTTACTCTAATATATTTATGTGCATTATAAGTGTCTAAATGTTAACATTTTTCTTTAATTATCCCCTATTCCCAGATTCTATATAGGTCACTCAAAGTTGAGTTCTCAGATTTGAGCATGGAGCTCATGTTAAATAGTCAATCGGGTGAAATAACCAGTTATTGGCGTAAATTTGGATTTATGCTCTTATCTGTCTACGTGCTATTCTGTAATACTGGGCGCCTAAAGTGTCTTGTGTGCAATCCAAAAGTGGGAATGGCTAGGTCAGGGGCTTTCCAAATATTTAGACACTGTGTTATATAACACTGGAATTACACACCCAGCTAACGTGCCAGGATTTACGCCACATATCAGCTGGCGTAAATCCTTGCATCCAGTTGGCCGTGGGAATCCGCTCTGCTGTTCCATAGATGATGCTCAACCTAGAATGCTTTTTGTAAAATAACACTTAATATAAATTTTTCCCAGCCCAATATGCATGGTGTCTGGGGATAGAGAATGGCTGTAGTGGGTACATGATTACATATTTTGGAGCTAGTGGAAATCTGCAGCAATTTTGTTAAGACACATTGGTGTGCATATGTTTCCTTAAAATAGGTACAATATAGGCACCTATGTGCCTTCATAGTGTAAGTGGCAGAGAACATGCATACATCTGGAAGCAATTGCCCCTTTACACATAAGTTTACAGTGTTCAATTCACCTTTCACGTGTTTCTTGTGTTCATGCTAAAAAAATTAATAATGTAGATAATACACTATGCAAAAATCCCACAAATCTGAGAAGCAGTTATTCCTAATAAAGGGGGATGTAGCCTTGATACGGCAGTGGCAAGACATGATTTCATGTTGTCAACAACTATTCCGCGGCTTATCTGATTTCCAGATACGTAAATATAAAGTTAATATGAGGTTTATTGAAGGAATTATATAGTGGTGAAGACACTTGATGGTTTTGCTTGGAGTCGCATTAGGTTTAATGAAATCATACTGATGGAAAAAGTTTGGTGAATATTGACCTCCGTTGAATTATTGCATGAGCTGCAATGAGAAATTCACCCCTGATGGTCCAACAAAATTTTTTTTCAAAATAGTGTGTTGGGAGATATTTGTGTATATGGGATTGCAGCAACAACAACAAAAAATAATAATAATTAAAAAAAAAAAAAATAATAAATATATATATATATACTTTTCTCTGTATAGGTCATTATGAAGCTAATTTATATAACAGGGCACCTCTTATATGTATTAGTTATGGTGCCTATATTAAGCCTGGGGGTGAACTGACCATTGGTACAATAGGGCAGTGTGAAAGGGTCCAAGACAGTAGGCGGTCCATTTTCCTTACCCTCTATCTAGTTTAATTTTGGGCGGTAAGGGGTTAGGGGCCCATGACCCTTAGTGCCCAGAAACCCAGATCACTGTCAGTCTGACCCTGATTAAGCCTATAATATAAAGGGAAATAGGTGCCTGCTTTACTTTACAGATTCAAGTGTGAGTGGCAGAGAGTACACAAACACCTAGGTGTCACTCTTTATACCAGCTGGTGTAAATGCACTTGCCTAGATGTATGAATGAGTATGTATAAATTATAGTATTCTATAGAGATGTTTAAATACCTATGTAATGTAAATGCGCATGAGTCGAGTCTCTTTCATTTGAAAGGAAACTCGGCATTGAGAGGGCATATGATGAAGGTAAGAGGTGGCTCTGGATTAATCTAAGGAAATACTTTTTTACAGAAAGGATGGTAGATGCATGGAACAGTCTCCCAGAAGAGGTGGTGGAGAGAGAGACTGTGTTTGAATTCAAAAGGGCCTAGGATAGACACGTGGGATCTCTTGGAGAGAGAAAGAGATAATGGTTACTGCGGATGGGCAGACTGGATGGGCCATTTGGCCTTTATCTGCCATCAGTTTTCTAAATTACCGTATTTTCACACATATAACGCGCGTTATACACGATTTTACAAACCGAGTATAACCATGCACGTTATATTCGTGAGCGCGTTGTACAAATTTTTTTTTACATAGTTCCTCCCTGACGTCCGATTCACCCCGCAGGACCGCTTGCACCCCCACACCGAAGGACCACTCGCACCCGCACCCCCACCCCGAAGGACCGCTCGCACCCCCACAGCCTCCCCCCCCATCATGGAGAAGCTGCCTACCGTTGTCCTGCTGCTTCCTCTGCCGGCGGTCCCGTCCCTTCTCTGAGCCCTGCGTCTGCGCTGCTTCCTCTGCCGGCGGTCCCGCCCTTTCTCTGATTGTCAAAATTATAAAACTAATAAAGAAATATTAAAAAAAAAAAAAAAAATTGATGTCGGGAAGGCGGTTTGTGAGCCGGCACGGGAATCAGCAGCGGGTGGCAGCGGTGGCGGACCAGGGGGATTTGAATCAACGGTAGGCCAGGCTTCGGCGCTGGAGGGAGGGAGGCAGACAGGGAGGGGAAGTGATCGCTTGTCCCGTTGTCCCCATACACAGCTTCGGGACGCTGTCTTTGAAAACGGGACATTTTGGTGTCCCGAAGCTGTGCTTGGGAACAATGGGACAGGGGATCTAAAAACAGGACGGTCCCGTTCAAAACGTATGGTCACATTATGTATGTTAGTGTGATAGCACACTTCAGTAAATCCAGCCCCAAATTAATTTTGTTCTTAGGATAGCTTTGTAATAGGTTGCCCAGATGGTGCAAGAAGTATATGTGCAAGTTACACCAATTTTAAAGGGAAAAGTATATGCATACTAGCTTTTGAAAATAACCCTACCAAAACTACATGCACACACTTAAACTTGCCATTTAGTAGACATACTCCACTTGTCAATAAATTTTATATGCATACTTTTGGAAAATCCAAAAGTGCATGCAGGTTCAAGTCCTGCCCCCATCTCTACCCTCCAAAATGGTCCTTTCTGTTGCAGGTAAAAAGTAAACATGAAATAGCATTGTGTACATACTAGAGAATGACACAGGGAGAAATTTATCCCCGCCCTGCAGGAACTCAATTTCACCATCCTGTCCTCACTCTTTTTGTCACTGCCCTTGCCCCATTCCTGTAAGTTCAGCCTTAACCACACAAACCTCGAACATTTATGATTTTAAAGTGTTTGAGGCTTGTGCAGATGAGGACCAGAACATGCAGGAATGGGGTAGGGACAGGGAAAGAACTCCTATGAGCTGTGGAATAGCGCAGAGCATTCAGTGCGCTGCCTGGTGCTAAAAACCTCTTGCGCGGTTTTGTAAAAGGAAGACGGGGTAATCTGGGCAGTGTTTGAACTAGTCATTTTCCATGCGCAAACCTCTGTTTTAATGCAAGGCTGATATCTGTGATCTGTTGGTCTGTTATGATTTGAATATGAACCAGGGAAGCATAAGAGTGGATGGCTAAGACAGCTGGATAACGTACAAATGTATAATTAAGTTGGGTATTGTTCTCTTTTCCCTCTCTTACAATGCTTTGCATACCAAAGAGTGAAGAATTCAGTCTTAGGTTCTTTCCTGCTCAACTGTTGTTGGAAATATGTCTCATTTATGTATAAATAACTGCACACCTTTTGAAGGTATATAGCAGAGAATTTGCTGAAACAGATAATGAGAGCAGGATTAAATATCCTCTCACACTGTGAAACATAAAGGTCTACCAGTCATTCTTAATTTATTCCCCTGTAATATAGAAAATAATTTTGAAAAGGTCTCAACATTTGAATGAGAAGAATACTTTGGATACTTGAAACCTGGCTAGGTTGTTTTAAAGCTGGATAGGCAAGCAGGTAGAACTGAATGAGGATCTGTTGGGAATATCTCCGATTTAGAAAAATGTTTCTTGTGCCTTGAAACCAGACTGCAATTCTCTTAGGTACTGAGTAATGCTGGCACAGATGTCTTAAGATCAGTTACGACCAATAAGACAACATCAGCATATAATGAGATTTTGCGTGTCACCGCATTAAACCTGTACCCAGTGACATAAGGAGAAATTATGATCAAATGGGCTAGAGGCTCTTTTGATAAATTTAAAGAGAAGCAGGAATGGAGGACATTCTGGGTTTGCATAAGATCTGAAGAAGAGAAAAGCATTGGGTTTTTTTTTTTTTTTTTAACTTTGAGCACATGAGATTAGCATTGGGGTGGATGAAAAGGAGTTGCAATTGTAGAACAAGATGCCCACGTTTTGTGCCAGTACGCACATACAGTAAGTTAATTTTCAGAGAGGGCGTATGGACAATTTCATGTACCTGCACACATTTTCATTTACTGTTTAGTATATATATACATTTTCTTGGCTTGTGTTGCATCTATTTTAGAAAGACTGAATGAATGATCACATATCCCATCTGTGACGCCAGGAAAACTGCTCCATTCAGATGTAGCTATGCATGTACTTCTAGTGCCTGTGTATAGGGGTCCTTTTACTAAAATGTGCTAATTGATTGAGTGTATGCTAAAGATTAGCGCATGCTAAGGCGCCCATTATATTCTATGGACGCCTTAACATTTAGTGCGCGCTAAATCAATTAGCATGTCTTAGTAAAAGGATCCCATAGTTTCTGTAATTTTAAAAGAAGCCATTTCTTTACATAAATCTCTGTTCCTATGTGTGAATAGCTTATTGGAGGCAATTTTAAAAGTCCAATCCAGGCCATGAATTTTCTAGGGAAGCCAAAGTTTTGTATTATGGTGAACAGAAATGGTCATCTTCATCTGTCAAAGCAGTCATTCCTGGAGAATCATCTAATATTAAAGTGCCATCTTATGTTCTTGATAGATACCTTGCTTTTTATAAAGCCTGTTGATCTTGGTGTGTCAAATGCAGCTTAATAGTTTTGACAGTGGCAAAACTTTGGCTGGGTAAGATGTTGATGTCTATCTCAATTTGTTCATGGAAGTGAATTATGGCCTATACCAACGGTCTCAAACACGCGGCCCACGGGCTGCATGCGGCTCTCCAGGTGCTATTTTGCGGCCCGTGGTCTGCTCCCTTGCTGCAGTTGATTTTTCTGGTCAAAGCTGCGGCCGGCGGCGGCTCCTGGCACCATCCACATCAGCATTTCTCTTCCCCCTTCCCTTCCTTGTGGAGCAGCAGCGTGTCTCTCCGGCTCAGTCGATCGTTCAGTTCAAAGCCACGGGTGGCGGCTCCTCGCGCTATCCACTCCTGCATCGGAAGCCTCTCTGACGTCACAACATCAGAGAGGCTTCAGACGCAGGCGCAGATCTCGCGAGGAGCCGCCACCCGCGGCTTTGAACGGAACGATCGACTGAGCCGGCCTGAAATGCTGCTGCTCCACAAGGAAGGGAAGGGGGAAGAGAAATGCTGCTGCATAGGAAAAGGGGACCCTAGGGAAATGCTGCTGCTGTACAGGGAAAGGGAGAAGGAGGGAAGGGGAAGAGAAATGCCTCTGCTGCACAAGAAAGGGGGAAGGGAAATGCTGCTTCTGTTGCTGCTGCACCCAATTGGGGAAAGAGAGGGAAGGAAGGAGAAGGAAGACAAGGGAGAGGAGAGGAACAAGAGATGCCAAGTTCATGGGAGGGAGGGAAGGAAAGGAGATACCAGTCCATGGAGGGGTAGGGTGAGATGCAGGACATGGGGGGAGGGAAGGAGACAGATGCCAGACCAGGAGAAAGGAAGGAAGGAAGGAGGGAGAGGAAGGAAGGAAGGAGGGAGAGAAAGGAAGGAAAGAGATGTCAGACCATGGAAATAGGATGGAAGAAGAGAGAGATAGGAAGGGAAGGTAAGACATGGAAACGTAGATTTTGAAAAGAAAGCAGAAAAATTGAATATTAAGTTAATGCCAAAGATGGATGCAAAGCAGAAAGTGAAGATGGAGAGAAAAACAGTCAAAGGACAAGAAGGCCCTGGAAACTTAGTTAAAAGCACAGAAAACTAAAGTCACCAGCCAACAAAGGTAGGGAAAATGATTTTATTTTCAATATAGTGATTGAAATGTGTCAGTTTTGAGAAAGAAAATATATTAAACTTTAAATGTGAGGGCTGCAGAAAAAATAGATACTTGGAGGGCCACATTAAAAAATAGTTAATGTCTCATTAAAGAAATGACAATTTTGCATAAGGTAAAACTCTTTATAGTTTATATATCTTTCCTTTTAACTGTTAAAGGAAAGTTTTATAAACTATAAAGAGTTTTACCTCATGCAAAATTGTCATTTCTTTAATAAGACATTAACTATTTTTTCTGTGGCCCTCCAAGTACCTACAAATCCAAAATGTGGCCCCACAAAGGGTTTGAGTTTGAGACCACTGGCCAATACTGTGCACTTTTGCTTTTCCTAGTGACATCAGATTGCCAGGTGAAGACTTGGGATATTTGTAGGCAAATGAGTGCAGCAGAGAAGAAAAAAAAGAGAAAATTGTTTCTTGTTCAAAAATAAATTTGAAAAAAAAAAAAAAAAAAATAGAATGAGGCATCAAGAGAACTGAATTGATGTGAAAACAGACAACTTAGTAGTTAACTATGTGGGAAAGCTGGGCAATAATGTCATTAAACCTTTTATCAGAGATATTGCGGGAGGATATTTAGCCACTTGGACCTATTACATTTTTCCCTGATGAACTTTCAGCTGATTCAGAAGGGTTAATTTGGAAGTCTGTTGGGAACTGAGGGAAGTATTCACAGAGCATAGGTTTCTTGATTTTTATTTTTTTTATCAACACGTTTGGATGCTGAAGAGTTGTTGCACAGTTTGAATAGAAAATTTATGGACACTGATTACTGTTTTGATCTTCAAGACTCATGATTACAGCAGGATTGAGGAGTGTATTTATTTTCCTTTTTTCCTCTGTGCTTGAAGGTCCATCTTGCCTTTTTATTAGTGTTTAGTTGGGATTTGTGGTGGTTGAAAATTTTAGCCCAACTTGGTGATAATTAATTATTGGTTTAAAAAATTGGGCTTAGAATAGGTACCTTTTTGGAGCATTTCATGGTGGCTCCCTGTCATGAAATGAATCCCTAGCAAAATTGATTGTCATACCTTTTGAGAGTAGGTTGAGCAAGGTTTGAATTCAAGATCTAGATGGCCAGGAAAGGCTGTTGGATCAGGCTGGATGAGAATGAAATCTGAATCAGATGCAAGATGTGTAGACATGGCTTTGGCACTGATTTGAGGGACGCCCCACTTTCCAATTCTTTGGGCATAGGGTTCGGCACAGCTTCAGCATTGGTTGTAACACCCCATGGGTGTAGGATCCAGCGCCACGGTTAATGCATCAAAAATCAGATGTAAGTTGTAGAACATAGCTGGGGCACATCAGCAGGATCAGATCTCTTCATCGCAGAGACACACTAGGGCTGGCTCTGCTCTCACCTCAAAAGAGGAGAATTCATTTCAGCTGAGTCATCAGCAGGTCTGTCATTGCCCCCATTGCTGAGCTGGCCTTCACAAAGCTAGAGTAAGCTGTAGCTTCTGTATTTGTCAGATTCCACCCAGTGCACTCACACAGGAAGTAGAAATATTTCAGCATGTACCTTAGACAGTGCCTTAGACAAGTGAGGGTTTCCTTCAAAGCTCCACACACAAGAGAACTCGTAAAATAGAAGCATGTACGTAAGTCTAATCAATACTGAAGCTATGTAAGGTAAGTCTTTTTGCCCCTTAAACACATCAACAGAAGAAAAAATCCCCCTTTGCCTTATACATTTACTTGTGTTCCATGGGGATTGTCCACTAGACTCTCCAAACCTACACCCCCATGCAAAAATATATATTTATATTTGCTTTTTCTACCACAGGTGTCCTAGTATTACCCACTGGAAATCTGGTAATTATCCTTCCTACTTCCTTCACACTGGCAGGAGGAAAGCAATGCTTCCACTGCATTCTTTAACCTGATACAGTGGTGCCTCGCATAACGGCCGCCTCGCACAGCGAACGCTGCGCACAACGAACTTCTTGTCTTGATCCGTACAACGGACTTCGTTTCACACAACGAAGTCGCCCGAGCTGCATCGCTTAACTGGCGCTACATATTTTAAACCTCCCCCCGCCGCCACCGCATATGTTTAAACCTCCCCCCGCCGCCACCGCATATGTTTAAACCTCCCCCCACCGCCACCGCATATGTTTAAACCTCCCCCCGCCGCCACCGCATATGTTTAAACCTCCCCCCGCCGCCACCGCATATTTTTAAACCTCCCCCCGCCGCCTGGGCCTGCGCTGATCTCTGAATGGCTGCAGTCAGCTCTCGCGGGACTCACAAGAACTAACTGCAGCCAGCTCTCGCGGGACTCACAAGAACTAACTGCAGCCATTCGGAGATCGGCATGGGCCCACACAGGCGTGCAGAGGAATTGCTCCTGATCTCTGCGCTTCTGGCCTGTACGCCACTGGCTGGGAAAGATGGGAGGAATTAAAAAAGGTACTGGGGAGTATGTGGGGGGTGATTATAATACACAGCAAGGATCAACAAAACCCCTGTCTCCCCTCCCCTTCACATATATCCCCTCTATATCATGCTAACAGCTCTAACAAGGTAAATTTATCTTTTTTTATGTCATCTTAGCATATTTTATGCTACAGAACGAATTATTTTTTTTTACATGTATTGTTATGGGAAAATGCGTTTCACATAACGAACTTTTCGCATAACAAACTTGCTCCTGGAACGAATTAAGTTCGTTGTGTGAGGCACCACTGTATTTGATGTTATGAGGCCTTGTAATGTTGCAGACCCTACTGCTCCCCCTACTCCCTCTTTTTTTGTTGTTGTTTTGATGTCATTTGCAATAAGATATATACTGGTAAAAGGTTCTGCTCTCCTTTTGTCATTTGGTGGGAGTGGGAGATGGGAAAGATGAAGCCCATGCAAAATTTGTTTCATGCTGGCATGAAGATTAAGCAAAGAGGTGTCGAGGGAAGTCATCTTGCCACTGTATCGAGCGATGGTGCGTCCGCATCTGGAATATTGCGTTCAATATTGGTCGCCGTACCTCAAGAAGGACATGGCGGTACTCGAGAGAGTCCAAAGGAGAGCAACGAAACTGGTAAGAGGGCTGGAACACTGCCCATATGCCGAGAGGTTGGATAGGCTGGGGCTCTTCTCTCTGGAAAAAAGGAGGCTCAGGGGTGATATGATAGAGACCTTCAAGATCATGAGGGGCATAGAGAGGGTGGATAGGGACAGATTCTTCAGGCTGAAGGGGACAACAGGTACGAGGGGGCATTCAGAGAAACTGAAGGGAGATAGGTTCAAAACGAATGCAAGGAAGTTTTTTTTCACCCAAAGGGTCGTGGACACTTGGAATGCGCTACCGGAGGACGTGATTGGGCAGAGTACGGTACAAGGATTCAAACAGAGACTGGACGGATTCCTGAGGGATAAAGGGATCGTGGGATACTGAGAAAGCTAACCAGAAAATAAGTATAGAAACCCGACCAGGTCGTGCATGTGCAAGACCGGAGGGCTAGGACTTTGAAGGGAAGATAGGACTCAATAGGAAACCAAGGTGGCATGGGGGCCCCTTCTGGTGATTTGGACAGGTCGTGACCTGTTTGGGCCGCCGCGGGAGCGGACTGCTGGGCAGGATGGACCTATGGTCTGACCCGGCGGAGGCACTGCTTATGTTCTTATGTTCTTATGTGTGCCACAAAATTCTGTGCACTCGTAGCTAAACATAGCTAAAAAGAAATGAAAATCTATTTGGCAAGGACTTAAAAAAACAAAACAAAACCCTGTAGGATTGAAAAAACCCTATAGGCGAGAGAGGGGAGATATGATAGAGATGGTTAAATATCTATGGGGCATAATTATACAAGAGGCAAGTCTTTCAGTTGAAAGGTAGCATTTGGAATGAGGAGGCATAGGAGGAAGGTAACAGGGAATAGACTCAAAAGTAACCTGAGAAGATGCAGTACTTTTTCATGGAAAGGTGGTGGAAACAAAATATGTATCTGAATTCAAAAAAGCTTGAGACAAGTACATTGGATCTCCAAGAGAGCGTAAGGGATAATAGATGGCACAGATATGTAGACTCATCAGTATACAAGGCTTTATATGCTAAGACAAGAATCTTGAATTGTAGGCAGTGAATGAGAAGCCAATGATTCTATTTGAAAAGAAAGGGGATGAGTCGCTTAGACATACTTTGTTGTGTTGGAAAGAATTCTAATCGCTGTATTCTGGCACATATATATCTGAGTTGCACTAGGTTTCTATAAGGGAACATAGGTGCCTGTGTTTCTTGATAAACTAAATACCTTGTTATACAATTGCCATCTTTGCATGGAATTTTTAGTGTGGCGATTGTTTTCACTAACAGCTTAATGCACTTTAGTAAACATGCCCCATAAGATTTCAGCTGGGTTCACCTTTCTTTAAAGTACAAGTATTTGTATGCTGATGACATTGAAAAAGTTAGAATCAATTATACTCCTTAGAGAAGGCAGATGAGCAATTTAGAGTACTGGCTGGTAGATAATTAATCCCGAAAAGACTAAGATGTTGTGGTTGGAAGGTGCAGCATTTGAGACCATCATAAGATCCAGCAAAAAGGATTACTACATGTTGGGATTCTACTACTCTTAATTTAAGCATTTTATTGGATTCAGCATGGACAATGGAAATCCAGGTTTTGAGTCTTCTGAAAGTACAGCTCATCTGTCAAATGACAAGATATTTATCAGAAAGTAAATTTAAAGCAAATTATTAAGGCATTTACTATGTATAATGTAGATTAATGTAATCTGTTTTATTGGGAGCTGAGAAATAAGATTGGTGCCAGATTGCTTTTAATCTAAAATATGGCTGAAATCATTGTGCATGCTAGGAAGTGGCAGTGAGCCACTTGGATTACTTGTGAGTTCATGGATTGCTAGAAGTCCAAAGGAAAAAGCAGAGCGGGCCAGATCTCTCTGCTTTTTCTTTTGGACTTCTTGGATTTTGTGCAGAGTGGACTTTTCTTTGTTTTGTTCTTTTTCAATTGTTAACCATCATATATAAAGTTATTTGGGGGCAGTCCAGTATACTTGAGTAACTGGTAGGGCTGTGCCGAGGGTATCTCGTGCCTAGGGAGAGCCCTCAGCCATGGTGGATGCTTGGATACATAGGGGAAGGAATGGTCGGTAGGAGAAAATAAGTAATGATGCTCCTCTAAGGCTTTGGTGAGACTTCATTTAGAATATTTTGTACAATTCTGGAGATTGCACCTTCAAAAATATACTAATACATTACATTAGTGATTTCTATTCCGCCTTTCAAGGCAGATTACATAAGAATTGTTATGATATTAAGAAGTACATATTGTTAAGGTAATAAGAAGTTCTTAAGGAATAGTTTGAACATTTTCTAATTTGCTAAGAAGTAGATAGTATTGTAGGAGGAGTTTGGGGCATGTCTGGTTGTGTTATATTGGTTTTATGTATTTTTTGAAAAGTAGGGTTTTTGTATCTTTTTTGAAGGTTTTGTAGTCTTTGGTCGAAATCAGCAGATTGGTGAGTTGTCTGTCTAGTTTCGCTGCTCTGGTGGCCAGTAGGTTGTCATACAGTTTTCTTCGTTTGACGTTTTTGGTTGGCGGGTGTGTGAATATTGTGTGGGTTCTCCTGTGTCTGCTTGAGGTAGATTGAATTAGTTGATTGTTCCAGTAGGTTGGGCTGTCTCCGTTTATAGCTTTAAATAGTAGGCAGTGGAATTTGAAGTGTACTCTGGCTTGTATTGGGAGCCAGTGTGAGTCGTGGTATGCCTCTGTGATGTGGTCGTATTTTTTCAGTGAATAGATGAGTCTTAGGGCTGTGTTTTGTATTGTTTGTAGTTGTTTTATCGTGTTTTATCATGGAGTTGGTAAGAGTATAGCTACTGAAATTGTCAGTGGTCTTTGTCATGAAGCATATGGGAACAGACTGCAAGATCTCAAGATTCTAGTCAAGTATTTTATATACCGCTCTATACATGAAGTTTAAGAGCAGTTTACAATCAATGATTAGATTAAGATCAACTTTACATTAAAATTGATTTAAAAACATAAGATAATAAAATAAAATGCAAAGGAAAACAGCCAAACATTAAGCATCTAATACAATGTTAAGAATCCCAATCAGTAATATGGAATACAGCAGCAAACAACCAGGTTTTCAACATCTTATGAAATGGCAAGTATCCTTGTAACTCCAAAATTGCTGTAGGAAAAGTGTTCTAGAAAGATAAAAGGACCAACATATGAGAATGCTCTTTTTCTGGTAGATGTCAGATGTATATACTGCAATGATGGAAGCTCAACAGACTATGTTGAGAAGAGCATAACACTCTATCCCTACACAATTCCTTCAATTTTCCCTTAAGGTAGCCTGGTTGAACCAGCTTTAAAGGCTTTGAGAACAAGACTCAGTAATTTGAATAAAATCCTGTGCTGGACAGAAAGCCAATGCAGGTCCTTCAAGGCAGGAGTATATACTTTGGAGGAAAGGTGGGAGAGGGGAAATGTGACAAGGCGTTTAAATACCTCCCTAAATGTACATGAGATGAATCTAAATTGAAAGGAAACTCTAAAACGAGGGGACATAGGATGAAGGTGAAAGGGGATAGACTAAGAAGTAATCTCAGAAATTACTTTTACATGAAAAGGATGGTGTATGCATAGAGTGGCTTCACGGTGAAGATGGTAGAAAACTGAGGTGAAAACTATATCTGACCCAAGAAAAGAGATGAAAACTGATATCTGACCCAAGAAAGCTTGAGACAAGTACATTGGATCTCTAAGGGAGAGGAGGATGATAGTAGATCATATGGCTAGGTCATATGGTCTTTATTTGTCTTAATTTTTACAGTATATGTTTCTATGTCCCTTGGTTGGAGAGGGAGGCACCAAAGGACAGCATGAGCGTTTCCCCCTTCCCTTCTCCATCTTGCCCAATATTCTTTCCTCTTGCATCCCTTTTAATCTGCCCCTATGTTTCCTCTCCACCACCATATCCAACATTTCTCCCTCATCTTTCTTTTTCCCATGCATCTCTACCTCACTCCTCTCCTCCCTATATCCAACAATTCTTCTCTCTTCCGTTCCCCATATGCACCATCTCTCTCCCTCTCACATACCTATGCTCAATTCTCCCTTTCTATTCCCTCCCTCCCTCCATCCTTTGTTCTACGTTTGTGCTCTCTTCTGTGATCCAAGTTCATGCTCCGTCCCTTCCTTCTTTGTCCCAAGTTTGTTCCCCCTCTCTCCTTTGTTCCTTCTTTCTAGCCTTTGTCCCAAGAATGTGCTCCATCCTATGTCCCAACATGCTCCCTTCCTTCCTTGTCCCAAGTTCATGCCCCCCTCCTGTGAGACTGTACCTGAGTCGTCCAGCGGCGCTGCCTCCTTCCTACCTCCAGTCGCACTTCCTTCTTTGCAGAACTACAGGCCATGGTTCCTGCATGTGGCTGAGGTAACATTTGAGACGCTTGAGGTGCCTCTATCCCTGTGGGATCACCATGGACCCAGGGGGGAACCCCACAGGATTACCTGTTTGTCCCATTCAGTGCAGCTCTCTAGTCTCGGGCAGGCATGTATGTAGGGGCAGACATTCCTGGAGTGCTCAGCTGATGACTGGGAGGGACAAGTACAGGAATTCTGGTGAGCTGTGGCACATTAGAGAGATGTCCAGGACCCACGTTTCCTCCCCTTTCCCAATGTAGATACTGCCTACTTGGAACTGGAACCAGTGACTTTTAGGGGACCAGGCCAGAAGCCCAATCACTGGCAGAAGATGTGGGGGTGGAGAGTCCCCTGGCAACTTTTGGTGAGCCAGGCAAAGAGGATGGGTAGGAGCATTGCATTGTATCTGAAGAAGCAGATGAGGCAGCAGGTGTCATGGGAGAGGCCAACCAGCTGGAGCAGCAGCACCTTCTCCCCCCAGTCTTCTCAGATCAAGGTAGGGAGAAGGATGAGCCCTTTGCGGGAGGCCAACCTTACCAGAGGGAACCCTAGCAACAGAGGCGGTAGTTTCTCTGTCTAGGCCAGAGGGCCCTGGGCTACAACCTGAACTTGACAGGTAACAGAAGCTAGAGCTCCTGTGGCAGGGGCGTGGATGCCCAAGGACATATTTTGTATGCTGCTGCACCAACTCCTCCAGGCAACAAAGAAAATAAGGGAGGGGTTGTGTGAGTTGCATAAACACATCTGGCACCAGTTGCTGGGCCTATGCACAGATGTACAAGACTTTACTACAGCTGTGGAAGACACTTAGCCCTCTTCCGAATATACACCTGCTCGTCCACCTCCAGTACTACAGCTAATGGCCAGCCCCTAGTCAAACAAGCCTTGGTAGAACTGGAGCTGACCCTGGGGATTGTAGAAGGGGTTATTAGCCAGGGTCATTAGAGATAGCTTCTGTCACCTGTGGGGGGAAGAAGAGAGGGAGAGACAAGGGGGTACTGACAGTTCTGGTTAACCTGGAGAAGAGGGATGTTAGGCTCACATGGCAAGAAGGGAGTATGTTGGGGAATGGTAGGAAGGACAGGGGTCTAGGGTTGGTATGCCCTGTGGCAGTGGCATACCAAGGGGAAGGCCGGGGGGGTGGTCTGCCCCAGGTGCACGCCCCAAGAGGGTGCACAGCCGGCCACCCTCCCTATTCTGCCGCTTTCCTTAACCAGCAGCAGCAACAGTAAACCTGTAAACAGGGGTGTCTGGCGGTTGTTCAGCTTCTGGCCGGCTCCCCTGCTCAAAGCTGCGGGCGTCGGCTCCTCACGCGATCCGCGGCTGTGTCGGAAGCGTTCCCTCTGACAACGCAAAATGCTGCACAAGCAAAGGGGGTATAAATGCTGCAAAGGCAAGGGAGGTAGAAATGCTGCAAAAGCAAGGGGGAGGGTAGAAATGCTGCACAGGCAACAGGGAGGGGGGGTAGAAATGCTGCACAGGCAAGGGAGGGGGAGAAATGCTGCTGCTGCAGCACCCAATTTGGGGGAGAGAGAGGGAAGGAGGGAGAAGGAAGACAAGGGAGAGGAACCAGAGATGCCAAGTCCATGGGAGGGAGGGAAAGTAAAAAAGGAAAGGAGATACCAGACCATGGAGGGGGAGGAAGAGAAGCCATGGCAGGGGGGGAGTGAAGGGAATGAGATAGATATACCAGACCATGGTGTGGAGTGGGAAGGAAGGATGGAAAGTAGGAGAGAAAGAGAGAAGCCAAAGCATAGGGGAGGGGGTGGAGACAGAAAAACGGAGAGGGGGTGAAGCTGAAATGAATCATGTGCAAAGGAGAGAAGGAACACAGGATATACCGTTTTTTGAAGAGACATAGAAAGAGGGAAGATGCCATATGGAAGAGAGAGAGGGTGGGCAGTAGATGGAAGGGGTAGAGAGAGAGGGTAGAAGCTGGGTGGAAGGGGCAAAGAGAGGGCAGATGTTGCATGGAAGGGAGAGAGGACAAACGTTGTATAGAAAGAAGAGAGCGAAGAAAAGATGATTAAAGCAGAACGACCAAAGGTAGAAAGATTTTTTTTTTTTTGCTTTACTTAGAATCAAGTAGTATTGTAACTGTATTGATAAAAGTTTATAAATAGGAAATGGAAATAAGGCAATTTTTTGGACTAAACCCCTTTCCTCAGATCAGGACAGGATACCATAATAGCAGTATACTGTACTTTTCTGAAGAAAGATTTGACCTCTGAAAGCTAATTGAAAAATGGATTAGTCCAATAAAAATGTATTTTCTTATTTCTCATTATTTGTTTTATTTTTATTTGTTAATTTGTAAAGTGGTGAATATTATGTATCAGTTTTTTCAAATTTATATCTACTGTCTTTATATTTTGCACAGTATTAGGGGATATGTGTCAATGTTTTTGTGGTGTTGTGGTGTTGAATTGTATGCAGAGTCTTGTTTCTTGGCGGTTCAGTTTAACTTTTGTCTACATATTTCTATTTTTAGTTTATGATTATTCCATATTGGGAGAGGGTGTATCTCTGTTCTGTGTGTATGAAAAGGACATAGTTTTCAGTTGGCATTGGCTATACAGGATCAATTGACTGTGCGGGATCTGGCTTGTTTAGTTTTGCAATGTATGTGTTGGTGTTCTAGTGCTCACTGCAGTGTTTAAGATGCTGCCTTTTCCTAGGTACACTCTTGTGCAATATGTGGATTGTTACTAAAAATCATATTTTTCATATAGATGAGGGGAGTGTCAAAAAATGATGGGCCCTGGGTGTCATATGTGCTAGGTACACCACTGCCCTGTGGTGCTTATCTAGCAGCCAGCTGCCGGTGATCTCCCCTTGGATCAATCTCCTATGGATTCCTGAGTGCTGGAAGAGGTAGGCATCGTGGGTAGATCCTGGATATTTGGCATATACATCCTCTATCTCCTCCTGAGCATCACATGCAGCATGCGTATTCATTGAATGGTATGCTCTTCTGTTCCTGTAAATGGCCTTGTCTGCCTGGGGGGTCTCAACATGATATGTGCAGTCAATTATGCCTGCGACATAGGGGAGGCAGACTATGACATAGAACTTGACCCTTAGTGTTCTGTAGGGTTTGGGGGAAGGTGATGTAGTCCAGGGTGTGGGTAAGGAAGGCTTGGAGGAATTGGGTGAGGCAGTTGGAGATGGCTGGCTGGATAAAGTGTTCTGATGATGAAGTGTCCCAATGATAAAGTGTGTCAGCAATAAACTGTAGTGTGATAAAGAGGCTCATAATCAAAACTTTGAAATGTCCAAAAACCCGACTAAGTTGGCACTTGGATGTCCAAATGCCAATAATCAAAACCAACTTTCTGGATGTTCAGCAGCACTTCTAAGCCGCTGTACATCCAGGGCACAATGGGGTGTGTTGGGGGGGGGGGATGTTATGGGCGGGCATCGGGCAGCCTTAGACCTGTGTTGAGGTAATAACTGAAGCTTTCCTAGGTAGAACTTAGATACAGGAAGTTAGACCTGTTTTAGTTGCGTCTAAGTTCCCCAAAGGTGCCCAAACAGGCAAGAAGACCACTGGAGGGATTAAGGCATAAGAACATAAGAACAGCCTTAATGGGTCAGCCCATCAGACCAATGGTCCTTCAAGCCCAATAGCCTGTCCTCATAGTGGCCAATCCAGATCACTAGTACCTGGCCAAAACCCAAAGAGTAGCAACATTCCATGCTACCGATCCAGGGTAAGCAGTGACTTCCCATGTCTTTCTCAATAAGGTCACCAGACGACCACCAGACGTGCTTGCGTGGATGAGACACAGTGAAGTTACCGTACTGTGTCCAAGCATGTGCGGATGCCCTTTCCTGATGCAATTTTGATGGGAAGCTTTTCAAACCCGGACAAAGTGCCATGTTATGAAAAGCAGTCTGGATCCCTGGACATGTCTGGGGAAATCCGGACATCTGGTAACCCTATCCATACCCACAGGAGTCAATGTTATTATTTTCTTATTCATAGATGGCATTCACTATTCAACTAGTGAGTGTTCCAAGCCTCAGTCTAGTGCTCCTGTTGCCTCTCTCAGTGCATTCCAAGCCTCATTATGGAGTCACAAGAGATTTTGACTACATTTCCATGAGAATCCCACAGCAGCTACTCCCATCCCCACAGGAATCTTGTGACAACTTCTTCCATACCTGTAGGAATCTTGCAGATTGCTTAATCCCCATTTTTGTCCTAGTGCAGGTAGTTCAGAAACTTAAAATATACTGGTTCCTCACAGAATTAATTCTAGCAACGTGTGAAATGTTCTAGCAGATTTTAAATCCCATCCTAGTTGCCAGATTAACAGCACTAAAAACTGAAATGCTATGTTTATTCACAGAAGAGGTGCTACAATGAACATCCCATCCTGCCCTACCAGTATGTGCTAGCTCAGTTTTTGGAAATTGAAATATTTAGGAGACCTGTAGTTAAGTCTGATAAGTAGTGCATGAATGAACACACTGAGTGCAGTGTAATTTAGTGAACAGCTGTGGTAATGGTTATTGCACTGACATTACAGTATGCACTAATTCATGCAGTAACTATTTAGCTGGTTATGGGTGGGGATCAGGTATTGTAGTTAGCACATAGTCACTTGTGGTGCACAACCACTGTTGCAGGTACTTTGGATGCACTGAAGGGGTCATTCTATAAGTTTTAGGCATAAGAACATAAGCAATGCCTCCGCTGGGTCAGACCTGAAGTCCATCGTGCCCAGCAGTCTGTTCATGCGGCGGCCCAACAGGTCCAGGACCTGCGTAGTAATCCTCTATCTATACCCCTCTATCCCCTTTTCCAGCAGGAAATTGTCCAATCCTTTCTTGAACCCCAGTACCGTACTCTGCCCTATTACGCTCTCTGGAAGCGCATTCCAGGTGTCCACCACACGTTGGGTAAAGAAGAACTTTCTAGCATTTGTTTTGAATCTGTCCTCTTTCAACTTTTCTGAATGCCCTCTTGTTCTTTTATTATTTGAAAGTTTGAAGAATCTATCCCTCTCTACTCTCTCTATGCCCTTCATGATCTTGTAAGTCTCTATCATATCCCCTCTAAGTCTCCTCTTCTCCAGGGAAAAGAGACCCAGTTTCTCCAATCTCTCAGCATATGAAAGGTTTTCCATTCCCTTTATCAGACGCGTCACTCTCCTCTGAACCCTCTCGAGTAACGCCATGTCCTTCTTAAGGTATGGCGACCAATATTGGACCCAGTACTCCAGATGCGGACGCACCATCGCCCGATACAACGGTAGGATAACTTCTTTCGTTCTGGTTGTAATACCCTTCTTGATTATACCTAGCATTCTATTCGCTCTTTTAGCGGCCGCTGCGCACTGTGCCGTCGACTTCATTGTCATGTCACCATTACCCCCAAGTCCCTTTCCTGGGTACTCTCATTCAATAACATCCATCCCATCGTATAGTTGTACCTCGGGTTTCTGCTTCCCACATGTAATACTTTACATTTCTCAACGTTGAACTTCATCTGCCATCTCGTCGGCTTGTAAATGAATGTTTATAGAATGCTAACTAGTGTGCATTTTGCTGGTGGACGTGCACATGGGTAGAGCATGGGCAGAATGGCCAAATCTATATTTAAATTACTGAATACTATAATTATACATTTCAACTAACATTTAGGCATGAGCATTTGAACTGGTCTTAGAGCTAAAGTAAGTGATTATGCCTTAAAGGTAAAGCCGGAATGTAGGACACTTTAATTGAAATGACACGACATGTTCCGTGTTTCAGCTAGAAGCCTGGGTCAGTGAATATTTCTCTCTCTCTCTGGAAGTCTTCTCACAGCAAATCTTTTGGACTGAAAGGGAAAAACCAGCCCTGCTCCACTTATGTGCTTGTATTTCCTTGATGATTCACATTTTTAACGTATGTTAAGGACATTACTGTTTAGTTTTTTTTAAAACTTTATTTAGTTTTTAATGCCAACAAAAAGTGCAATACAATTTATATACAAATAATGATAATCAACCAAGCATTTATAATCAGTCAGTATCTATACAAAAGTTAAAAATTTACTGTTAACCAAAATCTTACATTGAATATTTTAAGAAACTTGTTGAATTTTAATTAACTGTATTTCCCTGATTGACTAGCCTTCTTCTGTTGTAAACCGCCTAGAAATTGTTTGATTATGGCTGTATAGAAGAATAAAGCTATGTTATGTTAATGTTATAGAACATGCATTAAAAATGTGAATCATCAAGGAAGTACAAGCACATAAGTGGGGCATGGCTGGTTTTCCCTTTCCGTTCAGAAGAGGTGCTGTGAGAAGACTTCCAGAGAAAGAGATCTTTACTGACCCCTGATGTAGGTTTCTAGCTAAATCAAAGGCTGCCAGGTTTTTTTCCCCCAGTTGAAGGTATGTGCAGTTACTTGCTCACTGAAAACTGGACTGAGACCAGCAGCAGATTTCACACTAGTCAGCCTTTACATAATGACTTAAATCACTATAGATTGATTAAAATTTAGGGGGGGGGGGAATTCATCAACATGGGCTCCTGTTAAGATGGGTTATTTTACCACAAGTCATGCTATTTTAGCTCAGGGTTTCATTTAGTGTTATGATGCTAAAATACTTGTAGCACGACTTGTAGTAAAATAACCCATCTTAATGGTAGCCCAAGTGTATAACTTTCCTCCCTTAAACTGGTGATCTAGACATGCAAAGTTTGGAATAAAAACTCCCTTTGAAATTCTGTGTACAGTATACATTCTTGTATTTTTGACCAGTTTGGAGAATATTGCAAAGATATGAATTTGCATAGAAGTTATGTGGCTGATTCATTCAGATGTTCAGAACCATGGGGTGGACGGAGACGTGCATAGATGGATCAGAAACTGGTTAGAAGGTAGGAAACAGAGGGTAGGGGTGAAGGGCCACTACTCAGACTGGAGAAAGGTCACGAGTGGTGTTCCGCAGGGCTCGGTGCTCGGGCCACTGCTTTTTAACATATTCATAAATGATCTAGAAACAGGGACGAAGTGTGAGATAATAAAATTTGCGGACGACACCAAACTATTTAGTAGAGCTCGGACAAAGGAGGACTGCGAAGAATTGCAAAGAGACTTGGACAAACTAGGGGAATGGGCAGAGAGATGGCAGATGAAATTCAATGTTGGGAAGTGTAAAGTATTGCATGTGGGAAGCAAAAACTCGAGGTATAATTATGCGATGGGAGGGATGTTTTTGAATGAGAGTACCCAAGAAAGGGACTTGGGGGTGATGGTGGACATGACAATGAAGCCGACAGCACAGTGCGCAGCTGCCGCTAAGAGAGCGAATAGAATGCTAGGTATAATCAAGAAAGGTATTACAACCAGAATGAAAGAAGTTATCCTGCCGCTGTATCGGGCAATGGTGCGTCCACATCTTGAGTACTGCGTCCAGTATTGGTCACCGTACCTTAAGAAGGATATGGCATTGCTCGAGAGAGTTCAGAGGAGAGCGACACGATTGATTAAGGGGATGGAAAGCCTTTCATACGCTGAGAGATTGGAAAAACTGGGACTCTTTTCCCTAGAAAAGAGAAGATTAAGAGGGGATATGATAGAGACTTACAAGATCATGAAGGGCATAGAGAGAGTAGAGAGGGACAGATTCTTCAAACTTTCAGAAAATAAAAAAACAAGAGGGCATTCGGAAAAGTTGAAAGGAGGCAAATTCAAAACTAATGCTAGGAAGTTCTTCTTTACACAATGTGTGGTGGACACCTGGAATACAATTCCAGAGGAAGTTATAGGGCAGAGTACAGTACTGGGGTTTAAGAAAGGTTTGGACAAATTCCTGCTGGAAAAGGGGATAGAGGGGTATAGATAGAAATTTACTGCACAGGTCCTGGACCTGTTGGGCCGCCGCGTGAGCGGACTGCTGGGTGCGATGGACCTCGGGTCTGACCCAGCGGAGGCATTTCTTATGTTTGATGTGTGCAGTGGGTTGTTTTTTTTTTTTTTTTTTGCTTGGAGAAAGGGATTTTCATATACAGTGAGAGGACAGATAAAAGGCATATTGTAGTTTTTCTCTGGATACTCATTTGAGCAGAAGATAGCCGACGAGCAAAAAAAAAAAATTAAAAGATTAAAATCCAACTGTGAATCAAAATCCGCTGAGTACTGGGGGGAGGGGGAGATTAAACTAGAAGGGGATGGTTATAGTCCTCTAGTTGTTCATATTTTATTCTGTGGCACTAGTTTAATAAAATATAGATCATGATTTGTCCTTAACCTCAGTTTCTTAAGGCTTAATGATAAAGGTTATCCTTTCAGAGGACAAACACATTATTCATTTATCTCCAACTGTCTTCCAGGTTTATCTTGCAGATTATGGACTTTCTTACAGATATTGTCCTGACGGGACCCACAAACCGTACAAAGAAAACCCTAAGAAGGGCCATAATGGGACAATAGAGTTTACGAGCATAGATGCCCACAAGGGAGTAGGTAAGGGATTTCTTTTTTTCTTTGTCTTGCTTTTCTTTCTGCCCTGTTGGAATAAGTGTTTTGTCTATTAACAGAGTATATAGTGCTTTGGAGCACAATACAGTACTATCCTTGTAGGATTATTGATGGTGGGTTGTGTGTATATATATATATATATATATATATATATATATATATATAGATATACAAAAAGAATCGATACAATGGTGGATTTATTAGTAAAATAAAGACGGATCAAAACTGTAAATGACAGGTTAAGTTCTATTTAAGCACAAGACAGATGTGATTCATACTACAGGCTTTCACGCTGTATCTATTATTATTATTTTTTTTAAGAATGCATATTTCTCAAAGTATTTTTTCAGTACAAGTGGGAGTGCAGTTCCTTGCAAATGAACATGATTATCCCATGGCAACTCACATTGTAAATGTCCTGTTTATATCTCTAGTCCATTATCTATAAAATAAGGTCTTGTTCATCCATGTGAGCTAATCAGCATACCACAGTCTCAGCCCAACGGTTGGCAGCTGGCCAGGAGTTTAAAGCTGACGCTGTGATAACCACAAGAGAGGACATTTCCTCGTAGTGAAGGGCAGACTTTTAAGGGTTTCATATTGGGTCCTTTAACACAACTGGTCATTAATGAATAAGCAGTGTGTGACTAGAATTTCAAAATACTAATAGAAAAAGGATGTGATTTTTTTAAAATTCTTTTTTGATTCAAATCTGTTTATTCCCAATGCTGGAGTTTTACTTTGAGTATTAGAGATGCCAGCGTGCCCATCCTAAATCATAAGTCTGATAAGTAGTGCATGAATTATCACACTGAGTGCAGGGTAACTTTCCCCCCCCCCCCCTTTACAAAACTGTGGCGTGGTTTTTAGCGCTGGCTACAGCGGTAACAGCTCCGATGCTCATAGAATTCCTATGAGTGTCCCAGCTGTTACCACCACGGACAGCGCTAAAAACCACGCTATGGTTTTGTAAAAAGGGGGGGGGAGGTTAGTGAACAACTGTGGTAATGGTTACTGCACTGACATTACAGTATATGCTAATTCATGCACTAACTGTTTAGCTGGTTATGGGTAGGGATCATGTATTTTAGTTAGCGCATAGTCAATTGTGATGCACAGCCACTGTTGCGGGTACTTTGGATGCATTGAAGGGGTCATTGTATTTGACCCATTGAAATGAAAATGTTTTTCACATGTTTAACATGAATGAAATCTCTTCTTGCATTTGGTCTCTTCCTTCTATGATTACATGTATCAACAGTAACTCTTCTTTTGGTGCTTGACAGCTTACACCAGTAAGCATGTGCCATGAATAGGCATCATGCCAAATAATTTCTGTGTACAAAAACATGTGTGTATGGGTTTTTTTCACATCTGCTAGATTAGATTTTTTTAACAATATCACTGTACGGAGAATACTTTATAAACTATAAAGTGTTAACTTTTTAAAATGCCTTCAGTAGCCTTTCATATATCTTACTTACTTAAACTCACTTTGATGGTATTGGAAACACATTTGCAGGCAAATTACATACATAGTCCTTTTATTGGATATTGATCGCACTGCCTTGCATTCCTAGGCAGACTTAATTCAACAATTCCCTAATTAGTTAAAGTCATAACCTATGTCTTGTATTCATTTACCATTAATTAAACCTTAGCTGTTTATTACACTGCAGTCCAAATCCAATAGCAGGCCCGGAGAGCCATGGCAGACGAGAGTGGAAGGTCAATGCTGAGAAGATGTGGTGCAAAGTCCCAGTGATGACTGCACGGTTCACAATCGATATGGTCAATGCAACACAACTTTCTTACTTGCTCTGTCAGCGAGACAAAAAGTCAATTCTAATGTTATGCTAGAGGAAAAAAAAAAGAGAATTATTGAAAAAACTTTGACCTCACTTGCAAAACAATATTATGTGTTAACTTTGGTTTTGTTTCTTTCTCTCTCTTCAAATTTCTGAATGTAAAAAAAAAAAAAAAAATGCCGTACTGCGGTTTTTTTTTTTTTTCTTTCTTGTTGAATGCAAACATGGTAGTGTCGCAGATTAAAGTTGTAGACATTAGAAATCTGTGCACATTAGCTGCTACCCTGTTGCTTTAAAATGATACTTTCTAATGAGTTTTAGTTGGCACAAACAACTACATATTATTGCCTTTTCTATTAAAAGGACCATTGACCATGTAATGCAGAAGGTCTTGGTAATTTGCCAGCACCGTTGAAATCTGCAGTAGTTTAATATTGGTCATTAGGAAAAAATGAAATCAGACTGCCAGGTAGAAGGGAACTGCATGGCTGCACCTGCCTGAAACTTTGTCATTAAGCCTTCTGGAACTATTTATAAAACGGCGAATACTAAACATTTTAAAATTGTATTCTTGGCGTCATTTTTCTTTTCATCTGCCCCCATCTATTTGTCTTTGCAAGCAGATAGGAATCAAAGTGATGGGTAATAATTCTTTCATCTGGTAACGAGTAGTTTCAAGGATTAACAGATAGATCAAATCGCATTGTATTAGTTTTCAGGAGTGAGATTAATACTGTCTACAAATGGGCAGCAGCAGACAACCTGGAGACATTCAAATCACTATTTTGCTATTGTGGTATGGTTTGGGTTCCTAATAAATTAATGCCCATAAAGCATCGTTCTCTCAATTTCCTTTACCCTGGTCCTTTTTAATGGGGTGTTTTTTTTTATTGGGGGAGCTTTACTTGGTAGAGGTGGAAATGGAGCAGGGACTAGGATTAAAGATAAGTACACAAGCAAAAGGAGCCAGAAAGGAAAACGGGACAAAAACAAGGAAAAGATAAGAGACATGAGGGAAAGTAGTTGCAAAATGTCACAGAGTAAGGGATGAAGAAAGCATCCTATCCCTGGGAGGCAGCCATACTAGTGGAACTTGGTTTTTAATTTAGCTCATGGCTTTTCAGTAGCAGCTCAAAGCAAGTTACATGTAGGTACATGAGATATTTTCCTGACCCTGGAGGGCTTATAAGTTTGTATCTGAGGCAATGGAGGGTTTAAGCGATTTTTCCAAGATCACATGGAGCCACAGTGGGATTTAAACCTTGGCTTCGTGTTTCTCTGCCCGCTGCTCTTACCATTAGACTGGGTCTGCTTTATGGCTGCTTCTCGGAGACCTTGGGAATTCAGGTATCAGGTGGGGTTATTTTTTTCTCATAACACATTACCTAACACACTGGTCAGAAAAGATATGCTAGATGATATTGTTCTTGTTAAATGTTATATTTCCTTGAAGAAAATGGAGGAGAGCACTTAGGAGAGTAATCCCGCTATTTTGCATCTGTCAGCTACTGCCGACAACTACTTTTTGGAAGATCAACTGAAACTATTGCTGCTAGGTCGACCCTCAGGAAAAAAAAAAATAGCAGTTATGAAGGCTTATGTCAAGAAGAAAAATTATTTTGTGGTCAATGAAATTAGATTTTCCCAGATGTTGTCCAGTTCACTCAGTTAACTTGGAAGGCTTTCATGGCATTGAGATCTAGGGTTTTGGCTTTGATAAAGGAGGGAGACCTTTTTTTTTTTCATAGTCCCCTGTAGATGTTTGGTAGACCAGGAGAATCAGTTTATCTTTCTTGATCCTTCATAGTTAGGAAAGTTTATCCTCAGACATTCTGTATCTTGACTTTGGTACTACATGAGTAGGTACCTAGTTCTATTTAAAAATTTAGGGCTCCTTTTATGAAGCCGCTTCAGGCTTTTTTTTTTTTTTTATCGCCAGCCATGGAGGTATTAGTTCTGACGCTTATAGAATGTCTATGAGCGTTGCAGCTAATACTGTCATGGCTGGTGATTTTAAAAAAGCCTAACGTGGCTTCGTAAAAGGAGGGGGGTTAGGGTCTGTTCTAGAAAGGGAAATTCAGTTTTCTGTTTGGTTTTCTCATTATAGGTTATTTACGTATGTAGAATTCTTGCTGTCTCCCTAAAAGTGGGCTGTAATACATGTATATTTCTTTCCTATTGTAAAAATGTAAAATTGTTAAACGTGTGTCTGAATTTTCTAATTTTTTTTTTTTCAGGATCTAATTGTTGCAAAATCAAATTTTAAAAAATCAAAACAAAAAAACCTTTGTCTAAGAGCATAGCATAGGACATTGCATCTGGGGATATCCAGCCAGCTGAAAGAGATAGTTTTGAGCCCTTGTTCCTGTACCTGTTGCAAAACTGATTTAATTTGTAGAATAGTTATTTCCATAAATGCTACAACCCAAGTAAAATGGTAAATCGTAACATTAGACATCTGTCTTGAAATATATTGATTGCATGCAACTCCTATTTATGAAAAGTTGCAACTCCTATTTGTGAAAAGTTGTTGCATGAAATGCAATTCTCCACCTCCAACACCGCCCATCTGCTGCTGTCCAGATGGGTGGTACTTCATTAGTCTTATATCTCCACTTGTCTTCCAGTCTTTTAAAATAATATTCCAAGAAAGGGATAAGCTTTCTCAACTTTGTGATAATCTTCTACTCCTTTTAAGGAGTTCCAGTTCACTCCAATCTTTTCGTAAATCTTTAAAAACCATTTTATTTGCTAAACACTTTGAAAATTAATCTTCCGAAACTTAGTCTTATTCCTTATGGTTTTTATTTATTAAGTTAATTATTGTAAACCGAGTCGAGCTTTCTTGGACTGATGTCTCGGTATATAAAGCCAAGCATTAGATTAGATTAGAATATTTTGCCTTATTTTAAAGCATCACTTCACTACCACATTTCTACAGTGGTGAAATTAAGATCTGATTGCCAGTGCATTTTAGGTCATACCTGCTCAACTTTTATGCTGTTACTGTAGTGTAAAAATGGAATTTGAAATTTAGGATCGGTTTATTTCTGGACTCATGTTAAATTATGGACTTACATGTGGCTGTGGCTCTCCAGGCCTTGAACTTTTAATCTCACTCCCAACCTCATGATCTCCCCCTTCTGTAATAGTTGCTGCAACCTCTCGCAGCTTCTCGTGGCATTTCATGTATTACCGCAAGCTGCTGCGAGAGGTTGCGGCAGCCATTTTAGATGGCAGCCGTGAGAGGGTCGTGCTCCTGCCACAAAGACTTCCACTGGAGTACAAAGTACCTTGGTAGGCTGGAGGGGGGGAATCATGGGGTTGGAAGGAAGATTAAAGGTTTGGGGGTTGGAGAGGGGAGATAACCTTGGCTATGGGTTGGGGGGGAGGGGGAAGGGCTGAGGAGGGAAAGAGGGAGGGAGTGATGAGAGGTACAGAGACCTGCATGGGGTTGGAGGGGAGAGAAGCTACACCTTGCAGCTCTTTGTAAAACGGGTCAAACATAAACTGGCTCTTTGCTGTAAAAAAAAAAAAGTTGCTGACCCCTGGTTTAGACTGAAGTTTTATTTTGTACCATCTTTAGGCTGTTAGATGTTATTGTGACGTTATGATCCATTTGTTGCTGCATGCTCTTTTTATGTATGTAGGTATCACACCTGTTACTATGAGGAAACTTCTCTGGCTCGGTCCAAAACTAGAACAGTTGCCCACCCTCTTCGCACTGCCCTCCGGTGCCACGCTGCTGCTTGAGTTCTTAAGCAAAGTTCTAGGCATCATCATCGACTCTTCTCTTTCCTTCAATGACCACCTCAACTTCCTGGCAAAATCATGCTTTTTCAGCCTGAGGAAAGTGAGATCCTGCTTCCGCCAACAACATTTTGCCGTCCTTGTTCAATCCATCATCCTTTCCAAACTAGATTACTGTAATTCCATCTACCTAAGTCTAACCAAAAAGTCTTCATACACTTCAACTAATTCAGAACACTGTGGCCAAGTTGATCTTCGCAAATTGTAAATTTGACCATGTTTCCTCACTTTTGTCCAAACTGCACTGGCTCTCAATAATCGCCAGGGTTCATTTTAAATGTTCCTGTCTAGCTTTTAAAATCCTACACAGCATCCTCCCTTCTCTAATCCCTCTATCTTGGAACTCCCCGAGTCCCGACAACACCAAGTCCACCCAAAAACTTAAACTATCCTTCCCCTCACTAAAAGGTATCCTCTATGCGGGAAAATTAGGAAAATCTCTCTTCTTCAGAATCACAGGGCTGTGGAATAACCTTACTGCCCTTCTGCGGAATCAGGTCTCCTTCCAACTATTCCGTAAGCACCTGAAAACTAGTCTTTTCACAAAAACGTAACGCTTTCCTTCCTTCCTATACTCAATCCACCAAACTCTTATGTATTATTATTTTCCTTTATTAAGCTCTTGTAAACCGTGCCGAGCTCTATATTCATGGATAGGATGCGGTATATAAACTTAAGGTTTAGTTTAGTTTAGGAAATTGCAAACGCTGCAAAATTTGGCTATTCAGTTCTTAGGTCAAGTGAGAAGAGCTGTTCATGCTGCACCATTGTTCATAAAGTATCATAGGCTTATGATGATATACTTGGTGTAATTTAAAAAGCTTTGTAGGCAGGTTTTCCACATTTCCTGGCTGATGATGTCATTCCAAAGTGATGAAAAATATGTATGTGTAGGTTTATCTTTGAATTTGGGTGGGGCTAAAGTTTTAGGGTTAGTGTTTGTGGGTTGTGGGATAGTTTTAAGGGGAAGTTTTACTCCTTCTTTTACAAAACCGTAGCACAGTTTTTAACGCCGGCCATGGTAGTAACAGCTCTGATGGAGTACCGCACATTGGGTTTGTAAAATGGAGGGTTAGTCAAATGTCTTTATGCTGAGCCTCCTTTGTAAATAGTTTTAAGAGCTCACCTAGAAGAGTGGTATATTGAAAGTGGTAAATAAAAATGTATACCTTCCCATTAGGCTAATATGTATCTTCTTTGTTGGTCTGAGTATTGCTTAATGCTTCTCTCTCTCTCTCTCTCTCTCTCCTGGGAAGCTATGAGACAGTCATCTTTTTTTCTTTATTGTTCTGGCCCTTTAGAAATTCACCAAAATACAGATCTGTGTCAAGTCTAACAACATTTATTGCAAACTGTGTTTTTTTCTGCATGTAAGTGAATTAGGCAATCTATTTTTGTAATTTATTGGCTATAGAAAAACGTTTAAAAGAAAACAGCGCCTTGTTTCCAAAGAAATGAGGACCCAACACGGTCCGTGTTTTGATGAACAAATCTTCCTCAGGGGTCCTAATGAGAGATAAATGATAAATGGGTATTACATGTTTGTATGAATATGATAAATGATGGGAAGGCCTACCTTTTTAAAGATATGTGGAAGTAATTGAAAAAGTCGTGATGTACAAAGTGACGGAGAGACAATAACTGACAAACTGAACACACTTTTTGCATCTGTATTTACCAAAGAGAATATACACAACATACCAGAAGCCGACAGGCTATACGCAGGAAATGAAGACGGAAAACTGACAGGATTGACGGTTTGTCTAGAAGAGGTATACAGGCAGATTGATAGGCTTAAAAAAGATAAATCCCCGGGACCGGATGGCATCTATCAAGGAACTGAAAGGGGTTATAGTTGAACTGCTTCAACTAATAGCCAATCTGTCGATCGAATCAGGAAGGATTCCGGAAGACTGGAAAGCTGCAAATGTTATGCCGATCTTCAAGAAAGGTTCGAGGGGAGATCTGGGAAACTACAGACCGGTGAGTCTGACCTTGGTACCAGGAAAGATGGTAGAGGTGCTGATAAAAGACCGCATCATTGATCACCTTGACGGATGCTATCTGATGAGGACAAGCAAGCACTGCTTCAGCAAAGGAAGATCTTGCTTGACGAACTTGCTGCACTTCTTTGAGGGAGTAAACAGGCAGATAGACAAGGGTGACCCGGTTGACCTTGTATATCTGGATTTTCAGAAGGCGTTCGACAAGGTCTCGCATGAACGACTACTTCAAAAAATTGTGAGCCATGGAATTGATGGTGAAATACATGGATTAAAAACTGGTTGTTGGATAGGAAACAGAGAGTGGGGGGGTAAATGGACAATTCTCGGACTGGAAAAGCATCACAAGTGGAGTGCCGCAGGGTTCGGTGCTTGGACCCGTGCTCTTCAGCATATTTATAAACGACCTGGAAATTGGTACGACGAGCGAGGTGATTAAATTTGCAGACGATACGAAGTTATTTAAAGTAGTGAAGACACAGAAGGATTATGAAGACCTGCAACGTGACATAAACATGCTCAAGAAATGGGCCGCGACATGGCAAATGAGGTTTAACGTAGATAAGTGTAAGGTGATGCATGTCAGTAACAAAAATCTTATACATGAATACAGGATGTCTGGTGCAGTACTCCGAGAGACCCCCCCAGGAAAGAGACTTGGGAGTACTGGTTGACAAGTGAATGAAGCCATCCGCATAATGCGCGGCGGCGGTGAAAAGGGTGAACAGAATGCTAGGAATGATTAAGAAGGGGATCATGAACAGATTGGAGAAGGTTATCATGCCGCTGTACCAAGCCATGGTATGCCCCCATCTGGAATACTGTGTCCAGCACTGGTCGCCGTACATGAAGAAGGACACAGTACTACTCGAAAGGGTCCAGAGAAGAGCGATTTAAAATGGTTAAGGGACTGGAGGAGTTGCCATACAGCGAGAGATTAGAGAAACTGGGCCTCTTGTCCCTTGAAAAGAGGAGACTGAGAGGGGACATGATCAAAACATTCAAGATAATGAAGGGAATAAACTTAGTAGATAGAGACAGGTTGTTCACCCTCTCCAAGGTAGAGAGAACGAGAGGGCACTCTAAAGTTAAAAGGGGATATATTCCGTACAAATGTAAGGAAGTTCTTCTTCACCCAGAGAGTGGTAGAAAACTGGAATGCTCTTCCGGAGGCTGTTATAGGGGAAAACACCCTCCAGGGATTCAAGACAAAGTTAGACAAGTTCCTGCTAATCCAGAACGTATGCAGGTAAGGCTAGTCTCCGGGCACTGGTCTTTGACCTAAGGGCGCGCCACGGGAGCGGACTGCTGGGCACGATGGACCACTGGTCTACCCAGCAACGGCAATTCTTATGATGAAGAATCGTAATACACTGAATTTCAGTAGTACTTGTGATGAAGAAATGTGATACACTGTGTGATGGAGTATGTGCCAAATATGGTTGGTGTTGAAACCCCGGTGTGTGACCTAAGGGAAATCATGTGAAACAGTGATGTTGATTAAAAAAAAAAAAGAGGGTGCTGTGCACCGTGTTACTGGATATAGAAGTGCTTGTGAGAATATGTGCATAGGCAAGGTGGTCCAAAAATACTAATGAGACATCAAACTGTGTGGCAATCAGAGCTTCAGGAGAAATACATACCAGTCTTTCTTACAAAAACGAGCTGGAAACGTGGGCGATTAAATGGCAGATGAATTTTAACATAGACAAATGCAAGGTGATGCATCTGGGAAAGAATAACAAAGAACATGATTACAAGATGTCCGGGGTGACTTTAGCCAAATGCGAACAAGAAAGGGATTTGGGGGTGCTGATAAACAGAACCCCGAAGCCATCGGCTCAATGTGCGGCGGCAGCGAAGAAAGCAAATAGGATGTTAGGCATAATCAAGAAGGGGATCACGAGTAGGTCGGAAGATGTTATAATGCCACTTTATAGAACAATGGTCAGACCACACTTGGAATACTGTGTCCAACACTGGTCTCCATACCTAAAGAAGGATAAAATTCTGCTGGAGAGGGTGCAGAGGCGAGCCACGAAACTGGTCAAAGGCATGAAGAATTTAAGCTACAAGGAACGCCTCGGGAAACTGGGACTGTTCACCCTCGAAAAGAGAAGATTGCGTGGGGATCTGATAGAGACTTTTAAAATATTAAAAGGATTTGACCAAATTGACCAGGAAGCAGCATTACTGACATTTTCAGATGTGACAAGGACAAGAGGTCATAGCCTGAAACTGAGTGGCCGCAGGTTCAGGACAAATGTCAGGAAGTTCTGTTTCACACAACGAGTGGTGGGCGCTTGGAATGCTCTCCCGGAGGAGGTGGTGGCAGAGGCTACTGTTCTGGGTTTCAAACGCAAGTTGGATGCACACCTTCTTGCAAAACATATTGAGGGATACGGGAAATCCGGGTCTCCAACAAGGAGCACCTAAATGGGCCTCCGCGTGTGCGGATTGCCGGACTAGATGGACCTCGGTCTGTTCCGGTGAAGGCGTTTCTTATGTTCTTATGTTCAGATGTTATGGCCAGTCCTATTAGAGTAGCAAGGAGGTCTTTGGAGTAGTCTGGTGAGCAATGCAGTGGATTCCGGAGAAGAGGACCCAGGCCCATATCCCACTCTAACTACTACACTTGGGTGGAGAGTGTGAGCCTATTAAAACCTACCCAAAACCTATTGTACCATCATATAGATGACGCCTGCAGACATAAGGGCTGTTGGGGTGATGTACAGTTGAATCCACTAGGTTTTTGGTGGCTCTCCATACACCATAAGGGGATTAAGATGAGATGTGTATGGTGAGATGTGAAGTTCACTGCAGTGCTCCCTAAAGTGCCACACTACTGAGCTGGGATGTCTGTGTGGCCAGTCTATTAAAAATGCTGGTCCCTCCTACATCCCAATGTCTTGTTTTGGATGTTTTCATTTTCAAAAACTGTCAAAAAAGATAGATGCATTAAGGGTACACACGTCTAGAAATGGTCATAAAAAAAAAGAAGACGTTTAGCAGTTTAACATCTTTTTGAAACTATTATTAACACTTATCCAGGAATCTGATATTTAATCTTATACGTATGCAGATGACATTTAGGGGGGAAATTCTATAAACAGCGCCTTAACTTAGGCGCTGGTAGGCGCCCTACTGGCACCTAAGTAAAAAGGGAAACACCATTTGAAACGCAACTTAGGTGAAAATTCAAAGCGCCTACTGTCACCTAAACAAATGGTGCTGGTCGAGACTCTGGAGGTGCCCATTGGTACCTAACGCCACTACAGGTGTGGTTAAGCACCTAGATAGGCCACTATAGGCGCAAGTCATATCAAAGGTAGGAACTGGAAATGTAGGCCTTGAAAATCCTGGCCTACGTTTCTGGCACCTATCTTTGCCGGAGGTGCGATTCTCTAAATGGCACCGTCATGTGATTGACATGCAATTGGTGGCCCCTTTTAAGGCGGCAGCTGAAAACAGCGCCATTTAGAGAACTCAGCTGTTTGTTAATATTTCTAATATCTCATCTAGCAGCAGATTTTTCCAATCTATATTCTTGTACGGAGGCTATGGCTAGTTGGTTTAAACAACATAAGCTAATTTTAAACCAGGGAAAAAACAGCCTGCTGGCTTTCAGGCTGTTCTGTTCGGCTCGTCAGTTACTATTGTAGACTCCTTTAAATATCTTGGAGTAATCTTAAATAGAGCACTCACTTTCTACTACTACTACTATTAATTATTTCTATAGCGCTACCAGATGCATGCAGCGCTGCACAGAGTCACAAAGAGTAAGAAAACGGTCCCTGCTCGAAAGAGCTTACAATCTAAACAGACAAGACAGACAAATAGGATGTCATGGATACAGTTAAGGGGAATGGATAATAAGCAGGCTGGGTTGGAGGGCAGAGGAGTAGGATTAAGGATTGAAGGCTCTATCAAAAAGGTGGTTTTTCAGTCTGCTTTTAAATAAGGGAAAGGGCTTGACAGACAAACTCGGGTAATTTATTCCAGGCATAGGGGGCAGCTAGATGAAAGGAACGAAGGCTGGAATTGGCAGTGGAGGAGAAGGTTACAGCTATGAGCGGCTTATCTGAGGAACAGAGTTCTCTGGGAGGTGTATAAGGAGAAAGAAGAGAGGAGAGCTATTAAGGGGCAGCAGAATGAACGCACCTGTAGGTCAGCAATAAGATCTTGAACTGTATGCGATGGCAGCTAGGGAGCCAGTGAAGTGACTTAAGGAGAGGGGTGACATGAGCGTAGCTAGGTTGGAAGAAAATGAGTCACGCAGCAGAGTTTTGCACAGATTGCAAGGGGGGAGAGGTGACACTGAGGGATACCAGTTAGGGGTTGATTGGAATAATCTAACTATGAGGTTACGAGAGCTTGTGCTCAGAGAGGAAGAGGCAAATTTTGGTGATATTGAAGAGAACAAGTTTTAAAGGTTCTAAAATCTTTTTTTTTTTTGCATTATGCCATCTCCGTCCTTTTAAAATCTTTTTTAGACCATCCTGCATTAAAAATACTCATTCACGTGTTTATTTCACATCTTGATAACTGCAATGTAATCTATGCAGGTATTTCTCAGGTCAAGTTAATAACAGCCGCAAGATTCCTCTTGTGGAGCTGGTTGACCTGATCATTGCACACCACTTTTAATATCATTGCACTGCCTGTCTCCTTCCGCATTAAGTTCAAGCTACTTTGCTTGACCCATAAAGAACTTCATACAGGAGTACCCTTGTACCTTTCAAATTTAATATTGGCCTATACACCTACAAGATCCCTCCGATCAATAGATGTGCACCGCTTAGTCCTTCCTCCTCCTGTAAAAGTCCATGAGAAACTCAGCTTTTTTCTTCCTCTGCACTAGGTTGTGGAATGACCTACCACATTCTGTGAGAGGACTTTTGCTCTTCCCAGTGTTTATAGTAACAATGACATCTGTTTAATGCAGCATATGGTTCATCCAGCTGAGTATTGTGTGCTGATTAATGTTTTTGTGTTATTATTTTTAAAGATTCTTAGAATTAATTACTATTCTTTTAAATTTAACCCATCGCTCATGCTAGTCTTCAATTCGTGTAAGCTCACTCTATCAACTCTGTAAGCTCCCTGGGATTGCCAAGGCCAACTCTTTTTGTAAACCGCCTAGAACTGAAAGGTATTGGCAGGATAGAAAATACTAATGTAATGTAATTAATGGAGTTCTTTTTTCCTTTTTATTAGTCTGTACACCGCTTTGACCTTTGGAAAGGCTGTACAGTAAGGGTTTTTTTTTGTTTGTTTTAAACAATAAATGATAACTGTTTTCTCTATCCGATTTTTGGATGTACATTGTAAAACGTCCAAAGACATCATATAAAAAATGCCCCCCTCTATATACTGAAAGACCCTCTAACTAGGGCCGGCTTAACTATCAAGCGGACTAGATAATCACCCATGGAGGCAGCTTTAGAGGGGCAGCAGAATAACAAAACCTTGCAGTCAAAGCAGAACAATGTGCCCATACAGGCTCAATACCTTCTTATGCACTTATATGCATTTTAATAATATCATGTTAGGAGAAGGAAGATAAATCTTAAGAAAAATGGTATTGGGTGGTCATAATTGTTGAGTCTAATTAACAAGATCTTGGGAATGGAAAGGTAGGGAGGTGTCTAGAGGTATAAAAGTTAATTGAAGGGGCAAAAAAGTTTCACCTAGGGAGCCTAATAACCTTTCCATCAGCCTTGTTTCTACCTTCAAGAGTGTCCTGCAGAATCATTGAAAATATGATGGGCCAGAAACTAATCCAGAAGAATGAGCCAGAAGGATCATGATGGTCACTTTTTTGTGCTTTTCTGTTATGTATGGATTATTTTGTGTATTGTGAATTTTTAATATGTTTTAGATTGTAAGCCGCCCTAAAGGTTACCCCTAGAGCAGGATAGAACATTTTAAATAAACTTGGAAACTTGGGAGGGAAGGTTAACAGAGACAGTTAAGAGATGATTCCCAATGCTGGATGTGAGGGAGTCTATGGGATGGCTTCTGGGTTAGCCACATGCAGCGTGTTACAGCCGCTGTGCGGTGTCCCAGCAAACAAGACAAGGAGCAGCCAAGCTGGAAGGAGGATGGTTGAGGTAACTGGGATGTCTGCCTGACCAGAAAGGCTTCCCTCTAACGTTAGTTGTGACAATGGAGGGAAGCCTTCCGGGTCAGCTTTGGCAGATGGGGGCATGCCCAACTGGATGGCCCTGAAGGGAACAAGTAAGGGAGAGAAGGGGTTACGTGGGACAATGAGAGAAAGGAGGGAAGAAGGAGCGCGTTGGGACATGAGAGGGACACAAATTTGGGACAAAGGCAGGGAGGGAGACAAACTCAGGACACAGAAGGAAGGGTGGGGGCATGAACTTGGGACACATGGGAGGGAATCGATAGAGAATTGTTGGGCATGAGTGTGTAAGTGAGAGGGAAAGAGATAGTGCACATGGGGAAAGGAAGGAAGAAAGAGGAAAATTGTTGGGCAGAGAGAGAGGAGTGAGGTAGAGATATATGGGGAAGATAAGGATGAGAGGGAAAAATGTTGGATATGGTGGTAGAGAGGGACAGATTAAAGGGGCTGCAAGGGGGAGGAATGTTGGACATAGTGATGGAGGGAGAGGTGTGGCATGGTGCTGGAGAGGTGTGATAGAAAGAGAAATGTTGGGCATGGGCTACTGGGCAATAGTGAAAAATGCTGCACATGATCTGGGGGATGAGAGACGGATAAATGTTGGATGTGGCAGTACAGGGAGTGGGAGAGATGCACCCTGGATCTCTCTCTCTTTCTCTTTTCCCACTCAATGTACAGAGGGGGAGGGGATCATAGAATGGTGAGATTATGAAGGCAGGGAGATGGGCACAGGGAAATATTAGAAAGGGATGTATAGGAGACATAGAGAAGAGAGATGCTGAACATAGAAAACAATACATACACAAAGATAGAAGATAGATAGTAAGCATGGAGAAAGAAAAATGTCAAATGGTCAGGAGACCCTGGCAAGAGAAGAAAAAAGAAAACGGAGACCAGTGCCTGAGACCAACATGATTTGAAGAATAAAATAACGACACAACAAAAGGTAGAAATTTTAAATATGTATCCTGCTAGAGCTGGTGTTAGACATAACTAAGGACTGCAAAGCCCAAGCCGTGCTTCCAGTTGGCTTAGGGCTCTTTCTGACCAGGTTTTGTCCTGGTTGCACTCCCCTAATACTATTCCTGTCATGTGTGACTGCGGTATTCTATTAGCATGATATTTCTGTGTAGCATTCTGTAATAATTTGGCTTATTCAGTTTTCTCGATAGTGGAAGGGATATATGTGAAGGGGAGGGGAGACAAGGGTTTTGTTGACCCATGCTCTGTATTATTTGTCTTTATAAAATGACAATTGTACAGAATATTGTTACTTCTTATACTTTAATAAAATAAGTTCAATATAAAATCATAACTTGTGTGGATAGGATCAGATGTTTGCAGGGATGCGGTGGGGATAGGGACCGAGTTCATGGGGATGGGGTGGGGACAGAGACCGAGCTCACGGGGACTGGGACAAATTTTTTTCCCCGTGTCATTCTCTAAGCAGAAGGCCTGAGAGTCGCGAGTTGTAGTAGTCTTAAGTGTGAGGTGATGAGGGCATGGACAAGGGTTTTGGTAGTGTGCTCAGAGAGGAAGGGTTGGATTTGGGGTAATATTATAGAAGAAGAAACAGCAGGTTTTAGTGATATGTTGTTTCTGGGCAGTGAAGGAGAGACACTGGGCTGCACTCATTTATGGTTTACAGTAGCTTAGCGAAACAGAGAACTCCTGTGTCACAGAGCATTGTTTGTCTTTGTTGCGATATTGGACAATTTAGTTCAAAGGATGACAGCACTTTAAATCAGTGGTTCCCACTGGGCCAGTCAGATTTTTGGGATAGCTCTAATGAATATGCATGGGGCAGATTTGCATGCCTGTCCACCTCCATTATATGCAAATCTCTCTCATGCATATTCATTAGGGCTATCCAAAAACCCGACTGGCCTGGGGGACCTTCAGGACAGGGTTGGGAACCCCTGCTTTAAATGATCCATTTTTGAATTTTCATTTTGATGTGGAGATTTTTTTCTTGATCCATGATAGAAAGCGAGTCTGTAATGTTGAGCTGTTGCTAACAATTGCAGTACTCTTGTTTTATTGAGGTCTTTCTCTCCACTAATTGTTGATATTTTAGATATTCTCTTTCCTCCTTTGGCAAGTAGTAGGATATTTCAGGTTTTTTGGTTTAACAGTAGCCCCAGGCCACAGCTTGAATATCAGCACAGGTTAAGCGCAGAATTTGTGGAAAGCTGTTTGAGCTTGCTTTTATTGCTGTATTCAATTTTTTAAAAGGCCACCTTGTATAAATAGTGTTACATTTTTGACTTGTTGCTTCATAATTAAAAAGAATTATTTCTGCACCAAAGGTACCTTTTTTTTTTTAATTTGTTACATTGTTAGTAGTGCTAAAAAGTAATATTTGGATCAATGCATACTATAGATTTTTGTAGATTTTCTACTCACTGAGGCATTCAGTCAATACCTAATTTCTCTGGAGATATACTGCGCTTAACATATTGAGTGTTTTTAAATACTCTGGACCTGTGCATTGAGTGTGCAAGACCTGCTTTAATTTACCATCATTGATGAACATAAGAGGAGTATGAGTTGTCTAAATTACATTCTGTGTAATGTGAGCTTTTGTGTGAAATGAATCTGGGGATCAGTCTCTGTCTTCTCTTATTCTAAGTCACCACATTAGATGCTCACTATTATCCTTGGAGCTCTTCTGATGAGCAATTATGCCATATACTATCCATCTAGCTGACAGAATTGTTTATTTGGACACGGCGATGAAGTGTGAGGCCCGTCTTTAACAAGTTTGGCTAATTTGCAAACCTGTTACCTTGCTGGTTGTTAAAACAGTAATACAGTTTTATAAGATATATCTATTTTGAAAGAGCACCCGGAGTTTCATGTTTTTGTCCTGTAAGATGCAGAGCATTTTCTTTCTCACCTACAGCTTGGTATAAACCAGCGGCCTGCCAGGTACTATTTTGAGGCCCTCGGTATGTTTATCATAATCACAAAATTAAAATAAAACAGTTTCTTGGTCATATGTCTCTTTAGCTATGAATTACTATATTATTATTAAAACTTAGCCAAAAGGAAAGATTTATAAACTGTAAAGAGTTTAATCTCATGCAAAATTGTCATTTCCTTAATAAGTTATTAACTATTTTTTTTTCTGAGGCCCTCCAAGTACCTACAAATCCAAAATGTGGCCCTGCAAAGGGTTTGAGTTTGAGACCACTGGTATAAACCAACATGGGACAAGGCACTGTCAATATGTGATTCTTTTAAGAATGAACTTCTTAGAATTAACTAGTTTTTGCAGAAGTTTCAATTTCAGCAAAGTGTGAACACAACTAGCCACTCTGTCATGTGAATAAATAGTTCTATGTGGAAGGGCCAAGAAAATGAGGAATGGAAACTTCCCCCCCTCCCCCCCTCCTTTTACAAAACCGTGGAAGCTCTGAATGCTCTGCACTGCTCCAGATGCCCATAGGAACTCTATGAGTGTTGGGAGCAGTTCAGAGCATTCAGTGCGCCTGCCTATCACGGTTTTGTAAAATGGGGGTTAGTCTTTTCTGACTTTTTTTTTTTTTTTTTTTATAAATGACTTTCCAATTTAAGTTAAAAGAGGTTTGCTTTTCTCTTTACCACTTCATAAGTCTCACTCCTGGGCGGCTGTTGTTGTTGGGGTTTTTTTTTTCTGCACATCTTACAGATTTTCTCCTCTATTCCTCTTCATGAATCATTCCAATGGCAATCTTATGAAAGGAGTTTTCAGTATATCTGCCCGTAAAAGGTCTCCTATAAAATTCTCTCATTGGTGTGTGTATTGTTTGTGACTGTAGAGTAGGTGTGTTCAGGGCAGGAGCTTGGCTGGACTGTGAACAGTCACAATTTATTTGTGTATTTTATTTTGTACAAACCAAAAAGAGAACAGGGAACCCTATGGGAACAAGAACAAAAAAGAGTAAAGGTGGAAATTCTTTGGTCCATCCCTGCTGTATATTTTGTATTTTATTTTGTAATATTTCCCCTGCTTCTGAGTGAGTGTAAATATCAGCAACCTCATAGAATTCCTTTGAGTGTCAGAGCATTTAACTCGCTGGCCCGTGGTAAAAAAAAAACTCTACCCCCACTTAGTAGAACCCAGTGATAGCACAGTTTCCTGCAGTGAATGGAGCAGAAGCCTGCAGAAAAATTGTTTTCAGCTAAATTGCCACTTTAAATATGGTTTTGATTTTTGCTGAATGCAGATATATTCCTAACTTCAAAACAAATTTTTATATTAAATATCCATAAAACAGATCAAAGGTATGAATTTTTTTCCCCAAAATCTGGCTCTGCACTACTCTGTACTGATAGTGCAATTATGCTGCTTTGTTTTGTTTTTTAAAAAAAGTCCTAATATAAAAACATAAGATTTGCTGCTGCTGGGTCAGACCAGTGATCCATCGTGCCCAGAAGTCCGCTCACGCGGCAGCCCTTAGGTCAAAAATCAGTTCTCTACTAGAGTCTAGCCTTACATGCATATGTTCTGGTCTAGCAGGAACTTATCTAACCTTTTCTTGAATCCCTGTAGGTGCTTTCCATTATAATAGCCTTTGGAAGAGCGTTCCAGATTTCTACAACTCTCTGGGTGAAGAAGAACTTCCTTACATTTGTACGGAGTCTATCCCCTTTTAACTCTAGAGAGTGTAGTCTGATGTGCTTTTTTTCCTTGTACACACAAAATAGAAATGAGGCTTGAGTATTGAATCAGTCTTAATTAAAAGGCTCAAAAATCAAATGGTTTTTGAATAATCTTAGATTATGATACAATGTACTTAATATGAGGGTGAATAAAAAAATTAAAGGCAGTTGTTAAATTACGCGATAACCCGGACAAGAGCTAGCAAAATACAACATATGTAGTTGTACATTGCCTGTTGTATAGTTTGTCCACTCACAGTGCAGTGCTTGGCCTTTAATCCATTGCAAGATTGCACCATTGAAGAGCAGCATGCAGTAGTGTGCTTTCTTTGGGCAGAGGGAGTGAAACCTGTGGAAAATTCACTGTCAGATATTGACTCAGTATGGACATAGCACCATGAATCAATGAAAGGTTTAAAGCAGGAAGAACAAGTTTAACCGATGAAGGTCATTCTGGTCACCCTGGTCACCCATCAACATTGCACACACAAGAGCACATTGACAGAGCAGGTGCTTGGGTTTGAATGTCTTCCACATCATCCTTACAGCCTGAATCTGGCACCTAGTGATTATCACAACTTTGGTCCACTGAAGACGCTGAGAAGTCGCAGATGAGCCTCTGATGAAGTAATAGAAGTGATGCTCACCTGTCTTCGGGAGTTATCTAAAAACTTCTTCTCTGCACTAATTGTCTTCCACTTAACCAGTGGAAGACGACTCAGCTCATCACTTTGGGGCCCATCCCAAGAGCACTCAGTTTATGTATTAGATGTCTGTGTGGTACACTGTCAAAGGCTTTGCTAAAATCTAAATACACCACATCTAGTGCACTCCCTATACCCAATTCTCTGGTCATCCAGTCAAAGAAATTGATCAGATTTGTCTGACAAGACCTACCTCTAGTGCAGGGGTAGGGAACTCCGGTCCTCGAGAGCCGTAGTCTAGTCGGGTTTTCAGGATTTCCCCAATGAATATGCATTGAAAGCAGTGCATGCAAATAGATCCCATGCATATTTATTGGGGAAATCCTGAAAACCTGACTGGAATACGGATCTCGAGGACCGGAGTTCCCTACCCCTGCTGTAGTGAATCCATGTTGCCTCTTGTCCTGTAATCCACAAGATTCCATAAACTTCACCATTTTCTGTTTTAGAAGATTTGTCAGAAGTCAGACTTACTGGCTTGTAATTCCCTACTTCTTCCTTACTCCTATGTTTGTGTAGAGCAGGGATCTCAAAGTCCCTCCTTGAGGGCTGCAATCCAGTCAGGGTTTCAGGATTTCCCCAATGAATATGCATGAGATCTACGTTCATGCACTGCTTTCAATGCATATTCATTGGGGAAATCCTGAAAACCCGACTGGATTGCGACCCTTAAGGAGGGTTTTGAGGTCCCTTGTGTAGAGGGACCATATCTGCCCTTCTCTAGTCCTCTGGTACTATTCCCGACTCTAGAGAAGCATTAAAAAGGTCAGTTAGCGGAGCCATCAGAACTTCCCTAAGTTCCTTCAACATCCTTGGATGTACACCATCCAGCCCCATCACTTTATCTACCTTTAATTTAGCTAGCTCCTCATGAACACAACCCTCTGAAAATTGATCGGGGTTTACCATTCCACCATCCCTATTTGCATTTGTCTTATGCGATCCCGCTCCCGGATCTTCATCCGTGAACACAGAACAGAAATATTTGTTAAGCAATTCAGCCTTTTCTTTATCAGCTTCTACATATTTCTCCCCTTCACTTTTGAGTCTCACAATGCCACTTTTGTACTTCTTATCACTGATATATCTAAAAAAATGTTTTGTCTCCCCATTTTACAGTGTCAGCTATTTTTTCTTCCATTTGTATCTTTGCTTTTCTGACTTCTCGACTAGCCTCTCTTAACTTTTCCAGATATTTATGCCCATCTTCCTCTCTCTGCGATCTTTTGTAGTTTATGAAAGCTAACCTCTTATTTCTTACCGTCTTGCTACTAGTTTTGAGAACTAAAGTGGCCTTCTTTTCCTCTTACCTCTTTACTTACTTGCCTCACAAAAAAGATTTATCGCCTTTACAATAATTCATTTCAGTTTTGCCCACTGCATTTCTACTTTTTCGACGTTCCCATCCAGATAACAATTTCTTGACATAATTCCCCATCCTAACAAAGTTAGTTTATTTTAGTCTACAACCTTTACTTTTGAATGAGCCCTATATATACCCGTCTTAATATTAATTCATACCATGCAGTGATCACTGGATGCCAGATGATCACCCACTGACATCAGAAACACTTTCCCATTTTTTAAGCACTAAATCCAGTATGACCGCATCCCGCATAGGTTCCATTACCAACTGCTGGAACAGTTCCTCTTGTAGAGAATCCAGGATCTCCCTACTTCTAGAAGACCCTGCAATATGGATACCCCAATCAATATGGTTACCCAAATCAACATCTGGCATGTTAAAATCACCTGTTAGTAAAACTTCCCTGCTCAAGAAGAGGCGGTAGCGGCTAGCGCGGCCGGCAGTTTAGCACGCTATTACATGCGTTAAACTGCTACCGTGGCTTCGTAAAAGGAGCCCCTAGTGTACTTGAATTTAACTTACCTTGAGCTACTACTAAAAAAACAAAAAAGGCTTAAGCTAAATCCAAAATCCTTTCCTCTGTTCTTTTCCTAAGTTCCATTTAATTTACATTTTCTACTGGAAGATCATTTTGTCAAAACTCTTTAAGTTATTTGAATTGCCGCCAGTATATTAGGATATTGCTTATACAGATTTTTTTTTTCTTACTTCTGAGGTGGTAAATGTGGGTTGTTGTTTTTTTTTTTGTTTGTTTGTTTTTTTATTTGTACTAACTGTTAGCTTTCACTGAAAGATGAATCACACTGATGTATACAGTACACATAACATGATCAACTGAAAATCAAAGTCAAGGAAGGACGTTTTAGGACATGGCCATAATTAAAGGTGCCCATTTTTTGTTTAAAAAATATAGGATTCTGCAGGGATAAAAGCAAACAATACCTGCTGAGAAGGCATAAGCAGGATACAACCATAGTGAGCAGGCAGGATTTGAGTAAAGTGTATGCCAGTGTGGTATACAGAACACCAGCAAACAAGGTAGTCCATACTGTGCTTATCCACTGCCAAAATGCAAAGAGCCATGGTAAATCTCCAGGCCCAGATGATTTCAGTGGAAGCCACTGTGGATATCTCCACAGGTATACCAATCATAGCTCTGATTAATAATGTGTAACTGAGAGCCAATGACTTAGAGCTGTACTAATTCCCTAGCAAAAACATAAAGCTAGAATGAAAATTGCTGCTTTAAACCATTATTCCTGTTCTACTCAACATTTTTGAAATATTTTTCAGCACTTTTTAATGCAAAGGATGAAATAATGGATCTCCTCTTGTGTGTTGTTTGATTGATAATTTATTTTTGTAAGGTACTGTGCTAGCTGTGGAATCTTTTAAAATTGAAATTAGAATGTTATTTCGTTACTGATATAAAAACAGACCAATGGTTCATCTAGCCCAGTATCCCGTCTTCAGGAAGGCCAATATGAGAAAATCAAATTGATTTGGGGTCCATTGACATCTTTTGTAGATTTGTTATAGTTGCCCTTTATCTTTATTTTCCATTGTATTGCACCCACACATCCAGGAGGGTGGGAGTGGGAGGGGGGGTTATATCTTTTGTTTTGGTATTATTCCTGATGGTAATGGTGGATGGGGGAGGGAATTTTTTTTTTTTTTTTATAGATTCTGATTGTTTCTAAGTGCTTATTTGATTATTATTTCTATGTAAATTGTATTGCACTTTTTGTTGGCATTAAAAACTAAATAAAGTTTAAAAAAAGAAACTAGGACCCTGATGATTCGGTCCCAACGTCCCCGCAGGTGCTTGCTAGGAGTCAGTTTCGGGCTCTTCAAGTGGGTAATTTTTTAAAGCGCTGTTTCTCCAAAGGGTATGAAGCAGTCCCTCTATAGCAGGGATCTCAAAGTCACTCCTTGAGGGCCACAATCCAGTCGGGTTTTCAGGATTTCCCCAATGAATATGCATTGAAAGCAGTGCAGGCACATAGATCTCATACATATTCACTGGGGAAATCCTGAAAACCCGATTGGATTGCGGCCCTTGAGGAGGGACTTTAAGACCCCTGCTCTATAGCAATAGAATTTTGACATGAAACTTACTAACTAGCAGAATAATTAGCCAAGGGCTCCTTTTATCATACCACGGTAGAGCTTCCTACTGCAAGCCGGCAAGGTAAATGCTCCGATGTTCATAGGAATTTAATGAGCATCAGAGCATTTACCTTGCCGGCCCGTGGTAAAGCCCTCTACTGTGGTTTGATAAAAGGAGCCCTATATGTTTTTACATAATATGTACATAACTGTTCCCAACTATTGAATTTGTACTGTTGCAATATACTGTAGATAGAAAATTGGCCATCCTGTTAATCACATGTGCCTAATCTTTTTCCATCCTTCTGCTAAAAAAAACGCAGTGATTATCCAGTAATAACCCTATGATAACAGTTCAATATCTGTCTTTCTAAGCGAGTGACAAACTGATCTTGGGCAAGGAATAACAGAAATGGCACTCTGTTGTTCTTACCATGTTTCTCCCTTTACTTTCCAACGTAAGTCCAGAGTAGATGTCTCTCTGCCTGAATGTAAGTAGCTGCCCAGTATATGGGTATGTAATTTGAAATGTGAACTTGAAGGTAATTAGCCTGACCCAATTGAGACAATGGAGGAAAGTTAACTCTCAAAGGAGCATTTCAGCTGAAGACCAGCTACAAAGAAATCTAAATGACTTACAGAAATCTAAATGACTTGCCGTTACTTATAGCTTCATATCAATTACTCCCTGAGTGGGAAAAGTGGTCCATTGTAATTCTGACAATTTTTCTCCAAGGGCTACTTGCCTGCCGCTTGTTGTAGTCATCTCACACAAACGGGTGCCACCCAGCATTTTCTGGAAATTGAAGGATCTGAAATGAAAAGTGCTAGTTTATGGGGTTGTAATCTGGAATAGCCATAATGGGGAGAAAAGGACTGGTGAACATGTGTGTATGCACAGAATCATTCCATAGTTAATGGGAGATTTATGACTGATGAAACAGCTACAGAACAGCAAGTGGTGGAGATTGTGTTTTTATTTTAATACGAGAGCCAAGTTTTACATTAGGACGTTGTCGAATCTAGCACAGAAAATAAATGGCACCCAAGGGATGCTGTAGCATTCTGCTAGATTGAAGGGCCTTTAATAATCTGATACACTAATAGCAGTTTAGATGGAGTACGTGTAAGAGCTAATATTGTCTCATGCTTTTAGAATAACTTATGCATGCTAACAATAATCAGTTATGATGTGTTGGCACTGTAGCTTTTAGTAGCTGACTTTAAATTAAAAAAAATAACGTTCACCGAGTGACTTTTTTAGAATTCACTTAACGAAGGCTCATAAAACATGATACCTGTTTTCAGCAGGTTTAACAATCGCATGCAGTTTTGTTTGTAAGTGCATCTCTCTCTCTCTCTCCTCTCGAAGGCTGTGGTGCAAAATGTGTGTGTGTTTATACATTCTAGTGCAGGGGTGTCCAACCTGTGGCCCCGTGAAGTATTTTGTGCGGCCCCGGTCGAGGGCGATGCAGTGTTTTCCTCTGCTGCCCCCCAGATGTTTACCGTCTTGCCGGCTCCCTCCTCTGTCTTGCTGCAGCGTTTGCACGTTTGTGCGGCCCCAGAAATTTTTTTTTTTGGACAATGTGACCCAGGGAAGCCAAAAGGAAGCACTATCGGTTGAGGGTCTGAGCATGTCACAAAAATTTACATATCATTTAGAGATATTTATATGAAATATTTATTGAAGTTTAAATAAGAAATGGTGACAAAATAACAACAAATGTCATTCTAGAACCTTTATCTGATACCTCCGATTAAGAAAAAAGTTATATGCATATATTAAGAAATATATATACACACCCTAATTTTATATATGGCGCTCAAAATTGTGCACACACAAATAATGGATGCACTTGCAATTTAAGATAAATGAGACAATTAGTGCTGATAATTGGATTTCAATCATCAATTATTGGCACCAGTTGGCATTAATTAAAATGTGTATGCTCATCTTTAGGCGCTAGGATCCACGTGAATCCAAAAAGGGGACGTGGCCATGGGAGGAGGCATGGTGGATCCGGGGCTTTCCTGGAATTTCCACACAGTTTTACTGTCTAAGGGAGATCCACACCTCACTTGAGGTGTGAGAATTTACACCAGGTTTTTAGTTGGTGTAAATCCTTGTGCCCGAAATTGGGTTGCAGATCCTTACATTGGTGGGTCCTGCTTTCAAACTCATCCCTTCTGTGCTATTGACATAAAAGCCTGTTGATGGTAAAAGAGAGTGAATTTCTGCTCAGACACAGCTTGCTATGGTGTTTGTCGTGTATGTAAGTCTCCAAATAGGATTTAAGACATCTTCCCTTCACGGCAGGGTCTAGAGAGCAAAGGTGTTTAATGGATAGGGAATAAAATGTTATAAACAGCATGAATGGACATGTGAAGTAAGCATTTTTTTTTTGTTTTGTTTTTTTGTGGGGGGCAATGTTTCTACTCTTTCAGGAGAAAGCTTATTGAAATTTTAAGGAAACACATCTGTTATGTTAGCTCTACACTAAAGAAAAACGCCAATCTGTGCTAGCTGTACACTAGATGGCAGTTTTGTCCCATCTTCTAAGGTGGAATCTAACATACTGTAGCAGAACAGCAAAGGCCATCAGTGTTTAGTCTACTCTCAAAGAGTCTCTGTATGACCAGCATGGACCCCATGGACTTCCTGGAACATGTGTTAGCAATTTAGGCATAGGCATTTCTTTCTTTGTTTTACTGCTTGGATCTTTGGAAAAAAAAAAAAAAGTGTTGGTGGTGGGTTATGGGCTGTCTGGATCATGTCAGAGGCCACAGGGATCAAGTTCGCGTGACAGACCAGACTGGTGAAGGATAGAGTTAGATGAGGGGAGTAAACTGACCCTTTCTTTCGCCAGTGACATGTCTGTGGACCAAGGCCAAAAGCCAGCTGCTTTTGATTCTTAATACAGCTGAACAAACAAAACACATTATGCACTTGACTTTTTCATATTTTGTCCGATGAAGTGTTTTCTCTTTCATAGTAGGATGTTCTAATCTGTCATCTTTTTTTTTTTTTTTTCCTCTCTCTCTCTAATTCTTATTCCCTCAGCCCTATCCAGACGTAGTGACCTTGAAATCCTTGCCTACTGCATCCTGAAGTGGTTATGTGGGAAACTGCCCTGGGAACAGAACCTGACTGACCCTGTAGCTGTCCTGACTGCTAAAACAAAGTATGGGTTGAAAGTACTCCATCATTTCCCCCTGTCCCTTCTAAAAGGAAAACTTCAAAGTGCACCCAGGGCCTGCAAGACCTCTCTCTTAACCACATGTGATAAGAGACCATATTCCTGAAATTCACTAGACTTGTCTTTAATATGAATATATTATGCAGGTCTCTACTGAATGCATAATTACAGCAGTTAGCAAGCAACATCTTCTACTTTGGTGTAATTATTGTTAGTATGAACTGATCACATGCCAGAGCTCAGCTAAGACTTCCAGGTAATGTTTTGGGACAGATGCATTTGTATAATCATAACATGCAAACAGGTAGCATGGACTCTCATCTGGTCTGCCCATCCGCAGTAACCATCATCTTCCTTGTGCTTTTAGATGTAATATCCTTTTTATTTTCAGGCCAATTCTAAATAGGACTGAAAATGTTTGATTTATTAATCTGATCGATAAATTTACGTAATGCAGTAAACATCAAAATAATTTATTTTCCAAAAATACTTTGGGTTAGATAAGCAACTTAGTAGTTAGAGGCGAGGGCTAGGAAACTGCAGCCTGGGTTCCAATTCTGTTTATCCACAGTTAACTTGGATGGTCCTTTCCATCTCTCCTCCTCTCTCCCCCTTGAGAGATATGAATTTAAAAAATATTGGTTTTTACACCTACCCGGCATCCCTCATCTCTCCTCTGTGGCCTCCCACTATCTGTCCTTTCATCTCTCAACCCTATCCCTTTCCAGAGTACCCTTACAGGCATCCCCAGCAGCAATTCATTTTTGCTGCTGGCGCTAGCCCACAAGCTTCCCTCTGATACACCCCACTGGACAGGAAACAGGAAGTGATGTCAGTGAGAGCAGGGTGTGGCAGAGGGAAGCTGGGGGCCAGTGTCAGCAGCAAAACTGAATCACTGCTGGTGACGGGGAGGCCTGTAAGGTACTCTGGGGAGGGATGTGGTTCAGAGATTGGAGGGCAGAAGCTGGGAGAGGAGAGTGTAGTGCCATTGCTAAGTGGACTTGAGCCAGAATGGATGGGCCTGGGCCCACCCGTAACTGTGCCACTTGTATGACCCAAACTTCTTTGAAGTTGTAGATAAGCATTCCAAAGACATTGCATAATGCAAAGATTTTGATTGATAATCATCCTCTTAATTGACGGATCTGGAAGGAGAAAGGTATATGGTATATGCGTCAAGTTATAGAGAATAACATTTTTTTTTATCATACTCCCAAATCATTGAAAAATTTGATATTCTGGAATCTGAATTTTATCACTGGATCCAGCTCCAGCACTGCCTTAAAAGATAAAATCCCTCTGTTTTTGAATTTCTATGTTTTTCCAAATTTGACTATTTTTCAAACTAGGGGCTCCTTTTACAAAGGAGCGTTAGGGCCTTAACACGCGGAATAGCACGCGCTAAATTGCCATGGACGCTAGACCTTAACGCCAGCATAGAGATGATGTTAGTTCTAGAAGCCTAGTGCACACTAAAATCCTGCATGCGCTAAAAACGCTAGCGTACCTTAGTAAAAGGAGCCCTAGGTTACACACAGGGCCATTTATATAGCTCATGTTACATTCTCATTTGACTATTTCTGTCCCATAATATGTTTGTACATATACTTGGGCTTTATTTGTGATGGAATGGCATCATATATGTTTACAACAACTTATCAAATTTATTTATTTTTTTGCTACTTTTGTTAATCCCTCTCAGAGTTATATTTCCAGTTCATGATATTGTGATATATAGTATATGCATTTATTTTATTCTTGTCATGTTCTGTTTTTATGATGCTCTGTTTTAATACTTTAACAAAACTTCACAAAAAAAGAAACAAAAATCTTACATCCCTTATGCAGGGAGCACAGAACCAACTTTACTGCCATGACTAGATTACCAGATTTTATTTCACTGATTTGTACAACCCCATGAGTTCAATTCTTAGAGCTGAATACTTAAAAATATAGTTAGCTTTAAAGAAATTGCAGAGAGCTAGTGCCAGTAGACAACTGCTGTATTTAGAATCCCTCAGGCTTTAAACTAACAAGCAAAGTATGGAAAGCTCTTTAGGCTACAAATATATGGAAGATACAGATGAAATTTGCAACAGAGATCCATTCTCCGATGGTTTTTTCCCCTTGCATAAAAACTAGTCCTGGTGTGAAGATTAATTTGGCTTATCTACAGCAATAATATATTAGTCCTAATTATAAGGTGCAAATTTTCTAGATGACAAATTTGTGTTACCTTTTGCACCTTAATCACTTTAAGAGAAATGTGGTGGTAAGTGTGAGAAGAGAGTGCAGTAGTTTTGCTAGGAAATTTTTCTCTTACTGAATTGACCTTTCAGAAAACTATCATCGGCTTAATCACAGTAAGTTAAGCTTGTGGGGATTTTGCCTCATTTTTTTTTTCAGATTCATGGAACGGCTTCCTGGTTCTCTGACATCCTGGGCTCGTTCTGAAAACTGCAACTGTAAGTATAACTACTGTACACCAACATCCCAGTCACGATATGTCATTCAGGCATGTACTTTCTAATTCACTAATTTATGCCAGGAGATGGAAACAGAAGGGTAAATATTCAAAAACTATTAAGCGGGGAGAAAGCAGGAAATATGTAACATTAGTAAGACAAGTACTCAAAATTAATAACACTTTTTTTTTTTAAATTCTTTATTTAAATTTTCAAATAAACAACAATTGTGCTTAACAGGCAATATACGATATTAATACATCCAGTATTAGTAGTCATGATATTTGAAAAACTTGATACAAAATAAATCCATTTTCATTATTGGATAAATATATTTAACAAAAAGAAGTAAACCATACTTTTTATTCAAACATAGTCCTCAATAAGGGAGGAAGGAGACTAAGAAAGAGAAATTCTTCCAGGAAAGATCACAACTTAAAGTTTTACAGGAAATTAAGTGAAAACCGATGGTTTAATAAAAAATAGACTTGAGTTATACCGAAAATCACTGTGGTGCAAATGAAACACCTTTTCCCTCTAAAAAGAAACGTAACTGCTGAGAATCATAGAAAATGTATCTATTGTTTTGATATACAGTGGTGCCTCGCATAACGGACGCCTCGCACAGCGAACGCTGCGCATAACGAACTTTTTGTCTTGCTCCCTATAACGAACTTCGTTTCACACAACGAAGTCGCCCGAGGGGCCCGGGGGGGGGCGGAACTACTCTCGCCGCTTCCTAATGTGAGCCGGGAACAGCAGCACCCTCCTGTCTGAATGCAGTGTTCCATCATCTCCCTCCACCTTACCTTAGATACCGAGTTTTCCGGCTTTCTTTTTCGGCCAGCCACACACTTTCAAAGAGCAGCACATGCGCGCATGCTCTGTTGTTCAATCTTCTCCTCTGACGCAACCGGAAACCGGAAGTTGCAAGAGAGGAGAACATTGATCAACTCCAGCAGCTGCGCGTGCACAGCTTTTTGAAATCGTGCGGCTGGGTGAAAAAGAAAGCTGGCAAACTCTGCATATAAGGTGAGGTGGAGGGAGGGAAATGTAGGGCTGCAGAACGAATTATTTTGTTTTACATGTATTCTTATGGGACAACAGGGCTGCAGAACGAATTATTTTGTTTTACATGTATTCTTATGGGAAAACGCGTTTCACACAACGAACTTTTCGCATAACAAACTTGCTCCTGGAACGAATTAAGTTCGTTGTGTGAGGCACCACTGTACAACAAAACATTTACAAGGGAATCTTAACTGAAAAGAAGCTCCTAATGATACAACTTTATCCCTGTATGTAAGAAATTCTTTCCTTCTAATCTGGGTCCATTTTGAAACAATAACACTTTTTAACTCAATGTAAAAACAAAGAGATTGCTATTAGCCAGCGGTGGGTCTGCCCCAAGAAAACCACATTTAACAAATACATGGAGAAAAAGCCTCAAGTGATTCACATTAGAAACCGGTAATCACAACGAATTTCTAGCCACTCAACTATTTATCATAAGCAGAAAAAAGAAAAAAAACCTCCACCACTCAAAAATGTAAATTTCAAAAGGGCATAACACCAACCACTGCACAGGGAATAAATAGAAAAATCAAACGTAAACTTTGCTTGGAATGCCGATGTTGCCGCATTGAGACGTTGATCACATGCCGCTGTCTGACCTCCGCTCCAGCTGCGGTGAACGCTCAGCATTAAACATTGCTAGCTGTTCCGCTGTTCCAACAAGGCCATTGTTTCGCCAATAAGAGGCTGCGTCAGGGAAAACTTTCAAAAGCAACTTGAAACTGCTGTTCGAAAGTAGGTATGTATTTTCATGACATGCAAATAGCCACCCAAGAAATGAGATGTTTGAAGGCATTTATTATAATCACAGTAGCTCTTTATGTTTTATAATTCTTAATTAAATATTGTGAATATCTCAGAACCAACACCCGTGACTGGTGAAATCACCAAACTGGGGTTCATTGGGGGACCATCATTGAAATTCACTGTCCCCTCACCATCCTATTTAATATTATTAAAAGATTCAAAATGTGGTTACTTATCTGTGAATCGGATGGTTAGATCTTATTATTGTTCCCCAGCGGTGAAGAAATTAACTTGTGTTAATAACGTGTTAAAAACCACTGAAGTAACTCCTCCAAAAATTGTCCATGTCAGCAACAGATTTTAGCCCCAAGCTATCACAGGGAGCTGATATAAGAGTCCTTCCCTGAAGACGATATCCATCGAAACTCGAGTCGGGGGGACATGGACAATTTTTGGAGGAGTTACTACAGTGGTTTTTAACACGTTATTAACACAAGTTAATTTCTTCACCGCTGGGGAACAATAATAAGATCTAACCATCCGATTCACAGATAAGTAACCACATTTTGAATCTTTTAATAATATTAAATAGGATGGTGAGGGGACAGTGAATTTCAATGATGGTCCCCCAATGAACCCCAGTTTGGTGATTTCACCAGTCACGGGTGTTGGTTCTGAGATATTCACAATATTTAATTAAGAATTATAAAACATAAAGAGCTACTGTGATTATAGCACATATTGGTTTAAACTAATATCACAGTATAACAATCATATCTCTCCATATAAAAGTGACTATTGAAGGCATTTATTTACATATTTCCATCTTTCCTTCTTGTCGCTAGCCAGGGTCTGCTAAACAGTTGCGGCCCACCCTGCAAGGCAGCATAAACTTCTCCAAGATGTGTTTCCAATATGGGATAGCCCTACAGGAGGTGTTTGGCTCAGGGTAAAACCACAGCACTTAAAAATGACACCCAGCACACAGAACAGAGCAGATCTTGAGTCCAAATGGGTTGAATGCAAAAATAATGTTTTATTGTCTAGGTCTTTCAAGACAAGGCAAATATTTTCCAGAAAACTAAAGCACAAAAAAACAAAACCCAAGTACAAAACAATAAGCAACAGGTAAGTGCAAACTTTCAACAAAACAAAGTATTTCAGTACACCACAGCAGTACGCTGGGTTCCATAGGCTTTTCTCAGCAGGATAGATGCCACGCCTTAGCTTGAGCAAAGCCACAGCTGTTCCAAGGCTTTTTCCCAAGCAGGAAGATAAAGAAAACTAGTTTGCAGTTGCATCTGGTAGAAAAAAGAACAAATAATCAAAATCAGTTCACAGTATTGTCCCATAAACCTATTCCAATGTTCCTTCCAGTCCTCAAAAAAGGAGAAAAAAAACAAACAAAAACTTCTGAAGCAGAAAGCTTCTTCTTGCACAGTTCAATCAGTTCTTAATTCACTTAGGGCTAGATTCACTAAGCCCACCGATCAAGTTCCAACCACTTAGCCACCCCTTTACGACCCGAATTCCCTCCGACCTGATTCACTAACCTCTGTCCCGATCATCCTCCGATCCACGCATGCAAATGAGAGGGAATGGCATTCAAATGTAAGCAGGCAGTGATTCACAAAAAAAAAAATGAGGGACACCGACTGGGCTATCGATCAAAAATAAGCGACTGCTGAGGACTAGTCGCTCAGGTCCTTTCTGACTGCCCTGCCCTGCTCTCTGCCCCATCTGCTCTCTTCCCCGCAGTGCAAGCTCGCGAAAAAAAAAAAAAGGTAAAAAGCTCTGCTGGGCACAGAGAACCAGTGCATATGCAGACCATCTACAGATGGTTGATGCATGCGTCGGTTGGGGACATGATTCCTTTATATGAGGGCGATTCGTGAATAAGTCCCCCGAACACGGATCGGATCCGTGCCCTTAGTGAATCTAGCCCTTAGTCACCATAGCCCTTTGGTTGCTGGAAAAACAGAGTTCAAAAAGGAACAGTGTCACCTCCAGCACCTATAGGTAGTTGATAGAGCAGAGTTCACTTTCTGTTTTAAACTTCAAAGAAAAATAGGTAAGTCCCTTTAACACAGCACACTTCAGACAGCTAAAATAGACTGAGCATTGCTAGCAGGTCTCCATTTGCTCTGGAAGATCATTCTCAGGGATGTCCTTTGCAATTTCCATATCTTCTGATGTATCAATCAGCTCCAACTCTGGCCTGTGGATATCCTCCTCCAGCTCTAGCATTTCCCAATCCTCATTAGGTTTCAGCTGGGCTCCACTAGTAAGCAAGTCCTCAGGTTCCTGTGTGCTCTCCAGAGACTGGTCTACTCGCCGTCTCCTCCCCTTCTTCCTCTGCTCTGTGAGGAGCTCATTTTTATATCTAGAGAAACCCCGCCCACACCTAGATACTTCTGGAATGAGCCAAGCCTCTGGCTCCCCCTTCTGTGTAGTCTGAAAATTGTTATTAGTTTTATTCAAAGGGAAATATGCCTGAGCTTTCCCTAGCACTCTGGAAGGTGTTGTGTGTTTGGTTATAGGCTGTTTCAAAGGGTACAATGGTCTACTTTGCCAGTGGCTAGATTCTGTCATGCCTGAACTCAGATAGGCAGACTCACCTATTTGTGAACCAGGGGCAAATTCCTGAGACTTTTTACCTGCTGAGTTCTTACTTTTCCTGCCTTGAGCCTGTGACAAGCCAGCAGCAGTGCTGGAATTGTCACATTCTCTAAACTGCTAGAGAAAAATCATTCTTATCCAGTGCTCTTCCTACTTAGAGAGAACATAGTATTCCACCCTTGTCGAGCAGGATTCAGGAAAGGACACAGTACCAAAACACTCCGTACAGTTGCAGTGAAATTAGAATGGCTTTGGACAAATATTCAGCAGTTGTTGTCATCTCCTTAGATCTCGCATTGCACCTACAAGGCTGTCAGGAACCGTACAGCTTTGGTTTGGATCTTTTTCTTCCTAATCACATCTGTCAAATTGCCCATCAACAATCACTTTCATGTGTTCATACAGTCAACTCATCAGGGTTCCATCCTGGCACCAGCCTTGTTCAACAGTTTTCCATGTAGATTTTTTGGGGTTCACATCCCATTTTAATTTTGGTGATCTCTGAGTGTAAATAGCAGCTATTTACATATAAATTCAATGTGTGCATGGAAATGTTACACATGGAAAAGTTTTTTTTTTTTTTTAACAGAGATCTAAATATATCAGTAATGCTATCAGTTGTATTGCATATCTTTGAATGAAGTATGGCATTCCTTTATGCTCATGAAACTCTCCCTATCCATTGTACCTCAGGTTCATAGTGCAAATATAAGATTCAAAATTCTGATTTGGAGAACATGCTGAAGGATGCAATAGTCCAGGCTAGATTTAAGAAAAGAATATGAATGATTCCAACTTATACTTACAAACTGCTAAGCAGGTTGTGAGTACAAATTTAGAAAACACTTAAATTGTATGTTTATTTATTTATTAAATTTTCTATACCGTTCTCCCAGGGAAGCTCAGAATGGTTTACATGGAGTTTACAAACTAGGACTGAAGAGTTAGAAGGTAGAGTTCTAAATGAAAATATGTTTATAATGGGTACCTCAGAGCCTTTGGATACAGTTATTGGAGCCAGGAGAACTAGTGACATAAAGAGTACTAAAATGTCCTGGCAGTTACCACTAATATCTCTGCTTCAGGCAGGGCTGGTGCAACTTAGTGAGCATGGTATGCACCTCAGGAGTGCACCCAATGAACTCCATTGCTATCTGTTGTCCTGGTTCTGCAGTTCAGTAATGAATGTTGGGGACCCTTCAAGCACATGTGTTTACAAAGGCCCTGTTGGACCTGCCAGCTCTGATCCATATGGAGGTGACCAGTCAAATGCGCGTAGGACCATTTTGCTCCGACAATTGTGTGCACAGACAAATGTGCGTTCTGAATGGGAAATGACCCAACAATTAGGATACTATTTTCTCTTTTTTGAGGGGGACCCCCCCCCACTACACTCAAAACATTCACTTCCTATCTAGTGTTAGGGTTAGGTTTTAATCATGATTATGGGAAGCCTGTTAGTGGATATCTGGAAGGCTGTGATTTGCTCAGACTCCTCAGGCCCCATCCCTTGGGAGGGGCTTGAGGCGCCTGAGGAGTCTGAGCAAATCAGGGCCTTTCAGATGGTACACCGAGAAATCCAACGGGCCACAATTCTCGTGTGCGCACTTTTCCATGCACACAATTGTCGGGACGCATTAGTCCTGCACAGATTTGTCGGTGTACCCCATATGGAAAATATCAAAGGGGCAGGACCAGCAGGGTCTCCATGATCACATGGGCTCAAAGGCTTCCTGGTACTTAGTATTACGGCTTCTATGATTGCTGCTATGAGCTCAGAGGGACAGCAGTGGTGGCAGCCACAGTAGAAGCTAAGTAGGTTTAAAATTTTGAGGGGACATGCTGGACTGGTGTGGAAGGAAGGGAGAGGGAGGGAGATGCTTAATGATTGGGCGAGGGGAGTGGTGGTCCACACGTACATGCTAGCCGAAGCTGATACTGCCATCATTTAAAGAGTTCCTATGAGTGGCGGGAGCTGCGCGGGCCATTCAGCATGGCTCTCTGCACTAAAAACTGCTAGTGCAGTTTAATAGAAGAGGGGGGTAAGTTTTTGTACCTGGGGCAATGGAGGGTTCAGTACACTGGCGTAGTAAGGGTTGTGTGGTCCGCCCCGGGCACCATCTTGGTGGGGGCTCTGGCACCTGTCCTCTTCGACCCCCTTCCACTACCACGCATGTGCGCCCCTTCCCTTCCCCCATGCCTCTTTAATGTTACAAGTGTGAGCCTGAACCATAACCTGCTGCTCGCGCCAGCGTTGGCTCTTTCTCTGATGTCACTTCCTGGGGTAAGGGAAGGGGTGCACTGCAGAAGGGGGCGTGAATGGTGTGGGGGGAGGAGAAGAGGATGGGGGAGGGGCACCCATACCCCTGGATGCCTCACCCTTGCTACGCCACTGGTTCAGCAACTTGCCAGGGTCACAAGGAGCTGCAGTGGGAACTGAACCTAATTCCTCAGGATCAAAGACCGCTGCACTAACCATAAGGCTACTCCTTATTGAGAATCTCGGAGAGAGTGAGACCAGAAGGCTTTGAGCATGCGCAAATGCTCAAAGCCCAGTCCAGCCCAGCACAGGGAAGAGGGAGGATCTCCCTCGCACCGCCCAGCCCAGCACAGGCAAGGGAGGATCTTCGGGCACTGGCACGTCCTGTGCATTGGTGCTGGTGCCAGTGCCCAATCGGGGTAAGCGATGTCTGCGGTGCTGGGGGGGTGTAGGATCATGAGGGGGGGGTGACGCGAGCGGGGGGGAGGATGCCGGTTCGCAGGGGGGATGCCAGATTGCAATGAAAAAAAAAAATTGTACAACGCGCTCAAGCATATAACGCGCATCGTTATGCTCGGTTTGTAAAATCATGTATAACGCGCGCGTTATATGCGTGAAAATACAGTAGGTCCTGATGGATCTCCATGTTTCACAGTATAAAACTTATCGTGTTGGTTTACCTTAAATTGTATTAAATGCAATAATGGCTCAGGGACTTTGAGTCACACGGTTTGGACCTTCCTTCAGATTTGGTTATTTTGTGCCAAGATGCTTGAATATTCAAAACCTTTGAGAACACTACAACTTCCTTATAGCAGACTTGGTAAGTGCATAATTATTTTACTCTTTTATGGGGATCCTCAGATTTTAAATTAAACGCGGCATCTTTCATTCATAAAAGCAGACGGGTTAAAAACTAATAGGTAAGAATTTGTTAATATTAACAATATTTAGCTTGATCTTAGAGTACTTAAATGCAATTAATTACAGTGATTAGTTAGTTTTAACTTTTTGTTGCAGCTTGTAGACAAACCTTGCACCTTGATCCTGAGGAACTCACGTTGGGAGGGGTGGTGCTGCATGAGCTAAGTTATGATCAGGTTATGATCATATTAAAAAATAAGAATGTTATATAAAATAACTTATAAGTAAAAAGTAAATGATATAGCTGCAAAAAAAGGGAAGAGGATCGATGAAAAATGTGGCCATCATACTACTACTCATACACCAATCTGAGGATCTCCGTAAAATAATAAAATAATTATGCACTTACCAAGTCTGCTGCAAGGAAGTTGTGTTCTCAAAGGTTTTGAATACATTGTGTGACATTTAAATTTGAACATGAGCAGCCATAACAAGGTGTGAATACTTGGGAGGCATGGTCCAGGTGCTGTTGACCATGCTTCCTGAAATGTTGGTATTGGTCCTTTGTCACCTGATAAAAGTTAAAAGGGATTTAAGACAATTTTTTTAGGCAAGCCTTTCTTGTGAGAAAACATGTCTTTATGCAATGGAGAGAGCCCTCACCTCCCATGTTGATGAAAGGGCAAATTATATTTCATGAGATGATGACGATAGAAAACCTTCACACTGAAGACTCGCAATCTATCTGATGTACCTGGGACAATAGGAGGTTAAGTGATTTGCCCAGGGTCACAAGGAGTAGTGTGGGTTTGAACCCACAACCTCAGGGTGCTGAGGCTGAAGCTTTAACCACTGCGCCACACACTCCCACTTCCTTTTAAGTGCTCCAATAGCATGTGGTGAGCTTTTTCTACCATGGCACCAGAATCCATTGTAGAATACTGTTCTAACCCAGCATTGGCCTGTCTGCATGTATGCATCCTCAGTTACACTACTATAGCAATAGACCAGGTGTAACTATAGTGAAATAAACATGGCAAGGGCAGGTGTAACTGACACCACCTCCTGTGTTCAATTCATGTGAATAACCCCTTGCATTTATGCATCCTTACAGAATATCCCTCCTGTCCCTTACATGCATACTTTACTTACCTTAAAAGTGCTAGTATTCTGTACATTTATATTTTTTAAGTGGTATGTAAATGCGGGAGCCCAGTTATAGAATTGCCTTTTCAAATGTAATAAACTGTACTTGTGGGTTTGAAAACATCCGTAAAGGGAAATAAATGAATGCACACATATTCTTCGAAGATAAAAAGTAATAGGTTACGTCTTTTAAATATTCTACAGGTGAAATTGCCCAATTTTTTACTCGTGTCCGTGATTTAGCTTATGATGAAAAGCCAGACTATGAGATTCTGAAGCAAGATCTGTTAGATGGACTTAAATCAAATGGAGCACAGTCTGACAGCCTGGTGAGTTTTTCTGGATGCAGACCAAAAGTGTACAAGTCTAAGGATCTGAAAGTGAGTAACACAATCTATTTTGCTGCTATGTGATCACGGTTTATGAAACAGTCAATTTGATAGCTGTTAAGTCTTTATAGGAGCGGAAGTAATTTTAGGTTTCTAAATGAAACTGGCACAGCAGGTTTGTTTGCTTTAAATGCATTTGCTAATTCTGGCTCTGGATGGTTTTGTTGAAAAGTGGGATGCTAGCCTTAAAGAAGTAAAAAGTGTTTTAAGTCCTTTTGACCTACATATCTGATGATCTGTGGAAGATCACTTAGTTTGAGTGTAATGGGGAAGTCTTGACTGCTAGGATTTTTTTTTCCCTTTGTGACTAGATGGATGATAAAAATTTACATTACTATTAGTGAAGGCAATTTGTTTTCCACCCAAACTCTCTTATTTCCATTGCTTGCCCGTACAAGCCTTATATCAAGTAGATATTAACAAGCATAGTCGTATGTAATGCAGTATGATACAGTGGGATTCCTGGTATAATTTTAAAGCAAAAAGCTCTTGTGCAGTGCATTTTCTTTGCTTAAAACCCAAACCTATCCACTTAAAATATATTTCATTAATAAGTTGACTGACATAATTAAAATAATTACTGGACAAATGAAATCTCAATGTACTGTGATTAAAGTGCCCATAAGTAATAGCATCGTTTCTTTTCTTTGATGCTTGTGCAATAAATTGAGGTCAAGACATCATTTATTCTTAATATCTTGTGAACTTTGGACTGTCACAAGTGAATCTAAGCCAAAGAATTCAGGGTGTAAACCGATGTGATGGATGGGCTGATAGATGAAGGGTGATTCAAGTATCAGTGCACAGATGGTTTGGATTTGCTGAGTTTTGTAGCGGCTGCATCCAAAGACATAAAATATCCTTCTAGTCATAAATTAGCTCTTTGGAAGCAAAACCTTGGCACCAGTGCTTTACAACCTTCAATTAGGAGGAAAAGACGTATTTGAATGACTCTGGTATTGACATCTGTAGGTCTGCATAGTAATCATTCCTAATAGAAGAGACTATCTGTTTGGGGGGGTTTTGCATGGCTAATTAACTACCAGTGAGAATATGTAATTTTTTCATGATCTTCTGATTGTCACTTCTCTCGTGATACAGTTCCATTTTATTGCAGGAAGTGGCTGTCAAACCAATTGTCTGCACTATTTACCTATTAAAGAATAAAGAACAAAAAAGTCTGTTTAACAGAAAGCCACCCCATTTTGATCTTAACCAGTTGAAGGGATCTCTTTTTTTTTTTTTTTACTGATTTATTGACCTTTGTGTCTATTACTTTTCTAATGAAACAAAAACATTATAAATTATTTGCTCACATGCACACTTGATTAAACATTTCATTTAAACTTGAACTTTTCTAAACTGAACGGGCCTGATATTGAAAATGATTTAAACGGCCAGGAGAGGCTTCTGGCTGTTTTAAATCACCTGGCCGGGGCTAACCGGGCATTTTCAGCCGCAGTTGAACCAGATAGTGCCCCTGAAAAAGCCCAGTTAGCACCAAAGAATTCCGGGGACGGAATTGGCACTTTGCAGATTAAGTGCTGATTTAGACCCGGAAAAACCTGGCCTACATTTTCTGTACCTATCTTTCCCATAGGTGTGATTTATGAAACCGGCACATGATTTGCGGCCGCTTTTAAGGCACCTGCCAATATCGGCACCAGTTACAGAATCCAACCCTTAGTAGTTAGTGCTGTGTACTGTGAGCCAAGTGAACCAGATTCAAGTCACACTTCAGCTTTTTTTAAAAAAATAATTCTGAACCTTCCTGAAAGAGAAACATGCTTACTGTACCTAAATATATGACCTGCAAGCCTGAAGGTTATTGAAGTAGTTTGCATTTAGATACAGCTGGTATTTTTCAGGTCCTTGAGGTCCTTATTTTCCAGTTTGTTTTTTAAGGTATTTAAATCAATGTTAATCAGTGCTTTTTACAGAACCACCACTTTCTTTGTGAAAAATTATTTGGAGGCCACATTACCAAAAAGATGTGCTAAAGAGTTGAGTCGGTTCAAAGAATGGCCACCAGGATGGTCTCAGGACTCAAAGACCTCCTGTATGAGGAAAGGCTGAATAAATTGCAGCTATACTCACTCGAAGAACGTAGAGAGAGAGGAGACATGATAGAGACGTTTAAATATATCACCGGCCGTATTGAGGTGGAGGATGATATCTTCTTTTTTAAAGGTCCCTTGGCCACAAGAGGACATCCGCTGAAAATCAGGGGTGGGAAATTTCATGGCGACTCCAGGAAGTTCTTCTTCACTGAAAGGGTGGTCGATCGTTGGAATGAACTTCCACTTCAAGTGATTCAGGCCAGCAGCGTGCCGGACTTTAAAAGGAAATTGGATACACATGTGGGATCTCTAGGGGGGTAAAAATGTAGATGGGATACAAATGTGGTATCTCTAGGGGGGTAAATTCAAGGGGGTGGGGTGGTTAGAGTGGGCAGACTTGATGGGCTATGGCCCTTTTCTGCCGTCATCTTCTATGTTTCTATGTTTCTATCCCCATCCCCATCAAGGAAGCCAGTTAGCTTTTCTTCTCTCCCCCACAATAAGCCTGTTAGCTGGACAACCAGTTTCACCCAGTCTGCCTGCCAGTGATTTAACTGGTTGGCAACCATTTCCGACCAGTTAAATAATTTTGAATATTAGTCTATTGGCTATGAGCCATATGGTGCCTTAGATATGAACAGTCGTGAGCACCATAATCTGCCGTCTTCCTTCGTTTGCCATTTGACAGTTCTCCTGATAAGGCCCTCTTCCCCTTCCCCCAACCAGAACCAGCTGTTGCTTTCTCAGTGAGTTTCAGAAATACTGTGCTTATAATCCCATGCAGGTCTCAGCCTTACAAACACAGGCACCATATGGCTCAAACTCACTGAGAACTGTGCAGGTTCAGAAGGTATTAGCTTTTACATAGGACAGCAGCAGCAGAGGATGGTGAAAAGGGATATATTCAGAAGTAAACATAAGAGTATGACGGCAGAAATGTGAGTAAATTCTGATACTTCGTCATGAAAAGGGTTGTGAATTTGTGGAATGGCCTGGTGGAAAAGAAAACTGTATCTGAAGTCAAGAAAACTTGGGACAAGTACATAGGATCTGTAAGGGAGTGAAAGGGAGAGTAGATGGCAAGGATGGATAGGTCATATGGTCTTTTATCTGCATTAATGTATTGACAGTCAGGACTAGCTAAATAGTTAGGGTTAATATGGTTTTATGAGAGATGCAGGACCTTTGAACTGAGAATTTTTCTTAACATGGGAAGCAATTCTATCTATTTGCCAAAAATACTGTCTTCTTTTTTTTTCCAATGGTATATCTTTCTAGACCACAAATCTAGTTGCCCTGAGAAATTGTGGTGAATGTGGAAAAAATGTGGATGTCATGTGGATGCAATGTGGATATCATGTGGATGCAATGTGGATATCATGTCAGAATAGACTGTTATGGTCTACTCCTAAGATTAATGACATTCATTTGATATTGGTAGAAAAAATTAAGACCTTGGTGATTCATTGTGATAGTTCTTTGCATTTTAAATCTCAAATAGGTATGGTGTCAAGGATTGCTTTTTTTCATTTGCGGTTTATTAAACAACTAAGAACGTTTTTGAATGAATCTAATGCGGCAAAGATTGCACATGCTGTAATAATTAGTCGATTAGATTATTGCAATTCCTTGTATAATTGATTAAGCACTGTTTAGCAAGATTGCAGCTAGTTCATATTACATATAATTGTAAGGATTGGAAGAGATTAAATTATAACTTTTGGTGGAATTCTTTATGACATCTATAAAATGGAAAGATTTATTGCTTTACAAAGGGGATACTTTAAGAAATTTCAGGATGTGTGGAAACCATTAACAAAATATTGTCAGGATTAAGTAAAATTATTTCCCTTTTAATTATCAGTTCAGGATATAGGGAGGGGGTATTTTTCTTATTACATATATTATATAATAATGGAAGATATGGATGGGAGGGATGGGAAAGGGGAAGGGATAAAATTTATATAATGTACCAATGATTGTTTATAAGTGATATATTTATTGTTACTGTGAATGAATATATTTTACACTTAATGTAATTTTGAAAATGAATAAAGAATATTAAAAAAAAAAAAAAGAAGATTGCAGCTAGTTCAAAATACTGCTGCTAAATCGATAACTGGAAAAAAGAAATCGGATCATGTTGCCACCTATATTAGTTAATTTGCATTGGTTGCCTATTAGAAGACACGTTACTTTTAAAATTGTATGTTTGGTGTTTAAAGCTTTGAAATGGAATATCCCAGAGTATTTGTTCGTTAAATTGAGTCAGTATGCTCCAACAAATTTTCTGCGTTCATCTTGGAAGAATTTGCTTGAATTACCATCATGAAAAGAACATTCTGTTATGCTGGACCTAATTTGTGGAATAAGCGGGCAATTGAATTACTTGGTTTTTCATAAGCTATTGAAAATGTGACATTTTACTGAAAACTTTTGTATTGTGGAATGAACAACTATAACATGGATAGTAAAGATAGTCAGAATGCTATGGATAACAACTATTTATTGAGGTATTTTATATAGTTAATGACTGGATTTGATAATGAAGATTGCAATTAGATGATTATTATATTGGGGTGGGTCCTATGGATGTGAAGGTATATTTAACATAATAATAATTGTTGCATTTGTAACTTGTTTTAATGATCTGGTTTTAGAATTGTAAACTGCTATAGCACTTTAGTCTTCATCATAAGGCGTATGGGGACAGACTTAAAGATCTCAATCTGTATACTTTGGAGGAAAGGCAGGAGAGGGGAGATATGATAGAAATGTTTAAATACAATCAGCAAAAAAATTGTTATTAGCCTAGTGGTGGAGATACCCCATGAAAGTAATTTATAATAAGTGGAGAAAAATCCTCAACTTATCAACAATATACGGACAGCAACCCAATGAGCCAGTCCTACTCTGTATCATAGGCAAAAAAACTCCACCAATAGGCTAATAACAATTTTTTTGCTGATTGTATTTATATTTTGTTATTGCGATTTGGATTCTTGTGAGAAATGTTTAAATACCTACATAATGTAAATGCTCATGAGTCTATTCTCTTTCATTTAAAATGAAACTCTGCAATGAGAGGGCATAGGATGAAGTTAAGAGGTGATAAGCTCAGGCGTAATCTAAGGAAATACTTTTATACAGAAAGGGTGGTAGATGCATGGAACAATCTCCCAGAAGAGGTGGTGGAGACAGAGACTGTGTCTGAATTCAAATGGGCCTGGAATAGGCATGTGGGATCTCTCGGAGAGATAATGGTTATTGTGGATGGGCAGACAAGATGGGCCATTTGGCCTTTATCTGCCATCATGTTTCTATTCAAATTAAATCTATCTTATATCAATAGGTCAACTTATCAAATCCAAATGGAAATATTAAACAACGAATTCAAAATAAAATAAAGGACAAAGAAGCTGAGAAGAAACCATCTGACACTATAAATCACAGTACATGTAGCCACGTTCAGGAAAAGAATCCAGCTGATACAGATAATATATGGCAAGATAATTGGACAAAGGTAATTTTTAATGTCATCTTAACAAACCAAATTTCCACCATGGGAATGTGTGATTTACTGCATTTTATTAGTTTTTAGTGAGAATCGGAAGCCTTAATTATTTGGAACGAAAGAGAAAGCTCCCAATGAAGGGACGTATAACTTTATTTTTCAAATTATATGACCCAGTGGCTTTAGTGAGACGAGGTAGGAGGGCTGTGACATCTCTATCCATCTGCATTTTCAGCTGCATTTTACCAAGTTTGAGAACTTTTTTGAAGATGAAGGAAACTTATAGATTACTATAAGAATGTTAACTTTTCATGAAATATTAGCAAGTATTAACTACAGGGTAGTCATTGTGTTCTAGGTCAGTGGTTCCCAACCCTGTCCTGGAGGACCACCAGCCAGTCGGGTTTTTGAGATAACCCTAATGAATATGCATGAGAGAGATTTGCATATAGGTAACAGGCATGCAAATCTGCTCCATGAATATTCATTAGGGCTATCCTGAAAACCTGACTGGCTGCTGGTCCTCCAGGACAGGGTTGGGACCACTGTTCTAGGATTTGATGCCAGTTATAGGAGGATACATGTTGCAGTAGGTATTTATTTTTAAAAAAATTTATATACCGGCTGGAGTCTCAACGGTAATTCAAAACAACTTAAAAAGTGCAACCTGAGGACTCCTTAATATTATCCTTCACTGTCATTACAGGCAAATTTAGAACAAAATCCTAGGGAGCAATTCACAGATATGCATCTCTTAAAGCTATGATGATCTGGACATAGTCTTAATTGACCCTGTAGTTTATTCCTTAAAGAAGCACCGATACATGAAAACATTTTTAATTGTATGGCCACATACCTTTATATTCACAACCGATTGAGATATCAATCGCATACTACCATCTGATCTCAGAGCTCGCGATGGTCTATAGACCTCCCAAAGATCCTGAAACCAGTTGGGCACAGAATGATACACAGACTGATGCACCAAAGATAACACCTTAAAGCAGGGGTGTCAAAGTCCCTCCTCGAGGGCCGCAATCCAGTCGGGTTTTCCCCAATGAATATGCATGAGATCTATTTGCATGCACTGCTTTCATTGTATGCTAATAGATCTCATGCATATTCATTGGGGAAATCTGAAAACCCGACTGGATTGCGGCCCTCGAGGAGGGACTTTGACACCCCTGCCTTAAAATGAATACGTTGTTCAATTGGCAGCCCATGAAGCCTCTTTAGTATAGGAGTTATATGCGCTGTTCTTAAAGCCCTGCTAATCAGCCTAGCCGCTGAATTATGTTGGGCAAGAATAATTTGGAACAAAGATCATTGTCGGACAGACTTCTATATTCTGTGTCCCACAATAGGTAGAAGACAGATAATGATCAAGAGTGCATATTGCTTATCACTTTATGATGATATGCTAAGAGTGAGGGTGATGTTTTTCCCTTCCCTATGAGATGTACATCTTAATGTTGAGAATGGCATATTAAATACTGTTAACAGTACTTTATAGTTATAAATTATTGTTCCAAGACTGTATCATATTTAACTACATTTTGTTCCCTCTAAGCTGTGTACACACAAATGCCTAGCAACTGCACACACACAATTTTTGCCACTTTCTTTATTGAGAACCTAGGCCAGGGGTAGGGAACTCCGGTCCTCGAGAGCCGTATTCCAGTTGGGTTGTCAGGATTTCCCCAAAGAATATGCATTGAAAGCAGTGCATGCAAATAGATCTCATGCATATTCATTGGGGAAATCCTGAAAACCTGACTGGAATACGGCTCTCGAGGACCGGAGTGCCCTACCCCTGACCTAGGCTATACACAAATACAAATTATCCCACTTTAGAGTGTCAGATGTGAGAAAGGAGGGTAAAGGGTCTCAGAAACCCGCTTGATTGAACACATAAATGTGTGATATCAAGACTAAATGGGTTAGTCTTAATCATTAACCCTTATCTCCACCTCCTCCCCAGTGTTTTACTTAAATCTTACTGTAATTGATTTATTATATAATCCTTGCGGAGGATCTGGACAGACAGAGGAGATAGTGACCCAACAGAACCCAGAGGAAAAATTAACGGATCGCACCACTGACATGGACCTGAGACCAGAGAGACAACTGAGGAAGGGGAAGTCTGCTATTGTAGTGGGAGACTCAATCTTGAGAGAAGTGGACAGTCACATAGCAGGAGGGAGAGAGGACCGACTAGTGACATGTCTCCCGGGGGCGAGAACGAAGGACATCATTGACAAAATAGAGAGAATCCTGGACGGAGCTGAGACAGAGGAGACAGCGGTGATAATCCACGTTGGAACCAACGACGTCAGCAGGAGGAGCTACAACAGGACTACACTAACGGAGCAGTTCAGAATCTTGGGGAGGAAGCTGAAGCTGAGGACAAGGAGGATAGCCTTCTCAGAGATCCTGCCAGTACCGAGGGCGGATACTAAGAGGCAGACCGAGCTGCAAAGCAGTAAACGGTTGGCTGAGGAGATGGTGCGAAGAGGAGGGTTTCCACTTTGTACGGAACTGGACAACTTTTTGGGGGAAGAACAAGCTCTACAGGAGGGACGGACTGCACCTGAGCACAGCTGGGACGAGGTTGCTGGCACGCAACGTCCAGAGCGGCATAGACTTGGCTTTAAACTGAGGAGAAGGGGAAAGCCGACAGTCGATCTGACCTCGTATCGAGTAAGGATACTGAACCAGAAATTTGTAAAAGAGGGCTCGGGACTGAGTGGGAACTTTTGGGAAAAGGACACAAGGACGCAATGCAGGGAGCCAATGCACAAACGAACCTAGCAAACAGGATTAAGAGAGAACAACAGGAGCCAGAGGGTCATCCAAACATGGGGAAGCAGGCTGAGGACGACACAGAAACACCGCAGGATGGGGACGAACACAACAATGCTCGGGGGCGGGCAACCCATGAGGAGGTTGGCAGGGTCGCCAAACCACGAGGAGAACCAGCGAAAAAGGCAAACAACCGGGACTTAAATTGCCTATACACTAATGCTAGGAGCCTAAGAGTCAAAATGGGAGAACTAGAAGTCTTAGCCAGTACAAAGGACCTGGACATAATTGGAGTCACAGAAACATGGTGGACTGATGACAACAAATGGGATGTGGCCATACCAGGGTACAAACTCTACAGGAGGGACAGGACACACAAGAAGGGTGGAGGAATAGCGCTTTATATAAAGGACTCCATACCTTCAACCAGGATGGAAACAACAGTAAGGGCGGACGACTTGGAATCACTATGGATTATGCTACCTGGAGGAACTGGAGCAGACATAAAAGTGGGTCTGTACTATCGCCCACCTGGACAACTGGAAGCACTCGACCAGGACCTGAGGCTGAGCTGAGGCAGGTATGCAAAAGCGGAAGTGTGATGGTGATGGGGGATTTCAACTACCCTGGGATAGACTGGAGTATTGGACACTCAAACTGCATGAGGGAGACCAAATTCCTGGAAACTACGAGGGACTGTTTCATGGAACAGCTGGTCACGGAACCAACACGGGGGGATGCCACTCTTGACCTAATCCTCAACGGGCTAGGGGGACCTGCAAAGGAGGTGGTGGTGCTAGGACCCCTAGGAAACAGCGATCACAACATGATCCAGTGCAAGCTGGAAATTGGATCATCAAAGGTGAAAAGAACCACAGCGACAGCACTCAACTTCAAAAAAGGGAATTATGATGGCATGAGGAAAATGGTGGGAAAGAAACTTAACGGCAGCGCAAGGAAGATGGAGTCTGTAGAAAAAGCCTGATCCCTACTCAAGGGCACGGTGCAAGAGGCACAGAACCTGTACATCCCCAGATTCAGGAAGGGGTGCAAAAAAAACCGAACCAAAAAACCAGCGTGGATAACAACTGCAGTGAAAAAAGCGATAAGTGACAAGAAAGCATCGTTCAAAAAATGGAAAAAGGACCAAACAAAGGACAACCAAAAGGAGCACAAAGAACACCAAAGGGAGTGTCACCATGTGGTTAGGAAAGCTAAAAGAGAATATGAGGAGAGACTGGCGGGGGAAGCAACAAACTTCAAATCGTTCTTCAGATATGTGAAGGGGAAGCAACCGGCAAGGGAAGAAGTGGGGCCATTGGATGATGGAGACAAAAAAGGAGTGGTAAAGGAGGAAAAAGAGATAGCTGACAGGTTAAATAAGTTCTTCACGTCAGTCTTCACGAGAGAGGACACATCCAATATTCCGGAACCGGAGGACATCGTAAATGGGGTTCGGGATGAAAAGCTGGTCCAACTAGAGGTAAGCCAAGAGGATGTCCTCAGGCAGATAGACAGACTAAAGAGCGACAAATCGCCAGGTCCGGACGGCATTCACCCAAGGGTACTCAAGGAACTAAGGAACGAAATAGCAGAGCCACTTCGTCAAATATGTAACCTATCCTTAAAAACTGGAGAGATCCCGGAGGATTGGAAAATTGCAAATGTCATGCCCATCTTCAAGAAGGGTTCAAGGGGGGACCCGGGAAACTACAGGCCGGTGAGCTTGACCTCGGTCCCAGGAAAGATGATGGAAGCACTGATTAAGGACAGTATCTGTGAACACATAGAAAACAATGGACAGCTAAAGTCGAGCCAGCACGGCTTCTGCAAGGGTAGGTCATGCCTCACAAACTTATTGTACTTCTTTGAGGGGGTAAACAGCCAGGTGGATAAAGGGGAATCCATTGACATCATTTACCTTGACTTTCAAAAAGCCTTCGACAAGGTACCTCACGAAAGACTGCTTAAAAAGCTGTGGAAACACGGGGTGCAAGGGGAGGTCCACCGATGGATCAAAAACTGGCTGGCAGACAGGAAACAGAGGGTTGGAGTAAAGGGCCATTACTCAGACTGGCAATGGGTCACGAGCGGAGTTCCGCAGGGGTCGGTGCTGGGACTGCTCCTGTTCAATATATTTATTAATGACCTGGAGGCGGGAACAAATTGCGAAGTTATTAAATTTGCGGATGACACCAAACTCTACCGCAGGGTTGAAACCATGGAAGACTGCGAAGATCTGCAAAGGGACCTAACGACGCTAGAAGAATGGGCCAAGAAATGGCAAATGAGCTTTAACGTAGGGAAATGCAAGGTCATGCATGTAGGGAAAAAGAACCCGATGTTCAGCTATAAAATGGGGGGGATCACTGCTAGGGGTAAGTAACCTTGAAAGAGACCTGAGAGTGATGGTAGACACATCTTTGAAGGCGTCGGCACAGTGCGCCACAGCCTCAAGAAAAGCAAACAAAATGTTGGGTATCATTAAGAAGGGTATTACGACCAGGACAAAGGAGGTCATCCTGCCACTGTATCGTGCAATGGTGCGACCGCATCTGGAGTACTGTGTCCAGTACTGGTCGCTGTACCTCAAGAAGGACATGGCGGTACTTGAGGGAGTCCAGAGAAGAGCAACTAAACTGATAAGGGGTATGGAAAACCTCTCATATACTGACAGACTGAAAAAGCTGGGGCTGTTCTCCCTGGAAAAGCGGAGACTTAGAGGAGACATGATAGAAACCTTCAAGATCCTGAAGGGTATAGAAAAGGTAGACAGGGACAGATTTTTCAGATTATGGGGAACCACAAGTACAAGGGGACACGCGGAGAAATTAAAAGGGGACAGATTTAGAACAAATGCCAGAAAGTTCTTTTTCACCCAGAGGGTGGTGGATACTTGGAATGCGCTTCCGGAGGCTGTGTTAGGCCGGAGCACGTTACAAGGCTTCAAAGAAGGTTTGGATAGGTTCCTAGAGGATAAAGGAATTGAGGGGTACAGATAGGAGTAGCGGTAGGTTATAGGGATAGTCTGGGACCATTGCTCAGGTAATGGACCTGATGGGCCACCGCGGGAGTGGACCGCTGGGCGAGATGGACCTCTGGTCTGCCTCAGCGGAGGCAACTTCTTATGTTCTTATGTTTAATAAGAAATTTTAACAGTAAGTATTTTCACTTCTCTTTAGTGTGCAGAGTCGCTAGCCTGTGCTATGGGGTTGGTGGGTGGTGGAAGATTTTAATTTCTCTATATTAGAAATTGAGGGGGGCAATATTCAGTGGGACTTGTCTAGGTAGTACCAAGGCGGTCTGTAGGTGGCACTAGAAGTTACCCAGTTAGTGAGTTATATTTAGTCTGCTAACTAGGTAACTGTCCAGATAAAGTTAGGGTAGAAAGGCTGTCCTAATGTCAGCTGGTTAACAGTCTGAATATTGCTGATACCTGAATAAATAGCACTAGCCAACTCTTTCCTGGTCATTCAGGCCTGGATTTTCTGGCCGGCACCGATTTGTTAGGCGGTAACGCCCAAGCTCTGTAAAAAAAAATGCCATTTAAACATTATTAACTAAGTTTCAAGGTGCCTAAAAAAATTGGCACTGGTATCACGCCTCCATAGCGAATTAAATAAATAAATAAGTGCTTTAGGCCAACTAATGTCATTGTGGGCATGGCTAACACCAGAAGTGGCGTTAGGCGGCCTAAAGTGACTAAAGAGGTAAAATTCACATCAAAGTTAGGCACCGGAAATATAGGCCTAGAAAACCCTAGCCTACATTTCCGTCGCCTACCTTTGCCAGGGGTGTGATTCTATACCTGTCACCGTCGCGTGATTAACATGCAATCAGCGGCTGCTTTTAAGGTGATCGCCGACTACGCCAACAGACCTCAGTGATTGTCATGCTATAGAAAGCCTGCATTAGCCAGTCTTTTAAAAAATGCTGATTGCCATGGGCTGAATATAACCCCTTTAGTGGGGTGGAGGACCATAGCTTACTTTAGGATGGGGCTTTTGATTGGGTTGGTAATGGTGATCATCACCTACTTTTGATTGTAGTGATCTTATAGCATGCGTATATACTCGAATATAAGTCGATCCAAATATAATTTGAGACCCCCATTTTCTCCCCAAAAATGGTTGACTTGAATATAAGTCGGATGGCTTAATATTCAAGTGCCCTGTCCTGCCAAGTTCTGCACCCAGTCCCCTTCCCTCCATCCTGTCAGGCTCTGCACCCAGCCCCCTTCTCTCCCTCTTGTCAGGTTCTGCATCCAGCCCCCTCCCTGCCAGATACTGCACCCAGCACCCTTCCCTCTCTCCTTTGTCAGGTTCTGCACACAGCTGCCTTCCTTCCCTCCCACCCAGGCTCTCCACCCTGTCCCCTCTGCTGCTGAAATCCCTGGTGGTCAAGAGGTGTAGTGAGCAGGAGCAAGCTTTCTGCGCTCCTGCTGTTAACCTGGTCAGTCGCTCACTCGCTGCCACGGTTCCGGCTTCAGCCGCTGAATGGTACCGAGCAAGATCGAGCTTTGGTGCTGCTCGGCACTGAGCAGCTTCCTGAATGGCTCCCATGAATTCTCGGTACCACTCTGAGGAAAGGGATGTTACCGGTGGTGTGCCTGAAAGGCTATCAGGTAAGATTTGCCTTTTTGTAGATGATACCAAAATCTGCAATAGAGTAGACACCCCTAATGGTGTGAATAATATGAGGAGGGAACTAGTGAAGCTTGAAGAATGATCTGAAATTTGGCAACTAAGATTTAATGCTAAGAAATGCAAGGTCATGCAATTGAGGTGCAAAAACCCAAGGGAATGGTACAGTTTAGGGAGTGAAAGAGGAGTGGGCAAAGAGGTTGAAAAGGTGATGGAAAAAGCTAGATGGATGCTAGGGTGAGAAGTTTGGCCAGTAGGAAAAAGGAGGTATTGATGCCCCTATCTAATATAATAAAAGACTAAGCCACGCATGCGCACTCCCACCTGCGTGCATCCATTTTCCGTGAGATGTAGGGCACCTCAGGTAGGAGTGCGCATGTGCGCGAATCTCTCTCTCCCGCCATGATCTCGCAGCTACCAAGGCTTCCTCACTCTTACCCAGGAATCGCCGAAGTACAGGCGGCCTTGGCGAAGCCAATGAAGGACCCAGGGAGGTTGAGGATAAGCCGGCGGGTGCAACTGAACATACTAGCTAGCTTCTAGCCTCAGCTCTCTCACACGCTTCTCAGGGTATGTCCTCCTCCCCAGCCTCCTGCCCTCCCAGTCGCCATTTTCCACGTGGAGGCTGTCGGCGGCCCGAGGCAGATGTTTGCTGCGGCGGCCGAACCCGGATGGCATTTTACAATAAAAAAGGCAAGTTGGCTTTTCAAACCACCCCCCACACCACCGCCGACGCAATATCTTTTAAAACCGTCCCCCCCCCCAGCTTTGTGGTTAAGGCCTGGCTTCTTCGGGCAGCAGCAGCGTTTAAAATTCGCTGCTGTTGCCGGCTTCGAATGGTAGGGCAATGGAGTTAAGGAGGAAAGTATAGGGGGAGGAAAATACTGCACAGGGAAGTGGGGTGGGAGGGAAATGCTGCAGCACACGGAAATGGAGGGGCAGAAAAAGGAAGGGAGGCAGGGGGAGAAGGAAAAAGGGGTTGATGGACAGGGGAAGAGGTGCTGATGGACAGGGGGGGGGCAGAAAAATTAAGGCTGGACAGGGGGAGCAGGAAGGAGGTGATGATGGACAGGGGGAGATAAAACAAAAGGAGAAGGGCTGCTGTTGAATAAAGTGAGCAGTGATGGGGTGGTGGAGAACACAGGGGAGGTAAAAGGAAGGTAGAATGGACAGGGGGAGCAGGCAAGGGGTGTTAGTGAACAGCCAAGGAAAAAAAAAAAGAAAGAAAGACACACAGAAATACAGAAAGCGGCTAAAGAGAGAGAGAAAAAAAAAATAAAGACAGACACATACACATATATTCTAGCACCCGTTAATGTAACGGGCTATAAGACTAGTATAATAATAATAATAATTTATTTCTTGTATAGACTCTGGTGAGACCTCATTTAGAATATTGTGTACAATTCTGGAGACCACACCTTCAAAAAGGTATAAACAGGATGAAATCGGTCTAGAGGAAGGTTATTAAAATGGTTGGTGGTCTTCATCATAAGAAATATGGGGACAGATTTAAAGATCTCAATATGTATACTTTGGAGGAAAGGTGGGAGAGGGGAGATATGATAGAGATGTTTAAATACCTATGTGGCATAAATGTCCATAAAACGAGTCTCATTTGGAAAGGAAGCTCTGGAATGAGAAGGCATAGGATGAAGTTGAGGTGATAGGCTCAGGAGTAATCTAAGGAAATACCTTTTTACCGAAAGAATGGTAGATGCATGGAATAGTCTACGGTAGAGATGGTGGAGACAAAGACTGAGTTCAAGAAAGCGTGAGGTAGGCATATGGGATCTCTTAGGGAGAGGAGGAGATGGTGGGGCCATTTGGCCTTTATCTGCTTTCATGTTTCTATGTTAACATATGGAGTCAGTGATGGCAGCAGCCCATTGTCACAAAATTAAAAAACAACTATACATCAACAACTATTGAAATCCTCCTAAAGAGAATTGGTAAACCAGAATTTTCTTCCAAGAGTCTTTAATCCTTACAGAAGAACAAAGCATATGCGATAAGGTTGCCAGAGAGATGTGATACTTGGGACATTCTGCATTCTCAGGAATCTTGGCCAAGACATTTTGATATGGAGAAATAAACATACAACAGGAATTTATACTGTTGCTCCTGTAATAGTGCAGAGTGGGTAACTTTTTAAATATTCTTCATCAAAATATGCAGTCCTGTTAAAATATCACCTGTTACCCACTCATTATCTGCCAGCTCCCCTGTTCCATGTAGTTGCCACCAGGTCATATGCCCATTATGGACCTAAACTACCTAAACTGGCCTGGTAAAATTATATTCTAGCTTTAGTCTGCCTGGAAAGAATAATAGTCTTTGATATAGGGCCGGCTACATTTTCATTCAGCTTGCACATGCCCATACCAATTATTTGATTGCAAGAACCCCTATTTTTGCAAGACCTCAAATGATTTCATTCAGCCTTCTTCAGTAACTAAATCTTTCACAAAGCATAATCCTTTAGTTGTTCACTGTTTTAAGTATTGTTTGGAAGTGTTCCAGTCAAGATCTTTATTGCCTTGTAGAGGGAGCACTATAGTTAACTGGAGTGAAATTTACATCTGCTTTCAGAGCCGCTCTTTTCTCACTGAGGTCAAAATAGGATGTAACATAAAAGATAAATATGACATGATGTCGACAGCAGCAATAAACTGTTGTTCAAGGGGTGTAGGAGTAAAATTTTATTTCTAATCCAGTCCATCATGTGTGTAGTAAACTTCTTGCTCGTCTAGTAAAATCGTTGTGGAGTCCTCAGTTTTGCAAAGGAGTAACCCATCAAGATAATTATGGACAGGAGTCACCTAACATCCTTATTTTATAAATATTACAAAACATTTTGGGGTAGTAGAACTAGAGGACATGAATGGAGTTTGCAGGGAGGTAGACTCAGAAGTATCATCAGGAAATACTTTTGAAAAAAGAGAGTAGTAGATGTCTGGGACACTCTTCTGGGAGACGTGGTTTAGTCAAAAATGGTTAAGAAATTCAAAAATGAGTGGGAAGACACAGGGATGCCTTAATAGAAAGAGAATGGAAACATACCATGGCTGTTGAGGCGGGAACTGAGACCAATTCTGGACAAATATCTATAGTCTGTGTCCTGCAAATGGCAAAAAGACAGATAAAGCTTTGTAGATTACTTTATTATCATGTGCTGCTCTACAGGATCACTCAAATTCTAATCTTGGTTTATATTTGGGTTTATATGTTTCCTCCTTTTTGAAAGGAAAAGGGTCAGTCACCTCGTTCTATATTCGAGCATTTATTGTAAATTATGATTTTCTGATTTTAAGTATTCTATTTTGGCAAAGAACTTCATTTCAAAAGTTTTATGTAAAATCGCTGTCTGTACACAGTCTCTTCCTCTGTAAAATGCTTTGAACTGTTTGTGGTATTGCAGTATATAAAAATAAAGTTATTATTTTCTTAAAATGGGGATTTTACCTGATAAAAATTTGGCAGGAGAATCGCCTCAGTACTGCAGGTTGGTGACCTGCATGGTAAATTTAATTTTTTTGTTGCTGCAGCCTGCATCATCACACATTTCTGTCCATAGTAATTGCAATGACAATGGTCTCAAGTTGGTTTCCTGTCTTAACTCCCTCCCACGTACAACCCAAAAAAAACACCTATGGGTGCTGTTTTTAACCTAGAGGGTAGGAATGACAAGGATCAATCTTACCTCTCATCAGCTGCTAGGAAGACCTGTGGTAGGTTCTGGGGTAGTTGGGGGTGAGGATATTTTGAGAAAGGGGTTCAGAAGGTGGGGATTTCAGAAAAGGGGCTTTTGAGGGTAACAAATTTTGATCTCTGGGTTGAGAGGTTATTTGATTTAGGAACTGGTCTTTAAGAAGCTTATTGGGAACATTAGGCCTTGAATTAGTGACCTGATGCTCCCAGAGTGGAATGATGATGTAGCTCAAAGCAGGGGTTATATTTCCATGAATAATTGAGCTTGTGAGATCAAACACAAGCTCTGCTGTTCATTTTGTATAATAATCTAGTTTGTATCTCATTACTGGTGTTGCGCTATAAAAATCACTTAAGTGGTAAAATGTTTTGCTTTCTCTACTGCACATTATTTGGCAAAATGCATGAATTACTCACAATAAGTCATTAATAACTATCCCTCTAATTCTGGTATTTACACACTGAGATAATATGATTTTTGTAGTAATAAAATGAAATGTGCATGTGTTTCTTTCTGAATGGCGATTTGTGCATGACGTATTAGTATTTTTTTTGGGGGGGTTCTAAGAAAGGGAAAGGGAGTGGGACTTGTATACCACACTCGAAGTGGTTTACCTACAGGTACTTCAAGCATTTTCCCTATCTGTCCTGGTGGGCTCACAATCTATCTAACATACCTGGGGCAGTGGAGGATTAAGTGACTTGCCCAGGGTTACGGGGAGCAGCATGGGGTTTGAACCTACTACCTCAAGGCTCTAACCACTACGCCATACTCTCCTCACTTGTATTTCTTGTTACAGGTGTATCTCCTAATTATATTTAGTCTTGGTATTATATTAATGTACAGCTACCCTTTATGCAGGTGTCAGCCAAAACAGGCTGGGTTGGATTTTAAATTTTGTTTTAATGCTTTCAATCAGGTTTTTTTCCCCCTACCAATTATTTTTGCTTGGGTCTTCTTCCAACTATTGTATAATTAGGACATCCAGTTACTTTGTATGGAAAGGCCCAGTGACTGACTTTTATGCCTTTTGGTTTGCCTGACCTTATATTTTTTTAACATGTTTTTCACCAGCTATTCTTGTTCTTGTGATCGTCATCTGATTGGAACATTGGCTTACACGGCAAGCACAGCACTAATAACTTCCTTCACTTCTTATAGTTTGTTGTTTCACTTTCTGTGAAGAGAATCCCTTTTTCAGTTGGCAGTTGCATTCTTGGGATTTCTGCTATGGCCTCTCAGTATTTTCAACACTGGGCATGTTTATTAAAGTACACCAAGTAGTACAGCCCTGTGATAATGGTTAGTGCAGTAAACCCCAAGCTAACAGCTGCAATATGGTAAAAGAATCAGCCTGCTAAAAATCCCATACAAAGGGGCCCTTTCTCTAAACCACGTTAAACACTGAAGGGAAAAAAAGACAGCATGATAGCTATTTTTTTAAAAAATATATTTTTTTGTCGGGGATCCTGTCATGGGCATGGAAGTGTTAAGCAACTAGTATGTTTGTGTTAGTGTGTGCTAACTGATTAACGTAGAATTATTATAGGTGCACTTAGCACCTCCTAAATAGAAGATGTTAAGTGCTCCCATGGTAACATTTTTCAGGTAATGCAACCATTAGCACATGACCAGTATATAAAAGGAAAAATGCCTATGGTACTACTGCACCAGCAGTGAGTTTAGCGCATGGGGAAACACCAGCATTAAAATAGCTTCTAAGGCAGCTTAGTAAAAGGGCCCCTAACTACTTACCATAAAACAGAGTAAAGATTTGGTGGAATATGTCAAAATATTGGTCATGGATGGTACATTGCAGCTAGTGCTAATTGCAAATAAACTTAATGCACTATATGGGACTTTCTGGCCTAAATTCTCTATTACTGCGTTTAACTTAGGCGTGCTTTGGACGTCCGCTGCAAGTGAATAATTACGGAGTTAAGGGTCTTAATTGATGTTAATTGGGTAATTAACGACACATAGACGTCCCTAGGTAGTACATAACGAACTAACGTCTATTGAACGCATAGTCCCGTCTGCAGCTCTGGACGTGGGCGTTCCGTGGGCGTTCCGTTGGGCGTGCCAAGTGGGGACGCTAGATAGGCGCTACTTGGGCGAACGCGTGCGTCTAAATCTCGTGAATTATGTAGACGTAAGAAACCCTGGTCTAGCTTGGATTTCAATGCCGTTTCAACTATCGTAATTGCGGCTCTTTGTTAGACGCGAGGCAGACGTCCGCTGTGTTTTTCATCAATAATTCCAATAGTGAATTTCAATAGGTATATTTCATCTTTTCTCTGTCCGAATAAATATAATGACACCATAACAATGGAACACATTATATTGCATGGATAACAAACCACATTTCATCCCAAACCATAATATAATTTTCACATGGCTTTTACAACCCCCTTTTTTGTCTCAACAAACAGCACTGCAATCGGCTCTCTTTTGAAAGCAAAGAAAAACCAGCACACATTATCAGCACTTAAAAAGAGAATAAACAGATACACACCTTAACAATCCAGCTTCCCTCATTGCAAAATGGAGGTGTTCAGTTGCACAAAACTGACCTCATTGTGACCTCATCAATCTGCATCTTCCAGTAATATGCCACAATTAAAAGACGTGGTGGGTGTTGAACCCACAACTTCTGGATGTTAGCAGCACAGGCTGGGCTCCTAACCGATAGAGCTACAGCTGCTTGACTGAACTGTCCGTGCTTCATTAGGTATCATATCAGGATGAACTCAAATAAGTTTAAGCAAAGGAATGCCTAAAGATTTGGAACGTTTTCAAGTAGAAAACAAATATGAAATATGTATTAAAGAATTGCAGCACAAATAACGCCTAAACGGAACCGATTATTTACAGTCCTATATGCATTAGTACAGTGCTTAGAATGAAGATTAGCGTGTGAGAAAAACGGAGCTCCACCTCACATGCATTCAAGCACACTTGGGAATATGGGTTTGGGGCTCAGTGAAAGCAGCCTACTATGACATTATAGCTAAACTCCTTTTCCCTTAGCACTTCACTAAGATATGATATGACAAGGGAACCAGAGGAATTGGAGCTGTGGGTCAGTGAGGAAAGGCACTCTCTACCAATTGTCCGGCCTTTGAGGGTTCAAATCCCAGCCTGTATTTTACTTGTGGCGTATCTGCCTTCCAGGTGCACTTTGATGATGCTTTCCACTTCTTATAGGAGTTGAATATAACATTTCTCCATTTAAACATGGCATACGTTGTTAGTTTTTATCGTGGTAAAGTATACATTTCTGAAATGGTGAAGAAATGGCAGAAAGCGGTATAAGCAAATCCAAACTGCTATAAGCACAAGAAAGCATTTGTAGCTCAACACGCTAATGCTCCTTTTCTGAGCTTTGCCATCTAAAACTCCCCAGTTCGACTCCCACCTTTGCTAATTTTAATAAGGTCCTAGTTTTTTGCTATTAGCTCTTATAACATTTCCCTTTGCAGGCAAACCTATTTTCAACTTACCATGGCTGGGACATCCTAAGCAGTGATGAGAGCACATTAACCAGGCGATCCACAAATGTCATCTTGCTGTCAGAGGAAAGGTGTCTCTCATCACTGCTTAGGATGTCCGAGCCATGGTAAGTTGAAAATAGGTTTGCCTGCAAAGGGAAATGTTATAAGAGCTAATAGCAAAAAACTAGGACCTTATTAAAATTAGCAAAGGTGGGAGTCGAACTGGGGAGTTTTAGATGGCAAAGCTCAGAAAAGGAGCATTAGCGTGTTGAGCTACAAATGCTTTCTTGTGCTTATAGCAGTTTGGATTTGCTTATACCGCTTTCTGCCATTTCTTCACCATTTCAGAAATGTATACTTTACCACGATAAAAACTAACAACGTATGCCATGTTTAAATGGAGAAATGTTATATTCAACTCCTATAAGAAGTGGAAAGCATCATCAAAGTGCACCTGGAAGGCAGATACGCCACAAGTAAAATACAGGCTGGGATTTGAACCCTCAAAGGCCGGACAATTGGTAGAGAGTGCCTTTCCTCACTGACCCACAGCTCCAATTCCTCTGGTTCCCTTGTCATATCATATCTTAGTGAAGTGCTAAGGGAAAAGGAGTTTAGCTATAATGTCATAGTAGGCTGCTTTCACTGAGCCCCAAACCCATATTCCCAAGTGTGCTTGAATGCATGTGAGGTGGAGCTCCGTTTTTCTCACACGCTAATCTTCATTCTAAGCACTGTACTAATGCATATAGGACTGTAAATAATCGGTTCCGTTTAGGCGTTATTTGTGCTGCAATTCTTTAATACATATTTCATATTTGTTTTCTATGAGTTAAATCAAACTTCAGAGGGCTTGGACAGGTGTTGAAGAATGATCCAGTTAGGGGGGGATGTTTTTGGTGGGGGGAGGGTGTTCAGCATGAGAGAGAACAGGTTGCATTAACTATTAGACAATGGGCTGCACATAATAAAAGCTGAAGCAAAATATTGATATGTAAAGGCAAGGCTAAAGAGTTACCAGGTGTCCTGGCTGAGAAATGAATATAACCTATTTGCTAACCTTACTCAAGACTTGAACCCCCTGATGTATGGACGATGAAAAAAGCAATGCCTTAAGGCATAGAGCTATAGAGGTAACTTTGTTTAGAACATAGAGCTTAGAGATGTGAAGGAAATGACTACAACGTCACTACAGCTGTATATTGCAAAACCACATCCAATGCACATCCAATTAGATTTGAATCCTAACGGTTTCTATGACGTCCGCCGCTAATTAGGCGTGCTTAGTATATAGAAAGCTTTGGCACAGCCATTTTCCCTATGTAAGACCCCCTCATGTGAGTTGGTGTTTGTGGTGTTCCGTTTCCTCAATGATGAAACTTTGTGCTATGAAACTTGCCTGTTCTCCTTTATACTCCCTTCTGCCTTTGACACTCCTCCCCACCCCCATTATCTGTATTTCTTTCGTTTATGGATTTTTCTGGGTGTTGGTGTGAGGGATTGTTGAGGACTTAAATTTTGTGTTAAGTGTGGAGGGGAATCAATTGTTAGGGAAAAGAAGGGGCCAGGCCAGGTTACACACAGATGCCTACACCCACCACTCTCCCTGCTTTCAAAATGTCATGGTCTGCCCCACTTCCATTTTCCATATCTGCAACTCTCCATGCAAGAAATTCGATTTCCGTTTTGGAGCCATGTTGTAAGGTGAAGATATCTTTTCAGGCTACTTGTAGAACACGTTCAAACACACCCCCATAGAATAGCCAATGAGGTGTGATAGGCGTGGTTAGGAAGCGGGCCAAGGAACCGCACCCGAACGGTGCCCAATAGGCATTGAGAAACCTTTCCCGTCCTACTGACGTCAGACGTTAATTAGGCGTGCATGGGTATAAGAAGGTCCAGGTGAGCAGTGTTTCTTTTCTATTCTGTTCTATTCCTTATGCAGATGTTTGAGACTTTACTCTGTCTTAGTCTTTTACTTTTTTTTTTCCTATCTCTGCCTCCCATTTCTCTCTATTCCACAGAGCCATTAACAAGCTACATGTCATTCTAATATGTTGTTTTATCTTTTCTAGAAGTAGCTCAGATAGTAAGTCCAGGTGAGAATGATATTTTGTAAGCTACTTAGGTGTCCTTATGATAGAACTAAAGAAACCAACCAGCAAAAACTGACTTCTCTTTATGGGCTTTCATTGTGTGCTATTGTTTATAATAGTTATTTTATTTCTGATATCTCTTACTCTTCATTCCACAGGGCTGACAAAAATGACTGAGAAGACTGATAAAGACCATGCTGGTAGAAATTTTGCTGGTAGAAATATGGATATATAAGTAAAATGGATGTGTTCATACATCTGAGAGGGTTTACTCATAGAGCTAAAGTTAATTCTTTGTAGAATCAAATTACAGGCAAGTTAAAATCAGGTGAGGAATGGTTCTGTGTACTAACTCATTGATAAGAACAGGTTGGGTGTGTTGGGGGGGGGGGAACACTGCCATTCAGTGGACATCCAATCAGTGTACATGGTTCAGGTGGAAAACTCCTAATGAGTGGCTAATGGCTGCCATTTTTAATAAGGAGTCTAAAGGTATGTTAGCACTTCTGTTACTTCTAGGTGTGTGTTCTGCCACAACTTCAGTGTTTCATTTTGGAGACATAGATCTTTGTTAACAGTTTCTCTATTCTTCATTTCAGGTTAACTCTGCTCATCAGCTCAGCACACCAGCTTGCACCTAGCCAAACAGTTGTAGGTGAGAATGATACTCTACTATTCTTCACTTGAGTCACTCTTCTGATGAGTGAAATAAATGTTTCACACTTCTATTGTTCTCTTCACACAGGTATCCTTGATGACTTTCAGGAACAATAGTAAATTGATAATGTTGGCCTCATAGAACACCATGGCACGCATTCCTGCTGTTATATGCACACAAACAGCAGCTCAACATAAATGAGGTTAACACATTGCTTCAGGGAAGGGAGGATAGATATGGACCTTGGGGGTTGAACCCCCTGTTTGTGAACCTTGTGTAAACCAGCTTCTCCTCTTTTCTGTTTTCAGGTGTCTTAAACAGGCAACTGCAGTATTGTCAGATGGAGTTTTGTATTACTGAGAGCAGTGCAGCTGTGAGCATCTTTGTGGTTTCCACACCTGCTTAACCAAAATAGTGCAGCTCAAGAACCAGGAGGATAGATTGAGGTATGTGGCCTTTACTTCCATCACCTTCCGTGAAAGGAAGAAAAACCCACATGTCTCATTTGGATTCTCCTGGTGTGGAGCCAACTCTTAGTAGCAGTAACCCTATTCCTTAACAACAAATCTACCACAGTGACTTATATTTTCTTCCTTATGTAGCCATTTACTTTGGAACAGGGACTGCCTTATTTTGCACATCATAGCTGAGATGTCGTTATCTACCTATAGTTGCATATACCCTTGCATTCACTTACTTTTTTCCTAGATTCTGCAATGATTTGACATCAGAGTGGCTAGCAGGTAATAGAATGAATGACAGACCCCAATAAAGATTGTCAAACTTTCTATATGTCACCTTCTTGTATATTGAAAAGGGCCCATTCAGCAGTCCCTCCTGAACCCCTATCTACCTTGGACTCTGTCCACTAAACTGCTGATGCTACATGGTTAAAACCACACAGGAAAGTTTAAACTATAACCAACTTTTTTATTAAAATATAAACTTTTTAAAACTTTTAAAAACTTAAAACTTTTTTTTAAATAACTATTTACATACACATAACACAGGGAAAGAGGGTAGGTGCCCCCCAAGAGCAGCTTGAGCTACCTCAGGCGAGGGGGGCGGAAGGAGGTGCAGTCAATGAGAGGGTGTATGGCTGCTGGCACCATGCCCTCTTTCGGCTACCAGCCGCAAGAGGGCATGTTCCATCCTCTCCACACACCCTCTCATTACCTGCACCTCCTCCAAGATGGCAGAGTAGGCCGCCATCTCCCTGGCTGCCCCCTCCTGAGGCTGGTCGGGCTGCTCCTGGGGGGGAACAGCAAGGAAAGGGGGTGGGATGGGAACAGGAAGGGCAGGAGAGTGAGGGGAAGGGCTGTGGGTGGGGGAAGGGGAAGGTCCAACAGGGGATGGTGGTGGTGGTCCAGGAGGTAGTGGTGGGGCAGGCGGTGGGGGTCCAGGGGGCAGTGGTGGGGCAGGCAGTCCAGGGGGCAGTGGTGGGGGCAGTGGTGGAGGTCCAGGTGGCAGTGGTGGAGGTCCAGGGGGCAGTGGTGGTGTGGGCGGTCCTGAGGGCTGCCAGGCCTCCTCCTCCTCTTCCTCCTCCTCCATCTCCTCTTCCTCTGCTGAGGACCAGGGTGGGGCTCCCTCCATCACCTGCGGGGCCTCCTGAGGGGGTGCCTGCGGTGCTGCTTGACAAGAGAGAAATAGGATACAGTCAGATATGTCGACAACACTTTTGAACATGACATTATTTACTACGTTATTTTCTTCAAATGCTAATAACAGGATGCAAAGCACCTACTCCACTGTAAACATCAAAATGTAGCGTAAGTAAGTGAGGCAAGTAGAACACCATAAAGCCATTGTGACATGATATCACAATAGCAGCTTTACTGCAGATTTTATGATTAAGAATGGTTGACAGCTACTCAAGCATTTTCATCTATTTATTCTGGTAGGCTGATCACAAAGAAACACACGCTGGACTCATTACTCACCGGCTTCAGCGCGCAATTCCTCCCTCACCCCCTCAAGGAAGGCCCGCTCCTGGCGCCTCAGCAGCCGCCCCCTTTTCCTGAGATCCTCAACCTAGATAATAGAGAGAGAGAGAAAGAACAGAGAGGGAGGGATATGATGAGTGCCATCTAGCACTGTGGCATAACATGTTTACTTAAGTATTGACCTCTATAAGCACATAAAAATGGAGCACGCTGCCCTCCAAGAGCCGCTATCCGCTTTGCTGCCTGCCTCTACCCCCTTCTGCCACATGTTTTACATGAATGTATTCACGTACTCCAGCTCTTTCCCCTTTCTGTGCTGGAGGCATCGCTATCTCTCTACTGTACCTGGGACAGTGGGGGGGGGGGGGGGGTTTGAGGTGACATGGCCAGCATCACAAGGAGGAGTGTGGGATTGAACTCACAACCCCAGGGTGCTGAGGCTGTAGCCTATCAGCACTGCCCCACATTACAGCATGTCCTGGTGAGCTTACAATCATACAGCAGGGGCAATAACATAGTTTGGTCAGAAGGAGCAGCGTGGCTTGAAACCCCTGACGTCAGGGTACTGACGCTGTCACTTTAAACGTCATGCCACTAGCTCCCTAGACCAGCAGATTGATCCAGGAAAGGTGAAGGTATTTGAAATGACATAGCAGCAATTTGGCAAAGTTGATTTCAAGATGTTTCTATTACAAATGCGAAGCTTGTGACCCAAAAATTAGTTGTGTGCATGTTGTGAATGGAATAGATGCCTTCTAGGAGCTGAATTTGACATTTGAAATCCTACTACTGCTCCTTTGGGATGTGCTTTAATTTCAGTATTCAATGTAAAAGATTTATTATGCACAATTGTAGTTTTTAAAAGGAATCAAAATTTGCCCACAAAAACATGAACAATTTGATTGAGACAGGTTTCCATCATTACATTTTACATGATTATTTGTGAGGGCCTGACTTGGAATACTTACTTCCCTGGGACAGGAGGCTCTACGATTGAACCGCCGGGTCAGGCGGGTCCAGGAGTCCCTGAACTGCAGGTATGACCTGCGATGGCCTGCCACTCTAAAATAGTGGTGCTCATGCCCTAAAAAGAGCCTGGCCAGCAGCCTGGAGTCCTCTGTGGAGAAATTTGGCTGTCTCCTAGCTGCCATTTTAGAGGAAATAACTGCGTATGAAGAACAGCCGATTCTATGATGTCACAACGCAAAAAAACGCGATGACGTGTTTGTGCCGCTTGGGCGTGCTTGCGGTGGCAGTTCCGCACTACATCAACACTGTTAATTACATCCTAAACCACGCCGATATCGCTGTTATACAAAAAAGTACAGCAGAATGAACCACCTCCACCAAACACAATGACAAATTAAATAAGTGAAGATTGGGAAGTGAGGTTCACATGCTTAGCTATGCATGTTTGGGTGGGTGGAAAAAAAAAATATTATGTCTTTGGTAACCTTAGTCAGGACTTGAACTCCTGACCTTTGGAAGATACAGGCAGTGCTTTTAAGCACTGAGCTATGGTGGGGACTTGGGAATGGGAGTCTCCAGAAATGGCTTTAGGTACAAGATTTGACAAGGGGTAATCATTGCATCACTAAGGTATGCTTTGACAGGGGAACCAGAGACACAAGTGTAGGTTAGTGAGTAAAAGCACTATATTGATCATCTGTAGGTTGTGAGTTCAAGTCCCGGCTTGTCTTTTACTTGTGGCATATCTACCTTCCAGGTGCACCTTGATGATGTCACAATGAGATCAGCATTGTGCTGCTTGCTATTTCCTCTTCCTGTGAACTGGAAGCCACATTCAGGTTGAATCTGTGTTTTGATTGTGTTTCTTGTTGTGAAGAATGAGCTGATAGTAGGAATGTTTTAAGACCAGGAGAGTGTTCTTTGGAGCAAGATATCACTTCTAAACTATCCTCTCTGAAATAATGTCTCTGTGAAATCGAGAGAAAGCTTATTGGATGACTTAGGGTGCCTTTCCTGCCAGTCTTTGTGGAAGTTAAACGAAGTTTATAAAAAGTCTATATGGTGTTCAAAGTCCTATCCTTTCCACTTCTAATAGGAGGTGAGTATGACATTCCTGTATAGCTTTCTGTGTAGCACACATCTACTGGTTCCCACCTTCCATTACTGATAATGTAAGTTCAACACCCACTCGGTACGTTTCATTTTCTAGTTTTCCTTTGAAACATAACATATTTATTTTCCTTGTATTAATGGTAAATTGTACAATTCTGATACAGTGTTTTAGTTATGTTTTTCATCATCCTATACTTATCAATGCTGAATGTGTGATAATAAAGAGTATATATAAAGTATAATTTAAAAAAAAAACAAATAACAAAAAACAAACCCGTACTCACGTCTATCACGGGTCCATTAGAGACGGTTCAGAAACCTGCGTCTATTTTGCGCACGTCTATTTTGAGGGACGTCTATTTTGCGCGACGAGGGACGTCTATTTTGCGGGACGTCTATTTTGCGGGACGTCTATCTCACGCCTAAATATAGTTAATTGGTATTTACGTTTACCGGACGTCCAAAGCACGCCTAAGTTAAACGTACTAATAGAGAATTTAGGCCTCTGTGTGGTATTTGCAGATGTGCTAATCACACCCCAAGCAGATCCTGCACAGCCTTTGCACTTACCATGCATTTATTTTGGCTATTAAAGCATGTTAAGTGTAGAATCTTTACCACACTTTAGTAAATGGGGTTCATTTTTGCTAAACCATAACTTTGGTGCTTATCATCCTATATAAGGATGGGCAGCCAAAATTTTCAAGGTGTGTCATTTGTTTTGATTGTTTTCATTTGGCCATTTTTTTTGTCATGTGAGCAAAATCGTATAGTGCATTATCCCAGGACAAGCAGGCAGCATATTCTCACATGTGGGTGACGTCATCTACGGAGCCCCAGCGCGGACAGCTTTTCAAGCAAACTTGATTGAAGTTTCAAGTTTGCTACACTGCACCACGCATGTGCATGCCTTCTTGCCACTAGAGGGCGCATCCCACCTCGTGGTCCTCAGTTCAATTTCTTCCGCGGAGCCAGAAGCCCTGTGGAAATTGTGCTCTTGTTTTTCAAGCCTTCTGACACCGCGTCTGGGTTCTTTAGCTCGGTCGCTGTGCTTCATTTATTGTTTTTTCGGTTAGTCCGTCGTTTTTTCGTTGAAAAAAAAAATAAAAAAATTTTACTTTCCATCCGTTCGGCTCCGGGGGCTCCCGAGACCCGTGGCCGCGGGACCTCGATCGCTCCCGGCTGCTTTTTCATGTCCCGTCCCTCGACGGGCTTTAAGAAATGTACCCGGTGTGAGCGGTTGCTTTCTATCACTGACCCCCACCGGTGGTGCTTGCTCTGCCTTGGTCCGGAACACCCGACTGATTCCTGTAATAGGTGTTCCACTCTCCAGGCAAGAGCCCTTCGTCGACGCCGCGCCAGGATGGCGGACCTTTTTTCTGTTGACTCCGCGTCCGGAAAGGCCTCGACGTCGGCCTCGGCTTCGGCCCCGGCGTCGCCGCGTGCCTCGACCTCGACTTCGAAGCCGACGCCCCCGACGAAACCTCGGGTAAGTCCTCTTTTCCATCCCCGACTCCAGGGTCGTCGAAGAAGCCATCCTTGGGTTCCGCTGCGGCGGGTGGGTCGTCCTCGGCCCCGCCCAGGACTCAGGCCACTCATGCCCCGAGGGAATACTCGAGACCGAGGTCGCCCTCCAGGGAGCATCTCCCGGCCTCGGACCTGCCTACCATGGTGGGGATCCCGGCGTTCCAGGACCTGCTCCGAGCCTTGATTTCCTCGGAGCTTACTGGCGCCATCGAGCAATTGCAGCGGGCTGTGACCTCGACTGCTTTGGCCTCGGGGGCTCTGACCTAGGCGACCTCGGTCTCGACTCCTTCGGTCTCGGCTGCCGGGGCACCACCGACCTCGGCCACGACCTTGCCCTCGACCTCGGGGGCCCCGCCTGAGAGCAGCGTTCGGCCCCGAGACAAGGTGCGCAGGGTGAGACGGATTTCCTCCTCCTCCTCATCGAGGTCCTCCCGAGGTTCCTCGCCCTCGGGCCGGCCTCGAGCGAGACGTCACCCGAGGAAGCCGAAGCGTTCGCGGGGCTCTCCTCGGAGACGTGGTCGCTCTTCGCCGCTCAGGGGCCCGGCCTTGAGGGTTTCGGAGCTTCGGCTCGATAACCCGAGGCTTATCCGCTCTCCTGCGAAAGGGGGTTCTCGGGACTCTTCGCCGAGGAAGAGGGGGCATTCCTCGGTCCCTCGGACCCCGGGGACGTCTCCTAGGGGTTCTTCCACTCGGAGACGTTCCCCGACCCCCTCTAGACCCTTGGATTTAGCTTCATGGGGCTCGGGTTCCGGGAGGGAGCCCCGGTATTCTCACGAGCCCTCCCCCTTTCGTTCGGCGGAGAGGTTGAGAACCCCCTCCCCGCCGGCCAGGCAGTCCTCCTTTTCTGGCTTTGTTCAGGACATGGCGCGTGCCTTGGGACTTGACCTCATGGCGGGGTCACAATATACCAAGGAGTACCTCGAGGAGCAGGACCTCCCTGCTCCCCCAAGGGAATCCCCTCGGCTTCCCTTGAACAAGGTCCTTCTTCAGGCCTTGCTTCGGAACATGGCTTCCCCTCTTACAGTCGCGGCGGTGCCGTCTAAGATGGAGTCCAAGTACAGGTCGATACCACCCAAGGGGTTTGAAAAGGCCCAACTTTCCCACCAGTCTCTGCTGGTAGAGTCTGCCCTCAAAAAGACACAACCCTCCCGGGTTTCTGCGGCGGTCCTGCCAGGCAGGGAGAGTCGGACCCTTGACAAGTTTGTTCGCCGCCTCTATGCCAATTCCTTCATGGCATCTAGAACATTGAATTATGCCTTTACCTATTCTTCCTATTTACGTGGCATGATAAGGGATTTGCCACAATATCGTGAGGCCCTGCCGGACTCCCGCAAGGAAGGGTTCGACAAGTTCGTGTCAACCCTGTCTCAACTGAGGTTGTACCTCTTTCATTCGGTGTTTGACACGTTTGAGTTGGTATCGAGGGTGGCGGCCTTTGCGGTGGCCATGCGCCGGCTGGCGTGGCTACGCACCCTCGATATGGACCCAAATCTGCAGGAAAGCCTTGTGGACTTGCCTTGCGTGGGGTCCGAATTATTTGACGAGTCCCTGGAGGCGGCGACCAAACGACTCTCGGAGCAGGAGCGCTCATTGGCCTCCTTGGTCCGTCCGAAACCTCGGGCTACGCCGCAGAAATCCTTCCGGCCCCCCCCGAGGAGGTATCCTCAAAAGTATACCCCGGCTTTTTCACGGCCTCCACCTAGGCGCCCCCCTCGACAACTAAGACTCCACCGCAGGGCCCTGCCAAGCCTGCGCCGTCCTTTTGACGGGATAGGCGGATGGGGCCAGCCCCCCTCCGCCTTCGCGCCGGACCCCCTTCCCATTGGGGGTCGACTCCGGTCCTTTTACACGGCCTGGACCGAGATAACATCAGACGCTTGGGTGCTCCGGACCGTCTCCGAGGGCTACTCGCTCAACTTTTGCGCTACACCGCCGGAACAATCTCCGGGGGCTTGCCCATGCAATCGGATCCAGCTCCCCGTACTTTTAGCCGAGGCCAGGGCTTTGTTGAGGCTTCGGGCGGTGGAACCTGTACCCTCCGACCAGCGGGGGTGGGGGTTTTACTCCCGTTACTTTCTGGTCCCAAAGAAAACGGGGGACTTGCGCCCCATTCTAGACCTCAGGAAGCTCAACAAATTCCTGGTCCGGGAGAAGTTCCGGATGCTGTCCCTTCCGGTGTTATATCCTCTCTTGGAGGAAGGAGACTGGATGTGCTCCCTGGACCTGAAGGAAGTGTACACCCATGTTCCGGTGTATCCCGCTTTCCGCAAATTCTTACGGTTCCAGGTGGGCGAGCTGCACTTGCAGTGCAGAGTCCTCCCATTCGGCCTGGCCTCGTCCCCTCGAGTCTTCACGAAGTGTATGGTGGTAGTTGCTGCAGCCCTGAGGTCTCGGGGGCTTCAGGTTTTCCCTTACCTGGACGATTGGCTGATCAAGGCCCCGACCAGGGAAGGGGTTATCTCAGCGACCCGACAGTCTATTATCTTCCTTCAACGACTAGGGTTCGAAGTGAACTTTCCCAAGTCCCAATTATGCCCGGCCCAATCACTTCAGTTTATAGGCGCAGTGCTGGACACTGTTCGCCTCCGTTCCTTCCTTCCTCCTCCGCGGTTGGAGGCTTTGGTGCGGTTGGGTCGCCTGATCCTTCAGCTGCCACTGGTGTCGGCCCAGCGCATGATGATGCTTCTGGGCCACGTCACGCCGTTCGCCAGGCTGCACATGAGAATTCCTCAGTGGACTCTGTCCTCTCAGTGGCGTCAGGAGTGCGATCCGGTCTCGTCTCGCATAACGGTGACTCCTTCTTTGAGACGCTCGCTCCGTTGGTGGACCGACTCTTCGAATCTTTCCGGGGGTTTCCTCTTTCTCGTCCCTCCACATCGCAAGGTTCTCACCACGGACTCCTCGGAGTACGCGTGGGGGGCCCACCTCGACGGTCTGCGGACCCAGGGCCTGTGGTCGGCGGAGGACCGCCGCTGTCACATCAATGTGTTGGAGCTTCGCGCCATCTTTCTGGCAGCTCGCGCATTCTGCCACCTGCTCCGCGATCAGGTAGTCCTCGTGCGAACGGACAACCAGGTGGCCATGTATTATGTGAACAAGCAAGGTGGGACGGGCTCTTGGCCCCTTTGCCGGGAAGCTCTGCGCCTTTGGGAATGAGCGATTTCCCAGAACATCTTCCTACGGGCGGTCTATATACAGGGGGAACAGAACTGCTTGGCAGACAAACTCAGTCGGCTTCTTCAGCCGCACGAGTGGTCACTCAGCTCCAGAGTCCTGCTCGAGGTCTTCGACCGCTGGGGGACTCCGCAAGTGGACCTGTTTGCCTCCCCGGAGACTCGCAAACTACCCCTGTATTGTTCTCGGATGTACTCCCCGGACCGTCTGGAAGCGGACGCCTTCCTTCTCGACTGGGGAGGGAGGTTCCTTTATGCTTTTCCTCCTTTTCCCCTGATCTTGAGGACGTTGGTTCGTCTCAAATTGTCCAGAGCCACTATGATTCTCATTGCGCCTCGGTGGCCACGTCAACACTGGTTCTCCCTGCTTCTTCAACTCAGTGTCAGGGAGCCCCTGCTTCTGCCTGTGTTTCCCTCTCTGCTATCTCAGAGTCGGGGTTCGCTGTTACATCCCAATCTTCGGTCATTGCACCTGACCGCTTGGTTCCTTTCCCCTTGACTTCAGTCCAGGTTTCACAATCAGTGCGGGAAGTTTTGGAAGCCTCACGCAAGGTCTCGACTAGGCTCTGTTATTCCCAGAAGTGGACCAGGTTTGCCTCCTGGTGTTCCTCGCGTCATCTGGAGCCGGATTCGGTCCCGGTGTCTTCGGTACTGGATTATTTGTTGCATCTGTCTAATTCCGGTCTGAAAACGACATCTGTCCGGGTGCATCTCAGTGCCATTTCGGCTTTCCATCGGCACTTGGATGGTCGTTCTCTTTCGCTTCATCCTCTGGTGACGCGTTTCATGAAGGGTCTCATCAATGTTTGTCCCCCTCTGAAGCCTCGTCCCGTCGTTTGGGATTTGAATGTTGTCTTAGCTCAACTGATGAAACCTCCCTTTGAGCCTATCGACAGGTCTCTCCTAAAATTTTTGACTTGGAAGGTGGTATTTCTGATTGCTCTCACATCTGCTCGACGGATCAGTGAGTTGCAAGCTTTGGTTGCGGATCCGCCTTTCACGGTGTTTCATCATGACAAGGTGGTTCTCCGCACCCATCCTAAATTTTTACCTAAAGTTGTGTCTGATTTCCACCTCAATCAGTCCATTGTCCTTCCTGTGTTCTTTCCTAAGCCCCACTCCCATCCTGGCGAGACGGCGCTCCACACGCTTGACTGTAAGAGGGCGTTGGCATTTTACCTCCAACGTACCAGGTCTCATCGGAAGGTTCCTCAATTGTTTTTGTCTTTTGATCCTAATCGTTTAGGACACCCTGTTTCCAAGCGCACCTTGTCCAACTGGTTGGCTGCTTGTATTTCTTTTTGCTACGCTCAGGCTGGTCTTACGCTCCCGGGTCGAGTCACGGGGCATAAGGTCCGGGCGATGGCAGCTTCGGTTGCTTTCCTCCGATCTACTCCTATGGAGGACATATGTAAGGCTGCCACTTGGTCTTCGGTTCATACGTTCACCTCCCACTACTGTCTGGACACTTTGTCCAGAAGCGACAGCCGGTTCGGCCAGTCGGTGTTACGTAATCTGTTTTCCTAAATTGCCATCCTCCCACCTGCCCTTTTTTGGTTGGCTTGGAGGTCACCCACATGTGAGAATATGCTGCCTGCTTGTCATGGGATAAAGCACAGTTACTTACCGTAACAGGTGTTATCCAGGGACAGCAGGCAGATATTCTCACAACCCGCCCGCCTCCCCGAGGATGGCTTCTTTGCTAGTTATGGAACTGAGGACCACGAGGTGGGATGCGCCCTCTAGTGGCAAGAAGGCATGCACATGCGTGGTGCAGTGTAGCAAACTTGAAACTTCAATCAAGTTTGCTTGAAAAGCTGTCCGCGCTGGGGCTCCGTAGATGACGTCACCCACATGTGAGAATATCTGCCTGCTGTCCCTGGATAACACCTGTTACGGTAAGTAACTGTGCTTTCTTTCCCCAAGAGCGCACGCAAAATGATTCATGTACATGCAATGGGGCATACTACTTGGAAAAGAGTATGCACTGCTTTGGAAAGAATGCACAATCTTACCAGCAAATGAAAAAACACAACTTTTCCTGCTCATTTTTCAGGTTTTAACAACATGCAACCTTATTTATATCAATAGGATGAGATGCCAAATTCTAATAGAAAAGATGTCAAGCAACGGTTTCAAAATAAAATAAAAGACAAAGAAGTTAATAAGAAGCTACTTGAACCTATCAGTCACATTACATGTAGACAATGTCTGAAGAAACCAGCAGATATAGATAATATACAGCAAGATAATGGATCAAAGGTCCATTTTGAAGGCTCATTTCTGGTATGATTACCTTTTCAGTGCATTTAATTGCTAAATATTGTGATACACTTGGAAAAATTTTATGAATCAAACAGTATCATCTTTTATAAAGCGTTATAGATAGGGCTGCATTTTGATTAAAAATTTTAATACTGTAAAAACGTAAGAGTTGCCATTCTGGGACAGACCGAAGTCCAACAAGCCCAGTAAACGGTTTCCAACAGTGACCAACCCAGATCACAAGTACCGGAAAGATCCCAAGACTAAACCGATTTTATGCTGCTTATCCTAGGAACATGCTGTGGATTTTCTCAAGTCCATCTTTTTTTTTTTTAAACGATTTATTGAAACAAACAAGTCAAGCACACATACACTGATACAAAATTTTACATTAGCACGTCAAATAGGGTTAATGTCCAGGTAGCAAGGTAAGACGTGAAATGTAAGAACCGCCAGTCATACAATAAAGATAAGTACACTGGATATATGTTACAATGTCAATATCCAATTTATGCCTATATTCGCTAATGGATCTTAGGTTCCATCTAATACACCTACTGCCTTCCTTTGGGTTACCTAAATGGATGTGCCTAATTATATTTGCTCCCATAATATTGGTTTGTTTAGAGGGAGTTTCTGCCTGATAATATCTCTATATAAATGTCAAAAATTCAGATAAGTGAGTTTTACATTTACCAGCATGCAGTTAAAATGTATGACGACTTCAGAATATCAGCAGTAGTGTTAATAGTTTCATGCTAGTATACCTTCTTAACACACGCCAAGAAATCCCAACTTTAAGTTATTTTATATTTGCTTGTTCTTCCATTTTATGTTGTAGTCATTATGATGAAGAATGTATTTTTTTGCAGTATGTGCTCATCTGCATCAAACCTTCAATGAAATATCAAAGTTCCTAAATTTTATAATTCCATGGTATGTTTATTCTTTTTCAGGAAAAAGCCATGCAGTGGTCAACATATAAATCTCCTCTGATTTTACACAAAGATGAACAAGATGCAGAAGAAGACAGCCTTGTCTATTGTCAGAAATGTTTGCATAGAAATAATCAAGATGACCAGAACATTTCTCAGAACATATTCAGTGCACAGGGCAGAGCAGATATATGCAGATACATTCTCCTTATAATTCTCCTTTTAATAGGAATATTAGTTTCTTTATATTGTTTCTAATCTCAATGATTTTGCACTGTTTCTTCAGATGATATTTTGTTTCCATATACCACCATCAGAATCCATTTGGGTTCTTGTTTCAAGTTTTCTTACTAGTCATTTTCAGTGCAATAGGCTAAAAAAAGAAAATGAAATAAAGTTTTAAAACAAGATCATTTTGTGTATACCATGTTTAAGATATCACCATCCCTTTCACATATAGAAAAAGTTAATATTACTGGATTTTTTTCAGCTTTTATTATATAACAAAATGGTTTAAAGGTTTTTGGAACTCATTTAATTTTTATAGTTGTTACCCTAAATGAATACAGATAAATTTTATTTACATAATTTATAATCTGTAGGATTCTGGATTACCTAATAACCACTCTTGAAACCTTCCACCATCCTCCAGAAAAAATGTATTTAAAATGCTATACTTACCTTATTACAGTATGGACATTCACCAAAGATTACATTGAAGCTTTGTCTACTTGACGGTAGACCTCGTAGCCACTAGAAAAAGAAAAGTTATACTCTCTTTAAGCACTCTGGTACTGCCAAGTACAAAATCATTACATTGCTTTTACAAAACATATACAAGTTATTTTTGATCCCTTCTTATGAAATTTGTTTCCTTTCTTTTTCATTGATTTACCCAAGTCCAACCACTGCCACTTTGTGTGTGGCAGAAAAAAGAAAATCGAAAAATCACTAGAAGCACTGTATAAGTGATCAAAAAAGATAACTATCCAAGGTATCTTTCAACTACATTAAAAGATGATGCAGTAAAATATCAATTCTATTAACCATGCCAATGTGTTTTCATTAGTCACTCTGCTGGAAAGCAATGGCAAAGCTAATAAGCCTCTTGTTTATTTTGTGTACTCTGTTTTGGGATGCTGTTAGTCTGTTTATATGTTGGTATCTATCTATTCATTTCCAACTACTTAAAATCAACACTGTTTATGTAGCCTTTTGGCGAAACATGGCTACATCAGGCATATGGTTAGGTTGTTTTCTTTTTTTTTATAAAGTTTCACATTATATTACTCTTCTCTGGTCTGCTCTCCGTCCTGCCTTACAAGCTTATCATTTTGGGCACTCTTCTTTGAACCTTTTTTAATTCCATTATATCTTTGTTGAGATATGGTGACTAGAATTGAACACAATATTCAAGGTAATTATAGAGGCTTTATACTGTAGTATTATCAGTCTTACTTATCATCCCTTTTCTAATCATTTCTAGCATCCTGTTTGCTTTTTTTTGCTGCCGCCACATATTGGACAGAAGATTTCTGCATATTGTCTACAATGACACATAGGTCTTTTCTTGGGTGCTGACTCCTAAGGTGAAACCTAGCATCTGGTAACTATGATCTGGATTATTCTTCCCAATATGTCATTTTGCATTTGTCCACATTAAATTTCATCTACTATTTGGATGCCCAATTTTCCAATTTCCTAAAGTGGTCTTGCAATTTTTCAGAGTCTGCATGTGTTTTAGCTACTTTGAAGTTTCATGTTATCTGCAAATTTGCGTTCTGGACTCATGTCCCCCGGAAATTATGAAAGCGGCGCCATTAGCATTTAAACTATCGTTGCTACACTACTTAGCCCATAACCTAAAAAACGGGAAGTTCCTCACTAACAACGGTCACATAATAATAACCCCAATCCTAAAAAATAGTAAAGAATCATCAGCTCTAGTAACCAACTACAGACCAGTAGCATCCATTCCATTTTTTGTAAAAATCATGGAGGGATTGGTACACACCCAATTGATGGAATATCTCAATCAGTTCTCTCTCCTACATGAAACTCAATCCGGGTTCAGACCTTTATTCAGTACGGAGACAGTAATTGCGGCTACCCTAGATAATCTTTGTCTATTGTTTAGCAAGGGCCTCAACGCCCTGATCATGCAATTTGATATGAGCTCTGCCTTTTATCTAGTAGACCAAGGGAAAATACTATAATGCCTAGACGCTATTGGTATCAGGGATGAGGTGTTGAACTGATTTTGTGGCTTCCTTATGTCCCGTACTTAGGTACGTTTCAATTATGATCTCTCCGATACCTGGAGCAATCCATCCGGTGTGCCACAAGGGTCACCGCTATCTCCACTGCTTTTCAATGTCTACATGTCCTCACTGGGTGCGCAATTAACCCAGCTGGGGATAAAATTATTCAGTTACACAGACGACTTTACGATTATCATCCCATTTGCTAACTCTATCTCGGAAACTATTCCCAAAGCATCAGAAGCTATAAATTTGATGGAGCAAATGGATGACCGACTTCAAGCTCAAACTTAATTCAGAAAAAACAAAATTTTTTGTTGCTTCACCACACCCGCTTGACACCAAAATACCACTATGCATCAATAAACTTAGTTACCCTATTCAGTCTACCATGAAGATACTGGGTATAACTCTGGATCAATGCCTAACCATGAAAGACCAGGTGGACTCCTTAGTCAGAAAGGGTTTTTTTCACTGGAAGATTAAATCCATCAAATCATATTTTGATACGCCAGCATTCAGAATCCCTCATACTAAGTCAACTTGATTACTGTAACATCGCCTATTTAGGAATTTCTCAAAAGAATATGCGAAGTTTACAATTAATGCAAAATGCAGCGGTCAGACTAATCTTCGGACTAAAGAAATTTGATCACGTGACACCTTACTACCGGCAGTTGCACTGGCTGCCGATGGAGGCATGCATAAAGTTTAAGTTTGCTTGCCTCTGCTTTAAAGTACTATATGGATTAGCCCCTAAATACATAACTGACCTTTTCTCCTTCTCAGCCAACAGACTCAAGAGAAGCTCACACTCGAACTTCGTTTCCCCCCCAGTTAGAGGATGTAAACTGAAAAAACACCATGAACACCTTCTCTCACATCAGGCAGCATTTATGGGGTAAAGATCTAGAACAATTGCTATCGCCCACTACTTAAAGAGGAATTCAGGAAACGCCTAAAAACATATCTGTTCCTGAAATATCTAGACAGCTGACCCGTATATCTCTTTCTCCTCAATACAGTTCTCTTGACCCATTAACCACTTTCCTTCACCTCTTAAGTTCATTCAATTTGTAACGTCTTTTAATCTTTTGTAAACCGCATAGAACTTCACGGTACTGCGGTATATAAACTGTTATTATTATTATTATATTTATATTATAATATTATATTATTATTATAGTATGTGTCATTTTGCATTTGTCCACATTAAATTTCATCTACCATTTGGATGCCCAATTTTCCAGTTTCCTAAAGTGGTCTTGCAATTTTTCAGAGTCTGCATGTGTTTTAGCTATTTTGAAGTTTCATGTTATCTGCGAATTTAATCATCTCACTCATCCCAATTTCCAGATCATTTATAAATATGTTAAATAATACCAGATCCTACCTTTATTTTAAATATTTTTTCCTATATGATGTCCTCTGTATTTTCTAGGCCCCAATATAATTAGGGGTTAATTATATTGGGGGTCTAAGGAAGAGGTTGAGTTATCTTTAGTATATTTTCTTTTTCTATATTTCATAGCTTGTATGTTTATTTGAGAGAACTTTCTCTGTATTGCACAACAATACCAGACCCAGTACATATCCCTGTGGCACACCATTATTCACCCTCCTCCATTTAAAAAAAATGGCCATTTACCCTAACCTCTGTTTTCTGTTCAATAACCAGTTCCTAATAGATCATTCCATGTCAAGCAGTCTAGGGCTCCCCACTTTATCATCACGGATTTTGATGAAACTTTGTATGCTAAATCTTACATGACTGAAACAAACTCTGGTAAAGTTTAAGATCTGTCAATGGAATACTTGTGGAGATATAGCACTTTGATACTATAATACAACCATGAACAATATTCCCTGCACAAGCTAAAAGGGAAAAATTATTGAAAATATATTAGGCTTAGAGACAAAATAAAATTCTCTCAATAATATTGTCTACCTAGTACAAATGATAAATAGAAATATGCTAAACTCATGTACTGCTTATTAAATAAAAAAACAACATAATAAACCCATGCAGAGCTTCCTAAATTTATAGAACTGATGTTAGCTGCTGTATCAAACAAATATGTATAGCATAATGCAATTATATATGTATCATAAACATTGAAAGATATGTTGTAGGTCTATAGCATTTTTTTTTTAACTTTGACCCTTATTTTCAGGCAATGTTTGCTTGCCTTGAAAAACAAAAGCAACTTTTTCAGGGGGTGTGAAACATGCTCTTTCTAATAGAAAGTAATTATGTTAGCTAATAAGTTGAAATTGTAAATTTGAAAACAAAGTCATGTCACAAAATAACAGACAAAATTTTTGATAGGGATAGCTTCATTATAGGAACCACAGAAGACTAAAACTTTGAACTTTTTGAGCACACTCTATTTTTTCAGCCCAATTTGAGGCTTTTTATATACCTCATTTTCAAAAAATGAAAATTTGCATTAGTTCCATTGAATAGATCATAAAAAGTTGTATAAGACTGCCACGTTTCATTGGTTTTGCTTCAATGGCCAAGGAAATATTTTGACTCAAATCTGCCAACATTGTGCAGGGATACTGTACATGGTCGTGGTATGGTATCAAACAAAGAGCTATATCTCCACAAGTATTCCACTGGCAGATCTTAAACTTTACCAAAGTTTGTTTGGGCCATGTAAGATTCAGCATACAAAATTTCATCAAAATCTGTGATGGTGAGGTAGGGCACTTTTCTAAAATTAGACTACTTGAAACAGAATGACCCTAATCCACAACAGAATACTGCCTACACTATCCATGACTTTTTAGTTTTCTCAAGAGTCTCTCATGAGGAACTTTGTCAAAAGCTTTCTAAAAATCTAGATACATTACATCAATCTCAATCCCCTTATCCAAATGTTTATTCACGCCTTCAAAGAAATGAAACAAACTGGTGAGGCAAGACTTCCCTTGGCTGAATCCATGCTTAATCTGCCCCATTAGTTTTGTCTACATGTTCCATAATTTTATTCTTTATAATAGTTTCCACTATCTTACCTGGCTTACTGGTCTGTAATTTCCCAGATTACCCCTGGAACCCTTTTTAAAAAATTAGCGTTATATTGGCCATATTCCAGTCTTCAGGTAATAATAATAATAAATTTATTTATATTCCACAATACTTCACTGTTCAGTGAAGTTTACAATAAGAACTAAAAAAACATCAAATTTTAACCACAAAGCACAGTATATTATATATAAAATATTATAACAGGTAATATGAACGATTTTGAAGGCAGTTTACAGATCACTAACAGCATATCCTCCTAGGTGCCCCACCCCCAAACAGACCCACCTGCTCTTTACTGTATATGTACAGTATGGGGCTCATAATAAAAAAAAACGTCTAAAAAGTGGCCTAAATGGCTACTTGGACGATCAAAAAGCCTGATCGTCCAAATACCCATAATCAAAGCTGGTTTTAGACATCTAAAACCAGCTTAGGCCTTTCCCCTGCCTCTAAACGCACAGAGAGAAAAGAGGAGTTTTTAGAGGAGGGGAAAGGACGGGTGGTGGGCGGGAGGTGGGACGACCTACACCTAGGCGTACAACACGTATAACCAAAACATTTGACAGGTTGCCTAGTTGGCACTTATACGTTTTGATTTAGACCAAGTCAAAACAGGTATAAGTGCCGAAAAAGGGGCCGCTGAGCTGATGGCGGCTGGCGCGATCAGTTCAGCAGCCCGGCAACCTACCCACCCCACCCACCACAACCATCGCGGCAGGAGAGATGCCTCATCTCCCCTCTCGCTATGTGATCACCCCTCTACCCGAACTGCCGCGATCCGCGGCAGGAGAAATGCCCAATCTCTCCTGCCACGGGTTGTAGCAGTTCGTGTAGAGGAGTGATCGCATCGCGGCAGGGGAGATAGCCAATCTCTCCTGCCGCGATACATCACCTCCCCCCCCCCGACAACATTGGGGCAAGAAGGAGTCCAAGTCCTCTTGCCCCGCGATACCCAACCCTCCTCCCCCCTCCGAGTCCGATGGGGCCAGGAGGGAGCCCAAGCACTCCTGGCCCCTACCCCCACTAAAATATGGGCAGGAGGGATCCAAGGCCCTCGACTCACCCCCCCCCCCCGAATTCCCGATCGGCCCCCACAACCCTCCATCCCCCGTCCGGCAGGCCAGCAACCTAAGGCCTGGGCCTAATGGGGCCTAAGGCTCCTGGGCCTATTCTAGTTGGCCCAGGCTCCACCTGTGGGCGGGGTTTGAGCCGCCTGGCCTGCCAGATGGGCTTGGCACCCATCCATCTGGCCAACGCTTTCAAGGTATGGGAGGTGGTATTTGGTTGCGGGTCGGCGGGGGAAGCGATCGGGGGCTCAGGGGGCAGTCGTGGGGGGGTTGAGTCGAGGGCCAGGGATCCCTCCTGCCCGTATTTTAGTGGGAGTGGGGGATAGTGGGTGGGGGTCGTGTGGCTAGGAGGGCTTGGGCTCCCTCCTGGCCGGATCATGGGGGGGGAGGGGAGTTGGAAATCACAGGGCCAGGAGGGCTTGGGCTACCTTGTGGCCGCATCAGACTCGGCAGGGGGGTTGGGGATCGCGGGGCATGAAGGCTTGGGCTCTCTCTTGCCCAATCATAGTTGGGGAGGTCGGGGGTGCCACGGGGCAAGATGTCGGGTGTGTGTGTGTGTGTGTGAACATAAGCAATGCCTCCGCTGGGCCAGACCTGAGGTCCATCGTGCCCAGCAGTCCACTCACGCGACGGCCCAACAGGTCTAGGACCTGTGCAGTAATCCTCTATCTATATCCCTCTATCCCTTTTTCCAGCAGGAAATTGTCCAATCCTTTCTTGAACCCCAGTACTGTACTCTGCCCTATTATGCCCTCTGGAAGCGCATTCCAGGTGTCCACCACACGTTGTGTAAAGAAAAACTTCCTAGCATTCGTTTTGAATCTGTCCCCTTTCAACTTTTCCGAATGCCCTCTTGTTCTCTTATTTTTCAGAAGTTTGAAGAATCTGTCTCTCTCTACTCTCTCTATGCCCTTCCTGATCTTGTAAGTCTCTATCATATCCCCTCTAAGTCTCCTCTTCTCCAGGAAAAGAGTCCCAGTTTCTCCAATCTCTCAGCATATGAAAGGTTTTGCATACCTTTTATCAGAAGTGTCGCTCTCCTCTGAACCCTCTTGAGTAACCGCTTTTGTTTTTGACAGACACCGGTTACAGAATCCAGCTTTTAGGTGAAGGACTGGCTCCTCCTTCGCCTAAAAGCCCTTGTTTTGGACATTTGGGGCTTAGGCGTTTTTTAGGTTGATTATATGGTATAAGTTTAGACGTAGTGGTGGTCTGGGCATTTAAACAGCTGAACGTAGAGGCAGGCCATTATTTAAAAAAACCTCCTTTTGGACGTTTTTTTTTTTGATAATGGACATTTTCCCTGCTTCTTCTGTCAACGTTTAAGGCCTTAGGCCAAAAGGGGACTTGGACGTTTTTTTTGATTATGCCCCTCCACATGTTTATCCCTCACTGATAAATGTCTCGATCTTAACTTTGAAAGTTCACTAAAGCAAAATGTATTTTCACAAACCACTCATCCTTCCTATGCAAGGAGAAATTTTCATTTAGGAATTAGAATTTCTCCATATACATACCTGCTTTTCTTTAACCTCCCCCCCCAAAAAAAAAAAAGAAGCAGAATTTCACTCACCAGCTCTTTTCACATTGTCTCAGCTAAATTTCCTCTAAGAAAAACACTGTTTGAGCCATCAACCAATTAAATGGCTTTTAGCTGTCTCCAGGACTCCATGCAAATTTCCCCTCTCAAAGTATATGCTCAGCACAATTTTTCAAACAGCTAGAAAATTTGCAGATTTTAAACAATCATGGTTGTTGTTTTTTTATCATTCCCAGTTTCACTTGCACAACTATTCTATACCTCTTCTTTTTAATTTCAACAAGCTCACCCTGAATTAGGAGTTCTTCCAGCACCAGTACCAGATATAGCACTAGCTCTGTTGTATAAGACAAGTTCAGCACAGCCTAAGTCTGTCTATGGTGCTTCCGTAAACCTAAATGCTATGGCATTGATGAGAATGACTAAAGCTAAGCCTATTTCATTGATGGGATTTTGAGGTCAAAATTTCTCAACTTCTACAAGTATTTATTAACTATCTTTATAGAGAGATTCATCCAAGGTGGTGAATATATATGGTATGTTTGAAAGCAAGCCTTAATGAAGAAGAAAATTAGGTACAAAATGGATTGAATGGAAACAATTATTTAAAATGTCATGAAAGCCAGAAAACACATTTGGCTAGTGCCATAAAGGTTCAAAATCTGACTAAAAGACTTCTGAAAAATCTACTGATAGAATCACCTAAAGTTTGAAACAGGATAGGCTTTGTTCAACAGAATAGAACAACTGCTGATGAGATAAAGGTTTTAACTGATACTGATAATGGGGCTCTATAAGAAAGATTATCAAAGTAAGAACCTAATCTTTCTTTCTAGTGCAATGCGTCTAATGGTCCTGAATGCTAGGAATGTACCAAAGCAGACCTTTGATTCTAGGGTGGGCCTGCTGAGCCTGCTTTTAAAGTGGAGGCTCCAAAAGCGGTGTCTTTCCTGGCTGCTACATCCATCCTTTAGAACTTGGTAAAGGTATGAGGGGTAGACCAAGTAACTGCTTTACAAATTTTCTTGGGCGAAACTGCTCGAGTTTTTGAGTCCTTGAGTGAGGAGATCCACTTGGACCGGCAGTCTGAGGCCTTCGTCCCTCTGGAGGCAAGCTAGGTCCACATACCATGATCTGCGGGGCCAACTGGGCACCACTAGGATTACTAACCCCGGATGACTCGCCCTAGCATGAGCCACGGGAGAAACTTGTACAAGAGCACTTTTTCCGGACAAAGTTGGACTAATGCATCCAACTTCACACTTCTGGGCTTGTATCTTTGGCTGTAAAAGCGATCTGCCTTTGTGTTTACCCAGAAGACATCAGATCCATTTGTGGATGCCCACATCAGGTCTAGGATTCCACAATGGTATTTTTAAATAACATCCAAGTCTGGTTTACAGTCTTAACCTTTGAAGCTTTTAACTTCTTTTTAACCATTTTTCTCATTTTCTCATAGTAACCCTTTTGAAAATTAAATGCCACTACAGTAGATTTCATTTGTGATGTCACTCCAGGTATCAGCTGAAATTTGATCACATTATGATCACTGTTTCCTAGCAGACACAACACAGTAACCTCTTGTACTATGCCTTGCATTCCACTAAGGACCAAAACTAAAATAGCTCCCCTCCTGTTGGTTCTTGGACCAGTTATTACAAGAAGCAGTCCACTACCAATGCCTCTGAGTCAAGTAAAAATATATTTTTATATCCATTTAAATTTATTGTAATTAAACTTTTTAGGACTATTAATGACTTTTTGGCTTTGACTTTGTTTATCCAGTGCTGTCCTTTTAGTAATAAGTAAAAATTTCTTTCTATGATTTTTTTTTCCCTTGGTCTCTATAAAAGTTTGGGCTAAATAATCACATTTTTTAGTTGAGTGACATCGTTCACCATAAAAGATATTGTGGTTTTTCTCAATGTATTCATGTATTGTATGCTTGTTTTTCAATATATTAAATTAATTAATCAATAAATAAAAGATTTCAGTCAGTGATCATGAATAATGAAATGTAGATTAAAGGTATAATGTATGTGCCTTCAAGTTATTATCACAGTGATAACTAGCCTCATTTTGAGGTACAACAGTTATAGAAAAGTAAGAGGGCATCAAACAATAGAATCTTGAGTATTAATATGTTCCTTCTGTGTCACTTGAGATGCATAAGGAAACAAACAAACTGATGAACCGAGAAATTGCTCGTTAATATGTCTGAAATAGGTTCAAAGTATCAAATCCCTAACATATTCCAAGGCAAACATTACTATAAGAGTAGTTCTTTCAGTAATTATTTCCAAGGAATTCTCCAGAAAAGTTGTTAGATTCATCTCATCGCCACCAACCCCTCCAGCCATATCAGTGGGAGTAAAACTCCCCATTTTATTTCCAATAGTCAGATATTGAGCTTTCAAAATACATGGTAAACTCTCTATTGGGATCATCAATAGCTCAAATATCTCCACACCATTTCAACAGCTGACACAACTGGAGATTTTGGAAAATTTAACGTTCTCAAATTATTTCTCCTTTGCTTATTTTCAATGAATTTTAACTTTTTCTGGATATATAACCTCTCTCTAATAATTTCCACTTCTAAAGTTTTAATTCAATTAAGCTGTTCTTCATACTCTCACTGTGTTCTCATAGCATTTCTCTTTGAGTGTTCACCAAGGAATTGATAGCTCCACAATTATTTCGCAAAACTGTCACTGCTGTCTTCAGTTTGGAGTCCATGACTTCAATAGTTTTCCATAGTGTGTCCATATTGACTATAACAGGCTTAATCCTATCTCCAAAGCAGATATTCACACTTCAAAAAGGAGTACCTTCAGCTTCCTTGAAGGGTATTGATATCGGCTCCAGCAGGTGGAACCTCCACCAACAACTTTCCCCTTGCTGCTCCTCTAGAAGTAGACGCTGTCCTTTCCTCTTGGGAGGATTGACTTGTTTCCATATCTGCTGGGCTCTTGCTTCCAGGTTGGAGAGGAGCTTGCCCCTGATCCAGGATCAAGGAGACCCAGTCGATACTGAGGTCCACCGGCTGGGTCTGGCGTTCCTACCAAAGCTGACACTGCATCCAACACGGGGTGTACAACAGCTCTGGTAAGGGTCGCCTGAATCATACACTAGATGTTCCCGGCCGCTGGAGGGCCTGGCCGTACACTGCCCTTCCGCTTTCCCGATCAAGAACAAGAGAAAACCCTAAGGTAAATTTTGGTGAACATTCAAACTCCCATTGGGGTGGGAGCTCAATGCAGTGCGTCTGTCCTTGACACCATCTTGGTCTCAGTTAGTGAGGATTTCTTCTTCATCACTGATTGACATCTTATTGTAAACTGCACTGAATCCTTGTTGAAACGCAGTATTTAAGAAAATGGTATAATTGAAAAATCAAAGCAGGAACTGCTTTTATTTATATATATTGTAGCGTGGCCGGCCCTTATGGCTTGCAGTAACCGGCCTACGCTCACAAAAATTCTCCCCAGCGTGCTTCCCCAAAATGGAGGAAGTCCCTGTTGTGCAGAACTTAACCTATGAGTTTAATCAGAATGGCCTCACACAGGTAAGTTAAGGAATGAAAATCAAATTTATTGTTCAATTCACAATTCTCAGGAAAATGCATCAAAAGAAAATATACTCCAAAAAGATCTTTGGCAAAAAAAATAGTACAAACAAAATATCCTAGTAGCCAGCCTGGTCTGGATATCGGTGCCAAAGTTCTTTATCAATGTCCCAGGTGTAGCAGAGTCTCATAATAGTCCTTGACTCTCTCAGAGTCTTATTCAATAAATTGGCATTGTATAAATCCTGTCTTCAGCTCACAGGATATTCCCAGTTCCTAAAAGGAACTTGCTACAGTGCCTCCTAGAGCAGCACTCTTGATAAGCAAAAAAAAAAACAAAAACTTCTCATGCAGACACAGCTTAGGCTAACATACATTCCCTTAGTTAGCATACTTCAGATAAATCCTTATGTTCAACAGAAATGGAATCATTCAACAAAACTTAGGGAAAAAAAAACAATTCCACATTAATTAATTTCCATTTCTTCCAAGATTCCCACCTCTGGTAAAGAGTTGCAATCCATAGGTTCTCCTTCAGGATTAAGCAGGATTGTATCATCTGATTCTGTGTCCAGCATTTCAATGTCCCTGCTCTCAGGGGGACCTGGAGGCTCCTTCCACCTGAGAGCTTCTCCTCTGTCTCCCTTCCTCTTGGTCAGCCAGCCCTCTAAATGCTGCCAAGCTGTTGTACCACGCCCAGCCCTACTCCGGGGCTGAACTTCCTTCAGCTGTGTTTTCCTTTTCCCCTGCTTAGCCAGCTTGACACAAAATGGAGGATTTAAAGAGCCCTTAACAATTTCCATCAGGCTGTGTTCTGCCTCAGGTTTAAACACAGCCTGTGCTTCCTGATCTTGCTCTTGTCTATCAGGGATAACATGGTCAGCCCGGACTAGTTTCAGGGAGTGATTTTTATGACTCTTTCCTGGCACAAGGCCGGCAATGGACTCGGGCTTGTGACATACCCTCCCCCTTAAACCATGACCACCCGGGCATGGTCTAACTTCCTCCGGGTTCTCCTGCAAACGGGAAAGCCTGTCCACATTAGTGCTTAAATGACCTGGCCTGTGTACTACATTGAATCTAAATGTTTGGAGGGCAAGGTACCACCGGGTCAGCCTAGCATTGTTGTTTCTCATCGTGTTTAACCACTTGAGAGCTGCATGGTCTGTCACCAATGTGAATTCCTGGCCCTCTAGGTAGTGAACTAGGGACTGCATAGCCCACTTTGCGGCTAGGCATTCTAGCTCCACTGTGGCGTACTTTCTTTCATTGTCATGAAGCTTACGACTGAGATATAGGATTGGGTGTTCTATTCCCTGCACCTCCTGGCTGAGAATAGCCCCCAATCCGCTCGTGGAAGCGTCAGTCTGTAAGATCATGGGTTTAGAGAAATCAACAGCCCTTAGAACTGGCTCTGAACAGAGACATCCTTTCAGGTCTTCCAAGGCCTCCTGTCCTAGCGCTTCCCAGTATAAGGTATCTGATTTATCTTTCTTTAACATGTTCGTGAGTGGAGCCGCTCTGGTAGCAAACTGGGGAATAAACCTTCTATAATAGCCTATAAGCCCCAAGAATCCTCTTAGCTGCTTCTTCGTGACAGGTAAGGGGTAGGACTTAATACACTGGACTTTGTCCACTAGTGGTTTCACCTGACCCCGGCCTACCACATAGCCCAAGTATCTTACCTCCCTCTGTCCCAGAAAACATTTCTTGGGATTGACCGTTAGGCCAGCCTTTCTTAATGACCTCAGGACTGCCGCAACATGTTCCAAGTGCTGAGTCCAATTACTCGAGTGGATGACAATATCATCGAGGTATGCCTCCGCGTAGGGATGGTGGTCCCGCAGCACCTCGTTGACTAGCCTTTGACATGTTGCAGCAGCGCCATGAAGTCCAAAAGGCATGCGCCTAAATTGGAATAGGCCAGCAGGAGTACTAAAGGCTGTCTTGGGCCTAGCATCTGGCATTAAGGGTATCTGCCAGTACCCTTTCGTTAAGTCAAGTGTGGATAAGTATTGGGCCTGTCCCAAACAGTCCAATAACTCATCCACCCGTGGCATGGGGAAAGCGTCGAATTGTGAGACCTCATTAAGTTGACGGAAGTCTATACAAAATCTAGGGGACCCATCTGCCTTGGGTACAATTACAATCGGACTGCACCATGGGCTAAGTGAGGGCTCAATGACTCCTAAGGTTAACATCTCGTCCACTAGATTTTGTACTAGCTTCTTTTTTTCTTCCGACAACCTATACGGTTTGACCCGCACTATCTTACCCGGTGTAGTAATGATCTCATGTGCCACCACCTCAGTGCGCCCAGGGGTAGCAGAGAACACGTCTTCGAAGGTCTTAATCAATGTTCCTACCTGTTGCACCTGGGCGTCAGAGAGTTCTGTACCTACATTGACCCCTTCTTCCTGAGCAAGGTCTGCCACCTGGGGCCCAAAATCTTCTTCTTGGATTCGTTGTGCTATCAGCGCTAAAGTTTCCCTGTCCTTCCAGGGCTTGAGCAAGTTGATGTGGTAAGTTTGCTCCCGTCCCTTCTCATCTCTAACCTGATAGTCCACCTCATTCAATCTTTTTACCACAGTGGCCGGACCCTTCCACTGTGCTAAGAATTTATGTGGGTCAGTAGGCACCAAAATTAGCACCCTATCTCCTACTTGCAGATGTCTCTCCCGGGACTTCCGATCATAATAAATCTTTTGCCTCCTCTGGCTCCATTCTAGATTATTCTTGCCAATTTGCGCCACCTGCGTTAGCCGGTGCTTCAATTGTGTCATGTAGGATATTAAGTTGGTGTCGGCATCCTCTGAGGGACTACACCCTTCCTTTAATACATCCAAAATGCCCCTAGGATTCCTCCCAAATAACATTTCGAATGGGCTCACTCCTAGTGAGTCTTGAACCTTCTCCCTGCAAGCTAGAAGTACAAAGGGCACCCATAAATCCCAATCTTTCATGTTCCCATCTAAGCCTTTCTTTAACATTTGTTTTAAGGTCTGGTTGAAGCGTTCGACCAGTCCGTTAGCCTGAGGGTGATATGCTGACGTCCGAATGGGCCTAATTCCAAACCCTCGCCAATAGTCCTGCATTTCCTTGGACATGAAATTACTGCCCTGGTCTGTGAGAACCTCACGAGGGAACCCTATCATACTGAATAACCCTGTGAGTTCCTTCATAATGGCAGCAGATGACGTCTTCCTTAAAGGAAAGGCCCATGGGAATCTAGTGGCTACATCCATCACCACTAGAATAAAACTGTATCCCCGTGGGGTTTTTTCCAAGGGTCCCACGATATCCATAGCCAATCTACTACAGGGGTCAGCTACTCTAGGGATAGGAATTAGAGGTGCTCGAAGAGGTTTCCCTAAGGACAATTTTTGGCATGTAGGGCAAGCTGTACAATAGTCCAGTACATCCTGCCGCACCCCTGGCCAAAAAAACCTACGCCTAACCTGTTTCAATGAGGCCTCTGCCCCCTTATGCCCTGCTAAGGGATGGTCATGAGCAGTGTGAAGAACGACCTTCCTAAACCCTCTTGGAACCACCAACTGTTCTTCCGAGGTTCCTATACCCTCTACCTCCTGGTGGTAGAGTAGCCCTCCCTTTATCTTAAAGGCCTGTCTACCCTGCCTAGGCTCAGCAACCTGTTGCCAGGCCTCCACCAGAGAGGGATCTGCTTTCTGTTCCGCAGCAAAAGTGGGGAACATCATCATAATTTCCTTAGGAAGGGTGGGGATCTCCTGGCTCGCTGATACCTGACCCAGAGCCTGCCTTCGCTGGTGCTTTTGCTTCTTTTTCCCTACTTTATTAGGGACTTCATGTCTCTGGGGGTATCTACGGAACACGCCCTCTTGGAAAGGAAATACCTCTCCTAATTGTTCTCCTTCAGCCGAGGTTGAGGGCTTTTGCGACCGAGTGTTCACCCATCCTTGTTTGTTCCCTAAGTATTCTCCTAAACCCCCCCAGTCCCGGCCTAATATAAGGTCAAATGGGGCTTCCGGCACTACTGCCAATTTCAAACTATAAACCCTGTCTTTATGTAAGATCGTGGTGCTCTTGAGAGGATACTGGACACTATCTCCATGAATACATCTGATAGCAATCGACCCGGCTCCCTTCTGATCATCAGGAAAGATTTTTTTCCAGAGTCGAGTTGCCACCATGGATTGGTCAGCGCCAGTGTCCACCAAAGCCACGGACAGCTGCCCCCCTACTGACACCTGAGTAAGGTAGGATCCCGTCCCCTCCGGTATGTCCGTCCCCCTCAAAGCCACCAGGTCCTTTTTAACCTGGCAGTTCTGCTGTACATGGCCTACTTTACCACAGCGGAAACATTTGGGACCCTCCCTACGTGCGGGACCCCCGGGCTCAGGAGTTTTCATTTCCCTAAAGGATGGCTTTTGGGGAATGGTGTGTCTATTGGTAGGTATAGACTCTTTCCCTACCTCACCTCGGGAAGAAGGAACTACCCTAACTTCCCCTGCAGAACCCCTAGCATCCAAATAAGCCTCAGACACTTCCAAAACTTGCATAAGGCTCTTACAACCTTGCTTTTGCACCCAGCCTCTGAGCTCCTTGGGCATAGATTCTAGGCATTGCTCTTTAATAATTTCAGCAAAGAGTGCCCTAGGGTCAGCTAGGCAAGGTTGTAACCAGCGTTCAGCCATTTTAGTTAGGCGTTGGACAAGGGCCTTAGGTCTTTCATAGTCACCCATTATGGCTGATCTAAATTTCTGCCTATAATGCTCATGTGTGTAGCCTAAGTAGTCTAAAATGTGTGCTTTAACATTTTGGTAGTTGCTGGCTAAATCAGGGTTCAAGGTTTGGAAGGTAGCCAAAGTCTCGCCCGCCAAACATGGTAGCAATCGTGCTGCCCACTGTTCCTGCGGCCAACCAGCGGCATTGGCCGTCCTTTCAAAGGCTGATAAAAAGTCATCAGGTTCATCAGTGGGTGTAATTTTATGTAAGTGCATCCAAGCCAAAGGATTGGCTCCTACCAGCTGTTGGGGTGCTGGATTTAATAGCGGTGCACCCATCATCGGTTGCCTTGGGGCTTGAAGAAACTGTGCAAACAGTCTTGATTGCTCCCCCATTGCAGCCATGAGTTCTTGGTGCTGTGTCTGTGCGCGGTCCTGCGCCTGGTTCCAGCGATCCTGGCTTGTCTGGAAGACCTCCTGCATCTCCTGGATCTGCTTCTGGCGTTCTCCAGCGATCAAGGCCAAAACCTGCTGCTGCTCCATCTCAAACACCTGAAATGGAATCCAAAAAGAAAACAAAACCAAGTGTGGCTCCTTTTAAGTTTTGCCTGACCCTCCTCCCACAGCGTAGCCGACCAGCCTCCCTGAGTGATACTTTTATCCTCAACAGCCCGTTAGATTAGGTACTCTTACCCGCGGTACTGATGAGTCTGCGCACTGTATCACTCTGGTACTCGGGAACACTCCGACTCTGGTCTGGATACCACTGCTCCTCCAGGATGGGTCTTGCGTCCGACTCTGAGCCTCTCTGAGCTTGGACTGCTCTCCAAAAGAACTGGAATACCGGCTTCCAAGGTCCCAGCGCAGCTGATTTCCGGTTGTCCTGTGGCTTGTTTTCCGGTGTCTGTAAGTCACTAGTCCACCAGCATAAGTCCACAGCTTCTCAATAATCAGCTCCAACAAATTCAAAAGTAAGTCCCAAAAAAAAACAATTATTATTTTTTTTTTTTTCCAAAAAAAAAATTTTTCAACAACAGGGGGTGCTGTATCCCACTCTGATACCACGTGTAGCGTGGCCGGCCCTTATGGCTTGCAGTAACCGGCCTACGCTCACAAAAATTCTCCCCAGCGTGCTTCCCCAAAATGGAGGAAGTCCCTGTTGTGCAGAACTTAACCTATGAGTTTAATCAGAATGGCCTCACACAGGTAAGTTAAGGAATGAAAATCAAATTTATTGTTCAATTCACAATTCTCAGGAAAATGCATCAAAAGAAAATATACTCCAAAAAGATCTTTGGCAAAAAAAATAGTACAAACAAAATATCCTAGTAGCCAGCCTGGTCTGGATATCGGTGCCAAAGTTCTTTATCAATGTCCCAGGTGTAGCAGAGTCTCATAATAGTCCTTGACTCTCTCAGAGTCTTATTCAATAAATTGGCATTGTATAAATCCTGTCTTCAGCTCACAGGATATTCCCAGTTCCTAAAAGGAACTTGCTACAGTGCCTCCTAGAGCAGCACTCTTGATAAGCAAAAAAAAAACAAAAACTTCTCATGCAGACACAGCTTAGGCTAACATACATTCCCTTAGTTAGCATACTTCAGATAAATCCTTATGTTCAACAGAAATGGAATCATTCAACAAAACTTAGGGAAAAAAAAACAATTCCACATTAATTAATTTCCATTTCTTCCAAGATTCCCACCTCTGGTAAAGAGTTGCAATCCATAGGTTCTCCTTCAGGATTAAGCAGGATTGTATCATCTGATTCTGTGTCCAGCATTTCAATGTCCCTGCTCTCAGGGGGACCTGGAGGCTCCTTCCACCTGAGAGCTTCTCCTCTGTCTCCCTTCCTCTTGGTCAGCCAGCCCTCTAAATGCTGCCAAGCTGTTGTACCACGCCCAGCCCTACTCCGGGGCTGAACTTCCTTCAGCTGTGTTTTCCTTTTCCCCTGCTTAGCCAGCTTGACACAAAATGGAGGATTTAAAGAGCCCTTAACAATTTCCATCAGGCTGTGTTCTGCCTCAGGTTTAAACACAGCCTGTGCTTCCTGATCTTGCTCTTGTCTATCAGGGATAACATGGTCAGCCCGGACTAGTTTCAGGGAGTGATTTTTATGACTCTTTCCTGGCACAAGGCCGGCAATGGACTCGGGCTTGTGACAATATATATATATATATATATATACACTATATTCTGATATACATCCTCATCAATTCTGTACACTTCTTTGTAAACAGGCAGACTATTTGAGAAGTGTTGAACTACCTCTTATTTTTAAAGCTATAGTAGTACAACATATAGGGATTTTTAGGCCCATTTTCTTAACCCTAACCAGACAAGTCAATTGAAATGATACAACCTTTTCTGTAAAGTCAGAAGAACATGTAGTATTCCCTTCCAACATATTCCATCTAATTCTGTACCTCATATAAACAAACTTGATGGAAAAGTTGTCCACACCGAGGATCATTGCACACTTGATCTGGAATAGCAGTATCCAGGCGATAAGCATAACATATACCACAATCCATGCTGAAGTCCTACAAAAAAGGGTATAGTTAAGGTAAAATTGCATATTTTATTAACTACTACTTATAAGACTAATTCACTGAAAATAATTTTGTCCAGGAGAGTGATCTGTGGCATATATTCAGGTTTGTTGAAAGCCAGTTCTCATATTAGTAGAAATATATTTTTCTTTGTATCTATCAATGCAACTATTTGCCAAAAATAAAAGAAACTTAAGTTATGCAGAAGAGGCCATGATGATCCATTTTCACATTTATTCCTCCCACAAACCTGCACATAAGGAAAGTTTAACACAAAATATATACCTTGTATGTATTTACCTCTTAGAGCACTCAATTTGTCTGAAGAACAGCAGCAGAATAGCAGGATTGTTTTAATCAAATATTTATTAAAATAAATTAAGATAATTTGGCTGCTATTTGGTACAGTTTCAGACCTTCAAAATTATGAATCAGTATGACCAGAAAACATTTTTATGGTTTATATAAGGCACATGCAATAGACAATCCCTCTGCTATAGACCAGTGTTTCTCAACCTGCGGTATGCGTACCCTAAGGGGTATGTGGACCGCCTGTTGGGTACACGGGCTGACCGCCGATTCCTCCCTGCCACCTGCCGCAGCCACCCGCCAGTTCCATTTAATTTTTCCTCTGCTGCCGCTGCAACTCTGGGAAGGGAAGGGCCAGGCACATGCAGCAATTGCATACCACCGACCCACAAGCTTTCCCCCTGACAATTCTTACGTTGGAGAGAAGGTTCCAGGCCAGCCAATCGCTGCTTAAGACGCATGAAACAAACTGAGAAGCAGTCAAGTGCAGGAAGGACAGGGTCTAGAATGTCTCACCTATCTACTATAAAAGTTTTCCAAGGTAAGTATATAATCTCTTTTTCCAAGAGAACAGACCCTGAGCTACACGACTCTTCAGCAGGCTGGCTGAAACAGGTTTCCAAAAGATACACCTGGCAGCTGCAGATATAAATTCTGCTTCTCCCTATGCAGGCAAAGAAGACCTTTAACCAGGGGAACTCAAGAGTTTACAAAAAAAACCAAAACAAAACAAGTGCAACTAGAGCATAAAACCGCTAAACTATCTAAATAAAATAATAAACCAAGCAGATCAGAAGACACCTTTCCTGATCACCTGCAGAAAGAGAAACTGAAGCGGGCAGCAGAGGCCAGGGAGAAGGAGGAGGTGTTCAAAAGATGTGATTGACATCTTTCTGCAGTATGCTCGTAAGAACTGATCAAGCACCCTATGGTTCAGCTTATCATCTCTATAGCATTGGAATACCAATTACTATCATTCAGACTCTTAAGCCACAGAAAGGTCTTTGTATATGGTTTTTCCCCTCGCCTCTGATGATGAGAACCAGGGAACTGGACATTGAAGAAAACGTAGCTATTATGGTTTAACTGTAATTAAGGAGACTGACTCAAGTCAATTAAACCTCCAAATGAGAAGGGCTCGTATACACTGTAACATAGCTCAGAGGCATGTAACTCTGAAGAGGGGGAGGTAACCCCCTCTTGGAATAAGAGTTGTATATCCAATCATAGCATAGTATTTGGTAAAAACGAGTCCAACTTTTGAAGATGTGAATTGATTGAAAACTATATTCAACACTTAGATAGAATGACTCGCAAAATTTTCAAAAGTGCAAAATAATAGTGATTGCATTCAGGATATGCTAAAGATTGTACTTAGCTTATATGCAAAAAATGCAACTTCCCAGGGTCCCGACGCGGCCCCGTTTCGGCGTCTGCTTCAGGAGACCCCGCCAACTAAAGGTAGATAAGTTTTGTCAAAAATCACACTGAATATAAGTGCTTTAACTGTGATCGGTCAAAAAAAAGGAGAGACTCATGGGGCAATTGAGGTTTGTCAAAACCCGGAATTGGGATGACCCTGTATAGGCTGTCAAGCTTACGAGGAGCTCCGGGGACAGTGAGTGGATTTTCCCAATTCTTATAAAAAGTTTCCCGCAGTATGTCATGGATGGGTAACTTGAGGAACTCTTTGGGAGGTTGTTCAAAGTCTAAGGCATCCAGAAAGGCCTGGGACTTTTTGGAGTCGGACTCTAAAGGAATAGAAAGAGCCGCCGACATCTCCCTGAGGAATTTGGTGAAAGAGGATTGCTCAGGCTTGGAAGTGGTATCGGGCACTGAGGGTTCCTCGTCTGTGGATGATGCGTCCTCCTCGGTACCGGGTGGGGATTCTTCCCATAAGTCCGGGTCCCTGATATCAGTGTGCGCACGCCGAGATGTCGGGGTGGAAGGCTCGGTGTGGCGGGTCTTAGAAAGAGACTTGCCAGAGTGCATGGAGACGGTCCCGGGAGAGGAAGACCGGTGTTGACCCCGGTCCCGGGAAGAGCGGTGCCATTCTGGGTCCCGGGGAGACCGGTGCCCTTCCTGGTCCCGAGGAGGATCGACCTCAGAGCGGGTCTGTACCACAGGACGAGAACGGAGTGGTTCAGCCGAGAGGATTGGCATGGAAGCGTTGAGTGGTACCGAGGGGGTGGACACCGGTGGGATGGTGCGAGGCTCGGGCCGGTCTAGTACCGAAAGAAGTGGTGCCAATAGGGTCGGTAGCAGGTGCTGGAGTTGTTGCTGCAGCTGTTCCTGCAATTTGTCTTGGAGTATGGCCGCGATGCGGTCATCCAGGGGTGGCACCGGTACCGCTTTTTTCTTTTTCGGTTCCATAGGTGCTGCTCCACGCCCCGGCGATGAGGAGGCCGATGACGAGGCACTCACCGAGATCGGGGCGGAGCGTTTGCGGGGTCGGCGTGAGGCCGGGAGGACTGGCGTCGCCACTGTGGCAGGTGGGCGCTCAAGGGAGGTGGAAGGCTTCTTAGCCGGCTTACCTGGTGCCAGCGACCCCGAGGAAGGATCGGGCGTCGTCGAAGTGGTCGGTGCTGTCTTTTGCAGTACCGTCGACGTCGCGGCAGTATCCAAGCAGATCCGGTAACGAAAAGGATGTTCTGCTGGATCTGCCAATTTTTTAAGGTGCGTTTCTTAAGAGTGGCACAGCGGGTGCAGGTGTCAGCCAGATGCTCTGGACCCAAACACTGTAGGCACCAATTGTGTGGGTCAGTGAGAGAGATCAGGCGTGCACACCGCTGGCACTTCTTAAAGCCCGGTTGAGGGGGCATGAAGGGAAACACGGCCTCCGCAAAATCAAAGCCGGAGGCTTGTATGATGGCAACAGGCCCCACCGGGGCCGGCCTGAAAAATAAAGAAAAAACAAAGTTTTTTGTTTTTTTTTACTATTTAGAACGGAAAAAGAAACCCGAAGGGAAAAAGAGAAAAAACAAGAAAATAACGCGAGCGGGAAGGCAAAAAGGAAGTTTTCAACGGCTGTTGAAACCACATGCGTCTTCTTCGCTCCGCGGAAACGAAGAAACTGGGGACCACGCACTCCTCCGTCGGGCGGGAAGGCACTCGCGCATGCGCGGTGTGGCCAATTAGAACTTTCTAGTGAAAAATGTCCGTACCGGGGCTCCGTCGGTGACGTCATCCATGCATTAAGAATATGCTGCCTGCTTGTCCTGGGATAAAATACTTTTCCTCTCTCTATTAAATCCTAGCTCACGTTTGCGGTCTAACACCAGCTCTGGCAGGATACATATTTCAAATCTGACATATTGTAATCACAAAATAGAAAATGAAATTAGTTTTTCTACTTTTTGTTGTCTGGTCATTATTCAAATTTTGTTGGTCTCAGGCTCTGATTGTCATCTGATAATTTGCTTGCCAGGATCTCCTTTCTTCTTTCTCCCTGCTAACCAACCATCTTCTATCTCTGTCCTCCCCTTCCGTATCGCTTCCCTCCCCTGGAGGTCTGGCATCTTTCCTTTTTTTTGTCTATCTCCATAGATCTACCTTTTCATCCAGCATCTCTCCCTCCTTCTCCACCACCTCAGGGTCCACCATCTCTCCCTTTCTTTTCCCAACTACCCTCCTATCCAGTATCTCTATCCCCCCCTCCACACCATCCCTTGCATCCAACTTCTCTCCCTTTCTCTTCCTTCCCTCTCTAAATCCCATTGTCCATCATCTCTCTCCCTCTCCTCTATTTTCAGATCCATTTCTTCCTCCCCAAGTAAGGCATATGCACATCTCTTTGAACCCCCACTTCCCTCCTTTCATGTACTTCTATACCAGGGTCCCCCTCCCCTGAAGGTCTGTCCCCCACCCCTAAAGGCCTGTGCCACCATTCCTGAAGGCCTGTTTCCCCCCTTGAAGGCTTGTCCCCCCCCCTTAAAGGTCTGCATCCCAACCCTGAAGGCCTGCCTTTCCCCCCCTTTGAAAGCCTGCCTCCCCCTTGAAGGCCTATCCCACCCCTGAAGGCCTGCCTGTCCCTCCTAAAGGTCTGTTCCCCCCCCCTTGAAGACCTGTCCCCCCCTTTGAAGGCCTGCCTCCCCCCTAGAAGGCCTATCCCCCCCTGAAGACCTGTCCCCCCCTTTGAAGTCATGCTTGCCTGTCCCACCCCGAAGGACTGCTCACTCCCCCACCGGATGGCCTGCGTGTTCCCCCTGTCCTCCCACTGGGGTCCGGCTTCCCCCCTGGCCTCCCCACACTGTTTACCTTCCAGGAACAGCCTGCAAATAAGATTGCGGTGCTAGCGATCTTTGTACTTCTTCGGAGCTGTTTCCTCTGTTGCGGTTCCGCCCCTCCTCTGATGTCAGAGGCCGGGAGGGGAAGCGGAAGGCCAGGGGGGGAAGCCGACAGCAGCACTTCCCGACTGACCCTCCCCCTCGCCCTCTAAAGCAGGCCAGCAAGAGCAGCGCTGCCGCTCCTACTTTAGGGGGCGAGGGTCAGGCGAATCGGGAAGCAGATTTTTTTTTTGTTTTGAACCGATTCAAATCAATTCACCTGAAGTGAATTGGTAAACCGATTCGAATCGTGAATCGGGCAGCACTAGCTGGCACTGTCATCTCGATATAGGAACACTGGATCATCTATTGTTCTATTGCCCCTTGATACTTAAATTTTGGAGATCCATATGGGGTCAAATTACTATGATCCTGGAAGTTCCATTATCATTGACGTATGATGTTGTGTTGTTAGGAACATTAATGCCCCAAAGTCCAATCAATGCAAATAAGAAGAGGTTGCTTCTTGTCATGACAGGAGTTGCTGTACTTGATGTAAGTTATAAAATGAATAAAGAATTATATTAAAAAAAAAAGAGAATTGCACTTTATAAGATTATATGTTCTGAATAGACAGTTGCTTTACTGAGATTTTCAGACTAAGGATGCGTCTCTCCGCTTCAAAATTAGCGTGAAAGTAGGAAAGTCTATGTGGGGAGATTGGTTTATTAAAAACCCCTATTAGACACTGAGGTCTTTTCTCCATTTTTTGGTTACCATTTTGGTATAGTCCATCCATAGTGCTGAAGATATTGTTGGATGTTTTTTCTATTGAGTATATTAATGAGTGGTACAGAGAACACAGACTTTGCCCTTCCCCACAAAGAGCATTTTAGTTAGGTACATGTGATCTGGCCTGGTCAGTCTGGTTATTCTGGTTAGCTTCAGCCACTCATCCCTCTGCTCTGGTCACTGTAGTCATCTCCAGTCTCTTTCTTAGGCTTACTTAGGGTTAGGCCAGAGGCCCACATTAATCCCCTCATGGGTCATCTGCAAGAGCCAGAACTCTAAGAAAATACTCAGATCATCTCAGAGAAAAGGCTAAAATCATTCAAAGGTTCTTATTCAATACTACAATTAGAGTGAGAAAAATTTCCCCAAATTAGGGTAGTCTTTCTGCTCTCTTTACTTTGATCTAGGACCAGAATCAAACTTGTTAGTCCTCAAACTCTCTAAAGTCCAAAATGATCCAAAATGCCTTTCAAACAGCAATTCTTTCCATGAAGAAAATATATGCAAATTAGTATTCAAAATAGGTCCCCTTCATTCAGCAGTAGAAATTACTCAGTCAATTCTAAGTCTCAGGGAATTGATTTGGGTCAATATTGCAGGATGGGATGCGCCTGCCATCTCCCACGTAACTTTCCGACTACGTACTTCCACCCGCTGGCAGAGAATTGAACCCCTAACCCTGATAATAAGAAGGACCTAGCCTCAGACCCAGGTTGTCTTTGTATAGGTTTTTTCCCCTAAGGGGACTCTCCCTGGGACACCTCACCTCTGATGATGAGAACCAGGGAAGCAAGGAAAAAAACGTGTGTACCTGAATGTAACACTCCTTGAGCACAGATCTGGAAAATGACAGTAATAAATCTAGACGTTAAATCCAAACTTGTTCACTTCCCAGTTTTGGTTCTGTTTGTTGAAGGCCTATGACAGCACTGAAATATTAGGGATTATATCTATAGAGAACACGTAGAATCTACTACAGAGGTTTCTGAAAATTCAAACATCTTTTCATCTATACTGGACCTTAAAAATAACTGTCCATGCTATATTGCTATATATGCCATGTTTTTTTTGCTGGCAGCAAAATTTAGATCTGAAAATAATCTCATACAAAAAAGGGAGCAACTTACAGATTTTGCAGTGTTAGTACGAACAGGGAAATCAATTTCTAAAACATTTTTCAAATTTTGTAGCAGATTATTTTCTGGATCCCTATAAAAGAAAATAAAACAGTATGTTCAATATTTCTGAAGGTAATTTAAAAAAAACATATGTATAGACATATTTTTATGGAAACATACCACAAATGGATGTTGCTATTCAGCTTACTTCTTAAAGGAGTTACCACTGCAAAAAAAAAATTAATATCATCTAAACCTTTACAAGATTGAATATTCAGAGCATCACTTATTTACTAGACTGAACAATAAATTTTATATATACATAAACAATTTTTAAATACCTTGGGTTCCTTTTACAAAGCATGGTAGCAATTCTTTATAAGACCCATTCATTTCCTATGGACTTCATCACATTTGCCACACCAGGAATCACTACCATGGCTTTGTAAAAGGGGTCCCTTGTATGTTGCATAAAATATTCCAGAAATAAAATTGGAAAGCTACAATATCCATATCAAAAGAAACATAACAGAAGATATTTGCTAAAATGTATAAAAACTATAAAAGACAAACATCTGCTTTTGTACAATGACCCTGGGCAAGTCACTTAATCCTCCATAGCCTCAGGTACGTTAGATAGATTGTGAGCCCACCGGGACAGATAGGGAAAATGCTTGAGTACCTGATTGTAAAACCGCTTAGAAAACCTTGATAGGCGGTATATAAAATCCTAATAAACTTAAACTTAATGTCCATTAAAATTATACTAAGGTATAGGGCAGTGGTCTCAAACTCAAACCAAGGCCACATTTCGGAGGGCAGCAGAAAAAAAATAGGGTATTTGGAGGGACGCAGAAAAAATAGTTAATATCTTATTAAAGAAATGACAATTTTGCATGAGGTAAAACTCTTTACAGTTTATAAATCTTTCCTTTAACTGTTAAAGGAAAGATTTATAAATATAAAGAATTTAACCTCACGCAAAATTGTCATTTCTTTAATAAGATGTATGACAGTCCTTATAAGGACGGTAATGGAAGTCTGTTCCCCTCCATTAGCCTCACATTTTAGATAATTTGCCTGTTTTCCCTTCCATTTGTTTTTTATCCTCTTCCCATTTTTTTTCTTTCTAAATATTGTACTTCTCCCAGTTACCTCTCATATCAGTCATTGTCAGTGCGTCAGACTATTACTGTTATTGTATTGAAATTTTGTTTTACTATGTGATTTATAATTTATTTATTACTCTATGTAAAACCGCTTTGTTATTTGATAAGGCGGTATATAAAATTTTTAATAAACCTTAATCCACCTAAGTTGTTCTAGCAGCTGCTGACATGCCTGCGCCAGAGGATACAAACAAGACAGAACCCGAGCATTCCACAAGGGACCTTCTGGAAAGTCAAACTGTTCTGTGACTAAAAAACTCAAATCCGGATGTCAGGGAAAGATAACAGATTGGGCACGCATACTGCAGAAACAAAAAAAATACTGTGGAGTGACGATGTTCCTGAAATGGACTTTATTGAAAAAAGTCAAATTTCAAAGGTACAATAAAATAATCCACATAAAAATCTAAAGGACCTGGTTTTACATGTACTGTAGAGCCATGGAAAAGAAGTGGAAAAAGAGGAAGTAGTGGGCTTGTCATCCAAGCCCAATTCCTGTAAAGATTCAGCAATCAAGTTAGGGAGCGCCACAACTTTAAACAAGCACACCACAGTCGGGTCTTCTCCAGGATCAGGAGCCCCTAAGTGATCCATGGATCCAGTATCCCAATCCAGATCCTCCAATCTGTGCAGAAAATAATCTGTGAGGTACGGATTCGCTGCTGTAGTCTCCAGCATAGACTGTGAAACAACCAGGGTGGTCCGAAAGACTGACGTCCCTGAAGAAATACCTGCGCTATGCGACGCCTTATGGGTAACAGAAGCCGGACCCCTTGACTGAAACTCGGACCACACAAATTTCATGATCTCTGAGAAGGCATCTGGACCCAGGAGTATAGAGTCACTCTTAGATGACTTAGACTTGTGCTTCTTAGTCTGCAGAGGATCTGTCTCGCGAATGGACAATAAATGCATAGTCCCCCAGCCCCGAAAATAAAGACGGCCGCCCCAGTGGGCTAGCTGAGCATTGTATCACCTGTTTCTGTGGAGGGGAGGCTGAACTCGAAGTTACTGTCCCCCCCTCCTCAGACTGCGCCGCGCAACATGTGGAAAAATTCAAAATTTGAAAAAGCAGGGAAAAGTTGGAAAAAAGATTGTTAAAAATCCAAGATGGCCACCAGATCAAAATCGCGCAAAAAAAAAAAAACTATAAAAAAATGGCCTTCCCAAAATAAAAAAATAACAGGGGACCTCTAGAAAACCCCTCAAAATTAGGTTTTAAAAATCACTGATAGAGCCTGTCAGCTCCTCTTACTCACAGTACTGAAGACAAAAGCTGCACCTGCTCTCTAGCCTCTGTGAAAAGCCAGAATCAGAATTCACTGCCAGGAAAGCTGATACCAAGCTGATTCTTCGGGGCTGCCTGTCAGACAGTCTGATTATGCCTCCACCCCTGCGGACCACCAACTGTACACCAGGATGGGCGGAGGAGTGAAACACAGCCTGCATGCTGTGGAACATTGCTGAGCCCGCTAAGCATGTGAAATGGTCTGCAGCCAACCCCCGCTTAACAGGGAGCAAGACCAGGTCAGGGTTGGCCCTGAACTCCAAGGAAGACTAGCAGTCTGGCTAACAGGTACCCCAAAGGGATCAGTCTGTTAGCTACGGACTGAAGTCTGTGAATTCTCAAGCAGGCAGCTTTTAAAAGTGCTTGAAACACAAAAGAACCGTGAAAGGGAATGAAACTACGTAGAAATAATAAATGTGAGATAGCAGAACTAACACCTGCAGCCATGCATGCACAAGAGAAAGACTGATGGGAGGAGCTAAGCTAGACTGTGAAGTATTCTAGAGACGGAGTGGAAAACCTGGAATGGTTCTTTTCTGCAGTCCATGCGGATAAAGGGAAACAACCCTATGGTCTAGAGCGGGGGTCGGCAACCTGCGGCACCAGAGCCGCATGCGGCTCTTTTCCACCTTTGCTGCGGCTCCGGTAGTGTGTCACGCAGGCATGCACCTTACAAGTCCAGCGTCGCGGCGGGAAATAGCCATGCTGAGCAGTGAGCTCAGCACATACACAGATGAAAGCCTTGCTTGCTGATTGGTCCGGCGGCCCCGCCGTGCCGCCGGACCAATCAGCAAGCAAGGCTTTCATCTGTGTAGTGCTGAGCTCACTGCTCAGCATGGCTATTTCCCGCCGCGACGCTGGACTTGTAAGGTGCACGCATGAAAAAGAAATCATCCTGGCCGGGGTCGGTGTCATGCTCCGGAGATCTACAGCCTTCCTATCTCCCTCTCCCTTCTACCTGCTTCCGGCCACATCCCCTGCTCCGCGGCTCTCTTCGGCAACTCAGCAGCAGCGATCGACACAAGCTTCTGACGTCGGGGCCTACCCTCTGCGAGTCCCGCTTGTTTCAACTTCCTTTTTTCCACAAAGGCGGGACTCGTAGAGGGAAGGCCTCGATGTCGGCAGCTTGTCTTGATCACCGCTGCTGACGAGTTGCTGAAGAGAGCCGCGGAGCAGGGGGGTGTTGCCAGGTGCAGGTAGAAGGGAGAGGGCCAGATGCAGGACTCGTGGGTGAGGGAGGAGAAGAGAGAGAGAAAGAGAGAGGGGAGGGAAACAAAAGGAAATCTTTCATACTGGGCTGGGCCGGAGTGGAGGGAGGGTGGAAAGATTCTAGCTACAGGGTGCAGTAACAAAGGAAAAGGGGGGGGGGGGAAAGCTGAAAATGGAGATAGTGACACAAAGAAGAGAAAGGGTAAGCAGGACCTACTGAATAAGGATAGAGATACAGAGGGGACATGAAGAGGAGGTGAAATAGAGACATAGAAGTAATGCTGAAAAAGTGGGGGGGGGGAGATAAAGACATTGAAAGGGCAAATGGTGAACATGGCGTAAAGATAAGGACAGAGACAAATGAAGATTCTGAAAAAGTGGTGAGATAGGGATATAGGTGAGATGGACACAAAGAAGGGTGATGCTGGAAAATAGGTGGAATGGTAATTCTGACAGACACAGAAGGGAAATGCTGGATCAAGGAGAGGTGGGGCTCAGGCTGGATGGAATGAGGAGAAATGCCTTGTTGGCCCGGAACTTCCTCTCCTACGTCAGAATTGACGTCAGGGAGCGGAATGCTGGTCAGCGCAACACTTCTGCAGGGAAAGCTTGGGACGGCGTTGGCTTGGGGGCTGTTCCCCGATTGCGGTGGCAGCAAACCGAGTGGCTTGGGGGAGGGCACGGAGACAGAAAGAAGGGGGAACAGGGAGACAGAAAGAAAAAGTTGGGGGAGAGAATGAGGTCTGGAGGAGAGGAAACATACAGGAGGCTGAAAGAAAGGAAGAAAGATTGGATGCACAGTCAGAAGAAGAAAGTGCAACCAGAGACTCCTGAAATCACCAAATAGCAAAGGTAGGAAAAATGATTTTATTTTCAATTTAGTGATCCTGTATATAGCATTAAGATAAGAAACAATATATGCAGTGTTAGATTTGTTTTATAATGGTTTTGCGGCTCCAAGTTTTTTTTTCTTTTCGAAAACGGGTCCAAGTGGCTCTTTATGTCTTAAAGGTTGCAGACCCCTGGTCTAGAGAATGTCTCACCTATTGCACTGGAATAGCCAATTATACAGGAAACTAATGACAGAAAATGCTGATGAAGCCTGGGACTTTTGTCACAACAAAACTACTGCTATAAATTTATAAAATGAAATTAATCCCCTGGGATTTCCTATCAGGGCTCAATACATACCAGTTTTCAGAAGAATCTGGTTAAAACTGATAGAAAGTTATAGGTGTACAACACTTACAAGCAGTTACCGTATATACTCGAATATAAACCAAGATTTGGGTGTCTCGGTTTATATTTGGGTTCTCGTGTGCTCCCCCACCCCCCACTAGAACCCATTGCAGGTCTCCTATGGGCCTGCCTTAAGCCCTGGTGTTCCAGCAGTGAGCCGGGATAGAAGCAATCCTACCTGCATCTTGTCCCGGCCAACTGTTAACCACCCCACTTCCCTCTCCAACATACCTTTTGAACCCTGATGGTCTAGTAGTAAAATGGGGCCGGAGTGATTTTTCTTTGCTACTGCCCCATGCAGTGCCACGATCAGCAATGGATGTGCAAGTTCCCGGGGCAGTTCGTGAGACCTTGAGAATGCACGGGGTGGTTAACAGCTTTCTGGGACAGGAGGCAGGATGGATCGCTCCTGTCCTGGCTCATCGCTGGACTACCAGGGCTTAAGGCAAGCCCACAGGAGGCCTGCAAAAGGTCCGGGAGGTGGGGTGGTTAACAGTTGGGTGGGACAGGACACAGGAAGGATTGCTACTGTCCGACTCACCACTGGACCAACAGGGCATAAGGGAGTCTGGGTGCAGAGCTGGGCAGGAAGGAGGGAGGGAAGGCAAGCTGGGTGCAAGGCAGGAAATTGAATATAAACCCCCCTGGTTTATAGTCAAGTGAACCTTTTTCCCCTTTTAGGGGGGATAAAGGGTTACCTCAGTTTATATTTAAGTATATATGGTACTAGTAGATTTATAAAACAAATTGAAAAAGGCTGAGTACCATGGTCAGCTCCAAGAAAGTAGCATTCAGGAAACATTTTTGGATGTCTGGGGTCCACATCTATGTTTATCGAAACATTATTTCCTACAATAAGAAAAAAATATGGGTTAAACATAGTTTAAATTATACTTAATTCTAATTCACAAAGTGCTGCAAGCAAAACCTTCCACTGCTGGGGCCTTTCTACAGCAAGTTTAGATAGTAAAACATAGGGAAAAGTACAAAGGAAGTTGCAATAAAGTTGATTTTGAGAAAGTGACAGTATGATTATCAAATGTCCCACTAAATTAGTATAAAGGGTTCCTTTTAAAAAGCTGCGGCAGCAGCAGCTGCTGCTGTGGAAATCGCTCCAACTCCCATAGGGATTTAATGGACGTTGGAGCATTTGTCATGCAGCAGCCACTATCATGACTTTGTAAAGGGGGGGGGAGAATTAGGCAACTCTTGATATCTACTGGGTGAGGCAAAAAAACTCCTCCTTACAGATTTTTTTGCAGTTTTCTCAGCAACCACTTTCAATTTCACTGAGAAATGTTATGTTCGTCATCATACTTACATATTATTATTAAACAACATTTAATTAACTAAAGCTATGTTGATGATACTGACATTTTAGCATTACTACCTAGTGATTTTTGAGCTAAAAAACAGTAAAATGTTATTCAAACAAGTTAACAATGTGTCAGAATTTTGTAGTCACTGTGAATGCTCAAAATATCTACTCCTAGCATTAATGTAGGCCTTCAATTGCTTTCTGAAGTTCTTAACACCCTTGTTGATTGGTTCCTGTGGCAGGCTGTCCCAGAACACCTGCAGGGCTTCTTTGAGGCTTTGGATGGCGATTGTGATAGGCTTCCCTCATTGCTTTCTAGACATGGTAGTCCAAGAGATTTAAGTCTAGTGAACTTGATTATAAAAGACTGCATCACTTTGATATCATTAATAGTAAGCTAGCATTCTTTTTTTTTTTTTTCAAATAAGGGAAGATTACGTTCTTACTTCGATAATCCTTCTAGTAGAAAGACATGAGTCTTGAACCAGTGGGTTATTCACCTCTAATCGTGAGTTGTGTGGAAGACACCATCTACATTTTTCAACTATCCTTCCTGTATCATTGGACTGTATTGCATCTCCTCAGTTTGTACCATACCAGTTGAAAACCACTGTAAGAGATCATAAGAATTTCCCTACTGGGAGAACCCGAAGGTCCATTAAGCTCAGTATCCTGTTTCCAACAGTGGCCAACCCGGGTCCCATGTACCTAGCTAGATCCCAAGTAATAAAACAAATTTTATGCTGCTTATCCTAAGAATAAGCAGCAGATTTCAAGGCATCTCAATAATGGCACATGGACTTCCCTATTAGGAATTTATCCAAACTTTTTAAAATCCCCGCTAATTGATTTCACCACATTCTCCAGTAATGAATTCCACAGTTTAATTGCACGTTGTGTGAAAAAATATTTTCTCCAGTTTGTTTTAAATCTACTACTTAGTCGCTTAATCACATGCCCCCTAGCCCTAGTATTTTGGAAAGAGTGAACAAGTGATTGACATCTACCCATTCCACCCACTCAGCATTTTATAGACCTCTATCATATCACCCCTGAGCCATCTCTTCTCCAAGCTAAAGAGCCCCACCGGCTTTAGCCTTTCCTCATAGGAATGCCATCCCATCCCTTTTATCATTTTCGTTGCCCTTCTCTGTACCTTTTCTAATTCTGCTATATCTTTTTCTGAAATACAGCGACCAGAATTGCACACAGTATTTGAGGTGCGACCGTACCATAGAGTAATAAAAGGTCATTATAACATTTTCATCTTTGTTTTCCATTCCTTTCCTGATAATTCCTAACATTCTATTTGCTTTCTTAGCCGCCACCGCATACTGAACTGAGGGTTTTAGTGTATCCTCAACAATAACACCTAGATCCTTTTCCTGGGCAGTGACTCCTAATATAGCCCCAATCCTGGAGAACTATCACAGAGCTGTTCAGCTTGTGCTCAAGCCCACTGCGGACAGAACCTGGGGTGAGCTTACCAAGGAAACTGGTTCTTGAACTCCCAAACTATTACTGCAGGCTGGCCAAGTGGATGCCCTGAAATGCAGGTGGCCCCTTGAATATAAACTTGTGTGCAGAACAAATTCTCTTGAAAAATCAAAACAGATGCCATCAATACTGCGGTGGGAACAGAATCTCAAGTATATCAGGGAGAAGGGAACTCATTCAGGAAGTTGTTTAGGACTGGATTAAGATACTCAGCTGTTGTGAAACAATGCCTGGTTAGTAAATGGACCACAGAAATCATCTAGTTTTATCCCAATGGGTTGAGCTTTTTTCAATTAACCAAACTCTGCTAAGATGGTTACCTCAAATGAAAGATTCCAAATACCTGCTAATTTTCTTTCCTTTAATAATTTAACAAATCAATCCAGGGAGGGGAGTGGCAAGATGGCAGCAATGTGAAAAGCCGTGAGAGACGCAGTAAAGAACAATGAGGTCTGATTTCCTCTATCGATTTGGCTTACCAGTTTTCCTGTGTTGTGAGTTTTCAGCGCTTTTACTATGCCGCATACAAAGAGGAAGGGGGTGATTAGGACCATTTCCTCGCCGACCCTAGTCTCTACCCCGATCCAGCAGACTATGGATCACTTCTTCTCAGCGCTCCTAGCAACTACACAACTATCCGGAGGTATGGAAAGCCCAGGCAGAGATGAGGGAGAATCTGCTGCCCTTTTGGAAATATCGTTATCTTCTCCGGAATCCCTCAACCCTTCATGTCCGGCAACTGCCGGGGCGCTGGAGCAGGAGACTCGTGATCCCGGAAGTGGATATGCGGAATCTCCAAGCAAGGGCACAACGCCTACGGCAGAACAGTTGATGTTTGCAAGCAAGAGAGAGGGAACTACACCCGCTCTCATGGCGGCGTCCCTGAATGATATCTGGTGGCTCCTCCAACAGATGGAGACTAAAATGACAAAATCAACAGAAGAGGTATCTAAAATAACTGATAAATTAGATTCCTTAACTAGAACTGTAGAGTTAATGAAAACGGATTTCACAGACCAGGCCAGGCCAACACAGGATGAGATACATCATTTGCAGCAATTCAAGACAGCAACAATTAAGGATAACACCTTAATACATAGGAAATTGGAACAGATTGAAAATTTCAACAATCGGTTAAACATTCGCTTTTTAAATTTCCCGCTGGCCCCGGGAGTATTACCTCTAGATTTTCTTAAAAGATATTTGATTGAGAATTTGAAAATTTCCCCAAATAATATACCTCCAATTAACAAAATCTTTTACCTGCCGAATAAAAAGATTCCTCAAAGCGAAGAAGAAAAAAAAGAGTGCAGTGTTCTCCCCAGGGCCTTTCAGCCGGGCGCTATGCCCGGCTAATTTAGATGACCGCCCGGCTGTCATCTATCGCAAATCCTGCTGCTGTCGCCGCTGCTCAGCATTAAAAAACAAACAAAACAAAAAAAATACCTCTTACCGTCTTGAAGACGCGAACTCAGTGATTTGTATTTATTTCACAGGCAGCTGCCTTAGCCTGTAGCGAACTCATGCTTCGGGGCTCTAAGGTGTGCGTGCCGGCTTCCCTTCTCTTCCCTATGAAACCGGAAGTTACGTCCGGGGGGGGGGGCGGGGGGAGAGAAGGGAAGCCGGCACGCACACCTAAGAGCCCCGAAGCATGAGTTCGCTATGGGCTAAGGCAGCTGCCTGTGAAATAAATACAAATCACTGCCGATTTATAAGCACAGGATGGCACATCAGAAGCCGATCTGAAGGGCAGTCCTCAGGTTGCCTCCAGTTTTGCTAGGGAGGGTTACTGAGCTATTTTGCTGTTTTTTTTAACCAGGCTTTGTCCTCTGATTGGATATGTTTCCCTGTCTCCAGAAAGCAGAATAATCCTGCTGCGTTGAGTGTAAATAACACCTCCCACAAAGCTGCTGATAATGCCTCTGCTCAGATCGTGTGGCTGCAGTGAGTCTGGGAGACTCTGGGAGGAAAAAAAGGTGTCAAGTTCTCTTCAGTTCCGGCAAGCAGGGTGATCAAGACCACGTGGAGGGTTTCTGCCTCGGGAAAGTTTAGTTTTTGGTCTCTTGGATTTGGGAAAGTTTAGTTTTTGGTCTCTTGGATTGTTACTCAGTTTGTAACGTCATTTTTTTCTTGAGAGGGAGCAGAATCCGAGTTGTGCCTCTGTCACTTGAATTTCCTGGCGAAGGAAGGGGGTCAGTTGCTCTGATCTTTCCTAAGTCACAGCAAAAGCCCATTGAGCCCCAAAAGAGGCAGGACAGCAAGTCATTATTAATCAGTTGTATGCATCTATGGGTAGCAAAGAGAGTTTTCTCACTGGGTTCCAGTGCTGTTTGCTATTTGAACTGCAGTGCTTAAGGTGTGCAGCTCAGAAGAGAGGTGTTTTTTTTGTGGGTTTAGAAAAAAAATCCTATCCCTTACAATACAGGGGAAAAAATCTTGGCAAATCATCAGATGAGAGCTGCTACTTGAAGCTCCTATGATGGTATGATTTTGAAGTGCAGGGATTTTCATGCTGTGCATTGTGCACAGATGTTGGTATGAGTTAATATTCGCGCAAACGGGGCTATGTGCACAGCTGCTGTTTCCAAGTCCTGCAAGAAGGTAGAGTTGTAGTTCCATGACAGAAATTGAGTTTTCTCTGGGCTCTTTTCAAAACTCCAGGCCAATGAAAAATTTGTGGGTGCTTTCTCTTTGATAACTGGTCACCACATCCATTATGAAACTGAGAGCACTGAGCACTTTCTCTTTGAAAAAGTTATCCAAGAAAATAAGTATTCCCATAGATTTAAACCTTCCTTTTCTGGAAACAGCATCTAGGTAAATAGCTTAAAAAATTGCTCTCAATGCATAGACTTTCCTAAGTTTGGGGACTGGGTAAAATAAGGATTGCCCGGATCCCACAGACCTCGCACATCTCTGTGGCATGGGGTCTGCAGGGCATTTTAACACCCGCAAATCTCACAGTTCCCGATCACCTTTGAGGTAAGTAAATTTTTAAGGATGTGAGGTAGAGATCTGCGAGGTTCATGGGGCTGCAAGATCCTCGTTTTACCCAGTCCTCTAGGTTTGTGTGTTGTCACTATGCATGTCATGTACAAAATACATATTTTTTGTGGTGTTTTGGGGGCCACGAGTGACTAATTATACTTTTCTTGGGTCTCTTTTTGGTATCAAACAAAGTTGTTCCTTAAGGCTCTTTTTCCTGTACATGTTCTTGCCCTAGATGGAAACACCAGGGATGGACTGTCGTAGGAAAGGAAGGGCAGAGAGGGTGGACAGTGGATGCAAGGGTCAGAGAGAGGGTGGACAATGGATGCAAGGGTCAGAGAGAGGGTGGACAGTAGATGGAAGGGGTAGAGAGCGAGAGGGCAGAGGCTGGGTGGAAGAGGCAAAGAGAGATGATAGATGTTGCATGGAAGGGAGTGAGGACAAACGTTGAATAGAAAGAAGAGAGTGAAGAGAAGATGATTAAAGCAGAAACAACAAAAGGTAGAAAAAAAAAAATTTGTTGCTCTATGTAGAATCAAAGTTTATACATAGGAAATGGAAATAAGGCAGTTTTTTGAGACTAAACCCCTTTCCTCAGGTCAGGACAGGATACCATAACAGCTTTATACTGTACTGTCTTGAAGAAAGATATGGTCTCTGAAAGCTAATTGAAAAATGGATTAGTCCAATAAAATGGTATTTTCTTATTTCTCATTATTTGTTTTATTTCTATTTGTTAATTTGTAAAGTGGTGATTGTTCTATATCAGTTTTTTCAAATTTACATCTACTGTCTTTATATTTTGCACAGTAATGGGGGGGGCATGTGTCACTGTTTCTGTGGTGTTGCATTGTATGCAGTCTGGTTTCTTGGTTCAGTTTAACTTTTGTCTACATATTTCTATTTTTAGTTTGTGATTATTCCATATTGGGTGAGGGTGTATCTGTTCTGTGTGTATAAAAAAGACATGGCTTTCTGTTACCAATGACTGTACAGGATCAATTGACTGTGCAGGATCTGGCTTTAGTTTTACAATGCGTGTGTTGGTGTTCTAGTACTCACTGCAGTGTTTAAGATGCTGCCTTTTCCTAGGTGCACCCTTGTTGTGTGACTCATGGATTATTACTAAAAATATATTTTTATATAGAGAAGGATTTAAAAAAATGATCAGCACTGGCTGTCATATATACTAGGTATGCCACAGGATTTAATGACCCTATTCTTACTTTACTGTTAACGTAAGCGTTGTCCCCCCACTACCACCACACACACACCCACTATAAAGAATTAAATTAAAGTTGTATTAAGAAGCAGCTTTCAAATGACATTATAAGCAAATAAAAATAAAATATTTTTAATACATTGCTAATTATTACCTGCATCTTTACCTAAACTGTTTTGCCCTAGCTCTCACTTTGATCTTAATCTGCTACTTTATTATTTTGCTGTAGTGCAATCACACAGGTCTCCTTCAAGGCTCAGTAACACCTCTCCATAAATTATGTGGAAGAGGTCTTGAAGTGGGGATTGCATCTATTTCATATCCTCAGTGAGACCTCAGGAAGGAACCTAGTGATCAAAACATTATTAGAGGTGCTGTAGAGCTGTTTCTTGTATGACTGGATGAGCTATATTTATCTTTTTTTCTTAGTTTTTTAAATTCATGCAGAAATAAATGGCTAGATTGAACCCAATGACTTCATTAATGCATTTCCCTTTTTTAAACCTCTATACCAGTGGTTCCCAAACCTGTCCTGGGGGACCCCCAGCCAGTCAGGTTTTCAAGATATCTCTAATGAATATGTCTCTGACAGGTTGAGAAAACTGAAGAGGAGTTATGTTGAGAGGTACCAAGCTGTCAGGTGTAGAGACGGCAGGTTGGGATGAAGCAGAGACCCCTGACTCTGTGTAAGCAGAGAAGGAAAAATTGGTAGAAGGTATGGCTCCCTGCTGCTGAGTTGAAGTAGAAGGGAGTACCAAGATTGTCTCGGCCACCGAGGAGCAATTAGAATCATGGTGGCATGATCGTTCTTCAACTTGACCAGAGTCTTGAGAATGAGAGAGAATGCATAGAGGAAGAGATTCGTCCATTCCAGAAGAAAAGCATCTGCCTCGAGGCGATGAGAATAGTATATCCTAGAGCAGAACTGAGGCAGTTTGTAGTTGTGGGGAGCTGCAAAGAGGTCTATCTGAGGTGTTCCCCACTGTGAAAAAAAGAGGCCAGGAATGGAGTGTCCATTCGTGAGGTTGCAGAAGACGACTCAAGTTGTCCGCCAAGCAATTCTTCGCCCCTTGGATGTAGACAGCTTTGAGGAAGGTGTTATGGCAGATTGCCCAGTCCCAAACCTTCAGAGCTTCTTGACAAAGGGAGGCAGATCCCGTCCCTCCCTGTTTGTTGACATAATACATGGCGATTTGGTTGTCCGTCCGAATGAGGACTACCTGGTCGTGAAGATGTTGAAAAGCGTTAAAAGCCTTGAAGATCACTCTGAGTTCCAACAGATTGATGTGACCCTGACAATTCGTACTGGTCCAGTGGCCTTGTGTACGGAGACCATCGAGATGAGCGCCCCAAGCTTAGGTTGAAGAATCTGTTGTGAAGACCTTCTGATGAGGAGGCGTTTGAAAAAGCAAGCCTCTGGAGAGATTGGAAGAGAGCATCCACCAACGGAGAGACAGCTTCAAAGAAGGAGTGACTGTTATGTGTCGAGAAAGTGGGTCGCAAACCTGCGTCCATTGAGAAGCCAGGGTCCACTCAGGAATTCTGAGGTGAAGTCTGGCAAAAGGAGTCATGTGTACTGTAGTACCTAGTAGTACCATCATATGTCTCGCTGAGATGGAAGAGCAGGAAGACACTGTATGGCAGAGTTGAAGGAGAGCTTCCAGACGTTGTTGTGGAAGGAATGCTCTGACTTGCATAGTATCCAGAACAGCTCTGATGAATTGTAGATTCTGTGAGGGTTGTAGTTGGGATTTGGGAAAGTTGATCCCAGACTTTGTAGGAAACAAGTAGTCCGTTGGGTCACTACAATAGCCCCCTCATATGTGGAATCTTTGATGAGCCAGTCGTCTAGGTAGGGAAATACCTGAAGACCATGGTTCCTTAGAACTGCTGCTACCACTATGAGGCACTTGGTGAACACTCTGGGGGAGGAAGCGAGGCCAAAGGATAGCACTCTGTAGTGATAATGTAGATTCCCCACCCGAAATCTGAGATATTGACGGGAGGCCGGATGAATGGGAATATGAGTGTGGGCCTCCTTGAGATCCAGAGAGCACAACCAGTCGTTCTGCTCGAGAAGGGGATAAAGGGATGCCAGGGACAACATTCAAAATTTTTCTTTGACCAAAAATTTGTTGAGAGCCCTGAGATCCAGAATGGGCCGCAGATTACCCGTCTTCTTCGGAACAAGGAAGTAACAGGAGTAAAACCCCCTGTTCTGCTGTTCCAAAGGAACTGGTTCGATGGCATGGAGACAAAGAAGAGCTTGAGCTTCCTGAAGAAGAAGGGTGGTCTGGGATGGACTGGAAGGAAACTCTCTTGGAGGAAGCTCTGGTGGAACTTGAGTGAAATGAAGAGAGTATCCTTCCCTGATGATGGACAGCACCCAGAGGTCAGATGTAATTGTCATCCATAGGTGGTAAAAATGATGGAGACGACCTTCTATAGGGGGAAGAGAAGTCAGAGACGGAACAATGGAGGTTATGCTCTGCTGTAAACAGTCAAAAAGGCTGTGAAGCCTTAGGTGTAGCAGAAAGTTGAGATTTTTGTTGCTTCTAAGGCTGCTGTGTCTTAGGAGGAAGGCGAGTGTAAGGAGCTGCCCTCGGAGCAAAACGCTTCTGGTAAATGGGAGGACGACGTGTAGACTTGGCAGCAGTTGGCTTTGGCTTAGGTTTGACAATAGAAGCAAAATATTTTTTTATTTTCAGACAACTTCTTGGTGGCTGCCTCGATAGATTCATCGAAGAGGTCATTGCGTGCACAAGGAATATTAGCCAAGCGGTCCTTAAGATTAGGGTCCATGTCAATGGTACAAAGCCAGGCAAAGCGACGCAATGCTACAGAGCAAGCAGCCGCCCGGGCAGACAACTCAAAGGCATTATAAGATGACTGTAGTCTGAGTTGTGATAGAGAAGCGATGACTTCCTGAAATTCAAAGTGTTTTTGAATGTCTAAGTAGGTAAGAAATTTAGGCAAAAGAGCAATGAGGAACTCAAAATAGGTGACAAAATGGAAATTATAATTGAGGACTTTAGAGGACATCATGGCATTTTGATAGATGTGACGTCCAAATTTGTCCATAGTTTTTCCTTCTCTTCCAGGAGGAACTGTGGCATAAACCTTGGAAGGATGGGACCTCTTCAAGGAGGATTCCACAAATAGGGATTGATGAGATAACTGTGAATTATCAAATCCCTTACAATGGAGAGTTTTGTAACTGGAGTCTAATTTTCCTGGAACAGCTGGAATTGCATAAGGAGTCTCCAGGCATCTGGTAAAAGTTTGAGACAAAAGCTTGTGAATAGGAAGCTTAAGTGACTCTGCCAGAGGTTGAGGAAGATGCATGACTTCAAGATACTCCTTAGAGTATTTGGAACCAGCATCCAGTTGAAGGTCTAAGTCCACAGCCATCTGACAAAGAAAAGATGAGAAAGATAGCTGATCCGGTAATGCTTTGCCTCGAGAAGGACTTGAGGTTGTCGAGGCAGCATGGGTCAAAGATGAAGCTTCGGCTGGAAAAAAGGCCTCAAAAGAATAAGGAGACTTGGACGAGGCTCTGGAAGCTGCTGAGTCCTCGAGGTGTGGAAGTGGAGACCTCGAATGAGGAGTTGGCGGTCTAGAAGTAGGTGTAGATCGAGGCTTAATTGAAGGACGTTCCTTAGAAGAAGAACTATGCCTGGAAGGATGCCTCGATGAAGATCTCGATTGTCGTTGAGAACGGTGCTCAGAAGCAGATCTCGAAGATAGAAGAGACTTTGCCTCAAATTCAGAAGCAGCCGATGCCACCAAAAAATGGATAGGGCTGGAGGCTGTGGATCGAAGTTCCAGAGACTTGATGGAGGAACCTCGATTCACTCCCAAAGACTATTCCTTTGATAGAGTGTGAGGATTCCTGCCGAGGCACTTGCAAAGAATCTGCTCCTTGCTTCACGTTCTTAGATGCCAGACCAGACACTCGCAGAGACTCTGCTCCCTGCATAGAGTGTGTAGACTCAGACTGAGGCATAGGAAGAGGCTCGACCTCGCGGGAGTCTGCAGAATGCCCAGGCTGGATTAGAGTAGCTAGCTTCGGTCCCATTTTGGTGAGGAACTGAAGAAATTGCTGCTCTAACATGGTTTGGAAATAAGCTGGCAAAGATGGATCCGTGTCTGAAAACCGGACCACCTGCCTTGGCAGTGGAAATGTGCTTCGACTTAGAAGTCTTAGGCACTTTAAGCACTACTGGTGGAACTGTCTGCTAAGCTATCTGACCTGAGGAAACAGGGAAAGATGTAGCAGACGTCGTCGAGGAAAGAGCCGCTGCAAACAAAGAAGATCTGATGAGGCTCGAAGTCAAAGCGGTGGAGGCAGGAGGACCCTCGTTTGAAGGCGAGACCGAGGTGGGCTTCGAAGTCGAAGACGTGGATGAATCCATCTGGAAGAGCTTTTCCACCGAAAGTTGACTACATTTAAGGGCTCGAGGTTGAAGAGTAGCACAGCGTTCGCACGACTTATGATGATGTTGTGGCCCAAGGCACTTGAGGCACCTGGTGTGAGGGTCCGTGAGAGAAATTGAGCGTTGACAATGGCTACACTTCTTAAAGCCTGTCGCTGGCCGGGACATAGAAGGAAAAACAGCCGCTGCAAGGTCGTGCGACCGAGTGGCCTGCCCCAGCAGCCGAATGGAATAACTTAATTTTTTTTTTTAACTCAAAATAAAATAAAGAACATACGGACAGCGATTCGTGAAGAAAAAAACACAAACTGCGGTGTAGAGAAGGCACGAAGTGAAAAGTTAAACGCGAAGAATCAAAGACGGACTTCTCGGCTCCGCGGAAAACTGAGAACTGAGGAGACGTGCCCTACGCTGGGCGGGAAGGCACTCGCGCATGCGCAGTGCGGTCGACTCGAAACTTCTAGTTTCTACAAGCAAGTCTGCATGCGAGGCTTCCGAATCCGGGCTCTGTCGATGACGTCACCCATATGTGAGAATAGGCTGCCTGCTTGTCCTGGGATAACTAAGAGTATACTTGGATCTGATAAGATCTTCAAAGTGAAAGGTAAAGCACTAGGCTTAATGAGAAGTCCTCTGCGGCAATATGTAATTAATTTTCATAAACTGCAATATATCCGAAACTGGAATACTAATGAGTAATAACTGCTTAACTTTTTATGCTTTACATAAACTGATCATTATAACAATTTACAGATGATAACTTTACTTGATAGTATAAATGTTAGTGTTTAGCCATCTAGACTACCGTCATGTATTCTACCTTGTTCTAGCAGCCTCTACACTGAAACTACTGCAAATGATTCAGAATACTGCTACTAGATTAATATTGGGCTCATATTGTAGTAGTTTATCACCCATGTGTAGTGTGTTCTACACTGGTCAATTTCCTATTGAGTACTGTACAAGCTTTGTTTTTATTATTCAAAAAGCTTTGCAAACTATGGCACCTTATTACCTCACCTTGGTGTTGAAGGTTTATCATCCACCAACGCGATTGCATTCAGAGGTAAATTGCATTAATCTGTGCCACTTCTCTTTTTCAGGGCCACATATGTGGAATCGTTGTCCAATAGCACTACGATCCTTGGCATCAATGTTTAGGAAGCAGCTGAAGGCATTTTTAATTACACAAGCATATGGTTAGACAGTGCTGTGAGCAGGTTTTGCCCCATTTTTTCTGTGTTTTGTCTTTAGTCCAGGCTTGTTCTTTGCCCATTTGTGTGAGCCTGGTGTTTAATTGTGCTTGATTTTATGCTTGCTGGGTTCTCATAATAATATGCAAAATATAAAGGCTATAAATAAACTACATACTTGACCTATATTTTCTTCCAATTGTAACATACCTGATGATGCATCAAGAAAAAAAAGAGACATTTCACATTGGTTATAAACAAGATATGCATATCATAAAGTGTATTTTTTTAAAGAAAACAAAGCAAAAACACTTCTATTACCACAGAATCTACTAAAAAAGTGGCACTGACAACAAAACTGGCATCATAGAATTTTGGCAGCATTTCCCAGAAGAAATCCTATTAGAAATAGCTCTGCCATGAATTGTGAATGGACCTGTTTCTCCTCCTCCATCTAATTTGTAAATTATTTGCTAGCAGCAAAAGCCATAGTGAACTTAAACATGTTTTTTTAAAAGCCTTTTTAATGCTTCATTCTGTACATTAGCTGTGTTCCTTTATGAATTTTAAACTTGGCAGTTTGGAGAAAATAGATACAGAATGTTCTAAACAAAATGGGGTTAATAATCAAAACAAGCGTCTAAGTGCCCTTTTGGCCTAAGTCCTTAAACGTTCAAAGCAAAAGCAGGGAAAGTATCCATAACCAAAACAAACGTCCTTGTTTTGATTATGGCCTGCCTCTACTAAACGCCCAGATCACCACTACGTCTAAAAGTACACCCCCAGGACGTCTACACTTTTTGGCCATAATGAACCAAAAAAACGCCTAGAAACATAGAAAGATGACGGCAGAAAAGGGCCACAGCCCATCAAGTCTGCCCACTCTTCTGACCCACCCCATCAAGTCTGAGTGCTAATGACCCAGATCCTTAGCTCGACCCCCATAGGGATCCCATGTGGATGTCCCATTTATTCTTAAAGTCGAGCACGCTGGTGGCCTTGACCACCTGCACCGGAAGTTTGTTCCAGTGATCTACAACCCTTTCTGTGAAGAAATACTTCCTGGTGTCACCATTAAATTTCCCTCCTCTGAGTTTGAGCGGGTGCCCCCTTGTGACCGAGGGTCCCCTGGGGAAGAATATATCGCTTTCCACCTCGACACGACCTGTGATGTACTTAAATATCTCAATCATGTCTCCCCTTTCTCTACGCTCCTCAAGAGAGTATAGCTGTAGTTTGCCCAGTCTTTCTTCGTATGAGAGACTCTTGAGTCCGGAGACCATTCTAGTGGCCATTCGCTGAACCGATTCAGCTCGAAGCACATCCTTTTGGTAGTGTGGTCTCCAAAATTGCACACAGTATTCCAGGTGAGGTCTCACCATGGTTCTGTAAAGCGGCATTATGACTTCAGGTTTGCGGCTGATGAAGCCTCTATTGATACATCCCAACATTTGCCTTGCCTTGGATGAGGCCTGCTCCACTTGTTTGGCAGCCTTCATATCTGCACTGACGATTACTCCCAAGTCCCGTTCTTCTGAAGTCCTAGTTAGTGTTTCTCCATTTAAGGTGTAAGTTTTGCATGGATTTCCGCAGCCGAGATGCATGACCTTACATTTCTTAGCGTCGAAGCCCAGCTGCCATGTCGAGGACCAGTTTTCCAACGTGATCAGATCCTGCACCATACTATCCTTGAGATTGCTTTCACTTACTATATTACACAGTTTGGTGTCGTCGGCGAACAGTGTTACTTTACCCTGAAGCCCTCGGGTCAAGTCCCTTATGAATATGTTGAAAAGGGATGGTCCCAGGACTGAGCCCTGCGGTACTCCGCTAGTCACCGCCGATGTCTCAGAGGGTGCCGTTGACCACCACCCTCTGAAGTCTTCCACTCAGCCAATCACTGACCCATGCAGTTAGCTTCTCGCCTAAACCCATCGATTTCATCTTGTTTAATAGTCTACGGTGTGGGACACTGTCAAACGCTTTGCTGAAATCCAAGTACACTATGTCCAAAGACTCTCCCGAGTCCAGCTTTCCTGTCACCCAATCAAAGAAGCTTATAAGCCTAAGCCCCAAACATCCAACAGAAGGGCTTTTAGGCAAAGGAGGAGCCAGTCCTTCGCCTAAAAGCTGGATTCTGTAACCGGTGTCTGTCAAAAACAACACCGGTTACAGAAACACGCCCCCCCCCCCACAACGATCCAGGCAGGAGGGTGCCCAAGCCCTCCTGCCATGTCGACCCGCGACCACCCCGGCCGACCCCATCTCTCCTGCCGCGGGTCGCGGCAGTTCGGGTAGAGGACTGATGGCATCGCGGTAGGGGAGATGAGGCATCTTGCGGTGGAGGGGTAGGCAGGTTGCATTTTCTGCATTTAGACGTGTTTTGACTTGGTCTAAGTCAAAAACGTATAAGTGCCGACTAGGCAACCTGCCTAAAGTTTTGGTTATACCTGTTGTACGCCTAGGTGTAAGTCGGCTCCCTTCCGCCTACCGCCCGCCCTTTCCCCTCCTCTAAACACACCTCTTTTCTCTCTGTGCGTCTAGAGGCAGGGGAAAGGCCTAAGTTGGTTTTACATACATCTAAAAACTAGCTTTGGTTATGGGTACTTGGACGATCAGGCGTTTTGATCGTCTAAGTAGCCATTTAGGACACTTTTTAGACTTTTTTTTCTTTTGATTATGCCCCTCCACGTCTACAATTAAAAATAATTGCATTTTTTAAAATTTCAATAAAAAAGAGATTATAATCTCTAATTTATCACTTTATAATATTACACAGGTTTGCAAATAATTTTTTTCAAGAGCTGTTTTGGTTATTCCACGTAATCTTTATGTTTTTTTGGTGCGCTGAATCCGAAAATGACCTATTTTGTCATAGGACATCATGTTTCCTAACAATTTAGGTTAAATAAGGCAATACCTCAAAATAAATGGAAATAGACTTCTAAAATTAAAGTTTTATTACAATTTTTTTCATGAAAAACCTTCTTTGAACTGAAATGAGCTCACCTACACACACTATACTCGATTCTTCTTCCCTGTGAAGTTCCTCTTGGTGCATTTACGCTTGTTAGTAGCATCTGGAATGTCTCTTTGAAGCATCTAACAGTAGTCTGCCATCATTGTAATGCTCCATTTTCCCTGGTATCTCCTTTCCATCTCTTTATAATGTCTTGATGGAATCATTCACTTTGTTCCTCACTCACTGTTCCCAAATTTTCAGGAAAGTAGTCAAGGTGGGATTGGAGGAAATGCACTTTCAAACTCATCAGGAAACCTCAAGCTTGAAATGCTTTCAGCATTCGTCCGACGATCTTTTTGTAGTGAGGATCTTTGTTATTGCCTAAAAATTTCTGTACGACTTCTTTAAATGCAATCCACCCTTCTTTTTGAGGATCCGTCATGGTATTGACAAACTCTTGATTAACTATAAGCCTTCTAATGTCTGGTCTAACGAACACATCTTCTTTTAATTTTGTCTCCAACAGCCCTGGAAACTTTGTGACCAAGTATTTGAAGCATTCTCCATCTCTTGGAAGTGATTTTATGAATTGCTTCATCAATCCCAATTTTATGTGGAGAGGTTTATGGGAAAGTACCAAAGTTTATCGGATGACATTTTTTTCACCGACTGTTAGCACCCTCGGCTGCCAACTCTTCTTGGTCCAGTGATTTTGCCGGTCTCGACTGTCCCAAAGACACAGAAAACAAGGGTATTTGGTATACCCAGTTTGTTGCCTGAGCAGCATGCACAAGACCTTCAAGTCCCTACACACTTGCCAACCATGGTCTTCATATTTAAGTTTACGAAGAACCAATTCCAAGTTCTCGTAGGTTTCCTTCAAGTGTACGGAATAACCTACAGGTATGGAAGTGTAAAAACCACTGTTGTGGAGTAAAACTGCTTTGAGATTTCTTTTTGAAGAATCTATAAAAAGACACCATTGCTTTAAATCATATTGGATTTTAAATTGACCCATCAGACCTTCGACATCGATGCAATAAACCAACTTGTCTTCCTGGGTGAAGTAAGGAACGAACTCCATTTCACGATGTCTGAACCATGAAGATGACACTCCTGGCAACAATAAATTCCTGCTTTTCAGCCTTGATCCGAGTAACTCAGCGGCATCTTTGGGAAGATTCAAGTCTCTTACCAAATCATTCATCTCCTCCCGAGAAAACAATTTTGGTCTTGTATCATCTTCAAAGTAAGAACTTGATTCATCTGGTTCAGGAATGACTTCACCTTCATCGGAGCTAAGTATCTCTTCCAAGGTAGCAAGGGACTTGGGTACTGGTATATCTGTGCCCTGGGGGATGGAACGAATTGCTGAGTGAAGACTGGGGTATGAAATGTAATGTTTCCATTTGGAATTAAATCCTTTCACGTTGCATGAACAAAAGTAACAGTCGTCACTATGGTTCTTTTGTTCTCGCCATACCATAGGAATCCCATAACGGAAAGATTTTTTCTTACCCTTAAACCAGTTTCGGAGGTCCTTAACACACTGTTTGCACATTTTATGAGGCACCCAAACTTTATCTTGATCTCCAATTTTTAGTCCAAAGTATGTGAAGTATACTTTTTTCACAAAGTCTGTAATATTCTGCTGTTGCTTCAACACTGTATATTCACCATAGATGAAACAGAAACTGTCTGGCAAATTAATACACTTTTGCAGAGCCATAACATAACGGCTGAAGAATGGCACGTGTGAACAGCCTAGAACCAAGAACCTGATGATGATTCATGCACAAGTGTGGACTGCAGGAGAGAGCAGCTCTTTGTCTTTATACGAGTCGTCACAGTGCTGGCCACGCCCCTCTGCACTGACTGGAGCTGCTGCCATCTGCCCTGAGTCTTCCTCCCACTGGATTCTTCTGGAAATATTAACCCCTTCTACCATTAAAAGCACAGACTCAGGGCTGAGGCTTACATATACAGCATGCTGCTGAGTATCCCAGTAGTCAGACATGTCACTCAGAGCAGCACTTGTAATCACCCCCTTTGCAGGGGTGAGGGGCAGAGATTGTTTACCTGTAAATAACAACAAAGAGCCAGAAGAGAACTAGGGAAATGAGGAAATATAATTTTTTTTTCCTAAAACTTGCTGACCATCAGAATTAGTGCTTTTTTTTTTCTTTTTTACCTAACTCGGACAACCCCTTTAAGGTTTTTTTGGCATTTTATATCTTAAATGCACTTATGTGAATTAATTAATAGTAATTTGGACTTTAAATTTGGTTAAAACCCATAATATAAAACAATTGATACATTTGAAGACAATTTTGCATTTTGTGGCAAATCATGATGTCTAGTTTTTTCAATATTTTGTTTTCAGCACACCAAAATACATAGAAATTAGATGAAAATAATCAGCTTTTTAGTCGCAGACTTATGTTATCAATGAAAATTTACATTAACTTTTTTGTATACCTATTGCAATTCTTCTCGCTGTGGCATTCCGTGTGGGTTTTTCAGGCTCAAGTACCCAAGTCTCCTCATCAATTTCATCCATAACATCCCAAAATTCCTTCATGGAGTCTAATGCTGCCAAGAACTGCTTCTGAATATTTATTAAAGAGCTCTATAAAAGAATTAAACAAGTTATACACCACCGTCTCAATAGTAGCAATGAAGAACTACTTTTAAAAGAATGTCAGTTAAGTGTTGAATCTAATTCATAACACTGACCAACACTCATTTTGGTACCTCAAATGTTAAGACCTTTTTTCTGGGCATATTTTTGCCTGCTGATTCCAAAAATGGAACCAGTTTTCTCCTATCAGCTCTAGATTTTAAGATAAAGAACATGTGTCATATAACATTCTTTATTTGCCCATTTAAAAAAATCAGGATATTTTAATGTAGTGTTTAAATTAATCTTTTAAGCATGAAAGAAAAATTAAAAATTAAAAGAAAAGTGTACAACATGAAAATCTACTTATTTCATATGAAAAGCACAAGTTTATAATACAAACTTTCCAGTCATTCGACACACAAGAAGCTCCTTTTGTAAGACTTCCAAGAGTGAGATCTCCCAGGACAATCGATTTCAACAACAGTCTGCTATAATGTGTGCATCCCATCTTCCTTGGTATCTGGCTTCTATTGTTTTTATGTCTTGGTGAAATCTTTCACCTTGCTCTTCGCTTAAGTCACCAAGGTTCTCTGGAAATTGATCTAAGTGACTGTGCAGATAATGGACTTTAACACTCATGTTACAACCAAGCCTGTTGAAATGAAAGAACATATCCTCTAATTGTGTGTAGTTGTCTGTCTTCTTGTTGTCAAGAAAGTTTTTCACAACAAAAACAAATGAAGACCAGGCACATTTATCAATTTCATTCATTGACGAGTTTGTTGAAAGGGGTCCGTTGATAAGCATAGATTGGATTTGAATCATCCAGACTCTGTGTGAACACCTTTTTGCTGCATCCTACCCACATAACCTGTGGAAGAAATTCCTGCTGCAGATCAGTTTTTGTTTCTTTCTTTGCTTTGAGTTTTTGGAAGGACATATGTTATATAGCTATTAGAGTGAATATGCTATTTATATGCTAAATAATTTTACTCAAGTAAGGAGTTTTTCTAGACCGAAGATATGTCTGCACCTTCAAATTTCTTTTTGAAGTTGTCTTGTCCGGAGGATTAAAGCTTTTAGTAAATCCACCGTGACGCTAAGGTCTTTTCTCCATTTTTAAATATTAAACCTGTGGCACTTCTTTCCCATTGTTATGTGGTACCTGAATGCATGTCATTGTTGAAGCAATAAAATGTGGGTCATTTATAAGTTGTCTGATCTGTGGGCCATCGAAAATTCCTGTCTTCAGTTTTACCATGGTTAAGTCCAGGTAACATATGGGCAACGGGACAATCACGCGCCAGACACCAGCACGCCGACAATCGAGCACTGACAATTCGGCGCAAGACACAAGCATGCTGAGGAAAAACTTAGTTTTAAAGAGCTCCAACGGGGGGTATGTATACTGTTCGTGCTGCCGTTGGGGTGTGTGTGGGGGGGTGCAACCCCCCCATTATAGAGAAAACTGAACTTTTCCTGAAAAAAATCAGAACAAGTTCAATTTTCTCTATAATGGAGGGTTCCAACCCCCCCAACCCAACAGCAGCGTGAATACTATGCAGTAAAGTGTGTGTGTGTGTGTGTGGGGGGGGGGGTTCTCCTCTCACACCCCGCTTCGGAGCTCTTTAAACTAAGTTTTCCCACTGGTGTCTTGCACGTGACTGACTATGAACCAACATATGAGCTATGTATTCAATGCACGAACTGTCTTTATTCAAAGCATTTACATTGTTTCATCAGGCCTAGCTTTATATGTAGTGGTGGCAGTATAATTCTATCTTGTGCTACACCATCTAAAACTGAATATGGCTTAAACTAAGCTGCTTATCTTTCCACCTAAACCCACCTCCCCCTTCCTCCATTCTCTATTTCTGTGGATAACACTCTCATCTTCTTTCTCTTGTTGGCTCACAACCTCAGGGTCATCTTTGACTCCTCTCCTTTCCAAAAAACTACTAAAGCCTGTCGCTTTTTCCTCTATATTACCAAAATCCAACCTCTCCTTTCTGAGCACACTACTAAAACCCTTATCCACACTTTCATCCCCTCTCACTTAGATTACTTCAACTTGCTTTTCTCATGTCTTTCACTCAATTCTCTCTCTCCCCTTCAATCCATTCAAAATTCTGCTACACAACTTATATTCTGCCAGAGCCGCCATGCTCGCATTACCCCTCTTCTCAAGTCACTTCATTGGCTCCCCAGCCCCTCAATCTCTCCCCTCACTTATCTCCCCCTATGAACTCTGTTCATCAGGTAAGTCACTCTTATCCATATCTTTCTCCTCCACTGCCAACTCCAAACTCCATCCCTTCTATCTTGCTATACCGTATGCCTGGAACAAACTGCCTGAGTCGATTTGTCAAGCTCCGTCTAGCAGTATTTAAATCTAAGCTAAAAGCCCACTTTTTCGAGGCTGCTTTCAACTCCTAACTCCCACTCATCACAAGATTCCTATGTCCATCCTATCATTCTCTCTACAAGAAACTTCCCAACCCCTATCTCTCCCATATGTTCTGTCTGTTCTAATTAGACTGTAAGCTCTTCTGAGCATGGACCATCTATGACATATGCCTTTCAGTACTTTAGAAATGATAAGTAAATGGACACTCATGTGCTGGTTAAATCCAGCATGAACATCCATTTTACAAACTGAAACATAGCCCAGACTCTGAAATAAAATGAAGTTTTTAATGACCTTCCAAAATAAACTAGCAAATTCTTGGTTCTGCATAAGCAACCTGTGGACATCCAGCCTATGGAACTTCTGTGCAGAATCCTAGTCTCCCCATCCCAAAAATGCTGGGAATGACACCACCTGATTTACATGAAAGGGAACAACCACCTTCTGCACAATAGATGGAACTGTAATAAATAATAAATAAGTCGTGTCTTTGTTCAATAAATAAGTAATAATGGATAAATAAATAGTATGTCCATTCACGCAAGTAAGCAATCAAATGAAAAGATGACTTAGCTCATGTGTTGAAAGTATCTCCATGAAACTTGGCTCTTCGTAATCAGACTGTCTCCTCTCAACAGGTCCTGTTTTGATATTTTTCGTCAGGAGGGAGAAATCAGAACTGTAAAATTCCGCGGCAGTGGCTCAGAGTATACGCAATCACTGGCACATCCGCTAATTACATCCAGTGTTTAAAGATAATCCTTGTATTACTTTTACTAGGGGGAAGAATTTGTCTGAACACCTGGTTTCCTCTGATTTTGGAATGAAAACTTATTCCCCCAAAAGAAGAGGTTTTCATTTCCCTTGTGGCCACTGCACTATGTGTCATACTTCTCACCAAGGAGACTCATGGACCCATCCGAGTTCCAAGCAGACGTATGTCCTTAAGTCTATTAGATCCTGTGACTCTACTTATGTAGTATATGTGATATCCTGCCCTTGTGATCTCATCTATGTGGGTTGTACAACCAGGGCAGTGAGAGTCAGACTTATTGAACATCGGAGCTGTCTTAATAAGGGTAAATTAACCGCTCCAATGGTATCTCATAACTTGGAACATCATCATTCTTTTGCTCATCTAAAGTAGGGTGTTCTTGAACAAATTCCTAGCAATTTTAGTGGAGATAGGAATACTTACCTTTTACAAAGAGAAAACTTCTGGATCTTCCACCTAAAAGCATTTTTTTCCCTCAAGGTTTAAAGTGTGGACAAATACTTCACATAATATTATCCCTGGCGACATTCCATTCCATGTTTTTGTGTGTGTATGGGTGTTGCTACTTTGGTCATCTGTGACGTCATCACGGCTTTGTGTTGCCATGGGCGAGGCCTTCCGTTTGTTTAAAAAGAACCCTCCCAGTATGCTTGCAAATTTCAGCGCGACTGAGCCGCTGTTTCTGGTGAGAGGTTTACTATACGATAATAACTGCATTTCCAGCTCTAGGACCGGAGAATTTTACAGTTCTGATTTCTCCCTCCTGACAAAGAATATCGAAACAGGACCTGTCGAGAGGAGACACAGTCTGCTTACGAAGAGCCAAGTTTCGTGGAGATACTTTCAACACATGAGCTAAGTCATCTTTTCATTTGATTGCTTACTTGCGTGAATGGACATACTATTTATTTATCCATTATTACTTATTTATTGAACAAAGACACGACTTATTTATTATTTATTTATTCATAACATTGGATATCACATTGTACTTGTATTGGAGATGGATTTTTAATTGAATTTTTACATGGATTCCTTGATTTTTTTCTTATGATTTTTGGGACTTTTTTCTCATTTACGGTTTCACATGTGGGGATATTTAGATTTTGAAATTTTGGGTTCTTTTTTACAACATTTTGTATAATTTTTGTATTTTTTCTTGGTTTCCATATTGGATGCACATTTGCACATTATATTTATTAATCTAAAGGTTACATGATGTACGGGGCAGGATTTATTTAGACATTGTTCTAAGTGCTTGTTCACTCATAAATACCTGCCCGGGGCTGCTGGTTATTCGGAGGGAAATTTAAGCCCGTACTGAAACCTTTTAGTTAATTTCTTTTACGTTTTGGAATATTTGTTGGATTTTTTTAAAGTGCTATGTGCCTCCAACGGTGATTTATTGTTTGTTGGTAAATTCTTTTTTGGTTTTTTGAGGCCTATGAAGTAGAGAATGACATGGGGACAAAGTTTTGTCCATCCCCACAGGAACTCATTTTCCTGTCCCGGTGAGTTCTCTTCCTGTCCCTGCAAGCTCTGTCCTCATCTGCACAAGCCTCAAACACTTTAAAATCATAAGTGTTCGAGGCTTGTGCAGTTAAGGCAGAGCTTACAGGAATGGGGCAGGGACAAAACTCAAGTGGATGGGTCAGGAAAATTGAGTTCCTGTGGGGGTGGAGAAACATTTGTCCCCATGTCATTTTCTAGTTTGAAGCCCAGCAACTTTTTATTTTTTTTTTAAGATACCTCATCTCAAAAGCCAGGCTGTAAACCAGAAAGGATCTCTCTCTTCCATCATGACTTGGCTACTCTCAACAGACCCTTTCCATGAAGACGGGGTTCTGCCACCAGATGAACAAGATTTGCATATCACAGGTATTGGGGTCAGTCTGGAGCAAGGAGGATAATGTGAAATTGATGTTTGACTATTCTCTGGTATACCATGCCAATCAAGGGTCAGGCAGAAATCATGTGGTGAGTCTCCTGCTCGGGCTGCCAAGCTGACTCCTTCCGGTGACTAAATAGGGCACACTTTCATTCCATCACAAAACTGTCAAGTTGCAGTGTGGTGGGTCCAATCGCTGCACGGCTGTAGATTCAACTCCTACTCCTTTAGATCTAAGGCATTCTGATTGAGGATGGCATTCTGAAGGTTTCTATCCTCACTATGTGTACTGACAAGATCTGCAAAGCCGGCTTCCAGTGTCACTGCTGCACTCCTGGTTCCTCCTTGCCTTTTAGTGTAAGCCACCACTGTGGTTTTGTCAGACAAAACCACTGTAGTACTAAATAAATGGCCTTGGTTTCCAAGTGGTTGATGGACCAAACTGCTTCAAATGGTGTTCACTGACCCTAAGGGAGAAGGCCAAGGAAATGAGTTCCTCAATGTGTGAGACTTGCACTGATAGTCACCAGCATCTCGAGCAAAAGGCCAGATTTGTCCCACCAATCCACATGCTGCTAACTGCTCTAGAAATAGGAATCTGAGCACTGAACTCCTAAAAGCAGGGGGTCCAGCGAGACCACAATATCTCTGGGAAGGGCATATGTTGTTCTTTTAAACTTCCTCCTTTTCTTACTGACTGCATCAGTTACTATTAAGAGACATGAATATAAATCCTTTCCCATTTTAATTTATAGTTCCTTTCTTATTTCTGTGAACCACATTGATCCATTTCAGAAAAAGCAGTATAGCAAGTGCTTGAATAAACAAACATGTGGACCCTTACCCATAATTCCACTTTGAGTTGTTCCTATGGGTCCAAGAAACTGGAGGTAGTCTCAAGCTCAAGGAGCTTCCTGCACACAGAGCCCTCTTCTGGTATTGCAACTTGAGCATCCTTTCCACCAGGAGGAACATGGACCCCTACCTGGTGTCAAAGTGCATTCTGAGTATCCTAACACCTATGAAGGCACCAACTGGCTCCTGGCATAATTCATCACCGAGCTGAAGAGCTTCAAATGGTGAAATACTACCTACTTCCCTAAAATCTAGTCTAGCAGATTGAAAAAAAAGAACACAAGGGGGCAAATTCTATAAATGGTGTCCCGATTGTAGGCAGCGGTAGGCATCCTACCACTGTCTAACCAGTCAATCGGGACGCACGTTAAAAAAACCCAAAACACCCCGAAGCAGCCTGCCTACATTGAAGGTGTCTTCGTGAGCCTAGACTAGGCGTGGGTGTGGTTTTGCCCATAAGTGGCCTTAGGTGGCTCTAGGCGTCTCCCTAGGGCAGTGAAAGGCGCCTAAAATTTCAAAAAGACGCGGCCACTGAACTATTGGGCAAGGGAATCTCTCTGCCATGATCAGTTTAGCGGACGCAGCATGGAATCCGTCCTACCGCGAAGTCAGCTGGCAGGAGGGATATCCAATCCCTCCTGCCGCAAATCCTGAAATAATCCTCAGCAGGAGGGATGCCCAGTCCTTCCTGCTGGAACCCCCGAAGCCACCCCCAAATGTCCATGGCAGGAAGAGTGCCCAATTCCTCCTGCCGCCACTCCCCCAAGACATCCATTGGCAGGATGTTTATTGTGTTATCAAATTACACCATTTTTGAAGCAACTCCATTGGTTGTCAATTGCTTAGCACATTCATTTTAAGATTTTAACACTGATTTTTAAAATTTTACAGAATCAGCAGCCTTTGTGTTTGGGCACGACACTAAGAGTGCATGTTCCTAGGCATCCATTGTAATCTAGCAATCTGGCTTTACTTGATATCCAAAGTTACAAACAGAACCAACTTGATATGTGCACAGACTCAATTTTTAAGGTGGCTGATCCTTCATTATGGAATGCTCTGCAGAAGGAATTGAGGGTTATTAATTATTTGTTGGCATTTAGGAAGCAACAGAAGGCACATTTATTTTCTCAAGCATTTCCTCAAATTTATTTTAAGATGTATTTAGGAAATGATTGAAGGCACATTTTTACGTTTTCGGGCATTTTCTTGAATTTATATTAAGATTTTTATATTATGTTTTTGTTTGTTTTTGTTTTATGACTGTAATTTAAACTGTGTATGTATTTTATAAACCACTCAGATTTGTAGATGTACGGTATATAAGAAATTTCTAAATAAATAAAATTCTGTTCATCCTTAGAGAAAAAAAAAGTGTTTTAGTCTGAAAATGGAAACTTTTATTTCTGTATTCTAGTTTCCACCTGATCTTTTTGGCTTCAAGCTCAATCAAAATCAAGGCTGGGATTTGGCATTATAAATCTTCTACTATAAGTACCTGAGAATTCCATCCACCCTCCACAGTCAAATCCCTTCTAACTTATTTATACAGAATGACTATTGCAACTGTCAGCTTGGACAGGGCTCCTTCAGGTGGCCAACAGATAAAAACAGTGATGGCAAAAGCTAGAAGTGCATAGGGAGAGGAACAACCAGCAGAAAAAAAGGTTGTGACAATGCCTCTATATAAGTCTCTGGTGAGACTTCATTTACAGTACTGTGTACAATTCTAGAGACTGCACCTTCAAAAATAAACAGGATGGAATCAGTACAGAAGGCGACTTCTAAAACAGTCAACTGTCTTCGACATAGTCATAAAGCATATGGGGATAGACAAAGATTTCAATATGTATACTTTAGTAGAAAGGCAGTCAAAGGAAGATATAAGAACATAAGCAATGCCTCTGCTGGGTCAGACCTGAGTTCCATCGTGCCCAGCAGTCCGCTCACGCGGCGGCCCAACAGGTCCAGAACCTGTGCAGTAATCCTCTATCTATACTCTTCTATCCCCTTTTCCAGCAGGAAATTGTCCAATCTTTTCTTGAACCCCAGTACCGTACTCTGCCCTATTACGCACTCTGGAAGTGCATTCCAGGTGTCGTCCACACGTTGGGTAAAGAAGAACTTCCTAGCATTCGTTTTGAATCTGTCCCCTTTCAACTTTTCTGAATGCCCTCTTGTTCTTTTATTATTCAAAAGTTTGAAGAATCTGTCCTTCTCTACTCTCTCTATGCCCTTCATGATCTTGTAAGGCTCTATCATATCCCCTCTAAGTCTCCTTTTCTCCAGGGAAAAGAGACCCAGTTTCTCCAATCTCTCAGCGTTATGAAAGGTTTTCCATCCCCTTTATCAGACGCGTCATTCTCCTCTGAACCCTCTCGAGTAACGCCAAGATATGATGAAGGTGAGTCTCTTTCAAATGAAAGGAAGCTCTGGAAAGAGGGGCATAGGATGAAGGTGAAAAGCGACTGACCCAGGAATGATTTAAGAAAATACTTCTTCACGGACAGAAGGATGAATTCAGGGAGACAGACTGAATTTAAGAAAGCTTGGGACAAGTACATAGGATCTTTAAGAGTGAGGAAGACAAGCAGGTGCAGGAAGAACAGGGCGGGGAGTCTAGAATGTCTCACCTATCTACTGAAAAAGAGCTTACCAAGGTAAGTACCTAATCTCCTTTTCCAGTGCAATAGGTGAGACATTCTAGACAGCTGGGACGTATAAAAGCAGTCCCCCAAATAGCTAGGGTGGGCTTGCTGTGCCGGCCTTTAGGACAGAGGACCCAAAAGTGGAGTCCTGTCTTGCAGCTATATCCAGTACAACTTGCTCCAAAAAAAAGTTTGCCACAGAAACTTGAAAGAGCCCAACAACAAGGCAAAAAATAGTCAAGGGTTCCGTGAGTGATTGCAGGACAGCAAAAACACCAATACTCAACGCAAACCAACACTAAAAAATTAATGTAATAATGGTGATAGGTATCCTCAGTGCGCAGGTTCAGCGACGGGAGCGAAATCCAAATAAATGTGGCATAATGGAGGTTAACTTTTATTACATACAGAGACCATATCAGATTGGTTTTACTTTTATTAATGTTTTCATATTTTTATTTAAAAAATAACATGCACAATGCAGCCATAGAATAGCAAAGATTCTGATTTACAGCTATCTTCTTTTGAAGCTGACTTTAGGATAACTTGGGTTTCATGGCTTCACTTACTTTAGTCCTCATATATGTAAGTGGTACACAGAGAGCCAACCGGGTGATTATTTATCTGAAATCTTTACATGCATCATTGTGTTAGCTTGCATATTATGCTAATCATCAACTGAATGACAAACTTTATTTTCTTAATTGAAATAAAACATATAACTTAAATAATAAATCTTGTAGAACTAGTCATTGAGAAGCACTTTGCATATATTTGGCAAATACAGCAACACAAGCAGCAGCAGCATTGCCCTTAGTGCTGACTTCCTACCATTCAAAATGTCTCCTCTGAGCCAGAACACACTGGCTGTTGTTGATCATGCTGTGAGACACCTGCACTGGCTACTAGGCTTGTCATGACGCACAAAACCCTACCATCTTCAGCTTGACATTGTGCAAGTTATAATTATTCATCCCAATGAATATGTCAGACCAGCAGCAGCAGACCCCTCATCAGAGCAAAAGAAAAATACATCAAAACATTATCAACCCAGCAGGAAGACAGGGACCATAAGGAAAATTACCCATTTTTAATATGGATGCCACAAAGCAATGCCTATTATTTCACAAAAAAAGAATGAAAATAAAGATCGTCTAAGTTTGAAGTCCTCAAGCACTAAAACGGAACTTGAAGCACACAAAAGAACAGACAAAAAAAAAATCAATTGCCAGAAATCAGTACTGCTTTTTTAAAATACTTTCTTTCTGCATTTTATGTAATTTAGTTAAGATTGTTGCTTCTTTGTCTTCTAATTCTGCTATATAAACTGTCTTCTTCACTGAGATAATATTAAAACATGAAGTACTTTCAACTTCATATTCATAATCATTGCTTTGTAAAATAAATATTTTAAATTAGTTTGACATAGCCAGTATCACTCTTTCAGAATGACTGATAGAAAGGTATTGATGGTTATAAACGACAGCTTGTCCACTAAGATAACATACAGAAAAAGGATGATAGCCTCTAGCCATCAAAAATGACAAAACAGAACAAAGATGTTTGGTGAAGTATTTCTAGATTGTGGGATCATACTCAATATAGACAGTTTAACATACACTAATTTTACTATTTCAAATTGTAAAAGCTATCTTTAAGCAGATTCATCACAGGCATAAAGCAACAGTTCTCAAACCAGTTCTAGGGGGAGTGCCAGACAGTCATCTTTTCAGGATATCTGCAATGAATATGTATGAGATAAATTTGCATGCACCAAATATGGTGTTTGCTAATCTGTCTCATGCATGTTCATTATGGATACCCTGAAAACTTTACTGGCCGATGTACCCACAGGTCAGGTATAAAAATCAGAGATTTCAAGGAAGGAATTCTACTCACTAGGCAAGGTAGCCTAGTAGCCTAAAGGTATCTGGGTAAGCCCACAGTCAGCTGGGTTTTTAGAATATCCACAATAAATAAATGATAAAAATTTGCACACATTGGCTTTCCAATGAACATGTATTCACTAAGCACTATGGAATTACTAGGTGAGGTGTGGTAAGCTCTGCTCTGTTGCTTGATTTATATAAAATCATTTAGCCTTGGTTATAAAAACAGATATTTGGAGGGGACACTAATGAGCCCAAACAAGATGGAAACTTAACCACTTAACCGACTTGAGCTGCACGAGGGTCCGCAGAATCAGAGGAAACGGAGGGAACGCGTAGAGCAGGGCTGCCCAAGTCCGGTCCTCAAGATCTACTGGCAGGCCAGGTTTTCAGGATATCCACAATGAACATGCACGAGAGAGATTTGCATACCAAGAAGGCAGTGCAGGCAAATCTCTCTCATGCATATTCATTGTGGATATCCTGAAAACCTGGCCTGCCAGTAGATCTTGAGGACCTGACTTGGGCAGCCCTGGCGTAGAGGAACCGGCCCGTCCAATCCAGAAGGAAAGCATCCTCCTCGAGATGGTCCAGGGAGTAAATTCTGGAACAGAAAAGAGGAAACCTGTGAATGAGGGGCGAGGCGAATAGATCTACTTGTGGCGTCCCCCAGTGAGCAAACACCCAATGCAGAATCGAGGCATGAAGCGACCATTCGTGGGGCTGGAGAAGACGACTCAGCCTGTCCGCAAGGCAGTTGTGCTCTCCCTGGATGTAGACCGCTCGAAGGAAGATGTTGTGAAGTATCGCCCATCCCAAATTCGAAGAGCCTCCCGGCAAAGAGACAGGGAACCCGTACCCCCCTGTTTGTTTACATAATACATCGCCACCTGGTTGTCTGTGCGCACCAGGACCACCTGATCCCGAAGCGAATGCCGAAAGGCGACCAGGGCATTGTAAATGGCCCGAAGCTCCAGCAGATTGATGTGGCAGCGACGGTCGGTGCTTGACCAAAGACCCTGGGTACGGAGGCTGTCGAGGTGAGCCCCCCAGGCATATGCAGAGGAGTCCGTCGTCAGGACCTTCCGCGGCGGGGGCGTGAAAAAGAGAAAACCTCTCGAAAGATTTGAAGAGAGTGTCCACCAACGGAGCGAATGCCTCAAGGAGGGAGCCACCGCAATGCGTTCAGAGGCGGGATCCCGGTCCTGCCTCCACTCGGACGCCAGAGTCCACTGAGGTATTCGGAGGTGAAGTCTGGCAAAAGGAGTCACATGAACGGTGGAGGCCATGTGTCTCAACAGGATCATCTACTGCTTGACGGAGGCTGTGGACTGAAGGGAGACCTGCCAGCAGAGGTGGATGAGGGCGGCCTGCCAAGGCTGAGGCAGAAACGATCGGAGGCAAACCGTGTCCAGCACTGCCCCAATGAACTGCAGAGATTGAGAGGGGCACAACTGGGACTTGGGAAAGTTGACCTCGAAGCCCAGGCGCTGAAGGAAGATAATAGTTTGTCGGGTCGCTGAGATAACCCCCCTCCATGACGGTGCTTTGATAAGCCAATCATCGAGGTACAGGAACACCTGAAGACCCTGGGACCACAGGGCAGCCGCCACCACCACGAGGCATTTGGTAAAGACTCAGGGGGACGAAGCGAGCCCAAACGGGAGCACCCGATACTGCAGGTGAAGGTCCCCCACCTGAAAGAGAAGAAATCTGCGAAAGGCCGGGTGGATCGGGATGTGAGTATAGGCCTCCTTCAGGTCCAGAGAGCAAAGCAAGTCCCCCTCGTCCAGCAGGGGGTACAAAGTGGGAAGGGAGAACATACAGAACTTCTCCTTGACCAGGAACTTGTTCAACTCTTGGAGGTCCAGCATAGGGCGCAGATCCCTGGTCTTTTTGGGGACCAAAAAATACCTGGAGTAGAACCCGGAGCCCCGCTGACCAAAGGGGACCGCTTCCACCGCCCGGAGGCGAAGAAGAGCGTGAGCCTCAGGAGAAGGAGGGGGAATTGCGTTCTGCTGGAAGGATACCCTCTTGGGGCCCGATCTGAAGGCGGTGTCCGGAAGCGCAGGGAATACCTCTCTCTGATGACAGAGAGGACCCAATTGTCCGCAGTCAGCAATTCCCAGCGGGGATAAAAGGCCCGGAGATGGCCCCCTATAGGCAGAGGGGAAGGTTCGAGGACGGCCCACTCCCACCTAGACAGTCAAAAGGACGGTGCAGGCTTAGCCGCCACAGGGGCCTGAGGTTTTTGAGGGGCTGCTGCTGCTGCTGATGCTGAGGAGGCTGTCTCGAAAACGCTGGCGTCAATTTCTGGGGATAGCGCCAGGGAGGCAGCTTGTAGGCTTCGCCTTGGGTTGGACCAAGGAGGCAAAGGAGCACTCATGCTCGGAGAGGCGTTTAGTGGCCGCCTCGATAGAGTCATCAAAGAGTTCGTTGCCCAAGCAGGGGAGATTTGCCAGCCGATCCTGCAGATTCGGGTCCATATCGACTATGCGGAGCCAAGCCAGGCAGCGCATGGCTATCGTGAAGGCGTGGACCCTGGAGGAGAGCTCAAAGGCATCATACATCGCCTGAAACATATAAAGCCTAATCTGCGACAGCGTATCCAGGAGCCGGCGAAACTCCGTCTGGCGATGGACCGGCAAATCATCCAGGAAGAAGGGCAGAGACTTAATGCACTTCTTAAGATAGGAAGTGAACGTAAAAATGTAGTTCAGGACCCTGTTCGCCATCATCAAGTTTTGATAGAGGCGCCTGCCAAACTTATCCATAGTCTGGCCCTCCCGGCCTGGCGGAATAGCCGCATAGACACGGGAAGGATTGAACTTCTTCAGGGTAGATTCCACCACCAGAGACCGGTGGGACAGTTGAGCCTTTTCAAACCCCTTACAGGGGATGGGGGCGGTACCAGGATTCCATTTTGGACGGAATGGCCGGGATGGTATATGGTATCTCCAAATTCCGGAAGAAAGTCTGCTGTAAAATCAGATTCAAAGGGAGACGAAGGGATTCCTTCGGCGGATAAGGGAACTCCATCTCCTCCAAATATTCCCGGGTGTACCTGGAATCAGATTGGAGGTCCAATTTCAGCGCCTTGCCCTTGTCCACCACAAACCTGGTGAAGGAGGACGGCCTGCTCGCGGAAAGGCCCTCCAGGGGGGAAGCCGAGCGAGACTTCGGGGAAGCTGAAAATGAGGGGAAAGCCTCCCTTGAATACTGCGCCGGTACATCAGTGTCCACAAGCATGGACATCGAGGAAGGCCCACTAAAAGAACGAGGGGGGGGGGTCAATGACAGCTTGCGTTTAGCAACCCGGGTAGGCAAGGACCCGGGGGTCTGAGGAACGGAGATCCGAGGAGCCCACCCCGGCGAGCCCCGGGAAGAAGAAACCCACCGACATGGAAGTGAGGCGGGGGTCCTCGATCTCGGGGCCCCTCGGTCCGGGGACCGAGACGGCACAGGAGAGCGGAGGAGAATAGGGTCCGACTGCACGAGGTCTGACGGCTTAACAGACCCCATAGTGCGAGGTCCCAGTGATCTGCCCCGCGTCAGGAAAGAATCCCGGGGCGCTTCGCAGACTGCTGCCTCGAGGGAGAGAAACGCCTTGACCGGTGCTTCGCACGAGGACGGGCGGTGGGAGAAGTACGCCTCGAGGGAACAGGCGAGGAATCACTCGAGGAGAGGCGTCGAGACCGACGCTGCCTGACTTGAGGGCCCTCAGCGCGACGCTCAGGCTGGTCCACAAAGGGCGAGGTCGAGGCCGGGCAAGCTGGGCCAAAGCCGAGGAGATCTGCGTGGTTAGAATAGCCTTTAGCATGTCCTCGATCATCGGCATCGAGACCAAGGGATTTGGACATATGGATGCCCCCATGCACTTCAACGAGGGCGACCTTGATGTAGAGTATTCCCAAAGAGTGGAGGCATGTTAGGGAGGAGGTCTTGTTGAGGCCGGCAAGACTACACTTACTGCCTGGAAGGCCAGAGACTCCGAGGATGGCTTCTTCGGTAGCTGAGCTGAACCTGAAGGAGGAAGAGGAGACTTACCCGAGGTCGAGGTCTTCGAAGTCGGAGCCCCCGAGTGCTTCAAGGTCGTGGGGGACTTGCTCGTGACCGAGGTCTTCGAGGCTGACGTTGAGACCGAGACCGGGGTCGAGGTTAGACCCGCTTCCATGGCGAAGAGGTCCAGAATCTTTCCCCGATGCCGACAGAGAGCCCGAGGTTGAAGGGTGGCACAGCGAGGGCAATAGTCCGTAGGGTGATCAACCCCCAGGCAAAGGATACACCAACGGTGCGGGTCTGTGATGGAAATAATCTGACCGCACTGGGTGCACTGCTTGAACCCAGTGAAAGGCCGGGACATAAGCAGAGAGAACAAGCCGCGGCCACCGAAGAACCGGGAGTCCCCGGTGGCAGGAGGAAAAATGAAAACTTTTTTTTTTTTTTTAAAACAAGAAACGCAGCGCAAAGCGACTTCTGACTGAAAAAACAAAGAAACGAAGCCGCGGTGCGAGAAAGGCACTTAGGATCGCAGAGAAGAGAGACAGGGCTTTCTGGCTCCGCGGAAAACTAAGAACTGAAGACCATGTTGAGGAGACGCGCCCTCTAGCTGAGCGGGAAGGCACGCACATGCGCGGTGCAGTACTAGCAAACTTGAGATCTTCAATCAAGTTTGCTTGAAAAGCTGTCCGCGTTGGGGCTCCGTGGATGACGTCACTCATATGTCGAGAATATGCTGCCTGCTTGTCCTGGGATAAATGATGTTACCTGTGTTATTGTAACCTTAGCGGCAGGCACTTCAATGGGAGTTTGACTGCATGAGAAGTCTGACTGCACAAACCCAGGTTTGAGAACTGTGGCAGCTGTTGGTAGAACTGTGGAGTGAGAACTGTTTTGTATTCTGCTGTTTGTAGAGTTGTCTGAATTGAGGTTTTTTTTCCACTATTTTAAAGCTGTGTTAGTTAGGAACACATTAGCACTTAACACAATTTAATAAAAGGACCCTAAAAGTTCCTATGGCCTTTTTGTAATATATAGGGTTTTTATTAATTATATTTAGCAGGGCTATGTTTTGGGATATTGGTTATGCCTACTTCTAAAGGTAGTATTTTATTTATTTAGCAGTTTATATACCGTCATTTATTAAATACCTTGTAATTTAATAAGTACTGGGTTAAGGCTGTAGTGTTAATCACCCTGCAGTAAATATTATAATTTGCTGCAGTTGTCTGTGATGAAATGTAATTGAGCTGGCCTGGACAACCAATGAAGTCTTCCATCTCAACTGTCATTCTGAGACAGCACAGACATTCATAGAAACATGATAGCAGATAAAAGGCCAAATGGTGGGATCTGGTGGCAGACTTGGCAAAATCGGTTAAACCCCAACTAAATCAGTTGGAAGAAAGACTTAAGGTCCAAGAGACTGAGGTGGGGAATTTGAAAATTGATTTTGCGAAATAAAAAGTTCCTTAGAAAATACCAATCAAGAACTGAAAGTTTCTAAACAGATTAGAGAAGATAATATTAACTTGAGAAGGAAGCTGGAATCCTTAGAAAATTTCTCTAGAAATAACAATCTTAGACTAAAAAATTTTCCGAGGGTAGCAACAATATTACATTACATTAGAGATTTCTATTCCGCCATTACCTTGCAGTTCAAGGCGGATTACAAAAGAATTAAGGTTGGTCTGTTACAAGAAGAGAACAGTGGACTGTTACAAGAAGAGATCAGTGGTCATGACTGGTGAAGAGGGCGGGTATTCTCAGGGAGTTAAGAAGAAGAAAGGAGGAATGAGGTAATCGTGATGTTAAGACTTAATCAGGGATTTCTTGAAGAATATGGTCTTTATTTCTTTTCTGAATAGCCTGTAGTCCGTGGTTGTTATCAGCAGATTGGAGATTTGGTTATCCAGTTTCGCTGTTTGGGTGGCTAGCAGGCCGTCGTAACGTTTTTTTCGTTTAATTTCTTTGATTAGCGGGTGAGTGAATGGGGTGTGAGATTTTCTATGTCTGATTGAGGTATTATGGATGAGTCGGTTGTTCAGGTAGGTTGGGCTGTCACCGTTTATGGTTTTAAATAGCGTGCAGTAAAATTTGAATAGTATTCTTTCCTGGATTGGGAGCCAGTGTGAGCTCATGAAAGCTTCAGTAATGTGGTCGTGTTTTTTTAGGGAGTAGACGAGTCTTAGTGCTGTATTTTGGACTGTTTGCAGTTGTTTGATCATTATTGCAGGGTAGGGGAGATAGAGGATGTTGCAATAATCCAGTATACCTAGGATAAGGGATTGAACTATGAGCTGGAATTGTGCTCTTTCAAAGAATTTGCGTATTTGTCTTAGGTTCCTCATTACAGCGAAAGATTTCTGAATTGTTTTGTTTATTTGTGATTGCATGGTGCAACATCTGTCTATTGTCACTCCTAGTAGTTTCAGGGTGTTTTGAATGGGGTAATTGATCGAGTTGATTTCTATGTTGGTAATAGTTGGGGTTTTGTTATTTTCGAGAAGGATGAATTTTGTTTTGTCTGGGTTGAGTTTCAGTTTGTGGTCTTCCATCCAGTTCGCTACTATTTCCAAAGTTCGGTGTATAGTGTCTTTGGTTGATCAAAAGGTATGAGGATGGTGAAGTCATCTGCATAACTATAGGAGGTTATGCCTAGTTTTTCCATGTACGTTCCGAGGGAGGCAGTATATAGGTTGAACAGAGTAGGAGACAGAGGAGATCCTTGTGGAACTCCACAGGGGTTGGACCAAGATTCAGATTTTTCTTTATCTGATTTAACTCTGTATGTTCTGGATTTAAGGAAACCGTCAAACCATGAGAGTACATTGTCTGAGATACCTATTGAATCTAAAATTTGCAGTAGTATGTTATGGTCTACCAGGTCAAATGCTGCGGTTAGATCCAGTTGTGTGAGAAGCATTCTTTTTCCAGTGCTGAGGTGTTGTCTAACTGGGTCCATAAGGGAACCTTGTAATGTCTCTGTGCTGAAGTTGGTTCTGAAGCCAGATTGAGTTGAGTGCAGTAAGTTATGATTTTCTAGGTAGGTGGTGAGGAGTTTAGCTACTAGTCCTTCTATTAGTTTGATGTATAGAGGGATTGAGGTGATGGGTCTATAGTTGGAAGGTTGATCAGTTGGTCCTTTAGGGTCTTTAAGGATAGGGGTGATGATGATTTCACTGAGGTTAGTTGGGAAAAGGCCATCTGTGAGCATGTTTTGTATCCATTGAAGGAGTAGAATACGGAATTTTGTACTGGACGTTGTTAGGAGATATGGTAGGCAGTGGTTGAGGTCACAGGATGCTTGGCTGTACTTTTTGTAGAGTTTGTTGAATTCGGGCCATTTTATATTGGGGAATTGGGACCAAGATCTGTCTGCGGCTGTTGACTCTTTTTCAGTGGGGTATGTTGTGAATTCAATTAGGTGAGGTGGAGTGCAGTTGAGGGTAGCTCTGGCATTTGTGATTTTATTCTTGAAGTGTTCTGCTAAGAGGGTGGCTGAGGGAGGGGGGTGATGTTGGTGGTTATGAGGGGTTTGGTGTCTGTTAGTTGTTTTAATATTTGGAATAGTTTTTTGGTGTCTTGGGTTTCTTTCCCAATTAGGTTGGTGTAATATGTTTTCCTCTTATCCTTTAGTTGTATTTTGTATTGTTTGTTAATTTTTTTCCAGGTGGTTTTCGTGTGTTCTAGGTTATTTTTTCTCCATTCTCTTTCTAGTCTTCTACATTGTCTTTTGAGTAGGAGTAGATCATTGTCAAACCATTTGTCAGATCGTCTGCTGGTGCTAGTTTTGGTTTTTGATGGGGCTAGCTCATCAAGGATGTTATCACTCAAATTGCACCAATGTGTAATGAAGTCCTTCCTTGGAGTTGCATTCCAGGATTGATTCATCTATTTTTGTCCAGAATTTGGTTGGCTCGATGTGCTTGCGTGAGGTGTAGGTTATTTTTTTGGTTTTTGGCGTGGTTTTGTTTTTGGCCCAGATTAAATTGAAAGTGTAGTGATTAAATTGAAAGTGTAGTGATCTGACCACAGGGAAGGGGACCAGGTTCCATTAGAAGTTTGAATTTCTGAAGTGGATGGTTGATGGGTCATGAAGGCTGCAATGTCAAGTTGGTGTCCTTTCTCATGGGTAGATTGTGGATTTAAGATTCGGAAGGATAAGGCGTCGAGGAATGATAGAAGGTTATCAGCTGGTTTGGATGTTTGGTCTTCAAGGTGTAGATTTATATCTCCTAGGATAAGGTTGTGTGCTGCTGTGAGTGAGTTTTGATATATGAAGTTTTCAAATTCAGGTCTTACTGTGGTCCAGTTTCCCGGCGGTATGTAGCAGAGCATGCAATTTAGTGTGTTCTTTAGTGTGATGCTTGAGAGTTGGCATGCTAGAAGGTCCATGTGTGGGGTAGATGTTTTTTCGAGAATGTTTAGGGTTAGGGAGTCTTTGAAAATAATTGCAAGTCCTCCTCCTCTTTTTTTCTCTCTGCAAGACACTGTTATTTTGTAACCCTGAGGGCAGACTTCTGTTATTCTGGGATCTGTGTCTGATGTTAGCCAGTTTTCTGTAAGGAAGAGGCAGTCTAGGTTCTCGTTTTTATCCAGTTTTTAATATGTTCTATTTTTGGGCCTAAGGCTCTGATGTTTTGGTAGGCACATGTTAGTGTGGTGATTTCTGTTTGATGGTTGTGAGATGTTTTAGGGTAGATAAGTGATTTAGGTAGGTGTTGAGGTTTGGTCTTGGGGTGCGTAGATCTTCTTTCCCATGTTGTGGAGATGGGGTGAGGACTGCTGGCATGGTGGTTAGTGCTTCTGATTGTCGGAATTCTCCTGTTGTGGTGTTGGATATTGTTCAAGATTGAGCTAGTGGGAGGAGTGGATATGTTATTCGCTACTACCTTCCAGTTGGTAATAAGGATAATTATTAGTAGGATAACCTGGGTGAATGTATGTTGGTTTTTCTTCATATTGGTGGTAGGGGGGAGGTTTTCAGATTATGTTGATCCTCTGCTGTGACCGGTTCTTTGGGGGTTTTTTCTGTGATTATCTCAGAATAGGTGGTTGGTCTTATGTTGTGTCCAGTTGGGAAGGAGTATGGTTGCAATGTGGAGGGGGAGGGGCGGAGCTCGCTCCCACGCCCTTGTGCTCTGATCACTGCTCCCACTCTGTCTCCGCTGCTCCCGGTTCAAGGTGGGAGGCGGAGTAGTCTGAGGTAGGTGGGCGGAAGGTAGAACAAGCCCGAAGAAAAGTTCAAAACAAAAGCGTTCCCGCTGAGCCTTCCAACTTGCTCGGTGGTGCATGATTAAACGTTATATGATGGAAATTTTGGAAATTTCTGAAGATATGTTGACACCACTCACTCAAGCTTATTATCTACCTATTAAAAAAGATGTACAAGAAAGGAACCAGCAGCCACTTGATGTTACTGCAATTTTGGAATTTTCCGATACAGAAATAACTTTCTCGGCAACACTGTTGATTACTGTTGCCTTAGCACCAGATAAAGACTGGTTGCTTAGGCTTTTCTTAAAAATAGACAAAAAAATTTATGGGACTTAAAATATTGATTTTTTCCTGATCTGGCTCGAGATACTCAAAAAGGGAGACGTGAATTTCTTCTTTTAAAACCAGGGGTTATAGCTTTGGGGGCGACCTTTTTTCTTCGACATCCATGTAAATGTGTGATACAATATCATATGAAAAAATATGTTTTCTTTGACCCAAGTCAGTTGACAACATTCTTGGCTACAGCTCCTCAGGCTTAAGGGGAATTATGAGGGCTAATTGATTATTTGTTATCCTGTTACCTTGAATCTCTATATGTGGACTTGAGCTGAAGTTAAGCCATAATGATTTTAATATTATTGATGTTTGAGATGTTAGAATGAAATTTCATTACTTTATTGGCTTATCTTTATCTTTCTGTACAAGTGATACTTGATTTGTAAACTTGAAAATGATAAATTAAAAAAAGGCCAAATGGCCCCTCTTGTCTGCCCATCCGCAGTAACCATTATCTCTTTCTCTCTCCGAGAGATCCCAGGTACCTATTCCCAGATCCTTTTGAATTCAGACAGTCTCTGTCTCCACCACCTCTTCTGGGAGACTGTTCCATGCATCTACCACCCTTTCTATATTTCCTTAGATTACTCTGGAGTCTAACACCTCTTAACTTCATCCTATGTTCTCTCATTGCAGAGCTTCCTTTCAAATTAAAGAGACTCGACTCATGCGCATTTACATTACATAGGTATTTAAATGTCTCTCAAGAACACTATCGTACTGACAATTAAACAATAATTACAAAAAAATGTCACTCACCAGCAATGGGCTACCTTTTTAAGATCTGACATTGAGATCAAAACCAGGTAGAGAGAAAGCCTCATAAACTATTATCACACAGCAATCATTGATGATTTACAGCTGGCTTTCTTATTGTCATTGGCAAAAAACTCACACCTGCAGCACAATGTTGAAAGATCTAAGAAGGGGAAAACCCCACTACTGTGCACAGTAATAATTTTTACTTTTAAATATTTTTAAATCTTTTTGTAGTTCATTTTCATAAATAGTAATAAGTTATAGGGATTCAAAAACAAAAAGGTTTAAGAAAAGGCCATAGGAACAGTTTTCTGGCTTTGCCGTGGTCATGTTTGTTTACTGTGAGAGGCTGATGTACGCCATTGAAAATAAGAAGTTTATCCAGTACCGGCGGATCTCTTCCAGTAACGTTCTCTGGCGCCAGAGCTAAGTATTTTTTGCTTCCGTTTCTTCAGCCTTTTTGTTTTTGAATCCCTATAACTTATTACTATTTATAAAAATGAACTATAAAAAGATTTAAAAGTTAAAAATTATTACTTTGCATAGTAGTGGGGTTTTCCCCTTCTTAGATCTTTTAACATTGTGCTGCAGGTGTGAGTTTTTTGCCAATGACAATAAGAAAGCCAGCGGTAAATCATCAATGATTGCTGCATGATAATAGTTTTTGAGGCTTTTTCTTTACCTGGTTTTGATTTCAATGTCAGATCTTACAGAGGTAGCCCACTGCTGGTGAGTGACATTTTTTTGTCATTATTATTTAAACATCTCTATCATATCTCCCCTCTCTCGCCTTTTCTCCAAAGTATACAGATTAAGATCTTTAAGTCTGTCCCCATATGCCTTATGATTAAGACCAATACCATTTTAGTAGCCGTCCTCTGGACCGACTCCATCCTTTTTATATCTTTTTGAAGGTGCAGCCTCCCGAATTGTACACAATATTGTAAATGAGGTCTCACCAAAGTCAATACCTCCTTTTTCCTATAAGCCATATCTCTCCCTAAGCAACCTAGCATCCTTCTAGCTTTCGCTGTCACCTTTTTAACCTGTTTGGCCACCTTAAGATCATCACATACAATCACACCCAAGTCCCACTCTTCTGTCGTGCACATAAGTTCTTCACTGCCTAATCACTCCCACTTTTGGATGGAAAAAAGTGTGTCTTATGGAGCAAAAAATACAGTAGACAAATTTGGTGGGCTGGATTAAAAAACTAAACGGGCCAGATATGGCCCGCGGGCCATAGTTTGCCCATGTCTGAACTAGGTACTTGAGACATGGGTTGGCTACTGTTGGAAACAAGATACTAGGCTTGATGGACTTTTGGTCTGTCCCGGTATGGCAATTCTTATGTTTTTATGAGAGCAGACTCACTCTTCTTTTGTTATATCACCATATCTATTCACAAGATAAAGAGATCTATCTTTGGCTGTAATAAAACCTAAATGTTAAATTTTACCTCTGGTGTCCACGTGATCGCAAATGGAATGGGAAAATCTACAACACAATCTGGAGGTTCCAGGGGATACTGGGGGAGGGGAAAAAAGAATGTAAGTATAAATTTCCATTATTTTCTTATACCGGAATACTGTTAGCAACATTATATTAATCCAACACATACATATTCAGGCTAAAGGTGCAAGCAATTTGAAGGTTTGGAGAATATTTACTAGCAGAATAAATGACAATTTATACAATTTCATATTTTTACTGAGAAATATACTGTCGTAATTTTCTCAGAAACAAAATTGATAAATGAAACAAGAGTATTCATAACAACTATGAAAACATAAACCCTTTCCTTAGCAAATGACTGTTATATGCTGGCAATGTTACAAAAAAAGGAGAAATTACGTTCTTACCTGCTAATTTTCTTTCTGTTAGCCTGTAGACCAGTATAGTTCTTACAAATGGGTTTATATCTCACTGCAACCAGCAGGTGGAGACTGAGACCAAAATTGTATATTAGGATAGACTCCCCCCTACCAATCCAGTCTGCCGAATAGCCAAGCAGAACCTAGGAAAGACTACAACTGAGAACAGTAAAACATACTTCTAACAGGAGTGTAAAAACAACAAACACTTGTAAACAACTGTTGGAACATGTATAGAACTAAAAACCTAGCATATAAAATGTCCCCACAGCTCACCAGCTAAGCCAGATGAGCCATAGCAGCTGTTCTTAAATCTCCCCAGCCCTAGAAAAATACTAGAACCTGCAGAAAAATCAAAATCTGCACACGAGCAAAACCTGCAATCATCGCACAAAACAGAAAGCGTGGAGAACTATACCGGTCTACAGCCTAACAGAAAGAAAATTAGCAAGTAAGAACCTAACTTCTCCTTTTGTATACCCTGCTAGACTGGTATAGTTCTTACAAATGGGACGTACTAAAGCATTACCCATCAAGGGTCGGACCCCTGAAGGGCCAACACCAGAATACGCTCACCGAATACCACGTCCTGATGCGCTTGAACATCCGCACAGTACTATTTGACAAGGAATGCAGAGAAGACCAGAACATTGATCGACCAAGATGCCTCCTCTGGAGACCAGCTGCCCTAAGCTGAACGACCGAGATACCGAACTCCCCAGCTGGTGTCCGTGAGAAGCACTGTCCACTGGGGCTGATACAGACTCATTCCCTGCATCAGATTGGAAGAATGGAGCCACCAACAGAGACTGTGATGAACCAACCCCCGAAGAGGAACGGGAGAGTGCATATAGTGCAACTGGGGCAACCACCGCTGAAGCAGAGCATACTGAAGTGGGCGCATGAGAGCCAGGGATCACCGAACCACGTCCAGGGAAGCCGCCATTGACCCCCAAGACTTGGAGAAAATCCTGCGCCTGAAGACACCGGGAAGCCATTAGAAGGCAAATCTGCGACTTCAACTTGAACACTCAGGCCTCCGGCAGGAAGACCTTTCCCCAAGCTGGAGTCGAAGAGAACCCCAAGGTTCTTGAGGCATTGAGACAGATCCAACTGGCTCTTGGACAGGTTGAATACCCATCCTAGCAAATGCAGGAACTCCACCACTCGAGCCGGGATTGCTCCTGAAAAGACTTTGCTCGGATCATCCAGATAGGGTGAAACAGAATGCTCTCTTTGTGCAAAGCCACCGCCACAACCACCATAATCTTGGTGAACGTCCGTGGAGCCCTAGCCAGACCTAAAGGAAGCACACAAAACTGATAGTGCCTTCCCAAGATTGCGAAGGAACTGTTGTTGGGAAACGCAAATCAGAACATGCAAATAAGCCTCCATCAAATCGAGAGAGGTCAGAAATTCCTCCAGCTGAACCACCAGAATGACAGATCTCGGGGTCTTTATGCAAAAAGACGAACTCGGAGCAACCTATTGACCCCCTTCAGATCCAATATGGGCCTAAAAGTCCCCTCTTTCTTGGGAACCAGGAAATAAATAAAATACCAGCCGGTGCAACACTCCTGAGGAGGCACTTTGAGGTCTAGCAACCTTTGAAATGTCTGGCAAAAAGCCCACTTCTTCCATGCTGCCTGACAAGAAGCAAGAAAGTGATCTGGCAAAGAGCAGGAAAAATCCAGAGAATAACTGTCTCGAATCACCTCCAGGACCCACTGATCCATTGTGATCTCGGCCTGGTAAAAATCCCGTAACCAGTGACCACCGGCACCAGGGGAGGCGCCAACAAGGAGTCAATGGATGGGGCGGGTGACGGGAGAACCGGTGGAGGGATCACATCCCCCCCAACATGCCCCCTGAAAGGACTGCATGCACTGAAAGAAATGGCCACGGGGAGACCTGGCGGCAGGAAAAGAAGCTGTCCCTCGTCCAGGGCGGTATCTGTGGAAATCACGCAAACGCCCCTGAAAAATGCCACCCCGCACAGGCGGGGCATGGTCTTCAGGAAGACAGGGCACCTTAGAGTCCATTAAGGTCTGAACCAACTTAACCAAATCCTCACAAACAAGAAAGACCCCCAAAGGGAAATTTTTTCAGCTTAGCCTTAGATGTCGCATCCGCTGACCAAGCCCAGAACCACAGGGTATGATGAGCGGCCACCCTGAGAACCATGAACTTGGCCGACACCCACAACAGATCATACATGGCATCTGAAAGATAAGAAGCACCAATCTCAATTTTGGCTATTTCCTGTTCCACTAAGGACCAGTCATCAGACTCATGGTCAAGGACATATTGGCCCACCAAAAACAAGCCCGAGCCACCAGACCGCCACATATCGCTGCCTGGACCAATAGGGCAGCAACATCAAATTTCTGCTTAATTAGAGACTCCAGCCTACGCTCCTCTGAGTGCCTCAAAATTGAGCCACCCTCAACTGGCACTGCATGTCATTTTGCGATGGCAGAAACTACCGCGTCCACCACCAGCGACTTCAAATTATCCCTATCTCCCTCTGGGATAGGATACAAGCGAGTCATAGAATGCGCAAAACGAAAAGGTGACTTTGATGCCTTCCACTGTGCAAGCACAATATCCTGAATATCCCAATGCATAGGAAAAGAACAGGAGGCTGAGCAGATCCCCCGGAGGGGGTACTTGACACACGGGGGCTCCTTCACATCTTCCTTGACGTGCAACACCGAGGAAACCTGCAGAATAAGCTCCTGGAGCTCTTCCCACTGAAAGATGTGCACCACCAACACATCCTCGCCAACTGACATAACCGAAAAACCTCCACCAGTGGCATCTGTCCCACCAAGAGGATCCTGGAGGTCCACCAAGGGGTCCAGGTCCTCATTAAGCGAAAACTGCTTCTCATACAAAAAAATGATCATCCCAAGAGACCCTCAGCCTCTTGGACGAAAGAGGAGACATGGACAAAACCGGTGCTGAGGGGAGCCGAACCGGAGTGGATGCAGAGGGATAACCCCCCCCCCCCCCCCCGAGACCCCCAGGATGGAAACAGAACTCCTGCCCGCCTGAAGATAAGTCTTATAAAAGGCTAAAACAAAATCAGGGCAGAAAAAAACCCTGGCGGCCCAATGGGACTCACTGCCAAAGCAGTGGACCCATCAGAAATCTGCCTCTGTCTCTCCAATACAGGGAGAAGGTCACCTGAGGCTGCAGACAAAATAGTGACACGTCCTATCAAAATTGGAGCAAAGCCCATTGAGAAAAACGCTCCTGAAGCCTGTAGCGGCTGAGAAGCCTGAACCGCCCCTGCCGTTAAAATAGGCAAGCTGGCAGCAGCTGTAACGGAGTCCCCAGCAGCATCGGCGGAAAGGGAAATCTTATTTCCCTGACCGTCGGCAGCTAGGGGAATCCCTGTGTGGGAGCGAGGGAAGCCTGGACTGCCCCACTGTCAGCTGCCAGTGTGCGAGGCACTCACGAAGGGGATCCCTGGACGTCAGCACCCAAAGCCGATGAGCATTCCCCTTCACAGCGGCTGGTACACCGCGAGCACAGGCCGGCCGCATCGACCTCATGTCTGGAGCACAATGAGTACTTTTTCCCTTTAAAAGTGCTCATTGCACAATATGCGACCTAGCTGAAAGAAAAATGCTGGTTAACAACTAAAAATCAATTACAGTCAATTGAAGGCTCCCTTCAGACCAGCACTGCATCAGGATTTTTTTTTTCTGTCAGAACAGACTCCACTGGCTCTCTAAGCCATATGCCTTGCCGGTTTACAGCTGAGGCAAATCTATAAAAATTTTGGGGAGTTTGAGGAAATTGGGGGAGGGACTCAACTCTTGACCCGTCAAGTGTGACACCCACGAGGTTGGACGGACCTCCAGTAGGGTCCCCTAAGCTCAGTCTGGCACCAAACGGGGATAAGCAGGCCACTAAACAACTTTCAACAGCCCTACACTAACCAAGGGAAGACTGGCAACAGCTTATCACACCTGCCTGGAGACTGAGAACAGACTGGTTATATTAGAGGGAAGCACAGCTACTTGTATTACAGCCAAAAGGTTTTGTCTCAGTCTCCACCTGCTGGACTTGGTGAGCTATTTTCCATCAGTAAACTGTACCGATCTGGAGAGGCACTAAAGAATCACACTTATGTTGCTGATGTGGACATTTACACCTGTGTGCATAAATGTATTGCATTTTATAATCTGTATGCTTACTTGTGTACTCTGCCCAAACTCTACCTCTATACACATCTATTGGCAAAATATGTGCCATCATTTTAAAGCGCATACTTTTATATTAGTTACAAGTTTGTAACAGTCTGTTTACGTGCCCATGTGGCCAAATAAGACACAAAATTGGCTTAATAAAATTACCCCTTAAAGTCACAGTCACTGAAAGCTTTTTTCAAATGAAATTCTACTGAAATGTGCAAAATCCACCCGCTTCAGAAATAGAAGAATTCCAGTCTTCCTTTTGCATGAGCAAGTGTTTCTTATCTTTATGAATACTGTGAGGCAGACAACAGAGGCAGATCTTTGGAGCCTGCAAGGACATTCACCCAGAAAGTATGCATTCAGCTTGGTCTTGCTCAGAACTCAAACATATCAGATATCTGTTGTGGATATTAAGGTTCTGGAATTCTGTTCCACCATCTGGGCATAATCTGAGTCACAATGGAAAAATCTAAAATAATAAAAGGTTTCTCTTTCTTATTTGAATTTCCTTTTTCTCCTCCTCTTTTTTTCAATCTGATGAAAAACAACATTGGAAAACTTTAATGGGGAAAGATTTGTTTTCTCAAGCAAAGCAGAAAAAAAGGGGGAGGAGAACAAGAAGACCCTGACGCTTATTTTCAAAAGAGAAAAACATCTTTAAAGCAGCACAAAGCACCAAATGCAAACATCAGATAAAACTCAACACATAAAACCCTTAGCCACACCAACCACTTATGTACTACCCAAAATACATAAGTCCCTCGTTTCACCTCCTGGAGGCCCATTATTTCAGCTATAGGATCTGTCTTAGAACTATTATCAATCTTTACAGATAAATTTTTCCAACCATTTGTACAGAACATTCCTTCATATGTTTGAGACTCAGCAGACAAATTGAACAGTGTTATATACAATGATAATATGTTTCTGGTAACGTTTGATATCAAATCTTTGTATACCAACATCCCTCAAGAAGAAGCAATTTAAATGATTAGGGGCACTATTAGGCACAGAGATTTTTTGCTTAGAGTTCCTACTAAATTGATTATGGAATTGGCTACTCTGGCTTTGAGCAAACATTTTTTTTATTTACTTTTAATGTTATTTTTTAGCAACAAATAAAAAGGACTGCAATGGATGTCACTATGGCTGCCATCTGTGATAAGGGGTTTATATGATATCTGCACACTAAAACTGAACTTGGTTTCTATACATCTTTTTGGCTGTGCTGTTTGTCATTGACTACCATTTTGGATTCTGCAGACTGATTGCCCTTTTGTTTTCTAGGACCCTCAAAGTACCAAATGGACATTTTTCACAGGAAAATGTCTAAGTTGCAATTTTTGAAACTCAGATTTGAGATTTTTTTTCTCTACAGTTCATCTGAATCGCAAGGGGGGGTGTTTTCATAAAAATTTGGATAGGCCCAGAATTTGGACATTTTCAAGGGATAATGGAACAAGATAAAAACATGTAGAACAAAAATTAGGACATTTTCATCTGGACCTATCTTAATCACAATTAAGGGCTCCTTTTACTAAGATGTGCTAGCATTTTTATCGCGCGCTCAAGATTAATGCGCGCTAACCATGCGCTAAACAAAAAATACTAACGCAAGCTCTATGGAGGCATTAGCGTTTAGCGTGTGCGGCATTGTAGCGTGCAATAAGCACGTGCTAAAACCGCTAGCGCACCTTAGTAAAAGGAGCCCTAAGTCACAAAAAGGTGACGTAACTCAGTGTTTCTCAACTCGGTCCTGGAGTACCCCTTGCCAGTCAGGCTTTCAAGATATTCATAATGAATACACATAAACATGATTTGTATATACTGCCTCCTAATTAAATAAATTTGCATATAATTATGCAAATTTCTTTCATGCATATTTACTGTGAATATCCTGAAAACCTGACTGGCAAGGGGGTACTCCAGGACCAAACTGAGAAACACTGCTCTAACTGACCACTGGAGAGATTAAGGTATAGCCTCCCTTAATCTCTCTGTGATCACTGACCCCCTCCCCCCCCAAAGATGTGACAGTGACAGTACACCTCCATAAAGGGTGCATGTCTCAAACAAATGGTATTAGAGCCCACTAGGGACCAGGCAATACTAGACCTGATACTCACCAACGGAGATAGCGTCTCGGAAGTCTCGGTAGGAGATACACTGGCCTCCAGCGACCATAACATGGTATGGCTTAACCTCAAGAAAGGTTTCTCTAGATCAAACACAGCGACAAGGGTCCTCAACTTTAGAGGCACATACTTCGTCCGCATGGGAGATTTTGTCCATCAGGAGCTACATAGCCAAGCAAAAACTGACAATGTGGAGGATATGTGGTCGACTCTGAAGTCCACCCTACATGAAGCAACAAACCGCTACATAAGAACAGTAAGCAAGCGCAGGAGAAACAAACGACCCCGGTGGTTCAGTACAGAAATTTTGGACCTCGTTAAAAAGAAAAAAGAAGCATTTATCACCTACAAACATTTAGGAAAACGGGAGGCGAAAGAAGACTATCTGGACAGATCTAAAGCTGTCAAAAAAGCAGTCAGAGAGGCCAAACTCCGAATGGAAGAGAATCTAGCACGGAACATCAAGAAAGGGGATAAATCCTTCTTTAGCTATATTAGTGACAGGAAAAGAAACAAAGATGGGATAGATCGCCTGAAGCAATCGGACGGTAACTTTGCAGAATCAGATTCTACCAAGGCAGAACTACTAAACGAATACTTCTGCTTAGTCTTCACATGTGAAGCGCCGGGAGCCAGTCCGCAGCTTCAGACGGAAGACAGCCAGAAAGACCCGTTTCAAGATTTCGAGTTTACGCCCAGTAGCGTCTACTACGAACTATCAAGACTCAAAGTAAACAAAGCCATGGGACCGGACAACCTACACCCCAGGGTGCTCAGAGAGTTGAGTGAAGTCCTGGCGGAACCATTATCTGTGCTTTTCAATCTTTCCCTACGCACAGGAAGAGTCCCCTTGGACTGGAAAACTGCTAACGTTATCCCACTCCACAAAAAGGGCTGCAGGACAGAGACAGCAAACTACAGACCAGTGAGTCTCACGTCTATAGTGAGCAAGCTCATGGAAACACTGATCAAACGGAATCTTGACACAATCCTAGACGAGGAAAACCTACGCGATCCCCACCAACACGGATTCACCCAGGGCAGATCCTGCCAATCTAATCTAATTAGCTTTTTCGACTGGGTTACTAGACAACTGGATGCCGGAGAGTCACTAGACGTAGTATATTTGGACTTCAGCAAAGCTTTTGACAGCGTCCCACATCTAATCTAATCTAATCTAAACCTTAAGTTTATATACCGCATCATCTCCATGAGAATGGAGCTCAACACGGTTTACAAGAACTTAAAATAGTGGGTAGAGAAGAAGAAAAAGGTTATTGAACAAGCTGAAATCGATAGGATTAGGGGACACTCTAACTACATGGGTTGAGGATTGGCTGAGCGGTAGACTTCAGAAGGTGGTGGTAAATGGCACCCCATCCAAAACGCCAAACGTGATCAGTGGAGTGCCGCAGGGCTCGGTCTTGGGCCCGATTCTATTCAACTTGTTCATAAGAGATATGACCCAAGGACTTAGAGGAAAGGTATCACTGTTCGCCGACGCCGCCAAACTTTGCAACATAGTAGGTAAAAGCATTTTGCCTGATAATATGACGCAGGACCTACTGCTGCTGGAACAGTGGTCATCAACTTGGCAGCTAAGCTTCAATGCTAAAAAGTGTAAGGTAATGCACCTGGATAAGAGAACCCGCACAGAACTTACGTACTAAATGGTGAGACCTTGGCCAGGACCACGACGGAACGTGATCTAGGGGTGATCATTAGTGATGATATGAAGGCTGCCAATCAAGTGGAGAAGGCTTCCTCCAGGGCAAGGCAAATGATGGGTTGTATCCGTAGAGGTTTTGTCAGCAGGAGACCTGAAGTCATGATGCCGCTATACAGGTCCATGGTGAGGCCTCATTTGGAGTATTGTGTTCAATTCTGGAGACCACACTACCGGAAGGATGTGCTGAGAATCGAGTCGGTTCAGCGAATGGCCACTAGGATGGTCTTGGGGCTCAAGGATCTCACGTATGAAGAAAGGCTGAATAAATTGCAGCTGTACTCACTTGAGGAACGAAGAGAGAGGGGAGACATCATTGAAACATTTAAGTACTGTATCGAGTTGGAAGATGGTATCTTCTGTCTCATGGGACCCTCGACCACCAGAGGGCAACCGCTGAAAATCAGGGGGGGGAAGTTTCGTAGTGACTACAGAAAGTATTTCTTCACCGAAAGAGTAGTGGATCATTGGAACAAACTTCCACTGCAGGTGATTGAGGCCAGCAGCGTGTCAGATTTTAAGAGAAAATGGTATATTCATATGGGATCTCTAAGGGAGTAAGGTCAGGGGGGCGGGTATTTGGAATGGGCAGACTTGGTGGGCTATAGCCTTTTTCTGCCGTCATTTTCTATGTTTCTATGTTACATACTAGGATCTGTTACAGCTTCAGATATTATGGTCATTCCTTTTAGAACATCAAGCTGGTCCCAGGAGAAGGCTAGTGGCCAGTGCAGTGGACTGTAGAGAAAGGGACCCAGGTTCTTATCCCACTCTAATGTATTTATGGTGGAAACTGTGAACCTTACAAAACCCACAAAATAACAACTTTACCTTTAGATAGGAGATACCTGCAGCCCTGAGGGCTTTTACAGTGGTGTATAGTTAAGATATGGTGGGTTTTCAGGTATTCCTGGAGGACTTACAATACAAAATAAGGATGTTAAGGTGTACCTTGGTCCCTTCATGTGAAATTCACTGCAACAACCACTAGGCTGCTCCTTGGCTCTGCTGAGATGTCTTTGTTGCCAGCTTTCTAGAAATGGTGCCACATAGCTATACTTACGGCTTCTTTGTGTGTTTTTCTCTAGAATGTTTTTTTCCCTTCAAAATGGCACCAACTCATTCTGATGTCATTCACTTAAAGCCCTAACAACTTCTACACAGTCGGCAGTACTGAACTGAAATGCTTCTTTTGAAGCGACCCCTACCCTAGTGTGCTAAAGCCCCTCCATTTCTTCCCTCCCTTTTAAGATTTTATTTTTCATTGTATTTAAGCTCTTACCTTTTCTCATTTTTTTCCTTTTTGTTCCAGTAAGTCTATTTGTTCTGTCGTCCCCTCCACTTTTTACATTTAAGTTTTTGTTTTATCTTAACAATATTTTGATCATTGTAAACCATTTTTTGATAAACGGTATATCAAAGATTAAATAAACTTGGACACATATAGAAATATGCACCGAGCACAAAAACATCTGGAAATTAGACATTTTCAAAACAAAAATGTAGCCCTTTTCCAGTTCAAAAATTGCTATGTTCATAATGAATGTCAGATGTTTTCATCAAAATGTCTACTACTGGGTATGGATGTCATATCAAATATGCCCCTTTCTATGTATAGGAAAAGCTGCACTTTCCCAGAACTTTAAATTAACTCTGAGAAAGTTGTTTCGTCTCGTTGCTATGCGATGGCATCACCTCACTTGAGTGTCTGATATATCTTTATCAAAGGAAAAGTATTCATCTCTCTTTTGCCATTTATTTTTTTAAATATCCATTATAATACTCACATTTGCCTTTAACTGCAAAGTTATCTGATGCTCTCGACCAGCAGTATCGTTTACTTTCAGCTGGATGATGCTGAACTCACTATCCACAAACACGAGTCTATTTTGGGGTGGGTTAAAAAAGAAAATGTTCAGGGTATCAAAGAGAATTATATTTTGAAACATCTGCTATACTCCTGTTAATCTGTTACAATTATTAATCAGAGGAAGTCTTATATGACAGCCATTTCTGCTGTTTCTAGATTTACTGCTGTTAATACACCAGTCTGCTGCTTAATGCAGTCATATATCTCCATGTTATTTACAATATGTGTCAAGGCTCATGCTGTGGTCAGTGAGCACTGTGTTTCAGAATGCCATCACTGGAACCTCTGGCACACACAGCAGGTTCCTGTCAGCCTCTACTTATGTACACATCAAACTTCCTGTCAAAGCTTTTGATACATTTCTGCAATTCCATACAGTATACAACATTTATGCTTTCTTGTTTTTTCTCCCCTCAAACTTCCCCTTTATCAAAATTGAAAAAAAAATTGATAGTACTCATATTTTATATATTCCAATTAACATTCAGCATAAAGTCAACATTTGCAGTGATGATATTTTACTTTTTACCTTACATACCTTACATATTTTAACATATCATCCACGGGACCCAAAACTGAGGAGTGTGTGGCGTAATGGTTAGAGCTACAGCATCAGCATCCTGGAGTTGTGGGTTCAACCCCATGCTGCTCTTTGTGTCCCTGGGCAATCCTCCACTGCCCCAAGTACATTAGATTGTAAGCCCATCGGGACAAATAGAGAAAATACTTGAAGTACCTGTATGTTAACCGCTTTGAGTGTGGTTGTAACACTACAAAAAAGGAGGTATACAAGTACCTTCCCTATCCTGTCATTTTAAATCTTTAAGACCGCCCATACCACAAATATGCTGGTACCTTCAAGCCAGACATTGGCTCGCGGGACCATCAGTTCAGTAACAAAGCTAAGAAGCCAACTAGGGGAGGTGGGAGGGTGTAAGAATATTTGCCTGATTATCCTTAGATAACACCTGCTACAGGTAACTTACGCTTTATCTGAGGACAATCAGACGGCATAATCTCATATATGGGATGCCCTAGATCATACCTCTGAAAAAGGGGTCATTGACAACTATCATGAGCCTGGTGACCAAAAGGGTTGGAGGGAAGTTGGCATCTAAATGGAGAATAAAATTTGAAGAACTGATTGGCCGAACCGATTATCCCATCTAGAATGAGCCTCTAAACAATAGCAGGATGTGAAGGTATGAATTGAGGACTTAGTGGCTGCTTTACAGATGTCTTCAATGGAAATAGAACATAGATGAGCTACTGAAGTCACTGTTGCTCAAACTTTATGTGCAGTGACACAGTCCAAGCATCAGCCTAGCCTGAACATAGCAAAGGAGATACAGTCCTCCAGTCATGTGGAGATGGTTCTCTTGGTGACAGGAGCTCCAAGTCTGTTAGGACTGAATGACAGGAACAGCTTAGTGGAAGTTCTGCGAGGTTTGGGCTGATCCAAGTAATTCTGAGACGACCTTAGGGAGGAACTTCGGATTAATACAAAGAACTACTCTATCATGATAGAACGTTGTATAAGGTTGTATAACGTTGTATAAGGCTTGATGCTCACTGACTCGGCATGCAGATGTAAGAGATATGAGGAATATTACTTTCCAAGTGAGATACTTGAGAGATGAGGTCAAGTAGTTCAAAATGTTGTATAAGGTGGATCCGACACAAGCGCTTGAAGCTCACTGACTTGGCATGCAGATGTAAGAGATATGAGGAATATTACCTTCCAAGTGAGATACTTGAAAGATGAAATCAAGAGTAGTTCAAAGGGAGACTTCATCAGAGTGGAAGGTCCCACACCCTGGAGGAGGCTTGAGAGGTGGCTTGGTTCAAATGCATCAACTGATTCTGACATGCCTTGCTTTGTTGATTTTTACTTCTGTCTTTGGTTGTATATATAAGAGATTCTTACAACGACAACTGTCTTATCAAGCTGCTAGTTGATCTTCACATATTATTATCTCTTTCCACAACTTACATGCATTTTAGGAAATTGTTGAAATCAACATTATTCACAAAATTTCTGGGGAATTGATTTGTATATCACTATGATTGTTTAATCATTAGTTTATTTGAATCAACACTGTTTGGGAAATTTCTGGAGAATTGTTTTTGTACATCACTGAGATTGTTCAGTCTCTTTAGTTTTACGATATAGAAATATGATTTTATGTTATATTATGTTTCTCCTCTCAGTAGTAGGGATATTCATTCTTCTTGTATTGTTGTGATCATTCCCCACAAAATCTCTCACTGTATTCCTCGTGTCTTTAAATCTAAAGTTAATTTTCTTATTTCAAGGGAATACACTCTTCAACTTACTAGCTTATCTCTCTTATACTTCCCATATTTAAATTTTTTCACTTCTCTTTTAAAACGTTAAATTTGTAAATTAAAATCATCAGATAGGTCATTAAAACATATCATGTTCCTTCAGAAAAACTAATTCACTATCTAAATTCTCTAATTTTTTCCACATTTTTTATTTAGGACCTGATTCAGCAAAGTGCATCTAAAGTTAGGTGCAGTTTGGATGTTCAAGATAGGCGTCCTTTGTAGATTCGTGCTCAGCGATGCTCAGCACTGTTTAGACGTCCAAATTTTGAGACGTCCTTTAGAGTTTTAGGCGAGAGTTAGATGTCCACATAATGTCCTTAATGTTATAATATTTTATTATTATGATGTAATTAGAATGGCATTTTATGGTGTTTTTCATTATAATTCTGATACTGGGAGTTGGATCTGTTCAATGCTTTTATTTATTTCTTTTCCATCAGAGAGAGTGACTGGGATTTGAACCAGCAACATTAGGGTAGAAGGCTGAAGGTTTAACCAGTGTGCAATCTCTGGCCTTTAAATTTTCTCAACTATGAAATGAACTCCCCTTAATTCTGAGGGGCCCCAGTTCTTTTCAATCTTTCCGTAAATTTCTAAAAACTTTTCTATTTGCCAAACATTTTGAAAACTAATTTCTTTGAAACCTTTGCTATTACTTTCTTTAGTTTTTAATTATTGTAAACTTTCTTTAGTTTTTATCTAATTGTTGTAAACCGAGTCGAGCTTCCTTAGATTGATGACCCGGTATATAAAGTTGAGCTTTAGTTTAGTTTAGTTTAATGAGCTAGCAATTGTAAAACTAGGTCCTATAGGCATTGTAAAGAAGGTCTGCTTTTGAGCGTAGTTTGGGCTTCAGATAAACGTGAGTTCTATGGAGGAATTTAGGCATAGTTTGGACATCCTTAATGCGATCTACTAAATAGTTTTCTGGTTTTTTATTTTTGCTTTATTAAGCTCAAAATACATTTAATAAGGCACCACATAAACAGGGCATATCAAAACAGATATATTGCATGCAAATCTATTTTTGTTGACAAACAGCAATGTTATTTGCTAATTAGAGGAAAACATCCATTAACTGAAGCAGAGCATATGAAAAAAACACAGCTTTAGGTTTCTTGCTACAAAGCTACCCTTTTTTTCTGACTAAACAGTGCTCCAATCAGCTCATTCTTGAAAACACATGAAAAAAAATATGGATTACATACATAACTTATTTTGCAAAAGCTTAAAAACAGAAAAAAACAGATACAGGCCTTAGCATGGCTCCACAATGCTGACCTCATTGTGAAATAATCAAGGTGCACCTGCCAGTTAGAATGCCATAATTAAAATATGTGCTGGGATTTGAACCCATGACCTCTGGAAGAAAAGCACAGGGCTTTTACCCATTGAGCCACAGCTGCTTCCTTTCAGTTGTGGGGTTCCTACCATGAGAGCTTAGTGATCCTAGCCATGTGAAGGTGAAAATACCTGAGAAGATCATAGCTTAGCAGATCCCTAAGCTATCATATCAGATGTGAGAAAGAAAAACATTAGTGGAAACGGCTGTGGCTCAATGGGTAAAAGCCCTGTTCCCATCTTTCAGAGGTCATAGGTTCAAATCCCAGCACATATTTTAATTGTGGCATTCTACCTTGCAGGTGCACCATGATGATATCACAATGAGGTCAGCATTGTGCAGCTGCATACCTCCACTTACAATGAAGTAGAAGCCATGCTAAGTTCTGTATCTGGGGGGTTTAATGTTTTTAAGCTTTTGCAAATGAAGTTATGTATGAAATCTATATATTTTTTTCATGTGCTTTCCTTGCTTTCAGTAATGAGCTAATTGGAGCACTGTTTAGTCAGAAAAAAAGGTAGCTTTTTAGCAAGAAACCTAAAGCTGTGTTTTTTTTCACATGCTCTGCTTCAGTTAATGGATGTTTTTCTCTAATTAGCAAATAACATTGTTGTTTGTCAACAAAAATTGAAGGATGTGCCCTGTTTATATGGTGCCTTATTAAATGTATTTTGAGCTTAATAAAGCAAAAATAAAAACCCAGAGAGCTATTTAGCAGATCACATTAAGGACGTCCAAACTGTGCCTAAGTTTTGTCCATAGAACTCAGGTCTATCTGAAGCTCAAACTATGCTCAAAAGTAGATCTGGTTTTCATTTGTCTACAATGTAGGCATGAGATGGACACCCTGAGTCACTCAACATTATGCAAATGAATTGAAGGTCGCCTATATTTAAGCCTCACCCGGACACGCCCACACCTATTACGTTAGGTGTGAATTTTCTCAATGAGAATCCACGAAATTGTGGATGCACCTACAAAGTGGTGTCCACATCCTTTGGATGTCCATGTGCCAATTATCGCTCATTAAGACCCTTAAATGACTCATTAACCATTTAGTTTGGAAGTCTAAGTTCCACTCAGCATTAGGCAGGATTTAAGTGCCCTTTATAGAATCAGGGCCTTAGTGTCTGAATTCAATTCTGGTCTCCTTATGCCAAGAAAGATATAGTGGTGCTAGAAAAGGTTCAAAGAAAAGCAACCAAGTTGATAAGGGGATGGAACTCCTCTTTTATGAGGAAAGACTAAAAAGGTTAGGGCTTTCTGAGTGAAAAAATATTTCCTCCTATTGGTTTTAAAAGTAGTTCCCTTTAACTTCATCGAGTGTGCCCTAGTCTTTGTAATTTTTGATGGAGTGAAAAATCGATCCACTTGTACCCGTTCTACTCCACTCAGGATTTTGTAGACTTCAATCATATCTCCCCTCAGCTCTCTCTTTTCCAAGCTGAAGAGCTCTAAACTTTTTAATCTTTCCTCATACGAGAGGAGTTCTATCCCCTTTATCATCTTAATCGCTCTTCTCTGAACCTTTTCTAATGCTACTATATATTTTTTGAAATAAGGAGACCAGAACTGAACGCAATACTCCAGGTGAAGTCGTACCATGGAGCGATACAGGGGCATTATAACATTCTTAATCTTATTAACCATCCCTTTTTTAATAATTACTAGCATCCTGTTTGATTTTTGGCTGCCACCACACATTGGGCGGAAGGTTTCATCGTATTGTCTACAATGACACCCAGATCCTTTTCTTGGGCGCTAAACCCCAAGGTGGACCTTAGCATCCGGTAACTGTGATTTGGGTTATTCTTCCCAATGTGCATCACTTTGCATTTGTCCACGTTAAGCTTCATCTTCTACTTGAACGTCCAGTCTTCCAATTTCCTAAGGTCTGCCTGCAATTTTTCACAATCCACATGTGTTTTAACAACTTTGAACATCTGCAAATTTAATATCCTCACTCATCGCTACAATTTCCAGATCATTTATAAATAAGTTAAATAGCACCAATCCCATTACAGATCCCTGCAGGACTCTACTATTCTTCCATTGAAAAAAATGACCATTTAACACTACCCTTGGTTTTCTATCTGATAACCAATTCCTAATCCACAACTGAACTTTGCCACCTATCCCATGACTCTTTAATTTTCTCAGGAGCCTCTCATGAGGAACTTTATAAAAAAGCTTTCTGAAAATCTAGATACACTATATCAACCGACTCACCTTTATCCACCTGTTTATTCACACCTTCAAAGAAGTCAAGCAAATTGGTGAGGCAAGATCTCCCTCAGCTGAAGCCATGTTTCACCATTTTACCCAGCACTGAAGTCAGGCTTACCGGTCTATAATTTCCCAGATCTCCCCTAGAACCCTTTTTAAAAATCAGCATAATTTTGGCCACCCTCCAATCTTCAGGTGCTACAGACAATTTCAGCGACAGGTTACAGATCACTAACAGCATGTTAGCAATTTCACGTTTGAGTTCTTTTAGTACCCTGGGATGTATACTATCAGGTCTAGGTGATTTATCACTTTTTAACTTGTCGATTTGGCTTAGTACATCTTCCAGATTTACTGAGACTTCATTCAGTTCCTCCGCATTATCATCTGCTATGCCCTTATCCTCCCTGAGCGCCCCTTTTGCTCCTTGATCATCCAACGGTCCTACAGATTTTGGTTTTTATAATAGTGTCTACCATTTTGCTCAGCACCGACGTCAGACTCACCGTACAGTTGAGGTCTCCAGTGACGCTTCTTCAAAACGCAGCACCGAAAAGACCTGCTGAATCAGGTCTGGTAGCTCATCCCTCTGAAAAATGTGCACCACGGACGCCTCTTTGCTAGAAGGCGGGAAACTAGCCGCCCCGCCGCCAATGGCCGTCCCCTCGAGAGGATCCTGGAATTCCTCAAAAGGGTCCAGATCCTCATCCAGGCCAACACGCTCCTCTGACCACCAATCATCATCCCAAGCCACCCTTGGGCACTTGAACGAGGGAGGAGGAAGAGGAGACACCAAAGGAGAAGAGGGAGGCAAAGCCACAAGGGGGTGCGGAGAAACACCCCCCCCTCCAAAACCCCCCGGGCACATGTGGGACCCCTAGCCACCAGAAAATAAGCTCTGCACAATGCAAAAATTAAATCAGGGGAAAACCCCCCTGTGGGTCCCAAGGGACTCCCTATCACAGCATGGGACCCAGCTGAAACCTGCCCCTGTTTTTCCAATACAGGGGGAAGGTCACTTGAGGATGCAGACAAAATGGAGGGGCCAGACTAAGAAAATGGCGAAGTTCCCGCCAAAAACAATCCCTTCAGGGCCTGAACTGTCCCAGCCGCTAAAGCAGGCAAGCCGGCTTCAACTGTTAAAAAATCAGCTGAGAGGGAGTCCCAAGCAAACCAGCGGAAAGGTAATCCTTTTTACCCTTACTGTCGGCGGCTGAGGAAAACCCTCGGTGGATAGTGGGGGGAAGACCGGCTTCCCCACTGCTTCCAGCCGACTCGCGAGCACTAGCAGCGGGGAGCTCTGTGCGCCTGCAGCTGCTGCCAACAGATCTCCACTACTGCACCGGCCTGTACTCTGCTTGCACAGACCGGCCGCGAGTGCCTCGCATCTAGAGCACAATGAGCACTTTTTCCCCTGTGAAGTGCTCATTGCTCCATAAGTGACCTAGCTAAAACAAAAGTACCGGTTAGCAAAAAAGTACAGTAAAATAAAGTAAATTTAAAGGAAAAGCAACCCTTCAGACCGCCACTACCTCAGGATTTATTTTTTTTTTAAACAGAACAGACTCCACTGGCTCTCAAAGCAAAATGAATAATAACAATAATAATAACAGTTTATATACCGCAGGATCGTGAAGTTATATGCAGTTTACAAAGATTAAAAGATGGTACAAATTCATTGAACTTAACAGAGGTGAAAGATAGTGGTTAACAGCTCAAGGGAACCGTTATTGAAGAGAAAGAGTTGTACGGGTCAGTTGTCTAGATACTTCAGGAACAGATATGTTTTTAGGCGTTTCCTAAATTCTCCATAAGTAGAAGGCGTAAGCAATTGTTCTACAACTTTACCCCATAATGCTGCTTGATGTGAGAGAAGGTGTTGATGGTGTCTTTTGAGTTTACATCCTCTAACTGGGGGGGAAATGAAGTTCAAATGTGAGCTTCTCTTATGTCTGTTGGCTGAGAAGCAGAAAAGGTCAGTATTGCATCTGGGAAGCAGAAACCTGAGGTACAACTATACAATGGGAGGGATGTTAGTGAACGAGAGTACCCAAGAAAAGGACTTGGGGGGTAATGGTGGACATGACAATGAAGCCGAAGGCACATTGTGCAGCGGCCACTAAGAGAGCGAATAGAATGCTAGGTATAATCAAGAAGGGTATTACAACCAGGACGAAATAAGTTATCCTGCCGCTGTATCGGGCGATGGTGCACCCGCATCTGGAATACTGCGTCCAATATTGGTCGCCGTACCTTAAGAAGGATATGGCGTTACTCGAGAGGGTTCAGAGTAGAGCGACACGTCTGATAAAAGGGATGGAAAACCTTTCAAACGCTGAGAGATTGGAGAAACTGGGTCTCTTTTCCCTGGAGAAGAGGAGACTTAGAGGGGATATGATAGAGACTTACAAGATCATGAGGGGCATAGAGAGAGTAGAGAGGGACAGATTCTTCAAACTTTCAAAAAATATAAGAACAAGAGGGTATTCAGAAAAACTGAAAGGGGACAGATTCAAAACAAAAGCTAGGAAGTTCTTCTTTACCCAGTGTGTGGTGGACACCTGGAATGTGCTTCCAGAAGACGTAATAGGGCAGAGTACGGTATTGGGGTTTAAGAAAGGATTGGACAATTTCCTGCTGGAAAGGGGGATAGAAGGATATAAATAGAGGGTCACTGCACAGGTCCTGGACCTGTTGGGGCCGCCGCATGAGCGGGCTGCTGGGCACGATGGACCTCGTGTCTGACCCAGCAGAGGCATTGCTTATGTTCTTATGTATTTAGGGGCTAGACCATATAGTACTTTAAAGCAGAGAGAGGCGAACTTAAACTTTACGTGTGCCTCCATCGGTAGCCAATGCAGCTGTCGGTAGTAAGGTGTCACGTGATCAAACTTCTTCAGCCCGAAAATCAGTTTGACCGCTGCATTTTGCATTAATTGTAATCGTCACATATTCTTTTGGGAAATTGCTAAATAGGCGATGTTACAGTAATCAAGTTGACTCAGTATGAGGGATTGTACCAGAATTCTGAATGCTGACATATCAAAATATGCTCTAATAGATCGAAGTTTCCAGGGAGTGAAAAAACCCTTTCTGATTAAGGAGTCTACTTGGTCTTTCATGATTATGCACTTATCTAGGATAACTAAGTTTATTGATGCATAGTGGTGTTTTGGATAAACTTGGTGTTTAGGATAAACTTAGTTATCCTATTCAGACTACTATGAAGGTATTGGGTGTAACACTAGATCAGTGCCTAATCATGAAATATGCCTTGCTTGAATTAGGGAGGCACCTCTAAACAAATGTGGGGAGGTGGAGGAAATGGGGAAAGGGACCCAGCATGAGACCCGCCGGGTTTGACACCCCCGAGGTTGGACGGACCCCCAAGCTCAATATGGCCCAAAATGGACTAGAATCCCTAAACAAATTCCAACAGCCCTACCAAGGGAGATGGGTACAGCTCAATCACACCTGCTGGAGACTGAAATAAGACTGATAGGAACAGGGGAAGGTACCTATTCCACAGTTTTGTGTTCAGTCTCAACCTGCTGGTCATGATTGAGATATATACCCGCTTGTAAGATTTCCTATACCAGTCTAGAGAGTGCTAAAGAAACAATATTTAAATAAAATAAAAAAACAAACAAATCAAAAATCAAAATTTTATCACACATCGGAGTAAAATAAAATGTAGTAAACAAATAAAACCTACTTATCCCAGCCAAAGTTTTCTATGTCTTTGACAAGACAGGAATAATACTGTGGAGGTGGTGGTGCATACTGTTCTTGTCTGTTCTTCAAAGCAACTTCCTGTGAAAATAAAACCATATCTGTTAGACCTTTTTATAGCCTTTATCAAAACAAGTTTACATCAAATAATTGCATATAATAATAAAATTCATCCTCATAATATAAATGTCTCAAATTTATGCACAGCCTGCAAATGATAGACAATGGTTTACAACAGTACGTTAAGAACATAACTGTCTCTTCACCCAAGTCTTTTAATACATAGGATGATTGACTATACACTCATTCTGCACCAGGAATAGTTTGCCACACACATTTAACTAAATCAGTTCCTTATAAGAACATAAGAATTGCCACTGTTAAGTCAGACCAGCAGTCCGCTCACGCGGCGGCCCTTAGGTCAAAGACCAGTGCCCTAACTGAGACTAGCCTTACCTGCGTACGTCCCGGTTCAGCAGGAACTTGTCTAAATTTGTCTTGAAGGCCTGGAGGGTGTTTTCCCCATAACAGCCTCCGGAAGAGCGTTCCAGTTTTCTACCACTTTATGGGTGAAGAAGAACTTCCTTACATTTGTACGGAATCTATCCCTTTTTAACTTTAGAGGGTGCCCTCTTGTTCTCTCCACCTTGGAGAGGGTGAACAACCTGTCTTTATCTACTAAGTCTATTCCCTTCATTATCTTGAACGTTTTGATATGTGTCTCCTCTGTCTCCTCTTTTCAAGGGAGAAGAGGCCCAGTTTCTCTAACCTCTCACTGTACGGTCTATAATTTCCCAAATCACCTCTGGAACCCTTTTCAAAAATCAGCATCATGTTGGCCACCCTCCAGTCTTCCGGTACTATGCCGCTTCCTTCGCAGGTCGTTTCCCCTTAATATATCGAAAGAACAGCTTGAAGTTTTTCGCCTCCTTGGCTATTTTCTCCTCGTAGTCTGTTTTGGCCCCTCTTACTGCCTTATGGCACCTGCTTTGATGTTGTTTGTGCTTTTTCCAGTTTTCGTCCGTTTTTTACCTTTTCCATTCCTTAAATGAAGTCTTCTTGTCTCTGATCGCTTCCTTCACCGCTACAGTGAGCCATGCTGGTTCCTTGTTTTTTTTCCTCTTAGATCCCTTGTCGATACGCGGTATATATAGATTTTGCGCCTCGTTGACCGTGTCCTTAAAAAGGGACCATGCTTGCTCTAACGTTTTTACAGTGTTTATCCTCTTCTTAATCTTCTTCCCCACCATGAGTCTCATCCCTTCGTAATTCCCTTTTCAGAAGTTCAGTGCCGTGGACATCATTCTGGATCAATGAGTTTAGCCTCCCATCTGTTTATCCTAACGCACAACATAGAGAATGACAAGGTGACAGATAACCATGGGAAGCCATCCCCATGTCATCCTTTAAGGAGAGAGGGAAGAATCAGAGTATGAATGGGCAAAGCCACTGACCCTCAAGCCTTTCATTGAAGAATGATGGTGTAGAAGGACTGAGGTTGAGACATACACTAAAGAATGACACGGGATGGTTTTCCACAGTTATCCACAGGGACAGTGACAAATTATGTCACCATGTCATTCTATACAATCTGTACCACCCATCTTGTCCTTATCCAGTATTCTCCATAGCGCCTTTTAGCCGGGTGCTCCTCCCAGCTAATTTAGATGAGCGCCCGGCTGTCATCTTGCTCGCAAATTCTGCTCAGCCTGACTTTTTTTAAGCGCCAAATTTAAATAAGCGCAGCACAGTCGAATCATCACCAGGATCAGGAGCCCCTAAGGGATCCATGGAACCAGTAACCAAGTCTGGATCTCCCAATCTAGGAAATGCTGCACTATCAAACAAAGGATCAGAGAGGTCAGGATCAGCCGCTGGACCCCCTAGAAAAGGAGTCAAAAGAGGAACAGGCAGAATGGACAGATGAGGGGAGCTCCACAAGGACACCATGCTATCCCCAGACACCGACGGAGGAGGCAGAGAACTTCCAGCAGCAGAACCTCTGGACTGAAATTTGGACCACCAAAATCTCATAAAGTCAGAAAAAATATCCTTGGGGCATACAGTCACCCTTAGATAACTCAGCCGAGTCAAGCCCCGAAAGCAATGGCAAACACCCCACTGGGCTAGCTGAGTGTCTTGTGGCCATTCAGACTCCAGAGGCCTTCAAACTCTAGAGTTTGATGGCCTCTGGAGTCTGAATGGCTATAAGACATCATAAAGAGTTTTTCAGTGTAATAGGTGAGACATTCTAGACAACAGAGCCACTCTCCACACACTGCTCTGCAACATGGCCACTGTTCCTGTCAAAATCTGTAAGGCTACAAGACAGTGTGGTCAGGTCAGGAAGAGGATCAGATAACCCACTGAGGATCAGACTGCCCCATTGTAGGGCAACAAAAGACAGCAGCATTGGTAAGCCACTGGCTTCCACAGGTTCAACACCAGCAACTGCTAGGCATGTCAGCCCCAAGGGCCTACAGATCACCTTCCTCCCAAACCCAGAAATCTATTGTTGATATAGTGGGACTCCTGGGCCTACCTGCTGAATGAAGAAACAGCCTCAAAGCTGCTTCCTGCTATGTTAATGATGTGTAGAATTTATTTCTTCCCTATCCCTCTGCCCCAACAGCTTTATTTCCCTAATAATGGGTAAGGAAATAAAGCTGAATAGGCAATTAAATTATTTTATTTTATTGTAGGGGCAAACAGGTGGAGTGTTGGAGGAGTAGAGATCCACAACCACCTCTTCCACCTCTGTTAGCAAAGGCCCCACAGAGACTCCTGCCAGCAAACCACACCAAGCTAAAGCCCAGGTGCCTGGGCTTGGAGCTGTTAAGGGAAAGAGACACGTCTCCAGGTTCAGCTGAGGTAAAGACCATGGTTCGAACACCAGAAGCAATACCAACCCATGGACTTGACTTCAGCATTTGCAAACCATGGACTATTACCCGGGGAGTCAGCCTGAATAAGGGATCTGTTGCACCAGACTGCCGTACACCACCTGCTAGAGGTAAAGAAATACTGGAGAATTCCAGGCTGCACCAGTTCTTATATTGATGACGACAATGAAACAATTTAGCATCTCTACTTCCATCTGCTGCTTAACTCATTGGTCTGAACTGGTCTAGCAAAATAAGGCACATTCAATTATTGAAGCCATGTCTGGGATCCCCACAGCTGAAGCAAAATGGGTATAAGTCTTTAGGGTGGAAAGTTCCCAAACCAAGAGGTTAAGACAAAAAGATAGCATTCTAACAAATAATCACAGTTAGACAAAAGATTAATAATGTCAGGGAACTTTGACAGTATGATGTAAAAAGTAAATGAAAATAACAAATTATGTTGGGAAAACACTATGACACATCCTCTCGGCAAAGCTAAGAAACAAACCAAAAAGCTAAGAAAGACTGCAATGTGTAGGAATGATCACACATGCTCAGAACTATTCACTGGGTTCTAAGATATGGGACAGCAGCTACATTCTGGCGCTATCAGATAATGTCACCAACTTGTATGCCTGGCTCAATCCTGGGTTTTTTTAAAATATATATCTTTATTCATTTTCATTCTAAAAATCCTGTTTTCTCAACAGAAAATTTTCAGTATGATGACCTTAGTTCATTACTACTTACCAAAATAGTTTTCAATTCCAGGATAAAGTTACTCAGATCACAGCTGTGCTGCAGCCTCTGTGGAGAATGACAGTTTTTAACATTCTTTTAATATTTTTATTAAAATTTTTATATACCGCATATACAGCCAAAAAGGATCAAAGGAGTTTACAATATAAATCAATCAAATTTATAAAAGAACTCCATTTAAATAGGAAAGAAAAGCAAAGGAAAGAAATTAACAGCTCTAATACATAATAATACCCTATTGCAACCAGATTAACAAATAAAACTAAAAATTAACTGATTAATACAAATTTAAAAAAAAAAAAAATATATATATATATATATATATATATCACTAATAATAAAACCCTAAGAGCACATGCGCACCTCTACCTGCGTGTTCTGTAGCTCCGTGGCCGTCAGAATGTTAGAGTGCGGCGTGTGCACATTCGGGACGTGTGCATGTGGACGTTCGGAGCTGACATCAGAGAGAGAAGTAGGCGGCGGCAGCGACCGAGCTACGGAGCTAGGGGAGCAAAAGCCACAACCACTGCCGCTTCCTGGTCACACGGCCTTCTCCTCTGCCTCCACTTTCCCCTCTGAGTCACAGCACCACTGCAGCTGACAGGAGCCACACTCTCTGCCCGCCCGGCGGTGATCCAACACCCCTTATCTCTGAATTGCCACAGAGAGGGAGGTGGGGTGGGGGGCGGCCAAAGGAAGGTGGGCGGGGCACAGTCAGGGAACGGGAGGGAGGGAAAGAGAAAGAAAGACAGACACACAGTCAGCGGCCAACGAGAGAGAAAGAGAAAGAGACAGAAAGACAGCGGCCAAGGAGAGAGAGAGAGAGAGACAGAAAGAGACACACAGCAGCCAACGAGAGAGAGAAACAGAAAGACAGACAGACAGCGGCCAAGGAGAGAGAGAGAGAGACAGAAAGACAGACAGACAGCGGCCAAAGAGAGAGAGAGAAAAAGATAGACAGACAGCGGCCGAGAGAGACAGAGACAGAAAGACAGACAGCGGCCAAGGAGAGAGACAGAGAGAGACAGAAAGACAGCGGCCAAAGAGAGAGAGAGAGAGAGAAAGACAGACAGACAGCGGCCAAGGAGTCCTCTTGAGCTGCTACGTTCACCCTATAAAACTTGGTGAATGTATAAGGGATGAACAAGTCATTGTCCAGCAAATTAATATCCATTTCAGAGACTCTCAGCCACGAAAGACATCTCATAGCAAAAGACATGGCGGATGCTCTGGATGACATTTCAGAAGCATCAAATGCTATTCTTGCCATATATTTTTGTGTCTGAAGGAGACTTTGAGTTGTCTGCTGAAATTCAAGTAAGCGGTGTGATGGAATATGTTGCTCAAAATCAGTCAACTTATTGATGAGATGTTTAAGATAAAAAGACATGTAGAAGTTGTAATTTAGAACTCAATTGGGGGGTCACGTGATGCTGGAGACCTGATCGGACGTGCCTCTCCTCGGCTCCGGGCTGCTCCGCTTCAAATCTGCGATAAAAGCCTGATTTCTGGCACCTGCGGTCCGCGGTTTTCACAGCGGACTTCACCCAAAACTGTGGGGCATCTGATAATCAACTTTTCTGCTGGGTTCCTGTGGGGCATGCCAATTAAACCACAGCGAGGAGTGAAGGCCAAACCCACCTCGCCGGCGCCCAAGATGGCGGAGCAACACGAGGTGCCCATGTTTACCCTCCAGGAGGCTGCTGTGCAGGAACTCACTCGCTCTCTAACCCTCGTAATGGATGACAAACTTGCTAAGATACAATCTTTTATGGAAGAGATGCGAGAGGGTTTGGAAGCGCAATCTCAACGGCTGCAAAGAGCGGAGGATCGAATAGCTCAACAGGAGGCCCGCACTGATAACTTCGAGGAAAGGCTGCGCTCGTTGGAAACCTCTGCCACCACATTGAAAGACAGAGCGGAGGACCAAGAGAACCGCGGCCGCAGAAATAACCTGAGGTTTATTGGGATACCTACCTCGGTGCGTGATGTGGATCTCCGCACCCGATTGGAAACATGGCTGCCCACAATCTTTGACCTCCAGCCGCCTTTGAACCCGGTGATCATAGAACGGGCTCATCGGGTGGGCACACGCAGAGAGGAAGACCAACGCCCGCGCCCGGTCATAGCGCGTTTCCTCAACTATGCGACCAAAGAGAGGATTCTATCCCTATATCGCAGAGGGGCCGCTGTGCAATTTGAAGGGCAGAAAATTCTTATCTTTCAAGACTTCTCGCCTCAAGTCTCCTATCAACGCAGAGCCATGGCTCCATTTTGTAATGAGCTTTACAAACAAAACATCAGAGTCACTCTTCAGTACCCTGCACGTGCTAGGATCTTTCATAACAATAAGGTTATCTTTCTGGAGAATCCACAAGCAATGGAACAATTCATCCAAAAGCTACCCGCGGATCGAAACCTGCCAGGAGTGGCTGACTGAATGGGGTAAGGCCTTGCTGACTCTGACTCCTAGGTTTACACCCCCGAGAGGCATATGTGGGGCCTGATCTTGCATTCCGCCCATACGACAAAGGCCATGTGGAGCAGGGCCTTGACAGGCTGGCAGACCACTGGTGTGGGATTTATTTACCTTCTTTTCACAGCTTTGCTTATTCTTCCACTCATGATGGATCTTATACACCATTCATACAGGTTTATGGCAATATTACACTCTGGAAATTCCCACCACCTAAATGCTTCCTGTTTTATAAGGACTCTCAGGGGGGTACCCCTTACTAGTACCATTCAACCATATTTCGGTTGCTACTGTTGTTCTAACCGTGCATTCTGATTTAGATACTGATTGCATATAGTTGTTTTTCTGATGGTTCTCTGTATATTTTCCTCTGACGCATGTCATGGCATACTTCTCTAGTTGCACTAACTGTTACATCTCCTTTATATATTGCGTGTTCTTTTTTTTTTCTTATACATATACTATTTGTATGTTGTGGGGGCGGCCCGGAGCTGATGTTCTTTTCTACGCTGTAATGTTGTGTAGGGGTAGACTAACTAGTCTGGGGAGGGGGGGATGGGGAAAGAAAAGGGAATTGGGGGGATTGGGGAGGGATGTGAGTGTGTGGGGGTATGTTTGTGGGATGAATGACTGTGCTTTTCTTGACAGGCAGAGGCGTGTGGTGCTTCTTCTTCTGGTATGTTGGCTGTGGCTGTGGGATGGCTGCATACTTCTCGCGGATTCAGGGCTGGGGGGATTTGGCTGGGACGCCCCCTGCCCTGTATCCAGCGATTATGGACTTTGGATTCTGCTATTCACCTCTAATGTCTTTTTCTATGGCTAGTCTTTCTGTCAAATCTTTGAATGTGGATGGGTTCCACTCCCCGGTGAAACGTAAAAAAATTCTATCCTACCTGAAAAAGGAGCAATGTGATATAGCACTCCTTCAGGAGACTCACCTGTCAGCCACTGAGCATCTTAAACTCCGCAGGGAATGGGTGGGACAGGTGGGATTCTCCGCTTACACCTCCCGGAAGAGAGGGGTAGCGATTTTGATCCATAAACAACTTCCCTTTACCTCTCATAAGGAGATTACTGACCCTGAGGGCAGATACATATTTTTGATTGGAGAGCTGTGGGGAATCCCTATAGTGTTAGGCTCTATTTATGCACCAAATATTTATTCTCATGCATTCTTCTCTGCAATTGTGGGACTTTTAGCGCCTTATTCCTCTCATCAAATGATTCTAGGGGGTGACTTCAATGTGGTGGCGGAGTCCCTGGTGGATCGCAAACCCGCTAAAACAGCTTCTAAAGGCCATTATGACAGGGGTATACCCTTTCTCCTTCGAGAATTGGGATTACTGGATGCCTGGCGGACCCTGAATCCGGATGATAGTGATTTTTCATTCTTTTCCCATCCCCACAATGTATATACTAGAATTGACTATATACTTATCTCTGCTGGGCTGTTCCCGAAACTGTCTAAGGCTACTATGGCCGCACCACTGGTATCGGATCATGCACTTTTGGGAGCTACCTTTCAGTTCTCTTCCGCATCACCTGGCAGAATTTGGCGGATGTCTCCTCATTTGTACTCTGACCCTAATTTTAAACTATACTTGGAGGGCAAGTGGGAGGACTTCCTTGCCACAAATAGTGTGGGGGATGTCAACTCTGTGGTGTATTGGGAAGCAGCCAAAGCCGTTATGAGAGGTCACGTGCTCGCTTACTCTGCGGCTGCTCGAAGGAGGAGGGATGGGGAACTACTGAAGTTAACTATTGAGTTGCAAACTCTGCGGCGTTCCCATATAGGTAATCTTGCTCAAGGGCTGAGGGACCGACTCCACTCAGTGAAACGTCAGATTAACGATATACTCTCTCACAGAGCTACCAAAAGTATATACTTTTACAAATATAAATTGCATGCATGGGGTAATAAAACTGGTAAACTACTTGCAAACTTAATCCGGCCTCCTCGCACTCGGCATGTTATCACGCAAATTAAGGATAAAGCGGGTATCCTGCATACCAAGCAGCAGGAAATCACGGACCAATTCGTACAATTTTACCGGCAGCTTTATGCTGAGCAGCCTTCTAATGATCAGGCCCGGGATGCTTTCTTTTCGGACCTGCGCTTACCTACCATCTCTGAATCTCAAAATCTTCTTCTCAGCCGGCCGATTAGTGGTGAGGAATTGCAATCAGCTATTCGACGGTTAAAATTAGCTAAAACCCCGGGCCCGGACGGATTCGGACCGGAATTTTATAAACTCTTACCGCCTCCCGCTTTGTGCGCTCTCCAAGATTATTTTATGGGACTTCGTTCAGACATTCCCCCGGGAAATACACATAATACGGCTCATATAATTATCTTACCGAAGCCCGGAAGACCCACGGACCAGCTAGGCTCATATCGACCAATCTCGCTCTTGAATCAGGACATCAAGATTCTGGCTGGAATCTTGGCAACACGGCTGAATGCACTGCTGCCAGAACTGGTTCATGAGGATCAGGTGGGTTTCGTCCCTGGAAGACATGCTTCCATGAACCTACTAAAGGTCTTGGCGGTTCTCCAAACGCCACCTCGGGCTCAGAGCAGGGCACTAATCACCAGTTTAGATGTAGAAAAGGCATTTGATATGGTCTCCTGGCGCCACCTTTTCTGGGTGCTTGCAAAGTATGGCATCTCTGGAGACTTTGTGCATTGGGTATCCACTCTCTACTCTTCACCCAAATCACAATTACTGATAAATGGGGGGATATCGGATCCTTTTACTCTCGGCCGTGGCACACGACAAGGCTGCCCATTGTCCCCACTGCTTTTTCTTCTTTCTCTTGAGCCCCTTGCTATCCGAATCCGTCAAGATACCATCCTGAAGGGCCTGGGGGTGGGGGGGTCGGAGTTCCGTATCAGTATGTTCGCAGATGATATGCTTCTATATGTCAATCATGCGGATATTCATCTCCCCCATTTAATGCATATTATTAACTCGTTTGGCTCTTTTACGGGCCTAAAAATTAACTATGATAAAACTGAGGCTCTTCTCCTCGACGAGTCAACAGACAACACCTGGTCTGCACGTCTGGGGGTTGGCATAGCGTCCGGGAAATTGAAATATTTGGGGATACTCCTACATAAGGACCCGAAAGCTCTTTATGAATCTAACATCTCAGCGATCATTGGGAAGATTAAATCTCTTTGCCATCGGTGGCGCTCCCTCCCCCTGTCCCTAATGGGCCGCGTGGCTTTGGTCAAGATGGTTCTCTTCCCCAAACTCCTATACGCCCTCCAAACCGTACCTTTTTGGGTCAGCCGGGAGGACGAACGCCACTATAATTTCATCATCCGTAAATTCATCTGGCAGGACAAGAGAGCTCGCATAGGTTTTAATAAACTAATACGCAGTAAAGAGCAGGGAGGCCTTGGTCTGCCAGACATTCGCCTCTACAATGTGGCCGCATTGTTCCGGTGGATTCATGAACAGCTGACCACGCACCGTAGATACTCCCCGCCGGGCCTCCTGTCTTCCTGCTGCTCCCCTATATCTTTTGTGTCATTTATTCATGGGAGTTCTGGCTCGTCGGTCACCTTAGACTTTCTACGTGCCTTCCGCAAAGCGTGGATGTGGTGGCGTCGCCTGCAGCACAGGGTTCCTACTCCGTCCCCCTTCCTATCTTTACTGGGCAACCCGGGATTTGCACCCGGATTGCAGGGTCTGCCAGGTTTGCGGGACCGCACTGAACGTGACACCACTATACTTAACTTGTTGCATGTGGGGGGCGGTAACTTTCCCTCTTTCCCCCTTTTGCGAGCTCACTGGGGGCTCCGCACCACACAGGTATACCTTTACATACAGATCAAACATTATTTCTCCTCCTTCTCTAATATCCCCTCTACTTCTTGGGTTTGCGGTACTCTCGACGAAAAGGCTTTACTTACTCCTCCTTAGAAAAACAAGATTTCTACCTGGTATAAGGAGGGACGAGACTTTCAGGGGGAAATATGCCTCCAATCTATAGCGGATGAGTGGGGCAGGGATGTGGGACTGGAGGTTTCTCTCCAGGATCTGCAGAGTTTCTTCCACAATACCTACTTTTTTCTCAAAAATGTCTCGCTGAGGGAAACTCAATACAAAATTTTGCACCGCGCATATCTCTCCCGTCAAAAAGGTTTTTTTATGAAACTTTGGAAAGATGACATTTGTGTCAAATGCCAGCTTTCTCCAGGAACCTATCTGCATTCTTTCTTTCTCTGTCCTACCCTCTCTTTCTGGGATTCTGTCCGAGCCTGCCTGGATTCCACCCTTCGATGCACCCTGATTTGGAACCCGGCTGCATTGTTGCTGGGGGATGTGCAGGACCTGGCCCATCAGCAGCTTAACACCTCCTCTCAAAAATTTATCCTTCATGCGATTATGCTGGGAAAACAGATTATTCTACAGCACTGGGCATCCACTGAAGCTCCGGCTTACTCGCTCTGGACATCTCGCATGAAGGTTCTAGGACTATATGAATTACAAACTTATTCTTCGCGTGTTCAGGAACATTGGAAAGAATACAGCGCTATGTGGGATAGATTCCTGAACAGTTGTTAGATTGGTCTGCCTAGATGGGGATGGACTTTTGGTAACATTTGTCTCCACCCCGAGCAGGTCGCCCTATGCTCTGTTTTCTGCTTTCCTCCTTTTTTCCTCTTCCTCTTCCTCTCTTCCCTCTCTTTCCCGTTTCGTCTGTATCTTTGATCGTCCTTTTCATATTCATATTCATATACCTATCTTCATGCTCATTCTCTGCTCTTTTTTCCTACCATTGACTGACACTACCATCCAGGTTTAGCCATTCCATCCCATTTCTTTTAGCTGCTCTTCATGCTTGTCTGAACTGGTTCGAGTGTGTATGGTGTGTGAATGTTGTGTGCGTCTGTGGGAATGGTCATTCAGGGGGGTGGGGGGTTTATTGGGACTCTCCTTTGCAATGGTATATTATATAATCACTGAGCCTTATGGAGTACAGAAGTATTATTACTATTTCTTATATTCTTGGCACGCGTTGCTGTTGACGCTTTTGTCTGCTCATTATTACAATGTACCTGAACGATTGTACCTTTGAGGTTACTTCACCTTACAGTTACGCTTTACAGTTCCGCTCTCCAACACGGGACCTATTTGTGTTCATTGCTCTGCTCTTGGTGAACTGTATCTATCATGTGTGTTCTTGATTGTTTTTACTGGTTGTTGACTGTTTTGATATGCTGTACCATTTGTGCTCAATAAAAATGAGTATAAAAAAAAAAAAAAAAAAAAGAACTCAATTGGCTAACATACGAGTTCTGGTAAAGACGACAACCAAATTTATCCTTAGTATGCCCCTCATGTCCTGGTGGCGTAGTGGCATAAACCCTAGAGCTGGAAGACTTTTAAAAAGTCGATTCCACAAGCAACGATTGATGTGGAAGTTGCGGTTTGTCAAAGCCAGGACATATTATTTTGTAGAGGGAGTTAAACTTTCTTGGAGCTATAGTGACAGAAAGGGGAATCTCCCAGTTTTTTAAGAGCGCTCCTTTAAGCGGATTGTGTAAAGGCAACTTAAGAAGCTCTTTTGGGGTTTCATTCCAGTTCATCCAAGAGTTCCACTCTGGGTTCAGCGAGAGCCTCCAATTTGACAGGGAGAGCTTTCTCTAACTATCTAATATATCTAGTAAAGGAAAGCCCCTCAGGAGGAGATCGTCTTCTAGGAGGAGATGGCTTTGAAGGGATACCATATGAATCAGGAGCAAATAATGCAGACTCACATTCAGAATCAGTATGACAGAAGAGGTCAGAATCAACTTTGTGAACTCCTGAGGATGCTCTATATGATGACGGTTTTGGATGGGATCGGTGAGAACGTCGAGAAGAACTGCCCTGATGATGGTGGTACCGATCCAATGAAGATGATGAGGATGAAAAACTTGAGGATCTTGGACCTGGAAGTATGTGATGTACGTCAATACTTCGATATAGAACGTCAATGTCTTGATGAAGAGGACCGATGCCTTGATGGAGAACATCGATGTCTTGACTGGGAGCAACGTTGAGATGAAGATCGCTGATTGGATGGAGACCGGCATCTCAATGTAGTCCTGGAATCGGTACCATATGGCCTTGGCATGCTATGTTCAGGCTGGGCCAGTACTAAGGGAGTCAATGCAAGCACCGGTGTCAAGTGCAATTTGAACATGTCACCGAACTCCCTCCAGAAAAACTCACTGAGTTGTTCCCTGAAAATTTGCACCGGTACCCTTGGCTCAACAGCCGGTACCATCGGTGCGGTAGGGTGTCGAGAAATGGGTGACCTCGAAGAGGATGCATTTCCTGAAGGAGACACAAACTGCACTGAAAGAGAGCAGTGGCATTGACTTTTGGCCTGCATCAAGGTATTCAATGTGGTAGAGGCCTGCGACACTTGCTGGGACGAGGATAGCTTCTTAACAGGCTTGCTTAATACAGGAATCACATCTGATGTCAATGTCAGTACCAAAAGTACCGAAGGCTCAGATTTAACACCAGAGTCCATAGTCGAGACAAACCTTCAACGAGCGTTTCTATAAGATAGAACAACAAGTACAACTGTCCACCTGATGCTCAGGACCCCAACAATGCAAATATCAACTGTGCGGGTCATTGACTGAGAAAGGGTGCTGGCACAGACAGCACTTTTTGAACCAACTAGAAGATTGACATGGACGGGAAAATTTCAACAGCAAGATTAAAACTCAATGGTGAAAATGAAGAGGAAAAAATACCGGCAAGAACAAAAAAAAGAGGGCCAAAAGGCCCAACTGAGGCCCAATTAAAAAAAGGGGAAAAATATCTTTTTTTTCCACAGACCGAAGAAGAAAGAAACTAGCAGGAAAAAGCTAGCCGAAAGGTTCCAAAGGAAAAATCATTGACAGGAAGACACTTCTTCGCTCCATGTAAAATGAAGAACTGAGATACAGTGAGCCGGCGTCAGGCGGGAATGCACTCACGCATGCTCGGTGCAGGCAGTTACAAAGTTTCTGAAAACTTAAAGTGCAAGTACACTTTTATCACTGTCCATAGTGGGCTCAGTGGATGACGTCACCCACATGTGAGAATATGCTGCCTGCTTGTCCTAGGATAAATGAGTTTAACAGAGTCCCACAAACCACCCCTGAAGCTCCCATAGGAAATAATGGCGATGTACTTATAGTCTGTGAAGTGCCTGTCTGCCAGCTCTGTTACATTGCAGCTGAATGGAGGAAAAGGATTTTCTGCCTCAGAAACTGCTTCAAATGACCAAACTTGTAGATCTTCGGACTGCCAGTTAGAAAAACTCCAACTATAACCTCCGCCCCCACGGAACCTCTCCACATGACCGGGAGCGGAAAATGCAGCCTGTGCCCTGAAACCCAGAGGGACTTTTACTCAGAATGCATACATACAGCCTGCGCTTAAACTCCTGACAGAGTCAGAGGACAAGCAAACTCCCAGGAGAATGGACCCCGAGTCTGAGAAGGGTGGCAAAGCAGGCTGGCACCACAGATCCACCTGTGAAGCAGCAGTCCAGCTCCATGGGACTGTGTCTTTTCCTCCAGTAGAGGATACCGCACGGGGTCTCACGGCACTGAAGTCACTAAAATAAAATTAACTTTAAGAGAAAAAAATAAGAAAAAGATGTAGATCAAAAGACCTTTACATGGATTGTATAGAGAAACTGAAAACTGTAGGGGACTCTAACTCACTATCTAAGGTAAGAGGAGCACATGCTCAGAAAAGTGTTTATATTTCTACAACTCCTGGATTGCGAGAAGGGATTGAACACCTAGAGTATGGAATCCAGAAGGGAAGTAACAGAACATGTGTTGTAGAATGACAGCACCGTTTTACCAGACAATTATTAACTATGCCTTTACAAGAATGTCACTATTTCCTCAGTTTATTCTATGCCTGCTTGTGAGCTGGCGTTAGTTTTCATGAATAGTGCGGGGGCAGCGCGCACTAATCTGCAGCGCATGATAAAAATGCTAGCGCACCTTAGTAAAAGGAGCCCTTACTGGGGAGGGGGGTTCAAAAATAGCATTCATATATGTTTTTTAATAGTAAAATAAATACCCCTTTTTATTATTTCCTCTGAATTACTATCAAAGCGCAGTGATTTAAATATTTTCTGGGATTTCTGTAATATTAGTGAAACAATATATCTGAATGTTATTCATTATTCTTAGAATGAAACTACAAAACACAGAAAATAAGCATAATTATTTCCACTAAATGCTGCAAAAATCATTGCATACAAGGCTCACAAAATATTTAAAAATTAAGGTGTGCAATTTCTTAGTGTTAAATTTATTCACAGAATTATTTTTTTATGCATTCAAGAAAAGTAAAGTTTATACCTGCTTCACTATCTGATGATATCCACGTAATACATTCTTCAGGTGAACACTAAATTGTAATCTACAATAGAAAATAAATTTTTACAAAAATTTATATTAACAGCACCAAGTATCACACAAAACATATATTGCAATTTAACTCATTCAATATCTAAAATTATGAATTCAAGTAGCCTTAATCAGGGCTATGGAAAAATGATTTCACAATGTCCAAAATGTTTAAACATTTATATTTGAGCATTTACTTTTGAACTGGTTACTTAGAATAGTGCTTCTCAACCCACATTTTGACTAAAGATTTCAGTATCACAATAATGAATATGTATGAGATCTCTGCTATATGCAAAATTATCTCATTGAATATTCATTGCTTTAAGCCTTGGCTAGGTAGACCTCCAAGAAGGAAGAGAAGCACTGACTTTGAATTTTGAATATTACTGTAACTAACTAGAACAAAATTACCTTCTTCTCTATAGGATAAATCAAGTTGATGGTACTTCAAGGGATAGTTAACAAAATGTGCTGTAAATTAGTGCAACAAAATTTACATGTGTGTCTTCTCAAGAATCTTCGAGACTGCCTGCACAGTGCCTTCCCTCCCAACGTCAGCTCGCAGTTCCTCAGTTTCGTAAACAAGCTAAGAAGACAACCAGGGGAAGTGGGAAGGATATCTGCCTGTTGTCCCCGGATAACACCTGTTATGGTAAGCAATTGTGCTTTATCCTTGGGCAAGCAGGCAGCATATTGAGCATGGGAACTGGACGCCGGCGCACTCATAAGCTGAAGCTGTAAAGTAAGCTACTAGCTTTCACTCAAGGTGTGAAAAATAACAAAAAATGCAAAGTGACACCAATGCAAACGTTTTACCAAAATATAATAATTATAATTATGTATTTATTTAGCTATTGTTTATATTTTTTCATTATGAAACTAAAAAGAATGAAGCATAATTGCTTGCGTTAACAGTTACATTAGTGGGAGGTCGTTATAGTTGCCAAAATGCTGGTCTTCTGATAACGAACTCAGTTCAATATTTTACAACACTCTATTATATACTTTTGGCTAAGTGTGACATCATCGGTTTGACAGCCAATCAAAATTAACAAAGGAGGTGTTTAAAAGTTAAGACAAAGAAAAAAGTTTCAGAAAATTACTTTTGTTCTGTTTACATTCATTTCTGAATATACATTAACATTTTATAACATTTCCAATATTCCTTTATCATTCTTAAAACTTATTTCAGACAATTTGTCTATGTATCAAACAAGCTGCTGAAAAGTTCTAAACCTGCTTTCATGCTACCTACAAACAGTGCTGAAAATTAGTCAGCCTGCTTGTCATTACAATAAAGGAGAAGGAAGACGAGAAGAAGGGGCTGTTTTCCCCCTCTCCCTGCTAGAGACTGTTACAGAATCAGATCTCTGATTCTAACTTAACCATTTCATTTTAAGTACTACAAATCCATTCATACCACACATTCAGCACTTGCTTGGGCCCAAGAATTCCATACATTCATAACTTGATTCATAACTTGTATTTCATTCATATTTAATGCATGTTATATCTTAGTTTGGGATACTTCTTCCTAGCCAGCCTAAGGCACATCTGGTATCAATTAACACCACAATGCTAGGAAGCCTAAACAAAGACTTGGAAAAAACTGAACACAAAATGGAGTCCATGCACATCCCGATTTCCTCCATGATCTAGCCCAATAGCAAAGTACATAAAAAGAATATTATTATACCGTCCCTCAATATTAATCTGTAGTGTGTTTTTCTGGCTTTGACTGCATCCATATTCAGATTTTTATTCACCCGTTTTTCATACGCTTCTATTTGGGCGTGGCCTTAACTAACACATATGCTTGTATCTAACTAGAGTTACCCAAAATCATACAAAAACAGGCACTTTTGTAGAAAAACTCTACAAAAATACTGCACTATCATGTTCTGATATCCATTCCATTACCGTCCCATAAACATCACCCCCTACTGGCCACGAGCCACTACTGCTCAATATTCTCACATGCTGGACTCCCTAGCTTACTGAATGGGGTGGCGGTGGCCAAATAGGAAAAAAAATAAATCCTGTAAAACTGCTTGGCTGAAACGACCATCTCATCTGGAATAGGATTCTAAACAGTAGTGAGATTAAATGTGTGAAATGAGGACCAAGTAGCTGCTTTGAAGATATTTTCAATGGGAGTGGAACGCAAAAAAACCACTGATGCTGCTATAGCTCAGACTTTATTTGCTGTAACACTTCCCTCGAGCTGCAGCCCAGCCTGAGCAAAGCAGAAGGAAATATAGGCCACTAACCATGTGGATATAGTTCTCTAGGGTCAAAAGAGATGAACAGTTCAGGTGAAATCCTGTGAGGCTTACTTCTTTGTAAACAGTAAGCCAAAGCAAAGTCCAATGTATGAAGAGCAGTTTTTCTAGTGTGAGAATGAGGCTTTGGAAAGAAGGCATGAAGCACAATGGATTGATTGAGATGAAATTCCATGACTACCTTGGGAGGGAATTTAGGATGAGTTCTGAGAACCACCTTGACATGATGAAACACTGTAAAAGGTGGGTCGTTTCTTCTCCTGGCCTGCCTTCCAGCACTCTTAAGGGCTCAGCAGACCATGCCATCCACAAAAGCATCACAGTGAAGGGGAAGGGAGATTGAGGCATCCCCCTTCACTTCACCGGAGGGCCAGATCATTTTTCAGCGGTTAGCCTCACCCCCAGCAGCCGTTTCTTCTCCTGGCCTGCCTTACAGCCCTCTTAAGGGCTCAGCAGACCATGCCATCCACAAAAGCAGCACAATGAAGGTGAAGGGAGATTGAGGCATCCCCCTTCACTGCATCAGAGGGCAAGATCGTTTTTTTGGTGGTTAGCCCCGCCCCCAGCAGCCGTTTCTTCTCCTGGCCTGCCTTCCAGCCCTCTTAAGGGCTCAGCAGACCAGGTCATTCCCAGAAGCAGCACTGTGAAGGGGAAGGCAGAGGAAGGAGGAAACTTCCCTTCATCTTGTCCCGACGCCCGACGCCGCTCGTGAAGGTCAGCTCGGGCTTGACTCTGCCCTTCCCAGAGTTCCTGCTCTCTTCAGCCCATTTGAGGGCCGCCAAAAGTTTTTTTCCCTTAGCAACTCTTTAAGGCAGAGGAAGGAGGAAGCCCCCTCCCGCCATCTCCGCCATCCTTCCTCTGCCCGACACCGTGTGCAGAAAGGACTGATATTGTTACTAATTTTTTACCTTATCTAGATGCTAAGCTTTACCTCTGACCAAGTCCTTACATGAAACCAATAGCTGTTAAGTTCTACCCTGTTTATGTCTTACCAGAAGCAATTAGGTGCTAAGTCTTCTTTTAAGTTTTGTCTCTCTAGATTCAATGTCTTATTAGAAGCAATTGTCCTATAGGTCAATATGTTCTTACTAGAAGCAATTGGGTGCTAAGTCTTCTAGCTCTTACCAGAAGCAATTAGGTGCTAAGCTTTCCTTTTAAGTCTTGCTTTCCTAGATTCAATGTCTTACTAGAAGCAATTGTCTTATAGGTCAATTATGTTCTTACTAGAAGCAATTGGGTGCTAAGTTTTTCATTCTGATTCAAGTTTTTACCTCCGTTTTGTCTCTCTAGTAGCAATTAGGTGCTAAGTTTTCATCTGTTTTAAGTCACTATTCAGAGAATCAAACAAGACCCAAGACATTTACTATCTAATACCCAACAAGAACCAAACCTCTAATTCCAGATCCCCACACGATAAACAAACAGGTTCTGCCTCCAGCCCTCTTATTGGTTCTCCTAGATCTCACCATGAAGCCACCTTTTTGACTCCTTCTTCTCTTACTCTGCTCATTTACCAACTCTACTCACTGCTTCAAACCTCCCCCTCTCTCCCCCCCAATCTACTCGACTCCACAAATGTCAGTATTACTTGCCCTGGCCTCAGAATCCCCGCACTAATGCGCACCAGAAAACACCCCTTCAAAAAAAGCCCTGAGGAGTTAACTACTCCTCTTTAAAGCCCGTTCCTTCTGCCAACCTACCCAACCTCACCTCTGACTCTCTCACCCCAGTCCCAACACTCTACTGTAATGCCAGATCAGCTTGCAACAAGACCCAAATACTAAAGGACCTACTTGAGGACCTTGATCCTGGATTCCTAGCAATGCATCATGTGATCACACTCCCTTAAAATTTAAAGTGACAGGTCCTTGATATGTGTCCGTATCGAGTTCCGTAGATGACGTCACCCACATGTGGGAATATATAGTCATGTGAAAAAATTAGGACACCCCATGAAATATTCAGTTCTTTCTTAAGAAATGTTCACATAATTGATGTCAAATCTTTTTTTAAATTTATCTCTATAAAAGAAAGTGATGCAATTGCAGGTAAACAACAAAATTTTTCCTTAATTTACTCATGAAACAAAAGATATCCTACCTGAGAAATAAATTAGGACACCCCCACATATCCTCCCACTTAAAGTGGCTCAAATCACACACAGGTGTATCACATCAGGTGCACATGGTTAGAACATCGTTACTCAGCATTTTGAAGGAGGTTTGCCCTACTTAAACCTCAGACATTTAGTTTGGTGTGCTCATGACTGATGTCGTGCGTGTGAACACCATGGTGAGATCAAAACAGCTGTCCGAGGCCTTCAGAAAGAAGATTGTAGCAGCTTATAAATCAGGTATGGGATTTTAAAAGATCTCGAAAGAATTTGACATTAGCCATTCCATGGTCCGGAAAATAGTGTACAAGTCTGGCCGTTCAAGCAAGTTGACCCCCAGAGCAGACTATAAGATATTAAAAGAAGTCTCCAAAAACCCTAAAATGTCATCACGGGACCTACAGCAGGCTTTTGCTACTGTTGATGTGATACTGCACAAATTTAACTTGCATGGGAGGTGTTCAAGGAGGAAATCTTTGCTCTCTAAGAGAAACATCAAGGCCAGACTGAAGTATGCCAGAGAGAATGTAGACAACCACAAGGACTTCTGGAATAGTGTTCTATGGACAGATGAGTCTAAAATTTAATTATTTGGACACTAGAAAAGAGGACATGTTTGGTATACACCAAATACAGCATTCGAGGAAAAGAACCTCATACCAACTGTGAAGCATGGAGGTGAAAGTGTCATGGTTTGGGGATGCTTTGCTGCAGCAGGACCTGGCCAGCACACTATCATAGAAACCACCATGAATTCTACCGTGTATCAGAGGGTACTTGAGGAACATGCGAGACCATCTGTAAGAAAATTAAAGCTGAAGCGGAACTGGACCCTGCCACACGACAATGACTCAAAACATACCAGTAAATCCACCAAGGATTGGCCGAAAACTAAGAAATGGAGAGTCCTGGAGTGGCCAAGTCAAAGCCCTGATCTGAATCCCATTGAGATGCTATGGGGTATTTTGAAATGGGCTGTACATGCAAGAAACCCGTCAAACATCTCACAGCTGAAAGAATTCTGCATTGAGGAGTAGGCCAAACTTTCCTCAGACCGATGTCGGAGACTGGTAGATGGATACAAGAAGCATCTCACTGCAGTTATTTCAGCCAAAGGGGGTAACACTAGCTATTGGGATGTAGGGTGTCCTAATTTATTCCTGTTAGAATATACATTTTTGTGGATATCTTTGTTTCATGAGTAAATCAAGGAAAAGTTTTGTTGTTTACCTGCAATTACATCACTTTCGTTGAAGAGATAAATTTTTTAAAAAAGATTTGATATTGATATGTTAACATTTCTTAAGAAAGAACTAAATATTTCATGGGGTATCATAATTTTTTCACATGACTGTATATATTCCCACATGTAGGTGACGTCATCCACAGAACCCTGTACGGACACATATCAAGTGCACTGTGATCAAGTGATGCAATGCTAGAGAGAGGCAGCTGAACTTTATTTCTCCTATTACCTCTTCCACTTAAACCCCCAAATTATTACATTTTAAGTGATCCTAACCTGTTTTTTTCTTTTGGAAGATAGTTCTTACTTTTGCCAATGCTTGCATTGCCAGCATTTTTTTTAGCATTATGGCTTCTAATGTGAAGCAGAAGGACAGAGAGCGAACTCGGGCACCTGAGGATAAGATGGTTGCTTCTCTAACAACTCGACCTAGATAGCAGAGGTGGCCGCATAAGTCACAGTTCTTCAACCGCCGGTCCGTAGGAAATTTTTGCCGGTCCGCACAGGGCCGGCAAGATTGACTTACTTCAATTTCCTGCCGGTCCGCGCTGGGCCGGCAAGATCAACATCTGAAGTCTGCGCTAGAGAGCTACACTGGAACGGGGACGATGGGCATCACGCGGGTTCCCCCTTCGGGTCACGGGGATCCTGTGGGGACGCCTCCGAGGGTCGCGGGGTTCCTGCGGGGTTGGATGTACCCAGTCGCGCGGCTCTTCTCCCTACCTGCTCTGCTTGCAGCACAGAGTCGAACGGAAGTCTTCCCACGTCAGCGCTAACGTCGGAGGGGAGGGAGGCTTAAACAAAGCCCTCCCTCCCTCCGACGTCAGCGCTGACGTCGGGAAGACTTCCGTTCGGCTCTGTGCGGCAAGGCAGGAAAGGAGAAGAAGAGTAGCCTCGCGGCTCGAGTGGCGTACCAAGGGAGGGGGGCGGTCCGCCCCAGGTGCAGCACAGCCGGCCAGGTCCGGTTACTTTTGTGGCGCTTCCCCGACCGACAACAGCCCCGGTCCAACAAACCTCCCTGCCCTGTAGCCGCAAATCTAAATTACCTTCTTACAGCAGCTGTAAGAAGGTAATTTAGATCCGCGGCTACAGGGCAGGGAGGTTTGTACGACCAGGCCTGTTCTGTTGTCGGTTGGGTGGGGAAGCGCCACAAAGGTAAGGGGTAGGGAGGGAGGAAAGGTGGAGTGGAGAAGAAAAGACGCTTAAGGGAAATGGGTAAAACTGAGGGGGGAGAAGGATGCTGAAAGCACTGGGGAAGACAAAGGGGTGGAGAAGGACGCTGAAAGGCCATGGGGAAGGTGGGGGGGGGAGAAGGACGTTGAAAGGCCATGGGGAAGACAGAGGGGGGGAGAAGGACAATGAAAGCACATGGGGAAGAGAGAGTGGGGAGAAGACGCTGGCAGGGAAGAAGACAGAGATGCCAGACTATGGGGGGAGCGGAGGAGGGAAGAAGATGGGTGCCAGACCAAATTGGAAGGGGGGAGAAAAGGAGAGGCACAGTAACAGAGCAAATGGAAGACACAGAGGGAAGAGAGACAGTGGACGGAAGGAATTGAATGAGAACATGAGGAAAGCAGAAACCAGGCAACAAAGGTAGGAAAATAATTCTATTTCTTTTTTTTTTTTCTTCAGGTTATAGTAGTATATTAGTTGTGTTGATAAAAATTTATAAACATTAGAGGCTCTGGTAGAAACCCGTTTACAAAGTATGTATTCTTCCCAATTAATATTTCCAAATTAATAAAGTCTTTTTGCTTATTTGTAAATGGGTTTCTACCTGAGCCTTTAATTCAGTAGCATAATTAAATGAAATAACTATTTCTGAAGTTTATAGGGACGGGTGGGGACGGAGGGATTCCCCACAGGGACGGGTGGGGACGGGTGGGATTCCTCACGGGGACGGGTGGGACTTTGGCGGGGATGGGTGGGATTTCTGTCCCCGTGCAACTCTCTAGTCTGCGCTGGGCCGGAGAGATCTTGGGGAGCCTCCGACAGTGGCTTTCTCCCCTCTCTGCAGCTCTCCTTTACTTCCCAGCGCAGCGATTCACGAAGGCAGCCTCAGGGCTTTTGCTGAGTCGCGGCTGCCTCTGATGATGCAACTTCCTCTTTCCTCAGAGGCGGCGTGACCCAACAAAGGACCTGAGGTTGCCTTCCTGAATCGCTGCGCTGGGAAGTAAGAAGAGCTGCTGGGAGGGGAGAAAGGCACTATCAGAAGCTGCTGGGCAAGGGAAAAAAAGGGCTGCTACTGGAGAGGGAGAAGGAGAAGAAGAGATGCTTCTGGGAGGGGAGGAGGGAAAGGAATCTGGGAAGCTGCTGGGCAAGGGAAAAAAAGGGACAGCTGCTACTGGAGAGGGAGAAAGAGAGATGCTTCTGGGAGGGGAATAGGAAAAGGAATCTGGGAAGCTGATGGGCAAGGAAAAAAAGGGACAGCTGCTACTGGAGAGGGAGAATGAGTGATTCTGCTGGGCGGGGAGGAGGGAAATGAATCTGGGAAGCTGCTGGGCAAGGGAAAAAAAGGACAGCTGCTACTAGACCTTGGGAAGGAGGAGGAGAGATGCTGCTGGGAGGGGAGGAGGGAAAGGAGTCTGGGAAGCTGCTGAGCAAGGGAAAAAAGGGACAGTTGCTACTGGAGAGGGAGAAGGAGAGATGCTGCTGGGAGGGGAGGAAGGGAAGAGAGTTACTGCTGGACAGGAGGAGGAGGGAAGGGAGAATGAAAAAAGGTAGGAAACAACTGGCAGAGAGATTAGAGGAGGGGAAGGGGAGACACAGGCATGATAAAGTAGAGAGATTGATGATAGGAAGGGGTCATCAGAAAAATAAGCAGAGGGACAACGATGATAGATCTGGTGTAGGAGAGATAAAAATGAAGAGAGCAATGAAGCTGGAATGAATCATCTAAAAGGAGAGAGGGGTACAAGCTGGATGGAAAGGGGAGAGGGGCATAGAAAGAAGACAGATACCATATGGAAGGGGGAGAGGACAGACAGTGGATGGAAGGGGCAGATGCTGGATTGAAGAGACAGAGAGGGCAGACGCTGGAAGGAAGAGAGTGAAAAGAAGATTGAAAGCAGAAACCAGAGACGACAAAAGGTAGAAAAAAATAATTTTATTTCTATTTTGTGATTAGAATATATCAGATTTGAAATATATATCCTGCTAGAGCTGGTGTTAGACATAACTGGGGACTGCAAAACCCAGGAAGTGCTTCTTTAGCTTCCAGGTGGCTTAGGGCGCTCTCTGACCAGGGGGCAGTTGCCCTAGTTGCACTCCCCTAAAACTATTCCTGTCATGTGTGACTGCAGTATTCTGTTAGCATGATATTTCTGTGTAGCATTCTGTAATAATTTGGCTTGTTCAGTTTTCTTGATAGTAGAGGGGATATATGTGAAGGGGAGGGGAGACAGGGGTTTTGTTGATCCTTGCTCTGAATTATTTGTATTTATAAAATGACAATTGTACAGAATATTGTTTCTTTTTATACTTTAATAAAATACATTCAATATAAAATCATAACTGAGGCTTGTGTGGATGGGATCAGATGATTTGTGGGGACCGAGCTTGCGGAGATGGGGCGGAAACGGGGTTTTTAAATTTTAGTCCTAGTAGTTTGCCGGTCCACAAAATAATTCTTTTTTTTCTGCCGGTCCACAGGTGTAAAAAGGTTGAAGAACACTGGCATAAGTCATGATGAGGATGGAAGCTGAACTGGACAAATGTTTCCTCCTGATCAATGCAAAGTTGGATCAAGTCCATGGTAAACTGGAGGCCTTATGTTGAGATTTTGCAACTTTTAAGCATCACATGGGGGAGTTGGAGGACATGCTATAGAGGACTCCCAGTCACAGAACTGGAAAGAACTCACAGCAGGCCAGAAAAAGCTCGAGGACCTCGAAAATCAGGCCCAAAGGAGCAGTCTGAGTTTAGCGGGCATTTTGGAGTGTTAAAGATCTGGAATGCATGGGATTATTGGAAGCATTATTTTCACAAGAATTATTCCTTCTGAGCCTTCTGGGACCCTAAAAATTGAACGTGCCCACCGTTTGGGGAACAAGTAATTGTCGGGCAAGACCACGAATAGTAATTATAAAAATCCTCAATTATGCTCACAAAATTGCAAATCTGCAGGCTTTGCAAGGCAGGAAGTACCTGAATTATGAAATTAAAAAGATCTTCTGTTTCCAGGATTACTTGACAGCTGCGGCCTTGTTGCAGAATTTCATGCCTCTTGGCAGTCAACTGCTTTGATCGGAAAGGCTACTTTGCTTTGTCAGGGTCAGACTCAGGTCTTTGAATCTATAGACATGGTGAAATCGGTTTTGGCAAGTTTAAAGGTGATGCTGGTCCATTAACGGGAACCACAAAGAGCAGTAATAAATCCCATAGACTCTCAGGGTGGTCCACTCTGTCTACAGCACCAATCATCTAGTAAATAATAGTGCTGCCCGATTCACGATTCGATTCACCGATTCAAATCAGGTGAATCAATTTGAATAGGGTCGTTTCTGTTAAAAAACGGACTTACCGATTCAGCTGCAAGATGAGTTTGGGATATTTCACACTGCTGGCCGCCAGACTCTACCCATCTAATGTAACTTCCAGTTTTGTGAAACCGGAAGTTATATCAGAAGAAATGAAAGGAGTGGGAGAGTCAATCGGCGAGCGAGCAGACCTCGTGCAGCAGACCTCAGCAGCAGCAAATACTATTTTTGGCTGGCTCTTTCCCCGCAATTTAATATCCAGTCCAGTAAGTAAATGAATCGGAATGGGGGCTGGTGAATCTTAGGGCCTGGGGATGGAAGCTGAAATCGGCAGCGGGGCTGGTGAGTCTTGGGGCCTGCGGATGGAAGCTGAAATCGGCAAGGGGGCTGGGGATGGAAGCTGAAATCGGCAGGGGGGCTGGTGAGTCTTGGAGCCTGGGGTTGGAAGCTGAAATCGGCAGGGGGCGTGGAGTTGAAAGCTGAAATCGGCAGTGGGGCTGGGGATGGTAGCTGAAATCGGCAGGGGGGCTGGTGAGTCTTGGGGCCTGGGGATGGAAGCTGAAATCGGCAGGAGGGCTGGTGAGTCTTGGGGCCTGGGGATAGAAGCTGAAATCGGCAGGGGGGGCTGGTGAGTCTTGGGGCCTGAGGATTGAAGCTGATATCGGCAGGGGGGCTGGCGAGTCTTGGGGGCTGGGGATGGAAGCTCAGAATAGGCAGGGGGGCTGGGTATGGAAACTGAGAATCGGACTGGGGGCTGGTGAGTCTTGGGGGCTGGGGATGGAAGCTGAGAATCATTTCTGTAGGCTATCAGAAATTTGCTTAATTATCTACTCAGTAAAGCAGTAAAAGTCAATAGGTTCTCTGAGTGGGAACAGCCTGTTTGATCTTGCACTCGTGTGATTGACCAATTGTATATCGCTGTTTAATTTATCACATTGATTAATTTGAGCACACGTGAGGTGCCCTATGATGGTGTGCACTGCAGGCAGAGGGTGATTAACCTGTGCCTTATTGTGTAAAGCGCTGGAGAATTTTCTCCCCTCGCTTACCTCTCACGCTGAGGACACCCTGCTTCAGTATAATCATTTATATGATTTATCTTATAAACATTATTAAGTGGTCTTTTCCTCAAGTGCTGAGACATCAGGTTGTTCCCACTCAAAGAACCTATTGACTTTTACAGTGAATCGAATCGAAAAATCAATTCAACAGGGTGAATCGAATCGAATCGAAATATTTTTCTCTGAATCGGGCAGCACTGGTAAATAATATAATAAGTGAAGGAGGGGTCCCCAGTGTGAAGGATAAGCGAGGAGAGAAAATTCTCCAGCGCTTTACACATGCTTATTTTTCACACTGAGGACCCTCCTTCACTTATTATATTATTATATTATTTACTAGACATTTGGTGCTGTAGACAGAGTGGGCCACTCTGAGAGTCTATTAGACTTATTACTGCTCTTTGTGGTTTCTATTTAGTATCTGTTTGCAGTATTTTTTTGAATTATTGTGTGATTATTGGTCCATTAACGGGGACAATGTAATCTTCCAACCATCCTATACCTATACCGGATCTGAGCACTGAAGGTTGGAAGGTAAAGGGACTTCCATGTTTCTTCTGGGCATGCCAGAAATGTCATAATGCTTTGGGCACTCATAGTTTGCAGAAAATCCTTTTGTAAAAGGGACAGGACAGAGGCAGTTTGTTGGCAGATTTTTTGTTTTCTTTTTGCCACTGTGAATACAAGGACAATTCTCATTTTTGGTGGATTAGGGCTAGGAAATTAATAAAACTCTTGTGAGACCTACAGAGCCATGGTTAGTGGTGGTGCTTGACACCACGCTCAGAACATACTGGCCATGAGCTGGACATGGGAAGCTCTCAACAGCATTGTGCCCTGATAGTTAAATAATCTGCTCTCAGGGAGCCTTCAATGGTCTCCCAGGGTTCTGTGACTAGGATCCTCATGTCTGGGTTAAGCCCAGACCCTGCTCAGAAGAGAACACTGGGAGGATAGGGTTTGCAGAGGGTCTACTTTCAGTTCTCAAAGTGACTCAGTAATGATCTCTAGCAAAGCAGAGGACTTAAAGTCAGTGAATGGAGAGATCCTTTCCCTGGAAGAAATTGCATTACAATTAATACTATTATTATGGGGGCAGGGTCTGGGGCAAAGCTTGGGCGGGTCTGGAGTGGAGAGCTGCACGGGAACGGGAACGACGGGAATTCCAAGGGATTCACGGGGATCCCGCGGGTTTCCCCTTTGGGTCACGGGGATCCCTTGGGGATGCTCCCTAGGGTCACAGGGATCCCATGGGGACGCCTCCTAGGTACGCGGGGATCCTGTGGGGTTCGATGCACTCGAGCCGTGAGGCTCGTCTTCTTTTTCCTACCTACCCTGCCGCAGCACACAGCCAACCGGAAGTCTTCCAGATGTCAGCGCTGACGTCGGAGGGAGGGCTGACATCGGGAAGACTTTCGGTCGGCTGTGTGCTGCAACAGGGCAGGTAGGGAAAAGAAGATGAGCCTTGTGGCTCGCGCTCCATTTTGCTTGCAGATGAGGGCTGGGAGGCGGAACACAAAAGGGGGGAGGGAGTGCGTTTTGGACAAAAGCCATGAACTTGGGAAAGAAGATGGAGGAAGGGAGGGAAAGAGATGCTGAGGTGGGGGAGGGAGTGCGTTTTTGGAAACAAGGCATGAACTTGGGAAAGAGATGATGAGGTAGGGGAAGGAGTGCGTTTTTGGAAACAAGGCATGAACTTGGGAAAGAGATGCTGAGGTGGGGGAGGGAATGCGTTTTTGGAAACAAGGCATGAACTTGGGAAAGAGGATGGAAGAAGGGAGGGAAAGCACAGTTACTTACCGTAACGGTTGTTATCCAGGGACAGCATGCAGATATTCCCACACATGGGTGACGTCACCGACGGAGCCCCGCAGCGGACAGCCTCGAACACTAGTTATTTACCCCCCTCATGATCCCTTTAGATCTCCCAAAATTATTAAAGTAAGAGACTTACAAAATATAGATGACTCGCTTCTCGTTACACCACTACTGGATCTGGATAACTTTAACTCTCTATCTATAAACGACCAACTAACTACCTGGAACAACACCTGTCAATCTCTTTTAAATAAAATTGCTCCTATAACAATTAAAACTATCTCTCCAAAAAAACAAAAAAATCCCTGGTTCAACTCTTCTCTTGTATTACTAAAACAACAGTTACGTTCAGCTGAACGTAAATGGCGAGCCAAACCCACATCAAACAATCTGGAAACGTACAAAAATCATTCCCAATATTACCGCCAAAAGATCAACGAAACAAAAAAAAAATATTACAATAAAAAAATATCTATGACTAAGAATTCTTCTTTACTTTTCAAAATGTTAAAACAATTAACTACCTTTAAACATAAACCGGATATTCCTGTCAATGATTCCCTCACAGCTGACAGTTTAGCTGATTTTTTTTATACTAAAATTAATACTATCAAAGCTAACATATCCAACAAAACTCCTGCTATTTCTGATGAAGATCAAATTAATTTTCAAGCTACATGCTCCAAGTTTATCATTCCTACCCTATCTGAACTAAAACAGTTGTTTCAATCAATAAAACTTAAAGGTTCGAAAAATGAAGCATTCCCTCCTTTTCTACTTAAACGATACTTCTCAATTTTCGGTCCAATTATTCTACAAATTATCCACAAAAGCTTGTCTACATCATCAATTCCAGAAGACTGGAAACATTCTGTTCTTCTACCAATTATCAAGGATTCTAAAACCAGTCCTTATGAATGTTCTAACTATCGTCCAATTGCGAGTCTTCCATTCCTAGCAAAACTAACTGAAAAGGTAGTTTTTCAACAGTTATCAGACTTTGTAGATAAAACTCATGTCTTGCATCCCAATCAAGCAGGATTTCGCAAGAATCACTCAACTGAACACTCTTTATTAGGTCTTGTTACTACTATTCATTACTTTCTGGACCAACACAAATCTGTCATTCTCATTTCCTTAGACTTAGCGGCAGCCTTTGACACTATTGATCACCATTTACTACTTCACCGTCTTTCTTCCATTGGCATCAAAGACCAAGTTTTAGATTGGTTTAAGTCATATTTTACCAATAGATCTTCTTCTGTACACTTTAACAATTCTACTTCAAAGCCTTATCAAACAAATTATGGTGTACCTCAAGGGTCCATATTGTCTCCATTACTTTTCAATATTTATCTGGCCCCTCTCTTAACTCTTTGTCAATCTATAGGATTTACAGTGTATGCCTACGCGGATGATTTCCAACTTTTACACCCTATTGATTCTTCAAGCACCCAGGATATACTCGAAATCAACCATAAGTTGGCCAAAGTTCACGATTGGTTGAACAATAATCAACTTTCTTTAAGTATTAATAAATCTACATCTATGTTTTTTTCAGGGAGAGAAGGTGTAAAACTAATCAACCCAATCTTAATAGATAACAAACCTCTATACCTTACTACCAACACAAAAATCCTAGGCGTAATTTTAGACAATAATCTTTCTTTCAGATTACACATCAGTGCTTTGGTAAAAAATTGTTTCTATAAATTAAGAATGATCCGCTCATTGGTTCCCCTTCTAGATTCATTTTCACTCAATACCTTAATACATTCTCTAGTGATCTCAAAGCTAGACTACTGCAATTCCTTGTTAAAGGGGGCATATCTTAAGGATATAAGGCGCCTCCAAATCATACAAAACACTGCAATAAAGGTAATCACAGGTTCAAAAAAATTCGATCATGTTACACCACTGCTTCAAAATGCTCACTGGCTACCAATTTCATATAGAATCACCTATAAAATAGCACTATTAGTTTTTAAGACATTAAGAAATAATACACCTGCATTTATAGACAGGCTTCTGATCCCCTACAGCCCCTCTAGAGTTCTTAGATCTTCCTCACAAGCGTCCCTTTATGTTCCCTCTTTGAAAGTTATAGGTACTCGCCGTGACCTTATTTTTTCGGTTACAGCCCCTACCATTTGGAACTCCCTTCCTTTTCATTTAAGACTTGAACAAGATTTGAATAAATTCAAAAATAGTTTAAAGTGTTTTCTTTTTAAAGAAGCCTTTAACTAAAAGTTTATTTTTCGGTTCATTCCTAATTTTATCGTTTTGTATTAAACTCTGAGTATATATCCCTTTTTTTTTTTTTCTCTCCTCTTTGATTTTCAAGATTGTAAATCCTTTTCTCTTAGATTTTCAAGATTGTAAATCCTTTTCTCACATTATCCTTATGTTCTAACCCAACCTGATTAACTCATCTTGTTTTTTTTATTTTTTATTGTATTTTTTCTTTTCCCCCCTTTCCTACTGTTCCATGTGTTTGTTACCCCAGTTCGTTTTTTAATTTTTTAAGTAACAATTTTTATTTACGATGTATTTGTAATTTTAATATATCCAATTTTATTTCTTTGTAAAACGCTTTGTATCCTGAAAAGCGTTCAATCAAATATTTTAATAAACTTGAAACTTGAAAGCAAACTTGCTTGAAGATCTCGAGCTTTCGAGTGCTGCACCGCGCATGCGCGCGTGTCTTCCCGCCCGAACTAGGGGGCGCATCTCCTGTGAGGATCCTCAGTTCAGATACCAAGCCAAGAAGCCATCCAGGGGAGGTAGGAGGGTTGTGGGAATATCTGCCTGCTGTCCCTGGATAACAACCGTTACGGTAAGTAACTGTGCTTTATCCCAGGACAAGCAGGCAGTATATTCCCACACATGTGTGACCTCCAAGCTAAGTAAAAAGGGATGGAGGGAAGTTGGCAATTTAAGAAAAAAGATTTTGCAAAACAGATTGGCCAAAATGGCCATCCCTCCTGGATAAAGTATCCAGACAGTAATGAGAAGTGAAAGTATGAACCGAGGACCAAGTGGCAGCCTTGCAGATCTCCTCAATGGGAGTTGATCTGAGGAATGCTACAGATGCTGCCATAGCTCGAACTTTGTGGCCCGTCACTCGACCTTGCAGAGGAAGACCAGCCTGAGCATAACAGAAAGAGATGCAAGCAGCCATCCAGTTGGAGAGGGTATGCTTCAAGATAGGACGTCCTAACCTATTCGGATCAAAAGAGATGAAGAGTTGAGGAGATGTTCTGTGAGGTTGAGTGTGTTAAAGATAAAACGCCAATACCCATTTACAGTCCAAAGTATGAAGTGCCGCCTCACCAGGATGAGAATGCGGCTTAGGAAAAAAGACTGGCAGAACAATAGACTGATTAATATGAAATTCCGACACCACAAGAATTTCGGATGTGTACGAAGAACCACCTTATCATGGTGAAAAACTGTGAAAGATGGGTCCGAGACTAAAGCTTGCAGCTCACTAACTCGTCGAGCAGAAGTGAGTGCGATCAGGAATACAGCTTTCCAAGTGAGATACTTGAGATGAACCTTGTCAAGAGGTTCAAAGGGAGGTTTCATCAATTGAGCCAGAACAACATTAAGATCCCAAACCACAGGAGGCGGTTTAAGAGGTGGATGAAGATTAAAAAGCCCCTTCATAAATCGAGAAACCATGGGATGTGCAGAGAGAGGTTTCCCATCCAGAGGCTGATGAAAAGCAGCAATAGCACTGAGATGAACTCAAATAGAAGTAGATTGAAGGCCCGACTGGGACAAGTGAAGCAAATAGTCCAAGACTGATGCCAAGGAGGATGAACGTGGAAGAAGCTGACGAGTGGAACACCAGGAAGAAAATCTAGTCCACTTTTGACCATAACATTGACGAATGGACGGTTTCCTGGAAGCAAGAAAAACATCTTGAACAGACCGAGAAAATTGAGAAGAGTCTGTTACATAGAAAGGTACCAAGCTGTCAAGTGTAGAGACCGCAGATTGGGATGAAGCAAGGACCCTTGACTCTGAGTGAGCACAGAAGGAAAGACCGGTAGAAGTAGAGGCTCCCTGACACTGAGTTGAAGTAGAAGGGAGTACCACGGTTGTCTGGGCCATCGAGGAGCTATCAGAATCCTAGTGGCCCATTCTGTCTTCAGTTTGACAAGAGTCTTGAGAATCAGAGGAAATGGAGGGAAGGCATAAAGAAACTGGGGCAGGTGGTTTATACGCCTTAGCAGTAGGTGGTTTGTGCTTAGACCTGATCAACGAAGCAAAAGAGCGTTCATGCTCTGAGAGTCGTTTAGTAGCAGCTTCAATCGAGTCGTCGAACAACTCATTCCCTTGGCAAGGTAAGTTGGCAAGGCGGTCTTGTAAATTAGGATCCATGTCTACTATGCGAAGCCAGGCAAGGCGATGCATAGCGACAGCAAAAGCAGACACCCTCGAAGAAAGCTCAAAAGCATTATAAGATGCCTGCAACATAAAAAGCCTCAACTGGGAAAGAGTTTGAAGGATTTGTTTAAACTCAGACAGACGGTGCTTGGACAAGTCTGGATAAAAGGATGGGAACAATTTCAAAAAATGATTAAAATAGGATGTAAAGACATAATTGTAATTCAAGATCCTGTTAGCCGTCATAGAATTTTGGTACAGTCTAAGACCAAATTTGTCCATAGTACGTCCTTCACGACCAGGAGGGACAGTTGCGGACACCTTAGAAGGGTGGGCTTTCTTGAGAGAGGATTCCACCACCAAGGATTGATGGGAAAGTTGTGATTTCTCAAATCCTTTACAGGGTACAGTACGGTAGTGTGATTCCAGCTTTGATGGAATAGCTGTAACCGAATAAGGTGTCTCCATATTTCGGATGAAGGTCTGTTTGAGCACTGGTGTCATGGGCAGCCTCAAAGTCTCTTTAGGAGGATGCGGAAGCTTCATGTCTGCCAAATATTCCGGGGTATACTTGGAATCTGAATGTAAATCTAAATGAAGAGCTTGCCCCATGTCATAGACAAACTTGGCAAAGGAAGATGATTTGGAAGAAGAAGCTTCCTCAGGAGAGGCAGACCTGGAGCGAGGAGCTACAGAATAAGAAGGTGAAGCCTCACGTGAATATTGGGACACCGGCTCTGATTCCACCCGTACTGTCACCGAAGAAGCCCCACTACCAGTTTGTGGCGGAATAAAGGAATGTTTCCTTTTCAGGCTCCTCGATGGAAATGTTCTCGGAGTCCGAGGAGTGGAATGTCTCGAAGGCAGAAGAGAAACATCTCGAAGTAAAGACCTCGAGGGAGGAGTCCTCGACTTCGAATGCCTCGAAGAGATAGAAGAGGGAAGCTTCTGGTCAGAGCTATGAAGGGGCCTCGAAGAAATCTCCGAAGTCCCCGACTTAGAAGGAAGGTGTCTCGACGGCCTCGACCTCTGTTTCTGACGAGACAAAGAGGATCTCGAAGCAAGATCCGGTGATGAATCAGATGAAGAGACTTGCTTACGAGACCTGCCCCGTGGACGGTGTAGCAGGGTCTCAATCTGCTTCTCAGGCTGGTCTACTCGAGGCAAGATCGAAGAAGGCACCAACTGAGCCACAATAGAAAAAATCTACGTAGTCAAGATGGACTTTAGCATATCTTCAAACATTGGCACCGAGACCAAAGGATTCTGTGGTACAGGTGCTGCCGTGCGCTCCAAGGAGGGCGACCTTGATTTAGAGTATTCCCGAGACTTGGAGGCACGCTTTGCAGAAGGTCTGGAGGATAGAGAGGTACCCGGAGCCCCGGGTAGCGTCGAGAGAGACTCTGGCGGCTTCTTGGACATGGTACCTGGAAAGGAAGCAGGAGACTTACCCCCAGAAGCAGACTGCGAGGACGAGAGCACCGGGGCCTTCGAGACCGAGGAGCCGGAGGTCTTCGAGGCCAAGGCCGAGGCAGGTGTCGAGGCCGAGGTTGTCCCAGACGACGAGGCCTTAGGTCCTGCAGGTATCGAGGCCGAGGCTTTTTCAGGCTCCATGTTGAATAGCTGAAGAAACCTGTCACAGCGGCGGCGAAAAGCCCGAGGCTGAAGGGTCAGTCCTCTGGACGATGAGTGCGACCCAAACAGACCATACACCGACTATGAGGGTCAGTGATAGAAATCATCCTGCCGCACGAATAACGTTTAAACCCGGTAAGAGGCCGGGACATAGAAAAAATAAATTCCGTGCCGAACAAAGTGAGCTGTTGGGCCTAAGCCCAAGGCTCACCGGCCGCACAAAAACACACGAAAAATTTGGTTTTTTTTTTGTTTTTTTAACAAAAAGAAAGAAAATGACTGAGCAAAGTGACCGAACTTTTAAAAGAAAAAGAAGCAGCCGCGGTGAAGAGAAGGCAGAAATTTTGCTGCGAAGCTGAGGAAAACGTGTCTTCCTGGCTCCGCGGAAAAAACGAACTGAGGATCCTCACAGGAGATGCGCCCCCTAGTTTGAGTGGGAAGGCACGCGCGCATGCGCGGTGCAGCACTCGAAAGCTCGAGTTCTTCAAGCAAGTTTGCTTTCGAGGCTGTCCACTGCGGGGCTCCGTCGGTGACGTCACCCATGTGTGGGAATATGCTGCCTGCTTGTCCTGGGATAAAGAGATGTTGAGATAGGGGAGGAAATGCGTTTTGGACACAGAGACATGAACTTGGGAGAGAGGAAGGGAGGGAAAGAGATGCTGAGGTGGGGGAGGGAATACATTTTTGGACACAGAAGGCATGGACTTGGGAGAGAGGAAGGGAGGGAAAGAGATGCTGAGGTGGGGGAATGAATGCATTTTTGGACACAGAAGGCATGAACTTGGGAGAGAGGAAGGGAGGGAAAGAGATGGTTGTGTACACAGGAATGGAAGAAAGGAAAATTTTTGGTCATAGGGAGGGAGTGAGGTACAGATGAGAAGGAGAAATATTGTGGTGGAAAGGGAACAGTGGGACAGATTGAAATGGATGCAAGAGGGAGGAATGTTGGACATAGTGGTGAAGGGAATGGAGGGAGAGATGTGGCATGGAGAGGGGTGATAAAAGGAGAAATGTTGGGCATGGGGCTGGTGGGCAGGCACGAAAGATGAGAAAGGGATAAATGCTGGACCATGGTAGGAGGAACCAATGGACAGCAACAGAAGAATTTACAGAAGATGGGAAAGTGGAAAAAAGAAACTGGGACCAACTTTATGGAAAAATAAGTTTCCAGACAACAAAGGTAAAAAACGGAATTTATTGACTAAAATATGTTAGCTTTGGGAAATGTATATAGCAGATGTCTTTGTATTGTGTTCAAAAGAAAAGGAAATGCATTTCTGGTTTTATTTCTAGTGTTGAAGTACTCGCTGACTCTTGCTGTGACTGGTGGGGATCCCCAAGCACCGCCAGCAGAGTACCTCCTCTAGAGACAGCCAGAACTCCTCTCCACCAAGCACAGCAATCGCTGGCAACATCCATGAGCCACTGAGGTGCCAGCATCTGTGACTCAGGGACGTTACTGCTGCCTGCCAAGCTTGGCAAAAGGGACCCCCTGCCAACTGCAAAGGAAGTCCTCAGCTGACAGCTTGGGGGTTCTCATCAGTTGAGTATTTATATTTACATTAGAAACCCGTTTACAAAGTATGTAGTCTTCCCAATTAATATTTCCAAATTAATAAAGTCTCTTTGCTTATTTGTAAATGGGTTTCTACCAGAGCCTTTAATTCAGTAGCATAATTAAATGAAATAACTATTTCTGAAGTTTATAGGGACGGGCGGGGACGGAGGGGATTCCTCGCGGGGATGGGTGGGATTTTGGCCAGGACGGGTGGAATTTCTATCCCCGCGCAACTCTCTAGTCTGGAGCAGAGCTTGTTTGAGCATACTGGGTTGATTTTTGTTAGAATTAGGAGGTACTTGGCTTGAAGAAATTGAAAAACACCTACCAGTGTTTTTCAATTTCTTCAAGCCAAGTAGCCCCTAACAAATATCAACCGAGTACCCTGCCCAAGCTCTGCCCTGATCCCGTCCCCAAAATAATAGTATTAATTGCAATGCAATCTCTTCCATTCATTTTTAATATACACACAATATAATCTTATTAACACAAAATTAAACTACACAAAGCACTCTGTACACAGAGAAAATGTTAATTATCATTTATATTCTGGTTTTTTTCAAAGAGGTCAAGGCAGATGACTTTAAAATATGCAATGTCACCTAAGTAACAGCTATAGAAAAAAATAGATAAATATAGTGCAAAATATAGAAAGCAGATCTAAATTCTGAAAACTGACACATTTCGATCATTGAATTGAAAAGAAAACTATTTTCCCTATCTTTATTTGGTGATTTTATTTTTCTATTTTTCCCAGTGTCTTGTTGTGCTTCCTTCTGACTGTGCTCTTAACTGTGTTTCTAGGGCCTTCTTATCCACCGACTGTTTTTTCTCTCCTTCTTCACTTTCTGCCCTACATCCAGCTATGGCATTAACTTTTAACATTCAACTTTTTCCCATTTTTCTGCTTTCTTCTCAAAATCTACTTTTCCATATCTTACCTCCCCTATCCCTCTCCTCTCCCATGGTCTAACATCTCTCTCTCCTTCTCTCCTCCGTTTCCATGGTCTGACATCTCTCTCCTTCCCTCCCTCCCTCCCAGTGGTCCGACATCTCTCTCCTTTCTTTTCCCCTTTCCCACAGTCTGACATCTCTGTCCTCTCCTTCACATAGTCTGGCATCTCTCTCTCCCCTCCTTCCCTTCCATTCCCTGGTCTGGCATCTCCCCCTCTTTCCCTTCCCCTGATCTGATATCTCTCTCCCCTTACCCACAACTCATATCCAAGGATATTGCCCCTTTCCAGGCCCTGACCTTTAGTCTCCCTCCCAACCCCACGATCCCCCCTCCCAGCTTACCAAGGTACCAGGTGGTTCAGCGGAAGTCCTTGTGGCAGGAGTGCAGCCCTCTCACTCCTGTGGTACTACATGAAATGCCACAAGCAGCTGCGAGAAGTCACAGCATCTATTTTAGAATGCAGCCACGAGGAGGCAGGATGAGAGGGTCACGCTATAGCCACAAAGATTCCTGCTGGAACACCAGGTACCTCGGTAGGCCGGAGAGGGTAAATCATGGGGTTGGGAGGGAGATTAAAGGTCAGGTCCTGGAGAGCAATTCTATCAGGCAGCCTTGTGGCCTTGGCTAGGCCGGTCGCCTCCGAGAAAAGAGGAAGTTGCATCATCGGAGATGGGCCGGCTTAGCAAAGATCCCAAGACTACTTGAAGGAATCGCTAAAGTAACACTAGTAGCAGCTGTGTGTGGAAGTTAAAAGCACAGTGAGCTGCTGCTGCTAGTCTGGGGAGAGAAAACGATGGTGGCAAAAGGGAGATATATACAACGGCATCAGGGTGGGAGACTTACAGTGGTGCATTGTGTACCCCCGGGGTACTCATACCATGTGTTGAGAACCTCTGGTATACACCACTGAAAATAGTTTACCAGACCTGTAATACATACATTTAAATAAAACTCATTTTAAAAGAAAGTTTTGGTAAAGATAGGGGAACAGCCAAGGGGAAAAAAGTAAAAATAAACCCAAAAAACCTTAATAAGGTAAAAAAAATATTTTGGGGCTCAATTAAGAGAGAGAACTTACAAGACAACAGCAACATGGTAATTCATGTAACATGCTCAGAAAAAAGTATTGGGGTGCGGGTTCTGAGAATAGCGCCCATCTGATTGCTGTTTGATGATGTCACCCATTTATACTGCTGACTATCCTGCTCATTAAAGAACATTTCCTACCTAAAATTGTTCAGAACATTTTATATCACAAATGTACAATGTGGTTTCTACAAAAGCAGCATGATTTTTTTTCAAGTTTCATTACAGATTACTAAGTACAATGTGACAAGTGAACTTTAAGGTAATTTTTTCATTCCAATGCACTTCTGAAGGCCAATAATTAATGAAGAAATAAACCACAGAAATCAAATAATATATAGCATGTTACCTTGCATTTTTTAACTGAGCATCTGAAGGTAAAATTATTCTCAAGCGGAAGTCTCTATCCTAAAAAACAGAATTGACAAATCTATAAAACATAATCTAACTGTAAAGGAGGAGCTTTTAAAAAAGAGTGGGCTACTTCAAAGAGTATAAAAGTATAATAGCTGTTTAATCAAAAATTGTAAGGGAAGATTAGGTTCTTACCTCAATCTTCTTTCTTGTAGAAAGGCATATGAGTCTTGAACCAGTGGGTTAATCAATTCTAATTGCGAGTTGGGTAAAAGGTTTCATCTATATTTTTCAGCTTGTGAAGATGAGGACACAGCTTCCAGGGATAGGGCAGGAACAGGGAAGAACTTGCAGGGATAGGAATAGAGACAGATCCTGCGAGGATGGGGACAAATTTGTCCCCGTGTCATTTTCTAGGTGTGTGGCACCATTGCTAGATCAAAAGGTAGGGTGGAGAATAGGAAATGCTTGTTCCAGAACATAGAACCTAAGTACCTCCTGGGAGCCAGAAAGATGGGAATGTGAAGCTAGGTCTCTGTCAAATCTAGTGAGGCACTACTGCTGCAGTGATCAAGTGAACGGTCTCCATGCGGAACCGAGGCACTTTCAGTGCTGCATTTACTGACTTGAGATCCAGAATTGGTCTCCAATCTTCTCAGCCTTTTTTGGGTACTATGAAATATATAGAGTATCTGCCTGAGCCCAATTCTCCTTCCAGGATGAGCACTATGGCTCAAATATTCAAAAGCCTCTTTACCATTATTACACAGACCCTGAGGGTTCTTTCCAGCTGACTGACAGGGGAATTTACAAAAAGGTCTGGCAGAGGGAAACGGAACTCGATCTTGTAACCCTCTCAAGCAACCTCCTGGACACAGCCATCTGCATCTATCTCTGCCCAGATCCTCCAGTAAGCCGACAACCTTTCCCCTATCTGGGGAGGCCTAGCCTCTGACCTGAGCTTTCTTGGCGGCTGGAGAGGAATGAGAACAAGAGGCCTACTGCCGTGTGCCACTGCCAAACATCTGTGTTGACCATTGAAAAAGCCTTAGGGTCACCTGGCCTCCCGAGTATGGATGGAATCTTTAAGATCCTTGAAAATTCCTGCACCCCCAAGTTTCTTGTGGATCAGTCTGCTGTCTGGTAAGGCTTTAGGGTGATGGTTTGTCACACTAGCCATCAGGTCATCTAAACTCTTTCCAAAGAGCATCTGGCCCTGAAAGGAAAGCCTGTAAGAGTGTGGTCTTAGAAGCCGAATCTCCTGCTCACTGTCTGATCCAGAGCATTATGCGGGAGAGAAAGAATAGGCAGAAACCTTGCTCATGACTCTGATCATGTCATTTAGAGTGTCTGCCACATAATTCATCCCTGCTAGAACCATCAGGGAGTCATTGTCACAATCCATCGTCGGATCCGACTCAACCACATGTGGCATGCACGTGCCACAAAGAAAGCCACAACCACATCTTTAATGCCCAAAGCCATGACCTCAAACTGCCTCTTGAGGACTATGTCCACCTTGCAATCCCATGCATCTTTGAACATCACATTCCCTTCACTGGGCAAGGAAGTCCGCTTGGTGACCTGGGCCACTAGCAAATCCACTTTAAGCTGCACAAATATCTGCTGAAATTCAAAAGCCTTTGGGCATAGCTTAACCATAGGCTTAGCCACCAGCAGCAAGCCTTAAGGGGACTCCCAGTGTTCCATAATCAGTTTAGTGATGCCAGGATGCGAAGGTCGGAGCAATGGAATTGCTCATAACTGAGCACTGTGTGGTGGAAGCTTATGGGGATTCCAATATAAATTCCCACAGAGAATCTGCAATCATGCCCGGGAGCGAGGCAGCCTTAAATAGGTGCCACACACTAGGGTCCTCCCCTTGGTCAAGGGCAACTACTGTATCCTGACTGCTGGTCTCATGCTGAGAACCAGACACTGCCAGGGAGGATGCAGTTCCCTGGGACAACACAGGCAAAAAAATCAGACCCCCATCATCGCAATTGATCTCCAACTTGATATCCTGGTCTCACACTGGTTCTTCTTCTGATCAAGGAGCGACCTGAAGGAACATCCCCATATGCACCACCACAGACACTCCTATAGCAGATGCTAAAGGAGCCTGACAATTTAAATAGGCATTCCACATCAAGCTCATAAAATCTGCAGAAAAGCTCTGCACTAGAAACGCAAACAACCCTGTGTGTTATCTTGGGCTTCACTGAGTCACTTTCGGAGGACTCTGAGAGGGACCTCTTTCCCTTAAAACAGCCTCCTAGAGATCCCCAGCCCTAGAGGACTCAGAGGAGGCTGAGCCTGTGGCTCCCGCCCCCTCGCATGTACCGCAGCATGTAGAACCCAGGTGCTTCTTGGCTGACCATCTAGTGCAAATCTGGCATGATATATGGGGGAGAAATATTAAGACACAAAAAAAACTTCAAGGGGGAGGAGTCTAAGGCCTTGATAGGATCAGTCAAGCCAATCAGGGTCTTATCCTTGTATCACGGGATACAGAGGAAGGAGCCTAAGGATGCCTAAAGCTCCGCCCCTTGGAAGGGGCCTTAGGCGTCTGAGCCAATCAGGGTCTTAGGCCCCTGTGTATCACATGATGCACTAAGGAGGGAAAGACCAACCATTTCGGAGTGGCTGGCCTACAGGCAGGACGGACTGCCTTTTTTTTCAAGGGAGGGTAGGGGATGTTTGGAAGGGAGATGTGGGTGTGGGTCTTCCCATATTGCTGCTGGGGGGGGGGGGAGTCAGATTGCCAGGAGGGAGTGGTCAACCCTCCTGCCAATTTTCTCTCACGGAGGGGGGTATTCTTACTGCCATTTTTTCTGGAGTGGGGGGGTGGTTTGAGGTGCCTTCTTTGGGAGGGCTGTCATCGGCGGAGTGAGGATGTGTGCTTTTTTTTTTTTTTTCTAAAGATATTGTGCATGTGTAACATCTGTGCCTATTAAAAAAAGACCAGTCACTTTTTTAGATCGCTAAAAGCGATCACCTTTTTTTAGTGCATCAGGAAGCCAAGTTAGAGCATCAATTCCTCTACTAGTTTACATGGCATTTTAATATTAATTAGCTTATTTGCATGGTTAGATCGGGGAATGAGTGATTGTGCAGAAAACCAGGGGGTGAGCTATGTCTGCATTAGGTTGGCCCTGTCCTATTCCTGCAAGCTCTGTCCTCATCTGCACAAGCCTCAAACACTTTAAAATCATAAGTGTTCAAGGCTTGTGTGGTTAAGGCAGCGCTTACAGGAATGTGGCATGGACAGCGACAAAACTTGCGGGGACGGAACAGGAAATCAGTTCCTGCAGGGATGATGACAAATTTGTCCCTGTGTCATTATCTAGTGCTGCTGCAGGCGCAACTCTGTTAGATGGCCAGCTGGCAGGCCATAAAAGCAAAGGGCACCTAAGCTAAAGGTGAGGGGACCAAGACCCCCATGGTTACACTACTACATCTCTGGCCTACTAGTCAGTCTGAACACATGGGGGTGGCTACAGAGAAAGACATTGCTGATCTCCTGCTAGTTGAAATCTGTCAAAGGAATTTTGTCCATGTATTTATTGCATATGGCATGCAAAGCCTTTCACAAGGATCTCAGAATTAAGCCAGCCAAAGTTGTTAAAAGGATATTGGCTCTTCTGAAGCAGGCTTAGACTCAGACTTGATGAAACTAAATTCCAGAAGATTTTTAAAAGTAGACTTGTCTACTGCTGTACTATAAGCACTGTGTTCATTAACAAAATTCTATTTGCACGTTTGCTACGATTATTTTTTTTGTGCGTGTCCTAATCTCTTTTCGTCTGTACAAATACAGCAACCCTCTCAGTGAAGATGTGGCAATAATCACTTTTTCTAATTTTTCCCTGAATGGAAAAGAAGTGTCTTAGTTTCTGACCGGCTCTTGACATCACACGCTTCTATAACAACACCAGCTAGAGAACACAGTAAAACACACATGGAAGTTCTGGAACATGTCCGCCCCCACTCTTAAAAAAAACCCCAAAAAACCCTGTGCTTAGGTAGAGCCCATAGAAAAACCCCAAAACAGCAGGCTTAATTGTGGCCTTTCAACTCGCTAGGCGATAAAGTCAAGTGCCCTCTCTACCCCAACGACCTGTTGAAGAGAGCGAGTCTATACCTGTGCAGTGATAAACCCGTCATAAATGGTTTTCTCTCTGTTTTGAGGCAAAAGCAGCGGACACTGGCGCTGCAAAGCTTCGGCCTCCGACATCATCTTCACGGAACAATTACTTCCCAGTTTCAGGCATCGTATATTTTATTTGGTATGGGGATTTTATTATTATATATATATATATATTTTTTTTTTTTTTTTTCAAGAAGGCTGAGATACGGAAACGTAACAAAGCACCCTAAACTAATTCCAGGAACCAATCGGCATCAAACGAACCGCTGTGGCCTAGAACGCCACCAATCAAACCTCGGCGTCAACAGAGCAGCGGGATACGAGCTAAAAAAAAAAAAAAAAAAAAGACTAAATTGCGCCTGCGCTAAAGAAAACGCTCCGCCTATAGCGGCTGCTTAAATAAAGGAGGGGAAATAGGCGAAAAGCCTAAAATCTTACGAAACGGAGGCTAATGAGGTGGTTCTGCTTCACCACTGGGTTGTTGGTTTTTTGTTTTTTTAGGGGGGCGGGGGTTGTTTGCTGATAAATTCATCAATAAAACATACATGGGATTACATTCCCCCGAATACATTCACTTTAAGCTTATAAGAAAGCTGCATGTTTCAGTGTCAGTAGATAATCTTTATTGTATTCTGTAAAACCTCGTGATTGTTCAACTTTTTTTTTTTTAATATGAAATGCTGAAGTGCCATGGTTTCTGTGAAAAATACAAGTGGAAATCTTACAAATCTTGGAGGTGAAGCAAAGGGATAGATAGTAACAGGGTAAAGAAGGCATCCCAAACCGTGGCTGGCCCACCCACCCATCTGCAATAGTTCAGTTAATTAAACAGGGTTGCCAGATGGCAAAAAAAAAAAAAAAATTCCAGCCAAACTTATGGCAAAAAGTAGCCCAACTTATGGCAAAAAGTAGCCCAACTTGTGCTTGGAGTAGCCAAAAAGCACAATTACTTACAGTAACAGTTGTTATCCAGGGACAGCTGGCAGATATTCTCACAAGTGGGTGACGTCACCGATGGAGCCCTGCAGCGGACAGCCTCGAAAACAGACTTGCTTGAAGATCTTTAAAAGAGCTTCCGAGTGCTGCACCGCACATGCGCGCGTGCCTTCCCTCCCGAACTAGGGGGCGCGTCTCCTGTGAGGATCCTCAGTTCAGATACCTAGCCAAGAAGCCAACCAGGGGAGGTGGGTGGGTTGTGAGAATATCTGCCTACTGTTCCTGGATAACAACTGTTACGGTAAGTAACTGTGCTTTATCCCAGGACAAGCAGGCAGCATATTCTCACACATGGGTGACCTCCAAGCTAAGTATAAAGGGATGGAGGGAGAGTTGGCAATTTAGGAAAAAAGATTTTGCAAAACAGATTGGCCAAAATGGCCATCCCTTCTGGAGAAAGTATCCAGACAGTAATGAGAGGTGAACTTATGAACCGAGGACCAAGTGGCAGCCTTGCAGATTTCCTCAATAGCAGTTGATCTGAGGAAAGCTATAGATGCCGCCATAGTTCGAACTTTATGGCCCGTGACTCGACCCTGCAGAGGAAGACCAGCCTGAGCATAGCAGAAAGATGCAAGCAGCTATCCAGTTGGAGATGGTTCGCTTCGAGATAGGACGTCCCAACTTATTTGGATCAAAGGAGATGAAAAGTTGAGGAGTTGTTCTGTGAGGTTGAGTGCGTTGTAGGTAGAAAGCCAAGGCACGTTTGCAGTCCAAAGTATGAAGCGCCACTTCTCCAGGATGAGAATGAGGCTTTGGAAAAAATACTGGCAGAACAATAGATTGATTGAGATGAAATTCTGAAACAACTTTAAGTAAGAATTTTGGATGAGTACGGAGAACCACTTTTTCATGGTGGAAAACTGTGAAAGGAGGGTCCGCAACCAAAGCTTGTAACTCACTGACTCTTTGAGCAGATGTGAGGGCAATCAGGAACACTGCTTTCCAAGTGAGATACTTGAGGTGAGCTTTATCAATTGGTCCAAATGGAGGTTTCATCAGTTGAGCTAAAACAACATTGAGATCCCAGACCACTGGAGGCGGTTTAAGTGGTGGATGAACATTAAATAGACCTTTTGTACACCTCAATCATATCTCCCATCAGTTGTCTCTTTTTCAATTTGAAGAGCACTAACCTGTTTAGCTTTTCCTCATATGAGGAGTTCCATTCTCTTTATCATTTTAATTGCTCTTTTTAAAACATTTTCTAATTCCACTTTATCTTTTTTTCAGATATGGCAACCAGAACTGAATGCAGTACTCAAGCTGAGGTCGCCCCTAATTTTATTCCCCTATATTAGCCTTGTCTTTGGCTCCATCTATCATATGTGATTTTAGGAACCTAAATTTGGATGCTCAGATCCAGCAAATGTATAAATTCAGAAGTTTAGGTACCTACCGTATTTTCACTCATATACCGCGCACCCATATAAAACGCGCACACGGGTATAGCGTGCGGGGAACACAAATTTATGTGAAAAAAATTTAATATTGCGTGCACACCCGTATACCGTGCATGCCGCCCCGACTCTCCTTTCGCCCGCTCCGACTCTCCTCTGGCCAGCCTGACTCTCCTTTAGCCCGCCCTGACTCTCCTCTCCACCTTGAAGTCCTGTCCCCCCTTGAAGTCCTGTCCCCACCCTGAAAGCCTGATGCCCCCCCCGACGTCCGATTCCCCCCCCCCCGCAGGACCGCTCGCACCCCCACCCCGAAGAACCGCTCGCACCCCCACCCCGAAGGACCGCTTGCACCCCCACAGCCTCCCCACCCCCCTCATGTAGAAGCTGCCTACCGTCGTCCTGCTGCTTCCTCTGCCGGCGGTCCTGCCCCTTCTCTTAGCCCTGCGTCTACGCTGCTTCCTCTTCCGGCGGTCCCGCCTTTTCTCTGACGTCAGGCAGCTTCTACATGATGGGGGGGGAGGCTGTGGGGGTGCGAGCGGTCCTGCGGGGTGAATCGGACATCGGGGGGGGGGAACTATGTAAAAAAAAAGGGGATAACGCGCTCACACGTATAACGCGCACGGTTATGCACGGTTTGTAAAATCGTGTATAACGCGTGCATTATATGCATGAAAATATGGTAATTCTTAGCCCCTCTTATCAAGCTATGGTTAAGGTTTTTAGCGCGGGCCAGCACAGTAAATGCTCCAACGCTCATAGAATTCCTATGAACATCAGAGCACTTACCTCGCTGGCCTGCACTAAAAACTTCTAGCACAGCTTGATAAAGGGGGGGGGTCTGAAACTTAAGACGCCAAGACCATTTCAAAATTGGTCTAGTACCAAATAAATCTGTGAGTGATTTGAGCGTTCTGGAAGTAACATTAAGAGATACAAAGAAATGCAGATCATTAATCTAATCTTCATTTTATATACCAAATCTTCTCCCTAAGGAGCTCGACTCGGTTTGCAGTTCGTTAAAAAATGAAACATAACAAGTAAAAACTATGGGATAAAAACAGAAATTGGTTAGATTAGATGGATGGAAAAAGTTAGAAAAAAAAGTATGTTGAATTGCTTAAAATTACTATTTAACAGCTAAAATCAAATTAACTTGTGAAAACAACCAGATTTTTAAATTTTTCGAAATTGATCTACCAGTCCATTCCAAATTCTCACCAATTTAAATGTAAAAGATTTACTAAGCTTCCCAGTGCATTTAATACCTTTCAGAGAAGGAAATGCTAATTTGTGAATTGTTGTAATTCTTGAATAGCAGGATCTAAAGGAATTTCAACTAAGGGGAATCAAAGAATCAAATATTCCATAAAGGAGTTTGAAAACCACATATGCACACTTGAACTGTATCCTATGATGTACCGGAAGCCAATGGAGTTTTCTCAGCAATGGGGAAACATGGTCGTACTTTCTCTTTCCAAAAATAAGTTTGGCCACTCTATTCTGTATTAACTGGAGACAATCTAAGCTGCCCTGTTTAATTCCCAAATAAATAGAATTACAGTAGTCCAACTGGGCCAACACAGTGGATTGTACCAGTAATAAATAATGTTATTAATAAAATAGTGACCTGACTTTTTATTTTGAATCCTTAAATTAATAAAATGCTTTCAGTACAAAGATGATTAATAGACAAAATCATTAACAAAAGATATTTACAAGTTTAGACTTTCTTTTCAATTGTAATTTTAATTAGCTGGACACTAAAAGGGGAAATGAAAGCCTGTGTTATCTACTTACTTTTCAAATTACATTCACCTTAATTTTCTGCTCTTCAGTTGTTCTTAATTTTCTCTAATTTTGTACTAAGTAATTCAGTTATCAAACGAAAGTGATTTTCCTTCAGCCCAGGTTTAACATTCTGCATTTGAATCTCTGAATCAAAAGTGTACCTCACAGCCTCAGTTTTCATTCTTTCCCGTGCAAACCCTCCCCAGGTAACTTTTCTAGCTCATTTTGTTTTACAGCAGGGAGCTTTATGTATGTGACAGTTATGCAACTAATAACAAAGACTTCTATTTTAAAATAATTATACTTAATTTATACAGTTTTCCTTCAGAATTCACTCATAAATTGCAGGATGCACCAAAAGAATTATGTTCTGTCGTTTTCTCCTACTTGCTGGACATGTGTAAATTGTTTGCCAATTTATCCCTGTAGCTATTGTCATTTGGGAGAAAGTAGAAGATTTTCCTGCCTCCTTCAGAAGCAACATAGAATGGCATTGTTAAATACTCATTTATCACAAGGAAGAACAGAAACCTTTGCGTTATAGCAATTTCAATTTACACTTTTTTGAAGCTTTTCATATTTTATTGAAGTAATATAAGGATTCTATGCAGCACAGCCTATGGCCTTTTTAAGTGAAGCAAATTTGATGCTCAGTACAAGATGACCTATGCAAAGCAGAGCCATAAAGGTACTTCAGATGTCAAAATATTTATTTTTCCATTTGTTGCCAAGTACATGGAACACTAATCCCCCCCAAAACATACAACAGCTATTTACTGTCAACTGTTTCAGATTCCCTCACAGGTTTATTCATGGAGTGAAGTTTAAAGCTGTGGGCCCAGGATACTCAATTTCTCCGAGGATAAAGCAGGACTGTAATTTTGTTATATCTGGATGATGTCATCCTGACAGAGCCCTCTGCGGATGCAACCCAATGCAGTGGATATGAAGAGGTAGGACTACCCACGCTCTATAGCTTTGAAAGACTTTTGACGGTGCCTCCCCCTGCCCTTCTCCCTCCCAGCACTTGTTCAAGCACCTTCCCAACCAATGCACGAGCACAGGACTCTGTCTTGGTTTTTCTGAGGAGCTAGGAAGTCACGTCAGCACTTTTTTCCTCATAATTTTGTGCCTTCCCATGGATTACAGCTTCCCCTAATATCTTTACTTCTCAATCTTTAGAAGAACAGGTACTAATCTGGGACAATGCCTTAAGTAGGAAACTTGAGGACATAGTGCCTTTAAAAAGGAAGAAATCAACAACTGTGAAGTTCCAACCATGGTATAAGAACATAAGAAGTTGCCTCCGCTGAGGCAGACCATAGGTCCATCCTGCTCAGCGGTCCGCACCCGCGGCGGCCCATCAGGCCCATTGCCTGAGCAATGGTCTATACCTATCTATACCCCCCAATCCCTTTTTCTTCTAGGAATCTATCCAAACCTTCTTTGAAACCATTTAATGTTTTCTTGTCTACAACAGCCTCTGGAAGCGCGTTCCATGCATCCACCACCCTCTGAGTGAAAAAGAACTTCCTAGCGTTTGTTCTAAACCTGTCCCCTTTCAATTTCTCCGAGTGCCCCCTTGTACTTGTGGCGCCCCTTAATTTGAAAAATCTGCCCCTGTCTACTTTTTCTATGCCCTTCAGGATCTTGAAGGTTTCTATCATGTCTCCTCTAAGTCTTCGCTTTTCCAGGGAGAAAAGTCCCAACTGCTTCAATCTGTCGGTATATGGGAGATTTTCCATTCCCTTTATCAGTTTAGTCGCTCTTCTCTGTACTCCCTCAAGTACCGCCATGTCTTTCTTGAGGTACGGCGACCAGTACTGGACACAGTACTCCAGATGCGGCCGTACCATTGCACGATACAGCAGCATGATGACTTCCTTCGTCCTGGTCGTAATACCCTTCTTAATGATACCCAGCATTCTGTTTGCTTTCCTAGAGGCTGTGGCGCATTGCGCCGATGCCTTCAGTGTTGCATCTACCATCACTCCCAGGTCTCTCTCCAGGTTACTAACCCCTAGTGATGTTCCCCCCATTTTGTATGTGAACATCGGGTTCTTTTTCCCCACGTGCATGACCTTGCATTTCCCCACGTTGAAGCTCATCTGCCACTTTTCGGCCCACTTTTCCAGCTGCGTTAGATCATGTGGGACTTCCAACTTTTCCATGTGGGACCTGTAACGTGTGCAATGTCCCTCACCTGTTCAGACTAGACTCAACCTGTATCAAATTAAAAATATGTATTGAGATACAAAACCAATTGCAAGTCATCCTGGGTTGTTTATATCATTAGTTGCCCAATTGACCGCATTTAGGTAGGTCGGACTACCAGAAAGATAAAGGTGAGGTGAGGTTGACACAACATAAAAGCAGATTGAACAAGTCAGTGACCACAACTCCCCCATTGCTTATCTCATCAACATAATTTTGAAATGGGTGCCCGATTCGTTTGTAGGTAATAAGAAACAATATATACAGCTAAGAGAGCAGTACTGGTGATATTTAAAGTTCATATTTGTGGTAATAGCTTATTCTATTTATAGTGGCATAGACTATAATGGACGCATAAGTGTTTAGCGCACACTAATATTTAATGCACACTTAAATGGCTAGTGCACGCCTTAATAAAAGGACCCCTAAATTAAAGCATTGAGTGGAATACCATTATTTGATTTTGAATATACAGTACTATTATTTGATTTTGGATTTCCTGTTCCTTTGTAGCACCAATAAAGTTATTTGATGACATCATGGTAGACATTTCAATAAAAATGGTAGTTCTTTGTGTCTTCAGGCGGTAAAATATTCAGCATTTGTTACCTTGTCATGAAATTGCTATTTTTCTTGTGAGACAATCGCACATGGACATTGCCGGGCAGACAGTCGCACACAGGATGTCAGCGCGCTGGATTAAAACACAATTTTAAAGCGTTCTGAGGGTGTGTGTGTGGGAGAACTCCCCACTTTACTTAGAATAGTTGGCGCTTCCATTGTGGGGTGGAGTGGAGGGAAAAAACCCCCATTACAGAGGAAACGGTAATTTTTACCTAAAAAAGAGGAAAAAAGGCTGTTTCCTCTATAATGGGGGGGTTCCCCCAACACCCCCTACAATGGGAGCACCAACTCTGCTAAGTAAAGTGGGGGCCCCACACCCCTCAGAGCGCTTTAAAATTGTGTTTTAATCCAGCGCGCTGACATCCTGCATGCGATTGTTTCAGGTGGTTTAGTCTATGTACTACCAAAGAAAGGCTCCAAAGATTGGAGGCCTGTTCTGGATCTTCAGCACATGAATGCGGCTTTTCCATGGAGTCAGTGCGATCGGTCATTGCAACAGTGGCCCCGGGAGAGTTCCTTGCCTCTCAGGATCTCACAGAAGCCTACTTGCACATTCCGATATTTCCAGCCCACCACAAATTCTTAGAACAGCATTACCAGTTCTCGATTCTGCCCTTTGGGCTGACAACAGCTCCTTGTACCTTTACCAAGATGATGATGGTCGTAGCAGCTTGCCTGTGAAAATGGATCCGCAGGTATACCCTTATTTGGACGGCTTGCTGATCAGGGCGTCCTTGTTGGCCAAGGCTTGGCACATGGTAGACCAGGTGATCCAGGTGCTGGAGGACCTGGGCTGGATCGTGAACTACAGGGAAAGTAATCTGATGCCCACAAAGTAGCTGGAATATCTGGGAGTTCTTTTTGACATGACTGTGGGCCTTGTCTATCTTCCAGAAGTGGCCTGTTTCTTCCCGTCTGGAGCTGCCGGCTCCTTCATTGTGGGACTATCTTCAGGTCCTGGGATCCATGGCTGCCAGATTGGATGTGGTTTCTTGGGCATGTCTTCTCCAGCATGTTCTCTCTTGCTTGGCTCTGCACAGGCATGTTTAACAGACCTGTCCTCCCTGGACTGTGGAGGCTCAGGCCAGCATGGAATGGTGGCTTCTCCTGCAGTCACGCTGCAGGGAAATTCTACTGTGGATTACCTCCTGGATTGTGATGATGACAGATGCTAGCCTTCAGGGCTGGGGAGCCCACTGCAATCATTGTAGTATCCAGGGATATTGGATACCCTCTCATAGGAAATGGAGCTGAGAACCATTTGGCTGGCTCTGATGTGACTGTAGAAGACTCTGGAGGGCCAAGCAGTCAGGGTCTTCTCCAACAATGCAACAGTAGTAGCCTATGTCAATCACCAGGGAGGCACCAAGAGCACCCCTCTGGCTCAGGGGTGGAATGTCACCTCCAGGCACTATCAGCAGCACATGTGGCAGAAGTAGACAATGTTCAAGCCGACTTTCTCAGCAGAAAGACTTTGGATCTGGGCGAGTGGGCCCTGTCCGTAGCAGCATTCCGAACCATAGTGTGGTGCTGGGGCTGGTCCTGCTTCGACCTCATGGCCACAGCAAAGAATAAGAAAGTGGATTGTTTCTCCAGTCAAAGATGCAAGCCCAGAAGCAAGGGTCTCAATGCTCTAGTGCAGCTGTGGCCTCTCCTGTATATCTTTCCTCTCTGGCCCATGATAGGCTGAGTCATTTCACAGATCCCAGTCCATCCGGGCTGTGTCATTCTGGTGGCTCCAGATTGGCCTCACAGACCGTGTTATGCAGATCTGATTTGTCTTCGCAAGGGTCGCATCCTTCGGCTGAGCACCCATCCAGACCTACTTATACAGGGTCCCGTCTGCATGGAGGACTTTAGTTGCTTTGCTTTTACGGCATGGCTCTTGATTGCACAGCCTTAGAACACAAAGGTTATTCTGATGTGGTTATTGATACTCTTCTCAAGTCTAAGAAGTCGTCCACAGTTTCTGCTTACACTGAGAGGTGGAAAGCTTTCCAAAATTGGTGCACTCAGGATGAAGTGGACCCTTACTGAGCTCCGATCTAGGTGATTCTTGCTATTCTGCAAGCTGGATTCGATAAAGGACTCACTGTAACATCTCTTTGGGTCCAGGTAGCTGGGCTCCCTTGTGTTTGAGCCAGGGATTGTCATCCCTCTTTGGCTTTTCATCCTTATATTGCAAGGGGGCTCTTCGCATCAGATCGCAAGTCAAGCAGCCATTCCCTTCCTGGGACCTCAACCTGATGCTGCCTAGTCTCACCAGGTCCAGATCTGGACAAGTTCCTGGAAGAAAAGTCCTTAGTCTGCTATTGAGACAGATATGAAGGAAGCCACTGCTTCCCCTGGATTGGCAACTTAGAATGTTGCTGCTATTTGGGTTTTGGCCAGGTATTTGTGACCTGGATTGGCCACCATGAATACGGAACACTGGGCTAGATGGACCATTGGTCTAACCCAGTAAGGCTGCTCTTATGTTTTTATCTGGTCTGTCCAATACAGATGGTTAGGCTTATACTGTTACTTCTTGTAAATTACTCCCTTTTTTCTTTAAGGTTGTGCTCTGTGCAGGTTACCTTCTTTGGAGTTGTTTCATGTAAATCTTGTTTTACACACAGAAAATGGCTGTTATGCCTGTGAATAAACACATTAAAGTTAGGTGCACTGTAATACTGAACATATTTTCATGCAATCTATGCATAGGTATTCCAGGGAGCACAATTTGGGCAGAGCTGGAGCTGAGATGTGATGTATATGCATACTTTATAAAATACATGTGTGCATATATGCCCTCGTTTTCTATAAAGATGCCAAAATTTGGATGTAATCCTGAGATGCAACATATTTTGTTAACAAACCAGTTATTGGCAGTAATTGGGTACTATCAATCCATTATTGATGTCAATTGGCACCAATTAGAATTTGCACGCATATCTGGCTGGGCACTATTCTATAAAGCAGTATACCTAACTCCCATAATGCACATCTCAAAAGGAGGTATGACCTTGGGAGGAACATGGGCAAGTAAAGGAGGTTCCAAAAATTTGCTCACTTAGGGCTCCTTGCGTTAGTATTTTTTGTTTAGCGCGTGGTTTGTGCGTGCTAATCTGCAGCGTGCGCTAAAAACGCTAGCGCACTTTAGTAAAAAGAGCCCTTAGTTTCAGAATACAGAATCGGTGTACTTAACTTAGGTGTCAACATTTATGCCAGGTTTCAGCAGATATAAGCCTGATGCCCATAGTTAGGCAAGAGATTTGCACTTAAGCACTATTCTATTAAGGGTATTTTCCTCTTTACAAAATAGTGCTTAGCACCAGCTTTTTGAAGCACCCTTTTTAGAATCCAACCCATTAATTTGTGCCTTCCATAGAACAGGTGTAAATTTGTGTGAACAGTTAGGTGTACTACTTTGGGATGAGTACAGTGCCTAGTTTCTAAACCAGGCTCTTAAAGGTAATTAGACACCTATGTTGCCTGTAATAAAATAGATGCATTTTTTATACTTAGGTACCTTGTTGCTCCTTATATATATATATATTTTTTTTTTAATTTATTTGTGTGTATATATATATATATATATATATATATCGGATGAGCTAATTTATTTTAACCATTTGAAGCCTGCTCAGCTATCTTTAGTTTAAAATGTATCATGAATTCCTAACTTTTGTTCTTAGGGGTTGTGGTTTAGGGATTATTTGTCATTATTGATGCTTGCCATATTGTGATTTGCTTACTTGTTATTCTGAATACAAATTCAATGAAAATAAAAATTCCAGTCTTTGTCAACAAACTCGTACCTGCTGCTTTTTTACTAGGATAAGTCTTTGTATGTTCTATAAGAGACTATCACTTAGTTCACAGATTACTAGCGCTATGATATGTGTATGGTACATATACTAAATATGGAGCAGCTGTATGTGCAGTGTTGGTAGTGAAACCCTCTGACTTCATTCAATATTTTAGCACTCTTCCACAGAATATAGCTAACCATTTTTATTGTGTGCATACAATAAGGGCAAGTGTTTTTGAGTTTGTATTATAGCACAAACATTTTAACATGATTGCTAGTGTATAAAGCATAAACTGTAAGAGAGGCTGTAGTACTTACAATAGGCATATGAAGCTTCAAAAGTACATGAATTAATGTTTTCCTCCACATCATTCAGGGATCGCTGTAGAAAGCCTGCAGCAGCATTTAGTTAAGTTGCAACAAGTGAGAATAATCAGAGATCCCATAAGGGAATAACAGTAATCATGTCTAGAAATGGGAAGAGCATGTACGGTACTAATATTCTCTACAGGCTTTTCTTTCCTTTGCTTCTTCCAGCTAGACTGAAATGGTGATATTGCAAAGAATGATTGCTGTCACAACCCTGACATCAAATAGCCACTTTTGTGTTATACTCTAAATGAAACCTATTGTGTTGCCCATTTTGGTTTTCCTTTATTATTCTTTTCCATGAAGTGTCTTGTCTTAATATGCAGCCTGATCAGCTCCTCTTTCTTTTTAATAATGCAAATTGAAACCTTTAATTCACTAATGTTGAGTAAATTCTCTAGTCAATTAATTATTGTAAGCAGTTTCTATAACCGCAAACTCTTATTTTTAGAGCCAGAAGTATATTATATCTGATTTTAAAGATGTCTACAATATCACAAAAGCTACAATGCATGTTTTTTTTATTATTTTCAGAATTTTCTTCTAATGTAATGCTATTATATTTACCAAAGGTTGAGACTCCCCACTATTAGTATTACTATACATTTATCCAGTCAGAAACTTCAAATAAAACAACCAGCGGCAGCTTATCCTTTGCCAGCCATCAGTAAATTGGATACAGTTTGTCACAATATCCTTCCACTGTTGGTGGTCCTTATTTTATTTAGTTTAAAATAGACCATGCTAAATAGTAATCCAAAATGTAGAATACGTTTCAGTTAACTGCATTTCATAGTTGGTGAACCCTGCAAAATCTATATTTATAGGGCTTATTTTCTTACAAAAGTAGTGCTCACGTAACAGTTTCCACAAATTTTTCATTAGTGGTTGTTATATTACTAGACAAGAATATTGTAAAGTAAACAAATGATTAAAATATGATGATAATGATTAAAATCTGAAGCTGCTAAACATCTCCTCATAGTTATAAAAATCATACAAGGTAACTTATGGCCTCTTTTACAAAGCCGTGCTAGCGGCTGTCGTGCGGCAACAGCCCCGAAGCCCTTTAAATCTCTATGGGCTTCGGGGCAGTTAGCGCAGCGCGGCTTTGTAAAAGAGGCCGTTAGTGTACTTACTGTTGAAATAGTCCTCGGCTTGTTTTGTACCATTTGTGGTCAGATGATGCTTCCCAGAATATTATATAACAACCTGGAAAGGCTGACTTACAGCATATTTTCTTTAAATCTCTCACAATTTTGCATCAGCAACTGGGGGGGGGGGAGAGAAAAGAAAACTTACTTGGAAACAGGTTACTGAATCTCCAAATATTCCAACAAAATTTGCTCAGAAGCCCTATTTGCATGCTAAACAATTCTTTCAGCATTATAAAAGGTAGAACCATAAGTTAATTATGACAATATTATACAGTACAGACATGCTCTAGAATATACATTCTAACCTATGCAGTCTCTATAATCAGTGTACAGCCAAATCACCCCTGGTTAGCAGATCTTTTGTATTTGAAAGAACTTCTTGATGTATACATCTTCACTCCCTCAATTTTATTATTTCTCCTGTCCCACCCCAAGTAGTGCAGTTGTAAATAGAAACAGATGCCCATTTATGATACTAGGGATATATCAAAACAGTGCAGGCTTGTTAATGCAAACACACTAAACTGCACAGTAACGCTTTTACTTATAACGACTAAAAGTTACAAGTTAAATGTACTGATTCTGTTAGAAAGTAAGTGAAAGATATACTGTTGTCAGAAAGGATTAGATTGGCAATTAGCAAATAGTATATAATTCACTTACCTTTTATTCCAATACTGTATTACCATCACTTGGAAACTGAATCTTTAGGATTACTTCTGAAAATATGTAGTCTTTTGAGTTCCAATGAGATTTTTTTTTTTTAAATGCAGTGCAGATCGCTACCATCCTTTTATTGTATTTTTGCCTCTTACATAAGAATTACCTTTTTAATATGCAGAAATATGTGTTTTTCCTATCAAGGAGGCATATTAAAAATACTATTGTCAAGAGATAAAAACAGACAGTCTTCTTATGGCATAATGCTTATATCCACTCTCCTAAGGGTCTAAGCTGAAGTATCTCCTCAATGGTTTGCTTTCATCCTGATGATAAATTTGCATTCCATTGAAACATTTGCGGTAGAAGGACAAAAATCCCAAATGTGAAATGATATAAAAAAAAAAAAAGTTGTTGGAATCTCATTATTAGCTAAATCTAATGGGGGTTCGCCTCTGTTTCCTTTCTTCTCACCCTCAGAGGAGTTTTTTGTAAACTGGTTTTATAAACGGTTATTTTAGGAAATGGACACCAGGAGATATTAAAAATAGATATAAAATCATTCTTGTTCTTGATCTTCATTTTTTTCTCATCTAAACCTTTAGAAAGTCTTGTTGGAAGAACACAAGCATCAGCAGGATAGTTTCTTACAGATCTTTAAGACCTCCTTCCAGTCAGATCCCAGGGGAGCTAGAATAGTATACCTCTGTGGTTCAAAATGTCTTTGGACCAGAATAAGGGCCTTTATCTGCCAACATTTCAAACAAATACAATCAGATATTGATCTAGAAAATCAGGTTTCTTTTGCTGGCAAGGAAATTAAATTAGTACCTGCTGAAGATCTAAAAATGATTGTCCTAAAGATGATGACAGAGTTTCTGTAGGCTATCTCTGTGATCAAAAGCATTTATATGGACACCAAACTGATTTAACATTTTCTGTAATGCATGGAGAAGAAAGGGCGAAAGATTTGCTTCCAAAAGTAATGCACTGGAGATGATCTCATGTGGCGAGACCTTGCATCAGGAAGTCAGGTTTTCAAATACATCTCATCTCTGGAATAAAAGGGATGGAAGGTGGCCCATTTCCCTTTAAAGACAGGTTTTCATCACCAGATTTTTTTGATGCTACTTATTCACGTTGGCGGTGGCATATGACCCTATGGCTCATAAACATTTCCCTCTCTTTCTGTTTCTCCCTCTCTCTATTGTGTCTGATTTTCAAGATGTCTCTCATTTTGTTCTGATAAAAGTGAATATTCTCTTCATTCAATTTCTCCTCAACCACTGGGATATAAGTAAAGGAAAAAAGGGTTAAGTATTAAATAATGAGTGGAAAGTCCCTTCAAGTATTATCTAAAAATATAACTACTTCATCCAGGAAAAGAGATGTTGTTAATAGAAGCAAGGTTTATGCAGTAAATATCTATTATAGCGGTGCCCAAATATATAATTTTTATTTTTACACTAATATGAAAATGAAATAAATAGTTTTTATAAAAAAATTTATGTGCAGAAGAAATCTGTTTTGAGAAATTATTTAAATTTGATGTTGCTAAACCCGTGTGTTAATACAGCAAAGCTAGTTGCTTTGGTAAGATTACTGAGACTTTAACTGTAATAGTATGTGTGCTTAGAAAAGGAAATGTGATTTTGCAGTAGCAGAAAATAATATATTTCTCCTATGTGTACTGCAAACTTTCTGATCTGCAGATGTGATACATTTTTTTCCTCTTTTTAAATGTTGAAATTCATTTTATAATAAGTTCTTGAAATAACATCTCTCTCCATAAAATATGTGGCAAATTGTATTAAAATAATGTTTAAGCTTTGTTAAACTAATTATAGAGACCTTACAAACATGTTTATATTTCATGTCTTGCTGAGTACTGAACTAAAGGCTCCTTTTACAAAGCAGCAGTAGTAATTCCTATTGGCTGTGTCACGTTTGCTGCATCGGTACTTGCTACTGTGACTTTGTAAAAGGAGCCCTAAATACATTGAGTTAAATATATATTTTTGTATAATTAAATGTATTCTGAAACAGGCTAGTATTTTCTTAGTGGATACTATGAAATCAGGAATGTCAAGAAAAAGCAACCGAAGATTAATGCTATATGAATTTCTATTCAAAAACTTATTATCTGGTTTACAGTTTATGCTAGTCAAAGCTCATTTTCATTTGAAAATCAATTAATTTGTTAGAAATATAAAATATGTGTTGGTAGCTTTCATGAATAAACAGGTCAGAATCAAACAATGAGCACAGGCTATTATAGATGATAAAAATTTTGAGAGATGGTTTACCTCAAGCCAGTTCTTTTTCCTTTTGTGCTATATTTCTTCTCCTGGAACATCTATCATCTCTTCAGAAAAGATAGATTCAGCACAATGCTTCACAACTGATAAGGTCCCCTAGCTAGATGCTCCTCAAAACAGCTTTCATTTTTTTAACTGCATATATTTATCACTAAACAGAAGTTTGTCATCTCAAGCTGTTATTACTTTTTGGGGGGAAGGCATTAACAACATATTTATTGCAAACAATCTAACATGTTTTCAGAATTTTCTATTTTGTACTATTCTAAATGTATTATCCAGTTATGAAAAAAACCACTGTGTTTAGTCACGAAGTCATTAGTGGCATACATAGTTGATTAAGATGAGAGAGACCAGAGCCTCATTAAGTTCAAGCGTTCTGTTGAGTATAGTAGTCCAAAGAAAGAAGAAAAAATATTGTATCTGTAGCAAATCTTGAAGCATAGTATTGGATTCCTTCTCAGCTCCAAGTATGGTGATCAGCTTTTATCCCTGAAATAGTACTTTTCTCAAGAGTCCGGTTATACTGTTAAACTGACTAATCTGTGTCTTCACTTAAAATGTGATCATCTTCTTTTTGAACTTATTTAGCATTATAATTTTGACAGTTTCCACTGATAAAATATTCCATAATTTCACTACTCCTAAAGTTAAAAGATATTTGAGTGATAGAGAGATCTATGTCCTCTTCTTCATACAGAGTGCTTTGTTTTTCAAAACTGTTGTGCTTCAGGCAAGTTGTCATAATTAAATCTAGCCTCGGCTGTTTTCCTAAGGAAAAAACCCTGTTTTGCACAATCATTTCACATATATATGTCATTGTGACTATTATCCCTATTATTTAGAAACTGCATTGGTTACTTATCAATTTTAGACTGCAATTTAATAGTTTGTAAGACACTTAAATGCAGTGGTCCATTGTACTTGACTGATGGCTTGTCCAGATATATTTGCACTCTTTCCAGCAAGCTTATTTTGAAGTTCCTCCTTTTACTCCAGAAAAAAAAGAATTCCCTTCTCTTAAAGAGATCAAATTATCTCAGATTTTCTTTTTTTTTTAAGTTCAATATTTTTTATTGAGTTTTTTTAAAAAATATAAGAAACAGTTCAAGTACAGGGTATCAAAAAATAAAACAAAACATTTAGTATAACAAATATTCAGTTATATTGTGCAATGTAGAATTGAATCGTTTTAAAAGATCTAAAGTACTAGGACTGTTCACGAAAAGATAATAAAAGAAAAGATAAGAGGAAAGAGAAATTGAAGGAAGAAAGAAAAAGAATAAAATGAGGAAAAAGATGAAGGTAAAGAAAAAGAAGAAGAAGAAGAGAGGAGTGTCTATGAAATAGATTGAACATATGAGTCTAGGAATTTCCAGGGTGATTTACATTGTGTCAAACTTTTGGAAAGTCGAATTATATTTTTCTTTTCATAAGCATATGATTCAAATTTATGATACATGCTCAAAGAATTCCACCAAAAGGTATAGTTTAGTAATGAAGAGGACTTCCAATTTTTCAAGATGTGCATAAGGGCAGTCACAAACATTGCATCAATGAGTTTAGGAGGACAGTTAGACTGTGTAAAACAAGGGTGTTGAGATCGGAGAATTATAATGTCAAGGGAAATTTTTTCTGAACAATTGGTAATAGACTTTATGGTGTCCCAAATGCATGTCCAAAAGGAACGAACTTTAGCACAGTGGAAAAGCATGTGATCAAGAGTCCCAGCTTCTTTCATACAATTCCAACATATAGAGTCTTGTTTTAGGTTAGCTTTCCACATCCGAAAGGGTGTCCATACCGCATTCCACATAATGAAGAACATTGATTGTGAGACTCTGGATGATAAAAGAGGTCGGTTTGTCGATGACCAGAAGAGTTCCCAGTCAACATCAGTAAGTGAGGTTGTCAGCATAGATTCCCAATGTTTCATGGAATGAGAGGAAAATGTGAAAGAGTGATCTCTTAGAATACTATAGAAGAGAGATATCGCTTTACCTTTTGATATAGCCAATGTGGACCAGTGATACAAAGTGTGAATGGATGTCATATAATCAAAGCGTATAGACATAGAAGATAACGTCTTAGTAAGAGAAAGCCACTGTGAGTAAGCAGAAGGAGACAATGAGTAAGTAGAGCAAATTGTGACAAAGGGAACAAACGAAGTGAGAGTGGTTATCTGATGGAGAGACCACAAACCAGCCCGCTGCCACCTTTTCCATGAAAGAGATTTACTATTGATTTGGATTTTGGGGTTATTCCAAATGGACAAGAGTGGACTGTCTTTAATTGAAATCTCTGCGATTACGTCTAGTATATGAAGGGCATGCTGCGTTGCACTCAATAAGGAGTATTTTCTCAAAAGTTTGGGCACTGGCACCGTCAACAAGCATGAAACATGTAATGGTGCACATAAAAACCGTTCCAGGTCAAACCAGGTGGGTGAGTCTTGGGTACTAGGGTTAATAATCCAATAGGCTCCATATTTGGCCAATGATGCGATATAATAAAAATGAAAATCTGGTACATTCAAACCCCCATTAATTTTAGAGGCTTTCAGCTTGTCGAGAGCAATACGAGGTTTTTTGTTATTCCACACAAAGTCAGATATTTTCTTATTCAACCAATGAAAAAATTTCTTCTTGCATAAGGAGGGAAGCATTGAGAGGGTATAGTTTATCTGAGGAGTAAGGGTCATTTTGATAGAAGCTATTCTGCCCCACCATGAAAGGAAGAGTGGAGACCAACGAGACAGGGTGTTAAGAACTAAACTTTTAATTTTAGATATGTTTAGATCTTGAGTTTGAATCGGATCTTTATGTATTAACACTCCCAAGTATTTTACAGCTCCGTGTGACCACGTGAAGGGAAATTGGGCGAGATCTGAGGGGTAAATGAGATCATTAAGAGGGAAAATTTCTGATTTTTCCCAGTTAACTGAGTATCCAGAAAGCTTGGAGTAATGAGAGACAATATTAACGAGTGAGGGAAGGGAAGCAACAGGATCTCGGATAAAGAGAAGGACATCATCAGCGTATGCTGCTAATTTGATATGACAATAAGTGGTTTCAATTCCTGTTATTGTTGGGCATTGTCGGATAGCAGAGAGGAGAGGTTCCAACGCTAAATTAAATAGCAGCGGCGACAGAGGGCAGCCCTGGCGAGTGCCTCTATGTAGGGAGAATTTGTTGGAGAGAGAATTATTAATTAAAATGCGAGCTGTGGGTTGATGATATAAAGTTTTAATCCAATCTGTATAGAACGGGCCAAAGTTGTACCACTTTAAAATTTGGAATAGAAAAGGCCATTCAACTCGGTCAAAGGCCTTTTCGGCATCTATGGCCAAACCGATTACGGGATCTGAGAGTGTTTTAGCATGGGCATTAATATGATGAAAGAGGCGTATATTGTCTCCTATAAACCTTTGTTTAATAAACCCCGTTTGATCTTTGTGAATAAGAGAGGGGATCACTTTGTTGAGTCTCAGTGCAAGAAGTTTTGCCATGATCTTGTAATCTAAATTAAGAAGAGAAATGGGGCGAAAGTTTTTAACCAAGGTAGGGTCTCTGTCAGGTTTGGGAATGACTACTATAGTGGCCTCAGTGAAGTTGAATTGTTTGTCTGGATCAGAGTGGAGGAATTCATAGTAAGAAAGAAGATGAGGAGCCAGAAGATTACGAAACTGCTTAAAAAATTCATTGGTAAACCCGTCAGGACCTGGGGCTTTGCCGGTAGGCATAGCTGATATTGCGGCTTCTATTTCAGATACAGTAATGGGAGAGTCCAGTTTCAATTTCACAGAGTCCGATAAGGTCGGATGAACCAAAGAAGCAAGAAAAGAGTCTATCCCCGATTCTGAAGCAGAAAAATCAGATTTATATAAAGTAGTATAGAAGTTTTCAAACTGAGAGGAGATCAGAGACCGGGTTTTAACCATCTGCCCCAATGGGTTTTGAATGGCTGTGATATGTAGGCGTTTGGATTTAGTTTTAAGATATCTAGCCAAAGGGCGTCCCATAAGGTTGTCTCCCATATAATGTCCAGAGGTTGAGATAAAAATATCCCGTCTAGCAGTACTGGAAACTAAAGTGTTAAATTCGTATTTAAGATTTTGTATACGTTGAAAAATTGATGGATCATGTAAGTGGGCAGACATATGTTGTAGTTCTAACTCTTTGATAGAAGATTCTAAGTCTTTCTCTTTTTTCATGGATTGTTTCTTTTTCCAAGAGGCGAGATTGATAAGTTCACCCCTAAGGGAGACTTTATAAGCCTCCCAGACAATGGATGGGCAAATTTCTGGATCTTTGGAGTTAAGTTCGAAGAATTCAGCAGTGAAAGATTGAATTTTGTCAGCTATTTCTGAGTCTAAGAGTAAAGCATTGTTTAGTCTCCAAGAAGAAGATTCTTTGCGGGGGGGCAGAGATAAGTAGGTGTAGGGAGGTGGCCGCATGATCTGTAAGAGAGATTGGGTGAATAACATTGTTTGCCAGGTCCTGAATGAGAGAGGAGGATATAAGAAAGAAGTCTATTCTTGAGTAGGTATTATGAGGTGGTGAGAAGTGAGAGTATTCTCTACCCTTTGGATTAAACAAACGCCATGGATCTACAAGGGAGAAGGCATCTTTAAGGGCATGTAAGGCTGTGAATGACTTGGATTTGGAGGGTTTGCAAGAAGATGATCTATCAATATAAATATCTTGAATTTGATTGAAATCGCCTCCAAGTACTAAAGGGCAAGAACTGTATTCTACTAACGCCATCTGAAGGTCTTGGAAAAATTCTGGGTGGTCTAGGACTGGAGCATAAATGTTAAGGAACACAAAGTTCACTGAGTGCAACGCAGCGTGCACCAAGCACCATCTTCCATCCTTGTCCGTCGTAGAAGAGTGAACTACAGGAGAGAGTTTATCATGGAAAAATATTGAGACTCCATTTTTCTTACGCTGGGTCGCAGGAGAATAAAAGTGAGAGGAGTATCCCTTTAATTGAAATTTTAAGGCAGCAGCGAGAGGCAGGTGAGTCTCTTGTAAAAAAACCACATCAGGGTGCTTATTAAAAATATAGTTAGCTATCTTTTTCCTCTTAATGGGATGATTTAGTCCATTCACATTAAAAGAAAAAATATGCAAGTCAGCCATAATCTTTTAAATACATTACTATATTGCAGTATATTTTGCACATGTTCAATGTGTGTATATAGCAAAGAGAATGTTTAAGGTAGACACTCCTGTCAGAAAGTAAAAGAAAGAGCATATAGGTAGTAGAGAAAAAGTAAAAAATGTCATCACAAAGGATCACATTCTCATACATAGAGTTAAAAATTTTTATGGGTGCTCCTGTGAGCATAAAGATATAACACAAATGGGAAAGCTAGCAAAGAACCCCACACCCATACAATATCAATAACTTGAAAATTGGTGTGCTTATCAATATTTGCGATATAACTGAGAAACAAGTGAGTATGTTTGCAGCAAATCATGTCAGCGCATTTTTAAAGATTCCAGAAATGCAACTAAGTCTTTAGGGTCAGTATATGAAGATGTGCGGTTGTTGTAGGTCACTTTCATCCTTGCTGGGTACATAAGACCATACTTGGCTCCTATATCTTTAAGCTCCTGTCGATGGGAAAGAAATGCTTTTCTCTTCAAGGCCGTGGATTTGGCCAGGTCTGGAACTATAAAGAACTTTCTACCTTGGTGGAGAAGTTGAGGTTTAGATTTTGCAGCTGTAAGGATTTGCAATGTGTGTTGAAATCTGAGCAACTTTGCCACTATGGGTCGAGGAGAGGAAGCATGTGATGAAAGATGAGAAGGTACACGGTGAGCGTGCTCTATTTCCAATGGAGGAGAGAAGACAAGACCGAGAGTTTTAGGCAGAAAATTAGACAAGAAGGAAATCATATCAGAGCCCTCTGTTGATTCAGGTAATCCAATGATTCTCAGGTTGGATCTTCTGCTGCGGTTGGAAAGGTCTTCCATGTCTCGTTGCAGGGTGATAATCAATTTTTCATGTTTATTTACTAGTGTTTGTGTTGATTGCAGATCAGCCGTTTTTTCTTCAAGAGCGTCAAGTCGGTGGCGCGCGTCGACAAACTGAGCGTTTAGTTCTTCAATTTTCCCACGGAGAAGCTTTGTTTCCTCGACTTGCTCTTGCACTATGATCCGAATTGACCTCATTTCTTTTAAGAGCAGGTCGAATGAGGCTTCGTTGATTCCCGTCGCCATTTTCTCTGGTGTGTTTGGATCCGGCTTGGTTCTTCTACCGTTGAGTGGCGCGGTTGATTCGGCTTTCGGCGGTTTCGGTGGTGACATGAGGACAGTAGATGTTGCGGACTGAAATTAGTTGTGGCAGCGGATTTCGGTGAAAAAGCACTTTTATTTTTTGTTAATTAATTTGGGTGTTGGTGTGAAGGAGCCTTTAAGCCATACGTGCTATCTTAGTAATGTTTTCTCTCATAAAAAAGGGGCCCTTTTTTTTTTTTTTTTTCCTTTCGCTGGCGTCCCCCTCTTGTGTGCTTACACTTCGATCTTCCTTCCCCTTCACTGTGCTGGATTTTTTAAGTGGGTCCTGTTTTCAGAGCCCTCGAGAGGGCTGCAAGACAGACTTATGCCGAAGGTGGTTGTTGGGGGCGGGGCAAACCGCCGCCGATTTCGGGCTCCTCCAGTGCAGTGAAGGGGGACGCCTCGATCTTCCTTCCCCTTCACTGTGCTGGATTTTTTAAGTGGGTCCTGTTTTCAGAGCCCTCGAGAGGGCTGCAAGGCAGACTTATGCCGAAGGTGGCTGTTGGGGGCGGGGCAAACCGCCGTCGATTTCGGGCTCCTCCAGTGCAGTGAAGGGGGACGCCTCGATCTTCCTTCCCCTTCACTGTGCTGGATTTTTTAAGTGGGTCCTGTTTTCAGAGCCTTCGAGAGGACTGCAAGGCAGACTTATGCCGAAGGTGGCTGTTGGGGGCGGGGCAAACCGCCGCCGATTTCGGGCTCCTCCGGTGCAGTGAAGGGGGACGCCTCGATCTTCCTTCCCCTTCACTGTGCTGGATTTTTAAAGTGGGTCCTGTTTTCAGAGCCCTCGAGAGGGCTGCAAGGCAGACTTATGCCGAAGGTGGCTGTTGGGGGCGGGGCAAACCGCCGCCGATTTCGGGCTCCTCCGGTGCAGTGAAGGGGGACGCCTCGATCTTCCTTCCCCTTCACTGTGCTGGATTTTTTTTTTTTTTTTTTAAGTGGGTCCTGTTTTCAGAGCCCTCGAGAGGGCTGCAAGGCAGACTTATGCCGAAGGTGGCAGATTTTCTTAAGTATATTTTTAATGGCTATGCAAAACTTTGGTATCTTTCTAGAGAGATTCACTTTTGTCAAGATGTCTCCTTTGCAGATGCATATTAAAACTTGACTGTTTACTTACCCCCCTCCCCCCTATACTAAGCCTTGGTAGTGCTGCTCCGACACTCATAGAATTCCTTTAAGCGTCTCAGCATTTAGCACTCCGAGCCATGGTAGAAACCTCTCTCCTGTGGCTTAGTAAAAGAGGGCCGTAGCTTTCTAATGGGTGGGTGATTTAATCTCTGCATTATTTTTTATTAAGTTTTGGATAGTTTTCCTTTATCTAGATTTTTAATTTCCTTGCTATTATTTTTAATGTTTTTGGGAATCTTAACAACATTATTTGTGATATTATAATCTTTGACTTTGGTGTACCCCACCTTGAGACCTTGAAAAGACATGCAATAATGTAATAAATAATATTAGCTTAGTTGTCTTTTTTAGTTTTTAGTTTATATGAATATTCTCTTTGAACACTGGTATTGAACTGCCACCCCACATAACTACCCCAATATTGATTGGGTAAATGTAACATCAGGGCATGCTAGGGAGATAAAATTCCTTGATGAAATCAAGGACTGCTTTATGGAGCAGTTAGTTCAGGCAATGACAAGAGGTGAAGCAATTCTAGACCTAGTTCTTAGTGGAGTGCATGAATTGATGCAGGAGGTAATGGTGCTGGGATAATAAAATGATCCAATTTGATATAAACCTTGGAATAAGTTTATACAGGAAATCCAATACAGCAGCATTTAACTGGTTAAAATAAATCAAACAAACAAACCTTAGAGGAGCACTACAAAGGTCAAAAATTTATATCAGGCATGGATGTTATTCAAAAATACCATCCTGGAAGCCCAGTCTAGATATATTCCATGTATTAAAAAAGAAGGAAGGAAGACCAAACAATAACTGTGTGGTTGACAAGAGAGGTGAAGGAAGCTATTAGAGCCAAAAGAGAATCCTTCAGAAAGTGGAAGAAGGATCCAACTGAAAATAATTGTAAACAGCACAAGGAACGGCAAGTCAAATGCAAGACGCTAATAAGGAAGGCAAAGAGAGACCTTGAAAAGAAGATTGCGCTGAAAGAGAATCGGTTGGACTGCTAGATGTCAGAGGGATAAAAGGGGCTCTCAGGGGAAGACAAGGCCATAGCGGAGAGATTCAATGAATTCTTTGTTTTGGACTTCACCGTGGAAGATGTTGGGGAGTTACCAGTGCCAAAAATAGTATTTAATTCTGATGAATCAAAGAAACTCAAACAAATTTCTATAGCACTGGAAGATGTAATAGGTCAGTTTAACAAAATGAATAGCAAATCACCTGGACCGGATGATTTACATCCCAGAGTGCTGATAGAATTGAAAAATGAACTTGCAGAGCTATTGTTAATAATTTGTAATTTTTCTCTAAAATCCAGCATAGTACTGGAAGACTGGAGAGTGGCCAACGTAACACAGATTTTTTAAAAAAGGGTTCCAAAGGTGATCTGGTGAGTCTGACATTGGTGCCAGGTAAAATGTTAGAGACTATTATAAAGAACAGAATGACAGAACACATACATAGGCATGGATTAATGAGAGAACCAAAATGGATTTAGTCAAGGAAAATCTTGTCTCATCAATCTACTGCATTTCTTTGAAGGGGTAAATGAACATGTGGATAAAGGTGAGCCAGTTGAAATTGTGTATTTGGAGTTTCAAAAGGCATTTGACAAACTACCTCATAAGTTAGAAAGTCATGGATAGAATGTAAGAACTGGTTGAAAGACAGAAAACGGAGAGTAGATTTACATGGTCAGTATTCTCAATGGAGAATGGTAAATAGTTGGGTTCCACAGGGATTAGTGCTGGGACCGCTGCTGTTTAACATATTTATCAGTGATCTAGAGTTGGAAATAACTAGTGAGATAATTAAATTTGCTGATGACACAAAGTTGATCAAAGTTGTTAAATTGCAAAAGGATTATGAAAAATTGCAAGAAGACCCTGGGAGACTGGACGTCAAAATGGCAGATGACGTTTAATTTGAGCAAATGTAAGGTGATGCATGTAGAAAAGATGAATCCGAACTATACCTATGTGATGCTGGGCTCTTTGTTAGGAGTCATTGCCCAGGAAACCCTCAGCTCAATGTGCAGCGGTGGCTAAGAGAGCAAATAGAATGTTTGGAATTATCAGGAAAGGAATGCAAAACAAAGATAAAAATGTTATAACACCCTTGTAATGCTTTATGGTATGGTCGCACCTCAAATACTGTGTGCAGTTCTGGTCGTCGTATGTCAAAAAAAGATATAGCGGAATTAGAAAAGGTACAGAAAAGGGCGAAGAACATGATAAAAGGGATGGGATGACTTCCCTATAAGGAAAGGCTAAAGCGGCTAGCCTGCTTCAGCTTGGAGAAGAGATAGCTCAAAGGTGATATGATAGAGATCTATAAAATACTGAGCGGAGTGGAAAGGGTAGATGTGAATTGCTTGTTTACTTTTTCCAGAAATACTAGGACTAGAGGACATGCGATGAAGCCAAAGAAAATATTTCTTCACACAAGTAATTAAACTCTGGAATTTGTTGCTGGAAAATGTAGTAAAATCATTTAGCTTAGCAGGGTGTAAAATAATTTGCATAATTTCCTAAAAGAGTAGTTCAAAGGCCATTATTGAGATAGCTTGGGGAACTACACTGCTTATTCATAGCATAAGCAACAAAAAAATCTGTTTTACTACTTGGGATCTAGCTAGGTACTTGGGACCTGGATTGGCCACTGTTCGAAACAGGATGCTGGACTTGATGGACCTTAAGTCTGTCCCAGTGTGGCAGTTCTTATGTAAGTCTACTATGATGATAAAAGGGGCCGCTGTAAAGTTTTCAGCCCAACCAACAAAGTTGGGGCATTCTCCACTGAGGACTATACAGTACACTTAAGGCTCCTTTTACTAAGGTGCACTAGCGTTTATAGCGCGCGCTGAAGATTAGCATGCGCTAAACAAAAAATACTAACGCAAGCTCTATGGAGGCGTTAGCATCTAGTGCGCGCGGCATTGTAGCGCACGCTAAAACTGCTAGCACACCTTAGTAAAAGGAGCCCTTAGTCCAGCGATTTTCCATTCTTTTTTGTTCCGTATTTTTCCAATGCATTAAAAAACTAGAAAAACACTGGGTAAGTATATAGCTTTTGATGAAGACTGCCCCAACTTTGTTGGTTGGACTGAGAACTTTTCAGTTGCCGCTCGCATGATGGAGTGATAGACCATTACCGATTCAGTTTTGCTTCAATTTAAATCTGTTACCTTGTGCAGGTTAGCTGCATAATTACCATTTAGCAGACCAAAATAAAAAAATTACTTTATATTTTAAACAATTTTGTGCAAAAGATTGCATTTCTACCTCTCTTCTTTCTCTTCCCCATGCATCTCTACCTCACTCCTCTCCCACCAGCACTTCAACAATTCTCTCCCTCCCTATGCCCAACAATTTTCCTTTCCCCAAGTGCACCATCTCTCTTTCCCTCTCAAACACCCATGCCCAACAATTCTTCATTTTTATTCCCTCTCCACCTCAGCATCTCTTTCCCTCCCTCCATCCTATGCCCCAAGTTCTTGCTCCTCCCTTCTCTGTCCAAACGTTTCCTTCCTCCTGTGTCCCAGGTTTGTGCACCTCTCATGTCCCAACGCACTCCTTCCTTCCTTTGTCCTAAGTTCATGCTCCCTCTCTCCCTTCCTTGTCCCAAGTTCATGCCCCCCTTCCATGGGTGTGATCCAGAGACATCCAAGTAGGCCTCCTTCCTGCTTTCCAGCTGCACGTATTCACAAATCTGTGGGCAGTGGTTCCTACATGCTGTATATGGCTGACTCGGAAGCCTTCCCTCTGACAGAGGGAAGGCTTCCGGGTCAGCTGTAGGCAGCATGCAGGAAATGCTGCACGCGACTTTGTGAAGAAGCAAATGTGGCTGGAAGGCAGGAAAAAAGAGGTACTGCTTGGATGATTGAGGTAACACCTGTGGGAGCCCCTTAAGAAGTTCCTCCATCTCTGCAGGTTCCCGATGGACCTGGGGGGGAGCCCTGCAGGATCTTTATCATGTTCTCTAAAAGGAGGCCCTTCAGCCTAAAGTCCTGGTCTCAGCCAGAAACATCTTTGGTGCCAGTCGACCATTAATTTTTCAACAGGATGGCGCCTCATTCCACACAGCAAAGAAATGCCTCACCTGATTCAAGGAGAACAAGGTTGAGTTGCTGGGTTGTCTAGGAAACAGCCCAGATCTCAACCCCATTGAGAACCTGCGTGCCAGATTAAAGAGAGCAGTAGCAGCAAAGTGGCCATCCAACAAACATGAGCTGATAGCAGCAATAATCAATTCCTGGTTCCACATAATAACACCTATTGATATCCAAAGACTTGTGGACAGCATGCCAAGAAGATGTGAGGGATATCAAGCGCACCACTAGTGAGACTAAGGAAGTCATCAGATAACTGGACAAATTATCATTATAACTTGGGTAGCTCATGAACAGCATTATTTTTGTGAAATGTGCCAAATATTATGCTGGTCTTGTTAAGCGAATAAGAGTTTTTATTATTAGTCAAAAATGTATGCATTAAATACAATTATGATGTTATAACCAATTTTGGTCACTAGTGTATATCAGAAATAAAAACCCATACACAAAAAGAACAAAAACTGTACACTAACCCCCTCCTCAAAAACTAAAGTACAAACAAAGGAGAGAGAAGAATAACACATTATTAAAGGAAATGAGCAAATTGTGGACACACTGAACATGCACACAAAAAATCTGTGATCCTGAAGTAAATAAGAAATCTTCCTACCAATAATCAAGATGAGCCAATATCTGGTTTCTTGCTGGACACCCACAATTTCTTCAATTGCTCCAAATCAAAAAAGAAAAATCTGCTATTATCTGATTGTATAATACTTTTAGCAGAATATTTTATAAAGAAATTTGCACCTAGACATATACTGTCAAAGGCTAAGAAATCCCCTATGTTTGAATTAGGCTGCTGTAGAAAAATCTGGATAAACCTAACCTTATTATAGAATAAAGAATCTTTATGAAAAAAAGCTTCAGTCCAATCCTTATCTGGCGCTAACATAAAAGAAACCAGCAGCATAACTCTCATAACTGTCTCAGAAGAGTATTTCAGGACTGCAGTGAGCTCAAAACTATCCATTGTCAAGTTCTCTTGAATATGGAAAGGTAATGTCAAAAAAGATTTAAGAAAAATAACACAATGCCATTTTTTTTCCTAACAATATTCTCTAAACCTTCAAGTTTGTTCTGAAGTGTCAAAGCCTCCTTAACAAGAGCAGCACTAACTTGACAGAGACTCAGTCATAAATTGGCAGCCCTATAACTACTCAACAGGCTTCTGGATAATAACATCATGTGAAGAAATTTTCAAAGTTCCCTTTGTAAAGTAACACAGCTGATGTACACAGCAAGAATGTAGCATTTATATGTGTAAGTTGTGAGTGCAAGACTATCAGTCTCTTCCATGGATCTAGGAGGACACATCTTTCTGGTCTTCTCAGCACAGTTTTTCCTCAAGTTTTTCTAGTGCTTTCCCATGCAGGTTTTTCATTTCTTTGCCTTTCTTTTTCTCAACTTTTAATACCTTTCACTGTTATTTTCTCCATTATTTCTGGCCTGTTCTTGATACTCTTTATGCCCACTTAGGCTTAAGTACCAGCCTCAATTTGAGTGTAGTCCCTTTTTAACTCTCAAAATTGAGTTTAATTTGGCCACAATACTTGTCTCAATACTTGTGTTTAAAAAGATGCACTCAATGTAAAAGGATAATCTTTATCATGGAGCTGCACAATTGGTATCTAGGGCCTAACCACTGGGTTGATTCTTTTTCTCTCTGTTTGAAAATGTAGTTGAGGACACACTGTCTCAGGTCCAGCAGAAGAAATGTTTTGGCTCCTCAAAGACTGGTCCATTGCTGTCGACACTGGAAGCACCGACCTTGATGACTGTCCAGCCAATTTCTAACACTGGGAATGCACCAGCATCAAGGAGGTCTCCACCACCCTCAACATCAGGTACTGATAACAGGCCCTGGGACTTGTCAACATGGAATCTGACACCAAGGATGCATGTAGGTTCAATGTCCTTTTCAGCACAGAGACCATGGTGCTGAGCATCAAAGGAAGCCTAAGAAGCATTTCCAACATTCCTGTTCAAAGTACGGTGCTGGGAGCGCTGGGGCATCAGCATTGCTGATACCCAAGAAGCGTTGGCACTAAGAGGATCACTCCCCTGCTTTAGTGTAGGTGCCAGTGCACCATTTTCTGGGTCGTCAGGTTTCTGCATGTGGTTTGACACCAACTCTTCCCCAGACACTCCACTCAATCAACAAGGGCTCTTGCACCAGCTGCAGTCTACCTCAACTCCTTCTTGAGGTCCAGACTCTGCCTGTGGAAAGTCTCGCATCTTTTTCTCTTGAAGAGATTTGTAGGTTAGCTACCTGATCCTTCTTATACATATTTTCCAGGCATTATTGAGTGGATGTTGCTCCTAGACCAGGAGCAACTTTTGGGATGTCAGTACTCTCAGCAACCATCATTGTTTCCCACCCAAAGTAAGGACTGTTTTGCTACATTTCTGGATTCATTTGTTCTGATGACAATGAAGGAAAAATTATGTAATGCCTGATAATTTTTTTTCTTTTAGTCATAGCAGATGAATCCAGAATCCCTCTCTCTGTGCTGTCTGTTCCTGTTACCTTGCTGGTTTCTCTGTTTGTGATATTACTTTGCTATTTGCTGTTCAGATAGGTTGTACTTCTTTATAGATTATTGCTCTTCTTTATAGGGACAGAGAAGTAGAGTGTGTAGATTCTATGCTCTTTTTTGAGCAATACTGACTGACCAGAATGCATTCTGTCCTATAAAACACAGTTCAGTTGTGTTCTCTATCTCCACCTAGTGGTAGTTGGGCATAACCCATATATTTCTGGATTCATCTGCTATGACTAAAGGAAATAAAATTATCAGGTAAGACATATTTTTTCTTTATAGACTGAATTTATTTCATGCCTTTTCAGTAGTAGTAGAGTTAGGATTTCTTAGGAATAGTTTCTATATTTTCTATGTTGCTTGCCTTTATTTTTCTACTAACTAAACTATTACATTATAGTGAATGTTTGCTGAGCCTTGGGGTTTGCTGAGCCTTGGGCCTTATCTTTAGTGTGACCCTAGATATATGGTTTTATTAACTACACACCGATCTGTGACCTTGCACTTTACACCATGCACTTATGTGTATGCTTACCTGTCAAAATATGAGCTTTGTAAGATATGCACATTATTTACTGAATACTGCATAACAAAATTTTGGCATTTATGTGCATGTGTATGCACACAAATATGCATATGTCATTCTGATTATTTCTACATGTTGCCCCCTATATGGGTCTGCCTCTCTCTCTCTCTCTACATATATATATATATATATAGAGAGAGAGAGAGAGAGAGAGAGAGAGAGATCAGAGAATTTGTGGAAAAATCAGATGTAAATATAAGTGAATAAACTGGGATAATTTTCAAAGTGGAAGTGCATGCACAGTATTTATTTTGAAAGCTAGCTGAAGCCTATGCAGGGAGAAGTATGTACACAGATATAAAATTACTTCTTTAACTATTAACAATATTCAGTAAATTTAATTTAATTTAATTCATTTAGGGGTTGATAGTGTAAGCAATTTAACTAGGCAGGAGAAGATTCTGCCCAGTTAACACTTTAAATCAAATACATTTAAATCACTAATCAAAATGACTTGTTTTAAATCATGGTTTTCCACAGAAAGACTCATTCTTGATGGTATAATCTTAATATCTACAAACAGATAAAGGTTTCATTTTTTTGAAAAATAACTTTTCAGATTTGTTTACAGTTACATAAAAAAAATTACCAATTGGGTTATACTATTAGAAATACATAAATAATTATGAAATTATTGTGAGGTGAACTATTTCCAGTTAATAGGTTAATCATGCATATTTGGACAACTTGTTTGGTGTACTTTATTGAAAGGAGAAAAATAATCATTACCTTAATAACAATTTAAATAGTTTTATTTAACAATAACATTATAGCATATGTCTTCTTGTATTTGCTTAAACATCCATGTTGACTGATGTGTTTAAATAAAATATCTTTAAAAAAACAGACTATCAGCCAGGCCCATACATGGAGAACTTAATACTGTCTTCTGTAACTCACTCATCTTCATCATCTTGTTTGTTCATAATCTAGAAAAGAAAATCAAGCTTTTCTGCTTTATCGAGTCCCAAATTATTTCTCAATTTGGAATGAATGAGTCCAAAGGAAGAGAATATTCTTTCTATGCCAGCAGAAGAAGCTAATCCCTCTGGAGGCTGAACTCATGGGATCTTTAGCCTCAACTGCAGGGCTAATAAAACTTGTTCCCTCCCCTCTAAGCTATCTGGTAGCTTCCTGTCATACTTAGTTTGCTCCTGCAGCCTCGCTGCATGGGTGAAATCAGTTTCTTCTGCTCGTGATTTCTTTTCAATTCCTAGTCTTTATTTGATTCGTTTCGCGGGTTTTCCCAAATGCTGCAGATCAACTCTGTGGGAGTGATCCTTCGTCGAAAGATCGCAGACATTTTAAATTTTGTCTGCTTCTGGAGGGTGCTCTGTAAGCTTAAACTGCATTAAGCCCTCTAGACAGCCTGCAGATTGGATCGGGTCTCTGGGATCGTGAGACATTTTTCCCCTGGTTCTTCCACAAAGGGGTAGAGTGCAGGCTGCTGCGGTTCCATGGAGGTACGCCGGGATCGGAACCGGACCGCGTGTCTTCCCTAATTTCCCTAAGGGATCCTGGTGGTCGTGATCTGTGGTGACAGGGAAGGTGAGGCGGTCAGAAGACCTGAAAAATCCATTTTAATCAACTCCTGAGGTACTGATCTTGCTTGTACTGTGTATTGCAGGCTACCATAGACTTTCATTGCAGCACATGTCCCTGTGGTGTCTGCGAGTCACAGAGTTTGGCGATTTTGGGGGGTGCTGAAATCGGGGTTATGGTGGTTTCCCTGCATGCCCTGGTCTCCCCCCACACACCTGTAAAATCATAAAATGTGGCGCAGTGGTTAAAGCTATAGCCTCAGCACCCTGAGGTTGTGGGTTCAAACCTACGCTGCTCCTTGTGACCCTGGGCAAGTCACTTAATCCCTCCATTGCCCCAGGTACTTTAGATAGATTGTGAGCCCACCAGGATAGAGAGGGAAAACTGCTTGAGTACCTGAATAAATGCAAGTAAACTGTTCTGAGCTCCCCTGGGAGAATAGTATAGAAAATTGAATAAATAAAAATAAAAAATTTTTTGCGGTTCCCTGCATTTTTCCCGGGCACTTTTAGAGCAAAATTGGCACCCGCGGCAACCATCTTAGATTTTCTGTAAAGTTTTCAAAAGTATATTTTTTGGAGTTAGAAGCTTCGTTTTTGCTCCAAACTTCATAGATGGCCACCTTAGAACAGGATGATATGGATTCATGCCATAAATGTGGCAGTTGGATCATGGATTTGCAGCTGTGTATTATATGCACCGTGGCCCTTGAGGGGCATGAACTGTGTGTGGATTCCACACTGTCCTCCTCCGGAGAGGCAATGCTTTCCTCCGATTCTGCTGGAGACACAATTCCAGCGTCCGGGAAGCCAAAATTGGGCAAGAAGGGCACTTCCACGAAACAAAAGTGCAGTTACAGGGAAAAGTCTCATAAGTCTTCTAAACATTCCAAATCAGAGTCCTGCAGATTAGCTCTTGCCACCGTAGGCTATTTTCCGCTGGAATTTGTGGATATGATGTATCAGGCTTTCATGAGAAAGAGGGCTATGCCTGTATTGCCCTCTCAGACTCCGGTGCGGCAGTCTGTTCAGCTTTTGGATTCCAGCATGTCCATTTGCTCCTTTGCTGGTCCACCTGAAAGCCAGCAGCAGCTCCCCGCTATTGCCTCAGTGCCTGCATCAGTTTCTATGCCGTTGCTATTGCATGGCTCTTCGGCGGGTTCTGCTTATATAGCTAGTTTAGCGGATCTAGGGGATTCCCAGAACACTGGTTTCCATAATCTGGGAGAGGATCAGATGGTGCCCAGGCTCTTTAAGTCCAGCAGCCTCCCTGATCTAATCTTAGAATCCCTGCAGACATTGAAACTTGATTCAGGGCAGAGTATTCCATCATGACTTCTAAGCTCCCACTTTCCATTGCATTTCTGAACCACACGGACTTGGCAGAAATGCTCATAGAGGTTTGTGAGGCCCCGGAGGGTCCCCTGAAGTGGGCTATGACTAAGTTGCATCCCAGGCTGTGCAAGTTACCTTGTTTGGCCAGGATTTGGATGACCTTATGGCCAGTGTGCAGGACCGTAAGCCTAAGGTGCTTCCTGGCTCTAGACTTCAACTGACCAGGGGAACGGGATGGCCAAATTTTTGTCCCTTCTGGCGAACCTCTCAGGACGCTGAACCCCCTGTGGTGGGACAGCATTTCGGGGCATCCTCCAGACCTTGCTTTAGAGATGCAGTGCACCAACAGTCTTCCAACTCCCAACCTGTCCCTCCCAAGAGAAAATTATGATGCCAGGTCTCTAGTGAGGCTCCCCGGATCGTGGGGGTGGCTTTCGGCCTTCCTTCCAGAATGGCTAAAGATAACCTTGGACCAGTGGGTCCTGGAGGTACCCAGGGAGGGCCTTCAACTACAGTTCTTCCGGCCGCCAGCGGACTTCTTCCTGTCTTTTCCCAAGGGAAATCTAGACAGGGCCAGCAAGATGCGCACTACGGTGCGCCATTACTAGATCTGACAGCCATAGAGCTGGTCTCATGGGAACACTTGAGCTTCAGGAGATATTTGATTTACTTCATTGTGCCAAAGACTCTGAAGATTGCAGACCGATTCTGGACCTGAAAGCAGGCAACACATTCCTGTGAGTTCTGTGTTTCCGGATGGAAACGGTGTGTTCTGTAATGGCAGTAGTGGCACCCGGGGAGTTTGTGGCTTCCTTGGATCTCATGGAGCATACCTCCACATCCCAATATTTCCGGATCATCGGAGGTTCCTGAGATTTCATGTTCTCAGGAGGCATTTCCAGTTTGCGGCGCTACCTTTCAGTTTGGCATCAGCGCCCAGACCTTTCACCATAGTCATGGTGGTAGTGGCTTCCTGTCACTGGGTGATCGACAACTGGCTGATCAGAGCTCCCTCAAGGATGCAGGACTGCTTGGTGGTTCACCAAGTGGTGTCTTTGCTGGAAAGTCTCAGATAGGTGATCAATCTGAAGAAGAGTTGTCTCGAGCCGATGCAGGACTTGGAGTACCTGGGAGTTTGGTTCCACACAGGAATGAACCAGGTATTTCTTCCAGAATCCAGAAAACTCAAACGCAAGTGCGATTCTGGACATGTTAACGGTCCCAGCACCGATGGCCTGGCACTACCTGCAGGTGTTGAATCTCTTGGTGGCGACCATAGATGTGATTCCATGGGCAAAAACTCGCCTACGTCCTCTTCAGTTATCCCTTCTGATGCGGTGGAATCCCCAGAGAGATGTGCTAGAGGTGAAGCTGTCTTGGTTGGCAGCAGCATGCAGCAGTATGCTGTGGTGGTTGAACCCAGTCACTCTGAACAAAGGGCTCCCTCAGCGGGTCTTGACCCTGACTATGGATGCGAGTCTGTCTGGCTGGGGAGCAGTTTGCATGTCTGTCCCAGACCAGGGCTGCTGGTCGGCGAGGGAGAGCAAATGGTTGATCAATCGACTGGAGCTGCAAGCAATCTGGTTAGCTCTGCTGAGATTTCAAGGGAGTCTCCACCAGAAGGCCATCCATGTGTTCTTGGACAATGCAACAGCTGTTGCCTATATCAACTGTCAAGGGGGCACAAAGAGTCCCCTGCTGGGCTTGGAGGCTCGGATGCTCTTTGCTTGGGCAGAGTGTTATCTGTTGGCTTTGTCCGCAGCTCATGTGGCCGGCATAGACAACGTTCAGGCAGACTTTCTCAGTCATCAGACTCTGGACCAGGGAGAATGGTCCCTGTCCGGACTTGCGTTCAAGGCCATAGTGTGCCGCTTGGGTTGTCCCACCTTCTATCTGATGGAATCTTCAAAGAAAAGGAAGGTGGACAGGTTCTTCAGTCGCCGACGGAAGGTCAGCAGCGAAGGAATCAACGCTCTGGTTCAACTTTGGCCTGAAGGGGAACTTTTGTACGTCTCTCCCCCATGGTCCATGATAGGGTGCGTGCTGCGCCAAGTGTCCTCTCACATGGATCTGGTGATCCTTGTAGCTCCGGTCTGGCCCAGTAGACCTTGGTACACAGACCTTGTGAGGTTGCGCTCGGAGAGGGGTCTGCGTCTTCCTTGCCATCGGAGGTTACTCGCAGGGCCCGATTGCACTTCAAGATCTGGACAGCTTTGATCTTATGGCCTGGCACTTCAGCGAGTGGCCTTGAAGGCCAGGGGTTCTTATTCTGTGGTTATTGCCACGCTCTTTCAGAGAAAGCGGAAATCAACTGTATCGGCCTACACGAAAGCCTGGAGATGCTTTCAGGCTTGGTGTGCAGGGGTTCAGGTGGACCCTTTGGAACCATCAATGGCTCATGCTCTGGACTTCCTGCCTCAGGAAGGGTATGGCGGCCTCTTCTCTCTGTGTCTAGATTGCAGGACTTTTCTGTTTAGATCCCTCTTTGTTCAGGGGTTCTCTGGCATCTCACCCGGACGTTGTCCAGTTCTTGAGGGGAGCTGGGAGGCTGCGGCCTCCCTTACAACCGCTGTGGAACTTGAATTTGGTCTTACACTCCCTGACTCGTCTGCCCTATTAACCCCTGGATTGCATCTCTCTGAAAGAGTCTGCCATTAAGACCATTTTTCTTGTGGCGATCAATCAGCATAGTGAGTGCCAAAGCTTCAGGCTCTGTCATGCAGAGATCCTTTTCTTTGCATTATTGTGTTGGTAGTGATTTTTAGGACTGTGTCTTCCTTTCTTCCAAAAATGATTTCCTCTTTCCATGTCAACCAGGAAGTTCGGCTGCCAGGAACTCAGGTTCCAAGTCTAAGGACCATGTTTTGCGGTCTCTGAATGTGCGGTGTCTCCTTTTGAGTTACCTGGAGGCCACTAATGATTTCCGTCTGTTGGATCATCTCTTTGTTCTAGCGGGCCCCGTGCATCGGGGTCATCCTGCTTCTAAGGCTACCATCTCACATTGGATACGTGTGGCCATTTCTACTGCCTATGTTTCAGTGAGGAAGAAGCTTCCCCTTGGGGTGTACGCTCCCTCTGTTGTGGAGTCTCTGGCTGTTTCACCTGAAGAGATTTGTAGAGTGGCCATGTGGGCTTCGATACATGCCTTTACCGGGTTTTACTGGTTTAATATGGCAGCTAGGTGTGATGCGGCCTTTGGCGCTTCTGTTCTGGCAGTGAGCTCATCAAGGTCCCCCCATGAGAATTGGGACTGCTTTGATACGTCCCACAAGTTCAGCCTCCAGAGGGATTGTTATAAAAGATTAGGTTTCTTACCTCTGCTAATCTTCCTTCTTGTAAATGTCCTCTGGAGGCTGAACACCCGCCCATCTGTTTTGTACAATTTGCAGATCGTCTCTTCAGTTACTGGTAAGCTGGATTACTGTATTTGACCGGCCTCACTAAGAATTCCATACATCTTCCCTTAGGTTGGGTTCAAGGGTTGCTGGGGTTCCTGGGTGGGGCCCCATCTGAATTTCAGGTTGTATCTACATTAGCTGGATTTATCTGTTTTGCAATTTGTACATGTTCAAATTTCTATTTCTTATATATATATATATATATATATATATATATAAATATATATTTTTTTTTAAAGTTGTCCTTTTTTTGGCTGTGGTTCCTTGTGTTTGATGTACTCATGAACAGAATTGACTGGTAGCGGGAGTTCCTGCACCCTCTTCTCTTTTTCTGTTTCCTGTTTGCACTAAAACTCACCTGCTTTTTGACAAACTGAGCATGACAGGAGCATGACAGGCAGCCGAGGCTACAAGAGGATACAAGATCCCACGAGTTTAGCCTCCAGAGGAGATTTACAAGAAGGAAGATTAGTAGAGGTAAGAAACCTAATCATTTATTAATCAGTCTTTAAATCCAAGTGCTTAATAAGTGACCTCCATCAGATCACTGGTGTGACTTTCTTTAAAACATCATTGGCAAACATATATTTCTTGATGGTTCCCCTTACCTCTGAAGTTTATTATAGTTGGCATTATAGATGGATTATTCCTAGGTACCCATGTCACAGCTAACTACTCTTCTTCAGCATTTAAGGTTTGACCCTGATACCAGATATTGACAATATTTGCAAGAAAATGAGCTGGAGACAGTGCTTGTCACATTTTTTTTAATGCTTGTAATTTAATTCTCTCTGTGCAGTTCTGTTTAAGTGCTCACTCAGTTTATTCCAAATTTCAACAGCATCAGCAATAAAACATCTATTTTTCTGTATTTTGTTTAAAGCTTCAGAAATGGGTTTCAGGATTCACAGCATATCTTCAACATTTCTCTTAAGCCCAAAGTTGAGAATTTTGGCCACAACAGTGCCATCTGTTTTCTCTCGATTTTGTTCACAAACTGTCATCAGAATAGGCCACTTCTTGATATACTGCTCAAAGCAGTTCTAAAATACATGTGAGATGGGCATCCATCTGCTGGAAACATCCAGAATGAATATCCATTTTGCAAACTAAAATTTCCAAATTATGAACGGGATATAACAAGGGACATGGACATCTTTGTGATAGTAGAGGAACATCCTTGTGAAGGAATTGTGTAATGTTTAAAGCAGACATATGAGAGCCAGAGTAGAAATTCAGAGGTGGTTGGTTTGTCCCACTGCAGCTTTTTGTATTTGTTTTTTCATTGTGAGCATTTCAGGGACAGAAAAATATCCACCTACCTTCCTTTATCTCCATTCAGTGAAGAATTGCTCAATCAGAGCACCTTTTTGTAACATGGACATGACCATAAGACTTGCCATACAGGGACAGACCAAAGGTCCGTCAAGCCCAGTATCCTGATTCCATCAATGGACAATCCAGGTCACATATATCCGGCAAAATCCCAAAAGAGTAAAACAGATTTTATGCTGCTTATCCTAAAAATAAGCAGTGGATTTTCTTAATAAGTACCTGATCTAAATAACAGTATCCATCATTTTAATCTAATCTAATCTAGTCTTTGATTTATATACATTGATATCCCTTCTCCTTCTGTGATCAAAGTTGGACTCCCATATTTTGGGTCTTTCCCTAGTTCCATTCAGACCCCTTTGCCATATGGGCATACTGTAGGGTTAAATATCCATATCCTGCATTTGTAAAATTGGTATTTGGGCATCCATGCAATATGGATATCCAAATGCCAGTTTTCAGATGTCCAAAACAAGAACAGAGATTCTAAAATAACTACCTTAGCATCTGTGCCCAGATAGGGCCCAGCACTGAATATGCAGGTCTAATTTAACCAGAGGCTAAATAAATGTTAACCACCACTTACTGACTATTGCCTTCATAGTTGATTAGCTAGAACTTCTTCCTCATATTTTTTTCCCAATTCAGAAAGGACCCTGTCTGTTTCCTTGGGGTACTGATAGACATGGGATCACTTTTCTGCGCTATCAGTAACAGACACACATGGCTTACTAACACTTATATGTTTTTTTCTTTCAACTTTTTATTATCAAGGACATTGTTGAAAAGGCAATATTATTAAGTGATATTTTACCATTTCTATTCTATGATTATCATTCAGACTCCTGAAGCAGGCCACCTGGCAAAAGCACGTACATGTCAAGTCTCAATAGATATAATAAAGGAACTGAGCACCTCAGGTCACCTTCATCGTCTTTTTTTTGCATCATGTTTCATGAGAAATTTCATATTCATTTGGTATTTGATAATAATGATAAATCACTCTTGTATAACAGTTATGAAGCCTACCACTTTGCTCAACAAGAAACTTTTTCAGTGTGAATTACTGCACTTAAAGAACTTGCCATTATTAATGCTATCTTCCCCTGTGCATGACTTTTCGTGTATTCCTTCTCCAGCACTAACCATTTGTGGCATCATCATCTGCAATGCACCATGCAAGTTAAAGGAAACTGATAGCTGTACTTTTGCTATTTCACATATTTTCAGCATTAATTTTTTGTAAAATTATGCAGAAGAAATTATATAGATAGCTGAGATTTAAAAGAGAGGGTTAGGCTTTTCATTTTTATGTTTTGCATTTGATGGTACTTGTCCTTAACTATTTTATTTGTTGTCTATATTTTGGAACAAACTGGCTACTAGCTTGACTGTATTTTAATGATAAAATTATCTACTTTAAATTCCATTTATTTTCATAAAATTGTAAAGGATTTATTATTTGATGCTGTTTGAGCAGTTTTCTTCTTTTTCTGGTTAGAGTATACCTTAATTTTGCTATGGAGTAGTTGACACTCAATATATATTTATGAAAGCCATACATTTTCATCTATTATCTGAAATAAAAATGATGCACTATACAATTCAAGTTCTCCCACTATTTGTCTCAATCTTTTATTGCTCAGCAGAGAGTAGCAATGCTATCAAAATCATAGCATAATGAAAATTATGGGAAAATGGGTCTTTATATTTTAATCTTTTGCAGAGTGTATGGATGCATCACAACTTAGATATTCTTAGTATGCCTGCTTTATTTTTCAATTATGCTGTAAATTTAGCATAGAACAGAAGTTTAGTGCAAAAGTGAAGGTGCACATAAAATGTTTGATAGAGTTGTGTCTGTTGTAATGCTGCTATAAATATGTCTAGTATCATTTGAACAGTACAGAGATGTAGCCTACTAAAGAGAAAAATATTTCTGGTCATCTCAATATATAAAGTAATATGTGTTCTTTGAGGATTTATGCATTATGCACAGATGCAATGTGAATAGCCTATACTGAAAATTCTTAGTGTTTCATTAAAAAAATGAAAAATTAAAGCCTCCATTCTCCCAAATTTCTGAGCTCTATAAATTCATTAAGATATCAAAATATTCTGTTGAAGATTTATTTTCTAACATTGCAAAAACGATTATTTAGGATATTTGATTCTGTCCCACCACTATCAGTGTGAAATTATCAACACTGCAGCAGCCAGAGCCACAGCACGGTGAACAGCACCGATAAATAGCACCCCAATGCTTAAAAATAATAGCTTGCAAATAATATAAGGGGCTGCTGAAAAGTTCTCATCCCAACCAAGAATAGAATAATAATAATAACTTTATTCTTCTATACCGCCACAATCTTGCGACTTCTAGGCGGTTTACAATCAAGAGCTGGACATTCAGCGAGTTACAATGTGCAGATAGTCAGAGGAAATACAAAGTGCAGAAACATTAAGGAAGCAAAATTATAGATATAATATTTGCTGAGCAAGAGTATAAGGTATACAGATTGGAAGAAATTTCCAAGTGGGCCTGTTAGGGGAAGGCCGTGCAATTCAAAAAGTACAGCAAAACTTACGGTAATAACAATTTATATATATATCACAGAACCAAGAGTTCTATGTGCAATTCAAAAAGTACAGCGAAAATTACGATATGATAATAATAACAATTTATTTATATCACAGAACCAAGGGTTCTATGCGGACTTAAGAGGGGAGAGAGGAAAAGGGTAAGAGGTCGGGAGGACCGTTATTGAGGAGAGAGGGAAGAGCAGGTCAGTTGTTTAGGTATTTCAGGAACAGGTGTGTTTTTAGAGAATGATGTGGAGCCATGAAATTTTCACGTTATTCCACACTTTTCTTGACACTTTTCATTTCATATCATTGAAATGAAAAGTGTCAAGAAAAGTGTGGAATAACTTGTACGTTTCATGGCGCCTTAGAACTGTGCTAAGAAAATGCACGGTAGGTTGAATGCATATCAGGCTAGAATAATGCATCTCAGTAATCAAGTCTTGAAAGTACAAACATCTGAACTACAGATCTAAACTCAGCTGAAGGTAACATAAGTTTTAGATGAAACAGTAAGTGAATTTGAGCAAAACAAGATTGTATTGTCTTTATCACTTGAGATTGCATACCGTAAAGGAGGAAGTATTGCTAAAAAGTTGTAAATATTGTGGTGCTATATGTGCTTGTTGTGTTAGCATTCAATATTTATGCTACATAGGCATTCATTTGTATGTACCTCATTGGCGCCAGTATTTGCTTTCCCTGGTAAAGGTGAGTGTAAGATGTGCTGTATGCGTTTGAAGCCAGTGATACTTATTAAAGACCCCTGCAGTCATGGATGATTCAAGAATTCAACAAGCTGATTCCAGTTTGGACTACACTCCCCTTGTAAAAGATGTTTCCGATCTTGATGTAAAATGTTCCTGCATAAAAACATGTTCATCGTGCAAGTGTAAAAAAAAAAAAAAAAAAAGCAGAACTGAGATGCCTACATTTGTGCAAGTGCAAACGTACTGAATAAATGGCTCATACATTTTTTCAAAGTCAACTGCCATTGAGTAATATTTGTATGTTCATGACACATTTTAAAACATTCCACAATTTATAGCATTGCTTAATGCACGTAGACACAAACTCTGTATATGGCACCTAAAGTTGTGCATGTACAGTGGAGTGCTTAGCTGATATATGCACACAACTTAATTGATTAATAGGCCTAATTGGTACTAATAATTAGTAGTTAACTCATAATTGACATTTATTGGAGTTAATTTAAACAACTTGGTAAGCACATAGCACAGTGTTATGTGTACTGTTCTGTCCAGTGTGTATCTAAAAGTAGGAATGGTTGGGGCAGAACATGGGTGATTTTTAAAGTTATGTGCAAGTCTTTGATTTTTACTGTACGTATGACTAAGTCACAGACATTTAGGCCAAGAAAAACCTGTCTTAAATGGGTGCATCTAAAAATATGAAGCATAGTAATACTTAGGCGACTCTAAGCATGATTCTATAAGGTGCGCATAACTTTTATAGAATCATGCTTAGCGCCGCACTAGTTGGCACTGATTTTTTAGGCAACATATATAGAATCAGACTTGTGTATTTGTCTTCTATAAATTTTGGTTGTCTGGAGTCTTGTGTAAACTTTATCTGATATTAGATTTATTTTTAAAAAAAAAAGATTTTTGAATGATCTTTAACATAACCCAATTTTAAGGAATTTACACTAATATCATAAACACAGCACTCATTACAGAAATATATTTCTAAAAGCAACGTACAACTCTTTACTTGACAGCTAATGACACCAAATATATTCAAACTGGACCACAAATGCAAAAGTTAGAGCCATTTGAAAATTTTCACTTTCCGTGAAAAGATGGGCTCAGGCCCCCTAATGGGCTGATCATTGTCCACTCAGATTGAAGTCTTTATATAGACCCAAAACTTTAATGTGATGCCAAAAAGTAAACTTCTACTTCAATTTGAAATGACTGGTTGCCAGTTCACCCCACTAAGTGCTGGATTCTGTGTAGGATGGCCAGTCTCATAAACCGTCTAAACGACTTTTGAGAATCGCACACGGGCGTCCTATAGAGAATCGCATCTGTCTGCCTAAGCCCGCTTAATAACCCAATTCTCTAATTGGCGTCCATATTACAGGCGCCGGTTCAAAAATTGGGTTGCCATTGAGGTTATCACTGCAAGGGTAAGTTTAGAGGCAACCCGTCCCCCGAAGACTACTTGCAATAGGGATGCCCAGTCTCTCCTGCCACAACTACCTCCCATACATCACCAGCAGAAACCCCCACCCCTGAACATCATGGGAATCCTTCCCACCACCCCCCATATCCCCTCCACCCCCTACCTTAAAACGTTGACCAGCCAGATGCATCCTTCCTGCCTCCAGCTGACTGGCCCACCTTCCCACAAATGGCGGACCTGCCCCTTCTCGGTGCATCGTGGGATGCACCGTGGAGGACCCTTAAACTTGACCCTCCCATAGGAGAGGCCTTAGGCATTTGGGCCAACCGGAATCTTAGGACCCATTTGTAGTGCATTCTGGGATGCACTGGGAGTGGCCTAAGTTTCCGATTGGCCAGATCGCTTAGGCCAGAATGCACTGTAAATGGGGCCTAAGATTCCGGTTGACCCAGGTGCCTAAGGCCCCTCCTATACTTTGCTCATACAGCATGGCTATTGAACGCAAAGTGTTAGAGCACAGATGATATTCATAAGTGGTCATTGCCAAACTTCTAGGGTCTAAGAAGTCAACCACAGTATCTGCCTATGCTGAAGCATGGAAGACTTTCCTGCACTGGCATGCCCAAGAATGGGTGGAGTCGTTTTCATCTCTGGTTTTGGTGGTGTTGGCTTTTCTGCAAGCCGGCCTTGCCAAGGGCATCACCATAACTTCTCTTTGGGTCCAAGTAGCAGGGCTCTCTTGTTTCAGGGCTCAGGACTGCAAACCAGTCTCATACAGATATTGCCAGATTTCTGAAATCTGCTCTCTGCATCAGACCACCAATCAAACCACCGTTCCCTTCATGGGACCTTTAACATGGTTCTGAGAGGTCTCACCAAAGCTCCGTTCAAGCCACTGGAAGAAAGTCTCTCCTGGACTTGACACTAAAGGCGGTTTTCTGGTAGTGGTGACCTCAGTGAGACGAGTCTCGGGGCTCTAGGCTCTTTCTTGCAGAGAGCCTTTCCTTAAAATCTCAGAAACTAGGGTCTCCCTATGCACTGTTCCTTTCTGCTGAAGGTGATTTTGGTGTTGCTTACCTGTATTTCAGCCCACAGGTTCTAAGAAACAGGACTGCATTTTGAAGAAGTTGAATGTGAGAAGAGTGCTTTCTTCGTTATCTGGAAGTCACCAATGAGTTTAGAATCTCTGACCATCTGTTTGTGCTGACTCATTCGATTAAACAAGGCAAGCCCGTTTCCAAGGCCACGATTTCCAAATTGATCCATACAGTCATTTCATCAGCCTACATTATCTGTGGGAAACAGTCCCCTGTTTCTGTTAAGGTGTGTTCAACCAGAAGTGTAGCTTCATCATGGTCAGAAGCTAGGGTGGATGTTGTGGCAAGAGAGGACTCTGCCTTTTTGTCCTCAGTGTTATGGGCCAGCGCAGTCAGCCCACCCTAGATTTCTGGGACTGCTTTTGTATGTTCTGCTTGTCCAGAATGACACACCTATTGCACTGGAAAAAAGAGATTATGTTCTTACCTTGATAATATATTTTCCAGTAGATAGGTGTGTCATTCTGGACCCCCGCCCTGTCATTCCTGCACCTGCCTACTGTCTCATTCTGTTTATTCTTATCCAAGTATGTATCTTGGATACTAGTCAGCCCTTTGGGTCCTAAAGAACGCTGTATAATATGTTTTAGTGTCTAAAGGGTACTACCTGATCTCCTTTGATGCTTCTGTTGACTGTTAGTTGTTCATTGATTATTCCAGTGTTATTACGCTCGACCAGAACAGTTTATTGGTTTGGGAAGTTTCCCTTACTTCACATAATTTTGATGGAGCTCTTGCAGGCTTTAGTACTAACTGCAGGTGGGAGTAGAGCTTCAGGTGAAATAGGCGGGTCACAGAAATAATCCAGAGTGGATTCCTTCTGCATATGGTTTACATGAGGAGATAACCTGCTTATCCAGAATCACACACCTATCCCCAGAATGACACATAGGGGCTACTTTTACAAAGGTGCACTAGAGCCTTAGGCCTAAATTCTCTATTAGTACGTTTAACTTAGGCGTGCTTTGGACGTCCGGTAAACGTAAATACCAATTAACTATATTTAGGCGTGAGATAGACGTCCCGCGAAATAGACGTGCGCAAAATAGACGGCCCTCGTCGCGCAAAATAGACGTCCATCAAAATAGACGTGCGCAAAATAGACTCAGGTTTCTGAACCGTCTCTAATGGACCCGTGATAGACCTGAGTACGGGTTTGTTTTTTGTTATTTGTTTTTTTTAAAAATTATACTTTCTATATACTCTTTATTATCACACATTCAGCATTGATAAGTATAGGATGATGAAAAACATAACTAAAACACTGTATCAGAATTGTACAATTTACCATTAATACAAGGAAAAGAAATATGTTATGTTTCAAAGGAAAACTAGAAAATGAAACGTACCGAGTGGGTGTTGAACTTACATTATCAGTAATGGAAGGTGGGAACCAGTAGATGTGTGCTACACAGAAAGCTATACAGGAATGTCATACTCACCTCATATTAGAAGTGGAAAGGATAGGACTTTGAACACCATATAGACTTTCTATAAACTTCGTTTAACTTCCACAAAGACTGGCAGGAAAGGCACCCTAATAAGCTTTCTCTCGATTTGCCAGAGACATTATTTCAGAGAGGATAGTTTAGAAGTGATATCTTGCTCCAAAGAACACTCTCCTGGTCTTAAAACATTCCTACTATCAGCTCATTCTTCACAACAAGAAACAGAATCAAAACACAGATTAAACCTGAATGTGGCTTCCAGTTCACAGGAAGAGGAAATAGCAAGCAGCACAATGCTGATCTCATTGTGACATCATCAAGGTGCACCTGGAAGGTAGATATGCCACAAGTAAAAGACAAGCCGGGACTTGAACTCACAACCTACAGATGATCAATATAGTGCTTTTACTCACTAACCTACACTTGTGTCTCTGGTTCCCCTGTCAAAGCATACCTTAGTGATGCAATGATTACCCCTTGTCAAATCTTGTACCTAAAGCCATTTCTGGAGACTCCCATTCCCAAGTCCCCACCATAGCTCAGTGCTTAAAAGCACTGCCTGTATCTTCCAAAGGTCAGGAGTTCAAGTCCTGACTAAGGTTACCAAAGACATAATATTTTTTTTTTCCACCCACCCAAACATGCATGTGAACCTCACTTCCCAATCTTCACTTATTTAATTTGTCATTGTGTTTGGTGGAGGTGGTTCATTCTGCTGTACTTTTTTGTATAACAGCGATATCGGCGTGGTTTAGGATGTAATTAACAGTGGTGATGTAGTGCGGAATTGCCACCGTAAGCACGCCCAAGCGGCACAAACACGTCATCGCGTTTTTTTGCGTTGTGACATCATAGAATCGGCTGTTCTTCATACGCAGTTATTTCCTCTAAAATGGCAGCTAGGAGACAGCCAAATTTCTCCACAGAGGACTCCAGGCTGCTGGCCAGGCTCTTTTTAGGGCATGAGCACCACTATTTTAGAGTGGCAGGCCATCGCAGGTCATACCTGCAGTTCAGGGACTCCTGGACCCGCCTGACCCGGCGGTTCAATCGTAGAGCCTCCTGTCCCAGGGAAGTAAGTATTCCAAGTCAGGCCCTCACAAATAATCATGTAAAATGTAATGATGGAAACCTGTCTCAATCAAATTGTTCATGTTTTTGTGGGCAAATTTTGATTCCTTTTAAAAACTACAATTGTGCATAATAAATCTTTTACATTGAATACTGAAATTAAAGCACATCCCAAAGGAGCAGTAGTAGGATTTCAAATGTCAAATTCAGCTCCTAGAAGGCATCTATTCCATTCACAACATGCACACAACTAATTTTTGGGTCACAAGCTTCGCATTTGTAATAGAAACATCTTGAAATCAACTTTGCCAAATTGCTGCTATGTCATTTCAAATACCTTCACCTTTCCTGGATCAATCTGCTGGTCTAGGGAGATAGTGGCATGACGTTTAAAGTGACAGCGTCAGTACCCTGACGTCAGGGGTTTCAAGCCACGCTGCTCCTTCTGACCAAACTATGTTATTGCCCCTGCTGTATGATTGTAAGCTCACCAGGACATGCTGTAATGTGGGGCAGTGCTGATAGGCTACAGCCTCAGCACCCTGGGGTTGTGAGTTCAATCCCACACTCCTCCTTGTGATGCTGGCCATGTCACCTCAAACCCCCCCCCCCCCCCACTGTCCCAGGTACAGTAGAGAGATAGCGATGCCTCCAGCACAGAAAGGGGAAAGAGCTGGAGTACGTGAATACATTCATGTAAAACATGTGGCAGAAGGGGGTAGAGGCAGGCAGCAAAGCGGATAGCGGCTCTTGGAGGGCAGCGTGCTCCATTTTTATGTGCTTATAGAGGTCAATACTTAAGTAAACATGTTATGCCACAGTGCTAGATGGCACTCATCATATCCCTCCCTCTCTGTTCTTTCTCTCTCTCTCTATTATCTAGGTTGAGGATCTCAGGAAAAGGGGGCGGCTGCTGAGGCGCCAGGAGCGGGCCTTCCTTGAGGGGGTGAGGGAGGAATTGCGCGCTGAAGCCGGTGAGTAATGAGTCCAGCGTGTGTTTCTTTGTGATCAGCCTACCAGAATAAATAGATGAAAATGCTTGAGTAGCTGTCAACCATTCTTAATCATAAAATCTGCAGTAAAGCTGCTATTGTGATATCATGTCACAATGGCTTTATGGTGTTCTACTTGCCTCACTTACTTACGCTACATTTTGATGTTTACAGTGGAGTAGGTGCTTTGCATCCTGTTATTAGCATTTGAAGAAAATAACGTAGTAAATAATGTCATGTTCAAAAGTGTTGTGGACATATCTGACTGTATCCTATTTCTCTCTTGTCAAGCAGCACCGCAGGCACCCCCTCAGGAGGCCCCGCAGGTGATGGAGGGAGCCCCACCCTGGTCCTCAGCAGAGGAAGAGGAGATGGAGGAGGAGGAAGAGGAGGAGGAGGCCTGGCAGCCCTCAGGACCGCCCACACCACCACTGCCCCCTGGACCTCCACCACTGCCCCCACCACTGCCCCCTGGACTGCCTGCCCCACCACTGCCCCCTGGACCCCCACCGCCTGCCCCACCACTACCTCCTGGACCACCACCACCATCCCCTGTTGGACCTTCCCCTTCCCCCACCCACAGCCCTTCCCCTCACTCTCCTGCCCTTCCTGTTCCCATCCCACCCCCTTTCCTTGCTGTTCCCCCCCAGGAGCAGCCCGACCAGCCTCAGGAGGGGGCAGCCAGGGAGATGGCGGCCTACTCTGCCATCTTGGAGGAGGTGCAGGTAATGAGAGGGTGTGTGGAGAGGATGGAACATGCCCTCTTGCGGCTGGTAGCCGAAAGAGGGCATGGTGCCAGCAGCCATACACCCTCTCATTGACTGCACCTCTTCCGCCCCCCTCGCCTGAGGTAGCTCAAGCTGCTCTTGGGGGGCACCTACCCTCTTTCCCTGTGTTATGTGTATGTAAATAGTTATTTAAAAAAAAGTTTTAAGTTTTTAAAAGTTTTTAAAAGTTTATATTTTAATAAAAAAGTTGGTTATAGTTTAAACTTTCCTGTGTGGTTTTAACCATGTAGCATCAGCAGTTTAGTGGACAGAGTCCAAGGTAGATAGGGGTTCAGGAGGGACTGCTGAATGGGCCCTTTTCAATATACAAGAAGGTGACATATAGAAAGTTTGACAATCTTTATTGGGGTCTGTCATTCATTCTATTACCTGCTAGCCACTCTGATGTCAAATCATTGCAGAATCTAGGAAAAAAGTAAGTGAATGCAAGGGTATATGCAACTATAGGTAGATAACGACATCTCAGCTATGATGTGCAAAATAAGGCAGTCCCTGTTCCAAAGTAAATGGCTACATAAGGAAGAAAATATAAGTCACTGTGGTAGATTTGTTGTTAAGGAATAGGGTTACTGCTACTAAGAGTTGGCTCCACACCAGGAGAATCCAAATGAGACATGTGGGTTTTTCTTCCTTTCACGGAAGGTGATGGAAGTAAAGGCCACATACCTCAATCTATCCTCCTGGTTCTTGAGCTGCACTATTTTGGTTAAGCAGGTGTGGAAACCACAAAGATGCTCACAGCTGCACTGCTCTCAGTAATACAAAACTCCATCTGACAATACTGCAGTTGCCTGTTTAAGACACCTGAAAACAGAAAAGAGGAGAAGCTGGTTTACACAAGGTTCACAAACAGGGGGTTCAACCCCCAAGGTCCATATCTATCCTCCCTTCCCTGAAGCAATGTGTTAACCTCATTTATGTTGAGCTGCTGTTTGTGTGCATATAACAGCAGGAATGCGTGCCATGGTGTTCTATGAGGCCAACATTATCAATTTACTATTGTTCCTGAAAGTCATCAAGGATACCTGTGTGAAGAGAACAATAGAAGTGTGAAACATTTATTTCACTCATCAGAAGAGTGACTCAAGTGAAGAATAGTAGAGTATCATTCTCACCTACAACTGTTTGGCTAGGTGCAAGCTGGTGTGCTGAGCTGATGAGCAGAGTTAACCTGAAATGAAGAATAGAGAAACTGTTAACAAAGATCTATGTCTCCAAAATGAAACACTGAAGTTGTGGCAGAACACACACCTAGAAGTAACAGAAGTGCTAACATACCTTTAGACTCCTTATTAAAAATGGCAGCCATTAGCCACTCATTAGGAGTTTTCCACCTGAACCATGTACACTGATTGGATGTCCACTGAATGGCAGTGTTCCCCCCCCCCAACACACCCAACCTGTTCTTATCAATGAGTTAGTACACAGAACCATTCCTCACCTGATTTTAACTTGCCTGTAATTTGATTCTACAAAGAATTAACTTTAGCTCTATGAGTAAACCCTCTCAGATGTATGAACACATCCATTTTACTTATATATCCATATTTCTACCAGCAAAATTTCTACCAGCATGGTCTTTATCAGTCTTCTCAGTCATTTTTGTCAGCCCTGTGGAATGAAGAGTAAGAGATATCAGAAATAAAATAACTATTATAAACAATAGCACACAATGAAAGCCCATAAAGAGAAGTCAGTTTTTGCTGGTTGGTTTCTTTAGTTCTATCATAAGGACACCTAAGTAGCTTACAAAATATCATTCTCACCTGGACTTACTATCTGAGCTACTTCTAGAAAAGATAAAACAACATATTAGAATGACATGTAGCTTGTTAATGGCTCTGTGGAATAGAGAGAAATGGGAGGCAGAGATAGGAAAAAAAAAAAGTAAAAGACTAAGACAGAGTAAAGTCTCAAACATCTGCATAAGGAATAGAACAGAATAGAAAAGAAACACTGCTCACCTGGACCTTCTTATACCCATGCACGCCTAATTAACGTCTGACGTCAGTAGGACGGGAAAGGTTTCTCAATGCCTATTGGGCACCGTTCGGGTGCGGTTCCTTGGCCCGCTTCCTAACCACGCCTATCACACCTCATTGGCTATTCTATGGGGGTGTGTTTGAACGTGTTCTACAAGTAGCCTGAAAAGATATCTTCACCTTACAACATGGCTCCAAAACGGAAATCGAATTTCTTGCATGGAGAGTTGCAGATATGGAAAATGGAAGTGGGGCAGACCATGACATTTTGAAAGCAGGGAGAGTGGTGGGTGTAGGCATCTGTGTGTAACCTGGCCTGGCCCCTTCTTTTCCCTAACAATTGATTCCCCTCCACACTTAACACAAAATTTAAGTCCTCAACAATCCCTCACACCAACACCCAGAAAAATCCATAAACGAAAGAAATACAGATAATGGGGGTGGGGAGGAGTGTCAAAGGCAGAAGGGAGTATAAAGGAGAACAGGCAAGTTTCATAGCACAAAGTTTCATCATTGAGGAAACGGAACACCACAAACACCAACTCACATGAGGGGGTCTTACATAGGGAAAATGGCTGTGCCAAAGCTTTCTATATACTAAGCACGCCTAATTAGCGGCGGACGTCATAGAAACCGTTAGGATTCAAATCTAATTGGATGTGCATTGGATGTGGTTTTGCAATATACAGCTGTAGTGACGTTGTAGTCATTTCCTTCACATCTCTAAGCTCTATGTTCTAAACAAAGTTACCTCTATAGCTCTATGCCTTAAGGCATTGCTTTTTTTCATCGTCCATACATCAGGGGGTTCAAGTCTTGAGTAAGGTTAGCAAATAGGTTATATTCATTTCTCAGCCAGGACACCTGGTAACTCTTTAGCCTTGCCTTTACATATCAATATTTTGCTTCAGCTTTTATTATGTGCAGCCCATTGTCTAATAGTTAATGCAACCTGTTCTCTCTCATGCTGAACACCCTCCCCCCACCAAAAACATCCCCCCCTAACTGGATCATTCTTCAACACCTGTCCAAGCCCTCTGAAGTTTGATTTAACTCATAGAAAACAAATATGAAATATGTATTAAAGAATTGCAGCACAAAGAACGCCTAAACGGAACCGATTATTTACAGTCCTATATGCATTAGTACAGTGCTTAGAATGAAGATTAGCGTGTGAGAAAAACGGAGCTCCACCTCACATGCATTCAAGCACACTTGGGAATATGGGTTTGGGGCTCAGTGAAAGCAGCCTACTATGACATTATAGCTAAACTCCTTTTCCCTTAGCACTTCACTAAGATATGATATGACAAGGGAACCAGAGGAATTGGAGCTGTGGGTCAGTGAGGAAAGGCACTCTCTACCAATTGTCCGGCCTTTGAGGGTTCAAATCCCAGCCTGTATTTTACTTGTGGCGTATCTGCCTTCCAGGTGCACTTTGATGATGCTTTCCACTTCTTATAGGAGTTGAATATAACATTTCTCCATTTAAACATGGCATACGTTGTTAGTTTTTATCGTGGTAAAGTATACATTTCTGAAATGGTGAAGAAATGGCAGAAAGCGGTATAAGCAAATCCAAACTGCTATAAGCACAAGAAAGCATTTGTAGCTCAACACGCTAATGCTCCTTTTCTGAGCTTTGCCATCTAAAACTCCCCAGTTCGACTCCCACCTTTGCTAATTTTAATAAGGTCCTAGTTTTTTGCTATTAGCTCTTATAACATTTCCCTTTGCAGGCAAACCTATTTTCAACTTACCATGGCTCGGACATCCTAAGCAGTGATGAGAGCACATTAACCAGGCGATCCACAAATGTCATCTTGCTGTCAGAGGAAAGGTGTCTCTCATCACTGCTTAGGATGTCCGAGCCATGGTAAGTTGAAAATAGGTTTGCCTGCAAAGGGAAATGTTATAAGAGCTAATAGCAAAAAACTAGGACCTTATTAAAATTAGCAAAGGTGGGAGTCGAACTGGGGAGTTTTAGATGGCAAAGCTCAGAAAAGGAGCATTAGCGTGTTGAGCTACAAATGCTTTCTTGTGCTTATAGCAGTTTGGATTTGCTTATACCGCTTTCTGCCATTTCTTCACCATTTCAGAAATGTATACTTTACCACGATAAAAACTAACAACGTATGCCATGTTTAAATGGAGAAATGTTATATTCAACTCCTATAAGAAGTGGAAAGCATCATCAAAGTGCACCTGGAAGGCAGATACGCCACAAGTAAAATACAGGCTGGGATTTGAACCCTCAAAGGCCGGACAATTGGTAGAGAGTGCCTTTCCTCACTGACCCACAGCTCCAATTCCTCTGGTTCCCTTGTCATATCATATCTTAGTGAAGTGCTAAGGGAAAAGGAGTTTAGCTATAATGTCATAGTAGGCTGCTTTCACTGAGCCCCAAACCCATATTCCCAAGTGTGCTTGAATGCATGTGAGGTGGAGCTCCGTTTTTCTCACACGCTAATCTTCATTCTAAGCACTGTACTAATGCATATAGGACTGTAAATAATCGGTTCCGTTTAGGCGTTCTTTGTGCTGCAATTCTTTAATACATATTTCATATTTGTTTTCTACTTGAAAACGTTCCAAATCTTTAGCCATTCCTTTGCTTAAACTTATTTGAGTTCATCCTGATATGATACCTAATGAAGCACGGACAGTTAAGTCAAGCAGCTGTAGCTCTATCGGTTAGGAGCCCAGCCTGTGCTGCTAACATCCAGAAGTTGTGGGTTCAACACCCACCACGTCTTTTAATTGTGGCATATTACTGGAAGATGCAGATTGATGAGGTCACAATGAGGTCAGTTTTGTGCAACTGAACACCTCCATTTTGCAATGAGGGAAGCTGGATTGTTAAGGTGTGTATCTGTTTATTCTCTTTTTAAGTGCTGATAATGTGTGCTGGTTTTTCTTTGCTTTCAAAAGAGAGCCGATTGCAGTGCTGTTTGTTGAGACAAAAAAGGGGGTTGTAAAAGCCATGTGAAAATTATATTATGGTTTGGGATGAAATGTGGTTTGTTATCCATGCAATATAATGTGTTCCATTGTTATGGTGTCATTATATTTATTCGGACAGAGAAAAGATGAAATATACCTATTGAAATTCACTATTGGAATTATTGATGAAAAACACAGCGGACGTCTGCCTCGCGTCTAACAAAGAGCCGCAATTACGATAGTTGAAACGGCATTGAAATCCAAGCTAGACCAGGGTTTCTTACGTCTACATAATTCACGAGATTTAGACGCACGCGTTCGCCCAAGTAGCGCCTATCTAGCGTCCCCACTTGGCACGCCCAACGGAACGCCCACGGAACGCCCACGTCCAGAGCTGCAGACGGGACTATGCGTTCAATAGACGTTAGTTCGTTATGTACTACCTAGGGACGTCTATGTGTCGTTAATTACCCAATTAACATCAATTAAGACCCTTAACTCCGTAATTATTCACTTGCAGCGGACGTCCAAAGCACGCCTAAGTTAAACGCAGTAATAGAGAATTTAGGCCTTAATGCATGGAATAGCGCGTGCTAAAATGGTGCGCGCGCTATTCTGGTGCGTGTGTTAAAAACACTAGCACACCTTTGTAAAAGGAGCCCATAATCTCTTTATATCTGATTTTGAACAAGTCAGCCTTCCTGAGCTCAAGATTAGATTGCTAGAAATCTATGGCAGAGACGGGATCATATGAGTACTGTATATTCTGATGATGGTATATATATATATATATATATATATATATATATATATATATATATATATAATTTTTTAAAGATTTTGTACAAATATAAATAATTTTTCATGATTTCTGTTTAGATAGCCTTTTCTATGTACATTGGTTGGACATTTGTTCTCGTGTGTTTTGGTGAAAAGGAATCTGCAATTTTATTGTAGCTATTCTTCTTTTATCACTGTAAACAATTTAGATCATAATGATGCCATTTGAAAGAGCCGATCAAGCTGAGAAGAATCACACTAGAGTCATAAATCAGTTTTTATTAGCATTAACATTTATAGTACATTAGAAAATGTGCTAAGTGACTACTATAGACACATGAGACTTTTCCTTTTAAAGTGGACTGCATATTTGAGCTATTCTAATTTATTGGTTCATTTAATTTTTGCCAGTGTCCTATAATTCACTCTTTTTTATGTGTGTCGCCAATTCCAAAAATCCATGAAAATCTGCTTATGGATACAAAGCAATACATTTTCAGATGTGTGTGTAGTCCTCCAAAGTAAACAAAAAAAATGTATGAGGTTGAAATCTAAAATATTAAGATCCCTAAACTACCTGGCATAAGCCTATGAAGTGACAAATTGCAAACACTTTATTAGAAACACCTTCCTTTTTACCATATGTCTACTGTATGTGTACATGATATATATAAATTTGATTCCATATACAGTACCTTGATCAATCCAAAGCAGATAGTGAAGTAGGAAAAAGTTAGCCTTAATGTAACTCACTTGGATATGTTGTTGAAAAAGCAAAAGCTATATCCTTAAAATAAAGAAATAAATAATTAAATCAATATTATTGTTATGCCTGGATATTTCTATTATGTGTGTCAAAGCAGCTCCTGATTGGTGAGGCCCGACTTTAGTACAGGAAGAGGCGGTCGGAGCATACAGCGAGTAATTTCCTTCACTCACCAGCGCTCCAGCTGCCCTCTCCTATCTCCCTGCCTAAAAACCATGTTTGCAGTTTTTTGACATTTGCGGGGGTTCCTGGAACAGAACCCCCACAAATATCGTGGGAGTACTGTATTTCCATGTAACTTCATTGAGTGTCCCCTAATCTTTGTATTTTTTGAAAGAGTGAAAAATCGATTCATTTTTACCCATCCTACACCCCTCAGGATTTTGGAAGACCTCAATCATATCCCCCCTCCCCCATATCTTACCATACTGTTTTTTTTTAATACCACAAATTTTAACTGGGATTCAGTGCGGTGTACAATAAGATTGAGATTTACAATAAGATAGATAAGGTTTACAATAAGATGAATGACAATAGGAAGTGGTGGATTCCTGACAAGAGTCTTACTGAGGTTAGGGCTGTAGTTATGTGTTTGAGGAAAAGAAGTGAGTCTTTACCCGCTTCCTGAAGATATAGTATGATCATATTTGTCATAGATGAAGCAGGAAGTTGTTCCAAGTCTTGGGTCCTTGGTACTTGAATGTGGATTCATGGAATTTCTTATGAATGACCTGTGCAGATGGGGGAGCATTCATTTGAAACATTGCTGTGGTCTGGTGGTGAGAAAAGTTTCAAGTTTCAAGTTTATTCAGTATTTGATTGATCGCCTATCATAATTACTAAGCGATTTACATATACAAAAAATACATGATAAAACAATAACAATAATATAGTAAAAATATAAAAAACATTTAATAACTAGACGATTTACAACAGGAAACACTGGGATAGAGGGGAAAGAAATACAATTTATACTAGAAAAGGAGGGACCGTTAAGGATAAAATACAAAAGGAAAGGGGAAACAAAATATTCTTGGAAATAGTATACATAGCTGACTAAAATAAAAAGGAGTTGTAAAGAGCAATTGGCATTTCAATTAAACATTGAAAGCGTCTTTAAAAAGAAAACTCTTAAGTTGGCTTTTGAATTTATCAAGATTTTTCTCCTCCCTTAAATAAAGTGGGAGAGAATTCCATGTTTGTGGTGCTGTAACAGTGAAGATATATTGTCTTCGGGTATTTATAAATTTAAGAGTGGGAATGACCAATAAAAGTTGTTCATTGGAACGTAGAGTTTTTTGAGGGGAGTATGGAATTAATACTTTATAAATAAAAGATGGAGTTTTGTAAAGCAAAGATTTAAAGGTGAGTAAAGATAATTTATATAATATTCGGTGTGCAACTGGAAGCCAATGTGCCTTGTGTAGTAAAGGGGTGACATGATCAAACTTATTGGCCCCCATAATTAATTTAATAGATGTGTTTTGGATAATATGTAATCTTCTGATTTCTTTTTGAGCCATTCCTTTGAATAAAGCATTACAGTAGTCAATTTTTGAAATGATCAGTGAATGAATTAGTATGTTTAAAGATTTGGGACAGAGGAATTTTGAGAAAAGAGCATGCAGTTGTGATTTCTGAACTGTGGAGTAGTTGCCGTAAATGGCCTTGTGGACCATGTAAGCTATCTTGTATTGTATCCTCTGTCATATTGGGAGCCAGTGTATATTTTTCAGGAGAGGGGAGATGCTGTTGAATTTGCTTTGTCGGAAAATTAGACGTCTGCTGTGTTTTGGAGGAGCTGTAGTTTGTTGTAGTCTTTTTCTGCAATACCAGTGTATAAGAAGTTGTAGTAGTCCAGGTAGGGGAGGAGGACTGCTTGTGCAATTGTTCTGAAGTTTGGTTGGCTTAATGATGATCTGATTGTTCTAAGTTATCGGAGGCGGAAGAACAATTTTTTGGCTAGTGTGTTGATTTCATCCATGCAGGTGAGATCTGAGTTTTGGAACACCCCTAATACTTTTGAGCATTTCTCTATTATGAGCTTTTCTCCAGTTGTCAGTACCAGTTCAGTGTGAAGTAGTATGTTGAAGTTTCCGAACCATAAAATTTTGGTTTTCAGTTTGTTGAGTTTCAGAAAGTTCAACGTGGCACATGTACTGAGATGATTAGTTTCTCTATGTGTATTGTGGTGTCAGTGAAGGTTTCTTTAGCTGGGCACAGTAGGAAGATGTCAAGTGATCTGAAAGATTTGAGAGTTTCTTGCCTATTGCACTGAGGTATATGTTGAACAGGGCAGGTGACAGGGGAGAGCCTTGCGGAACTCCTCAGGAGACCTTCCATGTCGGACATATATAATCACCCTTTCTCACTTCATAGGTTCTGGTAGAGAGGAAGCCTGCAAACCACTTCATAACAGTGCCTTGTATGCCTAGCTCACTGAGCCTGAACATTAGGAGTGAGTGGTCTATTGCATCGAATACTGCAGAGATGTCGAATTGTAGGAGGACTGTTTGTGTGCCCTTGCTGAGGTATGATTTGATGTTAGTTCCAATAGCAGGGTCTCAGTGCTATGCATGGATCTAAATCCATGTGGTGTAGTGCTTCTACATTGTGTAGATAATCTGTAAGTTGGGAGTTGATGCAGAATTCGATTAATTTTGCTAGCCATGGGATTCTCACCACTGGTCCAAAGTGTTCAGGTTTGGATGTATCTTTCCCTGCTGCTTTGCGGATAGGGGTTAGGGCAATCGAGGATAGGGATTTTGAATATTCACCTTGCTCTAGGCTGATGGTATTGGTTATCCATTGCTTGAAGGTATCGGGTGCATGCCCTAGCAGATGGGATGGGAAGACATTTAGGCAGCATTGTTTCTTTTTTATAGTCTGTTCAGTAGGTCTGAGATGGTGCATGCGTTGATTGGGCTGAATTTAACCCAGCCTCTGTCAGTTGGAATGCCAGTTACATCATCTGCCATGGTATGGTCTAGTTCAGTGGTTCCCAACCCTGTCCTGGAGGAACACCAGGCCAATTGGGTTTTCAGGCTAGCCCTAATGAATATGCATGAAGCAAATTTGCATGCCTATCACTTCCATCATATGCAAATCTCTCTCATGCATATTCATTAGGGCTAGCCTGAAAACCCGATTGGCCTGGTGTTCCTCCAGGACAGGGTTGGGAATCACTGGTCTAGTTCAGGAGTAGGCAATTCCGGTCCTAGAGAGCCACAGGCAGGTCAGGTTTTCAGAATATCCACAATAAATAAGCATGAGCTAGATTTGCATCTCAAGGAGGCACTGCATGCAAATCTATTTCATACATATTCATTGTGGATATCCTGAAAACCTGACCTGCCTGTGGCTCTCAAGGATCGGAATTGCCTACCCCTGGTCTAGTTCAATGCAGTGTTCCAACATGTGGTTAAAGGAGTCTCTGACAATTTTTATTTTGTCTTGGAAATAAGTAGCAAGGCAGTTGGCATCCGGTTGTTTTGTGCTAGGAGCAGTTGACAGCTCCTTGGTGAAGATGAGATAGGTGAAAATCTTGAAGAGGTGCTTGGAGGAGTTCTCTGACTGGTTAATTAGTTTTTCGTAGGGAAGTTTTTTGGCTTCCCTTATCTCTTTTTTTGTATTCATTTACTTTCCTCCACCAGGGGGTGTGGTTTTCCTGAGTCTGAGACTCTCCAAGTTTGTTCTAGCTTTCTCATCTCTGTTCTTACTGTTAGCCCTATTCTCTTTAGACTTTCTTCATGTGAGAGGAGTTGCTTCTCTATCATTTTGGTTGCTCTTCTCTGAACCTTTTCTAATTCTGCTAAGGGGGTTTTCTGCAATAATCAAACATTTTAGAAGACATTTGGGGCAGGACATGTTTTAACAACGAATAAGTGCCAAAAGGTTGCCCAAACTGAGCAGATGGCCGCTGGAGAGTTGAAGGTATGACCCCCTGTACATTTCCCCAGTGTTCACTGACAACTTCCCACCCCTGAAAGATGTGAATGAAACAGTATATACCTGCCTGTATAATAGCTTCAGATGTTATGGCCAGTCCTAGTGAAGCAGCAAGCAGGTTACTGGAGTAATTTAGGTGTAGTGTAGTCAACCATAGAGATGAGGACTCGGCCCATATCCTACTTTAACAACTACACTTATGGTGGAATATGTGAGCCTTCCAAAATCTACATAAATTCCATTGTACCTACATATAGGTGATTCATCTATCCAGTTAACTTGAAGCCACATCCCTGGAACACCTCTACTGTGGCCTTGTTTTTACCAATTGCTAGTTTCAAATATGTACAGCAAAGGAGTGATCTGGTTTATATTGAGTGTTAACTACTAAAGCCCTTTTGAATATCGACCTTCTTGTTTCTATTCTACTCATTATTTCAGAAACTCATTGAGAGAAAGCTGCCCTGCCATTTATTCTAAAAATAGCTGCTGAAACTATATTTTTCTGAGGATACACGGTTTTAAAGTGTGTTGGGATTCTTTTTGGTTGAAATGGACCACATAAATCTTATTTTATTATTCTGTGCACTACACTGATTTGAAATTGTCTTCTAAGACATATGCTTATTTCACCCCACAAAATATTCACAGCATGTAAACTCTTTCAAGCATATGAAGCACACATGGCATACTCAGTGATCATGGAAGAATAACCTAATTGGAGGAGGTATATGGAAATCTTTCTGAAAGTGCATCTCTCTCATCCCTTTCAAATAATAATAACTTAAAAGCACAGATGTTAGGAATTGACATAGCAGAGATTATGTGGGATGCACTGTAAATATAGCAAATGAAACTGTCCAAAATGACGTTATATACAGAAGAAATACTGTAATGGATGTTCTTGGTCCACTGAATGCTTCGGCTTGCATGCAGAGTCCTGTAGGCTGTTCCTAGGATGGTGAAGAGCTATAATATATTATTTTTTGTGTGGACTGGTATGAAGACAGTGTGTGAATGGGCACCAAGCAGCAAGGGCTGGGAATATAAAATACACACTATTCTCTGTTTTGTCTTAAATTGTGATTCTTTTATATGAGTGCGTCACTCATTTCTTTTATAAATGCTCTTTCTCTTACACACACAACAGAGGTAGGAATAGCAGAAAGGTTGATAAGTGAGTCTTGCTTGACTCTAGAAACCAAACAAGTCCTGATAAGAATGAATGTACATAAGGGATGGCTCCATGAATGAGCCTTAGCACTACACTGAAAGAGGCTTAGGTTTAAGATTCTTGATGCATGGGGGGGGGGAGTTATCAAATTGCATTAAGGCTTTAATTTTATTTGCCCCTCAATGCCTGTTAAAGTGCTCTAATGCAACCTAGATTACTGTAGCACAATGATAACTAAGTCACCACCAGGAACATAGTAATGAGATGCAAAACATGCAAATGCTTTGTGGATGGAGGTAGTAGGCATCACGGTTGGAGGGTTGCGCGGTTCAGACAAGAGGGAGAGATGGAAATTTGGGAGAGTCAGCGGGGAAGCGCTGCTGTCGGCGATTAGGGCTTATATTATGACTTACCCCGAAAATCATACTAGGACTTATTTTCAGGGTAGGTCTTATTTGGGGGGGGGGGGGAAACACAGTACCCCCACCTATCATGTGGTATATCTAAGTGGCTTACAATTTATACTAAAAATAGAGAAGGGTGTTACACTAGACATGACAGTGAAGAAAGGGATATAGAACTACAATGCATGAAAAGATAGTATGGTGGGGCAAAACAAAAGGTATAATTTCTGTATCCAGTCAGTACAGTTCTGCTTAAAAACAGGAGTGAGAAGAATAGGGGTCAATTTTATGAACTGGAAAAGAAACATTTTGAGATCAGTTTTAAATTTGTCTAGGGAAGATTGTATGAGGGAAGTTGATTCCAAACTTAGTTCAGGGCCTTGGACTACTACTACTTATCACTTATATAGCGCTGAAAGGCATACGCAGCGCTGAACATTTTGACATTTATAGACAGTCCCTGTTCGGAAGAGCTTACAATCTAACTTGGACAGTCAGACATGACATGCTACATGAGGTGTCTTTTGTGATTTCATGGAAAGTAGGGACTATCAAACAATTCTGGTTGGAAGATCTGAGTGATCTGAAGGAATGGTAGGGTGTCTGTCAGGTGTCTGCAAAGATAAAGTGGTGTTTCTGCTGAGTGGATCTTGAAAACAAGCAATATAATTTTGTATGTGATACAATGTGAAATCAGAAGCCAGAGTGCAGATTTCAGTAAAGGGATAATGTGATCAAATTTGTGGTGACCCGTGATGAGCTTGATAGCAGTATTTTGCATTATAAGATGTTTACAATCCTTAACCCAAATTAGGGTTACCATATGGCTCCAGAAAAAGGAGGACGGTTTGAGACATCTGGGTTTTACTTCCATTGCTTTTAATGTAAGTAAAATGGATAACTCTATCCTTCATTCTCTGGAGCCATATGGTAACCCTAACCTAAATGCGGGTATGGAGCCGAGCTCGCGGAGACGGGGACATATTTTTTCCCCATGTCATTCTCTAATGTAAATGAGAGAGTGGAGTCGAGAGAGACCCTGAGTACCATGGTAGTAGTAACCTTGGGGCTGCAAAATTGCAAAGTAGAATGGGAGAGGAGAGAGGAACATTATGATACCTATTAAAAAGTTGGGATTTGCATTTACCATGGTTAAGAAGTCTATTGTCTCTCAGCCAGGTCGATAATTGTTGAAGTCTTGCATTGATTGATGTGAGTTTGGTCAGAGGGGTCCGAATTGCACAAGATTTGGATATCATCTGCGTAGACATATGACATGAAGACAATGGGATTGGAGAATAGTAAGAAAAGGAGATATATAGATGTTCACATGATGCTACTATTTAAAATTAAAAGATTTTACAAAAAAAGATTGCAGCCACTTAGCTTTTTAGGCTTTCCTGTTTATTAAATTAGTGGTTAGTTCTCTGATGTCTAACTGGGCACATATCATTTCCTCCTATTGGTTTTAAAAATATTACTCTGTAACTTCATTGAGTGTCCCCTAGTCTTTGTACATCTTGATGCAGTAAAAAAGCAAAAATGGCCCACTTGTACCCGTTCTACACCACTCACGATTTTGTAGACTTCAATCATATCTCCCCTCTGATGTTTCTTTTCCAAGCTGAAGAGCCCTAACCTCATTAGTCTTTCCTCATACGAGAGGAGTTCCATCCCCTTTATCATCTTGGTTGCTCTTTTTTGAGCCTTTTCTAGTGCCTCTATATCTTTTTTGCGATAAGGAGACCAGAACTAAACATTATAACATTCTTAGTCTTGTTTACCATCCCTTTTTTAATAATTCCTAGCATCTTGTTTGCATTTTTGGCCGCCACTGCACATAGGATGGAAGGTTTCAGCGTATTTCCCATCCCCCCTCCCTCTTCAGACACAGGTCAAGGAGTGATATAATTGAGAACATTGTAGTCTTCGAGACATAATAAAGAGGACCTTTGGCATAATAAAGAGGTAATTCAGATTCCTGGACCAATTAAGAGGTGAACTTCTATAGAGCCTGAGGAAAGTGCTGTTTAATTATGAGATAAAACTGCAAGACAAATTGGATTCTGATGAGGAATCACAGCAACAAGCTATGGGACAAGGAGGATAACTGCAATGAAGGTAAGTGAATTTGTATTCTAAAACCAGGTACAACATAACATAGTAAATGATGACAGATACCTGAACAGTACATCCAATCTGCTCTGTAATTCCATGCACTACAATTTCATGATTAAATTGTCTTTTTTTTTTTTTTTCTTTTTCTTCTGGGCCACAGACTTTAGAAGACCAGCTGGTACTGTCTTTAGGTTCCAACTACCAGAGTTGTGTTGAAGCTCTCTCCAGCCTATCCAAGCATCTCCTTAACGATGCTACCTAGATCCTTTTCCTGGGCAATGACTCCTATTGTGGAACCCTGCATCGTGCATCTATAGTTCAGGTTCCTCTTTCCCACATGTATCAGATTGCACTTGCTCACTCACATTAAATATCTTTAAACGTGAAAAAGTCTTTCTCCCCCATTTCCCAGCACCACCATCTCCTGTACCTCTTCTTACCACACATCACCCTTTACCTTACCACACATTACTTCCTCCCTATGTTCCAGATGCATGTCTTATTATCCTCCACTACTGACTGTCCTGCCCTCTCCCATATCCCCTCACCATGTCTCTCATGCTGCCATAGGCATTGCAGGCTACTTTGGTCTGCTGCAAGTCCTTTGAACATTCTGATTTCTCCTCCTTTTCAACACATCATGAAAGTTATGAAACACCAATGGGCTAGGAGCTCTGCACTTGTTTATGGGGCCAGTTGGTGCTGGAGTATATGTGGGCTGGATGCTGCTGTTAGGGTCATATGTGGGTATTGCTAGGGTTACCAGATGTCCAGATTTACCTGGGAACAGGAAGTTGTGGCAGAATGAAGACTTCTGGGGCAAGCCGATGACAGCAGACTCATCTCTTTGATGGTGCTGGCCTGCCCGAAGATTGAAAATTTCTACAGAGGATGTAGATGGGGGACAGGGGAGAGCCATGGCTGGAGAGAGAGAGCCTCGGATCCTGCTGGGGGAGGGGGGCTGGAGGGAGGGGGGATAGAGAGAAAAGCACCCACCAAGGGGTGGGGTGTTGTAGGTCAGGAGAGAAGTACCTGCAGGGGGATTTGAGGGAGGGAGAGAGCATCTGCAGAGGAGGGGGTTTGGACAGAGCACTAAAAGGGTACAGAGGGTGAGAAGGGGGACTAAGGAAATGGATGAAGGGTGGGGGGTGAGATGGGACAGGAGTGACTGATGTAAGGCGGGGTGGTGGTGGGGACTGGGCCATGTGTCCTCTTTTTCTGATTTACCAAATATGGTAACCTTAGATATTGCCACAGCCTTGCTGCCTGATGGATAATATCTTCTGTGGCCTGCTGGCACCTGGTTGGTTGAGGTTGTGTGTTCTTGGTGATGGCAGTGGCAGCGCACACTGCAGCCATCCCACTTGTTCCAGGTACTACACAGGAGTGTTCAGATATAGAGTGTACTGTATGTGAGTTCTTGGTGTGACACCCGGGGTTTGGGCTGTCTCCCACAGCTCTTAGTTTGGAGTGCCCCCTATAACTTGGGGAACTCTCAGGTCCCTTTTTACCAGGTTTATTGTGGTCTACAAGCTGACATTGGTAAGCGCCCTTTTACTTTTCAGTAATAAAGCACAATTGTCAGAATGGCTTCAGTTTCCAAGCTTTTATTATGGATCACAGCACTACTCTGCTGCTGACCCAGCAAGTCACAAAACATACACTTCCTTCAGGGAAACAGTATAAAAGGGAAAATCAAACTTTAAACCAAAACGTATCACATTGTTTCCTATTCAAAGGAATTTTTTTAAAAAAGGAAAAAAGCTTTAGGATTTTCAACTGGCTCCGCACAGGCTCCTACTGATTCAGCGGGTTGTTTACCACACCACAGCCTGTCTGTTAGCCACAGTTCTATAATATGTTAAATGTTCAGTTCGGTTCTTTCCCTGCTCATCAAAAAAATAGTTCAAAGAAACTCTCCAACAGAAATATAGCACCAAAAGTAAGTATTCACATACAGCAGTCAGATATTCTGCCACCCTGCCGTTGCAGAGTAGATCCTGCTCACAGCTGCTTGCAAGCGTTTTTAATTAGCTACTGCAGCCAGCCTGAGCTCCAGCTTGCAAACGTCTCTCACTGGAGGAAAAGCAAAAAGAGCTCACAAACTCTGCACAGCTCAGAGTCTCTCACAATAATGTCCAAGTTTTCTTCTGAACAAAACTTCATAGAAGAAAAACAAAAGGAAAAATAGCCCTTTCCAGGGTTTAAGCCACCCAGGTTTGTAGCTCTAAACACAATTCCAGCCATAGTCAATAATCACAGCAAGCTTACAAACTCACATTTGCACCAGCTAATGTCCATTGCTTCTTCACCCCCACTGGGGCTAAATCCTGCTTCCTGGAAGTCCATACACTCAAACATTTCAGGTTGAAAAATGTCTAGCTCCATCTCACAGACATCCTGGTTCAGCTCTGAAGAGTAGTGCTGCCCGATTCAGGAAAAAAATTTCAATTCGATTCAATTCAGCCTATTGAATTGGTTTTTCGATTCGATTCGATTTTCCTGCCCAATTGGGTGTATTTTTTCAAACATCCTGGTGGGTTTATTTTATAGCCTCTTCACCCCCCTTTGCTTTCTCCTAACCACACTGGCGCTGTGGTGTAAACAAAATAAACAAAAAAGACTTTTCTTCTCTCTGTTAAATCCTAGCTCACATTTGCGGTCTAACACCAGCTCTGGCAGGATACACGTTTAAATGAAATTAGTTTTTCTACCTTTTGTTATCTGATCATTATTCAAATCTTGTTGGTCCAGGCTTTGGTTGTCTTCTGATAACTTGCTTGCCAGGGTCTCCTTCTTCTTTCTCTGTGCTAACCATCCATCTGCCATCCCTGTCCTCCCCTTCCGTTTCTCTTCCCTCCCCAGGAGGTCTGGCATCTTTCCTTTTTTTCGTCTCCCTCCACAAATCCACCTTTTCTTAACTACCCTTTCATCCAGCATCTATCCCCCCTTCCCCACCACCCCACGTTCCATCATCTCTCCCTTTCTGTAACTTTCATCCCTAAATCCCATGGTCCATCATCTCTCTCCCTCTCCTCTATTTTCAGACCCATTATCTCTTCCCCCCAAAATTCTGGCATATGCACGTCTCTTTGAACCCCCCTTCCCTCCCTCCGTGTACTGAAGGCCTGTCCCCCCCTTAAAGGTCTGCAACCCATCCCTGAAGGCCTGTTCCCCCCTAGAAGGCCTGCATCCCTCCTTTGAAAGTCTGCCTGCATCCCACCCCCAAAGGCCTGCCTGTCCCCCTTAAAGGCCTGTCTCCCCCCATGAAGGCCTGTCCCCCCCTTGAAGGACTGCATTCCCCCCGAAGGCCAGTCCCCCCCTGAAAGCCTGCATCCCCCCAAAGGCCTGCCCCCTCCTTGAAGGCCTGTCTCCCCCCCTTGAAGGCCTGCCCACCCCACCCTGAGGGCCTGTCCGCCCCACCCCGAGGGCCTGCTCACCCTACCCCCCACCCCGAAGGACTGCTCACCCCCCCGGCCTCCCTGCACCGGCGTTTACCTTAACGAAGCAGCCTGCAGCAAGATCGTGATGCCAGCGATCTTAAGTTTGCACTGCTTCGGAGCTGTTTCTTCCGCTGCGGTCCCACCCCTCCTCTGACGTCAGAGGAAGGGTGGGACTGCAGCGGAGGAAACAGCTCCGAAGCAGTGCAAAGTTCGCTGGCATCGCGATCTTGCTGCAGGCTGCTTCGTTAAGGTAAACGCTGGTGCGGGGAGGCCAGGGGGGGAAGCGAGATGCCAGGGAGGCCAGAGAGGGAAGCGAGATGCCAGGGGTGGGGTGGGGGGAAGCGAGATGCCGGGGGGAAGCGAGATGCGGGGGGGGAAGCCGGATGCCACGGAGGGGAACCGGACAGCAGCACTAACCGGCTGAGGCTTCCCCCTTGCCTTCTAAAGCAGGTGCATCAGCAGCAGGCCAGCAAGAGCAGCACTGCCGCTCCTGCTTTAGGAGGGCGAAGGGGGAGGGTCAGCTGAATCGGGAAGCCAATTTTTTTTTTTGTTTTGAATCAATTCACCCAAAGTGAATCGGTGAACTGATTCGAATCGTGAATCGGGCAGCACTACTGATGAGAGATGCCCTCTCTCTCCCACCATCCTCCTCTCAGCAGCAGGCTGGCTTTTAGCATGCTCCAAACCCCGCCCTCTCAGCTGGGCATGGGGAAGGAGGCTAGCTCTCTGGCTGATTGTCTTAGCTTAGCAACAGGGAGCTTTTCCTGACTCTTTGCTAATGGAGCAGAGAGGTAATTATGCTTTACATGTCTTTCAGCATTAGATCCCCTTTTACAGCGAGACAAACTGCTGTATTTCTTCCCCAGCATTATGCTGGCTCATCCAGCAGTAGTCATCACACTCAGGCTCTATCACACTGACCTGTACAGCTCTACGGCACTGGGGCTGTCTGTATTTCCTAACCCCCACTGGAACAAAACCTCTGGAGACTGGGTTTGTTACACTGGATATCTTACCAAAGGTTTACTCTCTGGTGACTCAAGTTCTTGCTGTTCCTTGGCTCCTCTGCTTCATTTCCAGCATACTGCACTTCAATTCCAACTTGTCTATGCACTGATCAGTCTTTTAGCACATTGGATAATCTGGTCTTGGTGCCTGACGCTGGGATGGTTGTATAGCAGGTTGTTCCCACTCTGGTGCTGTTTCATCTCCAAAATCTCTGCGGGAGGTGGGGGTGGTGGTGGGAGGGGACTGGACTGGTTCCTCCAAAAGGTTCTTCTCATCGTGAGCCTTTGGCGCATCTGTATTTCCACTAGCCACTGCCTCCCTGTCTCTAGGTGACTAGGCATTTACCCTTTCTATTACATCACCTCTTTAGATGGAACTGTATTGGCCCTCTTCTCTCTCTAACTGTGATGGCTCAACTGCACATCATAATAAAGGAATGCACAGCATGAAGGTCATATATTCTACCTCTTATTACTTTACTAGGTCTAGGGTGCATCACTCTTAGAGCCAATGCCATACATCTATTCATTAGTCAAAGGTTGACTTTATAACCTTGATGTTGTTTGGTATACCACACTATCACATAGGCAGCTTTCAACACCCAAGCTTCTCTCAACACCTCTATTAGCACGTGATAAGAACATAAGAAAAGCCTTACTGGGTCAGACCAATGGTTCATCAAGCCCAGTAGCCCGTTCTCATAGTGGCCAATGAAAGCCCTAGTACATGTCCAAAACCCAAGGACTTGCTGCTGCAGCACCTATAATTGCCCATTGGAGACTTTATGTGGGGGTATTATGTCTAAAAATCACAACTAAAATATATCTACACATACTGTGTTGATTTGCACACATCCATGTCATTTGAAGATTGGGAAGGTGGTTCCCAACAGACAGAGCTACATTTAAACAAATGGAAAAAATGGTTGTCTATTGGGGATCCAAGCACAAAAGTTGTGAGGAAGAGAAGCCACCAACCAGGAATATGTCATCAAATCAGTGGCATAGTAAGGGGGGATGAGGGGATGGTCCATCTGGGTGCTATCTTGCTCGGGGCGCTGGCTCCTTCTTCCTCTCCTCTCCTCCCCCTGTCGTGCACGCACCCCTTCCCTTTCCATGTACCTTTTTAACTTTGGCGTGAGCAACCACCAACTTGCTGTCCGGGGGGTGGCTTCAGTGCTCTGACTTTGCTTCCGGGACCCGCACCTAGGAAGTGACATCACACGGGCAGTAAGTCGGTGGCTGCTCTCACTAAAGTTAAAAAGGTATGAGGAAGGGGCACGCACGCATGGTGGGGGGTAGGGGATGGGTGCCACCGCCCTGGCTGCCGCTCACCTTGGCTATGCCACTGCATCAAATGAAATCTTTAATGGGTCTGGACTCAACAGGGCCAGTTTTTGGCAACTAAATGCCTTTTTCAAGAATCAACCACTTGCCTCTAGTAGACTTAATGGTTATGTAATGTATAATATGCAATTTTTGTAAAATGTTATGCGGCACAATTTTAAAAAAACTGTTAACCGAGAAAAACATCAAAATGGCATTCATTTCCCAAGCAGTGATGAAGACCCCCATACTATATTTATGGAGATGGCCATGGACATTGCAACACATGGAGATGGCCTAGGTGAAGATGCCACACACTTTCTGGTGGCACTCACTCCCTTATCTGGAATTCCAGTGCAATGATGAGGACAGCAATGTGGCAGCACATTTAGCAGTAGCCAGGGTCAAGGCACACACACTACATAGTAGGGAACCATCCTCTGTAAGTCACTGTTGACATTGACACTTGAAATATGAAACACACCATTGTTTATTGTTTATTCAGTTTTTTGATTAAACGCTTTTTCGAAACTACAAAGCGTTGTACAAAGTTTAAAATAACATTTAAACAAAAATATAGCAATTAAAACATACTTTTCTATGTAAACTACTAGACTGACAACAATTACATACTGGGTAAGTTCGGACCAACAGGCCCGTGGACACAAATAAGAAAAGAGGGGAGAAATACAATTGATATAGAAAATGTGAGGAACACTTAAGGTAAACACAGAAGGAACTGGGAAGGTAAATGTGAAAAAAAAATAAATAAATAAACAAGTGTAGGTAATCTCTAAAATACAATAGATCAGTTAAAAGCATCTTTAAAAAGGAAGCACTTTAAATTGCTTTTAAAATTTTTTTAAGTTTTTTTCCATTTTTAGTTATAAAGGAAGAGCATTCCAGATCATGGGGGCTGTCACAGAAAAAGTGGAGGTGCTATGTATGCCAATAATTTTTAAAGAAGGAATGTTAATATTGTATTGAGAAATAGATCTTAAAGCTCTCGGAGGGTCATATGGAATCAAAAGTCTGTCTATGAATGCTGGTGTATTGGTCTGCAAAGTTTTAAATGTCAGAAGGGCGATTTTATAAGTTATCCTGTGTAGGACTGGCAACAAGTGGGCATTTTTAAGCAAAGGGGTAACGTGATCAAATTTCTTTGCGCCCGAGATTATCTTAATGGCCGTGTTTTGAATAAGCTGCAAGCGTTTTAAATCTTTAAATTGTCATTCCAAAGACACCACTGTCTATTTACATATGCTGTAAATGGTCATTGTTGGCCTTACAGGTCAGTTCTGTCTAATGGTAGTGGTTTATGAATAGATGATCTTCCAATATCTCTATAATTTGCCATCAGACACTTACTGTAATGGTTATCCTTGGGGGAATGGTGAAAGGTCTACATTGTACATGCAAGCTCACATAATGGCTACAAAAGTCTGGATTTGCTCACTGTTGCTGTATGCAATGTGTTGATCTGTACATTGGTCAACAAATACCTGTTGCTGTTCTAATTTTTCCATAACCTTTTTCCTTATTTCCTACAATACCCATTCTGCATGTATATGAATTGGTATTATTTGTGATAGGAATGTCCATATGTATTATGTCCATTTTTCCCTTTCTCTGGGAACAGCTATTAATCAAATTTGGACTGGTTTTGAATGTGCATTACATGCTTTTTGAAATACCTCTGCTGTCACGTACATATCTGGATGTTCTTATTGAAAAGGGGCTCTGTATCCTAAGCAAGCATATACTTATTCTCCTAAACCAGACACCCTATTATAAAATTACCCTTTTATTCAGTAAAAAATGTAACCATGATAAACAGTTAAAAATTCATTCTGGTTTCAGGGAGTAATTTACCGTATTCAGTTTTCTAGGTTATTGATGAAACTGTGTCCAACATTTATGTCACATTTCCTTTTTAATGGTGTATTATATAAAATCATCCGTCCCCAACTTTTTTTTTTTTTTTAAATAAATCCGCGTTAGGCTTGCTTTATTATTATTATTATTGCTGTCCGCAGTGGTATCAGCTCCGACGTTCATAGGAAGTCTATAAAAAGCCTAACGTAGCTTTGTAAAAGGAGCCCAAAAAATCAACCTGAAATTTACAGTATTTCTCAACTTCCAAAGATCAAGTCAATTTAGAAGACTATGAGACAGTAACAGTGCCTTGCAAATGCATAAATTCAACATTTTGCCCTTACATTCTTTTCACAAATATACAAAGCAACAAATGAACAGGAAAGACAAAAATGTTCTTGTAGTAATTGACTAAGGTTGTACTACCAGCATTTTTTTTGTTGTTCTTCTTCATAATGCATCATTCAAGACACTAATATGATTATGCTGTCCAAATACTAACTCAGAATGCTAATATGACAGACTAGTGAATTGCTAATAGGGGACACTGATAATTTAGGGGAAACAAGTGGCATGTGTTTTTTTTTTTAATCTCATTTACCTATACACACTAAGAATAGCTCTGGCAGAGGAAGCTTGATACCTAAGCAAGGATTAATTCCAGTAAACAGAACACATCCTTTTCAACAAAGTATTATTTGATATTTGTTGTAGACATTTCTGCATTGACAAGCAGGATGAATCTTCTATGCAAAGTAGTTAACATTATTGTTCAGTACTGGCACAAACCACTTCTTTCAGAAAAACCTAGAAAGTACAGGATATCTCTCACAGCTGCTACCACACCAGTCCTTTCAGTCTTTTCAGTTTGCATTGTTTCTAGGTATCTTACATTTTTTCTCACAGAGAATTCTCAAAGTCACTGAGTAGAACATTTGTCTGTTTTGTTTTTTTGTCTTCGAGTCCCTCTCAACCTAAAAAACTAAAATAATAATAATAATAATAAATCTGTGAATATTCAGCCTGTACTGGTAATGGGTGTGTGTGTGGGGGGGGGGGGGGGGGGGGGGGGGGTTAACCCTGACTGCTGTGGGCAGAATTAACCCTAGATATTCAATGCCAGGCCTTGTCTGGTTAGAACATTGAATACCTGGGGCAAATTTGGCATGTGCAGACCACCATAGTTTATGCAGGTCTCAGCCAATATTCAGTCAGGATCCACTTATGCTGGGCCTGGCTGAATATCAGTGATGACCTACATATATAAAAGCAGTTTCCCTCAACCCCCTCCAATATGCCCTTCCCTCCTTCCTTGAAGACAGAAAGCCCCAGACCAGCCCTCCCTCCAACCTGTAGGTACCTAGGCCTATTTTAATTCTATCCCTGATGGTCCCAAGGGGGGGGGGGGGGGGCTGTGGGTAGGAGCAATATCCACTTATTCCTTCCCATCATGGCTCCTTTCTCAAAATGGCCTCCACAACCACTAATGTGAGTCTTGCTAGTGTGTAAATGAACATTTGGCATACATGTACGCATGTGCACACCTAGACAGGTATACAGTATGCTGGTTTTCAAATGATTTATGTATATATTTGGTGCCTCAATGTATCTGTCTATTTACTGAATTACTGGACTTAATAAAATAATACTGCTCCAACTTACAGACTATTTCAGCTGCATCTTTAAGAAAACAAATGTATACATAACAGCAGATAGTTCTACCCAAGATGTACTTGTCACCAATATCCCAGGAAAATACAACAGCAACAGCAACTTCCAAGGCCTAGGCAAAAATATGCAGTCTTTAGAAAATGCACTTACCCTTCCCCCCCCCCATCTCCCCCCATTTTACAAGACTGTAGAAGCGGTTTTTAGCACTGGCTGGTGCACTGAATGCTCTGTGCTGCTCCCAACACTCATAGGAACTCTCTGAGCGTCGGAGCAGCACAAAACCTTCATCGCACTATGACAAAGATAGGTACCAGAAATGTAGGCCTGGAAAACCCTGTCTATATTTTCGGCACCTATCTTTCCAAGAGATGCAATTCTTTACACCATCATATGCCATCATGTGATTGACACGTGATCAGCGACCACATTTTAGGCTGCTGCCGACATTGGTGCCATATAGATAATCTGGGCCATTGTGTACAATTCTGGAGACCACATATTCAAAAAGATATAAACAGGATGGAGTAGGTCCATAGGAAGGCTACTAAAATGGTTGCTGATTTTCATCGTAAGTCATTTGGGGACAGACTTAAATATCTTAGTATGTATACTTTGGAGGAAAGGCGGGAGAGGGGAGATATGATAGAGATGGTTAAAATATCTATGTGACATAAATGTGCATGAGTCGAGTCTCTTTCATTTGAAAGGAAGCTCTGGAATGAGAGGGCATAGGATGAAGTTAAAAGGTGATAGACTCAGAAGTAATCTAAGGAAATACTTTTTTTTATAGAAAGGGTGGTAGATGAGTGGAATAGTCTCCCGGTAGAAGTGGTGGAAACAAAGACTGTGTCTGAATTCAAGAAAGCGTGGGACAAACATGTGGAATCTTGTAGGGAAAGGAGGAGATAGTGGATGCTGCAGATGGGCAGATTGCCATTTGGCCTTTATCTGCCTTCATGTTCCTATGTTTCTTTTCCTTCTCCCAGCCCCTACATCAAACCCAGGCCTTATATCCTACTGGCCCCTTCTTTCATGCCTTAAATTAGATCCCTTCTCCAAACCCCTGTTCAACATCATCTCCTTGTTGTGTCTTCCATCAGCATCAGACCACATCTGTCACCCCTACCATCTTCCAACATTAGCCCCCTTTTGAAATCTCCAGCCACCTTCTCCTAGACCCTAAATCAAGGACCCAAGATACAGGCAGCATACCAAAGTCTCAATGTGTGGTTGAGACAATGGTGCAGGGATGAGTGATTTAGATTTGTTAGGAACTGAGCAACCTTCTAGGAAAGGGAGCGCTTGTTCCAAAAGGATGGACTCCACCTTAACTGGGATGGAAACAGGCTGCTGGCACTAATGTTTAAAAAGGAGATAGAGCAGCTTTTAAACTGAGATGCAGGGGAAAGCCAACAGTCGCCCAGGAGCAGATGGTTCGGTATAAGGTATCCTTGAAGAATATTATTGAAACAGGGTATTTAGGGAGTCCCAGTAGAGAGGTTTTAATTATGGTAAAAGAAAGCCAGGAGGGTTTTAGAGGAAAGCAGAGTAAAAGACTCACATTTTCCCTGTCTTCTCAGCAGCCTGTAGTTACAAAGAAAAAGCACAATTTGAAGTGTTTGTATACAAATGCTAGAAACCTAAAAAATAAAATAGGAGAGTTAGAGCAGTGGTTCCCAACCCTGTCCTGGAGGACCACCAGGCCAGTCGGGTTTTCAGGATAGCCCTAATGAATATGCATGGAGCAGATTTGTATGCCTAGCACCTCCATTATATGTAGATCTCGCTCATGTATATTCAATAAGGCTATCCTGAAAACCCGACTGGCCTGGTTGTCCTCCAGGACAAGGTTGGGAACCAATGAGTTAGAGTATATAGCACTGAATGATGAGGTAGATATATTAGTATAATAATGAGTGATTTCAATTACCCAATCCTATACATATGCCCTATACAATACCACGTAAGGACTCTACTACACTACAATGCCCCTGATAAAGCACTATTACAGATTCTATCACTAGACAAAATATTGAGAAGTGGAGAAAAACCTCAGTTGAGCTTCATTGGTAACAACAAAACTCCACTTCCCAAGGCACCATCCCAATAGAAATTCTCCAATGATCCTTCAAATAGTATCACTATGAGTAACATTCATTGTCAGTTGGGGCACATTAGCTGTCAGAGAGACAAGCTGAAGCTGCCAAACATTAGCATGCAAAGTCCACACTCTGATGGAAGTGTTCCCAGTTCATATTCCACATACTTAGTAAGAAACAGTCCACTTGACTGCACTCTCTACTCTACTAAAATCCACACCATGTCACAACTTCAGTCTGATCCCAGGGCTGTGCAGGCTAGAACACCTGATGGAGAAAACCCTGTTTTGCCAAGCTGCGTCAGGGGTGGATTCTTACTCCAAAACATCTAAACTTGAGCACAAATTCCAATGCTGACCAAGAAAAATATCCAATGATTGGAAACAATAGGATTTCAATTACCCCAACATTGACTGGTTAAATGTTACATCATGGAATGCTAGGGAGGTAAAATTCCTAGATGTCATAAATGACTGCTTCTTGGAGCAACTGGTCCAGGAACCGATAAGAGGGGGAGCTATTTTAGATTTGGTCTTTAGTGGAATGCAAGGCATAGTACAGGTGTTAACTGTGTTGGATCCGCTGAGAAACATGATCAAATATGAGCTAATACTGATGTTGCAAAAGAAATCTACTGTAGAGGCATTTAATTTTCGAAAGGGTATGATAAAATTAGGAAAATGGTTACAAAGAAGCTAAAATGATCAGTTGCAAAGATTAGGACTGTAAACCATTGGAACCATTGGATGATCAAGGTGCAAAACGGACACTCAGGCAGGATAAGGCCATAGCGGAGAGACTGAATGAATTCTTTGCTTCGCTCTTTACGGAAGAAGATATAAGAAATCTACCTGAACCGAAAATGATATCCAAGGGTGATGATACAGAGGAACTGAAAGATATCTCGGTGAATCTGGAAGATATACTAAGCCAAATCGCCAAGCTAAAAATTGATAAATCACCTGGACCGGATGATATACATCCCAAGGTACTAAAAGAACTGAAACATAAAATTACCGACCTGCTGCTAATGATCTGTAACCTGTCACTAAAATTGTCTTTATTACCCGCAGATTGGAGGGTGGCCAATGTTATGCCAATTTTTAAAAAGGTTTCAAGGGGAGATCCAGGAAATTGCAGACAGGTAAGCCTGACTTCAGTACTGGGCAAAATGATGGAAACAATTATAAAAAATAAATTGTGGAACATGTAGACAAACATGATTTAATGAGAAAGAGTTAGCATGGGTTCAGCTGAGGGAGATCTTGCCTCACCAATTTGTTTGACTTCTTTAAAGGTGTGGTTAAAGGTGAGCCAGTTGTTGTAGTGTATCTAGATTTTCAGAAAGCTTTTGACAAAGTTCCTCATGAGAGGCTCCTGAGAAAATTAAAGAGTAGTGGGATAGGTGGCAAACTTTAGTTGTGGATTAGGAATTGGTTATCAGATAGAAAACAGAGGGTAGGGTTAAATGGTCATTTTTCTCAATGGAGGAGAGTAAATAGTGGAGTGCCGCAGGGGTCTGTACTGGGACTGGTGCTATTTAACTTATTTATAAATGATCTGGAAACTGGGTGATTAAATTTGAAGATGACACTAAACTGCTCAGTTTTTATAAATACTTGGTGCCTAGATGCAGCAAGGACCCATGTAAGTTACAATATGCTCCAACCATGTGAACTCCTCCATCGCATTTATACTCAGTGCCACTTAGGCATGCCCTTACAGAATAGTGCATAGTTGCATTGTTTTCACTTACCTGTTTGTGGCCTTGGGCAAGTCAATTAATCCTCCATTGCCTCAGGTACAAACTTAGGGCCCCTTTTACAAAGCCACAGTAGCGAGTCCCGGCGTAGCAAATGTGATGCAGCATATAGGAATTGAATGGGCTGCATTGCATTCGCCACATGGGAATTTCTACTGCGGCTTTGTAAAATGGGACCTTAGATTGTAAGCTCCCTCGGGACAAGGAAATATTTACTGTACCTGAATATAACTCGCCTTGAACAACCAACCACTGGAAAGGAGCGAGCTTAATACTGCACATATCAATGTACACTTACCTGTGAAAATGGTAGTATTCTATATGTTTATGCGTGCAAGTGGTGTGTAAATGCAGACACCCAGTTATAGAATTACCCTTTTTATTTCCTGTTGACTTATTAGAGGTATGTCTTCTGTTGTAAGTTCTTGGTTTTGATTGTTGTTTGGGACATTTTTACGTCTTAAAAGTGGATTTTTTGTTTTGTTTTGTTTGTTTTACCACATAATTTTTAAAACCAGTTTAGTTGCCAGTATCCCACCTGAGTAAACATAATCAACATACAACAGTGGTGACCTTTTCTTTGTCATCCCAAGCCTTCTTCCACTTTTTTTTTGGTTAGTCACCCTCTGAACTGTTTTAGTAGTTTATATTTGAGCACTAGACATTTTTACGACCTATTGTTATTTTTTATATAATAGTTATTAGAATTCTGAATGCTGGGAATGTAGCAGTGATAGACTGGAACAAGGTCAATTATATAATGCCGACAAAATAATAACAAGGCTGTTCTCTGTATTCCTTAGAAAATTATCAGTTGTATCACAAAATCTGTGAATTGTTACCATTATAGAGTTCAGTAGGTGGAGGGTGAGATTATTTTTACAAGTTGGTGAAAAGTCATTAACAATTCAGTAGAAGTTACTTCCTTGCCTGAATGGCATTAGTTGATCTTTTTACAATATCATTTAGATGCTTTATTTTATTTCATTTTAGTAATGGAGCCATTCTACTGTATAATATTATATTGCTAGTTGAAAGGCCAATCATTGAATGGCAGGAAATCTAGTTGAAGGGATCCACCATACTTAATGTGACCATTTATTTTTTTCATCAAAACGGGACATCTATTAATATTCAGTCCTGCCCCCCAATCCCGCCCTAGCCCCACCCCCAGCCCCATCCTAGCCACGCCCCCAATTTCTTCCATTCATTTTCTTGTACACACAATATCTTATTAATTCATAATGGTAAACATAAAATATAAAAAAAACCACAATGCACACTGTACGCAGAGAAAATATTAATTATCATTTACGAGTTTCAGGGTTTTTTCAAAGATGTCAAGGCAGATTACTTTAAAATATGCAATGTCACCTCAGTAACTATAGAAAAATAGACAAATATAGTGCAAAATATAGACAGCAGATATAAATTCTCAAAACAAACACATTTTGATCACTAAATTGATAATAAAATCATTTTTCCTACCTTTGTTGTCTGGTGATTTCATGAGTCTCTGGTTGCACTTCCTTCTGACTGTGCATCCAATCTTTCTTTCTTTTGCATTCAACATTTTTTTCAGAATCTAGCCCCATCCCCTTTGGGTCCAGGTCTCTCTCTCTTTTCCCTCTGTTACCCTCCCCAGATTCAGTGTCAGTTCTCCTTTCTACCTTTGTTCCAGGTCTCCCTCTCTCTCCCCCTCTGTTGAACCTCCCAAAGTCCTGCATCTGCCTCCTGTCTTTCCACTTTCGTCAAAGCCTTTTTCTCTGTAGTCTTTCTAATGTGCTTACAACCCCCCCTTTCTCTACCTCTTTCTCTCTTTCTTTCTTTCCTTCCTCCCTCCCAGCAGATTTTAGCATATTTCTCTCCTCCTTTTTTCCCCACGGATCTAGTATCTGTCTCCTTCCTCTTTTCCTCCTCCCAGGTCTGGTATCTGTCTCCTCTCCTTCTCCCCTGCTCTGGTATCTCTCTCTCCGCTCCCTTCTTCCTGTTCTTCCCTGGTCTTCCTTCTCAATTTATTTTCTGCCTCTCTCTAAATTCTTTTTTACTATTCAGTCCTCAATTTCCCTCTTTCACTGTGTCTACCTATAGATTGCCACCTCTTTCCCTCACCCCTTCCAGTAACTAACTCTATCCTCTTCCCTCAATCCTGAATGTGCCCTTTTTTCTTTCTCCTCCCCACTTCCTTCCAGTGTCTGCTCCCCCTGTCCCTCACACTTCCATTCAGCGGCTGTCCCTCCTCTCCCCCACACTTCCATTCAGTGTCTGTTTCCCTCTCTCTATCCCTTCCATCTACTGTTCACTCTCTATCTCGCCCCTTCAATTCACTGCCCTCTGTGCTCTTTCCATCCAGTGTCCACCCTCTCTCTCTTTCTCTCTCTTCTATATGGCATCTTTCCTCTTTCTATGCTCCTTCCATAAACTATCTATCCCCTGCCCCTTTTCTCCTTTGTACATGATTGATTTCAGCTCTGTCACCTCTCTGTTTTTCTCTCTCTGTCACCACCCCCTCCCCTAGGCTCTGGCATCTCTCTCTTCTCCTTTCTTTCCTTCCCCCATGATCTGGCATCATCCCTTCCCTGATTCCTGGCATCTCACCCTCCCCCTCCATGCTCTGACATCTCTTCCTTCCTTTTCCCTTGGTCTGGCATACCTTCCTCCTTCCCTCCAAACCCTGGCATTTCATTTCATTCCCTCCCTCATCTTCCTTCAACACTCTCCCCAAATCTCTCCCCCTCTGCTCCCTTTCCTCCTTGTCACCCAAGGCCTGGTGTCCTGAACTTCATCGGGCAGCAGCAGCATTCACAATTCACTGCTGTTGCCGGCTTCAGGCCTTCCTCTCTGTCGGGTCCTGTCTTCATGAAAACAGGAAGTAGGCAGGATCCGGCAGAGAGCAAGGCCTGAAGCCGGCAACAGCAGAGAATTGTAAACGCTGCTGCTGCCTGAAGAAGGTAATGGAGCACAGAGGCAAACCGCTTCTCCCTCCCGACCCTCCCAGTGAGTTGACAACCTCCCTCCAGTAGCGTCGGCAACCGCAGCAAGCTAAACAGGCTGCTTCGCGGCTTTCTCCTGCCCGCAAATCCCTCTGCCATGTCGCCGATTACATCATCGGTGACGCTTCGCCGGCAGGAGAAAGCCGCGAAGCAGCCTGTTTAGCTTGCTGCGGCTGCCGACGCTATTGGAAGGATGTTGTCAACTTTCTGGGAGGGTCGGGAGGGAGAGATAGGAGGGTCAGTAGGGCCTGAGTCCAGGCTGCGATCCCCTGTCCCGTTGTCCCCACTCACAGCTTTGGACGCCGTCTCTGAAAACGGGACATTTCGGGCATCCCGAAGCTGTGAGTGGGGACAACGGGACAGGGGGTGAAAAAGGGACTATCCCGTTCAAAACGGGACGTATGGTCACCTTAACCATACTCCTTTTCCTGTATACCCTCTCCCTGTGCCCTATGTACCTTAATTGGTGGAAGCATATTGAACCCTTACCTTAGTATTTTGTGTGAACAGGGCCAGCTCAAAGGATTGTGGTACCCAAAGCCAAAGTTTGCTTTGGCAACCCCCTCTCCCACATTGGCACCTCCTTCCATATTGGTTTCTTTCTAGCCAGTCAGACATTTTATATAACGTCAAGTTATTGCAGAGGTGATGGGGCAGGATTGATTCCTATTTGCTTTTTCACTAGTGGCTCCCTTCTTCAAAATGCCACTGTTGGAGGGCTCAAGCTGTCATATAAATGAAAAAAAAAAAGCTTGAACCCTCAATGGTAGTACTTATTCAAATCACTAAATTCAAAATATTCTTTTACCTTTATTTTCTGACATTTTTATTTTTTCTATCAACCTGGTCTTAAGTGTCTAGTTTCTGCTTTTCTCTATTTTCCAGGGTCTCCGACCCATTTGATACTTCTTTTCTTACCTCATGTCTTCTTCACTTCCTCTCCTACATCCATTTTGGACATTGACCTTTACCTCTCTGCTTGCTTCCATTAAGATCTCACTTCTCCTGCATAGATCTGTTCCTCAATCTCCTTCCTTTTTTACTGTTTATGGCTTTTCATTCATTCCCTCACCATTCTCTTTCTCTCTCTCTCTCTCTCTCTTCTTTCATTAACTTCTCCCACCCCATGTCCAGCATCTCTCCCCGTTTCCCACCTCACTCTCCTCTATCTAGCTTTTTTAAAGTTTTATTTGAAATTTGATAGATCGCTTAGTCAAACTTCTAAGCGATGAACATAAATAAAATTTACAACATTCAAAAGGTACAATATATCAAACGTACAATGGACCTACAGGAATTACTGTGCCAAAGGGGAAGAATGGTAAGAAATACAATATTAGATAGAACAGTAATTAGGAAAATAAAGAGATTAGCATAAGGAATAAAGAGGAAGTAGGAGAAAAGCAAGGAATAGTAATTCTTCATTAAAAACTCTCTTCCTCTATCTAGTGTTTCCATCTCTCCCTACTCCCCTATGCCCCGCATCTCCATCTCTCCCTGTCTCTTTCTATATCCCTTTCTTGATTTTGCATCTCCCTCTCTTTCCTCTCCCTGTGTACAGTCTCTCTCTCTCTCTTTCTCGCTTCCATGTCTAGCATCTATTTCTCTCTCTCTCTGCCTTATGTCAAGCATCTGCCCTTCATCTCTCTATGCCACTCAACATTATGTGGATTGCTACCATTGCCATCTCTAAAGGTGTTTACAAGTTGGCTGGGAGACGTAGGGGGATTGAGAAAGAAAGGTGCTTCTAGAATGCAGACATGGGGTTTGAAAAAGAGGAGATGCTGGACCAGGGGCGAGGTTAAGACAGAGATGAGATATGCTGGACATCTGGGGGTGGGGGTGGTGTGGATGCTACTGCTAGCAGGATGTTGACGGTTGCAGAGGTGACCAGTGAGTCAGACTTTTTGCTGAATCAATGCGTCACCTGGCTTATGCCTTGAACCAGCATGTTGGGGTGCGGTAGAATGTGATTAGAACAGAGTATTAGAGGCATTTTCAAAACACTAAGGGCTCCTTTTACTAAGCTGCGCTAGCGGTTTTAGCGCACACTACATGCTAACGCCTCCATAGAGCTGGTGTTAGTATTTTCCACGTACCGTGGGTGTTAGCGCGCACTAATCTTTAGTGCGCGCTAAAAACGCTAGTGCAGCTTAGTAAAAGGAGCCCTAAGATGTCAGAAAAAACGGCATAAAGCAGCATTTGGATGTTTTTCAAAGTCATCTTTCTAGACATCTTGCTAAACTTCTTAGTTGCACTTTGTCCAAAGTTCAAGGGAGCATGTTCTGGATGGAATTTGGGCGGGCTTAGCACATGGATGTCTTGCTGTGATAATCAAACATTCCCCAAGATGTCCAGGATGGAACTTAGATGTCCAGAGCTAGACCTGTTTTAAAATTGTCAGAGTGCTAAAAAGGAACCCAAACTGACCAGATTGAAGAAACTATGTAATGACCCTCCTGCACTTCCTCAGAGGTCACTGACCCCCCTCCCACCCCACAAAGATCTGAATGAAACAGTACATACTTCTTTCTAGAACAGCAGCACCTGGTATGGGAAAGCCTAATAGAGCACCACGCAGATAACTTAAGAAGCCTGGTAGGTGGGTTAGTGAATCATAGAAAGGAGGATCCATAAACCACTACATTTGAGGTGCAAAGTGTAAGCCCATCAAAACCATACTATACTGCTATATAGGTACCACCTGCAGCCATAAGGGTTATTGGGATGGTAGAGAGGTGGATATAGTAGGTTTGGGGGGAGTTTGGGAAGGCTCACCATAAATGATAAGGGGATTATGGTGAGATCTACATCTGGCAACCTTTATGTGGCATTCACAGCAGTACCCTCTAAGGTGCCCTGTTGGCATGTCTGAATGGCCAGTCCATTACAATGCTGGTCCCTCCTATGTCCAAATGGTCTGAATCTAGACATTTTGAACTTGGACTTTTTGTGGTCAAAAATGTTGAATAAATGAGTTTTGAGTAGTTTTCTGAAGTCGAGGTAGGTGGGGGCCTCGAGCACAATTTGGGCTAGCCATGGGTTCTGTTTGGCCACCTGGAAGGTGAAGGTTTTGTCGAAGAACCTTTTGAGGTGAAGGTTTTAGGGAGGGGAAGGTGAATAGATTGATTCTGCGGGAGTTCTTATTGTTGCAATTCAGGTTGAAGTGTGGGTTGAGGTAGCTCGGAGATAAACCAAATACAGTTTTGTAGCAGAAGCATGCAAACTTGAATAGGACTCTAGATTCAAATGGTAGCCAATGTAGTTTGTGATAGAAAGGGGTGATGTGTTCCCATTTGTTCAAGCCAAATATAAGGCGGACGATGGTGTTCTGATCAGTTTCAGTTGCCTGATGGTTTTCTTCATGGAGCCCAAGTAAATGATATTGCAGTAGTCTAGGATGCTGAGAATGGAGGATTGTACTAACAGGCGGAATGAGGTGTTGTTGAAGTATTTTTTATGGTGCGGAATTTCCAGAGCACTGAGATGCATTTCCTGACTGTAATATCAGTATGTTTTTCTAGGGATAGATGTTTGTCTAGGGTGACTCCCAATACTTTTAGGGTTTGTTCGAGGGGGAATAAACCCTAAAAGTTCCTTTCACTTGAATTGTGGTGTCTTTGATTTTGTCGTTGGGGGTAGCTAGGAAAAATTTGGTTTTGTCAGGGTTTAATTTTAGTCTGTAGGATAGCATCCAGAGTTCTATCTGAGTAAGTGAGCTTGAAAGAGAGGTGAGCAACTCTGGTGTGAAACTGGTTAGTGGGATGTCTACTGTAATGTCATCTACGTAGATGAAGAATTTGAGCTTGAGGCTTTGCAGGAGGTTTCCCAGGGAGGCGAGGTAGATGTTAAACAGGGTGGGGGAGAGGGGGGAGCCCTGCGGAACACCACAGGAATTGTCCCAGCTATATGAGAAAGAGTCGTTCTTGAATACCCTGTAAGATCTATTTCTTAGGAACCTGTGGAACCAATTGAGGACCTAGCCAGAGATACCGATGTAGGCAAGGCAGTCTAGGAGGATGGAGTGGTCGACAAGGTCGAATGCACTGCTCAGGTCAAGTTGCAAGATCAGGGCACTAGTGCCTGGCTGAAGAGTGAGTGCAGGTGGTCGAGTAGAGAGGCCATAATGGTTTCGGTGCTGTGGTCCAGGCGGAAGCCTGATTGGTTATCGTTTAAGATATTGAATTTTTCTAGATATGTGGTAAGTTCGGCATTTACCACCCCTTCTGCTATTTTGGTGAACAGCAGGATGCTCGCGACAGGTCTGTAGTTAGACGGGGCATTGAGTGGTTCTTTTGTGTTTTTTATAATAGGAGTTATCAAAATATGGCCTTGTTCTGCCGGGAAATTTCCTGTGGATAGTAAAAAGTTTACCCATGCCAACATATTGGCTTTGAAGTGAGTCGGTGCGATTTTCATGATGTTTGGGAGGCAGGTGTCCAGTCTGCAGAAGGAGTTGGTATATTTATTGTAATATTTGCTGAAGGTTTACCAGTAGATGGTTGTGAAGTGGTTCCAGCTTAGGTTCGTTCTGGACCCAGAGTCAGGTTTAGATGTGTCGGTGTCTGTGAGAATAGGAAAGTACTCGTGGGGATTAGCCGAGGCTGTTATCGATGATCTTAGTTTTTGCATTTTGGAGTTAAAGAAATCTGCTAGGGTGTTGGCGGATAATGTGGGTTCTTCATAGTTGTCAATGAGTGTCTCAAGGTTGTTGAGATCGTTGACCAATTTAAAAAGATTTCTACTGTTAGTAGAGACGTTTCCAATTTTGTGGGCATAGAAGTTTTTTCGTTTTTCCTTTTGTAGTTTTTGAGTTTTAGTCTCCAGGCAACTTTGTGCTCCTGAGTACCGGATTTAATCCATAGTTTTTCTGATTTTCTTAGGTCCCTTTTTATTAGTAGCAGCTCTGAGTCAAACCAGCCCTCTAGGTTTGTAGTTTGATTTTAAGAGGGCTATTTCATCTAGAATGTTAGTGCTGTCTTTAATCCAGGAGGTCATGAGTTGATCCGTATCTTCATTTTGTTTTGTGATAGTCTCATAATGGGACCAGAATTCTACAGGGTCAATCTTCCTTCTAGTAGTGTGAGTTTTAGTGATTCTTGTTTTGTTGTTTTTGTAAGTGCTGTTGGCAGTCAATGAAAAAGTTACAGAGTCTAAGATCGGACCATAGGGAGTCTGTCCAGTTATCATGTTTCCAATAGAATTTGGGGTGGGTTGGCGTATAGGCAGAGAATGTCACCAGGTCTAGCTGATGGCCTCTTTGGTGGGTTTTGACCGGAGGGGGTTTAAAGTAATCGAGTTGGGAGATAAGTGACCAAAAGTCAGATGTTTTTGGTTGGTCTGTTTGCTCTAGGTGAATGTTGATATCCCCACATAATAGGTTGTAAGGGCTTGCTAATGAGTTAGTCAGTAGGAATTCAGCAAAGTCCTCTTTGGCTAGGTTCCATTTTTTGGGTGGGACATAGAATAAAGTGATAGTAAGGGAGGAGGCTAGGGACTTTGAAGTTAGTGAGATAGATAATATTTCTAAGTTGGGGGAGGATTTGGAGCTCAGTACAGTGCAATTTAGGTGGTCTCTAAATATTATTGCTAATCCTCCTCCCCTTCCCCAGGTTCTGGCAAAGGATAGAATCTTGAAACCTGGGGGAAGGCAGTCTTTGATAATTATATAATTGTCTGATAGCAACCAGGTTTCTGTAAGTAGAACAAGGTCTGGGTTAGATTCATTCAGCCAATCTTTGATCAGTATGGATTTGTTCCTCATCGGTCTTATGTTCAGGTAGTAGCCTTGTAGGTTCTGGTAGTTGGTGTGGTCAGTTGGAAAGTTATGGGAGTAGGCTAGATTTTTTAATGATCGTTGTTTATTAGTACGAGGCTTGGTAGATCTGTGGGGGGGAGGTGGAGGGATTGGGGGTGGCCCTGTTGCTGGATGATCATATGGAGTATGGGGTCTGAATGTAGATTGTTTGGGGTTTACCGTGCGGTATATGGTGTAGTGAACTGGGATAGGGGCCGAGTATAGAGAGTCGACTGTGCAGATTCTGATGCTGATTAGATAGAGTAAGAACAGTGATGTACATTGATGAAAGTTAGGCCGGGCCATGGTACAGGGTCTGGCTAAACAACACGCGGCTGGCTATACAAAGATATGATCGTCCAAACCGTTAAATTGTCCATCTTTATACCACATTTCCGTCCAACTTTTCATCCAAGTCAAAAACATCTAGAACAAGCCCTGTTGGACGTGGGAGGGGTCTGCAAAGCGATGGACTGAACACCCAGACATGGCACCTAAATAGTGGGGTACCTTACAGGGCACTGCTATGAACTTCACAAAAGGATGCCATGTCATCATCTCACTACAGCTCCATTATAAGTCATGATGAGCCCCCCAAACCACCTCCAGAATCCTCTAGACCCACTTATCTACCACTCCAATAGCCCTTATGGCTGCAGGAGCCACTTATATGCCAGTACAAAAGGGTTTTGGGAGTGTATAGGGGAATGCACATGTTTCAATATCAGTGCAGTGATTACATGGGCTTATGGGCATAGGTCCTCCTCTCCATGGGTCCCTAACCCACCCCCAAGACCCCCTCTGTGCATCACGACTAGGCTTTCCTATGCCAGGCTGCTAGGTGATGATGTTCTGGAAGCACAATTTTCAAGTTGTGATTAATATTTTTATGGGGGTGGGGTGGGGGATCAGTGATCACTGGGGTAGTGTGTGGAGGTCTGTATTATGTGTTTGCAGTGCTTATCTGGTCACTTTAGGTGGGTTTTTGTGATTTAGACCATGTTTTAAATGGTCTAAGTCACAACGTCCAAGTTCCGTCGATCCTGTGCAGTATAACGTTCGGTTATACATGCAGTATGACTAAGTCTAAGCCTGCCCACATCCCGCCCAAATCCCGCCCTCGACACTCCTTCTGAAATGCCCCGTTTAACTATGGTTGTTCAGCGGCACTATGAAGGCCTAGGTCATTTAGAAATACATCCAAAACCCAGTTTTATTATCGGCACATGGTTGTATTTTGACAATGTTCGTCCAAGTGCCGACTTAGGCCGGTTTTTGGATGATTTTCTCTTTCGATTATGAGCCCCATAGTTCTTAACTGTCTTCATCTAAAAAAAAAAAAATTATTTGTTAAAGCGGAAATTTGAAACTCAAAAGTAAGCTTAGAATCTTTTGTACTTAAAACTTTAGACTTTTCTTCGATCTTCAAATGTAAATACTGAATTTCAACAATTATCTGTCAGACCAAACCATACTACTTTGGATGAACTAATGGGTGAACTACTTAAGTTTTGAGTTTATTTAATTTTTAAAAAGTTGTTTTGAGCCCATAAATCTATCGTAAATCATATCCAGAGTATCATTAAATTTTTCCAAAGCAGGTCATAGCAAAAAGATGCCATCTGCATATGAAAATATTGAGGTATCCAGGTGAAATAAGTCTGTTCCCAGAAATCTCAGATAAATATTAAATAGTGAATGCGAAAGGGGAGAACCCTGGGGAACTCTGCAAATTGAATGTCATGAATCTGAGATGTCATTGCCTTTTTCAATTATGTTCTTTTCCTCAAGAATCCTTCAAACCAATTCAATACATTACCATAGATGCCCATTTCACTCATTCTAATCAACATTTGAGAATGATCCGTTGCATCAGATGCAGCAGATATATCAAACTGCAAGAGAATAGATTGTTTCCCCCTACTTAAAAGAAAACTAATCTAATTGGTAATAGCAAAAGAAGGGGTGGAGTACCCTAATGCAGTGGTCCCCAACCCCTGGTCTGCGGCCCACAAGTGGGCCGCAGCCGTCTGACAGCTGGGCCGCTAGAGAACTGCCAGCAACGGGGACTCACTCAGTCAAGGGCTACAGCAAAATGCTTGTCCCCTCCACTGAGGACAGAATGCTAGGATTGGTCCAGCATGTCTTTTCCCTTCTCTTCTTGATGGTCCGATGTTGTCCACACTTTCCATCACCCTGAAATACTGCCAGCCTTGGCAGTGATTCAGTAATGTTGCCTGCAGCTCCACTTCCTGTTTCCGCCCGGGCGGACCGCGGCAGATGGAAAGCAGGAAGGGGAGCTGAGGGCAATGTTATTGAATTACTACCGAGGCTGGCAGTTTTTCAGCGTGACGGAAGGTGAGGGAGACCAGGGCAGGATTAATTATTCGAGGGCCCCTAGGCACCCAAGTATGCTGGGCACCCCTGGCCCTGCCCCGCCCCTACCCCACCCTTGCCCTGCCCCCTACCCCGTCCATGCCCTGCCCCTGTCCTGTCCTCACCCCGTCCATGCCCCGCCCCTGTCCCGCCCCCATTTCTCTGTTTTCTTATTTATTTCTTTATTTCCCCTTGTATTTCTTTTTTTTTTTTTTTATTCAAAACAAAGATTAGCATACTAGTGCACAGTTTTTCTTCTATGCAACCCCCCAAACATCTCTGAACAAATCCCCCTTCCTTCCCACCTACTTACCCAGGACTTTAACTCTGAACCCTTTCCATGCATATATAAAAGTGTTCAAATATTTGTAAAGCAGTAATACTATCCGAAATATTAATAACCAAGTTTTCCAACGCCTCTCAACTGCCTCACTCTACATCAACCAACTGTAACCCTTATATTCAAAGAAGCGTGGGATGAACACAGAGGATCTAGAATCAGAAAATAATATTAAATATTGAACTAAGGCCAGTACTGGGCAGATTTGCACGGTCTGTATATGGCAGTTTGGGGGAGGATGGGCTGGAGAGGCCTTCAATGGCTGGGAGTGTGTAGATGGGCTGCAGTAGATTTTGACGGAGATTTCGGCAGTTGGAACCCAAGCACAGTACCGGGTAGAGCTTTGGATTCTTGCCCAGATATAGCAAAAAAGAAAAAATTTAAAAAAAATTTAAATTGAATCAGGTTGGCCAGACTGAATGGCCCATTCGGGTCGTCATCTGCCGTCATCTATTATGTTACTATGTATAAACAACCAAATCTGTAACTCCTCTAGCACGTTCCACTCCATGTATGTTAACTTGCAACGAAACAACAAGGCAAGCAGTCCACCAAAGAATCCAACTTGAAACAAAAGAAGATTGGCAGAAAAATAAGGAGATTCAAATCAGGTTAATTCAAGGTGCTCCCAAGAACCATACATGATGCATTTCGCCAAACAAGGCTAGTCAACGCTAACAAAAAAAAACATGTCTTTCATATAAACAGAACACAGAAAACACCTTTGCCTAGTATGGAATATGTAATCACAAACTAATCTCTCCCCCTTTTACAAAACTGTAGTATGGTTTTTAGCCACGGCCAGCGCTAAAAAATGCTCTACAGTTTTGTAAAAGGGGGGATAAAATATAAATACGTAGACAAAGGTTAAATAAAACCACCAAGAAGCTGGACTCTGCATACAATGCAACACCAAAGAAACAGCGATGTCCCCTTAAGCAAACAGCGATGTCCCCTAAAACAACAGCGATGTCTCTAAAGCAAAAAAATAAATAAATAGAAATTTGTTTTCTACTTTTGTCTTCTCTGGTTTCTGCTCTCCTCATCTTCTTTTCATCTTCTGTCCTGTGCCTCTTCCAGAAATTGTCTGCCAACTTTCATCTCTTCTTCCCCCCCCCCCATTGGTGTAGCATCCATCATCTTCTCTTCCCTTCTCCAATAGTCTGGCATCTCTCTCCTCTCCTTCCCTCTCCCACATCCCCACGGTAGGGCATTTCACTCTCTTCTCTCCCTTTCTCCCACTTCCATCAGCACCTGCCCCTTTCTCTCCCTTCAACCCAATTCCATCCAGTATCCTTTCCCTTATATATTTCCCTTTCCCCTGCACACCAATTCCATCAGCCCCTTTCTCTCCTTCCACCACCCTGTCCCTTTCTCTTCCTCCACCATACCACCCTGCTCCCTTTCTCTCCCTCCACCACCCTTCCATCCTCCTTTCTCTCTCCCCCACGGCAACGCCTCTCCCCCGCATCAACAGCATCGCCCCCCCTGCAACGGCAACGGCCGCCCCGCAGCAATGGCCCCCCTGCAGCAATGGCAACGTCCCCCCCCCCCGCAGTAATGGCAACAGGCCTCCCCGCAGTAACGGCAATGGGCCCTCCCCGCCAGCAGCAACAGCAACACCAAAGCAGCTGAATGTGTTACTGGAAAGTCCTGCGATGACTGCTTCTGCCGGTCCAGCCCACTACGAAGTCACTTCTTCCAGAGCAAGTAAGTGACATTGGAGGGGGCTGGACCGGCAGAAGCAGTCATCGCGGGACCTTCCAGTAACACATCCGGCCACATTGCCGTTGCTGTGGGCGGGTTGTCCATTGCCGTTATTGCGTGGGGGGCCCATTGCCGTTACTGCGTGGGGGGTCCCGTTGCTGTTACTGCCGGGGGGGGAGCCGTTGCCATTGAAAAATAGCAAGGTGAGTCGCCCTCCTTCACCGGGCCCCCCTCACACTTTTGGGCCCTAGGCACGTGCCTAGTTGGCCTAGTGATTAATCCGGCACTGAAGGCGACATCGGACCAGTGTGGAGAGAAGGGTCAGAACATGCTGGGCTGAGGAGGAAGCCTCCTGGACTAATTGAGTTTTTTTAAAGTACAAAGAGGGGTATAAATTAAGAAGTGCCAGATTGGGGGGAAAACTTATGAAGCCAGAAACAGAGGACAGCGAGAGAGAGAGAGAAATGGTGGGCAATGATCTAAAGGGAAAGAAATTGGACCTGGGGTGGTGTGGAGGAAGAGGGAAAGAGATACTTGGAAGTGAGAACTGTTGGAAAATAAAGGGAGAAATGGTGGACCTGGGGGAGGAAGGCAGGCAGGCAGTGGGAGAGATGGGATGGGGGGCAGAGAAATGGAGAGATGTTGGATCTAGGGAGGAAGGGAGATGTTAGGCCTGGATGTGTTCAGCATCAAGGTAGGAGGGAAGAAGAACAACAACAGAAAAGAGCGGTAGCAAAATGTTGGATCATGGGGAGAAAGGAAGAGAGATGGACCCATGGGAGGGCAGGAAAGAAGAGAGGTGGGGATGCTAGGGGATGGAGAGAAAGGGAAAGGGAGATATAGCCTGACCAGTAGAGAGACGGAGGGGGGATCTGAAAGTGGTGAGCCATGTGGATGAGGTCAAAAGGGAGATGACTAGTGAGAGAACAGTGAGTACAGTGGTAGAACCGTGGTAATGAGGTAGAAGGAAATAGGAGGCTAGGAAAGGAGTGAAATGGGAGAGCTAGGGACTGAAAGAAGATGGAGAATTGAGAGGTAGCTGAAAATTTAAGAAGAAGGGTGAGAGGGCAAGATTTGAGTGGACAGAGGCAAAAAAGCTGAAAGGAAAAAAAATCAATACGTTGGAGACAAGCATAAGGAAGGAATGGAACAGTAGAGAAAAAATGGACAGCAGACACTGGAAAGAGAACTGGTAGAAGATAGACAAAAAGCAGTAAGAGAAACCAGGACCAAGATGATGGAAAAACAAACTGACCAGACAACAAAGGGTGGAAAGAAAATTTTTATTTTCTATTTTGTGATTACAATATGTCAGATTTGAAATGTGTATCCTGCCAGAGCTGGTGTTAGACAGCAAGCGTGAACTAGGACCTCAAAGAGAGATGAAAAGCCTTTTTTATTTATTTTGTTAATGTATATTGTGTATAAAACTGCCCTACGAATCCACCCCAAATCCCCCGCCCCCTTACCGGTCTCTGGAAAAATTTGTTTCTATAAAAGCGGTCCTTGGTGTCAAAAAGGTTGGGGACTACTGCCCTAATGGACAGAGCAGCGGGCTGAGAAACAGAAATCCAGGTTCAAATCTCACAGAGACTCCCTGCGGCCTTGAGCAGGACACTTAACCTTCCTTGCCTCAGGAGAAAGCAATGGCAAATCACTCCTGTATTATGTTAAGAAACCACCAGGGGGTGGGGGGGAATAGCAAAAGACCTTCTTATAGGCTCTCTCTATTTTAAAAAAATCATTATAATTCTTTAAAAGTTGCAGTCTTCAAACTGACTCCCTGTGAAGTTAGTTCCATTGCTATTAGTGCCTTTATGCACAGAGTTGAGAAATTAAAGCTCTTTTGTGGTCACAACTCTCAGTATGCAAAGGTTTATGTATTTACAAAAAATATTTAATAGTCATTGTGTTAAAAAAAGAAATATGCTTTACTTTCTGAAGAAGAAACTGCAAAAAAGGCAGGATAGTCTAAAGGTTCATAAAGGGGCCGCTCAGGGACAAAACTGTACGCCCCACGCGAAACCGCGTGATACTGAAAGGGACAATGTCCTAAGTTAGGTGCCCTCAGTGTGAACGAGCAGCGATGGGAGACAAGCTCCAACGCTTCACAGATCAGGTAGTGGTAATGTAACACCACCCGTACACCATCACTGGGCACCCAATGTGTACAATAAATCAAAGTGCAAAATCTCACAAATCAAATAAATAAATAACCTGAAGTGAATAACTGGTGAAACCACTGAGCGGCCCTAAAGTGAACCAAGTCAGCCGACCCCCCCCCCCCAGCAAAAATCAAAAGTACAAAAAATTACAAACTTAACTGAATGAAGAAGACATCTCAAAAGCGCAAAAGTAAAAGCGCTAAAGCAAGCCGGGTTCTACCATCCTGGTTTCGGGGACGAACCCTTCTTCAGGAACCCATGATAGAAAAATGGGAATCAGAGTCAGCTGGAAAGAGGATGGACTGGCACCGTTACTATTTAACTTATTTATAAATGATCTGGAAATCGGAACAACAAGTGAGGTGATTAAATTTGCAGATGACACTAAACTGTTCAAAGTTGTTAAAACACATGCAGATTGTGAAAAATTGCAGGCATACCTTAGGAAATTGGAAGACTGGACATCCAAATGGCAGATGAAATTTAATGTGGACAAATGCAAAGTGAGGCACATTGGGAAGAATAACCCGAATCACAGTTACCAGATGCTAGAGTCCACCTTGGGGGTTAGTGCCCAAGAAAAAGATCTGGGTGTCATTGTAGACAATACAATGAAACCTTCCACCCAATGTGCAGCGGCAGCCAAAAAAGCAATCAAGATGCTAGGAATTATTAAAAAAAGGAATGGTTATATAATGCCTCTGTATTGCTCCATGGTGCAACCTCACCTGGAACACTGCATTCAATTCTGGTCTCCTTAGCTCAAGAAAGATATAGTGGAACTAGAAAAGGTTCAAAGAAGAGCAACCAAGATGATAAAGGAGATGGAACTCCTCTCATATGAGGAAAGACTAAAAAGGTTAGGGCTCTTCAGCTTAGAGAAGAGAACTGAGGGGAGATATGATTAAAGTCTACAAAATTCTGAGTGGAGTAGAATGGTTACAAGTGGATCGATTTTTTTCATGTCGTCAAAAATTACAAAGACTAGGGGACACTCTATGAAGTTACAGAGTAATACTTTTTTAAAACCAATGGGAGGAAATATTTTTTCACTCATAGAACAGTTATGCTCTGGAACGTGTTGTCAGAGGTTGTGGTAAGAGCGGAGTAGTGTAGCAGGTTTTAAGAAAGGATTGGACAATTTCCTGGAGGAAAAGTCCATAGTCTGTCATAGAGAAAGACTTGGGGGAAGCCACAGCTTGCCCTGGATCGGTAGCATGAAATATTGCTATTCTTTGGTTTTTTGCTAGGTACTAGTTACCTAGATTGGCCACCATGAGGATGGGCTACTGGGCTTGATGGACCATTGGTCTGACCCAGTTCTCATAAACGGCATACATTGAATTAAAAAGCTTTTATAAATTAGGGACTGAGTGTACAAATAAACCCATATATGTTATACCTTCTAGAACAGCTGAAGTAGAAAATGTGTATCAGAAAAATTACTTGCTAAAATTACTTAAGCATTTTTTAAATATGTCTGAGAGAAAAAAAAAAGACTACAAAAAAATGAAATGACAAAGAGACAAAGTCAAAGAAAATGTTCTATTTGTATTATGAAGACATTGGGTTTGTTTGTTTTTTTGGCACCTTATTTTTCATGTGCATAAAGAGAATGCACAGTACATCAGGGTGAGATAAAGATCAATGCTGAATGTATTAGCTGGCACTGGTCAGGCTCAGTTTAATAAGAAAAGAATTGATCCATTAAGCTAAACCTAATTCTTGGCCAAAACAGTTGAAATCACTTTTTCATATTGCTAGCTTCATAAAAACCTATAATATGTGGAAGAAACAACTCTGGGCTAGACTTCATAGGATTAAACATATTGCAAATATACTTAACGAGAATCTATCAAGTTGTTAATGATTGCTATTAATATCAAACAATTTTTGTATAGAATTCCTTATTACAGTAATCATATGATATGGACTTATGAAATCCAATATGAAAAGGCTTTTAAATAATTTGTAATAGCTACAACTGCAGGACCAAAACTTTAACCTCAAAGATAGTGTAATTTATTTTATCAGTTTTCTAATCCTTGAACAATTCCATTTCAATTTAAGTGTCTATCATTAACACTTAAAATTCAGAGGGACAGAACATGGGTACTTACACTATACTTGTGCTGAAATATTTGAAGAATAACCTAAGGTCATGAATGTTTAATCAGCTCAAATTCAAATAGGATAAATTGTCTCTTACATATACGCTTAGATAATCTTGATAGGTGGTATATAAAAACCTAAGAAACTTGAAACATGTTTTGATTTAAAAAAAAAAAAATGAATGCTGTTAAATTTTATACATTTAATAACTTTATAGTAAAAATTACCCCCCTACACATACACACATACATCTTTTTTTAACTAAGCTGCAGTAGAGGTTTCTACTGCAGCCTGGAGCGCTTAGGAGAAAATTCTATAAAAGGCGTTCTGATTTTAGGCAGCCTACCGCTGCCTAAAAGCCAATCGGGATGCACGTTTTAAAAAAAAAAAAAAAAACACTCCCAAGGCAGGTCGCCTGCATTGTAGGCACCTCTGGGAACCTAGTGAGGCATGTAGGGCTGCCTAACCTCACCTAATCTAGGTGTGGGCGTGGTTTCACCTGGAAATGACCTTAGGTGAGATTAGACAGCATTTTGTTGACCTACATTTCAGGCTCCTATAAGTAAATGCGGCCGCTGAACTGATTGGCAAAGGAATCTCCCTGCCACGATCAATTTAGTGACCACAGCAGAGATCTGTTCCCTCTTCCCCCCCCCCCCCCCGCAAAGATTACCTGCAGAAAGGATGCCCATTTCTTCCTGCCGGGACCCCCAAAGCTACGCCCCCCACTCCCTAATGTCCGCAGCAGGAGGAGTGCCCAATACCTCCTGCCGCTACCCCGCTGACACATCCCCCGCAGAAGGGATGCCTAGTCACTCCTGATGGACACCTCCCCTCCCGTAATGACCTCAGCAGGAGGAATGCCTAGTCCCTCCTGCCAAACACACCCCCCCCATGACTGCAGCAATAGGGATGCCCAATCCCTCCTGCAGGACACCCCACCCCCCACAATGATCGCACCCAGGAGGTACCCCACACCATCCCACGAACGTAGGCCGCTAACTCCCCAGCCTAGCAAGACCTCCCCCAGCTCAGCCAACCAACGCCTAACCCTGCCTAACCACGCTGATTCTCTAACCGGTGTCCATGTCACAAGCACAGGTTAGAGAATCGCTTTGCCACAGAGCTGATTGTGGCAAGGGAATCTCCCTACACAATCATCTCAGCAGCTGTAGTAGGAAACCCCCCAGCTGTGAAGTTGATTTGCAAGAGGGATGCCCAGTCCCTCCAGCTGGAACCCCCGAAGCCCCCCTCCTTCCGGAAACCCCCCTATCCCCATGAAGATCACCTGCATGATGGATACCTAGTCCCTCCTGCCAGAACCCCCCTGAAAACATGCCCCTACTCTGACATCCCAAGCCCACCCGTATCTCTCCCCGTACCTATTTATTGCAGGCCAGCCAAAGGGATGCTTACTCCCCGCGGCCGGCAGACCCTCCTCTACAGAATGGTGGACCTTCCCCTTCCTGGTGCATCTTGGTATACACCGGGGAGGGGCCTAAGGCCCTGATTGGCCCAGATACCTAAAGCCCTTGCCATAGGAGGTGCCATTAGTCACCTGGGTCAATCGGAATCTTAAGCCTCACAGCGCATTTTGGGATGCACTGGGAGTGGCCTAAAATTCTGATTGGCCACTCTCCATGGGAGGGAGACCTAAGGGCCTTAGGCCTCTCCCTGGTGCATCCCAGGATGCACCGGGAAATGGAAGGCCCACCATTCTGTGGAGGTGGGCCTGCTGGCCAGAGGGAGTAAGCATCCCTCCGGCTGGCCTGTAAGAAATAGGTACAGGGGAGGTGTCCGTGTGGGCTTATGTTTTCAGGGGGGGGGGGGTTCTGGCAGGAGTGACTGGGCATCCCTCCTGCCGGTGATCAGAGGGAGTGGTGTCAGGAGGAAATGGGCACTCCCCCTGCCATGGACATTTGTGAGGGGGGCTTTGGGGGTTTTGGCAGGAGGGACTGTGCATCAATCCTGCCGGGGGGGATGCTTCAGGGTGTGGAAGTAGGAGGAATTGGCACTCCTACTGCTGCATCTGTGTCCGGAGGGTTCGCCTTTGTGGCAGGAAGAATTGGGCATTCCTACTGACACAGACATTTGGAGAGGGGGGATTTTGGGGGTTCCAGTCAGAGGGAGTGGGCATCCCTCTTCCCAGCTAATTTTGCAGGAGGGATAGTTTCCTGGCCGTGGCCGTCAAACTGACTGTGGCAGTGTATTTCCTTGTGATCAGCTTAGCGTCTGCATCTATTTGACCAGCATTTTCCTGGCCTATTTCAGGCACCTATCACGGCCCTAGGGAGACGCCTAAGGCTGCCTAAGTTTGCCTAAGGCCACTTCCAGATGAAACCACACCCATGCCTAGCCTTGGGAGAGCTTAGGTGGCCCTATGCATCTCCCTAAGCTCACGAAAATGCCTACAATGTAGTCTGCCTGCCTCAGAGTAGGTTTTTTTTAACGTGCGTCCTGAATGACTGGTTAGACAATGGTAGATGCCTACGCCACCTACATTTGGGGCGCCATTTATAGAATTTGCCCCTAGGTATATTATTGTACTACTAGTATTATACTTAGATTATGTATAGTAAATTAAATTAAGTAATATACCAAGTGATTGAAAATTGAAGAATCACTAAACTATCATATCAAAAATATAGAACTAATAAATATTCCTGGTACAACCCCTGCTGTGTGCCCCAAGGATCCCCACTGTCCCCAACACTCTTCAGCCTATATATTGCCCTACTAGCCACCTGCTTAGACCAACTAAACATAACATCATACAGCTATGCAGACATCGCCATCCTCCTTCCCTTCTACCAACCGACCCCTATAGCAATAAACACACTACATAAAACACTAGAAACAGTAAAACAATGGATGAAAAACCACAAACTAAAACTAAACCCAGACAAAGTTCCTACTTCTCAAAAATGACAGAACCCCTACAATAACGAACCTTGAAATAAATTCCATCTCATACCTCATACAACCCCACCTAAAAATACTAGGGATGATGATAGACAGAGGCTGTATCAAGCAACCATATATCAACAAAACAGTCCAGAAAGCCTTCGCAGTCATGCAAAACCTAAGACAAATCTGAAAATTCTTTGGTAGAACACAATTCAGACTCCTGGGCCAGGCACTAATACTAGACCTACTAGACTACTGCAGTATCATATACCTACCCTGCCCCACCACCATTATAAACAATTACAAACAGTACAAAACACAGCCCTCACTGAAGAAGTTCGACCACATCACCGCTGCATACCAAGATACACACTGGCTACCTGTACAAGCAAGAATACTTTTTAAATTCTACTGCATGCTCTTCAAAACCCAACATGGCAATGGACCATCCTACCTGAACACTCGCCTAACTCAGAACAACTCTTCCAGACCCAGGAGAACTCACCCACTCACCAATCAAAGGCATTCAGTGAAAAAAAATGCATGACAAACTACGCGCCATACAAGCAGTGAAACTGGACAGCCATATCTCCAATTTACTGATCGCAGCACCAAACTACAGAACCTTCAGGAGGAAAATAAAAACCAGGTTGTTCAAGAAATATGTCAAGCCAAACACCTGAATCAACCAATATTCTCACTCCATCACCAGACTCCAAATGTTCCAACCAATAGCTTCCCTGTAATCTTCTGGAAATGACCAGAATCTCTTCCTTTTGTAATCTGCCTAGAACCACAAGGTATTGGCGGAATAAAAGAAACTAATATAATGTAATGTACAAAGATTCTCTTTTTTGGCCCAGCAAATTCCTATTACTCCTTTGGGCTACAGACTCATCCCAGCTTTTGCTGGAATCATATATCATGAAATGTGAATTAATGCAGAATTCAGCTAATGTGGATTTAACACGACTTAAAGGTCTCTAATGCATCTTGTCTTGCTTTACTATTTTGATATTTAAGTAACCACACTTTACCCATATATAGATGACACCTACTACTGCTACTACTATGAATTATTTCTAGAGCGCTACCAGACATATGCAGTGCTGTACAAAGTTACAAAGGAGAAAGTCCCTGCTCGAGTGAGCTTAGAATCTAAACAATCAAGATAGGCAAACAGGTTGCTAGGGTTACAGTTAGAGGGGACGGTTAAATTGCTGGCTAGGGTAGTGAGCAGAGGGCAGAGGGGAGTAGGGTTATAAATTGAAGACTATTTCAAAAAGATAGGTTTTCAGCCTACTTTTGAATAAGGGAAGGAGCGTGGTGGACAGACTCAGGTAGTTTATTCCAGCCATATGGGGAAGCAAGCTGAGTGGAACAAAATCTGGAATTAGAAGTGGAGAAGAGTACAGATAAAAGCAATTTGTCTGAGGAATGGAGTTCTTGGGGAGGTGTACTCTATAAGGAGAGAGAAGAGAGGAGAAATAATGAAGAGCTGCAGAACGAACACGCTTGTAGGTAGGTTAATAATAGGAGTTTGAACTGTGCAAAGGCGGATAGGGAGCCAGTGAAGTGATTTGAGGAGAGGGGTGAGGTAATTGTAGTGAGGTGGCAGATAATAAATCATGTAGCAGAGTTTTGTACAGATTACTAGGAGGAGAGGCAGTTCAGTGGGAGACATGTTCAAAGTAATTTACAGTAGTCTGTGAGGTTACAAAAGTGTGGACAAGGGTTCAGGTAGTGTGCTCAGAGAGGAAGAGGCAAATTATGGTGATGTAGAGATAGAAAATGAAAGTTTGAAGTAGAAGATGCATAAACGTGATAATGGAGGAGGAGATCAGGGCACTGAGGGAACAGGTGTAGAGAGAAAAGTGGTCCTAAGATAGAGCCCAGGGGTAAACCACCCACTAGCAAAATAGCAGCAGAGGAAGACCCACCAGTGTATACACTGAAGGTGTGATGGGAGAGGTAGGAGGCAAACCAGGAGAGAACAGATTTGTGGAATCCAAGTGAAGCCAACAATGATTAACTATATCAAAAGCAACAGGCAGGTCAAGAAGGATGAGGATAGTGTAAAGGCTCTTGGATCTAGCCAGGAACAGGTCACTGCAGACTTTGATATGGGGTGAAAGCCAGATTGTAGAAGATCAATAGTCTGTCGAGATGAAAGGAAGTCAAGGCAGTGGTGGAGACTAGCATGCTTGAGTAGCTTGGATAGGAACAGAAGAATGGAGACAGGGCGATAGTGGGAGGATCAGGTAGGGTCCAGCAAGGGTTTTTTGACAAACTGCTTAACCACTGCATGTTTGAAGACATAATGAACCGTTGCAGTGGAAATGGATAGGTTGAGGATAAAACAGACAGCAGTGATAACAGTATATGAGATAGAGTCAAGAAGAGGGTTGGGAATAGGGTCAGAGGGGCATGTAGTAGGCTTGGCTGAGGACAGAAATTGTGAAATTTCTTTCTCCAAGATTTCAGAGAAGGAAGAAAAGTCAGTGAGAGTTGAAGGGGGATTGAGACAGGGCAAAGAGAGGTGGATCAGGAGAGGGAGGACACCTGCAGGCATAAGGGCTATTGGTGCGGTGTACAGTTGGGCACTTTGCGTTTGGGTGGGTTTTGGAGGGCTCACATTAAGGAAGCTATGGTGAGATGTAAATCTGGGACTTTTTATGTGAGGTTCACTGCAGTGCCCCCTAGTGTGCCCCACTGTTCTGCTGGGACATCTGTGTGACCAGTCTACTAAGAATGCTAGCCCCTCCTACATCCCAATGGCTTGTTTTGTGCATTTTTGTTTTGGATATGTTTTTTTTTTTTATGGTTCAAAAAGATAGATGCACTGAACACCAACATCCATTTTCAAAAAAACAGATGTTTTGCAGTTTCATGGGGGTGGCTTTAGGTATCTGGCCAATCAGAGTCTTAGGCCCCTCCCAGTGCATCCCAGAATGCACTGGGAAGGAGGCCTAAGACTTCGGTTGGCCCAGGTGCCTATGGCCTCTCCAGTGGGAGGAGCCTTAGGCATTAGGGCCTTAGGCTCCTCCCCGGTACATCCCAGAATGCACTGTCATTTTCCAGCCGGAGGGCATATGCCTCCCTCCAGCCAAACCTTCTGTTTACAAGGTATGGGGGAGTTGGGGGGATTGCCGGGTGGTGGAGTATCGCCAAGTAGGGGGATCGTCAGGTAGATGGTGGGTTGGTTGGTCACTAGGTGGAGTTTGTTTCAGAGAGGGTGCTCTGGCAGGAAGAAGTGGGCATCCCTCCTGCCTATCGTGGTTGGGTGGGGGGGGGGGTTGTTCGGGGGGTTCTGGTAGGAGGAATTGGGTACTCCTCCTGCCGAAAGATGCTTTGAGGGGGGTGGCAGTAGGGAGTTGGCATCTCTCCTGTCGCCCGACTTCACAGGGGGGTTCCCTGCCATTGTGGTCGCCATTGAGCTGATCGCAGCAGGGAGATTCCCTTGCCACGATGAGCTCAGCGGTAATGTGATTCTCTAACCATCACCTGTGACAGATGCTGGTTAGAGAATCAGGGTGGTTAGTTGGGATTAGACAATGTTAGGCGGACAGATGTGATTCTATAATGTATAAATGTGAATCTATATAGGACGCCCATGTGCAATTCTCAAAAACTGCTTAGGCAGCTGCTGAGCCCAAGCGTCCTATACAGAATCAGGCCCAATGTGTCAACCAATGAGTTGTGTACAATGACTAGATAGAACTATAAGTCAATTTATAAAGTAGATCTCAAGATTCCAATGGATCAAAACTCCTAAGAGGAAAACATTTTCACCCTCCGGAGTTGCAGTTCATAAGATCATAAGAATAGCCTTACTGGGTCAGACCAATGGTCCATCAAGACCAGTAGCCCGTTCTCATGGTAGCCAATCCAGGTCACCAGCACTTGGCCAAAACCCAAGGAGTAGCAACACTCCATGCCACCGATCCGGGGCAAACAGTGGCTTCCCCCATGTCTCTGTAAACAGACCATGGACTCCTCCTCCAAGAAACTGTCCAAACCCTTCTCAAAACCAGCTATGCTTTCCGCTCTCACCACAACCTCTGGCAATTCTCTGAGTGAAAAAAAAAATTCCTCCTATTGGTTTTAAAAGCATTTCTCTGCAACTTCACCGAGTGTCCCCTAGCCTTTTGTAATCTTTGACAGAGTGAAAAATCGATCCACTTGTACCCATTCTACTCCACTCAGGATTCTGCAGACTTCATCACATCTCCCCTCAGCTGTCTCTTTTCCAAGCCGAAGAGCCCCAACCGTTTCAGTCCATCCCCTCTCTCATCATAGTCGCTCCTACCTGAACCCTCTCCAGCGCCACTATATCTTTCTTGAAATCAGGGGACCAGAATTGAACGCAATACTTCAGATGAGGTCACACCATCACTGGATAAAAAGCTGAGAAGAAAAAACTCTACAATGGCAGAAAAAGTTCTCTGGCCAAAAAACCACTTTTAAATCAAAAAGTTCACAAGAAATCATTGGATTCAAACTCTATGTACAACTCTGGAGGGTGAGAATGTTTTCCTCTTAGGAGTTTTGATCCATTGGGATTTTGAGGCCTACTTTATAAAGTGACATAGTTAGGGTTACCAGATATTACCAGATATTACGCCTCCAATCCTACCCTAGCCCCGCCCCCTCATTGCCTGCTCTTGTCAGGTAGGAGGGCATCCACGGATGCAACGCGATAAGGTTACGTGCACGTGCGTGTGACATCATCATGTGGCTTCCGCGCATGCACGGATGCCCTCCTGCTCGACGCAATTTCGAGGAAGCTTTTCAAAACCCAGACATGTCCGGGGAAATCCAGACGTCTGATAACCCTACTTATAATTCTATCTAGTCATTGGACACAAATCATTGCTTGACACATTGTGAATTGATGTTTAAAAAAAAAAAAAAATCTATATTTATGTGTCAGTATGTAGAATTGTCCTTCATGCCATTTTAGCACATAATTATGGAATAGCAGTTGAACATGCTATTGCTATTTACATTTGTAAAATATATACTTATGTGTGTAAATACTAGTTCACTGTAAATTTAAGTGCATGACTAGTGCTTAAATTAAGGCAACATGTAATAGAATGAGAAGTCATAGGCCTTGATCCATCCAATTTGGAGCTTATAAACATATCAAGCAGAAAGTAAAAAATAATCACATCTTATGTTAGGATTCAGTTCAGAGGCCTTGAATATCTAGAAAAATGAATAAACACAGTTTACATGAGCTTTTAAATTGATTTTTTTGGCCTTGTCTGACAAATACATCATTAGCTTCATTATCCCTGTATCAATATGCAAAGTTTCTCTCCTGAAATTGTAGAGTCAAAAAAGCACAATGACTATATTCCCACCATGACATCAACTTGAACCAATGAAAAGAATTTTAAAAATGCTTTCTTGCTCTTGGCTCACTGCCTCATTTAAATGTAGCTAAAACATGTATTTTGCACAAATTGGAATATCTAAAAAAATGAATTGTTAATTTCTTGTAGAAAATAAACATTATTAATGAAATGGATGACAAATATAAAACTATACAGGGTTTAGGAAAATCTCATTTGTATTCTGAAATAAAAAAAATTAAAAAAAAAACCAAGTTTATTCCCTTTTGTATATTTTACTTTGCCCTCATTGATTTATAAGTACTACTAAATATAAAGGAGGAAACAATCTTTTACAGACAACCTGACTTTCAGTTGATCACAGGACAGAGTTTAAAATGTTGGTCACTATCTTTAAAGCCCTAGATTACACTTCTCCCTCGGTATTCGCGGGAGATAGGGGCAGAGCCGGACCGTGAATTGTGAAAAACTGCAAATAACTTTTGGTCCAGCTCTGACCCACCCCCACCTTCCACCCGGCATCCCGGCCATTACCTGGTAGTCTAGCAGGCTTTGGGGCAGGAGCGATCTTCCTACGCTCCTGCCCCATGTAGATCGCCAATAGGAAATGACTGCCGTGAGTTCTTGTAGTCTTTCGAGACTATGATGGGAACTCACGGCAGCCATTTCCTATTGGCGATCTACAAAGGACAGGAGCGTAGGAAGATTGCTCCTGCTCCGAAAGCCCACTAGACCACCAGGTAAGGCCGGGATGCCGGGAGGAAGGCTGGAAGGAAGCGGGAAGGTCCTAAACCATTGTTTTTTGTTTCCCCCCCAAAAAAAAATTGTGGATAATCGAAACCACGAACCCGGAAACCGCGAATAGGGAGGAGGAAGTGTATAGAGGATTAAAATATGTGCATTATGTCCTTTCTTGACCTTAACTTGCGAGCACATTAAGAGAGTCTTTTACTAAGCTGTGTTAAGCAGCTAGTGCATGTTTACTGCATGGTATACATCAGTGTGGACCTGTCCTAACAGCTACTGACTTTGGACTAGATTCACTAAGCAAACCGATCGTGTACCGCTCGGTTTGCGCTCACTTTCCTACTACGGCTCGATTCACTAACCTTCCTCCAGACCCCATCTGCATCCGATCCGATCTGCGCATGCAAATGAGTAAAAAGGCATGTAAATTTCTTAAGGCATCGATTCATGAAACCATTTCATCTAAACCGACTGGCCTTTCCAATCCAAAAAGTTTCAACTGCTGAAGACCAGTCGCTTTACTTCCTCGCCGACTATTCCTACCTAGCAACTGCCGCGTGCATGTTAAGAACCCCATAAAAAAATATATATCTACCTTGCAAAAAATCCAAAATATATCTAAACTTTAAATATATGTAAACTTTCATGTACATAAGCGTTAGAAATTTTTTAAATTTTTTTTTGGAATGCGCATAGTGAGCGCAGGAGTGAATCTCGGATTTGTAATGCGCATGGCGAGAAAATCGTAGATTAACCCCGTGCTCTCCTTGCACATTCTACATTTCATATATCAATGCCAAATTTTAATAAAAATCAAAAATAACTTTTAAGGGCCAGCTATCCCTTCCTCCCTTCCTTCTAGCTAGATTGTCACGTGCATCTGACGTCACGGGGTCACCTTTGGTAGCTTTGTGCTTCATGGCAGAAAGAGCTACACAGCCTCCTGGTATTTGTAGGCTGTATATAACAGCGCATGATCCCAGTGCATTAAACTGCTATTAACTGTTGTGCCTTCTAGCAACTTAACAGTTCTTTTCCTGAGAGAAATGTTAAGCTTTTGGAAGCGCGCAATAAACTTTGAGATCGATCCGTAAAAAAAGGACGAACTCGAAGAATTCCACTGCTCACTCACAAACCTCCAATGCTATTTCTCCTTAAACCTCTCCAACAAATTTTTCAAAAAGCTACGGTAACAGCTTATACAGCTTGCAACAGCACTTAAGAAAAAAAGAGAGGTTGGTAAAAACTACAGTTCTTATATTGCATTTTTTACGACAACAATGCTATGTGGTAGGTGCATTTGGAGCCCGCCAATGACGTCCGTGATTAAACCCCTCCCCATTTATAAGCAGTGAAGTCCTAAAGAGCTAGCGCATGCGTTATGTGCTTCAAAACCAACAAGGAGACAGTGCGCACGTGCGTCGATCAATGTTACAGTGAGACGTGGGGGCGTGTTTATGATTTGATCATTTCCATGGACAAACTTTACTGAATCAATCGGCCAGAATGACTCGGAAATAGGACACGAATAGGATAGATTTGTGGACTTTAGTGAATCTAGCCCTTTATGTTTAAATCATCTTTATTGAGCACAATAATAACAGCATCAACAAAACGATAGCAAGCCAACATGAAAAATGAGTACACTGGCTCAAACATTTTGTAATTATAACAACCCTCCCAACCCCAACCCATCCCATCACAGCAAAGCTATCCAAAAAGAATAAGAAGAAAAGAATATATATATATATGTATATATATATATAAAGGGAAAGGAAGAGCAGTTTGGAAGATCAGTGTTTCAAAAGTTCAAAAGTCGACTTCTCGCAGCTGGAGAAAATAGGCACTCCATATACGTGTAAACTTCTTCCCAGATGGGGAGTCCAGGTTCCTGATCTGCGTTCGTTCCATTTTCAGAAGAGTTGTCATATGCTGTCTCCACTGGTGAATGGAAGGATCCTGCGGGACCATCCACAGGAGAAGAATACCCTTTTTCCCCCAAAAGTACTGCCCATTGAAGAAAAGCAGCTTACCCAGCAGGAGTAGGGGATTGCAAAGAAAAGACATCAAACAATATGTGAGGCTCCAACTTCACACCACACTGCCAAAGAGAGGAAAGGGCTGTAAGTAAAGAGTCCCAAAATCATTCTACCAGAGGACACATCCAAGACATGTGGTCCAAAGTGGCTTCCCTACTACCACACTTAGGGCAACTGGAGGACTGAGCCACTCCTGCCAAGTAAGCCCTCCTAGGGGCGATATGAAGGCATAGTGCAAATTTATATTGAATTTTCCAGCAAGCCACATTTGCAGTGACCTTTTGAATAGCAAGGACAAAAGTTTTAAAAGTGACCTCAGAAATAGTGAAATTAAGATCCAACTCCCAGGCCAAGGAGTCCTGTAGTGCTCTGTGATAATAAAACAAAGGGACTTTTTCCCTTTGTCCTCAAGGTGAAAAGGAAGCCCAATTCCTCTTTAACATCCTCAGGCAAATCTGCCCGTTGTAGACTTCCAATTTAATGTTGAAGTTGTAAGTATGGGAAAACATCACTGAAAGTGAGGGAATAGTCTCTTTGCAAGTCCTTAAACTGCTTCATTCGGCCCTCTTCCATAAGGACATGGAAAAGACAGTGGATACCCTTCTGCTCCCAAACCAGAAAGGCTGGGGAAGAGGAGCCCACAGGAAACTGAGGGTTATGGCAAATGGACAAGTAGAATGAAGTCCTGGCGGAAAATTTATGTCTTCTGAAGATCCAGCGCCAAGCTGCAACAGCAGAAGGAAGTATATGAGACAATGTAACAACAGGCCGTGAGCGGAGTCCTGTAGCATGAAGGTAACAGCTGAAGTGTATAGGGCCCCAAAAAACCAGTTCCAGTCGAGTTGCAGTGAAGTCCTCAGCAGAGCGGTACCAATCGCTGACATGTTGCATGGCACAAGCAACGGTAAGATATCTGATATTTAAAAGTCCCAGTCCTCCATATGCAGTGGAGGTGCCTCTTAAAGGGACAGTGTTAAACCTTCTAGTTCTAGGCCAGGGGTAGGGAACTCCGGCCCTCGAGAGCCGTATTCCAGTCGGGTTTTCAGGATTTCCCCAATGAATATGCATTGAAAGCAGTGCATGCAAATAGGTCTCATGCATATTCATTGGGGAAATCCTGAAAACCGGACTGGAATACGTCTCTTGAGGACCGGAGTGCCCTACCCCTGTTCTAGGCTGTTTTACTTTTCCTTCCTGGAGGGTTCTAGCTTTTATGGTGTGCTTAGGGGTAGTAGTGATGGGTTAGCCGCGGGAAACAGTCACTGTGTAATTCTCTACTCCATAGCTCATAGAAATAACAGGCAAATTTATTTATAAGAATAAAGAACTATTTACAACAGTAATGTGCAATGAATAAAGACAGAAAGAAACAGTAATGTCATTTAGAAAGTCACAGAACAAAAGTAAAATATCAGTTCTTTAAAATACTATATGGAACTAATTAGGTCATAGTTAAACACATACAGCTCCCTAAGGCTCATAATTAGGCCACCTGTTCATTACCCAGGGAAACAATTACAGAGCTTGACTTATGACCTTCATGAGATGAGTCTGCCCTTGGGGAACAGCTGGACTGTGAGTAGTGTATGACGTTCCAACTAGTATCAGCAAGTTGTTCTTGTCCTGACAGATAAGTCAAAATCAGGTCAGATGATTTTTATGAGCTGTGTTGTTGCCTTTTTTTTTACAATTCTCATAACAGCACTGTAACCAATGTTTTGATAACATCATGCTAGAGGATTGGTTGTGTCCTATATGTTGTGGTTTGCAAATCTCTACTTTTGTATCACAATCCCAAAAATATATTTATATATATAAATTATTAAATAGTGCTCAGACCCACAACCATAAGTGTTTAAGTGTATAAAACAAAACACAGGTTGCCATCAGGCCATCATAGCACCATCACTGTCTGTACCACCTAATATCTTTATAAATACACTTGTTTTTTTAAAAAGCAAAAATAACTTATCTTATATGATGGTAACTTTGCATTCGAAGGTCACGTGACAGGCAGCTCCGTGTTATAAAGTGCTTATGCCAATTATAAAAGACTCCTGGAAGCCATAAAGTACAAATCTTCCCTTCTACTCGAGTTTCGCATTAGGTGCTTCCTCAGGAAGGGACATCTGGTATTGCAAAACAAAACACTCCTTATATCATATTTTCTACCACTTATATCAACCACTATACCTCTTAATCATACTTAATACTCCTATATCTCAGTCATACTGTCATATAAATAATGATTAACATTTACCTTAGCATAGCCACCAAGGAGGGACCAACCCATACTGCTTCAACTACACAAGAAAACAAAGCAACGCCGTACCTCCTCATTCAAACATATAAATAGGGCCGGGAATATGTCACTTCTGTTGTAACCATCTGTTATTTATTACCTACTTATCCCCCTTTAAACCTTACATCATAACTGGATAGCAGTTCTTAAATTTGAAACCAGTCAATCTCGTTATTAAGCAAACCACACAAATGCCTTTCAACATCACTCTTTATATTTTTGTTAGAACTCTGACTCCAAACTCAATGTGACAATATTTCATAGTCTTGCATCAGCTAAATTGCCCAACGGGGATGCAGGCGTGTTCGGACATGTAAATCCCTTTAATTAGAACAAACACGACTCAGCAGAGTTCCAGTTCCATAGAAAAGGACTTTGTTTTGGAGCATATTCACAATACTGACTTAGGCACAAGTTGGCAAGGTCTGTAAAGCATCCATTATTTGGGGCAAGGGATCTTGCCCTTACACATATCTCATTTATCATTTATTTGGCTCTTAATATACTACCTTTCACAAACAAATCAAATTAGTTTATAACAAAAATCAAAGTAATAAAAGAAAGCCATGCAATTATAACAAAGCTCTTGTCCCCAGTTACACCATGGACCATCAGAGACATCAAGTAGGCCTGGTGGAGGTTATCTAGACCATGGGTGGATGTGAGGATGTTTAGGGAAGGAATGGGGGTTCTGCATGGAAGCAAGTTGGGGGAGGGAAGGAATGGGATATTTGTAGGTCTGGGAGGGGTATCAGGGTGCTTTAAAAAGAAGAAAAGAGTTATACAGGTGCTGGCCAATAGTGTGGCTCGTTCCCAACACTGCCTTCTATATGGGCAGTCAGAAGCGATATTCTGCAGCACTGTCCATTTTAGTAGGCCACAGGTGATTTAAGCAGGCAGGAATATCTTCTACTCACTTAAATCGCTTTGAATATCAAGCCCATTTGTTAATTACTGGCTGTTACAGAGACTGATCTGCATGGAAGACATAACTGATATTTTAAGTTTCTTTTTGGGGGGCTGAAGTTAAATGATGTTGTTGGACAGAGTAAATGAAAAATGCTTGTTGCTATTCTAAAAGAGGAAAATTATTTTGTGAATCTGTAACCCATGCTGCTTGCAGTGGTATATTCCATCACCCCCATGCTTGGATCAATATTTGTTCAGCCATTGCTGATCGAGCATGATAAGCATGGGGATTTTCTCTGGTCAATTGTAGTGAAAGGAGGAAGATGTACTTACTGTCTGAGTTCCCTTAATACTACATGACCCTGGTAAATCCAGCTCCTTGTTAGAGAATGTGTAAGGTGCAGGGAGATTTCGCCAGAAAATAGCAATTGGATCCCTCCAAAAATGGAGGCTTTTGTTTTGACAACTTTCAGTGAGTATTATGTTGTGTATGAATCTGTTATTGCGTTACCTTAGTAAGGGGTCCTTTTACTAAGGCACGCTAATCAATTTAGCTAAATGCTAATGCGTCCATAGAATATAATGGGTGCATTAGCATTTAGCGTGCGTTAATCGATTAGCACGCGCTAAATTGGCTAGCAAAATTAGTAAAAGAGGGGGGTAAATGAGCACAAGATGTTTGGGCCCAGTAAAGTTTAACTACCGAGATTAAAAACTGTACCATCTAACCAGTGCATCGGCTGAACAGATTTTGTGAACTGTTAAGTATCATCAAGTTTCCCCTGCTGTCAAAGTACTGTGATTATGTTCCAACACACAAACACAATAAACAAGATGGTTTGGACTCAAATTGAGTGTCCTAGGAGGTTTAATGAAACACACACAGCATATGTAATATCACAGCGTTAGCAATGGGGGTGAAAACACCTCAGGCCTACCCTGTCAGACTGCAAGCTTGAACATCAGAAAGAGGGTTGTTCAAGCTACATGTCCAAATCATTCCCAGAATAATTCATTGGAGAGTGTATGGGCTGTCAGAGATTAATAAATGGCAGATATGCAGACAAATAGTTCTTCCTGTGCAGCAGAGGCTGAAATTGAAGAATATATGGTGATATCTACTTCTGCATATTGTGAATATCTTTTTGCTTTGTTTTGTAAAATATTTCTGAAACTAAATTTCTGCATTTAATCATTGATTTGGGTGTGGGGATTATACTATTTGCCCTTCGGAAATAAAAAACAGAATTTGGAATTGAGTCCATAACATATCTAGGTTAATACGAATAATCTATAAAATGAAGGATTATGCACAATAGGATCTGGCAAAGCTGTTAATAAATGAATATATTGTACAAATGTTTGTACTGTAACCATGAGATGTTCCCAATATTAAACATGTGGAGGGGCACAATAAAAAAAAAACATTTAAGTCCCCTTTTGGCCTAAGCCCCTAAACTCTGAAAGTAGAAGCAGGAAAATGTCCATTTAAAAATAAAAAACAAACCATCCAAAATGAGGTTTTTTTTGAGAATGGCCTACCTCTACGTTCAGCAGTTTAATCGCCCAGACCACCACAACGTCTAACATTAAAGCACATTCCCAACCAAAAAATCACCCAAGTCCCAAAACAAGACCTTTTAGGCGAAGGAGGGGCCATTCCTTCACCTAAAAGCTGGATTCTGTAACCGGCGTCTGTCAAAAACAACACCGGTTAAAGAATACCCCCCCCCCTCCGTAATGATCACGGCAGGAGAGATGCCTAATTTCTCCTGCCAAGGCGCACCCCCCGCGAATACCGGCAGGAGAGATGCCCAATCTTTCCTGCCGAGGCGCATCCCCAGAACCATCCCCCCCCCGGACAACACTGGCAGGAGGGATCCCATGGTGAAAGGTTCAGGTCTCAGGGGTGCCAGGGTGGAGGGTTTGAGTCTGGGGGAGGGTTGGAGATTGGGTCATAGGTTGGAGGAGGGCCTGCTGGCAGGAGGGAGTGGGCAATCCGCACTGTAATTTAATCTTTGGATAGCCAGCAGCAGCAACAAAGTTTCACTGCTGCCGCTGGCCTGCTGCAAAAGCCGCCTCTCTGCAGTAACACCCTCTTTCCGTGTAGGTGGAACCTGAAGAGAGGTGGCTTCCAGGGCAGGCTGGCAACAGCAGGCTCACCTCATTACTGTTGCTGAATGCCCGAAGATTAAATTACAGAGACAGGGCCTGAGGAGGAGGTAGGTGGGGGAGTCAGAAGAGTTGACTAAACCCTGACAGACTCCCCATTTTTTTAAAAACGTCCGGGCACCCAGTCCTCTGACCCACTAGATCTCCCATTCCCCATCTCACTCCTTCCCCAGCCCTCTTTTCCCTTTCATTTTTAACCTACTCCCTATTACCATATTTTTACCTTCTGTAATAATTATCCTCTCATTCATTTCCTTGTAACCCCTCCCCCGCCTCCTAGCCTCTTCCACATAGTTCTACCATTCCCAGTTCTTCTTCTCTCCACCTTTTTGACCAAGCATCTGTTCCCTCTTTTTGCTCTCCCTGTCCTCATAGCTCTCATCACTCTGTCTCTTCTTTCTTCACTCCTGCTCTCTCGCTTCTAGTCTCGTATTCTTATTATTTTCCTTCACATTATATCTTTCCTTCTGCTTCTATATCCATATCCCTCTTTCTCACCCCTCCCCCTCCTATGTATATCTCCCTTATGTCCAATCTCTCCCTTCCTCCTTTGTGCCCTGGGTCCAACATCTCTTTTCCCACTCCCTCTATGCAACATCTTTCCCTTCCTCCCTGCACCATCATGTCCAATATTTCTCCGTCGCTCCCTCATGCACCATATTTTCCTCCCCTCCAGCCCAAAATCTTTATATTTTCTCCCTCTCGATGCTCCCCCACCCATATCCCCATGCACAAAATGTATCCCTTTCTAGCCTCTCTCTATCCTTTTCCTGCATCTCACCCTTTCTACCCAGTCTCATTCACCACATGTCCAGCAATTATCCCTTTTCATCCCTCTCTTCCCCCCATTCAGCATCTCCCCTTCTCCCCCTAATTGTACTACACCCACAACTCTCTTTGAGCGAGAAGTGAACAGGCTACCACACTGTCTACCACTAACCCAGAAGCTTCCCCTCTGTTGCGTCCCCCCCAGAAAGTTGTAACAGAGAAAGCAGGATGCAGCAGAGGGAAGGCTTCCTAGTTAGCATGAGGCAGCATATAGAAATCGCTGCCACTACCCCATGAAGAGAGCGAAGCGGGAGCTCATCCTATTCCCTCCATGTCAGCACTGGATTTTGATGCACTGCTACTGGATGGGCCTGAGCTCACACTGGGTGGACTCAGGCCTACCCAGACTCACCTGTGGTTATGTCCCTATAAGTGGAAGGAGGGAAGGGACAGAAAAAGAGATGCTGGACTGCACTGGGCGGTGGGAGCGGGGGTTGACGGGACATGGGGAGATCTGATGTCTGACCAGCAGGAACTTGGGAAGGGAAGGTAGAGTGTAGCCTGGTGCAACCTAGTAGCTTTTGCTCCCCTGCTCCCCCTTGCCAGATTTACCATGCTTACCAGATTGCACTGGCCCTGCTTTATATATGGTTCTCGCTCTGAGAGAGCTGCACAAGTAACATTATCAAGATTCACATGGAAATGCCTAATCATGCTGGGGACACCTCCCTAGAAAAGGTATCGTACATTGGCCTAGATTCACCAATCTTGGCGATCCGTGGGTAATCCATGGCCGAGTCATGATGGGCAACCGATTCACTGCAGCATCCTCATGCAAATGAAGTGGTCATATGCATGTCCCTTACTGACCCCATGGATCACTGCAGAGCGATCCAGATGCATGCGCAGACCATCTTCTTTGTCTATAGATGTGATCCGCGCATGCACCTGCTCTCCGCACAAGCTTGAAGCAAAATGAAAGGGGGAGGGTGGCCCCACGAGAATGATTGGAACAGAACAGGCTTTGCAGGGGAACAGAACACGCCATAATAGTGCAGTCCCGCTTTAAACCTGCGGGTTAAAACCACAGATTAAAATCACGGGCTTGCAGAAAGGCAGGATGGCAGAGAGCAGGACACTTTTTGCACAAGGGAGATGTTTGATTTTGATGGTTTTACTTTTTGATACTGGAATTTCAGGGCTGCAGGGCTGGTATTTCAGGACAGTCGGCAAGGACGTGAGCGACTGGTCCTCAGCAGTCGCTAAATTTTGAATCGGCAAGCCCAATTGGTGTTCTGTCTTACTATCTTCCTACTTATGCGTGCCATTTCTCCTAATTTGCATATGCGGATTGGATCGGGTACGGAACAGATCGGGCAGAAGGTTAGTGAATCGGTTCGGGGTCAGAAAAGGCTTGCAAACTGGCCGGGACATGATCGGTGAGCTTAGTGAATCTAGCCCATTGTGCACAAAGAGCTAATTCTGTCAGTATGCCTAATGCACAATTTGTACAATGAATAGGGGCAGTAGTCAAAGAATACAGCTCGTGTAAATAATACAGTCATGCTATCTAAACAAGAAATAGTGCCACTGTCTGATGTATCATTTCAACCACAAAATAAGAGTATAATATAGGCACACATTTATATTCTAGCTGATAAATAATCCAACTTATTCGCCCCACTTCTGTGGCTACTGAATTTACTAAATTTGAAAGCTATAATTATTGAAATAAGTGCAAAACGTTTTGTTTTTTTTAGGTCTCCACTTTTTTGTATTAGCTTGAGAGGCACGCATACTCTGCTAATGCTGAGAGGAGAGAATGTGTTTCTGCAGGTTCTGGCTTTCCCTCTGATAAGATGTCCTGTGGTTATTATATACCGTCTTTTGCTTCGCTTTCTCTTTCTTTATTCCTTGAAAGCTCCTGAGAGAGAATGAAGGAGAGATGAAAAATAGGATATGGAAAAATCAAGAGTGTACAGACATGATAAATTGTCAAAGATAAACATGTGTTTCTCTTTATTTTCCATTTTCCAATTGGATGCATGTCCACATTTACAATTCAAACCTGAATTATAACTAACTTATCTGTATTCCTGACTTTTGTTCATTATATCGAAAGAAGGTAAAACCCATATATCATCATGGGACACTGCTGGAATCTGAGTTTTGCATGAATGAAAATCTATTAGAAAAATAGAGATTATTCAGAATCTTGCTTATCGTGTTTCTTGCACTCTCTGTTCTGTATTTTGTACTGCTAGCCATTACTAGTGAACCTGACAGTGTACTGGTTCTATCTGAGGCATGTGAATAGTCTAAATATAAAGATCAAGAAAATATGCCTCATTAGAGCTGTAAAATATTTGTTTTATATACAGCACACAACAACCTGCATTAATTGCAAAGCTGTTACAATATTTTTGTTTCAGTTGTTTTGGTAATTTAGGGGTCCTTTTCTTAAGGTGCGCTAATCGATTTAGTGCATGCTAAATGTTAAGATGTCCATAGAATATAATGGATGCCTTAGCATTTAGCGCGCGCTAAATCAGTTAGCGCACCTTATTAAAAGGATCCCTAAATATGGTCAAAAGTTATTCCTTCTTCTTCTACCACTGATTTCAATGAACTCAGTTTTAACATTTTTGAAGGCTAAATAACTGATTACTGTACTCAAGCCAGAGAAGGTGATTATTTTCAATATGGTGGCCTCCTATTCTCTATTCCTTGGTAATTTATTTCTGTTGACATGTTTTAAAAAAATATGTTATTAGAAATAAATAGCTCAGTAGCTTTCTATTGCAGTAAGAAGCTGGTTGAGGACTAAATTTGTTACTATCTAATAAATATTTTCTTCATTTTATATTGCTATATTTTTCAACTTAAAAACCTCAGGGTCCTATTTACTAACCTTTATTATAACAGTGATGCAAGATGCATTGTAACCCATGAACTTCCCATAGGACTCACTAAATTATGATGCCTGAATATCTGAATTTAATGAGACTAGCATTGCCTTGGTTTGTGATCTTCCATTGCTATGGCAGGCGGAGGACAGATTGAGACATCTGGGTTTTAGTTCCATTGCTTTCATTGCCATATGGTAACTCTAGGCAGGCAGAGAACATACAGTCATAGCCCAGGCAATGCTGGATCTTGCTTCTAGGCCGTGATTTTAAAGGAGCCAAAAGGCCCAAATAATATGAGTCCTCAAATCCTTCCCCCCTCCTAACTGGGCCCCGTGTAAAGGTCCCGATGGAAGTTACTCATAATTCCTACACCTTAGAATATCCACAAGTAGCTTTTCCAGGAAGCCACACCCCTGGCTTCCTAAACCAGCCTCAGCCATTTTCAAAAATGGCTCTAGTCTCCTGGACTCATCCACTACTCTGCAACCCAAATATCTGTTTCAAAGGGGAAGGAGCATATCTCCTTTGCCATGGAATTCATGAAGTGTTTTCCCAAGCCATGATTTTTTTGATTTGCATACTATTGAGCTGCTTTACTTGCATTAACATGCAGCACAGCTCTCTACTTGCTGTGCACTGAGCCTGATTTATTGGGCCAGTAACAGTGAAAGCTATTTAAACAAAGACTACACTATTTAAAAACAGCATGTGATAACACATTGTCATTACATGCTAAACATCAAACTCAACAGTTAGTGCATGAAAATGTGTTATTGTAGCTTAGTAAATAGGGCCCTAAGTATTCCATCGTTGTATAAATGAAATTTTCATTATTATCTTCCCAATTATTATTTACTGTTCAAGATTCCTTTACAGGCTTGGATAACATAGCTATACAATAGGCCATACCAATTTTAGGGATAGATTTTTATTTTTACCAAACATTCCAAACTACTAGGGACCAAATTATGCAGTTTTGCAATGCTGAATCTAAAGCTATCTTCAGAAACTGCTTAAAGTGAGTGTTGCCTACATTAAATCACAGCTGAACTATGTAGAAATTAATGTATTTGAATGCACAAATAGTCTAAGCTACAACTATAGCTACACAATTGCCTTTAAAAATGGTATTTATGCAGTTAATTTACCTCCTCTTTTACAAAAGATGGCAGCACGGGCAGGCGCAGTAAATTCTTCAAAGCGCATAGGAACCGAATGAGTGTCAGAGTATTTGCTGCGCGGTGCGCAGCTCTGCGGCTTTGTAAAAGGGGGCCTTAATGCTATTCAACAAAATCCAGCAAAGAGGCCTTATCTTGTTTGCTTCTGTTTTAGCTCATGAGATCCCTACTGCCTATCTGCCCTCCTTTCCTGATTGTACACATGACCAAATGGTTGTAAAGGCCAATCTAGAATCACCAGGGGTTTGCTCAGAAAATGCCTTGTTGTCATGGTGCAGGTAAGAGGAGGCTCAGAGACCTGCACAACATAGTTTGCAGAACAGATTTGCTGTAACCATACCAAGCTGGCCTTCTCACTTGTAGACATGACTGTCTTTCTTAGCTAGGGTTACCAGATTTTCTATCTGGAAAATCCATACCCCTAGACCTGCCCCCCCAGGTCCGCCTAGTCCCACCCATCCTCGCCCCATCTTGCCCCGGTTCTGACCCATCATGTCCCCGATCCCGCCCCAGACCTGCCTCCAATCCCGCCCCCCTCTGCCTGCTCTCGTCGGGCAGGACATCTGCGCATGCGCAGATGCCCACCTACCCAAAGGAAAGCTTTTCAAAACCTGGACAAGCAGAGTGAGGAAGCCACGTTTGCCCCAATTCCCTCCACTAGAGCTTAGCAACCTGACAGCAGCCACACGTGCCGAGCAGTGCTCGAGCAGATGCCAGGAAGCTGTGATATAAGCACGCAGAAGACGCTGCTGGCATGGCGACGTGGGGGCTTGTCCAATCAGGCTGCTCACCACCAGCTGAGTCCCAGAAGTAGAGGTTGACACAGAGCAGAGCAGGTGGACTGAATGTGTGTGTGAGGGGGAGGAGGGCGCGTTAGGATCTGGGTGGGAGGCCATCACATATGCGCTGCTGGCCGGCTCGCTACTCACCCTGATGCTGCAGCGCCTGCACCTGTACCGGCGTCACCCATCCACCCCATCCCCTCTGCCTTGTTCGCCGCTCTGCCTCTCACTGCTGCAGCTGTAGCCATCCAGCGGGGGAAGCGCCGGGAGTACAAAAAGGTACCCAGGGGGGGGGGGGGGTGATATTCACTCCATAAGACGCACCCTTATTTCCACCCACTTTATTGGGGGGGAAAAAGTGTGTCATATGGAGCGAAAAATATAGTATTTTTTTATATTGATCCAGTGTATTATGTAAACCCCAACACAGAACTCTGCAATCATTCTTAAGTTTTTCTGATTCGTTCCTTTCAGATTGTTCTTAGAAATGCATATTCTCATGAACTTTAGAGCTGTTGTGAGCCATCTGCTATGTGACACAGGTCCTATTTCCAACAGAGCCAAATCCTTTGGCAAGACACTTGCTCTAATGGTAGTTACCATTCTATAGCCATAGCTTTGAACTGTGCTTAACTCTTGAATCACTGAGGCCAACAGAGATCATAGTAAAATCAGGACTTATTTCCATTTCAGTAGCTGAATCCAGCATTTTTCCAATGAGACCTGCCTTTTTGTTGCTTAATGTCTTGCCATCTAAAGTAATCACAAAGTGCCTGAATGGTAGATTACCTCTGTGCACGTTACAGACAATCCATACCAGCTTCTCCTTTACATAAATCTTCACTGCTCCCTTCTAACCAGTGTTTATAGGAATCGCCTCCAATACCTTGAAGAGTTTTGTCTGCCCCTCTTTCTCTCAGCCATGCAACCAAATTATCAGCAATTTTATTTATTTAAAAATTTATATACCGCATAAAAATTATGTGGTTTACAAAATTACATGCATACATATTAAAAATACTAAACATATTTTGACAAGACAAACACAATAAAACATTAATGATTTCATTATTAAAGCCTTCTTTTAAGTTCATCCTACAAGATGGAAAGACAAAATCTCATAAAAACCATTATTTCTGTATGAGTCTTCTCTTTAGTTGCTTTTGCAGAAATAAAATGTCAGATATCTGCCACCTGGCTCCATACAGATTGTGTAATGTTCCTCTTTTACGATACCTGGATACATTTTGCCATTCTCTTCTGCCTTTAACATGACCCTGGCATCATCACGACGGCCATCAAAGAAAATGCAAGTGAAGAAATTCTTCTGCAGTTCCTCCTCAAACTGCACTCACCTGACCCCCTTGTACACTGGTTAACTGCTTGAGGTCCAGAAAGGTTCTCAGCTGTTCAGGAAGGAAGAAAACGTATTTCAAATCTAGATACTTAACGATGCACTTGCAAGGATAGATCAGGAGAAAGGTAGCTCCAGGTTCTTCATTTCTTCCCTCATGGCTAGGAAATTTCTACGCCGCTTTTGTGTGGATTTGGTGACGTCAGGATAAATCCACAGTTTTTGACCAGAAAAGGGAATTCCTCCCTTTTTGAAGTACATTTTCATTACCTAATTTAGATCTTGTTCAAAGACAAAACTTACAATCAAAGTTGCTCTCCCTGACATCACATAGGGAATCTAGTAATATTGCTGTTAAATTTTGTAAGTTATCTTCACCCAGTACATTTTCTATTTTATCTCCAGTAGGAGATTTTTTTATCCTTAGAGATTGACAAATAATAGACTTTGGGCTCCTTTTATCAAGGTGCACTACGGGGGTTAGCGCGTCGGACCTTTCATCGTGCGCTAACCCCCACGGCAAGCCAAAATACTAATGCCTCGTCAATGGAGGCGTTAGCGACTAGCGTGGCAGGTGGTTTAATGCGCGGTATTTCACATGTTAAACCCCCTACCACGCCTTGATAAAAGGATCCCTTTGTTTATTGGTGGAATATTTTCCAGGGAAAAATTTAAATTTTCTATTAGAAATTTCTTAAGCACTTCTACTAGAAACATAGCTTGAATCTTTGGGCAATTCAAAACTCTCAAATTCAGACGTCTATTAAAGTTCTCAATCTGTTCAATTTTACGATGAATAGAGTTTTGGTCTTTTATTACTTCAGTTACTGAGTTTTTCAAGGAATCAGTCTCTCTTAATAATAAGAACATAAGAATTGCCGCTACTGGGTCAGACCAGTGGTCCATCGTGCCCAGCAGTCCGCTCCTGTGGCGGCCTTAGGTCAAAGACCAGTGCCCTAACTGAGTCCAGCCCTATCTGCGTACATTCTGGTTTAGGAGGAACTTGTCTAACACTCGCCTTCGACACTCGCCAAACAATTGAGCGCCGTTGGCCCCTCCCCTTATAAGGGGGAGCTCGGATCAGATCTCTGATGACGTCGGAGGGGTGGGCGGAACTATCTCTCACCTCTGCCCCTCACTGTCTCATGCCTTCTCTCTCTTATTCCCCTCTACTTCTCTTTTTTTATATTTATTTATTTCTAATTATAAATCAAAATTTACAAGAATACATCTTGCTCCATTAAACACAGGGAGGAAAAACAAATCAAGGCATTAAAGTTCAATCTTACAAAATCAAACAATTTTATTCCCCTTCTTAGACCACTATAATGGGGAGAATGGTAAGCAATTACATAAAATGAGAGAAGAAAAAAGGAAATTAATTAAATTAAAAAGGCTTAGTGCATCTAAACAACTGCTTTTACTTCTACTATCCCTCTTTCAATATTCCTTGACAATCTTGTTAACATCTAAAAACTCCTTCAGATGATTTGGATAGAAAAAGGTATATTTGACTCCTAAATATCTAACCAAACATTTGCAGGGATAAGAACATAAGCAGTGCCCCCGCTGGGTCAGACCAGAGATCCATCGTGCCCAGCAGTCCGCACACACGGCGGCCCAACAGGTCCAGGACCTGTGCAGTAATCCTCTATCTATATCCCTCTATCCCCTTTTCCAGCAGGAAATTGTCCAATCCTTTCTTGAACCCCAGTACTGTACTCTGCCCTATTATGTCCTCTGGAAGCGCATTCCAGGTGTCCACCACACGTTGGGTAAAGAAGAACTTCCTAGCATTCGTTTTGAATCTGTCCCCTTTCAACTTTTCCGAGTGCCCTCTTGTTCTTTTATTATTCGAAAGTTTGAAGAATCTGTCCCTCTCTACTCTCTCTATGCCTTTCATGATCTTGTAAGTCTCTATCATATCCCCTCTAAGTCTCCTCTTCTCCAGGGAAAAGAGTCCCAGTTTTTCTAATCTCTCAGCGTATGAAAGGTTTTCTATCCCTTTTATCAGATGTGTCGCTCTTCTCTGAACCCTCTCGAGTAACGCCATATCTTTCTTAAGGTACGGCGACCAATATTGGACGCAGTACTCCAGATGCGGACGCACCATCGCCCGATACAACGGCAGGATAACTTCTTTCGTTCTGGTTGTAATACCCTTCTTGATTATACCTAGCATTCTATTTGCCTTCTTAGCGGCCGCTGCGCACTGTACCGTCGGCTTCATTGTCATGTCCACCATTACCCCCAAGTCCCTTTCTTGGGTGCTCTCCTTCAATAATATCCCTCCCATTGTATAGCTGCACCTCGGGTTTCTGCTTCCCACATGTAGTACTTTACATTTCTCAACGTTGAACTTCATCTGCCATCTCGTCGCCCATTCCTCTAGTTTGTTCAAGTCTCTTTGCAATTCATCGCAGTCCTCTTTAGTCCGAGCTCCTCTAAATAGTTTGGTGTCGTCCGCAAATTTTATTATCTCACACTTCGTCCCTGTTTCTAGATCATTTATGAATATATTAAATAGCAACTGCCCAAGCACCGAGCCCTGCGGGACACCACTCGTGACCCTCCTCCAGTCCGAGTAGTGGCCCTTCACTCCCACCCTCTGTTTCCTACCCGCCAACCAATTTTTGATCCATCTATGTACATCTCCTTCCACCCCATGGTTCTTCAGTTTCTGAAGTAGGCGTTCGTGGGGTACTTTGTCAAAGGCTTTTTGGAAGTCTAGATATATGATGTCTATGGGGTCACCTCTGTCCATCTGTTTGTTAATTCCTTCGAAGAAGTGCAATAAGTTTGTTAGGCACGATCTCCCCTTGCTGAAACCATGTTGGCTGGTTGTCAGAAGTTTGTTTCTTTCAAAATGTTCGTCGATGTTGTCTTTTATAAGTGCTTCCCGGGAAAAATGATGGAAGCACTGATTAAGGACAGTATCTGTGAACACATAGAAAACAATGGACAGCTAAAGTCGAGCCAGCACGGCTTCTGCAAGGGTAGGTCATGCCTCACAAACTTATTGTACTTCTTTGAGGGGGTAAACAGACAGGTGGATAAAGGGGAATCCATTGACATCATTTACCTTGACTTTCAAAAAGCCTTTGACAAGGTACCGCACGAAAGACTGCTTAAAAAGCTGTGGAGACACGGGGTGCAAGGGGAGGTCCACCGATGGATCAAAAACTGGCTGGCAGACAGGAAACAGAGGGTTGGAGTGAAGGGCCATTACTCAGACTGGCATGGGGTCACGAGCGGAGTTCCGCAGGGGTCGGTGCTGGGACCGCTCCTGTTCAATATATTTATTAATGACCTGGAGGCGGGAACAAATTGTGAAGTTATTAAATTTGCGGATGACACCAAACTCTACCGCAGGGTTGAAACCATGGAAGACTGCGAAGATCTGCAAAGGGACCTAACGACGCTAGAAGAATGGGCCAAAAAATGGCAAATGAACTTTAATGTAGGGAAATGCATGTAGGGAAAAAGAACCCGATGTTCAGCTACAAAATGGGAGGATCACTGCTAGGGGTAAGTAACCTTGAAAGAGACCTGGGAGTGATGGTGGACACGTCTTTAAAGGCGTCGGCACAGTGCGCCACAGCCTCAAGAAAAGCAAACAAAATGTTGGGTATCATTAAGAAGGGTATCACGACCAGGACAAAGGAGGTCATCCTGCCACTGTATCGTGCAATGGTGCGACCGCATCTGGAGTACTGTGTCCAATATTGGTCGCCGTACCTCAAAAAGGACATGGCGGTACTTGAGGGAGTCCAGAGAAGAGCAACTAAACTGATAAGAGGTATGGAAAACCTCTCATATACTGACAGACTGAAAAAGCTGGGGCTGTTCTCCCTGGAAAAGCGGAGACTTAGAGGAGACATGATAGAAACCTTCAAGATCCTGAAGGGTATAGAAAAAGTAGACAGGGACAGATTTTTCAGATTACGGGGAACCACAAGTACAAGGGGGCACTCGGAAAAATTAAAAGGAGACAGGTTTAAAACAAATGCCAGAAAGTTCTTTTTCACCCAGAGGGTGGTGGACACATGGAACGCGCTTCCGGAGGCTGTGATAGGCTGGAGCACGTTACAAGGCTTCAAAGAAGGTTTGGATAGGTTCCTAGAGGATAAAGGAATTGAAGGGTACAGATAAGAGTAGCGGTAGGTTATAGGGATAGTCTGGGACCATTGCTCAGGCAATGGGCCTGATGGGCCGCCGCGGGAGCGGACCGCTGGGCGAGATGGACCTCTGGTCTGCCTCAGCGGAGGCAACTTCTTATGTTCTTATGTTCTTATGTTCTTCCACATTTTCCCCGGAACCGAGGTCAGACTCACCGGTCTGTAGTTTCCCGGGTCACCCCTTGATCCCTTTTTAAAGATGGGCGTAACATTGGCTATCTTCCAGTTCTCTGGGATCACGCCTGTTTTCAGGGATAGATTGCAAATTTGCTGCAGTAGTTCCGCTATCTCCTCCTTTAGTTCCTTCAGAACCCTTGGATGGATTCCATCCGGACCCGGGGATTTGTCAGTTTTTAGTTTTTCTAGCTGCCTGCGTACGTCTTCCATGGATGTTAATTTTTCTGCTTGATCTCCCTTGAAGATTTGCTCAGGTTCCGATATGTTGGATGTGTCTTCATTTGTAAATACAGACGAAAAGAACATGTTAAGTCTTTCTACTACTTCTTTCTCTTCCTTCACCACTCCCTTCCTGTCTCCATCGTCCAGCGGTCCCACCTCCTCCTTGGCTGGCTGCTTCCCTCTAACATATCTAAAGAACGGTTTGAAATTTCGGGCTTCCCTGGCTAGCCTCTCTTCATACTCTCTTTTGGCTTTTCGAACCACACGGTGACATTCTTTTTGATACTTCCTGTGCTCTTTCCAGTTGTCCTCAGTTTTGTCCTTTTTCCATTTCCTGAATGAATATTTCTTATTTCCTATCACTAGAAGAAACATGGCTCCTAATTTAATAGTCTCTTGATGCATAGAAAGAAATTCTTTCCTCTATTCTTGAGTGGTCTTGGCGACATCTGGATAAATCCATATTTTCTGTTCCTCAAATAATTTTGGGCATTTTTGAAATACAATTTCAGAATCATATTAACATCTTGCTCAAATACAAATGCTATTAAGAGTGTCTGTTGCTCTATCAGTGTCTGTTGTTATTGTTTGTTCAAGAAGAGCAGTCATTACATTACATTACATTACATTAGTGATTTCTATTCCGCTTGTGCCTTGCGGTTCTAAGCGGATTACAAATTAGAAGTCTGGACATTTCCAGGAGCGTTACAGTACAAAGAATCATGTATGTAGCAAGTTACAATTGTTAGTCTGGTCATTTCCAAGAGAATTACAAAGCAAAGAGTAAGTATATAATAGGTTACTGTGATGAATAATAATACAATCGGGATATAGTAGTGAGTTATACAATGTTGAAGGTATTGCTGTGGTGGTGGTGGTAGGTGGTGTTCATGAGAGTATTTTCTAGTCTAGTCTAGTCACATTGGCAAAGTCTATTTCGTTATTCTTTTTTTCTCTTTCTTTTCCTTTTTCACCTTCTTCTCTTCCGGGAATCTTTTTATTTGGTAAATAATAAATCTTATTTATTGGAGGAATACAGTTTGAAGAAATTTATAAATTTTCAATCAAATATCTTTTCAATATATCTAGGGGGTAACATTCCCGGAATTTGTGGAAAATTTAAAATATGGAGGTTTAGTTATCTGTTGAAATTTTCAAATTGTTCCAATTTTCTATGTATTGAAGTATTATCTGTAATTGAGGCTATCTTAAACTGTTGCAAATGCTATATATCATCCTGCATTTGCTTTGCTTGGGCTGTAAAATCCGATTTCATGAATTCCACAGTTTTTGTTAAAGAATCAAGTTTATCTGTTATTTTGGTTACCTCTTCTGTTGATTTTCCCATTTTACTCTCCATTCACTGAAGAAGAAGCCAGATGCTGTTCAAAGATACCTCCATGGAAGAGGATGAAGGTTCCTCATTCTTGCTTTCAGACATCAGTCGTTTTGCCGAATACGTCATGCCCCCGCTGGGAGACACCACGTCTCCACTTCCGGGATCGCGCGTCTCCTACCTCAATGCCTCAGCAATTGCTGGACACGGAGGGTGAAGGGAAGCCGGAGGAGACAATGATATTTCCATGCCCAAAAGGGCAAGTGACTTCCTCTCATCTCCACCCAAAGCCGGGCTCTCCACTCCGGATTGAGCAGTTACTGGGAGGGCCGAGAAAAAACGATCCATCGTCTGCTGAACTGGGGTGGGCCGGCGAGGAAATGGCCCTGACCACCCTTTTCCTTCGTATGTGGCATTGGAAAGCGAGGTATGTTTTATTGAGGAAAGCAGACACGGTGAGATCTTACAGCGTCTTTCCTGACTCCTCACACCGCTGCCATCTTAACACTCCCCCCTCCCCTCTGCTTCTCACCGCCTGCTTCTGTTCAGCTGCCTCCCGACTCTCCTTTCTGTCCCGCTCCTCTAGGCAGTAATCACCTACTGTTGGCCCCTCCCCTTATAAGGGGGAGCTCGGATCAGATCTCATGACGTCGGAGGGGTGGGCAGAGCTATCTCTCACCTCTGCCCCTCACTGTCTCCTGCTTTCTGTCTCTTATTCCCCTCTGCTTCTCACTGCCTGCTTCTGTTCAGCTGCCTCCCGACTCTCTTTCAGCTGCCTCCCGACTCTCCTTTCTGCCCCGCTCCTCTAGGCAGTGATCGCTTCGCCCTTGGCCCCTCCATAATATCTGCATTTCCTATCAAAATATTATACAGTATTTTACTGTTGAAAGGTTTTTGTTTCATTCCATTGAAGTGCTGAATATGCTTTTAATGAATATAGCCTTTTAGGTCGTACACATAAATTACAGAAACATAACAAAGCATGAATCTTTTAGAGTCCATGAATTAGTTACATCACCCTTGTAAAATGGGTTACTTTCAACAACACATTTTCTCAAGGCAAAATATTACCATTTGCTCATGTTGATAAGATGTTTTGCATTCTCTAATATGCTCATGTTGATAAGATGTTTTGCATTCTCTAATATGTTTTCAATAGCAATATTTTTTTTGTAATTGATAGCCTGCAATAACAGCGTTTAAGCAAGGTATTAAGCATATAATTACACATTTACCTCAAAAATGATAGTTTAGAGATTTAGGCCTCTGTACTTATTTAGGGACATTTAGGCACAGCTTTCCAAAATGGCAGACATACATGTTTAAGTGTCTGCTATTACATGTCTAGGTTCTGAAATACCAATGTACTGTATATGTGAATGTGCTACCAATGAGACATGAATCTGAATCAGTTAAACTTCACTTTTAACAATTATCCTCATCTATCTTCTTTTTACATCAGATTTTTTTTCATATAAATTCTATAAAGTTTCAGCATATATATCTAAAGAAGATCTCAGCGGCTACACTTGAACTTATTATTTCATTTTAGTTCAAGTTCACTGTAGCAAGCCTCCTCATCAGTCTATCCAAAAATCTTAATCATACTTTATTTTATTGCCAAAGCACTTATCTTAATTTTCATGCTGTTTGGGGCTCTGACATGAATTCACATTTTACGACTAGCTGTCTTTGGCTTTGGCCTATTGTTTTCCAATTGGCTTTGACCAATATGTTTCCCTCCATCCCCACCAAACAGGAGTTGCCCTTCCTCTTGGACCCACCTGAATGTCTCACTCCCACTTATAGGTCTCTCTGGTATTCTGGTGAGGTAGGAACAATTCCGTTATTCCTGCCCATTCTGGCTCTGCCATCTAAAAGGATGCTGTGAATGAGATATCACTCCTGCCCATCCTATATCCCTAGACCACAAGGTAGTCAGGATTTAGAAGAGGATTCAGTACTGAGACCGTTCTAACCTCAATGTTTGACTACCTCTACTGTCTATTTAGCAAAGGCATAACTGCCCTAATTCTTCAGCTAGATCTTAGTAGTGCCTTTGATCTAGTAGATCATGAGATCGTGTTGGGATGTTTAGACACAATAGGACTCTTAGGAAGGGTTTAGAGTTGGTTTCAAGGTTTTGTTTTTTTTTAAAAAAAAGATCCTACCAAGTGGTTAGTGACGGCAATTAATCTCATTCTTGGAGCAACCCATGTGGTATGCCCCAAGGTTCTCCTCTGTTGCCCACTCTGTTTAACATCTACATTTCTTCTCTTGGACATTTTTTGCAGAGTCTAAACTTGAAATTTTTTGGCCAGTCCTAATGATAAAATAACAGATACGTTGCTTCATCTTAATGGACATGCCTACTTGATTATTACTTCCATCAAAATTTTGGGAGTCACGCTACACCGCCATTTAACTTTGGTTGAACATACTAACTTAGTGGTAAAAAAATGCTTTTTTGCACTGTGGAAACTACGGACCATAAAAAAATATTTCAACCCTTTATCATTCAGACTATTGGTACAGTCATTAATTTTATCTATTTGGATTATTGTAACATCATCTACTTGGGATCTCGCAAGAAAATCTTAAGGAAATTGAGGATAATCCAGAACACGGCTATTTGATTGATCTTTGGTTTAAAAAAGAATGACCACACCAGTCCATATTATCATTTATTGCATTGGCTGTCGTTGGAGGCAAGAGTATTATTCAAATTTTTCTGCATCTGCTTTAAGTTGATATCGGGATTGTCTCCAGCTTACCTTTCCCCTCATTTTGAGTTGTATAGATCATCAAGAGAAACTAGAAGTTTTCACTTATTTGCTTATACAAAGGCAAATGATTGTAGATATAAGACCTTCTTAAATAGGACCTTAGCGTTTCAAGCAGGTAAATTGCAATCTTAGTTAGATAAATGCATCCATCAAGCTATGTCTTATTGTTCTTTTAGAAAATTAAGACCACTTTGTTCAATAAATTTATTAACTAATTAGGGCTTTTTATAGTTTGCAACTGTATTTTTATTGAATGATTGTACTTCGCTGATTGTCCAGCTCCTCTTAGTGTAAACTGCCTAGAACTTCTGGTTATGGCGGTATAAAAGAATAAAGTTATTATTATTATTATTATTATTATTTTTAGAGGACTGTCTGAGTTCCTGGATGGACTTTCCAAAACTCAGTAGTTTGTCTAGGTTTTGGAAAGCCCCAACCTCCAGCCACATTTAGAGGGCCTCTGAGCATGCAATCATGATGCCACACACATCTGTGCATTGCTTGGAGGCCCTCCAGACATGGCCCGGAGGTCGTAGAAGAAAGGCTTTGTAGGGGTGGAGGCAGAACAGGGCGAGGCTGGAGGCGAATCAAGGTGGGGCTGAGTGCGGAATAGGGTAGGTTCATGTGTCCAGGTTTCTGCATCTGAAAATCTGGTAACCCTAGTCTGGAAGGTGGCTATTTTTGTACTGCACAATAGTTATAAACTTGCACAATAGTTTATATGGTAAATAGAGTGCTCCAAATAGTGCTTTTGATAAGAATTTTAGCTGGAATTTAAGTCTGTAAATTTGGGATAATAAACTTCCTAGGAATTAGCCTCTCTATGCACTTATGTCGTCAGCTATCACTCCAGGTTTGGCATAAAGTCAGCCACTGTAAAAGCACCATGGTTTTCAGTTTCAGTTTTCATTAACAGTGGCTCATGTGTATGGAGGCTATTTTTCTGGAGGTAAAATGTGGTCTTTCATTATTTAAATATATATTCTGACTTGGATATTGTGAGTTTAGCAGAATGCTGCAGAATGCAAACTCTGAAAATCCCTAATTTTCAGATCCATGCAGCCACTACATAAGCGTTCCCCCCTGACGTCAATTCTGATGTCAGAGAGGAAGTTCAGGGCCAGCCAATTGCTGCTTGGTTGGCCCAGAACTTCCTCTCTGACGTCAAAATTGACGTCAGGGGGAACGCTTGTGTAATGGCTGCACGGGTCTGGCTTTTGCATGTTGGGGAAGCAGGGAGAAATCAGCAGTGGTGGCTTGGGGGGGCAGGGAGAGAGAAAGAAAGACAGTGGCTTTGGGGGCAGGGAGAGAGAAAGAAAGACACAGAGCTTCATGCTTACTGGAACTAAACAGGGTGCTGTTCCTCCATTGACCAACTAACAGTGCTGCCTTCTCTGGAGAGAGACAAGAGAGAAAGAAAAGGGGGACAGAGAGAAGGAAAGACAGACAGGAAGAAAGAGGGCAGGAAGAAAGAAAGAAGGGGCAGGGAGAGAGAGAGAGAAAGAAAGAAAGAAAGAAAGGGAGGGGAGGGGCAGGGAGAGAGGAAGGAAAAGTTGGGGGAGGGAATGGAGTGTATAGGGTGGCAGGGGGCAGGCAGGGAGAGAGGAGATGTTGGTTGGGGAATGAAATGAGGTCTGGAGGAGAGGAAGCTTGCAGGAGGAAGAAAGAAATATTGGATGCACAGTGAGAAGGAAGTACAACCAGAGATTCATGAAATCACCAGACAACAAAGGTAGAAAAAATTATTTTATTTTCAATTTAGTGATCAAAATGTGTCCGTTTGAGAATTTATATCTGCTGTCTATATTTTGCACTATGGTCCCCTTTTACTAAACTGCAGTAGCGGTTTATAGCACAGGGAGCCTATGAGCATCGGGAGCAGCGCAGGGCATTCAGCGCAGCTCCCTATGTTAAAAACCACTATCACAGTTTAGTCAAAGGAGAAGGGGTATATTTGTCAATTTTTGTATAGTTGTTATTGAGGTGACATTGCATATTTTAAAGTCATCTGCCTTGACCTCTCTGAAAAAAACCCCAAATATAAATTATAATTAACATTTTCTCTGCATACAGTGTGTTTTGTGTCTTTTTAAATTTTATTGTTGGTAGATCATTTTGACTTGGTCATTTTAAAACTAGCTCGCAAGCCAAAAAAGTGTGGGCACCCCTGTTTTAGACAGTTTTGGTTTCGGCTGAAATTGAAAAAAGCAAACTCGGTTTTGGTCAGCCTCTAGTTCAGGTGGCGACAGTTACATATCTGAAACTAATTTGAGAGCCTAGATTGTAGATAGGGAGGATGGACTGGAGGAGCACAAGGAGATGAATGCTTAGGTTTATTTCTTAGATCCTTTAGTAAAGTAGGAGCTTGATAGAAAGAATGCTCCTATAGATTTTATTAAAGAACTAAGGGACTGCTAGAGTTTGGGAAGCTGACCAGAGGGCAAAGTGTATGCTGTGAAAGGCCCTAAATCAGTGGTTCCCAAACCTGTCCTGGGGGACCCCCAGCCAGTCAGGTTTTCAAGATATCCCTAATGAATATGCATGAGAGAGATTTGCATACCTGTCACTTCCATTATATACAAATCTCTCTCATGCATATTCATTAGGGATATCTTGAAAACCTGACTGGCTGGGGGTCCCCCCAGGACAGGTTTGGGAACCACTGCCCTAAATAAAGAAGCATTCACCTAGTCCAGGGGTAGGCAATTCCAGTCCTCGAGAGCCACAGGTAGGTCAAGTTTTTAGGATATCCACAATGAATATGCATTGGATAGATTTGCATCTCAAGGAGGCAGTGCACGCAAATCCATCTCATACATATTTATTGTGGATAGCCTGAAAACCTGTCCTGCCTGTGGCTCTCGAGGACTGGAATTGCCTACCCCTGACCTAGTCGATTTAAATACAAGGACAAATAGTATGTGCTAAGCCGTCGCCACAGGGGTCTCAGAGTTCCTCCTTGAGGGCCGCAATCCAGTCGGGTTTTCAGGATTTCCCCAATGAATATGCATGAGATCTATGTGCGTGCACTGCTTTCAATGCATATTCATTGGGGAAATCCTGAAAACCCAACTGGATTGCGGCCCACAAAGAGGGACTTTGAGATCCCTGTGCTAGGGGAAAGAAAGACACACTGGAAGAGATAACCTGAATTAAAGTTATTCTAGAAGGCTTATGTGCTGTTGGAAATGCTACTAACCTAGGGAATATCTTTCTGGAAGCTTTAACACCGAGGAGCTAAATTCTGGGTTATGGAAAGGCAGACAAGCCATGGGCTACATTGAGTCACTGAGAACCTGACATGGGGTTCTTAGATGAGACATTAAAGATCAGAAGAGCTGTGAGTAAGAAATGTTATTGTCTAATTTGAATATATATTTTGGCTTAATTTGTGCAAGTTGCTACCGTAATTAGAAGAATATAGCAAAGTTTTATCTAAAATTGCAAATAATGCATGTAAGTTTTACACTAGTGTCCTCCATCTGTGGAAAAGGAAAGACTTTACATTAAGAAGGACCCCCTGCCCCTTTTTTCCTCCTGTTTTACCCTCTCCCTCTTCCCTTCCTTTTATTTTTATTTTCTTAATGTAATTAAAATCTTCCTTCCCCCATGCTCCTCTTGTCTCTAACCCATCTAAATTTTGTCCATTTTATTTATATATATATATATATATATATATATAATTTATTTTATTTACTATTTTAAATTTTTAATATTGTAAACCGGCCAGATACCTGTGATGGTCAGTATACCAAACTATAAATAAACTTGAAACTTGTATTCACTTGGAGGGACCAGAATGTGATAGTAGATGCAGTACATTATTTTGGAGGTCTTTTATTAAACTTTGTTATGTACTGAACATGGGAATCAGTGTGCCCTAGCAGCACATAACCATGTTAATATTTAATAACGTGGCATGACATGGAATATGATGTAAATCAGTGGTCTCAAACTCGCGGCCCGGGGGCCACATGTGGCCCGCCAGATATTATTTTGAGGCCCTCTGTATTTTTATCATAATCGCAAAAGTAAAATAAAACAGTTTCTTGAACATATGTCTCTTTAGCTATAGATGATAATATTATTAAGACTTAGCCAAAAGGAAAGATTTATAAACTATAAAGAGCTTTGCCTCATACAAAATTGTAATTTCTTCAATAAGACATTAACCATTTTTTTCTGAGGCCCTCCAAGTACCTATAAATCCAAAATGTGGCCCTGCAAAGGCTTTGAGTTTGAGACCATTGATGTAAACTGAGCAGAGACTGGGCAGGAACAGTGTTAACATGTTACAAACTGTTAAGGCTATATATAATGCAGAGTAGGTAACCAACTCAATAGATGACATTAACGGCCTCTTTTACAAAGCTGCACTAGTGGCTGCGCTGCGCTGCGCTAAGGCCCCGAAGCTCATAGAGACTTAAAGGGCTTCGGGGCTGTTGCTGCGTGGCAGATGCTAGCGCAGCTGTGTAAAAGAGGCCATAAGTATACAGTATATATCTGCTGGTATAGTTAATGTATAGAAAATTTATTTTCTCTGCATTATTCATGAGCAGATGCTGGAAATACCACACAACAGTTAATGTACAGACTTTTCAAAACTTATCACACTTTAGTAAAAGACTGCCCAAGTGTAGCAACCAAGTTTCAAGTTTATTATAGGATTTGATTAATCGCCTATTCCAAATGTACAGATCAATAAAAATTACAGAGTTAGGGGAAACAAACGTAACTAACAAAAAAAACTAAATCTACTAAACATAATAAAAAACCAACTTATACAAACATAATAAAACACAAGGAAAGGATAGGAAAGAAATACAATCTGATTATAAAGAAAAACAATTAAGGTTAAAAACAATAGGAAAGGGAAAGAGAAAACTATCAAAAGATATGAACATAAAATGAGAGTCATAAGCAATTCATTTATTCATTGAATGCATCTTTAAAAAGAAAACCCATGAGTTTGCTCTTAAATTTTTCCAAGTTTTTTTTCCTTTCTTAAATAAATTGGAAGGGCATTCCATGTTTGAGGAGCTGTAACGGAAAAGATAGATTGCCGCCGTGTGTTAATAATTTTAAGAGAGGGAAAGACCAATAAGTATTGGTCATTCGACCTCAGTAATCTAGATGAAGTATAAGGAATCAAAACTTTATAAATAAAAGCTGGGGTTTTAAATGTCAGAGATTTAAAGGTGAGCAGACTTAATTTGTACATTATACGATGAGCAAATGTGCTTTTTTAAGTAAAGGGGTCACATGATCAAATTTCTTGGCTTTCTTAATAAGTTTAATAGAAGCATTCTGGATGATCTGCAGATGCCTAATTTCCTTTTGAGCCAATCCCTTAAATAGGGCATTACAGTAATCGATTTTTGAAATAACCAAAGAGTGAATTAGTATGTTCAGAGACTTTGGACATAAGAATTTAGACACTGAACGAATCTGACGGAGTCTGTAAAAAGTTGATTTAACAATGTGACTAATATGATCATGGTAAGTTAATTTATCATTGAAGATAACCCCTAGAATCCTAATTCTATTTATCAACTTAAGAGAGATACCTTTAATAGAGATTGGAAAGATAAGTTTATAACCATCTTTCCAGGGGAAAAGCATAATATTTGTTTTATTGATATTAAGGGCTAATCTATTGGTATCAAGCCATTGGTGAATCTGATCCATTTATTCATTAATAGCTGATATTTCAGAAGAACTATCGGGGTAAAGCTGTATATCGTCTGCATAGGCAAATACAGAAAAACCAATAGATTGGCAAAGAGTCATGAGAGGTGCAAGAAAAATATTAAACAGAAGAGGTGAAAGAATAGAACCCTGCGGAATGCCATATGATGCTGAGAAACTTTCAGAAGTTGTATTGTTAAAAGAGACAGTTGAAGAACGATTATCAAAATAAGATTTAAACCAAAGCAGGACCTGGTCTGTAATACCAATGGATTGAAGTCTATCTATTAGAAGATTGTGGTCGATAGTATCGAAAGCTGATGAAAGATCAATTTAAATTAGAAGAACAGATATATGATGATCTAAGTGGTAAAGTATGGAAGTTGACATGCCAATCAGTGAATGTTCAGTGGAATGATATTGTCTAAAATCTGTTTGATTTGGGTGTAAAATATTCGTTTTTTCTACAAATTCTGATACTTGATTAAATACTATCTTCTCTGTCAGTTTTGTCAAGTAAGGGATATTTGCAATTGGCCTATAGTTTGATTTGCCATGCATGTGGTATAATTCTCCTCTAAGATGTCACTAGCATCTGGATTTTGGAAAGATAAATACAAACAAAGAGAAAAATGTGACAAGAATCAAATGGTTATCTCGTACATATGGCTACAAGGGGTAAAAATGAATCTACTTAAGATTCTTCATTATCTTGTCAAGAGATGCAAAAAATTTGAAGAGAAACTTGCTAAAGAGGCAAAAACCCATAGTAACAATTTTTTTTAGATACATCAGAAGCAGAAAACCTGTGAGGAAACCCATGGAATCATTGGATGATCAAGGAGAAAAAGGAACAGTCAGAGAGGATGCATGCTCAAAGCCGGCAGAGACAAGGAAGAAGATCTTCAAGCGGCACCGGCACTTGTGGGCTGCGTGCCGGTGCCAAGGGGGGGGTGAGATAAAGTTGGTTGGGCGGGGGGTTCCTGTTCTCGCAGGGGGGGGGGGTGCCGATTCGAGCGGGGGGGGGGGGCCTTTGCGAGCGGGGGGGAGTGATGCCGCTTATTGGGGGGTGCTCGTAAATCGAGTCAACACTCGGTTTGTGAGACACGTTTTGCGAGAATGTTTTGCTCGTTTTGCAAAACACTCGCAAACCGGGTTATTCGCAAACCGAGGTTTGACTGTACTTTTAAACCCAACAGGAGAAAATATTTTTTCACTCAGAGAATAGTTAAGCTCTGGAACGCATTGTCAGAGGATATGGTAAGAGCAGTTAATGTAGCTGGTTTTAAAAAAAAGGTTTGGACAAGTTCATGGAGGAAAAGTCCATAATCTGCTATTGAGACAGACATGGGGGAATCCACTGCTTGCCCTGGATGGTTGGGTTTTTACCAGGTACTTGTGACCAGGATTGGCCACCAAGAAAATTGGGTACTGGGCTAGATGGACCATTGGTCTGAACCAGTAAGACTATTCTTATGTTACATTGTCACTAAAGAAAGGGATCTTGCCAGGTACTTGTGACCTGAATTGGCCACTGTTGGAAACAGAATACTGGGCTTGATATGCCTTCAGTCAGTCCCAGTATAGCAACACTTATGCTCTTAAGTTCTTAGAACCAAATTCCATCCTTGGCAAATGGGCAAAGGAACTTGGCTTACCCCCCTGCTCTCCTACATTACCCTAAAGTAGCAATATATCCCTGCAGTTTTTATGCAAGACTGTCAATAAAAAAATCTTTAGAACAGTCTTGAGAGCCCCAGGCACATTAGGTTTTCAGGATATCCACAATGAATATGCATGAGATAGATTTGCATGCCATTCTTATCTCATGATTTTAATTCTTCCCTTAAGTAAATAACGTTGTGTGTCTTCAGATTATTTCTGAATTTTTCTACATTTCTTTATGTGCCATTTAGTCATGGTTGAAGAGATTGTTGGTTCAACTATAAACTATTGGTCTGTAAATTAGTTTGCTATACAAGGTAAGAAGTGCATGGTTTCTCTAGGTTTTAACAGTTTTCATTAACTGACCATTTTTCCAATATATTATGTTACATAGTAGAAAACCTTGAAAATGTAGAAACCAATTTATTGACAATTTACATTATTGTCTTAAGACCAATTAAGTTGGGAATTTATTAGAAATTTTGGTTGACTTTTTTTAAGCCCCTTTAGCATCCAATGTGTTGTAGTGATTAGTTATGGATCTGTGCTATTTGTCCAATGTACTAAATTTATGTGCATAAAATGTGTCCCAGTTTCCTGTTAATTATGCAACATACTGACAGGGATATGCTTCAGGCTATCTTTCTGAGCCATTTTTTTTCCACTGCAAATAAATCCAGGGAATACAATATTTGGCATAAGATTACTAGATATCTTCCAATGGTATATCAGAGGCAATGTGTTTTTCATCAGTTTTTACTAAAAGTACTTTACAATGAAAAGCTTTCAAATGAAGTGAGTAATTAGTCCTAGCTTAATTATTTACATAAAACTGTCATAACATCCCTTTTTTGTTTTATATAAATTAATAAATGTGGTTTCTTTTTAAAAAATTATTCAACGCCTATTTTAAATAAATATGTATAACTTATATACTAATAGTACAGATATTGAGTTTTCTGCTTATGTACTACTCTCCTGAAAGCAAAGAAAACTAGACATTGATGCATAGAAGAAATGACATTAATACAAAACATGTACAGTAGACTCTCAGTTATCCAGAACTCAGTTAACAGTACTCTCAACCAACCAGAAAAAAAAATTGTTGGCAAAAACAAAAAATTTGTCTCACAAGCTCCTCAGACAACTTCCAAAGTCATGCTGCTGACCCCCACCCCCCCTCTTCCTCCAGCCCCAGAGGCATCAGAAGCAGAGGAAAGGCCCTGCCAGGGCTGGCCAGAAGCTGCCTATTTACCGGTGCTTCTTCTGCTTGCTGGCTGATGCTACTGCTACAAATGAGGGAGGGAGTGTTGTCAGGACTGGCTCTACTGCTTTGGGAACGGAGGGAGGGGGTTGTCAAGACCGGCTCTGCTGCTTCGGGTAAGGGAGGGAGGAAAGGAGTGGGAGGAGAATGGGGGCAGAGAAAGTGGGAGAGAAGGGGGAGAGAGAAAGTGACCCAGAAAGAAGGGAAGAACAGCAGCTGGACCTACAAGTGAGGGTGGGGCGATGATAGAGTAAAGTGGGGAGGGAGACAAAACTATTTTTACAGTAACTCTCAAGCAACCGGAAACTACAGTAATCTTGCATCCACCAAGCCCCAAAGGTGCCAGATACCTGAGAGTCTACTGTATCATTTTTTATCCTGGGAGATCTATTAATGCTTTTTAGGCCTGATTCTATAAATGGTGCCTAAACCCATGCTGCTCCTTGTGACCCTGGGCAAGTCACTTAATCCCCATCCCCCCCCCATTGCTCCAGGTGCACTAGATAGATTGTAAGTCTGCTGGGACAAACAGGGAAAAATGCTTGAATACCTGAATAAATTAATGTAAACTGTTCTGAGCTCCCTTGGAAAAACATTAAAGAAAACAATACAGTAAAACCTTGGATTGCAAGTAACTTGGTTTGCAAGTGTTTTGCAAGACAAGCAAAACATTTGATTACATTTTAACTTGATATACAAGCAAAGTCTTGCAATACAAGTACATACAATATACACACATCACAACTGAGCCGATGGTTCTTATCTCTCTGACGCTGCAGGAGTGTAGTGACTGATGTATTAAAGTTTTTGGGTTGTGGAACGAATCGTCTGAATTTCCATTATTTCCTATGGGGAAATTTGCTTTGATATACGAGTGCTTTGGATTACAAGCATGCTTCTGGAACGAATTATGCTCGTAAACCAAGGTTTGTCTGTAAATACATTTTAAAAGATTTTTCATGAAGAAAACTTTTGGGTGTATGGTTGAGAGTATGTATATAAGAGGACCACAGTCAGTCAGACTTTCAGGCTATCTACAATAAATATGCATAAGATAAATTAGCATATATAGGAAAGACAAGAAGAACTTCCTGAATGCTCGATGCATGAACTTTGAAGTAGCCTGTAAAAAAGGCCACACCAGGAAATTATTTGCCACGGTGAAACAAGTGAAAAAGCCTTTCTCAGCATCAGTGGTGTAGCGAGGGTGAGTGGTACACCTCACCCACCCTCTTCCCCCACACTCCTTCCTAACCCCCCTGCTGTGCACGTGTGCCCTTCCCTTCCCCATACCTCTTTAATTTTCCCAGCGCAAGCAGCATCACAAACTTGCTGACCACATCGGTTTCAGCTCTCCCTCTGACGTTACTTCTAAGACTTGGGAACGGAAGTGACATCAGAGAGAGAGCTGACACTGATGCAGGCAGCAAGATGGTGATACTGCTCACACTAACAAAGTTAAAGAGGTCCCCTCCACCCTCCCCCTACTCTGCCACTACTCAGCATGCCAATCAACCATCAAAGACTGATGGGAATGAAATTAGCAACCAGCAGATCATCAAGCAGAGATGGAAAGAATACATAGAGGTTGCACTGACTACCCTGAAGGGCTTGGGGGTCAAGAGGAAACAGAACCAGACCTATTGGAAAGTGAAGTAGATTGGGTGCTGAGTCAGCTGCCAAACAACAAAGTACCTGACATTGATTGAATCCCTGCAGAGCTGCTCAAACCAGTCCCAAGAGTCACACTATGCCAGAAGATCTGGAGGACCTACAGATGGCCAAAGGACTGGAAAAGTTCAGTTTTTATCCCACTGCTGAAGAAAGGTGATGCCAGGGACTGTACTAACTAAAAAACAATCACCTTGATGCCCCACGCCAGCAAGGTGCTTCTAAAGATCATTCAGAGGTGCTTGGGCAACATCCTTGATCGAGAACTTCCTGATGCCCAACCTGGACTCTGTAAGAGCTGAGGGACGCATGATCACATCACAAACTTGAGGTGGATCATAGAAAAGGAGAGGGAATACCAGAAGAAGCTCTACCTGTGCTTCATTGATTATACCAAGGTTTTTGATTGTGTTGAGCATGGAGAATGACACGGTGACAGAATTCATCACTGTTCTCGTCCCCATGGTTAACCAACCCTGTATCATTCTTTAAGGAGAGACAGAACAATCAGAGTGGGAATGGGCACAGCCAGTGACCTTCAAGCCTTGCTTTGAAGAATACTGATGGAGAAAGACTGAGGTTAAGATAGACATTGCGATTTCCCACAGTTATCCACGGGGACGGGAACGGTAATGAATTCTGTCACCATGTCATTCTCTAAATTTTTGTGTAGTACTGAGTGAGGTAGGAGTGCCAGCGCACCTGACAGGTTAATCAGATCACTCTGCTATGATAAAAAAGCTACAGATGTGAACCAGGTATGGAGATACAGAATGCTTCAATATCAAAAAGAGTACAAGACAAGGATGCATCCTCTCTCCTTTTCTTTTCAACCTCTATAGGTACTTTTGCTATAAAACACTATATGGTTTAATTCCAATCTATATTCCTGAGCACTTTTCCTTTGTAAACAGAAGATGCTTTGTTCATGAAATTCGATTTTTGCATTTTCCTCTGTAAAAGGTTGTTTATATAAGAGATTTTTCAGTAGAATCATGGCTTACCATGATTTAGTAAGTTGATTTCCAGTTCTTATTCCTATTTTAACTTTAGGAAATTGTTTAAAACTTATTTTTTTAAGAAAAATTTTTAGTAACTGAATTGTATGTGTATGCGCAGTCTCTGCATATGTGCAGTCTTCTTTATTTGTGGACACACAGAGCTGCGAGGTTGTAGTGGTATACAAGAGCACTGTTATGTTATGTAATCATGAGTAAGCTGGACTTAGATGATTCGAGTGTTGGAGTGAAAATAGGTGGAAGAGCCATCAGCAATCTGAGATATGCAAATGATACTACCCTGCTGGCAGAGAGTGAGAAGGACCTCAAGAAGTTGATCCTGAAGCTGAAAGAAGAAAGTGAGAAGATGGGACTTTACCTGGACATCAAGAAGACCAAAATCATGACTACCACCAACAAAAAAGTCCACATAAAGATCAACAATGAAGAAATAGAAGTGGCTGACATCTTCATTTTCTTTGGTCCCTCATTGATCACAGTGCTGGTTTGGCAGCAGAGAGCAAGCGTCGATTAGCACTGGGACGGGTAGCCATGGACCAAATATGGAAGTGCAAGGACATCTCAGTCACCATCAAACAAAGACTGATCACCGTCATTGGGTTTCCAATTGTGACATATGGCTGTGAGACATAGACACTCACGAAAGCTGATAGAAGAAAAATCAATGCCTTCGAGCTGTGGTGCTGGAGAAGAATTCTATGAATCTCATGGACAGCTAGGATCACCAACAAAGATGATCTTGATCATATAAACCAAGAGTTATCCCTGGAAGGCAAGATTACCAGACAGAAAATAACCTATTTTGGACATATGATGAGGGCAAATTCACTAGATGTTCTACTCAGAATGTGATGTGCTACTCAGAATAGTCAGTGGTAAAAGGAAACAGGGGAGACCAAAGGCCTGTTGGCTGGATATCATCAAGAATGACACGAGAATGAACATGAAGCAATTGAAAGAAGCCATGAAAAACAGGGAAGCAATGCGATGATTGGATTAGTAGTTATAGTAAATTATTTCTTGCATATTCATTTTGAAAAGCCTGAAATCTTAGCTGGCAGTAAGGTCAAAAGGACAGATTTGGGAAGCCGTGCCCTAAAAGTGTGAACCTACCAGGACAGAAAGAGAAAAATGCTTAAGTACCTGAATGTAAACCACTTAGACTAGTGGTTCCCAACTCTGTCCTGGAGGACCACCAGGCCAATTGGATTTTCAGGATAGCCCTAATGAATATGCATGGAGCAGATTTGCATGCCTGTCACTTCCATTATATTCAAATCTCTCTCATGCATATTCATTAGGGCTAGCCTGAAAGCCCGATTGGCCTGTTGGTCCTCCAGGACAGGGTTGGGAACCACTGACTTAGACTATAAGTGGTATATAAATACTATAAATAAATAAAATAAAACATGGGCCAACAGTAGGCAAGAAATTGTGAAAGAAAATGCCCATGAGTTGATTTACTGAAGCAGGCATCATTTCACACACAAGTTGTGATTTTCCATACATTAGTTTTCTACTGGGAATCAGAGGCAAAGAAACCCAGTAGAAAACATGTGCATAACATTTCCTATAGACACTCTCACAAAAGATATAACTATACCTCATTGAGTTCTCAGGTGAATTAAGTCATCTGAATGTTCTTACACTGAACTATCACTGTGAAATAGGAGCAAGCAGACAAATCACCTCAGTTCCTCATTTACATACACTGGAAAACGCATAGGAAATATAAAACAAGAAACATGGAAATATTGCGTTCTTGGAAAAAAAAAAACCCTACAGAAAGTTGAAAATATTGTTATACTGAAGTTTAGGAAGGCTAACATGGGTGCAAAAAGAGACAGCAACAATTTCCATACAGAACTAATGGAGCGTGTTTTCTAGGATATGTGCAAGCCAGGAATAAAAAAGCAAAAGATTCCCTTTCAGGATCCCTGTGGACCTCTTTGTCATCTACTGATAATTTGGTGTGGATAGTGCACTCAATGCATAGAGGCCAATGTTCAAACCTGGCAGTAATTTTCTTTTTAAATGCTGGCTGTATCATTTTTAAAAATATACATATATTCAATGTCTCTATATTGATAGGTGATAGCACTGAATATATGTACAGTGGTACCTCGGAATCCGAACACCCCAGAACTCGAACGATTTGGAATCCGAACTTTTTTTTTCTTCATTTTTGCCCCGGAATCTGAACGCTGCTTTGGAATCCGAACTGCAAGCAGTGCTCAGCCCAAAGCTTCCCCTTTGAGGAAGAAGGGGTTACTTTCGAAAGCTAATCATAAACTACATTAAGGGCTCATATTACGAAGGCGCGTTAGAGCCTTAGCGTGCGCTAAAATGCCGCATGCTAGCCGCTACCGCCTCCTCTTGAGCAGGCGGTAGTTTTTCAGCTAGTGCGCGCTAATCCGGTGCGTGCGCTAAAAACGCTAGCGCACCTTCGTAAAAGGAGCCCTAAGTTAGTCCAATAAAAAATGTATTATTTTTTTCCTTTATTTTTTTTTTAATTTCTACATATTACCGTGTATACTTGTGAACTCTATCCACATTCCACCCAAACTCTGCCCCTGTACTTGCCTACTGATAAAGTAAGAACTAGAGAATGACACGGGGAGCGATCCCCGCAGCGAACCGCTGCGTGGCTGCGGTTTGGCTGCGGGTTATGGTGACCTCATTAGCAAATCGCCGCAGACGCGGGGACAAATCCTTTCACCGACCGCAAAAACGGTGAATAGATTTGTCCCCGCAGGCCAATGTCCCCCCCTCTAGGAACCGCAATTTACCTGTGTTTTCACCGTGCTCCTCATTTGTCAGATCAACCCTTCCTGCCAATAGAACCCGCCCCCCCCCCGACGATCGCCCTCACTGGTAGGAGGGTGCCCAACCCCTCCTGCCAGCACCCCCAACGGCCCCCTATATCGCCAATAGGAGGGTGCCCAACCCCTCCTGCCGGTCCCTCCCCCAACAAACCCCGCCATCCCGAAACACCACCCTTAGTCTTACTTTCCAAGTTGGACCGGACAGCTCCTCGCTCGTCTGGCCAGCAGGCCTGCCTCCGTCCAAATGAGGTGGGCCCGCCCCTCCCCTCCCCTGCCTAACCCACAGGATCCTAGGGCCTGATTGGCCCAAGCACCTAAGGCCCCTCCTATAGCGGGAGTGGCTTTAGGTGCCTAGACCAATCAGGCCCTAGGATCCTGTGGGTTGGGCAGGGTAGGGGCGGGCCCGCCTCATTTGGACGGAGGCAAGCCTGCTGGCCATACGTGTGAGGAGCCGTCCGGTCCAACTTGGAAAGTAAGACTAAGGGGGTTCCGGGGTGGGAGGGTTCGTGGGGGGGGGTCCAGCAGGAGGGGTTGGGTACCCTCCTGCCGGCGATCTTAGGGGAGGCCATTGGGAGGACCGGCAGGAGGGGTTGGGTACCCTTCTGCAGCGATTGTCGGGAGGGCCGTTGGGGGGGTCTACAGGAGGGGTTGGGTGCCCTCCTGCCGTGATCGCTGGGGGGAGGGGAGACTTGCAGCCGTAGCCGCGGTCACTATGCTAATCACGGCAGGGAGATCTTTGCCGCGATTAGGTACAGCGGCCGCGTCTACTTACCATATAGGCTAACATTGTAAGCATTTAGGCCTAAATTCTCTATTACTGCGTTTAACTTAGGCGTGCTTTGGACGTCGGATATAATTGAATAATCACGGAGTTAAGGGTCTTAATTAATGTTAATTGGGTAATGAACGACACATAGACGTCCCTAGGTAGTACATAACGAACTAACGTCTATCGAAAGCATAGTCCCGTCTGCAACTCTGGACGTGGGCGTTCCGTGGGCGTTCCGTGGGCGTGCCACGTGGGGACGCTGGATAGGCGCTACCTGGACGAACCTGTGCGTCTAAATCTCGTGAATTATGTAGACGTAAGAAACCCTGGTCTAACTTGGATTTCAATGCCGTTTCAACTATCGTAATTGCGGCTCTTTGTTACACGCGAGGCAGACGTCCACTGTGTTTTTTCATCAATAATTCCAATAGTGAATTTCAATAGGTAGTTTTCATATTTTCTCTGTCCTAATAAATATAATGACACCATAACAATGGAACACATTATATTGCATGGATAACAAACCACATTTCAGCCCAAACCATAATATAATTTTCACATGGCTTTTACAACCCCCTTTTTTGTCTCAACAAACAGCACTGCAATCAGCTCTCTTTTGAAAGCAAAGAAAAACCAGCACACATTATCAGCACTTAAAAAGAGAATAAACAGATACACACCTTAACATTCCAGCTTCCCTCATTGCAAAATGGAGGTGTTCAGTTGCACAAAACTGACCTCATTGTGACCTCATCAATCTGCATCTTCAAAGTAATATGCCACAATTAAAAGACGTGGTGGGTGTTGAACCCACAACCTCTGGATGTTAGCAGCACAGGCTGGGCTCCTAACCGATAGAGCTACAGCTGCTTGACTGAGCTGTCCGTGCTTCATTCTGTATCATATCAGGATGAACTCAAATAAGTTTAAGCAAAGGAATGCGTAAAGATTTGGAACGTTTTCAAGTAGAAAACAAATATGAAATATGTATTAAAGAATTGCAGCACAAATAACGCCTAAACGGAACAGATTATTTACAGTCCTATATGCATTAGTACAGTGCTTAGAATGAAGATTAGCGTGTAAGAAAAACGGAGCTCCACCTCACATGCATTCAAGCACACTTGGGAATATGGGTTTGGGGCTCAGTGAAAGCAGCGCTTTTAACCATTGAGCTACCACTCTTTTGTGTCAGCCTATTATGACATTATAGCTAAACTCCTTTTCCCTTAGCACTTCACTAAGATATGATATGACAAGGGAACCAGAGGAATTGGAGCTGTGGGTCAGTGAGGAAAGGCACTCTCTACCAATCGTCCGGCCTTTGAGGGTTCAAATCCCAGCCTGTATTTTACTTGTGGCGTATCTGCCTTCCAGGTGCACTTTGATGATGCTTTCCACTTCTTATAGGAGTTGAATATAACATTTCTCCATTTAAACATGGCATACGTTGTTAGTTTTTATCGTGGTAAAGTATACATTTCTGAAATGGTGAAGAAACAATAAGCGGTATAAGCAAATCCAAACTGCTATAAGCACAAGAAAGCATTTGTAGCTCAACACGCTAATGCTCCTTTTCTGAGCTTTGCCATCTAAAACTCCCTGGTTTGACTCCCACCTTTGCTCATTTTAATAAGGTCCTAGTTTTTTCCTATTAGATCTTATAACATTTCCCTTTGCAGGCAAACCTATTTTCAACTTACCATGGCTCGGACATCCTAAGCAGTGATGAGAGAAACCTTTCCTCTGACAGCAAGATGACATTTGTGGATCGCCTGGTTAATGTGCTCTCATCACTGCTTAGGATGTCCGAGCCATGGTAAGTTGAAAATAGGTTTGCCTGCAAAGGGAAATGTTATAAGATCTAATAGGAAAAAACTAGGACCTTATTAAAATGAGCAAAGGTGGGAGTCGAACCAGGGAGTTTTAGATGGCAAAGCTCAGAAAAGGAGCATTAGCGTGTTGAGCTACAAATGCTTTCTTGTGCTTATAGCAGTTTGGATTTGCTTATACCGCTTATTGTTTCTTCACCATTTCAGAAATGTATACTTTACCACGATAAAAACTAACAACGTATGCCATGTTTAAATGGAGAAATGTTATATTCAACTCCTATAAGAAGTGGAAAGCATCATCAAAGTGCACCTGGAAGGCAGATACGCCACAAGTAAAATACAGGCTGGGATTTGAACCCTCAAAGGCCGGACGATTGGTAGAGAGTGCCTTTCCTCACTGACCCACAGCTCCAATTCCTCTGGTTCCCTTGTCATATCATATCTTAGTGAAGTGCTAAGGGAAAAGGAGTTTAGCTATAATGTCATAATAGGCTGACACAAAAGAGTGGTAGCTCAATGGTTAAAAGCGCTGCTTTCACTGAGCCCCAAACCCATATTCCCAAGTGTGCTTGAATGCATGTGAGGTGGAGCTCCGTTTTTCTTACACGCTAATCTTCATTCTAAGCACTGTACTAATGCATATAGGACTGTAAATAATCTGTTCCGTTTAGGCGTTATTTGTGCTGCAATTCTTTAATACATATTTCATATTTGTTTTCTACTTGAAAACGTTCCAAATCTTTACGCATTCCTTTGCTTAAACTTATTTGAGTTCATCCTGATATGATACAGAATGAAGCACGGACAGCTCAGTCAAGCAGCTGTAGCTCTATCGGTTAGGAGCCCAGCCTGTGCTGCTAACATCCAGAGGTTGTGGGTTCAACACCCACCACGTCTTTTAATTGTGGCATATTACTTTGAAGATGCAGATTGATGAGGTCACAATGAGGTCAGTTTTGTGCAACTGAACACCTCCATTTTGCAATGAGGGAAGCTGGAATGTTAAGGTGTGTATCTGTTTATTCTCTTTTTAAGTGCTGATAATGTGTGCTGGTTTTTCTTTGCTTTCAAAAGAGAGCCGATTGCACTGCTGTTTGTTGTTCACTTTTGTTTCCTGGCATCCTAACAGTTCTCAGAAGTGGTGGAATTTGCTGTTTCTCCTCAGCATTCTGCAGCCACAGGTGCATGAGATATTTTCATTTGCTCCTAACTGCAAGCCATTCTAGTAGGAATGTGTTTCTTTTGATGCAATATAGGCATTGGGCAACAGCTATGAGTTAAATCAAACTTCAGAGGGCTTGGACAGGTGTTGAAGAATGATCCAGTTAGGGGGGGGGGAGGGTGTTCAGCATGAGAGAGAACAGGTTGCATTAAATATTAGACAATGGGCTGCACATAATAAAAGCTGAAGCAAAATATTGATATGTAAAGGCAAGGCTAAAGAGTTACCAGGTGTCCTGGATGAGAAATGAATATAAACTATTTGCTAACCTTACTCAAGACTTGAACCCCCTGATGTATGGAAGATGAAAAGCAATGCATTAAGGCATAGAGCTATAGAAGTAACATTGTTTAGAACATAGAGCTTAGAGATGTGAAGGAAATTACTACAATGTCACTACAGCTGTATATTGCAAAACCACATCCAATGCACATCCAATTAGATTTGAATCCTAACGGTTCCTATGACGTCAGTCGCTAATTAGGCGTGCTTAGTATATAGAAAGCTTTGGCACAGCCATTTTTCCTATGTAAGACCCCCCTCATGTGAGTTGGTGTTTGTGGTGTTCCGTTTCCTCAATGATGAAACTTTGTGCTATGACTTGCCTGTTCTCCTTTATACTCCCTTCTGCCTTTGACACTCCTCCCCACCCCCATTATCTGTATTTCTTTAGTTTATTGATTTTTCTGGGTGTTGGTGTGAGGGATTGTTGAGGACTTAGGTTTTGTGTTAAGTGTGGAGGGGAATCAATTGTTAGGGAAAAGAAGGGGCCAGGCCAGGTTACACACAGATGCCTACACCCACCACTCTCCCAGCTTTCATAATGTCTGCCCCACTTCCATTTTCCATATCTGCAACTCTCCATGCAAGAAATTCGATTTCCGTTTTGGAGCCATGTTGTAAGGTGAAGATATCTTTTCAGGCTACTTGTAGAACACGTTCAAACACCCCCCTATAGGATAGCCAATGAGGTGTGAAGGGCGTGGTTAGGAAGCGGGCCAAGGAACCGCACCCGAACGGTGCCCAATAGGCATTGAGAAACTTTTCCCGTCCTACTGACGTCAGACGCTAAGTAGGCGTGCATGGGTATAAGAAGGTCCAGGTGAGCAGTGTTTCTTTTCTATTCTGTCCTATTCCTTATGCAGATGTTTGAGACTTTACTCTGTCTTAGTCTTTTACTTTTTTTTCCTATCTCTGCCTCCCATTTCTCTCTATTCTACAGAGCCATTAACAAGCTACATGTCATTCTAATATGTTTTTTTATCTTTTCTAGAAGCAGCTCAGATAGTAAGTCCAGGTGAGAATGATAATTTGTAAGCTACTTAGGTGTCCTTATGATAGAACTAAAGAAACCAACCAGCAACAACTGACTTCTCTTTATGGGCTTTCGTTGTGTGCAATTGTTTATAATAGTTATTTTATTTCTGATATCTCTTACTCTCCATTCCACAGGGCTGACAAAAATGACTGAGAAGACTGATAAAGACCATGCTGGTAGATATTTTACTGGTAGAAATATGGATATGTAAGTAAAATGGATGTGTTCACACATCTGAGAGGGTTTACTCATAGAGCTAAAGTTAATTCTTTGTAGAATCAAATTACAGGCAAGTTAAAATCAGGTGAGGAATGGTTCTGTGTACTAACTCATTGATAAGAATAGGTTGGGTGTGTTGGGGGGGGGGAAACACTGCCATTCAGTGGACATCCAATCAGTGTACATGGTTCAGGTGGAAAATTCCTAATGAGTGGCTAATGGCTGCCATTTTTAATAAGGAGTCTAAAGGTATGTTAGCACCTCTGTTACTTCTAGGTGTGTGTTCTGCCACAACTTCAGTGTTTCATTTTGGAGACATAGGTCTTTGTTAACAGTTTCTCTATTCTTCATTTCAGGTTAACTATGCTCATCAGCTCAGCACACCAGCTTGCACCTAGCCAAACAGTTGTAGGTGAGAATGATACTCTACTATTCTTCACTTGAGTCACTCTTCTGATGAGTGAAATAAATGTTTCACACTTCTATTGTTCTCGTCACACAGGTATCCTTGATGACTTTCAGGAACAATAGTAAATTGATAATGTTGGCCTCATAGAACACCATGGCACGCATTCCTGCTGTTATATGCACACAAACTTTTTGTTTTCAGTTAGTCTATTCCCTCACATGAGTTCTATACAGTAGCAGTGGAGGATTACAGGTGATATTAACCCACACCATCAGCGAGTTAAGGCTATTGCTTTAACAACTCTACCACGGTGACATCTAAGCAGCTCAACATAAATGAGGTTAACACATTGCTTCAGGGAAGGGAGGACAGATATGGACCTTGGGGGTTGAACCCCCTGTTTGTGAACCTTGTGTAAACCAGCTTCTCCTCTTTTCTGTTTTCAGGTGTCTTAGACAGGCAACTGCAGTATTGTCAGATGGAGTTTTGTATTACTGAGAGCATTGCAGCTGTGAGCATCTTTGTGGTTTCCACACCTGCTTAACCAAAATAGTGCAGCTCAAGAACCAGGAGGATAGATTGAGGTATGTGGCCTTTACTTCAATCACCTTCAGTGAAAGGAAGAAAAACCCACATGTCTCATTTGGATTCTCCTGGTGTGGAGCCAACTCTTAGTAGCAGTAACCCTATTCCTTAACAACAAATCTACCACAGTAACTTATATTCTCTTCCTTATGTAGCCATTTACTTTGGAACAGGGACTGCCTTACTTTGCACTTCATAGCTGAGATGTCGTCATCTACCTACAGTTGCATATACCCTTGCATTCACTTACTTTTTTCCTAGATTCTGCAATGATTTGACATCAGAGTGGCTAGCAGGTAATAGAATGAATGACAGATCCCAATAAAGATTGTCAAACTTTCTATATGTCACCTTGTTGTTATATTGAAAAGGGCCCATTCAGCAGTCCCTCCTGAACCCCTATCTACCTTGGACTCTGTCCACTAAACTGCTGATGCTACAAGGTTAAAACCACACAGGAAAGTTTAAACTATAAAAAAAATGTTTATTCTAATAGAAAACTTTTTTTTAAATGTAAACTTTAGAAAAAAATAACTATTTACATAACACACAACGCAGGGAAAGAGGGTGGGTGCCCCCCAAGAGCAGCTTGAGCTACCTCAGGCGAGGGGGGCGGAAGAGGTGCAGTCATTGAGAGGGTGTATGGCTGCTGGCACCATGCCCTCTTTCAGCTACCAGCCGCAAGAGGGCATGTTCCATCCTCTCCACACACCCTCTCATTACCTGCACCTCCTCCAAGATGGCAGAGTAGGCCGCCATCTCACTGGCCGCCCCCTCCTGAGGCTGGTCGGGCTGCTCCTGGGGGGGAACAGCAAGGAAAGGGGGTGGGATGGGAACAGGAAGGGCAGGAGAGTGAGGGGAAGGGCTATGGGTGGGGGAAGGGGAAGGTCCAACAGGGGATGGTGGTGGTAGTCCTGGAGGTAGTGGGGGGGCAGGTGGTGGGGGTCCAGGGGGCAGTGGTGGGGCAGGCAGTCCAGGGGGCAGTGGTGGAGGTCCAGGTGGCAGTGGTGGAGGTCCAGGGGGCAGTGGTGGTGTGGGCGGTCCTGAGGGCTGCCAGGCCTCCTCCTCCTCCTCCATCTCTTCTTCCTCCTCTGCTGAGGACCAGGGTGGGGCTCCCTCCATCACCTGCGGGGCCTCCTGAGGGGGTGCCTGCGCTGCTGCTTGACAAGAGAGAAATAGGATACAGTCAGATATGTCCACAACACTTTTGAACATGACATTATTTACTACGTTATTTTCTTCAAATGCTAATATCAGGATGCAAAACACCTACTCCACTGTAAACATCAAAATGTAGCGTAAGTAAGTGAGGCAAGTAGAACACCATAAAGCCATTGTGACATGATATCACAATAGCAGCTTTACTGCAGATTTTATGATTAAGAATGGTTGACAGCTACTCAAGCATTTTCATCTATTTATTCTGGTAGGCTGATCACAAAGAAACACACGCTGGACTCATTACTCACCGGCTTCAGCGCGCAATTCCTCCCTCACCCCCTCAAGGAAGGCCCGCTCCTGGCGCCTCAGCAGCCGTCCCCTTTTCCTGAGATCCTCAACCTGGATAATAGAGAGAGAGAGAGAAAGAACAGAGAGGGAGGGATATGATGAGTGCCATCTAGCACTGTGGCATAACATGTTTATTTAAGTCTTGACCTCTATAAGCACATAAAAATGGAGTACGCTGCCCTCCAAGAGCCCCTATCCGCTTTGCTGTCTGCCTCCACCCCCTTCTGCCACATGTTTTACATGAATGTATTCACGTACTCCAGCATTTTCACCTTTCTGTGCTGGAGGCATCGCTATCTCTCTACTGTACCTGGGACAGTGGGGGGGAGGGGGGGGGGAGGTGACATGGACAGCATCACAAGGAGGAGTGTGGGATTGAACTCACAACCCCAGGGTGCTGAGGCTGTAGCCTATCAGCACTGCCCCACATTACAGCATGTCCTGGTGAGCTTACAATCATGCAGCAGGGGCAATAAAATAGTTTGGTCAGAAGGAGCAGCGTGGCTTGAAACCCCTGATGTCAGGGTACTGATGCTGTCACTTTAAACGTCATGCCACTATCTCCCTAGACCAGCAGATTGATACAGGAAAGGTGAAGGTATTTGTTTTCCTTTGGCAAAGTTGATTTCAAGATGTTTCTATTACAAATGCGAAGCTTGTGACCCAAAAATTAGTTGTGTGCATGTTGTGAATGGAATAGATGCCTTCTAGGAGCTTAATTTGTCATTTGAAATCCTACTACTGCTTCTTTGGGATGTGCTTTAATTTCAGTATTCAATGTAAAAGATTTATTATGCACAATTGTAGTTTTTAGAAGGAATCAAAATTTACCCACAAAAACATGAACAATTTGATTGAGACAGGTTTCCATCATTACATTTTACATGATTATTTGTGAGGGCCTGACTTGGAATACTTACTTCCCTGGGACAGGAGGCTCTACGATTGAACCGCCGGGTCAGGCGGGTCCAGGAGTCCCTGAACTGCAGGTATGACCTGCGATGGCTTGCCACTCTAAAATAGTGGTGCTCATGCCCTAAAAACAGCCTTGCCAGGAGTTTACTGTCAGCAGTGCTGAAGTTGGGCTGTCTCCTGGCAGCCATTTTAGGAGAAATAATTGCGTATGAAGAATGGGTGATTCTATGATGTCACAACGCAAAACAACGTGATGACGTTTTTGTGCCGCTTGGGCGTGCTTGCAGCAGCCGACCCGCGCTACATCAACACTGTTGATTACATTCTAAACCACGCCGATATCGCTGTTATACAAAAAAGTATAGCAGAACGCTTCGAAACTTACCATGTAAACCTAATGAAACTTCACCTCCCCCAAACACAATGACAAGTTTAGCTTAGCTATGCATGTTTGAGTGGGTGGAAAAAAAAAAACAATATTATGTCTTTGGTAACCTCAGTCAGGACTTGAACCCCTGACCTTTGGAAGATACATGTAGTGCTTTTAAGCACTGAGCTATGTTGGGGATTTGGGAATGAGAGTCTCCAGAAATGGCTTTATGTACAAGCTATGACGTCAGATGCTACTTTATGGTTAGGGTTAGGGTTAGAGTTAAGTAGCTCAGTAGCTCAGTGAATAAAACACACTGTACCATAGGTATCCATAGGTTGTGAGTTCAACTCCCGGCTTGTCTTTCACTTGATTATAACATGAGGGGTTTATGCTGCAGGAGTGTGTTGTTGGGGTATTGCAGGGGTGTCTAGGATGACAGAGAATAGTCACTTGCGTTTTCAACAACGCATTTGAATTTCTTAAGACGAAACCTTAGTGAGCCGGGGGAGGGAGGTCACCGCAGCCTCGTGCCTCAGATGAAAAGGTTCATTTTTTAGGGACCGTGTAAGCTGATCTGGGACAGTCTTCAGCGACTCGGAGCCCTCCTCCCGGCTGGGCAGAAGGAGGAGGTTTTGGCGGTGGTGGTTTTGGTGGTGAGTGAGGGCGGGAGGGGGATTCACCTGGCTGCTGCATCTGCACTCCTGCTGGCCACAGACCTACTGATCACAGAGCAGAGATCACAGAAGCACGCAGGTATGTGTGCATGCGTGGCTAGGGTTTTATTATATAGGATATACACCTATCGCATCTCATTTTCATCATAAACACATTAGCGAGACTATACACAATACATTACAAAGTTGAGCTTGGGTTTGATAAAATAAACAGCATAATTTTGACTCTGTATTACATTTATTGAACCATACTTAAGAATATGGGTGTTGCATCCGTGACAACAGTGCTTTACACCATTGAGCTACCAGTCTTTTGCCTCAACTGACTGTGATATGATAGCTAAGTAGAGTATACTTTAGCACATCACTAAGGTATGCTATGACAGGGGAACCAGAGACCCAGGTGTAGGTCAGTGAGTAAAAGCACTATATCGATCATCTGTAGGTTGTGAGTTCAACTCCCGGCTTGTCTTTTACTTGTGGCATATCTACCTTCCAGGTGCACCTTGATGATGTCACAATGAGATCAGCATTGTGCTGCTTGCTACTTCCTCTTCCTGTGAACTGGAAGCCACATTCAGGTTTAATCTGTGTTTTGATTCTGTTTCTTGTTGTAAAGAATGAGCTGATTGTTGCAATGTTTTAAGACCAGGAGAGTGTTCTTTCGAGCAAGATATCACTTCTAAACTATCCTCTCTGAAATAATGTCTCTGGGAAATCGAGAGAAAGCTTATTGGATGACTTAGGGTGCCTTTCCTGCCAGTCTTTGTGGAAGTTAAACGAAGTTTATAAAAAGTCTATATGGTGTTCAAAGTCCTATCCTTTCCACTTCTAATAGGAGGTGAGTATGACATTCCTGTACAGCTTTCTGTGTAGCATACATCTACCGGTTCCCACCTTCCATACTGATAATGTAAGTTCAACACCCACTCGGTACGTTTCATTTTCTAGTTTTCCTTTGAAACATAACATATTTTTTTTCCTTGTATAAATGGTAAACTGTACAATTCTGATATTGTGTTTTAGTTATGTTTTTCATCATCCTATACTTATCAATGCTGAATGTGTGATAATAAAGAGTATATATAAAGTATAATTAAAAAAAAAAACAAATAACAAAAAACAAACCCGTACTCACGTCTATCACGGGTCCATTGGAGACGTTTCAGAAACCTGCGTCTATTTTGCGCACGTCTATTTTGCGCGACGAGGGACGTCTATTTTGCGCACGTCTATTTTGCGCGACGAGGGACGTCTATTTTGCGTACGTCTATTTTGCGGGACGTCTATCTCACGCCTAAATATAGTTAATTGGTATTTACGTTTACCGGACGTCCAAAGCACGCCTAAGTTAAACGTACTAATAGAGAATTTACTCCTTAAAGTACATGTCGTGTTTGTTTTTGCATTGCTAGCCCCAGGGGTGGTGGAAGATTAGTGATTGAAAAACTGTATGAAAAATAACTATTTTAAATTTAGTGATCAAAATGTGTCAGTTTTGAGAATTTATATTAATTAATTTTTTCTCTGCGTGTTTTGTTTTTGTATAGTTATTAACTAATATTTAACTAAGTTTTAAAGTTTTAAAGAATGTTTCCTTTATACGTAAATAAAGAAAAGTGAATGGGATTGCAGTGGCGGTGACGGGGCGGTGAATGGGGTGGCAGTGGCGGTGACGGGGCGGTGAAGAGGATGGTGAGACGGGGACGGGGCGGTGACGGGGATGGTGAGACGGGGACGGGGCGGTGACGGGGATGGTGAGACGGGGACGGGGCGGTGACGGGGACCAATTTTTTCACCGTGTCATTCTCTAGTAAGAACCATTATGTCATGACAAATACTTTCATGCCAGCTGGTATTTTATAAAAGGTCATTTATATATTTATGTATTTGTTGGGATTTATTAATCATCTTTATGAAGAGATTCACCCAAGTTGGTGTACAGCAGGTACAGTTTAGCATAAAACATACAATCTTGTTAACAGCATAACAATAGTATAACTGACCCAATACAAGCATAAATACAATCAATGAGATAAACTTGAAAATAACAAATTAAAACCTAACTGTACGAGGGCCGATTGAAGAGTAATGAGACTGCCTTTGTTTTTCTTTCCAAGAAGTAGACGTGACAACACTGTGTTGGTTCTTGTGAAGCGCTTATATTGATGTTTCTCAACCTGCAGTTGGGTTGCCATAGTCTTCATTGTTCGGCCACTTTGTATGTTTCATCATGGTGGATGAGGAAGACATGCCTGTGAGGTTACGCCAGAGTTGTGTAACATAGTCCTGTACCATTTTAAGCTTCCCCGGCAGATTATCCCACACCCCAAAAAATAAAAATAAATGAAAAATTAGCCTGCCATGAAGAATGTACTATACATTGACTGGGCACACTGGTTGGTAATATTATAGAATCACTTGCCCGTAGACTTCAATGGAAAGGAATGAAAAAAAAGTCAACAAGTGATTCGGTAACCAAAGAGAAACCAAACTAAATGGGTTCTAGAAACAAATACAAACCAAACTGAAATTTTCTGTTGTGAAGATCCTTAATAAACAGACCAAAATAATAATTGATGAATATGGAATGCGAAAGCATAGGATGAAGTTAAGATAGGCTCCGGCGTAATCTGAGGAAATACTTTTTTACAGAAAGGGTGCTAGATGTGTGGAGCAGTCTCCCGGAAGAGGTGGTGGAAACAGAGACTGTGTCTGAATTAAAGAAGTCCTGGGAAAGGCACTTGGGATCTCTCAGAGAGAGAAAGAGATAATGGATGCTGCGGATGGGCAGACTAGATGGGCCATTTGGCCTTTATCTGCCGTCATGTTTATATTTGAAATGATAATCATTCAATTTCTTTAATATCAATGAGTGATATGGGTCTTAGTGAAAACATAAAGTGCTGAAAAGAAGTTGCAGATATATTAAAAAATCTGTGTAAAAGTGCGATAAATACATGCACCCCACAGTAAAAACTATTTTCATTTTTAAGAATTACATTTTGCAAAATTTAAAGCAAAGTAAGACTTAACATGTTGTTCTAGGTTTAATTCTACCTGTGCTGCAAAATTCGGACCTGGAATGCTTTACATGTAATGCAGTGTGTCAGTTCATTTGAAATAAATGTGCTGATAACCCTTAAACGTGGTAATAAAATACTCTTTGCACTACTGTACAGATGATTAATACCACTGAAGTAATTAAATTCCATTAGGCTGGAGTTCACAGGACCACGGAACTGATGCCAGATTTTAGTGCATCTCTGTTGAGGACAAAAGACTAATGCTTTTTTAAAGCCATGTTTCATATAAACAATCCCAGGGAATTCTATATTAACTTAGGACATCTGCTTGTTGTGACTGTTTGAGCTATTGATGCATTGCATCATTAGCAGAATAACATGAACTAGTGTTTTTCTGCTGACAGGGGTCTCTCATCAGGAGCTGCTGGCTTTCACAAGGGGAGGAAGGCAAAGCAGGGCAGCCAAATCGAGTCCTGTGCGTTGGCATGGAGTTACTGAATTAATGGCAACTGTAAACTCTGTGATAGGAAACAGTCATATTTACCACATTCAGAGCCAAGCCATATTTACCAAGATGCGAGCCAAAGTAACTGTCTCCTGCTGTTTTGTAAATGGAGATTGTAAAGGCTGGAATTATTGTAGTTGATGAACAGTTTTCTCCTTCTTTAGATGGCTGTAGTAATGACCCACGAGAGGGATAGTACTTAGGCAGCACCGACAATGTGACCAGGTGCTGTAATATAAACATTTCATTAAATATTGAAGAAATAATGTTCAGTTATAGCAACAAAAAGAAAAGAAACTTTGGTCTATTTCCAAGTACATACGTATATTTATTCCTATGTCTATGTGATAGACATAGGAATAAGCCTGTCCAAATGTTTTGGCAGAAACTCTGTGAAAGTCCTCAGGAAATTCAAGGGATAGATGAAATCAGTGGTGTACCTAGGGTATGTGGCACCCGGGGCCCATCATTTTTTGACACCCCCCCATGTAAAAAAATATTTTTTGTAATGACCATGAAACGGAATAAATGGTCAGAATAGAAACAGGCAGTGAAAATTTTCTTATATTCCAAACATAACATAACATAAATTATGTCTGAATTGTCATGACATCAGAAGTACATATGGAGTAGTTGCAGGTGATGCTTGGGACAGTTCTGATTGTGTTAGTTCGGTTTTATGTGTTTTTTGAATAGAAGGGTTTTTATTTCTTTTTGAAGGTTTTGCAGTCTGTGGTCGATGTCAATTGGTTGTAGAGTTGGGGGTCGAGTGTTGCAGCTCGAATGGCTAGGAGGTTGTCGAACAGTTTTTTTTCTTTTGGCGTTTTTGGTTCTTTTGACGTTTGTACATCGCCTAGAATGTAGAATAGGCGATTAATCAAACTATATAATAATAAACTTGGAAACTTGGAGGGTGTGTGAATGGTGCGTGAGTTCTCCTATGTCTGTTTGAAGTGGATTGAATTATTTAGCTGAAGAAATTAGTTCCCCCTCATCCCACACACATTAATTCTCTTCCATTTTTGTTCCTATTATAAAAAACACTGATAAGTTCCCAGAAAAAAAATACATTAAAATAAGAAGTGAAAACAAAGGCCCCTACAGATGATAACATAACATAAGAATAGCCTAACTGGGTCAGACCAATGGTCCATCATGCCCAGTAGCCCATTCTCATGGTAGCCAATCCAGGACACTAATACCTGGTCAAAACCCAAAGAGTAGCAACATTCCATGCTACTGATCCAGGGCAAGCAGACACTTCCCCCATGTCTTAATAACAGATTATGGACTTTTCCTCCAGGAATTTGTCCAAATCTTTCTTAAAACCAGCTACACTATCTGCTTTTGCCATAACTTCTGGCCACTTCATTTTTAAGTTTAGATCTTTCCTTTCAAACAGAGACCTTGCTAGATGTCAAATACAGCACAAGGTAACTTCACATGGACTTAGCTGTGCAGGAAATGTGAATCTCCTCATACACCCACCATATAGTGCAAAAATGTGCAAAGGTCTGTTTTTTTCTTTCGATCATTACATAGCCTAATGCCATACAAGCAGCGCTGTTACAAACATATTCTGTAGGTCAATGCTAAGGATAACAAAGTTTCCTTCCTTGGACCAGAAGGAGATACTGATAAACCACTGGAAGAGATCCCAAAACCCAAAGACCCACTCAGTGTGTGAACCAGTTGAGTGGAGTGGACTAACTGGGGGGTGGAAATGGGCCCGGAGTTTGCTCAGCAGAATTTCCCAGACCACCTCTTCCTCTCAACACATTGACACGCTGCCACCATCACCACTAGGAACACCTCACTGGGTAGGCCAGCTATGCTATAAACTTTAAAAAACACATTATTATATTTTCTTATAAAGCACATATTTTAACTGAACTCTCTGACATCCTCAGCCTTTCCATTCACAAAAATAGAAGGAAGAAAAGTTCCCATTTCCTGCTGTCTCATGTCCCCGGCCTATAGAATATTTTTTTTTCTGCAGACCCTTCAAAAGTCTGACCAAATCCTCGTTTCACTTGCATTATAAAGTACTGAGGATGCCATCTCTCCCCAATCCCAGGTCCTAAAGTCTAAGACAGTAGCGCAAACTAATGCTGCCAGATTCAGGAAAAAAAATTTCGATTCGATTCAGCCTATTGAATTGGTTTTTCAATTCGATTTTCCTGCCCAATTGGGTGATTTTTTTCAAAACTCCTGGTGGGTTTTATAGCTTTTTCACCCCCTTTGGCTTCTCCTAACCACAATGGCGCTGTGGTGTAAATAAAATAAAGAAACAAAAAGGACTTTTCCTCTCTCTGTTAAATCCTAGCTCACGTTTGCAGTCCAACACCAGCTCTGGCAGGATACACATTTCAAATCTGACATATTATAATCACAAAATAGAAAATAAAATTAATTTTTCTACCTTTTGTTGTCTGGTTATATTTCAAATCTTGTTGGTCCAAGGCTCTGGTTTTCTTCTGATAACTTGCTTGCCAGGGTCTCCTTCTTTCTTCTTTCTGCATGCTAACCATCCATCTGCCAACTCTGTCCTCCCTTTCCATTTCCCTTCCCTCCCCAGGAAGTCTGGTATCTTTCCTTTTTTTCATCTCCCTCCACAGATCCATCTTTTCTTAACTACCCTTTCATCCGGCATCTCTCCCTCCTTCCCTACCACCCCAGAGTCCACCATCTCTCCCTTTCTTTTCCCAATTACCCTTCTATCCAGTATCTCTATCCCTCCTCCACACCATCCCTTGTGTCCAATTTCTCTCCCTTTCTGTTCCTTCCCTCCCTAAATTCCATGGTCCATCATCTCTCTCCCTCTCCTCTATTTTCAGACCCATTATTTCTTCCTCCCCCCCAAAGTTTGGCATATGCACGTCTCTTTGAACACCCCCTTCCCTCCGTGTAATTCTAAACCAGGGTCCCCCCCCAAAGGCCTGTCCCCCCTTAAAGGTCTGCCTGTCCCCCCTTGTAGGCCTGTCTCCCCCTTGTAGGCCTGCCTGCCTGTCCCCCCCTTGAAGGCCTGTCCCCCCCTTGAAGGCCTGCACCTCCTTGAAGGTCTGCACCCCCCGAAGGCCTGCACCCCCCCCCAAAGGCCTGTCCCCCCTTGAAGGCCTGCACCCCCCTTGAAGGCCTGTCCCACCCCCTTGTAGGCCTGTCCCCCCATTGTAGGCCTGTCCCCCCCTTGAAGGCCTGCCTGCCTGTCCCCCCCTTGAAGGCCTGTCCCCCCCCTTGAAGGCCTGCACCCCCTTGAAGGTCTGCACCCCCCCGAAGTCCTGCACCCCCCCAAAGGCCTGCACCCCCCCGAAGGCCTGCCTGTCCCCCCCCCTTGAAGGTCTGTCCCCCCTTGAAGGCCTGCCTGTCACCCCCCTCCCCCTTGAGAGCCTGCCTGCCTGCCCGCCCGCCCCACCCCGAAGGACCGCTCACCCCCCTGGCTTCCCCGCACCACCTATGAAGCAGCACTACCTATGCTCCCGACCTTGCCGTTCAATCCCCCCCCCACCACCCTCGAAGGACCGTTCGCCCCACTGACCTTCCTGCACCACCTATGAAGCAGCCGCAGCAGAATCACTATGTCAGCGATCCCTGCGCTGCTTAGGCGCTGCTTCCTGCGCCGCGGTCCCGCTCCTCCTCTGACGTCAGAGGAGGGGCGGGACCGCGGCGCAGGAAGCAGCGCAGGGATCGCTGACATCATGATTCTGCTGCGGCTGCTTCATAGATGGTGCAGGAAGGTCAGTGGGGCAAGCGGTCCTTCGGGGGTGGGGGGGGGGAATGAACGGCAAGGCCGGGAGCACCCCCTCAGGGCTGGCACCCGGGGCGGACCGCCCCTCCCGCCCCCCCCTTGGTACGCCACTGGATGAAATATCTATCCCTTGTAAAGGTTAGAAAGCAGGAAACAGGGCAATACGGGCTAGATTCTATAAGTGGCTCTCAAAAATGATTGCTGGAAAAGATTGGCATTAAGCGCGATTCTATAACAAGTATGCACCTTTTTCATGCTTAACACTGATTCCTGTATCCTATCTGTGGGTGCCAGGCTTGTGCCTTCTGAGACCTGTTCTAAATGCTGATGCCCAAACTGGACGCGCTGATCCATTTTTCAGTGCAACTTTCTGGAATGCCCTGATAAGCCTAAGGCACTCCCATGGCCATGCACCATTTTGAGTTGCACACTATGCAATCTGGGCACCCAGCATTATAGAATAGTGAGCAGCCAGACGCACACACAAATCCCAATTGATGTCAATTAAAATCAATAGCTGGTTGTTAACGTCAAATTATTGGTTGCTAGTGGCTCATTGACCAATTACTGTAATTTGTGCATACATCATAGGCGTGCATCTAAATTTGGGCACCCAAATCTGGTGCCATATATGGAATCCAAACTCCACTGATGGTATATCATATAAAAGTCAGCTGTGATTACTACTACTACTTATTATTTCTTGAAAGGTATACACTAGAGAATGACATGGTGACAAAATTCATTACCGTTCCCATCCCCGCAGATAACCGCGGGAAATAATCCCATGTTATTTTCTAGTGTCTATTTCAACCTCAGTCCTTCTACACCAGCATTCTTCAAAGCAAAGCTTGCGGGTCAGTGGTTGTGCCCAATTATACTCTGATTCTTTCCTCTCTCCTTAAAGAATGACATGAAGATGGTTTCCCGCGGTTATCCGCGGGGACGGGAACGGTGATGAATTTTGTCACCGTGTCATTCTCTAGTGTACACTGCGCTGGACATTTAACATTCAGTAGATGATCCCTGCTCAGAAGAGCTTAAAATCTAATTTGGAGAGACAGACAGGACATCTCAGGGTTGGGGAGTTTTTGGCAGAAGGAATGACACAATGGGTAAAGTTATCTGACAGTGAGTGTGAGTTAAGAGTTGAATTCAGCTTTAAAAGAGTGGTCTTTTTAGCTTGGATTTGAATATTGCTTGAGACAGAGCATGACATATTGACTCTGGCAGCCTATTGTTCCAGGCATATGGCATGGCAAGAAAAAAGGGACAGGGTCTGGAGTTGGCGGTGGGAAAGAAAGGTACATATAAGAGGGACTTACCCAATGAAAGAGTTCACGGGGGGGGGGGGGGTAGAGCATAGGGGAAAATAAGTGAGGAGATATATTGAAGGGCTACAGGGTGAATGCACTTGTAGGTCAGTAACAGGAGTTTGAACTGTATTCAGAAATGGATGGGGAGCCAATGAAGTGATTCGAGGAGAGGGGTAATGTGAGCGTGGTAGATCTCGTGTAATGTGAGTCATGCAGCAGCATTTTGAATGACTTAAAGGGGAAAGAGGTGGTTGAGCAGAAGAGCTGAGGGAAGACATTTAAATACGAATATATAACCAGATATTCAATATCGGCCACTTTATTGGCACTGAATATTCAGGTATGAAGACTTCGGACATTATCTGAATAATAATTTTATAAAGTGCCATTTTCTGGATAAGTATCAGGATACCTTAGGACACCTATTGTGTTATTCTAGGACAACAGTTTCTAATTTAATTCAAAAATTGAATGCAAGTTTCTTCACACTTACTTGGCAGAAGTGCATAAACTAATGGAATGCACTGACCCTCAACAAAAGTGTGCAAAGTATAAAGTTGAAAAAAAAATGTTTGGAGAAACCTTAAATGTTCCATCACCATATAAATTTTGAGACTGTTCCAGTAAGTGTAGATTTTTGCTGTGATGAAAAAAATTAGAATTTGGTTATATCCAGCTCCTGAATCATAAAGTAAAAAAGTCTGACCATTTTCAGTTCGTTTAAAGTCATCAGGAATTTGAAGATTTATTAAATCCTTCGGGCTGAGGTGGTGCTGTTCCTTGATGCGTTCGCTGAATAATTTGTTTCAAGGAATTAATGCATGGCACATTAACTGATAAAGCTAAAGAAACTTGATTCAAATAATTATTAATTATAATTTGTGTTGATTCTTGAATGTTCCCAGCCTGTTGTCGAATATTATGAACTGCTTTTAAAACTTGTATGTGAGTGGTCTCAGTCGAATAAGAATGATCACCTTTAACGATTACTGTTGACCCATTTATCACATTGATATCAGTGTGAGCTCTAGCCTTATATATCTTCTGCTTCTCACAAGCCCAATAAGTCTAATCAGCTGAATCTGTTCCACGATTGTAAACATAACCATCAAAAATTAGCTTTTGTTTTTTGTGCTCAGTGTGACAAAATTTGGCCATATTAATACCAGACAGGACTGAAACACAGTCAAAAATAAAGGCTGTTAAATCTGGACTAAAAGAGTGAATCATTACCAAGATTTTTTTTTAAATCAAAATTCCTAGCAATTGTAGTTTATGACCCCTCCCTCTCTTCCTTCTGTTGTCCCTATGGTTCGCATAGGTCTTCTCCTACTGTGAAGGACCTGTTTGGCTGACTCGGAAGCTTTCCCTCTGCTAACCAGGGTTCTTCAAAATGTCCAAGTACTGATGCCTATTCCCTTCAATAATTCAGAGCCTCCTCTGAATCAGCCCAAGCAGAAAGTGCATATCCTTTTTGTGCATATATGAAATCACACAATTTTATAACAGCTCTCTGCCACAAATAAAACAAGCTTTTCATGCAGAGGAAGCTTTATAAAATTGTCCCTTCTATGTTCTTCAATTGTAGCATTGATTTTATTAGTTAAGATATAAGTTAAACATGGCACATATTTAGGTCAGATGTACATATGTTTGTGAGACTTTGAAGCCCAGAATCAAAAAACATAGATGTCCAAAATGCATCCTAAATGAGTATTTGAACGTCCTAATCACCAGTGCCAATAATCAAAAATGTATTTCTGTACATCTAGCAAGGTTTTTCCAGCCTCTGTATGTTCAGAACATGAGATGGGCATGATAGAGGCATGTTATGGGTGGGCTTTAGGCAGTCTTAAGGGTGGGTTAGACATAGTAACATCGTAAATGATGGCAGATAAAGACCTGAACGGTCCATCCAGTCTGTCCATAAGTTATACCCGTTAAAAAATACATGATTAAATTAACTTCTCTTCTTTGATATTTCTGGGCCATAAACTGTAAAGTCTGGTATTGTCCGAAGTTCCAAATGCTGAAGTTGCCGTTCAGGCTCACTCCAGCTTATCCAACCATCACGTTGCATGATATCTACCATAAAGTCTGGCCAGTAACATCCTCATGTTCCAAATTACTGGAGTTCCCATTGATGCCCACCCTAGCCCATCTTACACTGAATCATCATATATGGGACACAGAACATGCAGGTCTGTCCAATACTGGCCTTAGTTCTTTAATTTACATCCTTTATTTTCAAATTAGAGAGCCTCTATTTTTATCCCACACTTTTTTGAATTCCATCACTGTTTCCTCTCTACCACTTCCCTCGGGAGGGCATTCCAGGCATCTACCACCCTCTCCATGAAGAAGAATTTCCTAACATTGGTCCTAAGTCTTCCTCCCTGTAACCTCAAATTATGCCCTCTAGTTTTACCATTTTTTATTTTCTGGAAAAGATTTGGTTCTATATTAATACCTTTCAAGTATTCAAACGTTTGTATCATATCTCCCCTGTCCCTCCTCTCCTCCAGAGTATACATAGTTAAGTCTTCCAGTCTCTTCTCATACTTCTTTTTGTTTAAATCCCTTACCATTTTTGTCGCCTTCCTCTGGACCATTTCAAGTCTTTTTATATCCTTCACTAGATATGGCCTCCAAATCTGAACACAATACTCCAAGTGCAGCCTAACCAATGACCTACAGTATATAGGGGCATCAACACCTCCTCCTTTCTTCTGCTGGTTATTCCTTTTTTTATACAGCCTAGCATCCTTCTGGCTACAGCCACTACCTTATCACACTGTTTAGAATCCTGTATATCCTCAGACACAATCACCCCATGGTCCATCTCTCCATCTGTGCTTATTAGCCTCTCACCTCCCATCACATACAGTTCCCTCAGATTTCTAACCCCCAAATGCATCACTCTGCACTTCTTCACATTGAATTTTAGTTGCCAGATGCTAGACCATTCTTCTAACTTTTGCAGATCCTTTTTCATGTTTTCCACTCCCTCTGGGGTGTCCACTCTGTTACAAATCTTGGTATAATCCGCAAAAAGGCTAACCTTACCTTCTCACCCTTCAGCAATGTCGCTCACAAACATATTGAACAGAATTGGTTCCAGCACTGATCCTTGAGGCATTCAACTGACCCTCCTCTGAGCGAATTTCATTTACCATAACCCTTTGGTGTCTGTCCGTCAACTAGTTTCTAATCCAGTTTACCACTTTTGGTCCCAACTTCAGCCCATGGAGTTTATTTAAGAGCATCCTAAGAGGAACCATGTCAAAGGCTTTGCTGAAAACTAAGTAAATTATATCTAGCACACGTCCTTGATCCAATTCTCTGGTCACCCAGTCAAAGAATTCAATCAGATTCCTTTGGCACAACGTACCTTTAGTAAACCCATGTTGCCTTGGATCTTGTAATCCACTAGATTCTAAGAATTTCACTATCCTTTCCTTCAGCAACATTTCCATTATTTTTCCAATAACTGAAGTGAGGCTTACTGGCCTGTAGTTTCCTGCATCATCTCTGCAACCACTTTTGTGAAGAAGGACCACATCTGCTCTTCTCCAGTCCTGTGGAACCTATTCAAGGCTTGTGTGGATGGGATCAAATGGCTTGCGGGAATGGGGCGGAGACAGGGACCGAGCTCATTGGGATGGGGTGGGGATAGGCCAAGCTTGTATGTATTTATTGAATATTAATATGTTTAGTAATAGTTTTGTTAGTCATGTCTGTTTCCCTCGACTCTGTAATTTTTAATTATACATCACTTAAAATTTGGAATAGGCGATTAATCAAATTTTATAACAAACTTGGAAACTCGTGGGGACAGAGACAAATGTTTTTCCCACGTTATTCTCTAGTTTAAACAAAAAGGTAGGCACCATGCCATCAGTTAGAAAAATTCAAATAAGCTTCTTCATAGTGGCAAAACATTCCTTTTCACTCAGCAGTTCAGTTTCCTTCAAAGGTCTAAACATTTCACTCATGACCACTGTTCAGCCTCTTAGCCAGAACTTTGTCCACCAAAAGAAAAATAAAATATTGTCTAATATAGACCCCACACATGCCTGAGCCTAGCTCATGCCCTAGGCTTCCTTCAGCAAGAAATGCACCTTTTCTTTCTCTTATACTCTTCAGTTTGGTTCCAGACATACAATCCAAGTAATGCTTTGAATTATTCTTCCATTGAGCTTTCCACTATTTTAACCCAGCGGAGAGAGAATGAACCAGCCTTTGTGTTTGGCATTGTACTCCTTCCCAATTCCCTATTAAGGTTTGCTATTGTCCTTTAAGTCAAAGATTGACTTTCTCATTCAAAAAGGTTCAAATGATAAACACTTTTCTGTAGCTACTGCATTGCACAACTCCCAAACAAGGCATAGCTTTGGCTATACAGACTCAACACATCAAATAATTCTGTAAGTGCATGTAGCTTGCTTCAGGTTATCAGTAGCTTTATTAACATGGCACAAAACAGACTGAGCTATAGAAGCTTGTTACTCACAGCAGCAGATTATTTACCCTTCTTTCAGACATTTGACTCACAGGCTATATCTTCTACTTCAAGTACCTCAGAATAAATCTCTGAACAGGCAATGGCAATGGCAATGGCATTATCCTCAGAACACACAGATAACTGTTCCTCAATATCTTCTGCTTCACTGTGAGTCAAACCTTGCTGTGAAAACTCTAGACCAGGGGTGCCCAAAACATCGATCGTGATCTATTGGTCGATCGCAAAGGCAACACCGGTAGATCGCAGAGCCAGTGTTCTCCCTAGCATGTTTAGCATTCCCCCGTGGTCACTTTCTCACCTTTAAAGTACTATAATTACGGCAGCCTACAGAGCGAACGTAGCATTTGTCCACATTAAATTTCATCTGCCATTTGGATGCCCAGTCTTCCAATTTCCTAAAGTCCGCCTTCAATTCTTCACAATCTGCATGCATTTTAACAACTTTGAACAGTTTAGTGTCATCTGCAAATTTAATCACCTCACTTGTCATTCCAATTTACAAATCATTTATAAATAAGTTAAATAGCACTGGTCCCAGTACAAACTCCCTGCGGCAGCCTACTCCCTCCTGCTGGCACCCTGCTGAACACATGACCCCCCTGAACTCTCTATCACACGAAACCCACCCAGATCCCCCCGGACCTTTATTAGCAAGGCTGGTCAGAGGGATGCCTACTCCCGCTGACTGGCAGGACGGCCTCTTCATAATGACGAGCCTTCCCTTTCCAGGTGCATCTGGAAAAAAACGGGAAAAGTATCAGACCAAAACAACTAGAGATCCAACATAAAAATCTACAAACAATTGATAAAAGAAAAATGTAAATCATTTTATTCATCCAAAATTGACTCATCCAATATTATCTCGAAAGGAATCAATACAAAAGAACTGTTCACATTTGTAACGAATTTATTTGACACCACACGCCACACTCAACTCATGCATACTGTCATGCTGACTTCAGCAAATGATCTAGCACAGCATTTTGATTCAAAACTTAAGACTCAACTGCTCGACGAATGACATATACGAACATCAAACAATTAATACACAAGGAAATGAAACACCAGCGGATATGATCTGGAATTCCTTTCAAAATTTAGAATGGAACAATTTTATCAAATTATACAACAAATACACTAAATCATACTGCATTTTGGACTCCTGTCTCCCAGAAATTATGAAAACAGCTCCATTAGAATTTAAACTAACTTTGTTGATTTATTTGACCGATAAGTTAAAATTTGGAAAATTCCTTACTACTAATAACCCCAATTCCCAAAAATCGTAAAGATTCATTAGCATCAGTAACCAACTATAGACCAGTAACATCCATTCCATTGTTTGTAAAAATCATGGAAGGATTGGTACATACCCAACTGATGGAATATCTTGACCAGTTCTCTCTTTTACATGAAACTCAATCTGGATTCAGACCTATGTTTAGCACTGAGACAGTAATTGCAGCCATCTTGGATAATTTACATTTCTTGTTTAGTAGGGGACTTAATGCCCTGATTATGCAATTTGACATGAGCTCTGCCTTTGATCTAGTGGACCATGGGAAATTGTTACAATGCTTAGATGCAATTGGTATCAGAGGAGAGGTGCTAGACTGGTTCCGAGGTTTCTTTATGTCCTGTACCTATCAAGTGCATTTTAATTACAATCTCTCCAATACCTGGAGTAATCCATCTGGCATTCCGTAGGAGTCACCACTATCCCCATTGCTTTTCAATGTTTACATGTATTCATTAGGTGTGCAACTGACCCAGCTGGGGATAAAAGTATTCACTACCTCTCTCTCTCTGAAGTTACTCTTATGGCAACAAAAGTACTAGACTTTATGGAACAATGGATGACAGAATTTAGACTGAAGCTTAACTCAGAAAAAAACACAATTCTTTGTAGCTTCATCTCACCCACTTGATACAAAAACATCACTGTGCATCAATAAACTTAGCTACCCTATTCAACCTACTATGAAGGTTTTGGGTGTAATACTGGACCAGGGCTTAACCATGAAAGACCAGGTGGACTCTTTGGTTAGAAAGAGTTTCTGTACTCTCTGGAAACTTCAGTCCATCAGAGCATATTTTGATGCTTCATCATTCAGAATTCTAGTTCAATCCCTTATACTGAGCCAACTTGATTACTGTAATATCGCCTATCTGGCAATTACCCAGAAGAATATGCAGCGATTATAACTGGTGCAAAATGCAGCGGTCAAACTGAGTTTTGGGTTGAAGAAGTTTGACCATGTGACTCCTTCCTACCGACTCCTACATTGGCTGCCGATGGAGGCACGTGTGAAGTTTAAGTTCAGATGTTTCTGCTTTAAGGTACTGTCGGTTTAGCCCCTAAATATATAACTGACCTTTTCTCCTTCCCAACCAACAGACATACGAGAAGCTCACTCCTGAATTTTGTATCTCCACCGTTTAGAGAATGTAAATTAAAAAGTCATCATCAACATCTTCTCTCATATCAAGCAGCATTATGGGGTAAAGACCTGGAACAATTACTTATGCTTGCTAATACTTATGGGGAATTCAGGAGACAGCTATAAACATATCTGTTCCTGAAGTACTTAGGCAGTTGATTTGTACAATCATTCCCACAATAACTGATCTCTAGAGCCGCTATTCACTAGTTTTAACTTGCCAGTTCTACTCAATTTGTAGCATTTTTAATCATTGTAAACCGCATAGAACTTCACGGTCCTGTGGTATATAACCTGTTATTATTATTATTACATATCCCCTCTCCTGCCTTTCCTCCAAAGTATACAGTACAGATTGAGATCTTTAAGTCTGTCCCCATATGCCTTATCACAAAGACCACACACCATTTTAGTAGCCTTCCTCTGGACTGACAGAAGGTATTGGGGTAGGGGCTTTTACCCCTACATGTAGCTTCATTGTGTACCCCCTAGTGCTTGTATTTTTGGAAAGAGTAAACAAACAATTCAATCTACCTGTTCCATTCCACTTTATTTTATAGACCTCTGTCATATCTCCCTTCAGCTGTCTCTTATCCAAATTAAAGAATCCTTGCCTCTTTAGCCTTTCTTCATAAGGAAGTCATCCCATTACCTTTTCTGTACCTTTTCTAATTCTGCTGTATCTTTTATGAGTTGCAGTGACCAAAATTGCGCACAATATTTGCGGTGTGGTTGCACCATGGAGTGATACAAAGGTATTACAATATTCTCAGGTTTTGTTCTCCATTCCTTTCCTAATAATCCCTAACATTCTATTTACTCTCAAAGCTATGCTATATACTGATTAGAGGGTTTCAATGTATTATCCATGATGAAACCTAAATTATTTTCCTGAGTGATGACTCCTAAAATGGAACTTTGTTTCATGTAGCTATAGTTTGGATTCTTCTTTCCTACATGTATCTTTTTCACTTGTTCACATTAAATGTCGTCTGCCATTGAATGGCCAGTCTTCTGGTCTTGTAAGGTCCTCTTGCAACTTTTCACAATTCTCTTATGATTTAGCAACTTTGAATAACTTTATGTCATCAGTGTATTTAGGGGCTCATTTTCAAAGCACTTAGGCACACAAAGTACTACAGACTTGCTGTGTCTAAGTACTTTGAAAATGAGCCTCTTAATCACCTCACTCGTTATTCTCATTTCTAGAATAATGATTTGAGGTGATTACCCTTCTCCATTGAGAATATTGACTATTTAATCTACTTTTGTTTTTCTTGTTTGTCTGTTTCGATTGTAAGCTCTTTCGAGCAGGGAATGTCTTCTTTGTGACTCTGTACAGCGCTGCGTATGTCTGGTAGCGCTATAGAAATAATAGTTGTAGCATCTTTAGCCAGTTCTTAATCCACAATAGGGCATAAACTATGTGAGCATATGTGTGGAGTACACCGTAGAGGTCTACACGGGAACAGGGATCGCGGGAATCCCCCCCCCCCGGCCCACGGACTCCCATGGGGACCCCCTCTCTGGCCAACGGGACTCCCATGGGGATGGAAGGCTTTGGAAGCAGGGTTCATCCATATAATATAATGGACACGTCAGCCTTAGTAAAAGAGGGGGTTTATAAGTTAATTACCTGAACAGAAAACAAAAAAAGGGTTCCACCAAAGAGATTCCACAAGGAAAACAGAAGCACAAACACAAAAGAATCTGTGGAATTGATGATCCTGTCAGAAGTAATTGCTGCTCTTTATGGGGATGGGCGGGTATGGAGGTAATTCCTTGCAGGGATAGGTGGGGACGGAGAGGATCCTGACGGGGACGGGTGGGGACAGAGAGGATCCTGGTGGGGAAGGGTGGGGACGGAAAGGATCCAGGCGGGGACGGGTGGGATTTCTGTCCCTGTGCAACTCTCTAGTACAGTGTTCTTCAATCTTTTTACACCCGTGGACCGGCAAAAATAAAAGAATTATTTTGTGGACCGGCAAACTACTAGGACTAAAATTTTAAAACCCCCGTTTACACCCCATCTCCACGAGCTCGGTCCCCGCAAACCATCTGATCCCATCTGCACAAGCTGCAATTATGATTTTATATTGAACGTATTTTATTAAAGTATAAAAAGAAACAATATTCTGAACAATTGTGATTTTATAAATACAAATATACAGAGCACAGACCAACCCCTGTCTCCCCTCCCCTTCACATATATCCCCTCTACTATCAAGAAAACTGAACAAGCCGTTATTATAGAATGCTACATAGAAATATCATGCTAACAGAATACTGCAGTCCCCAGTTATGTCTCTAGCAGGATATATATTTCAAATCTGATATATTCTAATGACAAAATAGAAATAAAATTATTTTTTTCTACCTTTTGTTGTCTCTGGTTTCTGCTTTCATCTTCTTTTCACTCTTTACCTTCCAGCATCTGCCCGTTCCATCCAATGTCTGCCCTCTCCCCCTTCCATATGTATCTGACTTCTTTCTATGCCCCTCTTCCCTGTCCATCCAGCCTGTTCCTCCTCTCTCCTTTTTACATCATTCATTCCAGCTTCACTGCCTTCTTCATTTTTATCTCTCATTTTTATCTTTATCCCTCTTTCATTTCTCTGCTGACTCCCATTCCAGCATCAATGTCTCTCTACTTTCTCATTCCTCTCTCTCCCCTTTCCCTCATCTGATCTCTCCATTCCACCCTGACCCCCTTCCCCTCCTGTAATCTCCCTGCCAGCTGTTTCCTTCCTTTTTTCTTTCTCCCTTCCCTCCTTCCTTTTTTTCCTTCTCCCTTCCCTCCTACCTCTATCCAACATTAACTCTCTTCCCATCCCTTTCCCTCCTCCCCTCCCAGCAGCATCTCTCCTTCTAACTCTCTCCAAGTCTAGTAACAGCTCTCCCTTTATCCAGCAGCTTCCCTGCCTCCTACAGTGGCTGTCTCCCCTTCCAGCAGCTCTCAGTACTTGCCTGCAGGAAGTTGCCGGTAAATCACTGCCCTGGCAAGTAGGAGAGCTGGTGGGAGGGGAGGAAGTCACTGTGAAGGCTCCCCAGGATCTTGCTCGCACACGCTGACCATCTCCCTCCACCTGCACCTGAATCTGCAGCTCTCTCCGCGGTCCTCTTCAGCAACTCGGCAGGGGCGGCGATCAAGACAGGCTACCACGTCGGATCCTTCACTCTCTGAGTCCCGCCTATTTTGTTTCAACTTTCTGTTTCTGAACAGGCGAGACTCAGAGAGCGAAGGCCCCGACGTCGGCAGATTGTCTTAATTGCCTGAGGCTGGGAGGAACATTAATGAGCAGGAACCGCAGTTGGCAGGAAATTTAACTGCCGACTTGATCTCGCCGGCCCTGCACAGACCGGCAGAAATTTTCTGCGGACCGACACCGGTCCGCGGACTGGCGGTTGAAGAACTGTGCTCTAGTACACTGTCTATTTAAACCTTCCTTGGAGCAAGTATAAATGTATGCATAGGCATTTGCAACTACTGGGGCTGGTTCTGAGAGCTTATTTTATAAAGGCACATACACCTTCATTGCAAATATAAAGTATGCAAGAAAAATGACCTTCACATGCAAATGTTAACTGAGTGTTCAGCACTACTCTATAATTGAGGCTCATAATTTGTTTTGTGCGGAAATGCAAGGGGAGCAAAGCATTGGAGGGGCATAGGTAGAGCTCTCGCATACATAACTTATAGAATACTGCGAGTTATACACTAGGGTGTCACATTGAGGCGTGCATTTAAGCCTGCTATTGACATGGCGTAAGTGGCTACATCTAATTGTAAATTAAACTCCACTCAGCAGATCTTCTATAGCTTGAGATACTCTTCTAAATTCTCACTCCAATATATATATCCAATTAGAACTTACACATATCATCACAAGCTTGTTTAATTTTCGCCAAGAACCCCAGCGACACCACTCCAGGCTCACACAGTTCACAGCCTTAAGCATAACGCATCATTTTTTTTCACTGGTTCTTTTTATAAAGTGTGTTTCTTAATTTATATCTCATTTATAAATTGCAGTTGATTTAAATAGCTTTTCCTCATTTATTTATAAATAACTTATAAGTGTACTTAGTTTTTGTTTGTGGTCATACAGATTTATAGTGGTCCAGAAAGCTGGCGGGAGACTTAAAAGGGATTATGCCTTGAAAAAGCTCTGGCGAAACATGTCGGCAAGCTAATCCCTACCTGATGATATGTGTATGTTCTAATTGGATATACATATTGGAGTGAGAATTTACATCTAATTGTAGGCAGATAGATGCTGATTTCTGCTAGAATTCTATAACTATTATAGAATATGCCTAACTCTATAACAAGCTCTATGAAATTTCATGCACAAATTTGGATGCTCCCAATTTGTGCACATAAATTTAATTGACTAATCAGCCAATTAACACCAATAATTGGATCTTAACAAACAACTACTGGCACGAATTGGAGTCAATTAAAATTTGCATGCATAATTTTAGGTGTGAGATCCACATGTAAATTTTATGTGCAGTTCTAAAAAGGGGGCATGGCCATGAGAGGATCAGTGGCGGATCGGGTGCATTCCAGCAATTTATGCACGTGGCTAAAGAATAAGGGAGGGGTGGGGGGATCCATGTCTAGTTTAGGTGAAAAGATTTATACAATGTGTAAATGGACACACCTAAAGTTAGGTACAATTCTGGGTGCTAAGTGCTGTTCTATAAATGGTGTCTAACTTTGAATGCTTTTTCTACAATCGCTCTGAGCACTATTTTTCTTTTTTTTCTTTTTTTTAAATTATTTATTTATAAAATTTTTACATGTTATAAATCAAGTATCCACTTGTACAGAAAGTTGAAGAAAAGCAGAAAAATAATACTCAAAAGTAAAATACATGGTAATCAAGTAAAATAAAATAAAAATTTTTAGCTTAAATTCAGCTCAAGTCCTCTAAATTAGATCCAAGAAGGATAAGGCGGACTTAGTAACAAATACTAACAACTATCAATTCAATTATTAGGAAAACAAGATCCCTTGGCTGAGGAAGGATATCATTATTCAAATGCACTTCACTTTGATTTTGATTTTCCTTCATCCAGCCGAGTTCCTACCAAAAAGGCTGTCAACTGGAATGGTTCAAAGAATACATATTTCTTCATATGGTATTGTATTACACATTTACAAGGGTATCGAAGAAAAAAAGTCCCACCAAGAGATATAACTCCTGGTTTCAACAAAAGAAACTCTCGTCTTCTTCTCTGGGTTTCCCGTGCCAAGTCTGGAAACATTAATATTTTTTGTCCAAGAAATTCTTTCATTTTGTTTCTAAAGAACAATCTAAGCAACCAGTTTTTATCTGGGGCAAGAGCCACAGTAAGAAGCAATGTTGCCGGAGATGCAAGCTCTCTATCCGAAAGTTCCAAAATTGCTGAAACATTAATTGGTTGATTATTCTCCTGTTGTTTAGATGGTGATTTAATAGGTTTCGTTGGTAGGTAATATACTTGAGTAAGTGGTGGTAATGTATCCTCTGGAATACCCAAAATCTCCAACATATAACGTTTCAACATATCCCTAGGCGTCACCGAGGGTATCTTAGGAAAGTTAATCAGTCGGAGATTATTATTACGCAAAAAATTCTCCAAAGTTTCCAATTTTCTACGCATATTTGTATTATCTTTTATTATTGCTTCATTAAGCTGTTTTGATGCTTTTAATTCCTGTTGTATATTCTCAATAGAATTCTTAGATTCACCAATTTCAACTTTTATATTTTTTATCTCAGTTTCTTGAAGAGTAATTTTATTTTCCAGCTGCAAAAGCTGGGGCTTAACAGACTTGGCTAGGTCAGCCACCAAATCCCAAATTGAATCCAGTGTTACTTCTCTGGGTTTTTCAATAACATATGAAGAATTAAAAGTTTGAATAGTCTCACCAGTTTTCAGCTGTTCCTGGTAATCCTTCTGCTGGCCTAAAGTAGTTCCTGATGTTTCCAATTCCTCAATATTCTTTGGACTCACCTGAAAACTCAGGGAGTCCATCTCCACGCTCCCCTCACTGTTCTCCCTGGCCTCTGAGGGTAGATGCCTGCCTTCTACCGGCAGCTCCTCCTCTCGTGGGGAGCTGGTAACCTGAGGAGGTGGGGGAGGTGCCCTAGCGTCGGGGCTCAGCGTAGTCTCCAGCCCCAAGGAGATTGCCTCATTCCCGCCCCTCTGAGGCGTCTCCAGTGGGGGCACCGACACTGCGGGACATCCTGCATCCGACGCAGGAGTTCTTCTATGTTGCCGAACGAGGGGACCGCCAAACGCCGCGAGGCTCCAGCGGCGCTGCAGCCTCTCCTCTTCGGCATTCTGAGTACATAAGCACATAAGCAATGCCTCTGCCGGGTCAGACCTGAGGTCCATCATGCCCAGCAGTCCGCTCACGTGGCGGCCCAACAGGTCCAGAACCTGCGTAATAATCCTCTATCTATACCCCTCTATCCCCTTTTCCAACAGGAAATTGTCCAATCCTTTCTTAAACCCCAGTACCGTACTCTGCCCTATTACATCCTCTGGAAGCGCATTCCAGGTGTCCACCACCCGCTGAGTAAAGAAAAACTTCCTAGCATTTGTTTTGAATCTATCCCCTTCTAATTTTTCCGAATGCCCTCTTGTTCTTTTATGTTTTGAAAGTTTGAAGAATCTGTCTCTCTCCACTTTCTCTATGCCCTTCATGATCTTGTAGGTCTCTATCATGTCTTCTCTGAGTCTCCGCTTTTCCAGGGAGAAGAGCTCCAGCTTCTCCAATCTTTCAGTGTATGAAAGGTTTTCCCATGCCCTTAATCATTCGTGTTGCTCTCCTCTGGACCCTCTCAAGTATTGCCATATCCTTCTTAAGGTGCGGTGACCAATACTGAACACAGTACTCCAGGTGCGGGCGCACCATTGCCCGATACAACGGCAGGATGACTTCTTTTGTTCTGGTCGTAATACCATTTTTAATAATACCCAACATTCTGTTCGCCTTCTTCGCGGCTGCTGCGCATTGCGCCGTTGACTTCATTGTTGTATCCACCAGTACACCCAAATCTCTTTCAAGGTTACTTCCCTCTAATACTAATCCCCCCATTTGGTAGCTGAACATCGGGTTCTTTCTCCCTATATGCATGACCTTGCATTTCCCTACATTGAATTTCATCTGCCAGTTTGCTTAGGTCCCTTTGTAGGTCCTCACACTCTTCCGTAGTTCTGACCCTTCTACAGAGTTTAGTGTCATCCGCAAATTTTATAACTTCACATTTCGTCCCCGTTTCCAGGTCATTAATAAATACATTGAACAGCAGCGGTCCAAGTACAGACCCCTGCGGAACTCCACTCGTGACTTTCCTCCAGCCCGAGTAGTGACCCTTTCCAAAGAAAAGTTTTCAGAAAATCTCTGGCGTGCTACTCAGCGTCTGGGACCGTCGGCCATCTTGGATCGATCATCTGAGCACTATTTTTCCACCACTTTTTTTTTTTTAGGTAACATTTAGAGACTAAAGCACTTAGGGTCAGATTCCGTAAATGGTGCCTAAGTTGGCCAGCGCCTAGAAAAATGGTGCTGTCCATGCTTAGGTGCTGTTTACAGAATTACGCCTAATAGCGCCTAACAAAATCAGGGTTTTGCTGGCCTACATTGCAGGCACCTAAGTTCATTAGAGAATCGCGCCTAGCAGTCCTTATGTCTGTCTCCACATGCCCACTTAGGTGTTAGGTGCTGCTAAGTGCCATGCGATAGGCACCTACCTTTTATAGAATTGGGTAGGCACCTATCAGTCAATTAAATTTTTTTTTTCAATTATGATCTTATTGAAGCTATTAAGGTCATTTTGGGCAAGTAACTCCCCCTTTTACAAAACCATTGCGTGTTTTTTAGTGCCGGGTGCGCACTATGGTTTTGTAAAAGAGGGGGTAAGTTAGGCCCCCCTAAATCGGCGATTTAGGCGCCTAACATTTGGTGCCTTTTACAGAATCTGGCCTTTGGTGCTCTGCATTTAGGTGCCTAACTGTGTTGTCCAGTTATAGAATTGCCAAGTCACCTACAGTATATGAACTAGGTTTAAAGTAGGCATCTTTTTAGACTCTTCACATAGGTGTTCCATTATAAATTCAGGCTGTACTGTATATACTATATGGTGTCACAAGCCCAGCACTACAGCTAGCCTTGTTCCAGGTAAAAAGCCTAGAAACACAGCCCTGAAGCTGAAGAGAGCTGATCAGTGCAGTAGCTCTCCAACTAGCATGGGCCAGGACTCAGATTCTGGGGAGGTTTCCCAAGAGCAGGAGCCCTGGGAGAAGTTGGGACACTATGGGGGGAAAAATCATTTAAGCCTAAGCCATACACTCTTAGGAGACAGCCTAAGAAACAAGCAGTGGCTCCTTTTAGGCATACACCTGCTGAGGTTAATTGCAGAGCAAGAGAAAGCCCAGAGAAAGCTGAAGCCTGCCCATCCCCCACATAGGCTTGGGCGTGGCTCTCTCAGAGAAAGGCAGTTGGAGCAGTGCAAGCCAAGGAGAGACAGAGCTGAGCAAGCTGAGGAAATAGATCAACGGCTAGGTGTTCCAGAGATCAAACAAGATAATGAGGTTGAAATGCAAGATTGGGAGGAATCTTTGCCTGTGAACCAGCCAGACTGTCAGAGGAAGTTGTGGACATTGCACTGCAACCAGTTTGTGACCGGATGGATGTGAGTTAAGTTTTTCCTTTTATTTCTTTAGGCTGGAGAAGCTATCAACTGCACTATGTTTTTGGAAAAAGAATTGTGTGTTTGCGGACTGCTTTTGGAACCAAGCAGCCAAATGCTATTTTTGAGGAATTTAAAAGGCAATTGAAGGGGAAAACTGCCCTGCCTAGAAAGGACTAAATTTGCTGTGTTTTGTTTGGGAGAAAATACAAAGACTGTTACAGATACTACACTGGAGCACTGTGAGCACTTGTCCGTGCTGTTTGTGGAACTTTATGTTTTGGTGGTGGTGGTGGTGGTGGTGGTGGTGGGGGGATTCACTTTGTTTTTTTCCCTGGTTCGGCTGTCGCAAACCACTCATTGCTGTGGTGGAGATTGTTTGGGGGCAGAATCCACAATAGATCCGATGGTTTGGGATTGCGGGGCCTAAAAGGCCATGACTTCAGTGGATTCAGCAATTTTCCCCCTTCCCCCAACTCACCTGAGTTGGTGGTGAGCCTGACTGTATTCAAATCGGCACAGTGAGGTTTACAGCAAAATGTTGTGGGAACTATATGAACTGCTATGAGAATACATGATTTGTGATTTGAATTTTTGTTTAAGAAAAAACAAAAGTTTAATTCCTGGATTTGGCCTGAAGAAAGGGTATAGCTAATGTGACCATTTATTTTTTTCATCAAAACAGGACATCTATTAATATTCAGTCCCGCCCCCAATCCCGCCCTAGCCCCGCCCCCAATCCCACCCTAGCCCCGTCCCCAATTTCTTCCATTCATTTTCCATGTACACACAATATCTTATTATTTCATAATGGTAACCATAAAATTTAAAAAAACCCACAAAGCACCCTATACGCAGAGAAAATGTTAATTATTTATATTTGGGGGGCTTTCAACGATGTCACCTCAGTAACTATAGAAAAATAGACAAATATAGTGCAAAATATAGACAGCAGATATAAATTCTCAAAACTGACACATTTTTATCACTAAATTGAAAATAAAATCATTTTTCCTACCTTTGCTGTCTGGCAATTTCATGAGTCTCTGGTTGCGTTTCCTTCTGACTGTGCATCCTATCTTTCATTTCTTTCTGCACTCAGGCCCAACAATTGTCCCTTTCTATTCCCTCCCTCCTTCCTTCCTATGTCCTTAGTGTCCCCAGCGCCTCCTTCCTATGTCCTTAGTGCCCCCAGATCCAGTGTCAGTTCTCCTTTGTACCTTTGTTCCAGGTCTCCCTCTCTCTCTCTCTCTCCCTCCTCTGTTATGATCTTGCCTCTCCCCCTCTGTCTGCACCTCCCAAAGTCCTGCTTCTGCCTCCTGTCTTTCCCCTTTGGTCCAGGCCTTTATCTCTCTAGTCTTTCTTCTTCTTACAACCCCCCCTTCTCTGCCGTTTTCTCTCCTTCCTTCATCCCTCCTTCCTATGTCCCCTCACTGCCTTCCAGCCTTTGTCCCACCCCCTCCCAAAAAGCCTGCCGACCTATCTCCCCCAAAGCCAGCCTTCCCCAAAGCCAGCCTGCCTGTCTACCTATCCTAGAGGCAGTCTGCTTGCCTACCTCCCCCAGAGCCAGCCTTCCTGCCTCCCCCAGAGCCAGCCTGCCTGTCTCCCCCAAAGTCAGCCAGTCTGCCTGCCTACCTCCCCCAGAGCCTGCCTGCCTACCTGCCTTCCCCAAAGCCTGCCTGCCTACCTCCCCCAAAGCCTGCCTACCTGCCTCCCTCCCCCAGAGCCAGCCTGCCTACCTCCCCCAGAGCCTGCCTGCCTGCCTCCCCGAAAGCCTGCCTACCTACCTCCCTCCCCCAGAGCCAGCCAGCCTGCCTGCCTACTTCCTCCCCCCCCTACCACGGAAAACAAAAGCCTCCCTCTAGGCCCGATTTAAACTTCACCCCGGTCCACTGCCGCTGCTCCTGTGCTGCCACTACTGGCACCCAGAAGCCTTCTTCCCGACGTCAATTCTGACATCGGAGAGGACGTTCCGGGCCAGCCAGGCAGCGATTGGCTGGCCTGGAACGTCCTCTCCGACATCAGAATTGACATCGGGAAGAAGGCTTCCGGGTGCGAGTAGTGGCAGCAGAGGAGCAGCGGCGGTGGACCTAAATTGGGCCTGGAGGGAGGCTTTTTTTTTTTTTGGGTGCGGCAGGGGAGGAACAGGAAGCGATCACCTGTCCCGTTGTCCCCGCGCTCAGCTCCGGGACGCTGTCCCTGAAAATGGGACATTTTGGCGTCTCGAAGCTGTGTGTGGGAACAATGGGACAGGGGATCCGAAAACGGGACTGTCCCGTTCAAAACGGGACGTATGGTCACCTTAGGTATAGCAAGCCATGTGCAGACCCGACAGCCTGAGGAGCTGCATTGTAACCCCCAGGAACAGGTATACTGTTTTGATTTTTGCATTATGTGAGGGTCTGGTTATCCTCTGTAAGGAGGAACTGTTGTAACCTGGCTTATAGGAAGTTCAGAAGCTGGGCAACGGGACTGTCATAGTTTTTTTGTTAGTTTAATGTGTTGCCAGTTGCTGAGTACTAAAAGGACCACTTTATCTTACCAGTGGCTGAACCATGGCCTTATTGCTGTTTTGAACTTTGCTAGTATAAAGACTTTCACCTAAGCAGGGCCTTCACCTTATGAGATCACGCCAAGACTGTAAATTGCGCTCAGTGAGAGTACCCACCTCAGGGGCTCGGCCTCGGCTGCGCGACAATGGACATACATTTGCTGTACATAAATTGAATATTTATTTGTGCCTCTTCCTGTACTGACAGTTAAACATTTCAAATCAGTACCTTGAAAGCTTTTGCTCTGACATATTTAGTCTTTTATCCATTCATAAGGTTTCATTGAATTTCTTCATATTTTCAGTTCTATTTTTTTTTTTATCAGACATGCTTCATTAATTAGTATGCAGTCCTGTGCAGTGGCTTTCAATTCAGTATTCATACTTACAGTTTCTCTGGGATAAATTACTAGTTATACAATAAATGAAAATATAAATACACATGCTGCCCTACCTGAAATTAGACCATAGTCTGCCAGGTCTGAGAAATATGTTCACAGTGGAAATAAATTACATAGCATGTTTCTTAATAAATACCATGCTTGGCTCATTCTTGAGAGAGAATTTCTATGGTGCTTCAGTTTAGCTAGTTTAAGATTTATTTCTATCAAATTATTATAAAATGAACAGAATCAGAATGGTCTAACAACCCACCTCAGAACCTGTGAAAATGTTAAAGGAGTAATCTTAATATTGAATGGAGTTTCAATCTGTGCCCTTGTTGCAGATCTGGATATCTTCAACCAGCTTAACAGGCAATTTTTCTCATTCTCCCCCACCTCTGCCCTGATATTTACTTACTAGGATTTATTTACTGCCTCTTTGAAGAAATTCACCCAAGTTGATCCTGTTCCCTCTAAGTGGAGTCCTCCAACTGCATTGCTGGCAGTAGGGGGTGGTGTTTCAGTATTGTGTTTTTAATGACTAGAGACAGGCAGGTTCCTTACAGAGCTTGTCTGACCTTCACTACTGAAAATGTGATAGTGAAACAGCACCTCCCACTGGCAGGACTATAGGTAGAGGACTCCTGCTCAGCTTAGAAAGACAGTTCAAAGTGTTATACAGCAAGAATAAACCGAGCAGCAATAAACATATTCAAATATGAGTACTTAAATGTGGTTTGCTTCAGAGGTTACATAGTAATATATATATAGTAACAATAGTAAATGACGGCAGATAAAGATCTGAACGGTCCATCCAGTCTGCCCTTTAGTTATGCCTATTAAAAATGCATGATAAAATTAACTTGTCTCTTTGATATTTCTGAGTCATAGACTGTAAAGTCCACCTAGGTTCCAAATGCTGAAATTGCCATCCAAGCTCACTCCAGCCTATCCAACTATCCTGTTTACAGGATATCTACCATAAAATCTAGCATGTAACATCCTCATGTTCCAACTTAGTGGAGTTCCCATTGATGCACTCCCCAGCCCATCCTACATCAAATCACCACATATAGGACACAGACCGTGCAAGTCTGTCCAGCACCAGCCTTAGTTCTTTAATTTACATCCTTTGTTTTCTAATTAGAGATCCTCTATGTTTATCCCACGCTTTTTTGAATTCCATCACCGTTTTCCTCTCCACCACTTCCCTCGGGAGGGCATTCCAGGCATCTACCACCCTCTCCGTGAAAAAGAATGTCCTAACATTGCTCCTGAGTCTTCCTCCCTTCAACCTCAAATTATGCCCTCTAGTTTTACTAGGTTGAACTGAGATTTTATGTGTGATATTCCAGAGCAGGGGTGGGCAATTTTGGCCCTCGAGGGAAAGAATCCGATCGGGTTTTCAGGATTTCCCCAATGAAAATGCATTGAAAGCAGTACATGCAAATAGATCTCATGCATATTCATTGGGGAAATCCCGAAAACCCGATCGGATTCCGGCCCTCGAGGACCGGAGTTGCCCATGTCTGTTCCAGAGGGTTGTTCAATTATTGCATGATAACAAAGCATGTATTGTTAATGAAGGAGAATACAGATTCTGTAGTACCGAACTGGAAACAGTGGTGCAGTAAGGGGGGACTGGTCAGCCCCAGGTGCCGTATTAGTGGGAGCGCTGTTATCCATCCTCCTCTCCATCCCACCGCTCTTTCCCTGCCCCCCCCCCCCATTACTTTGCACACACGCTGCTTCCCTTCCACCATACCTCATTAACATTCCCGGCGTGAGCAGCAACCCCAACCTGTTGCTTGCACCAGCATCAGCTCTTCCTCTGACATCACTTCCTGGGCCCGTACCTAGGAAATCAGAGGAAGAGCTGACGCTGGCGTGAACAGCAGGTTGGGGTTGCTGCATGTGCCAGGAATGTTAAAGAGGTGGGGGGGAAGAGAAGGGGCTTGCAAGCATGGCAGGAGGGGGTGGGGAGGGAGCGGAGAGTGAGGGTATTGGGGTGTGGGTGGAGAAGAGGGCAGGGGAGGAGTGCTACCATCCCAGGCGTCTCTCATCCTTGCTAAGCCACTGAATGACAATTTATAAGAGATGAAAAAGACATTAGCCGTTTTAAAAATAATCTAAAAACCTTCTTGTTTAAAGATGCTTTTACCCTCTGATTGGAATAGTTACAGTGCAGTAGACTTTTTATCAAAAATAAAAAAAAAGATATCCCTCCTAATGTTTTTTCCCTTTATCATTTCCCTCTTTTCAAAATTATTAATATTATAACTTTATCCCTTCATTCCTCTCGCATTCAGTTTTGTCTGTTGGTCTGTTTGTCTAACCCCTCTTCTGAGTAGTTATTTTTTTAAAATTTATATGTTGAATGCATATTTTGTATTTTAATGTATACATATCTTGGATTTTAATGTAATTCGCTTAGTAATTTATGTATAAGCGATTCATCAAATTTCTAATAAACTTGAAACTTGAATACACTGATGTCAAAAGGTCTGTATATAGTATAATGACCTGAGTGGCTGCATATCAGGTATACTGTGTGAGGCAGGGCTATAAAAACAGGATCCTAGTCCCTGGATCACATTGGGTGGAGGGTAGAACACTCAAGGCCCTGCGCTGCCCCTGTCCCTTCAACTCGCAGGCACTCCACAAAGTCCACTGCCCAGGCCAATCCCTGAATAAATAGACACTGACCGATATGCAAAATGATTTAACTAGTCGGAAATGGCTGCTGACCAGTTAAATTGCTTGATTGTGGCTATCTGGTCATTTTCATCAGCATTTAACCAGCTAGCTCTGCTGAAATGACTGTTTAATGGGTGAAGATGGGTTACCTGCTGATGTTCAGCCCTGCACCGCATAAGGGAACCGCTTAAACCTGGTTGCATAACTACCAGTCCTATCTTTAAGAAATTTGTCTTTTGTGGTGAGGGGCTGAATATTGGCTTAACTGGCTCTGGGTGTTAGCTGGCTCAAAAATCAGATATTCAGGGCTGGATTCTACAAACGGCACTGCCATCAGCAGCCGCCTATAAAAATGGGCACCAATCGCGTGTCAGTCATGCACCGGTTGCTGTTTGTAGAATTGCGGCTTTGTGTAAAGGTAGTCACCAGAAATGTAGGCCAAGGTTTTCAAGGCCTACATTTCCAGTGCCTGCCTTTCACGTGAATCACGGCTACAGAGGCGCTTTGACACCTAATGCCAATGTTAGCCATGCCTACGGTGGTGTTAGGTGCTGTAAAGCGCCTCCTTAGCTGCGATGCAGGCACTTTTTTTAGGTACTGGTAGGCACTTTTATTTTATTAAACACTTTTATTTAACAGCGGTTTGCACCTAAGTTAGGCACTGGTAGGGTGCCCGTTGTTGTTGTTAGATGCCATCGACTTGTGCTCGAGTCCTAGCGACTTGATGAATTGCGGATCTAAAAAGAAATCAGGTAGGGTGCCTACTGGTGCTTAACCTAGGGAACCGTTTCTAGGATATGGGTCTTAGTGTTTAAGATTGGACACGATCCAGCATTGACTATTTAGGAATAACGCTGGTGGCAAGCAGCAAAAAGCTCACTGCCACTGAGTGAATATCGGGGGGCAATTTATTGGAGTAAAAAGGTCCAAACATATAAGGGAAAATTTCCAAATGAAATCTATCAAAACACTAGTCTGAATTTTCTCTTCTTGCTTCACTGACTTTGAGTACTAGTCAGCTCTTTCTCTCTCTCTTTCTTCGAGTTTTTCTCACATTCTTTTCTTCTGTTATCTATGAAGACACAGTACTCTCCTCCCTTCTCTAGGGGCACTTAGGCAGCTGAATTCCTTCTGTAGACACTCTTTCTGAGTTCTGACAGCTCTCTCAGCTAATTTGTCTCCTAAAAGAGCATGCAGACTTCATTGATGGGGCAGTTCCATAGGTGGGTACCTCAGAGGCAAAATGGGATGAATGGAAGGCAGGGATCTGTGATGCTATGACTTGCAACAACAGCAACCAACCACAAAATGCACCTGAAGCAATGGCAGAACTGGAAACTTTATTGCACCATAAAAACGAAGCCCGATATGGCCACATTTCACCTAAAAGGCTGATTCATGGGCAGCTGTTAAACAAATATAAACCACATTAGTAAAACAAAATGCAAATGAAAGGATAATAAAATTCAGAAAGACAAATTAGAATCATACCAAAAACATAAATTCAATAATTTAAATCAATTACAAACATAAATAAGTAGGTTAGAACTACTTACAAGCATAAATAAGTGAATACCCTGTTATAGAATTGCCCTTCATTGGCTCCTGCACTATAAAGCTAGCCACACAAGGACTAACACCCGCAAACTATAGTACTTGGCGTTTCTCCCCCCCTTAGATTTTGACCATCCTCCCAATTGAGTTAACGCCTCCTCTCAAGTAATTTTATTGTTTTCTTATATCACACTAGGGCATAATCTCATGAAATGTACGAGGGTAAATCAAAAAGTAAAGGCAAAATACATTTAACAGCTTTAATAGAAGTAACTATGAGCAATTTTTCACATAGTCTCGAAGCAAGATGATGCATTTGTTGTATTGTTGAACTAGCTTCTGCATTCGTGCAGAGAGGTTTGTTGGCTGCTCCCAAAGCCAGGTGAGCACCACTTCCATTACTTCATCATGCTTTGTGTTTTACTCTCTGGATTGCAGTGATGCACCCATGCCTCGTCGACGATGACATTTCTCTCCAGAATATTCGGATCTTCTTTATACCAGGAACTGGGTTGCAACCTCTACACGCTGTTCCTGGTGCAGATCAGTAAGCTGTTTAGGAACCCATCATGCGCAGACTTTCCTGTATCCCAAGCCATCATGCATTATGGTAAATGCGGATCCATAGCTAATATCCAAATTCGTAGCCAATTGAGATACCGTTATCCAATGATCTTCTCTAATCAAGGCATCCGTCTTGTCAGTGTGCACAATGTTGATGGGCGATCAGAATGACCTTCGTCGATTACACTTGTTCTTCCTGCTTTAAACCTTTTTACCCACTCACAAATCTTTCATTGATTCATGGCGCTATGTCCATACTGAGTCAATATCCAATGGTGAATTTCCACAGGTTTCACTCCCTCTGCCCCAAAAAGCTCACTAATGCACATTGTTCTTCAATGGTTCAATCTTGCAATGGAGTGTCCATGTTTCTGACCTTGTGGCTGCCACATGACTAAAGGCCTAGTGCTGCACTGTGTATGGATGAACTATCCAAAAGGCAATGTACAAGTACATATGTTGCATTTTGCTAGCTGTGTTCCAGTTATCGCATAATTTAACAATTGCCTTTAATTTTTGATTCACCTTCATATCACTACAAATATTCCTCCCAGTATACTGAACCTATTAGGTGATTAGATGCCTGGCACATACCTCCCTTTTGGGAACAGGCTGCAATCTACTACATGAAACTTTTCTAATACACGAGTACTTCTCAACCATTTATACTTGTTCCCCTATAGTGTCAATAATAAATAAGCAGTTTATTTTGGTAGAGGAGGATGAGAGTCTGATAGCCTCTTCCATGGAAAATTATAGTAATCTGTTGTCAAAGCAAAAAGAAACTGTGGAGGTAGATGTTCCTGGTGCAGGCTTTATTCAGATATGGAAATAGTAAAACAATCCACATGTGAAGGGGACCCAACATGGTCCATGTTTCGTCTAAAAGTCTTCTTCAGGGGTCCCAATATAAGCAAATATGTCAGAAAAGCATATGTGGATGTAATGATATTAGCCCAGGTGAATGACAACTTTCAGAAAAGCTAGCTCTGGTAAAAACGATGAAGATGAGCAGTCAGGAAACTGGTTTCAATGCACTAACCCTCTCTTTTATGAACGCATAGTGTGGGTTTTAGTGCCATCAGCGGCGGTAACTGCTCCAACGGTCCTAGAATTCCCAGGAGCGTCAGAGCAGTTACCGCCGCTGCCGGCGCTAAAACCCGCATTCGTAAAAAAGAGGGCTAAAACAAGATGTCATAAGTGGGCGGTCCTATGAATTACATATTGGGAGGGGAGTAATAATGAACGCCGTAAGGCTTTGAATTAAGAAAAAAAACCACACTGGCAGCTTCTCCCTGCATATGGTTTGAAGCTGATTACAGCTGATATCTGGGGTTTAATATTTAGGTAATCTTCCTTATTTTTAGTGTATGTTTGTGAAACAAATCTGCCATGGCGTTTAAAAAAAATTTAAGCTGGTTACAATAAAACAGAGATAAAATAATCAAACATGCATATATGAAGAGGAGCAAGCAAGCTGATAAGAATGTGTTAGAGACAAGGGAACACTCTTCAAGCTGTTGAAAGAGGTCTCAAAAGGCAGCAGTTTGCTCAGGGTTTTTAACAGTGCCTCACTTTGTTTTCATGTAGAATTGTTTTCGCCTAGCTGTACTGTAGTAATATTTCAGTGTTGCTGAATTTTTGCAACCGTGCCTTCTTTCTACATTTCATTCTTCATGCTAATGAGTTACCACAAGTTTATATTAGCATGCCATTGTTAGCCTCCTTGAAAGTAATTGCATATGACTGCTTAGCCCATTATGTTCAATGGGAATAAGTCTGTGCCATCCACAGGGATTCAGTCCCAATGAAAGCACTGGTGTAAGACTGCCCAAATTGTTACTGTGGCTTAGATGTGATTGCATTTCTATTAATGTGCAGGACCAATGCTAAAATCCCATTCTTTTGAAAAAAAGTAAAGTTCATAAAAAGCTTAGCTGCCTGTTGGGAAAAGATTTTTTTTTTTTTTTAATGTCTAAGGACTTGAAATCCAATATGTGTTTTTTATTTTTGGACTTGCAATTAGACTAGGCTTCTTCCGACTCAACTAATCTTGCAATCAGTCCTTTAATAATGTTACCTTAAATAAACTGGAAATATATTTCATTTGAGATGAACTGTAAAATGAATTTTGCCCTGGCTTGGTTCAGCTCAAATACATTTGAAACTGAAATGGAATGAATTTTTAATTCATTTGCAGGAAAGTTTGAGAACAACGCTTGCTTGTTGTACGCCTAAACACTATACTGGTGCATGCAATTGCTTTTTTGAAACAGACATCTGAAACGGTGCTAAAAACCTAAAATGTGTTGTTTTTTTTTCACATTTCTATTAATAGCATTTTGAAAGGTTATTTCTTAAACCCAATAGAAAATTATTTTTAAGGTTTTATCCCTCCTTTACAAAGCTGTGCTAGAGTTTTTAGCGCTGGCTGAGGTGGTAACAGCTTGGATGTTCATAGGAACAGCGGAGCGGAGCATACGAGCATCATACAAGCAGAGCATACAAGCAGAGCATACGAGCGGAACATACGAGCATCATACAAGCAGAGCATACAAGCAGAGCATACAAACGGAGCATACGAGCATCATACAAGCAGAGCATACAAGTAGAGCATACGAGTGGAACATACGAGCATCATACAAGCAGAGCAGAGCATACAAACGGAGCATACGAGCATCATACAAGCAGAGCATGCAAGTAGAGCATACGAGCGGAACAAACGAGCATCATACAAGCAGAGCAGAGCATACAAACGGAGCATACGAGCATCATACAAGCAGAGCATACAAGTAGAGCAGAGCATACGAGCGGAACATACGAGCATCATACAAGCAGAGCATACAAGCAGAGCATACAAACGGAGCATACGAGCATCATACAAGCAGAGCATACAAGTAGAGCATACGAGCGGAACATACGAGCAGCATACAAGTAGAGCATACGAGCGGAACATACGAGCATCATACAAGCAGAGCAGAGCATAAGAACGGAGCATACGGGCATCATACAAGCAGAGCATACAAGCAGAGCATACGAGCGGAACATACAAGCATCATACAAGCAGAGCAGAGCATACAAACGGAGCATACGAGCATCATACAAGCAGAGCATACAAGTAGAGCATACGAGCGGAACAAACGAGCATCATACAAGCAGAGCAGAGCATACAAACGGAGCATACGAGCATCATACAAGCAGAGCATACAAGTAGAGCAGAGCATACGAGCGGAACATACGAGCATCATACAAGCAGAGCATACAAGCAGAGCATACAAACGGAGCATACGAGCATCATACAAGCAGAGCATACAAGTAGAGCATACGAGCGGAACATACGAGCATCATACAAGCAGAGCAGAGCATACAAACGGAGCATACGAGCATCATACAAGCAGAGCAGAGCATAGAAATGGAGCATACGAGCATCATACAAGCAGAGCATACAAGTAGAGCATACGAGCGGAACATACGAGCATCATACAAGCAGAGCAGAGCATACAAACGGAGCATACGGGTATCATACAAGCAGAGCATACAAGTAGAGCATACGAGCGGAACATACGAGCATCATACAAGCAGAGCAGAGTATACAAACGGAGCATACGAGCATCATACAAGCAGAGCAGAGCATAGAAACGGAGCATACGAGCATCATACAAGCAGAGCATACAAGTAGAGCATACGAGCGGAACATACGATCATCATACAAGCAGAGCAGAGCATACAAACGGAGCATACGGGCATCATACAAGCAGAGCATACAAGTAGAGCATACGAGCGGAACATACGAGCATCATACAAGCAGAGCAGAGCATACAAACGGAGCATACGAGCATCATACAAGCAGAGCATACAAGTAGAGCAGACCATACGAGCGGAACATACGAGCATCATACAAGCAGAGCATACAAGCAGAGCATACAAACGGAGCATACGAGCATCATACAAGCAGAGCATACAAGTAGAGCATATGAGCGGAACATACGAGCAGCATACAAGTAGAGCATACGAGCGGAACATACGAGCATCATACAAGCAGAGCAGAGCATAAGAACGGAGCATACGGGCATCATACAAGCAGAGCATACAAGCAGAGCATACGAGCGGAACATACGAGCATCATACAAGCAGAGCAGAGCATACAAACGGAGCATACGAGCATCATACAAAGCAGAGCATACAAGTAGAGCATACGAGCGGAACATACGAGCATCATACAAGCAGAGCAGAGCATAGAAACGGAGCATACGAGCATCATACAAGCAGAGCATACAAGTAGAGCATACGAGCGGAACATACGAGCATCATACAAGCAGAGCAGAGCATACAAACGGAGCATACGAGCATCATACAAGCAGAGCATACAAGTAGAGCATACGAGCGGAACATACGAGCATCATACAAGCAGAGCAGAGCATACAAACGGAGCATACGAGCATCATACAAGCAGAGCATACAAGTACAGCAGAGCATACGAGCATCATACAAGCAGAGCATACGAGCGGACCATACGAGCATCATACAAGCAGAGCATACAAACGGAGCATACGAGCATCATACAAGCAGAGCATACAAGTACAGCAGAGCATACGAGCATCATACAAGCAGAGCATACGAGCGGACCATACGAGCATCATACAAGCAGAGCATACAAGCAGAGCATACAAACGGAGCATACGAGCATCATACAAGCAGAGCATACAAGTAGAGCATACGAGCGGAACATAAGAGCATCATACAAGCAGAGCAGAGCATATGAGCGGAGCATACGAACATCATACAAGCAGAGCATACAAGTAGAGCATACGAGCGGAACATACGAGCATCATACAAGCAGAGCAGAGCATACAAACGGAGCATACGAGCATCATACAAGCAGAACATACAAGTAGAGCATACGAGCGGAACATACGAGCATCATACAAGCAGAGCAGAGCATACAAACGGAGCATACGAGCATCATACAAGCAGAGCATACAAGTAGAGCATACGAGCGGAACATACGAGCATCATACAAGCAGAGCAGAGCATACAAACGGAGCATACGAGCATCATACAAGCAGAGCATACAAGTAGAGCATACGAGCGGAACATACGAGCATCATACAAGCAGAGCAGAGCATATGAGCGGAGCATACGAACATCATACAAGCAGAGCATACAAGTAGAGCATACGAGCGGAACATACGAGCATCATACAAGCAGAGCAGAGCATACAAACGGAGCATACGAGCATCATACAAGCAGAGCATACAAGTAGAGCATATGAGCGGAACATACGAGCATCATACAAGCAGAGCAGAGCATACAAACGGAGCATACGAGCATCATACAAGCGGAGCATATGAGCAGAGCATACGAGCAGATCAGAGCATACGAGCGAAGCATACAAGCGGAGCGGAGCATAAGAGCATCAGAGCTGTTACTGTGACGGCCAGCGCTAAAAACACTAGCACATCTTTGTAAAGGAGGAGGTTAGTGTGTTTACATTTGGAATATGGATGTTAAGCAGAAGAACAGCTTGGAATTATCAACAGATTGCAACATCCTTTATCCATTTAATAACAAAATACCTGTGATTTGGAATTGCTGCACTAACTCTAGATTTGTACTTTCATATTAATTGCTAGATGTCTTGAGTTTTAAGGCCACTGATCTTTCTTATCAAATAAGTAATATATTTGATCACAAGCTGAAGAAAAAATGCCTGTCTTTGGAAAATTATATTTTCATAACCAAGAACAATAATGGATTGCTTTGAGATAAATTATTCAGCGTTTTTAATACAAAACAATAAAAACAATCTTACTCCATATATATGGCAGTCCCAAATCATATTAACATAACATTACTTCATGGAGAAAAAAATCTGCTTTATAAATGCATCCTTTTATTCTAACTACAACCAACTTGTTTAATGATGTCAGTGGTTAGTTTATTGGGTGACATGGATTATAGACTTCGCAGTTTTTCATGTGTTGCAGTTAGAAACCTAAGGTATGCAGCATATTTTTGTGCTGTCATTTCTAGATGCCTCATGAAACAATTAATGAAAAATCATTTTTAATGCTAATATGTCAAACCAAAGAATAAAATGTGTCTGTTGGCTGTTTTGAATGTCAGAGCAAAAAATTAGATTGAAACAGCAGCGTGTATTTTATACGTATGAGTATTTCAATTTAGAGAATGACACGGGGAAAAAAATCTGTCCCCGTCACTGCCCCGTCACCGGACCACCGTTCCCTTCACCGCCCCGTCCTCACTGTCCCCTTCACAGCTGCGTCCCTGTCCCAGCAGTCCCTTTCACTGCCCCGTCTCTGCCGTCCCCTTCACCGCCCCATCCCTGTTGCATCCACCCTTTCCTCTCGCCACATCACCGTCCTTCAGCGGCCTGAGACTCTCCCTCCCTCCCCCTTACCTTTGTGGTGCTTTAGTAAAGAAACATACTGAAGCGGTGGTAACTGCCTGCCTGTGCTTGCAGTTGTGTGTGTGTGGGTGGAAGCTTCTCCTCTAATGCAACCAGAAGTTGCGTCAGAGGAGAAGCTTCCGCCCACATACATGTGACTGCAGACAGGCTTCGCCCGCTTCAGTAAGTTTCTTTACTAAAGCACCGCAAAGGTAAGGGGGAGAGAGGGAGGGAGGGAGATAGATTTGGCCGCAGGTAGGTATGGAGGGAGGATGCCGCGTGCGATTGGTGACCGTGCGCCTTTCCTCCCTTAACTGCGGGGACAAAGTCATTCACCGCTCCACGGGGTGGTGGATGGTCTTGTCCCCGTGCCCGCAGTGAGCATTCCCCCACCACACTGTTTCAGCGGGTTACCCGCTAGCCACGGGTAACTGCCACCGTGTCATTCTCTATTTGAATTAAGTCCTAACAAAGTTAGAAGCTTCCTTATCTAGAACATAAGAACAACCTTACTGGATCAGACAAATGGTCCATCTAGCCCAGTATCCCGTCTTCAGGGAGGCCAATCCAAGTCACAAGTACCTGGCAAAAACCCAAATAGAAGCAGCATTTCATGCCACTGATTTGAGTTGCTTTCATTTTATTATTTTTCATTTATCATTAAGCTTTGAGAGGTGTAGTTATTAATGTGTGCTACTGTTGGGGGTGGTTATCAATGTGGGTTAACATTAAGATGTCTTTACTGTTAACCCAGCTGAGTACTACATCTCATTGCATACAATGAGACATGTGCTAAAATAGCACAAGTTAATGATAACATGGTACATCTTTATGATAATTCACATTGATAATTCCACCCCCCCCTCCTCCAGATGGGTTATTTAGCACTAACTCATGCTATTTTACTACAGATTCCATTTTACGCAATGAGACTTATGGGTCCTTTTCCTAAACTATGTCAAGCACTAACATGCACTTAACATGGGAAAAAAGCTTTACTGCATGCATGTGAGGGATTTTTTTCCTCACTCAGATTGCAATTATGCCACTGGGCAGCAGAGGATGTCAGTGAAATCAGGGAAAATTACCTGTCCCAGAATGCACTGAACTTTGAAGCTCAGGTTTAGATCCATTAAGGAAGTGATACAGCCCTGCTGAGTCAGAGTGGCAGGACTCAGGCAGGGACGAGTACTTCTGCCACAGACAGGAATCATTTGAGGAGGTCCCTGAGAGATGAGGTCCCGAGTAAGAGACTTTGAGGTCCCTGAGAGATGAGGTCCCGAGTAAGAGACTTCCATTAGAGAACCCTTCCCTAGCTGTGGGTTGAGGAAACACTGGAAAGCAGAGGGATTCTTATGAGCCTATGAGAGAGAGAGAACCCTTCCTTAGCCAGGGGCTGAGGAAAAGCCCTGGGAAGTCAATAAATCTGGCAAAGATTGCTAGAAGAGCTGACAGTGCAAGACTTTTGGCACAAGGCTGAGCAAGGTAAGCCAACCTTATTATATTGAGGATTGCGGACTAAGTGTGGGTCTGGCTGGGACAAGCACTTGAAACTTGCTTAAGAAAAACTGTTTATCCTTGATCTGAGAAAGGGTTTTGCCTTACCAGAGCCTGTGAAGTAACAGGCTCAGGTTTGTATTTAATAAAAAAAACTATTATATCTGCAAGAGTGTTAAGGCTGTTTATGTGAGTGGGCACAGGGTCCAGGAAAACCTGGACTGGATTCTGCCAATATGTGAGTTATTTACATATTTTTGTGTAATTTTTTTATGAGGCTGCATGTCACAGGTGGGGAATGGGCATGGAAGTGTTATCTAGCTAGTGCATTCATATTATCATGTGTCAACTGGATAACTTAGGGTTAAACCAGGAGCAATTACCCCTAAGGCGCCTAGGATTGTGCGCACACATTGCTGCATGCAGCCTATGTGTGCACATAACTTGATTAATTTGCCTAATTAACTCTGATAATTGGCAATTAACACTTTGTAATTGATGTTAATTGGCACTAATTAAAATTATGCGCACAACTTGGAAAGCACAATTCTATAAAAAGTATGTGCCAGTTGCAGAGTGAAAAGGGGGCAGGGCCAGGGGCAGATTGTGGGCATTCCTAAATGTTATGCACATTGGGCCAGATTCACTAACCTGCCCAATTGGGCTCGATCCAGGCCCAATCTGGGCAGGTCCAACAAATTCACTAAAGAAAAATATGCAGATGGAGGCGATCGGAGGAATGCCCCCTTCTGTCTGCCTGGATCTCTGGTGTGCGATCCCCGCACATGCGCAGACCATCTGCTTTCCCTGCAGATGGTCTGCGCATACGTTTTGAGGTGCATAATAAAAAAAACCGTCTAAGTCACCTTTTGGCCTAAGGCCTTAAACGTTGAAAGTAGAAGCAGGGAAAATGTCCATAATTTAAAAAAACGTCCAAAAGGAGTTTTTTTTTATAATGGCCTGCCTCTACGTTCAGCTGTTTAAACGCTCAGACCACCCAACCCGTCCCATGTGCTTAAGGCCTCGCCCACAGGAGGAGCCTAAGGCTTCCAGGCCTATTCTGGTTGGCCCAGGCGCCTCAGGCCCCACCTGTGGGCGGGGTTTCAGCGGCCAAACTAAACTCATGGCTCGCCCAAATTATACTTGACGCCTCTTCATACCTCCACTTTAGAAAAAAGCTCAAAACTCTACTTTTCAATGGAACCAAATCCTTAATGCTCCCCTCTTCCGCCTTAACGCTCCCTCTCTCCTCATTAGAAAACAGATCGAATTCCCTCCTCTGCATCAGACCAAATCCTCCTCTTCCCCCCCTTCAACACGGCCCACCTTTCTTTACTTTTTCCCACTCCTCCCCCCCCCTCCCAACGATCCCTGTCCCCTCCTCTCTTACAATATGCTTGGCTCCCCCTTCTCACAAATTCTATTGAGCTCTTTTACGGTAAATACCATATATGCTCTGTATTAGTCCTTCCTTACTTAAATTGTCAATGTAAACTAGTTTGACCCTTCCATTGACTTGTTATGTACTTCTTTTTCAACTGCACTGTATGTAACTCATCTATTTGTTGTGAACCGCCTAGAACTCCCTGGGTATGGCAGTATACAAAAAATAAAATTATTATTATTATTATTCCGGAGCTGGCTGGCCTGACGGATGGGCGGGCTTGGCACCCAGCCGGCCGGCCAACATTTTGAGGTACGGGTGGTAGTGGGGGGGGGGGGGGGGTTGTGGGGTCGGCGGGGAGGGCCGATCGGGCGTTCGGGGGGGGGGCAGTCATTGGGGGGTTTGTGTCGAGGGCAAGAGGGCCTGGGATCCCTCCTGCCCGTATTGTAGTGGGGGGTGGAGGATAGGGGGGTTACGCCTGGGTAGAAGGGTTTGGGCTCCCTCCTACCCGATCTTGTAGGGGGTGGGGGGCGAGAGGCCCGGAGAGCATGGGCTTCTTCCTGGCCCGATCGTAATCGGAGGGAGGGGGGCCATGGGGCAGGAGGTCTTGGGCTCCCTCCTGCCCCGATCGTAATTGGGGGGGTTGGGGATCGCGGGGCAGGAGGGCTTGGGCTCCCTCCTGCCCCGCACGTAATCGTGGGGGGGGGGATTAGGGATCGCGGGACAGGAGGGCTTGGGCTCCCTCCTGTCCCAATGTCATCGGGGAGTTCGGGGGTGTCCAGGGCAGGAGGGCTTGGGCTCCCTCCTGCCCCAAACGTAATCGGGGGGGGGCCTTGGGGCAGGAGGGCTTGGGCTTCCTCCTGCCCGATCATAAGAGTTGGGGGAGGGCTGATCACTGCAGGAGAGATGGCTCATTTCTCCTGCCAGCGATGGTGATTGCCCACCCCCTCCGAACCGTGGCACTTCGGGGTGAGGAACACTGGCAGGGGAGATGCCTTGCCACGACGCTCACCCCGAAGTGCCGCGGTTTGGAGGGGGCTGGGCGATCACCATCGCTGGCAGGAGAGATGAGCCATCTCTCCTGCAGCATACGTTGCAGTAGGGGGTAGGCAGATTGCTGGGGCCGCTGAGCTGATCGCAGCAGCCACGATCAGCTCAGCGGCCCCTTTTTTGGCACTTATACCTGTTTTGACGGTGTAAGTCAAAACGTATAAGTGCCGACTAGGCAACCTGCCTAAAGTTTTGGTTATATCTGCTGCACGCCTAGGTCTAGGTCAGCCCACCTCCCGCCCACCGCCCGTCCTTTCCTCTCCTCTAAAAACGCCTCTTTTCTCTCTGTGCGTTTAGAGGCAGGGGAAAGGCCTAAGCTGGTTTTAGATACATCTAAAACCAGCTTTGATTATGGGTACTTGGACGATCAGGCTTTTTGATCATCCAAGTAGATATTTAGGCCACTTTTTAGACTTTTTTTCTTTTGATTATGAGTCCCTTTGTGTCTGTGTGATTTTTTTTTTTACAGTTTTTTTTTTTTCAGGCCCAACTCTCCTGTTATCCCTGTCAGCGGCGGTAGCCTCTTCCCTCATGCTACCTGCTCTCTGCGCCTTCCCTGCGGTGCGAGTCCACTGGTTTAAAGTGGGGTTGCACTGCGGCGTGCAGCCCCGCTTTAAACCCACGGGCTCGAACTGCAGGGAAGGCAGTAGAGATCAATCTGGGTCCCTGAAACAGGCAGCGAGATCGGGGAAGCAGAGAGCAGGGCAGAGGCAGCAATGGAGCAGGAGAGTCGGTAGAGAGGTGTGCGACTGGTCCCCAGTAGTCGCTTTAGGAGTTGATCGGCCAGCCCAGTTGGATCGAGAATCACGTGTTGTGAATCGCTGCCTTCCCTAGTTTTGAATGTCCCTCCCCTTATTTGCATGCGCAGATCAGAGGATGGTCAGCAGAGAGGTAAGTGAATCGGGCTGGAGAGGAATTTGGTCGCTAAGGGGTCGCAAACTGATCGGTACACGATCGGTTTGCTTTGTGACTCTAGCCCATTGTTATAGAATATGCCCGATGCGTGCACAACTTAGGCGCAGGCACTTAAACCTAGTTTTAGCTGGCCTAAATGGGTACACCTAAGTTATACAACACACAAAGGTGCTAAGCACGATTCTAGAAAAGGTACATATACACTTGTAGAATTGTGCTAAGTTCCATTCTAGTTATTGCCAATTTTTTGGGCACTATATATATAATCAGGGCCTAAGGCCCTGATTCTATAAGTGGTGCCTAGATTAGCAAATTTCTATGCTGCAGTTAATTTTTTTTCATTGGCTTAAATGGCGTGATAATTGAAAATACCATTAAAAGCCAATTAAATATGATTAAAAAACAATCAAAGGCCATGTAGAAATTGGTGCAACACCTACTGACACCTAAACCTACACTACATTTTATATATTTTTCATATTTAAACATGGAAAGTAATCAGTATTCATGGGACCTAATGAAAATATGGTCCACCAGGGCAATCTCCTGCAAAAACTATACCAAAATAATATGGCAGAAAGCAGGTATACAAAACAAAATAATTGCTGAAAACAGTGTAACCAGATGATCATGCAGTTAAAGTGTCCAAGCTGTGAGTAATAATTAATAAATGAGGAAGGACTTATCTTAGAAGCGTGAGGGCTGACCTACAAAGAGCTGCCCTGGATATTTGAATTTAATACTGTTTCCCCAGAGGGTCTTAATGAAGAATTAGATTGGCAGGCGTTAATTTAATATACTGAGGATTGGACACTATACAAGGCCCTTTAAATGCTGACGTCGCTAACAATGATTGGCTGTTCCATATCTTTAAATGTAGACATTAGACGCCATTGCCATTTGATGTGAAACTTGAATGAAAGGAAATAGTAGAAAGTAGTGAGTAACTTTCTTTTATGTTGAACATGGTTTTCAAAAGTTTGGGACTAAAACTGTACATTGTTTCTATACAGATAAAAGGAAATAACAGAAAGTAAGATGCCTTCCTTGAAGCAGCCAGTGTCGAAGGCTTGCTACAGGGATATGTGAAGTGCTAGAAGTTATATGAATATATCTTGAGAAGATAAGAACCCACTTTTATTTATAAAAGAAAGATATTTGGTTGAAATTAAGAAATTATGAAAAGTAAAAAGAAAAAATGGACCAATGAAGATGTATATTGGATTCATGCTAACTAGAATCTATAATCTGAAGGTTTAAAATATCTGAAGGTTCCAAAAATAATATTATTGATATTGTTAAATTCTAGTATGAAGCTATATATAAGCATTATGGGTGGAGAATAGGCATGATTGACTTAGGCATCGTTAGGCATAAGAACATAAGAATTGCTACTGCTGGGTCAGGCCAGTGGTCCATAGTGCTCAGCATTCCACTCATGCAGTGGCCCTTAGGTCAAAGACCAGCGCCCTAACTGAGTCTAGCCTTACCTGTGTACATTCTGGTTCAGCAGAAACTTGTCTAACTTTGTCTTGAATCCCAGAAGGGTGTTTTCCCCTAAAACAGCCTCTGGAAGAGCGTTCCAGTTTTCTACCACTCTCTGGCTGAAGAAGAACTTCCTTACATTTGTACGGTATCTATCCGATATAGGTGCAGCCAAATTAGGCAAGTGAAAAGCTGGCCTAATGGAGCAGCACCTATGTCTATGTCCACTTTGGCACTGCTAGGCATGATTCTATAAACAGCACCGTTTTTTTGTTTGACAACCACACCTAGTGGAGCCTACATTCGGTGCTACTTATAGAATTTGTCCCTTAGAGAATTTGATCAAATGTGTAGTCATTTGCTCCTGAAATTTGGCCAAACCTGGCATGTTAATTTTTAAGTTTATTTCAGTGTAACGTGGTTTTAGTGAACTCCCTATTCATCTGTTTCTTTCACTACAGTGGTTACTTCTGGGTACCATAGTAGCTGGCTCCTACCCAGCATTCCTTAAAACAATGTGTCTCAAACAGTTTATGCTGCAGCACACTAATCTCAAGGCCGCAGCTGGAGAGCACCCAGAAATGCGCAGATGTCAAAGCAATGACATTGCGCGCATGTGTGATGTCAACACGTTGACGTCCGCGTACATGCGGATGTCCTCCAGCCATGGCCCTGAGCCTCCTTTTACTGCCGGTGGAGGAGAGAGGGTGCTGCAGAAGGAGAGGTGAGGAGAAGGAGCAGAGATGCCAGCGAGGAGGAGAGGCACAGGCACAGGCTGAATGACTACAGGATGTGCCTCTTGCTGAGAGAGGCACATCCAGTAGCTGGCACCGGCGCATCTCCTCCTTGTCCACATCTCGTGGCACACCTGGAATCTACTAGGGCACACAGTTGCAATACACTGCTTTAAAATGTCATCAAAAGTGATTCATGAAGTCTTTCACCTTTGTACCTCTCAAGTAAATTATCCAGTGATTCTCATGCCTACCAGCCACCCTTCTCTCCTGGGCACTTGCCTTTGAAGATACATTCTCACTACAAGAGGATATTGTATCACACGGAGGGTAAGTTCTAGCTATCAGATCACTTCCTGCTACACTAAAGTGTTACTTTTCTAAAAGATGACCTTTCTTCTCCAAAAGGTCCAAAATAGTAGAACTTACCATACATTAAAGAGGTGTAACGAACTAATAAATTACTCATAACACGCTGGCCGCACCATGAATGCAATGGTGAAACCTATCAGTGTCAGTACTTGCCCCATCCTGAAGAAGATTTGAAACGCGTCGATGGGAGGCGGTACATTTAACATCTGACCATGACACTCAAAGCTAAGTGCTGTAAAATTCTTTTAAAGCAATGAATTAATACAGAATGAAGGCATAAATGACAAAAGGAACTATTTATAAGTCCATTTAATTAAGTTTGCAAGAGTGATATTTATAAATATAAAATAGATAGACAAAAAAGAAAGTCCCACGCTTTGGGTGAAGTCGGTGAGGAGTGCTGCTACACTGATATATATTTACCAGAGTAGCGTTCTGAGACATCCCCAGCGTGTTATGAGTAATTTATTAGTTCGTTACACCTCTTTAATGTATGGTAAGTTCTACTATTTTGGACTTTTTGTGTTTACTTACCATTAGCCTAGTATTAGTTGAATCTTTCTTCTCCAAGGCAGTAGAGAGGCTGCCAGACTGGGGTTGCTCTGAACTTGGTGTCTGTACTTTCTGTTTTCTGCCTGAACTTCTCAAAATTTTAAATCTTGCATTCAGAGATCAAAATTACTCTCTGACAGCTAGCTGTTTGCACTGAGTGTATGGATACAACCCTATCGTCCACTGGGACACTGAACAGGTCAAAAATCCCCTTAAAAGAGGTTTATTAGGGAATTTTTCTGTGATCTGTGAGGTCTTTTGGCACCCTTTTCAGGTTGTAGGATATGATTTATTGACTTGCTATAGTCAGCAATGAGTTTCTATGCCAAAAACTTTTCTAAGTCCCAAGTGGTGGTGAGTTGACCCCATTATATACCTAAAAAGATCATGTTGTGAGAACCTTTCATGCTAATGGATTTATTCTCTCAGGAAAGATTCCTATACATTCAGTCTTATTTCACTGTTTCCTTTCTTCTCCTGTTTCCTTTTCCTTTCTTTATGTCATAGTGTTATAATGAATTAGAGCATTGGCAGCTTTTTATATTTATTTTTTCTTATAGAATGTATATTTTCTAAGTACTTGACTCTCTCAATTTGATGGTTGAATGTTTCTATGTACCTGTATCAACTGTAGCATTTCAACAGAAAAAATTTTTTTTTTGAAAATTATTTTATTGACAATTATTAACTAGTAGAAAGACTTTATGAATATAGAACACAAGGATGCAATGAAAAGCAAGTAATTTCAACATTTCACTGTAGTATTTTTACATTTATTTTTTATGTGACCCTTGGTAATGTTAATTTAGGTCAAGTGCCAAAAGTAATTTATTTTTAGGGACAATGCACACTCATTTTGCACTCAGAGGATTTATTTAACTTAATTCTGTAATAGCTAGCAATATACTAGCTCATTATATAACAATTTAGTGCATTTAATACCAGCTGTTTTGGAGTTAATGACAGAGATGGAACATGATGATTCCATCAGTATGTATGGAGATCACAGTGCTACGATCACACTCAGATATTTTCAATTTTATGGATTCTGTTCATTACCAAAAATAAATTATATATTTATTAATAATGTCACATGTCATGAACATAATTGACATACAGATTCACATATTTCTAGTAGACAACTGTTTTATTTGAAAAGATGTTTTTATTCCATAGGATTTCTCAGAAAAATGTGTGTGTTTCATCTTCTTCCTTCCTGGAAAACTTTTCTTCTGAAGGGAATATGTACAGTAGGTTGCCGACTATCCGGACTAACCTCAGTAGAGAGCAGTCCAGATAATGGAAAATATGGATAATAGGACATTCCTTTTTGAAAAGAGCAGATGTTGAGAGTTACAATTTGAGCATTATTTCTTTGTTTTTAATAATAAATGGGAAAAATAGCCAACTAGTTGTGATGTTATAACATTTTTTTTGCTGTATATCAGGCATGATGTGATAACTATGATACAGAGATTATGACAGAAAAATTTATAACATAAAGAACGGAAGCAGTCTGGATAATTGGACATCTGCATAACTGGAGTTCAGATAAAAGGATATTTTAAACCCTCTTTTACCATGGCCTGGGGTGCTAAATGCTCCAACGCTGCTCTGACACATAGGAATTCTATAAGCATCAGAGTTCAGCTATCTTTTTTGTTGTACTAGGTCCAACTTCTTTAATTGTATTTCTCTTCCTGGAAATGTCCAGTTATCTCTTTGATGTAATCCGCTTAGAACTGCAAGGTACAGGCGGAATATAAGCCATTAATGTAATGTAATGTAAGTAATGTCGGAGCATTTAGCACCCCAGACCATGGCCTAGTAAATTGGGGGTTAATGTTTAGTATCTACAGTACAGTCCACTATATAGCTACAGATTGATGTTGCAAATAATGGGCATCGATATTATGGGGCTTGTTTACTACATACGTAGCACTAAGCAGTTAATTAGCATATGCATATGAATTAGCATATTCCTAAACAGTAACTGCACAGCCTTTACTCATACTATTTTTAAAATTTTGCAGTTAAAACTCAAAGTGCAATGCTTAACCATGCTTTAATAAAGAGATTCTACTGTGGCAATTCTAACATGCACTCAAATTTATATGTGCTTTCTGGGCCCTTTACCTATGCTGTGACAGAAAGTGACCTTAGTTTTGCCCTTATATAGATTTTTTCCACATGCTAAGGACATTTTCACAGCAGCCATAAAAATGGCCTTTTCTACTTTTTGTATTAGTGGTTATGCACTAATTTTGCCATTAGCATGTGGCCAATAAAAAACAAATTAATACAGGTGTGCTTATTTTGTAAGCGGTAAAGCCCAGATTCTACAAAAGAAGCCTAAAGTTAGGTGCCTAGATTGGCACATCTAGTCGATCTAGGCACCTAATTTAATTATTTAAAAAAGCTTAATTGGTAATGATAACAAGCAATTGGCACCTCATAACTGGCGCCTACCACTTTAAGGGGACTACCAGAAAGTAGGTGTGGTTAGGGGTAGATCGTGGGCATGTTTGTCGCTCAGGCACTTGTTTTAGATTTAGGTGTCGATAGGTGCCTAACTTAGGCACCAGTATTCAGGCCGTTAAGTGAAGAATTCATTATACAATTCCATGTGTTGATTTATTAGAAGATATTCAGTAACAATTTTGAAAAGACTAGTAGTGCTATGACAGACTAACCCCCTCTTCTATTAAACTGCGCTAGCAGTTTTTAGCGTAGAGAGCCGCGCTGAATGGCCCGCGCTGCTCCCAATGCTCATAGGAACTGTATGAGCATCAGGAGTAGTGTAGGCCATTCAGCATGGCTCATCGCGCTAAAAACTACTAGCGCAGTTTAATAGAAGAGGGGGTAAGAGATTCACATTTAGAGACATATCCTCACTTGTGGCTGCTCTACCTGAATGGTTCTGAGCACTTCTAAGTTCTTTGTTTGAAATATCACAATTGTGTATGGGGTGAACTTTTTTCAATACGTTATTAGTAATGGGAGTTGACAAGATGGCACACATTATACCAATTCTGAAACAATTACATTGGTTACCAGTTGTATTTCGGGTGCAACATAAAGTTGTTTCTGTGGTCCATCAGACTATTTACCATCAAACACAATGGTACTTTCGACAAGTTGTGGCACTTTATAAGCCTAATAGATCTTTATGATCCAAAAATCAAAAACTATTAATTCCAATAGTGCATGAAATTATGCAGAAACTAGAGCGATGACTTTCTGTATTGCTGGTGTCAAAATGTGGAATGCCTTGGTGGGCCAGTTGCAACTTTGTATAAACCAGTTTTCAATTTAAGAAGCAGTTGAAAACTCAGCTGTTTGTTACTGCATTTTTGTGATTTATTAGTCGGCTATTGAAGAAAAGAATCTGTTTTACCATGTTTGCTATTGTACTCTTGTGATTTATTTATTTATTCAATTTTCTATACTGTTCTCCCAGGGGAGCTCAGAACAGTTTACATGAGTTTATTCAGGTACTCAAGCATTTTTCCCTGTCTGTCCCGGTGGGCTCACAATCTATCTAATGTACCTGGGGCAATGGGGGATTAAGTGACTTGCCCAAAGTCACAAGAAGCAGCGTGGGTTTGAACCCACAGCCTCAGGGTGCTGAGGCTGTAGCTTTAACCATTGCGCCATCCGCCCTATACTCTATTGTCCGCTCTTTCCCCTTACATAGAAACATAGAAATATAGAAAATGACAGCAGAAAAGGGCCATGGCCCATCAAGTCTGCCCACTCTAATGACCCACCCCCTAACTTCCTCCATGAAGAGATCCCACATGCCTATCCCATTTTTTCTTAAAATCTGGCACGCTGCTGGCCTCAATTACCTGTAGTGGAAGATCATTCCAGTGATCAACCACCCTTTCGATGAAGAAGTACTTTCTGGTGTCGCCATGAAATTTCCCACCCCTGATTTTCAACGGATGCCCTCTTGTTGCCGTGGGTCCACCTCGATACGGCCCGTGACATATTTGAACGTCTCAATCATATCTCCCCTCTCTCTGCATTCCTCGAGTGAGTATAGCTGCAACTTACCCAGTCGTTCCTCATACGGAAGATCCTTGAGTCCTGAGACCATCCTGGTGGCCATTCGCTGAACCATTCTTAGCACATCTTTTTGGTAATGTGGCCTCCAGAATTGTACACAATATTCCAGACGAGGTCTCACCATGGATCTGTACAACGGCATTATGACTTTGGGCTTTCGGCTGACGAAACTTCTACAGACACAACCCATGATTTGTCTAGCCATGGATGAAGTTTTCTCCACTTGATTGGCAGCCTTCATGTCTTCACTAATGATCACTCCCAAGTCTCGTTCTGCTGCAGTCCTTGCTAAGGTCTCACCGTTTAGGGTGTAAGTTCTGCATGGATTTCTGCTGCCAAGATGCATGTCCTTACATTTTTTGGCATTGAAACTTAGATGCCAAGTTTTTGACCAATGTTCCAGTAAGAGTAGGTCCTGCGTCATACTGTCGGGCACTGTGCTTTTGCCTACTATGTTGCATAGTTTGGCGTCATCGGCGAATAATGTAATTTTACCTCGAAGCCCTTCAGCCAAGTCTCTTATGAAGATGTTAAATAGGATCGGGCCCAAGACCGAGCCCTGCGGCACTCCACTGATCACCTCCAACGTTTCGGAGAGGGTACCATTCACCACCACCCTCTGAAGTCTACCTCCATGCCACTCCTTAACCCATGCAGTTAATATTTCACCTAATCCCATCAAACTCATCTTACTCAATAACCTGCGGTGTGGGACGCTATCAAATGCTTTACTGAAGTCCAAGTACACGACATCCAGGGACTCCCCCATATCCAGCATTCTTGTTACTCAGTCAAAGAAGCTGATTAGATTGGATTGGCAGGACCTTATGTTAGAAAACACACTATAAATCAAGATCAACCTTCCGCTCAAGATCTTGCTGAACATTTTGAAGATAAACTCAAATCTATACATGCAAAATTTAGCTACACCTCTACATTTTCGGCCAAACTTCACCAAAGTCTGATTTTTCTCTTTCATTCAGTTCCTTTACTGATTTCCAACTGCCATCACTTGATGAATTGAAAAAAGTAACACATAGTCTTAATCTATCAAATCACTCCTTTGAAAGCTTACCTCCTATTATCCTCAAAAAACACTTTTCCATCTTTGGTCCATTCTTATTAGACATGATCCAGAAAAGCTTATCTTCTGGCTTTATGCTTCCTTCGTGGAAATCCATACTTGTTTTTCCTAAGCTTAAACAAATACACATACCAGAAAACCAAATCACTAATTACCGACCCATCGCTAATTTACCTCTCCTAGCAAAAGTAACAGAGAAACTAGTGGCTAAAGTTAGGTGTATAAATGTGTACTTATACTAGCATTCTACGTATAATGGTAATTTTGCATCATCCAGCACTTAACTTTAAGTGATTTAGACACTAACTGTATCCAAACTTACTGGACTTTAGGAAAAGGGCCCCTAAGTGCCTAATTTTACTAAAATTCCTAATTAATGCACTATTACGATTCAATGAGATGTATTTTCAAAGCACTTAGACACACAAAGTTCCGTAGATTACTGTGGTACTTTGTGCGTCTAAATGGTTTGAAAATGAGCCCCAATAATCTGCAAAAGAATTTGTTAATTTAAAACTCAGTTTAAACCAGTGTGTATAGAAACATTCTTTGGTGAAAATTTTCTGAGAAGCTGATTTCCATCCCTAGGAAACATTCATGAAAGCAGACTGCTAAATCCCGGAACATCCCACAAGTTATGACTTCAACCATATTGTATGGTATGGTCTTTACTTATAGAATATACTTATGGCAGTGTTTCTTATTCATGAGGAATGACAGATTTTGTTATTTTAACTTCACTTTTTACTTCTGAATTCTATGACATTGGCTCATATAATTCTTTTAAGAAAATTTAACTATGATACTTCATACTTGAAAAAGGGGCATCTTGACTTCTGTAAGTGGAAAGTAGGAGCATATTCAGATGTGTGTTAAGTTCCAGAAGTTGGTTATGTCACATATCAGGAAGAAAATACTGTTGGTTTAGCTATCTATCGTAATGAAGAAAATTATTTAATATGTGAATGGCAGCAAAGAGGTAGAAACCTGGGTGCCGATCTATCAGGAAGACCTGGGAAATATTTTGGAACTCATCATCATATAGAGCCAAAAGTTCATTGTTAAATTGTTAATTTGTGCTTATTTAAGTTACAAAAGAGTGGGGAAATTATTTTTAGATTGTTAGTGAAAGATAGAGGATGATAAACCTTACAGATGGGAAAGAGAGAGAGTGTGTGTGTGTGTGTGAGGGGGGGGGGGTGTCTTGGGGGGAGTTGTGCCCATGTAGTATGATTGTTTTATTCTGTGGAGCTCAACAGAAAAAGAGGAGTCTTCCTTTGCCCAGCACAGCAAGAAACAAAACAAAAGAAAGGCAAAGCCGATGTCACAATACAACACAAAGGATTTTATTGAAAATTCCTATGGGAAGTCTCAACTAGGATCCTGGTTTCGGCACAACACTGCCTTCCTCAAACTGATAACCGGATATTACAGTGGTATCTCTATTTCAGGTAGTCTTGAAAAAGACCTATACGAATGTACTGAAAGAAGTACTGACAGCCAAACTTCTAAAGGAACTTGTTGAAGAACTCACACTATCGATTCTCACTGTGAGTTCTTCGACAAGTTTCTTTAGAAGTTTGGCTGTCAGTACTTCTTTCAGGATCCTAGTTGGGACTTCCCATAGGAACTTTCAATAAAATCCCTTGTGTTGAATTGTGACATCAGCTTTGCTTTTCTTTTGTTTTGCTTCTCTTTATACTATGGAGGCCAGTAAGAAGAACAGAGGCACCAGAAGTGCATTTTATGTACACTGTTTCCTATATATACATATGGGTACGATTCTCTAAAGGACTATAATGACTGGGGTTGCCATTCAACAAATTACTTATAACTGGAAGAACTGGAATAGACTAAATTATAATTTTTGGTGGAATTCTCTATGTCATATATATAAAATGGAAAGATTTATTGCAATACAGAGAGGGTGTTTTAGGAAATTTCAAGATGTGTGGGAGCCATTAACAAAATATTGTACTGATTAGATGACATCTTTTCCCTTAAATTTACAGGTTCAATTATGAGGGGGAGGGGGGATAATTGTATTATCTTATTATTATATATGGTACAATGTATTTGATTATATAATGGGAAGTGTGGGTGATAATAGCATATTATTTGTACTCTTGATGATTATTAAGTGATATATTTATGATTAATTTGTTTTAACATATGGATACACTTATTGTATGTTTAAAAATGAATAAAGAATTAAAAAAACAAACCCAAAAACCCTGGCCTATATTACAGATGCCTAAATTTAAGTTAGGCGCTGCTAAGCACAATTCTGTAATGTGACTGATATGGAATAGGAGCCTAACTTTATCTTTTGTAGGGGCCAAGTCCAGAATGAGTTTAGAAAAAGTTAAAGTGATATATGATTATGATCAGTGGCTGGCCTAAAACTTCACATAAAAAACAATTTACCTGGTTCTCCCTAGACATATTGAACTTCTCGGCTGTTTTTTTTTCCTCTGAAAATTATTCTCCTAATTTTGAAATTTGGGGGAACTAAGTTTGACATTAAAATGAACATTCGACGCTACCAAATGTCTCCTATTTTCTTTCCTCTGAGATATTAGCCGTATATGATGCATGCTAATTATAAAGTTGGCTGTAACAAGAGTTCCTCTTGTGAATCCATTTAAGAACCGATTGTTTACTATCTTTTTCTGTAAGTATAAAATTTTAATTATGCCACTGACAGGAACTGTGCGTGATGCAGTGCTCTACATTTATCACTGGGAGAGGGCCAGTTGCAGAGCCGTTTGACTTTGGAGAAATCCTGATGCGCTTGCAATGCTGAGCAGCAGGTGCCACATTATTATGTACAGAAAAGCAATTAGGAAGCATATTGGATGAATGGGGAGTGCATTAATATTAGCAAGTACATTTGTCAGTGGTTTTGATGCGAGCCTTTTTCTTTTCTCTATGCAACATTAAGATTGTGGCTCTCATAAATTCTCCCCTTAAATTGCCATCTGTTCCCTTGTCATGCAGTAGTAAGGGAGAGAAAAAGTTTTCTTGACAAAATGAAAAGAATTGGTTTTTTTTTTTTCTTTTTAAATTCAAACTAGAAGAAAAGGTAACTTATAGTACAGAGAGTTGGAGAATTAGTGGTTTTTTTTTTTAAGGGATGACATGCCCCTTACTTCTGTTCAATGAATGTTGAAAGATTCTGGCCAGATTCATTTTTCTATCCATTTGTATATTGCATCGGAGGTAGAGGTAGGGGCAAGGAAGAGACAATGATAACTGAACACTTTGTATTTGCTGAATAAACTGCATCTCTTGAAGGAAATCAATGCATACAAACATCATCATTATCACTGTAAAAATTACATTTAATTGTATTTTACAAACTGATGACTTGCGCATACCTTGCGAGGTGTAAGTGCATATTCCACTTCGGAGTGCAGTATTGATATTTTCTCAAATGTATATTTTTTTGAAGAGCCATTTGTATTCAGAAAGATGGTTCGCTTACAGTATAAACATCATATATGTGACACAGATCAAACAAACAAATGTGAGCACCACAACAGATGTATAATTAATGTGACTCTTCATACTGCAAATTTGTCAAGGTTAGCCAAGCTTGACATTGCAATTCTTGATGATCTGTCAAACCATCATAAATAAAATTTTATTATAAGAAACCACATTGGAACTTCATGCAGTGCATTAATTGTCAAAAGCTTTATGCTATACTTGTCACCCATATTATCCAATAGACCATTGCATAAACTCACATTTCTAGCCTGCCGTTAACTGATATCTCAAAGATTTTACCTTTAAGCTTTCTAGAAATTATTTTCCTCATTTCACAGAATGGACCTCTGTAGTAAGCTGTGTTAATTGTTAAGGCAGCAATTAGCGATAGGAGGTAGCCCAACATGTTAACTGTTAACACATGCTAAAAATAAATTCCAATAAATCAATAAGGTGTCACTGGGCAGAAGCTTAAGGATAACACTGCAATAGTTTCAATGCATTAACTGTTAACATAACAGATAAAATAGTGCTGTTAACAAACTTCAAAGGGCTAGATTTAGTAAATGGTGCTCAATGCTATTCTATAATAGAAAATCTAATATGATCACCCATTTAAAATACTTTTTAACATAAGAACATAAGCCGTGCCTCTGCTGGGTCAGACCTGAGGTCCATCATGCTCAGCAGTCCGCTCATGCGGCGGCCCATCAGGTCCAGGACCTGTATACTAGCCCTCTATCTATACCCTTCTATCCCCTTTTCCTTCAGAAAATTGTCCAATCCCTTCTTGAATTCCAATACCGTACCCTGTCCTATCACTCCCTCTGGAAGCGCGTTCCAGGTGCCCACCACCCGTTGGGTGAAGAAGAACTTCCTAGCATTGGTTCTGAATCTGTCCCCTTTTAATTTTTTGGAATGCCCTCTCATTCTTGTAGTTGTCGAAAGTTTGAAGAATCTGTCCCTCTCAACTTTCTCTATGCCCTTCGTGATCTTATAAGTCTCTATCATATCCCCTCTAAGTCTCCGCTTCTCCAGCGAAAAAAGCCCGAGTCTCTAATCTTTCAGTGTATGAAAGGTTTTCCATACCTTTTATCAAACACGTCGCTCTTTTCTGAACCCTCTTGAGTATCACCATATCCTTCTTTAGGTACGGCGACCAATATTGGATGCAGTACTCCAGATGCGGGCGCACCATCGCCCGATACAACGGCAGGATAACTTATTTCGTTCTGCTTGTAATACCCTTCTTGATTATTCCTAGCATTCTATTTGCTTTCTTAGCAGCTGCTGCGCATTGTGCCGATGGCTTCATTGTCATGTCCACTATTACCTCCAAGTCTCTTTCTTGGGAACTCTCACTCAATAACAGCCCTCCCATTGTGTAGCTGTACCTCGGGTTTCTGTTTCCTATGTGTAAGACTTTGCATTTCTCTACATTGAACTTCATCTGTCATCTCGTCGCCCACTCCCCTAGTTTGTTTAGGTCCCTTTGTAAATCTTTGCAGTCCTCTTTAGTCATAGCCCCATTAAATAGCTTGGTGTCATCTGCGAATTTTATTACTTCGCTCTTCATCCCCGTTTCTAGATCATTTATAAATACTGAATAGCAGTGGTCCAAACACTGACCCCTGCGAAACACCACTCGTGACCTTCCTCCAGTCCGAGTAGTGGCCCTTCACTCCTACCCTCTGCTTTCTGCCCGCCAACCAATTCCTGATCCATCTGTGTACGTCTCCTTCCACCATGGTTCTTTAGTTTCCGAAGTAGGCGTTAATGGGGTACCTTGTCAAAGGCTTTTTGGAAGTCTAAGTATACAATGTCTACGGGGTCCCCTTTGTCCATCTGTTTGTTAATTCCTTCGAAGAAGTGCAATAAGTTCGTCAGGCACGATCTTCCCTTGCAGAAGCCATGTTGGCTTGTTTTCATAAGTTTATGCCTCTCTAGATGCTCCTCGATGCTAACTTTTATCAGCGCTTCCGCCATTTTCCCTGGAACCGAGGTCAGACTTACCGGTCTGTAGTTCCCTGGGTCACCTCTCGATCCCTTTTTAAAGATGGGCGTAACATTGGCTATCTTCCAATCCTCCGGGATCACGCCTGCTTTCAGATTACAAACCTGCTGTAGTAGTTCCGCTATTTCCTTCTTTAGTTCTTTCAATACTCTAGGGTGGATTCTGTCCAGGCCCGGCGATTTGTCAGATTTTAATTTTTCTATCTGCCTGTGTATGTCCTCAAGGCTTATTTCCATGGATGTTAATTTCTCTGCTTGATCTCCTTTGAAGATTTGTTCAGGTTCCGGTATGTTGGATGTGTCTTCTTTTGTAAATACTGACGAAAAGAACATGTTTAGTCTTTCCGCCACTTCTTTCTCCTCCTTCACCACTTCCTTCCTATCTTCCTCATCCAGCGGTCCCACCTCCTCCCTAGCCGGCTGCTTCCCTGGCTAGCCTCTCTTCATATTCTCTTTTTGCTTTTCTAACCACGAGGTGACATTCTTTTTGATACTTCCTGTGTTCATTCCAGTTCTCCTCGGTTTTGCCCTTTTTCCATTTCTTGAATGAATTCTTCTTATCCCTTTTTTCACTTCTTTAGTTATCCATGCCGGCTCTTTAGTTATCCATGTTCGGCTCTTTTTGCACCCTTTTCTGAATCTGGGGATATACCAATTTTGTGCCTCGCTTACCGTGTCCTTGAATAAAGACCAGGCTAGCTCTACAGTCTGCCATTTCTTTGTGTTGTTCCTGAGTTTCTTCCTTACCATTACCCTCATTGCTTCATAGTTTCCTTTCTTGAAGTTAAAAGTTGTCGCTGTGGTTCTCTTTCCCTTTGGTATTCCTACTTCAACTTTGAACTTGATCATGTTATGATCACTGTTTCCGAACGGTCCCACTACTTCCACGTTCTTTGCAGGTCCTCTTAGCTCATTAAGGATTAGATCCAGAGTGGCATTTCCTCTCGTCAGTTCTTTGACAAGCTGTTCCATGTATAGCTTCCAGGAATCCGGTCTCCCTAGCGTATTTTGAGTTTCCAAGACTCCAGTCTATTCTGGGATAGTTGAAGTCTCCCATAATGATCGTATTACCGTTTTTGCATTCCCGTTTCATCTCAGCTTCCATTTCTTCATTGGTAGTTTCGTTTTGCCCAGGAGGACGATAGTACAGGCCCATCTTTATCTCGGGCCCTTTCCTTCCCAGTATTTTAACCCATAGCGATTCCAATTTGTTGGTCGTCACTGCTGTGTCCACTCTGGTTGAGTGTATGCTTTCTTTTATGTATAGAGCTATTCCTCCTCCTTTCTGCCCTGACCTGTCCTTGCGATAGAGTTTGTACCTCGGCAGTGCTATGTCCCATTTGTTTTCTTCATTCCACCATGTTTCGGAGACCCTAATGATGTCTAGGTTCTCAGTTTTGGCCATGACTTCTAGTTCCCCCACTTTGTTCCTTAGGCTCCTTGCATTAGTATATATGCAATTTAAGTCCTGGCAATTTTTTGTCTTCATTTCCTTTACCTGTGCTTCGATCTTTATTTTCTTCTCCTATGCTTCTCTTATCCTCCTCCTCTGGTTCAATCCATTCCTGTGTTTTGCCCGTTGTTTCTTCCCAGCATTTTTCCCTCGTAGTATCTTCACAGGATACCTTTTCCCCGAATCGTCGATACTTGGTCGACTGTCGGCTTTCCCCTTCTTCTTAGTTTAAAACCTGTTCTATTCCTCTCTTGACGTTGTTTGCCAGAAGTCTAGTTTCCGCCATGCTCAGATGTAGTCCATCTCTCCTGAAGAGCTTGCTCTTGCCCCAAAACGTTGTCCAGTTCCTCACGAAGTGGAACCCCTCCTCTTTACACCATCTCCTCATCCATGCATTTATTGATTGTAGTTCTGTCTGCCTCTTCACATTTGCCCTCGGTACTGGTAGGATCTCTGAAAACGCTATCCTCTGAGTCCTCATTTTCAACTTCCTTCCCAGAATCTTGAACTGTTTTACCAGTGCACTTCTGCTGTAGTCCTTCCTGCTGACATCATTTGTCCCGATGTGGATTATTATTGCAGTCTCTTCCGTCTCTGCTCCTTCTAGGATCTTTCCAATTTTGTCCACGATGTCCTTTGTTCTCGCTCCTGGGAGGCAGATCACCAGTCGATCCTCTCTCCCACCTGCTAAGTGGGAGAGAGGTACTAACTAACCACTTGCCTGCTTTTATTGATCGATTGTTGATTCGGTATGTAACTTCCAGATCACTTTGTTCATCCCAACAAGGCCTTCTTGCAATCTCCTCCGGTCGGCAATTGTTCTATGACATGGCAGTTTTTTCAGTGGTAGCTCCAGCGTTATGGAACTCACTACCATCAACACTGTGGCAAGAATCTAATTGCTCCAAATTCAAATCTATCCTTAAAACCTTTCTCTTTAAAGATGCGTACGAAATCTAGACCTAGACCATGATGCAAATTTCTCCGCATGCCCTTTTGTTTCTTCCTTTCGCATCATTTTTTTAAATTTTTCATTTTAAGCAAGGTATTCCCACCCGTTTCCTTTTTGTATCTAGTTTGGTTTTGTGTATGATTTGTTGAACATTTTAATCATGTATGTAACACTCCCTACTTTCAATTTTTAACAATATATGATGTAAACCGCTGTGGAATGTAAATCAAGCATTAATAAAACTTGAAACATTATAGGATAACATTGAGGTCTAGATCCTTTAAACGACACCTAAAGTTAGGCTCATAGATTGTCGTGCATAGCCAATCAAGGCACCTCACAATTATTTAATAGGCCCAATCAGCACTAATAACAAGCTTAATTGACTTAAAATTTGGCTTAAAATTAATTGTTTTCTAGGTGCCTAACTCCATTGGCGCCTACTACTTTCAGCTAAGCACCTAGTCTAAGGTGCCTACCAGAAAATGGGCGTGATTAAGGCAAATCTTGGGCATGTTTTGCGTGTAGATGCCTAAATTGGACTTAGATGCTGATATTTAGGCCAAGAAAACGCAGGCATAAATAGGCCCCCTAAGATTTTGACACCTGTTGGTGCCTAAATACAATTTAATAATAATAGCTTTATTTATATCCCGTCATACCTTTTCAGTTCAAGACGGTGTACAACAAGAGCAGCTGTAGAACAGCGAGGTTGCATTACATCAGCTAGATTTGAGAAGGAGCGGAAGACAGTTGAGTGACGGGGCAGTAAGGGGAAGGAGGTGGGAACGCGTGCCACTAGGAGCGATTTTATACACAGCTCATGATTAATATGTGCTACTTGCTGCATTCCGTTTATGGAATCGGGGCCTCAGTACTGATTTCAGTGCCTAAATTTGAATGCCAGGGCCTACACTTGCTAAAACCAGGTCTAATTCCTGACACATATTTAGGTACAAATTTTAGGAATGCCTCTGAGATTCCTATTCACTCCCTATGGCCATGTTCCCTTTTGAGTTGTGCACTGTTGGGATTTGGGTCCATATTGTTCTAGAATAGCATGTACACAGTGGTGTAGCAAGGGTGAGTGGCACCCCTCCCCGCCCATACTTCCCGGTACGAGCAGCAACACAAACTTGTTGCCAGTGGCATGTTGGCTCTCCTCCTGACGTCACTTCCTAGGCGCGGGACCCTGAAGTGACATCGGAGAGAGCCAACACCGACACGGGCAACAAAGTTCAAGATGCTGCTTGCGCCGGGAAAATTAAAGAGGTACAAGGAAAGGGGCGCATCCCGTGGCAGGGCAGGGTGGGGGGTCGAGAAGGAGCAGGGGGGCGGAGAAGAGGACGGGTGCCGGTGCCCCCACCAAGATGGCGCCCAGGGTGGACTGCCCCCGCCCCTCCTTCCTACGCCACTGTGTGCACACAAATTCAAATTGGTGCCAATTAGAATTCATTTATCGGCACTAATTCGTTCATTAGCCAATTTAGTTGGGCACGTATCTTGGATTGATGCCCAATACTGGCACCCAGTTTTGGGTGCCATACAGTATATAGAACTGGGGATAGTTAATACACAATAATGGAATTTTTTGTTCCTTTTTTAAATTTTGGTTTTAGCTCCTGCCTTTTTCAGCTGTAGGTCAAGGTGATTTACTTTTAAGTACTTTAGCTATTTTTTGTCCTTAGAGAGCTCATAATCTAAATTTTGTATCTGAGGCAATAGAAGCCACAGTGGGATTTGAACTGGGTTTCCTTGGTTCTTAGCCTGCTACGTGAATCATTAGGCTACACTGTGTCAAAGCAGTTAATGTGGGGATTTTGCAGTTTCCATACATTAATTTTGTAAATTAACCTGCAATAACTGCAAGGTTGTACTGTACTTTAGTAAATAGTGCCATACAGTATATAGAACTGGGGATAGTTATTACACAATAATGGCAATTTTGTTCTTTTTTTAAATTTTGGTTTTATTTAAATTGGTGTGATATACAGGCCTCCTTCACAGACAGAAGTAGAAGATTTAATTGAAGACATTCAAAATATAACTGTAAAAGGGGGATTACTACTAATAACTGATTTTAATATGCCAGATGTTGATTAAGGTATCCCTATTACAGGGTACCCTAACAGTAGGGAGATCCTGGATTCTCTACAAGGAGAACTGTTCCAGCAGTTGGTTATAGAACTCACATGGGATGGGGTCATACTGGACTTAGTACTTATGAATGAGGAAAGTGTTTCTGGTGTTATAGTGGGTAATCATCTGGCGTCCAGTGATCACTGGATTGTGTGGCTTAATATTAAGACAGGTATAGAGAGGGTTCATTTGAAAGCACAGTTCTAGACTTCAAAAAATCATTTAAGTGGATAGGAGAGGCTCCTACCTGGTTAAAAGGTGCTCAGCTGGATATCCAGGGATATTCAGTGTCACTTACCTAGAGAATGCCATTGAATATGTCCTCTAATAGATCAAAAGGATACCAGCTATCTTGTGGATGGTTCAAGGTGGAATGAGCACTTATCCATGTAAGATAAGCGTCAATCATATCTCCCCTCAGCCGTCTCTTTTCCAAGCTGAAGAGCCCTAACCATTTTAGTCTCTCCTCATACGAGAGGAGTTCCATCCACTTTACCATCTTGGTAAATAATCACTTTTCAAGCTTTTCAGGCTGAATGCTTATTCCTAATGCTGGCGTATCCATGAGCTATTTTTTTCCATAATATACCATTTGCAACTGCTTTAAATGTAGCCGTATAGGCCTCCCACCGTATAGGAAGAGTTAATATTGAGAAAAATACTATAGTGAAAGTGTTCCTTAGTGACATTATCTAATTTACATGAGCGCTCACTTAACTCAAGATGCCCCAAATTGAATGAAAAAAACGTTGAAAAGGAGATTCTAAGGATACCTCTGTAATATATGATGAGTTATCAGAAATGCAAATAGGCGTCCCTAAACAATCAATAAGGAATGAATGTTGATTTGGGGTGTACATATGTGATTGTGTGAAAGGTTTCAAATTGTTATAAAATGGAAACGAATGGGATATATCTATGCATTTTAGCTTATTATGACAGTTCCCTACCTTTAGGGGAATCATATTGTTGTATCTAACAGATATATAGGCCAAAATTCTATATATGTCACCAAAATATTGGTGCAGATAAGATTTTATGCTAAGTGCTATTCTATAAACAGCAGTTAGAGTTGAATATCTTTTATAGAATAGCGTTTGGTGCCAGGATCCACACCCAATTTTAGGTGCTAGGATTTACACCAAGTAAAATCTGGTGCAAATTCTCACACCTAAATTACACTTGGATCTCCCTTATTCTCTAAAACTGTGGGCAAATTGCAGGAATGCCCCTCTCATGGCCACACCCCCTTTCAGATCCACGTGTTGATCCTGGCACCTAAAAATGTGCATGTAAATTGTAATTAATTCCAATTAGCACCGATAATTATTAGCACCCAATTGGCTTCTTATTAAATTAATTTGCATGTAGAAATTGGACACAATCAAGTTTGTGCACCATATACAGAATTAGGTTGATAGACCCCAACTGTATAAATGGTGCCTAAAAATTAGGCGCTGCGGAACGCAACACATAGCACTTGTCAATCTTCAGTTAGGTGCTGCTTTTAGAACTCTGCCTAGTGGCGCCTAAAATGGACTTACAGTGGTGCTCCCTATTTATGCCAGGGTTTTCTTGGCCTAAATACTGACACCTAAGTCCATTTTAGGTGCCAAGATGGAAAACATGTGAAGTTCACTACAGTGGCCCCTAAGGTGCCCCACTTTTCTTCGGGGATGTCTGTGAGGCTGGTCTACTAAAAATGCTGTCCTTTCGTACATCCCAATGGTTTGTTTTGTGTGTTTTGCAAGGGTGTTTTTATTTTTTTTTCCAATAATGGTTCAAAAAGATAGATGCACATCTAAAAAATGGCTATTTTTGAAAAAGCAAGAAAGACATTTTTCAGTTTTGAAAATGGTCATGCTTGGTATTGGATTTTTGTGCATCTTCCACAAAACATCTAAACTTGGATTTAGACATCATTTTGAAAGTGCCCCTTATTATCAAATTTCAGAGAATAACAGATAAATTCCTTTTTCTGAGTAAAAAGACACATGTATCAGTCACACCCAAATGATCCCAAAATCATTTCCCAGCGCAAATGACCATATTGACGCTGCTAAAATGGTTCAACTCAGGATTAGATCATCTACACAGGATTTGAATAACCACCACATCTTATCATTTGAATGTGACATCACTATGACATCAGAACATTAAATATAATATTAAGTGTAAAGTGCTCAGTCCCACAACCATTGTGGTTTAATGGTGAAAATAAGCAGAGGTTGCTATTGGGATCATCAAAGCACTTTCCGGTCCTGTGCCGCTCCCATCAAAAATTTTTTTCACTAAACTTTTATCATGAAAATCAACTTAGCTGCTTTAAGGGACGGATCTTCAAACATATGCCTCCCTCTGCTTATCTGAACTGTGTAATCCCATTCATTTTCTATATCATCAACCCTTAGACTCGAGTATTACAGCAGTGAGAGAGTGAGAGCTGCCTTAATTACCCCACTGAATTCAGCTGGGAATAGCTACCTGAGTTGGGCAGAGGTTACACTGGTGAGAGGCCAGAATTTGAGAACCCAAAATGGGAATTTGGGAGCAAGAGTGGCAAGAAACCTGTCTGATCTTGCAACAGAATCCTGGCAGGTTCAGAGGAGCACAAGAGATTAAGTGCCCTGGACCCAGTAGACAACCAGGAGGCAGTCAAGGGACTGCCAAACAGAGAGAAGCAGGTTTTAAATCTAGGAGAGTGGGATAATGGAAACCCAATGGTTCCAAGAAGGGAAATGAGACCAGTGAGGGGCACCAGGTGGTAGTCCAAACCCTGATTCACGGACAGCCTGAGAGAAGGAGCCTGTTCAAACACTGTGATTTGGAGCTCACTGAAGGTTAGAATGGGGTATCTTCCATGATGTCTCAGCCAGAAGGGGAAACAGAGCTCCAGGAGAACTACCTGTAAGGGGTCCAAAACCCACTTCCAGATCTAGTTACTGAGCTAGAACAGGCTAAGTGCCAAATTAAAAACCTCTTAGAAGATCAGCTATTTGCTGTTGAATATGTAGCTAAATGAATGGAGGAAAAGAAAATCCTCCAGAGGCAACTGATGGAAGTCCAGGACCAGTTGTGTAGGCAAAAGGAATATATGGAAGATGTTTGAGAAACCAACAAAGCTATTCAAACTCAACTGATTGAGATGGAAGTATCTAAGAATAAAATAGTGAAGGAACTGAATGAGGAAATTGGCAGCCTCCGAACAAGGAATGAAGTATTGTCCCAAAAGTTAAAGGAATAAATCTGCCTTATAACAGTTCAGAGGCCAAAGCAGAGGCTGCAAATGCTAAAGTGAAGCAGTTGCAGCAGAAGTTGGCAGCGGCAGTGCCAAACTGGCAGTATACCAGACTATAAATGAAGCAGTGTAAAACTGTGAGGCAATGAAAGTCAAGGCAAGGGGGCTGGAAGAGATGAATGGCAAAGACAGTTACAAGAGATGTGCCTTTGGGTGGAGGAAGGGGCAAAGATGGCTGGGAGAACCCAGCAAGAGTGCACTCAGCTAAGAAAAGAGAATGATGTGTTGTCCCAGAAGTTGGAGGAGATCCAGGCACAGCTTGCTACAGAGACTGCCATAGGGCAAGAGTACCAGAAGCAAGTAGAAAAATTAGATGCAGACCTGCAAGCCGCTCAGGAGTAGCTAAGAAAGAGATGGACCCATTGAATGGAAGAATAATCAGCCCAAGGTTCAGGGAAATGGCTTCTTGACACCTTTATGGGGCTGAGAGAGACTAACTAGGAAGAGAGCATTCAGTATGACCCTGAAGAGAAGGGCCTGGCAACCTCTACAGAATTCTAGAAGGAGTTAAGACAAGTATGCATGCCTGGCAATGGGGTATGGGTAAAGAACACCACTGTGCAGTTCTCAAGAACTGGAAACCCATGGAGGTTTGTAGTTCAGTTCCACCCTGCACCTAGGCACCAAGGTGCCAGTACATTAACTACAGATGAAGACGACTCTCAGTTCGCAGAACATAACAAGGTTCTCTGAATGGAGGGATATGGAGTTCAAGCTCTGGTAACGTGAGGAATGGACTCTGATTTGGTTACAAGGGATGACCATACTCTTAAACCAAAACTCAAGTCTACAGATCCAAGAGCTAAAGTGGCAAAAGGTCAAGTGCATCAAAAGCAAAAGAGCATGTGGATCCGGGACTCTTCAACAGGGGGGAGGACCAGGAAACTGACAGCCAGTAGCCCCATGACTATTATGGACTACAAGAAGAAGAAGAGATGGACTCAGCTGGAACCATGATGGTACTACTTGCTGTGTCCTGTTCCCTTATGTATGCATGAGACATGGAGAGTAACACTCGGGGTTGTGACCCTGGGGTGGTATTGGCAGTTCAGAATAGTGGATAAGGTCCTAAGTGCCCTGGGAATAACTTGACCTCCACCCTTGGGAAAGGGGCCCCTGGTAAAAGCAGTTGCTCACCCTATTAAGGATGAGCTGAGGGGGAGGGTATGTAACAGATTAAGGGGTTTCCCTCCATGCAAATATTATACCCCTGGGCAGCAGGAGTTGCTAATCAAATGTGGAGCTACAGGACCTAGCATGCACCGAGTTATAGAGCTCAGTATTGAGCCACAAGGGGTGGGACTCACAGGAGAGAGGTATTTCTACCTAGCCTGGGTTTATTCTAGAAAGGTCTCCAAGGGAGAAAGAAGAACTCTTTAAGTTTTCCCTAGACATAGGCGTAGGCAGGCCTTGGGAAAACAGATTGATCTCTAGCATTTGGCTGAGGTAAGCCTTGGTTACATGTATTATTTGGTTGGTGTGAGGCAAACAATAAAGCCACATCTTCTGGCAACACATCCCAGAGCTTAACTACAGTATTCTTTGAATGAAAAAATATTTCCTCTTATTGGTTTTAAAAGTATTTCCCTACAACTTCATCAAGTGTCCCCTAGTCTCTGTAATTTTTGTTGGAGTGGAAAAAACGATTCATATGATGGAGTAAAAACTCGATTCACTTGTACCTGTTCTATATCACTCAGGATTTTGTAGACTTCAATCATATTTCCCCTCAGCCGTCTTTTTTCCAAGCTGAAGAGCCCTAACCTTTTTAGTCTTTCCTCATACGAGAGGAGTTCCATAACTTATCATCTTGACTGCTCTTCTTTGAACCAGCATTAAACGCAATACTCAAGGTGAGGTCATACCATTTAGTTGTCAGCAGAGGATACCATCAGTAAACCTAAAAGAAGAGGTCATGTGCACCTTCAATTAGGTACCTAAAGATCACCTAATTGGCACTTACTCTATAAATGAAAGCATGCACCTACTTTCCTTTATAGAAACCTGGAGCAAATGGAGATATTTGTGCATATGCATTCAGGTGAGAGCACTTCACCAGCGCCTAAATTCTGGAGATAATTGTGTAACTTATAGTAGTTACAGTAAAGCACTTAGCTAGGTTGCTGGCATTTGTGCACACATACATGCACGTACATCAGTATCTTGGTAATTTACACACATATTTATTTATTTAATTAGTTTTATAGACCATCTTCCCCGGGAGCCCAGAACGTATTACAATGATACATACACAAAAGTAGTTGAGACAAAAACAACATGTTTATAGAGTAATTAAGACAGCTAACAACAAGGCTGGGTGGCGCAGTGGTTAAAGCTACAGCCTCAGCACCCTGGGGGTTGTGGGTTCAAATCCATGCTGCTCCTTGTGACCCTGGGTGAGTCACTTAATTCCTCCCACCATTGAGATGGCTTGGGGAAATCCATTGCTTATTCCTAGGATAAGCTGCTTAAAATCTGTTTTACTACTTGGTATCTAGCTAGGTACTTGGGATCCGGGTTGGCCACTGTTGGAAACAGGATACTGGGCTTTGTGGACCTTCGGTCTGTCCCAGTATGGCAATTCTTATGTTCTTATTGCTTATATTCAATGACACTATCCATTTAAGTGCTGCTTAATATCAGCATATAGCTCTACACAGTTAAAATGCATGATCTTCCTGGGTGTTAAATCAAGTTTACCGCCACATGGTGAGGGCTAGAAAGTTTGCGCATTAGTTTTATTCTTCTTAGTGGACCTATCATTTAAGTAACAATCATTAGGAATTATTTGAAGAGAATTTGATTCCATGATTTGAATTCTGGAGATTTCCAATGTTTGGAATTTACACATAGTAACATAGTAGATGACGGCAGATAAAGACCCGAATGGTCCATCTAGTCTGCCCAACCAGATTCAATTTAAATGTTTTAAATTTTTTTCTTCTTAGCTATTTCTGGGCAAGAATCCAAAGCTCTACCCGGTACTGTGCTTGGGTTCCTACGCCGAAATCTCTGTTAAAACCTACTCCATCCCATCTAAACCCTCCCAGCCATTGAAGCCCTCTCCAGCCCTTCCTCCCCCAAACGGCCATATACAGACACAGACCGTGCAAGTCTGCCCAGTACCGGCCTTAGTTCAATATTTAATATTATTTTCTAAATCTAGATCCTCTGTGTTCATCCCATGCTTCTTTGAACTCAGTCACTGTTTTCCTCTCAGGAGCGCATTCCAGGCATCCACCACCCTCTCCTTAAAGTAGAATTTCCTAACATTGCTCTTGAATCTACCACCCCTCAACCTCAAATTATGTCCTCTGGTTTTACCATTTTCCTTTCTCTGGAAAAGATTTTGTTCTACATTAATACCCCTTTTTGTTCTACATTAATACAAGTATTTGAAAGTCTGAATCATATCTTCCCTGTCCCTCCTTTCCTCTAGGGTATACATATTCAGGGCTTCCAGTCTCTCCTCATATGTCTTCTGGCGCAAGCCACCTATCATTTTTGTTGCCCTTCTCTGGACCGCTTCAAGCCTTCTTACGTCCTTCGCCAGATATGGTCTCCAAAACTGAACACAATACTCCAAGTGGGGCCTGTACAGGGGCATCAACACCTTCTTCCTTCTACTGGCTACACCTCTCTTTATACAGCCCAGCATCCTTCTGGCAGCAGCTACTGCCTTGTCACACTGTTTTTAAGCCTTTATATCTTCGGACACTATCACCACAAGTTCCCTCTCCCTGTCCGTGCATATTAGCTTCTCACTTCCCAGCATATACGCTTCCTTCCGATTATTAATCCCCAAATGCACTACTCTGCATTTCTTTGCATTGAATTTTAGTTGCCAGGCATTAGACCATTCCTCTAATTTTTTGCAGATCCTTTTTCATATTTTCCACTCTCTCTTCGGTGTCTACTCTGTTACAAATCTTGGTATCATCTGCAAAAAGGCACATTTTTCCTTCTAATTCTTCAGCAATGTCACTCACAAACATATTGAACAGGATCGGCCCCAGCACCAAATCCTGAGGGACTCCACTACTCACCTTTCCTTCCTCAGAGCGACTTCCATTAACCACCACTCTCTGGCATCTGTTTGACAGCCAGTTTCTAACCCAGTTCACCACTTTGGGTCCTAACTTCAGCCCTTCAAGTTTGTTCAACAGCCTCCTATGAGGAACCTTATCAAAGGCTTTGCTGAAATCTAAGTAAATTACATGTAGCATATGTCCTCGATCCAGCTCTCTGGTCACCCAATCAAAAAATTCAATCAGGTTCGTTTGGCACAATTTACCTTTTGTAAAGCCATGTTGCCTCGGATCCTGTAACACATTAAATTCAAGGAAGTACACTATCCTTTCTTTCAGCAAATTGTGGTTTATTTTTTTACCTTTGATCTGCTTGGCTAAATATTTCTTTTGAGTCATTGTTTTTACTTTCTTCTCTAAGCTTATCTGATTGACATGGATTTTATATCTGTGCTGTGCTAATAGATCTTATTAACAGTGGTCCAATTCATTATCTTTGTTTTTTTAAATATAATAATTAACATATTCTTTTTTAAAATCTAAGGGCTAGATTCACTAAGCAAATCAATTGTGTACCGATTTGTTTGCGACCCGATTTTACTCCGGCCCGATTCACTTACCTCTCTGCCGATCTGATTCCGATCTGCGCATGCAAATGAGGGGAACAATATGCAAAGTAGGCAGGGATACAATTCACAAAACAAATTTTGCAAACCGATTGTGCTGGCCGATCAACCCAAGAAGTGACTGTTGGGAACCAATCGCAAACGTCCTTTCCGACTCTCCAGCTCCATTGCCGCCCTGCTCTCTGCTGCCCCAATTATCTTTCTGCCTTGAATCTCTCCTGCCTGCTCTGCCCCAAATCTCTCCTGCATGCACTTCCCCGAATCTCTCCTGCCTGCCGCCCCAAATCGCTGCTCTGCTCTCCCCCAAATTGCCACTCTGCTCTCCCCCAAGTCTCTCCTCCCTGCCGCCCTGCTCTCCTACGAATCGCTGCCCTGCTATCCCCTGAATCTCTTCTGCCTGCTGCCCTGAATCTCTCTGGCCCTTCCCTGCACAGCGAGCCCGTGGTTGTAGCCTGCGGGTTTAAGCGGGTTAAAACCACAGGCTCACAAAGAAGTTGAGAGGTTTTAAAAAAAATTTTTTAGAAAAGAGGCTGCTGCTGCCACCGGGGATCGAGTCGGGTCCCTCCCCCCAAAAAAACAAGCAAAAAAAACCCGCAGCAAATGAATATGAATGCATGCGCAGACCATCTACATGGAAAGCAGATGATCTGCGCGTGCCTCTGGATCTCACACGAGCGATCCATGTCGGCGCATGGGGGCGTTCCTCCGATCGCCCCCATTAGAATATTGTTGCTTGAAGAATCCATCAGACTTGCCCGGATTGGACACGGATCGATCACAATCGGGCAAGATAGTGAATCTAGCCCTATGCATCTCTTTCTCCTTTTTTGTGATGGGGACCTGCTTGGACTTTGTTGCGGTATGCAACTAAATTTCCTCATGAAAATATCCCTTTCCTTCTGTTGCTCTATATTTAACTGATAATTTACAAAATAAAATTATATGTGGGATCTCAGTACCTCTCTTTTACTAATTGAAACATTTTTCACTGAAACAAAAGTAATTCTTCTTGCTGAAAGAGATGGTCTTATAATATTCAGAATACAAAGGGTTAAACATAGTGCAATGCAACTGGACACTGCAAGGTCCCTAATGTCAGCTGGAAAAAGAGAAACCTCTGTAACTCATTCTCTTAATATACTGTAAGCAGCAAATGCTACAATCTCACCAGAAGGAGCCTCTCTACTCCCAAGCAAAATGGGAAAGCATGTAACTGTGGCAAAAAAAATGGTGATAAAAAAGATCAGAGAACTAAATATTTTGTGCTAGCGCAATCAAGGAAAATTGGACTATTAGCACAATTTCCTGCAATTATGAGAGAAAGTCATTAGTAAGTCAGGCCCTTTGTCTTCTACAATATCTATGAAATTATATAGAGCAGGGACAATGTAAGCACTTCACAGACATACAAAGGGCTTGTTATTTTAAGTAATAATTATTTTGTACCCCATTTATTGTGCACTTGTGATGATGGATCTGATCTAAAATGCAACATTTGTGGAGGGTTTTTTTTTTTTTCCACTTTTTCTATCTAGAGCTCTAAATTTATGAGATCCAAAGGTATTCCATTTTAGATATACCCTGCAGTTTCTAAGTTTTCATGCAATTGTAGATTGAACATTAAAGATATATAGAAAAAAAACAATAGGTTATTGATTAGTTGGGATTTCTTTTTTATAAGCTTTATGTGTAATAAGGGCTTTTCACTCACTGAAAAGATAAAAAGAAATGTACATCTCAGTTGAAAACTGCTCATGTTCATATAAAATCTTAGCAGTTGATAGAATACGTTGTTTTTTGTTTAAGCGTTGCACAGTTCTTTACATATTTCAATGAACAGTACAGGGAATATAGATTGATGATGAATAATATCAAAGAGGGTCATTGTGTTTTGCATTTTACAATACTTATTTAATATACCGTATTTACAGTTTTCTTTCTCCCTTTTGGTCTGTATAAAATATAACATTACAGTGTTTTGATACATAGCCTTCCCTTGTTCTCTTCCTCCCCTATTTTTCCCTACTTGTGTTTATGTAAACTTTCCTTTTCCCATTTCCTTTCATATCTTGTTTGTGTTGACTCTGCTGTGTTTTCCCCTTTTCCCCTCATTTAATTTAGTCATGGTAATAGATGCTGGCACTGTCATCTTGAAATAGGGACACTGGATCATCTGTTGTTGTATTGTCGTGTAATATTCAAATTTTGGAAATTTATATGAGGGGAAATTACTATGGTACTAGGCGTTTCCGTACCATTATCATATGATGTGGTCCTTTATGGGACATGGTTAAACCCTAAAAGTCCAATCGATATAAATAAAAACAGACTTTTGCTTGTCATGACGGGAGTGGCCATGCAGCTAATATTGAAGAACTTGAAGAATTGGGACAGACTAAACCTTGTTTTTTGGTGGGAAATCCTTTGTCAACGTTACAGGTATGAAAGGATGTTATCAAAGCAATTGGGGACTTATAAAATATTTTAAACCATTTGAAGTCCATTAGAGGTGTATGTTAGACAATATATTGCATCTTTAAGGGTTTTGATTCCTACATAGATCTAGGGAGGGGGGTGGAAAATGGGAGGGGTGGGGGTTAAGTGATTTCTAATATATTTATGTACAAACATAAGTGCTGTGTTGTTATGATATTATATGTATGTATACTTGGCACTTTTTCAGTTTTAAAAATAAATAAAGAATTTAAAAAAAATTTAGATTTCTGGAAAATTTGTGGTATATCAAATACATTGAATTTGAATTTGTACTTATATTAGTAATTATCCCCCCCCCCCCCCCTTTTACTAAAGCCAGGGTAAAGGTTTCTACTGCAGCTCAGAGCGCTAAATGCTACAGTGCTACTCTGATGCTCATATAATTCCTTTGAGCATCGAAGCAGCATCAGAGCACTTAGCGCCCTGAGCCATGGTAGAAATCTCTATCACGGCATAGTAAAAGGGGAGGGGTATATGTTTTTGAATTATCTATATATCGACAATGTGATTAGATTTTACATTGTTATATATATATTTTGTTTGAATGAAATCAAATTTAGAAAGTAAAACATACAGAACTTTAAAAAAATGTATAATAATTCATATTTAGCTGCTAGGAAGATTTTCTTGCTTAATCTAATGATTGACTATTGGAAATATTCAGATGCTTGTAATCCTCATAGGGGTTCCTTTATCAAACTGTGGTATATGCTAACTTGTGCTCATTGCAGTTGAAAATAGCATTCCATGGGGCACACTGAGGTATCCCACGGTAAGGTTACCTACATGCTAAAAATATTTTTTATATTTTGGCTAAGGGTGTAAGTCTAGAGGATGAAATGTGTGCATTTCTGTGCTAATCTGGTAATGCAGGCACATTGCAGTGTACTAATGGAATAATGCAAGATTAGCCTGTGAGCCCTTATTGCCTACAAAATAGGTGGTGTTGAGGGCTCATGTGATAATTTTTGTTAATGGCTGCATGCTAAGGTCCCTCGGCCACAAGAGGGCAAAAGAGGGCATCCGCTGAAAATCAGGGGTGGGAAATTTCATGGCGACACCAGGAAGTTCTTCTTCACCGAAAGGGTGGTTGATCATTGGAATCAACTTCCACTTCAGGTGATTGAGGCCAGCAGCGTGCAGATTTTAAAAGGAAATGGGATACACATGTGGGATCTCTAGGGGGATAAAATCAAGGGGGGTGGGTCATTAGAGTGGGCAGACTAGATAGGCTATGGCCCTTTTCTGCCGTCATTTTCTATGTTTCTATGTTAGTGCATGGCCATTGAATTGGAAAATGGAAAATCAGCCCTTTTCCAGCTGCAGTTGGAATGGCCTTAGTGTGCGGGAAATACCTGCATAGGGGTGTGCTAAGGTCATAAGAAGAACATAAGAATTGCCATACTGGGACAGATCGAAGGTCCATCAAGCCCAGTATCCTGTTTCCAACAGTGGCCAACCCAGGTCCCAAGTACCTGACAAGCCCAAAGAGTAGCAACTTTCCAGAACTGAGATTGTGATGTCACAATGCCCCATTCCATCAATGCCTAAGAGCTAAACTCACTGTTGATGTCACAATGGCTCAACTGTCCTATACTTGGCTCACATAAGAACTGGGACAGGTCACTTCTTGTCACAGCTTTGTAATAGGGCCCCTTAGAGGGGTGACACCCAGGTGTGACTGGGTGGGGGAGAAAGAGAAGTGAGGATTATGGGGAAGCCTATGCTAGTGCCCTTGCATTTGCTCTAGCTCCTAGTAGGATGGAGATTGCTGGATAGAGCAAGCTAATGACTACCAATACATGGTAGGATTCTCCGAACTATAGCTACGTGATGCTGTGTTCCATGTTAGGAGTCTGCCCAGGAAAAGGATCTAGGTGCTATCATTGAGGAAACGTTGAAACCCTCAGCTCAATGTGTAGTGCTGGCTAAGAAAGCAAATAGAATGTTATTAAGAAAGGAATGGAAAACAAAGGTGAACATGTAGTAAAAATATTAGCCTAAATGTGTACATGTGCACACTTAACCAGAATAACAGCATATGTGCACTTATGTTATTGTCCTCCTCACTGTTCCCTCTAAGCTAAGTGGGAGTCCTCCACATACAGTGCTGCCAGGGGGTGGCACTGTTTTACTATCACATTGTCAATAGTTAGGGACAGGCAAGCTCTTCGGGACTCCAGTGAACCTGCCTGTATCTAGCCTTTGAAAACACAATATTGAAATGCCACCACCCACTGGCAGCAATGCAGTTGGAATCCTGCTCAGCTTTGAGGGAACAGTTGCCCTCCTTATAGAATTACACTTACAGGAGGTGATTCTATAGCTGGGTACCTGTATTTTAGCTCCACTTGTGCCCATAAATGTACAGGACATCTGCATGCTTGTGGGTAAGTGTACACTTATGTGCATAACGTGGCAGTTAAGTGCTATTCTGTAAGGGCATATGTAGGTGGCATAGTTCATAAATGCAAAAAGGGGGGGGGTAGGGGTTGCCCTGGGCAGAGCATGGGAGAAACATAGATGATGTTGCTACTTATACACACCACTTACAGAATACTGCAAGGAAACCATCCATATATTCCCCGAATGAAATTCCAATGCAAAACCCTCCCCCCTCCCACCCACCCTGGATGTGTATGCTTAAGGGTCAATAAAATAAAATCAGTTATCATTCCTTACAGAATTTAGTCAATGGTTCCCAAACATCCATAAATTTCTTATACCATCCCTGTTATAGATTCCCACCAGAAAGTGTAATTTAACCTATCCCAGTTCTTCCAATTCTTCAAAATGAGTTGAATGGCAACCCCTGTCATTATAAAGAGAAGTTTATTATTTTGAGCTGATATTTGACTTTTAGCTCTCATTAACGTACCGAACAGGATAGTATCGTATGTCAATGCCACTGGATTTTCTAATATTTTGTTCACTTGATCACAAATGGATCTCCAAAATTTAAGTATCAAGGGACAATAATATAGTAAATGATCCAAAGTCCCAGCTTCAAGATGACAATGCCAGCATTTATTAGATTTTGAACTACCTAATTTCTGTAAACGAACTGGGGTCCAAAATGCTCTATGTAATTAAAAAAAAAAACATGTTTGTCTCATAGATACTGAAACTGTACACCTCATCCTCCAAGTACAGATTTGTGGTCATTGAGACGCAATAATCTGATGCTTTATCTTCAATGCTCCAAATGTCACAAAGACCAGTCTTTGGTTTCTTATTTAAAAATCCAGATATTAATTTATACCACTGAGCGGCCTGGTATCCCTGGAAGTCCGCCTGAAAACATAAGACTGGCAGACTATACTGACTTTTAAGATTTTTCCAATCAGGGAACCCCTCCTGAATGGCCTGCTTCAACTGCATCCATCTATAATTTTGGGATTTAGCAAGACCAAATGTATGTTGCAGTCATGAACTTTTACAGACAGGTTAAAATTGAAAACACAATTGTTGATGTCAGCATTTTTGTAAAGCAACTGTTGTATTAGTGAGGTAGTAGGCTTAATTTTAAGAGAGAATATGTTAAGATGGGTTTTTTTTAACGTTTGTACTTGAATTTGAATACGTTTGTACATATGTATGTAAGCCTCCTAGTTGATAGACGGTACATAAATTTAAAATAACTTAAAATCTGCTGTGTTTATACAGTTCTTAATTCTTTTGTAAACTGCTTAGAACTGAAAGGTACAGCGGTATATAAATAGATATTATGTCATGTTATAAGTCTAAATAGTCATGCTGTACTACTGATTGTGCATTTCTGTTGTACTAAGAGTATTGTTTATGAATGAGTTTTTTTAAAATTCCAAACATACCTCACACAATTCACACATATTCCACACCTAAAGTGGTTCTTTAATGGTCTTGTGTGGAAGCCACAATCATTGAAAAAAAAATTTTCCAGTGAGCTTCCTATAATTAGCAGTTATGAACCAGTTTCCATCTTCCCTAATCAATATATTAAGATATGCTTTCATTCACATGGAAGGCCACCTGAAACCTAAGATTCTTATCCCCAAGATTCAACCACTTATGAAATCTATGCAGCACTTTCACATCTCACTAAGAAAACATCCCTCAAATTTTGCCACACTTGCTCTATAGATTGGCCAAATCTGCAGCCATACTGATTCCTTTGCTCTTTCTTTAATCTGCTTATAAATCTTCTGACCAAAATATAATTCTGTGTTAAAGCAACAGTTGCTATCCCCATTATGAACTGCATAAGAATCATCAAGTTTTTCTTACAATTATTGGATATTTGCCTTACTAATTTTATGGTCACTTTTTGAGGAATACAAGATTCAGATACTAATTGTTACTATCGTTGTGTTCAAAAACGAAATCTTCCAAAATATTAATGCAGCTTGATGAATCTCACACATATGATGGCATTAGTGGGACATAAAGTGAAGAAAAGCATCAACAAACTTGGATATGGAATCCAATGATGATTTAATGGCTGATATTATAGGCCTACCAGGAGGATATATTGATGACGTATTTATTATATAGGATGGAGATGTAGAAGTGTTTTAATGGTGTGCTATAAAAAGTTTTATTTCTATACATTTCCCCAGTAAAGAGACTGCGTAGAAACATAGAAAATGTTGGGAGTTAAAGACCATATGGCCTGTCTGCCCATCCATACCAACTACTAATCTCTACTATCCTTTCCTCTCCTTAGAGATCTTTTGTGCTTGCTCCATTGCTTATTTAAATTCAGATTCAGATTCAGACTCTACCGAGAGTCCAATCCATACATCTACTACCCTTTTTGTAAAAAAAAAGTATTTCCTTAGATTACTTTTTTAGTCTATCCACCCTCACCTTTACCCCAGTTACCTTCGTTCCAGAACTTCCATTTCTGTAGTTTTTGTAGTGCTTGTTTTAATTATGTATGCTTCTATGTTCCCTGCCTTGGATAAAGGCAGATTATAAATAAGTAAACATAAACATAATCAGTTGAAAGTGGTCCATCTCTTATGCATTTGTGCAAATGAGATTTGTAAACTTCTCTATCATATCTCCTCCTCCCACCTTTCTTCCAAAGCATACATCTCTGGCAGTCTAGATTTAGGGCTCCTTTTACAAAGGTGCATTAGGGCCTTAACGCGCGGAATAGCGCGTGCTAAAATGCCACGCGTACTAGCCACTACCGCCTCCTCTTGAGCAGGCGGTAGTTTTTCGGCTAGCGCGCACTAATCCGGTGCGTGCGCTAAAAACACTAGTGCACCTTTGTAAAAGGAGCCCTTAATGTTTTGGATTCTATCCCCCTTTTTACACATACTAATTCCTGCTTTATTTTTATTTTGTCTGTTAATTGCTGTTTTTCTTCTTCTACTAACCTCCCAAATATATTCTAAACTGCCTCAATGTTGTTTTTGAATGGTGTTATTGCAAATAAATAAATGATAAATTATGATGAAGGCCAGCGGCCATTTTAGTAACCGCTCTCTAGATAGACTCTAAACCAGGGGTGTCCAACCTGCGGCCCGAGGGCCGCATGCGGCCCAGTGAAGTATTTTGTGTGGCCCCGGTCGAGGGTGATGCAGTGGTTTTCTCTGCTGCCCCTCGGTGTTTACTATTTTGTCGGCTCCCTCCTCTGTCTTGCTGCAGCGTTTGCGCATTTGTGCGGCCCCAGGGAAGCCAAAAGGTTGGACACCCCTGCTCTAAACTATTTATATCTTCTTCAGGTGTGGTCTCCACAATTGTATACAGTACTCTAACCTACTCCTCTTACAAAACAGCAGTGTGGTTTTTAGTTCAGGCCATGGTGGTAACAGCTCCAATGCTCATAGAATTCCCATGAGCGTCGGAGCTGTCACCGCTGCGGTCGGTGCTAAAAACCGTGCTAGAGTTTTGTAAAAGGGAGGGGGGGGGGGGGGTAAATGAGGCCTCAGCAGAGACTTATAGAGACGGAGATCCAGTGTGCTGCATTCTATTTTGGAAAGAAGAGAGTTGATCTGCTAGCAGTGCTGTGTGACACTTCACTGGTGGGTCTGAGATTTATTCTATCCTTGGAGCAAAAAAAAAAATCTTGTATTGTAACATAACATAACAATTTTATTTACATACTGCAATGCCCTGCAGTTCTCTGTGGTTTACAAAGCTAAAAGAGGCTGAACAATCTCAGTAAATTACAAAATCAATGCATCAGTGAGATAAAATTTTTGTAAATAAAATTTTTAATAAATGTCAAAAGTGCAGATATGAAACAGAATTTAAAATCAGAGGAAGCAAATCAGGACCCAGTTGTGCTGCCTGATAAGACAACAGCTGCCCCACAAATTTTGTATGACCAAACAAACTAGGTGCTTATGTCCTTACATAAAACAATAAAAAAAATGTATATTGTAAGTTTTTTGAACTGTTTTTTGTTACATTTTCATCACATATCACTAAAAAAATTGAACACCTTCCACGAGTGCTTTAATTTACTGCATATAGTTTTTTGTTGAATCAAGCTACACATTAAATCAGATCTAGGTAAGGGCTAGATTAGCATTCCAGAGTAAGGATAGAGGTAGCTGCAATGGCTTATCTAGCTAGAGTCTCTCCTACAAATTGCATTGGACTCAAATCTAATTTGAACTAGTTCATTCATCTGTTTGCATCACTGCAGTATTATTTTCTGATATGACTGCAAGTGCAATATTATATGGGGCTTTTCTGTGGGACTGGATTACTTCTAAAATATTTGACCAATTTGTCTTTTAATGACAAAAAGATAGGCAGAAGTGAAAGTAGCAATTCTGGTTTGAGTCGCCGATTATGGTGATTTATCAGTTTCAAGCAGTTTGGCATATGGTACATACTGGTGAAATGCAACAAACTCGCACTATGAGGGGTTACATTATCAGGCATCGTTTGAAAAAAGAACACCAAATGATGGCTCCCAATTACATGAAAAATTACTATAATCACTCCTGCTGTAACACCCACCTATTGGCAAAATAGTTGATCCCTCTTGAAAAGCTTTAGAAGAATTGCCAGTGTATTAAATAAAACTCTACCTTCTGTGGGTAATCATAAAAATTAACACTGTCACATAAAAAATCTATATAAAAAAATCAAATTGATGTCCTAAAGGGAAACCTACTAAGCTGTGCAAAGTAGCTATTATGAAAATGTTTAGACTTTGGATTGTATTTCAGACAGTGTTCGTGTTGCCAGATCTGTCAGCCAAAAACTCACTAAGCAGATTTGTCAGTTGCTGAGGCCATAATCTATAAAACAGACACCGGCATTGAGATTAGAGATCAAGAGAATTATATAGTTTTTGTTTCTGCGTGCCGTGATTCCTTTAAAACGGGTTATTTGTTATGCAGGCTGTTCCTTAAGGTTGTTACCGTGCTCTGTTGTTTGTAAAGGGAGCAGAGGATCTCATCTGAAAGGAAACAGCTTCAGTTACGCTCTTAAAGTTATAATAGTAGTCTCTTAAAAACATTTAATCAGTGCAGTGGTTCATCACACAGATGTTAACACTAGTGCTAGGACTCTCTAATTGTAATTTAAGTTATCCTTGCCTGAGGGCTTGCAATCAAATTATTAGACTGTTGCAGTGAGTCTGTGGCTCATGGCTGCACCTTGCAAGGGGGTATTTTCTTGTGTGATGAGACACTGTGCTTTCTCCTGGGAAGCAAATGTACCATTATAGGCTTATTAGGGCCTTGATTAGATCCACTCCTGATTAGTGAGCAGACTTTTCGAAAGAAAATATTGCTGCTGTTTCTCTCCACTTCACCCAATAAATGCCACTTTGATGAGAAGAAAGGCAAGTGCAATATAAGACCATCACCCCGGTTAGTTAGTTTCCTGAAACTTGCTCTAATACCCCTTGTTAAGAAAAGGAAAACAAGTTTTTCCTGTGAAAAAAAACCAAAACAAAAAAAACCCCACAAAAAACAAAGGGGTTGATTAGAGACATTATCTTCAAAAATGTATCTGCCAATAGGCTAAGAACTAGAGGACCTGCGTTCATTTCCCACTGTGGCTTGTTATGATTCTAGGCAAGTCACTTAATCTTTTATTGCCTTAGGTGCAAAAGTTTAAATTGTGAGCCAGCCAAAGTACTTGAATATAACAGAGGTGGTTCTCAGCCCAACCAAGAAGAGAATGATGTGGATACAGTTCAATGATCTCAAAGAATGTCAAAACACAGAATTTTGTTTCTGCAAATTGGCATTTAAACAATATAAGATAGCTAACACTCTTTTCAGCTACAGTGGCAAAATAATGCCCAGAATTGTGCCGGCCTGCGCTAAAAGACACTTTTGTGGTTTTGTAAAAGGGTGAGGGGGGGGAGGGGGTTAGGTGGTTGGTTGGGCTGAGAACTTTTCAGCACCATCTCAAAAGGGGAGAGTGTGGTGCAGAAGTTAAAGCTACAGCCTCAGGACCCTGAGGACGTGAGTTCAAACCCACGCTGCTCCTTGGGACCCTGGGCAAGTCACTTAATCCCCCCATTGCTCCAGGTACATTAGATAGATTGTGAACCCACCGGGACAGACAGGGAAAATGCATGAGTACCTGAATAAACTCATGTAAACCATTCTGAGCTCCCTTGGGAGAACGGTATACCCTTGGGAGAATGGTATAGAAAAATAACTAAATAAATATGTAAACAGTTTTGGTTGATATGGAGCAAAACAGTGGAACCAGGCCCTGGACTTCCGGAGTTAAAAAGTCAAAGTTTATTGTTGTTCAAAACAAATCAATATCACAATGAAATAAAAATCCGAGATGAACAGGATAAAAACATCAAAGTTGTACTGTGTTTGAGGGGGCATAGACCACCCCACAGTGTTTTTTCGTTTTTCAATAGTATATCAAATGCTGCTACTATTGCTAGCATTGATTTTTCCTGATTGCTGATTTTCTGAGGATCTGATTATTTATGTTTATTTGTTTTTTATTTTGTTTTAAAACTTATGTATGTAAGATTTTGTAAACCATTTAGGCTTTAGATGGTATAGAAATGTTTTAAATAAATAAATAAATATTACTACTGCTACTACTATTTATCACTTACATAGTGCTGAAAGGCATATGCAGCGCTGTACATTTTGACATTTAATAGATGGTCCATGCACGGAAGAGCTTATAATCTTATTTGGACAGACAGACATAACATATAGGATTAGGGATGCATTACCCTTACCTCTTACCAAATAATTGTATCCTGAGTTTGAAAAATGCTTTTGCTGCATGACATAGAGCGACAACCTCAAGTGAACTCTCTTTAAACTGGTTTTAAATCTGTTCCCCGATTTCTTGAGAATACTGCATCAATATAAACTTCATGAGGATCCAAGATGGCTGCCGACAGATCAAACTGAGCGACACACAGTGGAGAGTTCACTATAGTTAATTATTTATCCTATCAAATTTACCTTTGGATGAACGATGCCAAAGCGGAGAGGAAAGAGCTCAGCTGGGGCCTTGCGGAGCTCTGGAGTGACTGGCTTTGGAAATATAGAAGAACTCCTGCAATGAATGCAGGCTGCCCCGATCCAGTTGGAGACTTTGCCCGCTGAAGATGCACCGGACAAGCGGTATGGATGTGTTCTCCCTGGTTATTGATACTACCTTGAGTCCCAACAGTATGGCGCCGCCCCATGACCACAAAATACCAGCTCCCCACGGACGGAGAGGCTTCTGGAAGTTGGAGCTTACCCTGTCCTAGAGGCCATTGAGAACGGAGAAAGGAGAATGGAGCCGGTCTCCCTACAACTGCAGGAGAGTCTGGGCATGGAACCTTAGGCAGTGACATTGTATGGGGCCGGACGAATCCAGGAAATTGAACAGTGAAGGGAAGAAGCAACTGGAGAGGTATCTAACTTAGCGTTCCATTTGCCTCAAATGCGGAAACCCTGAGAGGTAACCCTAGACTCAATCTGGGACCTTGTGGCAAATTACCAAATTTAATGAATCCTCAATTTCAACGGGTGGAAGAGAAAATGAAAGCTCGTGACTGTGTCTAAAAAGGTTCAAGAAACATTGATTAAGAAAATACAAACCTAAGAAGGAAGCTTGAATCTTTGGAAAATTATTCTTGTAGTAACAATTTAAGATTGGTAAATTTCCCTAGGATTACTACTGTAACTCCTAAGGAAATGTTGAAGAGATATATGTTAGAGATTTTGGAGATCTCTGAAGAGGTAATTCCTCCCTTAACACAAGTTTATTTCCTTCCTAATAGGTTGCAGAATGTGCACCAGGAAAGTACTCAGGAAATGAATGTTTCTGCATTGTTAGAGCTTTCTGATAAAGAGTTGGTATCACCTGCAACTTTGCTATTAACGGTGGCTTTAGCACCAGATAAAAATTGACTAATGAAAATTTTCTTTTGTTGATGCTTTTTGTGTTTTATTCTTTTTACTTTTTGTATTCTTTTCATATATACCAATAAAATTTTTGAAAAAAAAAAAAGCTGAAGGAATTTTTGTGTTTGAGAATACAAATGTATCCAGATTTGGCCAGGGATACCCAGAGGTTCCGGAGAGAATTTCTATTGTTAAAACCAGGAGTGTTAGCCTTGGGGGCGACGTTTTATTTACGTCATCCATGTAAATTTATCGTATATTATTCATCACAAAAGTATGTTTTCTTTGAACCCTTTCAACTGTCAACTTTCCTGTCGCTGTTGAAACTGGAAAAGGAAAAAGATAAGATCTAACCCTAAGAAAATTGAATTGAAAAGGGACATTCCTGCGCTCAGTTAGAAAGTCAGGTTTTCTTCTTGTTGCTTAATGTTTTATGTTAAATCTCGCTTTATTAAGGGCTCCTTTTACAAAGGTGTGCTAGGGCCTTAAAGCGCGCAATAGAACGCATTAAATTCCTGAGCGCACTAGTCACTTCCGCCTCCTTTTTAGGAGGCGGTAGATTTTCGGCTACCGCACACTATAGTGCATGGTAATTTTGTGCATGCGCTAAAAACCCTAGCGCACCTTTGTAAAAGGATCCTACGATATGAGGACTTGAGTTGAATTTAATATGAGAATTATTATTTTAAAATATTTTCTTTTTGTAACTCTATAAATATGATTGAATTTGCTTTCTGTACAAGTTTATACTTGATTATATAAATTTGAAAATTATAAATAAATATTGAAAAAAGCAACTTCACAATATACCCAAGACTCATTATTCTTTTTCAGACATGCAAAGTTGCTCTTTTGACATCAACAATATGTGTAATTGGTTGGAAGATGCACACACAATATGATCACAGTGGGATACCAGCCCAAACCAAGGGCAAGAATTGACATCACCTGCTGGGCTGCAGGAGGGTGAGACTTTTCCCATTAGCTCCCACACCCACACAGCTATGATGTCTGCCTTGTGCAATGTCTCTCTGTACCTGTGCCTTGTTGGGGCTTCTCCCCTTTAGAAAGTAATTAGCAGTACATTATAACCAGTATGCTGTTGGAGCAAGGACAGCTGCATTATTCACCAGCACTGCAGAGAGGATGAGACTCTTTCCATCAGTTTACCACAAACCTGTGATACCCCAAATGTGTGCCCATTTCAAGGTCTTAGAGCCTTGCTGGTGCCTCTGCTTTATTTCTGAAATAATCTGGGCAGATATTAATTTAGACGTCTTCTGCCAGAGGGAAGGCTGTCCCTTTGAGGTCAACAGAGGAGAGCAAGTAAGATAGGAGGGGGCTATGTATTAGTATTATGCCCCATGAGTGAGCAGTTAGTTGTCTTGGGCCTTTTCTTTAGTTTAGCATTGGGGTTCTGGGCCTGGTCCTTGGGATACACCAAGCAAATCTTCAAGCCATGAAGGTCCAATGAAATATGTTGCAAGGCCACACAGTCAACAGGCCATAGTTTGGGGACTCTTGTTCAACACTCTCTAGTAGCTGAATATCATGAACATAAAGCTGAAATTATTTTAAGAATTAGAAAGAAAAGAAAGAAACTTATATACCCCCTCATTTATCAAGCTGTGCTGTTGAGCAGTGCAAGCTAAATGCCAAGTCGCCCATTCCATTTCCATGGGTGACTCAGAATTTAGCTTGTGCTGCTCAGCAGCTCAGCTTGATAAAATGTGGGGGGGGGGAGGGGGAGAAGGAGAATAATCATGTAAGAAATTGTTTTATATGAAGTGTGTGCTCAGTAAACTATTGCCCTTCAACAATGGACATAAGCAACTAGACATAATATCACTGCACCACTAGTACCTTCACCACAATCAATAATGTGATCTGAGAGGCGGAGGAGGAATCCAAGATGGCGGAAGCTTATGACCCGCACTTCTGAGTCGACCCGACAGCGTTCTCATTTTTCCTACCTTTACAACGATGCCTCATACTAAGCGCAAGGGGATAGTTCGGGTTGAGCCCTCGATACCACGAACTTCCTCCCCAATGCAGCAGAGGTCGATTCGCGAGTTCGCGTCCATTGTGACTCCCAAGGAGTTTTCTGGGGTGACGACAGCACTTTCCCCTGCTCGAGGAGAAGTGGAGGATCTTGCCTGCGAGACATCTTTGCCTCCCCCTCTTTCTGCTCCACCACCGCACCCTGCTTCACACGCAGCAATGTCTGAGGATCCATGCCGAATGGAGAGTGCATGGAAAACCCCAGCTCAAGGGGCAGAAGCTGTGACAGCAATGCAGAAGCAGGGAGAGCTGGGAGCTGACAAAGGACTCAGCTCTCTCTCAGTTAAACCTCCGGTGGTTACACTGGAAAGCATTTGGGAAGTTCTCTCTAGTTTGAACGCCACTGTAGCCAAGTCTTCAAGAGAAGTAGCAGTTCTTGTAAGTACAGTTGATTTTTTGGGACTTAAATTAGAAGGGACTAAGGAAGATTTCTCCAGCAATTTAAAACAAGTGAATGAAAAGGTGGAAAAGCTTCAAGATTTAAAAGTTGAACTAATTAAGGATAATAATCAATTAAACCGTAAAGTTGAACAATTGGAAAATTTTAATTCTCGCTTGAATATATGCCCTTTGAACTTTCCTAGGTCTCTGGGGGTATCTCCTAATGAGATATTTAAAAAATATCTGGTTGAATGTTTAAAATTTTCCCCTGAATGTATGCCACTTGTTAACAAAATATTTCCGATCTCCACAAGTATTGTTCTATGGGAAAAAAGTTGATATGTACCCCGATGTTGCTAGACAAACACAGGAATGTAGGAAATTTTTTTTCTTGTGATGAGGGCTGAAACAGTCTCTTTGGGAGCTACATTTTTATTAGCCTACCCTTGTAAATGTCTAGTTAAATATTTAGGGGTTAAATATGTGTTTTATTCTCCGTAACAACTGCGAGCCTTCTTAGATTTGAAGAAACTAGCTACAGGGAATGTTTAGTTGTGAACAGCATTTAGTTAATAATGGGATTCATTGCTGCTAAGCCTATTCCTTGATTATTTGAATTTATAAGTTTCTCTTCACTTATTCAGAATTCCTCCTCTAAAGTTTTGTGATCTAAGGAGCTTTAAAAATTTTGTTTCCTTTCAATATTGTGCTGATATTGTATGAAATTTTTCCTTGTATACTTTAAGCTGTATTTCTGTAACAAGTTTGTTCTTGTAAATATAATTTGAAATTAGAGAAATAAATATATATATAAAAAAATAATAATGTTATCTGAAACACTGCTCCTAGAAATATGACATCACATCTGTAATATTTTATGAGGATCCACCAATGGCATAAATTTCACACTGCTTGTACCTGGGTTATAGGTATCCCTCAGCTACCAGACACTCTTGACATAATATTCAGCTGTAGATCTGCTATCCCACAAGCACAGGAAACAACAGTATTTAGTGAATCCTCCTTGCATTCCTATTAGCATGCCAATGTCCTTCAGATCACCACAAATGTTCCACTGAGTGCTTTTAGTAAATTCTTTGTATTCTCATAAGACTCCTTTAGATGAGCAGAATGGGCAATTCATATACAGTGGAACCTTGGTTTACGAGCATAATTTGTTCCAGAAGTATGCTCATAAACCAAATTGCTCATATATCAAAGCGAGTTTCCCCACAGGAAGTAAGGGAAACTCGCTTTGATCCGTTCCACCTCCTCCCCACCCCTCCCGAGGCTACCGGCACTGCTTCATTCCTTGAGGCCACCGATGCTGCTCCATACCCCTCTCCCGCAATCCGGCCACCCCTTCCGCGATCCGGCATCTCCCCTGCGAACCGGCATCCTCCCCCCGCTCACGTCGCCCCCCTCCCCTGCGATTCTACATCCCCCCCGAGCACCAAAACGAAATCCCATACCCCGATTAGGCATCAACGCATAGGACATGCCAATGCCCGAAGATCCTCCCTCTTCTGGGCTGGGCGGTGCGTCGGAGATCCTCCCTCTTGCCTGTGCTGGGCTGGAGGTACAGGGACAGGCAGTGAGTCATAATGAGGAAAAGGCCTAATAGCAGAATCCAGATATAGGATATATAATTTTGTGCTTAGTTTTAGCTGAGAATCCACTTGTGTTCACAAGGCAAAAGTAGCAATCTTTAATATGGTCTTGCGGTTCCCTCCATATCATTGGGATTGCAAATGACATTGCTGCCTTTCGTCGATTGAGCCAGTCACGAAGTCTGTTGAAACAACTGGTACAGATGATATGTAGAGCCCAAGACTTATCTTGGTCACCCAATAGACAGCCAAAGTACAATTTGTATACTTTCTTCTGATCTACGGTAATTGGGCGACGTTGTGCTTTCGTCGTGAATGAACCACAGACGTAACAGAAACTATCTAGATGATTAGTATAATGTCTTGGCATGATAAAGAATTATATTAATCACTGTCTGTAGCATAAAAAACAAAGACAACTTTCGTTAACCCTTCTTATATGTTTATCCTATAAACGCATGATATATCGCCTAATTAATATTTATAATTCTATATAATGAGCCTCATTACAAAAACTAGTGAGAAACTAAACACAGATTTGAAATCAGCATGAAAAATACTTCAAAATCCACCCAATGTTAACTCTGATGAAAATGATGTGTTCACCTATGTTATCATAGTAGGATATTTCTAACTAGAACAGGTGCATTCATTTCTCTTGTTCATGTCACTCTGGTTTATAAACCATTGAATCAAAATATAATTACATAAGAAATTTCTTAAAATAAAAACTACATTCTGGCAGGGTAAAAGGAAGAGGGGCATAAGAAATATTGTAAATAGGACTATGGCACGTAATCTATGCAATATCATTTATAGTTTTCACTATGGTGGTTAGTATTGGACTTAGATGCTGTACACTTACTGTAACTTATACTAAATGTGCCCAGCAACACTTAAAGTATTAATTTTATCATTAACTTATCAAAATCTTTTAATTTACTGACTGAAACCTGCACTGTTAGAATGCCAAAAAAATACAATGTAATTTGAAAAGTATAACTAAAATGATATGTTTCAATAATGTGTTAATAAGCCTAAAGTGTACTTTGAAAGAGGAGTAATTGAAGATGCATTTGTGTTATTACATTGAAGGCTATTAAATATCTTTAATACGTACATGAAGGAGCCATAGCAAATCCATTATTTTTAATGTGCTTGATTCCTTAATTCATTGTGCACAAAAAGGTAAGTTGCAGTGAAGTAGTGTGCCTCTCAATTTCAGTAGTCGCATAGCCGATCAGCTGAGCTTCACGAAGACAGAAGGTCATTACTACACAGAAAGCTTCCTTTATCTGTGATCGTTTAAAATGATTTTGATAGCTTCAGAAGAACCTTCATTCCAAGTAACCTGTCTAACAAGCTCAAAATGATTTATAAATCTTAATAACGATGCCTACTGTCAATTTCTGGGAGGTAATGAAGTAAAATGTAGTAAACGCAATGAGAGGCATATTTGATAGGACATCTACGTCCGATCCCATACGTTTTTAATTGGATGTTCAAAATATAGAGCCCATAGTTAAAAAGACATCCAGGAAGAACAGGACATTTTGAAAATGAACTAGCTATACATCTGAAAAATTGCCATCCAAACCTGTTCCCCTAGACATCCAAGTATTTTGATTATATAGGATCCACAAGACGTCTAAAGTAGACATTCCATTAGCTGTGCTAGAAAATGTCCTCGATGATGTCAAAACATCACCACAGTAGTAACAGGACGTTCCTGACATCCTGCATGTCTATATAAAGCCCTGTACATGGAATGATGACTCTTTGCTGTTTTAGTGAGGAGTAATGTTAGAGAGAAGAGAGGTAGTTAGCAAAAAAGCGACTTAGAGATAGAGAGAGTGAGAGTGTACTAGTAACAACAATGTGAGAGACTAGTATGAGAAAAAAAACAAAACAGTGTGGGAGAGATAGAGAGAGTGACCCCCCAGAGTGTGTGAGTGAGTATATGATGAGGAAAGAAGCCTAATTAATCCCTATGGGAGAGGGAGGCTCTGGTGGAGCTATACCTCCAAAATAGGAGGCACCTGTTTGAATTCCATGGCAGGAGACCCCCCCTCCCTCACAGTGTCTCCATGAGGACCTGTCACTTCATCAGGAACACCCTCCAGAGGTGAATGTTAGTCAGAAGCTTCCACTTTCAAAGCTCCAGACACAGGCAGCCTGCACTCCTTAGGGCCTCAAGAACTGTCAGGGGTCCCACATAATATATGTGGCCTCCTAATAGGAGTCCCAATGATGTCAGCCCCCACTAGCCCTCCCAACCCTCCCTGCAAGCAGCCTGTTGCTATTTGTCTAAGGCTATGTGTGGAGCACTGCACAGCATGTCACAAATAACAATCATGTATGTGAAAACAAAGAAGGCTCATCACCTGACCCCATTCTCCTCAACTTGTATCTTGCAGGAGATTTGGCATCCATTAAAACTTGGAATCCCTCAAGCGCTGCTATAGGCAGGTATGCCAGAAGAACCTGGCCCTCATCCAGCGCATGAGACAGCACCTCAGAGCTCAATGTAAGTACCCACACACAAAAACCCTACAACCTCCCTGGTCTCCATTATGTCCTATACGTGATGTGTCTACCTCTTCTCTGCAACCCCCAGGACCTCAAACAATGAGATAACATGCGAAGGATTGTGAGAGGGGGAAGGCTTATATCCACCAGTACTCATCAGTTCCAAAGGATACATTCTCCCACACACTCATTCATTGTTCATTGCTGCAGCTGGGGGAAAGAAAATAAATACAGTTACCACAAACACCAACAGCGGGTATTGAACCTTTGGGCATGTTTTACAAAGCTGTGTTAGCGGCTGCTGTGTGGTAACGTCCCCGAAGCCCATAGAGATTTAAAGGGCTTTGGGGCTGTTGCCGCACGGCAGCCACTAGCGCGGCTTTGTAAAACAGGCCCTTTATTTCAGCCCAACACACTTTCAATCAGATTCAGTGATTTGTTATTGAACAAGTGCTTGAGTCTCAGATTGGAGGGATAGAGAATATTGTTTGACTGTGAGAGAACAATTTTAGATTTATCACCTTGGGCCACCAACTTCTGGGGTTTAAATGAATTGAAATTGAATGGAACACTTATTTAAGTTTTGATGGGTGGCTCTGAACAGCTAGTTGAGAGTGGGATTTTTTTTCCCATATCTTTATTCATTTTAGAAACCAACATCAAGTGCAACATTTTATCAAACAATGTACAAATACACAGCACGTAATTCCATCAAATTATATAATAAATACATATCCCTTCCCCCCACCCACCCATCTTTTCATACAGTATAAAGATAAGCAAGAGTAATACAAATTATCAAGACAAACAAATTACAAAATAAGTTGTATGGCAACTCCCATCATGAAGTTATTGGACTCTTAGCCATCAATAACATGCCAAACAGCACTGCATCATACGTCAATGCCAATGGAACTTCCAGTATGCTATTTATTTGATCCTAAAGGGATCGCCAAAATTTAAGTATCAAGGGACAAAAGAAGAGCAGATGATCCAGTGTCCCTATATCGAGGTGATAGTGCCAGCATCTATTTGACTTAGAACTATCTAATTTTTGTAATCTAACAGGGGTCCAAAAACTTCTATGCAACAAAAAAAAACAAGTTTGTTTCACAGATGCTGACGCTGTACATCTTATCCTCCAAGTCCAAATTCATGGCCATTGAGACACAGAAATCTGCTGCTTACTCTCAATGCTCCAAATGTCTCTAAGACAAGGTTTGAATCATTTGTATAAATCTGGAACCAATATCAAACCAATCCATTGCTTGGGAAATGATTGATTAGAAAGGAAGTTGGTTGGATAGTAGATGAGTGCTTGGTGGTTGAATAGGTAGGATGGTTTGGTGAGTGGGTAGGGGAAGTTGGATGAGTATATAGTGAGTTTAATTTAATCTAATCTAAGCCTTAGATTTATATACCATATCATCTCCTGAAGTAGGGGCTCAACTCGGTTTACATAAGACTTCAAAAAACAGGGAAATCAGTTTAACTAATGTGAATTACTAAACAAAAGGCAATTAACAGTACCATTTTCCCCAAATTGTTGAAATAGCATTGTTTTCATCGATTTACAAAAAATCTGGAGAGAGAAAAGAGTTCTAATATAACTAGGAATTTCATTCCAAATCATTGTAAACCAATATGAAAAGGAGTGAGTGATATTTAGGAACTCAACTGTTCCTAAAGTATCTAGACAACTGACCCACTCATCTTCTTTCTCCTCCATAGTGATTCCTCTGTCCTATTAATCTCTTTCTCCTCAACAACGCATTTCCGGTCCTATTAACTCTCCTTTTCCCCCCTCTTAAATTCAATCAATTTGCACCTCGCTTAATCTATTGTAAACCGCATAGAACTTAACGGTATTGCGGTATATAAACTGTTATTATTATTATTATATTACCAACAAGCTTTATCCCTTTTACTGAAGGAAATGAAAGTTTGTACTTCTGAGAATTCCTTGAAACAAAAGACCGAAGAGAATTCCATGTTAGAGGGTGTCAGCATTTTTCGAACCCATCTTGCACTAATCTTGGACATGCCCAACTTTCATGAATTATTTTCCAAACTGTACCTGCCAAGATACCCATTTCTTCAGCTATTCTGGAAACCTTAATTCATCTGTCTGACAGAATTAAATTCTCAACTTTCTTGCACATTTCTGTGGAAGTTGCTTCCACAGGCTTTCCAGTATGAGGATCATCTTCAATGGACTCTCTACCCCACTTAAACTGTTTGCTCCAAAATTTTACTTTGTAAGATGATGGGGCAGACTCACCATAATCTGCAGTCATGCGTTCATGGACCCCTTTAGCTTTTTCCCTTCTTTTGTGAGAAGTTTTATCACTGAACAGTGCTCCAAATCTAGTAGGTTTTATTACTTGATTTGCACACTCTCCTGACATCCTGTCTCTTGGAATGTTAGATTCACACTGAGCTACAACTGTGCATGAATAACCTTGAGACATGTCACAGCATGCACTGACTTGTTTCAACACGCTTGCTACTTTCTTTCATAGTCAGGTAGATAAATTATTGAACACCCCTCGTATAATTTCATATACCTTATGCAGATTAATTCCGTGTATTAGCATGGAAAGTATCTTCAAATTAACAAAATTATTAGCACACATTTTTGATGTGTGCAAAGTTTATCCTGTACTGGAAGTAATATTAGCCACAAAAAATGTATGGTAACATGAAAGACAATGTTTTAACATGATAATGGGATGATTGATAAAATTAAAAGCCATATGATATATTAGAAAAAGAGAAGAGGACGGACCATCTAAGGGGAAAATTAGAAGGTGATTGAGGAGGTGGGCAAGAACAGTTTGAGGTGTTTTTTAAAAATCTTTATTGCTTTTTATTCTAAAAACAGTGCCAAACAAATAAAAGAACAGTAGATATTACATACATTGCACTATTATCTGTATAGGTAACATATTGTAACAAAGCCCCTACCTCCCGGTCCTCAATGTGGGGCTCTGTTGCCTATAATTCACCCTGACGTGCTTCCAAAGGTAGGAAGCCCTGCTGGATCCATCTTCATTCATGGAATGAAAAAAATCAAAAAAGAATCAGTTCATGGTTCTATGCAAAACAGTTTATTGAACCCTGGCATGAGAGTCTACTTGCTCACAGTTTAGACTCTCCACTATAAACTTAGTCCAAACAAAACAAAAATGAAGCTGATACAAAAAAGCATATCGCAGCTCACACCTTCATCCAGGTAGGTCAAAATCACAACAAAATTCAAAAGGTTAATATTGTCCCAAACCAACAATGAAAGTTCAAAATGTTGCTGCCTTTATGTTTCGCCAGGCCAACAACAATCCATACAGCACTCCCAATGGTGCTGAGATCAAGCCTTCAGAGTAATCTGGCTTGGACCCCAATCAGCTCAGCAAAGCTAATGGGGGAGGGGAGCAAGTGAATTCACCTTTAAACTTTCTGCAAACAGAATGCCACGAATGGCCCCACTAACCCAACCTGGTTGTTTGATGAATTCTCCCCACTTGCTTAACTTCCCTCTGTTACATTCTTCAGCAGAAAAAATATATAAACTTCCTGCTTGCTGCTTCTTTAAAGTTGAAAACAAAAACGTTTTTTTTTCTTTTTGCTTCAAGACAGCACAGCAGCACAAACCTCAGCTAATTCACTTAGCACCTTGTTTTAAGGAACAAACAGTCAGAGTCCTGTTACCTTGCCCAACACCTAACCCAGCTACTTAGCTTAAATCCATGCCACAATTCTCAGGCAGATCCTCGGGTTGTGAACATTCCATGGGCTCTGGCACTGCTTGCTGACTTAGCCCCAGGTCAGTATCTGCTTCCTGCATTTCAACATCAAGGGAATGCAGCCCTTCCTCAGGTGAGCCCTCTCCTGAAGCTGGCTCAGGGAAGACTAACCTTCTTCTCCTGAGAGCAGCCTCTAAATTGCAGAGACGCCCACGCCCTGTTCTCCCAGGAGGAGGAGTTAGTTGCCCTGCCTGCCTAGCCTTGCATGGCTTCCTGTTAATCACCCTCAGCTGGGGGTCAGCAGAGGGAAAAGGATGACTCAGAGGCTGTTCTACGCCGTTACTCTCTAAACCCTTCACCCCCCTGCAGACTGTTTGCTTCAGTGTTAAAGGGGAAGTCCAGCATTTTCCTTCCACTGGGCTTAATCTTCTCTCCCTGATTAGCCCTTTGAAATAAAGGACTAGCTTTTGCATTAGCAAAGCTTGGCACGAGCCCAGCTCTAGGGCTAGGTTCGTGACAATATATATCATTCAACAGTTTGAGTTTGATAAATAGAACAAAAAACAGAGATGAGGGCACTGAAAATCAGGAAGAATATGGTGAAATTAGAGAATTAATGGTGATTCATGCACTCAAGCATTATGGAGAGAGAGTTGAAAACAATATGAAAAACCACAATTTATGAGAGCAAGAGGATCTAAAAATTTCTTGAAGAACAGAAATCGCTTTGAAAGGGATGAGTTAAAATATATATACCTGATATTTAAAGCAAATTAGGCATTCGCTGGCAGATGGTGAATGCCTAATTCATCTATTCCTCAAATTTATTCACTTATACACATAATTCTGGAGGCCACATTACCAAAAAGATGTGCTGAGAGTTGAATCGGTTCAGCGAATGGCTACTAGGGCGGTCTCGGGACTCAAGGATCTCCCGTACAAGGAAAGGCTGAGTAAATTGCAGCTATACTCACTCGAGGAACGTAGAGAAAGAGGAGACATGATTGAGACGTTCAAATATATCACAGGCTGTATCGAGGTGGAAGATGATATCTTTTTCCTTAAAGGACCCACGGCCACAAGAGGGCATCCTCTGAAAATCAGGGGCGGGAAATTTCATGGCGACACCAGGAAGTATTTCTTCACCGAAAGGGTGGTTGATCATTGGAATAAACTTCCACTGCAGGTGATTGAGGCCAGCAGTGTGCCAAATTTCAAGAGAAAATGGGATAGGCATGTGGGATATCTTGGGGGAAGAAGTTAGGGGGGATGGATCATTAGAGTGGGCAGACTTGGTGGGCGTGGCCCTTTTCTGCCGTCATTTTCTATGTTTTTATGTAATATAGGGGTTTTTTAGCTTACAATACGTGTGCAATTTTGGACCATACACCTTAAAAAGGATATAAACAGAATCAGTCCAGAAGACAACTACGAAAATGGTCTGTGATGTTTGTCATAAAATACAAGGGGGTCAGACAAAGATCTAAACATGTATATCCTGGATTTAGGAGATAAGGGGATATATGACAGAAATATTTAATTACTCAAGAAATAACACCAGAGTAGGTCTTTATCAATAGAAAGGAGGCTATGGAATGAGGGAGAATACTAAGAGGGTAAAGATGGAAGATTCATAAGCAATATCAGAATTTTATTTTTCATAAAGTATAGTGGAGACAAGGAAAGTTGGTTGCTGGGTATCCTACAGGTAGTTCACAGTTTGAAACAGATAATGTTAAGTGCCTTTTTCATGTATGAGTTTGCTCAGGTACTTTCAGTAAAAACATGTAAAAAAAAATAAATAAAAAGAATTAAAGAAAGAATAAGACAAGCACAAAGGGTCTCTGAGGAAGAATAGACTGGTCTATGGGTTTGGATGGGCAGGATGAATAGGCTATATGGTATTTTGCTGCCACAATTTTCTATGGGCTCCTTTTACTAAAGTGCGCTAGCATTTTTAGCACACGCACAAGATTAGAGCGCACTAGCCAAAAAATTACTGCCTGCTTAAAAGGAGGCGGTAGCGGCTAGCACGCAGGCCATTTTAGTGCGCCTTTGTGAAAGGAGCCCTATGTTTTTATGAATGGCCAGATTTTATATATATAAAAAAAGGGCTGGCATTGAGTAGAACGAAGAGAGATCATGTATTTTACTCACTTAAGCCATGATTCTATAAATGGTATCTAAGTCCTAGATGACATTCAGCATGGTTGTCAATCATCTGCTAGACACCATGTATAGAGTCATGCCTAGTGGCGCTTAAGTGTTCTTAGGCACACTACTATTTAGGCCAAGGGGTTCTTGGCCTAAATGAGTGCACCTAAAGTAGGCACCTACCAGTGCCTAAGTCATTCTGCGCTACAACTCCACCCTGTATCTGCCCCTAACCATGCCTACTTGCTGGTAGGCACCTTGGTATAGACACCTACCTCAAGTTAGGTGCCTACTGTCTAAGGTGCCTACTGCCAAGTTAGGTGCCTACTGGCTATTTTTTTTTAAATCATTTTAATTGGTTTTTAATGGCATTTTCAAATATCAGCGCTGATTAAGCCAATTTAAAAAAATTCTAGATCACCTAGGCGCACCATCTAGGTGCCTAATCTCCGATCTATTTATAGAATCTGAACTTTAGTGACAATATTTTGGTGCTAAATGGATAAATTATTGGGTCAATATTCTGCCACTGTTGCTTTGAATAAAAGAAGCTTTATGGGTAATGTAGTTTTATATCAACTGAAATTTGATTGAATGCCTCTGGCTGAAACTGATTGGAGGGTCCTCCTCACATGATATAAGGGAGTTAACACATGCAGCAGCCATTTTGAAAGAATGAGAAGCTGTGTGAAATATTTGGTTCAGTCTCTGAGTAAGTCCTGAAGATATCTGGGGAACTTTTGTGGACCTGTCTTTTGTTTGATATATATATATATATAGATCTATCGATCTATCGATCTATCGATCTATCGATCTATCGATCTATCTATCTATCTATCTATCTATCTATCTATCTATCTATCTATCTATCTATCTATCTATCTATCTATCTATCATTATAGGATTAGAAAACTCTTGATACAACCAATCACGAAACCGGGTATTATGTTGGGGTATTTGTAGGAAGATTGAACTGCATTTATGAATATGAATGAATGAGCTGGATAATAGAGACTTGCATGGGGAAAAAAATCAAACCCATTCCTGCCTGCATCCGCTCATCCCTGCTGGAATTGAATCCATCCCCACCCAATCACATTGCAATCAAATCTGTCCCCACCCATCCCTGAAAGTAATCTCTTCTGTCCCCACCAGTCCCCATAAACTTTAGAAGTAGATACCGTATTTTTCGGTCCATAAGATGCACTTTTTTCACCCCCAAAAAGAGGGTGCATCTTATGGAGTGAAGATGACAAACATAACATAACATCGTACTTCTTAACCACGTAACCGTAAGTACAATGCAGTTTACAAAAGATTATAAATGGGACTTGCGAGAACTGACTGTAGCCATTCTGAAAGTGAGGCGGGTCCAGGCAGCAGCACAGTCAGCATGCTCCTGCCAGCCCATATACCACTGGACAACCAGGCTTAAGGGGTGCTTATAAAGGTAATGCGGGTTGGGCAGTGTTTTAAAAGTAGAGGGCATGAAACTGACTGGGTTGACGGTCAGTCTAGAACAGGGGTGTCAAAGTTCCTCCTCGAGGGCCGCAATCCAATCGGGTTTTCAGGATTTTCCCAATGAATATGCATGAGATCTATTTGCAAGCACTGCTTTCATTGTATGCTAATAGATCTCATGCATATTCATTGGGGAAATCCTGAAAACCCGACTGTATTGTGGCCCTCGAGGAGAGTCTTTGACACCCCTGGTCTAGAAGAGGTATGCAGGCAGATTGACAGGCTTAAAAACAATAAATCCCTTGGACCGGATGGCATCCATCCTGGGGTAATCAAGGAACTGAAAGGGGTTATAGCTAAGAACATAAGAATTGCCACTGCTGAGTCAGACCAGTGGTCCATCATGCCCAGCAGTCCGCTCACGTGGTGGCCCTCTGCTTCAATTAATAACCAATTTGTCGATCAAATCGGGAAGGATTCCGGAAGACTGGAAAGTGGCGAATGTTACGTCGATCTTCAAGAAAGGTTCGAGGGGAGATCCGGGAAACTACAGACCGGTGAGTCTGACCTCAGTACCGGGAAAGATGGTAGAGGCACTGATAAAGGACCGCATCGTTGACCACCCTGACGGACACAATCTGATGAGGATCAGCCAGCACGGTTTCAGCAAAGGAAGATCTTGCTTGATGAACTTGCTGCACTTCATCAAGGGAGTTAACAGGCAGATAGACAAAGGTGATCCGGTTGACATTGTATACAGTATTGTATATGGAGTTGTATACAGTGTTCCCCCGTGAATTCGCGATTGGCGGTTGGCGGTCCTGGTCATTAGCGGTATTTTCTGACTGTGAATGACCGGGCAGGGGAGGCAGGAGAGGGCAGCTGGAGAAGTAGGAGAGGGTAGCAGGAGTGTCAGCGAGTGAAGAAAATCACTCACTGTATGCTCCTACCTCGTCTTCCTGTACTAAAGTTGGGCCTTACCAATCAGGAGCTGCGTGTCAAAGCTTTAGTACAGGAAGAGGTGTTTGGAGCATACAGTGAGTGATTTCCTTCACTCGCCAGCGCTCCAGCTGCCTTCTCCTATCTCTCCAGCTGCTCTCTCCTGTCTCCCCTGCCTAAAAACTGTATTCGCGTTTTTTCAAAATCCGCAGGGGTTCCTGGAATTCCTTGGTCATCTCAAATTTAGATTATTGTAATTCACTCTACCAGGGAGTGACAAAGAAGGAAATCAGAAGACTTCAAATTATACAGAACACGGCCGTTAAAATCATTTATGGAGCAAAACAATATGATCACATCACCCCTCTCTCAAAGAAGGCACACTGGCTGCCCATCTTTCATCGAATTACATTTAAAACCTGTTCATAACCTTTAATGTACAAACCGCCCATTCTCCAGCCTTTCTTGATAGATTCCTTATCCCATATATATCTTCCAGATTGTTACGGTCAACACTGCAACAGCTATTATCAATTCCTTCTGTTCACCAGATATTTTATGACTCAACCCGCAAGACAATTTTCTCAGTTCTATCTCCCACACTGCGGAACTCTCTTCCATTAAACATTAGACAAGAATCAAATACCGCCATATTCAAATCTGACCTAAAACCTTTCTTTTTAGAGATGCTTTCATTGTACAGATTGAGATTATGACATCAGCTAACTTTCCCCCCTCTTTTACTAACGCAATCCAAGACAATCAATCAGTTAACTAAATTTTCTGAAATGATGTAACCCTTGCAGTTTCCCTTCTGTCTCCTGTGAAGTCTCCCCCTCAATCTTAAAAGCATTTGTGTTACCTCCCGTGTAAGTGCATATTTTTAATGTAAACTGCTTAGGTCGTTATAAGCGGTATATCAAGCACCAATAAACTTGAAACTTGAATATCCATTTCTTATTTAGCTGGCAGTGGCCAGCATTAAAACAAACAAACAAAAAAATCCACGCTGACCGCCACTGGCTGAATATTGACCGGTTTGCTAATAAGATAAATGAGTACCAGTATGAATGCAAAGAGGAATCATCAGTAAGTATTTAGGACACTTGAAAGAAGACTTAACATATATCTAAAAGCTATTTAGCTATGTGTTTAATTTTAAAAGACAAAGAATCAATTTTGTTATTGCTATTACTTCCTAGTTATATTTAGCTTAACTGAGATGTAAAAGAATAAAATGTCTTGCTCAAGTGGTCACAAAATGACTTATTGACAGAGCAGATCACAGGGCTCTTTTTAGCACCTCATCTCGTATTCCTACTACTAAATAATGCTTCCCATATGCACTGCTGATTCAGTTCATATGCTTAAAAAAAATTGCAGTAGTAAAGTAACAGCTGCATATCGCTCTGCTCTTGCTCCCTGACAGAGAAACGAAGGACATGCCAGAATCACCTACGGGCTGAAAGATGGCTCCATTCTTGGAGCTCTCAAACTTTGTACCTTAAAAGTGGCCATTGCTTCATCCGAACGTGGACAAACTAGATGTGAGCTGCTGATGAAGATTTAATTGTGAGTTCAATCTGCAGAGCTGATTGAATGATACAGGCACCCCGATAGGGAGTGAAAAGAGACATTTCAGAAAAGGCTTTAATATGCAGAGCAAACATTAAACATTTACTTCTGCAGCTTGCTACCAGTGCTTGCTGTCTCGTATCCTGTGCTACACAGCGGGAGAGCAGCAATAGCCAAACCTTAGAAGGACGGCTCTTTATGAAAATATATATAGCAGTGAGCCATATGTGAATTAGCTTGGAGTTGTACTGTGCTTCTTACACTAATATAATATTGTTCTAATGTTCGCCCCTGATTAAAGCAATACATAAATAAATAATTTATAATTTAATTAATAAGGTAGAATATGCAAAGCACAGTAATTTCAAACAGCTTGCATTGTCTCTAATGTACTTTCAATTTTTTTATTTTCCATAAGGGCTATATTCATTATATGATTATGATAAATATACTAATGAATTTTATTACAAGAACAAATTTAAACATGTTAATGAGACCAAATAATATTAAAATGCAAACGATGGTAAAATATATTACCAGCTAACCTTGCCAACATATAGAAAGAGCAGTGTTATTAGAACAACTTTACGTGCAACGGGCTTTCCACAAAGACAACTCAGCCAGCGATGTCATCGAACATACGGATCTGTGAACTGTGGGCCTTGTCTATTTTAATTCTCTTACAAAGTCCCTGAATAGAAAAGTTAACCAGGAGTCAGAGTTTACATATAACTTTGGGTGACAATTAAAATCCCTTTTCTTGTTCCAGTGAACAGTAATCTGTGCATAATTACATTTAAATGAGATATTTGCATTTTTTGTGCTTACTCTTTGTTAATTGCAGAGTTCACTCACCATGGTGATGCTTTTGATAGAATCAGGCAACCTTATTGACCCGGTGCTGCAAGGCATGTTTGGAAATTCTGCTGTATTCTTCATTTTTTTTTTATTTTGGCATTTTGAGGAGTCCTGCTGCTTTTATTACATTCCTGACACTTTTGTTAATAAATCATTGCAAAGTTAATGAAAATTGCATTCAGGCATATCCAAAATAATTGTGTCCTTTGTCATGCTAATAAATTGAAAGATGTTGATCCAATGGGTGAATGCATGCCCATTATGGTAAGTTTGTGATGTGTATGCTTGTTGCATGTGTACTTTTTGCATAGGCATATCATTTTCTATAGAAATGTGAGACTGGAAAAGTAATACAAGTATTTGATTTCAAATTTCATATTAGTAGCCTGCAGTCAATAAACAAGCAAATGCATTTGTACATGAAAGGACAGGAGGATTTATGCTACATATAGTTTAATTTAAATATCAGCTGCAATCAGCAAATACCTACTACAATGTACGGAAATGTACAAATGGACTGCAAAGAATGGTGGTATTATTATTGATTATGCTATTGACTTTAGCCAGACTTTCATTTTTAAAGACTTCTACCTCAGAATCCTTTCAAATTAATATTCAGCCACAGCAGTTAAACATGAATATTCAGATTGTTGCTGTTGTCTGGGTCTCACCGGGTCTGGGTAGGTAGAACCAACGTTTCAGCCGTCACGTGAGACCCGGACAACAGCCACAATCATGACGCCAGCCACAGAAGCCTCAAAGAACATGGATATTCAGTGCTACTATCTGGATACTAAGAGGTGCTGAATGCTGCTGCTGTCTTATAGTGGGGATATGCAAACTGCTAGCTAAATAGCTATGGGATTCATAATTGAAACAAATATGTCTAAAAACCTGCCCAAGTTGGCAATTGGTCATCCTAAAAGATAGGTCATCCAAGTGCCGATAATCAAAACAGCTTTTTGGATGTATCCAGGGACTTTTGAGGCCTCTGAATCCCGCCGTGTGCCCAGAGCTGAAAGGGGCAGGATGTGGGCTGACCTAGACTTAGTCATCCAGCAGGGATAATCGAATGTTTGACGAGACTTCCTAGACGAAACTTGTACATTGTGAGTTAGATGATGTAAAAGCAGGTATAAGTGCCAAAAAGGTATTCAAAGTGTCCAGATAACCACTGCAGGGACGAAGTAAAGACCCACACACACTCCCCCTGTGTTCACTGACCCTGTTGCACTTCCACAAAGTTCAGAATAAAAACGTACATATCTGCCTCCGGAACATCAGCCCCTGTTATAGGAAAGCTTAGCAGAGCTGCACAGAGGTGGCTTAAGTGGTCTGGGGAGGGGGGAGGGGTTAGCTAGTGAACAATAGAGAAGAGGACCCAGGCCCATAAGCCACTCCAACCATTACATCAATGGTAGAAAATGTGAGCCCACTAACCCCCTATAAACTCTACTGTACTGCCATATATGTGCCACCTGCAGCCCTAAGGGCTATTGGGGTTGTAGACAGGTGAGTATAGTGGGTTTGGGGGTATTTCAGAGGGCTTACCATAACCTATAAGGGAGTTCTGATGAGATGCTTATCACAACAGTGCTCTGTAAGGTGCCCCTCTGCTCTGTTGCCATGTCTGGGTGGTCAGTCCATCACAATGCTGGCCCTTCCCATGTCCAAAAGGTCTTGTTCTGGATGATTGGGGCTTGGACAAATTTTTGGTAGAGAATGTGATATAAAGAAAGACTTAGTGGTGGTCTGGATGATCTAATGCCTGGACGTACAGAAAGACAATTTTTGAAAAAAAAAATTAGATGTACTTTTTGAGAATGGACATTTTGTCGCTGCCGACTTTGGATGACTAGCACCCTACATCCAAATTAGACTTAGACATTTATTTTTTTTATTATGCCCCTCTATATGGATAAAGTTAGGACAATAATTTTTCAGACCTAACTTTATCCCAGTAGATATCCATATAGTAGGATCAGTATTGCAATTAACCAATTACCTTTCTGCTCCACCTGTACTCCACTCCCATACTTCAACAGCACTATCTGGATAGTGGTCTATAAATATCTTAGAAAATAAGAAATGTAAGAATTGCCACTCTGGATCAGACAAAAGATCCATTTAGCCCAACAACAACAACAATTTATTATTTCTATAGTGCTACCGGTTCCACACAAGAGACAGTCCCTGCCCAATAGAGCTTACAATCAAATTATAACAGATACATAGGACAAAAGAGTGGATCTGTATATGCTGTTCATGTAGGGAATTAGAAGGGAAATGATGAGGCAGATAGGGTGGGGGACTATGGAGGGAATAACCAGCAGAACTGGATGCTTTAGAAGTTGTTTGGGTTAGGACCTAAATGCAGCTTTAATAAAGTAGGCTTTCAGCCTGGATTTGAATATAGTCAGAGATGGATCCCAACATACTGAGTCAGGCAGATTATTCCAGGCATATAGTTTTTCAAGTTTCAAGTTTTATTAGGATTTTATATACCGCCTATCAAGGTTATCTAAGCGGTTTTACAATCAGGTACTCAAGCATTTTCCCTATCTGTCCCGGTGGGCTCACAATCTATCTATCACAGCAAGGTAGAAGGGACAAAGTTGGGAACTGGCTATAGAGGAGAAGGGTGCCACCAAGAGATACTTACCTGATGAATAGAGTTCTCTGGGTGGAGTTTAGGGAGGAATAAAAAAGAAGAGATACTGAGGAGTTGCAGTCAATAAGAGGAGTTTGAACTGAATGTGGAAATGGACGGGGAGCCAGTGAAGCAATTTGTTGAGAGGTAACATGAGCATAACGACATTGGTGGAACATGAGACATGCAGCAGAATTCTGCACAGATTGAAGGGGAGAGGGATGTCTTAGTGGAAGACCTGTGAGAAGAACATTGCAGTCGAGGTGAGAGGTGATGAGAGTGTGGATGAGAGTCTTGGTAACATGTTCAGAGGAAAAAGCTGGATTTTAGTGATGTTGTAGAAAAAGAAATTACAGGACTTAGCTGTTTGTTGGATATGGAGAGAGAAGGAAAAACACCAGTCAAAGATAACCCTGAGGTTGCAAGCTGACGCGACAGGGAAGATGAAAGCATTAGCCACCAAAATAGAGAAGGGAAGAAGTGGGGAGGGGAGGAGAAGAGTTTTGGAGGAAAGATGGAGTTCAGTCTTGTACATGTTTAATTTTAGATGGCAGGCCAAGATTCGGGCCTGAATTCTCACAGAAATTTCAGGCATAGAGAGATTTGTGAATCATCAGCATAGAAATGATATTGGAAGCTATGGGAGGAGATTAGAACACCAAGGAAAGAAGTGTAGATAGATAAAAGAACAGAGCCCTGAGGTACACTGACCGACAATAGAATGGCTGCAGAGAAGGATTGTCCAGAGCTTACACTAAAAGTGTGATGGGAAAGGTATGAAGAAATCCCCAAAATTGCCATTATAAAACATATTTTGATTGATCTTTGGCTTACCAAGCAGGTAAAGTTCAAGTATGGTTAGATGACCTTATTCAACAATCTGCATCTTATTGTACCTTTAGAAAATTGGTTAAGACCTATTTGTTCAAAATATTCGTTACTTGATTGATAACTATGTCATATTTCTTATTGTATTTTTCACTATTGAAATATCATACTGCTTTTCTGTGTGCTTTGTATCTTCACTGGAATGTCTAGTCCTCTTTATTCTGTGAACTGCCTAGAACTTTTTGGGTGTTGGTGGTATAGAAAAATAAAGTTATTATTATTATTATAACAGAGTTCTGAAATCCCAGTGAGGACAGCGTATCGATGAGTAGGTGGTGATCTGCAGTGTCAAATGCTCAAGTAGGAAATCAAGGAGGATGAGGATTTGGTCAGGAGCAGATCACTGGAGCCTCTAGTAAGGGCAATTTCCATAGAATGAAGAGGGCAAAAGTCAGACTGAAGTGGGTCAAGGATAGGTCAAAATGAAAGAAAGTCAAGACAACGGTAGTGAACTGCATGTTCAAGTAGCTTGGATAAGAAGGGGAGGAGGAAGATGGGGCAATAATTGGAGGGGCATTTAGAGTCCAGTGAAGGCTTTTTGAGGGGCAGTATGACTACAACATGTTTGAAGGAACAGGTGGTGAGTCTGGAGGAGAATAGGAGATGTCCGGTTTCCTCTACTGTGATTTTAGAGAAGGAAGGAAAGGCAATAAGGATCAACTGAGGATCAGCAGGGCATCGGGAGGAGTGAGAGGCAGAGTGAACCTTGTTGTGGAAGTACTCAGCCATAGTCTGGGGAGAAAGTGAAGGAGGAGCTGGAAGTGAGAGTACTTTGAGTAGAGAGTTGAGTGTGGAGAAGAGACAGTGAGGGTTGGATCCAAGACAATCAATCAAGAGGGCATAGTATCTTGTTTTGCAAGTGAAAGGGCAGATTGGAAGGAGGTCAGTAGAAATTTGAAGTGTACGAAGTCAACATGAGCGCAGGATTTCAGCCAGTGATGTTCTGCAGATCAAGCACAGGAATGGAAATAGCAGATCTTAGAGGTTAACCAGGGTTGGGGTTTGGTGCACTTTACAGAACTTGGTTTGAGAGGAGCGAGAGAATTAAGAACAGAAGATAGAATAGTAATATAGGAAGATCTGATTCATTGGCAGATTTAAATAGTGTAATGATTGAGAGGAGGAGGGAGAAAGTGGTGGAGAGAGTGCACAGGTCATTAGCTTGAAGATTTCTGAATGTGTTGGTGAAGATCGGTCATGTCGTGGGGGAAGGGTGTTGAGTCGTGAAGATTTTCAGATGATGGTCAGAGAGGGGAAGAATTGAGGTGGAGAAGTTGGTAATTGAACAATTAGAGAAGAAGACAAGATCAAGGCAGTGACCATTCTAGTGCATGGGGGGTGGTAGAGCACAGCTGAAGATTCAATGAGGATAATAGGCAAGAAACTTTGAGGTGTTGGAGTCAGAGTTGTCCTCAGCATGAATGTTGAAGTCACCAAGGATAAGGTAAGGAGATGGAGGTTCGAGAAAGATGGAGAGTCAAGGAGTCAAGGTCAGTGAGGAAAGAAGATAGGGATTTGTTAGGAGGTTAATAAATGACTGTTATTCAGAGGAAAAAGGGAGGGAATATATCAATGGAGTTGACTTCAAAGAAGAAGCGGTGAGACTGAGGTAGGCAGAGAGGTTGAAATCTACAGGTGGGTGAAAGTAGCAGCCCAACCCCTCCTCTGTGACCTACTGGGCGAGGCATATGGGAGAAGTGGTAACCTCCATAAAACAGGGTGGCAACTGAAGCAGAGCCTTCAGATGAGAACCAGGTTTCAATTAGTGCAAGCAGGTTGAAAGAATGAGAGATAAAAAGGTCGTGGATGTAAGCAAGCTTGTTGGAAATAGAGCGGGCATTCCACAGGACACATGAGAAAGGTAAAGAAGAAGGGGAGAGGAGAGGTACTTGAATAAGATTGGAGAAGTTACAGGGTGATCTGCATGAGCAGGGTGAGACTTGATAAAGAGTACGGAGAGGGGTAGGGGAGATACAATGATGGTGATGTAGGTGAGATGCAGTAAGATAGGATGGGGAGGCATGAATGAGGGGGAGAAATTGTTGAACCCAGATCTGTGAAGAAGGTGAATGATAGAAGGGACAGTGAGGTGGTAAGTTTAAAAAGTGGAAAACAAGAGAATTGACCCAATGATCTCCACAGACAAATCCAAGAAGAAACAAAAAACAATGTGGAGAAATGATATTCCTGAGATAGACTTTATTAATATTAAAACTTGGCAAATCACGTAAAAACCTCTAGGACGCAGTCCGCTGAAAAGCTTTGGACCCTGGACCCAAAATGGTCCGTGTTTCGACAGAATATCTTCCTCAGGGGTCCCTATGAAATCCTATGGTAAAGATACGTGGATAAAAATGCCAGTCGGAAATAAACTGTTCCGTAGAAGCTGTGTGCTATGTGCAGGGTTTTTATGTGGTTTGCCAAGTTTTAATATTATTTTAATATTAATAAAGTCTATCTCAGGAACATCATTTCTCCACATTGTTTTTTGTTTCTTCTTGAGTTTAAAAAAGTGAACAATGTGGACTTGAGCAATGCAGTGGTTTGGGATGGAGGGGGAGATTGGGCAGGGCCAATAAAAAGAAATTGGGGATTATCCTGGGGAATGATGGAAGGAGAGGTAATTTTGAGTTAGCAATAATAAGGGTAGAGAAAAAGGGAATGGGTCTTATAAACTGCTTTTTGTGCTTAATTACATTATTTAGAGTAGTGGATAGTGGAAGTTTAAGTGACTTGTCTGGGTTACAGGATCAGCACTGGGATTTGATCTCACAACCTTTGGGAGTTTTGGAAGGCTCACCATACATTATAAGGGGATTATAGTGAGATGTACTTATTTATTCATTCAATTTTTCTATACCATTCTCCCAAAGGAGCTCAGAATGATTTACATGAATTTATTCAGGTACTTAAGCATTTTTCCCTGTCTGTCCCAGTGGGATCACAATCTATCTAATGTTCCTGGGGCAAAGGGGGGGGGATTAGGTGACTTGCCAATGGTCACAAGGAGCAGTGTGGGTTAGAACCCACAACCTCAGAGTACTAAGACTGTAGCTCTAACCCTCACTCTTCCCTGCACCCTGCACCCTGCAACCCTGCACCACACTCTTCCCCTGTCTTTTATGAGACGTTCATAGCAATGCTCTCTGAGGTGCCCTACTGTTCTGTTGGCATGGCTGCATGGCCAGTCCATTAAAATGCTGGCTCTTCCCACATCCAAAATGGTCTGGATTTGGATGCTTTGAACCTGGTCATTTCTATTGTTGAAAATGGTGAGTAAAGTTAGGCATCCTAAGGTTGGACATCCTGATGGCGAAAAGACGTCTAAATAGATAAATTTTTTTTAAAAAATTTGGACGTCTAGTGGTTTCTGAAATGGATGTTTCCCTGGCCCGAGTTTTGGACGTTTTCAGGAAACGGACTTAGACATCCTATTGGAAATGGCTTTCCATGTCTTTAAAGGTAGTCCTGCTATTTCTACATTCACACTTGACCACGGAAATTAAACTGAGAGCTGCAGAAGATAGCCCCGACACCAGCCTACCCTAATTTCAAATAGATAATTATATCTACACCTATATGCCCAGCAGTTATGAATTACCACAAATTTTGTTCGCTTCTAAAGTACTAATGCATCGACATCCACTGCCAGCTACATAAATGTTTTGGGGTTTTTTTCTTACCTCCAGGGCTAGGAATTCAGAGTATTTAGGAAAGTTTCTTGTTATACATGATTTCCAAGCAATGGCATAACAGCTATTAGTTTCTTTTTTCTTTCATCTATCACATTGTCTTTCTTCTCTAATCAGCTTCTTTATTGCTAGTCATTTACCAGAGAAGGTCATGTCAAATATCTTATATCATAAGTCTCCAAAATGTCTAACATTTTTGTATCCTATATTCTCTTGACATTACATGAGTTCATGCAGTTCTGTTATGCACTCTGACATGCATGTCATGTCAGGTTTGCTCAACTATTTTATCACAAGTCAAAATAAGAAAAAAAAAGAGATGTATTTTTCTCAATTGTCTCTGTAGGGCCAACACCACTTTGTAAAAAATGAAGCTCTCTGCCATCAGTTGATACCTCATCACTAAGGACAAGCATACCAGAATCATAACTTGTGTTTTTTTTTCCTTCTCTGACTGCTTTTGATTGCTGAAAGAAGACCTCTTCATTTTCATGGGCTGGGTTAACCCTGTAGGGCTGAAAGAAGCAAGACAATTTGGCTTTGACTGGAAGAGAACAGAGAATGTATGACATGTAAGTTAGAGACAGATTATATATGTAACCCCAAGGTGTCTTTTTTTTTTCTCTTTAACAGAGTTTTTTCCCCACTTAATGAAGATGCTAACTGTGCAGTGACATTTTCTGTAAACAGAGAAATATAGAATATGATGGCAGATGGGGGACCATTGGGAAGAATAACCTGAATCACAGTTACCGGATGCTAGGGTCTACCTTGGGGATTAGCACCCAAGGAAAGGATCTGGGTATCATCATAGACAATATGATGAAACCTTCCGCCCAATGTGTGGCGGTGGCCAAAAAAGCAAACCGAATGCTGGAATTATTAAAAAAGGGATGGTTAACAAGACTAAGCATGTTATAATGCCCCTGTATCGCTCAGTCTTTCCCAGTATGGCAATTCTTATGTTCTTTGCTCTCCTCTTTCATGCTCAGGCTGTCACTGCTCTGGTCACTTATTTCCTACTTGCCATACAAGTACGAGCAGGTACAAATCTATGTGCATAGAATCCCTGTCCCAAATTTCAAAGCTTATTTTTCCTTTACAAAATTGATGTAATGTCTGCTGGAAAAAAGTGCCTGCAGTCTTTACAGCTATGGACACTGTTTGAAAGTTACTCATCCCCTCCATCTTAGTAAATCAGGCCCAAAAATGTATTCTAGGCCCAAATATAATGGCAAACAATGTAAACTATGATATGATTGAAGAAATCTGTGTTATGAACCCCAGAATAGCACTGCTATTAAAGACCTTAAAGTATTTAATGAATCTACAGATTGACATTTCAATTGTGTTAGCAGGACCTTTAGCAGAGATATTCATCATGAAATAAAAGATTGTATATACCGTACTAAACCAGATGAGTGACACTCAGCCAAAAAAGCCTGCCCAAATTACATGGCAACATGAGATCACTGCACATCATTTCCAAATTAACAATACTAGTAATTCAGAAACCTAAATGGCAAGAAGAACACAAATAGAGCAAATTTAAACCAATTATAAATACAATATGTAAATAGCAGATTCAATTATTCCATGCTGACTGAACATGAAAGTTCACAAGCACCAGATCCCACCATGGTTCCCTCCTGCTAGCACAAATGAAGCTGAAATCTGAAGGCTGTTGGAAGAATTAGCAATATACTGATTGCAAACTTGGCTCACAGTGAAATCCCTCTTGGTGGAAATAATGCAGATATGTCCAGCTGGTATTGCAAAGAAGCTGGTAGCGTGTTGCATGTTTCCCAGTGAAGACCTGTCTGGAAAGGCATGTGGGGGAGGGGAAGAGCCAGGGTAATATGACTTTTTTTGAGATAAACATGTAGCTCAAAAACCCTGTATGTGTCCGCTGTGACTATTTTTATTTTCTGAAGTTAGTAACTTTTTAAAGGAAGTTTTTCTGAGCTCTGCTTTTGTAGAAATGAAAGCCTAGTGGAAGCATAAGTAAACAGCGGAATATGACGCCCAGTACTGACTGCTGTGCTGTTTCTGATGTCAATCTTTTCTATCCGCCTGAAATTTAACAGCAGCAGTCAAGCACTTAGAGAAATCACTGGATGCTAGTTAAAATGGATATTCAGCGCCTATACCTGCATATCCAGTTTCAATGCCAACCTGCTTTCCATATAGGTGGTCAGTGGTGGTTTTTCTGTGTGGCCAAAGGTGGGGGGAGGGAGTACATAGGATCTTGGCATTACTGGCTGAGGGGCCCACAGCAGCCAGATACAGGGACACAGTAGAGGCAGGAGAGAACAGCAAAAACTTTAGTGCTGCAACTGCTGTGAAGACTGAATGAAAACAATGCTGGGTCATGGCCACAATCTCGATCACTTACCAGGAACATGGAATTTTAGGTCGTTGCAGCCATACTGAGGGGGGGGGGGGGTTGAGGCCACACTGAGCAGAAGAAAGTAGCTAGGGAAAACAGTGGCAGAATCAACTGAGTACCACAGCAGTGAATGGATTCTGATTTGTAGGACAGGGTTGATCCAGTCCTCGGTTCATCCCATTGCACGCAGAGACTTGTAATTCTGGTTTCCTCATTGCATTCTCTAAGAAAAGCAAGATTTCAGATTCTAGCACACAATAGGGTAAACCCAGGACTGGATCCAGCTGGCAGCCTTAGCATAGGAACAGCTGTGGACCAAGACAGTGAGTGAGGCAAGCTTCTAGGGGGGGGGGGGTATATCTTTTATTTTGGTATTATTCCTGATGGTAATGATGGATGGGGGAGGGAAATTTTATCTTTTGTATAGATACTAATTGATTATAAGTGCTTGGTTGATTACCATTATTTCTATATAAATTGTATTGCACTTTTTGTTGGCATTAAAAATTAAATAAAGTTCAAAAAAAAGGAAGAAAAATCCAATCAAATAAACAAAACAATTTACCTGTAGGACAGTTCCTTAGGAAAAGGAGAATTTGCACAGAGGAAGAAGAATTTTTAATGCAATCTAAGATTCTGGAGTCACGAATAGCACAGAGAGGTTACCCAAGGAAATCCATTCGGAAAGCATTCCTTAGGGAAAAATTTGCCAATCAGGACTTGTTTTGGAATCAGCAAGTTCGACAAAGTGATCAGACAGATAATAGATAGACAAATGACAACAGATTGGTTTGTGTTATTCATTTTTATGACAAATCCAATTGGCTTGTTGCTAGTATCAGGAAACACTGGCATATGCTATATTGATCCAACACTGGCAACAATATAACCACACAGTGAATGACATTCAGTGGAGAGTGATAACCCATATACAAGAAGGGTGGGAGGGAGGTCATTATGAACATAGACTTAATTTCAGTGAGCAGAGTTGGATATTCATTTTAACCCTTTCAGGACCAAGGGACATATTTGTCCCATAACTTTAAAATCCTATAAATTTTGATTGGGATAGTCTACAGTTCTAAATTTGATATGTACGGATTCCATATGATACTGCCTTTATGTAAACAAACTGGTTCCGACATTCATTCATTAGCGTCGTTGCCAGATTGACGAGAAGATTCACTTGCCACACTGTCCATAAGCCAGAAGTTTGATTTAAAAAAAAAAAAATAATGATATTTCACAAAAAAAATCAATTTTTTGGCATCTGCAAGCCCTTTTTACCATAAAAATGTCGTCAAAACCACAAAAATTGGCCTACGATCCTTATGGTCCTGAAAGGGTTAAATACATTTGGTTTAAACCAAGAGATAGAGTGGATGTCTTTAGTGTGATCCCTAATTCGCTGCCTTCAATAACTGACGTAAGCAATGAGGAGGTATAAATAAATTACTAAAAAATGCCATGGAAAACACTAGGATCGGGATGTTGCAGAACAAAATACAAGGGGTAATTATCCATTCTTGCAAAATTATAACATAGATGGTGTCTTGCCCTATATTAAGAATAGTACAGCATATATTATATGGATGTATAAGAGATATGTACACTTCATGTTGCAGCGGACTCTTCTTGAAACAGCCTTTCGGCGAAACATGTCGAATTGACAGGTCCCTTCCCAATATAAGCAACTTGAAAAGATAAGTGCAGACTACAATAAGATAAATTTTATTATATCAGTTATATTGTTGAATAATTTGAATGAGCACAGAGCACTTTATTTTTATTTTTTTAAATTTATTTATCAATTTTCAAATAAACAATCAAGTATACACTTGTACAGAAAGGAGAGGCATTAAAGAAAAAATACACGTTCCAAGCAAAACAATAATTATAATCATAGCAAAAATAATCATAATCTCCTCCTCAAGTCCTCAAATTAATGGATCTAAGATGTAAAACAGTGAGCCTAACAAGAAATCTTAGTAATATAAAAAAAAGAAAAGAAAACAGGGACACAGTTAGCCGAAGGAAGTGACCAAATCAAACAATGAACACTCATGTTATATTTATCCCAGCTTTCAGGTGTGCAGCTGACAGAAAGGTTGTCAGTTGTATAGGATCAAAGAAAACATATTTTTGCTTTTGATATGTTATCACACATTTAAATGGGTGTCTTAAGAAGAAGGAGGCTCCAAGAGCGATAACTCCCGGCTTCAAAATCAAAAATTCACTGCAACGTCTCTGGGTATCTCGAGCCAGATCCAGAAATATTTGTATTTTAAATCCCAAAAATTCTTTTAACTTATTTTTGAAGTAAAGTCTCAGCAACCAGTTTTTATCCGGTGCTAAGGCAACAGTAAGAAGTAAAGTTGCAGGTGTCGCAATTTCCTTGTCCGACTGTTCTAATATCAATGAAACATTTAAATTCTGTTGGACCTCTGTAGGTAATTGTGATTCTTGATGTTGTTGATGTTGTCCTTCAATTTTCTGTATAGGCAGGTAATAAACCTGAGTTAAAGGTGGAAGCAATTCTTCTGATATATCCAAAATTTCTATCATATATCTTTTTATCATCTCTCTCGGAGATATTGTTGCCACTCTGGGAAAATTGATCAGCCTGAGATTGTTATTACGAGAAAGATTATCTAAGGCTTCCAATTTTCTTCTCATATTTATATTGTCTTTCATTAATGTTTCATTAAGTTGTTTGGTGGCAGCATTTGAATCTTTAAGGTCCTGAATATCTGTTTGTAAACCTTTAATATTTGTTTCATGGGTATTTAACTTTAGTTCAATTTGGGAAATTTGGGGTTTAATAGATTTTGCCAAATCTCCCACCAGATCCCATATCGCCTCAAGAGTTATTTCTCTAGGTTTCTCTATTTCAACAAATTGTCCATTTTGAATAGGAAAATTAACTATAGCTGACCTTTCTTCCTGCATGCTGTTCTCCTGGAAGCTGCATTCTCTCTTGCTGTTCTGAGCCTCAGCCATTACCAGACTCACAACATAGGAGTCCAAATCCAGTCTCCCCTGTCCGATGACTGAAGCCTCACAGGGCAGGAGCTCACCGACCTCCGATGGCTCTACTGCCCGAGGGGAGCTGGTGTTCTGAGGAAGAGGGGGTGGAGTTCTGGCGTCGGGGCTTAACGAGATCTCTAAGCCCGGGGAGACCACATCCTGCTCACTACCGAGAGCTCCCAACGGGGAAACCGACGCTACCGCCGACACGTCCTGCATCTGGCGTATTAGATCTTCAATGTTGCCGAGTCTTGCGGGGTCAGGGCGCTGCGAGGCTACAGCGGCACTTCGGCCCCTTCTCTTCGGCATTGCAGGATGAGGGCAAACGCCGCACGAAAAGGAAAAACAACCAGGTATTCAATCTTGGATCTAAACGGGACGCTCAGCTAGCTGTCCCGTCAGCCATCTTGGATCGTTTTATTTGAGCACAGAGCACTTTAAAGAAATAATATTTTTTTACATACACATAAAATTGATAAGTGGGTCTTATGATGAGGCCAGTGCCAAAGAAAGTAGTTTAGCCATTGAAAACACATGGCTATTACTGGCACGTCTGAAGACCCTGAAGAACAAAAAGTAAAAATTATGAAAAAAAGAAAAAATTGGAGGATGCTGTTTTGATGCATTAATACAAATGAAACGTGTATGTATAAAAGGTAAATAAAAAGTAAAACAGCAGATTAACAATATTATTGTCAATGATCATTAATGATATCATAAGATACAGCAAAGAAAACAGTATGGATGCACACTAAACCCAATAAGCCATTTACCCCCTCTTCTACAAAGCCGCACTAGTGGCTGCCACGTGGCAACAGCCCCAAAGCCCTTTAAATCTCTATTGGCTTCAGGGCCGTTACTGCGCGGCTTTGTAGAAGAGGGGTTAGTCATTATCATTACACAGGTGCATAGCTGTAAGAATCCAGTGGCTCCCATATTTTAGCAAAAGCTTTTAAAGCAATATACCTTTCGGCAGTGACACCAAGTTATGTATTCCACCATTGAAACATCCTTCCAATGTTGTAAAATATTTTTTAATGGCCAGGTTGAGCAAGATTCTCAATAATTTCGAATAATTACACTGCACAACAAAGTTTTTGCTTCCTGAACACTGCTGGGTGTTTCTTATAGAATTTTGGGTGCTGATCATGAATATTACATCAAAAATTACCCATCACGTACCATTTCAGAGAAATCTTCAATTTTGTCGTGATTTTTTCTTATATTTGGATGCAAACAATTTTTTCTCCCATAAGTGTCTTATCAACAACGGTTTGTGCCGCCTGGGTATGTCCATGCATAAAATCTAGCCAGGTTGGAAGCTGTTTTATGGAAGATGACATCCTGGGCATGTCTGGGCAGGTCTGAACGAGCTTGCGCTGTCTCACCATGCTATAATGGTGGCTTCCATACACCGATCCTGCTCATTTGGTTAATATAGATAGTCCGTGTGTGTATATAGTATCAGTATAGTAAAGTATAGTAGTATAGTAGCTGTAGCAATATAACAGTAAGTAAGCTTGATGCTATAGACGTTTTGGTGTCGGGCAATATGTCTCGTCGGTGTCGTAACAGCCGCGACACATTCTGCTATATCTGTGGGGAATATACACTTACGCCTCAGAGACGTTCGATGACTGCCCTTGTAAAGAAAGCCTATCATCTGTATTTTGGCTGCAAAATAGGTGATCAAGACAAGCAATGGGCGCCTCACATTTGCTGTGCGACATGTGCTGTTAGTCTGAGAGCCTGGCTCAGAGGTACTCGAAAGACGATGCCATTTGCTGTTCCGATGATATGGCGAGAACAGAAAGACCATGTGACGGACTGTTATTTCTGTTTGACTAATGTGTCTGGTTTCTCTGCCAAAAACAAGAAGTCAATTGAATATCCTAATCTGCCTTCAGCAATGAGACCCATGCCACATGATGACAGTCTTCCAGTTCCGAAACCACCAGAGGATTGGACCTTAGACGAACCAGATGAAGAAACTGCAGTGCAGGGTTCTAACAGTGACATCCTCATCAGGCGATCCACATCTGATAACACAGTCCGAATTGAACGATTTGGTCAGAGATTTGGGTCTGTCAAAAGCAAAAGCTGAGCTGCTAGGTTCGAGACTGCAGGAATGGTGTTTGCTATCACCAGGTACGAAAATTTCTGTGTTTCGAGACCGGCATCATGATATAACCAAATTTTTTGCACAAGTCGACAGTCTCTGTTTCTGTTGTGACATTGAAGGATTGTTCTCGGTCTTTGGTTGTGATCACAACCCGGAAGAGTGGCGTCTTTTCATTGATTCGTCAATGTTAAGCCTGAAAGCTGTTCTGTTGCACAATGGCAACGTTTATCCTTCAGTACCTGTTGGCTATGCAGCACATATGAAAGAAACATATGAGAATATGGAAATGTTACTAAAGTATGTCCAGTATACCAGGTATAACTGGAATATCTGTGGAGACCTCAAAGTCGTTGCTCTGTTACTAGGACTGCAGCTTGGCTATACAAAGTACTGCTGTTTCATCTGCGAATGGGACAGCCGAGACAGAGAGTCGCACTATTCTAGAAAGAACTGGCCACTCCGTAAAAAGTTAGTTCCAGGACAGAAAAATGTAGCACATGAATCGCTTGTTGACCCGACAAAGATATTTTTGCCTCCTCTTCACATTAAACTGGGACTCATGAAGAATTTTGTGAAAGCAATGAACAAGGAAGGGGAAGGTTTTCGTTATTTAAGACAGATGTTCCCAAGAATAACTGATGCCAAGATCAAAGAGGGTATTTTTGTTGGCCCCCAGATCAGACATGTTATGAGTGACAAGCGATTTGAAGATCTGTTAGTTGGGCCGGAAAAAATTGGCTGGAAAGCCTTGAAAGACGTTGTTGACAATTTTCTGGGCAATTACAGAGCCCCAAACTACATTCAGCTGGTAGACAAACTTCTCAAAGCATACAAGAGAATGAAGTGCAATATGTCACTCAAGATTCATTTCCTCCATTCACACTTGGACTTCTTCCCCGCAAATCTCGGTGCTGTGAGTGACGAGCACGGTGAAAGGTTTCATCAAGACATAGCTACGATGGAGAAACGATACCAGGGCAATTGGAATCCGTCAATGCTTGCCGACTATTGTTGGATGCTACAACGTGATGCACCAGACACTGAATATAAAAGAAACTCGGGAGCAAAACACTTTTAATTCTGTTTCATTTAGTCGCTTGTGCGAAACGTAAACTTGACTATATATTTTATTGTCAGTAAACATAAAAATGTCTATTTCTCATAGTTCTTACGTGATGCAGTAAAACCAAAACCATATTTGAGCATACCAAGTTGGTACCTGTCATAATCACCAAAAACTTTTCAGGAATCAAGACTTAACCAAAAAATTGTTGTGCAGTGTTATCTGATATTGGCTGCTGAAGGCCAAAATGACCCAGCACTATGATTTTTAAAGTAAGTGGTTCCTTGATGTTCGGCAGCAAATAGTATCCCCTACACGTAACCAATACTCACGTATATGAGCACGTATAACGAGTGAATTAGAGTACCCACATCCTTGCAACATGACCAACACTTATTTGAATTATCACTCTTAATTTTAGATAATTTATAAGGTGTCCAAATGGCTTTATGAAATACAAAAAATATAGATTGTTTAATTGCAGCTGATCTTAATGAATTGTGAATAGAAGATCAAACATGCTCCCAACATTGTTCAGGAACATCCATCTGAATATGAAATTGCCATGTAGACTCAGTACCCTTAGGATGAGAGAATGTATTGATCTGCAAAAGTTTATACCATTTAGAAACAACACCTTTTTTTAGATGTTATCACTGACATGCAGGACAGAAGACTCGAAGTAGGAGAACAGAGATGTATACATTTAAAAAAAACAACATTAAAGCAATGTTGAAGTTCCAACCACTTATAAAATTGATTAGGAGGTAAGTTATATTTAGGGCTCCTTTTACTAAGCTGCGATAGCAGTTTTAGTGCGCGCTTAGCATGCACTGAATTGCTGCGTGCGCTAGACCTTAATGCCAGCATTGAGCTGGCGTTAGTTCTAGCCACCCACGTAGCTTGGGTTTAACGCGCGCTAAAATCCTGCATGTGCTAAAAACGCTATCGCAGCTTAGTAAAAGGAGCCCTTAGTCTGCAGTTCCTGAAAGGTTAATCATTTATCATCTTGTTATATGTTCTTATACCTGTGTGTTGTACTGTTAATGTTTGAAAATTAATAAAGATTAAAAAAAAAAAAAAGTGACCAAATACCAGCTCGTTGCCATAATAGCCAATATCCAATTTTCCCTTGTATTCTTGTGTGTCTGTTGTTCCATATGGGTACATGTACAGTAGTCTCCCATGGTATGGTAAAACAGTTCTTTATTATTTTCACTGCTTGTGACGTACTATTAAGAAGTATAACAATGTTTCTAATGGTTAGTAATATACTTTTTGAGGAGTATTTATTTTTGAATATGGGAATTTCTCTTTTAGCCAAACAACCTTACACCCTTCCCTTTAAATGACCTAAATTGAAATACTCCAGTTTCATGTCTGACATATATCTTGCTCTGATTCTTTAATCCAGTAAAAATAGATTCACCCACAATTAAAAATAAGTTTCCCAAGTTAGGTCATCAAAGAGTTATTTGAAACAATTATAGTGAGTCAATTTGACTTAAGCCATGATTATTATAAACACTCAAAAACATATTATTTACCAGATGGCAATCTTAGTCCTGCAAACATTTAATGTGTGTTTCATTATCACAAAGAGGAATGAACTTGCCACTGGGATAACCCTCAGAAATTAGGCAAACATTTCCCTGTATAATGAAGTACTATAATAGAGAAAATCCCACTTAATTCGAGAAGTGCATTTCCTTGATAATTTTTAGTTTTTTTTACTATACGGGAAAAGGCCTCAGAGATGGAGCCTACGCACCGTCATCGACTGGATTGATCAGCGTAGTTGCCACGCTCCTTGCTCCAATCATCGGCCACCAAAAACCCGTTCACATTAAATAAGTGTTTAATATTTAAATGTTATTTTACCATAAAATCTTAACTCTAAAAGTGTATATATTTTTTTAATTTTTTTCTTCTTATTGTCACCTATGTTCATTAGATAGCTTCATACTACCACACTTATGCACTTAATCACTTATTTCTGAAAAAAGTGATTTAACCACCATTTGAATTTCACACTATGAAAAGAGTTGACAGGACAACACAGTGTAGAATTTTGAAATGCCTAGAACTCGGCCCTGAAGCAGCGGTTGCAGATATTCCTGCGAAACGTTGGCCGCATTGACCTCTTTGAAGTGGCATTTCCTGAGATCAAACACTGTGCTAAGCTAAGTGTGAAATTCTAATGGTGGTTAAATCACTTTTTTCAGAAATGAGAGTTGTGCATGCATAAGTGTGGTAGTATGAAGCTATCTAATGAACATAGAAGGTGACAATAAGAAGAAAAAATTTTTAAAAATATATACACTTTTAGAAGTTAAGATTTTATGGTAAAATAACGTTTAAATATTAAACACTTATTTAATGTGAACGGGTTTTTGGTGGCCGATGATTGGAGCAAGGAGTGTGGCAACTATGCTGCCTACGGGGGGGGGGTGCCTGTGCTGCCTATGGGGGGGTTATGTCTGTGCTGCCTATGGGTGGGTGCCTCTGCTGCCTATGGGGTGGGAGCCTCTGCTGCCTATGGGGGGGTGACTGTGCTGTCTACATGGGGGGTGCCAGTGCTCCCTAAGGGGGGGATGCCTACACTGCCTATGGATTTTTTGCTCTATAAGACCCTGCCCCGGCCTACCACTAGATCACCAGAGGGGGTACAAGGCAGGGCGGTGGGAATTTTTTTTTCCTGGGTTTTCCTCCTCTACAGGTGGGTGCATCTTATGGACCGGTGCGTCTTATAGAGTGAAAAATACGGTAAACTTCACTTTCTGCATGTTGCACTGCTTTCAACTGTGTATAGCTGAAATTATCAGAAGCAATTAAGGAGAGATTTATAAACTATAACGAGTTTTACCTCATGCAAAGTTGCCATTCTTTAAATAAGACATTAAATATTTTTTTCTGCAGCCCTCCATGTACCTACAAATCTAAAATGTGGCCCTGCAAAAGGTTTGAATTTGAGACCACAGATATAGACCATCAACCATTTTAGTAGCTTTCCTCTGGACCGACTCTCAATCCTGTTTATATGTTTTTGAAAATGCAGTCTCCAGAACTGTATATAATATTCTAAATGAGGTCTCACTAGAGTCTTATACAAGGGCATCAATACCTCCTTTTTCCTACTGGCCATACCTCTCCCTATGCATCCTAGCATTCTTCTAGCTTTCATTGTCACCTTTTCAATCTGTTTGGATACTTTAAGATCATCACATACTATCACTATCATACCTAAGTCCTACTTCTCTTTCATGCACAAAGTTCTTCACCCCTAAATGTACCATTCCCGGGTATATGGTCCATTGATCAGTTATTAATAGATCTTCAATGTGTGGATTTTGCAACACTAGTCAAGTCCTATGAACTGGAACAAGTTCACCAATATAAATGGCTTCAATTAAAACACTGCCTATCATCTTATCTCAAAAAGACTAAGCTAGCAACTGATTCCCCTACTTTAATGCAATGGGCTGCACTTATTAATTCTGCAACAGGACAAGCGTCAGCTTGGTACAAATTATTGCACAAAAATACATATACTCCGCCTACAGTGCTGTATGACATCTGGGCTCATGATGTTTCAGTTTCAGCAGAACAATATGATTGGAATGAAATTTGGCTCACATCATTTAAGGCTCTAAAGTCATCCGCCATTTGGCATACTGTACTATTCTTATATCATAGAGCCTATTGGTCACCTCTCAAACTTTCTAAGATTGATTCTACTGTTTCTAATAAATGCTGGTCCTGTATGTCTGATGTAGGTACTTTAGACCACATGATTTATAATTGTACTCAACTGGTACCGTTCTGGACAGACGTGTGGTCCACCATTAGTCAGATCTTGCATCTTAGTGAGGATATATCACTTGCTATTGTCATTTATGGTGCTAGTGCCTTGAAGAAATGTCAACTAGATAAATATGAAGCCAGATTGCTTAAATGTTTAATTCTCATAGCATTTAAAACCATTTTATCCAATTGGAAGGACTTCTCATTGTTGCATCACAATTCTTGGTGGAATACTGTATGTCTCTTTTCCAAATATGAGTCGTTAGTTGCTGATAAGACTAACTCTAGTCACACCTACAACAAAGTGTGGTGCCCTGTCTTGACTTATTGTAAATCGTCATAGTTTGCTATATAGGTGTCGGAGGGGATACTGAGCAATTATCTCATTTCAATTGTTACGTCTCAGGTCCTTATTTATCGTTATTATCCTTTTCATGCACGACTTATAGCTCAATATATGTTTTGCTGCAATGCATATTTGTAGTTATCTGTTTTGTGTTTTGTACTGTTTACAAAATTCAATAAAACTGATTGAACTTAAAAAAAAAAAAATGTACCATTCCCTCAGGTTTCTGAAGCCCAAATGCATGACTTTGCATTTATTAGCATTAAATCTTAGCTTCCAAATTTCAGACCATTCTTCAAGCTTCGCTAGATCTTTCCTCATGTTTTCCATACCATTAGGTGTGTCTGTTCTATTGCAGATTTTGGTATCATCAGCAAAGAGACAAATCTTACCAGTCAGGCCTTCAGCATACAAAAATGTAAAAAAGAAAAGGTCCAAGAACCGAACCTTGAGACATACCACTGGTAATATCCCTTTTCTCTGAGCAATCTCCATTGACCACTACCCTCCTAACATCTGATGCTCTGCCATCATGAATTTCTGGCTACAAGCATCCCTCAAGCCTCCCCTCCAGCATTAACATTTCTTCCCCAGAGGCCCCATCTCTGTGGCATCCACATTTTCCCCCAGAGGCCCTTTTTTAGCATTAACAGTTCTCTCCAAGGCCTTCCCCGGCAAAGCCCTCAGTGTTCCCTGTCCCAACCAATCATATCCCTGGCTTACTGGGAGTCCCTTGTGTCAGTCTTTGGAGACTGAGAAGTGTCGATGTCATGGGGGCGGGGGGCGGTCAAGGGGGAGTGCTGATATGATGATGGGATAAAGGGGGAATATTGATGTCATGCAGAAGCTTTGGGGAAACAGTTGATGCTGCAGGGGAGGAGAAGATTCAGAGTGAAATGTAAATGTCACAAGAAGGAGTTTCAATGATGTGTGTTGCTCAGGTGAATATAGTTAGGGGAGCCTGTGTTTCTGGTAGGGTGGGGTAGTTTTTTTCTGGGAGAGTGGTTGGGTGGCAGTTCTGGCCTCAGCCTTTTAATCTGACCTTACAGCAAGCAATTGTGAGTGACTCAGGACAAGTGTAGATGTCTACGTTTTGTCACAAGCCCAGCACTACAGTTAGCCTTGTTCCTGCTAGAAAGTATAGGAACTTAGCCCTGAAGCTGAAGAGAGCTGATCAGTGCAGCAGCTCTCCAACTAGCATGGAGCAGGACTCAGATTCTGGGGAGGCTTCCCATGAACAGGAGCCCTGGGAGGAGTTGGGACATTATGAGGACAAAAACTCATTTAAACCAGTCACTGGTAGGACCCAGCTTAAGAAACAGGCTCTAGCCCCTTTAGGCACACAGCTGCTGAGACTAATTGCAGAGCAGGAGAAAGCCCAGGGAAAGCTGAAGTCTGCCCATCCCCCACCCAGGTTTGGGCGTGGCTCCCACAGAGAATGGCAGTTGCAGCAGTGCAAGCCAGGGAGACAGGGCTGAGCAAGCAGAGGAAACAGACCCATGGCTAGGTGCTCCAGAGGGCAGGCAGGAGAATGAAGTTGAGATGCAAGATTGGGAGGAATCTTTGCCTGTAAACTAGCCAGACTGCCTGAGGCCGGAAGAAGCTATGGACATTGCATTGGAACCAGTTTTTCCTTTTATTTCTTTTGTTTGGAAAAGCTTTCAACTGCGTTTTGGAAGAAGGAACTGTGTGTTTGCTGGCTGTCTGGGGAATGTAAAAGACAATTGAAGGGAAAGGCTGCCCTGCCTGAAAAGGACTTTGGACTGTGTTTTTTCCCTTTTTTTGAAATTTCAAGCCACTGATTGCTACTGTGGGGGCAGAATCCACACATGATCCATAGGGTTGGGATTGCGGGGCCTACAAGGCTGTTTTGATAGTGGATTCAACAATTCCCCACCCCCACCAACTGACTAGGGTTGGTAGGGGAAGCCTGACTATATTTAGGCAGGCATAGTGAGCTTTGTAGGGACATGTTTATGATTACATGGACTATGGAATTCTTACCAATTTTGAGTTTTTGTTTTACTTGAAAGAAACCAGTAAGGGAATTCCTGGACTTACCCTGAGGCAAGGGTGTGGCCAGCCATGTGCTGACCCGGCAGCCAGAAGGACTGCAGGGCTACTAGCCGGAACAGGTGAACTGTTTGGGGTTTTCTTTTCCACCTGCAATCAGAGACTGTAAAACCCTGATTTACAGGGAATCGAAGTAGCCCGGCCACTGGACTAATTCTAACTCTTGTTATATGTTTTGGACATTGGCTGAGTACACAAATAAAGCCTATTTTATTTTCACAGGGGCTGGACAGTTTGGGGAACTTTTGCCATTCTGATTATTATTTTCCCAGAACATTATTTTCCCAGCAGGGCTTTCACCTTTGGAGGGCATGCCAGAATCAGTGATTGCGCTCAGCCTGGTACCCGCCTCAGGACCCGGTACCGGCTGCGCAACAGTCTTTCCCCATCAACATGCATTTCCCTTGTAGAATGGGGATTATGTGTTGCTATTTTGTCAGCCTGCCCTCACCACTCCCTCTCCATGCCTTCACCTACACCTTACCATTGAGATCTGGTGTGAATCCCCACTTGTAAATGGCAGTTTTCTAAAATGGCTTTTATTCATGTCTTACCATCTATACCTGTGAAAACTGCTATTTACATGTAATAGTGCTTCTAAAATGACTGAGTAAATGACTGAGTTATGAAGAATATTATTGTTTGTTATAGTTTATGAAATGATTTGTTTGTATGCCTTTTTGCAGTTTGTGACATTGTTTTAATTATGTATGTTGGATTGAAACTTGCTCAGAATAGTTGGATGGTTATGAATAATACATTTTTAAATACACAAATAAAATAAGAGTCTTAGTCTAAGCAATTTCATCACAGGCTGTTGCCATGAATAACACATACCCCCTCCCCTTTTACTAAACCGTGATAGAAGTTATTAGCGCAGGGAGCTGCGCTGAATGCTCCGCGTGGCTTCCGGTGCTCATAGGAACTCTATGAGCTTCGGGAGCAGCACGGAACATTCAGCGCGGCTCCCTGCGCTAATAACCACTATTGGGCTTTAGTAAAAAAAAAAAAAAAAGGGGGGGGGATAGTTTTGTATGTATAAGTGGCTTTTAAAATTATCCCTAAAATGATTAGGAATATGTTAAGTATTTCAAGTCACACTCCAATTGGGTAGATTTTGTCCGCCAAATGAATGAATTTGACAACGATCAAAAGGGAAAACCTTTAGGACTTTCACAGATCAATGAACATATCTGAAAAAATATATATCCCCCTCCCCCCCACCACCTTATATTTTAAACAAAACTAAGGAAACCTACAGTTCTGCACAAATCAGACAGATTTTGATGGAGTCCAGCAGCAGCAGATTTATTTCACTGCTTTTGATTTTGAAGGCAAAATGGTCTGTCTATTACAGTTCAGTGAACTCATGGATTTTGCATAGGTAGGTACATGAAATTGACTCGTGAACCTCTTTCAACAGAAATAATACAGATAAAGTACCAAACAGTTGAATAGTGAGTGAACCGTAAAAGTAGGGTATTTTGTATCTGCCTTCACAGACAGCTACAAGGCATCAAGAAACCTTTTAGGAGGTCAATGTCGATACAGCCACTGACTGTGTTAAAATATGGCTTTTTTTGTTTTAAATCACAGTTTATCAAAGTATTGATTGATTAATGTTCTCGAAATGTTCCCGAGACAGTAATGAGCTACCACTGTGTCGTTTCACAACATTCTGAAAGCACATAATGCTCAGACAAACATTGCAGTTTCTGGTTACAGTGGGTTTCACAGTTTTTGCCTACAGGAGAAAAACAGATCATATTCTCTGCTTTCTTCTGCACATGTATCTCATACACTTTATGAGGTGTAACTCTGAAGGCAATTTTCTAAAAGGACACCAACATTTAGGTGCTATATTTCCATGGGTAGTGAGTTTGAACCTGCATCAACATGCAAAAATGTAAGCGCATACGAGTATACTCAAATTTATGACAGCTCTACGGCTCATGTCAATGCTAGCATATAAATGCAACATTTATGCATGTAACTTACAGTATTCTAATAAGTTGCTTGTGTAAATGCTGGCACAACCTATGACCTGCCCATGGCCCACCCCTCTTATGCAATATGCCATTATAGCACATATACCCTCCCTTTTACAAAACCGTAGCACGGTTTTAGCACTAGCCATGGCATTAATAGCTCCGGCACTCATAGAATTCCTATTAGCGTGTGAGTTACCGCTGCAGCCGGTGCTAAAAAAATATGATACGATTTTGTAAAAGAGGGGGGAGAGTAAATAAAATAGTGTTTAGGTGCATTACTGTCATTTATAACATAACATCACATAAAAATTTATTTCTGTACCACAATACCATTAAGATGATGTCACACATGCGTGTGACATCTTTGCGTCAATGACCGCTCACTTACGGGTGCCTTCTAGCCGGGGCATTGAGATTAGTGTGCCGCTGGCCGGAATGTTTATGAGACACTGTTCTAGAGAAACGAGGACCCAACACAGCCCATGTTTCAATTAAAACATCTTCCTCAGGGGTCCAAGGTATTCCTTTTGGAGAGAATAAGGTGGAGTGCAACAATTCGTACAAGAATCTGGTGCCTGTTGTAGTGAACATGAGAATTATCACCAGGGTAAAAATTGTGGAGAATGCATCTCAGAACAATGCTTGTTTCTTTTTTAATTTTTTGGTTATTTTACCCCCAAGTACACACACCTTTTACTAAGCTGCGGTAGAGGTTTCTACTGTGGCCCGCAGCACTATATGCTCCAGTGCTGCTCCAACACTCATAGAATTAGTAAAAGGAGTGTATATGAGGTGTAAGAGTTACTGTCATAGAAATTTGGGAGGTTAGTGTGCAGGATACGGTTCATAAAGCTATATGTGGGAATAAGTCGAAGGAACTCATCTCGGACATAATGGTCAACAGTTCATTCCAAACTTCCAGAGCAGCGCAATGGCACAAGTGAACGTGTCCAACACCTCTACAAGTTCACAGAAAAAATTATTCAAGGCCACCTTTGCATTTCAAGGTCCCAAAACTTGGAATCATCTTCCACTATGTCTACGAGAAGTTTCTTCCTACTATCACGATATGAAATTGCGGAAAACATACCTCTTCTCTCTGCAATCTAGGGACCAATGATCATCTGTACTCTAGGCGCTCCACTGTAAGTCAAAACAGCAAAAAAAATGGGAGACAAAAAATTCAATAGGATTTCCAATCTTAATAAAATCCAAAACAAAAATCCAATAATTTATAACTCATAAAACATATATACACATTAAAGTGAATAATAGTGCTCAATCATGTAAAGTATAAACATCTTCTTACACTGGTAAAAATTTAAGTCATGGTGTTACATTTCACATCATAGCACCACCTACCTGCCACCAGAAGATATCTATGTACATAAAATAGATCAAAAATAGCACTTATCTTCTTGAAGTCTTCACCATGCAGTCTCTCAGTGAGTGATTGAGTCGGTGCAGATCCCTGACAGTTGTGACAGGATAAGCAGCCTCCTGTCACTGCTGTCAGAGTTTCTGCCAGGGTTGTTTTTTTTTTTTAAATGGCACAGATATTTTGTATGTATTGCATTGTATGTATCTGCTCAGTTAAAAAAAAAAAATGAAAAAATGCCCCCGCCCCTTCCACAAAGCGCCCTCTCCCCAACAAAGCACTCCCTCCCTCCCTGAGCAAAAAATAAATGGCAGGATGGATGCCCACTCCCTCCTGCCACCAGATGCTCTCCCCAATGCACACACGCGCACATGCTTAACTGATATGGCAGGAGGGATGCCCACTCCCTCATGCCATTGGACTGGGGACCCCCCATACCTTTAAGTCAGGAGCAGGAGGGGTGCTCAGTCCCTCCTGCTCCTCCTCCAGCCGCTTTGCAATGCGGTACTTAGGCCCCTCCCCGGCGCATCATGTGATGCATGGGGAGGGGCCTAAGATCCTGATTGGCTCAGGCACTTCAGTCTCCTCCCTTGAGAGGGGCCTGAGGCATCTAAGCCAATCAGGGACTTCCTTAGTGAGGAGCCAGAGCAGGAGGTGTTTTCAGTACCTTCTACTCCCAATGTAAGAGGTATGGGGGCAAGTACCGGGACAGGGGAAGTGGGCCAACAGTGCCTTTTTCTTTGGGGGAGGAGGTATTTGCTGGCAAGAAAGAGTAGGCATCCCTCCTGCCATTTTTTTTCAGGGGAGGTATTTGCAGGTAGGAGGGAGTGGGCATTCCTCTTGCCATCTTTCTGGGGTTCGGGAGGGTCACGGCAATTGTTGGGGGGGGTCACAGGGTTGTCAGAGGTTCGTTGAGGAGGGCCTGCAGCTGCGGTGGGTGATTTTTTTAATGGGACAGATATTTTTTGTGTGTAATACACGCAAAATATCTGTGGCATTAAAAAAAACAACCCTGGCAACACAGTTACCAACAGGTCTACAGCAGTAGGGTTTTAGGATCGTAAAATAGCCAAGCAAATGTTAGTGAATCAATCGTTTGGCTATTTTGCATGGGGTTTTACAAATCTGCATGGCTGGATCGGAAAATGGGCGATCGAGGGGAAAAACACGCGGTGGGCCGTTTTGTGAATTGGGTTGGTTAGCAGCGATCGTCGCTAAACCTCTGAAAACAGGTTTAGCGACGATCGCTGACTTTAGTGAATCGGGGCCTTAGTAAAGATGTTACTTATGCACACCCTGCCTGTAAGACAGAGTTTGAAGTAGTGTGTTTTGGAAGTAGTCTGGACAGATCTTAGAAGAATAAATGCATTCTATTTTGGGAAAAGAAACATACATGGACTTCAAACAAAATGTAAATATTGGCATAACTGTCAGCCAACTGCTCCTATGGATTTGAGGTTTGGAAGAGTGATTGAAGGAGAAGCTGTGCTTATAGAAACATAGAAACATGATGGCAGATAAAGGCCAAATAGCTCATCCAGTCTGCCCATCTGCAGTAACCATTATCTCTTCCTCTCTCTAAGAGATCCCACCTGCCTATCCCATGCTTTCTTGATTTCAGACACAGTCTCTGTTCCCACCACCTCCTCTGGGAAATTGTTCCACACATCTACCATCCTTTCTGTAAAAAAAAGTATTTCCTTAGAATACTCCCGAGCCTATCACCTCTCAGCAACCCTCTCAGACATCTCAAACTCTCAGTCTCTCAGACACCCTTATCTTTCAAGCACTAGATACCCCAATCTTCCAACTCTCAGACACCCTAATCTTTCAAAATCTCACACCTGCTCACAGACAGATTTTTCTAATTTTCCTAATTCTCTACCTTACTGACAGGCAGACCTCAATTACAACTCAGCAATGGCAGGGAGGACAAGAAGCGCAAAGTCTACAATCAAGACCAGTATTCCAGTCGCTATGGCGATCCAGGAAGCGACCACGGACTGCGTGCAGAAGGAGGAGGACCCAGGACGGTGGACAGAGGTCTCTACAGTCTCTACACAGACAGAGGAGGCCGTGCAGCTGGATGGAGATCTCATGCAGGAACTAAGGACCCTCAGGGAGGAGGTGATACGCCTGAGAAGTATCCGAGAGGAAGAGGCCTACATCGACGGAGTCGTCCAGGAGCTGTCCCAAATCACTGAGCAGGCCCATGACAAGTCCATCCTCGAGACGCCCAAATCATCAGCTTTGAAACCAACAATTGGGATACAGGAAATGGCTAGCGGCACTGACTCCTGGCGGCTGGTGACCTCCTCTACGGGCAAACATAGGAGACCCCCCCCTTTTTTCAATCTCTTCATCTCCTTCTTCTTACAAACAGGGCAGCTATACATCAACCCCTCAACTCACCCTGCGGAACAGATTCCAGATTCTTCAGGAAGGAACTGCCGATGAGGAATAGGAGCAGGAACAAGAGCAGGCCCAACACACAGCTCCATCTCCAGGGACAACTGACTGGCTCCCCCCAAAGAAGCGCAGCGTAATAGTCATTGGGGATTCCATGCTGAGGGGCACCGAGGGTCCAATTTGCAGACCGGATATGCAATCTAGGGAGGTCTGCTGTCTGCCTGGAGCCAGGATACGAGATGTCACCGCCAGTCTGGATAGACTACTCACGCCCCGAGACCACTTTCCTATGCTTCTTGTCCACATAGGAACCAACGATACTGCCAGGAAAACATCGGAGACCATAACCAGAGACTTTGGAGCACTGGGTGAGAGGCTGAAGCGGACAGGAGTGCAGGTGGTTTTCTCATCGATCCTCCCAGTTCGAGGCAAGGGAAGAGCCAGAGATGAACGTATCCTGAAGACGAACGAGTGGCTACAGGGATGGTGCCGGGATATGAACTTCGGATTCCTAAACCATGGGGAAGCGCTACAAGGACTTCAGGGACCAGATGGACTCCATCTGACCAGTAGGGGTAAGAACGTCTTCGGACACTGACTAGCCTGCCTGCTTCACAGGGCTTTAAACTAGGTAAGTCGGGGGAGGGTACCCATTCACATATTAGTGCAGAAAGGAATTATCCTGATGAGGTGAGTCGAAACTCCGCTTCCATGTCCAAGGTAAGTACCCACAATGCAAACAGTTCTTTAGGAGTCACACTGACTCGGGTAGGATACGCCTCACAGGGACTTAGCAAACACAAGATATGGAGGGCCATGTATGTCAATGCACACAGTTTAGGTAACAAAATTCTAGAATTAGAGGCTGAAATAAGGAATGCCAACTTAGATGTGGAGGCAATATCTGAAACTTGGTTCACGGACTCACATGGGTGGGATATGGCTATACCGGGCTACAATCTACTTCGTCAGGACAGAGAGGGCAGGTTAGGAGGGGGGTAGCTCTATACATTAAAGAGGACATCAAAACCACCAGGATCACAGATGTCAAGTACACCGGGGAGTCCCTCTGGGTAAACCTGGCACGAGGCAGAGAAAAATGCCTGTATCTAGGTGTGGTATACAGACCCCAAGACAATTGGAAAACATGGACGCAGAATTAATTGAAGACATAGAGAATATCACTCTACGAGGAGAAGCTGTACTGCTAGGGGACTTCAATATGCCTGATGCAGACTGGAACTCATTTTCAGCGACAACCAGCTTTAGCAGGAGGCTCTTAACCTCCATAAAGGGAGCACGTCTCAAACAAATGATAACGGAGCCCACTAGGGCCCAGGTGATCCTCGACCTGGTACTCACCAACGGGGAAAGCATCTCAGAGGTCTCAGTAGGAGATACGCTAGCCTCCAGCGTAAGTATGGTTCAACCTTAGGAAATGTTTCCCTAGATCAAACACGAAAACAAAGGTACTCAATTTCCGGGGCACAGACTTCACACGCATGGGAGATTTCATCCATCGGACGCTGCAGGACCAAGTGCAGACCGATGATGTAGAAGCTAAGTGGTTAACACTGAAATCAACCATACATGAAGCAACTAGCCGCTTCATAAAATCAGTAAATAAACGACAAAGAAACAATAAACCCCAATGGTTAACCCGGAGATCTCGCACCTCATTAAGGAGAAGAAAAAAGCGTTTCTCTCCTACAAGCGCACGGAGAAACAAGAGGCAAAGGTAGAATATAGGACCGGGTCTACAGCGGTCAAAATGGCAGTTAGGGAGGCAAAACTTCGAGTGGAAGAAATTCTGGCAAAAAACATTAAAAAGGGGGACAAATCCTTCTTCAGGTATATTAGTGACAGAAAAAGGAACACAGGCGGGATAGTACGCCTTAGAAGACCGGACGGAAGTTACGTGGAAGCAGATTCTGATAAAGCCGAACTACTGAATGAATACTTCTGCTCAGTCTTCACTTGTGAGGCACCGGGACACGGTCCGCAGTTGAAGGCAACACAAAGCACAGAAGACCCGTTTCAGAATTTTGAGTTCACACCAGGTGAAGTTTACAGTGAACTGGCAAGACTCAAGGTGAACAAAGCCATGGGACCAGACAATTTGCACCCAAGAGTGCTCAGAGAATTGAGCGATGTCCTGGCGAAACCGTTAGCTGAGCTATTCAATCTCTCCCTAAGTAAGGGGAAAGTTCCCCTGGACTGGAAATTAGCTAATGTCATTCCTCTGCATAAAAAGGGTTGCAGGGCAGAGGCTGCGAATTATAGACCGGTGAGTCTCACATCAATAGTGTGCAAACTCATGGAAACACTAATTAAAAGCAAATTGGACACGATCTTGAATGAAGGGAATCTTCGGGATCCCAGTCAGCATGGATTCACCAAGGGTAGGTCCTGCCAATCCAATCTCATCAGCTTCTTTGACAGGGTAACAAGAAAGTTGGACTTGGGAGAGTCTTTGGACGTCGTGTACCTGGACTTCAGTAAAGCTTTTGACAGTGTCCCACACCGCAGGCTGCTAAGCAAGATGGAATCGATGGGGTTAGGAGAGACACTAACTGTATGGGTCAATGATTGGCTGAGTGGCAGACTTCAGAGGGTGGTGGTTAATGGTACCCTCTCTAAAACATCGGAGGTGACCAGTGGAGTGCCGCAGGGCTCGGTCCTGGGTCCACTCCTTTTCAACATATTCATAGGGGATCTGACTCAAGGGCTTCAAGGTAAAATAACACTATTCGCCGATGACGCCAAACTATGTAATATAGTAAGTGAATGCAGTTTACAGAATTATATGGCGCAGGACCTGCTTACATTGGAAAGTTGGTCCTCAACCTGGCAGCTAGGCTTCAATGCTAAGAAATGTAAGGTCATGAACCTCGGAAGTGGACGTACTTCTTGAATGGAGAAACTTTAACTAGGACTTCAGCAGAACGAGATTTAGGAGTAATCATCAGTGCAGACATGAAAACTGCCAATCAAGTGGAGAAGGCTTCATCTAAGGCAAGGCAGATATTGGGTTGTATCAATAGAAGTTTCGTCAGCCGAAAAGCCTGAAGTCATAATGCCGTTGTACAGGGCCATGGTGAGACCTCATCTGGAGTACTGTGTGCAATTCTGGAGGCCACATTACAGTAAAGATGTGCGCAGAATTGAATCGGTTCAGCGGACGGCCACCAGGATGATCTCGGAGCTCAAGGGTCTCTCCTACGAAGAGAGACTGAACAAATTGCAGCTCTAACACTCTCGAGGAACATAGGGAGAGGGGAGACATGATTGAAACATTTAAGTACCTCACGGGACGTGTTGAAGTGGAAGATGATATTTTCTTTCTCAAGGGACCCTCGGCCACAAGAGGGCACCCGCTCAAACTCAGGGGCGGAAAATTTCATGGCGACACAAGAAAGTATTTCTTCACAGAGAGAGTGGTTGATCATTGGAACAAGCTTCCAGTGCAGGTGATCGAGGCAGACAGCGTGCCAGACTTTAAGAATAAATGGGATACCCATGTGGGATCCCTACGAGGGTCAAGATAAGGAAATTGGGTCATTGGGGCATAGACAGGGGGTGGGTAAGCAGAGTGGGCAGACTTGATGGGCTGTAGCCCTTTTCTGTCGTCATCTTCTATGTTTCTATGTTTCTAACTTCATCCTATGCCCTCTCATTCCAGAGCTTCCTTTCAAATGAAGGAGACTCGACTCCTGCGCATTTACACCATGTAGGTATTTAAACGTCTCTTTCATATCTCCCCTCTCCTGCCTTTCCTCCAAAATCTACAGATTGAGATCTTTAAGTCTGTCCCCATATGCCTTATGTCTCTGCTGTGTAGAAAGCATCTGAGAAATCAAAACATTTGAGTTTTACAACTAAGGTTCTTAATTAGCTCCAACTGGACATGCAATTTTGCAAAATCCGTTTGATCTCTTACACATGTAGGCAGTGAAATCTGCTTGCAAAATCTAGAGTCATGGCACTCTTTTTCTAATGTCCTTTCTGGTAAATGGCTGTCCCCACTGTAGGTGTTATCTGACACTTTTTTTTTCTTCTCATAGCCTTATACTTACTTTAAAAAGGCTGTGCTTTCAGAAAACCTTTTGTACAATACGCTACATATTAAGAATGCTCCACCTTGGACGTCCCCTTTTTGAGCTAGATGGTCTCTACAAAATGGACTTTGTAATGTAGCCAGATAGCTGGCATTTTAGTTTAATATCTTACTAGTTAAAATGTTATTGTTTATACTTCATAAAATGTGTTTTCATTTATCTACTTCTGACCTATGTTATAGATTATTCATGCATATAATTTCCACCGCTATATTTAATTTAGTATTAAATGTTTAATTAGTCAGCCTTGTCTCTTGTCTATCTTATGTAACAGCCTACTACCTCTGAAGCTAAATTCTGATTGGTACCCATGCTTAGAGGTTAATTAATAATTGATTAAATCTAAATTGTGCAAAAATTAACATGGTCAGTGTTAGACCCTCCTAAGAAGAAATGACAAAGAGGGTGGTTGGGTTTGGCTCTGTGAAATCAACTTGATAGAGGAAGAGGGGGAAGGGAGGGGGGAATTAAACAACATAATGTTGTGTCTGGCCCAAGGTTTAGAACAGGAGATGGCTGTTTGACTGATACTATGGGCTATATTCACTAAGGGCACGGATCGGATCCGATCTGTGAGGGATTCAATCCAATCCGTGTCTGGGGGGCTGATTCACGAATCACGCCCCCAAAGGAGCTCTGTAGCGATCCCGACTCATGCGCAGACCATCTGTAGATGGTCTGCGCATGCGTCGAAGAGCAGTGACTTTTTTAAAACTTTAGTCCAGTGAGCCCTTGGTTTTAACCCACTTTAAACCCATGGGTTAAAACCACGGGCTCGCACTGGGAGAAGGCCAGGGCAGCGCTTGGGGCAGAGAGCAGAAGAGTTGAGGTTAGAGAGCGTGCAGGAGATTCGGGGCAGAGCAGACCGGCAGGAGCAAATTAGCACAGAGTTGGGGAAGGGAGCAGGAGAAGAGATTCGGGACAGAGCAAGCTGTAGGAGAAGATCACAGCAGAGAGTAGGAGAGTCAGGGGCAGAGAACTGGAAAATCGGGATAGACAGCAGACAAAGAGCAGGAGATGGCAGTCGGAAAGTAGTGAACGACTGGTCCCTAGCAGTCGCTTGTTTGTGATCAGCCAGCCCAGTCGGAGTTGCAGGGTTTTTGTTAGTGAATCACTTCCTGCCTACATTTCAATGCCGTTCCCCCTCATTTGCAAGCACGGATCGGGACAGAGGTTAGTGAATCGGGTCGGAGGGAAATTGAGTCGCAAAGGGGTTGCAAACCGATCGGTACATGATCGATTTGCTTAGTGAATCTAGCCCTTTTGGCTCTCCCAGCAAGGTATGAAATTCAATCCAATCAAAAGGCTGTGTGGATTTCACACCATTTCCCTCTCCCATCTAGTCATCCATGTATCAACAGCATTCCAGTACTCACCTTTTGACTATATGCACTGTCCCTGGGATTAAATTTGATTCCTTATTAACTTTTGATTCACAGATTTCAGCAACCATTAAATCTCATTTTACACTCACACAAATTCACTCAGTGAATTTCACCGAAGACTTGAAGACCCTAGCCTTTCTTCTGATTCTGAATCACATTGGTTCTTGCTATTCTCCAATTCTCTAGTCACAATATTGCAGCTTCTCCAAAACATGCAGCCGGGTTGTTACTGGCATGAAGAGATTTAAACATACTGTATTACCGCAGCCTTTAAATAGCTTCACTTTTCTCCCATATCTGTCAGGATTCATCGCAAAGTTCTGTTTTTTATTCACAAAGGGCTGGATTCTGCAAACAGTGCCTAGAAAAAAAGGCCCCAGCCCCATGTCAATCACTCTTAGGTGCCTTTAAAGAATCATAACTAATGGCACCTATCAAAAACTTAGGTGCTGGCAATGTGGGCCAGGGTTTTACTGGCTGACATTGCAGCTGCCTAAGTTCCTTAGAGAATCGCACCAAGCGGTGCTTATGTCTGTCTCTGCCCCTAAACATGCCCATTTAAGTGTTAGGCACTGCAAGGGATCTCCCTGCTGCAATATGTATAGCGGCCGCGGTCGCGGCCGCCTGTCCCATCGCCAACAGGAGGATGCCCAATCCTCCTGCCGGAAAGCCCGACGACCCCCCCCCCAAAACTAGCCTGGGCCAATCAGGTCTTAGGATTAGTGGGGATGGGCGAACCCGCTATGCCTAAGGCCTGATTGGTCCAGGCTTCTAGAGTCTGGGCCAATCAGGCCTTAGATTTAGCGGGGATGGGCCGGGAAGGGGCGGGCCCATCTCATTTCCACGAGGCGGGCCCGTCGGCTGGACGGCAGCAAGACCCGTCCAGCCGACCAACATGTAAAGGTTAGTTGGGGGAGGGAGGTTAGTTTTCTTTGGGGGGGAGGTCGTCGGGCTTTCCGGCAGGAGGATTGGGCATCCTCCTGTCGGTGATTACCAGTTTGGGGGGAGGGGGATTCCAGGGGGGTTCCAGCAGGAGGATTGGGCATCCTCCTGTCGGCGATGGGACAGGCGGCCACGACCGCGGCTGCTATACATATTGCAGCAGGGAGATCCCTTGCTGCCATAAGTATAGCGGCCACGTCTACTTACAATATAGACCACCATTTTGCTGGCCTACATTTTAGGCGTCTCTTCCTCTACTAGGGAGACGTGTAGGGCCGCCTAGGTTCGCCTAAGGCCCGCCTATGGCCCTTAGGCGAGCTTAGACATCTTGCGGGCCTCTCTTTAAAATAATTTAACCCCCCACCCTGTTTACAAAACTGTAGCTCAGTTTTTAGCGCCAGCCATGGCGGTAACAGCTCCGATGCTCATAGGAATTCTATGAGTGTCAGAGCTGTTGCCGCCGTGGCCAGTGCTAAAAACCATACTACAGTTTTGTAAAGGGGGAGGGGTATTTATTTATCATGCTGGAACTGATTTTTACTCTATACCACGCATTCTTTAGTTCAGTGCATTTTAAATATTCAACCTCATTCTGACTGCATGTACAAAATATTCTCCACTTATACTCTTTAGGTATCATTCACCAGTTTGTAGTAGCCATTAACATATGCTTTTCCCATGGTTTGTGTACTTATTCTGAGCATGTGCCTTTCACAATGCAGAACACAAGAGACTTGTTTTGTAAGATTAATGAAGGTCACCAAAATTCTCAAAAGTATTCTGATAATTAAGGCTTTGTTTATCAAAAACAAGTTATATTAAGAGCAAAAAGATTCATGGTAATTATTCATAATCTTAACAATTCAAGTGTAGCCACCTCATTTGTGCATTTAATTCTTCTTGTTAATGTTTTGCATAAATCTGCATAATTACTTGAGTTGCCTGTTGTAATTTTGACAGCTACTCAGTTCATGTGCACTAAAGTATATCAAAAGCTTGATGTACTGAATATTTATTATTTTACATATGTTCTTAGGATAATATTTTTTCAACAACGTTTTTAGTTTCCACAAAGTTGACACTGCCTATGTTCAAAGATTTTCAAACACGGCTCCACAGAACAAGAGATGCTTGATGGCAATAAACCGGCGTTTCAAGGTATAGTAGTTGCTTTTGGGAACATAGAAGAGAATCGACAGTATCTATGAATTATGCACATTAATTAAATGTTTCTGATAAAAGAACACTATATTGTCTGTATTGTACTTTCTAAAATTGAACACATGGTTTATCATTTTTCAGGATGTGCTTTGCATCTATAAGTAGGGCTTGCTGCCAAGATTTGATTCACTAGCTCATATCAAATGCCACTAATGAAAAAGTAGCAATAAAATTGTGTGGCACTGTATAATGTAGATCTAGACCTATATCTCCACTAATGCACTCCGTCTTGTTGCAGGTTATCTTTAGTGAGGTGATAGTAGTGATGGACTGGGGAGGTGGTATTTGAGGATAATATGAATAGAAAACACATGAGCAGTGAAAGTGGTATGAGGAAAGATGAAGATTGGTTGGGGGAGTCGTTGAGTGATTGTTGGTGTTAAACAAAAATTGGATGGTGGCTTGGCATGGTTTCGCTCTGGTAGCATGGCCAGTACGACTGGCTGAGGGGCCGTGGGGTTTTTTTCCCCCCCTGCTGGCTTCTAGACCAGAGGTGTCAAACTCAATCACATTAAGGGGCCGAAATCCAAAACACAGGCTAAGTCGCGGGCCAGACTCCGCCCAATCTCTGCCCCAGACCCCGCCCCCATAATAGTATTAATTGTAACACCATTTTTTCCATTCATTTTTCATATATACACATGCAATATAATCTTATTAACAACACATAATGCTTAACCACAAAATTATAACTATGCAAATACAGTTCCAAAAACTAAAAGTACTAATATATACAAATGAAAGCCTAAGATTCAAGACTCTGTATGCTGTACAATTCCAGAGAAAAAGAAACAAATGCATTTCTTCCTAAACAGTGCAAAATATGGACAGCAGATGTAAATTCTCAAAATTGACACAATTCAAGCACTAAATAGAAGTTAAAATCATTCCCCCTACCTTTGTTGCATCCCTTCCTCCATTCTGTGCCTCAACTAGATGCACCTCCCTCTGGCGGGTGTCTTACCTTCGGGCCGGCTCCCGCCTGGCCATTTTAAGTGGCCTGCAGTGCGATGCACGTTTTCATTGCCGCCCCCAGTGTTATCTTCGGGCCGGCTCCCTCCTCCTCACTGCTGCAGTGTGCACAAAGCCGTGGGAGGCGGCTCCTCGCACATCCCACACCTCATCCGGAAGCATTCCCTCTGACATTGCGACATCAGAGAGAAGCCTTGCTGTTCAGGTGTTCAGGCGCAGGACATGCGTAGAAGCCACTGCCTACGGCTTTGTGCACACTGCAGCAGTGAGGAGGAGGGAGCCAGCCAGAAGATAACACTGGGGGGCGGCAATGAAAACACGCATCGCACTGCAGGCCGGATAAAACGGTCAGGCGGGCCAAATTCAGACCGCAGGCCTTAAGCTTGACACCTAGGTTCTAGACAGTTATCTGCTGGACGCCCTCTTTTTGGGGAGATTGTCGCTATTAATCTTTCTATTGTTAGTATATTCTTTGTATCACTGCCCTGATATTTGTGTTCTCTTCTGTATGTGCCAACTGTCATCCTGTTATAGGCTGTTTTAGGGGATTCAAGATAAAGTTAGGCAAGTTCCTGCTGAACCAGAACGTACACAGGTAAAGCTAGTCTCAGTTAGGGCACTGGTCTTTGACCCAAGGGCCTCCGTGTGAGCAGACTGTTGGGCATGATGGACCACTAGTCTGACCTATGGGGGGAGGTAAGGCAAGAGAGAGGGGGGATCAGGGGGGGGGAGGGAGGAAGGAAGGAGAGAGAGATAGAGAGATACCCAGCTGCGGGGAGTGGAGAAAGAAAGAGAGAGACCCCCATGGAGATACAGAGAAAGAGAGAGAGAGACCCCCCACTAGCTAATGAAGAGAACACTCTCTCCCCCACCATGCACAGCCATCTAGAACGCATTCAACAAGGTCATAAAGGAAGCATCTCAAGGATGCTTCTTGAGAGGACTCTTTAAGTATTCTGGCCTATTGTGTCTGAGGAATGTAAAACCCTATATTTGATTTTTAAGTTCCTCAAATACAATAGGCCAGAATATTTAAAGAATATATTAGCCCTTTAGACACCTTTGAGACCTCTGAGGTCCTCTCAAGGAGCATCAAAAGAAATTGTACGATGTGATACCCTCCAGTGAGCCTTCTCAGAAGTAGCCCCCATGCTTTGGAATTTCATCCTCAAGGGGCTATGTCTAACTTGAGACTACCTCTATTTCAGGAAGCAGGTGAAAGTCTGGCTCTTCTTCCAAGCCTTTAATACATAGGGTGACTGACTATAGTGTAAGAGCATAAGAACATAAGAATAGCCTTACTGGGTCAGACCAATGGTCCATCTAGCCCAGTATCTCGTCTTTACGGAGGCCAATCCAAGTCACAAGTACCTGGCAAAAACCCAAAAAGTCTATTGCAATTAATCAGGAAACTCAAAAATATCCAACACATTTCACATCTACCCCACAAATTGTATGTCATAAAAAAAGAGAGAAACCGAATAGTGCTTATCACTTCACTTCTTCAAAATGAGTAAAATCACTCCAATTATGTTTCAAAAACCTCTTTTGTCTTCTATATTCTACACCAAGGTGGCTTAAAAAAAATATCAGTGTTCAAAACATCTTCTCAGCATCCCATGCACCAGGATGGTCTTTCACATGTACTCATTAAAATTTCTTTTAAAAACTAAAACTAACCAGAAGAGGAACATCAGAAATTCAACTCGGGAAGAGGATAATGGGGCTTCTTATAGCACACAGCTATTTCAAAACCCACGTCACCAATCCCAATTCTTTAATCATTTGTTCCTCCCCCCAACCTTCCTATTTCTAAATTTTATTTGCTGACCATTAAAAAAAAAAAATTAAATATGAAATATTCCATAGAACAATCACGATAAAGTGCACTAACAACATTCTTTCTGATTCCATTCCCTCTGAAATCCTAATCAAACTGTATTTTGTAATTTCTGGACCTTTCATCTAAAATGTCCCCTCTGAAAATTCTTAACAAACTGTATATTGTAATATTCGCTGTATTTTTTGTAATATTCGCTGTATTTTTTGTAATTCGCGACCTCTCTCAAACAGGTCCTCTCAGAAATTTCTTAGCAAACTGTATATTTTATTTTTCGCTTTCTTAAAGTTTCTGTACTCTGTATTTCCTCTGACTATCTGCATATTGTAACTCGCTGAATGTCCAGCTCCCTTGACTGTAAACCGCCTAGAAGTCACAAGATTGTGGCGGTATAGAAGAATAAAGTTATTATTATTATAGATCACAACATGTGAAACTGCACTTATCTATTCCTTAGGACTCCAGCACTGTCTGAATTTCAAGTTTCAAGTTTATTTAAAATTTATTATACCGCCCACTCGAGCCTTCTAGGTGGTGGTGTACAAAAATGTCATAACAATATGCCAATTAAAATGCAATATAATAAAAACAAACCGAGGGAAAAGACAATTTTAAGAACGAAAGGGAAGAAGGGGTTGGAACTACAATTGATAGAAAGAAAGAGGACACTTAAGGAGAAGAACAAAAGGATGGGGAACTGTAAGTAGAAATCTTTCTTAAATCTAATTTGTCCTTAAAAGGACAGCTAACATACTGTCCCCTTTGTCGTTTCAGTTCTTAAACCTTCATTGGGGGATTCCTCAGCACACGTTTGTCGACATCACACTCAGGGTAACTAAAGTGTTCTTGTTTATTGCCTCATACCAACTATCCTAGTGTATACTTATGAAAGGAATTTTTAAAAATAAAGTAAAATTCTGAAATATCTCATTGCACTCCAGAATCTTTTTGGGGCACAACACTGTGCCATGGCACACAGTTTGAGAGACCCTGTAAAAACATAGGCACCAGAAATGTAGGCCAGTTTTAAAGGCCTACATTTTAGGCAATAAAAGGGCAAATTCTATAAGAAGCGCCCAAATGTTAGGCGCCGAATTAGGCACCGTTTAGCGTGATTCAAGTAAAATTGGGTGCTATTTAATGAATCACGCTGAGCGGCACCTATTTTGGAGGTGCTCAATAAATAGGCCAGCTCTAGACACAACTAAAAGACACCTAGCTGAGCACTTAAGCACGCTCAAGAGCAGTGATTTTGCAACAAAGCGCCTAACATGTAGCCACGCCCATGCCTAACATGCATAGCGCCTAATTTTTTGAAAGCCGCCTACATTTTTAGAGGCACCTTATTGCAGAATCACTCTTTCTTGATAGGGCCTAAATTTCAATTATTGCTGATTAAAAAGCTTAATTGAGCTTGTTGATCAATTTAGATAGGCACTTATCTACTTGGGCGCTTCCGAAATAGGTGCCTAACTTTAGGTGCCAGTTACAGAATTTGGGCCCAAGTTTTTGGAGAATCATGCTTAGTGGGTTTCCTCAGCCGTAAGCCTGAAGTCATTATGCCATTGTATAGATCCATGGTGAGGCCCCACCTGGAATACTGTGTGCAATTCTGGAGGCCACATTATCGCAAGGATGTGCTGAGACTGGAGTCGGTCCAGAGAATGGCCAACTGGATGGTCTCGGGACTCAAGGATCTCCTGTACAAGGAACGGCTACATAAATTACAGCTATACTCACTCGAGGAATGCAGAGAGAGGGGAGACATGATCGAGACGTTCAAGTATCTCACGTGCCGCATCGAGGCGGAAGAAGATATCTTATTTTTCAAGGGTCCCATGGCAACAAGAGGGCGTCTGTGGAAAATCAGGGGCGGGAAACTGCAAGGTGACACCAGGAAATTCTTTTTCACTGAAAGGGTGGTTGATCGCTGGAATAGTCTTCCACTTCAGGTGATTGAGGCCAGCAGTGTGCCTGATTTTAAGGCCAAATGGGATCGACATGTGGGATCTATTCACAGAGTAAAGGTAGGGGAGGGTCATTAGGGTGGGCAGACTAGATGGGCCATGGCCCTTATCTGCCATCTATTTCTATGTTTCTATGTTCCTATGTAGTGGCACCTAAGTCACACTCCACCCACAGAAACGCCCACTTAGGCATTAGATGCCACTAAGAACGATGTGATAGGCCCCAATAAAATTTTTTTTTTAACTAATTATTGAGACTATTAAGGGCATTTTGCCAATTAAGTTAGCCACCTAAGAGGCACCTAATTTTAGACATCCTTTATAACAGCCCCTACGTGGTCAGCATGTAAATTAGTATGTGATAACTTTTAGTATATTACAGCAAAAATTTCAATAGTGTACTTCTTTCTTTTAGACGCATTTCCACTACCCATCTCTATCAGCAACTTTGTCATCATCTCAAACAGGTATTGCAATATATGAAGCTCTGAGGTTAACTGTAATATATAACTAGGGTTTCCATTATTAGGTCTTTATACTTTTCCCCCCCAATATTCAGAACAGGTTAATTGATTGGCAACAGACATTAAACCAGTTAGCTTGTGTCTTGGTGGCTAACCAGTCCTTTTCAGTGGGAAATAACTGATTATCCTATCTGAAAAGCACTAGTTAGCTCTGAAAATACTAGACGGTGATCCTAGGGGTGTTCCGTGGAAATTTTAGGGATGGCTCCGATTATATTTTCAGTGCTAACTGGCCAAGGTTAGCATATACATAGGGCTGCATAAATAGAAGTACCCTCTTTACGCACTAGCCGATGATCCAGCATTGAATATCCAGGGTCAGTGTTGGCAAAGGGATTTAAGAGTGCTGCCCTCTGCTGGCATAATATCGGCCTCTTTACATGTATACAGTGCTTAAAAAAAAAAAAGGAATACAGGTGCTGGTATTCATACAGTGCCAATCTTTAGGGATGGGTTGACTATTATGTCACCAGCCATGCAATATTAACACCATGAATCCCAATTTACAGTTTGTCCCTCACTTTAGTAGAAATGAGATTGAGTTTCTGGACATACTGATAAGTAAGGATCAAATGAAAATTGAGACGACTTTGTACAGGAAGCCGGTTGCTCGCAACACCCTACTTCATTTCGATAGTTTCCACCCCTACCATTTAAAACATAGTCTTCCCATAAGCCAATATCTGAGAGCACAGAGGGTCTGTTCCACGCTAGATGAATTTAAGAAAGTGGCCAGGGATTTGGAAGGGCGGTTCCAAGAGAGAGGGTACCCCAAAAGTTCCACTAGGCAGGCCTATTTACGGGCACGGTATGCTCATAGGGAATTGTTACTCATGGATAAACCTCGGGTTCAGGAGGAAGGGCGGTTGATCTGTGTCCTTCCTTTTTCCAAAGCATCTGGGGTGTTGATTTCCCAGATTAAACAGCATTGGCACATACTAAGCCTGCATGAGGGTTTTTCGGAGCTTCCCTTATTTTCATACCGTAGGGGTAAAACTATTGGACAGGCCCTTAGAAAATCGGATAGTCAAAATGACAGGGAAACTCTTATTGGACACACTAAGTGTCATCAATGTCAGTGGTGCAGTCTAACGTTGGAAGGGCCCCAATGGATCGACCCACGATCAGGTTACACGGAGAGGGCAAGGGCTGACACGACCTGTAAGACAGCTAGGGTTGTGTATATAATTGTTTGCCCATGTGATCTCGTGTATGTTGGCCGTACTAAGAGGGCTATCAATATACGCCTGAACGAGCATAAATCTCGCATTAATACTGGGGCTGTACAAGCCCCCATAGTTCAGCATTGGCTGGATAAGGGCCATGGGATTCAACATTTAAAATGGAGAGTTATTGACTATTTAAATGAAAAGGAATTAGAAGGGGATTGGAAGGGTAGATTAAATGTATCTGAACAACGCTGGATCTATCGTCTGAACACGGTGGTCCCGAACGGATTGAACAATGAGCTTGAGTGGGCTTCACTAATATGAGGCTGGCTCTGGGGGTTTTCTGTTGATATCTTCCGCTAAAAGGGATAAAATATGTGTTCACATAATTCTAGTTACTGTAAACTTTGACGTCCGACATTGACGTCCCTGATTGTCTAGGACGTTGGCGTCTGGGGAACGTATAAATCAGCTGACTAAGAGCGTGACCGCCATTTCGTTCTAGACGAAATGGTGGGAGACAGTGGTTATGAACGGTAAGAGTTAATGTATAGAATAAGTTTAAACTGTATTAAGTAAATATGTGTTTTATAGTGATAGTATGGACACTTAGATGTGTTTTATATTTGTCTAGGGAGAGGGAGCCTTGATAAAGCCCTTGAATCACATGGGCGAAACATGTTGGGTGATTGATGTTTCTACCCTCCCGATTAGCGTCAAATTCACAAGCTAAGTACTTTTAGCATATATTTATAAAAAAATTATTAAAAAATCAATATTTATGAAACATGCACAGATAAAAATATACATTGGGTCCAGTGACGAGTGGGAGCATAAAGCCCCGCACAATGAGATGGTTTGAGTGTGTGGTGGCCTGCTGAGGACCTGAAAATATTGTGAAATTATATAGAATGAAGTTTGGCAAATCAGTGAGGTAACGTCTTGCTTAAGCTGGCTGATATATAAAAAAGCAGTATTGCAACTATTATACCACATCCTAGAATATCAACACATTTCATACTGGGAAAATATAATTTTCTACACATAAACTACATAGCAGCAATCAAGATGGTATTCAAAACAAAACCATTAAGAATATATAAGAACAGCATAAGATGAAAGAAAGATACATTTTCAATCTGCTTGTTTCTGACAGATTCAGGTCATTCAGGGGCAGGCTGAACCAGCCCTGATTTCACCCTCATTGTATACAGTGGAGTAAAATACTAAGCGAATCAAAGGAGCAAATATAGTAATTACTTGTGTTGGAATAAATAGTAGAAAAAATCTCCACAAGTTTAAATGTTCAAAAATAAATATATAAATGTATAAAAATTAAAAAACATTAAAGTGTGCTTCGTGCTATAATTGATTAATCTAATATTATAAAGTGTTCAGTCACCAACCAAAAAGTGCTATTAGTATCATAAAAAGTACCAGCAATGGTTGTAATGAGGGACCATCATTGCACTTGAGAATCCCTCTTGCTGCCCTCCAAAAGACATACAAACGATAATATGTTGATGTATCTTATTGTGTAAATGTTCAAATATCGCTACATATCTGGTTGTAGCAGAATCAATTTTGGAGGCAAATACATAGCCGTGGTATTGTGTTGTGATCAATGCATTCTTATTCAAAGTGCTGTAAACACGCTACAGGGCCCGTGTTCTCTGAAAATCCAGCCTCCCTTCGACTCGAGTTTCGCAACAGCAAAAAGCATATACAAAAATGTATGAAAAAAAATATCTTAACTATTTGGTTAACAACTTTTCAAATCTTTATTTTATTAATTCAATGTCATGTAAATTGTAAAAAGTTAAATCAAAACAACAAAAATAAGATAAATATGAATCTGAACTTACTTGCGCGGCCAGAGGACTCGCTAATACTCGGTGAGAGGAACAAAAGCATAGCGGAAAAACGCTAACGCTAACTGAAATAATTTAAGAACGCTGGGGCAAACACGTCACAAATCACGTGTGGTAAATCCTTAACCAATACTGAAAGGATGATCCTAAACCCACCCACTAAGGAACAAATTGACCAATCACAGTTTGAACCATTCAGTTTCTTCATTTAGGCCACCCGGGCTAAGAGTCTGCGAAGGGGGTGGGGGTGGCAAACAGGGTAGCTGGCATGTCTCTTGTTTCACAGCCTGCAACTAGCATAATATTTGAGAACATGAGATTAGATGAGAGGTGGCTTCTTTCAGTCAGTTTCCTACACTGACAGCTTGAGATATGCTGAACTGCAGCCGATTCTGCATTGTTTGGGTGTCCAAAGGACACCTAAACAGCACAGTATAATCCATTTAGAAAACAAATAATCAAATCAGCATAGAACCATAAAAATAGAAAAGGCTAATATAGGTAAATTAAGATGAAATATAATTCATAATAAAGAAAAACTTTGCTTAAATTCAACTCAAGTCCTCAAATAAAGATCCAAGGTGTAGTATTAGTGAGTTTTATCCTAATAAGAAGCCTAAAGCAAAAAGAAAACAAAGGACTGATTAACTAAACATGGATAATCCAAAATCCTAAACGGCACTCATATTTTTCCCCTCTTCCAGGCGTGATATTGACAAGAAAGTTGTCAGTTGGCAAGGTTCAAAGAAAACATATTTTCTCAAACGATATGTATCACGCATTTATAAGGGTGACAAATAAATGTCGTCCCCCAGAGCAATTTAAAGAGCAAAAATTCTCACCTATGCTTTTGTGTATCACATGCTAAATCTGGAAACATTGAGATTTAAACCCAAGAAATTCCTTTTGTTTGTTTTTAAAGAAAAGCCGGATTAACCAGTTTTTATCTGGTCTAAGGGCTACAGAAAGAAGAAGTGTAGCAGAAAGTTCCAATAATGTAGATATATTGAGTGGCTGTTGATCACTTTCTTGTGGTACTCCATCTCGTTTGGAAGGTAAATAATAAACTTGAGTCAGTGGTGATAGTGTTTCCTCAGGAATTGTGAGCTTGCTCCGCCCCTGCACCTCATCAGACATTGAGCTCTGCTTAAAGCCCACCGCAGGAGAAAAAAATCAGCTGTCTTGTTTAAGATAGGCATATGTTAAGCTTAAGATAGGCTTGTTAGCCATAAGTTAGGCATATGTTAGGCTTAAGTTCCTTACCAATCAACTCTTAATTTGTCTCAATCCATCTTCCTTTTTCTTCAGCCTGCCTTCTCCTAGCACAGTGGTCTCAAACTCAAACCCTTTGCAGGGCCACATTTTGGATTTGTAGCTACTTGGAGGGCCGCAGAAAAAAAGTTAATGTCTTATTAAAGAAATGACAATTTTGCATGAGCTAAAACTCTTTATTGTTTATAAATCTTCCCCCCTCCCCTGAAGGCCTGCATATTCCCCCCTTTGCAGCATCCTCCAGCTTCTCCCCTGGCCTCCCGGTCTTAGTTTCAGCTATTTACCGCAGCCTGCAGAGAGGATCACCGGTGCTGTAGCGTTCCTTGCAGGCTGCCATCGGCATCCGCAGCACATTCCCTCTGCCGCGGTCCCGCCCCTCCTCTGATGTCAAGGGCAGGATCGTGGCAGGGTGAATGTGCTGCTGGGGACGACAGCAGCCTACAAAGATCGCTACAGCACCGGCGATCCTCTCTGCAGGCTGTGGTAATTATCTGAAGGTAAGAGCGGAAGGCCAGGGGGGAAGCTGGAGGACGCTTCAAAGAGCGGGCAGCACTAGTACAGACAGCACTAGTATAGACTGCGGGCCGCAAAATAATACCTGGCGGGCCGCGAGTTTGAGACCACTGTCCTAGCAGGAGCAGATTCTTGGACCTTACCAATTCTACCACAGTAACAACTTGGACCTACATTACTCTGCATACCTGTCATCTATCTCATCAAACTCAGTTGCTGCTTTCCTGGACTGTGCAATACAAATCTTGTACCATTTTTCACCTTGTGCTTATTTCTATTGAGTAGAAGCCAGGCATTAGTGTTTCCTTAATTAGCATCACTTCAGCTCCTTAGTCACATTGGCCTTTGTCTTATCTAGTGTTTCATGAGGCCAGAGGCTGCAAAGGGGGTGGGCGGTGGGGGTGGCAAACCGGGTAGCTGGCATGTCTCCTGCTTCACAACCTGCAACTAGCATAATATTTGAGAACATGAGATTAGATGAGAGGTGGAGAGGATGAACCAGATGCCTTAACTTGGTGGCTTCTTTCAGTCAGTTTCTTACCCTGACAGCTTGAGATATGCTGGACTGCAGCTGATTCTGCATTGTTTGGGTGCCCAAAGGACGCTTAAACAGCATAGTATAATCCATTTAGAAAACAAGTAATCAAATCAGCATAGAACCATAAAAATAGAAAAGGTTAACATAGGTAAATTAAGATAAAATATAATTCATAATAAAGAAAAACTTTGCTTAAATTCAACTCAAGTCCTCAAATAAAGATCCAAGGTGTAGCAATAGTGAGTTTTATCCTAATAAGAAGCCTAAAGCAAAAAGAAAACAAAGGACTGATTAAACATGGATAATCCAAAATCCTAAACGGCACTTATATTTTTCCCCTCTTCCAGGCGTGATATTGACAAGAAAGTTGTCAGTTGGCAAGGTTCAAAGAAAACATATTTTCTCAAACGAAAATGTATCACGCATATTGTATCACGATATTGGGAGTAACAGTGGACCAGAGACTGAACATGAAAGACCAGGTAGACTCCCTGATTAGAAAGATCTTTCTCACCCTCTGGAAGCTTCGGTCCATCAGAGCTTACTTCGATGTCTCATCGTTTAGAATTCTGGTACAATCCCTCATACTGAGTCAACTCTATCATTGTAACATCGCCTACTTGGGACTCTCCCAGAAGAACATGCGGCGATTGCAACTGGTACAAAATGCAGCGGTTAGGTTACTTTGTGGACTGAAGAAGTTTGATCACGTGACACCGTCCTACCGACTTCTGCACTGGCTGCCGATGGAGGCACGTGTGAAATTCAAGTTTGGTTGTTTTTGCTTCAAGGTACTTTACGGCTTAGCCCCTGAATATATAACAGACCTTTTCTCCTTCACAACCAACAGATTCAAGAGAACCTCACATCCGAACTTTGTTTCTCCACTGGTTAAAGGTTGTAAATTTAAAAGTCATCACCAACATCTTCTCTCACATCAAGCAGCATTATGGGGTAAAGACCTGGAACAACTGCTCGTGCCTACTACTTATAGGGAATTCAGGAAAAGCCTAAAAACACATCTGTTCCTGAAGTACTTAGGTAACTGATCTATACAATCTTAGTCCTCAACAAATGATCTTTAGAACTGTTATTCACCAACTCTGAACTTTGTTTATTCCACTCGATCTGTAATACCTTTTAATTATTGTAAACCGCATAGAACTTCACGGTCCTGTGGTATATAAACTGTTATTATTATTTTTTTAAAAATGTCGCCCTGGTTTAAAGAGCAAAAATTCTCACCTATGCTTTTGTGTATCACATGCTAAATCTGGAAACATTAAGATTTTAAACCCAAGAAATTCCTTTTGTTTGTTTTTGAAGAAAAGCCGGAACAAGGGCTACAGAAAGAAGTGTAGCAGCTGTTGTCACTTCCCTTTCGGAAAGTTCCAATAATGTAGATATACTGAGTGGCTGTTGATCGCTTTCTTGTGGTACTCCATCTCCTTTGGAAGGTAAATAATAAACTTGAGTCAGTGGTGATAGTGTTTCCTCAGGAATATCCAATATTTCTTTCATATACCATTTCAACATTTCCCTAGGCGTTACCTCCGTAACCCTAGGGAAATTAATCAACCTAAGATTATTATTACGCCAAAAGTTCTCCAAAGATTCCAACGTTCTTCTTAGGTTTATATCATCCTTAACTAGTGTTTCAGAAATTTGTTTAGATACTTTCATTTCTTGCTGAAGATTCACAATAGATTTTTTAGAGTCATCAGTTTCAGCCCTCAAATTCTTAATATCTTTCTGCTGAAAATTAAGTTTATCTTCCAGCCGTATAAGCTGGGGTTTTAATGAGTTAGGCAGATCAGCCACGAGATCCCATAAGGAATCCAGAGTTACCTTTGGGGGCTTTTTAAAATCAAAAGTAATATTTTAAGTTCAGTTTTCTCACCAGCTGATATTTTCCCTTGAATATCATCTTCCTGGGTTCGGTTTGCCCCCTCGATTGTTATTGCCTCAGATTCCACCGGACTCTCCTGCAAATGTGGGGAGTCTGTCTCCATGCTCCCCTCTACACTCTCTCTGGCCTCCGAGGGGGGAGCATACCTCCCCCTGGGGGCTCCTCCACTTGCGGGGAGCTGGTAATCTGAGGAGGAGGGGAGGTGCCCTTGCGTCGGGACTCAAGAACATAAGAACATAAGAATTGCCGCTGCTGGGTCAGACTAGTGGTCCATCGTGCCCAGCAGTCCTCTCACGCGGCGGCCCCCAGGTCAAAGACCAGTCCTCTAAATGAGTCCAGCCTCACCTGCGTACGTTCCAGTTTAACAGGAACATGTCCAAAGTTGTTTCTAGTACCAGCCTGCATCCGTCTCACCTCAGAGTGCCTCCAGTGAGAAATTTGCCGATGCCAACGCCCACGGCGTATCCTGCAAATGCCGCAGAAGCTCCTCAATGTTGCCAAAGGTAGGGACCACAGAACGCCGCGAGGCTCCAGAGGCACTTCGTCCTCTCCTTTTTGGCATCGTAAGGCATGTAGTTCAGTTAACCAGACCAGCAGCCATCTTCAAACAAGCTTTTTTTAAAATAAAACTTAAAACAAAGAAATAAATAAACTCACAGTTCTGATGACCTCAAGGATTTTTTTTCTCACAGAATCCGCAGTTCTACTTGTACATCCTAGATACAGGGAAAACCAGGAGTGTTTAGCATGGACTCTCTGTGCTATGTAATACTGTACTCCAGCTTATCTCACTAAGCTGTAATTAGGTGTAACCTAATGAGACAACAATGCTTTCTAAGACATGTGCTAGCTATCAATGGAATTTGATTTTCTATACACACATGAAGAAGCAGCAGGAGAAAGGGGGCTCAGTCCACTGAGCTGCAGCAATGAACACTGGGAGCAGGGAGGCTCCAGCTTACTGAACTCACACCAGTGTACACTGTTACATATTTTAAGCTATCTGCTGTCATAAATGTGGAAACAAACAGATCTCTCCTGATAATGTGTGTAGCGACAGTAGAAACACTAATATTAAATAAATTAATGGGGGGCCCTCGCACCTGGGGAATGATCAATAAACCCCTCACACTAACAAAACCCAAAAGGGTAATGGTACACAATAATATAAATAATAAAGTGCCTAAATAATGATAGTGAAATATTATAGTGTATCATGAATCACTGTTGTCGCTAAACACATTCAGCGTCTATTTTAAAGTCACTGCCAAAGCAGTGTACAAACAACATTTCAGGAAAAATAGTAGGTAACCAATGAAGAGCTCAAAACGGCTTATAGGTTAAGCAGACATATTATATAGTCAAAACCCAAGGCGTAGCAAGATTCCATGCTACAGATCCAGGGCAAGCAGTGGCTTCCCTCATGTTTTTCTTAATAACAGACTATGGACTTTTCCTCTAGTAACTTGTCCAAACCTTTCTTAAAACCAGCAAAGCTCTCCGCTCTTACTACAACTTCTGGCAATGCGTTCCAGAGCTTAACTATTCTCCGAGTAAAAAAATATTCCCACCTATTGGCAGTGGCGTACCTAGGGTATGTGGCACCCGGGGCCCATCATTTTTTGACACCCTCCTACGTAAAAAAATATTTTTTGTAATAACCATGAAATGGAATAAATGGTCATAATAGAAACAGGCAGTGAAAATTTTCTTTTATTGAACCTCATATATGTAACTATTATTCCAAAAGTAACATAAATTATGTCTGAATTGTCATGACATCTGAAGTACATGTAAAAAAATATTTTTTGTAATAACCATGAAATTGAATAAATGGTCATAATAGAAACAGGCCATGAAAATTTTCTTTTATTGAACCTCATATATGTTACCATTATTCCAAACGTAACATAAATTATGTCTGAATTGTCATGACATCAGAAGTACATATGGAGTAGTTGCAGGTGATGCTTGGGACAGCTCTGATTGTGTTAGTTCGGTTTTATGTGTTTTTTGAATAGAAGGGTTTTTATTTCTTTTTTGAAGGTTTTGTAGTCTGTGGTCGAGGTCAATAGGTTGTAGAGTTGGGGGTCGAGTATTGCAGCTCGAATGGCTAGGAGGTTGTTGAACTGTTTTTTTCTTTTGAAGTTTTTGGTTGGAGGGTGTGTGAATGGTGCGTGAGTTCTCCTATGTCTGGTTGAGGTGGATTGAATTATTTAGCTGAAGAAATTAGTTACCCCCCCCATTCCACACACATTAATTCTCTTCCATTTTTGTTCCCATTATAAAAAACACTGATAAGTTCCCAGAAAAAAAAATACATTAAAATAAGAAGTGAAAACAAAGGCCCCTACAGATGAGAACATAACATAAGAATAGCCTAACTGGGTCAGACGAATGGTCCATCATGCCTAGTAGCCCATTCTCATAGTAACCAATCCAGGTCACTAGTACCTGGTCAAAACCCAAAGAGTAGCAACATTCCATGCTACCGATCCAGGGCAAGCAGACACTTCCCCCATGTCTTAATAACAGACTATGGACTTTTCCTCCAGGAATTTGTCGAAACCTTTCTTAAAATCAGCAACGCTATCTGCTTTTACCATAACTTCTGGCCACTTCATTTTTAAGCTTAGATCTTTCCTTCCAAACAGAGACCTTGCTAGATGTCAAATACAGAAAGAACAAGGTAACTTCACAAGGACTTAGCTGTGCAGGAAATGTGAATCTCCTCATACACCCACCATATAGTGCAAAAATGTGCAAAGGTCTGGTTTTTTCTTTCGATCACTACATAGCCTAATGCCACACAAGCAGCGCTTTTACAAACATATTCTGAAGGTCAATGCTAAGGTTAACAAAGTTTCCTTCCTTGGACCACAAGGAGATACTGACAAACCACTGGAAGAGATCCCAAAACAACTACCCAGGCACAACACCCAAAGACCCACTCAATGTGTGAACCAGTTGAGTGGAGTGGACTAACTGGGGGGTGGAAATGGGCCCGGAGTTTGCTCAGCAGAATTTCCCAGACCACCTCTTCCTCTCAACACATTGACATGCTGCTGCCACCACCACCATTAGGAACACCTCACCGGGTAGGCCAGCAATGCTTATAAACTTTATAAAACACATTATTATATTTTCTTATAAAGCACATATTTTAACTGAACTCTCTGACATCTTCAGCCTTGCCATTCACAAAATAGAAGGAAGAAAAGTTCCGGTTTCCTGCTGTCTCATGTCCCCGGCCTATACAATATTTTTCTTCTGCAGACCCTTCAAAAGTCTGACCAAATCCTCGTTTCACTTGAATTATAAAGTACTGAGGATGCCATCTCTCCCCAATCCCAGGTCCTAAAGTATAAGACAGTAGCGTAAACTAGAAAAAAAAAATAAATTTCAATTCGATTCAGCCTATTGAATTGGTTTTTCGATTCAAATTTCCTGCCCAACTGGGTGTTTGGTTTTTTTTTTTTTCAAACATCCTGGTGGGTTTATTTTATAGCTTTTTCACCCCCCCTTGAAGGCCTGCCTGCCTGTCCCCCTGGCCTGCATGCCTGCCTGCCCTCCCCCACTTGAAGGCCTGCCTGCCTCCCCACCCCTTGAAGACCTGCCTGGTCTGCCTGTCCCCCCCTTGAAGGCCTGCCTGCCTGCCTCACCCTGAAGGCCTGATGCCCCGACCCAACCCGAAGGACTGCTCGCCCCCCTGGCCTCCCCGCATCACCTACGGTAGAGAAGCAGCCCACAGCAGGATCGCGATGCCAGCGATCCCTGTGCTGCTTCAGAGCTGCTTCCTCTGCCGCGGTCCCGCCCCTCCTCTGATGTCAGGGCTTGCACCCGGGGCGGACCTCCCCCCCTTGGTATGCCACTGCCTATTGGTTTTAAAAGTATTTCCCTGTAACTTCATCGAGTGTCTCCTAGTCTTTGTAAATTTTGAAGGAGTGAAAAATCGATCCATTTGTACCTGTCCTACTCCACTCAGGATTTTGTAGACTTCAATCATATCTCCCCTCAGCTGTCTCTTTTCTAAGCTGAAGAGCCCTAACCATTTTAGTCTTTCCTCATACGAGAGGAGTTCCATCCCCTTTATCATCTTGGTTGCTTTTCTTTGAACCTTTTCTAGATCTGCTATATCTTTCTTGATATAAGGAAACCGGAATTGAATGCAATACTCCAGATGAGGTTGCACCATGGAGCGATAAAGGGGCATTATAACATTCTTAGTGCTGTTAACCATCCCTTTAAAAATAATTCCTAGCATCCTGTTTGCTTTATTGGCCACCACCGCACATTGGGCAGAAGGTTTCATCGTATTGTCTACGATGATACCCAGATCCTTTTCTTGGGCACTAATCCCCAACATTGACCCTAGCATCTGGTAACTGTGATTCAGGTTATTCTTCCCAAAGTACATTACTTTGTATTTGTCCACATTAAATTTCATCTGCCATTTGGACGCCTAGTCTTCCAATTTCCTAAGATCTGCCTACAATTTTTCACAATCCACATGCATTTTAACAACTTTGAACAGTTTAGTATCATCAGCAAATTTAATCACCTCACTCATCGTTCCAATTTCTAGATCATTTATAAATAAGTTAAATAGCACCAGTCCCAGTACAGACCCCTGTTTACTCTCCTCTATTGAGAAAAATGACCATTTAACCCTACCCTCTGTTTTCTATCCAATAACCAATTCCAATTGACAGGTTACAATTTGACATAATTACAGAACAAGTTTACAATAACTAACTTGATACAAACTAGGGATCTAGTACAAACAATTAGATTTTCCAGGTTACAATTTACATGGTTATCCTTGGCAGTGCATGTTTTTTCAATACAAGTTTTTAACCTAATGTGACAATGTAAGGGACATATACCTGGTGTAACTATCATTGTCTTTAAGCCAGGTTTTAGTAGTCAGGAATATGTCCCAGTTTTTATCTGCAAGGTCTTTTAGCATGATGTCTTTGTTATTTACTAGTCTGGCTTTTAAGAGGGTGATAGAAATGTTTTTTGTTGTTGGGGTGTATGAAGAAAAAACGACTCCTCTCTGGTTGTGAGGGCTGTATTGGGAGGGATTTTTTGGGTCATCATATCTGTCCTGGTTGATAACTGGGATAGGAAAGCACATGATGGGTAAGAATATTATAAGTTTAATGTATAACATTGGGGTTGTTGAACTATATTTTTAATTTAGTTACTTTTATTCTGGGTTTGTTGGGCAACAGGTGGAGGGTGTTTGGTGGGTGGGTCTATATATGTAATATGAGCCTAGGGGTGGGTGGGGTGATGGGAGGCTGGGTGGGTCTAGGCTGAGTTCACAGGGTGACGGGTCAAAAGCACGCGAGGACAAAGGTGCGCCGACAACTGAGCGAGGACAGCTTAATCACGCCGAAGAAAACCCGTATTTTAAAGGGCTCTGACAGGGGATGTGTGTGGGGGAACCCTCCACTCTATTTAATAGGGATCGTGCTGCCTCACGCTGCCATGTTGGGGGTGTGTGTGGGGTGTAACCCCCCACATTATACTGAACTTTTTCCCTAAAAAACAGGTTCCCCACCAACACCCCCCGTTGGAGCCCTTTAAAATATGATTTTTCTTCGGAGCGATGAAGTCCTGCGCTCAGTTGTCCGCGCTCGGTTGTCGGCGCACCTTTGTCCTCGCGCGCTTTAGACTATGAACCAGTTCACAGTGTGGCTGTGGAGACTATCTCCTAGAGGTAGCTTATGCTTTAATGATGGACATTTTTCAGACGTGTTCCTGAAGAGAGTCAGAAGTAGCAAGAGATTAGAGGTGCAGTCCAGGTGGAAATAGCTGGGTTTATATGAGTGCAGGAAAGTTGTAAAATGGTTTCTTAATGATGGACATTTTTTAGAAGTGTCCCTGAAAAGAGTCAGAAGTAACAAGAGATGAGAGGTGCAGGGCAGGTGGAATATCACTTTCAATTGCAATGTGTTAGTGGTGACTTGGTACAATTGGTAGGTTACTTGCCTACTGTACCAACAACCTGAATTCAAATCTCACACTGGGATTTCTGTCAGATAGACAGTTTCTGGCCAACTCAGCCACCCATCCACTTTTGGTCAATAAATGAGTACCCAGCCTTAGCTTGGGAGATGGGGGGAGTGGTAAAAATAGCTAGCGAAGTCAATGGCAACCTACCTCACTAATAGTCTAAAAAGAAACCTTTATACAAGTGGTTGTCCCCAAAGTTACTCATGACTTGGTACTTGGTAACTTTTATTTTTTTCAAGTACTGTATATTTCATTGACTCTGTTGAACATATTGCCAGATCTGCTTCATGGGATCAACACAGAGTAATGGCTGCACTATATAACTTGGACCTGTTTACTCAGTAAAATACTGGAGATGAAGAGTAGTAACCAGATGGAAGTGCAATTGTCCTGCTATCCTTCATGGTACCGAGAGCTTAAAATGTAAATGCAAAGTTAAAAATGTATGTCATTCTGCACTCAGAGCACTGTATGCTCCACATAACAGAAAATTAACACCAATAACTGGGGTTGGGGGTGGGGGGGGGGTGTCTTCAATATTGTTTCTATATGCATTAATTAAAAGAAGTTTGTAAAACTAAATTTGAAAACAAACTTCTTTAATTGTGTTTACCCAAAAGCCTTTTCTTCCTAATTTAAATAGCATAAACATCTGGACTAAAGCAATATTAGAATCATGGCAGTAGTCAAGCAAATCTTGTGGAAAATAATGAAATTAGATCCCTGGTGTTGTGACAGAGTAAGGGCAGGATACATCAGTTCGATGTTAATAAAATTTCCATGAATGACTGAATACAATTAAGAAATTGTCAGTTGCGGCAATGAACTTTTGTAGCTCATAGATGTTTGCATCATTTGATTATGCTGGCAATTTAAAATTGTTTATTAGTGTCTGTGTTGGGATATTAATTATGACCTTTATTACAGTCCACAATTAAACCAGTCATACAGCAACAAGCAGCTTGTGTTCTGATACTGAAGAATCTGAACTGTTTAGAAAAGGTCTCTCTATGTTCAGGTCATTATTGCTCTTTTAAGATGGAAATTTGTGGAAAGGCTGGCTGCACATTCAAAACTGTGCTGAGAAAGTGCTTTAATAAAATAATTTATTTTTAATAGCATCTTAACAATTTAAATGAGTAACATCTGTAAAACTGGAAAAAGGGAGGGGGGAGGGGACACCCAGGTTGTCTTTTATTGTGACTCCAAGAACAGCGTTTCCCTTATTTCATGGAGAAGGAACAATTATTCATTGGTTAATTAGCTGTAAACAACTTTTTAAGGAGAGATCCATTATATATGTAATTATTTGAAAATAAAAGCTTTAATGTTGGCAGTGCTAATGCATAATTATTATTGCTTGTTAAAAGGGATTAACTGTACTTAGCTGACCACTGTTGTCAGAGAATATCACAGCAGAGAGATGTGGTTAGTGGTAAGAATGAACATGTACAACTGAGGAATGAGATCTATACCTTCCCTTAGCATCCAGCCGTGAGGAAAGATGCCCAGTTCACTTCCTATTGAGCACTCAGAAAAACAGAACTTAATATACGAGTTACATATTTAATTGTCATGTTTCCATACCACATAAAGAAGAAAAAAAAATCATACCACAGAGCAATACTTGACCAGCGGATTACATCATCTCTGATCAGTTTTAAATTTCAGTGCCTTATCAGTTAATTTTGGAACAATAAAACTTGCTACTATCTCCCACATACATTTAGGAAGACCTGATGGTTTTGCTATCCCAGAACACTCCTCATTTTGCCTTTTGCTTATGCCCAATATTATTTGTGTCACAATATGGATGGTTGTTGATAAAGAGATTCTTTGCCATTTATTTATTTTATTCAATTTTCTATGCTGTTCTCCAGGGGAGCTCAGAGCAGTTTATATGAATTTATTCAGGTACTCAAGCATTTTTCCCTGACTGTCCTGGTGGACTCACAATCTATCCAATGTACCTGGGGCAATGGGAGGTTAAGTGACTTGCCAAGGTCACAAAGAGCAGCACAGGTTTGAACCCGCAACCACAAGGTGCTGAGGCTGTAGCTTTAACCACTGTGCCACACTCTCCCCAGACAGAAGGAATTGAATGAAATCATGTTAAACAAATTACTGAGTAAGAATAAACCTGTTCAAAGATTGGATTCTCCAGGGTATCATCTAGAAAACGGAAATAATCTGTTACAGTATATTTTGGCATACCAGAGTGAAATTATTAGGCAACATCCATAAAACCTTGGGGAATAAATACCTTTTGAAAAGGAGAAACAGTTTTCAAACAGTTTGTGTGTGTGTGTTGAGATCAGTTACTTAAGAGTCTTCCATTATGGTCTAGTATGTTCTAGAAGTTGCTGTTTTCTGGTATGATGTGGAGGGATAGTTTCTACTTCATTTGTCAAAGGCATCAAGCAAGAGCCTCTATTGTAAATTATCTTTGAAAATCTGCAGACTCATTTGTTTCATCAGCTTCATATTTTTGTTCTTGGTATTGCCATCTGCTTGAACACCTTCATGTCATTCTATGCCAAAAGAATACAAACGCATTTTCTAAGAAAAAACAAAACAAAACAAAAAACTGTTGTCAAATGAAAATAAAAAGATGTCCTTTCTCAATTTATGAGCTATATTGTGTATTCCAAGAAAGAAAATCATCACGGAAAAGGATCATTTTTTAAAATAGCATTAAAGAGCTATTTAATTATTTATTCCCCTCCTCCCCCTCCCCCCTTTTATGAAGCTGCATTAGGCTTTCTTATTGCTGGCTGCAGCGGTGTTAGCTCCGACGCTCATAGAATTCCTATGAGCGTTGGAGCTAATACCACTGCGGCCAGCGATAAATAAGCCTAACGCAGCTTTGTAAAAGGGTGGGGGGGGGGTAAGTTTTAATTACCCACCATCTTTCAAAATTATCTGCATGGGGTACTGAGATAAAAAGCCATTTGACACAATAATCATCAACAATATCAATGAAAGTATAAATTAAAAATAATACATTGGATGACATACAGTCATAGGACTACTGCTATTACTACTTATCACTTATATAGTCCTGAAAGGTGTACGCAGCACTGCACATCTTGCCATTTATAGACAGTTCCTGCTCAGAAGAGTTTACAATCTAACTTGGACAGACAACCATGACATATAGGGTTAGGGATGGGCGAGGTGTGTGGAGTTAGGAGCTGAAAGCACTCTCAAAGAGGTGGGCTTTTAACGGGGCCTTGATCACTGCCAGAGACAGAGTCCACCGTAGAGATTCGGGCAGCTTGTTCCAAGCATATGGCACAGCAAGGCAGAAGGGACGGAGTCTGGAGTTGGCAGTTGAAGAGAAGGGCACAGATAGGAGGGACTTACCAGCTGAGAGGATCCCTGCTCATCACAACAAATTACCCCCCCCCCCTCCTTTTATCAAGCTGTGCTAGAGGCTTTTATTGTTTCAAGTTTATTTAAAAATTTTATAAACCACCCAATCGGCCTTCTAGGCGGCAAACATTATATTAAAAACATATATGGGGTAACTATACATCCTTTAAAACAATAATCATTATTTAACACATTTAAAAACAATACAAAAACAAACAGGAACAAAAAAGGGAAGAAGGATAGAACTACAATTTATCAAGTAAGAAAGAGAACATATATATAATGTGGACTTGAATTAGATTTTCTTTTATTTTGATGTATTTTCCTTGATTATTCTTTTTCATGGAATTGTTATAAGTTGTAACAAATGGATAAATTTATAAATAAAAAAAAAGAAAGAGAACATATAGGGAAAGAACAAAGGGAGGGTATCTAAAGATATCTAAGATAAGTGTTTTGATGCTCATAGGAATTCTGTGAGTGTCAAAGCATTTACTACACCGGCTCACGCTGAAAACCTCTAGCGTAGCCTGATAAAAGGGGCCCCATGTACTATATTTTCTGAAATCTAGGAGAAAACAAAAATCCCGAACAGATCTTTCCCTACTAACACTTTAATTTACTTTCCATCCGAGATAACATTGCATTATCCTCTAAAACTGTGTGCCATTGGTGCATATATTTTGAGTTCAGGCTGGTTGTGACCACTTCCACCCAGATCGGCATTTCCAGAGGAGCAATATTCACCTACAGCAAAACCTTGAATTGGTCCCTTAATTAGGAGCAATTACCATAGATAGGACAGTGCTATCACCATGGTAGTTGCTGACAAACCAATTAATAATTGGCTTGGTCCTGCATAAACTACAGTTAGTGTAGAACATTTGACACTGTATTTCATTTGACATTTAATTTAATCAGGTATAGGACTGTGGTGCAATACAGCTGCTGCCATTAAGCATGCCTAATTGCAAAGTGCAATATTCATTGTGCTTTTAGTTTCTAATCTGTCACTCAGCTCAAGTACAGTACCTGTGACATGTATGGTAGGTGGCTGACAGCAGAACTTTAAGTAGGCTACATTTACAAGTAAATTACCATACATTATATTATCTATGTATAATTTACAGGTACAGTTAAGCAGGAACCATTTTTTAAATATTCATTTTCTATAACCATTGCATCTCATCTGCGTTCTGGTGAGATCTGTGACAAATTTAATCACAGTCCAACTATCACTGGAATCTTTAATGTTTATCACCTGTCGACAATTAAGCTTACTGATGGGAGGCTCGGCGTCACTGAACAGTGTAGCTCTCCTGAAATATCCAAATAGGCAATTCAACCATTCAATAGAAGGACGTGAAATGAGGGTAAAGTTATGGGTCAGTTGAACTAACTTGTGTTTTATTTTACAGAGCATGTTACTAAATACTATCATCAGAGATATGGGGAAACCAAACCAAGCAAAGGTAAAAGGCGATAGAATATTCCATCCTAGGGCATGACAATATTTATGTGCAAAATTAAATAATATAGATTTCAAACCATTTGTGCTCTGAAAGAACATAAGAACATAAGCATTGCCTCTGCCGGGTCGGACCAGGGGTCCATCGTGCCCTGCGGTCCGCTCCCGCAGCGGCCCCCCAGGTCCATGACCTGTAAGTGATCCTTTACCTAAACCTTTTATTCTCTAATCATTTAATATTCTGTATAGTAACCCTCTATCTATACCCTTCAATCCCCTTCTCCTTCAGGAAATCATCCAAACCCTTTTTGAAACCCAATATCGTACTCTGTCCTACCACCTCCTCTGGAAGCGCATTCCAGGTGTCTACCACCCTCTGAGTGAAGAACTTCCTAGCATTTGTCCTGAATCTGTCCCCTTTCAATTTTTCTGAATGCCCTCTTGTTTTTGTTTTCCCTGCTAGTCTGAAGAATCTGTCCCTCTCTACCTTCTCTATGCCTTTCATGATCTTATAAGTCTCTATCATGTCCCCTCTAAGTCTCCGCTTTTCCAGGGAAAAGAGCCCTAGATTCTCTAGCCTTTCAGCATATGAAAGGTTTTTCATGCCTTTTATCATCCTTGTTGCTCTTTTCTGGACCCTCTCGAGCATCGCCATATCCTTCTTAAGATATGGCGATCAGTATTGGATGCAGTACTCCAGATGCAGGCGCACCATCGCCCGATACAGTGGCATGATAACTTCCTTCGTTCTGGTAGTGATACCTTTTTGGATAATGCCCAACATTCTGTTCGCCTTCTTTGAGGCCGCTGCGCATTGTGCCGCCGGCCTCATTAAAACCCCCAAGTCCTTTTCTAGGTTGCCTTCCACCAGTACCATCACTCCCATCGTATAGTTATACATCGGGTTCCCTTTCCCTATGTGCAAGACTTTACATTTCTCTACATTGAAGCTCATCTGCCATTTATTTGCCCACTCACTCAGTTTGTTCAGGTCCCTTTAGTAGTTCTTTTCATTCCTCAACAGTTCTAACCCTACTGGAGAGTTTTGTGTCATTCGCGAATTTTATAACCTCACACTTCGTCCCTGAATCCAGGTCATTAATGAATATGTTGAACAGCAGTGGTCCCAGCACTGACCCCTGTGGGACGCCACTCGTGACCTTTTCCAGTCAGAGTAGTGTCCCTTTACTCCTATCCTTTGTTTCCTGTTCGCCAGCCAATTTTTGATCCATATGTGAACGTCCCCTTCCACTCTGTGGCTCCGCAGTTTCCTTAGTAGGCGCTCATGGGGTACCTTGTCGAAGACTTTTTGGAAGTCCAGATATATGATGTCTATGGGTTCACCTTTGTCCAATTGTTCGCTTATCCCCTCAAAGAAGTGCAGTAGATTCGTTTGGCATGATCTTCCTTTACAGAAACCATGCTGGCTTGTTCTCATCAGTTTATTTTTTTCTATATGCTCGTTGATACTGTCCTTGATCAATGATTCGACCATCTTCCCTGGAACTCACCGGTCTGTAGTTCCCCGGATCGCCTCTCGATCCTTTTTTGAAGATAGGTGTAACATTTACTATTCTCCAGTCCTCTGGGATTACTCCTGTTTTCAAGGATAGGTTACAAATCTGCTGCAGTAACTCCACTGTTTCGTTTCTGAGCTCTTTCTGTATTCTCGGGTGGATTCCGTCTGGGCCCAGAGATTTGTCAGTTTCTAATCTATCTGTTTGAGTACATCTTCGAGGCTTACCTCCATGCATGATAATTTTTCCTCTTGATCCTCCTTGAAGATTTTTTCCAGTTCCGGCACGTTGGATGTGTCCTCTCTTGTAAAGACCGACAAGAAGAATGTGTTTAGTGTGTCTGCCATCTCTTCTTCCTCCTTCACCACTCCCTTCCTGTCTCCCTCATCCAGAGGTCCCACCTTCTCCCTCTGATATGCTACACCTAAATGATTTAAATTGTGGTCATTGGCAGCAAACAGAAAAGTAAGACCATAAGAACATTTACAAAATGAAACCCAACAAGCTTCGGCTCATGCCTGCATTATGGGCTAGAAAATACAGAAGGCTTTTGCTGGTAAAACTCTAGCACTAGCTGTCCAATGGTAAACTGTTATACGAGGCGGTGCTGAAAAGTTCTCAGTCCAACCAAGACGAGAATGGCACGGATATGGTTCAATCAATGATCTGAAACAATGTCAAAACACAGAATTTAATTTCTGCAAATTGGCATGTACTGTAGCAAAATAAGATAACGCTCTTTTCAGCTACACCGGCAAAACAACGTTCCAAATTTAGTGGGTTGGTTGGCTGGGCTGAGAACTTTTCAGCACCCCCTCATATGCCAATTCTAAAGTCCCAAATACAGGCAAAAATGCATAAATAGTGACCAGCAAAAAAAAAAAACCCGGCAGAGAGAAAGTAGCGTTTTTAATGCATGCTGCATTGCCGTGCGCGGTAACCCCGCGCTACGCACCAAGAACTAATGCCAGCTCAATGCTGGCGTTAGCATTTAGCATGCGCACTAAAACCGCTAGCGCAGCTTAGTAAAAGGAACCCTATAAGACACCAGTATGGCTCAGTATTTATTTACCACCTTTTCACGAAGTGATCCACCCAAAGCTGTTTACAATACATTGACTAGTAATCAGGTACTCTTAAATATTTTCCCTATCTGTCCTAGCAGGCTCACAATCCAACTGTGGTACCTGGGGCAATGGAGGGTTAAGTGACTTGCTCAAGGTCACTAACCGATTTAACACGCTAATCGATTTAACGCGAAATAAAATGGATGTCTTAGAATTTAGTACGCACTAATCTTTAGTGCGCGCTAAATCAGTAAGTGCACCTTAAAAAAAGGACCCCTTCATCAGCAAACAAGCTTCTATAACATTTTCTTGCGTCTGATGCAGTATGAGCTGAAACACGCATTGTTGGATTTTATTGACCTATTTTAAATCTTAAATCATTTTATAGACTAGTATAACATCTTTACTTTATTGTCTGCTGTGTTCTTTTTGTCATACTTGTCTTTTTTATTTGGATGGTTTTAGTCATTGTGCTATTCAATTGAGCACAATTACAATAAAACTTATCGGAAGAATTGTTCAGCATCCCTGGACTCAACCATTCAACTAATGTCTTAGTACTTCATACAACGTTCAAGGGAGAGCTGCGGAATTAGACAGAAGGCAGGCTCAGAATAGGGGCTTTATTGTTCCTCCCTGCACCAGTTGCTCAATTCTTGATAAGAGAACACATGAACAGATTTGGGGAAAAAATATGCTTCACACTTTTTTCAATTAAATCTAGCTGGGATCTGAAAGCTTATTATTATAATTAGAAACAACTTATAGCAACTACATAATTACAAACTGTGTTGAAAGTTTTTTGCATTTAACTGGTAAACCAGAAAACCCTCCACATCACAACTCAGTTATAATAGTATGGTTCTAGTATTGAGCAATCAATTTATTGCATGACTGACAGGTTTTCTACTCATATGAAAAGTTACTTAAAATCACGTTAGGTAGGAGAGAGATAATATATGTATGTTCTAAAAATCTTATAAAGCTATCATCAGGAATACAACATATACTACTACTATTTCTATAGTATGCAGTGTTGTACACATTGGGCCAGACTCTATATAGGGCGCCGACATTAAGCGCCACTAGGCACCCTATTCATGGACACCTAGCGATGCCTAATTAAAATCCGCACGCAACCCAAATTGATTTAATTAGCATGGTAATTAACTGCACGATTGAAGTTAATTGATAAATTTTAAAATTAACTAATTAACTAATATTAACTAATTAGGCTCTGTGCAGAACTCAGAACGACGTTTAATGATGTCTAAGTCGAGGTACCTTCCAATGCCTAATAATTCCTACCTGAAAAGTAAGCATGGTTAGGGGCAGAGAATAGGCAAGGTTGACTTAGGCATTGCTAGATGGCTGAGTTAGGCGCGGATGAATTAGACTAAGTAAAACCTAACCTAATGTACTGGCGTCTACCTCTAGGATATCTAGCAATGCCTAAGTACACCTAGGCACTGCTAGGTGAGATTCTCTAAAGGACGCCTAGCGGTTGATTGCCAACCATACAGAGTGGCATCTACTTTAGGCACTATTTATAGAATCTGGCCCATTATGGGCTAAAATCTATATATGTTGCTGAAAAAAGTGCCATTGTGAAGGGGTATAAGTTAAGAGAATTTCAGGGATCCCAACAGCATTTTAGGAAGACCACATGGGTGTAAGGGTAGCTGTCATCCCAATTCCTGCTAGGGAGGTATTAGTCATTACAGGAAACTAGGTGGATGGTGGGAGGAAGAGACTACCCATAACTTCCCAGGTTGGGCAGATTCCTAAAGAAGGGGGTGGGGGGAGTTGAAGAAACCTTCCCAATAGACTGAATGAACTGATCTGCATACTCATTTGCATAGAAGCTTGAACAGAGAACATAATTACTTTTCGGACTAAAGAAGAGACTTTGGGAGACTGGAGTATGAACCAAAGGGATGTGGGGAGCTTCCTCACATGAGACTTTATGGGCCAAGGACAGTTGGATGAACTAAGAGTGACCTCACCGTGAGGTTATGGGGAGGACTCCTTAGGCAACCCTCAAGGGGATGAATGCTGGCCTTTGGCCTTAACTCTCAGTAAGCCTTACTTGTCTGGTGGGACCAGAGCATGGTCCAGAACTCAGCCTACGCTCATGGGTAGATGGTGTGGCATCTTGGAGTCTTGGCCTATACCCATGGGTAGGCAGTGTGGCATCTGGGAGACTCGGCCTAGATCCATGGGTATGTGGCAAATCCTTACATCCATAAAAAAGCACTACACCATAATCAGCAGCTTAACTGCGCTTAAAGTTAGGTGCAATTTATAGAATAACACTTATACCTGGGAACCATGATTATACGAGTATTTAGACATGGCCATTTGCAACAACAAGTACATTTAGACAAATGCCTGTGTCTAAATTTAGAAATGGATGCACTTATTCTATAATTATGTGCATAACTTAAAGTAATGTCCCAATCAGACTTTCACCCACCTATTTCTGTGTCCCCTTTTTGATTTGTGTGTAAATTTACCATCAAAAAGATTACCATGTGAGCACTTACCAACACTTAGGGGTCCTTTTACAAAGGCACGGTGGTGGTTTAACGCGTGGAATACCACGCGTTAAACCGCCTGCCGTGCTAGTACCTAACGCCTCCATTGAAGAGGCGTTAGGATTTTAGGCTGCCGCGGGGGTTAGCGCGTGATGAAATGTCCGACGCGCTAACCCCTGTAGCGCGCCTTGATAAAAGGAGCCCTTATTGTATAGGCAGTAAACGCTCATACGGTAGCCCTGAGCTATTCAATTAGTGCACGCTAATGTAGATGCACTAAATGATTAGAACAGGAATGCCCAGTCTCTGCCCCAGGCACATCCCTTCAAAAAAAAAAGTAAAAACCTTTTAGCGCATGAGCACATTTGACACCACAGGATGCCAGAGCATGACATTTTAAGCTACATTAGGTACTCATTTGCTCCTACCACAAGGTATTAAAAAGGCCCCTAAATAAAAAAAAAAAAAAGGCCTTTACACTTTAAAAGCTATTTTGGATTCCACAGGGCTTTGAAGACATAGATTTCTGAACCTACTTTTTTCTGGTCTTTAGCTGGTTTTATTGCATTTTGTATTGTTTATCACCATTGTATTGATTCTGTTTTAGCTTAGTGAATCTTTTTTTATATAAAGCAGTATATTAAGTTATTAAATCAAATCAAATGAAATCATTGAAAGTGATAATTAGCCTACTATTTTTTGAATAGTTTGATAATTATTATTACTGTTATTTAATTCTAATGGCTAGATTTGAATACTGACTCGTAATTGTGTAATGTACCCAATGGTGGAAGATTTGTATAACATGAAGCAGGACATAAACTATTAGCATGACAAATATTCATTTTATTTGCCTAGGTAGCGCATAATTTAGTTCTATATATTGCTGGAGTGTGGCTTGTATAAAGAGCTCTGAATCAGTAAAAATGTTGTCGTAAATATCAGGTATGCTTCAGCATATTTTTGTTTGGTCGCTTTTCTCCTCTAAAAGTTTGGAAATACATTAACATTGTTTGTGTAAACACTATGACATTCAGGCTTGCCTGAAAGTAGTAACTAAAACTCTAGGTCAGACTATATTAATATGTCTTTGCCAATTATTATTACTTCAGCCCTGGAATAGCATTTATTCTGTAATTGATGGTTGTCACCCTGCAATTTTCACCTAGTTATGCCTCAAACACTTACAGTTTTCATTAATATTTGTGGTGTTTACACCCTTTGTGGCTGTATAGAAATATACAAAACCTGAAGAATTAAGCAACCTGATTTATATTTAGTCTGCTCACCATTTCTGCATTGAAGCACGGTTGTTCTATTAGTGACCTTGTACAGGTGTTTGAATAGCATATTAAGTGCTATGCCGAGCTGTAGATCACCTGCCCTAGATATGTATCTGAATTTTCTTCTCTCCAACACAGATTGCAAGATAATGGCTCGGTCTGCTATACATTGTAATTGAAGTGTTCCATGAAATAATATTGTCTAAAAGACAATGCTGTCTCCTGTATAGCAAGGTGGGATTCCTGTGTTCTGTCAATCCCTTGTGTTTAAGACCAGTTTCTCAGATGTGTACTGCAGCCTTGCTTTATGCTCTGCGAAGAAGTGAGCAAGGGGAAGATTTCAAGTTTGTTTTTTTAAATTGCATTTGCTATTTGAAAGATACCTTGCATGCAACAGAAGATGGGTGTATCAGAGGAACGCCCACTGATTTTAACTGTACCCGAGATTGTTTTTACTTCTCCATACAAAAACTGCCGCTGGCCTCGTTGTTCCTTAAATAGTTAACCATTCGAAATAGACAGCGATGCTTCCTTTTTCATAGAAAACCATATAATAATATCTCAAGGAGGCATCTGTAATGAAGAAAGTTTAAAGCATGCAGTGTGACAGTTAAAAAATAATTTTATGCAGCAGTCACGACAAATTGTGCTGATTGTATTTCTCTCTACAAAAAAAATAAAATAAAATAAAAAGCTTGGCTTGGAGACCGGAGTAAATCACCAAAGTGATCTCAAGTGAACAGAGATGGATTTCTGGAATACGGTGTGCAATGAAATCACTGACCTTTTATACAAGGGTTCATGTCTTTTCCTACAGAAACAGATGGGTAATAGCATAATGCTGAAATCATGCTCTACATAATACGGACCTAGTGATTGCAGACCTGATTGCTTGCCATATGGTTGCTGAAGGGTTGAAGAGAAAATGGGATGATATGCAAACCCTTAAAAGAAACATTTTTTATTGAATGGCTATTTCATTAAAAACCCTCGCTCGGCAAATGAAAGAAAAGACTGTGGTGAATAATGCTGAAATAATGAAGCAATAAAAAGAACGAGAGTAATATGTATTTGTTTTCACTATGCAAAGTAGCAGGGCCTATTTTTGTCAGTTTGCTGAGTATTATGAGCATTAAGTGGTATGTCGGTGGGACATTGTAATGCCTTCGGGGTAGAAATGTATTGCAGCATTGCAATGCTCACTAGGTCAGAGAGAAGAAAATAATCACTTGTCCCAAAGGAACTGAACTTGACTTAAATGCTATCGAAAATATAAAAACCTATAGAGATAAACTACTTCCCCAAGAGGACCATGACGAATCCTATTTCAGTCCGAGATGAACGATGCAGTACAGTTTCGTTAAAACCTGTTTACTTGGGTTTTTTTTTTCTTCTTTGAATTGTCTTTTTACATAGATGCTTTTACACAATTTATGAACTTGCGCTGCCACTCAATCTCTGAGAATAGATACTTTTAGGAGTTCAATTTTTGCATTCTTTTCTAGGCATACATTCAAAGGTATGCAACTGTGGAATCTTCCGGAGCCTTTAATACTGGAAATGCCCCCTAGTCTTGCAATTTATTAGATCACATCCTTTTTTATAACGTTTTTTTTCCATGCACGTAATTCTCTTTCGTTTAATGAATGTCTTTAAATTATATCACTTTATTTTCATGTTTTACTCCACTATTAACAACGAAAACAAAAGCAAAATCCAACTGGTCTGCAGTAAAAAACAATGAAAGCAAAACAAAGAACAATGGCAGATAGAAGTACAAGATGCAGCCTTAGTTTGTTAAAATAATTATGGTTGCGGTTAATGTTACAAACCTGGTGACCCAATACGGTCCATGTTTCAGTTAACACGCCAGAGCAAACAAAACAAAATACTGCAGACTTTGTACACGATGCAGGCAGACTTTATTTATGACGAATAAAACATTTAAAAACCCACAATTGAGAGGCAGCTGGAGAGCTGGGAACCCATGGACATTGGTGTGCCAATTATTCCTGGTGGGAGATTGGAAGCAATGGACACAAGCTAAAAAAGGACCCCTGATGAAGATTATACGAAACACGGACCGTGTTGGGTCCCTTGCCTGGTAAAAGGTTTTTAAATGTTTTATTCGTCATAAATAAAGTCTGCCTGCATCGTGTACAAAGTCTGCAGTATTTTGTTTTGTTTGCTCTGGATTGTTTTTCACTGCAGACAGTTGGACCATTGTTTCTTTACTTCGGTTGGGCTTTCAGTTAACACGCCTTCATCAGGGGTCCCTAATTTGAAAGGTATCAAATGAAACCGCAACAAAAATAAACTTATGCCTGATTCAAATAAAATGTCGCCGGAGTAAAGGGTCCGTGGGGTAATTGCGAAAAAGCAATCAGTTAACGTGCCTTAGTAAAAGGACCCCTAAATGGCAATGCTTTAAATAAATAAATTATCATGTGAGAAGTCTCACAGTATTGCTTATTCAACAGAATTAAGACAACATCTGTAACTGTCAAGAAAAAATTATTTTTTTTTTACTTCTTAAGGACTTCAGAGGTGACACTCATAGGACATTGTCATTAGAGTGAAAATTCACCGTGTCTCTTCACCAGTCCAAAATTTTTTATATGTTTTCATAAATAATTAGAGTGCTGAATTGCGTTGTCTTAATTCTGTTGAATAAGCAATACTGTGAGACTTCTGACTTGATTTTTTTTTGCTTATTCTGAAAATATTTCTATCTGTGCCTTTAAGTTCTATTAAACTTATCATGTGGCCATTAATGCAAGCAGTAGGAAATTCTGCCATTTTGGCCCAGTGGAAAAAGTGGTCTTAATACGTGGGAACGACCTGTGTAAGGGCTTTCTAAGGCCATTTTTACTGCTGATAAAAGAACCCTTTGCGTTTTTACATGGAAGCTAATTCTTTTAAAAGTCATTTTTACTTGTTAAAAACTTAAGTTTATCCATAGAATGGCTAAATTAAATACTTCTTTTGCATTAATATTTTGATGTAAAAGTACGGAGGTTAATTTTTTGCATTTTTTTTCAAGTTTATTGAGACTATTCCTAGTATTTATCATGTCTTCCAATTAATTAATTAATTAATTAATTCGATTTTTTAGCCCGTCCTCCCAAAAGAGCCCAGAACGGGTTACATTGAATATATTGGTGCATTAAAATTATAAGTAAGATAGGTACTTAGAAATTCCCTTACTGTCCCGAAGGCTCACAATCTAACTAAAGTACCAGGAAAAAATGACAATTAGAAGAGTAATAAAGAAAGAAAATAGAGATAGAGGAGAAAAATAAGAAAATAAACATACTAATAAGATTACAATGATCTAAAGGAATTTGAAAGGTTAAAAAGAGGGGAGATAGGAATAGATGCAGAGGGAGAACCGTTGAAGCAATAGAATTCTGGGGAAATTTAAATGAAATTTGAATGATAAAATAAAACAAAACAAGTGGTAAAACAATAAGTGAGATTAAAAAATACGGTGCATTGGAAATTATGAGACAATATACAGCAGGAGCTGCTTTTATTACTGGATGCACAATTCATGCAGCTGTGTGTTTGGTATTTACCAAATGCTGAGTGTGATTTTATCTATGCCAGAGCCTCACCTGTACTATACTCAGCTATTGAAAACTTTAGTAAAACAAAGCTGTGTGTATACATGTGTGTCCATGGGAATTGAACCAGCTATAGACATTTCAGAGCTAAGACTTCTCTTTGGCTACATGGTTTTTCCATTCCATAGAGTCTGAAGCCAGTCATAGAAGTGAATACGGATATAATTCCCCTTCCACCATCTATTCTGCATAATGGGGTACTGTGTATGATTCATTCCCAAGCAAAGGGAAGCTTCACACCTACATCTTTTTTGGTTGATACACTGGTACCCACAAAACATTCATGAATTATTTTCTAATATACCCCGTCCTTTACAAAGCTGTGCTAGCGTTTTTAGCTCCAACCACCGTGGTAAGAGCTCCGACGCTCATAGAATTCCTATGAGCATTTGAGATGTTACTGCTACTGCTGGCGCTAAAAATGTTAGCGTGGCTTTGTAAAGGAGGGGGATAGTCTTTACTGAAAATAAACATCCCTAATAGCAATAGTTTAGAAAACGAGGTGTAATTGTAGAACAATGCACCTAAAGTAAAGGAAAGCAGGCACCTGTGTAATTAAACACAACGTGTAATTAAACTCTGGAATTTGTTGTCAGTGAATGTGGTGAAATCAGTTAGCTAAGCGGGGTTTAAAAAAGGTTTGGCTAATTTCCTAACAGAGAAGTCCACAGGTCATTATTGAGAAGGCTTGGGGAAATCCACTGCTTATTCCTAGGATAAGCAGTCTAAAATCTGTTTTACTATTTGGGATCTAGCTAGGTAATTGGGACTGTAGAAGTTTCGTCAGCCGTAAGCCCGAGGTCATAATGCCGTTGTACAGATCCATGGTGAGACCCCATCTGGAATACTGTGTACAATTCTAGAGGTCGCATTATCAAAAAGATGTGCGGAGAGTTGAGTCGGTTCAGCGAATGGCCACCAGGATGGTCTCGGGTCTCAAGGATCTCCTGTATGAGGAACGACTGGGTAAGTTGCAGCTGTACTCACTCGAGGAACACAGAGAGGGGAGTCATGATCGAGACGTTCAAATATGTCACAGGCCGTATCGAGGTGGAAGAGGATCTCTTTTTCCTTAAAGGACCCACGGCAACAAGAGGGCATCCGTTGAAAATCAGGGGTGGGAAATTTCATGGCGACACCAGAAAATATTTCTTCACCGAAAGAGTGGTTGACCGCTGGAATAATCTTCCACAACAGGTCATTGAGGCCCGAGGTCATAATGCCGTTGTACAGATCCATGGTGAGACCCCATCTGGAATACTGTGTACAATTCTGGAGGTCGCATTATCAAAAAGATGTGCGGAGAGTTGAGTCGGTTCAGCGAATGGCCACCAGGATGGTCTCGGGTCTCAAGGATCTCCTGTATGAGGAACGACTGGGTAAGTTGCAGCTGTACTCACTCGAGGAACACAGAGAGGGGAGTCATGATCGAGACGTTCAAATATGTCACAGGCCGTATCGAGGTGGAAGAGGATCTCTTTTTCCTTAAAGGACCCACAGCAACAAGAGGGCATCCGTTGAAAATCAGGGGTGGGAAATTTCATGGCGACACCAGAAAATATTTCTTCACCGAAAGAGTGGTTGACCGCTGGAATAATCTTCCACAACAGGTCATTGAGGCCCGAGGTCATAATGCCGTTGTACAGATCCATGGTGAGACCCCATCTGGAATACTGTGTACAATTCTGGAGGTCGCATTATCAAAAAGATGTGCGGAGAGTTGAGTCGGTTCAGCGAATGGCCACCAGGATGGTCTCGGGTCTCAAGGATCTCCTGTATGAGGAACGACTGGGTAAGTTGCAGCTGTACTCACTCGAGGAACACAGAGAGGGGAGTCATGATCGAGACGTTCAAATATGTCACAGGCCGTATCGAGGTGGAAGAGGATCTCTTTTTCCTTAAAGGACCCACGGCAACAAGAGGGCATCCGTTGAAAATCAGGGGTGGGAAATTTCATGGCGACACCAGAAAATATTTCTTCACCGAAAGAGTGGTTGACCGCTGGAATAATCTTCCACAACAGGTCATTGAGGCCGGCAGCGTGCCAGATTTTAAGAAAAGATGGGATTGGCATGTGGGATCTCTTCATGGAGGTAGTTAGGGGGTGGGCCATTAGTGTGGGCAGACTAGATGGGCCGTGGCCCTTTTCTGCCGTCATGTTCTATGTTTCTATGTTTCTAGGTTAGCTACTGTTGGAAACAGGATACTGGGCTTGATGGACCTTCATTCTGTCCCAGTATGGCAACTCTTATGTTCTTATGTGAGCCAAGTATAGGGATAATCAAGCCATTGTGACATCACTGATGAGGTTGGCTCTAAGGCATTGGTGTAATGAGGCATTATGACATCACAATATCAGCTCTAGAATGTTACTACTAATTGGGTTTCTGTGAAGTACTTGGGACCTGGGTTGGCCACTATTGGAAACATGATATTGGGCTTGATGGACCTTCAGTCTGTTCCAGTATGGCAATTTTTATGTTCTTATGCTTTATTTATAGTGAAATGTGCTGGGGTAAGCACAGTTAACTTAGAGTATTTTTGAAGTTATGAGTGGGAGTCTCGCTTATGATCTACTCAGAATATACCTATGTTTATGCTTATCTGTAAAATATGTGCTATGTAAGATGTGCACATACTTTAGAAAACTCCCACTTTGAATAGAATGAATATTATATGTTGGTGGAACACACAGCACCATTCAGCAAAACAAGAGTATAAAACACTCAATTATATTCACATCATCACACTGTGGATTATTCAAGCATTATCCTTTATTAGAAGAAAAAATATTTCAGGGCATTCTTGCAACATCAATTAATGCATCACAAACAATTAAAGCAGCAATTATTATGCTCCCAGTTTAGACTGGGGGCACATATAACACTGTCTGAGCCAGTAAGTTTGATAGGGTAGGAAGGGTAAAGGTTAATTTAATTCAGTGAGGAAGGGTGGTGGAGTCGGGAGGGGAGGAGAAAAGGTCTGGGATTGGAAGGAAGTGGTGGGCTTAGCAGGATTGTTGGGTTAGTGAGGAGGTAGGTGGGCTTTGTGTTTGGTGAAGAGAGAGAGGATTGGTGGAGGTTTTTTGTGAGGATTGGGGATAAAGGGGTTATTTTGGCGGGACTGCGGTATTTTTGGTTTGGGTGGGAGGTTGGAAGGGTGAGGGTTTGAGGGGAAAATTGTTTCCCGCACCTCCCCTCCCCTTCTCTTTTGGGCTTGGGCATTTTGGTGGGGGGGGGGGTTGGGGTTTTGGTTTTGGAGGGTGGTCTGGGTGGTCGCAGTTTTATTGATGGAAATATGATGTTTTGGGGGCAAATGTTAGATCAGTGTAGCTATGGAAAGAAGGGGAGATTTGTTTTTTCGAGCTGCTCATGTGCGACACCGCCATGGGTGATGGCAGGGCTCTGCAGCATCGTGAGCCTTGCTGGGATGAGGAATTGGAATTGTGGGACATTTTTGTGAAGGGAGCTATTTCGTCACCGAATAGCTCCAGGGGTTGTGATTGTTGATATGCTTCACTGTTTTTTCATGTTTGTTATCACCGATGGATTTATGAATAAAGCTGCGGCCCAATTTTTGCCACTAAGTGATCGGTGTCATTAGTGTGGGATGGGAGTTATGATAAAATAGTGCGAATGACAGTGTTAAAATAACAGAAACACAAGCTCTTTCATGAAAGGGGTTTGAGGTGGTTTACAACATCAGTTAATGTATCACAATACATTACAATACTGCTACTACTATTTATCATATATAACGCTGATTGGAGTATGCCGCGCTGTATATTTTGACATTCAATAGATGGTTCCTATTTAGAAAAGCCTACAAACAGACATCACATATAGGGTTGGGGATGCAAAACCCATGGTGAAAGGAGTAGAGTTGAAAGTACTCTCTAAGACAGGGATCTCAAAGTCCCTCCTTGAGGGCCACAATCCAGTCGGGCTTTCAGGATTTCCCCAATGAATATGCACTGAAAGCAGTGCATGCACCTAGATCTCATGCATATTCATTGGGGAAATCCTGAAAACCCGACTGGATTGCGGCCCTCAAGGAGGGACTTTGAGATCCCTGCTCTAAGAGGTAGGCTTTTAAATTGGGTTTGAACGCTGCTAGCGACAGAGCATGCCATAGGGATTCGAGCAGTTTGTTCCAGGCAATAGCAGTTATACCAGCACAACATCCATATACAGTGCAGACAGGAAAAAGCAGGGTCACCATATGGCTCCAGAAAAAGGAGGAGGGATTGAGAAATCCAGGTTTTACTTCCATTGCTTTAAAATTTGGGTCGAGATGGGCTTTTGATATAGTGATTTATTGTAATTCATCTCTATCTACATTGAAATCTCTGTTAAATCTGTGTGAGTTTATTGTAAAACTGATATATCCTTTAATTATAAGTTCCCTATGCTCTTACATGGGTTCTCTTGCTTATAAATCACCTTATAAATCACAGGTGTAGTGCAATCCACAAATAAAAGATTAGATTAGAAATTCATGGATTAGTGTATTTGATACATGATTAAAATTTAGGTTGATGTTGGCTCCTAGCCAGGATTTTTGGAAGAGCCACATTTTCAGGTATTTACAGAAGAGGGCATATGTGGTGGATGTGCAAATCTCTGGGTAGTGAGTTCATGTTTTCATAGTTTGATATAATTAAATGAGTCATAGTGAATCATTATATTTTACTCTTTTCAGGGACGGAAAGGATAGTATCAGATGGTTTGTGTTATATTGTCAGGTATATTTTCCTAATAGTTCCATAAATTGGGGAAAATTAAACTGAAAGAGGATACCAGGCTGCAGGACAGCTTCAGATATTATGGGCATTCTTAGCAAAGGTGCGAATGAGTCTAAGGTGTAGTCTTGTAGTTAGTGTAATGGACTTTGAACCAACAGACCCAGGTTCAATTCCTGCTTTATCTTTTTAATTTATTTTTTATTGAAAGCCCTCCAGAGACTGAAAAATACCTACTGTATCTAAATTAGTCAGTCACTTATAAGGCTGAAGGCTATTAAAGTGGGCTCACAATGACAAAAATAAAAGGGTTAAAGTGGGATTTGAATCTGGGCCTCTTGGTTTAAAGTCCACTGCACTAGCCACTAAACTGACCCTCCATTCTCCAAGGAAGTCTGTGTGACTATTCTTCTAAGAATGCTTCCAGACAGATGTTCTTGTATCTTTTTTCGCTATTCATAAGTTGGACATTCCAGTTTGTAAAATGGCGGTTCATTCTGGACATCCTCATCTTACATATTTTCAAACAGGAAATTCTTATATATTTCCGGTTGGAAAATGCATGTGATATGGACATCCATTTTGGACATTACAGGCTAGACATCTCTATTCCGAGTTGGACGTCCTTACAAAAATGCCCCTCCTCATCTTTGAACTATAGATATGAACGTTTGGAAAACGTTTCTTAACTTTCCTGTTATTCATTTTTTTTTAACCTGATATGTTACTTAAGATGCACTTTAAGAATCTTCTTCAACTTTCTCAGTCTAAGTAAATTTTAATTTAAACAATTACTAAATCTCTGGTAATATAAAAGTGGTGAAGGATACAAAAGGTGACCTAGATTTCATACTGATGTCTAATATTCTTAATATCTCAAAATTCCTAGAGGATTCTTAAGACACTTTCCCACCACTCTTAGTATAACCTTCACCACTAAATATGATAAAATTGTTATTCTGAAGACTTACCTTTTTGTGATAAGCCTAAGGCTTTTCTTATCCTCAAGACAAAAATCCTTGCAAAGAGAGCTTCCCTTTTTTTGAAGTTCCTGTTCTAGTGCCTGATTTCCTTTTGCGACGGCTCATTGCAGTTAGAGAATTTTGATGCCGCTAAAGCCTTGCTGCTACTCCCCAAAATTTTTTTTGTGACTATTATTGTTTTCCTTTTTTACCATGGACCCCTGACAAAGGTTTGTCCGAAACACGGACCGTGTCGGGTCCCTTGATTGGTAAAAGGGTTTGCATATTATTATTTTGTCACAATAAATTTTGCCTACGTCTTGTACAGATCTGCAGTTTTGTTTTGTTTGCTCTCGGTTGGTTTTCTACTGCAGTTTAGGTTGGGACCTCCCTTCTCTCCTTGTTTTGTTCCTTTGCAGGCAACCATTACACCTTTTTGGCTCTGTATAGCTAGAATGGTTCTGATTGCTACATTTGAATTGGGACAAGCTGAAAGTGGCAAAGTGGGTTTGCGGTTGAAAGTTGTACAAGGGATCTTCAAAACGTTTCTGTGCTTTTATTTTTTAAACACTATTAAATATCTCAAAAGTGAATTACATCACTTTTCCACATAATCACCCTGATGCCTGCCTCACTAGTCACATGACTTTCTACAACATGCCATCTTACCACTTCTCCCGCCCCAATCATACCTTGCAAAAATATGAAAGTATGGAAACTTTTTTAAGAACCTTCGTATATGGCAAGGTTGATGGCAGCTTGCCTAGGTTTTCTTTTTTGTATTTGCTTGTTTTATTCTTTTTTCTTTTCATTAGAAATGTGCAAGTGGAGGTTAGGTTTATTACTGATTTTCATATATTTTCCTTTTTTGTTCTTCTGTTTATTGATAATTTATGTTGAAATGCTAATTTAAAATATTTTAACAAGTTAGACAGTTTTAATGTGCATATTCAGACCGTGTAAGATTTCTCACCTGCGGTAATACCAGAAATTCACCACAGGCATTGAATTTCTAGTCTAGTTTGTGCCAGTTGAGACATAGTCAGCTAGGCCAATATTCAGTGACTAGCCAGCTAAGTCTTAATGTCTAAAATTACACCATCCTTTTATGTGGCTCTATTTGGCCATCAAACTTAGCCAGCAAGCCACTAAATATTGGCCGTAACCGGCTATGTCCATATAATATAAGGGGGTTATGGTGAGATGTGTAATGGGCACCCTTAATGTGAAGTTCACAGCAGTGCTCCCTAGAGTGCCCCACTGCTCTGCTGGCATGTCTTTGTGGCCAGTCCATTAAAATTTCTGGCCCCTCCTATGTGACTTGTTTTGGATTTATTTTTTTATAATGGTATTTTCTCTTGTGGTATTCTAAATGCAAGTTTTAACTTCTTCGGGGTTTCAATTTAATTTCTGTCTACACGACTGTATTTTTAAATTAAGCTTCAATTATTTATGTTAAAAAGAACATTATCAAATGCAAGAAATATTAGTATGCATAAAAAAAGGAAAATCAAAGCAAGAAGTCCCAACAGTGGAATGAACGTGAAGATCTATTAATCCCTTAACCACAACAGATTTAACAATTTTGGACTTACCTCCCTTATGTTTCTCCATCAAGAAAAACAATAACTCACTCCTTGCAGCTCTCTGCGGCTCCAAAGGGGAAAGGCATGCTCCTTTGGTCATGCCCCTTTGAGTACATGCCCATGGCCATGTACCCCCCAGCTGCATTCCACAACACTGGAAAGTTATAAATGGAGTAGGAGCCTGAAGAGTGATGTCACCAGCCACTGAGCTGACCATGTACATGCCTGCATATGCTCTAGCACTCAGCCCTCTACTCCCTCTCTTCTGTCTACATATTTGTATTTCTAGTTTGAGGTCACTTATTCTGTATTTGGTATTTGTGTTGTGTGTGTGTGTGTGTGTATGTGTGTGTGTGTGTATGTGTATGTGTATGTCTGTGTGTATGTGTGTGTGACCAAGACTAGGTGTTCTGTTAGCATGGATTTTCTATGTAGTGATCTGTGTCTGCATGAGTGGGATGTGATAGAGGAAAGGTTCTGTGGCAAGCCACAGTCAGTGAGTGTAAATCCCTGCTACTGTTGGTGTTCTTTAATGGACAAATTTGAAGGTAGATGAGGAGAGGGTCAAGAAAAGGAGAGATGCTGCATTGCACACACGAGAGAGCCAAGTGGAGGGAGAGATGCTGGACCATAGGTGGGGGTGGGGGAAGGGAGAAATGCCAGACCTGGGAACAGAGAGAGGAAAGGAAAGATGAGAGTGAAAGATGAAAATAAAGCTCATATATGAGATAAGAGGTAAAATGAAGACTAAAGGGTGAGAGAAGGGAGAATGAGGGATAAAATCTAGTTGAAGAGTAAAGATGCATAGAAATGAGAAACAGAGGGGAATGATCATTGTCAGACATAGATGTAGAGAGGAAAGGAAGACGGGAGGGGAAAAAAAAGAAATAAAAATGAGGCACTAAAAAAGAAATTAGATGAAGATGACATAAGAAAAGACAAAAGAAAAGACTGGGACCAAGCGTATTATTAAAATACAACGGCCAGATAATAAAAGTGGAATATATTTCATTTTCAATTAAATAACTGGAATAGATCATTTTCAAATTGACAACCCTGATAATTTTATTATATAATGCAAAAGGAAATACATTTCAGTTTCTCCAGTGCTGCAAAGCATTTGGTCTTCTCGGAGTTCTTATTTCTAGATTGTGGTTGTTTATTCTGTATTTGAGGCACTGTCTATATTCTGCAGGAGTGATAGATGAGAGATATTCAGCTGATGTTTACTTTATGTGTTGGGATCTCTAAGAGCCTGACTTGTTCTCTTTTACCAGCAGGAAGTACTGTATATCGGTATTCTAGAGTGCTGTCATTTAAAGATAGGGTTATTGCTATTGTTGTCCTGATTCTAGTGCTGCTTTATTATAACAGTTTTCTATAAAAGTTTGTGGGATTCGATTACAGGAGCGCTGAACGTTCCCATCCCCTCTCAGTCCTTACCTTGGGATAGCCCCCCCCCCCCCCCAATCTTTTTTTCTGCTCAGGGCCCATTCAGTCCTAGCGATGACACTGATACAATTGGTTGGTTAATAGCAGGGTCTTCCAAGAATGATGGGTCTCAGCTGATGTGCCAGACTAAGATAAAGCACTGATCTGGGTCACAGCAGCAAGGTACAGTATTGGTTGAGGATTACGTTTCTGTGAGAGAGGCAACAACACTGGCATAACGTGTGCTGATGAAAGGCCTGGCAATCTACTTCCATATCTTGCCATGAAACAGAATGGATAGTTACAAAGAAAAAAAATTGCACTAGTGTACTGTACAGGGGAATTGCTGAAGACTCTTCAGAGTAAAACCACCACATGTGCAGCCATTGGAATAAAGCTCTTAGGATTTCTGACTGTTGATATAGTGGAACTGCACATGAAATAAGAGTCAGAAGCTGCATAGATATCTTACATATTGGAACATGGACCATATGAAGAATGAATCAAGGGCAGCTGAATGTGATCAAAAATGAAACAAAATGTACAGAACTTGATACAGTGGGCATCAGTGAACCAAAATGGCTGGGCTTTGGGCACTTGGATTACATGGTATACTCTCCTGGAAATGAAGGGCGAAGGAGGATTGTATTGCATTGATAATTAGGAAGAAGCTTGAAAGAACTGTAATGCAATATAATGCCTGCAGTGAATGCTTAATTTTTTTTAATCTGTGAGAAACACCTGTTAATGCAACTATTATTCATGTATATGAACCACCAACAGCTGCAAAATAGGACAAAGTTGATCAGTTCTATGAACAAGTACAAGCTGAAATCAACATAACATGCAAACAAAATATATTGATAGTCATGGGCAACTGGAATGCAAAGGTCGGGAACAAAAAAGAGTAAGTGGTTGGAAAATATGCACTTGCCAACAGGACATAAGAACATAAGTGTTGTCAGACTGGGACAGACCAAAGGTCCATCAAGCCCAGTTTCTTATTTCCAACAGTGGCCAATCAGGGTCTTAATAATTCTTTATGGATTTTTCTTTTAAGAAGTTGGCCAAACCTTTTTTAAACCCTGCTAAACTAACTGCTTTTACCATATTTTATGGCAACAAATTCCAAAATTTAATTACATGCTGAGTGAAGAAATATTTTCTCTGGCTTGTTTTAAATCTACTGCTTAATAGTTTCATTGAGTGCACCCTAGTCCTTGTATTTTGGGAAAGAATAAATCAGTGATTCACATCTACCCTTTCCATTCTAACGTCCAAACAATTAGACTCAGGTATTCAATGCCGGTGCCCAGACATGGCCTAGAATTGAATAACTGAGACTAATTCAGCTTGCAGCAGTCAACGTTTTTAAAAAAATGCTAACCGCTGTGGGCTGAATATGTTGGTTAGAACACAATTTAGCTTATACTTTTAACCTTAATCAGGTTGTTTTGATAGTTTTAAATGTTTAATGAGAGTCATCTCTTTTCTCCATATATCAAAATTGGACTCTAGTGTGACTTATTTATACAGAATAATGTTATTAATTATACAAAAAGAGATGCAGTCACAGAAATTAACAAAAACAAGACAAAGAGAGCTACTACAATAATGCATGCAAGAAAATAGAAAATATTAGAGGAAAAATCAGCTTTCCTAAATATTTTAAGATCAGCTTTCCTAAAACTACAAGAATTAAAGAAAAAATTCCAGCCTTAAACTACAAGTGTTAAAAAACACTCAGTGATCCATGTGGAATGATGTTTCGAAGATTAAGAAAAGATGGAAAGAATACATTGAAGGGCCTTTGCGCATGCGCTGACGTTGGCGCACTGATGCCAAGCATGTGCGTGATGTCATCAAGCCAACACCAATGCACTTCCGGGTGTTTGTGAGACACTGCCTTAGGCATAAGTACTTATGCCTAAATTCTAGGTGTACATTTCACCTGTTAAATTAGTATTCTATAAAGGAAATTAGGCTCCTACCAGGTGTTCTGTTATAGTCTCAGAATATTATTTTTTTGTTGTTATATCAAAATTATGACTCTTTCAATTGTTTTTCTCCCTATGTTGGGGATATGAGAAAACACATATTATAGCAGAAATGCTATCAAAACATCAAAGTTAATAATTCAGCTAGCGGGTAGGAAAAACAAAATAATTAGGATGACACTCGATTCTGATTTTAATTTTAGTTCATAGGAAAATAATTTTTTTAAGTTGGTGCTAGCTGTTTCTAGTTATCATTTCCCAGGTTTGGATTTGATCCAGGTTTTGAATTGCTTTCTCTGACATACAGGAATATGACAAGTTGCATACTACAGTATTTAATTAAAGCTGCTTTTTTTTTTATTCTTGAAAAACTCTTTTCCTGTGAGATGAAGACACTGCTTTATGCATTTAAAAGTGATTTCTATAGGTCTTGACTGGTGACCTATTCAGTATGTGGCAGCAATAAGTTTTGCATATGTTTTATCAGCCAACATTGACCTAGTTACCACGAATCCAGCATTCTACCATGCATTTAGGTCAAGTGTTGTATCCAAGCTCCTCATTACTCTTTTTGTGTGGAACACACAGTCAAGGACTGATGCAAATACAGGTCAATTAATGTACTTTCCTTTAGATAGAAATATGCAATAAAGGACGGACTTCAGCTTGCTGTGTTGGGGCCAGCTTTTGCATTCTTGGAATGAAAGCAATTGCTTCTGACTGCTTTGGGATCTTTGTCAAGGATGACCTGGTATTTTATGTTGCATACAATTTTTTTTATATGGGGAGAATATAGTAATGGATTGGACTGGGCTGTCATTTGCAATGGCTAGGAAATGTCATTGACATATCCCATGCCATCGCATATCATTACCAAATGAAAATGAGCTGATAATAGTGTGCATTCTTTGGAAATAGCGGGCCCAATTTTCAGCCAACAACAAACAATGCTTTTGCTGCCTGCCGCTGGCATTAAACGCGGATATTCAATGCCAGGCCATTTCCAGTGACTGCCATTAAATAACCAATTTTTTTTACCTCAAAAATGTTAACAGGTTATGCCAATATTCTACGCTAACCGGTTAACATTATAGTGGGAAAAGGTAGGACAGCTAATTATAACAGTCCTATTTCACTGCTAAACTTCTCTGGTTAGGTGCTGAATATTGGCGCCTAACCAGATAAGTTGCACAAAATAGCGGCTGGCCACTAAATTGGGACATTCACCCTGATGTAACTGGTTATTTCCCACCGAATATCCGTGGTTATTCACTAAAACACCATTTAACCAGCCAGGAGCCATTCCTGGTAAATTAAATAGGAGAAAGCATGTACCGTATTTTCGCGGATATAACGCGCGCGTTATACGTGATTTTACGTACCGCGCATACCCCTCGCGCGTTATATGCCTGAGCGCGGTATACAAAAGTTTTTAAACATAGTTCCCACCCCGCCCGACGCCCGATTCACCCCCCCAGCAGGACCGCTCGCACCCCCACCCCGAACGACCGCTCGCACGCGCTCCCACCCGCACCCGCATCCACGATCGGAGCAAGAGGGAGCCCAAGCCCTCTTGCCCGGCCGACTCCCCGACGTCCGATACATCCCCTCCCCGGCAGGACCACTCGCACCCTCACCCCGAAGGACCGCCGACTCCCCAACAATATCGGGCCAGGAGGGAGCCCAAACCCTCCTGGCCACGGCGACCCCCTAACCCCACCCCGCACTACATTACGGGCAGGAGGGATCCCAGGCCCTCCTGCCCTCGACGCAAACCCCCCTCCCTCCAACGACCGCCCCCCCCCAAGAACCTCCGCCCGTCCCCCAGCCGACCCGCGACCCCCCTGGCCGACCCCCACGACACCCCCACCCGCCTTCCCCGTACCTTTGTGTAGTTGGGCCAGAAGGGAGCCCAAACCCTCCTGGCCACGGCGACCCCCTAACCCCACCCCGCACTACATTACGGGCAGGAGGGATCCCAGGCCCTCCTGCCCTCGACGCAAACCCCCCTCCCCCCCAGCCGACCCGCGACCCCCCTGGCCGACCCCCACGACCCCCCCACCCCCCTTCCCCGTACCTTTGGAAGTTGGCCGGACAGACGGGAGCCAAACCCGCCTGTCCGGCAGGCAGCCAACGAAGGAATGAGGCCGGATTGGCCCATCCGTCCTAAAGCTCCGCCTACTGGTGGGGCCTAAGGCGCGTGGGCCAATCAGAATAGGCCCTGGAGCCTTAGGTCCCACCTGGGGGCGCGGCCTGAGGCACATGGGCCAAACCCGACCATGTGCCTCAGGCCGCGCCCCCAGGTGGGACCTAAGGCTCCAGGGCCTATTCTGATTGGCCCACGCGCCTTAGGCCCCACCAGTAGGCGGAGCTTTAGGACGGATGGGCCAATCCGGCCTCATTCCTTCGTTGGCTGCCTGCCGGACAGGCGGGTTTGGCTCCCGTCTGTCCGGCCAACTTCCAAAGGTACGGGGAAGGGGGGTGGGGGGTCGTGGGGGTCGGCCAGGGGGGTCGCGGGTCGGGTGGGGGGGAGGGGGTTTGCGGCGAGGGCAGGAGGGCCTGGGATCCCTCCTGCCCGTAATGTGGTGCGGGGTGGGGTTAGGGGGTCGCCGTGGCCAGGAGGGTTTGGGCTCCCTTCTGGCCCAACTACACAAAGGTACGGGGAAGGCGGGTGGGGGTGTCGTGGGGGTCGGCCAGGGGGGTCGCGGGTCGGCTGGGGGACGGGCGGAGGTTCTTGGGGGGGGGGGCGGTCGTTGGGGGGAGGGGGTTTGCGTCGAGGGCAGGAGGGCCTGGGATCCCTCCTGCCCGTAATGTAGTGCGGGGTGGGGTTAGGGGGTCGCCGTGGCCAGGAGGGTTTGGGCTCCCTCCTGGCCCGATATTGTTGGGGAGTCGGCGGTCCTTCGGGGTGAGGGTGCGAGTGGTCCTGCCGGGGGGGGGGATGTATCGGACGTCGGGGGGGGGCATCAGGCTTTCAGGATGGGGACAGACCTTCAAGGGGGGACAGGACTTCAAGGGAGGACAGTGCACGGAAGTCAGGGGGGGTGAACGGAGAGTCGGGACAGCGCACGGAAAGTCAGGGCGGGCGAAAGGAGAGTCGGGCAGCATGCGCGTTATATGCCTGAGCGCGGTATAGAAAAGTTTTTGTACATATCATCGTGATTTCTGCGCGCTATACCCCTGTGCGCGTTTTACAATGGTGCGCGTTATATCCGCGAAAATACGGTACTCTTTTCTGATAGTAAAGCTACAAGCCTAAATTGGTGTGCATTCTTGGCCTGATTCTCAAAACGACGTACTGATTGTAGGTGGAATAGGCGTCTAACGGACCAATCAGGCTTAACACTTTATAAATAAAATAAAAATCGATGCAGTGAATGATGCCTACAATGTAGGTGTTTGACTAGCACCTAAAGAAATGCCTAGGCATGCCTATGGATGCCTAAGGCTGGCGTAGGCATGACTTATGCCAGAAGTGGACTTAGGCGTCCATAGGTGTACCTAGGTGCTTACGTAGGCACGAATCAGATGCCTTAAATGTAGGCCTATAAAATGCTAGTCTACATTTAAGGAGTCTACAAAAAATAGATGTGATTCTGGATGCAGCACCTACCGGCGATTGATACGCGGTAGGTACCTGTTTTGCAGGCACCTACCGGGGCAGGTACCGTTTCTAGAATCAGATCCTCTGTTTCTACATAGTGCACACTATATCCGAAGAGCACACACTATTAACGGCAACTGACAAAATGACAAAATAGCAAAATGAAAATAAATAAAATGAAAATTTCCATAAATAACAATAAACTAATATTTCTAGGCTGCCCCTCCCTAGTAACGGAATCCCTTTCACTTTGCATTCTTTATTATATAACCTATTTATTTATCTAGTTTTCTATTATGTTCTCCCAGGGAAGCTCAGAATGGTGCATATGAATTTATTCAGGTAATCAAGCATTTTTTCCTGTCTGTCCTAGTGCAGTGGGGGAACTGAGTGATTTGCCAAGGGTCACAAGGAGCAGTGTGGGTTTGAACCCACAATCTCAGGGTACTGAGGCTGTAGCTTTAACCACTGTACCACACTTCCCCTACTAAAGGGGATGATAAGAGATGACCTAAGGGCAAAATAATTGATAGAAGAAAGATCATTCTACACAGTTAATGCAATGGTTGGAGAACCTAGGGAACTACATTCAGTTTCCTCTTCAGCTTTTTGTGACCCTGGGCAAGTCACATAAACTTCTGTTGTTCCAGGTAAAAGCTTAGATTGTGAGTCCACTAAGAACACAGAAAGCACTTGCATATAGTATATGTCAAAACTACTTTGGTTGAACCACAAAAACTGTATATTAAACCCATGCCCATTTATCCCTTTAAAATATCCCAGTCCTCAAAAAATGTAACATTAATTTCAGCAGTATTCATTAGGCAGTTGAGGATGCGATCTCAAGCCTCTCAAGAAAGATATAGCGGCACTAGAAAAGGTTCAAAGAAGAGCGACCAAGGTGATAAAGGGGATGGAACTCCTTTTGTATGAGGAAAGACTAAAAAGGTTAGGGCTCTTCAGCTTGGAAAAGAGAAGGCTGAGGGGAGATATGATTGAAGTCTACAAAATCCTAATGGAGTAAAATGGGTACAAGTGGATCGATTTTTCACTCCATCAAAAAATGACAGACTAGGGGACACTTGATGAAACTGTAGGGAAATACTTTTAAAACCAATAGGAAGAAATATTTTGCCATAGGTTGTGGTAAAAGTGGATAGCGTAGCTGGTTTTTAGAAAGGTTTGGAAAAAATTCCTGGTGGAAAAGTCCATAGTTGCTACTCTTTGGGTTTTGGCCAGGTACTAGTGAACTGGATTGGCTACCATAAAAACGGTCTAATAGGTATGCTGGACCATTGGTCTGATCCAGTAAGGCTATTATATTCTTAAAGAAGTAATTGAAAAGGTAAGAAAATGGTGTCAGCCTTCATAAGCTACAAGAAATCACAGAAAGAGGAAGGCAGGCAACAATATCAGGAAGAGCTAAGAGAAGCTGATAACATAGCAAAGCAAAGATGCAACTGGAAGAAAAAAAATTAACTACAAGAGTAAAATGGAAGGACAAGACATTTTAAAGATATATTGGTCCAAGGTGTCAGATGCGCTTGGATGTAATTAGAAAGTGCTCTTCCTCATGTGCTAGACCCACCGAATGGAACAAATTACCTTTGATTCTTAAACATCAGACAGATCTACAAATTTGTAAGAAATTGCTAAAGTGTCATTTTGTTTTGGTTGATGAAAACAGCTTTATGAATGTTTTGGTTTTGGAACTGTATGATGGTGTCTGTGTAAGTTATTGGTTGTAAATGTATTGTTTATGTATGTATGAATAGAACAGGCTTTAAACTAAGAGAAAGGGGAAAGCCGACAGTCGACCTAGCGTCGATGATTCGGAAGAAGGTATCCCGTGAAGATACTAAGGGGAAAAAAGGCAGGGAAGAAACAAGAGACAAATTACAGGAGTCAACTAACCCAGAAGAGGAGGTTAGAAAGATTGTAGCAAAAGAGAAGACACCAAAGACTGAAGCACAGGGAAAAGAAATGAAGACGACAAAATGCCAGGATCTAAACTGCATATATACTAATGCAAGGAGTTTAAGAAACAAAATGGGGGAGCTAGAAGCCATGGCCAATGCAGAGGACATAGACATCATTGGAATCTCTGAAACGTGGTGGAATGAGGAAAACAAATGGGATACAGCACTGCCGGGGTACAAGCTCTATCGCCGGGATAGGTCAGGTCAGAAAGGAGGAGGAATAGCCCTATACGTAAAAGAAAGCATACAATCGACAAGAATGGACACAGCGGAGATGATCAACAAACTGGAATCGCTATGGGTTAAAATACCGGGTAGGAAAGGGCATGAAATAAAGATGGGCCTATACTATCGTCCACCCGGGCAAACCGGAGATAGCGATAAAGAAATGGATGCCGAGATGAAGCGAGAATGCAAAAGTGGTTACACAGTTGTTATGGGAGACTTCAACTATCCTGGGATAGACTGGAGTCTTGGAAGCTCAAGATGCGCTAGGGAGACAGAATTCCTGGAGGCTATACAAGATTGCTTCATGGAGCAGCTTGTTAGAGAACCGACGAGAGGAAATGCCACTCTGGATTTAATCCTAAATGGACTAAGGGGACCTGCAAAGGAAGTGGAAGTAGTGGGACCGTTGGGAAACAGTGATCATAATATGATCAAGTTCAAGGTTGAAGTAGGCATACCGAACGGAAAGAGAACCATAGCGACATCTTTCAACTTCAGGAAAGGAAACTATGAAGCAATGAGGGAAATGGTAAGGAAGAAACTTAGGAACACTTCCAAAAAATGGCAAACAGTAGAACATGCCTGGTCTTTTTTCAAAGACACAGTGAGCGAGGCACAAAATCTGCACATCCCCAGATTCAGAAAGGGGTGCAAAAAGGGTCGAACAAAAGACCCAGTATGGATGACTAAAATAGTGAAGGAAGCGATAGGCAATAAGAAAAATTCATTCAGGGAATGGAAAAAGGACAAAACTGAAGGGAACCAGAAGGAGCACAGGAAGTATCAAAAAGAATGTCACCGTGTGGTTCGAAAAGCCAAAAGAGAGTATGAAGAGAGGCTAGCCAGGGAGGCACGAAATTTCAAACCGTTCTTCAGATATGTTAAAGGGAAACAGCCAGCTAGGGAGGAGGTAGGACCGCTGGACGAAGGAGACAGGAAGGGAGCGGTGAAGGAGGAGAAAGAAGTCGCAGAAAGACTCAACATGTTCTTCTCGTCTGTATTTACAAACGAAGACACAACCAACATACCGGAACCTGAACAAATATTCAATGGAAATCAAGCAGAAAAATTAACATCCATGGAAGTGAGCCTTGATGATGTACACAGGCAGATAGAAAAACTTAAAACTGACAAATCCCCGGGTCCGGACGGAATCCATCCCAGGGTTCTGAAGGAATTAAAGGAGGAGATAGCGGAACTACTGCAGCAAATTTGCAACCTATCCTTGAAAACAGGCATGATCCCGGAGGATTGGAAGATAGCCAATGTCACGCCCATCTTTAAAAAGGGATCAAGAGGTGACCCGGGAAACTACAGACCAGTGAGTTTGACTTCGGTTCCGGGGAAACTGACGGAAGCACTGATTAAAGAACACATCGATGAACATCTGGAAAGAAACGAACTTTTGAAAACAACCCAACATGGTTTCTGCAGGGGGAGATCATGCCTAACGAACTTATTGCACTTCTTCGAAGGAATTAACAAACGGATGGACAGAGGAGACCCCATAGACATCATATACCTTGATTTCCAAAAAGCCTTTGACAAAGTGCCTCACGAACGTCTACTCCGGAAACTGAAGAACCATGGAGTGGACGGAGACGTACATAGATGGATCAGAAACTGGTTGGCGGGTAGGAAACAGAGGGTAGGGGTGAAGGGCCACTACTCGGACTGGAGGGGGGTCACGAGTGGTGTTCCGCAGGGCTCAGTGCTCGGGCCGCTGCTATTTAATATATTCATAAATGATCTAGAAACAGGCACGAAGTGTGAGATAATAAAATTTGCGGACGATACAAAACTATTTAGTGGAGCTGGGACTAAAGAGGAATGTGAAGAATTGCAAAGGGACTTGAACAAATTGGGGGAATGGGCGGCGAGATGGCAGATGAAGTTCAACGTTGAGAAATGTAAAGTATTGCATGTTGGAAACAGAAACCCGAGGTACAACTATACGATGGGAGGGATATTATTGAATGAGAGCAACCAAGAAAGGGACTTGGGGGTAATGGTGGACATGACAATGAAGCCGACGGCACAGTGCGCAACAGCCGCTAAGAAAGCAAATAGAATGCTAGGCATAATCAAGAAGGGTATTACAACAAGGACAAAAGAAGTTATCCTGCCATTGTATCGCGCGATGGTGCGCCCGCATCTGGAATACTGCGTCCAATATTGGTCTCCGTACCTTAGGAAGGATATGGCGTTACTCGAGAGGGTTCAGAGGAGAGCGACACGCTTGATAAAAGGGATGGAAAACCTCTCATACGCTGAGAGATTGGAGAAACTGGGTCTCTTTTCCCTGGAGAAGAGGAGACTTAGAGGGGATATGATAGAGACTTATAAGATCATGAAGGGCATAGAGAGAGTAGAGAAGGACAGATTCTTCAAACTTTCAAAAAATAAAAGAACAAGAGGACACTTGGAAAAGTTGAAAGGGGACAGATTTAAAACGAATGCTAGGAAGTTCTTCTTTACCCAACGAGTGGTGGACACCTGGAATGCGCTTCCAGAGGGAGTAATAGGGCAGAGTACAGTACAGGGGTTTAAGAAAGGATTGGACAATTTCCTGCTGGAAAAGGGGATAGAGGGGTATAAATAGAGGATTACTGCACAGGTCCTGGACCTGTTGGGCCGCCGCGTGAGCGGACTGCTGGGCATGATGGACCTCAGGTCTGACCCAGCAGAGGCATTGCTTATGTTCTTATGTTCTTATGTTGTACTCCGCCTTGGAATAAGATGGAATAGAAATAATAAGCTATAAACTATTAGTGATAGGAAAAGTGTAAAAAGTGGTATTGTGAGACTCAAGGGTAAAGGGGAAGAATTCATAAAAGTTGATAAGAATTCATAGAAGTTGATAAGAATAAAGTGGAATTACTTAGAACATAAGAATTGCCATACTGACTAAAAAGTTCATCTAGTCCAGTGGCTAATCCAAGTCAGATCCCCAAAAGTAGCAAGATTCCATGCTACCAACCCAAAGAATAAGTAATAGTTTTTCCCAATGTCAAAACTTCTTTAAACCCAGATACGCAAACTTTTGTTACCACATCTACTGTTAATGAGTTCCAGAACTTAGCTATTCATTAAGGCCTGGATGCTCTATATGGCACCGTTGGGGATAGCCACCTTTAAAACAGCCACCGATTATGTGTCAATCATGTGACAGCACCATTTATAGAATCGTGTCTTTAGGAAAGGTAGGCGCTGGAAATGTAGACCAGGGTTTTCAAAACCTACATTTCATGCAAATTGCACCTAATACCGTTTCTGGCGTTAGCCATGCCTACAGTGGCATTAGGCATTGTAAAATGCCTCCATAGGTACGATTCCAATGCTATTTTTTAGGCACCAGTAAATGCCTACATTTAAAAAAAAAATGTTTTTTCATTGGTTTTAAACAGTATTTTCAACTTAAGTTAGGTGCCGGTAGGGAGCCTACTGGTTTCTAACTGAAGGTGCTGTTTAGGAAATCCGGGCCTAAGTGAAAAAATATTGGCTCAATTACTTTTAAAAATATTACCATGTAACTTCATGGAGTGTCCCGTAGTCTTTGTACTTTTTTGAAGAGTAAACAATTATTTCATATTTACCTGTTCTACTCCACTCAATATTTTGTAGACCTCTATCTATCCCCTCTCTGCCATGTTTTCTCCAAGCTGAAGATCCCTAATCTCTTAAGCCTTTCCTCAAATGAGAGCAGTTCCATCCCCTTAATCATTTTGGTCATCCTTCTTTGGACTTTTTCTAATTCTGCTTAAAAAATAAATAAATAAAAAATTTTTAAGTGTTTGAGATGTAGTGACCAGAATTGCATACAATACTCAAGGAGAAGTTGCATCATGGATTGATATAGAGGCATTATAATATTCCTTGTTTTATATTTTCTTGCCAATATTTACAACAATTTAATTGGCCAGAAGCAGTTACTGACCTGTTAAATCACTTGTTCGGAGGACACCATTGGGCAAAGGCAGAAGCTAAAAAGGATGGGGATAGGATATATGAACAAACAGTGGAGATATCCAAAGAAAATGGGTAGGCTGGTGTGTCTCACGACTCTGTTTTATTCACTCAATAACACAATTCACTCAAGGTCTCATGTACATGTTTCAGCCCAGTTGGCCTGCCTCAGGAGTCTTATTCTCAGTAGAAACACCAAGTAAGCATTAGCATCTAAAAAGCTTATACAGCACTTATGCTCAGTGGAAACATCAGTAAGGCTTTTCAGAAGTTTCTCATGACTGCTGAGGATCATCCTGGGTTACTTCACTGGAGCTTTGAATAAGTTTTATATGCTTGTCCCACAGAATAGGGGGGAGGTTTAGGACGGGAGCAGAGAAAGGATTGGTGGAAGAAGAAAGGGTGGGAGGGAGTGAGAGACAGGTAGAAAGGAGGAATTTTAGTGGGCAAAAGTATAGTGAGTGGTTGGGCTGAAAGTGGGGGAGGTGAAAGATAGGGGATCAGATTTTCCCTCCCTCCCTTTCCGTTTGGCTGTTTGGAGGGTGTGGGATAATCTCCTGTTAGTCCAGTAGGTCAGAGAAGAAGCAGTCCTCTTCTGTTCTCACTCTGGCTCTGGGTGCAATCATTTTTGCAATGACCCCTAGCAATAATCTTGCAGTAATGCCCCTAAGATCAACTTTCCTTCATGCCATATTTGTACTTAGAGCCAGATGGAGAGGCATTAGAAGCAACTACTCCAACTCTAGCTCACTGGACTAACAGAGATCACCTTGGGTAATTCTTGAGGGCGGTCAGGGATCTAAGAAGGTCTGGGAAACATTTATTTATCTATTTATCATTTTATTAAATTAATTTCCATTCCATATTATCACTAAACAGTTCTAAGTGATGTACATGTTATCACAGGGAAGGGCTTATCATAGATGACATTGGGTTTGGGGGATTGGAGCAGAGTTTTCTTAAAAGGATTGGGAGATCAGATTGGGGGGTCTCAGGGGATCAAGGGACTACATCAGAAAGAGATCAAGGAGGGATCAGAGAACTGGAACGATCAGAACCAAAAGAAGGGATGGAAACAGGGATCAGAGGACCTGTTACATGAGGTTTGTAGTTGTGCTCCTGGACTGCTGGTAGCGCATCTTCACTCACCACATCACGTTGAGGTGGCAGCAAATGTATTCATACTGTCGGAAGTCATAACAGCTAGTGCATTGTACTGACGTATGCGCTAGCTGTCACAGTTGACCACTTCTTCAACATGTTCATCTCACACCCAACTTCCATCCCTATCCACATTAGGAAGCTAGCACAGGTTTTTTTTAACTGTGTTGATGGTTTTTATGCATGGTAGACCTTGGCGCAGGTCCATTCTACCACACAGTAAAACCTGTGTTAGGTGTTTTACATAGATCAGTAAAAGACCCCCTCCCTTTCATTATATTTTATTTTTAAGAAGAAATTCTTATCTTCAACTATATTATATTTTTAAGATTTCTATTAACTATGTATTAAGTTAATTTATAACTATAGATGAATGCATCGTATGATCCCATGATAGAACACGTCTTCACAATTAGCAGTATAAAAACTGTAAAAATGGTGCTGATTTATTTCCCTTCAAAATAATTGAAGTAAGCAGTTTAAGTAAGATAGATCGATTTACACTTGTCATATGGGATTAGCTAATCCCTTCTCAGTACTGCATATGATATATAAGTGTATATCAACAACATCAAACAGGAAATATATCTCACCTATTTTATAGTACTTTCCCATGTTAAGCATTTTTGGATATCTTAATTAGCTTCTAATTCTTATAAAGACAATTTCAGTAGAATTTAATGCACCTTAAAGAAAACATATAACTACTTTGCATATCTTTAATGACACATAATTTCTTTGTCAGGGCAGGAATGCAAAGAAGTTAAAGTCTAAATGGTATGCAAATGTGTCTACTAGGTGATACTGCTTTATTAATGGAGTACAGTATTCCAAATTAATGAAAATCTGGAAGAGATTGTCTAAACAAAGGAGGAAATATTTACGGAAAAGTCATGTAGTAGCCCATATATTCTGTACTGTTCTCAAACCGGTTTAGACTACCTCCAAAATAAAAATAATAGCAACAGTGATGGTGCTTTATATTTCCAATAGGATTGAAGTATATTTCAACAAACAGAGAAAAAGGCCTGATTATGAGTCACAAATCAGCTTTATATTACAGGACAAACTGAAGAGTTTCGAAAAAAAAAAAGAGTCTTTTGTGTCACCACTGAAATATTAGGGGGCTGAAAATGTTAATGTAAGGTTACCATATGTCTCCAGAAAAAGGAGGATGGATTGAGACATCCAGGTTTTACTTCCATTGCTTTCAATGGAAGTAAAACCCGGATATCTTAATCCATCTATCTTTTTCTCCAGAGCCATATGGTAGCCCTATTTTAATGCATCATTCACAATGACTTTAAGGGGGAAGTTAACAACATAGGCTACTATTAAGATATAATGTTAACTCTATCTATTAGTAATTACCTGTTCCAAAATAGCGTGAGTTATTTGTAAAATAACATGTCTTAATGATAACTCACATAAGTTCCCCTCCCCTTCCCCGCCCCCATGTCACTTCATCCTCCATAGCCTTAGCTACAGTTTAGATTGTGATCTCATTTGGACATGGAAATAACTTGTGCAACTGAATGCAACTTACCATGATTTCAGATGGGGGAAAGGTGGGTAATAAATCTTCGTCACTACTGAGCTGCAGCAGCACCATTATCTGGATAGTGGCCAGTGTTGAATATCTAGAAAGGGCAGCCAATGTCAGCCCATTCTGCAGAGTGACAATATTAAGCCTGCTAACCATTTAGGGCTGCATTCTATAAATGGCACCATCCTCACTGGCCACCTAAAACTGGCTGCCGATTGCATGTCAATCACGCCACAGTGCCATCTCTAGAATTGTGGCTTTGTGAAAGGCAGGCGCCAGACATGTAGGCCAAGGTTTTAAAGGCCTACATGTCTGATGCCTACCTTTCACGTGAATCATGGCTACAAAGGTGCTTTATTTATTTATTAAAAAAAACTTTTATTTTTTTTTTTAAGTTCAATAAGATTTATTGAGTATATTTGTAACAAAGAATAAAACAAAAAGTCCAGGGTGGGTTAGAAAATATTTTTAATTCTTTAATTTGAGTGCAATTTTTGAATATGTGTATGGGGGTGATATATCTATTTGTCATAGATTACAATTTTGATTGAATTTAAGTGCTTTTATATTGTAATATGATTGTATAATATGTTGCACTTATTTATGGCTTAAAAATGAATAAAGATTAAAAATAAATAAATAAATATGCAAATATACATATATGCAAATATACAAAAGATAACTCAAACATAAAACAGATTAGACTTTCAAATTTGTTAGTTATGCATACAGTGTTCCACCATACAATGTATTCTACCTTAGATAAGTCTTTCCAACAGTGCAAGATGTTTTTAATAGTCAAGAATAAGATGTTAAGTAAACGAGCATTGGGCTCATGCATAGAGCCACGCCTACAATGATGTTTGGAGGTGCCCTTATGTACCTCCATTTTTAAAATTTGGTTTTAAATGATGTGGCCAATTACTGCACCATTTATCACCAATTAAAACAATTACCGTATTTTCACGCATATAACGCGCGCGTTATACGCGTTTTTACCTACCGCGCATACCCCTCGCGCGTTATATGCATGAGCGCGGTATACAAAAGTTTTAAAACATAGTTCCCACCCCGCCCGACGCCCGATTCAAACCCCCAGCAGGACCGCTCGCACCCCCACCCCGAACGACCGCTCGCACGCGCTCCCACCCGCACCCGCATCCACGATCGGAGCAAGAGGGAGCCCAAGCCCTCTTGCCCGGCTGACTCCCCGACGTCTGATACATCCCCCCCCCCGGCAGGACCACTCGCACCCCCACCCCGAAGGACCGCCGACTTCCCGACAATATCGGGCCAGAAGGGAGCCCAAACCCTCCTGGCCACGGCGACCCCCTAACCCCACCCCGCACTACATTACGGGCAGGAGGGATCCCAGGCCCTCCTGCCCTCGACGCAAACCCCCCTCCCTCCAACGACCGCCCCCCCCCAAGAACCTCCGACCGCCCCCCCAGCCGACCCGCGACCCCCCTGGCGACCCCCACGAACCCCCCACCCCCCTTCCCCGTACCTTTGGTAGTTGGGCCAGAAGGGAGCCCAAACCCTCCTGGCCACGGCGACCCCCTAACCCCACCCCGCACTACATTACGGGCAGGAGGGATCCCAGGCCCTCCTGCCCTCGACGCAAACCCCCCTCCCCCCCAACGACCGCCCCCCCAAGAACCTCCGACCGCCCCCCAGCCGACCCGCGATCCCCCTGGTGACCCCCACGACCCCCCCACCCCCCTTCCCCGTACCTTTGGTAGTTGGCCGGACAGACGGGAGCCAAACCCGCCTGTCCGGCAGGCAGCCAACGAAGGAATGAGGCCGGATTGGCCCATCCATCCTAAAGCTCCGCCTACTGGTGGGGCCTAAGGCGCGTGGGCCAATCAGAATAGGCCCTGGAGCCTTAGGTCCCACCTGGGGGCGCGGCCTGAGGCACATGGGCCCAACCCGACCATGTGCCTCAGGCCGCGCCCCCAGGTGGGACCTAAGGTTCCAGGGCCTATTCTGATTGGCCCACGCACCTTAGGCCCCACCAGTAGGCGGAGCTTTAGGATGGATGGGCCAATCCGGCCTCATTCCTTCGTTGGCTGCCTGCCGGACAGGCGGGTTTGGCTCCCGTCTGTCCGGCCAACTACCAAAGGTACGGGGAAGGGGGGTGGGGGGGTCGTGGGGGTCGCCAGGGGGGTCGCGGGTCGGCTGGGGGGGCGGTCGGAGGTTCTTGGGGGGGGCAGACGTTGGGGGGGAGGGGGGTTTGAGTTGAGGGCAGGAGGGCCTGGGATCCCTCCTGCCCGTAATGTAGTGCGGGGTGGGGTTAGGGGGTCGCCGTGGCCAGGAGGGTTTGGGCTCCCTTCTGGCCCAACTACCAAAGGTACGGGGAAGGGGGGTGTGGGGGTCGCCAGGGTGGTCGCGGGTCGGCTGGGGGGGCGGTCGGAGGTTCTTGGGGGGGGGCGGTCGTTGGGGGGAGGGGGGTTTGCGTCGAGGGCAGGAGGGCCTGGGATCCCTCCTGCCCGTAATGTAGTGCGGGGTGGGGTTAGGGGGTCGCCGTGGCCAGGAGGATTTGGACTCCCTCCTGGCCCGATATTGTTGGGGAGTCGGCGGTCCTTCGGGGGGGAGGGATGTATCGGACGTCGGGGGGGGCATCAGGCTTTCAGGATGGGGACAGACCTTCAAGGGGGGACAGTGCACGGAAGTCAGGGGGGGTGAACGGAGAGTCGGGACAGCGCACGGAAAGTCAGGGCGGGCGAAAGGAGCGTCGGGCAGCATGCGCGGTTTACCCGTGAGCGCGGTATACCAAAGTTTTTGTACATATCATCGTGATTTCTGCGCGCTATACCCGTGTGCGCGTTTTATACGGGTGCGCGTTATTTGCGTGAAAATACGGTAAGTTAGGCAGTGGTAGGATGCCTACCACTAAACTAAGGCAATATATCAAATAAACTTGGTACATGAACTTGTACATGTTGTAGACTTATTGTAGAGAGTAATCTTTAGTTCCTTCAATGCCTGTACAAATAAGGAGGTTGTTAATCATTTTTCTTAATTGTGCTTTCTGTTTTCTTTACATGTTTAGCACTTATTTATATCTATATCTATCCATCTATTTATATTTATTTTAAAGGCAATTTAACCGTATAAATATGCCTGGTGTAACTTGTCCTCCTGGAAATGACCAAAAAACATGTCATAAGGGTCACAACATGCACACTTTTCACTGCTATGAATAGGGGCCTTGCTTTGTGCATACTTAGGGAAGAAAACAGCACATGAACGAGCATTTTCAATGACGTCCAAATCCAAGTCTGAAATTTTTGAGGAACACACACAAAAAATCCAGTAGTGAACATGACCATTTTTTAAATAGAAAAAAAAGGTCTATCCTTTTATTTCAAAAATGGCCATTTCTCAGATGTGCTTGTCCTCAATGAACCATTAAAAAAAAAAAAAAAAAAAAAAAGAGCAACAAAAAGAAATCCAACCGAATCTGCAGGAAAACCACAAAACAGGAAAACCAAACAAAAACTGCAGACAATGTACAAGATGCAGGCAAGAATTTATTGTACCAAAGTTAAAATGCAGTAATAAAAAAACCTTTTTACCAACCAAGAGACCCAACACGGTCTGTGTTTCGGACAACACGCCTTCGTCAGGGGTCCATGGTAAATAAGGTATGCAATGTACCGCAAAAAATGAAGGTAACAACAAATGTCTGTGTATTATGCCAAAAACCGCTGCCAAAAAACAAATCACTCAAAAGCAGAAAATGAAAAAAAAAACCCCAAACAACCCACATGTCTAAATTTTAAATAAATAAAAGAAAAACACACAAAGCAAGTCATTGAGATGTAAGAGGGGCCCAGCATATTAAGTAGACTGGCCGCACAGACTTTCCAGAAGAGCAGTGGGGCATCTTAGGGGGTACTGCAGTGAATGCCATATAAAAAATCTCAGGTACACGTCTCACCATAACCCCCTTATACTGTATGGTGAGCCCTCCAAAACCCACCCAAAGCCTACTGAATCCAACTGTACACCATAATCTTTATATATTTTTTTAAACATGTAATTTATTTACAAAATTATTTTTTCACAGAAATTCAAATTTGAGAAAGCATAGAATAACATCTTATAATAAAACCCTAAGCAGCGCATGCCCACTCTTATCGGCATGCTCGCATGATCCGTAGGTCCGCGGCCAGCAAGAGTGCGCATGTGCGCTTACTACGGCCCCACGCGCGGCAGAAAAATTTTAAAACGCGGCACTCCCTGCTCTCCAGCAATGGCATGTTCTGCATGGCAGTTTCCCCAGATTAAAAAAGAGACTACGGCGGTGGAGATAATAAGGGAAGCCGAAGAAGTCAGCTGTTTGCAACGGCCCCGTACTCGCGGTCTCGCTGGCTACCTTGCTGGGGTTTTTCGCGGGGGCGGCTCCTCTTGCGTCCGGCCATGTGTCCGGGGCTTCTACAGGGGCTGGCTCCCATGGAGATGTTGTTTTTCTGTTTGGGGCTGCGGCGGCGGCTTCTCTCGGGACCCGCACCGGCGTTGGAGACCTCTCTGACGTCACAACATCAGAGACAAGGCTTCCGACGCTGGTGCGCCTCTTGAGGGAGGCTGCCACGGCGGCTTTGGACAGAGGGATAGCATTTTTGTGGGGATGCGGGGACGGATGCGCGAGGGGCTGCCGCCGTAAAGGGCTTTGGTGAGGGAGCCAGCCAGACAGTGAGTGTGGGGCCGTTGTAAGCGCGGATCGGTCGAGGAGCCGCCACTGCCGAGGCTTTGAAATTGCTCTCCCACCGTCACTCCCTCCCACCCCGGCTCTGCCTCTGCCCAGGTTCAAAAGCAGGAGAGGCGGTCAGCCTGCACTTACTCTCTCTCTCTCGCTCCTAAATCGTGGACAGGCTCAAGAGTTACATTAGACAGCTTTCATCGTCCTGAGCCCCTCCACCTTTTTTTTTTCTTTCCGCTCCCTAAATCGAGACTGTGCAATGAGTTTCTCTAAAGAGTCCAGATTGTCTCTCCGATTAAATGTTAACATTTCACATCTAGCACCCGTTAATCTAACAGGCTTAAACACTAGTAAAAGCTATAATGCCAAAGGAAAGGAAAAGAAGCATATTAGGCTAAACTAATTATGGTTGCATCAGGGCTCTAAGAAAGCATGGGGAGGCTAGCACTATGAGAGATTTTGAACTTGCCTGGGACATATATGAGAAAAGGGCTGATGCGCTGGATGGAATATATAGACAAGAGGGAAATTAGTTTAGGACAACAATGGGCAATTTTTTATAAACATCTACAACTGGGCAGACTGGATAGGCCCAGTTGCTAACATTTACCCCCCTCCTTTACAAAGCCGCGCCAGCATCTTCAGTGCCGGACGCCACAGTAACAGCTCGGACGCTCATAGGGATTCTATGCACGTCAGAGCTGTTACTACAGCGGCCAGCACCAAAAACACCAGCATGGCCTAAAGTTGTTACCTACAGGTATAGTGGGATTTGGGTGGATTTTGGAAGGCTCACATATTCCACCATAAGTGTAGTAGTTAGAGTGAGATATAGGCCTGAGTTCCCATCTCCGTGGTTGACTTCACCACCCACTAGGGTACTCCAGGAGCCTGCTTGCTGCTCTAATAGGGCTGGCCATAACATCTGAAGCTGTCATACAGGCAGGTATGTCCTGTTTTACTCACATCTTTGGGGGTGGATGGGGGTCATGTCTTCATCCCTTCAGTGGCCATAACCCCCAAATTAAATTGTGACCTGGACGTTTTCTAAAATGTTGGACTGTTGCAGAACAATGTCCAGATCATAAGCCCTCACCAGTCCTGCCCAAACCACGCCTCTACTACGCCCCCTTGAGATTTAGACACAAGCACCATAGAAATCCATCTACAATATAGGTTTCAAAAATAGCGAATTCAAAGGTTTTGGCAAGAAAAACATCCATCTGCTCCTTTAGGTCACATTTAGAACATTTTTATTATTATTTTTTTTAATGAATCGCTGAGTGTTTTCCTCAAGCACAATATATACAAATTTTAGATACAAGAAAGCATAATAATAGTATGGTACCATAAAAATCTGTTCTTCTTATATATCATTACATTTGTTTTCACCATGAATTTTTAGATGTGCTGTTGATTAGACACTCCATAACAAATCTTATGAATTAAAGACTGAAGGGAAAGTCATTAAGGTGCAGTAAACATTAGGCATTTATCGCTTTTTAGTTTACCACAGGAGTCACTAACTTGTGGTATCTAATCTAATCAAATCTAATCTTCCATTTGTGTGTCACTCATACCAATTCAGGCTCAAGGCGACTTACAGAGTGGGGTTTAAAGGGGGTCAGGGGGGAATTTAAAAGGAGGGCCTTAATTGAGGGGGAAGGAGAAGAAAGAGGGTGAGAAATTCAGTTGTTCGGGAGAAGTTAACCGCTTTATCCAGACTTAGAAGCGGTTAGGTTCTATTCTGATAGAGGCGCGTTGATTGAGCTGTCAAAGAGGTAGGTTTTCAACTTTTTCAGGAATGGCGTGTGCTCAGTTTCTTTTCTGATCACTTCTGGTAGGTCATTCCAAGCTTTTACACCCATGAAAGTAAACATGGAGTGGCACATCCGCTTGTAGTGGAGATTTTTTGTAGAAGGCAAAAAATTAGTTGTATTCTGTTTATGATTCTCCTTGAGGTGGACCAAGCCTTTGAGAATAGTTGGGTGAGGGGAGTGGCTGAGTTTCCATGGATCATGTGGTGTAAGATTCAGAATATCTTGAAGAGTATCCACGATGAGATTGATAGCCAGTGTAATTGTTTGAGGAAGGCTGAGATCTGTGCAAAATGATGTTGGTATCTTAGTTCTGCAGGTTACTAAACTCCGGAGCTATATAAATAGTACACCCCCCTCTTGTACGAATGCATAGCGCAGGTTTTAGGAATTCTATGAGTGTCTGAGCTTTTACAGCAGCGGCTGGCAATAAAAAACCCTAACGCAGCTTCATAGAAGGGGGGTGGGGTAACATTTTGCTTTCCTAAATTAAACCACATAGCTATACAAATTGTGGCCTTAGGTGCCTGGGTCAATCAGGGCCTTAGGCCCCTCCTTGGTACATCCCAGGATCTACCGGGAAGGGGAAGGCCTGCCTCCTGCCAGGGATGCTAGGGGGAGGGGGGTTCCAGCAGGAGGGAGTGGGCATCCTTCCTGCTGGGGATGTTTATAGGTGTTCTTCTTTCAATTTCCAAGTTCATAATACATATGCCATATCATCTAAAGAACACCTCCTAGTACTTACAAGTCATGCAGTCCTGGCATAACCAGATTCAGTATCTCCATAAAACACAATGCTAGAGTCAAGCACCATAATACCAAAGCACTTTAAATTTTATCCTTGAACCAAGAGTAACCAAGTTCAAGCTCTATCCAAATGGGATCTCTGGGTTACCATCTTAGCTGCTAGACTCTGAACATTTTGCAACCAGTACAGCAATTTTTGGGGCATGCTATCATAAATTGCATACAAAAGTACTCTAAATCTATCTTATATATATAAAATCAGAGGTATGTATGCGTGTATGTATGTGTGTGTGTGTATGTGCCGCGATCACGCAAAAATGGCTTGACCGATTTGAACAAAACTTGGTATGCAGATCCCTCACTACCTGGAGTGATATGTTCTGGGGGTCTCACGGCCCACCTGCACACATGGGCGGAGCTACAAACAGAACATCAGATTTCACCCATTCATGTCAATGGAAAAAATGTAAAAAGCTGCCATTCTCACAGTCATTCCAACTACCTGGGGTGATATGTTCTGGGGGTCTCTCGGCCCACCTGCACACGTGGGCGGAGCTACAAACAGAACATCAGATTTCACCCATTCATGTCAATGGAAAAAATGTAAAAAGCTGCCATTCTCACAGTCATTCCAACTACCTGGGGTGATATGTTCTGGGGGTCTCTCGGCCCACCTGCACACGTGGGCGGAGCTACAAACAGAACATCAGATTTCACCCATTCATGTCAATGGAAAAAAAGTAAAAAGCTGCCATTCTCACAGTACTTCAAAAACGGCTTGACCGATTTGAACGAAACTTGGTATGCAGATCCCTCACTACCTGGGGTGATATGTTCTCGGGGTCTCGCGGGCCACCTGCACACGTGGGCGGAGCTACAAACAGAAAATCAGATTTCACCCATTCATGTAAATGGAAAAAATGTAAACAGCTGCCATTCTCACAGTAAATCAAAAACGGCTTGACCGATTTGAACGAAACTTGGTATGCAGATCCCTCACTACCTGGGGTGATATGTTCTGGGGGTCTCTCGGCCCACCTGCACACGTGGGCGGAGCTACAAACAGAACATCAGATTTCACCCATTCATGTCAATGGAAAAAATGTAAAAAAGCTGCCATTCTCACAGTCATTCCAACTACCTGGGGTGATATGTTCTGGGGGTCTCTCGGCCCACCTGCACACGTGGGCGGAGCTACAAACAGAACATCAGATTTCACCCATTCATGTCAATGGAAAAAAAGTAAAAAGCTGCCATTCTCACAGTACTTCAAAAACGGCTTGACCGATTTGAACGAAACTTGGTATGCAGATCCCTCACTACCTGGGGTGATATGTTCTCGGGGTCTCGCGGGCCACCTGCACATGTGGGCGGAGCTACAAACAGAAAATCAGATTTCACCCATTCATGTCAATGGAAAAAATGTAAACAGCTGCCATTCTCACAGTAAATCAAAAACGGCTTGACCGATTTGAACGAAACTTGGTATGCAGCTCCCTCACTACCTGGGGTGATATGTTCTGGGGGTCTCTTCACCCAAGAATTTATATGTTCTTGCTCCTGGAGGTGAAACTAAAAATGTTGTTTATAATCAAGTTTTGTGTGTGTTGTATTGTCTTCATTTTGTCAAATATTTCACATTATAATTTGAATATTGTACTTTTTATAAAGCTGTAAAAAAAATAATTTCATTCACCACTATAAAGTATCTTTATTTGAATCCATTTACAGTGTTATTGCTATAATTAAATACCCGTGCAACGCCGGGGCATCAGCTAGTTATAAATAATGATGGCCTGTATTACTGTTCTAAAATATTGGACACCTAGAAAGAAATGGAGAAAGGCATACCATATGTAATTTCCACCAACTCTTTTTAATCACTGCTGCCACTAGTGGTTCCATAGTGAAGGAATCAAAATCACTCCAACTCCACACTTCTGGTTATATAGCAATAATGCAGCCTACTGAAATTCAAGACCAGAGTAGGTGGATGGCATACCACTCCCGATCAACCACAAAATCTCTGACCTTAAAAATTTAGCTGTAACATGTTTTATTTCAAGTAAATTTTTCAAAGACTGCACACAGTTATCCAATTGATCCATAATTTCTATCACATCCAGTTTAAATGGTATGAAAAACTGAGGGCTCCTTTAATCAAGCCGTGCTAGCGGTGTAACATGCGTAATAGCGCATGCTAAACCGCCGGCCGCACTAGCCACTACCGCCTCCTCTTGAGCAGGTGGTAGTTTTTGGCCAGCGCAGGGGTTAATGCGTGATGAAAAGTCACGCGCGTTAACCCCGCTAGCGCGGCTTGATAAAAGGAGCCCTGAATGCCCAATAACAAAATAATGAGGGGAAAAAGTATCTGAAAACAGCCCGGCACTGGACTATATTAGACTGCTATTAAAGTGGAGGAAAAGCCTCAAAAACAGTTGTCAGCAGCACTTTACCAGCATTAAATCAGGCTGCCTTTTCTTTATCATAGGCAAAAAAAACTCCACAATAAATATCACTAATAATGTCCAAGTGAAAACAGTAGCCACCGATGTGCACAAACAAATGACTTATCTGATGTCGCCAGAACTGTAGATAATCTCAAATCTTTTCAATTTCCATCCTCTGGTTCTTTCTCTACTTTAATGTTAGTTTAAAATTGTCCAGTGCCGGGCTGCCTTTAAGACACTTTTTCCCTCATTATTTTGTTATTGGATGTAAAGAGTTTTGGTTTTGTTAAGTATTTGTATATGAAAAAATGAATGCCATCTGCATATTTATATGGGGAGAAAGCCATGTTGCCTAATTATAGTTTGCTCTAGTCACAGACAGTGGCATACCAGGTGCAGCCTTAGGGGGGGTGCACAGCCGGACAGGTCCAGAAAATTCCTGGGCTGCAACGGCACTCAGCGGCATTGGTGCCCCCCTCCCCCTCCCCAACGGCACTCAGCTCCCCCCTCCCCATCCCCCTCTGCAACGGCACTCAGCGACATCGGCGCCCCCCCTGCCACGCGACAGCACTCAAGTTTGGCCTCCTTCTCCCGGCATCAGCAGAACTTCAGATCGGCAACAGGTGCTCAGTCAAAAGCTTCCCCTGACTCAGCTTCCTGTTTCCGCCCAGGCAGTTCAGTCAGGGGATGCTTTTGACTGAGCACCTGTTGCCGATCTGAAGCTCTGCTGATGCCAAGAGAAGGAGGCTGAACTTGAGTGCTGTCGCGGGGCAGGGGGGGCACCGATGCCGCTGAGTGCCGTCGCAGAGGGGGGGCGCCGATGCTGCTCATTGCCGTCGCAGGGTGGGGCCTTGCCGATCTTGTTGCCAAGAGGGAGAAAGATGGGCCTGTGGTAGATGGAGAGATTGAGAGAAGGGGACAGATGATGGAAGTGGGGGAAAGAGTGAGAAGGGGCAGATGATGGAAGTGGAGAGAAGGGGGAGAGAGAAGAGGGCAGATGATGGAAGTGAGGGGGGAAGAGAGAGAAGGAGCAGATGATGGAAATCAGAGAATGGGGAGAGAGAAGAGGGAAGATGATGGAAGTGGGGGGGGGGAAGTGAGAAGGGGCAGATGATGGAAGTGGAGAGAAGGGGGAGAGAGAAGAGGGCAGATGATGGCAGTGGGGGAAAGACAGAAAGGGCAAATGATGGAAGTGGATAGAAGGGAGAGAGAGAAGAGGGCAAAGGATGGAAGGAGGGGATAAATAAAAGGAGGGCACATGATGGGGGAAAAGGATTGAGTTAGGGAAATACTGGAGGGGGTGAGGGAAAGAGGTGGCAAGCTGTAGGTAGACAGTAAAAAAGGAAATTGATGAGAGGGTAGTAAGAACGTAATCTAGATGGATGCAGAAAATAAATTGAAAAGGAAAATGAGGGAAGAAAGGGATTGCAGAAGAGAGGTGTGGGAGAGGGAAGGAGAGGAGAGAGATGCCAGACCAATGGGGGGTGAAAGGAGAGATGGAAGGGGGAGGCATACAGTTTCTGGAAGAGGCATAGAAGGAGAGAAGATGCCATATAGGGGCAGAGAGATGGCAGACAGTAGATGGAAGGAAGAGAGTAACAAGAAGATGAGGAAAGCAGAAACCAGATAAGACAAAGGTAGAACAAAAATTTTCTATTTATTTGTTGCTTTAGGAGACATGTGTCACTGTTTCTGTGGTGTTGCATTGTATACAGAGTCCAGCTTCTTGCTGGTTCAATTTAACCTTTGTCTATGTATTTCTATTTTATCCCCCCTTTTACAAAACTGTGAAGTGTTTTTTAGTGCCAGCCGTGGTGGTAGCAGCTCTGATGCTCAGAATTCTATGAGCGTCAGAGCTGTTACCACCATGGCTAAAATCCACACTACAGTTTTGTAAAAGAGGGAGGGGTTAGTTTGTGATGATATATTCCATACTAGGCGAAGGTATTTTCTGTGTTCTGTGTGTTCGAAAGACATGGTTTTGTGTTAGGATTGACGGTGTAGGATTGATCTGTACTAGTCTGGCTTGTTTAGTTTTACAATGGGTGTATTGATGTTGTACTGCTCACTGCATATGTAAGATGCTGCCTTTTCCTAGGTACTCATGTGTGACGTGTGGCTTGTTACTAAAAATCATGTTTTTCGTACAGATGGGGGGGGGAAGATGCCAAAAAATGATGGGCCCCGGGTGTCACATATGCTAGGTACACCACTGGTCACACATATACAGTATACAACAAGATGGCTACAGAGGGGGCCCTGAGGCATCCCCTGTTCCAAAGATACCAGCCTTAGTTTAAACCCAATCCGCATCATGAAATGGAATCTATTTGTTACAAAGCATTCAAACTAAGTCTCTGCTTTCTGTTGATCCCAAGCTGCATAAACAGGTCAACAAAACCTCATAATCTACTGTTTTAAAAGCAGCTAAAAGATCTAAAAATACCAGAAGACCCATTTTCCATCTGTCCATCTCATAAAAACATAAAAACATGGCAGATAAAGGCCAAATGATAGTCTGCCCATCTGCAGCATCCACTATCTCCTCCCTAAGAGATCCCACATGCCTGTCCCATACTTGCTTGAATTCAGACACAGTCTTTGTGTCCACCACCTCTACTGGGAGACTATTCCATGCATCTACCATCCTTTCTCTAAAAAACTATTTCCTTAGATTACTCCTGAGCCTATCACCTGTTAATTTCATCCTATGCCCTCTCATTCTAGATCTTCCTTTCAAACGAGAGACTCACCTAATGCACATTTATGCCATGTAGGTATTTAAACATCTCTAACAATAAATAAATCGTAGAAACAGCAGAACCAACAAATTATGAAAATGTCACTCACTCAATTTCTCAGATCTTACATTCAATCAAAAAGGTGGAGAAAAAGCCTCAATTATTATATCATGTAGCAATCATTGATGATTTTTAAGCTAGCGTTGTTTTTGTTGCGATCAGCTCAGTGGCCCCTTTTCGGAACTTATACCTGTTTTGACTTGGTCTAAGTCAAAACATATAAGTTCAGACTGGGTAGCCTGTTAAAGGTTTTGGTTATACTTGCTGTATGGTTAAGTCTAGGTCGGCCTACCTCCTGCCCATCTCCCACCCTTTCCCCTCCTCCAAAAACGCCTCTTTTTGTTCTAGGCGTTTAGAGGCAGGGGAAACCAGCTTTGATTATCGGTACTTGGACGATCTGGCTTTTTGATCGTCCAAGTACCGATTTGTTGTTTTTTTTAATTATGAGCCCCAGATTATTTACCTAATACACTTTTCATCTACCCACCCCATGAGAGCACCCCTACAATACTAAAAACGTCTTTTCTCATAGTCCACTTATCATTTGATGAAATCCTTAGCTGTCCACCGATGATTTGATCTATTTAAGGAATAGACTTCTTCCAATTTTCACAAAATGTGGATATTTTATCAGTTTCTTTTAAAATACATTCAAATCCACCTCCAGCAAAAATCTTTGAACATATCTAAGTCCTGCTCAACACCAGCTTGGGTTTCGCTATAAATCAGGGATGTCCAACCTGTGGCCCGAGGGCCGCATGTGGCCCCGTGAAGTATTTTGTGTGGCCCTGGTTGAGGGCGATGGAGTTTTTTCCTCTGCTGCCCCCGGGTGTTTACCGTCTTGCCTGCTCCCTCCTCTGTCTTGCTGAAGCATTTACACATTTGTGCGTCCCCAGAAACATTTTTTTCGGCCAATGCGGCCCAGGGAAGCCAAAAGATTGGACACCCCTGCTCTAAAGCATCTTCAGGAGCTGAGACCAAATTAGAAGTCCCTCAGGGTGGATTTTATTATACCTTATTACTCATATTTTAGATTCTTCATAAGCAGTCAAAGACAGGTAATGCTTTCTCTATAGTTAGTTCTCTAATAATACAGTAAGTCAAAAGTTTCCCATTAATTTACTATCATTAGCTTCATGGGCATTTTACTAGTGGGACAAATTACCTTGTACCAATGGAGCTTGTACTTTCAGCATGTTATACAAGATCTTTTTTTTTTTCCTAGATGGCTCATACATGAATGTGTTTCTTGGATTTGTATCAAATTGCAATATTTTCTGCTTCAAAATTGTACTGGTAGCACCCACATTTAAAAGGTCATATTTGCTGCACCTGGGAATGACTGTATTTTAATATGTATTAGAAGATGTAGCACACAGAAATGTCACACTTCACATAGGTGTTATTACATTTTTGCACCTGCAAAACAGTAAATTTAAATCAGCAGTACTGATTTATAGGCAATGAAAATACTTTGATGCTTTCTGTACTTGCCATGCAAACAGAATAATAAAATAGACATGTAGAAAATTAAATTACAATATTACTAGAATACCGTATTTATTTCTCTTTTTCCTTGTCCTTTCTTTCAGTACAATACAATAACAATTTTATAAACACATGTTCATGAACAGTTTACAAAAGTCAAAATTCATGCAATAGCAAAATTATCCCCCCTTTTACAAAACCATAGTATGGTTTTTAGCGCTGGCCACAGCGAGTGGCCTGTGAGTGTCAGAGCTGTTACCATTGTGGCCAGCGCTAAAAACCACACTGCGGTTTTGTAAAAAGGGGGGTATACATATAATTAAGCAGCATAAAATACCACAGCATATAGTCAAATATTTTCAAAGATTCAGTTTAATTTAAAGCTTTGAACAGTTTCTTAAGATAAATAGACTTACTACTACCAGTAATGAATTTCGCAAAGAGGGGGTAGCTAAATTAAAAAGTTGTTACTTAAAGGATGATGTTCTAATCAAAATTGAGGAAGGTAATTATGCTCCCAGTTTCGACTGGGGGCACATAACACTGGCTGAGCCAGAAAGCTGAGGGTAGGAAAGGTAAGGGTTAAATTTAATTCTGTGAAGAGGGGTGTTGGAGTTGGGAGGGGAGGAGAAAAGGTCTGGGATAGGAAGGAAGTGGTGGGCTTAGCAGGATTGGTTGGTTAGTGCGGAGGTAGGTGGGCTTTGTGTGTGGCAACAAGAGAGAGGATTGGTGGGAGGTTTTTGTGGAGATTAGGGATATTGGTGTGATTTTGGCGGGATTGAGGTATTTGGGTTTGGGAGGGAGGTTGGAAGGGTGAGGATTAGTGGGGAAAGTTGTTTCCCGCCCCTCCCTTCCCTTCTTTTTGTGGGGTTGGGTATTTTGGGGGGGTTGGGTTTCGGTTGGAGGGTGGTCCGGGTGGTTGCAGTTTTCTGGGCGGAAATATGATGTTTTGGGGGCAAGTTTTGGATCAGTGTAGCTATGAAAAGAAGGGGGATTTGTTTTTTTCGAGCTGCTCATGTGCGACACCGCCATGGGTGGCGGCAGGGCTCTGCGCCACCGCGAGCCTTGCTGGGATGGGGAATTGGAATTGTGGGACATTTTTGTGAAGGGAGCTACTTCATCACCGAATAGCTCCAGGGGTTGTGATTGTTGTTATGCTACACTGTTTTTTCATGTTTGTTATCAACAATTGATTTATGGAACTATCGAATAAAGATGAATAAAGCTGCGGCCCAATTTTTTGCCACTAAGTGATTGGTGTCATTGTTATTATGGGATGTGAGTTATGATAAAGTAGTATGAATAACAGTGTTACTGTAATTTATTCAGATGAATAGTCTGTATGGAAATGAAATATGGCCAAATTGAAACAAAATCTGAAATATAAGCATGACAGTGCCCAAATAAAAGTGTAAAAGTTAAACATAAAGGACCAATATTGGCAGCCAGCTTAAAAGCTGTCACCGATCGCGTCTCAAATCACGCTTTGGCGCCAGTTTCAGAATCACGTCTTTGGGAAAGATATGTGCCGGAAATGTAGGCCAGGGTTTTCTGGGACTACATTTCCGGTACCTTTATTTGCGTGAATCACATTTACGTAGGCACTTTAGGCCACCTAACACCACTTCTGGCATTGGCCCCCCTACTTTGGCATTTGGCAGCCTATAGCATCTATGCGATTCCGGTGCCTTTTATTTAGGTCCCAGTAAGTACTTCAACCTCACTGTGTCTTGCTATTTCTAACAGCATTCTTCAGTTAACCTAGGGGTCGGTTTAAAAACCTTATATTTTGCTTTGTCAAAAATTATCTTCACTGCTGTATTTTGCAATAATTGATGACAAGATAGAAGTGATTTAGATATACCAAAATAAAAGAAAAAAACATACAACAATCCAGTTTGGAACAGATAAATGCTAAAACTGATTTCTGCAAATTGTCTAAAGAAAGCAAGAATATATCTGGCATGAAACACGTAGGGCTCCTTTTACAAAGACACGGTAGCCGTAATCGCTCTGATGCCCATAATAATAATAATAATAATTTTATTCTTATATACCGCCAAAGCCATGGAAGTTCGAGATGGTTTACAGCAAGAAGCGCTGGACAATCAGCGAAGAGGTTACAATCAAAGTCAACAGTACAATCTTACATAATGAATGAATTGGAAAGCTATATAGTTCTTAGCAGAGCTGTATAGATTCTTAGTTTACAAATCGATTGAACAAACTCATTTTTACCAATTTTCTAAAACTGAAATAGGATGAGGAGAGCGTGATAACATTACTAAGCCAATCGTTCCATTTGCCTGCCTGGAAGGCAAGAGTTCTGTCCAAGAATCTTTTGTAGTGGCAGCCTTTTATTGTCGGATAGGTGAACAGATGTATTCTTCGTGTGGGCCTAAAAGAACTTGCCAGATTAAAATGGGAAACTAGGTAAGTGGAGGCCAGACCAAATATTGATTTAGAACACAGACAAGAGAACTTAAACAGGATTCGCGCCTCTAGGAGCCTTAGAGATTTAATGGGTATCAGAGTGTTTGCAATGCGGCAGCAGTTACCACAGCTCTATAAAAGGGGTAGGGGGTAGTTGTACAAACACCAAACTCATCAGATGATTCATCTGAGAGTGTCCTTTCAAAGAAGAGTTCAGCCATAAGCCATAACTACTAACGCTAGATTCTAAATTAAGTTGCCTTGTAGGACTGGATTCAAAGGTGGACAGGAGAACTTCCTGGCAACCCAGAGAAGAGAGGTTGTTTTTTCCCCCCCAATATTTAACTTTAATTTATGAATAAACATCCAGTGAGATACTTTTGTGAATGTAGTATCCATAAACTGAAATGTTTCAATTGCAGAGTTCATCGCAGGAAAAATAATTTGAATATTGTCAGTATAAATAAAAAATCTTAGCCCCAGTTGTCTTAACCCATAACCAATGGAACTAACCCTCCCCCCGAACCCCCCCCCCAAACAAACCAACCCAAAATATTGAAAAGCACAGGAGGCAGAGAAAATCCCTGAAGGACTCCACATGAACAAGATCACTATTTGAAATAAATCTGGATTTAGAAACAGCATAGTTATGGTGTTTTGAAAATTTGGAAAACCGAAACAGCACATTCCCTGTTATTCCAAAGGAATATAGACTAAATAGAAGCAGTTCATGATTTGACTTAAGTTGAAAACTGCCGAAAGGTCTAACTGATAGAGGGAAAATTATTATCCAACAAAGATTTTAAATCAGTAACTAATGCTAATAAACAGGTTTCAGTACTATGAGATTTCCTACAACCAGATTGCATCATAGAGAGTGCTTATCTAAATAATCTTGAAATTGCTCAGCAACACAAGATTCAACAATTATAGATATACTTGTCACCGGTCTATAATTTGAACAAAGCTCTTGAGAATTAGATTGATCTTTCATAATAGGAGTCAAAATGATAGAATTTATCTCTTTTGGATATTTACCATTAGAAAGCATGAGATTAATTAAACTAAGCAACCATATTAAAGAGCTAAATGGAAAATAACTCAGCGTCCTAGATGGTCAAAGATTCACCCAGCCCATGAGCTTAAGGCCCCGCCCACAGGAGGAGCCTAAGGCTCTGTGGGCGGGGTTTGAGCTGCCGGGGCCAATCCAGCCCCATTCCTGTGCTGGCTGGCCTGCCGGACGGGCGGGCTTGGCACCCATCCATCCGGCCAACATTTTTTGAGGTACGGGTAAGGGGGGTGGGGTGGGGGGGTTATGGGGTTGCCGGGGGTCGCGGGTCAGTGAGGGAATGATCGGGGGTTCAGGGGGGCAGTCGTTGGGGGGTTGCATTGAGGGCAAGAGGGCCTGGGATCCCTCCTGCCTGTATTTTAGTGGGGGGTGGGAGTTAGAGGGGGTCACGGGTCAGGAGGGCTTGGGCTCCCTCCTGCCCCGATAGTGTCGGGGCAGGTCGGGGGTGCTGCGGGGCAAGAGGGCTTGAGCTCCCTCTTGCCCTGATGTCATGGGGGGGGGGGGGTTGGGGATCGCGGGGCAGGAGGGCTTGGGCTCCCTCCTGCCCTGATCGTTCGGGGGGGGGGGGGGGGAAGGATGGATCGCGGCAGGGGAGATGAGCCATCTCTCCTGCCACGCATTGCTGTAGGGTGGTAGGCAGGTTGCGGGGGCTGCTGAGCTGATCGCAGCAGCCACGATCAGCTCAGCGGCCTCTTTTCGGCACTTATACCTGTTTTGACTTGGTCTAAGTCAAAACGTATAAGTGCCAACTAGGCAACCTGCTTAAACTTTTGGTTATACCTGCTGCATGCCTAGGTCTAGGTCAGTCCACCTCCCGCCCACCGCCTGCCCTTTCCCCACCTCTTTTCTCTCTGTGCATTTAGAGGCAGGGGAAAGGCCTAAGCTGGTTTTAGATAGGTCTAAAACCAGCTTTCATTATGGGTACTTGGACGATCAGGCTTTTTGATTGTCCAAGTAGCTATTTAGGCCACTTTTTAGACTTTTTTTTTTTTTTTTTGATTATGAGCCCCTTAACGTTTAGAGAAATGATTTTCAGAGACATTATTATCAATAAGTATTACATTCTAGTATATGGTCCTAACATATGAGTACCTTAGTGAGTACCATATTATGAACATGCAGCACAATAATTAATAGGATATTGAAATTTGACGGTGCTGTTAAAAACAAATTAAAAGAAAAACAAGCATGCGTCATGAGGCGGCGACGAAAAGGGCGAACAGAATGCTAGGAATGATAAAGAAGGGGATCACGAACAGATCGGAGAAGGTTATCATGCTGCTGTACTGGGCCATGGTGCGCCCTCAAGTGGAGTACTGCGTCCAGCACTGGTCACCGTACATGAAGAAGGACACGGTACTACTCGAAAGGGTCCAGCGAAGAGCGACTAAGATGGTTAAAGGGCTGGAGGAGTTGCCGTACAGCGAAAGATTAGAGAAACTGGGCCTCTTCTCCCTCTAACAGAAGAGATTGAGAGGGGACATAATTGAAACTTTCAAGATACAAAGAAATGCAAAGAAATGCAGAGTAATGCATTTGGGGATTAATAATAGGAAGGAACCGTATATGCTGGGAGGAGAGAAGCTGATATGCACGGACGGGGAGAGGGACCTTGGGGTGATAGTGTCCGAAGATCTAAAGGCGAAAAAACAGTGTGACAAGGCAGTGGCTGCTGCCAGAAGGATTCTGGGCTGTATAAAGAGAGGCGTAGTCAGTAGAAGAAAGAAGGTGTTGATGCCCCTGTACAGGTCATTGGTGAGGCCCCACTTGGAGTATTGTGTTCAGTTTTGGAGACCGTATCTGGCGAAAGACGTAAGAAGACTTGAGGCGGTCCAGAGGAGGGCGACGAAAATGATAGGAGGCTTGCACCAGAAGACATATGAGGAGAGACTGGAAGCCCTGAATATGTATACCCTAGAGGAAAGGAGAGACAGGGGAGATATGATTCAGACGTTCAAATACTTAAAGGGTATTAACGTAGAACAAAATCTTTTCCAGAGAAAGGAAAATGGTAAAACCAGAGGACATAATTTGAGGTTGAGGGGTGGTAGATTCAGGGGCAATGTTAGGAAATTCTACTTTACGGAGAGGGTGGTGGATGCCTGGAATGCGCTCCCGAGAGAGGTGGTGGAGAGTAAAACTGTGACTGAGTTCAAAGAAGCGTGGGATGAACACAGAAGATTTAGAATCAGAAAATAATATTAAAGATTGAACTAGGCCAGTTACTGGGCAGACTTGTACGGTCTGTGTCTGTGTATGGCCGTTTGGAGGAGGATGGGCAGGGGAGGGCTTCAATGGCTGGGAGGGTGTAGATGGGCTGGAGTAAGTCTTAACAGAGATTTCGGCAGTTGGAACCCAAGCACAGTACCGGGTAAAGCTTTGGATTCTCGCCCAGAAATAGCTAAGAAGAAAAAAAAAAAAAAATTTTTAAATTGAATCAGGTTGGGCAGACTGGATGGACCATTCGGGTCTTTATCTGCCGTCATCTACTATGTTTAAACATAGTAACTATGTTACTATGTTACTATGTTAAAAGGGAATAGATTTAGTAGATAAGGACAGTTTGTTCACCCTCTCCAAGGTAAGGAGAATGAGAGGGCACTCCCTAAAATTGAAAGGGGATAGATTCTGTACGAATGTAAAGAAATTCTTCTTCACTCAGAGAGTGGTAGAAAACTGGAACACTCTTCTGGAGTCTGTCATAGGGGAAAACACCCTCCAGGGATTCAAGACAAAGTTAGACAAGTTCCTGCTGAACCAGAACATACGCAGGTAGAGTTAGCTGGTCTTTGACCAGAGGGCCGCCGTGTGAGCGGACTTCTGGGCACGATGGACTACTGGTCTGACCCAGCAGTGGCAATTCTTATGTTCTTATGAGGCACCCCTAAAAACACATAGACATATAGTGGCACAGAACATCAAAAGAGGTGTGGTTATTGGTGAGGTTGACATTCAACACCACTAAGTGTGATTCTACATCAAAGATAAGTGCTGGAAATGTAAAACCCTAGCCTACATTTCTAGTGCCCACCTTCGATGCAGGCCATGATTTTGAAAGCAGTACCTCTTTCAGAATCTGAGCTGATGTACCAATTGTGTTGAAGTTAGGAGTGAATATGTGGAATAACTTGTAAGTTTCATGGCTCCACATCATTCTTGGTTGACTGAAAACTTTTCAGTACCCCCTCGTACAGAGAATCAGGTTCTCTGTGTTCCTAACCCAGAACAGGCCTGGCCAGAAGAAGGGTGTAAGCTGGTGCAAAATTCAGCAGCCATTTTATGAATATCCCACACTAGTAACATCAAAAGGTATGTTGCATTCATAAATATGTACACATGAAAAGGTAAAGAAACAAGACAGCAGTCTATTAGATCCAACATGGGGAGTCCAGTGATCTGCACATGCACACATACAGAAAAGAAGATAAGAAGCAAGCCATATGGAGAAAAGATGTTTTTAATCAGTGCTTCTAGGAGATAGTGCTGATGTAGCTGCATTTCTCCAACAAGGCTGCATCAAAGGTATATAACCAGCTGATGACACAAAACAGCTTCCACCATTGCTGATAAAATGATCCTAGATCTGTTACAACTGATAAATTGATTGCACTATGTAGCATGATTTTTGTTCCTAGACAGTAGTGCTGCCCGATTCACGATTCGAATCGGTTCACCGATTCACTTCGGGTGAATCAATTCAAATCGATTCAAAACAAAAAAAATCGGCTTCCCAATTTGGCTGACCCTCCTCCCTCACCCCCTAAAGCAGGAGCGGCAGCGCTGCTCTTGCTGGACGGCCTCTGCAGCACCTGCTTTAGAGGGTGAGGGGGGAGGGTCAGTCGGGAAGTGCTGCTGTCTGGCTTCCCCCCTGGCATTCGGTTTCCCCCCCTGGCGTCCAGCTTCCCCCCTGGCCTCTGGCTTCCCCCCCTGGCCTCCCCGTACCGTTTACCTTTGGGAAACAGCCTGCAGACAAGATCGTGGTGCTAGCATTCTTTGCAAACTGCTTCTGAGCTGTTTCCTCTGCCGTGATCCTGCCTCTGACATCAGAGGAGGGGTGGGGCTGCGACAAAGGAAACAGCTCTGAAGCAGTTTGCAAAGTTCGCTAGCACCACGATCTAGTCTGCAGGCTGCTCCTCAAAATTAAACGGTGCGTGGAGGCCAGGGGGGAAGCCGGACACCAGTGGGAGGCCAGGCGGAACATGCAGGCCTTCCAAGGAGGGGTGAGCAATTCTTTGGGATGGGGGATGGGACAGGCCTTCAGGGGGGACAAACAGGCAGGTCTTCAGGGCTAGGATGCAGGCCTTTAAGGGGGGACATGCCTTCAAGGGGGGGAGACAGGACTTCAAGGGGGGACAGGCCTTCAAGGGGGGGACAGGCCTTCAGGGAGAGGTACAGGCCTTCAGGGGGGGACAAACCTTCAAGGGGGGGACAGGCAGGCAAGCCTTCAAGGGGGGATGCAGGCCTTCAAGGGGGGGACAGGCCTTCAGGGGGGACAGACAGGCCTTCAGCGGTGGGATGCAGACCTTTAATGGGGGGGCAGGCCTTTAAGTGGGGACAAGCCCTCAAGGGGGGGGAGACAGGCCTTCAAGGGGAAAACAGGCTTTCAGGGATGGTAGCACAGGCCTTCAGGGGGAACAGGCAGGCCTTTAGGAGTAGGGTACAGGCCTTCAGGGGAAGGTGCAGGCCTTCAGGGGGGACAAACTTTCAGGGGAGGGGGGTCCTGGTGTAGAAATACACGGAGGGAGGGAAGGGGGGTTCAAAGAGATGTGCATATGCCGGACTTTGGGGGGGGAAGAAATAATGGGTCTGAAAATGGAGAGGGAGAGAGATGATGGACAATGGGATTTAGGGAGTGAAGGAACAGAAAGGGAGAGAAGTTGGGCACAAGAGATGATGTGGAGGGGGGATAGAAATACTGGATAGGAGGGTAGTTGGGAAAAGAAAGGGAGAGATGGTGGACTCTGGGGTGGTGGGAAAGGAGGGAGAGATGCTGGATGAAAGGGTAGTTAAGAAAAGGTGAATCTGTGGAGGAAGATGAAAAAAAGGAAAGATGCTAGACCTCCTGGGGAAGGAAGGGAAACGGAAGGGGAGGACAGAGATGGCAGATGGATGGTTAGCATGCAGAAAGAAGAAAGAAGGAGACCCTGGCAAGCAAGTTATCAGAAGACTAAACTAAACTAAACCTTGGGTTTATATACCGCACCATCTCCACGAATGCGGAGCTCGGCACGGTTTACAGGAAGAAAGATGAGAGAGGAACTACAGTGGAGAGATTAAAGAGTTAGGTGTAAAGGGGGAAGGTGAGAGGCCTAAGAGGGGGGAAGTGTTACAGTTTTGAGAATAGCCAGGTTTTTAGGTGTTTGCGGAAGAGTTGGAGGGAGCTTGAGGTTCGGAGAGGGGAGGTGAGGTTATTCCAGATCTCAGTGATTCTAAAGGGGAGGGATGACCCAAGTTTGCCTACATGGGAAATACCTTTTATGGAAGGGAAGGATAGTTTAAAAATTTGGGAGGATCTGGAGGAAGTAGGGGTTGGGGAGTTCCAGGATAGAGGGATAACGGCAGGAAGGATGCCATGTAGGATCTTGTAGGCCAGACACGCACATTTGAAGTGGATCCTGGGGACAACCAGAGCTTGGGACCAACAAGATTTGTATAATGACCAGACAACAAAAGGTAGAAAAACTAATTTTATTTTCTGTTTTGTGATTACAGTATGTCAGATTTGAAACGTGTATCCTGCCAGTGCTGGTTTTAGACCGCAAACGTGAGCTAGGATTTAACAGAGAGAGGAAAAGTCTTTTTTGTTTGTTTATTTTGTTTATACCACAGCACCAGTGTGGTTAGGAGAAGGCAAAAAGGGTGAAGAGGCTATAAAATAAACCCACCAGGATATTTGAAAAGAAAACAAATACCCAATTGGGCAGGAAAATCGAATTGAATTGAAAAACCAATTCAATAGGCTGAATCGAATCGAATCAAATTTTTTTTCCTGAATTGAGCAGCACTACTGGGCAGTAAGTGTAATTTCCTCATGCTTGACTGAGCAAATCAGGGCCTTGGGCTCCTCCCTCTGTAACCCAGGATATATAGAGGAGCCTAAGCCCCTATTTGGCTCAGATGCTTAAGGCCCCACCCCTTCGGAGGGGTCTTAGGCATCTAAGCCAATCAGGGCCTTAGACCCCTCCCCATATATCACATGATACCCAGCATTTTGGACTGGCAGGCCTCTCTAGAACATTTTGGACTGCATCCCTCCTGCTTTCAACTTGTAAAAAAGATACCGGATGGATTCAGGGGTGGGGTTTTTTGAGATAGTATCCGGTGGCAGGAGGGAGTGGGCATCCCTCCTGCCTTTTTTTAGTAGAAGGGGTAGAGAGTAGGGTAGGGGATGGTTCAGAAGTGGGCTGCCTGGTGCATGTGGAGGGTTCCGTCGGCAGGAAGGAGTGGATATCCCCCTGCTATTTATTTATGCAGAGGAGGTGGTCATGATGGCAAAAGGGAGTGGGCATTCCTCCTGCCATTTTTTCTCATGCAGGAGGTGGGGTCAGCATGGTAGGAGGGAGTGGACATCCCTTCTGCCATTTTCACTGCCGCAGGGGTCGATGCCAGATTAATTTTTGAGCAACTGGTAACCATGATCAGACTTGTCTGAATAACTTTTCCTTGGACCATGCTGAGTATTAATGCTGTCTGGCTAAATGCAAACCATATCCTTAGACCCCTATGGTGGTGGGTAAATGAGTAGTGGCAAGACATTTTTTTTTCTGCTTGAATTTTTATTGGCTTTTCAGCTCTGCCTACAAAACTTTATATGCCAAATGATGTGTGGGATTTTAAAAAAGTAAAGTATTTATCAGGTTAACACAGAATTACTCAGATAAATCTTTTGCATATCATCCTTATTTATTTATTTATTTATCTATCTATCTTCTGCTCTAATTAAAATTGGAAAAGAAAGAGAAATTAAAGTTTTGTAACTATTAGCAATATTACTAGTAACATAGTAAATGATGGCAGATAAAGACCTTAACGGTCCATCCAGTCTGCCCATAAGTTATACCCATTAAAAAATACATGATTAGATTAGCTTGTCTCTTTTTTGCTATTCCTGAACTGCAGACTGTAAAGTCTACTAAACCCCCTTTCATCAAGCTGCACTAGAGGTTTTTAGTGTAGGCTGGCGAGATAAGTACTCTGATGCGCATAGAAATTCCATGAGTGTCAGAGCATTTACCGCAATGTATATGTACATGGCCGTTTGGTGGAGGATGGGCTGGAGAGGGCTTCAATGGCTGGGAGGGTGTAGATGGGTTGGAGTAGGTTTTAACGGAGATTTTGACAGATGGACCCCAAGCACAGTACCAAGTAGAGCTTTGGATTCTTGCCTAGAAATAGCTAAGAAGAAAAAATATAAAAAATTTTTTTAAAAAATTTAAATTGAATCAGGTTGGGCAGACTGAATGAACCATTCTGCCGTCATCTACTATATTACTATGTTACCGGCTCATGCTAAAAATTCTCTAGCGCAGCTTGAAGAAAAGGAGCCCTAAATTAATAAGGACAAAACTGAAGAAATTCTCTTTGCTCTAGAACAGTGTATCGCAAACTGTGTGCCGTGGCACACCAGTGTGCCTCCTGAGATTTCAGGTGTGCCGTGACACACTGGCGAGGAGAAGAGTTGTCCACGCCAGCGGACTGCCTAGAGGACATGCCTCTGTAGGAAGTCAGACAGCGCAGATGACTCTCCTCCTGGCCAGCGTCTCTCTTCCTCTCCCCGCACTTCCCGGATCTCTCCACCGAAGTCGGTCACGGCCAGATGGGCTTCCGCGCATGCTCAGACGTCGACACAATGATGTCATGCATACGTGTAACTTCATCTCATCGACGTCTGCGCACTTCCGGGTGTCTTCCGGCCTTGGCACTGGATTTAGTGTGCCGCCGGATGGAAAATTTGCGAGACACTGCTCTAGAAGAAGATCTTTTAACTAGCAGTCGTCTCTTTTCTAGAGTGCAGTGATCCAAGGATCAATACTTTGATTTCACCTCTTTGTTTATTGAAAATAAAGAGTACACACTTAAAATTTTCTTTTATGTGTCCCTGATGTCTGTGCATCAGGATTTGGATATTAAATCACTGGCCTCTGTACATGATCTCTTCATTTGCTGTTCTTTGACTGTACTTCTTTGTTTCTTAGCCACTTCTGTGAATCTGTGTTCATGTCATGGCATGTCTTTGGGTTACCATAGCAACATTTTACAGTCCAATTGGCTTAACTGGACCTACAATATAGGCATAGACTGAATTCTGCAAAAATTGTGGATATGCGGAAAAAAAAAAAAAAGTGCATAAGGGCGTTTAGTTGCCTGAAAAAATTAAGAAAAATGCATCCTGTGTTGACAAATAGAGTTGGAGAGGGGCTGCAGATCTCATCAGAATTGTATAACTAGTATTTATGCAGCCCCACTGTTGGAATACATTATTGGGTTCATTTCACTCTATCCTCCCCTATTCATTCCTTTTTGAATATAAGTATATCATGCACATCTGGAAAACTACTGAGCATGCATCAGTGCTTGATGTCAACATGAAGGAAGGGCATGAAGTCAGAAGCATCTGTCCATATACACATAGATTTGATGCTTTTTTTTTCTTTCTTCTTAACTATTCACAGCTCAGGAAAGGAAGTCATAGCAGAAAGATAGAAAGCAAGGCTTTTCATCTTCTTTAATATATCACACATCTCCCTCTTAAAAAATCTTTGGCAATCTTGTAATAGAGATGTACAAAATTTGTGAAGTTTAGATTTAGCCTGGAAACCTCTTCCCCATATCACCCTCTTAGTGAGATTCTTTTAAAAGGCCGTTCTCTCTGTTTCTCAGCTTACATATCATAACACTTTGTTCCCTTGAATTAGCTTTCAAAGGCACACCTCACTACCTTCATCATTTGAAATTCATATTTGCATTAACAAATAGATATAAAAGATAAAACCTGTTCACCGTCGTATATCTGGGGACCAAGAAATGATTCTGTAAAGGAGATGACTATTCAAAATACTCATGGGCTATTATTCGGCTGCAAGCTGCAACTTTAAACAGATATTCAAATCTTTATCCAATTTGGTATCTGGGTGAACATACCAAGTTTTGCCAAGTTTCCAAGTGTTATTTAAAATTTGATATACCAACTAAAATAATTGTCTAAGCAATTAACATGATCATATTACAAAATTTCTAAAATTTAGGGGAGACATAATTGAGGCAGAACAATAACAAGACTCATGAAAACGAGCAGGGGAGGGGGGAGAAATACAATGTGTAATAGGATAGAAGTACAAAAAAGGAAGAGCACCCTACTCCGGATGGGGGTGGGTGGCGGTGACAAAAAGGCCGAGGCGGGGGGGAGGGGGGGGTAGGCCAATAGGGAGCTTGGGGGGAGGCGGGGTTGGGAGGAACGCTGGGTAGGAGAGCCGCGACTCAAGCCACTTTCTGACCAAGCACTGAGCGAGGCTGGCAGCGTTCCAACCCACCCGGCCTCAATTGTTGCAGCTATAGATATGAGGCAAGGCGTCACACACATCACACACCATTACATGGGGAGAGAGTATAAAGGGGCAGTGCCTAGCATTAAATGAAGCAGCTGACAGGAACAATCAAGAAGCATGTCTCTCTGCTTGGACAGCAGAGAGGCCAGTTTGCATTGACTCACCTGACTTGTAAGGGGTCCGTTCCTTACAAGGGAAAGGGGGAAGGACCGGCATGGGGGCTGCTTGAACGGCACCCCCCAGGAGAAGGGATGTTGCATCAGTGGCAAAACCTCGGACAAGTGGAGGAGTAGGAGGTGTGATGTCCAGTATGATGATGATGTTTGGGATTTGAACAGTGCACAGTGGTGTTGTATGGTTTGCAAAGTTAGCATTGCTGATTAGCTGTTAAAAGTTACATGTGTGTGAAAATTTGATGTTGACAGTTTGCATCTATGGCTGCGGCCATTAATAAATCCACTCTTTGACAATGAAAGCTAAGGTGTCTGTGTGATAATTGGAGGATAGTCAAGTTGCAGAGGCGAGGAGTGCCGCTTTTGTGGTCAGTATATTAGGGGCGGGGGAAATACTCTTCCTTGGTTCATATCAGCCAGTGGAGAGGAATTACATATCATAGGCGTACTCGGTTAAAGTAGACCAGATGTCCTCTACTTCTATATAAGTCTCTCAAAATTGTGTGTGTAAATTTAGGCGTGGGCCCAATTTGTGAGTGCAATTTAATTGAATGAGACAATTAGCACCAATAATTAGGTGCTGACAATCAATTATTGTTGCTAAATGCCACCAATTTCAATTTATGCGCCTCTTTATAGTCTGTATTTTATAAAGATGCACACGTAAATTTAATGTATGGATCCAAAAAAGGAACATGGGTGGGTTAAGGGCATTCCTAGAATTTGTACGCAGTGTTATAGAATAAGTAACCAATCAATAGAACACACCACCCAGTATATATTACTTTAAACCAAAATTTTTTTGATCCTCAGCAAGTTCTCTTTAACTCTTGGATTTTTTTTTCATGCCAACCTGACATAAGTCATTTCTTCACTGGATCTTTTTATATATTTTTATATGTATTTTTCTTATATATATATATTTGTGCAACTTAACTTAGTGCAAAGATCCAAATTAAATGAACTTATCTTTTATCAATAGGGAGCGCCTCCACCGACACAATCATGTTTCACATCGTTTTCTTCAAGGTCAAGGCTCCCATTGTCAAGTTGAATCTGTATTGCACTCCACAGTTTCATTCGAGATTGCATGCTGAAACATGGGCCGTGTCAGGTCAAATGTATTAAACTCATCTTTGTCCCTATTCTTGAGGCTTTTTGTACTATTTTGTTTACTTGTATAGAATAAAACAGAGCCATGCTTAATTTAGGCGTGAGGATTTATACAGTAGACTCTGTTAACTGGAACTCAACATAAACGGCACTCGGCACTTGTTGCCTTCGCTGTTTACTACACCCCCCCCCCCCCAATCCACCACGCAGAAACCACCATCTTATTGGAAGAGATAATTGAAGAGTGGAAATAATAAAGGCCGCAGCCATAGATCTGTTAACATCAACATATCAACTCTGAATTCCATAGCAATAAATAACAACATCATCACACTTTTAACTTGCAAAACCATACAACATCACAGTCCACTGTACAACTCTAAGACAGCAACCACGCGATAGGCATCACCCCCACTCCTTCTCATGTCTGAGGTTCTGTCCTGGCAGGGGATGCAGTTCAAGCCGCCCCCCGCATGCGCCATCCCCTTTCCCGTGTAAGGAAGGGGCCCTTTACATGCTAGATGAATGAATGTAATCAGGCCTCCCCGCCGTCCAAGCGGGAAGACATTGTTTCGGTCATTTGCTTCTTCCGTGCTATGCACTACCTCTTTCTAATCTCACCCCATGTGCTGGTGTGTGGAGTATGTGATGCCTCTGCCGATGCACTCGATCTATAGCTGCGACAGTTCGGGGACCGGGTGGGCGGGAAGCCGACCACCCGCTCTCGCAGCCTAAAGGGAAAAGGGGTCTGGGGAGGATTTCTCCTACCCAGTGTGCCTCCCGTCTCCCGCCTCCTGGCATCCTATTGGCCTAACCCTTTTCCCTGTGACCCCCCCCTTTTTTCTAGCCTGCCTTGATTCCCCAACCCACTCCTACCCCTCCCATCCTCCAGTCCTCATCGGCCCATCCTCGGCCATTTTGTTGCCGCTGCCTACCCCATGTGGGGGGGTTAGGGCACTCTACCTTTAACCAGAACTTTCAAGCAACCAGAAAAAACAAACTAATAAAGAAATGCTATAATACTTTAAATAAAAATGAAAATGAAATCAATTTCTGGCAGAAATTTATGTGCAAACTTGGCACGCCACACCTGAGTACGCCCACACTTTGCCTAACACATGTCCGGTAGTTTGTCTGGAACAGTTTATGGTATGGCATAGTATGGGGTATAATATTAGATAGACCTATTTTTAATAGTAACTCTCAAGCAACCAGAAACTATCCCTCTCTTTTACTAAGGTGCGCTAACCGATTAGCGCGCACTAATAAAATTAGCGTGCACTAAACGCTAACACATCCATAGACTAACATGCACTCATTAGCATTTAATCGGTTAGCGCACCGTAGTAAAAGATGGCCTGTATTTATCCGATATCTATTATTTTATTTTGCACTTGTCTCAAGAAGAACTACAAGGCACTAGAATTAATCTACTGCTAAGGGCTAATTGCTTTCTAATGAAGATTCCAATTAATGCTGGGTTTTACTAAACCATGGAAGAGCTTCTTACCGTGGGACGGTGAGGTAAATTCTCCAACGCTCATAGGAACTTAATGAGTGTCGGAGCATTTACCGGCCCGCGGTAAGAAGCTCTTCCACGGTTTAGTAAAAGTAGCCCTCCAATCCAATCTAATCCTTAGTTTTATATACTGGGTCTTTCCCTGAAGGGGACTCGATCCGGTTCACAAAATTAGCCCAAAAGAGTAGGAGAAAACAATAATTAAACAGGAGTACAACTATTTCAATCCATTATTCATCAGTTAAGAATTTCTTGAACAAATACGTCTTCAGAATTTTTCTGAAACAAGTCAAAGAGGAAAGGGATCTAATTTCTGGAGGAAGGTCATTCCAGATTTTTACCAAGGCATATGCCAGAGAGTAGGAGAGCCTTCCTAAAGTTCGAATTCCCTTAATAGACGGAAATGCTAATTTAAATTTATGTATTCCTCTAGTAGAGAAGGAGTGTTGCGAATTGAAGAAAAGTGTAAGTAATGGGGAAAAAAAAAATCCCATATAGACTTTTAAATACCACACTAGCACACTTGAACTGAACTCTCCAATACTCTGGAGAGTGCAATGCCCTCAGCAATGGAGTGACATGATCACATCTTCTCTTACCAAAAATTAATTTGGCAGGGTATTCTGAATAAGCTGCAATCTCCTTAAATTGCCCTTACTTAAACTGATGTAAAGAGAATTTGCATAATCCAGATGAGCTAATATAATAGCCTGCACTAGCATGGCAAAATGATGTTGTTGGAAAAATCTTAATGTAAAATATTTCCCTCCTATCCTCATAATTTGCTTAAAAACCTATGAATCAAAGATTATGTCTGTGGTGAGTGAGATTTTAGATGAAGGTGGGAATCAAACACTAAACAGGGAAGTCGATACTCAACATGGTTTAAGTGAAGAGGAGAAGCTCCTGTTTGCTTAAACCATGCTCAGCGGCCTAGCTAGATTGAAGGCTTGTATGCTTGCTAATGCTGAGTCTGTAGTCAGTGTCATCATGGGCTCAGTAATGCACGAATATCAGAAATTCATAAAGGGGTCTCAGTTGCAGTGGACGGTTTTGTAGTGTCCATGGGAAATTTGCAAATGCAGGTAGTGGAGGAAGTGGTAACTCACAGGCTCATGCTACCTATAATGCATGCTACCAATAATGCATGCTGGTGTGCCTACTGTTTCCCCTGATGCATTTCCAACATTCATCTGTTGCTGGCACTACCTTCCCTCCAAATCACCAGCTTAGCCCGCTGGTAATAAACTTGTTGTACTGGAGGGCAATACTCCCTTTCTCCTGTGGGTCACACATATTGGATTGCATATCTTCCCTGGTGAGGGGTTTCAAAGCCTTTCTAAACATAATGTCAGTTCCTATCTCTGCCCAAAACCCTCTAACTTCACTTCTAGGATATTCATCATAAGGATAACAGTTGCCAGGGTAGCTCTTTTTGAATTCAGTTACTGGGTCAGACCAAAGGTCCATCAAGCCTAGTAGCCCGTTCGCACGGTGGCCAATCCAAGTCACTTCTAGCCCATTTAGGACTTTTAAAATCTGAATTATATTTGGCCAAGTCTGATACCCCAGTGGGCTTTCAGAACTCTCCTCAGTATTCAATGAAATCTGATGGAAAAATGTCACCTGGTATCAACACCCTAAATTAACTGATGCATGGGTGCTCAATCTACTTTTCATACTCTGATGGAAACACCTTGCTATGCTTTTAGTAGGGGGGGGGGGGGCTTATTCCCTAGGCCTGGGGAACAAGGGAAGTAGTGGTTTGTCCTGATGATATGATCATATCATTCTAACAGGGTTAGCAAGTATACAAAACATGGGATACCCTGAAAGCCTCCCTACTTGAGTGCCTTAACCAAATTCTTCCTGTTGCAAAATAACCAAGTATGTAAAATGAAATGATTGTTATAAATGGAACGCAGGTTCTTGGATAGGGAACAGCAGTAACCATGGAGCCCTTTTACAGAACTCTATTAGGCACATAATGAGAAAATTGGTGCACATTAACTGTTAATGCATAATGCAACAAGTGCTTTTGCATTATTCTTACATTTAGCACATACAAATTTGTGCATGAAGGTCCTATTCTGAATGCAGCCAGTATCCTCCTGAAGCTTTCTTCCTCGTTGTCAGCTGATCGAAGGACAGACCTATGCCGTGTCCTCCTTCTGGCCCATAAGGCTGACCCAAGATCTCTCTACCTTCTTCTGGTTTATGTGGGTCAATGCAAGTGTAGAAGAAAGTGTTTTCTTCCTTTTGGCCTAAGATGTCTGGCATAAAAAGGACGGTATGGTGCAAGGGAATTAGGAACCCTAGATGAATCATAAGCCTCACACTCTTCAAATTAATTTTCAGTCCTATTGCCTCCACTAATATTTTGATACTTGAACTCAACAGTCATTTTGATCTCTTCCACTGAATCTCCAGAGCAAAATACGTGATGTGCCAGATATATTCATACTTTAGAAAGATCATGTCTGTTATGATATTTTTAAAGTATACATAGACAGTACAGAGCAAAAACGAAAAAAAAAAAAAAAAAAAATAGCATTAAGAAATTCAGGAGAATCTTTCACTTACAAACCACGTTATGGTAGTATTATTTATCTTTAGTTTGTTTTGATGTCTATGATTAAATTAGTGCTGTAATTACACGTTTCTGTTGCCGTAGTCATGCTTTTATTAAGTAATTGCAGCAAGTTCTGATCTAGCTGCTAACAATGTTTGTCTAACCTTCTTTGGCATCAATTTATACTTCAAATTTTAGAGGTTGACAAAAGATCCAATGACTCTATTATGTTTAAGCAATTCATAAGAGTTCAAAGTCCTTAACCATAAATTAATCCTGCTATATGGATATGATTTTAAATAGGATTATAGCTAATTATGGACTGAAGCAATCATAACCATTTGGCAAAAAAAAAAAGAAGTTAATATAGCATGAGCTACAAAGAAACAGCTCCAAGCTTTTGAAGAAAAATCTATTGCTTACTGCAGAAAAATAAAACCCTATAGCTCATGGTAATATGAAAGATACATTTTATAATTTTTATACTGCTGCTGTTTGTTCACGTCTGTATTTCTAAAATATTTGATTAGGTAATATGGAATTCAGTCATTGTGCATTTTTTTATTTGCCATTGAATGTGGTCATAATTTTTGTTACTGTTTCAATGTATTCATGAATTTTCTCATTTGTTTATTTTATGCAAACCATAAGAGACATTTTCCCTTCGAAGATTGCCTCTTTATTTTATTTTGAAATATTTGTATATTTATTTCATTAAATGAGATAATGCTCTTTCTTATTAACATAATTTCCAGTACATTAAACATATTTCTCCACAGACAGAAGAGAGGAATCAAATTAAATGACAGTTAAATCACTTGCAGCAATTTCAACTGTTAAAAGTAATAAGTGTCTCTGCTCTCTCTGTCATCACTGGATGTGCTGTAAAGGGAAATGAAATACTGAAGAAAGAAAGGAAAAAAACATAAAGAAATAATGACTGACTTATTGCACCAATACCATGGAGAGAAAGGAAATTTGCTACAAACAAAGAGGGAAAAAGTGTGCTTTTGAAAGTTACCAAAATTTTCAGTTTTATTGATGAATTCAGTGCAGTTTGACTGCTGTTAACCATCATATGCAACATGGCAGTATACAATGGATTTAGACCAGCAGCTCTTAACTCTGTCCTGGGGGACCTGAAGCCAGTTAGGTTTTCTGGACATCCCTAAAGAATATGCATGAGAGAGATATGTATATAATGAAGGAGACCGGCATGCAAGGGAAGGCAGATGAACCAATAGGGGAGGTGGGGAAAGGAGGGGCAAGATGTGGCGGGCATTTCCGACGCCGCGCTGGGAAAAGGAGACATCCGCCTGCCCACCCTCTGGGCTAACAGCCGGTGCAACCGCTGGGGCAGCAGCCAAGCTTGTCACAGCAGGCAGGACTAGCAGGAGCAGAATTGGTGACCAAGGGGCAACGAGATGAATTGGGGGGGGGGGAGGGGGTGGGAGCAGGTATGAGGAATGGGACTAGGATTTGGGGCACTCTAAAATAAGGGCTTCTACCCTGCGATGGCTAATGACATGCCTGAGATGTGACCAACAGCACCTTCTCACTTGAAAGAGGGAGACAACGGGGCCTGAGAAGCTTGGACAGCAGGGGGGCCAAGCGGGAGTTACAGCATGGCTTCAACGGCAGTGCCTACTCATATGCAATCAGCTACACACTAGAGGTCTGCACAGGAATGGGGATTGCGGGAATCCCGTGGGTCCCGCGGGGTTCCTGCGGTAATCCCCCCCCCAACCCACGGGGCTCCCATGGGGACCCCCCTCTGGCCCACGGGACTCCCATGGGGACCCCCCTCTAGCCAACGGGACTCCCATGGGGATGGAAGGCTTTGGAAGCAGGGTTCGTCCATATAATATAATGGACACGTCAGCCTTAATAAAAGAGGGGGTTTATAAGTTAATTACCTGAACAGAAAACAAAAAAAGGGTTCCACCAAAGAGATTCCACAAGGAAAACAGCAGCGCAAACACAAAAGAAACTGTGGAATTGATGATCCTGTCAGAAGTAATTGCTGCTTTTTATGGGTACGGGCGGGGATGGAGGTAATTCCTTGCGGGGATGGGTGGGGATGGAAAGTATCCTGACGGGGACGGGTGGGGATGGAGAGGATCCTGTTGGGGACAGGCGGAGATGGGTGGGATTTCTGTTCCCGTGCAACTCTCTACTACACACTCAGAGAATGATTAATGCTAATGGTAGTGGCCCCTATTTCCCCCACTTTGGTGATAGTGTGGCCCCAGCTATAGATTAGGATAGCTACTGGCCAATGTAGGTATTAGGATGATAGATAAGTAATAATTGTTAGAGCATAAGTATTGCTATACTTAAGTAGGAAGTAAATTACATGTTGGTGATAACTGTTGTATTGCCATCATTTGTAACTATGCTGCGGCCTACAATAAACTTCTCTTAGTGGAAAATTACCTAGACTCAGACTGCATTTGTCGGAAGAAGGGAAAGGGGAGGTGGGGGAAGGGGAGGGGAAAAGGGGTAGCGAGAGACCTGACTGAGGCTTCCCCAAGTTTGTGTTATTTTAATCAACTTTGGCTTTTTTGTAGCTTGAATCAATTTTTGTGATTTGGGATCTATATAGTCCCGAAGTACCTCTATGTTTATGCAGATTGCTGCTGCATATATCGATGAACTTATTTAGTATTTGTATTTTGTGGAGTTTTTTGAGAGACTGATAACTGTGATTAACCTCATTTCCTATTAGAGATCTGCACAGGGCAGGAGCGTGGGAAGATTGCTCCTGCCCCGAAAATCCGCTAGACCACCAGGTAAGGCTTAAGGGGGGGGCTTACAGGGCTTAAAATAGCCGGGGGAAGCAGGGCTTAGGGGCAGAACCGGCCAGAATAGTATTCACAATTTTTTTATGTTCGCGGGTCAGCTCTGCCCCTAACCCCCGTGGATAAGGAGGGAGAAGTGTACATTTATTCTGAGATCTCTTTTTCTCCACTTTTTGGGGTATTGCAGTTGTCTCATTTAAGGGGTTTATACTGGTTAATGATTGTGTTTTGATTTTCTGATTTATATACAGTAAAGTTTTTGTGATTTTCTCATTGCCTATTTTTCAGTGCCATTTATTAAACCCAGCCCTATATAAGTTAATCAGCTATTTATAGAACATTTGATTATGTGGAATTTGGGAACGTAAGCATATAGGTACACACATAAGATAGTAAATACTATTATTCAAAGCACTTAGGGGTACTTTTACTAAGGCGCGCTAACTGGTTTAGCGTGCACTAACGATTATCATATGCTAAGTGCTAATGCGGCCATAGAATATAATGGGCGCATTAGCATTTAGCGTGTGCTAATCATTAGCACTTGCTAAATCAATTAGCTCACGCTAAATCGGTTAGCGCGCCTTATTAAAAGAGGGGGATAGTGTGTTATTTCAATCTAAGTTGGCTATCCTCATCTGTTACAAAGACTCCTAAAACCAAGATTCTAGCCAGGGGACTTTTTAATCCAGTAGAATTTTGGAGTCATTATGAATTAAATCATCAAAATGTCCTTCCGGAAAACTTTCTGGATCAATGGGATAATATTAGTTCTTCTATATTGGATGATATAGCCCCTAAACATCTTATTATTAAAAGAAAAAGAAACTGAACCATGGTTTGATTCAAAACTCTACAGTAAGACTCATTTTTGGTCTGAAAATATACAACTCCATCTCAACCTACTGCAAACAACTCCACTGGCTACCAATCACAGCTCGTATAAAATTCAAAACAGCCAGTATCATGCACCACGTTATCCACGGCAACTCAGTCGTCCCACTCATCAAACTCTTAACTGATGCATGGTCCACCTCATGCAGAATTCTCAACAGGATCCAATTGAAACTCCCCTCGCCAAAAAAAATCTCAAGTACAAAAGAATCTTCCAGTCCTTGTTCACCTTCCTCGGAGTCAAAATCTGGAATGATCTCTCTGAGACTCTAAGAACGGAAACCAACCATACCCCATTCTGAAAGAAATTGAAAACCTCACTCTTCAGCAATTAAGTCTTCTAAGATCATCATAAGCACCTGACCTTTACTTAATTCGCCTAAGTTGTATGTTTCCTGTCCTCCTTCCACTTCTTCCTCCCACCCTAACCCATTTACCATCCCTTCCCCCAAGTCACCTAGAGCCTGTTTAGGTGTGCACGACACACAAATAGATTAGATTAGATTTATAACTTTTGAAACATAAACAATCAGTTAGACAGCTTGAGCCACACTTGCAAAAAACTAAATCAAAGGAGGATAAATTATCTTGGCGGAAGGACATATACGAATACAAGAGGAAATTAAAAGAAAGATACAAGCAATATTACTCAGCATAACTTGATACGATTAAGCTAGACATTAAGGAGTTTTTTTTAGATTTAGTTACTTCTATTTTTGATGTCTCTGATCTATCACAAACACCTCAAGATATGGTTCCATCTTCTGTAGAGATTACTTTTTATTTTGATAGTAAAATCAGAATGTTTAGACATTCCTGTCCTATTACATATCTAGCTGATCTGAATTGGCATTCTTTTAAATTACCTGATTGGACTCAGTTTAAAACTTTATACTTAAACTATGCCAGGTCATCTTGCTTATTAGATTCTTGTTCATCCTCTATTATGAAGAATTCATATCTTACTTTTCAGAAGGATCTTTTTAATTGGCTAAATTATAATTTGGCAAAGGGAGAATTCCCAAAAAGTAAAGGACATATAATAATTACATCACTTGTTAAAAATAAAAAAATAAAAACATCTATTTCTGAGGTCAATAATTACAGACCTGTTGCCACAATACCATTATTTGTGAAATTAATGAAGAAAATTGTTTACCAACAACTGCTGGATTATTTGGATCAATATCCTTTTTTGCATGAATCGCAATCAGGATTGTGATCCTTTTATAGAACAGAAGCTTTAATCATCTTATTTTTGAATTATTTGCATGCTCTGTTTAGTAAGGGAACAGGAGCAGTTTGATTTAAACTGTGCCATCGATCTTGTGGATCACAACATCCTGCTTGGATGTTTGGATACCATGGGGATTGCTGGGAAGGCATTCCAATTGTTTCAGGATTTCTTAAAATCCCTTATGTATCAAGTGCATTTTAATGGAGAGTTTGGCGCAGTGGTTAAAGCCATAGCCTCAGCACCCTGAGGTTGGGGCTTTAAACCCACACTGCTCCTTGTAACCCTAGGCAAGTTTCAAGTTTCTTTATTTTTTATATACCGTTTATCATACAGGTATCTAAACAGTTTACAATAAAATGTAGTAAAAGTTAAAAAAAGAATAAAAACTTATCTAAACTAAAAAAAAGGGGAAACATTTGCGCATGAATGTACATGATACATTAGGAGAGGATGGGAAGGAAAGATTAATAAATACATCGAGATGAAAATAAAAATAAAAGAGGAAAATGGGAGAGAGAGGTACAATTGGGCTGGGGAGGTTGCTTCTAAAAAAAAGCATTTTGGTTGCCTTAAGATTTCTGCAAAGGATAAGCAAATTTCAAAGGAAATAGTATTTACAAGTTAAAGGCGTCTTTAAAGAGGAACGTTTTGAGTTTGAATTTGAATTTATATAAAGAGTTTTCTAGACGAAGATCAGTGGGAAGCGCGTTCCACAGTGTGGGAGCTGTGACAGAGATGGATTTGCATGTAGTGTCATAAAAGAGTTCTCTTATTGGAGGAATGGTGAGCAGGTTTTGATTACTAGATCAGAGAGTCCTGCAAAATGCATATGGAATCAAAAGTTTATCAATGAAGGCTGGTTGATGCGTGTTTTTTGTTTGAAAGCAAGAAATAGTATTTTATAGGTAAAACAGAGAGTGATGGGCAGCCAATGAGCTTTTTGTGTGATAGAAAAGTTTAACAGCAGTATTTTGTATTAATCCCCCCATTGCCCCAGGTACATTAAATAGATCATGAGCCCACTGGGACAGACAGGGAAAATAAGCACATAAGCATTGCCTCTGCCGAGTCAGACCATAGGTCCATCATGCCCTGCAGTCCGCTCCCGCGGCGGCCCCCCAGGTCAATGACCTGTAGTGATCTATTACTCAAGAGCATTTTGTCTTGTATAGTAACCCTCTAAGTACCCCTGGATTCCCTTACCCTTTAGGAACTCGTCCAATCCCTTTTTGAAACCCAAAACTGTACTCTGCTCAACTACCCCCTCTGGAAGTCTTGAGTAGCTGAATGAATTTATGTAAACCGTTCTGAGCTCCCCTGGGAGAATGGCATAGAAATTTAAATAAATAAATAAATATGGAGTAATCCATGTGGCGTTCCACAGAGCTCTCCAGTACTTTTTAATATCTACCTTGCATCTTTAGGGCAGAGACTATCCTCTTATAGTCTGAAAATCTATAGTTATGCTGATGTTATTACTATTGTCATTCCTATTAGTTCTAGTCTTTCAGCTTCTCTAAACACAATCCAAGAGATCATACATGTCGTAAATAACTTGATGAGGGAAAACAAATGAAAACTTAATTCGGAGTGGATAAATGTGCAATTTTATGTTTAAAATATGTAGTGAATTACGGAATTATGATAGATCTATAGATTCTTGAATGATAAAGAATAATTTGGGTGGGAGGGTTATTGGTCTGTAAGAATATTGTAATATTTTAAGTGATGTCTGTAGTGTAAATGTTTTATTTATTGTTTTTCGCTTATTGAAATTATTTTAAAATGAATAAAGATTATTTAAAAAAAAAAAAAAAAGAAAGAGCGAGGCTCTATCGTGAACTGTGATTTAAAGTATAGAGCCCTGAAGATTTGAAAAAAAAGTCAAGTGTGAGGTTTACTAACAGTTTACTTAGTGGATTTTTTAACATGTCTTTTGACGCGTCTTTCTCCGTGCAGCTAAGTACTTGGCTTGTGTGTTTGTGTTTGTTCTGTAATGTGTATATTTTTTGTAGTACCACATTTCTAGGTTCTGAGTTTTGCAGTAGAGAGCTGCACGGGAACGGGGACGACGGGATTCCCGCGGGACCCGCGGGGGATCTCGCGGGTTCCCCCTTCGGGTCACGGGGATCCCAAGGGGATGCCCCCTAGGATCCTGGGGATCCCGTGGGGACACCCCCTAGGGTCGCAGGGATCCCATGGGGACACCCCTCATGCTCTCGGGGATCCCGTGGGGTTCAATGCCGCGAGGCTCATCTGATTTTCCTGCCTGCCCTGCTGCAGCACACATAGCCAATCGGAAGTCTTCCCCGATGTCAGCGCTGACGTCGGAGGGAGGGCTTAAGCAAAGCCCTCCCTTCCTCCGATGTCAGCGCTGACATCGGGAAGACTTCCGGTCGACTGTGTGCAGCAGGGCAGGTAGGGAAAAGGCAGTGGCGTACCAAAGGGGGGAGGAAAGTCCGCCCAAGGTGTAGCCATGGGGGGGGGGAGTGTGCACAGCTGGTCATGTCCCCTTACCTTTGTGGTGCTTCCCCTGACCGACTGACAACAGGCCCGGCCGACAAACTTCCCTGCCCTGTAGCCGTGAATCTAAATTACCTTCTTACAGCAGCTTCAATACTCCAGCTGCTGTAAGAAGGTAATTTAGATTTGCGGCTACAGGGCAGGGAGGTTTGTTTGACCAGGCCTGTTCTGTTGTCGGTCGGGTGGGGAAGCGCCACAAAGGTAAGGGGCAGGGAGGGAGAAAGGGAGGAAAGGTGGAGTGGAGAAGAAAAGACGCTTAAGGGAAATGGGTAAAACTGAGGGAGGGAGAAGGACGCTGAAAGCACTGGGGAAGCCAAAGGGGTGGAGAATGATGCTGAAAGGACATGGGGAAGACGGGAGTGGGGAAGAAGGATGCTGAAAGCACATGAGGAAGAAAGAGAGGGGAGAAGGACGTTGAAAGCACATGGGGAAGATAAAGGGGTGGAGAAGGACGCTGAAAGCACATGGGGAAGACAGAGGGGGGAGAAGGACACTGAAAGCACATGTGGAAGACAGAGGGGGGAGAAGGATTCTGACAGGACATGGGGATGGGGGGAGAAGGACGTTGAAAGGAAATGGGGAAGAGAGAGTGGGGAGAAGACACTGGTAGGGAAGAAGACAGAGATGCCAGACTATGGGGGGAGCGGAGGGAAGAAGATGGGTGCCAGACCAATTTGGAAGGGGGGAGAAAGGGAGAGGCACAGTAACAGAGCAAATGGAAGTCGCAGAGAGAAGAGAGACAGTGGATGGAAGGAATTGAATGAGAACATGAGGAAAGCAGAAACCAAGCAACAAAGGTAGGAAAAAATTCTTTTTTTTTTTTTTTGCTTCAGAATAAAGTAGTTTATTAGTTGTGTTGATAAAAATGTATAAACATTAGAGGCTCTGGTAGAAACCCATTTACAAAGTATGTATTCTTCACAATTAATATTTCCAAATTAATAAAGTCTTTTTGCTTATTTTTAAATGGGTTTCTACCAGAGCCTTTAATTCGGTAGCATAATTAACTGAAATAACTATTTCTGAAGTTTATAGAGATGGACGGAAACGTAGGAGATTCCTCACGGGGACGGGCGGGGATGGAGGGGATTCCTCACGGGGACGGGTGGGGACGGGTGGGAGTCCTCACGGGGACAGGTGGGGATGGGTGAGACTTTGGCGGGGACGGGTGGGGATGGGTGGGATATCTGTCCCTGCACAACTCTCTATTGTGCAGTGCCTCTTGCTTAGTTAGACTCTACAACCGGTGGCTATACGGTTTTTTTCTCCTGGGGGAGTTTTTTCTGAGGTAGCCAACGGTTGTAAGAGGAGCCAATTATTGAAGCAGGTCAGCTGGTATGCTGCATGGAATAGGGGTTCTGGTGTGACTTCCCAGTTCCTCTAGCTCTGAGGTTTGTTTAGTTTAAAGAGATAATTGATGCAGAACGTATGGTGAAACTAGGTAAAGGATTGAGTTGCAGTTCAAAGTTCTAAACATGGATACTGTCAGAGGATAAGGTGATATGGAAGACTGTAGAAGGGGGGGGGTTTATAGGAGATTGAGTCAAAAAGAAGTTTTTGGATATTATAACCAATTTTTTAAATTTTATCTATTTATTAATCTTTATTTATTTATCTTAGAATGCTATTTATTTATTTGTACTCTATATTTCTTTGTTATTTTCTGGTGTGAAGGTTCTGCTATTGAAAGTCATTGTTTTTATGCAATTGATATATGTTATGAGATATATTAATTAGTTATGGGGAGTTAATTTGTTTCAAATTGAGGGTAATACACTGGGTGATGAGCTTGAATATGCCAGGTAATGACAAATAGGTAATTAATTCTCTTTGATGATTGGCGAAATCTAAAAAATCAGTATAGCTTGTCAAGCCTATGCTTCCAGAAATATTTGATGGGGCATCAGGCAACTAAGTGATATAATAATAATAGTAATAATAATTTTATTCTTATATACCGCCAATATCGTGGTAGTTTGAAGCGGTTTACAACAATGAAGAGCTGGACAATGAAGGCATACCTGGCTATATGAATATGAAAACAAAAACAAGTTTGAGAGATATTTGGAGCATTGAGATTAAGCAGCTGATTTCTGCTACTCAATGGCCATGGATTTGGTCTTGGAGGATGAGGTGTACAGTAAAGAATGACATGGTGGTTGTTACCCGCAGATAGCCATGGCTAGCCACAGGTAACCCGCCGAAACGATGACAAAAAAAAAAAGATCATCATGAGTACAGGGACAAGGCCATTCACCGCCCAATGGAGCAGTGAATGGTCTTGTCTCCACAGTTAAAGGAGTGAGCACGCGTAGTGAACAAGTGCGCGGTCCGGCAGCCCCCTCTCACCCGCCGGCCATGCATCTCCCTCCCTCCCTTTCCCTTACCTTCTCTTCGCCGCAATTTCCCAGCGTCTTATCCCTATTCTGTCTTCCCCATTTCCCAGTGTCTTCTCCCCACTCTTTCTTCCCCAGTTCCCTTCAGGCTGCTTCAGCGTCTTATCCTCTCCATCCCCCCAAGCACCCTTCGTGTGGTTCAGCAGTTCCTTCCTGCTGGCTGGCCATGCATCTACCTCCCTTCCTTCCCCTTACCTTCTCTTCGTGGTGATTTCTATAAGGCTATGCATTGTATTGCAGCCGGAGCCTTGAAGTTGTGTTGCATGTGGTTGCTGGTAAAGTCTCCTCTGATGCAACTTCCTGTTTATGGTTGTATCGGAGGAGTCTTTTCCAGCAGCCAATTCACCGTGACTTCAAGGCATGGCTGCAATACAGTGCATAGCCTGATAGAAATCACCACAGAGAGAAGGTAAGGGGAAGGGAGGGAGGGAGATGCATGGCCGGCCAGCGGGAGGTTGCTGCTGGACCGCGTGAAGGATGTTGGGGAGGGGGATGGAGATGAGAAGACACTGAAGCAGCCTGAAGGGAACTGAGGAAGAAAGAGAGGGGAGAAGATGCTGGGAAATGGGGAAGAGAAAGTAGGGAGAAGATGCTGGGAAATGGGGAAGAGAGTGTGGGGAGAAGATGCTGGGAAATGGGGAAGAGACAGTGGGGAGAAGACACTGGGAAATGGGGAAGAAAGAGTAGGGAGAAGATGCAGGGAAATAGGGAACAGACAGTGGGGAGAAGATGCTTGGAAATGGGGAAGAGAGAGTGGGAAGAAGACGCTGGGAAAGAGGATAATTAAGAATATTTGAATCACTATCCCCTTTTGACTCTTCCCTATCAATCTCCCCTGGCTTTTCTCCTTACCTCCTCACCTCCCTTCCCCAATCCCATCCACTTTGGTTAACTCCTTCTACTTAAAGAACAATCTTATTTCTAGGTTTGTGGAAACGGGTGGTGACGGGGACCGAGCTCGCGCGGATGGGATGATGACGGGGACCAAACTCATGGGGATGGGATGGTGATGGGGACCAAGCCCACGGGGATGGGACAGTGATGGAGGTGAGCTCACGGGGATGGGGCGGAGATGGGGACAAACTTTTTCCCCATGTCATTCTCTAATGTATAGTGTCAGCATTTATGAGACAAACTTAGTTTTTTTATTGCATAGATTTTTTGGACTCCTGTTCATTTACAGAAATTAGATAGTTCAAAATCTAATAGATGCTGGCACTGTCATCTGGATATAGGGACACTGGATCATTTATTATTCTATTGTCCTTTGATACTTAACTTCTGGAGATCTATTTGGGGACATATTAATCTGATTCTGGAGACTATGGTTCCATTATCATATGAAGTGATATTATGCGGGATGCTGTTATTTCCTAAATCTCCAGTGGACAGGCATAAAAACAGGTTATTGGGCATAATGACTGGGTTAGCCATCCAAATGATTATAAAAAATTGGAAAACTTGTGATCGACTGAAGTATTAGTTATGCTTATATTACAGATATGAGAAAACATTTTCTGATCAAAAAGGCAATAATAAGTGGTTCAATCTGACATGGGGCCATTGACTAATTTCATTGATTCTACTTGAATAGTTCATTATTCCCTTATTTCTGGTTATCAGTTGCACATCTTGGGGGGTTGTATATTGGGATTGTTTTTTTTCAAATTATATATATGGACATAATACTGTATGGTTTACTTATTACATTGAGATTGGGGGGAGAAGGGGGTGAAAATGTTTTTCATGAATATTATTGAAAGATGATAGTGTTGTTTATCATATAAATTTTATGAATATTTGTATGCACTGATTTTAATTTGAAAATGAATAAAGATATTAAAAAAAAAGATATAAAGTGTCAATATTCAGCTGTAAGTGTGAGCGTTTTGCTCACCACTGATGACATTATTTTCAAATATTCATAGTAGGGATCTGTTCAGGCTTTGACTTTGAATATCTGGTTATTTCTAAGCTGGCTAACTCATGGCGGAGCATTTTTGATATGACATTTAAATTTGAGTTTAGATGTTTTACAGAAGTTACACAAAAACCCATTAACCACATATGGCCTTTTTCAAAACTGCTAATTGTCTATTTTTGGTTTTTTTTGAATTACCATTTTCCATAAGAATAGCCTTACTAGGTCAGACCGAAGGTCCATCAAGACCAGTAACCTGTTCTCACGGTGGCCAATCCAGGTCACTAGTACCTGGCCAAAACCCAACATTCCATGCTACCAATCCAAGGCAAGCAGTGATTTGTTCCATGTCTTTCTCAATAACAGATGAAAACGAAAACAAAAACTATGGATACAGAGAAACAAGATGGTGACGAGAGCGGACGCCTGAGAAGGAGGATCCCTCTTTTTCAATTGGCCGGTGTTTTTTCCACAGCAGTTCTCTTACCTAAATCATGGGTAAGAGGAAAGGAGCCCTTCACAGCAATCCTCCGGCAGCGATGGCGGCACCGCGCCTGGTGCAGACCACGATTGAGGGAGCATTTGCCCGACGGGGTGAATCTGCAGAGACTACTTCAAGGGCAAACCCGAATTCGTCGGATGAACTCAGCCAGCAGATTCGGGCGTTGTTAAGCCCGGAACAAAGGCAGCCACCACCGCAACCCGGAAGCAGTTCAGTGTTGGGAGTGACTGAAGAATCGATGTCCTGGGAGGAGATTTCGTGCCCCAGTGAAGGAGGACTGGTAGCTCTAACACCATCAGGAGCTGGAGAGGCTGGAGAACAGCAATAGCTACCCCACACTGCAGTAGAGGTGAGAGGAGCTTCGGGTGGAATTAACATCACATTTGGGGTGCTGGAGAAGCCAGAAAAAATAGATATGAAGGCTTTATGGCAGGCCATTGCAGTTATGGACGCAAACCTCAAATTGTCTTTTTTTTACTTTAAATACTGACTATGGGACTATCCACTCTAAAGTGGAGCAACAAGGCTTGGCCCTTAAAGATGAGTGAAAAGTTAGAAAAACAGGAGACAAAAATTTGTGAAATGAAAACTTTGGATGTAGAATTTGTAAAGGAAAGAACATTTATTGCTAGGAAAATGGAAAGCTTTGAAAACCAATTAAGGAAAAACAATCAGAGACTTCTAAATTTTCCTAAATATCCCTTAATTTCACCAATGAAGATGGCAAGGAAGTACTTTAAGGACATTTTGCTTATTCCAACAGAAAGTTTGCCACCTGTTGTTAGAGCTAATTATTTTCAAATAAAGAAACCTGTGGAAATGTCAACTCCAAATGAGATTCAAGAGGCAAATGAAGAGGAAATTAATTTAACAACTTTTCTGGAAAACTCTTTAGAGGTTATAATGAAAAGGAAAACCTTGTTAATAACTCTTGCTTTGGAAAGTGATAGAGAATATGTATTACGTCTGTATTTCTGTCATATAAAAGATCAGTTTTTAGGTTCTAATGTTCAAATATTTCCAGACATGTCTTTAAGATCTAAGTTTGAAAACACATGGGTATATGGGACACCGTGGTAATCCCATATTGTATTTTGGAGTAGATTTTTAGATGATATTTTTCTAATTTGGGAAGATACGAGAGAACAATTGGAAATATTTTTCCAGTATCTGAATACAGTGGACCCTAATATTAAATTTACTATGCAATGCCATCAGATGCATATTGATTTTTTGGATGTTGCCATTTCTATACAAGAAGGAGAGATCCATACCTCCCTCTATAGAAAACCCACAACACGAAATACCATACTCCATTATCATAGCTTTCATCCATATAAACTGCATTTTAATTTACCAATAAGTCAATTCTTGCGGATCCGGAGATAATGTTCCACTTTGGAAGAATATAAGAATCAGGCCCAGCTATTATCCGAAAGATTGAGAAATAGAGGTTATCCGGAGAGATCAATCAGACTGGGATACCTACGAGCTAGGTTTGCTCAAAGGGAACTTCTTTTACAGGGTCAAGGGACAATAAATGACAAAGAAGTTCAGGGTCTGACTTGTGTATTACCCTTTTCGAAAGCAACTAGGAAGATGGTCAATCTTATGAGGCAGCATTGGCATATTATTCAAATGCATGATTCACTCCGGGATTTCCCAAGGATAGCGTATTCCAGGGGTCAAACCCTTAGGCAGAAATACAGTTTTCAAAAATATGGAGTTAGGTCTAAACAACTAGGGGGGCAGCATCACCAATGTGGGAAGTGTCAGTGGTGCTCTTCTACGATACAAGGAGAACAATGGAGAGCACCGGGTAAAAACATTACTTTACGGGCTAAGGTGGATACTGACTGTAATTCTGAAAGTGTGGTTTATCAAGTTTATCAAGTTTATTATGCAATTTGATTAATCGCCTATTCTACATTCTAGGCGATATACAATCAGTAATGAATAAATAAAAACTTGGGGTAGTTATTACATAGACAAATAAAATTACATAATTACAAAAACTTACAATCATGAAACATTAGGAAAACGATATTTAAAGGGTTACATTATGTATCAAATTTTATATTTCAGGATTACAACAATAGGGAGGGAATAAAAACATAAATAAAAATGTAAAAGATAAGAAAGATTATAAAGTTGTATATCAACTAAAAACATCATTGAGTATTAATTAAAAGCATCATTGAATAAGAAACTTTTAAGCTTAGTCTTAAAATTAACTAAGTTCTTTTCTTCTCTAATATAAATAGGAAGATTATTCCAAGATTGTGGTGCGGTCACCGAAAAAATAGTAAGCCGTCTAGTGTTTATAACTTTCAATGATGGAATAGCCAATAGATGTTGGTCCTGAGATCTAAGTGTTCTTGAAGTTATATAGGGAATTAGAACTCTAAAAATAAAAGCTGGGGTTTGGGACATTATTGATTTAAACGTAAGCAAACAAATTTTATATAGAATACGATGTACCACGGGAAGCCAGTGGGACTCTTTAAGTAAAGGAGTGACGTGGTCGAATTTCTTAGCTTTATAAATTATTTTTATGGAAGCGTTCTGTATGATTTGAAGGCGTCTAATTTCTTTTTGGGATATGCCCATGAACAATGCATTGCAATAATCTAATTTGGAAATGATAAGGGAATGTATTAGGATATTTAAAGATTTTTCGCATAAGAATTTTGCAACAGATCGAATTTGGCGTAATCTGAAAAAGGTAGATTTGACCACATTGCTTATATGATCGTGGTATGATAATTTAGTGTCGAATGTTATACCTAGAATCTTAATATTTTGGTGAATCAGCAGAGGAGTATGATTGATAGAAATCGGGATAATTGGTTTGCTACAGTCTTTCCAAGGAAAAAGCATAACCTTGGTTTATATAATCCTTTGTCCGTGCGACCTTATATTTGTGGGACGGACTAATAGAAAAATAAAAACCAGACTCACAGAGCATAAGTCATGCATCACAAACCAGGTTATGCAGGCACCCCTAGTACAACACTGGATTACACAGGGGCATGTTGTGAATGATATTAGATGGCGTGTTATTAATAAGATTACGGGAAGGGATGGAGGGAAAGATAAAAAAAAATCTTAATTGGAGTGAGCAGAAATATATCTACCTTTTGGATACGGTAACACCTAGAGGATTGAATGGGGAAACCGAGTGGATGACATTGATAGGCTAGCCAATGGGATCAAAGGGGGAGGGAATGACATCACTGAATGAATGGGAGGAGTATAAAAGAAGCCGGGGTCAGTGCCGCCGCCATCTTTCTCTTACTTTTTTGGAGTCGGATGACAGCAGCACACTCGGTGAGTACAAAACTTTTAACAACTTTGAAATGAGCAGGAATAGTAGCTATGTGTTAAGATGTTTTCATAGCTCTTTTCCTTATACTTGTTTTACTACAGGGGGACCCTTGACAAAGCATTTTTATGCGAAACATGTCGGGTCAGACTCCTGAGCTTTTGGCTGTGTTCAAGTTGGATAACGCAAGCTAAGTACCATTACAAAATAGAAACATTTAGCACTATTTATTGAATTATTTATTGAAGCACTTTTGTGAATGGGAAATATATACTATATAACAAGGACGGCCAATGATGAAGAGCCACACAAATCTTCTCGCAACAAAATAACAATTTTGCGGTGGAGTGGTGGGGCTGAGGCTTCCTTTAAAGAATAGTGGAAAAAGTAAGTGTAGTCCAGATAGCAGCACAATTCCCATAGCACGGTATTTGTGCATGGAAACTTATACTAACGTATATCATTCTGGACATTTATATATATAAAAGGTTATGGGCCCATAGTTCACACTGTTTAAGATCTCAGAGGCATAGAAATGAATTCTTGGCATTAAGGCCAAGGGTCATAGCCCTGGGAGCAAATTTTTAGTTGAAATTTCCTGTAAAATGTTTTGTTTCCCATCAGGATAAGAGTTACTTATTTTTTGAACCTAAACAACTGTTAGAATTTATAGAATCAAAAGAGCAAGTAGTGCCCGTAGCTGATAATGTATAACTTGTCATGAATGGCTGTAGTACTGCAGATAAGTGCCGCTTTCTAGGTTGGATAAGATTTATTACATTTACTAATATTTTACTAAAATCTCTCTCAAAGTATGGTGGACTAAATAGATTGAATTAAAAGAATAACCTAAATCACTGAGTTAAGTGGAATTGGGTTTATAAATTTTCTGTTATAATGTTTGTAAATCTGTATAAAAGTAGGTGAATTGCTTGTTTGAAATTTGATAAATTGAATAAATAAAAAGTTTAAAAAATAAAACAACTGTGGATACAGATGTTCTGGAGATAATTTATTAAACACTAACATATAAAACCATGAAAATTCAATTAAAAAAGTACAATGATAAAAATACTGTGATAAAAATCCTCCCCCTCCCCCCCGTACATCAACGGCAAGAGGGATACCCAGCCTTCATGTCAGAATCCCCCATACATTGACTGCAGGAGGGATGCCCAGTCCCTCCTGCCTGACCCCCCCCCCATGTAAATCGATGGCAGAATACCCCCACTTTCCTGTACATCGCTGGCATCCCCCCTGCTGGATTCCCTCTCCATCCCCTGGACCCCCATAGGAGGGGCCTCCCATAGGAGGGGAGGACCTCCCATAGGAGGGGCCTTAGGCACCTGGGCCAACTAGAATCTTAGGCCCCATTCACAGTGCATTCTGGGATGCACTGGGAGTGGCCTAAGAATCCAATTGTCCAGATCCCTTAGGCCACCCCCCATGGGGATGCCAACCTTGTTCAGAAGGGTGGGGTGGGGTCCGTCAAGAGGTACTTGGCCTCCCTTCTGCTATCAAAGTACTGGGAGGGGGGTTTCCGTCAGGAGGGACTGGGCATCCCTCCTGCTGGTAGTCTTAGCAGGTGGACAGGGAGATCCCTTATTGTGATAAGCTCAGCAGCAACGCGATTCTCTAACCAACACCTGTGACATGAATGCCCGTTAGAGAATCGGTTTATTAGGCAGGTTTAGGTGTCTTTGTAGGACACCTGCGTGCGATTCTCAAAAGCCACTTAGGCGGCTTCTGAGATTGGACGCCAGAATCTGGCCCTTAGTGCCCTGGGCTGTGGTGGAAACCTCTACCGTGGCTTAGTAAAAGAGGGCCTATAATACTTGGGGGACATGGTAGGAGATTGCTTTGTGTGACCTCTCCAACAAATAGGCTGTTGCTTTGACACTGGAATGCTGTATATATTTTTTTGTAAAATTAATGCTTTCTGTTCTCTTGGTACATTCAAAACCAAATTGCGAAGGAAAGCAAACAGCACACCAACTTCTCCAATTAGAATTCATCTCTAACAGGGACCTTTCTTTAAATTAATTACACATTGTAACCACATGGATAGTCACAAAATCAACCATGCTGGTCTGCGTTTAGAGACTTGTAGACAGAAAACTTAATGTAAACAGAGAAATGTTAAACCTATTCAACTGTAGCCTGCAAAGAAGATAACACGAAGGAATCTGTTTTCTGTGTGATTTGTGAACAATGCTAAGTAAATATTCATCATTAATGTATAATAATGGTTGCTTTTAGCAGTTCACCTTTCATTTAATTTGATAATGTGTCCAGTAAAGGCATTGATACAGGCTGCAGTATTTTACCAACACTATTGCGTATTTTTAATCATTGTTTCATTGAGGCAGCAGAAGGCAGTGCTTTAACCCTCACCAGTTTTGTGTGTGATAGAACTAGAAGGCACTATCAATCTTTATTGTCTGTCTCGCTTACTATAATTGCATTCAATAGTCCACTGATTCTGTTGTCTGTGCTAATGTCAGGGACAGTGACGAGTCAGATGCTCGCACTTGATCATATGCAGGCAGTGGCCACTTTGATAAGTTGACAGCAAGCGCTGGGTTTGATGATAAATTATTAATTCTGCAGAGTATGAACACCTGAATGCTAGGACTCTATGAGCACAAACTTCTTGTTTTAATCTGGCCTCAGAATGCTAAAGAGCTCATCAGGTATTACTCACATTTTTACCACTAAGGAAAGATGCTAGTGAGTCACTCTATACCAGGGATCTCAAAGTCCCTCCTTGAGGGCTGCAATCCGTTCGGGTTTTCAGGATTTCCCCAATGAATATACTTTGAAAGCAGTGCATGCACCTAGATCTCATGCATATTCATTGAGGAAATCCTGAAAACCCGACTGGATTGCGGCCCTCAAGGAGGGACTTTGAGACCCCTGCCCTATACCCATAAGCGGCCGCCGAAAAGTTCTCAGCCCAACCAAGAAGAGAATAATGATGTGGAGCCCCACTTATGGCTCCACTTATGGCACACTTTTTTTAAAACACTTTTCATTTCATATCATTGAAATGAAAAGTGTCAAGAAAAGTGTGGAATAACTTGTGAGTTTCATGGGTCCACATTATACTCGTCTTGGTTGGGCTGAGAACTTTTCAGCGGCCCCTCGTTTAACTACCAAAATAAAAATATTAAAACTGTTCAGTGATTTGAACATGACGTTAATAACCCTGAACTTCCCAAAAGTGTTGCAAAATTGTTCAAAAACTCCAGATTTTTTTCATTCAATGACAATGAGAACCAAGTTAATGAATTGAGTAAGAGGGTTGTTTTTATTTCCCCCCCAATTAGGGGCAGGGAGGGAGAAAGGGAGCTGACTCAACTCGGTGGCGACAGTAAGGAGGGTGACAGTAAGGAGGGAGGGAGCGCGATAGGGACCGGGCCGGCTGTGCACCCCCCCCTAAGGCTGCACCTGGGGTGGAGCGCCCCCCCCCCCTTGGTACACCACTGACTTCCTGCACAATGATTCTGTAATGTTGCTTCAATCGTGAATGCATGTTACATATAATGTCAGTATAACTTAGCTGATATTTGGATGTTGTGCCTATGATATTTTGGTGATTATTTCAGAAGCACCATTCCTGTTTTGATCTTCTGAAAACTGGCATTTGGATGCCCATATTACATGTATGTCCAAATTTTATAAAGCCAGGATATGGAGATCTAAAACTGTAGTATGTCAATATAGCAAGGGGGTGTGGTCTGAACATTATTGGGAGGGACGAGAAAGGGGCTAACAGATGGACATCCAACTTTAATTGTGTAACAGGAAGGAGTGTCCATGTTCAAAAAGATGGACATTTATATTTAGACCTGGAACTTGGCACAACCAGGATACAGAAGGGTGCTCCGAATGAACAATTCTCCACTGTAAGGAATATGGGAAGTCATAGTATGTATTTTTCTGTCCTTGGAGGGCTCACAATTAAAAAAAAAAAATCATAAAGAGCTACAGTGGGATTCAAATCTGCAACTCTGGTTCTCTGCTCCAATTCTCAGTTGGTTACTCCTCCGCATTAATGTCTTTGTAGCTATTTTATAATAAGGACACTTCTATGCTGCCAGTCATCCATCCATTGTTTTTCTCTGTTCATTCATGCTGGATGTAGTCAGTACCTGGATGTATATTTCTCATGTATTTTAGAACAGGCTATATGTCAGTAAACCACGTTCAAAAATACATGGATATTCATATCTGATACATAGATTTATGACGTCCATATTCTGAGTTGGACATCATTTCTAAAATTCCACACAGTTAAAATAAAGGCATGTACTATCTTTTTTTAAATGTAGCATGAAAATGGCCATTTGGGTGTGTTTTGATGATAGTATTTAGTAGACCAGCCTATATACTTGAAGACTGCCTTGCACTATCCTGTGCCTCTGTCAGCAGTAGGTTTCTCTTGCTTTACATCACCTCAGTGCACAAAAAAAACAAAACATAAGGGGGAACAACAACAACAACACTAACAATAGGAAAAGAAATACAATTAAATCATAGTAAAGAAAAAGTATGGGAAGGGGAAAAAACAAGAGGGAAAATGGGTAACATGCTCTTTCAACAAAGAACATATAAAAAATAATAAATACAAAAGATTCAAATTTTCAAAAAGTACCATGAAGAGAATGCCTGAAAAAAATAATATTCCTTTAACTGGGATTTAAGGTCTCCTTTTACAAAGGTGCGCTAGCGTTTTTAGTGCATGCTAGTCAAAAAACTACCGCCTGCTCAAGAGGAGGTGGTAGCAGCTAGCACGCGGGGCATTTTAGCGTGTGCTATTCCGCATGTTAAGGCCCTAATGCACCTTTGTAAAAGGAGCCCTAAATGTTTAAAATTATCTTTCTATGCGAAAATAAAAAGGATAACAATTTCAGAGAGTAGCTGAAAAAAAGATGAACATATAGTAGGTGTTTATATATAGAACAAAGAGTTCTTTGTGGGAAATAATGAATCAAGAAGCAGAATAAAAAAGAGGGAAGCCCACTAGACAAAATTTGAAAGGAAAGAATTTATATTTAAATTAAATATGATAATAATTTGGGAGAATGTGTTCTGCTTTAAAAAGAGGTATAACATGATTATATTTATAATGGCGTTAAAATAATCTCACTGTCGTATTTTGCACCCATTGCAACCTATGTAACTGATAGTTTGGAAGACCAATAAGAAGAGAATTACAGTAGTCAAGTTTAGATAAAACTAGGGAGCAAATTAAGATGTGAAGAGAAGCAAACTGAAGAAAGAATGAGTAGAACAAATCTGATGAAGAGCAAAGAAAGAAGAAACTACTTTTGAAATATGAGTATGAAAGGATAAGCAATTATCCATAATAACTCCCAAAATCTTGGTCATTGTACTAAATGATAAAGAAACACTTTTCATACTATAATTAGATGGATTAGGAAATGGAGAACTAGAAGAAAAAAAAGTATTACAGCAGTTTTCTGAGAATTAATTTTCAATTTATTAGATACAAGTCAATCTGCAATTCTATCCAATTTGGCAGAGATGAAATAATAGTGAAATGGTAAGTGTGAATCTAATGAAAGAAGAAGCTGAATATCATCTTGGCAGATAAAGGAAGTAAATCCAAGAGACTGAAGAAGAAAAGTCAAAGGGGCAAGATAGACCCTTGTGGAACATCTGACTGAAGAGGGTAAGAACTAGGAAAAGTATTGGAATAAGAAACAGCATAGGTTCAATTAGACAAATAAGAATGAAACCAATAAAGAGCAAACCCTTTAACCTGAATGTCATTCAGAAGACTAAGAAGAATGGTAAGATCTACCAGATCGAAAGCTGCAGACATATCAAGAGAAAAAAGGACAGCATCGTGATCGCTATCAAGAATCGTGATATATGAGACCTAAGAGAGTATGTTCAGTAGAGTGATGTGGATGAAACTTCATCTGACAGGGATGAAGTGCATTAGTATTTGATAAAAAATCAGAAAGATGAAGAGCTACATTTTTTTGACAACTTTAGAAACAAATGGAAGGTTGGAAATTGGTCTATAATTTGCAACAATAGCAGGATCAGATTTGTAATTCTTTAACAGAGGAGTAACTATTGCTTTCTTCCAATTTGGAGGACAATCAGAAGTAGAGAGACTATTAGTGAACATCAATAAGATTTGCGTGCACAACCTAAGGCACATATACAGAATTTGGGGGTAAGTGTGTATATTATAAAATAAAATGGTGGAAGTGGGTAAATAAATACCAACTCCCCCCTCAATTCAGACTACAGAACTCACTAATGACATTCCGGAAAATGGTAAAGATCCTCCTTTTCAACTAAAGGTCACCCTCAGTCTACACCCAACCCCCTTAAACCCCCACCTCTACCCTTCTTTCTCCATTCTAATCTTCTGCCTAAATTTCTGTATAGTCCACTCTCAGCCTATACTCAAATAACTTGTATCTAAACTAAACTACTTATATTTAAACTACTGTTCTTAATTTGCTGTATAGTCCCTATATTTACACTGCTGCACAGTCTCGTATGTCCAAGTATTTAAATCTACTGTATAATCTTGTATGTCCAATTCACTCCATTGTGAATGTTTACTTGTAAACCGTTCTGAGCTACTGGGAGGACGGGATAAAAATCTAAATAAATAAATAAATAGAAATGCTCCACTTATTAAGCTGAGAGTACTATCTCAACGGAAGAAAAAAACCTCAGGTTTGTTCTGGCAGAGCATAAATGCTCAAACCTCCTCCACCCACATCATTGGCAAAAAACTTTCGAGGAGAATGTACTACTGCCACTATGTTAATTTGAGGGACTGAGATGTGAAACTGCAACATTAACAACTGCGCTGTGAGTTTATAAGTGATGTCTTAATAGCCAGCCTAACGTTTCACGGTAATAAACCATTTCTTCAGGGCTCACTCTCTTCACACAGTTTGAAATGTTTGCTTACACGATCTCACCTGAGGCTTTTTCTTCCGTTGAGATAGTATTCTCAGCTTAATAAGTGGAGCATTTCTATTTATAATTATATATCTTATAAAATATACATTGAAATTGTAATTCCACCCATGGTGCATCTGAACATGCCTAGGTGTAAGTCATGTAAAAGTACATGGCTTATTATCACTATGGTTTCTTTTTTGTAAGTAATCCCTGAATTAATTGAGATGCATTTATAAGGAAAGAAATGCTCTATATGATTACCTAGAAGTTCAGGTTGTAACATGCATTTACTCAATTCTAAGATGTACTTTTTTGCCATTTTAACATCTGTGGAAATTAGGTGCAGCTTACATTCGATGTTGTCTTAGATTCAAAAGTCCAAAATTCCAAATCATACCGTCTAATTCCTTTTTCTCTCCTTTACAACATCCACATAGCCATGGGGGGGCCTTGGGGACCTGCAGGATCAGGCATTCTCCAAAACCATTACTAGCACTATACTTTTAGAAGGGCTGGTGAGAAACAGAACTGTGGGTATACTTTCTGCATCTGGACTCATGTTGTACCATCAAATACCTCCCATGTGCATTTCTGGCTGACAAGCGCTGACCAATATGACTCAGAGCTCTTGTCTCATCCGCTCTTTCTTTTTTTTCCCACCATGCCTCTCTGATCTCGTTGTGCCGTCCCTAGGATATATGATTTCAAGTGGTTAAGTCCCAGTGTTGCCTCAACAAAGAAGTTGGTGCCTTCTCTTCCAGTCCACCAACACCACTACTCATGCTTGAACAGTTTGTGCATGAACCAAACATGTGTGAGAAGTGCCAGCAAGGGCATCTGGGAAAGAGGCTGCTGACTTATTTGCTGAGGTGGCACTAGGACTTAACCACACAAAGATCACATACCCGGGCAAACTCTCCAGCAACAGTAAAATTACTGGTATTAACATGTTATTAATAATTTTGGAAGCTTTTCTGGCTATAAAATAAATTGGTCAAAGTCAGAGCTATTGCCAATTAACATGTGGAGTCATATCCAAATATTGTTACATATGGATGTTTCATTAATATATGCGGGAACAATTTTTAATCTCTTTGATGCTTCCATTGATAAGACTAATGATTATAAGAGGTTAATAGCAATACTTACTGTTGTTGCGATACAAAATATTTTGAAAACATGAAAAGATGCGTCTTTGTTATCTTTTCAATTTTGGCGGAACTCAGTTTGCTTAATTGGGAAATATGAGGCAACCATAATGGAAAAGAGAGGCAAGAAGGCTAAATTTAAAAGGTTATGGTCACCTATACAAGAATATGTGGACAATGTTGAGTGTTATGGAAAGAATGGATATGTATGTATGTTTATGTATGAATGTTGATATGGTTTTTCACTCTCTGCAAATGGGGAGGGGTGGGTGCGTTTGGGGATAGTTCATTATAGACATTTCATGAATACCCTTTGCATTGTGATAATATGGTTTGTGAGCAGACTTTTCAGAATGTATATTCTCTCCTGTTTGAATGTATGTTTATTATATAAAATTTTGGAACAAAAAAAAAAGGGTGAGTGGGTAGGGAGTAGATAGAAAAAAGCATATTTTTCACTTTTGCAAAATTGGGGATGTTTTTCCTCCTCCTATGAAATGGAGGAGTGCATCTTAAAATTGAGGGTGTCTTAGAATAGAAGAAATACAGTATATTTAAAATCTGTTTTAGCCTTGTTTTGCTAAATATACATAAATTGTGGCAGTACCTTTGTTAGATTAGCATTATTACATGTGCAGTAAAATAAGCATTGTCTATTGTACATCAGAGTAATCTGTTTTGTTTATTGATATTGAAAATGTCAGCAAGGGATTTAAAAATAGTTCATTAAATTCATATTACCTGTTCTTTCTTCCTTTTTTTTTTTCTTCACTGTACAGTGTATTTTGTCCAAATTAATCAATTGAAGTTCGCAGATGTTCAATTATATCTATACATATTTTCCATTGCTACAAACACTTTGAAACCACGGTGTTGTAAATTTACTATCCCAGTAATGATTTCTCTCAGAAGAAATTACATTAATGGCTGTTTACTAAATTATTTTCCATTTGATAAATTAAAAGAAATTGGAAGAAAACTATAAGGAGACATATTGTTTGCTAAGTTTATTCATTGGAATGCTAGACAAACACAGTAAAGAATTCAGCATTAAATGAAGACCTGATACATGTTCTTAGTTGTACTTTGGTGCACAATTTTATTAAAATGTATTATTGACTGATACGTGGTTGGGGTTGGCAGAAGGGGACTGATGTTTGCAGAATGTGGAGTGGCTGAAGAGATGTGGTTAGCAGACAGTGAATGGCAGAAGAGGCCTGAGAAAAAAAGGACTGATGCTGGGGCTGGGAGAAAGGGGGCTTTAGTGTAACACAGGGGCTGGGAGAAAGAACAGATGCTAAGGGATGGGTGTAGGAGCAGAAATCCGAGGGAGATGTATGTGCTGAGAGATGAGAGGCTGACATGCACATACGGGTAGGGGGATCTTGGGGTGATAATATCTGAGGATCTGAAGGTGACAAAGTGTGATAAGACAGTGGCTGTAACCAGAAGGATGTTAGGCTAAATAGAGAGAGGAACAGCCAGCAGCAGAAAGGCAGTGTTGATGTACAGGTCATTGGTGAGGTCCCACTTGGTGTGTTCAGTTTTGGAGGCTGTATCTGGCGAAGGATATAAGAAGACTTGAAGTAGTCAAGAGGAAAGCAATAAAAATGGTAGGGTGTGTGTGCCAAAAGAAGTATGAGAAAATACAAGAAGACCTCAACATGTGTAATCTGGAGAAGAGGGACAGGGGTGATATGATATAGACATTTAAATATTTAAGGTATTAATATAGAACCAAATCTTTTCCAGAGAAGGGACATTGGTAAAACTAGAGGACATAAATTGAGGTTGAGGTTGGTAGACTTAAGAGTAATATTAGGAAATTATTTTTCATTTTACGGAGAGAGTGGTGAATGCTCTCCTGAGGGAGGTGGTGGAGAGGAAAATGGTGAAGGAATTCAAAAAAAGTGTGGGATGAACACAGAGGATTTTGAGTTAGAATATGAATGGGCAGACTTTCATGCTCTGAATCCAGCAAATGAGATGGTTTGGATAGGCTGGAGTTAGCTTAAATGGCAATTCTATTAGTTGGAACCCAAGAACTAACATAGTAACATAGTAACATAGTAGATGACGGCAGATAAAGACCCGAATGGTCCATCCAGTCTGCCCAACCTGTTTCAATTTAAATTTTTTTTTTTTTTTTCTTCTTAGCTATTTCTGGGCGAGAATCCAAAGCTTTACCTGGTACTGTGCTTGGGTTCCAACTGCCGAAATCTCTGTTAAGACTTACTCCAGCCCATCTACACCCTCCCAGCCATTGAAGCCCTCCCCTGCCCATCCTCCTCCAAACGGCCATACACAGACGCAGACTGTACAAGTCTGCCCAGTAACTGGCCTAGTTCAATCTTTAATATTATTTTTTTTATTATTTTTTTATTATTTTTAATATTATTTACCGGATGAACTTCTAAGGTCTATGGCCCAGAAATAACAAAGAAAAAAGACATTTTAATGTAATCATGAAATTTTAATGCATGTAATTATAGGGCGGACTGGTGGACCATTCCGGTCTCTATCTGCTATCATTTACTATGGTCTAGATTCACAAAGCAAACCGATCGTGTACCGATCAGTTTGCAACCCCTTTATGATCAAATTTCCCTCTGGCCCCATTCACTAACCTCTCCAGTGATCCGCTTCTAATCTGTGCATGCAAATGAGGAGAAACGTATGCAAATTGGACAGCAATGCGATTTATGAACCAAAAATTTAAAACTGACTGGGTTGGCCAATCAACCGAAGAAGCGACTGCTGGGGACCAGTCACAAACCTTCTTTTCCCACTGCCCAGCAGGGGGGAGAGCAGTGCCTGTTGGCTCCCTGACAAATGAAGCAACTTTTAAGCAACTTTCATTCTCTCGCAACCCAGACTGATCTCTGCTGCCTTCCCTGCAGTGGGAAGAGGCTGCCACTGCTGGGGATAACAGGGGCAGGAGAGTCAGGGCCCAAAAACAACAGTAAAAATGCATGTGCAGACCTTCTGCAGGGAAAGCAGATGGTCTGCGCTTGCGTGGGGATCGCATACCAGCGATCCGGGCAGGCAGATGGGGGCGTTCCTCCGATTGCCCCCCGTCTGTACATTTTAGTTTGAAGAATTCGTTGGACCTGCCCGGATTGGGCCCGGATCGGACCTGATCGGGCAGTTTGATGAATCCGGGCCTATGTTACTATGTAATGCTGGACCTGGGAGAAGGGAGTTGAGGTTTAGGGGGCTGATATGGAGGCTGGAGCTGACAGGGAAGGCAGATACAGAGACTGGGGATGAGCAATGGGAGAATACAAAGGGCGAGAAGGGGGTCAGATTGCAGTTTATTTGTTTCTCAGAATTTATATTCCTCACCATTTTTATCATTATAGGCAGAGAAACAACTCGACATACACAACACAAAGAAAATTTATAAAGTATATTAAAACATAATTACAAGCAATAAAATTATACCACACAATAGGACAGTACTAATCCCACATACTAAACCAAGCATATCAAACATAAACTCATTATTTGTCATTGGAGGAAAGCAATGTCACATACTATTACTCGTAAGCTATCATTATTGGTTCAAAACCCTCTAGTCCAAATGGAAAACATGCCAAAAAAGGAAGGTTTTTAAAGCAATTTTTAATTCTTTCAAATCTCTCAATCCAAAATTTTGGTCCAACTATATAAAATATTGAAGTCCTTCTCATATTCTTCAAGACATACCATCTTAAATGAAGGTACTTCCAATAAGTTGACAGAAGAAGATCTCAAACAATGAGATAACTGGTGAAGTTATAAGGAGGAAGTTTCAAGTTTATTAATATTTATTATACTACTTATAAAAGATTTCTAGGCAGGTTACAGTAAGCTCTTCCCGATTAAAACTTTAAATATCAGCATCACAATTTTGTGTTGAATTTGACATTCAACAGACAGCCATTGTAAAACAGTCAATATTAGAGTGATGTGATCATACCTAGACAGTCCACCAATTACCAATGCAACAGTATTTTGTGAGATCTGTAAAGACTTTAAATATAATTTTGGGATGCCTACCAACAAACTATTACAGTAATTGAAGTGCAATATGATGATACTCTGGACTACCATTCGAAAGTTGTCATCAAACAAGAAATCTTTCAAACACCCAACAATTTTCAATTTTGAAAAAAAATCAGCCTCACCATTTTACTAACCTGATCTCACATGGTAATAGTTAAATCAAGAAAAATGCCTGGAGATCTTAACTTTTGTGCTAACTGAATTTCATCTCAATTAATTATACAAGACTTAGGAAATGACGCAACTGGATAACTTAATAAAAACACAATTTGTGTTTTGCTCATATTTAACTTTAGTCAAATATAAAGAAGGGGGCAAAAAAGAGTGATAAAGAAGATATGTTGCAATGAAGAAAAAAATCACTCTACTTAGACCTTATCAGTAAACTGTAAAAATGATATAATCGGGTCTACAAATTTTTGCTCAGAATCTGTCTACTTCACATGCGATGATTGGGCGGTGAGGTGGTTTTTCTGGGGTTCTCCCCAGGATCCTGATTATATCATATTTAACTTTAAGCAGTTAACTTCATTCTTCAAAACAGTTAACAAAATCCAATGTTTTAGAGAAAATAACTGAATGTCACCAGCATAGATTCTATAATTGAAAGAACAGGGAGGGGGGAGGGGGTTAAAAAAGATGTTAAATAAAGTAACCAAAAGAGCTGACCCCTGTGGGACTCCAGAAGCAATATTCATCAATTCTGGATGGTTTCATCCTTTAAATTACACAAAATTGCATTTCTCAAAGAAAAGAAATAAACCATTGATAAATAGTCCTAGAAATTCCAATCACCTGAAGATTCTACAACAAAATTTGATTAATAATATTAAAAGCAGCTGAGATGTCTAATGACACCAGCAAAAAAAACAACAAGAACCCTTATCAAGTCCAGCATGAATTGTACACAGTATAGAAAGAAATAATGTTTCAATGTCATGCTCTGAACGGAACACAAATTGAAACTTGGCCAACACTTGATGAAAATCAAGGAATTCTATCAATTGATCTTGCACACTCTTTTCAATAAATTTCACAATGAAAGGCAAATTTGAAATAGGTAAATAATTATCTATTAAATTAGCATCTAGAGAGGAAGAGAGAACAGAAGGAACTAGAGGAAAGTGGAAGGAAATAGGGAGGGAAGTGATGAGAAAGGATCAGAAGGGAGGAAGAAGGGAAAGGTATGAAAAAGGAAGGAGATGTTAGAAGTGGGAAAGATTGGAGTGAGAGAAAGAGTAAGAAAGGAGGAGGAATGAAAGCTCTGGAGGAGGTAGAAAAGGATTGAGAGGCATCTGAAAGGAACAGATGAAAGGGACAGGTCTGAGAAAAGAATGAAAAAAGGAGTGCTGGAAGCCAGGAGGAGATGAATGACAGGCAAAGAACCTGCATTGGTAAGGAAATGACACTTGGAGGAAGATACAGTTAATGAAAGCTCAGGAGAAGCAGGAGTGGAAGTTACAAATCTCATAGGCAGGTGAAATGAGAATAAAAAGAAACTAAAGACTATAGCACAAGATAAAGGGAAAATGAGGGATAAGATCTATGTGCTAAGCCAAGAAGAAAGAAATGGAGAAAATAATGAAAGGGAACAATAAATGTCAAAGATAAATGTAAAGAGGAAAGAAGAAAGAAAAACAAGACCCTGGAAAAGAACTTAACATAGAAACATAGAAATAGACGGCAGATAAGGGCCACGGCCCATCAAGTCTGCCCACCCTACTGTCCCTCCCCTCCCTTTGCCCTGTGAATAGATCCCATGTGTCGATCCCATTTGGCTTTAAAATCAGGCACGCTACTAGCCTCAATCACCTGCAGTGGAAGACTATTCCAGCGATCAACCACCCTTTCAGTGAAAAAGAATTTTCTGGTGTCACCTTGTAGTTTTCCGCCTCTGATTTTCCACGGATGCCCTCTTGTTGTCGCGGGACCCCTGAAAAAGAAGATATCTTCCTCAGTCTCGATGCGGCCCGTGAGAAACTTGAACGTCTCGATCATGTCCCCCCTCTCCTTGCGCTCCTCGAGCGAGTACAGACGCAATTTGTCCAGCCGTTCCTCGTACGGGAGATCCTTAAGTCCCGAGACCATCCGGGTGGCCATTCTCTGAACCGACTACAGCCTCAGTACATCCTTGCGATAATGCGGCCTCCAGAACTGCACACAGTACTCCAGGTGGGGTCTCACCATGGACCTGTACAATGGCATGATGACTTCCGGTTTACGGCTGACGAAACCCCTGCGTATGCAACCCATGATTTGTCTAGCCTTGGATGAAGCCTGCTCCACTTGATTGGCAGCCTTCATGTCCTTACTGACGATCACCCTCAAGTCTCGTTCTGCTACCGTTCTTGCTAGGATCTCGCCATTAAGGGTATAGATCATGCATGGATTTTGACTGCCCAGGTGCATAACTTTGCATTTTTTGGCATTGAAGCTGAGTTGCCAGGTCCTAGACCAGCGCTCCAGTAGGAGTAGGTCGTGTATCATGTTGTCGGGTGTCGAATCTTCGTTCGTAGTGTATTTGCCCTTCGTTCGTAGTGCATTTGCCCACAACATTACTTAGTTTGGCGTCATCGGCAAATAAAGTTATTTTCCCTCGAAGCTCTTCTGTCAAGTCCCTTATAAAGATGTTGAATAGGATCGGGCCCAAGACCGAGCCCTGTGGCACTCCACTGATCACCTCCATCATTTCGGAGGGGGTGCCATTCACCACTACCCTTTGAAGCCTACCTCCAAGCCAGTTCCCAACCCATTTTGTCAATGTGTCTCCTAATCCTATAGAACTCATCTTGCCCAGCAACCTGCGGTGAGGTACGCTATCGAATGCTTTGCTAAAGTCTAGGTACACTATGTCCAAGGACTCCCCAATATCCAGCTTCCCCGTCACCCAGTCAAAGAAGCTGATAAGGTTGGATTGGCATGATCTTCCCTTAGTAAATCCATGTTGACGGGGATCCCGTAGATTCTCCTCATCCAGGATCTTATCCAGCTGGTGTTTAATTAGAGTTTCCATTAGTTTACTCACTATCGATGTTAGACTCACTGGTCTGTAGTTTGCTGTCTCCGTCTTAGAGCCTTTTTTGTGGAGTGGAATGACGTTGGCCGTCCTCCAGTCTAACGGGACGTTGCCTGTACTAAGGGAGAGGTTGAAGAGCGCTGACAGTGGCTCTGCCAAGACATCGCTCAACTCCCTAAGCACCCTGGGGTATAGGTTGTCAGGCCCCATTGCCTTGTTAACCTTGAGCTTTGACAGCTCATCGTAGACACTGCTGGGCATAAACTCGAAGTTACCAAATGGGTCAATTGAGTCGTCCCTTGTCTGTAGCTGAGGGCCTAGCACCGGCGCTTCTCGGGTGAAGACTGAGCAGAAGTATTCATTTAATAGTTGGGCTTTTTCCGAATCCTTTTCCACATAGTCACCGTCTGGTTTCCTAAGACGTACGATCCCGCCTGAGTTCCTACTTCTGTCACTGATATACCTGAAGAAGGATTTATCTCCCTTCCGGATGTTCTTTGCCAGAGACTCCTCCATGTGGAATTTAGCCTCCCTAACTGCTGTTTTGACGGCTTTTGATTTGGTCAAGTAGTCTGCTCTAGAGTCCTGTTTCCCCGATTGTTTGTAAGAGATGAATGCTTTTTTCTTCTCCTTGATGAGGTCTGAGATCTCCGCAGTAAACCACTGCGGCTTGTTGTTCCTTCGCCGTTTGCTTACTGATTTAACATAGCGGTTTGTCGCTTCCTGTATGGTGGCCTTCAAAGTCGACCACATTTCTTCTACGCTATCGGTTTCTGTTTGCCTTTGTAGCGCCTGGTGAACAAAGGAACCCATGTCTAGGAAGTTTGTGTCTTTGAATTTGAGGACCTTGGTTATTGTGGTGGATTTAGTGAAACCTTTCCTAAGATCGAACCATACCATGTTGTGATCGCTGGAGGCCAATGTGTCCCCCACCGAGACCTCTGTTACACTTTCCCCATTGGTAAGTAATAGGTCCAGTATTGCCTGATCCCTCGTAGGGTCCAACACCAGTTGCTTGAGACCAGCTCCCTTCATAGAGTTTAATAGCCTCCTACTGCTGCCAGAAGCAGAGATAAGCGTATTCCAATCCACATCAGGCATGTTAAAGTCACCTAACAATACCGTGTCCCCACACAAGGTGATATTTTCTATATCTCCGATTATTTCCATATCCAGGTCATCCTGTGGTCTTGGGGGTCTGTAAATCACTCCAAGATACAAGCATTTGTCCTTCCCTCTGGCCAAATTAACCCAAAGGGATTCCCCAGTGTACATAAATACAATACAATACAAGAAAAGCTGAAAAGAAAGGCTGGGAGCAAGCAGATTAGTTAAAAAAAACCCCAAAAACCCCAAATGCTCAGACAACAAAGATAGAATACATTTTGTTCCAAATTAAGTGATTGGACTATGCCAGCTTTTGAAATGTGCAATCCTAATGAATTTATATATTTTTTTGAAAGTATCTTTATTGGTTCAAGAGAAAATACAACACATAGTATAAGTGTCTATGCCATAACAATACAAAGTTAAGATAATATGCAAGAAGACATGAACACCTGCAATGATTAGAGGACTGACTTTAACGCTGTCCTCACAGAGCTGACTCCTCTTGCGGATGATTTGAGAGGTGAAATTTTACAGCTTGTCCATAGGCTAGAGTACTCCCTTGCTAGTCAGGTTTTCAGGATATCCTCAATAAATATGCATAAGCTTGATTTGCATACACCATCTCCATTATATGCAAATTTCTTTCATGTATATTCATTGTGGATATCCTGAAAACCTGACTGGCAATGTGGTACTCTAGGACTGAGTTGAGAAACACTGGGCTAGAAGATGCAAAAGGCCACCTGGTTGTTATAGGAGGCTTGTGATCCCTAAATCAGTGTTTTTTTTTATTTTGACATTTTAGTAACTTTTGGGGAGGATGTTGTAAAATTGCAACGCTGGGCCTGTAAGGTAGCAGAATTTCAATAGTGTCACTCTCTCTCTGAACACATGTAAGGAATAATTAAAAGTTTATTTGTACTTTACAGCTTATAAAGACCCACCTAAGTTTATGTATTAAATTAGTAGCTTTGTGCTAAGTCTTATTATACTAAGCTTTCATTTGTAGAAGCACTAGATAGAAAAAATGGGTCTCACAAAAAGAAACAGCTGACAATAGAGGAAATAAATATCACAATAATATTATATTGGATGCCTGGTACTGCATTATTTATTTCCACTTTTTACTGATGATCTCATTTACTCACTTATGCTTTGCTATGTTTCAGCACTCAAGTTAATCAGAGTATTAAGTCATGGATAAATAATATTAAATATATTCAGACAATCCATGTGATACTATCCATTTTATTAGTAACTACACGTAGGTATTACACTCATATCACTTAATATATTTTGGTGTGTACATTAAAGCATAATAAGACAAATGACCCTTGTAAGGAAAAGTAAGGATATTATATTTTTGTTTATAAAGAACATATACCCTCTCTTTTACAAACGCATAGCGCGGGTTTTAGCACCTGCAGTGGCGCTAACTGCTCCGACGCTCAAAGGAATCCTATGATCGTCAGAGCAATTACTGTTGCTGCAGGCGCTAAAACCCGCGCTATGTACTCGTAAAAGAGGAGAATAGTTTTTATCACATAGGCCTGGATTCTCAAACCAGCACCATTTTTCTAGGCACCGGTAGGCGCCCAGACCTCTGTTAAACATGCCGTCTAAATGGCGTTTAAGAAGAACACCAGATTCATCTGGTGTGATATAACATTAGCTGAGCTGATGTCACCGGCTGGTAATATTTATTGAATGATGGTGTGGGTAAAATGGGAGGGGGGACAGATAGTGAGGGGAATATATGAGGTGTTATCAAGGGTCTGTAGAATAAGGATTGACAATTTTATAAGAGGAGGTAAGAAAGGGTTAATAGATAGAGCTTGTAAGAAAGAAAAATGATTAGGGAGGTTGCTAAGGTGATGGGGTGGAGCAGTCACATGATTGGTTGGATGTTGTGGCACTCTGGAGTGAATTCTGTGAGGAAAGGGGAACAGTAGAGTAGTCTCTTCAGGAAAAGATTATTCTCTTCAGAGTATATTAATTCTTACTAAAAATATTCTTTTTCATTGTGATTTTAATGTTAGGAAGTTTGGTTTATTTTGAGTAAGATAATTTTTTGCCTTGTTAACCTTCTCTGTGTCTGTGTTTTAGTCAGGGCAGGATATTTTGTCTGTCAGGTGCTGGATTTGTTGCCTGATTAAGCAGAGACTGCAATGGAGAGGAGCAGTTTGGGCTCTTCTGTGGAGGTTTAACAGCCTGGCAGCACAACAGTCCCCTGTGTGGAGCAGTAGTTAGTGTTGGGCTGCCATTTGGTGAGTTGTCTGCAGGACCGTGGGCAGAGTGGGTTGGCTGTGAGGGAGATGGGATGTATAAGGTGTTTGCTTGCTAATGTACAGTGTGTCAGAGAGGGACTTACCTGTTGGGGTTATTTCGTGTGACACAGAGAGGTCTTTCTGTTGAGGTGTAATTTTGCCAGGTTGTTTCTTAGTAGGCTAGTTTGGAGGAACTGGCAGGTGGTTGGTCTTTAGTTCACGAGGGTAGTGACTGGCTGGTCTGTGTGCCACATGGTAGGGCACTCCTAGATAGGTTTGAGGCTTTGACTCTAAATTCTGGTGTTAGAAGGAGGGAGTTGGGAAGTGCCAATGCTGCATTCAGGTGTTTGTTTTTACAGCTAGGCAGAGTTGTGGATTTGCGGCCTTCGCGGATTTGGTGTTCCCGTGTCTGGGAGCTTAGGAGCACTGGCAGCTGCCATTGCAATAGTTATGTGCTCAGCGGCTGCATGACTGTATGGCATCAGCATTCACAGTATTGTGATTTAAAAATTTTGTTTGGAGTGTCAATAGGGGCCATCTTCCTAATTTTCCTTTTGTGCTATGGCCTTTCTGGGTCTCTTGGATCTTCCTGTGTCTGCCATTCTTTCTGTGGTGATTCAGCATGGTGTCGGCTGTCCTGATTTGTTAGCTCAGCTGGAGATGACCTGTTCTTGGTGTTTAAGGTACATTCATATTATGTACTTGTGGTGTTTTTCTGGGTGTGTGGTGTGTGTGTTAGGGGGAAATAGATTTCTTGGTGTCTGTCTCTGTGGAAAGGGAGAGGGTTCATTGTAGTAAAGTTGAGGGTTTGGTTTATTTGTGCTGGAGAAATTAAAGGGTAAAAGTTTTTATGGTGTTAGTGGGGAATCATCTAGGTAAGTGGTGAGCAAACCTAAACAAAGTTATTGTAAGGGTAACAACCTATTGTGTATGTCATGTATAGGAAATACTGAGTGGAGTGCAGTGAAAAGGGCTGATGTGAATCGCTGGTTCACTCTTTCCAAAAATACTAGGACTAGGGGGTGTGCAATGAATCTATTAAGTAGTAGATTTATAACAAACCAGATAAATATGTCTTCACACAACATGTGATTAATCTATGGAATTCATTGCTGGAGAATGAGGTGATATCACTTAGCTTAGCGGGGTTTAAAAAAGGTTTGGGTACTTTCCTAACCGAGAAGGCCTTATTGAGATGGCTTGGGGAAATCCTCTGCTTATTCCTATGATAGGCAGCATAATTTCTGTTTTATTACTAGGGCATAGAATTTGGATTATAGGATCTCACTAGGTTCTTGGGTCCTGGGTTGGCCACTGTTGGAAACAGGATACTGTTCTTGATGGACTTTTGGTCTGTCCCATTATCACAATTCTTCTGTTCTTCTGTTCTTATAAGGTGCAAGGCATCAGAAGCACTATTGGATAGAGTTAAGGGGGGGAGGGGGTTGGTCGAGTAGTCTGGAAAGTAAAGATAGAGATGGAAGGATAAATAGCTGCCACGATAATGATGGGGGACAAGACATTTTTGGATTTATTAGGGATAGGAAGACATGCAAAAGTGGCATTGTGGAACCCAAGGGTACAAGAGGCCAATAAGTAGCAGATGGTAAAGAGATAGATGACTTCTTCACTAATATTTTCTGTTCTGGGTTCACAGCTGAAGTGTTTGGTGGGGAGGGTGTACAAACACCTCATGTGACTGGGGCAGGAGGTGTAAAAAACCCTGATTGATTTTCAGTGGCTTGGGTTTGTGAGGGTTCGTTAGAACTACGGGTGGATACCACGAGGGGAATGGCTGGTACATCCAAGGGTACTGCAAGAATTTGGGGGTAGTTCTGGTGACTCTGCTGACTACCTTCTCACTGCTTCTGTAGAGTAGGGAGTGGGTAATGCATGAATAGAGCAGGGAGAATATGGTTTCCCTCCACAACAAATGGAGAAAAGGCAGCACTAGGGATATACAGAACGGTAAGTTTGACTTATTGGTGAGTATCTCAATAGAAACACTTTTACAACAGAGCTTGGGGATTCACTAGAGACAGATTTGGATCGACAAATCTGCTTACTTTCTTTGGGTGATCTTGGCATTAGATAAGGGGAGTGTGGTGAATATGGTGTATTTTGATTTTAGTCATTTTACCATTTTCATAGGCATATCGTATTCAGTGTTCTCGGTATGGAGGGCTCCACTGGTGGTCTGGGGCAGGAACTAGTTGGTCAGTAAGGTGTCAGTGGGTTGTGGTCCCAGGAGATGGTTATGCCAAGGGAGGATCTTATCGGTAGTGTGTTTGAAGGTTTGTTATTGGGCTTGTTCTTTTCACAATTATGTAAGTGGGATTGTTGTAGGAGGCCAAAGCAGTAATGGACCAGACAGTCCTGATGGTGTGCCTAACGAGGATGGGCTTAAGTTGTAGAATGGCTTCATATTGTGCAGCTCAGATTTCATGTTTAGAAATGCCAGGTCATGCATTTGCATTGCTAAACCACAAGGGAATGGTGCGATTAAAGGGTGAAGACCTTGGTGTACGAATGAGGAGTGCGGGTTTGGTGTGATTGTATGTGATGAGCTTCAGGAGGCAACCAGGTTGTAACAGTGCTAGCAAAAGCTAGACAGATGTTTGGATGCATGGGAATCAGTATGGCCAGCAGGACAATGGAAGTTTGCTGCCCCTCTACAAATTTTGGTGAGACCTCCTTGTGAATTTTGTGTACATTTAAGTTCAGTTCAAAGGAAGGCTACTACAAGGGTTGATGGTCTATGTCCTATAGGCATATGGGAACTGAGTTCATGATCTCCATCTGTATACTTTGAGGAGGAGCATGAGAAGGGAGATAATAGTGATGTTTAAATACCTATGTGGCCTAACTATACATGAGATGACTCCCCTTTTATTTGACAGCAAATCCAAAGTAAGAGGGCAGGGGATGCAGTGCAGCAGTGCTGGGCTCTGCAGTACGGTATGGCGCTACATTGTTACAGAAGATGAGGTAGATGCATGAAATAGTTTTGGAATTCCAGTAGGTGTAGGAGTAGTAGATGCATGAAATAGTTTCTGAATTCAGGACGGCTTTGGATAGGCACATGGACTCTCTGGGAGAGAGGAGTTAATTGTTACTGTGGAGGGGTATACTGGCTGGGCATTTTGGTCTTTATCTGTCCTTATGTTTTTTCTAAGTGGCTTTGTTTGTGTCCTCAGACTGGAGGAACTGCAAGGTGCTGGATAGGTGCTGAGAGCCAAACTGCTTTGTTTGACTCATTTTCTGCAATTTTGGGTGCCAGAGGTGCATTGCTCCTTTCTCATATGGAGTAGCCGCATGTTCTATTAGTACTGTATTGTTTGTTTGTAGGATGATTTTAGAAGATGGTTCACTTGACATTTGCTGGTGTGGGGATTTTATGGAAGTTATGAAATTGGTTGTGGGTGCGTGTGATCTGGTGTCCATGTGCAGGGTTTACTTGTTTGTTTGTTTTTTGTATGAGGGTTTAGTGACATTTGTTTGCAGTATTGCCTAATGTGTGCACTTCATGATTTGTAGTGGTGCTCTGGCGATTAGCCTTTTTGCAGCACTGGGCAGATTATCAAGTGGGTAAACTGGCACCTTCTCGACCTGCTATTGTGTTCATGGAGTAGCTGTCTGGAGATGTTGGGTTGACTGCAGGTTAAATGCAATTGCCTATTCCCCGGTCACCTTCTTTGAAGGATCAGGAATTTGGATTCTTTTATACGTGTGTGTGTGGAGTAACGGGAATGTGCAATATCTTGTTTACCATTCTATTGGGCTGGTGAGGATTTTCTTAGCTGTTTCTGAGTCCAGTGGGGCATGGACTATAGATTTTATGGTTAGGTATATGGAGCATTTGTTGGGAGTGACCCTTGCTAATCCTTTTCCAGCAAAGACAGTTTCCTAATCTTCTATTCTGCTTCCCTTATGATTCTTTTGATGGGTTGTGACATTTGTTCAGCAAAGGGAGAGGATTTCATACTGCCCCTGAGGCAGGATCTGTTGTCTGCTGTCTGTGTTTTCCCTAATGCCCCCACCCCTTTTTGTTTTGTTTGGTCCTCTATTGAGTGTGTAAGGAGGATTGGGACATGGTTGCTATTGAGTGGGTTTAATACTAAGCTTTTGGAGTTATGGATAGCATGAGTTTGTTGCAGCTATTTTCCATGGACATTATTGTCCTGATGCTGTCAACCTTTCAGGCATAGGTTTGGCCTATTTTATTGGAGACTTGTTTTAAAGCTGTTGGCCGCAGCTTATGTGGTGGGGGGAGCGGTGACAAGCTCGAGGCTGTCACCGCTTGTGGCGGAAAATGGGGTTTGGCCCAGTTGGATCTGGGAGATGAGCAGTTAATAAATAAATAAATGTGACACTCGTATGCGATACCGCTGCGAGGGGAAGCATGACCTTGCGTCACCGTGGATCATGTTTGGGGGGAGGGGAAGCATGACCTTGCGTCACCGTGGGTCATGTTTGGGGGGGAGGGGAGGGGAAGCATGGCCTTGTGTCACCGTGGGCCGTTTGGGGGAATGTTATAAATTTAAAGACTTAACTGGAGCTAGTTTCGACACCGAATAGCTCCCTTGGGGTGTGTGAAATATGCATTGGGGGTTTGTTGGTTTTTGGACACAGATTGCATTGTAAGTAAAGATAATATTCAGATAGATAATAAAGCTGCGGCCAAATATTTATTCCAATAAAACTGAGTTGTGTGATTATTGATTGATGGTGATTAGCTTTCAGTTGCAGGTGACGGGAATGCGAATGCTAATGTTAAGAAGAACACCAGATTCATCTGGTGTGATATAACATTAGCTGAGCTGATGTCACCGGCTGGTAATATTTATTGAATGATGGTGTGGGTAAAATGGGAGGGGGGACAGATAGTGAGGGGAATATATGAGGTGTTATCAAGGGTCTGTAGAATAAGGATTGACAATTTTATAAGAGGAGGTAAGAAAGGGTTAATAGATAAAGCTTGTAAGAAAGAAAAATGATTAGGGAGGTTGCTAAGGTGATGGGGTGGAGCAGTCACATGATTGGTTGGATGTTGTGGCACTCTGGAGTGAATTCTGTGAGGAAAGGGGAACAGTAGAGTAGTCTCTTCAGGAAAAGATTATCCCTCCCTCCCTCCCATTTGTGCTGATGTTATGTTTTGTGTCAGTGTTGTGGGGTGGGGTGGGGGGTTTACATGTTATATGTCGACTTGAGTGGGTTTGGAGGAGCTTATGGGGTTGGGGGGGAGGTGGTCGCAGCTTTGGGTGGGGCGGAAAATGGGGTTTGGCCCAGTTGGATCTGGGAGATGAGCAGTTAATAAATAAATAAATGTGACACTCGTATGCGATACCGCTGCGAGGGGAAGCATGACCTTGCGTCACCGTGGATCATGTTTGGGGGGAGGGGAAGCATGACCTTGCGTCACCGTGGGTCATGTTTGGGGGGAGGGGAGGGGAAGCATGGCCTTGCGTCACCGTGGGCCGTTTGGGGGAATGTTATAAATTTAAAGACTTAACTGGAGCTAGTTTCGACACCGAATAGCTCCCTTGGGGTGTGTGAAATATGCATTGGGGGTTTGTTGGTTTTTGGACACAGATTGCATTGTAAGTAAAGATAATATTCAGATAGATAATAAAGCTGCGGCCAAATATTTATTCCAATAAAACTGAGTTGTGTGATTATTGATTGATGGTGATTAGCTTTCAGTTGCAGGTGACGGGAATGCGAATGCTAATGTTAAGAAGAACACCAGATTCATCTGGTGTGATATAACATTAGCTGAGCTGATGTCACCGGCTGGTAATATTTATTGAATGATGGTGTGGGTAAAATGGGAGGGGGGACAGATAGTGAGGGGAATATATGAGGTGTTATCAAGGGTCTGTAGAATAAGGATTGACAATTTTATAAGAGGAGGTAAGAAAGGGTTAATAGATAGAGCTTGTAAGAAAGAAAAATGATTAGGGAGGTTGCTAAGGTGATGGGGTGGAGCAGTCACATGATTGGTTGGATGTTGTGGCACTCTGGAGTGAATTCTGTGAGGAAAGGGGAACAGTAGAGTAGTCTCTTCAGGAAAAGATTATCCCTCCCTCCCTCCCATTTGTGCTGATGTTATGTTTTGTGTCAGTGTTGTGGGGTGGGGTGGGGGGTTTACATGTTATATGTCGACTTGAGTGGGTTTGGAGGAGCTTATGGGGTTGGGGGGGGAGGTGGTCGCAGCTTTGGGTGGGGCGGAAAATGGGGTTTGGCCCAGTTGGATCTGGGAGATGAGCAGTTAATAAATAAATAAATGTGACACTCGTATGCGATACCGCTGCGAGGGGAAGCATGACCTTGCGTCACCGTGGATCATGTTTGGGGGGAGGGGAAGCATGACCTTGCGTCACCGTGGGTCATGTTTGGGGGGGAGGGGAGGGGAAGCATGGCCTTGCGTCACCGTGGGCCGTTTGGGGGAATGTTATAAATTTAAAGACTTAACTGGAGCTAGTTTCGACACCGAATAGCTCCCTTGGGGTGTGTGAAATATGCATTGGGGGTTTGTTGGTTTTTGGACACAGATTGCATTGTAAGTAAAGATAATATTCAGATAGATAATAAAGCTGCGGCCAAATATTTATTCCAATAAAACTGAGTTGTGTGATTATTGATTGATGGTGATTAGCTTTCAGTTGCAGGTGACGGGAATGCGAATGCTAATGTTATAACCGAGATTTGAAGTGCATACCAGTGCCTAAAAAATCAGTGCCAGAATCACACCTAAGTAGGCACTTTAGACTGCCGAATGGCAAATTAGGTGAGGCCAATGCTGAAGGAGGTGTTAGGCGGCCTATAGCACCTATGTAGGCGTGATTCACGTGAAGATAGGCACCAGAAATGTAGGCCCAGAAAACCCTAGTCTATATTTCCACACCTATCTTTTGCATCAGCCGCAATTCCGAAACTGGCACTGATGCGTGATTGACATGCAATCAGCGGCCATGGCGCTGGTTCAAGAATCTGAGCCATTGTTTATTCCCAGCCTTATCATTCTTTATATAGACAATTTTCAATTAACCTGTGTAAATGTAAAGTCCGTAGGCCATTATTGAAATGGCTAGGGGAAATCCACCGCTTATTCCTAGGATAAGCAGCATAAAATCTATTTTACTTCTTGGGATCTGGCTAGGTACTTGGGACCTGGGTTGGCCACTTTTGGAAACAGGCTTGATGGACCCAGTAAGGCAGCTCTTATGTTCTTATATGAGCCAAGTATAGGGATAATCAAGCCATTGTGATATCACTGATGAGGTTGGCTCTTAGGCATTGGTGGACTGAAGCATTAAGACATCACAATATCAGCTCAAGAATGTTACTACTCTTTGGGTTTCTGTCAGGTACTTGGGACCTGGGCTGGCCACTGTTGGAAACAGGACACTGGGCTTGATGGACCTTCGGTCTGTCCCAGTATGGCAATTCTTTTGTTCTTATGTTATGTTCTTGGCCCTTACGTTGCTGACCTACATTGCACAAACTCACAAAAATTAACTGAAGACTTCTTGACAGGAATTTGGCTGCACCTGTATTGTAAATTCAACAAAACTTTTTAATCCAAATTCAAATCACTTAAATCCCCATCTACCAGATTTACCTTCCCATCCTAACCGATTACTCCACCCAATATGGGTAGCTGGTGAGGACCTGGCCCCACTCTAATTCAAAAAGTTATTAATAACAAGAACCAATCAAAAGACAACTCTCTCATTTCCTACATTTGTAGCACACTGAGGGCACATCATCATAATATGATAACAATGACTAAGGACCTCATTTGCAAAGTCGATTAATGTGGGCTGCTGCGGTAAATGCCACAAAGCCCATAGGGATTTAAAGGGCTTCAGTACATTTACCATGGCAGCATTGCTAACGCAGCTCTGCAAAAAGAGCCTTAACTATTCAAAAATAGCCCCTGGATTAATTCCAAAATTATGCCAAAGGAGTAAAGGAATTCAATATTCATCCCAGAGGAAGATTAAAAAATAGGGTTCCTTATTGGATGGTATCGATGTTCCAACTGCAGAACATTACATGTAATTCACATTTGGATGTATTTTTGTCAGAGACATTGTTTTGTTTTGGGGTTTTTTAACATAATTTTGGAATGGACCCACAAACTATTTTTCTATTTGTATTAAATACACATTTAGCACAATGAATTTGAGTACATTTTTTTTTAACCTCAAATTTAATATTGTATCAGTAAAGAGAGAGAGAAGCATCTTATGATGTGTGAAAATTATGACATAAGAATTGCCGCTGCTGGGTCAGACCACTGGTCCATCGTGCCCAGCAGTCCGCTCCCATGGCGGCCCTTAGTAGAGTCTGCTGGATCATTGCTTCATCCCAAAGAATTAGTGCCAATGAGCACTGAAAATATATTTATTTATTTATTTATTCAATTTTCCATACCGTTCTCCCAGGGGAGCTCAGAACGGTTTGCATGAATTTATTCAGGTACTCAAGCATAATTCCCTGACTGTCCCCATGGGCTCACAGTCTATTTAATGTGTCTGGGGCAGTGGGTGCAGGTGACCTGTCCAGGGTCACAAGGAGCAGCATAGGCCTGCAATCACAACCTCAGGGTATCTAAGATGTAGCTCTAACCATGGTGTTGCATTCTTAGACATAGTATGGTAACAGATCATGTTAAACAAAACATTTATTTTTAGAATACTTAATCATAGTTCTGAAATTATGGTGTTGTGCCCTCAATGTGCTACGTACATAGTAAACAAGAGAGTTGTTTGTTGATTGGCTTAATTTTCCTCTCTCTATCTACATTTGTTGTTGGGATCAATAACAAGAATAACATCAGTTACCAGCGAGTTTTGTGGTGGTGCCAAGCTCTCACCTCTGTTTGTAGTTGTATCATATAGGAGTAGTGGCTTTAGGTATCTGGCCAATCAGAGACTTAGGTCACTCCCAGTGCATCCCAGAATACACTGGAAAGGAGGCCCAGGTGCCTAAAGCCCAGGAAAGGGAAGGCCTGCCATTCTGAAGAGGCAGGACTGCTGGACAGAGGGAGTAGGAATCCCTTCGGCCGGCTTTTCTGATAAAGGTACCAGGGTGGGGTTCTGAGTGGGCTTTGGGGTGTAGGTATGGGGGTTCGTGGAGTCATGTGTTTTTGGGGGGTGCTGGTAGGAGGGAGTAGGTATCCCTCCTGCCGCAGACAGTGTGTGTGTGTGTGTGGGGGGGAGGTTCGAGAGTGGTGGCAGGAGGGAGTGGGCATCCCTCCTACCGGCCAACTTGCGATGGGATTTGAGGGTTTCCTGCCGTTGCTCCTCAGCTGATCACGGCAGGGAGATTCCCTTGTTGCAATCAGATCAGCAGCAATGTGGTTCTCTAAACGGCACCTGTGATATGGACACCAGTTAGAAAATCAGGGTGGTTAGGTGGGGTTAGACATCAGACGCGATTCTGTATAGGATGCCCATGTGTGATTCTCAAAAACAGGCAGCTGCTGAGAGACTGGGCATCCTATACAGCACCTAATTTAGAACATCATATATAAAATAGCTCTTAAGTGCTATTGTTTTGGCACCGATTTACAGAATCTAGTCCTAAATGCTAAGAAGCTCATACGTATACATTGGGCTCCATGGCAATTAGTGTACCTTAGTAAAAAGACCTCTATGCATACAAATCAATGCATATTAAAGTGTTTAGCAAGCATTGAAAATAATTCCAATGTGCTTGGTTGTGTGCACATCCCTACCGATTTTAAATTTCAGAGAGATGGGCAAAAATGCCCCTCAATCAATCAACTAAACCCCAGTCCAAATGAACAACTATCACTAATTTATGCATGAAAATATTTATATATTTTTTTGTTTACATATTTTCGTTCCAAAAAGTGGAACTACATGTCTACTTTTTAGGTACACACACAGACACTCTCTCTCTCAGAAGAGACTTTTCGTTTCAACCTACGAACACAAGTGTTTCGTCCGAATCACTCTCTGGCATTTGATGTTTTGCACATCTCCTTTGGGTTCCTTGAAACAGACCCTCGAAACATGGCCCATGTCGGGACCTGCTAACACACTTTAAAGCTAAGTGGAGTGGTTTTTTCCCTCTTATTGCCATTGAGAACAAATCTAGTATTCAAAGAGCACGTTGCCTTACTTATTATTATTTTGCACTAAAGTCATACACAGTGATGGGACGGTGGCTTCGGCTATAGGAGCCATAGCTCTTGGTTGGATTACACAAATCTGAGTGTATGTGAAAATTCTATTACCTTATTTCAACACCTATATTTAAGACTCATATTTGACTTTCATATATTGAGAAGTCTTGGTTCTAGTTACACAACCCTGATACATCTACACATAAAACTTACAATAGCACTAGCCAACACTCATTTTGGTGCCTCAAATGTTAAGACCTTTTTCTGGGTGATTCCAAAAATGGCACCAGTTTTCTCCTATCAGCTCTAGATTTTAAGATACAGAACATGTGTCATATAACATTCTTTATTCGCCCATTAAAAAAATCAGGATATTTTAATGTAGTGTTTAAATTAATATCTTCAGCTGGTTAGTAGAGAAACTCAGAACCTCAGGCGTCAGTTTCTTATGATGAAAGCAGGAGTTACACAGCTGGGTGGTATTTTCTTTTTACATTTTCCATGTAAATGCATAATAAGGTATCGAGATAATAAATATGTGTTTTTTGAACCATCTCAACTTACAGCTTTCCTGACACTGAAACGTCTGGAAAAAGAAGGAACAACAGCAACTACAATAACAACAATGCAATAGTAACAACAACAAATTGGATTTGATAATAGAATAATTCCTCAAGGCAGGCACACGATACTGTTTCTTTTGTATAGAATTAATAAATTGATTTCCTTAAGTTCACTCATATAAATCTTGGATCACATTATAGAGGACTTGAGATTGTTCGATTAGAATTTTTCAATACTATGTAAACAATTTCTTATTATTTTAAGTTTGATCTGACAATCTTTCTGTACAAAATGCTTTGATTTTGTTAAATATCTTAAAATGATAAATAAAGAATTAAAAAAAAAATTAACATATTTAAAATTAAAAGAAAAGTGTACAACATGAAAATCTACTTATTTCATACGAAAAGCACAAGTTTATAATACAAACTTTCCAGTCATTCGACACACAAGAAGCTCCTTTTGTAAGACTTCTGAGAATGAGATCTCCCAGGACAATCCCACGTAAGATTTCAACAACAGTCTGCTATAATGTGTGCATCCCATCTTCCTTGGTATCTGGCTTCTATTGTTTTTATGTCTTGGTGAAATCTTTCACCTTGCTCTTCGCTTAAGTCACCAAGGTTCTCTGGAAATTGATCTAAGTGATTGTGCAGATAATGGACTTTAACACTCATGTTGCAGCCAAGCCTGTTGAAATGAAGGAACATATCCGCTACTAATTGTGTGTAGTTGTCTGTCTTCTTGTCAATTTCATTCATTGATGCTATGAAATGTGGGTCATTTATAAGTTTTCTGATCTGTGGGCCATCAAAAATTCCTGCCTTCAGTTTTTCCATGGTAAGTCCAGGTAACATATGTGTTATGTACTCAATGCATGAACCGTCTTTATTCAAAGCATTTACATAGTTTAATCAGGCCTACCTTTATATGTAGTGGTAGCAGTATAATTCTATCTTGTGCTACCAAAGGTTCATTGATTACATTTTGTTCTCCAACCACCATAAATAAATTTTCCATTCAAAAAAAGAAAGTTTGTAATGACATCTCGATTCTGCAGAAGACATCTTTTAAATAGCAGTTTAAAAAAATGATAAATTTAACAATATCTAAGAAACTAGAGCTGATGCGGTCTATCCAATGCAATTTTTTCCTATCAGCTCTGGTTTTTGAGATACTGACATGTGCCATATACTACTCTTCACTCTGCTCATCCATTAAAAAAAAAATCAGGATATTTTAATGTAGTGTTTCAATTAATATTTTTTAAGCATGAAGGAAACATATTAAATAGAAAAAGAAAAATGTACATGAAAATCTACTTATTTCATACTAAAAGCACAAGTTTATGATACAAACTTTCCAGTCATTCAACACACAAGAAGCTCCTTTTGTAAGACTTCTGAGAGTGGGATCTGCCAGGACAATCCCACATAAGATTCCAACAATGTTCTGCCATCATGTATGCATCCCATCTTCCTTGGTATCTGGTTTCCATTGTTTTTATGTCTTTGTGAAATCTTTAACCTTGCTCTTTGCTTAAGTCACCAAGGTTCTCTGGAGAACAAACTAAGGGCTAGATGCACTAAAGTCAACGATCGTTGCTAAACCTGTTTTCACAGCTTTAGCGACTATTGCTTTTACTGACCCGATGCACAAAACGGCCCACCATGTGTTTTTCCTCTTGATAGCTCATTTTCCTATCTGGCCATGCATATTAGCTAAAATCCCATGCAAAGTAGCCAAGCGATTGAAGCACTAACATCGCTTGGCTATTTAAAAAAAAAGGGGGGGGTGGGGGGTTTAGTGATCAGAAAAACCAACAGGTCTGCCTGTTTTGTTATATTTTTTCATTTTTGTTTTCAATGGCACAGATATTTTGCATGTGTTACACATGCAAAATAACTGTCCCATAAAAAAAAATTTAAAAGCCCGATGACAGCTCCCCCCAAGACCCCAACAAACATGGCATGACAGAAAATTGGCAGGAGGGAAGCTCACTCCCTCCTGCCACACAGAACACCCCTGCACTATGCACCTCCTGTACCAGGCACCCCTAGCCACTGTCCCCCCAAACCCCATAAAAATGACAAGAGGATGCCCATTCCCTCCTGCCACCGGACGCCCCTCCCACCCCCCAAACCTTCCCCGAACCTTCCCATACCTTTTTAAAAAGTTAGAAGCAGGAAGTCCACTCTGAGGCTGCAGCTTCAGGCCCACCAGTCCTAAATGACAGGCCTTTCCCTCCCCAGTGCATCTTGTGATACATGGGGAGGGGCCAAGGTCCTGATTGGTTTAGTCACCTAAGGCTCCTCCCAAGAGGAGGGGCCTTAGACATCTGAGTCAATCAGGCCTTAGGCACCTCCCTCTGTCCACGATACTGAGGGAGGTGCCTAAGGCCTGATTGGGTCAGATACCTAAGACACCACCATGCCGATGGATGTCTCAGTTAGGTGGCGGCAGGAGGAATTGGGCACTCCTCCTGCTGTGGACCTTCTTGGGTGGGGGGCCAGTTTTAGGGGTTCTGCCAGGAGGGACTGGGTATCCCTCCTGCCAATGGATGCCTTGGCCAGGTGACAGCAGGAGGAATTGGGCAATCCCCCTGCTGCGGACATTCGTGGATAGGGGACCGGCTTCAGGGATTCTGGCAGGAGGGACTGGGCATCCCACATCTAAAATGTCTTGTTCTGGGCGTTTGGGACTTGGATACATTTTTGGTCAAGAATGCAGTTTAAAGATAGACATAGTGGAGGCCTGGGCAATTAAACGCTTAGACTGATATACAGGTAGATGATTTTCTTTTTAAAAAAAACACATTTTGGACATACTTTTTGAGAATGGATGTTTTGCCACTGCTGACTTGGAGCGACTAGCGCCCTATGTGCAAATCGGACTTAGACGTTTCTTTTGATTATGCCCCTCCATATATTTAATGTACGCACCGTCTTTATTCGAAGCCTTTATAAATTGTTTCATCAGGCCAGCTTTATATGTAGTTGTGGCAGTATGATTCTAGCCTGTGCTACCAAAGGTTCATTGATTACATTATGTCCTCCAACCACCATGTATTCCCTCGGAGACCAATCGTTTTTTGCCCAATGTTCATGTTTGGATCTACTATACAAAACACATAAAAAGAAAAGCTACTTTGTGTAGCCACCATATTTAAGAAACTAGAGTTGAAGCTGTCTATCCAATGCAATTTTCTGAATCAGCGCCCCAAATAACCCCAGGAACCAAGAAAATTTTTTTTGTTAGCCTGTGTAATCTATGTTGGAAGGCATTATGGTCATACTTCTGCAAGCTTCCCTTACTGCAACGAATGTCTGCAAATATGAAATAAAATAAATATTAAATAGGTTAATTGTGGAGAATACAAACAACATACCAGGTTGCTATGGATTTCTCATTTTATGCAGTGGAACAGTGTGGAGAAAAATTATTGTGTGATGTAATTGTCATGTGAAACATATCAAATTAATGATTATTGCATTTTTAAATTCATAATATGTACTGTCAAATAAAAAGATCTGCAGTTTTAGAATGTATTTATTATACTGCAGTTAATTGTTGCCAGACTTTTGTCTTAAAAGGTTCAAGTATTTGGCAGTTTTCAAATGTTGTAAATATTTATTGATTTAACTTAAAAAATAGGAAGATGCCACCCTGTGGTGGAAAGATTTTTTGCCTTATATAATCAGAAAATCTTTTGGTTCACTGAGTGTGTATCATCAGGCATTTAAGCAACAGGATCGGGTTATTCAAGTAAATGGCTAAATGTAAATAGATTAAGCTAAAGCACCTTGCTGAAAATTCAATTCAGAACGAGACCAATTAATAGACTCTAAGGCCCTAATTCTGCAAAGTGCGTCCCGATTTTAGGCAGCTGTAGGCATCCTACAGCTGTCTAATCAGCTCCCCAGGCAGGCCGCCTATATTGAAGGCGCCTCCGGGAGCCTAGGGAGGCCTGCATGACCGCCTAATTTTGCCTAAGGGCCTTAGGTGAACCTAGGTGGCCCTATGGGTCTCCCTAGTAGAGGAAGAGACGCTTACAATGTAGGCCAGCAAAATGCTGGCCTACATTATAAGTAGGTGTGGCCGCTATACTTATCGCGGAAAGGGTTCTCCCTGCTGCGATCAGTATAGCGGTCACGGCCGCCTGTCTGATCACCAGCAGGAGGGTGCCCAAACCCTCCTGCCAGAATGCCGCCCCTCCCGACACTCCCGATCGCCGGCATGAGGGTGCCCAACTCCTCCTGCCGGAAGGCTGCCCCCCTCCAGACCCCACCATGCTAATACCCCCCCACACTAACACCCCCCGATGACCCCCCTAACCTACCCCCAACTAACCTCCCCCCCAACTAAACTCTAATTGTTGGCTGGCCAATCAGGCCTAAGGCTTATCGGTTCTGCCCATCCCCGCCCATCCCCACTAAGCCTAAGGTTTGATTGGCCCAGGATGGGTGGGGATGGGCGGACCCGCTATGCCTAAGGCCTGATGGATCCAGGCTTCTAGAGCTTGTGACAATTAGGCCTTACACTTAACGAGGATGGATCGGGAAGGGGTTGGCCTGCCTCATTTCGACGAGGCGGATCTGTCGGCTGGACTGCAGCAAATCCGGCTGGCCAGCCAACAATTAGAGGTTAGATGGGGGGGAGGTTAGGGGGTCATCAAGGGATGTTAGCGCGGGGATGCATTAGCGTGAGGGGGTCTGGAGGTGGAGCGGTGTTTCTGGCAGGAGGGGTTGGACACCCTTCTGTTGGCGATTGCACAGGCAGCTGCGGCCGCTATACTTATCATGGCAGGGAGATCCTTTGCTGCGATATGTGTAGCGGCCATGTCTACTCTAACCCGATTCTGTAACCGGCGTCTGTAATATGGATGCCGGTTACAGAATCGGGGTTAATGTAGGCCCGATTTTGTAAAGGACGCCCCTCCCGGGTGTCCTATACAGATTCTGGGCCTAATTGTAGAACAATCCCTTTTTGTTCCACCTCAGGTTCTCATTCAAATATCTTGATCTATTAGATTTTTTGGTCCTCAGAAACACCACCTTAGACTCCTATAATTCATTGTCTTAGGCTTTAAGTGCTGTTTCCTCACTGGATCCTTTTTAATTTTACACTAATACTTTAAATATATAAATCTTTGATAAACAATTTAGCATGATAACTTAATAATTTAACTTATCTTGATGTGGTCTTCCTTAATGGTATAACTTTGCCAATATGTTTCACTAAGAAATTTTATAAAGGCTGTTCATCCCTTAAGCTCTGCACTACTCCAACCGACCACTCCTGCCCAGAGAACCCCACGATGTTGCCTCCCCCAATGACCCCCCCATCAAAATGCCCCTATCCCCCTCCCAGGACCCCCTCCCAATGAAACCCCCAACCTCAGACCCCCCCTTGGGCTTACTCGCAAGTTGGCCGGACGGGTCCTCACACCATCTGGCCAGCAGGCCTGCTTCCATCCAAATGAGGTGGGCTCGCCCATCCCGTGCCCAACACACAGGATCCTAGGGCCAGATTGGTCCAGGCGCCTAAGGCCCCTCCCATCATAGGATCCTGTGGGTTGGGCAGGGGAGGGGCGGGGCAGGGCGAGCCCATCTCATTTGTATGGAGGCAGGCCTGCTGTCCAGACGATGCGAGGACCCATCCAGCCAACTTGTGGGTAAGCCTGATTGGGGGGGGGGGTGTTTCCATGGTGGAGGGTTTCATTGGGGGGAGTCCGGGGAGGGTGGTTGGGGCGTTTTGATGGGGGGGATCATTGGGGGGCTCCGGCAGGAGGAGTTGGGTATCCTCCTGCTGGCGATCTTCGGGGGGGATCTACCGGCAGGAAGGGTTGAGCACCCTCCTGCCGCGATCGTCGGGGGGGGGGTGGGGTGGAGAGGGGAGACTGGCGGCCGTAGCCTGGGCCGCTATACTAATCGCAATTAAGTATAGTGGCCTCAGCTAAAGTAACCCAGTTCTGTAACCGGCATCTGCAACATGGACATCGGTTATAGAATCGGGTTTTGTTTGGGCGGGTGTAGGGCTGATTCTGTATAGGACATCCAGGACGGGTGTCTTATACAAAATCCAGGTCTGTGAGTCCACCAGGAGAGAAAGGGAAATATACTTTTAGTACCTGAATAAATTCATGCCAACCATTATGAGCTCCCTTGGAAGAACAGTAAAGAAAATTGATTAAATAAATAAATAAAATATTTCTGCACAGTTCATCTGGGAGCATGTTTTGGGTAGGCCCAGAATTTGAGAAATTTTCCTGGATTAATGGAACAAGATAAGCATAGCTAGGGCAAAATTGGCATGTTTTTATCTCAACCTATTTCAATCACTTCTAAGGGGGGGATTCATCAATGTGTGTTACGGTTAAGACCGATTATTTTACCACGAGTCATGCTATTTTAGCAAAGGGTCCCATTTTATCCAATGAGAACTTTTGCTAAAGTAGCCTGGCTCTTGGTAATATAACTGGTCTTAACAGTAGCACACATTGATGAATTTTCCCACTCCTTTTATCAAGCCGCGCTAGCGGGGTTAACGCGCACGACGTTTCAACACGCGTTAACCCCCGCACTGGCCTAAAAACTAACGCCTGCTCAAGGGAGGCGTTAGCGGCTAGTGCGGCCAGTGGTTTAGCACGCGGTATTACGTGCGTTCAACTGCTAGAGCAGCTTGATAAAAGGAGCCCTAAGTCAACAAAAGGTATCTTAACTGACCAGCTGACCTCTGGATAGATTATAACCTTAATCTCTCAGTGGTCACTTATTCCCTCACACTCCCCAAAGATGTGACAGTGACAGGCTCTGTGACAGTATGTAATGAGATTTTGATTTGCATATTGATGATATTTTGGATGCAAAAACTGTGCCACTTTTATCATGGCTTTGTGCAGATGGTTCACTTCCAGATTGTGACAGGAAATACACATAATGAAGGACATGCATTTAATTAAATTTTTTATTCCTGAAATGTTTTCTCCAAATTAATATGCAGTGTTAGAACATTTTAGACAAATGTCTTGGTCATACTATTTTTTAATTGGTTGTAAGATCTCAGAGTCAGTGCTTTTTTAGCAGAAGAATGTGAAGAAGCAAGCAGTATTTAGTAGGAAAATGGGAGGATAGATACAGATTGTTAGCAAAATAAAATGACTGAAGAAAGATATATAAGTATTATGTAGAGGTGCATTTATTGGTAGATGAATGAAATCAATGTCTGCAAGGCATTAATGAGAGCACCTGTTAAAAAGTTGCAAACTGAGAAAGCTCACAGGACATGGAATTCAGATGAATTAAGACTTCAAAAAAAGAACCTTTTACAAAGGTGCGCTAGCGTTTTTAGCGCACGCAGGAAATTACCGGGCGCTACACAGCTAGAACTAACGCCAGCTCAATGCTGGCGTTAAGGTCTAGCATGCGCGGCAATGTAGCGTGCGCTATTCCGCGTGTTAAAGCCCTAATGCAGCTTAGGAGCCCTTAGGCTACTAAAACATCAATGGAGAAAGTCTAGAGATGGTCTTTTAAAAGATGGGAAAGTGAAACAAATAGCTGCTTGTCAAAAGTCAGGTTAGCCAAATGTATGATTTTTTTTTTTCAGACTATCGCATAATCTATGAATAAGACTAGAGAAATGTTGGGGGTCAGAATCCCCTGGGCTGACCACGTTACCCATTCCAGGAGGGAGACTTTTTGGCCAGACCTGTTTTTAAATACTACATCCTAATATTCATTACCTGACCATTATTGTGGTATGCATCATATCAACAACTGGTTTCGGGGCACTACTATATTTACTAATACAGTGGTGCCTCACACAACGAACTTAATTGGTTCCAGGAGCAAGTTTGTTATGCGAAAAGTTCGTTATGTGAAACGCGTTTTCCCATAACAATACATGTTAAAAAAAAATAATTCGTTCTGTAGCATAAAATATGCTAAGATGACATAAAAAAAGATAAATTTATCTTGTTAGAGCTGGTGTTAGACACAACTGGGGACTGCAAAGTCCAGGCAGAGGCTTACGGCTCTCTTTGACCAGGGGGGACAGTTGCCCTAGTTGCACTACCCTAACCCTATTCCTGCTATGTGTGACTGTGGTATTCTGTTAGCATGATATTTCTGTGTAGCATTCTATAATAATTTGGCTTATTCAATTTTCTTGATAGTAGAGGGGATATATGTGAAGGGGAGGGGAGACAGGGGTTTTGTTGATCCTTGCTGTGTATTATAATCACCCCCCACATACTCCCCAGTACCTTTTTAATCATCCCCCCTCGGTACCTTTTTTAATTCCTCCCATCTTTCCCAGCCAGTGGCGTACAGGCCAGAAGCGCAGAGATCAGGAGCAATTCCTCTGCACGCCTGTGTGGGCCCATGCCGATCTCCGAATGGCTGCAGTTAGTTCTTGTGAGTCCCGCGAGAGCTGACTGCAGCCATTCAGAGATCAGCGCAGGCCCAGGCAGTAGCACAGAAGGCTTGCTCTTGATCTCTGCGCTTCTGGCTGGGAAATTTGCTAGACCACCAGTTACGAGTGAGCGGGTGAGATTAAAGTTGCAGCAGTGGTGGCTTTTTTAAAAAAATATGTGGCGGCGGGGGGAGGTTTAAAAATATGCGGTGGCGGCAGAGGCTTAAAAATATGCAGCAGCGGCGGCAGGGGGGTTTAAAATATGTAGCGCCACTGCACAGGGAGCCAGGCGGAGAGAGGGCAGTTAAGGATGCAGCTCGGGCGACTTCGTTGTGTGAAACGAAGTTCGTTGTGGGAAGCAAGACCTGAAGTTCGTTGTGCGCAGCGTTCGCTGTGCGAGGCGTCCGTTATGCGAGGCACCACTGTACCTCGGAGCTCTCCTGTTTCCATGTGGAGCATTTTGGTGCATACCTACATGCAGTCCCTCCCTGGTGAATCATTAAGCGTTTTATAAGCTCTTGAGGCGGGTCTGGCAGTGGTTTTGTAAATTTTACGGCATCAGTTCTTCTGTGTCCCTGTTCTTGCCGATCCACTTCAATAGTCCCTTCCTTCCTGGTTTGGAGGTTCTCCAGTTTGTGCAATGGGAAACAAAGGGAATTCGGTCTTTGTTGCACTTGGTTAAGGAGGAAGGCCATATTAAATCCTTTGCTCAGCTCCTCCCACTGATGGTTTTGCTTATTTACAGATCCACCATTATGTATTTATTTTAAAACACTTATATTCCGCAAATCAAGTTTCAAGTTTAATTTTCATTTGATGAATCGCTTATAACAATATCTAAGCGATGTACAATTTAAAAAAACCATCAGAATGTGGTAATACATTTAATTTACGAAAGTTAGACAATAGACAGACAAATTGGACAAACGGGAAAGAGTGGGAAGGAGGGGGAAAGTTACAATTTCGTTATTTGTTAGAATTTTACATCAAAAGGAAAGCACATTGGGTAATAATGGGGCAAGATAAGATTAATAAAAAAAAAAAAAAAAAACAAAAGAAAAGAAAAAAAGAATGAAAGAACCTAAGATGTTCCGTTTCATGAATCAAATGCATCTTGAAATAAATATGTTTTTAAAATTTTCTTAAAAGAGACGAGGTCTTTTTCGCTTTTAATAAAATTTGGAAGAGAGTTCCACAGTGTGGGGGCTTTCACGGAGAACATATCATTACGTCTTGTGCCTATGATTCTCAGCGAGGGGACTGAAAGCAATTGTGATGAGGAAGATCTTAGAGAGCGAGAAGAGTTCTATGGGACAATCATTTTTGATATAAATCTATGTGAATTATATTACTTCTTTAGTGAAATCAGATCTGGATTTGGACTGTCAGGAATTTTTATACTCTTGGCTCCCACTTGAAAGTACCTCTTAAATTCCATCACAGATATCTGAAAGATGAGACCCCTTTGCTTGACCATCACAAATCACAGGTCTGTTGGTCCCGAGACCTTAACTGGATATTACCTAATGATATTGTGTTGAAGAAATTGCCCTCTTTGAGCACATGTAAGACTTACTGGGAAATGCACTATAAGCTAGTACTGCGCCTTTATATCTCACCTAAGAGAACCTACCTTGTGAAGAACTGATGGCAGCCATTCAGGGAGAGGCGTGGTGCCAGGCTGGAGCCCGAAAAGCTCGCTCCTGCTTTGTGTGCTGCTGGCCGCAAGATATGATGAGGCAGCTGTCCAGCGAGGGAGAGGCAGAAGCATGAAAAGCTCACTCCTGCCGATACACCGCTGGACCACCATAATTTATAAAGGTACCATGTGTGTGTGTATGTGTGTTAAAATTTGTTAGTCATCTGGGATGGATCCCTCCTTTCCCAGCCTACCACTAGACCACCAGAGGGGGGACAGGGGACAGGGCAGGGCAGTGGGACAGGGTACAGAGCCTGGTAGGGAGAGGGGCTGGCTACATAGCCTGGTAGGGCAAGGAGGGAAGGGACTTGATGCAGAGCTTGGTAGGGAAGGGGGCTGGATGCAGAACTTGGTAGGGAAGGGGGCTGGGTGAAGATGGCAGCCGATTAAGCCACCATTTGTGCTGTCTCCCTTTGCTCTCTTTTATTTCTTTTATTTATGGTTTTTCTTTCCTGCTGTTTTTCTGTTTATTTATTTTAATTTATTTACTATTTTCTTTCTTGATAATTTTTTGTATTCTTTTTTGTTTTTTATTCTGGTTATCATTCCATCTATGGATCCTGACTTGACAGTTCAGATTTGACCGTTATTCCTTGTTCTGTCAATAAGGCCTCATTCTCACCTGGTTGTTCCTGCACCGTTGACGATCCTGAGTTATGCCTGACAACTTGCCTGTTTTCTCTCCTGATGTTTGTTGGCGATCCTGTGCTGTGCCTGGCGACCGATCCATGGCGAGTGGCATTGGTGATGAGTTGGAGAGGGAGTGCTGCCGAGGTCGGCGGCGGGTGACTGGCTCACCGAACAGAGGCGGTTGTCGAGGCGGAGGCATCGTGGCTGGGATGATGGGTGTGAGCTGTGATCTCCCTGCAGCTAGACGTGCTCGGATCCCCTACTGGCAATACGACACCAACAGGATGGGAGGTCTGGAGAATGGCCGTTTTGTCATGCCGGAGTGTTGCAGCGTCGGATGTCCCACAGCTGACTGGATCATCGTTCGTGTGTTGCGATGTCTTCGGGGGCTGAGTGAACTGCTCTGTCCTGTCCGGAAAGCAGAGAATCGAAGCTGGAAGATCTGTAAGCTATTGAATTTGATGAACAGCAGTCCAGAGGGTCGGAAAATGCTTCTTCTGCTTTGAAGAATGATCCCAGGGCTGATGTACAAAGCTCGATGATGGCGGTTGCCCATTTGAAACAGCTAAAGCTCTAGAGACGATACTCATTGATGACTGAGGGAAATAAAATCAAGCCCTTCCTGAACTTTTGTCCTATTTATATATTATATCTATTTCTTTTTACCTTATTTTATTTTATTTATTTTGCTTAGCTTTTCTTTTAATTAATTTTATTTAATTAGTTTCTTTTTATTACTTTATTATCTTGGCATGTACATTTTTGTTTTTCAATAGTTTTAAATATTGAGAGCTCTAAGTATTCTTGTTAGGATGTTTTGTATCTCATTTCCGCTATCTTTATTTTCTTAATAATATTTACTAATTTTGCTTGTCTTTGGTACTTTAGTTAGATTGTGAGCCTTCGGGACAGTAAAGGAATTTCAAAGTACCCATTCCTTATTTAATTCATCTTAACATCTTTTCTGTTTGTTTCTTCTCCTCTTTTCAAATGCTCTTGTAAATCTTTCTCCTCTCTCCTCCTATATTTAAGATTTGTAAACCGTGTCGAGCTCCACTTTTGTGGAGATGATGCGGTATATAAACTTAAGGCTTAAATTAAATTAAATTAAGATCATGGTAGGGAAGGGGGGCAGGGTGCAGAGCCTGGCAGGGAGGGAGGACAGGGTACAGAGTCTGGCAAGGAGTGGGGGGTTGAGTGCAGAGACTGACAGGGAGTGAGGGGGGCTGGGTGCCGAGCCAGGTATATTTTATTAAATATATTAGTACACAATTTGGTTCAGAATGGTTTTTTTTCTTGGTTTTCCTCCTCTAAACCTAGGTGTGTCTTATAGTGTGAAAAATACGGTATATAAAATAGAGTAAAAAGTAAAGTGCCAGTTGGGATTCTTTTTAGAAGATATTCTATTAGATGTGGCACAAAGTGGATTTAAATCTGGTAGTGGGACAGAAACATTCCTCGAGGCCCTTGTACTTTAGGTAGGTTTGAAGCCTAGAAGTTTCATATTCAGGTTTGGTGCAGTACTAACAGTTTTGGCCCCTGTGAGGGAGTCTTCAGAATGCTACCAATCCCCTTGCTGAATACTCCCTCACAATGTCAGAGCTACCTTAATATAATTAGCTCCTCAGGAGGAAGTGACATAGGAAGGAGGAGTCAGGGAGGCAGGAACCAGGTTAAGGAGGCCCAGAAAAAAAGAAGGAAAAGGTGATTCCCATATGCACCTTTCCTACAGTCACTAGACAATCTGCTTGGCTGAGGTAAGCTAACTTTTCCTTTGCTGCACACTTCTTAGTCTCGTTCTGAGATTTGGCTGGGACCAGACCTTGTTACTGGTCTCAAGAAGAACTGTTATAGACTGCGTTTGGAGTGTCAGTCACAAGCCATAAGCCATCCCAAGACTTTTGCTTCTTGAACACAGAGACTGCTCCTTATACATCTGTCCTTGTGCAGGATTTTGCTTTCTTTTGAATTAATAAAGAGTCATTCTTTACTGCCTGTGGCTGGATCTGGCTTTGTGGGCACAGGCCTGAACCAAATCCCATTTGTGCTGTTACAGTCCCCTATAAGAAAAATGGTTAAGGGATGCTTTTTTAAAAATGTGTTTATTGAGAAATCATTGATATGTTCTTCCTCTTTTAGATTTTTATATTGTATCACAGCTTTTGATGCTTTGTCAATCTGATTATTGATCGTCTTTGTTATGTGGGATTCCAGCCTCCTCTCTCAGGTGCCTGAAGATGGTTCAAAATTCAGTAGTAATACTGATAATTCACTGCAACTCAGGCAGTATATTTTTCCTTTAAATTACTGTAACTGCGTACTTTGACTCCCAGTGGAGCTGCATGCAGTTTTTAAGGTTTGTTGTTTGGCACATCACACTTTTAAATGGCGAGAGAGCTGGTGTTTTCTTTGGCTGATTCTAGTTTGTGGAATACTTTGCCCTCCTGACTGAAGGCAGAGCATAATGTCTTGGTATGCTATAGGAAACTGAAGGCTCATCTGTTTATCCAGGTCTTTGGTTTTGCTTTGTAAAATGGCAGACTGGTGATTTTGGTGGTGGGAGGAGTGGGGTGTCATGTATTGTTTTAATAACCTCTTACTCTGCTGAGAATGTAATTAGATTATGCAGAATATAAGCATGGATGAAATAAATAAATAAATAAAAACAAAAGGAATTTACCCCAAAATATCCACAAAGAAGAAAATCCAGAGAAAACAAACAAAAAAAACCCCAACTCTGTGGAGTGACGATGTTCCTAAATGGACTTTATTTGAAAGTGTCAAAGTTCCCAAGGTACACTGAAATCATCCACATAAAATAATTCCATCCACATAAAAGTAAATCATCCACATAAGAGCCTTAAAGGACCTAGTCCGCTAGGGATACAGGACCCAACAAGGTCCGCGTTTCGACAAAAAGCCTTCTTCAGGGGTCCCTGGGGATCCTATAAAGATGAGTACGTGGGAAACAATTTTTCTCTTATACTTGCCAATATTTACCTTCACACAAGGAAGTACAACTATGTCAATGATGGAAAATCTTTTTTCCCTCTTCTGGATAGGCAGCGACAGCCTTATCTAACCAGTTCACTTTCCTTACCTCAGAGCCCCAAACCAGTAAATAGTTTGGGAGTAATAGGCCACAGCTTTAATGTGAGAAATCATTCACCTTTTGGAAGCCACATTAGGGGGTCGCTTAAAAGTTCTCCTCCCAAATAACAAAGTTGTGGCAGTCTCCGTTGAGGGCTATACGCGTTAGTCCAGTGATTTTCTACTTTTTTAAAAAATTCTGTTAGAAAAATACAGCATGAAAAAAAGTGGAAAATGGCTGGACTAAGTGTATAGCCCTCATTGGAGACTGCTATAACTTTATTGAATGGGTGGAGAACTTTTCAGTGATCCCTCATATTGTACCTGTCTCTGACTCTGGCCTATCCATCCTGTTAGCAACTGTTTACCTTGTCTGACTTTCCATGTGGCCGCTAGGCTAGCTCCATGGTCCCAGGCTCCCACATGGAGGGGTCCTTTTCCTAAAGCGTGCTAGCCATTGTAGCGCATGCTAAAATGGCTAGCACACCTTAAAAAAAGGACCCCGGAATGAGAACAGTAACAATTTGTTCTTGCTATTTTTTTTTTTTTTTAATAAATAAACTATAATACTAGCCAGGTCTGATGAAAAGAGTAGACATGCTTAGAGCATATTTTAGAGAAGTAACTGCTCAGATTATTGTGACTTTTAGCATTTACCAACTGACCTCTGATAAATGAAGTGATTTAAGAATCCCCTGAAACAGGCAATGACAGGTGACAAAACATTGGTGGTGTCAGGTCTTAAGATGAATCTAGAGAGAGTGCCTAGTTTACAAATTGGAATAAATATACCAGTAAGTTAAGCTGCAATATGATTTTTTTTTTTTTAACTCTGTGGTAATGTTTTAAGAAATGATTTTTTTATTGTTTAATAAAAGTATTTTAAAATGTCTTAACTGATACATTTCGACAAAATAAAAGCCAAATGTGTTATAGAAAGCAATAATTTACAAAAAGCACTATCCTGCTTCCCAACATTTCATTTAAATGCAATACAACTGAGCTCTCTTGTGGTATACGATTAGACCCTGTGAGTGCCATCAGTTGATGGAGATTGCCACTTTTATTATAATTATTATTGCACAGTTTGCATACCATTCTGTCCTTCGTCCTAGGCAGTTCACAAGATTACATTCATAACACCTAAATTGTAAACAAACTATACAATTAAAAGACCATAAAATCTCCCCATAATTAAAATCAGCTTATGTATAACAACAACCAAATAAAGCTAAACTAATAAGCCCATTGAAAAAAAAAATATGCCTTAAGCAGCTTCCAGATAGCTGTACTGTAGATAGCTCTTAATTTGTTGTAAGTTGCCAGGAAGCCCATTCCGTAGCCTTGCCCCTTAAACATAAAAGATTTTCAATCTAATGTCTTCCAATTTAATTTGTTTAAATGTTGAGATTATCAACATCATTTTATCAATTGGCATTAAAGGCCACAGACAACAATAAAATCTTAGGGCAGTAGCCAAATGAACGGGTGCATCACAATGAGCAGCCCTATAGGTATATTAGTGTTGTATTTTAAACTGTACCTACTGCTTTATGCAGTTTCTGCAATTCTGTCCTCATCTGCACAAGCCTCAAACACTTTAAAATCATAAGTAGCAACATTCTAGAGCTCAGATTGTGATGTCATAATGCCTCATTCCATCAGTGCCAAAGCTCTGTCCTCATCTGCACAAGCCTCAAACACTTTAAAATCATAAGTAGCAACATTCTAGAGCTCAGATTGTGATGTCATAATGCCTCATTCCACCAGTGCCTAAGCTCTGTCCTCATCTGCATAAGCCTCAAACACTTTAAAATCATAAGTGTTCGGGGCTTGTGTGGTTAAGGCAGAGCTTACAGGAATGGGGCTGGGGCTGGGACAGTGACAGCGACAGCGACAAAACTCAAGAGGACAGGATAGAGAAATTGAGTTCCTGTGGGAACAAATTTGTCCCCATATCATTCTCTATTGTTACCACGCCCCAGTGAGGTAAATGCTTCAATACTCATTCAATTCCTATGATTGTCAGAGCATTTACCTCTTTGGCCTGTGGTAAGAAGCCCTTCCATGGTTTAGTAAAACTCAGCGTTAGATTTTCTGTGATAGCCATAAATCAAAAGAGGAAAAGAAAACACCCCACTTTTTAAAGCAGAGACGATCTGGATTAGGGTTTATTCTGGTGAATGTTATGTAATATTAGATACATCATGCAAGGAAATAAAGAACCATGCTGATTACATATTGTCTACACTCTGTTGTTCTCACCTTGAATCTTCAGCATAAATGGATGTGATTATAGAAGCAACACATTACTTGCAAAGTTAAAGTGGTTTTCTGCACATTATTCTGTGGCATGTGTTAAGCCACTACTTAATTAGTTGATCATTTTACAACCGAGAACAATGATTTCTGATTTTGTTAAACTGCTTTGTTTTGAACCTAATTGGAAATATGGAGCAGTGTTTAGTTAAACTGTATTACTATCACAGCAGTTTCAGTTCTGAAGATGGTATGCAGTAAATGTATTGTATAACTTAGCAAAAATTTGACTTCTTACTTGTAATCTAACCTTAGTTTTATAAAAGGAATCTAATTAAAACACACTTTAAAAAAACCAACAGAAAACCAAAACCAACTTCCATATGATTAATACATACCAATGAGGTCATCCTGTAGCTGAATGCATTATTAAAAAGACTGTGTGTATTTCCAAAATCCGCCTCAACCCCATCCTCAGAATGATTTAATCGATCAGTTTTTTCCAATTAAGAGTTAAATGGGGCTTTTCCTCCACTTAAGGAACACAGAAAGGGTAATACAGTTTTTCAAGTTCATCTTTGCAATCAATGATAGATGTAGGCACCTTGAGATTCAGTCAGCAGTTGTCGGCATTTTTATAAGTACTTATTTTCGCCAGCTAAATTATGCCACCAATATTCAGTGCCAGACCATGTCTGGGCTCCGGCACTGAATATCAGGACATAATTCCAGGTGACCTGGTCACTCAGAGCTTATGCATGCCCAGCCAATATTCAGCTAGGCCTGCAGAAGAGTTATGTGGACCCTGGCCAAATATCAGGCTGGAGCCCACATAAGTATTTTTCTCTTTACATTAAAAAAAAAAAAAAAATCCTCCACACCCTTTTACCCCCAACAATGTCTCTTCTCTTCTCCCTTTCCCTTCCCCACCTACATCAAAGCCCTTACCCCCACCTGCCCACCCCTTCCTAATGTGTAGATAGATCTCCCAGGACTTGCCTACATATCCGGTGGTCCAGCAGTAGTCTTTGAGGGCAGGAGCACAACCCCCTCGCTTCTGCCTCCTCATGATGCCTTTTCAAAATGGCTGCCATGACCTCTCATGACAGCTAACATTACTACATGAAGTACCACAGCCCTAGTAATTAGAGGATGCCCTTTTGACCTCATGTTTTTTTCCTGTTTGAGTTTCATGCACCTGCTTTGTGCAGGGGGGTTCTGCAGACATTCTGGCACCAGTAGCTGACAGGGACTCATGTCAAGCTTCTGGAAATTTCTGGAATTAGATCAATTTAGAAACCAAGGTGGTTTTATGATTATCTAAAAGGGTATTCCTGATGGTAGAAGGTACACCCCAAAGAGGATTTAAGCTCTGCTTTTGGCACCAAATTTGTCTGTGGAGTCTCTCCTGCAACTAACTATACATCTAAGGGAGAGGCTCTGTATGCCTATGCCTGAAGCTGATACCTGAGAAAGATATTATAGGCATTTGCGGTAGCAAGGAATCAGAGACTAGGACAAATACCAGGCCTGAAACCCATTTCTGGCTTGTTATAGTGGAGAGGTATAGGGACCTTTTTCACCCCATAGAGTTTCATTGAAAGGAGAGAGTGAGTCTCAAATTTCTATGAGAACCTACATCTGAGACAAAGAGAAAGTATGACACGGTAAAACAGGGAGACAAGACATTTTTTAGATTTATTAGTGATAGGAAGAAGTGCAAAAGTGGTATTGTGAGACTCAAAGATGAAGGGGAGGAATATGTAGAAGCTGATAAAGAAAAGGCCAAATTGCTTAACAAATATTTCTGTTCTGTGTTCACAGCTGAAGCGCCGGGAGTGGGACCGCAGAAGACAAACGTGAATAGGGGTGGAGGAGTAATAGACCCTGATGGATTTTCAGAGGGTTGTGTTTGTGAGGAACTAGCTAAAATAAAGGAAGATAAAGCAATGGGGCCAGATGGTATACATCCAAGGGTGCTGAAGGAACTTAGGGAAGTTCTGGTAGCTCCAATGACTGACCTTTTCAATGTGTCTCTAGAATCGGGACTGGAGAAGGATGGATGTGGTCCCTTTCCACAAAAGTGGAAGTAAGGAAGAAGTGGGAAATTACAAGCCAGGTAAGTCTGACTTCTGTGTTAAGCAAATTAATGGAAACACCTTTAAAACAGAGAATGGTGAAGTTTCTGAAATCCTGTGGATTACAGGACTAGAGGCACTATGGATTCACAAGAGGTAGGTATTATCAGCCAAATCTGATCAACTTCTTTGACTGATGTCTGATAAATAAACTGAGTGCTCTTGGGATGGGTCCCAAAGTGACGAGCTGGTTCAGGAACTGGTTGAGTGGAAGGTGACAGAGGGTAATGATCAATGGAGATTGCTCTGAGGAAAGGGATGTTACCATTGGTGTGCCTCAAGGTTCTGTTCTTGGGCCTGTTCTTTTTAACATTTATATAAATGATATTGCTGAAGGGTTATCTGGTAAGATTTTCCTCTTTGTGGATTTTACCAAAATCTGCAAAAGAGTAGACACACTGGACGGTGTGAATAACACGAAGAAAGATCTAGCAAAGCTTGAAAAATGGTCTGAAATTTTGCAGCTAAAATTAATGCTAAGAAATGCAAGGTCATGCATTTGGGCTGCAAAAACCAGAGGGAATGGTACAGTTTAGGGGGTGAAGAACTTATGTGCACAACAGAAAAGTGGGACTTGTCTTCCCATAGATCATAGAATTTCCTATAAAATAAAGTTACTGACCATAACTTCCGGCCAACCAGATTTCATCAACAGGTTATTAATCCCTCACACACCCCATCGTACATTACGTTCATCTAATCAAAACCTGCTATCCATTCCCTCTTTAAGACACATTAACACTATGCGCACTAATATCTTCTCTGTTATGGCCCCTACCATCTGGAACTCAACACCAAATTATATAAGAGAAATTTCATCACTTGATAAATTTAAAAGTAACTTGAAGGCCTTTCTTTTTAAAGACGCATTTGGAGTATAACAGTCCTTCTAAGGACGGCAATGGAAACTTGTTCCTTGCCATTTTTTAATCATTTTAACCTATTTTACAAAGTACCAGACTATTTATTTTTTGTTCCCCCTCCCTTTTGTTTTGATCCTTTCTCCCTCTCTTTCTCATTATACAAATGTATTTCTACCCTTTTCCATTTTGTATCGGTATGTTAATGTTTGTCTGTGCGTTTGATTGTTTGTAATATTAATTGTAATTTGTTTTTAACTCATGCCCTTTTTATTCTTTGTTTTTATATTATGTAAAACCACTTTGAATTTTGATAAGGCGGTATATCAAATTTTTAAATAAACCTGAAACCTAATTGTATGTGATGATCTTAAGGTGGCCAAACAGGTTGAAAAGGTGATGGTGAAAGCTAGAAGGATGCTGGGTTGCATAGGGAGAGGCATGGCCAGTAGGAAAAAGGAGGTATTGATGCCCCTGTATAAGTCTTTGGTGAGACCTCATTTAGAATACTGTGTACAATACTGGAGGCCGCACCTTCAAAAAGATATAAAAATGATGGAGTTGGTTCAGAGGAAGGCTACTAAAATGGTATGTGGTCTTCGTGATAAGGCGTATGGGGACAGACTTAAAGATCTCAATCTGTATACTTTGGAGGAAAGGCGGGAGAGAGGAGATATGATAGAGACATTTAAATACCTATGTAAATGTGCATGAGTCAAGTCTCTTTCATTTGAAAGGAAACACTGCAATGAGAGGGCATAGGATGAAGTTAAGAGGTGATAGACCCAGGAGTAGTACTGCCCGATTCAGGAACAAATTTTTTGATTCGATTCGATTCAGCCTATTGAACCGATTTTTCGATTAAATTCAATTTGATTTTCCTGCCCAATTGGGTGTTTTTAAAAAACATCCTGGTGGGTTTATTTTATAGCCTCTTCACCCCCTTTGCCTTCTCCTAACCACACTGGCGCTGTGGTGTAAACAAAATAAACAAGCAAAAAATACTTTTCCTCTCTGTTAAATCCGAGGTCACGTTTGTGGTCTAACACCAGCTCTGGCAGGATACACTTTTCAAATCTGACATATTGTAATCACAAAACAGAAAATAAAATTATTTTTTCTACCTTTTGTTGTCGGTCATTATTCAAATCTTGTTGGTTCCAGGCTCTGGTTGTCTTCTGATAACTTGCTTGCCAAGGTCTCCTTCTTTCTTATTTCTCCGTGCTAACCATCAATCTTCTATCTCTGTCTTAAGAACATAAGCAGTGCCTCTGCTGGGTCAGACCAGGGGTCCATCATGCCCAGCATTCCGCTCATGTGGCGGCCCATCAGGTCCAGCTTTACTGCCCATCTTCGGAATTCGACTTCCCTCCAACACTTCAGAAAACATCTGAAAACCTGGCTTTTCTCCAAAATGTAACTACCCCCTCCCTCCCCCTCTCTCCTTCCTGTCTACCAAGCCCTCCTTCCTTCCATTGGAGTTCCTTTCTTTGTTTTTAATTCCTGTAAACCGTGTCGAGCTCCACTTCCATGGAGATGACGCGGTATATAAACTTAAGGTTTAGTTTAGTTTAGTATAGTAACCCTCTATCTATACCCTTCTATCCCCTTTTCCTTCAGTAAATTGTTCAATCCCTTCTTGAACTCCAATACCGTACCTTGTCCTATCACGCCATCTGGAAGCGCATTCCAGGCATCCACCACCCGTTTGGTGATGAAGAACTTCCTCACATTGGTTCTGAATCTGTCTCCTTTTAATTTTTACGAATGCCCTCTCGTTCTTGTACTTTTCGAAGGCTTGAAGAATCTGTCCCTCTCCACTTTCTCCATGCCCCACATGACTCTGCAAGTCTCCACCACATCCCCTCCACATCCCCTTCGGAGCTGTTTCCTCTGCCATGATCCTGCCTCTAATGTCAGAGGAGGAGCGGGACCATGGCAGAGAGAAGACAACTCCGAAGATCTATGGCAGGTTGCAAAGATCGCTAGCACCAGCGATCCTTTGCAAGCTGCTGAAATTAGGTAAATTGATGCCGGGAGGCCAGGGGGAAGCCGGACACCAGCGGGAGGCCAGTGGAGAAGCACTCCTGACTGACCCTCCCCACTCGCCCTCTAAAGCAGGAGCGGCAGTGACTGGCCAGCAAGAGGCAGTGCAGCCGCTTCTGCTTTAGGGGCGAGAGAGGAGGGTCAGACACCAAATCGGGAGGCCGATTTTTTGTCATTGTAAATCGATTTGAATCGATTCACCCAAAGTGAATTGGTGAATCGATTTGAATCGTGAATTGGGCAGCACTACTCCAGAGTAATCTGAGGAAATACTTTTATATGGAAAGGGTGGTAGATGCATGGAACAGTCTCCCGGAAGAAACAGAGACTGTGTTTGAATTCAAGAGGGCTTGGGATAGGCACGTGGGATCTCTCAGAGAGAGAAAGAGATGGATGGGCAGACTAGATGGGCCATTTGGCCTTTTATCTGCCTTCATGTTTCTAACTTTGCACAGTGAACAAAGTTACTGGTACCAGGCTTCCAAAGCAAAGGTATTTTTGTAAAGAATGACATCTGTATGAACATTTGGACATCTGATATGAACTGTGCCAATTAACATCTGAATACCATCAGCCTACCCTGTGTGGTGAACACTAACAGGGAAATTCTAAAACTGGCATCTAAACTTAGTCACTGGTAGATGCCCTACTGACACCTAAGTTAATTGAAGTACATCATTAGAAACGGCGAAAAATGGTGAGGTAAAAATGCCCACCAATACCTAAATAAAAGGCACTGGAATAGTGCTTGCATAGGTGCTTTAGGCCGCCGAACGACAAAGTGGCGTTAGATGGCCTAAAACACGTATGTAGGTATGATTCATGCATAGATAGGAGCCAGAAATGTCGGCCTGGAATTCTCTGGCCTATATTTCCAGTGCTTATCTTTTATGGAGGCGTAATTCTGAAACTGGCACAGATGCATGACTGACACGCCATCGGCAGCTGTTTATAAGGAAGTCGTGGATATCAGCGCTGGCTACAGAATCCAGCAATAAGCTTTATTTTTTTGTAACACCTTTTTGGAAGGAAAGGACAAGAGGACATGCTGAGGAAAGTGAGATCCTGCTTCCATCAACAACACTTTGCTGTCCTTGTACAATCCATCATCCTTTCCAGACTGGACTATTGCAACTCTATCTACTTAAGCCTAACAAAGAAAAGCCTTCAAAGACTTCAGAGGATTCAGAATACCGAAGCTAAGCTAATCTTCGCAAAAAGTAAATTTGATCATGTCTCCCCGCTCCTGTCCAAGCTTCACTGGCTGACAGTAATCTCCAGGGTTCACTTTAAATGCGCCTGCCTAACTTTCAAGATCCTACACGGCATCCTTCCTCCCCTTATTCCACTATCTTGGAATTACATTACATTACATTACATTACATTAGGGATTTCTATTCCGCCATTACCTTGCGGTTCAAGGCGGATTACAAAAGGTTAATTTAAAAAATACAGAGTTACAATGATTAGCTAGAGAGGTAAGTTGTAGATTTTATAAACATTAACGGGTTGTTGAGGGTGAGGTGGTTTGTAAGAGAATTAATAGTTGGTCATAGTGGAGGTTCTTTTGTTGTTGTTAGTGCAGTAATGGGTAGATCCTCGAATCCTAATACTACCAGATTCACCCCAAAATTGAAACTATCCTTCCCCTCATTAAAAGGCATATCACATGCAGGAAAATTAGGGACATCCCTCTCCTTCAGAATCATAGAACTCTGGAATTACCTTACCACCCCATTTCGGAATCTGGGCTCCCTCCAACTTTTTCGTAAACATCTGAAAACTTGGCTATTCTCAAAAATGTAATACGTCCTCCCTCTTTGGTATACTAAGCCCCTCTAAACATTCTTTATACTAAGTCCTGTAACCCTTCATTGGAGTTCCTTTTTCTATTCCAGTTCCTGTAAACTGTACCGAACTCTACGATTGTGCAGAAGATGCGGTATACAAACTTAAGGTTTAGTTTAGTTTAGACATCCTGTGTATATAAGTTGAAACTGTTTAAGAGAGCTTCTTCTTTCATCAAATGAGAGGTAATAAAGTTCCAGTTTATAGTTAAAGTATATGAAATAAGTGGACAGTCTCCATTTACCTCCCTTTTTTATTAATTTTACTTTGATGTATTTAAAAACTTCCTCTCCCCTACTTCCTTTTTATTCCATGTACATCAATGTGAACATGTCTAGTATTTTTAATATTTGATGATATTGTTTTTATTCACCTTTTTAATTTCTTTTTTAATCTCATTATATTGTACACCGTTTAGATACTTGTTTTGATAGACTGTATATCAAAAATAAAGAAACTTGAAACCTAGCTTGTATACCCCTTCCCCTATTTATAGTTGGTCCTGGCTCTGAAAAATAAATTCTTTATGGGCTTCTTCTGCCATCGTTCAGGCGGGGTCTAGGGAACTGCCTAGCACCCAATATAAGAACGGGGCTTACAAATACAATTTTTCAAATTTTTTATGCTGAGGGTGCATCAATATGGAATTTGCGTTTTGCTGAATTTTACCAGTTTCACTCTGTGACAGTTCAGAAAGCAGTTGAAAATCAGATTACAGATTCATTCAATTTGATATACTGTAAACTTACAACGCAACCCAAGCAGTTTACAATTTTAAATAAAATCACATTTTGGAAAATAATTCCATATACTAGAAAGGAAAGCCCACCCAAATACACACAAACCCAAAGTATTATTTAATAATAATAATAAAAATGACAAATAACAAAAAACCTTCTAAAAAAACAATTCCCAAATATATTTATTAAGATTTCAAAAAATATATAATATATACAAACAAATGATCAAAGATAATACAATATAAATTAAACATTGGTCGTAAGATGCTATCATAAAATCATATTAACAATACGAACATAGGGGGCTTTTACTAAGGTGCGCAAGCCGATTTAGCACACGCTAAATGCTAATGCGTCCATAGAATATATTGAGTGCGTTAGCATTTAGCGCATGCTAAATTGGCTAGTGCGCCTTAGTAAAAGACTCCCATAGTTATTTACAATAGGTAAGCAAAGACTCCCATATTTTATTATATCTCCTTAAATTCCCACACTTAATGGCAAATATTTTTACATATTTTGCATACAAACACGCCAAACTCCACCTATTATTATAATCTAGCTTAGAGGAGTCTTTCCAATGAAAAAGAATCAATTTAATAGTTATCATGATTACTATTAGAAGTTGGGCTTTATAACTGTTCAACTCAATATCTAAATCAGTAACACCTAAAATGATCAACCTATAAGATAAAGGGTGTGAAATAGAAAGCAAATCAGAAATAGAGGACCAGACATTAACCCAATAGTACATAAGAGCATTTAAAGACCATATGTTCTAAGGTGCCAACTTCTAAAATGTGGCCTAAATGGGTACTTGGACGATCAAAAAGCTTAGGCCTTTCCCCTGCCTCTAAACGCATAGAGCCAAAAGAGGCATTTTTAGAGGAGGGAAAAGGGCGGGCAGTGGGTGGGAGGTGGGCCGACCTAGACCTAGGCGTACAGTAGGTATAACTAAAATTTTAGGCAGGTTGCCTAGTTGGCACTTATATGTTTTGACTTAGACCAAGTCAAAATAGGTATAAGTGCTGAAAAAGGGGCCACTGAGCTGATCGCTGCAGCTCAGCAGCCCCAGCAAACTGCCTTTCGCTGCAAGACCTAGACCTAGGCGTACCACCAATAGTGGTGGTCTGGGCGTTTGAACAGTTGAACATAGAGGCAGGCCTTTATTAAAAAAACCTCCTTTTGGACTTTTTTTTGATAACGGACATTTTCCCTGCTTCTACTTTCCAACGTTTAAGGCCTTAGGCCAAAAGGGGACTTAGACGTTTTTTTTTTTATTATGCCCCTCTTTATGTATAAGAAATTAATGTGATTGCATCATGGTAGCAGAATGTAAAGAAGTAGTAATGGATAACCCAATCTTCTGCCATTGTTTTTCACTTGATTGAACCCCCAGATCATATTCCCAGGTACTTTGCAAAGCAAGAGGCTGTCTACAAGTATTCAATTTAAACAATACCATTTTTGAGGTTACCCCTTTACAAAGAACCAGAGAAGAGCATAATGAAACAGAATCTGGAACACCAGCTTTTAATTTATGCTGCGCATGAGCCGACTTAGTACAGTGTAGCAATTGAATCCATCTATATTATTGATTTACTGGTAAATCATACTTGTGGATTAGATAATTAAATGAAGCCCAGTACTCATTATCTCTTAGATGTTGAATTTGCCAAATCCTAACCTTCTTCCAGATTTTTCAATCAACTGCCCTATCTGAGATTTTATAATTATGGTTAGTCCAAATAGGGGCCACTAAAGTATCATTCCATCGTACTTGAACATCTTTTTCTAATTCTTGAAATACGATCTTAGTGTCTAGGAATATTCTGTTTAAATCAGGGGTGTCCAACCTTTTGGTTTCCCTGGGCCGCATTTGCCGAAAAAAATGTTTCTGGGGCCGCAAAAAATGCGCAAACGCTGCAGCAAGACAGAGGAGGGAGATGACAAGACAGTAAATACTCGGGAGCAGCAGAGGAAAACACTGCATCGCCCTCGACTGGGGCCACACAAAATACTTCACGGGGCCACATGTGGCCCTTGGGCCGCAAGTTGGACACCCCTGGTTAAATGATCATTACCATAGGAACTCTATAAGCCATAGGAACTCTATGAGCGTCAGGAGCAGCGCGGGCCATTCAGCACGGCTCCCCGAGCTAGAAACTGCTAGCGCAGTTTCGTAGAAGAGGGGATTAGTGAAAGGAATCATCCATAGCGGTGCCCCCAACAGATATATACTCTTCTAATTTTGACCAGGCAGGTCGTAATAGTGTCTGGTCTATAGTCAACCATCTTGAACTTTGTCTCATTATGAAGGCTAAATGATAATCATTAAAAATGAGAAATTTAATCCCGCCCCAACACATATCACATTTTAACTTTCTTAAACTAACTCTTGGCGGTTTGTTGTTCCATAAAAAATTTGACAGTCTGGTTTCAAATTTATGATAAATTGCTCTAGCTAACAAAACTGGCAACATGCTGAGCGGATACAGTAATTAATCACTGGTAAGAACCTGGAAAGGCCTGCTGAAAGGTGCCTTAAGCTGTTTCTGAAAACACATTAAAGAACACTCTTCCCACAAATAAGAAGGCAAAGCATTCCAAAGAATTGGGGTTTAATTTAAAAAAATGATTTATTACATGTACTCATTAGATGGAGAGTTGACTTCAAGAACATCAAGTAAGTTTTGGGTATCAGATCTTAAATCCCTACCTGGCACGTAAGGTGTTACCAACTTATACAATGGTAGCAATACTCCAGACCACATCACTTTATAAATTAAAAACAAGATCTAAAACTGTATCCTAAAATAGAGAGACAACCAGATAAGAAATAAATGATGGTGTTACATGATGGAATCTACCAAATAATCAGTATTTATTTATTTATTAAAAAATTTATATTCCACATACAACTATGCGGTTTCCATATCACATACATAAAATCTTATTTCCCTACGATTATCACATATAACATAGACATGCGCTGGACTAATGCTATATTCCATAATCAACTCAACCAAAGGACCAACAAATAAATTTAGTTTTGAAAGGTTTTCCACCTTGATGGTTTTCATGTTTTGTTAAAGGATATTTTTTTTTTTTTACTGTATTTTCGCACTGTCTCTTTATTATGTATGTTTGTTTTGAAAAATGCCTAGCATGGTAGGAAAGTGCAGGCTATAATTTTTTTCTCAAATACATGGAAATATATTAATGGCATACTCGCAACATCATCTCCTCAGCCTCCATTTAACATTTCCATATATCTGCTTGGTTTCATTATTAGAAAATTTGGACTAGTAGAAACACTGATACACTGGCATATTTATTTATTTTAAAATGTATTTCTCACATAATTGGCACTACTTAGAAGTTATGTGCACCACATTTTAAGCACATTCTATAAAATGGTGCTTATAAATTTTAGTGTGTGAATCTCAAAAGGGGGTGTGTCCTGTGGAGGAGCATGGGTAGTTCATGGTGTTCCTAAAAGTAAGAAATGTTCAATCTTCAGGCACAGTTTTTTCATTAGCTTAAATGTTAGTCATAAGTATGTGCGCTAAGTGTGATTCCAAATATGGTGAGTACTTTTTATAGAATCACGCTAAGTGCTGTTCTGATCGGCGCTGATTTTTTTTTTTTAAGACAACACAGAATTTGGGGCTAAGTGGGTAAGTGCTTAAGGCATTTTAGTTAAAGGGCCCCTAAATATTTTCCCAAGACTTTTGTTTTAATTACACTGATTTTGGCTATTTTTAAATCTTGTTACATTACATCAAAGTGCATCTTATATTTGCCTTTTTGCAAAATATCATACTATATGAGGTTAACAACTCAGATCTCTTTCTCTTAATTTTGCAAAGGAAGTGTTTTTTCACTTACAATGTATTATTAAAATGCTTCACTTGTGACAACTATGACATTCTGGACATCTGCACTGTTATAGTACTTCAAACAAAGTCACATGGCTGCAGGGAAAATTCACAAAATTAAAAATCACAGTAACTTGCCAAGGTGTACAACCAGTTTGTTTTCAGCTGTTTTGTTCATGAATAAACAGTTATGAAGCAGTCATATCCTTAAGCTAGCACAAGCTGTCACTACAGCAAAAACATTTGAGATTCAAAGCAAAATTAAGAATTCAGTGACTGCAAATAATTACATTTACAAAGGATAAGTGAGACAGCAAGTAAAATATTCAAGTTTCCTCTAGTCCTCCATACTGACAGGAGAGAAGGCTAATGTATCTCAGATTGCTGAACCATGGCTTCTTGTGTTCCACTCTGGTGCCAAGTAGAAGAAAGTTTCACAGAACTTTTGAGAATATGTTTCTTAATTTTTCTTAACCTTAACTTTGGTAATAAAATAAAATAGTAAATGACAACAGATAAAGACCTGAACTGTCAATCCAGTCTGCCCTATAATTATATGCATTACAATTTTGTGATTCAATTAAAGTCTTTTTGTTGTTGTTGTTGTTGTTATTTCTGGGCCATAGACCTTAGAAATCTGCCCGGTACTGTCCTTAGGTTGCAACTACTGGAGTTGTTGTCAAAGCTTACTCCAGCCTATCTAAATCATCTCATCGTTTGCGGGATTCAGACCGTGAATGTTCACCAAGCAAATTGCACTGAATTCCTCCCAAGCCCATCTCAGTCTGAATTTCTAGAGATCTTCTGTGTACATCCCACACTTTATTGAATTGTGTCACCTTTTTCTTCTCCATTACCTCCATTGGGAGGGCATTCCAGGCATCTATCACCCTCTCCATGAAAAATAATTTCCTAATGTTACTCCTAAGTCTACCACTCCACAACCTCAATTTGTGCCCTCTAGTTTTACCAAGTTACCTTCTGTGGAAAATATTTGGGTCTAAATTAATACATTTCAAGTATTTAAATGTCTGTATCATATCACCCTTGTCCCTCCTCTCTTCTAGAACAAACATGTTCAGGTCTTCCAGTCTGTTCCCATACATCTTTTAGTGCAGACTCCCTGCTATTTTTGTCACCTTTCTTCTTATATCCTTAGCCAGATATACTCCAAAACTGAACACAGTACTCCAAGTGAGGCTTCATCAATGACCTGTATAGCGGCATCAACATCCCCTTCCTTCTGCTGGTTATGCCTCTATACAGCCTAGCACTCTTGTGGCTATAGCCACCACACTATTTCATCAACTTCAGATCCTCAGACACTATCACTCCAAGGTCCCTCTCCCCAGCTTTGTATATCAATATAGACCATATGCATATCCATATGGTCTATATTGTAAGAATATCTGCCTTTTCTCTAAAAGAGCATTGCTAATTGATTGATGTACTGTATATGTTTGAAATATTTCCACTCTAATCCTATATCATCAAGAATTTAACATAAGTAGGACCATCACTAGGCTAGTTGACACCTTAACATTTCAAGATAAGTACCCCTCAGAAGTTCCAACCTGCTTCAGATGGGGGGTTCCCCTCTTTAATAGCTCCAATACAGCTGTTGAGGTTTCCATTCTAATGGATGTTGAAAGCTTGATGGGAAAACCACTGATATAGTAGCAGCACTAGCATGCTGACTAACATTCTTTCCCCAGAGCAACGTATCTTGTCATCTCCATCCCCCATGGCCTAGCATTTTAATCATCTGACTGAAGTCACACCCTCCCCCCCCCAATATTGACCAAGTGACTGAAGTTCTGAATTTTTAGCAACCAACTTCATACTCTCTGAGGTCATTCATAAAACTGGACTAACATCTTAAGATAACAAGACCTACTCTTATAGTTCATTTCCAGGGATAAGCAAAGACTCTAGTCTACCTGGCTAATAATTTTTTTAAGAACATTTCCTTCATTAATCTATCCATACTTCTTCTGAATTCTACTATGCTGGTCACCTTGATTACATCCTCTAGCAACAGATTCCACAGCTTAATTTTGTGCAGCATAAAAAAAAAAAAAATATATATATATATATATATATATTGTGACCAGGCAGACAAGAAGCATGCCAAGGTCCCAGCTAAGCCCGGAGAAAAAGTTAAAAAGAAAACCCGGATGGGATTGTATAAAGGATGTCCTAAGGGAAATAGAGATGATTTTCAGGTTAACCACCGGGGGGAGCCTGAAATCTCCAAGGATCTCCTGGATGAGCAGTATCTAGGTCACCACAGGAGGAGCCCAAGAGCCCCATGCAGGTCTGCTGACTCATGTAGAATAGGGCGTGCCCCTAGAGTACAAAAACCAGCATCTGAGAGCAAACAGACAGACAGGCTAGGGAGAAGGTTTAGACCCTTCCTCCCTGAGAGTCTCCTTGGGCCAAGCAAGGGTGATATAGCCTCACCTATGGAGGTGCAGGAGGCCGGAGAAATGCTGGAGGAAGTCTTTTCAGATCCTGATCTCCCCATGGAACTAGACAACCTGCCTGAGGGAATAAGTTTTGGTGAAGAAGCCATGGAGGTTGGTCTTTCCACCAGCTACAAGCCCCAACTAGATTGAATCTGTGAGTGTGTTTTCAGCTTGCTTTGTTTGAGAGACTGTTTATTGAAGCTGAACCTTTTGGGATCTTTGCTTTTCTTTTCTTTACTGTTTTGCATTTTCTGTGAAGCTGATAGTGTCTGTTTGGGAGAGGTTTGCTGTTACCTGGGAGGGCATTTTGTAGGCTATATTGTAGCTAAATGAAAGCAAACCTAAGGCACTCTCCATTGCATGGCAGTTTAGCGAAAGGCTGCCAGAGGCTTCACTTTGAAGCACTGAGAATAGGGTATCCAGTGTCTTGAACCCTATTGCATAGAGGAACTGAATAACCTGCTTGGTAGCAGGCTGCCTTAAACCCTGAGGTGAGCCAAACCTCAGTGGTGGGATAGTTCCAAGAAATAAGAAGAAAGCAGTTTATACTTTATATTTTGGACTATTTGCTGTGCTTTCTTTTGAAGTTTGGACTGCTTAAAGATTTATGACCCACTTACCTATTGTTTGAATCCATTATTTTCCTGATTTTTTCTTTGCTTGGAGGAATAAAACCAAGACCTTCTGATTTATAACCTTTTGAATAGATTGTGGGCTTTTTCTGTTTTTGATTTTCTATTGGTGTCAGTCCAGGCCTGCAGGGTGACTCCAGGCCGGGTCACACGCTATGGCTGTTCGTTATTGTAACCACTAGAGGTGCTGTGGAGTCCCGGGCGGACCACAGTGGTGGTCACAATATATATATTCAGAATTTCTTTTCAATCTACCAATGTTCTCTTGTTTTTGAGTTGTTTGACCATTCCCTGTTTAATCATTCTACCCAACTCTATCATGTCCCTTTGCAGTTATCTCTTCTTTAAGCTGAAAAGTCATAGCCATGTTCCATCCCCTTTATCAGTTTTGTTACTCTTCTGTGATCCTTCTCTAGTTCTGTGTGACAGAGCAGGTGGCACTGCACTCAGGAAAGGATTTGTACAAACACATGTATCACACTTTGTAGTGTTCGGAACATAAATAACTCTTTATTAAACAACAAGGAAGAGCCTGTTCCTTCACAAGTTTCCCTTAGTGGTTTCTTTTCCCAAGACATAGGTCATATTTTCAGTAGGGCTTGCCATGCCCCAAACTAGTCTTTATCACAGGTGCAAGAAACAGTTTTATGCAAGATTCAATCAGAGCTCTGGTCAGGCATTAGAATACAGGCAGAGTTTTCCACATAGGAGAATCTTACCTCCAAAAGATTCTATCAGCAAACCAGGTCAGCTCTATACACTCCCCCCTCCATATTTGTGGAGGTTAGGCTCACAGCCCACTTGAAAATAAGAAAAAAAATTGCAAATAATTTTCAGGGCTGATTCTGAACCACATCCTGCCTCCCACCTACCTCCCGGACCTCTCCACACCTTACTTTTCAATCCAGGTGATCCAGCGGTGAAGCAGAACAGGAGCGATCTTCTTAAGCTCCTATCCCATGCAGAGCCACAATCAAAAATTGCTGCCATTAGTTCCTGCTGAAGTCTCCAGCCCCGCTTCACCTCTAGATCACCAGGATTGAAAATTCTTGTGTGGAGAGGTCTGGGAGGAGAGACTCACAAATAACCAAAGTCGCGAGTGGCGACCACACAAATGTGAAGGGGGGAATGTACAACTTTTTTCAGAACTTTGATGTTTTAATGTATTCTACAGCCTAAAAACTAGAAGTACGTAAAGTAGAGTATATGATTTCTGGGTTTAATTACTTTTTTAAATTTATAAACGTTTCTTATTTTTAAAGTCTTAATTAGTTCATACCTGAGACTAACATTTTGCAGGAATATGGAGTTGATATCTCTTTATTTTGTGGAGGAGTAGCCTAATGGTTAGTGCAGGGACCTGTGATCCAGGAAAACTGGATCCAAGTCACTTAACCCCTCATTGCCCCGGGTACAAAATAAGTACCTGTATATAATATGCATGCCGTTTTGATTGTAACCACAGAAAGATAATACATTAAATCCCATCCCTTCCCTTCTTTCTTTGTGGTATAAATAAGTCACATACCCTGCTTCTTCTTCCTTTTCACTCGGTGAGTCACATATGCTTATCCCTTTATAGACTAATACTATTTAAAAAAATTTTTTTATATGTATTTTAAAATTATACAACGCTGAGGTTGCTCTGGTAGTTTGGCAGTATATAAAGAAGAAGAACAAAAGATCCGGCGTGGATAACTAAAATAGTGAAGGAAGCGATAGGCAATAAGAAAAATTCATTCAGGAAATGGAAAAAGGACAAAACTGAGGGGAACTGGAAAGAGCACAGGAAGTATCAAAAAGAATGTTACCGAGTGATTCGAAAAGCCAAAAGAGAATATGAAGAGAGGCTAGCCAGGGAAGCACGAAATTTCAAACCGTTCTTTAGATATGTTAAAGGGAAGCAACCGGCTAGGGAGGAGGTGGGACCGCTGGACGATGGAGACAGGAAGGGAGTGGTGAAGGAGGAGAAAGAAGTGGCAGAAAGACTTAACATGTTCTTTTCGTCTGTATTTACAAACGAAGACACATCCAACATACTGGAACCTGAACAATTCTTCAATGGAAATCAAGCAGAAAAATTAACATCTATGGAAGTAAGCCTTGAAGATGTACGCAGGCAGATAGAAAAACTAAAAACTGACAAATCCCTGGGTCCGGACGGAATCCATCCAAGGGTTCTGAAGGAATTAAAGGAAGAGATAGCGGAACTACTGCAGCAAATTTGCAATCTATCTCTGAAAACAGGCATGATCCCGGAGGACTGGAAGATAGCCAATGTTACGCCCATCTTTAAAAAGGGATCAAGAGGTAACCCGGGAAACTACAGATTGGTGAGTCTGATCTCGGTTCCGGGGAAAATGGTGGAAGCACTGATAAAAGAAAACATCGATGAACATTTTGAAAGAAACAAACTTCTGATCTCCCCTTGCCAACATGGTTTCTGCAAGGGGAGATCGTGCCTAATGAACTTATTGCACTTCTTCGAAGGAATTAACAAAAGGATGGACAAAAGAGACCCCATAGACATCATATATCTAGATTTCCCAAAAAGCCTTTGACAAGGTGCCCCATGAATGCCTACTCTGGAAACTGAAGAACCATGGGGTGGAAAGAGACGTACATAGATGGATCGGAAACTGGTTGGCGGGTAGGAAACAGAGGGTAGCAGTGAAGGGCCACTACTCAGACTGGAGGAGGATCACGAGTGGGGTCCCGCAGGGCTCGGTGCTCGGGCCGCTGCTATTTAATATATTCATAAATGATCTAGAAACAGGGACGAAGTATGAGATAATAAAATTTGTGGATGACACCAAACTATTTAGTGGAGCTCGGACTAAAGTGCACTGCGAAGAATTGCAAGGGACTTGGACAAACTAGGGGAATGGGTGAAGAGATGGCAGATGAAGTTCAACGTTGAGAAATGTAAAGTATTACATGTGGGAAACAGAAACCCGAGGTACAACTATACGATGGGAGGGATGTTATTAAATGAGAGTACCCAAGAAAGGGACTTGGGGGTAATGGTGGACATGACAATGAAGCCGACGGCACAGTGCACAGCGGCCGCTAAGACAGCAAACAGAATGCTAGGCATAATCAAGAAGGGTATTACAACCAGAACGAAAGAAGTTATCCTGCCATTGTATCGGGCGATGGTGCATCCGCATCTGGAGTACAGCGTCCAATATTGGTCGCTGTACCTTAAGAAGGACATGGCGCTACTCAAGAGGATTCAGAGGAGAGCGACGCATCTGATAAAGGGGATGGAAATCCTTCTATACGCTGAGAGATTGGGGAAACTGGGTCTCTTTTCCCTGGAGAAGAAGAGACTTAGAGGGGATATGATAAAGACTTACAAGATCATGAAGAGCATAGAGAGAGTAGAGAGGGACAGATTCTTCAAACTTTTGAATAATAAAAGAGCAAGAGGGCATTCAGAAAAGTTGAAAGGGGACAGATTCAAAATGAATGCTAGGAAGTTCTTCTTTACCCAACGTGTGGTGGACACCTGGAATGCACTTCCAGAGGACGTAATAGGGCAGAGTATGATTCTGGGGTTCAAGAAAGGATTGGACAATTTCCTGCTGGAAAAGGGGATAGAGGGGTATAGAAAGAGGATTACTGCACAGGTCCTGGACCTGTTGGACCGCAGCATGAGTGGACTGCTGGGCACGATGGACCTCAAGTCTGACCCAGCAGAGGCATTGCTTATGTTCTTATGTTCTTAAGAATAAAAAACTATTTCAGGTGATTTTTTTTTTCACTTTTTTTTTTAAACCAGTCCATGTTGGGGAGTTAGTGGCTGATTTAAAAAAGGCTTTAGGAGAGATGAGACTTTTTATAGGTGATGTTTGGATTTATGAGAAAATGTTATGCTTTGAATATGCCAGTCTAAAAACAGATTAGTTGGGGATGGATTTGGGGTAGGTTATGGGATGTTCAAGAGCTAGTCACTTGTCTGGTTCACAGGGCTACTGCTTTCTGAGAATGTAGAGCAATGGGGGGCTTTTATTGGTGTAGCCCATAGGGTTAAAGTGTTAAAACTATCTGCCTGCCTCTCAATCAGGGGCTGCAGGGAGAGAGGTTCTGGGTTTCGGTATCAGGTGTGACCTACACTAAGGAGAAGATCCGGGGTGCTGACAGTGTTGAGTCACCTAGTTTGCCTTGCCATTGTGGATGGAGGAGGTTGAGGAGAGTGCTGGATCTGAGCCATGATGGTACACCTGGGGAGTGTTCCAGGTGGCGTTCCAGGTCAAGGCTGGATCTAGAGTAAAAGAGGGCCTGATCCAGGTGCTTCAGGCTGCTGTGCATGTGTAATGGCATCACTGCATATGCGCAGTGGCAGTGACATCGTGAAACATGTTCCTGTGCGTAGGGAGGACCCAGGACCTGAGGCCTTGTCAGGTAGTGCAAGGGAGTATTTGAAAGCTCAGAGGAGGAGAAGGATGCTAGGACAGGACCGGAGCAGTGAGGGGAAAACTCCAGAAAGCTCCCCAAAGATTTGTGGGTCCAGAGTTGGTAGGCTTCGGGCCGCACTGGACTGTACTGAAGAGAGCATTGGGCTTGTGAAGCTGCCACCTTGTGGGCAGAGTCAAGCAGCAGAAAAGAAGCAGGCCGGAGCAACTCGTGAGGCCTGCCACAAAAGGGGGGGGCCTCACGGGTCATGGCGGGGGTGGGGGGGAGGAACAGCCAATAGGAAAAGAAAGGGGTGGCTCAGAGCCAGAAGCAGCCAGAAGTAGCTATACAGACCCTGGTAAGGTAAAAGGAAACATGTTGCATTTTTTCTTCTTGTGTATTAGGTAGTTTGAAGAAGTGAAGGTGCTGCTGTTGCATTTTGAAACACATGCTGGGTAGCACCGAAAGAACTCCCAGGAGGGTTCTACACTGCCGAGTTAGATCCCGATTTTTAAACTTACCATGCCTTTAACAATCAGCACTAAATCAGTTCTAACCGGTTTAGCATCAAAGTATTTTAGCTTCTGATGCACAAAATGACTCTACACAGTCTTTTCCGTGCTTCATAACATCCTCCGATGCTACTATGGAAGTATAGTACAAGGTCATTAATATTAAAATGAGCACTCTGGGTAATCTTTAACACTCCAAAATTACCAGCAGGTATGGAGGTGCCAGTAGTGTGTTAAAATCGCGTCTCAGGCATGTGTGTCAAATGTGTACACCACTACTACTATTTATAATAAATTTATCACTTATATAGTGCTGAAAGGCATATGCAGCGCTGTACATTTTGACATTTAATAGATGGTCCCTTCTAAGAAGAGCTTAGTTTCAAGTTTATTTCAAATTTACTGTACCGCCCACTCAAACCTTCTAGGCGGTGTAAAAAATGCCTTAACAATATACCAATTAAAAGATAATTTAGTCTAAAACAAACCAAGGGAAAAAACAATTTAAGGACACAGATGAACAGGAACAGAAGGGAAGAAGAGATTAAAACTACAATTGATAGAAAGAAAAGAAGACACTTAAAGGGAAGAACAAAAGGTTGGGGAAATAAAAATGGAAATATTACTTACAATCTAACTTGGACAGACAGACTTGACATATAGGGTTAGGGATGCAGAACCCAAGGTGAGAGGAGTTAGGAATTGAAAGCAGTCTTGCAGAGGTGGACTTTTTGATAAGTATATTTTATTAAATTTTCAAGAATAACACAAAATCGTCTCCCCCCCACCCCCAACAACAGGAAATCACAAAATGCAATAGAAATATTCCAGTCCAGCGTGTCTTAAACCAGTGGAGACCAGACGTTCAGTAAATGACTACAGGCTCTGAGTGTCAAAGTATTCAAGAATGGCTCCCAACGAGTACAGTACGCTCGCCCCAGCACTGCGTCCAGTGACAGAAAGCGCATGCGTTCCATGGAGGCATGTTGTAACATCAGAACACGCCAATGTGCAAGTGTAGGAGAGTCCGAAGAGATCCAACAGTGAAGTATCACTTTCTTCCCCAGAAGCACCGCACGATCCAGAAAACTCCGGAATCCCTTCGGGGAGGATCTAGGAAGGGAATCCAGAGTAAACAACATGACCGGGCCAAACGTATAATGATAGTGCCACATAGTCATGATATGCTGATGTACATGTTGCCAAAACCACTGCACCCTCACACAGGACCAAAACTGGTGTCCAAGCGTAGCAGGCGAAAAATGACATTTAAGGCATTGGTCCGAGGCACACATTTTTGCCCGATACATATAAGAGGGAGATCTGTAAAGTCGTAACAAAAACTTGTAATTCATTTCAATCAGTGTCACTTGCAGTGTCAAGCGTGCCACTCTATGAAGTGCAGAGGTGGACTTTTAACCAGAGACAGAGTCTGCTGCAGGGATTCAAAGAGTTTGTTCCAGACATATGGCAGATCTGGGCTGCAGATTGCATGAGAAGTGGAAGTAAAAAAAAAAAATAAAAATAATGGGGCAGCATACATGTCCTGCAGAAGCAGTGTAAGATAAAAGTATTTGCATGGTTTTCTGGTAGTTCTCCACCCCTCCCTCCACCTATGGCATCGACAGATGCTTAAGACGTGCGCACATGATATACTACATTAAGCCACACCTTTGATGCTCATGCATGCCTACAACAGCATTTCCATGCGCATGTGCCCATTTATACCTCTTTCCGTGAACTGTTCTGTGCATATGTCAGTCGCTCTCTCCAATGATTTATTGTATCGAATTTCCGTGGACCTCCAAGGAGCTCATTTGCATACAAAGTTTTTGCACCATCGCTCGCCTTTTTGAAATTGAGAAATTTACTGACACTACAGTGACTCAAAGGATTTTAACGGTAAATTTAGATTAGACCGCAGGGGTGTCCAATGTCGGTCCTCAAGGGCCGCAATCCAGTCGGGTTTTCAGGATTTCCCCAATGAATATGCATGAGATCTATTTGCATGCACTGCTTTCAATGCATATTCATTGGGGAAATCCTGAAAACCCGACTGGATTGCGGCCCTCGAGGACCGACATTGGACACCCCTGGATTAGAGCATACCTCAAAACAGTTGGGTTGGCACTGGCAAAGGTGGTGGACCTTTGTTACTGTATGTGAGCATCTGAGACATCTTTTAAAGAAAATTCTGAGAGATTTGGTGTTAGTTGAGTGATATATGACTGCTGTAGTTTCTCTGAGAAGCCTACAGTGGTTTTTGGCTTCCAGGTTCTGTGTGTGAGAGGAAAAATATGTGTGTGTTTTTTAAAAGAGTAAAGTTTCATCCATACTTTTAAGTTTGAGCCTGCCTAAAAATAGATGTTTCCCTCAGTAATTTAGCTCTGGGGATAATCTAAGAAATCTTCTGATAGGTTTTGAATTTCAAGAGAGAGAGAAAAAAAAATAAACCACAACAGGCTGTAGTTAGAACTTGCTGTGATAACTTATTTGTGACAGTATCTTCAGGTACAGAGGATCTTTTTAAAAAGGAACTTCTAAAAAAAAAAACCCTTTTGTAGGAAAATTCTATTTAAGGTGGGATTGTTTAATAGGTTCGTGAACCTTGTTTAATGTACTGTTACAGCCATGTCTGATTAAAGATACTATGCTCTCTCTGTTTAATAAAGAAGGAGCAGTGTTGAGGGGGAATAGTTCCTGAGTGTAGTTTCAGCAGGGACTCAAATGATGCATTGTTTTAATTAGACAGGGAACCGTGTCCTTTAGTGAATTCGTTTTATTAATTGAGTTATTAAAACTTAGGTAGTAGGTACCCAAGAATAGAAGAACGATCTCCAACATTACAAGAAAGAAGAAGAGTTAAAGAAAGATTGGTGAGCTAGAGAACTATAAACAACACACAAAGACTGAGTAAAGAACAGGAGAGGAAAAGAGAAAGAATTCTTACCTGAAGTTTGGTTTATTCATAGTCTGCACCTGCCAAGGAAGAAATAACCCCCCCAACAAAGTATGGGAGTGATACAAGTCATTTCTGACAAACAGGAAATTATGTGTCCGCAGTAATGGGGAAGTGTCATCTGATGCCTCATTGTCACAAGGTGTTCCGCAAGGATCAGCTTTATCTGCTACACTCTCCAATGTTGCTCTCTTCCCAATGGGAAATTTGCTGAATGAGTTAGATGTCATACAGGATATATGCTGACAATGTTGAATGGTTACATGGACAGGACTGAGTGGATGAATGGTAATGGTCTCACATTTAACCTAGCCAAAACTGAAATAATGGTGGTGGAGGATATATATGAACACCTATGGCCTAGAGAAGTTTATTTACATGACCACTTGATCGTAATTTGTGAAGAGATAAGGGTATTAGGTGTTATCCTTGATGCTAAACTATCTATAAAAGGTCAAGTTTCAAAGGTAGTACAACTTGCGTATTACGCAAAAGTGATCTCATCTGAAAAATGTTCTATCAAATTGGGACTTCCGAGTGTTGCAAACGATGGTTTTGTCGAAGCTCGAGTAGTGTAATGGCATATATTTGGGACTGCCATCTGTCCGTATTAAAGCATTACAGACTGTTCAGAACTCAGCAGCTCGGATTTTGATGGGAGTTTCCCATTATAAGCCCATTTCTCTGATTTTGAAAAAAATTACACTTGTTGCCCATACATTTTTGTATACAATTTAAAATCCTGAAACTTGTTCAGCAAGGAATTTATGATACCTTGCCAGATTATTTGGCTGTTTGTGTACAAACCAACTTGAGTAACATAGTAACATAGTAGATGACGGCAGATAAAGACCCGAATGGTCCATCCAGTCTGCCCAACCTGATTCAATTTAAATTTTTTTTTTTTTTTTCTTAGCTATTTCTGGGCGAGAATCCAAAGCTTTACCCGGTACTGTGTACTGAGCTCTGAGATCTGAGAACCATTTGTTGCTTGATACATGTACAAGGAACACAGTACGATATGTAAGCACAAGGAAATCTTGTTTCTCCATTGCTGGGCCCGATTTATGGACTGCTCTTTCAGGAATTTGGAGATTCCGTGGGAGTTTATTGCAGTTCAGGAAATTACTGAAAACTCATCTTTTTGCACAAGCTTATTTCTTGACATGAGAAGATTAGACTAATTGCAAGTGATATATCTTGACAACTTCCTTGTCTTTGTAAAGACATGATGAGTAGTATTCTTCTTTGCCAACTATCCCCCTCTTTTACTAAAGCGAGCTAGCCGATTTAGCGCATGCTAAATGCTAACGCGCCCAAAGAATATAATGGATGCATTAGCATTTAGCGCGTGCTATCTCGGCTAGCGTGGCTTAGTAAAAGGACTCTTATGTTTTTATTGGTTTAGTTTTTATTAAGATTATTGTGGAAATGTGATGTATTCCATACTCTGTATGTTTATTGTTTTCCTTGTATTTATTTGTGAAAACTTATTGGCTCTAAAGTGTTTTTATGAGGGGGGAGGGTGCTGAATAGTTCTCAGAGAATGACATGGATATATTCAATTAATGATCTGAAACAATGTCAAAAACATAATTTTATTTCTGCAAATTTGGCACTTAACAAAATATCCTCCCCCCTCCCCTTTTACAAAGCTCCGTTAGGCTTTTTTTATCACCGCCCATGGCGGTATTAGCTCCGACACTCACAGAATTCCTATGAGCATCAGTGCTAATACCGCCACGACCAGCGATAAAAAAGATTAATGTGGCTTCATAAAAGGAGGGTGGGTGGGTAAGGGAACACTCTTTACAGCTACAGTGGCAAAAAGATTAAATAAAAACCTCAGAATTTAGGAAGCCACCCCCTCGTAGTTCCTCACATGAGCCTTGGGGGAGTGTAGGGGGGGTCATGTTTATATCTCTCTAGTGGTCATCTGGTCAATTTGTACAATGTTTTGGCACTTATTTGTTATTAAAACTGGTCTAGCCCTGGATATATGTATTATTAAATGTTTGATTATGGCAGAAAAATATCCAAGTCAAAAGCCCACCCTAGTTCCACCTGCACCATGCCTCTAACACACCCTCTTGAGATTTAGACAAACTACTGATCAACAGCATAGATATACATCTAGAATCTAGGTTTCAAAAAAATAGCGAATCGGAAGGATTTGAGAAGAAAAACATACATCTGTCCACTTTATGCCACATTTTGGATGTCTTTCTTTTTGTGAAAATGTGCCCCAAAGGCATCTGTGGCCTCCTTTAATGAAATGGCGATAGCAGTTTCTAGCGTGGGGAGCTGCGCTGAATGGCCTGTGCTGCTCCCGACGTTCATTGAGTTCCTATGAGCGTCGTGAGCAGCGAGGGCCATTCAGTGCGGCTCCCCACACTAGAAACTGCTATTGCAGTTTCATAAAAGAGGGGGGTATGTGTCTTTAAGAAATAGGCTTAAAATAGGCATCTTGTCTATTTTCAAAGTTAGATGCCTTATTATAAAATGAGCTGCTTATGCTAATATTCTTCTAGGAGATTTAATTTTCAAAATATGTAAAATTCATAACATTGAATGCCAAAGTCTTCAGTACACAGTACTGCTATTTATCTACTATTTATAATTTCTATTGTGCTACCAGACGCACGCAGCGCTGTACATTAAACACGCAAGAGATGGAGGGGCATAATCAAAAGAAATGTCTGTCCGTTTTGGACCTAAGTTGCAAGTCGCTCAAAGTCAGAAACGGGAAAAGGTCCATTTTCGAAAAATACGTCCAACATATATATATATATATATTTTTAAATTGTCCAATTGTACATCCAGCTGTCTGATCACCCAAACTGCTAAGTTGTCCATCTTTATACCCCATTTTCGTCCATAAATTTGCCCAAGTCACAAACGCCTAGAAAAAGACCTTTAGGCCGTGGGAGGGGCCAGAAAAGTGATGGACTTGATACCCAGACATAGCACCAGAGTAGTGGGTACCTTATAGGGCACCGCTGTAAATGTCACAAAAAGGGTCCCTCATAAACATCTCACTACATCTCCCTTATAGGTCATGGTGAGCCCCCCAAAACACCCCCAGAATCAACTAGACCCACCTATCTACCACCCCAATAGCCCTTATGGCTGCAGGAGCCATTTATATGGCAATACAAAAGGGTTATGTTTTTTTTGGGAGGGTGCACATTTTTCACCATGAATTCAGTGATTAGAGTGGCTTATGGGCCCGGGTCCTCCTCTCCATGGTTCACTAACCCACCCCCAAGACCACTTAAGCCACCTCTGTGTAGCTCTACTAGGCTTTCCTATGCCAGGCTGCCAGGTGCTGATGTTCTGGAGGCAGATATGTAAAGTTATTGTTACGATTTTTATTGGGGGGGTGGGGGGGGTCAGTGATCACTGGGGCAGTGTGTGGGGTCTGTACTTTGTGTCTGCAGTGCTTATCTGGTCACTTTGGATACCTTCTTGTGACTTAGACCTGGTTTTAGATAGCCTAAGTCACAACGTCCATGTTCCATCTAGGCAGTGTTGTATAACTTTCAGTTATACAGTACATGTAGTACGACTAAGTCTAGTACGGCCCACGGCCCACCCAAATCCCGCCCTCGACACTCCTCCTGACATGCCCTTTTTAGTTCTGGTCGTACAGCAGCACTGTTAAGGCCTAGGTCATTTTAAAATACGTCTAAAACCCGGTTAGATTATCGGCACTTGGACAACTTGTCTTTTAGATCGTCCAAGTGACGATGCAGGCTGGTTTTTAGACGTTTTTCTGTTTTGATTATGAGCCCCATAGTCTCTGTTCGAAAGAGCTTACAATCTAATTGCGAATGACAAACAAGATAATAAGTGCAAATCTATACATTCTGCTCATGTATGGAATTACAAAGGGAATAAGAAAGTATATAGGGTAGGGCACTAAGGAGGGAATGACTGATATGGGTGCTTTACAAGTGGGTTGGAGTCCCATACCATTTTTAGTGCTTGAAAAGGTACAGCATAGTTAATGGCTTCTTTTTACTGCCTTGCCAGTGTACCTCGATCTGCTTAGGAGAATACACACTTAGAGGAGAATCTGTCCTTGGTTCCTTTGCTGAGACTGCCAGTAAGGAAGGCAATTAATATCTCAAATAATTTGTACAGTGACGAGATAGCAGGGGGAAGATGATTGTGTTTGTATAACTTCACTTGTCTTGAAGGAAGAGTCTGACAGGTGTTGGAGGCTTTCCCATGTAACATATGTGCTCAGAAACGCAGGGTATTATTGTCTGGTGTCTGAGGACTGGCATCTTGACAGTCCACAAGGAGATCTATGCAGGAAATACTATATTCAACTAGCATATCAGTGTCAGAACTGTTGATTTGAAATTAGGAAGGAAAAACTAGGTTCTGAATGGTGACCATGCCCCTCCCCATCTCTCCACAGCCAAAAGCAAATTTGGATATGAATATCCTGTATGGAACATCAGTTTAGTTTTACTAATGCTAGATGGTTGAAGTTTGGATTACAACCCTTGCTGCCTCTAATATACCCTCTCTTTTACAAAGCCGCATTAGGCTTTTTTATCGCTGGCTATGGCAGTATTAACCCCCGTTACTCATAGAATTCCTATGAGCATCAGAGCTAATAACACCTCGGCCAGTGATTTAAAAAAAAAAAAAAAGCCTAACACAGCTTCATAAAGGGGGGGGGGGGGGGGGGATAGTGAACTAATGTGGTTTTATCAGTTGGAAAAATATACCATCTGCAATAATCTTTAGCTTGTCTTGCAAAAGATAAAGAAAATTCCTGTGTATTGCAGGTGTCCTGTGTTATAGAACAAGCTCCGAACCACATAGGGAGGAGCGATGACAAATCGGCCGAAGCCTTGGGGCCAATCGGCTAGGTGTAGAGGGGGGGGGAGGGGGGTAGGATAGATTAGGGGTGAGCGGAAGGGAGATCGCCCCTTTCGATCCGGCTTCACACGAGGCGGACGCGGCTCCCCTTCCGCTCGCCCACTGCAGCGGCGTTTTTGTTTGCCTCTCGCCTTACTGGAGCGCTCCCGCGGAGCTGGAGGACAAACCCAAAGTTATATATCAAAATCAAGTTATATATGCAGCCCGGTACTTTGGGCGCCTCCGGCTCCAGTGTTCTGCGGCCGAGTGTGGGCTGGGACGTTGGGCCGCTGCACACGCGGCCGGGCGCAGTCCCCGAGCCATAGAGAGCGGAGGGGAGATCGCGGGAGACCATTGCGGCATGTCTCCTAGTTGGCGGGATTGTCTCTCCCACGGATGTCGCCGGCTCACTCTGCTCCCGGCGTGTACTCACGCCTACGGATTCACGCAGAACGTGAGTCGCGTAGCACACCCCTGACTCTCCCTGGTGGTTCCGCCGCCTGCCGGAGCCCGCCGAGGCGCTCCCTCGATCCTGCGAAGTAGGAGCGTCTCGGGGGGGGGGGGCCGCCGCACACGCCAGAGGGAATCTCCGGCCGCGGACGTATCCAGCCTGTGCCGCTGGCCCGGCGTGGCTAGGCGGTGCGTGCGGCCGGCCGGTCGATACGCCGGATGTAGGGGGGGGCCACTGTGTCCGGCGGTGGGGAGAGGGGGGATTGGGGTCTCCGTCCTCTGGCGGCCACGCGGCCGCGGGCTCCGACGGGGCCCATCGCTGTGTCCCAGCCGCCCGGCGCGTGTGAGCAGATCAGGGTGGTCATCGACCTGGAGCGATAAGCGAGGTTTCGCTATCCCGGGTAGTGGAGGGTAAGCACAGCATATGAGTCAACGACATACACCTTTACATTGCTTAGGAAATTGGGCATGTCACCTTGCTTGGACGGCAGGGAGGCCAGGCCATGATCTTCACAGCAACGTACTGCTGATGAGAGGACACATCCTTGAACGGGATAGGTCCAGCGAGCAAGGGAAGCTGTTACGGCAACCCACATTCGGAGAGGATGGAGAGGCATATGCTGTGCACCTGATCACGTGGTGGTCATACCTGATTGGTTATTCTGCTCAGTTGATGACAGTTGTGATGTAATAGTGCTGTTATGGCTGCGGCCTAATAAAATTCCACACTAGTTGAAAACGCTTGTGTAGTATCTTTGTGTTCAGGACAGGGGGGTAGAGCACAAAGTGCTGAGTGCACGATTTGTCATATAATAGATTGTTTTAGAATTCTTTAGGAAGTTGGTTGGTGGGCTGAGAACTTTTCAGTATGCTCTCCCCTATTCACTGTGCTCATAAACTGTATTTCAGCTGTTATACTACAGAAAAAGCCTGCTTAAATGCTTGAGTACCTGATTGTAAAAACCGCTTAGATAACCTTGATAGGCGGTATATAAAACCTAATAATAAAATAAATAATAAAAATAAAAATAATAAACTTAAAGAAAAATACCTTGAATTGTTTGCAAAATAACCCAAACTGCTTCAACTGTGTCAACTTTAAGAAATTATTAAAGACCCAACTATTTATTGATGCCTATATGTAGGTAATAGAAACAATTCTCGTGCCCTATTGGACATGTGGCTGTCCTATACCTGTAAATCATGAATATTACCTGTGTTTTTGTTTTTTACAGATATGCAGATAATTAATATTGTTTTGACGATGATTTTATGAAATTCTTTATGAATGTCCTTGATATTGGAAACCGCCTAGATTCTAGGCCAGGGGTGGGCAATTCCGGTCCTCAAGGGCCAGAATCCAGTCGGGTTTTTAGGATTTCCCCATGACTATGCATGAGATCTATTTGCATGCTCTGCTTTCAATGCATATTCATTGGGGAAATCCTGAAAACCCAACTGGATTCCGGCCCTCGAGGACCAGAGGTGCCCACCCCTGTTCTAGGCGATATATAAATGTGTTAAATAAATAAACTTATTTGGTAAAGAATTCAACAAATATTGGTAACCAGTTCTTCTCCAGCCTAATCTGACAGTAAGATGGCTGTCATGAACGGTGGTAGATTTGCAACGATGATGCAAGAGAAATAGGGGCATCATTACTTAATGCTTCATGAACTTGTGTTAACTTACCCCCTCCTTTACTAACGTGTAGCATGGGTTTTAGCATCGGCAGCAGCGGTAACTGCTCCGATGCTCGGTGTCAGGTCAAAAGCGCGCCGGGACAAAGGCGCGCGCAGACAATTGAGCGCAGCGCGGAGGCGCGCACCAAAGAAAATTACTGTTTTTATGACTCCGACGGGGTGTGTGTGGGAGGGGAACCCCCCACTTTACTTATTAGAGATCACGCTGCGTTGTGGGGGCATTATGGGGGGTGTGGGGGGTTGTAACCCCCCACATTTTACTGAAAACTTAACTTTTTCCCTGTTTTTAGGGAAAAAGTTAAGTTTACAGTAAAATGTGGGGGGTTACAACCCCCCAAACCCCTCACAACGCCAGTGCAATATCTATTAAGTAAACTGGGGTGCTCCCTAACAAAACCCCCCGTCGGAGCCCCTAAAAACTGTAATTTTCTTTGGCGCGCGCCTCCGTCTTGCGCTCAGTTGTCGGCGCATGCCTTTGTCTTTCGCAGAGTTGTCTATGAACCCCGATGCTCATTGAATTCCTATGAGTGTCAGAGCAGTTACCGCCGCTGCCGGCGCTAAAACCCACGCTATGTGTTAGTAAAGGAGGGGGTTAAATTGGATACACCAATTTATTGGAAGCCAATATAGATTTGCAAGAATGAAAGAAATAGGTCTCGCTAAGGGCTCCTTTTACAAAATTGCAGTAAAAAGTGGACTTAGTGTGTCCTTACGTAGGTCTTTTCGGTAGATTACTTCTGCCAGAAAATGTCCAATTTTCCATTTTCTGAATTAAAGGCCACATGCTGATATTACCATTAGGTTTTGTCAATGTGAAACCCAATAGGAAAAGATGAATGACAGAGACCACTAGTATCTCTCCCTTGTGTCTGACTAGAACAGCAGCAAAACACTAAATACAAGAAAAATATATGATCAAATATGTAGAGGGGGAGGGCACTCAGTTTTCACAACTCATATCTGGGGAAGAGCACAAGGTCCCTACAGCAGAGCTGTCACTCAATAACCCAAAAGGGTAAGTATTGTGAAACATTCCCGGATCCTTCCCGAGAATTCAGTAAATTACATGCGATTTTTCACAACAAAAAAGTGCAATAAATCGAAAAGTGTTTTTGTATCGCTGCTGTCCAATCAGAAAAACCAGCGTCTAAATTAAATATCACCACAAAAACAGTGTTAATGCATGAAACAAATTGCTGGAAAAGTAGAAATACTAAATACGCCAAATCGTGCTCCTGTTGGTTGCCGCTCAGTGGCAGAAGAAATCAGCTGCCACCGACCAGGAGGAGCTAGGATGGGGCAGGATGCACTGCAGAGCCTGGGAGGGAGGGGGGGCTGGGTGCAGAGTCTGACGGGGAGGGAGGGAAGGATGGAAGGGGGCTGGGTGAAGAGCCTGACAGGGGTTGGGAGGGAAGGGAGCTGGGTGTAGAATCTGAAAGGGGAGGGAAGGAAGGAAGGAAGGTAGGAAGGAAGGGGGCTGGGTTAAGAGTCTAACAGGAGTTGGGAGGGAAGAGAGCTGGGTGCAGAGTCTGACGGGGAGGGAGGGAAGGATGGAAGGGGCTAAGTGAAGAGTCTGACAGGGGTTGGGAGGGAATGGAGCTGGGTGCAGAGTCTGATAGGTGAGAGAGGGAAGGAAGGGGGCTGGGTGAAAGAGCCTGATAGGGGTTGGGAGGGAAGAGGGCTTGGTGCAGGACCTGAGAAGGGAGGGAGGGGGGCTGGGTGCAGAACCTGGCAGGGAGAGGCTGGTTGCAGGGGGTAAGGAGTTGGGAAGGCAGAGAGGACAGATGCTCAGGGGGTTGTGAAAGACAGATACTGCATGTACTGAGAAAGGGTTGGGAAGGACAAATGCACAGGCTGGAGGGGAGGGTTAGGAAAGGAGGAAAAGAGAGATGCAGCACAGGTAGAGTAGTGGGAAGGGAGAAAAAGAAATGCTGACGGTGGGGGAGGGAAAAGGACCTGAGAATTGTAGGACATAAGTGTGTAGCTTGAGAGGGAAAGAGAGATGATATATATGGGGAAAGGAAGAAAGAGGGAGATTTGTTGGACATGATAGTGGTGGAGAGGAGGGAGGGAGAAATGTTACACTGGGAGAGAGGAGAGATGACCCAAAGAAGGGACAGATGTCAGAACCCTGGAATGGGAAAGAGAGAGACAAAGAGAGAGAGAGATGCCAGACCGCAAAATGGAAGGGAAGGAGGGGAGAGAGAGAGATTCCAGACCACAGAAAGGATAGGAGAGAGATGTTAGACCTCGAGAAGAGGGAGAGAAGGAGAGAGAGAAGCCAGACTATGGGAGAGGAGAGAGATTCCAGGCTATGGGAAGAAGAGGTGAATGATGCCAGACCATATGAGGGGGGAAGGGGGATGACAGAGATGTATGACCATGGGAGAGGGATGACATGGTGCATAGAGATGGAGGGGAAGGGGAGACAGAGGAAGGGGATGGTGAACAGCGATGGGTGTGACAGGGAAGAGATAAGAAGAAATGCTTCTTATGGATAGATAGGAGTAGGGGAGAAGAAAGAGGGAGGAGATGGAACACATGGATAGATGGGAAGGGAAGGCATGGAAAAGTAGATTTTGAGAAAAAAGCAGAAAAATGGACGAAAGTTGAATGTTAAAAGTTAATGCTAAAGACGGATGTATGGCAAAAACTGACAGAGAGAAAAGCAGCAAATGGATAAGGTGGCCCTGGATACACAGTTAAGAGCACAGATAGAAGGACGTGCAGCCAGATACTGGGAAAGATGGTTTGAAAACCAAAATCACCAGTAAACAAAGGTAGGGGAAATTATTTTATTTTCAATTTAGTGACTGAATTGTGTCAGTTTTGAGAAATTATATCTGCTGTCTATATTTTGCACTGTTCAGGAAGAAATGCATTTGTTTCTATTTCTCCGGGGGTTGTACTGCATGCAGAGTCTTACATCTTAGGGTTTTGTTTGTATATATTAGTACTTTAGTTTCTGGTCCTGTATTTGCATAGGGGTTATCTGTGTTCTTCATATGTGACCAAGGCCAGGTGTTCTGGTAGGAATGAATGTTGAGAAACATACATTGTGCTTTGCGCAGTTTAATTTTGTGGTTAACCATTATGTATTGTTAATATTGTGTGTATATATGAAAAATGAATGGAAAAAAATGGTATTGCAATCAATACTATTATGAGGGCGGGGTCTGGGGCAGAGATTGGGCGGGGTCTGGGGCGGAGCTTGTGGGCTCCCCCAAACAAAAAGCATTCCGCTGCCTATGTCTGAAACAATCTTAAAACTGAATTTAATTTCTCCAAACTGGCACTTAACAAAATAAGATAGCACTCTTTTCAGCTACAGTGGCAAAATAATGCTCAGAATTTAAGAAGTTGGCTAGTTGAGCTGAGAACTTTTCAGCACTTCCACGTATAGCTTGCATAAGATTTTTAGGTATATAAAGGCAAAACTATTCATTTCATTTTCTTTGTAGTTTTTGAGATTTGTAGTTTGCTTTTTTAATTTTGGGTTTGTGTCATGAATAGTGTGTATAACATTAGCATTCGCATTCCCGTCACCTGCAACTGAAAGCTAATCACCATCAATCAATAATCACACAACTCAGTTTTATTGGAATAAATATTTGGCCGCAGCTTTATTATCTATTTGAATATTATCTTCACTTACAATGCAATCTGTGTCCAAAAACCAACAAACCCCCAATGCATATTTCACACACCCCAAGGGAGCTATTCGGTGTCGAAACTAGCTCCAGTTAAGTCTTTAAATTTATAACATTCCCCCAAACGGCCCACGGTGACGCAAGGCCATGCTTCCCCTCCCCTCCCCCCAAACATGACCCACGGTGACGCAAGGTCATGCTTCCCCTCCCCCCAAACATGATCCACGGTGACGCAAGGTCATGCTTCCCCTCGCAGCGGTATCGCATACGAGTGTCACATTTATTTATTTATTAACTGCTCATCTCCCAGATCCAACTGGGCCAAACCCCATTTTCCGCCCCACCCAAAGCTGCGACCACCTCCCCCCCAACCCCATAAGCTCCACCAAACCCACTCAAGTCGACATATAACATGTAAACCCCCCATCCCACAACACTGACACAAAACATAACATCAGCACAAATGGGAGGGAGGGAGGGATAATCTTTTCCTGAAGAGACTACTCTACTGTTCCCCTTTCCTCACAGAATTCACTCCAGAGTGCCACAACATCCAACCAATCACGTGACTGCTCCACCCCATCACCTTAGCAACCTCCCTAATCATTTTTCTTTCTTACAAGCTCTATCTATTAACCCTTTCTTACCTCCTCTTATAAAATTGTCAATCCTTATTCTACAGACCCTTGATAACACCTCATATATTCCCCTCACTATCTGTCCCCCCTCCCATTTTACCCACACCATCATTCAATAAATATTACCAGCCGGTGACATCAGCTCAGCTAATGTTATATCACACCAGATGAATCTGGTGTTCTTCTTAACATTAGCATTCGCATTCCCGTCACCTGCAACTGAAAGCTAATCACCATCAATCAATAATCACACAACTCAGTTTTATTGGAATAAATATTTGGCCGCAGCTTTATTATCTATTTGAATATTATCTTCACTTACAATGCAATCTGTGTCCAAAAACCAACAAACCCCCAATGCATATTTCACACACCCCAAGGGAGCTATTCGGTGTCGAAACTAGCTCCAGTTAAGTCTTTAAATTTATAACATTCCCCCAAACGGCCCACGGTGACGCAAGGCCATGCTTCCCCTCCCCTCCCCCCAAACATGACCCACGGTGACGCAAGGTCATGCTTCCCCTCCCCCCAAACATGATCCACGGTGACGCAAGGTCATGCTTCCCCTCGCAGCGGTATCGCATACGAGTGTCACATTTATTTATTTATTAACTGCTCATCTCCCAGATCCAACTGGGCCAAACCCCATTTTCCGCCACAAGCGGTGACAGCCTCGAGCTTGTCACCGCTCCCCCCACCACATAAGCTGCGGCCAACAGCTTTAAAACAAGTCTCCAATAAAATAGGCCAAACCTATGCCTGAAAGGTTGACAGCATCAGGACAATAATGTCCATGGAAAATAGCTGCAACAAACTCATGAGAAACCACTCTAAACCCCCACATGCTATCCATAACTCCAAAAGCTTAGTATTAAACCCACTCAATAGCAACCATGTCCCAATCCTCCTTACACACTCAATAGAGGACCAAACAAAACAAAAAGGGGTGGGGGCATTAGGGAAAACACAGACAGCAGACAACAGATCCTGCCTCAGGGGCAGTATGAAATCCTCTCCCTTTGCTGAACAAATGTCACAACCCATCAAAAGAATCATAAGGGAAGCAGAATAGAAGATTAGGAAACTGTCTTTGCTGGAAAAGGATTAGCAAGGGTCACTCCCAACAAATGCTCCATATACCTAACCATAAAATCTATAGTCCATGCCCCACTGGACTCAGAAACAGCTAAGAAAATCCTCACCAGCCCAATAGAATGGTAAACAAGATATTGCACATTCCCGTTACTCCACACACACACGTATAAAAGAATCCAAATTCCTGATCCTTCCAAGAAGGTGACCGGGGAATAGGCAATTGCATTTAACCTGCAATCAACCCAACATCTCCAGACAGCTACCCCATGAACACAATAGCAGGTCGAGAAGGTGCCAGTTTACCCACTCGATAATCTGCCCAGTGCTGCAAAAAAGGCTAATCGCCAGAGCACCACTACAAATCATGAAGTGCACACATTAGGCAATACTGCAAACAAATGTCACTAAACCCTCATACAAAAAACAAACAAACAAGTAAACCCTGCACATGGACACCAGATCACACGCACCCACAACCAATTTCATAACTTCCATAAAATCCCCACACCAGCAAATGTCAAGTGAACCATCTTCTAAAATCATCCTACAAACAAACAATACAGTACTAATAGAACATGCGGCTGCTCCATATGAGAAAGGAGCAATGCACCTCTGGCACCCAAAATTGCAGAAAATGAGTCAAACAAAGCAGTTTGGCTCTCAGCACCTATCCAGCGCCTTGCAGTTCCTCCAGTCTGAGGACACAAACAAAGCCACTTAGAAAAAACATAAGGACAGATAAAGACCAAAATGCCCAGCCAGTATACCCCTCCACAGTAACAATTAACTCCTCTCTCCCAGAGAGTCCATGTGCCTATCCAAAGCCGTCCTGAATTCAGAAACTATTTCATGCATCTACTACTCCTACACCTACTGGAATTCCAAAACTATTTCATGCATCTACCTCACCTTCTGTAACAATGTAGCGCCATACCGTACTGCAGAGCCCAGCACTGCTGCACTGCATCCCCTGCTCTCTTACTTTGGATTTGCTGTCAAATAAAAGGGGAGTCATCTCATGTATAGTTAGGCCACATAGGTATTTAAACATCACTATTATCTCCCTTCTCATGCTCCTCCTCAAAGTATACAGATGGAGATCATGAACTCAGTTCCCATATGCCTATAGGACATAGAGCATCAACCCTTGTAGTAGCCTTCCTTTGAACTGAACTTAAATGTACACAAAATTCACAAGGAGGTCTCACCAAAATTTGTAGAGGGGCAGCAAACTTCCATTGTCCTGCTGGCCATACTGATTCCCATGCATCCAAACATCTGTCTAGCTTTTGCTAGCACTGTTACAACCTGGTTGCCTCCTGAAGCTCATCACATACAATCACACCAAACCCGCACTCCTCATTCGTACACCAAGGTCTTCACCCTTTAATCGCACCATTCCCTTGTGGTTTAGCAATGCAAATGCATGACCTGGCATTTCTAAACATGAAATCTGAGCTGCACAATATGAAGCCATTCTACAAATTAAAAGCCCATCCTCGTTAGGCACACCATCAGGACTGTCTGGTCCATTACTGCTTTGGCCTCCTACAACAATCCCACTTACATAATTGTGAAAAGAACAAGCCCAATAACAAACCTTCAAACACACTACCGATAAGATCCTCCCTTGGCATAACCATCTCCTGGGACCACAACCCACTGACACCTTACTGACCAACTAGTTCCTGCCCCAGACCACCAGTGGAGCCCTCCATACCGAGAACACTGAATACGATATGCCTAAGAAAATGGTAAAATGACTAAAATCAAAATACACCATATTCACCACGCTCCCCTTATCTAATGCCAAGATCACCCAAAGAAAGTAAGCAGATTTGTCGATCCAAATCTGTCTCTAGTGAATCCCCAAGCTCTGTTGTAAAAGTGTTTCTATTGAGATACTCACCAATAAGTCAAACTTACCGGTCTGTATATCCCTAGTGCTGCCTTTTCTCCATTTGTTGTGGAGGGAAACCATATTCTCCCTGCTCTATTCATGCATTACCCACTCCCTACTCTACAGAAGCAGTGAGAAGGTAGTCAGCAGAGTCACCAGAACTACCCCCAAATTCTTGCAGTACCCTTGGATGTACCAGCCATTCCCCTCGTGGTATCCACCCGTAGTTCTAACGAACCCTCACAAACCCAAGCCACTGAAAATCAATCAGGGTTTTTTACACCTCCTGCCCCAGTCACATGAGGTGTTTGTACACCCTCCCCCCCAAACACTTCAGCTGTGAACCCAGAACAGAAAATATTAGTGAAGAAGTCATCTATCTCTTTACCATCTGATACTTATTGGCCTCTTGTACCCTTGGGTTCCACAATGCCACTTTTGCATGTCTTCCTATCCCTAATAAATCCAAAAATGTCTTGTCCCCCATCATTATCGTGGCAGCTATTTATCCTTCCATCTCTATTTTTACTTTCCAGACTACTCGACCAACCCCCTCCCCCCCTTAACTCTATCCAATAGTGCTTCTGATGCCTTGCACCTTAGAAGAACAGAAGAACAGAAGAATTGTGATACTGGGACAGATCAAAAGTCCATCAAGAACAGTATCCTGTTTCCAACAGTGGCCAACCCAGGACCCAAGAACCTAGTGAGATCCTATAATCCAAATTCTATGCCCTAGTAATAAAACAGAAATTATGCTGCCTATCATAGGAATAAGCAGAGGATTTCCCCAAGCCATCTCAATAAGGCCTTCTCGGTTAGGAAAGTACCCAAACCTTTTTTAAACCCCGCTAAGCTAAGTGATTTCACCTCATTCTCCAGCAATGAATTCCATAGATTAATCACATGTTGTGTGAAGACATATTTATCTGGTTTGTTATAAATCTACTACTTAATAGATTCAATGCACACCCCCTAGTCCTAGTATTTTTGGAAAGAGTGAACCAGCGATTCACATCAGCCCTTTTCACTGCACTCCACTCAGTATTTCCTATACATGACATACACAATAGGTTGTTACCCTTACAATAACTTTGTTTAGGTTTGTTCACCACTTACCTAGATGATTCCCCACTAACACCATAAAAACTTTTACCCTTTAATTTCTCCAGCACAAATAAACCAAACCCTCAACTTTACTACAATGAACCCTCTCCCTTTCCACAGAGACAGACACCAAGAAATCTATTTCCCCCTAACACACACACCACACACCCAGAAAAACACCACAAGTACATAATATGAATGTAGCTTAAACACCAAGAACAGGTCATCTCCAGCTGAGCTAACAAATCAGGACAGCTGACACCATGCTGAATCACCACAGAAAGAATGGCAGACACAGGAAGATCCAAGAGACCCAGAAAGGCCATAGCACAAAAGGAAAATTAGGAAGATGGCCCCTATTGACACTCCAAACAAAATTTTTAAATCACAATACTGTGAATGCTGATGCCATACAGTCATGCAGCCGCTGAGCACATAACTATTGCAATGGCAGCTGCCAGTGCTCCTAAGCTCCCAGACACGGGAACACCAAATCCGCGAAGGCCGCAAATCCACAACTCTGCCTAGCTGTAAAAACAAACACCTGAATGCAGCATTGGCACTTCCCAACTCCCTCCTTCTAACACCAGAATTTAGAGTCAAAGCCTCAAACCTATCTAGAAGTGCCCTACCATGTGGCACACAGACCAGCCAGTCACTACCCTCGTGAACTAAAGACCAACCACCTGCCAGTTCCTCCAAACTAGCCTACTAAGAAACAACCTGGCAAAATTACACCTCAACAGAAAGACCTCTCTGTGTCACAAAAAATAACCCCAACAGGTAAGTCCCTCTCTGACACACTGTACATTAGGGAGCAAACACTTTATACATCCCATCTCCCTCACAGCCAACCCACTCTGCCCACGGTCGTGCAGACAACTCACCAAATGGCAGCCCAGCGCTAACTACTGCTCCACACAGGGGACTGTTGTGCTGCCAGGCTGTTAAACCTCCACAGAAGAGCCCAAACTGCTCCTCTCCATTGCAGTCTCTGCTTAATCAGGCAACAAATCCAGCACCTGACAGACAAATAGCCTGTCCTGACTAAAACACAGACACAGAGAAGGTTAACAAGGCAAAAATTATCTTACTCAAAATAAACCAAACTTCCTAACATTAAAATCACAATGAAAAAGAATATTTTTAGTAAGAATTAATATACTCTGAAGAGAATAATCTTTTCCTGAAGAGACTACTCTACTGTTCCCCTTTCCTCACAGAATTCACTCCAGAGTGCCACAACATCCAACCAATCACGTGACTGCTCCACCCCATCACCTTAGCAACCTCCCTAATCATTTTTCTTTCTTACAAGCTCTATCTATTAACCCTTTCTTACCTCCTCTTATAAAATTGTCAATCCTTATTCTACAGACCCTTGATAACACCTCATATATTCCCCTCACTATCTGTCCCCCCTCCCATTTTACCCACACCATCATTCAATAAATATTACCAGCCGGTGACATCAGCTCAGCTAATGTTATATCACACCAGATGAATCTGGTGTTCTTCTTTATTCTTCAATAGTAAGTTTTAATTTTCAGTAGCACACGATACTGCACTATGGTGCATAGTGTTTCTCAGTAGTGAGCACTAAGGGCTGGATTGTGCAACCAGTGCCAGTACTGACCAGCACCTCCAAAACCGGCGCCAATGGCGTGTCAATCATGTACCAGTTGCAGAATCATGGCTATGTGTAAAGTAGACGCCGGTAAAGTAGGCCATAGTTTTACTAGCCTACAGTTTTGGCATCTACTTTATACAAAGATTGTGTCTATAGGGTCTCCTATCAGTGCTTACAGTCACTTCTAGTGCAAGCCATGCCCACTTTGACCATAGGCACCAGTAGGCACCTCTGTGGATGGGACATTGGAAGCCTATTATTTAGGCATCTACAGGCACCTACATTGTTTTAAATTAGTTTTAATTGGTTTTAAATGACGCAGTCAATTACCACATTGTTTATCACCAATTAAACCAATTAGCTATTCGTTTTACAAAGCCATAGCGTGGTTTTTAGCGCTGGCCACGGTGGTTAGAGTTTCAACACTCATAGAATTCCAAATGAGTGTCGGAGCTGTTACCGCTACAGCCGGTGCTATTAACCATGCTACAGTTTTGTAAAGGGGGGTAAGTTAGGTGGCAGTAGGATGCCTACCGCCACTTAACTTTTGGCGTCTCTACGAGAATCAGGGCCTAAGTCCAAATGCTGCACATTACTCTTCAAAAATCCACACTGTTTCTCAATAGTGTACATCATGAAAGAATAGTGCATGCCATAGTGTGCATTATCAGCAATAAGAGAAAAAAATGCAATTTAGGATTTTCCTTACATTTTCATTTTAAAAACAATATGAAACAATATAAAATTTGTCATTGGCATTAGCATGTGCTCTCTGTTATAACGTCCAAAAAAATGAAATAGGACTTGTGATAAATAGCAAGCATTAACCATTAATAAATGAGCCTCTTTTATTTTACAGGAAGACATTTTGGTGAGAATTTCTTCACATACTTTTGCTGTTTCTCTAAATGCTAATGAATGGTGTTACTAGATATGCTACTAAGGTTGCAAATTAAATTTGTAAATGTTGTTCAGTGCACTTAGGTTCTCTTTTACTGAACTAAACTAAACTAAAACTTAGATTTATAGAACTGGGTCATCACCGATTGGAGCTCGACTCGGTTTACAATAAGAAAAAATAATAAATAGAAAAAAACAAACTGAGGAAGGGATTGAAAAGCTAATGTCCAGAATGTTTTGCAAACAGAACTGTCTTCAGAGCTTTCTGAAATGAAGGAAAAAGACTTAAACTTCTGAGTGTAGGGGGCAAATTATACCACAGCTCTGTCAATTTGAAAGTAGTGGCTAAGTTTTCTAATAGGTTTGTCATTACCCTTAAGAGAAGGAAAAGAAAGTTTCAACTTGTGAAGACTTCTAGTGTGATGAGATCTATAATTATTCCAATCTAAGGGAACAAGAGAGATGAAAATGCCACATAAAATCTTAAATGTGATGCAAATGCCCTTGAATTGAATTCTGAGATGAACTGGAAGCCAATGTAATTCTTTGAGCAATGGAGACACATGATCAAATTTGCTCCTACCAAAGATGAGTCTGGCGGCCATATTTTGGATTAGCTGAAGTCTTTGCAAGGTGACCTTAGGTAAACTCAAGTACAATGCATTGCAATAATCCAAGCGAGCCAGAATGACTGATTGAACCAAAACAGAGAAATGGTGGTGGTAGAAACACGCTCTTACACTTCTTAACATAGGAAGGCTAAAAATACAACAACATTTTTTTACAATTTGATCCTTAAATGAAAGTGAGGAGTCAATAATGACACCTAATATTACTACTGCGGCCTGGAGCGCTAAATGCTCCAACGCTCATAGAATTCCTTTGAGCGTCGGTCGGAGCAGCTTTAGAGTGCATAGCGCCCCAGGCCGTGGTAGAAGCCTCTACCACAGTTTAGTAAAAGAGGGGGTTAAGTTGTTAAATTAAAATTGCAATTTTAAATATATATTTGTCCTATTTCAAGTACAATTTTATAACTGATAAACACTACAGTGACTTTGCATTCTACCATTTTTCAACTACATTAAGGGCTCCTTTTACGAAGGCGTTACGTTAGGGCCTTAACGCGCAGAATAGCGCATGCTAAAATGCCGTGCGCGCTAGCTGCTACCGCCTCCTCTTGAGCAGGCGGTAGTTTTTCGGCTAGCGTGCGCTAATCTGGTGCATGCACTAAAAATGCTAGCGCACCTTCGTAAAAGCAGCCCTAAGCCACTATCACTTAGCCATCGTATATCTCAGTCCTCTAATGTAAATAGAAAGGCAGGATTTAAATTCTTTGATGATCATATTTGTGGAACTTGTTAAGAATGAAACAATAAAATTCTAATACAGAAATTGGGCAGATGCATTTTATTAAGGGTATTTACTCTATTAATTAGACATTAGCTTCCAAAAGATAGGTTAACTCATATTTAGTACATGGGATTTAAGGGGTAAAATAGAATAAATTGCCATATTCCCTCCCACTGTTCAATTTTTTTCCATATTGGATTCTAAATTATTTAAATATACTACTAGACATTCTATTTGAGAAGACAGATGTTTTCTAATTATGAACTGATTTTACACTATGATGGTGTCACATATTTAAATTACAAATACACATTTTTAGCATTCCAGCTGTGCCTTACAAGAGTTTAATTTGCTTCTTCTGATATGTCAAATTACACCTGCCTTTTTAAACTCCTATCAATGTAAAGCACTACTCAAACACAGCTATTAGGATTAGTTGGAGATTTCCAGACACTTTTAGAATTTCAGACATTTAAAAAAGATGAAGAAACTGGAATTTAAAAAGTATGTTTCACCAACCAGCAGAAAAATAAAATGTGGATTTACTTTGAAAATGCCTACATTTTTTATCTGAATAGCAGTTCCAATTATCATATATTTTATAACATAACCTGTAGATATATACAGTAGATAAAATCAATATTCAGTATAGAAACTCTCATATAAGAACATAAGAATTGCTGCTGCTGGGTCACACCAGTGGTCCATCGTACCCAGCAGTCCGCTCCCGTGGCGGCTCCTAGGTCAAAGACCAGCGCCCTAACTGAGACTAGCCCTACCTGCGTACGTTCTGGTTCAGCGGGAACTTGTCTAACTTTGCCTTGAATCCCTGGAGGGTGTTTTCCCCTATGACAGACTCCGGAAGAGCGTTCCAGTTTTCTACCGCTCTCTGGGTGAAGAAGAACTTCCTTACATTTGTACGGAATCTATCCCTTTCAATTTTAGAGAATGCCCTCTCGTTCTCCCTACCTTGGAGAGGGTGAACAACCTGTCCTTATCTACCAAGTCTATTCCCTTCATTACCTTGAATGTTTCAATCATGTCCCCTCTCAATCTCCTCTGTTCGAGGGAGAAAAGGCCCAGTTTCTCTAATTTCTCACTGTACTGCAACTCCTCCAGCCCCTTAACCATTGTGGTCGCTCTTCTCTGGACCTTTTTGAGTAGTACCGTGTCCTTCTTCATGTACGGCAATCAGTGTTGGATGCAGTACTCCAGGTGAAGGCGCACCATGGCCCGGTACAATGGAATGATAACCTTCTCCAATCTTTTCGTGATCCCTTTCTTTATCATTCCTAGCATTCTGTTTGTCCTTTTCGCCACCGCTGCACATTGCATGGACGGCTTCATCGACTTGTCGATCAGAACTCCCAAGTCTCGCTCCTGGGAGGTCTCTCCAAGTATTGCCCCGGACATCCTGTATTCATGCATGAGATTTTTGTCACCGACATGCAATGAAAAGTAGGCAAATATGAAGTATAAAAAGGCCAGATCCACTGTGGTAATTTCCCCATAGCATACTTCCAACTCAGGAATCTTTCTCCCCTTCAATAATAATCTTTCTCCCCTTTCTCCCCTTCTACCCCAATAATGTCACTTTGGAAATAATTCTATAACAGTGCACCTTTTTTTTCATAAATACTTTATTGAGTTAGGCACCTGACAATCCACAATAAGAATACATTTGATAACAATACCTGGGCACCCAGGTGTTAATTATAGTATACCAGTATAACTTGGCATCGACATGCCCAACATTTAAGCACCTTCAGTTACACAAGCCAAAGAACTGACATAATATCAGGCCTCTAAAGTGCAGGAATGGCATGTGCAACTTACAATATGTTCACTTGCAGAGTGAGAATATGAAGGGCCCCAAAAGAGGCATTTTGCTTGCCCTTTGTTGGATTTTAAAAAACACAAATAACTAGATGAAAACTGCATAAAAACCAGAAAAATAAAATAACCTTGAGAACACACCTGAAAGGAAAAGAGGAGGAAAAAGAAAGAAAGTGAATAAAAGAAAGCTGCATATAACCAATTTTGGAAAGCTATTTTAATTTTCAAAATAAATATCGATGGACTTTCAGTGAATGTTCATCAAGTACACTTTCAATAATGAAAACTATAAGTAATCAGATACAAATAAGAGACATCTATCTGAATTACAAAAGTGGTAATGTAGTCAGTCATCCTAAATGGTCAGTGATTACAGCTCTATTACCTCCCCCAGTGCCACATTTTATTGATCAGAAAAGTCATAGGCCACATTGAGAGATGCAGAAAATTGTATTGAGCTGGGCATGTGCAGGCCAGGTGTGGAGAAATAAATAAATTGGTGCTCTCTATGTTTCTACTTAAGATTACCACAGAATATAAATTAGACTTGCCTTTGTTCCTTTACTTATTCATTCAATTTTCTAGACCATTCTCCAAGGGGAGCTCAGAAAGGTTTACATGAATTTATTCAGGTACTCAAGCATTTTTCCTTGTCTGTCCTGGTGGGCTCACAATCTGTCTAATGTACCTGGGACAGTGGGGGGATTAAGTGACTTGCCCAGGGTCATAAAAAGCAACATGGGTTTGAACCCACATCCTCAGGGTGCTGAGGCTGTAGCTTTAACCATTGCACCACACACTCCCCTTGTCCACGTATCATCCTCATGGCCAGTTCACTGCAGGAGAAGATCAGTATGTTAATCACTGATTATACTCCTGAACCTTTCTTGCAAATTTTGGGCCCCTTTTACAAAGCCGCAGGAACAAGGCTGCTGCATTAAATACATCGAAGCCCAATGGAACTGAATGGACTTTGGGGCATTTACCATGGCATTATTGCTACCATGGCTTTGTAAAAGAGGGCCTTTATATTTGGGAGATACATGATAATGAATGGTGTTGGGTAAATTGAAATATTTGGCTTGCAATGTGATGTGAAGTATCTTGTTCCCTATTCAATGGGACTGTCTGGTCTGAAAAAATTCAAAAGAATGAAATTTACTATTCAATGAGTGATAGAAGGTGTAGGAAGTCGTGCTCTGATTTCTTCAATTATTTTTTAAAAAACAAAAAACTCTTGACCTTTGTCTTCCTTTAAACTTGCCTCTCAGGAAAATAAAGCACAGTTACTTACCGTAACAGGTGTTATCCAGGGACAGCAGGCAGATATTCTTAACGTATGGGTGATGTCACCGACGGAGCCCCGGTACGGACACTTTTAACTAGAAAGTTCTAGTTGACTGCACCGCGCATGCACGGGTGCCTTCCCGCTCGACGGAGGAGAGCGTGGTCCCCAGTTAAGATAAGCCAGCTAAGAAGCCAACCCGGGGAGGAGGGCGGGTCCTAAGAATATCTGCCTGCTGTCCTGGATAACACCTGTTACGGTAAGTAACTGTGCTTTATCCCAGGACAAGCAGGCAGCATATTCTTAACGTATGGGTGACCTCCAAGCTAACAGAGGGGGAGGAGGGATGGTTGGCCATTAGGAAAATAAATTTTGTAACACAGATTGGCCGAAGAGTCCATCCCGTCTGGAGAAGGCATCCAGACAGTAGTGAGTAGTGAACGTGTGAACTGAGGACCAAGTGGCAGCTTTGCAGATTTCCTCAATGGGCGTGGAACGGAGGAAAGCCACGGAAGCAGCCATAGCTCTGACTCTGTGGGCCATGACAGCACCTTCCAGTGAGAGACCGGCCCGAGCATAACAGAAGGCAATGCAGGCAGCAAGCCAGTTAGAAAGCGTCCGTTTAGAGAAAGGGCGACCTAAACGGTTAGGGTCGAAATATAGAAAGAGCTGAGGGGATGAGCGGTGAGCCCTGGTGCGATCAAGATAGTAAGCAAGGGCACGCTTACAGTCCAGCGTATGCAGCGCCTGTTCCTCAGGATGAGAGTGGGGTTTGGGAAAAAAGACAGGCAAAACAATGGACTGGTTGAGGTGAAAGTCCGAGACCACCTTGGGAAGGAACTTAGGATGGGTGCGCAGAACCACCTTGTCATGGTGAAAAACAATGAAGGGTGGGTCGGCAACCAGTGCATGCAGCTCACTAACCCTCCTGGCAGAGGTGATGGCAATGAGGAAAAGCACCTTCCATGTCAGAAATTTGAGTGAAGTAGTGGCAAGAGGCTCAAACGGAGGTTTCATGAGGGCTGACAAAACCACATTCAGGTCCCAGACGACTGGAGGAGGCTTCAGAGGTGGTTTGACATTGAAGAGGCCTCTCATGAACCGGGAAACCAGGGGATGAGCCGTGGATAGCCGAGGATAGGCTCATGGAACGCAGTGATGGCACTGATGTGGACTCTGATGGAGGTAGACTTGAGGCCAGCGTCGGACAGAGAGAGCAAATAGTCCAGTACAGTTTCCACCGCCAATGAGGTGGGATCGTGGTGATGCAGTAGACACCAAGAGGAGAACCTGGTCCACTTCTGATGGTAACATTGGAGGGTGGCCGGTTTCCTGGAGGCATCCAAAATGCAACGGACAGGCTGAGACAGATTCTGTGGAGAGGTCAGCCCGAGAGAAACCAAGCTGTCAGGTGGAGCGAGGAAAGATTGGGATGTAGTAGAGACTGATGCTGCTGCGTAAGTAGAGTAGGAAACACAGGAAGAGGAATGGGCTCCCTGGAGCTGAGCTGGAGCAGGAGAGAGAACCAGTGTTGGCGAGGCCACCGAGGAGCGATGAGAATCATGGTGGCATTGTCTCTGCGGAGTTTGAACAACGTCCGCAACATCAGAGGAAGTGGAGGGAAGGCATAGAGAAACCGACCCGTCCAGTTGAGCAGGAACGCATCCGGGGCCAGACGATGAGGAGAGTAGAGTCTGGAACAGAAAAGGGGCAGTTGATGGTTGTGAGGAGCTGCAAAGAGGTCCACCTGAGGAGTGCCCCACCGATCGAAGATGGAGTGGAGTGTGGTCGGATCCAGAGTCCACTCGTGAGGTTGAAGGATGCGGCTGAGATTGTCGGCTAGGGAGTTCTGTTCGCCCTGGATGTAGACAGCCTTGAGGAAGAGATTGCGGGCCGTGGCCCAGGTCCAGATGCGGATGGTCTCCTGACAGAGGAGGGGAGAACCGGTGCCGCCTTGCTTGTTTATGTAATACATGGCGACTTGGTTGTCTGTGCACAGGAGAAGAACCTGAGGGTAGAGAAGGTGTTGGAAAGCTTTGAGTGCATAGAACATGGCCCTGAGTTCCAGGAAGTTGATATGATGTTGACGTTCCTGAGGGGTCCAGAGACCCTGTGTGCGAAGTTCTCCCAGGTGGGCTCCCCATGCGTAGGGGGAGGCATCCGTGGTGATGACCATGGAGTGAGGGGGTAGATGAAAAAGCAGACCCCTGGAAAGATTGGAGGAGTTCAACCACCATTGAAGAGATCGCTGAAGAGACGATGTCACACAGATGGGATGAGAAAGAAGGTCCATGGTCTGAGACCATTGGTTGGCTAGAGCCCACTGAGGTGTTCTGAGGTGGAGTCATGCCAGAGGGAGCACATGGACCGTGGAAGCCATGTGGACCAGGAGGACCATCATCTGCCGAGCAGGGATGGAGTGATGAAGGAGCACCTGGCTGCAAAGATGGAGCAGGGTCTGTTGACGGTCGGAGGGGAGAAACGCCCTCATCAGAGTGGTGTCGAGAACTGCTCCAATGAACTGAAGTCACTGTGTGGGAAGCAGATGCGACTTGGGGTAGTTGATCTCGAACCCCAGAAGATGGAGGAAAGAGATGGTGTGTTGAGTGGCTTGTAGCACAAGCGGAGACGAAGGTGCTTTCACCAACCAATCGTCCAAGTAGGGGAACACCTGGAGGTTGTGAGACCTGAGGAAGGCCGCCACCACAATAAGGCATTTGGTGAACACCCTGGGCGATGATGCGAGGCCAAAGGGTAGCACTTTGTACTGGTAGTGATGGTGCTGTATCTGAAACTGGAGGTAGCGACGTGAAATCTGATTGATTGGAATGTGAGTGTAGGCCTCCTTGAGGTCTAGGGAACATAGCCAGTCGTGTTGAGAGAGAAGAGGGTAAAGCATAGCAAGGGAGAGCATTCTGAACTTTTCCTTGACCAGACACTTGTTGAGGTCCCTGAGATCGAGGATGGGACGTAGGTCTCCTGTCTTCTTGGGTACCAGGAAGTAGCGGGAGTAGAATCCCTGACCCCTTTGGTCTTGGGGGACTTCTTCGATGGCATTGAGAAGAAGGAGGGATTGAACCTCCTTGAGAAGGAGGAGGGTTTGAGAGGAGTGAGAAGCAGACTCTACGGGAGGATTGTCTGGTGGAAGAGTCTGGAAGTTGAGAGAGTAGCCGTGGCGAATGATGGTAAGGACCCACTGGTCTGACGTGATGACCTCCCAATGGCTGAGAAAAAGTTGCAGGCGTCCTCCGATAGGTTGAGGAAGAGGTAACGCTGGTGAGAGACTGGCTATGTCCTGGAGAAAGGAGTCAAAAGGGCTGAGAAGGTTTTGACTGAGGGAGAGGCTTGGCAGGTTGATGAGATTGGGAGCGAGCCTGAGTTTGCTGTTGCTGACGAGGTCGGCGAGGTTGTTGCGGAGGTAGATGAAGAGGTCTGGCTGAGAATCTGCGTTGGTATGAAGACTGCTGTCTATAGGGGCGAGCAGACGGAGTCTTCTTCTTCGGTTTGATGAGAGTATCCCACCTGGTCTCGTGAGCAGAGAGTTTCTGGGTGGTGGAGTCTAGGGACTCTCCGAAAAGTTCGTCACCAAGACAAGGTGCGTTAGCCAGGCGGTCTTGGTGGTTAGCGTCGAGGTCGGAAACTCTCAGCCAGGCCAGACGTCTCATGGCAACCGCCATGGCCGAAGCTTGAGAGGTGAGCTCGAAAGAATCGTAAATAGAGCGCACCATGAATTTGCGGAGTTGGAGCAGACTGGAAATGTGTTGTTGGAAAAGAGGGACCTTACGTTCAGGAAGATACTTTTGTAATGAAGAGAGTTGTTGAACCAGATGCTTCATGTAGAAGGAGAAGTGAAAGGTGTAATTATTGGCTCTGTTTGCAAGCATTGAATTTTGATAAAGGCGCTTGCCAAATTTATCCATCGTTTTGCCCTCTCTGCCAGGAGGGGTAGAAGCATAAACACTGGATCCCTGGGTTTTCTTCAAGGTGGATTCGACAAGAAGAGATTCATGGGGTAGTTGGGGTTTGTCAAACCCCGGGATAGGGATGACCCTGTAGAGACTATCCAGTTTTCTAGGGGCCCCCGGTACCGAGAGAGGGTTCTCCCAATTCTTGTAGAAAATTTCCCATAAGATGTCGTGGACGGGTAACTTTAGGAATTCTTTGGGGGGTTGCTCGAAGTCTAGGGCATCTAAGAAAGCCTGTGACTTCTTAGAGTCAGATTCTAATGGGATAGAGAGAGCCGCTGACATTTCCCGAAGAAATTTGGTGAACGAGGATTGTTCAGGCTTGGAACCGGTATCGATTGTGGAGGGCTCCTCGTTGGTTGAAGATGCCTCATCGTCGGTACCGGGTTGGGATTCTTCCCAGAGGTCCGGGTCCCTGACGTCGGTGTGTATAGGACGGGACGGTGGTGTGGATGGTTCTGCGTGGCGAGTCTTAGAGAGAGATTTGCCAGAACGCATGGAGACGGTACCGGGGGAAGAGGAGCGGTGCCATTCTCGGTCGGCTTGGCGACGGTCCCGATGTCGGAGAGGATCGGCATCAGAGTGTAGTTGCACGAGAGGGTTGATGGGTTCCGCCGCGAGCACCGGCATGGACGTGTTTAATGGTACCGATGGAGTCGACTCCGGTGGTATGGTGCGAGGCTCGGGCCGGTCCGGTACCGGAAGGAGCGGGGCCAATATTGTTGGCAACAGGTGCTGTAGTTGTTGCTGTAGCTGCTCCTGTAATTGAGTTTGGAGTATGGCCGCAATGCGGTCGTCCAGAGGAGGCACCGGTACCGCTTTTTTCTTTTTCGGTACCATAGGTGCTGCTCTATGCCCCGGCGATGAGGAGGCCGATGAGGAGGCACTCGCCGAAATCGGGGCGGAGCGTTTACGGGGTTGGCTGGATGCCGGGAGGACCGGTGTCGCCGCCGTGGCAGGAGGGCGCTCAAGGGAAGTGGAAGGCTTCTTAGCCGGCTTACCTGACGCCATCGACCCTGAGGAAGGATCAGGCGGTGTGGAGGTAGTCGGTGCCGACTTTAGCGGCGCCGTCGATGGTGTGGCAGACTCCATGGCAGATCCGGTGCCAAAAAGGATGTTCTGCTGGATCTGCCTATTCTTTAACATACGTTTTTTAAGAGTAGCACAGCGGGTGCAGGTGTCAGCCCGATGCTCTGGACCCAGGCACTGTAAGCACCAATTTGCGGGTCAGTGAGAGAGATCGGGCGTGCACACCGCTGGCACTTCTTAAAACCCAGCTGAGGAGGCATGAATGGAAACGCGGCCTCCGCAAAATCAAACCCGGAGGCCTGTATGTTGGCAACAGGCCCCGCCGGGGCCGGCCAGAAAAATAAAGGAAAAGACAAATTAAATAATTTTTTTTTTTTTTTTTTAGACGAAAAAGAAACCCGAAGGGAAAAAAAGCAAAAAAGGAAGAAAATTACGCGAGCGGGAAGGCAAAGTAGAAAATTTCAACAGCCGTTGAAAGCACATGTGTCTTCTTCGCTCCGCGGAAACGAAAAAAACAGGGGACCACGCTCTCCTCCGTCGAGCGGGAAGGCACCCACGCATGCGCGGTGCGGTCAACTAGAACTTTCTAGTTAAAAGTGTCCGTACCGGGGCTCCGTCGGTGACGTCACCCATACGTTAAGAATATGCTGCCTGCTTGTCCTGGGATAATGTTCAGGATCAGCACAATAGCATTGAGATTCTGAAGAATGGGAGAAGGAGCAAGAGTCAAATACTTCAAACGAGGGTGGCATACCTCTAATGAACATCTCTGTAAAGCCCAAATGAGCCCGGAGATAAATAAGTTGACAAAATTCCTTATTGGACTTAGATATTGGGTCAGGCTTATCTGCAGGTGGATATTACTGCTCTCAATTAATAATGAAAATTGCATTGTTGGAAGGAAAATTTTCATAAGGGGGAACTATTGATTGGTTGTTTATTTTTTGGCTTGTTGTCTTTTAATAGTGTGGATAGGTATTCATTAGGGTTTATTGGGCAGGGGAGGCTTAAATCCCACTCAGTGGGCAAATCTCCAGTATTCAGTGGCAATCAATAATTTCAACTTACTAGCTGATCATGTGCCAAAAAATGAATATTATATCTGAGACAACTCAGAATATGTGCAAAGCCACTAAATACCCCCTCTGACTGCCACAGCACTGTGCGGTTAGTGTTGGGAGTCGTCCATCAGTAGAGTCTAGATAAAGTCATAAGTTATGCAGGTACTGGCCATATTCAATACTGGTGCCCACATAGAACTTCACAAAAGGCAGTCCTATCTTTTCCCATTTAACTATGTGGGCACTGAAACAGAATATTGGCCAGATTAGTACAGATTAATCCTGCAATCAACGCTAACAGAAAGCCATGTTTCTTTCACACATGCGGAACACAGACCCTCATCCAGTATAGAATAAGTAACCAAAAACTAAAAATAGAAATAAAAATTAAACAGTTCCCATATAGCTGTGACTGCCTTAGAGAGGAGGCTCAAACTGGCTTGCCAGTTGGCAGTGCTAGCATGTAAAGCAAAGCACTGCTAGCAGGGAAGATAGGAAACTAGGAGTAAGAGTGGGGGTGGGGTAGGGTGGGGGAGCCACTGGGGGAGGGAAGGAGGAGAGAGAAACCTACCATGGGAATACTGTTAGAGTGGTTCCTGTTACAGCAGCATTACCGCGAATGGTCCACCATTCCCCCAGCATTCCAGGAAAATTTTCCAAGGGAGATCCCTCTGCCAACCGTATTATTGTGGTAGCAGTTCTCATGTCACTCTCCAGTGTACATTTCTCCCTCAATATTCATGGGGGTTAGGGACAGAGCCGGCCCGCGAATGTTGAAAATTTGCAAATAACTTTTTGGACGGCTCTAACCCACCCCCGCCTTACTCCCGCCTTCCCCCCGGCATCCCGGACTTACCTGGTGGTCTAGCGGGCTCTCGGGGCAGGAGTAATCTTCCTACGCTCCTGCCCCATGCAGATCACTGAGACAAAATGGCTGCAGGGAGTTCCTGTAGTCTCTTGAGACTACGACGGGAACTCCCCGCAGCCAAACAAATCATGATCCAAAACGAGCCCACCCACTCTGTTGACAAAATGAGAGACTTCACTCAAAATGAGACTAGGACAAATTGGGAACCAAATGAAATATGCCTCAGAAACAGAACCTGGCTACCAACAAAGATCTTTTCATTTGTTGACTATGATCCATACCTTTAATGTAGCAATGGCATGTCCCCCAAAAAGGCTCATAATAATATTGGGTTAAAAATCATCTTGCTTGAACTAACAATGGCATCAGTGGTTCCCATACCATTGGAAATAAACCAAGCCATCAAATCCTCATACCCAGGTATGCCAAACTAAGATGTGGTCACTACCAGAATTACAGAGCTCTTTTTGTGCCCAGTAAACAAAGGAAAGTTCACACAAACACAGCGAGCAGAGGGATAGAACTACAGGGATAGAACTAACAGAATATGCAAAGAAGGAGGAAAAGCTTTTCAAAGAAGTAGATCAGCAAGAATGGAAAACCAAACGTTTGTTTAGCAACACAACTTAATATACTGCAGTTACTAGGCAAAGGTCACAGGAGTTTACAATGGTAAAATAAAATATAGGGTAACAGAAATGAAATCCATCAAAAATAGGAAATAAATCACTCATAAAATAGGAGAATAAAAAGGTTAATAACTATTAGTTATCTCAATTCACAGCCAACCAAGCCTCACAATCCAGGGGCTCCAAGGCAGACTGAGACCTAGATTCTCAAAAATCTGCTTAAAAAGTCAATAGACCGCTGTCACAGCCGTTATAGTAACAATTTATAAAAAGCGAATCATTCTCAAAAAAACGCTTATGCAAATGAAGTTGGTGGAGAGTAGCGAAGATTCGCTAAATTTGCATGTGCCCATCTCTGGGATGAAGTCAATAGAAACTAAGTTTAACCACATAAGAAATCTGTTTATCAAAAGAAAGACAGGGATCAATGACTACCCCAAGATTAGGGAATGAATCAACAAAGACAACTGGTATATTTAAAAGCACTGATGTCAAAATGGGCATAGGAAGAGAGCCTATGATCCAGCAGACTGTCATTTTGCTAATTTAAGATTAGTTTATGATTGGTAAGCCAGCTGGAAAGAGAAAAAAAGGCAGAATTGAAAGGGAGTTAAATCTAAGGAAACAGGAGAACCTAGGAAAACCTGGAAAATATCATCACGTAGAAAAAAAATCATATGTTGAAGTCTTTTAAGAGTAGGGCCAGGGGACTCATAGAAATATTAAAATTTATTTATTTATTTAAAATATTTCTTAACCGCCTATAACTAGGCAGTTTTACAAAAAACAGTCATATAAAATAAAAAACATACAGCACATATTATACAAATAATATTGGCCATATTTTACAGCCCTCGACAGCAAATCAATACAGAAACATCCATAATCCGGGGGGGGGAGGGGAAACATTTATTGAAATGCTTCTACAAATAATGTAGTTTTCAGAAGTTTCTTAAACTTCTGAAGAGCTCTTAGTGGTCTAGTCAAATTATTCCACAGTGTTACTCCTATAAAAGAGATAGCAGAGGACCTAGTACTCTCAGTGCCACTATTGAGAAACCTGTCAATTATACTGCCCTCTCAGATCACAATGCTCTGAGTGCCATAGCTTGTGACAAATAACATGGGATCCCTTGGTGAATGACCTTGAACACCAACACTATTGCCATAAAAATAACACGTGATTGTAAAGGCAGCCAATGAAGTTTTTTCAACCACAGGGTTATATGGTCGAACTTTCTCAGACCACAAATCACCCGCACAGCAGCGTTTTGAATCATCTGCAGAGCTTTGCATTGTATGGTTGTAATCTCAAGATAAAGAGCATTGCAATAGTCTAATTTCGTAATGACTACTGCCTACACCACAGTGTGAAAATTGAATATTGAGACACCGCATATTTAACCCATTCTCAATTCCCATTTGATTTGGATTTGGTTTATACACTTTATTTACTGCTTATCACAACAAGGCATTAAAGTGGTTTACAATAATAACCAATTTACAAAGAAATTTACAGAAATTTAGGTTGTCCAAGCACAAACATATGAGATAAACAAAAATCATCAGCAAATATCTTAATTTGCTATCAAATCTCTTTAAATAACCAAAAAGACAAATTCCTTGGAATGCTATGGTGACTGTAAAAACTCATAGAAGAGCCCTGAAGATTCATTGCTGGGCCATGTCTGAGCATCAACATTAAGATGATTGTAGCACCGTGTGATTTATAAAGTTCCCAGAGTCGCTGAAGCAGTTTACAGAAACACTGGACTTAGTGGTGGAGATTTTCTTCTCAAGTGGTTGAACCTATTTGACTCTGGACATTAATAAGTTACAAAATACAGTTTATTTGATGCACTTAGAGAATGACATGGGGACAAATTTTTCCCCGTACCTGAAGGAACTCAATTTCCTCTTCCCATCCCTGCTAGTTTTGTTGCGGTCCCTGTCCTTAACTGCACAAGCCTCAAACACTTATGATTTTAAAGTGTTTGAGGTTTGTGCAGACGAGGACAGAGCTTGCAGGAATGGGGCATGGAAAGGAAACGAACTTGCCGGGATGGGACAGGAAAATGAGTTCCTGCGGGGACAGGGAAAAATTTGTCCCCGTGTCATTCTCTAGATGCACTTAAGATATAGACAAAAATCTTTAGGAGTTGTTTTTTTTTGCCTATGATTGACTAGTGCAGTGGTTCCCAACCCTGTCCTGGAGGAACACCAGGCCAATTGGGTTTTCAGGCTAGCCCTAATGAATATGCATGAAGCAAATTTGCATGCCTATCACTTCCATCATATGCAAATCTCTCTCATGCATATTCATTAGGGCTAGCCTGAAAACCCAATTGGCCTGGTGTTCCTCCAGGACAGGGTTGGGAACCACTGGACTAGTGCAATAACAGGTTATATACCTAGGTGCTCTGATGCATTTTCTCCAGATTTATAATATACATCAGGCACAGTTTTTCTATACATGTTTTCGCATTATCCTCATAATACCACTGCAAATCTGGGTATGGATCTGGTAAGTGGGACTTATCTGGATAGGAGTCATTTCTACCTCCTCCTGTATCTATCCCTTCCAGAAACTATTCACTTTTTAGCAAGTTATTTGAAAAATAGAATATACAATACATATGAAAGAAAAGAATTCTGACCGTTATTTTGACACTGGAGCTGAAAAGTGTTATTTGCAGAAATTAAATTCTATGTTTTGACATTGTATCAGATCATTGATTGAACCATATCTAGCTCATTCTCTTCTTGGTTAGGCTGAGAACTTTTCAGCACCTCCCTCGTAAATATAGGGCTCCTTTTACTAAGTGGCATTAGAGCATTTTACTGTGGGCTGGCAAGGCACACGCTCCGACGTTCATTAAATTCCTATGAACATCAGAGCATTTACCTTACCAGCCCGTTGTAAAATGTTCTAATGCCACTTAGGGCCTTTTCTATTAAAGTGCTCTAGCAGTTTCTAGCGCAGAGAGCCGTGCTGAATGGCCCGCGCTGCTCCCGACGAGTTCCTGTGTTAAAAGCCGCTATCACGGTTTTGTAAAAAGGGGAAGATTGTTAGCTGCTTTGAATTTTTAGATAATAAGAGTCTATATTTTTTTTCCCCCTACAATCTCTTCTTTACAACATGCCAAAAACTAGATCTGCTACAAACTCCAACCTCCCTGTGCTGAAACTAAATTAAATTAAATCAGGAAAAATAGAAAACCCTTCACAATATTTTGGGATGGCAACCGGACCTCAGTAAAAAAAAAAAAAAATCTCAGCAAAGGGTAGGTGAGCTGAAATTCTTTGACGCCTTTTAATGAGCGTCTGCCAGAAACAGTGTTTTGTAGAAAGGGATAATATCCCCCCACTCACTTGCCTCTTTATTCTTAATTCAGCCTTATCATGTTAACTTTATTTAAGAAGGAGGGGGCTAGGAAAATAAATCTTAAAACCACGGTCTCAGGGTTAAAGTGTACACAAAGTTAATCTGCCACAATTTATATTCATTTAGCTTTAATCACCTATTACCATGCTTTGCTTCTGGAGCTTGCCCCTCACTATTTCATCAGTCTACGCATCGGGCAACTAATAGTGGAGTATCTAGCTAGAGAAGGGGTAGTTAAAGTGCAATCAAGATTCAATTTGTTTTAATTTTAGCAGGTGTTTGTGAGGTACATTGATGGGAGAGATAATATGTACTGCTTTCATTAGCTCTCTTGTTTTTGTGCTTGAACATTTAAGAGCCAGATGTTCGGAGGTGAGCTGATCAGAATATTAAGTCTCCAGAGGTTGGTTTCCATAGTGTTTTACATTCCTTCTCTGCCCCCCCCCCCTCCTTCGATTCACCCTGAGCTACGAGGTGCTTGCAGTGGCAAACTGTATCTTTGCTTCGTTTCAGCGAAAGATTTACATTAATGATTAATTTTCTGGGATAAAATACTTTATTCTCAGAATCTGCAATTAATTCCTGGTCTTTAGGTCATATTCATTTCCCACTTAGGAAACTATTTCAGCTGAAAATCTGATCTGAACTATTGTGTGTTCAGGAGCTGGTATTTTACCAGAATTATGGGCTTTTTTTTTTCTTCTAATGATTAAAACAGCATTCTACCACACAGTGTAAAAGTAATGAATTATGATATATTGAAAAAAAAAAAAAAATCACAATTTTTATGACATCATGTATGACATTATTTTTACTCCTTTAGATACTTTAGTGATAAGGTGTCTGGGGGATTAAGAATAAGCTACATTTTTGAATAACTGGGTTTTAAAAATATTTTTACGAGGTCTAAAAGCCAAGAACCATCTTACTAATCAAACTGTTTTCAGTGAGACTACTGATGTGCTGACATGTCTGAAAACCATTTGTATGGGGGAAAGCAATAATCATAATCAAAGAGAGACTATGTTGAAGCCAATTCTTAATGTCCATTCCCTTGCTGTATTTAACTGGTTAGGATTTAGCTGCTTTGGTGCATTAATCAATGGATAATTACAGTACTGTACTCTATTCTGTGCACATTGAAGGAGTTCCAAAAATGCATTTATAGGAGTAAATGTTCAGAGGACAAAGGTGAACATCCCCCAAGCCAGCCTGAGTATTTTTATTACAGCGTGATAAGAACTGGCATAAGCTGGCCATTTCCAGGCACTTGGGTAGATGTTTACTAAGCTGTACTAAGTAACTACAGTGGGTGTCAGCATGTAGTAGCTTTTAGCACAGACGCTCTAATGGCTGCTGCACACACACAAAAAACAGTCAACATGATAAAAATCCAATGGCAACTGCTCAGTGAAGGAAGAGACAGGATTCAGGTGGGTGATGGGCAGAGATGAGGCATAGCTGGCACTGACAGCTAGCATGCATGACATTACTACATACTTGCTACAGGGTTTAATGTAGTGAAATCAGTTAGCGTAGTGGAGTTTAAAAAGGGTTTGAATAATTTGCCAAAAGAGAAGTCCATAAGCCATTATTGAGATGGCCTGGGGAAATCCACTGCTTATTCCTAGGATAAGCAGCATAAAATTTGTTTTATTCCTTAGGATCTTGTCAGGTACCTGTGACATGGGTTGGCCACTGTTGGAAATAGGAAACTGGGCTTGATGGACCTTCGGTCTGTCCCAGTGTGCCAATTCTTATGTTCTTAAAGAGGGCTTCTACTCAAGGGTGCCGCAAGGCTCGGTGCTTGGACCCGTGCTCTTCAACATCTTTATAAGCGATCTAGACATTGGTAGAAGAGTGAGATGATTAAATTTGCAGACGATACAAAGTTATTCAGAGTAGTGAAGACGCAGGGGGATTCCGAAGATCTGCAACATGACATAATTAGGCTCGAGGAATGGGCATCGACATGGCAGATGAGGTTCAACATGGATAAGTGTAAAGTGATGCATATAGGTAACAAAAATCTCATGCATGAATACAGGATGTCCAGGGCGATACTTGGAGAGACCTCCCAGGAACGAGAATTGGGAGTTCTGATCGACAAGTCGATGAAGCCGTCCGTGCAATGTGCAGCGGTGGCGAAAAGGGTGAACAGAATGCTAGGAATGATAAAGAAGGGGATCACGAACAGATTGGAGAAGGTTATTATGCTGCTGTACCAGGCCATGGTGCGCCCTCACCTGGAGTACTGTGGCCAGCACTGGTCGCTGTATATGAAGAAGGACATGGTACTACTCAAAAGGGTCCAGAGAAGAGCGACTAAGATGGTTAAGGGGCTGAAGGAGTTGCCGTAGAGCAAAAAATTAGAGAAACTGGGCCTCTTCTCCCTCGAACAGAGGAGATTGAGAGGGGACATGATTGAAACATTCAAGGTACTGAAGGGAATAGACTTGGTAGATAAGGACAGGTTGTTCACCCTCTCCAAGGTAGGGAGAACGAGAGGGCACTCTCTAAAATTGAAAGGGGATAGATTCCGTACGAATGTAAGGAAGTTTTTTTTCACCCAGAGAGTGGTAGAAAACTGGAACGCTCTTCTGGAGTCTGTCATAGGGGAAAACACCCTCCAGGGATTCAAAACAAAGTTAGACAAGTTTATGCTGAATCAGAATGTATGCAGGTAGGGTTAGTCTCAGTTAGGGCGCTGGTCTTTGACCAGAGGGCCGCCACGTGAGTGGACTACTGGGCATGATGGACCACCGGTCTGACCCAGCAGTGGCAATTCTTATGCTCTTATGTTATGTTCTTATGGATGTATTTTTGTTTATGGGAGTCTCTTGAACTAGGTTACCTGTTCGGGGGGAGGGGGGATGATGTTTTTGGTGATGACCTGTTGATGGTAGCTATCTCTTTTAGGGTTACTATTAGGGGGTGCTATTCAGGTGATTAGGTTGTGCCTATACAGCAGCTGATGTAATGTGGGCCCATATGGTATCCTCCTCATCAGTGGCATAGTATGGGGAGGGGTGCCCAGGGCACTGTCTTGCTCAGGGTTTTAACTTTGGCGTGAGCAGCCACCAACTTGCTGTTCGCGTCGGCTTCAGTGGCCTCTCTCATGTCACTTCCGAGACCAGAAAGTGACATCATAGACAGCGCCAATGCCTATGCGTGCAGCAAATTGACAGCTGCTCACGCCGAAGTTAGAAAGGTACTGGGAAGTTGTACACATGTATGTCAGGGGGCGGGAGAGGGGTGCTACCGCCCCGGGCACCACTCATCCTATTTACGGCACCGCTCTTCATGCTATAGTTTGGCACCTAAACATAAACATTGTTTATGCAGTTAAATTTATAGAACAATAGCATTTACATGGGTAAGTATATGCTTGTGCATGTAAGTGCAAGCCACTTAGCACATAAATGCAAGAGAGTGTTCACAGGGGAGAAGCATGAGAGAGATATGGGCAGGACCAACATTTATACATGTTACTTATTAAATATAGTAATTATGTGCAATAGTGCCACAATAAGTTTGCATATTTATACATGCTAGTGACATGGCACACTTGGGAGTGCCTAAATGTAGATGCAGTGATGCCGACTTACTCTTTATACTTGAATATAAAACCCATCTGAATATAAACTGAGGTAACATTTTTCCCTCCAAAAGGAGGAAAGAATGTTGACTCGAATATATACCGAGAATAGAAATTTGGGTGATCATGGTGAGTCAACCAATATCAGGATAGAACGGCAAAAATCTACCCATCACTTCCAAGTTAATGGGTGAAGTAGCTTTGGCCAGATTTCTGGGGGCATTTGTGAAAGACTGCCTACGTCCTTTGCCCCTCCCAACCTCAGGGACACTATATGTCAGCTGTCCCCTGCTGCACTGCTCCAGCCTAAGCCTTAACAGCTCCCACTTTATCATTCACTCAGTCTGAGTTGGAGAATAAGGATAACTGACAAATATGCCACAGACGTTTTTAAAGAGATTGTAGGGGACTTGGAAGACACTAAAAAGTCCCTGCTAGAACCTCCATTTAGGACTGCCTTGTCTAGCTATTATCACAAACTAAAATGAGTAGTCATAAGAACATAAAAACATAAGAATAGTCTTACTGGATCAGACCAGTGGTCCATCTAGGCCAGCATCCCATCTTCACGGAGGCAAATCCAAGTCACTAGTACCTGGCAAAAACCCAAATAGTAACAGCATTCCATACCACCGATCCAGGGCAAGCAGTGGCAGTTTATGGACTTTTCCTCCAGGAACTTGTCTAAACGTTTTTTAAAAACAGCTACATTAATCGCTCTTACCACATCCTCTGGCAATGCAATCCAGAGATTAACTATTCTCTGAATGAAAATAATATTTCTTCCTATTGGTTTTTAAAGTATTACTCAGTGACTTCATCGAGTGTCCCTTAGTCTTTGTAAATAATGATGCAGTAAAAAAATCAATCCACTTGTACCTGTTCTACACCACTCAGGATTTTGTAGATTTCAATCATATCTCTACTCAGCAGTCTCTTTTCCAAGTTGAAGAGTCCTAATCTCTTTAGTCTTTCCTCATATGAGTAAAAAAAACCACAAAACAACACACAACAGTTTCTGCTTGAATAGTAGATTAAAAATCCACTTAGAATTATGGAGATCTACCGTAATTATGATTTTATGTAGGCTAGTAGTATTTACAGTCCTCCATCTCTTCACCGTCCCATGACTGGCAATTGTGTCCACTACCTCCCTACTCTTGATAACTGTAACATCTGTACTCTCCCCTCCTCCCCATGATTGGCACTTCTGTCCTCTCTTCCCCACCTATGCCTGGTGCTATTGCCCTCTATCCACCCCCACCCCCAACTGGTACTGCTCTTACCATTCTTTTGCTGGCTGAACCAGCCATCAATGTGGTGTGCTGAGCCAGTGCAGGGCCTGAGAGCATGGGACATAGCAGGCCTATCATTTAATTTAATTCCACATTTACAGCCCGTTTAACCACAAAGCTCCAAGTGGCTTACAAATTAAAATATATAACATCTAACATTGTCTTATAACAAAGTATGCCATCAACAGGTAATATATATTTACAATGTCATTAGGATTAATCTTAATAAAAGCACATCTAAAATGACCATCAGCAGATAATATACATTTAAAGTATCATTAACATCAATCTTAATCAATCAAGTTACTTCTGAAACAACCATGTCTTTCTGAACAGCCTAGTGTGATATAACATTTCCTAGCTCTGCAGCTTTACTCAGAAGCATTTTCTGTCTAGAGGAGAATAATCTACAGTGGTGGAGCTAGGGTGGGAGACATCCCCCTGCCCTCTCCACCCCCCCACTCCTTCCCTGCCCTCGCTGCACATGTGCGCCCCTTCCCCCCATACCTTTTTAACTTCCTTGGCATGAACATCATCTCAACTTGCTGCCTGCACTGGCCTCGGCTCTCCCTCTGATATCCCTTCCGTGACCAGGAAGTGACATCAGAGGGAGAGTTGAGGTCGGCACAAGCAGCAGGTTGGAGCTGCCGCTTGTGTCGGCGTAGAGCTACAGGTAATGGAGTGGGGGTGGAGAGGAGGAGAGGTGCTGGCGCCCCCACCAAGATGGCACCCTGGGCGGTCCACTCCCCTGCCCCCCCCTTACTATGCCACTGATAATCTACAATCTTTAACGTATGATATCGCTAAGAAGAATTTTCTTGAGAAACGTAAATCTCTTGTTGATTTGCATACAGTTATCAAATCTGTCAAATAACTAGGACATGACCCATCTCAAATCTATAAAATAAAAATCAAACTTTTAAAATCTATTCATGCTGCAATTTGCAGCCAGTGTAGTTCTCGTAACAACGGAGTAACATGATCATATCGATTTCTCCTTAAAACTATTTTAGCTGCAACATTCTGCATAATCTGCAGCCGTTTCATCTGTTTAGCAGGAATACCTAACAAGCAATTCATGGAAGTAAATACAAGAGACTGAACAATAACCTGTAAATAATTTCTCTCTATGAAACATTTCATTATATCCAACAATTTTAACTTAAACCAGACTTTCCTAATCAAATTATTAAGCTCAGTTTCCATTGTTGGGCCAACATCTAACCAAACCCTCAATCATTTAATTTCTTCTTTAAATGTTACATCTATGCTATTAAGGGCTCCTTTTACTAAGCTGCGATAGCGTTTATAGCACGTGCTAAATTGCCGCGTGTGCTAAACCCGCACCACGTGGCTAGAACTAATGCCGGCTCAATGCTGGTGTTAGCGTCTAGCGCTCGCTAAAACCGCTATCGCAGCTTAGTAAAAGGAGCCCTAAGTTTCACCATTTCTATGGGAACAACCTGATTTCATTGTCCTCCTTGTCGTACTAAATGGGGTGGTTTTTACATTTGTCTTATCTGGATTTAACTTTAAAGCGCATTGAGACATCCAGTTAAAAATATGCATGAATACAGCATTCGTCAAGATCTTAACTGAAGACACAACAGATAGTACAGGAAAATTTAAAACAATATAATCAGTATAAAAATATAATCAACATTTCTCTTCTGGATTAACAAATCTACAGTAAATCTCTCAAATATTAATTAAACAAAATAGGGGAGAAGGGGGAACCCTGGGGAACATCTTGAGCCATTTTCCATTGCTTGGCAATATCTCCTTGCCAATTCATCCATCTTCAAACTTTCCCTCCTACATCCACCCTGTCCAATAAAGCCACAAGCTAGTCATGGCTGACCAAATCAAGTGTGGGGCCTTGAGCATGCACAGAAGCTCATGGCCCTGCATTGGCCTAGCGCACATCACCTATGGCAACTACCGCCAGCAAAAGAATGGTACGTGCGATGCAGGTCGAGGGTAGGTGGAGGAAAGTAGCTGCACTCATTGGGTGGACAGGGGGAGGCCAGAAGCACTCTATTGGGTGGGGAGGCCAGGGACAGAAGTGTTGGTTATCAGAAGGGTGGGAGGCCTTCGGGGAGAGAGGGAGAAAGAGCCAGAGACAAATATAAATTGTGATTCCCATTTTTTGGCTCCCAGATCTTGGTTTATATTTGAGTATTTACAATATGCTAGTATCCCATAAGGGAGCCCAGCATTAGTACTTGGCACACTTCATCTAGGTGCCTAATTTGCACCTTTTTAAGTGTCTGCCTTGTCCAATAAATGCAGGACAGATGTTGGTTACACCCCTTGCATTTTGGTCATGGGCTTTGCACTTATAGCCCTTATATTTTGCACTTAAGGTATGATAAGTACAAAGGTTTACGGCACTTTAGTAAACATGCCCTTTAATCTCTATGAGAGTGGGAGGTTAGCACCCAGGGCAGTGGCATCCAGCATCACCGCAGTATGCGCCCCCTGCTCTTTCCCGTCCCCTGTCGCTTGAGCACCCCCCTGCTGCACCTTTTGAAATGTTCACCGGCGTGAGCAGCATCTTTTATCTGCTGCTCGCGCTGGCCTCGGCTCCCTTCTGACATCACATCCTGGTCCCGCGACCGAGAAGTGACGTCAGAAGGGAGCCAGCGCTGGCGCAAGCAGCAGGCAGAAGATGTTACCTGCACCGGCAAGCATTTCAAGAGGTATGCTGGGGGAGGGGGGGGGGCAGAGAGGAAGAGAAGTGCAGGCACCCCAGTGAAGATGGCAGCTGGGGTGGCCGAGCCCCTTTTACTATGCCAATGCTCTATGCCTGCAAAAGTTTACAGATTTAAAGCCACTGTGAGCCTGAATTTGTTTGACACAGACAAGTCAACCCATCAAGAAAAAGTTAAGATATTTTCCTGGGTTCAAACCATGATTGTTTCCTTCCTTCAAATGATAATTGTTCTCTGTTTACTTTGATGCTTGAAAATTACCCTGTCGTACAAGCATATTTTCTTAATTGTGTCACGTTGCAGTGTAAGTATGTCAGAGGGGAAACATTTGCAAGTGATTAGATATTGACTTTTGTGTCAGCAAATGTATGAGGTACATACCCTTATAGGATATAATTGTGATCTTTTAATATGCGGCCATTGACCCAGACTTGTTATTATCTATTATAGTTTATAATAATGTATCTCTTTATGATTAAATGATGATGCCGGGCAGAACACTGTGATTAGCATTTCAGTTATTTATAGATTATGTCAGAGCAGTAATAAACATAAAGTGCAGTTAATGTGTGGCTAATGAAATCTGGACAAGAACAAGTTTATGAATTGATATAATTCATTTGAGTGTTCTAACTGAGCTGCTGGTTCTCGTCATAATTCAAAAGCTTAGCAGGGTTCACCGATTAGGCGGTAGACTAATTTGCTGCAAAAAGTCAATGGGATTTCATTGTCTTGGCTATGATACACAGCATGGTTGATTACATAAGGACTATACAGTTCTCATAAATATATTTATTAAGCTTAATATGTTTTCTGAGAATAGAACAGAATCTGCTATGGCACAACATACGGTATGTGGAAGAAAATCAAAGCGATAATTAGGTACCAAAAAGATACGTACAGAAAAAAAAAAAAATCTTAAAAGACCAGATTGATGAGAGAGTCATTAGAAACCAACAAATTGGGCAATTCAAGAACAAATGTGAATAATAGCTCTGCGAAATGATGACACTGAATTAGTTAACAGATTTGATTTTATTTAAGATCATCATTTAAGTTCTGGATGGTTACATACATTTTACACTTTGTAATTGGGTGGCCAGAACGGCTTAAGTTATCCATACTCTGCTGTTAATTTGACATTCAGGCTGCTGTGTTTTAGAACTTCAGCTGTTCAATTAACTAAACAGTTTTTACACTTTTCCATGACATATTTTCTTTTTAATAAGGCAGACGACGTATAGACCTTAGTCAAATATTTTTCCATAGGGACAGAATGAGGAACATCTCCTCCTCTTTTTGGAATAAGGTCCTTGGGGCCAGATTCTATAAGAAGCACCTTAAGGTAGGCACCATAAAGTGCAAATTTAGATACCTACTTTAAATACCCAAACCATCTTAATGGCTTCAATTATAAGTGCCTACAATGACTAGGGGACACTCAATGAAGTTACAGGGAAATACTTTTAAAACCAATAGGAGGGAATTTTTTTCAGTTAGAGAATAGTTAAGCTCTGAAACGCATTGCCAGAGGTTGTGGTAATAGCTGGTTTTAAGAAAGGTTTGGACAAGTTCCTGGAAGAAAAGTCCATAGTCTGTTATTGAGAAAGACATGGGGAAAGCCACTGCTTGCCTTGGATTGGTAGCATGGAATATTGCTACTCCTTGAGTTTTGGCCAGGTACTAGTGAACTGGATTGCCCACCGTGAGAACGGGCTCCTGGGCTTGATGGACCATTGGTTTGACCCAGTATGGCTATTATTATGTTCTTATGATTTTATAAAAGGTAGGCACCTAGCAGCGCTTAATGCCAAAGTGAACATAAGAACATAAGAATTGCCGCTGCTGGGTCAGACCAGTGGTCCATCGTGCCCAGCAGTCCGCTCACGCGGCAGCCCTTAGGTCAAAGACCAGTGCCCTATTTGAGTCTAGCCTTACCTGCGTATGTTCAGGTTCAGCAGGAACTTGTCTAACCTTGTCTTGAATCCCTGGAGTGTGTTTTCCCCTATAACATCCTCTGGAATTCCAGATTTTGACTTCTCTCTGGGTGAAGAAGAACTTCCTTATGTTTGTATGGAATCTATCCCCTTTTAACTTTAGTGAGTGCCTCTCGTTCTCTCCACCTTGGAGAGGGTGAACAATCTATCTTTCTCTACTAAGTTTATTCCCTTCATTATCTTGAATGTTTCGATCATGTCCCCTCTCAGTCTCCTCTTTTCTTTTTTATTTATTTATTTATTTATCATTTTATAATTATTTACCAAGTATAAACTTGTACAGAAAGTAAAATTCAAGTCAAAAGTACATAACCATATTAATCAATTCAAATCAAGAATATAAGATCAGTAGTACATAACCGTATTAATCAGAATTGAATCCATAACATAAAATTTACTTAAATATAACTCAAGTCCTCCATACCAGATCAAGATGGAACAAGAGCGATTTTAATAACAAAAATATATCATAAAAGAAGAATGCCACGACTGATTTAAACTGAGCTCAGGGTTCCCTAAAAATACTTCTTATCTAGGGCTAGGTCTTATCTTTTTCTTTCTCCAGGCGTGACAATGACAGGAAAGCCGTCAGCTGAAAAGGTTCAAAAAAGACATATTTCTGTGAGGAATAATGCTCTATACATTTGCATGGGTGACGTAAATAAAAGGTTGCCCCTAAGGTTAACCCTCCTGGTTTTAATAATAGAAATTCTTTACGATGTCTCTGGTGAGATCCGGATACATTTGTATTTGCATTCCTATAAAAAGTTTCTGTTTATTTTTAAAGAAAAGTCTCCATAGCCAATTTTTGATCTGGGGACAAAGCCACTGTTAGTAATAAAGTTGCAGGCTCTGCCCTTTCACTGTTTGAAGATTCCAATAAAGTGGACACATCCAAAGTTTCCTGTACAACCTCTTGCTGCTGTTTCTGCTGATTATTAGGGAGATAATAGACTTGTGTAAATGGTGGTATTACTTCCTCAGTGAGTCCCAAAATTTCCATCATATATCTTTTCAGCATCTCCCGAAGAGTAATCATTAAGACCTTAGGGAAATTCACCAATCTTAAATTATTACTAAGGGAGAAATTTTCCAAAGACTCAAGCTTTCTCCTAAGATTGGTATTATCTTTAATAAATGTTTCATGAAGCTGTTTGGTTTTAGATAACTCTTGGTTGATGCTGGCAATTTCTTTTTTAGACTCTGATGTTTCCAATTTCAAATTCTGAATATCCTTAGCTTGACCTTTTATTTTCTCCTCTATTTGATTAAATTGTGGTTTTATTAATTTTAGAATGTTAGCAACCAGGTCCCAGATAGAATCTAATGTTAACTCTCGAGGTTTTTGAAGCTGAGGAAAATGGACTGCAAATTCTTCTCCAGATGATGGTTCTCCCTGTTGAACACTCTCCTGGGTCTGTCCGTCCCCATCAGAAGTTGACTCCTCAGTTCCAGCATACAGACTCTCTTGCAAACGCAGAGAGTCTGGCTCCATGCTCCCTTCATGACTATCACCAGCCTCCAGAGCAGGACAAGCTCCCTCTTCGGAGAGCTCCCCCGCCTGCGGGGAGCTGGTAACCTGAGGGCTTGGGGGTGGAGCCCTCGTTTTGGGGCTTAGTGTGGTCTCCAGTCCCAAAGAGATTGCCTCCGTTCCACCCATTCGTGGCGTATCTAGTGGGACAATCTCCGACTGCTGAAGGGTACTCTGCATGTGGCGGATTAGCTCTTCTATGTTGCCCATTCCAGGTACACTGGAGCTCCGTGAGGCCCCCAGCTGTGCTCCTCCCTCTCCGTTTGGGCATCTCAGGGTAAATTGATCCAGCAGAGTCTGAGTAAGTAACGAGCTCACCGATGCATGACGCTCATATTGGTCAGTCGGTAGCCATCTTGATTCTCAGTCTCCTCTTTTCAAGGGAAAAGAGGCCCAGTTTCTCTAGCTTCTCGCGGTTAGGGGTTGCAGAGGGACTTAGGCACTACTAGGCTTAATTCACTAAAGACCTTAGACACCTGCAATGTAGGCCAGTAAAACCCTGGCCTACATTACCGGCGACAATTATTGTTTGGCGTCCTTAGGTGTGATTTTGTACAGTAAATGGTGCCTAAGCATGATTGACAAGTGGTCGACGCCCTTTTACATAGGCATCTCCAATTTAGGTGTTGTTCACAGAATCTGGCCCTTAGTGTGTCTGTTCTAAAGAAGATGGGTAAAATATACAGAGCTGCAAAAGGATACAACATTCAGAAAAATAATTCTAAGCATATTTTGTGTGTGTGTGTGTGTTCAATGAATTGATTTAGCTATTTCAGAAAAATGGACATTGCTTAAAAAATTCCAATATATAACTTTTAAGGCTATAATGTAAAAGATCATTTGCCTCAGATGGTCCCCAGATTTTTTTCTGGGTTCGTGACTTCATTTGTGCTGAGGGTAGGAAAGGGCAAAACAGAAGCTTTTGATAATATAATCTCTTCAAGCTTCATATCAATATAGTGCATTTCAAATCTGTAATATATTTTATATAGTTAAACATTTCCTATCTTTTGAGACAGTGACATTTTTATTATTTTTTTTAATATTCTTTTTTTTTTCCTTGTTTTGGTTTTCTGCTCACTATTCAGTATCTAAAGGACAATTGGCTTCAATTATGAGTTTTAACAAGTGCATACTGTATATACTCGAATATAGGATGAAATTTTTGGGCCAAAAAATGGCCCAAAAATGGGAGTCTCGTCCTATATTTGGGTCATTCCACAGTGACCATTGTGGTATGCAGCCTATGCCAGCTAGGGTTGATCCTAGCCCTAAGCCAATGGCTAGAACATATGACCCTCGGTCTCAACAGTTTAAACCCCAAGGTGATTCTTTCCCTGACATTTTTTCCAATTCCAGCAGAGGGAGCCGGGGAGTAGAATTCCAGGCTTCCCCTCCCCCTTTTCTGCCCAAGGCTTCCAACCGGAAATGTGTTCCAGCTGGGGAGGTTGGGCGGGGCTGTAAACTCCTGAACCTAAAGTCTGAACAGGTAATTAGGGAGAAGGAGGGTTGGAGAGGGAGAAACCAGTCCCATGAACAGTTCCCCCTGGCTAGCTCAGGACTAGGAGCTCTGCAGGACCCTGAATGGCCTGAAGGCATGGAGCTTGGAGAAGCCGAGGCGGTGCTGGCTCCCAGTTGCTCTGAGGATCCCCAAGCTATGGAATTGGGAGTGGAACCAGTCCTGGACGGACAACCTATGGACATAACTGTTTCCAAAGCAGTTCCCTGCCTACCTGACTCAGAGGTACAGCTAGTTCAATGAACTTTGGGATACTGAATTGTTTTGGAACTTTCTGGCTTTTTTGTTTGTTTGTTTTGCCAGTGTGGTGGGGGGAATTTTGCCCCACGTTTGAGGTGGGATTGAGGGCTCTTTAATGTGGCATATATCAGCACGTGGAGCACACCACCTGGCCAGCCTTACTACCGGCTGACATAGGGCAGTGTTGGGACACTGCTCCTTTTTGGACAAATTTTGTGTGTCTTGGAAAAAACCAAAAAGGACTGTTTGTGTTTTCCTGCGTAGTGCAGCCAAGTACTTTAAAGTTAAGACTCCAGAGTACAGAGTCTTCCCTTTGCCTTTCTTTTGGAGCTGTTTGGATTTATGATTTTGGCAATATGTGACTAAGAACATTAAGCTGTTTTCTTTCTTGTTTGGAAAAGCTCCTTGATTTATTTGAAGGATTCGGGACCAAGGGTGTTGGCCCCTTCCTATGGTGGAATTTAATAAATCCAGTCCGGATTTTCATCTTGACTCCTCTGGTTTTTGTGTTGGTGGAAATCCTGAACCACTGAGCGTATATCCTGACATTCCTTGTGTATCCTACCTTAGGTCACAAAGGCATAATTATCGTCCCTGCCTTCTGGGGCCCCTTGCCCTAAGGGTGCGGACGACAACTTGGTATCAGGAGTGGGATTATTTATTGCCTCCTGCTGGACATATTGGTGAACTTTGGCTATTGGAAAAAAAAAAAAAAAAAAAACGTTTTTGAATTTTTTTTTGTTAGTTTGTTTTGTTGTTCCTGTATTAAGAGCTGTTTGTTCAGAAGGACTCTTCTGGTGGCTGCTGAAGGGGACGAGTCTTCCGGGTAGGAGAGCCGAGTAACCCGAAGGAAGCAGTCGGAGGACGAAGCTGTGGGGACCGGAACTTACCTGTGCTGGACCAGTGCCGGGAGGTGGCCGATAAAGGGACCAGACTCGAGGTCCGGAGGAACAAGCCGTGCGGAGAACGACTGGAGGCCAAGGAGGCCTAACAACCAAAGGCGCAGACTCACCCAAACTGCGGGTAAGAGTACCTAAGCGCAAGGGTGAGGGGGGAACTGCAACATTGGCCAGTCTGTTCTAGGGGTACCGCACTTGGGTTTCGTTTCTTTGTGTTTTTTTTTCAGCTCCACGATGGATCTGCAACAACTATTCACCCTCTTGGCTTCGGAGAGGCAGAAGCAAACGGAGGACTTAAAAGTGGTGTTGCAAAGCAACCAGGATCTCTGGCGGGCGAGCCAAGCCGAGACTGGGCGACGACATGAGGAATTGGTCAAGTCTATGGAGGACCAAACAAGGACCATGGCCCAGCTATTCCAGGGAGCTATTGGAGGGACTGCAGCAGGAGCACCCGCGACTATGGGAGCTTCGATGGTAGCGCAAGGCCTTCAATCCATGCAAGTATGTAAAATGGGGCCTACAGATGCTCCTGATGATTTTTTACATGCATTTGAGCGAATGGCTGTGGCCGCAGGCTGGCCTGAGCACCAATGGGCTACGAGGCTGATACCGTGCCTTGCTGGTGCAGCATTGGCTGCCTATCAGACGCTTAGTCCTGAGCTGGCCAGTAACTATAGAGCCATAAAAAATCATGTATTAGATTACCTGGGCTTTACTAGGGAACACTATCGCCAAGAATTTAGGGGCTCCTTAATGGGGGAAAAAGAAAGGCCCAAGGCTCTTTTTCATAGGTTGCGGAAATTGGCTGAGAGGTGGCTGCAACCCTGTCTCGGGGATGCCCAGGCCTTACTTACTGAGATTCTGCATGAGCAGTTTCTTGAGGCGGTGCCTAAGGGTTTAAAGGCCTGGATCCAGAGACAGGGCCAGCGATCTTTGTCTCAGGTAATTGACCTGGCTGAGGCTTACTTGGATTCCCTACACACCTCTACCCCTGGGGGAGAGGCCCAGGGAAGCAGGGGGTCACGTAGGGACCAGGGAGAGCAAGGGAGGCCTTTACATAAAGCCTGGGAAAGTAGCCCGATGTCCCCGAGGAAGGTACCCGATACTCCAATGCCCGGGAAGAGCCCCATCACCTGTTTTAGGTGTGGGAAGGCGGGGCATATGCAAAAACAATGCCGAGTCAAGTTAACCCTTACGACCTCCTGTAGTGAAAATAAAATTTCTCGGGGGCCTTATGAATTGGAAGTACAAGTAAATGCTCAGAAGATTAAGGCCTTATTGGATACCGGGGCCGAACAATCCATTATGTCCCGGAATTGCTGGGATCAGGCCCGGAGAAGGGGTCCCTTCAGTAAGATCCCGGGGAAAGCGATGGTGGTGTGTGTCCATGGGGGGAAAAAATCCTATCCGCAGTACCTCATCCCTATAAAGTACAAAGGGGAGGTAAAAGCATTGAAAATAGCGGTGATCCCTAAAGCACCCGTCCCCCTGATTTTAGGGCAGGACTGGTCCGCCCTAGCAGAATCTCTAGCGCCAAAAAAAGGTGTGGGAGGACCAGGGAGGAGAGAGAGGCATACTCTGATGGCAAGGGATGACACGCAGGAGAAGTCTGGGGAGTATAGGGCCCGTAGACGATATTTTCCCCGGGCGGAAAGGACCCAGGGTCGCTGGCGTCCAACGATCAGGTGGGCCCCCTTGTCTGAACACGCCCTAGCACCTACCTTTGCCTATAAGAGGGCGGCAGGGTGTGATGTCTATGCCGCCCAGGAGGCGGTGGTGGGGGCTAAAGGAAGGGCGTTGATACCTACAGATATTCAGGTATCCCCGCCACCAGGATCGTATTTAAGAGTAGCCCCACGATCCGGGTTAGCCGCCCAACACGGCATTGATATCGGGGCGGGGGTAATTGACCCTGACTATCGGGGCAATGTCCTCATCTTAATGATAAACCATGCCGAAGAGGAGTTCCAGGTGAAGAAAGGGGACTGTGTTGCCCAACTAATATGCGAACGAATCTGGCACCCTAGGTTAGAACAATGGAAGCAGTTGGCCCACACTGATAGGGGGGTCAACGGGTTTGGTTCCTCAGGGAGCCCTTCTGAGGGGGAGACCAACACCTCTACTGCGGGTATACTCCCGGGTAGCTGGGATGCTGTGGCAGAGTTCGGGAAAACGATAGAACAGCAGTTCGGCAAACTGCATCAGGAACTGGCCCAGAGGCAGGTAGACCAGCAGCAACGGTGGGAGGAAGTGGTCCAAGGGATACACGGTAGTTTAGGCACCAGATTGAAGGAGACAGTGGGTCAAACTGATCAGGTGCTTAGAGCCACCCTAGCGGAAAACCTCCATCAATATCAGAAGGACTTACAGGCATTAAGATCTAGTACTGAGGGCCTTAGAGAACAGATAGGACATCTCGAGGTCCATGTGGAAGAACAACCGGACCACATAGCAGAAGTAAAAAATATCGCGTGTGCTGTTAGTGAGGTACGGGAAGAAGTAAGGAAGGTACAGATTCAGGTGGAACTTATAGGCAGGACTGACCTGAAGGAAATGTGTGAGTTGATGGCGGGGTTTGACACCCGCCTAGGTGCCTTAGAGGAAGAATATCCTCCAGGGCGGTCCCTGACCGCGGGTCTGTCTCAGTCGCAAGAATTAATTTGGGATGGGGACTTTTATACTGCAGGCCCCATCAAACCTTCCCCTAGGAGGGGAAGTAGACATAAGAAACACTAGGGCAGACGTTCTCTCACGAATCGGAGAGAAAGAGACACTTAGGCATAGGCCCTCCCCTAGCAGGCATTTAAGGGGGGGGGGTATGTGGTATGCAGCCTATGCCAGCTAGGGTTGATCCTAGCCCTAAGCCAATGGCTAGAACATATGACCCTCGGTCTCAACAGTTTAAACCCCAAGGTGATTCTTTCCCTGACATTTTTTCCAATTCCAGCAGAGGGAGCCGGGGAGTAGAATTCCAGGCTTCCCCTCCCCCTTTTCTGCCCAAGGCTTCCAACCGGAAATGTGTTCCAGCTGGGGAGGTTGGGCGGGGCTGTAAACTCCTGAACCTAAAGTCTGAACAGGTAATTAGGGAGAAGGAGGGTTGGAGAGGGAGAAACCAGTCCCATGAACAGTTCCCCCTGGCTAGCTCAGGACTAGGAGCTCTGCAGGACCCTGAATGGCCTGAAGGCATGGAGCTTGGAGAAGCCGAGGCAGTGCTGGCTCCCAGTTGCTCTGAGGATCCCCAAGCTATGGAATTGGGAGTGGAACCAGTCCTGGACGGACAACCTATGGACATAACTGTTTCCAAAGCAGTTCCCTGCCTACCTGACTCAGAGGTACAGCTAGTTCAATGAACTTTGGGATACTGAATTGTTTTGGAACTTTCTGGCTTTTTTGTTTGTTTGTTTTGCCAGTGTGGTGGGGGGAATTTTGCCCCACGTTTGAGGTGGGATTGAGGGCTCTTTAATGTGGCATATATCAGCACGTGGAGCACACCACCTGGCCAGCCTTACTACCGGCTGACATAGGGCAGTGTTGGGACACTGCTCCTTTTTGGACAAATTTTGTGTGTCTTGGAAAAAACCAAAAAGGACTGTTTGTGTTTTCCTGCGTAGTGCAGCCAAGTACTTTAAAGTTAAGACTCCAGAGTACAGAGTCTTCCCTTTGCCTTTCTTTTGGAGCTGTTTGGATTTATGATTTTGGCAATATGTGACTAAGAACATTAAGCTGTTTTCTTTCTTGTTTGGGAAAGCTCCTTGATTTATTTGAAGGATTCGGGACCAAGGGTGTTGGCCCCTTCCTATGGTGGAATTTAATAAATCCAGTCCGGATTTTCATCTTGACTCCTCTGGTTTTTGTGTTGGTGGAAATCCTGAACCACTGAGCGTATATCCTGACATTCCTTGTGTATCCTACCTTAGGTCACAAAGGCATAATTATCGTCCCTGCCTTCTGGGGCCCCTTGCCCTAAGGGTGCGGACGACACCATCCAAAACCCTCCCGGACTTCCTGCAGGCCTGCCTTAGGCCAGGACAAGAGGGATTCCTCCCATCTTCTGCTGCCAGTTCTTGCGGGATTTGGGGTTCTCATGGCTCTTGCAGCAGCCTATCAAGGAGTGGTGCAGGGCTGGCCAGGAGCACAAAAAGCTCGCTCCTGCATGCTGACCCCAGGTGCGCCACTGGCTACTAGCTTCGCAATCGGCAGAAGGGATACACTGCTAGACCACCAGGGAAAAATTGCGCGAGGGAGGGAAGGAGGGAGGGTGGTAATTATTAGTGTCGGCTGATGCAGGAGACGGGAGGGATCCCTCCTGTCCTGGCCTACCACTAGGTGGTTTCAGTTAAGGGTAAGGGTTAATCTGCTGGCTGGGTTGGAGGGCATAGGGAAGTATGGGATAATCAAGCCATTGTGATATCACTGATGAGGTTGGCTCTTTTTAGTGGGAAGAGGGTACAGGGAAGGAAAGTGTAACAGGGTATAGAGCCTGGCAGGGCGGGTGGGGGGACAGTGTTCAGAGTTTGGTAGGGAAGGGGGCTTGGTTCAGAGCCTGGTAGGAAATGGGACTGAGTGCAGAGCCTTACAGGGCAGGGAGGGAAGGGGGCTGGGTGCAGAACTTGGCAGGAAGGGGGGGGCTGAGTGAAAAACCTGGCAGGGGATGGCATGAGGGAGGGGACACTGGGTGCAGATCCTGACAGGACATGGCACTTAAATATTAAGCCCCCATCTTATATTCGAGTCAACCATTTTTTCTCCTTTTTGGGGGGAAAAATGGGAATCTCGACTTATATTTGGAATGACTTATATTCGAGTATATACGGTAATTGAAAAATATAAAAATGAATTGGGCAATAGGTGCCTATCTACTTAGGTGCAATTCTAAAATTGATAGGCGCTTGTTGCATGGTGCTTAACTCCATAGTAGGCATCTTTAAGGGGTGGAGAAGGACTTAGGAGTCACTAGGCATGATTCTATAAAGGACTTAGGTGCCTAAAAGTAGGCCTTTAAAACTCTGGCTTTAGTTGCAGTTCTGTAATAGACAACTGTATTATAGATGCTTATCTTTTTAGACACCTTTTATAGAATTTCCCCCTTAGGGACAAGTATAATGGGACTGAACGTAGCATGGATTTTGTGAAATGAATAAATATATATACCCAGTAGGTGTATCCTGGAATATGTATGGCATAAGAACATAAGAATTGCCATAATGGGACAGACCAAATGTCCATCAAGCCCAATATCCTGTTTCTAAAAGTGGCCAACCCAGGTTCCAAGTACCTAGCTAGATTCCAAATAGTAAAACAGATTTTATGCTGAGTGGACTGCTGGGTACGATGGACCCCGGGTCTGACCCAGCAGCAGCAATTCTTATGTTCTTATCCTAGGAATAAGCAGTGGATTTCCCCAAGTCATATCAATAATGGCCTATGGACTTCTCTTTTAGGAAATTATCCAAACCTTTTTTAAACCCTGCTTAGCTAAGCTGATTTCACCAGATTCTCTGGCAACGAACTCCAGAGTTCTCACATGTTATGTTAAGAAATATTTTCTCCGGTTTGTTTTAAATCTACTACTTAGTAGCTTCTTCACATGCCCCCCCAGTCCTAATATTTTTGGAAAGAGTAAACAAGTGATTCACATCTACCCTTTCAACCCCCTCAGTATTTTATAGACCTCTATCATATCACCCCTGAGCCGTCTCTTCTCCAATTAAATAAACATGAAGGTAACAAGGGGATGTCTTATTTTTTTCCATGTACAACAATTATCTATCTCTCCCTTCCTCTCCTCTACCCCAATTCTTCCTCTTTCCTTCCCTCACCCCATGTGCAGCATCATTCCTCCCCTCTCACCCATCCCCTTGTGCAGCAGAACCCCACCGACCCTCTCACCGTGAGACTGACATACCTCCGCTCTGAGGCCTCCAAAAGCAGCATGGATGGCGGTTGCTGAATTGACCAGTCTGTCGGGTATATTTGGGTCGGGTACATTTGGGGGGGGGGGAGGAGAGGGCTTCGGGGGTTGTTCTTAACTAGGGCTTATTTTTGGGGTACGGCTTATATTAGGAGCATCTTTAAAAATCAGGCAAAGGGCTTATTTTCAGGATAGGACTTATTTTCAGGGAAACAGGGTATACAGTACATGCATGTGCCTTCCCTGCCCAGGTGGTCCATTACAAGTTTACCCTTCCTGTGTATTCAGGAATCACATGTTATATTGTTATAATATTGTTGCTTGTTTCATTGCTTTTCTGAAGGAATGTCTATCACTGTGTTTTTGTCACATTTTTGCTGTGCTATCTTTATTCCACCCCTCCAGTACTCACTCATATATGTTTGCCTAGCTACTGTTTGTTGACCTCCTGCTTCCTCCACCTTTTTAAGAGGTTTTTTTTTTGTTGTTGTTGTTGTTGTTTTTTAATAGTCTCTTTCTATAGTTACCTTCCTTGGACAAAATCTCTCTTGATGTCTGCCTCTGATACTATTCTTTACATTGAACTAGTGATCTGTGGATTATGAATAGGCTTCTCAGGAGAAGAGATTGGCAGAGTTGTGAAGTTGTGAGATGCCCACGTGTGTTGCAAAATGTGTGTATATCTGCACAAATCTAGGCAGGTCATGTGATCCTGCTTTGGAGCAGGTGTAAATGTATATGTGTAGTATCTGGTGGAGTGATTTTATAATGTGTTGCCTTTATTTAATTATTGGGGATATATTAAGGGAAAGGAAAGGAATTGGGGCTTGTATACCTGCCACCATGGAAACTCCCCCACCCCCAGGCCAGCCAAAATCAGCAGGAAAGATGCCCACGCCCTCTTGCCACTGTGGACCCCCCCCCATGCCAGCCAAAATTGAAGTCACATAAACTCGAAGAACAATAAGGGCTTACTTTTATTTATAGGGATGGTAAGCAGTTTTTAAATAAATGAAATGTCATTTAGAATTAGTCTTATGCGTTTATCTATGACACAAATTAATATGATGTACAGTTATATATTTTTGGTGCTGCTGTGGTAATCATGATTGCCGTGTTTAAAAAAAAAAAAATCAGTGGGGATACTAAGGGCATGAGAGTAAATTCTGGTGCTGGTGGTGGAGCAAGGCTAAAACTTTGCCTAGAGCACCTAACACCCTTGCACTGGCTCTGATCCTAAAGAAATATTCTGATGTACTGCTTTTAATTAGTTTCTTCTTTGATTAATAAACTAGGTAAATTTAGTTGTCCATTCAGTCATCTAAAAATCACAGTACTCTAAAGCATTCTGATCTTATATTATCTAACACCGTGGTCTATTACATCTTTCTTTTTTTCGTAAATTAACTTCAGAACAATATAGCATGGCACATAAAGGAGAATGAAAAGTTTTCACATTTTTTATACAAGACTGATTTTATTTTATTAGTAGGGAAATAAGTTTGATTGCTATTGCGGTCTCAGTAAATCACACATGAAGTCTTCTTTTTAGGAACTAAATTTTTATTTAAATGAAAGTGTTATGTTTATATTTGAACTGACAACTAAATCTGATAATTAGAGTGCATGAAGTTGCCTTTGATTGGCATTGTAATTGGATTGTCATTGGGCTGAAAACCTATTATCTTTGGATCATGCCCCATGAAATCTGCTGAAGAAACTTTGCTGCCACTCATTAAAGCCACCATTTTGGCTTACAAATGAGGTCTGAAAGACAACTTACCACTAGGAATGTAATTTAAAACAATGCAGTTGCATTCTAATTAAAATTGTATTAAAATTATTTTTTTTCTTTAAATATGTTGTGCATATTATCTTAGATATATTTGTTGCTAAACATTTAGCAATTACCTAACAGAAAACATTACATGGAAAAATAATTAATTTCAGCAATTCTGTGACATTATTTATTATTAATGGTTGGAAAGATATATACTGTATGTTAATTTAAAGCATCATTTTGCATAGAACATTGAGGTAGGAAATTGAATGCTTTAAGTTGGAACATTCACAATTCCTCCTATATTTTACAAAAGACTGCTAGGAATGAAGCTTTTTGTAAAATATGAATAAGGATGCAACCAAATGTACAAGTTTTGCCATCATTTAGTGATGGAACAGCCATTTCAAAAACCTATGAATGTATATATTAAACGGCACCAATTATATGTGGAAGTGCTGATTTGTAACCCCTTTACCTATAAGAGCCAACACTATGCCCTAGATTCTACATATGGTGACTAAGGTTTGCGCGTGCAAATCTGTACACATTGTTAATTTATGAGTACATGTGTAACCTAATTGGTTAACAAGCTCATCAGTGCTTATTAATGCCACTTAATCATTTGTTGGCACTGATTAGAATTTACGTCCACAACTTGCTAAGCATATACTATAAAGTTGTGCCACTTAATTTTTACTGTGTGGATCTCAAAAGGGATGTGGCTAGGCGAGAGACATGGGCAGTTCAAGGGCATTCCTTTACGTTATCTGCATTGTTATACTGTAGAACATGCCCTATCTCATAAGTTAGCCTTGGACATTTACACCAGGTTTTATTTGGTGTAAATGGCAACACCTAAATTTTACACACAGGCAGTAAGAAGAACCCCTCGCCTAGAGATATAGACAGTCTAACAGAAGGCAAGGGAGGCATCTTATTTGTTATAACCCCAACCCTTCTATCTCCATTTTTCTCTCTATAATGTAACTTTACCTACCCTTTCCCCTCTTGCCCTCACTATCCAGTTTGTTATGTTAAAGTCATTAATGTTCACTACATATTTTAATTTATTTAATATTTTATAATTACTTGTACCTTTTTTTTTTATAAAAATTTTTTTTAAATTTTATGTAAACCGGCTAGATATTTGCTTGATAGTCGGTATATTAAAATTCTAATAAACTTGAAACTTGAAACTTCAACCCGTGATCAAGTCTATATTTCAATCGGTGGTCCCAACAAGGATCCAAGTTTCGGCGTTATGAGGACACCGAAACTTGGATCCTTGTTGGGACCACTGATTGAAATAAAGACTTGATCATGGGTTGAAAAGATGCCTCTCTTGCCTTCTGTTAGACCAGGGATGTCAAAGTCCCTCTTTGAGGGCTCAATCCAGTCGGGTTTTCAAGATTTCTCCAATGAATATGCATGAGATCTATTTGCATGCAATGCTTTCATTGTATGCTAATAGATCTCATGCATATGCATTGGGGAAATCCTGAAAACCCGACTGGATTGCGGCCCTCGAGGAGGGACTTTGACACCCCTGTGTTAGACTGTCAGCACCTAAATTTTAGTCATGGGAATGGGTGCTACGCATATTCTATAAACTGTGCCTAACCTGAGATGTGGTATATTGAATAGCACTAAGGGCTGGATTCTACAAACAGTGGCAGTATCAGCGACCACCTATAAGATGGCCACCCATCACATGTCAATCATGCAACGGCACTGTTTGTAGAATCAGGGCTATCTCAAACATAGGTGCTGGCAATATAGGCCAGGGTTTTTTGAGGCCTATATTTCTGGCGCCTATGTTTGATGTGAATCGCCTATGTTTCTGGCGCCTATGTTTGACGGTGACACCTAGGGATGCCTCAGGTTATTTCCAGCATTAGCCACACCTACTTCAACCTTAGGCATCCTTAGGCGCGGCCGTAAATGTGAGCTAGGTGCCGGTTTGGTAGGCAGCTACATATTTTGTTTTAAACAATTTTAAGGAGGCTTTTAAACAGCTTTGCCACTTACCGGCACCTAATTTATGGCGCTGTTTATAGAATGTGGGCCTAAATATATATATTTTTATTTTTGGCATCATATGTAGAAATAAGGTCCTTTATGTATAGAAGCTCCATTCCAGAAAAGTATATGGAGAGATGGCATCAATTAAGAAGCAAAGCTCAAAAGAGTTGAAATTTAATAGATTTAAGCTGCAAAAAAAAAAACCTTAAGGAAGTTAAGCTTAACTATTCATCTATCATTCATTTTAAGAGCTAGCTAAAACTTGCACATGCAAAACTTACCATGGGATGCCTAAGTGCACCCCAAAATAAGCCTTTTTTTATACTGTAGTATAATAAACATGCACATCAATGCTTAAGAACATATGAGCTGCCATACTTTGACAGAGCAAAGGTCCATTAAACCCAGTATTCTGTTTCCAACAGTGACCAATCCAAGTCGCAAGTACCTGGCAAGATCCTAAAGAATAAAACAGATTTTATGCTGCTTATCCTAGAAATAAGCAGTGGCTTTGGCCAAGCACATCTTGATAATGGCTTACAGACTTTTCTTTTAGGAAATTGTACAAACCTTTTTAAACTCTGCTAAGCTAACTGCTTTCATCAAATTTTCTGGCAATGAATTCAAGAGTTTAATTACACATTGAATGAAGAAATATTTTCTATGGTTTCTTTTAAATTTACTACTTAGTAGCTTCACTGCATGTCCCCTAGTCCTAGTATTTTTGGAAAAATTAAACAAGCAATTCAAGTCTACCTGTTCCAATCCACTCAGTAATTTATAGACCTCTGTCATATCTTCCCTGAGCCATATCTTCTCCAAGCTGAAAAACCCTAGTCACTTTAGCCTTAACTTATAGGGAAGTCATTCCATTTTTATCATTTTCATCTGTTTCTTTTTTTGAGATGTGGTGACCAGAACTTTCACACAATATTTGAGGTGCTGTTGCATCTTGGAGTGATACAAATACATTATAACATTCTCATCTTCATTTTCCATTCCTTTCCTGCTAATTCCTAACATCCTGTTTGTTTTCTTAGATGCCACTGGCTCACTGAGCAGAGGGTTTCAATATATTATCAACGATGACACCTAGATCCTTTTTCTGGTTGGTGACTCCTAAAGTGGAACATTGTATCACGTAGCTATAGTTCAAGTTACTCTTTCCCATATGCATCACTTTGCACTTGTTCACATTAAGGTTCTACCGTGGTTTAGCAAAAAAAAAAAACGGGGGAGGGGGGGGGGCGGATAAATGTCATTTACCATTCTGATTCCCAGTCTCCCTGTTTCATAAAGTCGTCTTGCAAGTTTTCACAGTCCTTTTGCAATTTAACTTTGAAAAACTTTGTGTCATCAGCAAATTTTAATTACTTCACTAGTTATTCCCGTCGCTTGATCATTTATAAATATGTTAGTGAAATGGTGTGGTAACCTTGTTAGTTCACTTTTTAAAATAATATAGAGCAGGGGTGTCAAAGTCCTTCCTCAAGGGCCGCAATCCAGTCGGGTTTTCAGGATTTCCCCAATGAATATGCATGAGATCTATTTGCATGCACTGCTTTCATTGTATTTCTCTGTTAGCGCTCCATCTCTTTGGAATAATATCCCATCCTATTAACGGGAAGAATCAATTCTTAATAATTTTAAGACAAAATTAAAAACATTTCTTTTTCTTGACACATTCGAGACCTAAATGTCCTTTTCAGGGCTACATAGTTTTATTTCATTTTTAGCTATCCTCCCTAAATTTTATTTTTCTTTTTACTTGATTATTGTAGTTCTTGCCCTTTTTCCCTTTTGTTTCTGTTTGTCTGTGTTTTGTCATCTTCAAAATAGGCTGATTGTGCGATATAAGAAATCTTAAATAAACTTGAAACTTGAAAAAAAAAATAAAAATAAAGGTGATCCCTTTTTATTGGACTAACAGCGTATTGTTTGAAGAAGGGTTACCTTCGGAAGCTAATCAAGCAATGCACTAAGAGCCTCTTTTACAAAGCCGCGGTAGCGATGCCGCTGAGGAAAATGTGCAGAAGCTCATCCAATTCCTGTGGGCTTTAATTGAGTGTACTGCAGCAGTATCGCTACCATGGATTTGTAAAAGGAGCCCTAAGTTAATCCAATGAAAAGGTATCACCTTTATTCCTTTTCTTTTATTTCTCTGTATTTCTATATATTATCAAAAATACGTATGTTAAAAAGCAGTGGTCCCAGCACAGCCCCTCTGGGGAACTCCATTATCTACTCTTCTGTTTCCTTTCTTAATCAGTTTTTAATCCACAATAGGTCACTGCATCCTAGTCCATGATTTTCTAATTTCCTCAGGAGTAATTCATGAAGTACTTTGTCAAAAGCCTTTTGAAAATCCAGATACATAATAGTGATTGTAGTGAAAGGGCTCCTTAAATATTAGCAATTGATTATTTAAGCTATGATAACTTCTAGATTTGACTATTGTAATACAGGGGGTGCAGAAAAGCTCTCAGCCCAATCAAGAAGAGAACGACATGAATATGGTGCAATCAATGATCTGAAACAATGACAAAACACAGAATTTTGTTTCTGCAAATTGGCATGTAGCAAAATAAAATAACACTTTTCAGCTACAGTGGCAAAAAACACTCAGAATTTAGGAAGTTGGTTGGTTAGGCTGGAACTTTTCACTACGCCTTTGCAGTCTATATTTAGGGCTTCCAAAGAAATTGTTAGGATTCAGTCCTGAATACTATGGCATAGATTTTTCTTTATAAAAGCAAATATGATAGATCAACACCTTTGCTTCTTTCCTTGCATTGGCTGCCCGTTGAAGCAAGAATTGAATTTTAACTATGTTTAGTTTTAATGATTGTTCAAGGTTCATGTCCCTACCTTGCAGGGTTCTTATTGCTTAGACCAGAGAAATATTCCTCACGTCAAGTTTTGTATCGATTAACTGAAAATTTCCCCCTCTTCTACTCTGAAAAGGAAAGATTCTTTAAAGATATTGTTTCCAGCTGTTATACCAAAAATGTGAAACATGTTACTGTTCAATATTGTTTATTGAAAGCTTCAATGATGTTACTGAAGACTGGGGAGTCAATTCAGAGCAGTTTACATGAGCTTCTATATTGGTGTTACAATACATGAGTTTTTGTAAAGGTGTTACAATACATGAGCTTCTGTAACAAAGACTGAGTGATTCATTGATGGTTAATGCACTCATCCTATATATATGAACACACATAATACTAGTATTGTTTCCTATATTCATTCTAAAGCCTACTTACTTATGGGAAGTTACTAGCTACAGTATTTCCTCCATTGTTGCTATTACCCCAGTCTGTTTCATAATTAAAGTAGTCTGTGAAAAGGATGGTCTTTATCCCTTTCTTGAATTTTCCAGAGTAGGGTTATGGATTGAAGGCTATATCAAAAAGGAGGGTTTTTAAACAAGGTAAGGGAAGAGCTGTGACAGACAAACTCAGACAATTCATTCCAGACATATGGGCCCGGATTCTGTATAGAACACCCAGGAGGGGGCATCCTAAACAGAATCGGGCCTGCACTAACCCCAATTCTGTAACCAACGTCCATGTTACAGATGCTGGTTACAGAACTGGGTTAGAGTAGACGTGGCCACTACACTTATCGTGGCAAGGGATCTCCCCGCTGCGATAGGTATAGCGGCTGCGGCCGTCTGTCCCCCCAGATGATTGCCGGCAGGAGGTTTCCCAATCCCTCCTGCTGGAGGATGCCCCACAACCACCAGCAGGAGGGTGCCCAGCTCCTCCTGCTGGAAGATGCCCCCAACTCCGGACCACCACCTGCGCTAATATCCCCCCTGCGGACCCCCCCGTGAACCCCCCTAACCATCTCCCACTAACCTTTAATCATTGGACGGCTGGATGGCAGGCCCACCTCATTGAATAAGGCAGGACCACCCTTTTCCTAAGGCCTTAGGCTTATCGGGGATGGGCCGGAAAGTGGCAGGCCCACCTGATTTTGACGAGGCAGGCCTGCCGGCCGGCCAGTAACAAGACCCATTCAGCTGCCCAATGATTAAAAGTTATTGTGGGGGGAGGGGTTAACGGGGGTCCATGAGAAGGGGGGTGTCCACTGGGGGGAGTCCTCTGGCAGTAGGGGTTGGGCACCCTCCTGCCGGTGACTGTGTGGTGGGTGACCTTCCAGCAGGAGGGGTTGGGCACCCTCCTGCCGGAGATTGGGGGGCATCGGGGGGCATCCTCCGGCAGTAGGGATTGAGCACCCTCCTGCCAGTGACCGTCAGGGAGGGAGGAGGACAGGCGGCCACGGCCACTATACTGTCACGGCAGGGAGATCCCTTGCCGTGTAAGTATAGAAGCCACGTCTATTTACAAGAAAGAGGAGCAGCTCAATCTTGAACATGTTTAGTTTCAGATGGCAGCAAGGCATCCAGGCAGATTGTCATTCAGACAGGCTGAGACTTTTTCTTAGATTCTAAGTGAAATTTCAGGTGTACTGTAGAGAGGTAGATCTAGAAGTCATCAGCAAATAGGTGATACTGAAATCCATGGGAGGAGATCAGGGCACTGAGGGAAGAGAAAAGAAGAGCTCCTAAGACAGAACCCTGGGGTACACCAACCACTAGTGGGATAGCAGCAGAGGAGGACCCACCAATGAATACATTAAATGTTTAATGGGAGAGGCAGAAGGCAAATCAGGAGAGGACAGATTCATGGAATCCAAATGAGAACAGGATATCAAGGAGTAAGCAGTGATTAACAGTATCAAAGCAGACAGATCAAGAAGGATGAGAATCAAGTAGTGGCCCTTAGATCTGGTCAGGAATAGGTCACTACAGACTTTGGTGAGGGCAGTCTCTGTGGAGTATAGGGGGCAAAAGTCAAATTGTAGAGGATCAACAGTCTGTTGAGATGAAAGGAAGTCAAGACAGCATGCTCAAGTAGCTTGGATAGGAATGGAAGAAGGGAGACAAGGCAATACATATAGAAGACATAAACAAATAAGCGACCAGTGCTTACACCATCACAATGTCTTAATATCCATATTTCATGTTACAGAATAGATGTCTTTTCAGTAGCATCAAAATTACTCTGCTTTCAAATATACAGAGGTAACTGATTCCATTCCTGGGGGCCTCTGCAAGAAAACATGCTTACACGTGCTTGTCCAGAGCAAATAGTGGGCTTGATAGTAGAGCTAGTTGTAGAAAGGGGACAGCCTTGACAAAGCCGGAAAGGCAAAACATGGCAGATCCCAAGTCGGCAGAACTTCATTGAAAGATAAGTTCTTGCTTTACAGGTGATTTTATATATTAAAAAGTATTTAAAAGTATTTAAAAAGAACAAAAACATAAAATGATATTTATTTAAAATATTAAGTCAAAATGAAGTAAAGTCAGACCACACTTGGAATACTGTGTCCAACATTGGTCTCCCAACCTAAAGAAGGATATAAAACTGCTGGAGAGGGTGCAGAGACGAGCAACGAAGCTAATAAGAGGTATGGAGAACTTGGAATATGAGGAACGACTCAAAAAACTGGGACTGTTCTCCCTTGAGAAGAGGAGGCTGCGAGGGGACATGATCGAGATGTTCAAAATGCTGAAAGGCATCGATAAAACAGAGCAGGAACATAAATTATTTACATTGTCCAACGCGACACGGACAAGAGGACATGGTTTGAAGCTAAGGGGGGACAAGTCCAGGACAAATGTCAGGAAGTTCTGCTTCACGCAGCGAGTGGTGGACGCCTGGAATGCTCTCCCAAAGGAAGTTATTAAGGAATCCACTGTGCTAGGATTCAAAGGCAAATTAGATGCACATCTCCTTACGAGAGGCATAGAGGGATATGGATGACTAAAACTACATCAGGTGTATACCTGACTGGGCCTCTGCGTGTGCGGATCGCCGGACTCGATGGACCATGGGTCTGATCCGGAGATGGCAGTTCTTATGTTCTTATGAAAGGATCAATGACGATTAGAGCAGTATCTTTAAGAAATAATGAGAGACTACTGTGCTTGACTCTGAAGATCCTTACAAGTGAATGAAGTGGTTAAAATGAAGTACTGAGTGATACACATGAGGTGTTTATATGCATATGTACACTTCATTGTTTGCAGAGGTAGCCATAAGCTTGCATTTCAGTGAAAAGATTTGGTAGCCTTTATGTATATGTACTACATCTAAATGGTTTGAGATTAAAGGCCATGCTAGCTTTGGAGTAAGGCCCTTTCCTCTTCTAATTCTCCAAAAAAACGTCAGGAAATCCTGACATTCACAATGTACCATTTATTGGGGTTGGAGTGAAGGTAGTGGCATACCAAGAGCAAGGTAGTGAAGCCAGTCTGCCCTGGGTACAGCCAATAAGAAGGTGCAAGGAGAAGCCATGGGGCTGTGGCCTGGTGTATGTGGCCATCAACTCTGCCAGGCCCACAACCTCTGACAGCTGTGCCCGCTATTCTATGTACCACTTCTGCCTGGAAGGGAGCTGTTCTGTCTGGAGGAGGAGGTGCTCCACCCCGGGTAGCAACCAACATAGGGAAAAGAGAGAAAAGAGGATCAGGGGAAAAAGAAGCAAACACTTAGGCAGTACTACATGGTCTACAATCCTCTCCTACAGCTGCTCTATCATGATGCTGAAAGCTTGCAGGTTGCCATGAATGCCTATCACATCCTGGTGCAGAAGATCGTTTCACTAAAGAACTTAATCTGCACACTTAACTATTCCCTCATTCCCTATGCTTCATCACGAGCCTTACGATCCAGAAATCAAAATTTACCTAACATCCCATCCATAAGAGAACTATTCTACACACACAATACTATATTCTCTGTCACAGCCCCTTCTCTATGGAATGCCCTACCATTGGATATCAAACCAGATATCCATTGACAAATTAAAATGCAAACTACCGTATTTTTCTGCTCCAGAAGATGCACTTTTTCTACCCCCAAAAAGGGGGTGGAAAAGTGGGTGCATCTTATGGAGCAAATACACCTACCCCCGGTACCTTTTTAAAGTTGCACTCTCCTGCTGTTCAATCACTGAGCGGCACAGGACTAGGCAGGAAGCATAAAGGTCGCACTCCTGTGTCGTGCTTCTCTGCTACCTAAGCCAGTCATCCAGCAGGAGAGCGTTCTGGACCACCGCAACTTTAAAAAGGTACCTTGGGGCTGCGGGTGACTTCAGGCTGTGGGCTGCAGGTGGTTGCTTTGGCTTCAGGCAGTTTCAGGCTTTGGGTAGGCTGCTTTAGGCTGTGGGTTGGCTGCTTCGGGCTTCCCAGCACAGACACACTAGACCACCAGAGGAGGAATTTGTTTTTTCCTTGGTTTTTCCTCCTCTACAGGGGGGGTGTCTTATGGACAGGTGCATCTTATAAAACAAAAAATACAGTAAATACCTTTCTATTTAGGGATGCGTTCCAAATTTTATATATATATATATGTGCCTTCAGTACATGTGGCCTAACAGAGTAATAAATAGGAACCATTTTTAATGAAGTGATATCCCCACCCTATAGTTTTCTCCACCCCGTCTTACCTCCCTTTTAATTTATTTTATCTCGATGCACTTTACTTCTCCTTAACAATGGACCCTTTGTTTCCATATGCCTCTGTCTGTTTTGTCCTCAATATTTTAACTATGAAACGCCCCCCCCTTTATTAATTTTTTTTTTTTAAATTTAGAATTGTAAACCATCTAAGTAACCATTGATAGACAGTATATTAAGTATAAAAAAAAATTTGAAACTTGGAAACTCGTGGTTTGTTTTCTGTCTCTCGCTGGGCATTGCACCACTCAAATTGCTGGACATCTCTAGCAAAACATCCTTTAAAGCTGATGGTACCACTGTTTATGTCGATCTGCACTCCAAGATCTTCTGTATGGTTTATAAACTTTGGGTTCCTATATTGCTGACTCATTTTTCAGATACACATCTTTCTTTGGCCTCTATTCAATTACTCTCCACACTACATAAATCTTTTTGAATATGGAAAAGTAAGTCTTAAAGGAAATAATGATTCAAAAAATAATGTAATGCCATCTTTATTATGACAAACCACAATTTTCAAGACTAAAGCAGTATGAGAATTATTGAGTGAATTAAGATGAAAACGTTGTGATATTGGGAGCAGAACTGAAGATTCAGAAAGTTGTCAGGTGAAAAAAAATAGTATTATAAAGTTGATATAATGCTATTAACCTCCTCAGAGAGTATGACTTAATGACTGAGTGATAACTTCATTAGTGACCATGGGACTCATCTTTTACTACTTAAAGCCGCATAATAAAATTGAGACAGACACTAGTAATAACACAGAGAAAGGAGTTCCTGATGCCTGTCTATGATCATTACTTAACATTTTAGTAATAGTATTAACTGTTCGTGAAGGAGATATATTTGTAGAGTGCAATAAATGGGGACACACTTACATTTACCATTCCATGAGTAATATCTTACTCTTAAAGAAGGAAAATTAATTTACCAAAAGAAGTCACTGTTCTCTGTGGTTTATTTTTTGTTTTTTTTTAATTCTGTTCAATGGAAGGTGAACTGAGGTGTGTCTATTAAGTTTTGTGCTTAAATAAAATTAACAGCAAAACATATAAATTCCTCTTCTAGTATTTCATTATACTGCCGATGATGGTAGCAGCCAAATCTGTACCCATTTGATGGAAGAAAGGCCAATTGGTACTAACGTGGGCAGAATACAAAATACAGTCTGTAGGTTTTACCACTTACTAGGTATACTAAGGTGCTCATTTTCAAATCACATAGATGTCTCAAAATGACCAAAAAATTGTGGGCCAAAAATTGCTAATTTTAAAATGCAAAATCAGGATGTGTTTCATTGCAGTCCATCCAAATAGTAAGCGGTCAAGTTGGAAGTATTTTGGGTGGGACTAGAGCAAGAAAAACATTAGGATGTATTTTAGCGATAATGGAACAGGAAGAAATGCTCAAGGCAACAAAAGGAGGGGAGGGGGGGGGAGATAGGAGAGGATCAGTGATTACTGGGGGATTAAGGAAAGGGTCCCTCCAGTGGTCATCTGGTCAGTTTGAGCACCTTTTTGTTACTAAGGCTCCTTTTACAAAGGTGCGCTAAGCGTTTTAGAGTGCGCTAAATCTACATGCGTGCTAAACACTAATGAGTGCATGTTAATCTATGGACATGTTAGTATTTAGCATGCGTGTAGATTTAGCGCATGCTAAAATGGCTAACGTGCCTTTGTAAAAAATGGTCTTAGTTATTATTGAAACTGGTCTAACCAAAAGACCTATTTTTTTGCCCTTGATGTTTTAACAATGTTCTATAATTGCAGAAAAATGTCAAAATTATAATCACACCCTAGTCATACCCATCCAAATCATAAACCCATCCCAGTCCCCCCAAAAACATGTCTCCAACATGCCCCTCTCTTGAGATTTAGATGAACTGCATAGAAAAATGTCTTAAAAATGAGTTTTGAAAATTACAATTTGGATGTATTTGAGAAAAAAAAAGTTCATCTACTGCTCTGTGCCATTTTGGGGCATTTCTGTTTCAGAAATGAACCCCACACTGTTCTCCACTACTTGAGGGCCTTCTATTCCGGGTTCTGGGTCCTAGTCTGCTATTTCGTTCAAGGGTTATCAGCTCCACCAGTCACATAATCTTCTCTTTTATTTTTGTATAATACTCTTTCCACATACATACCTTATTGAGCCTTTCTCACTGTCTATAGTAGGTGATTTCAATATTCATGTTTCTTCTTTTCAGAATATTCTGGTTCCTGGCTTTCTTTCACTTTTGTCAGATTCAGGTCTTCACCAACATGGACATACGTTACAGGACAAATTCTAGATCTTATTACTTTTATCTCCAGGGCTCCTACTGTTATGTTCCATACTACTGTCTCTAATCCTTGGATGGATCATTTTCTTGGACTCCCACTTATATCTCTTCTCTTATTGAGATGCCAGCAATACAAATGTTTAAGAACACTGTATATGTAGGCCATTATGCTTTTTTTTTGGCGCATTGCCATTTTATCCACTTCAAATTTCATGAACTATTCTTAGCAGATCAAGTACTCTTTGGAATTCTATTTTACAAACAGCATTAAATGAAATAGCTCCTGTACGACCAATATCTCTCCATTCTACATACCCTTGGAATCGAAAATACCCCTCTTTTTTGACATTATTCATAGTATCCCTTTTATGCATATAATAAATGTAAACCACTTTGATTGTACTGCAGAAAGGCAGTATATCAAATCCCATTACTATAACCATTATATGTTGTTTTATTATTGTGTTTTGGAAAAAAAAATCAATAAAAACTTTCTTGAACTGAAAAAAACGCAAAAAAACAAATTGCATCCTTAGGGGTCCTTTTATTAAGGTGTGCTAACTGTTTTAGCAGGCGCTAAGTGATAAGGCGCCCATAGAATATAATGGATGCCTTAGCATTTAGCACGCGTTAATCTTTAGCATGTGCTATGTTGGTTAGTGTGCCAAGACTTCCAGCTATTCAGAATTCTATTTTTCAAATATGTATAAATGGATGCAATATCATAAAGAAAGCAAAGGAAAGCTCCATTTATTGCAATGTTTTTTTTCTACTAAGATATAGAAAAGGATGACAGGATAGTTGAAAAAAAAAAAAAAAAAGGATTTGATGGAAAATCATCAATTTTTTTAAACAATGGAATCACACCAGAATATATCGCTCAAATCTAACATGGCAAATTTTGCTATTGATTTCAAATTTTCAGTCTGAGCTGGAGGCGGTTTTGCCTTTTATCAAATGCAGTCAATTTACAGTTATATATATTTTTATATGCTCAAGATGGTTTGCTAATTTATTTAAGCATGGCAAAATAGTCTGTGCCTGCTGAGGAATGAAAAGAAATATTTGTTTGCCGTATTGACTTGCATTATTTCCATGTGCTGTTTAGGGGCATTTTTTGTTATGAAAAACACAGCCTCTTTACCTTGATAATTTCTTAGGGGCTCCTGTAATAGATTTGCTATTTTTATTTTCCATGGTGTGCCTGTTGCTGGGCAACTTTAATGAGAGAGGCAATAATGATAGAAGAGGCTCTGGCTCTTAAATAAAGGGTTATCACAGGTTGGATGCAGAACAGCAGACATCCCCAATGCTGGCAGTGATGTGCTGCCAACTAGATGGGTTTTTAGGTCATCCAAAATGTTTGCATGTTGGCAAATTTATATAGAGAAGCTCTAATTTAACTCAAATATGGTTTGTTATCATGTAATTGGGGCTCATTTGCCTCTGGATTGTTGCCTTAAAAAGTTGTTTTGTCTCCAGGCTTGTGAATGAGAACTGGCCAATCTATCATGACCCACAGTATCAAACTTTTTTTTTCCATCTTTTCTGGGGGATATGTTAGTTTTGCATTTTCTAGAGCACACAGTCCAAATGGGTCTATTAAAGACGCTGGGAGTGATATTCAGAAAGAAATTATGCAGCCAGCAGTGACTCCAATTACATTTTTTTGTCCAGATCACTGACACAGTTCTATTCATAGATTTGATCATTTGGGGTAATATTATAAAGATATGTGTATCACTGTATACATGTGTAAAACCCTGCTTATAAAATTACTCTTAATTCAGAGATATATAAACAGAGTAGTAAACACTGGCTAAACCAATCAGAAAATGATCCAACTGTTTACTTAAAGCCTCTGCTTGACTTGGATCGGTAGCATGGAATGTTGTTACTTTTTTGGTTTTTTGCCTGGTACTAGTGACCTGGATAAGTCACCGTGAGGACGGGCTACTGGGCTAGATCAGGGGTAGGCAATTCCAGTCCTCGAGAGCCACAGGCAGATCAGGTTTTCAGGATAGCCACAATAAATTTGCATGAGATAGATTTGCATCTCAAGGAGACAGTGCATGCAAATCCATCTCGATCATATTCATTGTGGATATCCTAAAAACCCGACCTGCCTGTGGCTCTTGAGGACTGGAATTGTCTACTCCTGGGCTAGATGGACCACTGATCTAACCCAATAAGGTTATTCTTGTGTACTTTAACAATAAAAAAAAAATCTAAAAACTCCAGGAAGTAAATATACACATTATGACAGTATGATTCCCAAAAATCTTCACAAACTGTGAATTTGCGAATACCAAAACACTGTGTCTCAGGGAAAAAAGAGGTTAAGTTCCAGCCATACATACAAGATCAACTTCTGTCAGGTCAACCAAAGGAAAGGGACAGCCTTGCAGCTCCAGAATGACAGTTAAAGATGAAGATATTGATGGTGGTAGGTCGACTTTTGCCTGATCAGTCTCTGGTGAATGAGTCGAGGCTGGCAGGTCGACTTCTAATGGAATACAAAGACCAAGCAAAAGAAAAGAAGAAAACTTGCCTCAACATAAACCAAGCAAACAGGAAAGGCAAGCGAGATGTATGAATCAACCAACAGTTTCCAAAAAGAGGTGCTGGTTCCAGACATCTTAAGAAACATCATTACTGGTTAGACTTGTAAAACTTTCCAGCTGAACATAGTCTTGGATTATTTACTTTCACTTTGCTGTCAGTTACTTGATTGGCCCCTGAGGAAGGCATTCCATATTACCGAAACTTGGATCCTAGTTGGGCCATCTTTTGAAGGGTCTGATTCTAAGTCAAGCAATTTTATTGGATCTTTAGTCCAAAGTGTTATTTGGACTTTATGAAAATAAATGTAACTGTTGGTTTATTCATACATTTTTGCTGTAGCTTGAGAATGACAGTGCCCATTGAAGATGAAGACATCAACATTGATAGGTCAACTTTAGCTTGATCAACTTCTGGTGCATCAGTCAAGGCTAGCAAGTTGACGTCTGTCACATTAACCTGTGGCACATGAGTCTTGCGACTCAGCTAAATAAAAACTGTGTCAACCTTGTCTGCTTGGTGTCTCAGCGTAAGTGGCAAATTCAGAGTTTGCCAGATGTTTGAATTTCAGTCTATGCTCCAGCATGGAATCACATTCCTCCATGTCATTGAACATTTTTTTCCAACAATAATACTCATTCTGCTATGTTTGCAAACATGAGAGTCGCAATTTTTGGAATATTTGATGCCTCTTTGTCATCACTGTCCCTGATACCTTTTGCACCATCTCATCCAGGTCTTCATTGCTGGTCTCTATGATACTCTCTTCCAAAATTACTTCAATAGCTTCATGTGTCAAGTCCTCAAAACCTTCTCTGCTAATTTTTCAAGCAAAGCACATGATAGATTCCACATTTCTATTCATGTTTTCTGCTGTACCTTCAAAGCCCTCAAAGTTTGTTATACAATTTGGGCAAATTTTTCCCAACAATTGTTTAAAGTAGCCTGTGTGATGCCACCCCAGGCTATGACAACATAGTCTATTACATTGTGTATTGCTACTGTCTTCTAGTAATCAAACATGGTGGCTTCAGGAGAAAAAGCTAATCTCTCCATAAAAGCTATGGGCAATAAATTCCTAAGATCATTAGAAAAACCAAGGTCCTGCTTATTTCATGTGGGTGGCTGCAAATCTCCAAGGGGTAAATATTTAGCTGGCAGTGGTGAGTATTTTACTGAACACCACCAACACTCTAGCCAGATGTCTGGACTATGGCACTGAATATCCGGTTTATGTGACACCGGCTAACAGCTGGTTAAGTCATATTTAGAACTTAATTGGCTATGGGTTGCCTCGTTTATGCAGTTATCCTGATCGGTAAAGTGCTGAATATCGGCACTTAACAAGCCAAATGTTGACTCTGACCCGGAATATACCCCAAAAGCCGTTTTTTTTTTCCACGTAGGTGCTAACTGCTAATTTTGAGCAGTGTAACCAATTAAGTTCTGCTGAAACAATGGATAGCCCTGAACAAGTGCTTTAACCAGTCTTTAGCCATTTCTGGTCAGTTAAAATTGTTTTGAATATCAAGCAGCAAATTATGAGGATACTAAACTGTGATCAGACTATCTGAATGGACTTACTTGAATCTTACCACACCTGAAAATGTCTCTGAATCCCTTGTAATATATATATATTTTTTATTTAAATTATTCAGTGTCATTTACTAGGCGAGGAATATCTTCCACCAGGGTTAAGTGTCACTCACCAGGGTCAGCTATTGATTTTCAGTGCCATTATCTAGCTCAGAGGTAGGTAATTGTGGTCCTCGAGAGCCACAGACAGGTCAGGTTTTCGGGATATCTACAATAAATATACATGAGATAGATTTGCATCTCAAGGAGGCAGTGCATGTAAATCCATCTCATATATTCATTGTGGATATCCTGAAAACCTGACCTGCCTGTGGCTCTTTAGGACCACATTTGCCTTCCCCTGACCTAGCTAATGTTGTCGCATATATTTAATGACTGCCCCAGCACTACCAGGAAAGTGTCAGGAACAGATTCAAGGCAGAACCAGAAGTTATCTGGATATTGCCAATATTTCAATAAGTTAGGACAGCAATATTGCCTCATGTTGGATGTTCAACATCAGTATCTATTAATGACTGGCTTTGAATATTCAGTGAGCTTTTCAAGTCATACCTCACCTTGATATTTAAATATTGAAGGAGAGGAGGGGGGGTAAGTGTTTGCCATCTGAATGAGTAAGACCTTCTACAACCTGGGAGAACCTATAATTATTACATTATAATCCTATTACACCCATCATAATGAACTGTAAAATCACCCAAAACCATTAAATTGAAGAGAAGTCAATGAATTTTTATGTGTGACTATTTTCTGTTTTAATGCATTTATGGGTAGATAAGAGAAGGTTGTAATACTTGACTGTTTTAATGTCACTTTGGTGTATTTTTATTATGACTTTATAACACTGTGAGCAGTTTTGATGGTTAAGAGACAGCATATACAAGCTTTAAATTAATTAAATAATATGATGGAGTATTTAGGCCAAAAAATAAATAAACAGTAGGCCCCCAACTATTGAGTAACAGGCATTAAAAGAGTACCTAGTATCTCAGGCTTTTCTTCACATTAGGCAGCATGATATCCCTAGCTTTTTCCCCATCTGCTGATGTATTACATCACTTCTTTAACATCAAAGTTATGACATTAAATTACAACCTGTCCTCTATCACTATTAAGTTCATACAATACAATTCTCCCACCCTAACCATCCCTATGATGCCTTCTCACATCTGACCTGATTTCAATCCAACAATATTGCCCTGTTTACTGAAAATAATTGCTTCTATGAAAGTTACCACATCATTGTCTTGATTTGCTGTCTGCCTACTAATTGCAATATCCTATGTAGAGATAAACTCCTTATGCCATGGAAACAAACCGTTATTCATCCAGTTTTGAACAAACAAATGCTGTAGCCCTTTGCAGCCACTATACAGATCGTCCAATACAGAATCTGGCCTACACCCGCCCAAACTAAACCCGATTCTGTAACCGAGGTCCATGTTGCAGACGCCGGTTACAGAACCAGGTTTGTTTAGATGCAGACGCTATACTTAATCACGATTATGGCAGGAGGATGCCCAAACTCTCCTACCCACATAACCCCACCATCGCCGGCAGGAAGTTGCTCAACCCTTCCTGCCGGTAGACCCCCCACCCCACACACCCCTAACGATCGCGGAAGGAGGGTGCCCAACCCCTCCTGCCCACAGAACCCCACCATCGCCGGTAGGAAAGTGTTCAACCCTTCCTGCCGGTAGGCCCGGCCCCCCCCCCCTTGAAAATCGCTGGCAGGAGGGTACCCAATCCCTTCTGCTGGATCCCAACAAAATGCCCCCCAACTCCCCTCCCCGGACACCCCACCAACAAAATCCCCCAACTCTGAACCCCCCTCGAGCTTACTCGCAAATTGGCTGGACTGTTCCTCGCACCATCTGGCCAGCAGGCCTGCCTCCGTCCAAATGAGGCGGACCATCGCCCCTCCCCTACCCAATCTACAGGATCCTAGAGTCTGATTGGCCCAGGCACCTAAGGCCCCTTCCGCCATAGACGTCTGGGCCAATCAGGCCCTAGGATCCTATGGGTTGGGCAGAGAAGGGGCAGACCCGCCTCATTTGGATGGAGGCGGGCCTGCTGGCCAGACGGTGCGAGGACCCATCCAGCAAACTTGCGGGTAAGCCTGAGGTGGGGTTCCAGGGTGGGGGGTTTTGTTGGGAGGAGTACGGGGAGTGGGGGTTGGGGCATTTTGTTGGGGGATTTTGGGGGGTCCAGAAGGAGGGGTTTGGTACCCTCCTGCCAGCGCTCTTCAGGGGGGGTTTGGACCATGTGCCTCAGGCCACGCCCCCAGGAGGGGCCTAAGGCTCCCGGGCCTATTCTGATTGGCCCAGGTGTCTTAGGCCCCACCTGTGGGTGGGGCTTTGGGATGGCTGGGCCAATCCGGCCTTATTCTGCCGGTGGCTGCCTGCCGGACAGGCGGGTTTGGCACCCGTCTGTCCGGCCAACTGGAAAACAGGTACGGGGAAGGGGGTGGGGGGGGGTTGTGGGGTCAGCCGGGGGGGTCGCGGGTCAGCTGGGGGGGCGATCGGGGGTTCTGGGGGGGGCGGTCTTTGGGGGAGGGTGCGTTGAGGGCAGGAGGGACTGGGATCCATCCTGCCCGTAATGTAGTGTGAAGTGGGGGTAGGGGGATGCCTGGGCCAGGAGGGCTTGGGCTCCCTCCTGGCCTGAACGAGTCGCGTGGGGTGGTTGCCGGGGCCAGGAGTGCTTGGGCTCCCTCCTGGCCCGAACGAGTCGTGGGGGGGTAGTCGCCGGGGCCAGGAGGGCTTGGGCTTCCTCCTGGCCCGAACGAGTCATGGGGGGGGGTGGTCGCCGGGGCCATGATGGTTTGGGCTCCCTCCTGGCCCGAACGAGTCGCGGGGGGATGATCGCCAGGGCCAGTAGAGCTTGGGCTCTCTCCTGGCCCAATGTTAATTGCAAGGGGGGGGGGGGGTGATGGATCGCGGCAGGAGAGATGCCTCATCTCCCCTACCGCGATGCCATCATTCCTCTAACGGAACTGCCGCGACCTGCGGCAGGAGAGATAGGGCATCTCTCCTGCCGCGGGTCGCGGCAGTTCGGGTAGAGGAGTGATGGCATCGCGGTAGGGGAGATGAGGCATCTCTTCTGCCGTGATGGTTGCGGTGGGTAGGTTGCCAGGCCGCTGTACTGACGGCGCCAGCAGCTATCAGCTCAGCGGCCCCTTTTTCGGCACTTAGACCTGGCTTGACTATGTCTAAGTCAAAAAGGTCTAAGTGCCACCTGTAAATGTTTTGGTTATACCTGTTTGTACGCCTAGGTGTAGGTCGGCCCACCTCCCGCCCACTGCCCACCCTTTCCCCTCCTCTAAACACACCTCTTTTTTCTCTGTGCGTCTAGAGGAAGCTTTGGTTATGGGTACTTGGACAATCAGGCTTTTTGATCGTCCAAGTAGCCATTTAGGACACTTTTTAGATGTTTTTATTATTATTATTACCCCCATAGCAAACTCTTTTAGGTATACAAGAAGTAGTTTGGATTGCTAGATGACTGAGGGGTAAAAGTAGCACTCAGGGAAGACAAATCCATAGCAGAGAGATTAAATGAATTCTTTGCTTCAGTCTTCACCAAAGAAGATTCAGGGGAGAAACCAGTGCTGGGAATGCTGATGAGTCAGAGAAACCGAAAGAAATTTCTGTAATACTGGAATATGTAATGGGCAAATTGCCTGGACTTGATGGGATCACAGCAGGAGAGATTGGGCATCTCTCCTGCCAGGGAACATTTGGGGGATTGCAGTGGCTTCGGCAGGAGGGACTGGCCATCCCTCCTGCCACAATCATTGTGGAGGGAGGGAGAGACGGTTACACGATTCTTTAACCGGTGTTTATTAGAGACGCCGGTTAGAGAATAATGCGTTTAGGTGAAGGACTGGTTTCTCCCATGCCTAAAAGGTCTTGTTTGGGACTTGGTCAATTTTTTTTTTTTTAGAATATGGCTTAAAGGTAGATGTAGTGGCGGTCTGGGTGATTAAACTGAATGTATAGGTAGGTCATTCTAAAAAAAAACCCCAAATTTTGGATTTTCTAAAAGAATGGACATTTCCCTGCTGCCTACTTTATGCGCCTAGGGCCTTAGGCCAAAAGGGGACTTTAGCCATTGTTTTTTATTATGCCCCTCCAAGTGTATATTTCTTACTTTGGAAACCGCTGTGATTCTTGGTGGTATATGAATGTTTTAAATAAATACAATTCACTCTAATATCCTATCATATTTTTTCTTCCATTATTCATTCTTACTGGCCCCCCAAAGCATTGCATTCTCTATGTGATCAATGACTTCAGATCCCTTCAGTTCTCCAAGTCTATTAAGAATCTATATATATAAAATCGGAGGTATGTATGTGTGTATGTGTGTGTGTATGTGCCGCGATCACGCAAAAACGGCTTGACCGATTTGAACGAAACTTGGTATGCAGATCCCTCACTACCTGGAATGATATGTTCTGGGGGTCTCGTGGCCCACCTGCACACGTGGGCGGAGCTACAAACATAAAATCAGATTTCACCCATTCATGTCAATGGAAAAAATGTAAAAAGCTGCCATTCTCACAGTAATTCAAAAACGGCTTGACCTATTTGAACGAAACTTGGTATGCAGATCCCTCACTACCTGGGGTGATATTTTCTGGGGGTCTCGCGGCCCACCTGCACACGTGGGCGGAGCTACAAACAGAACATCAGATTTCACCCATTCATGTCAATGGAAAAAATGTAAAAAGCTGCCATTCTCACTGTAATTCAAAAACGGCTTGACCAATTTGAACGAAACTTGGTATGCAGATCCCTCACTACCTGGGGTGATATGTTCTGGGGGTCTCGTGGCCCACCTGCACACGTGGGCGGAGCTACAAACAGAAAATCAGATTTCACCCATTCATGTCAATGGAAAAAATGTAAAAAGCTGCCATTCTCACAGTAATTCAAAACCGGCTTGACCGATTTGAACGAAACTTGGTATGCAGATCCCTCACTACCTGGGGTGATATGTTCTGGGGGTCTCGCGGCCCACAACTCTATGTTGCTTGCTCAAGGCTGGGTTCACCCAAGAATTTATATGTTCTTGCTCCAAGAGGTGAAACTAAAAATGTTGTTTATAATCACGTTTTGCGTTAGTTGTATTGTATTCAATTTGTCAAATATTTCACATTATAATTTGAATATTGTACTTTTTATTAAGCTGTAAAAAAATAATTTCATTCACCACTATAAAGTATCTTTATTTGAATCCATTTACAGTGTTATTGCTATAATTAAATACCCGTGCAACGCCGGGGCATCAGCTAGTTAACTATAAATATAGCTTTCTTTTGTATCTCATCCTCTCTCTGGAATTCTCACTCAGTTAGTCAGACTGGAAACTGTTTATCCTAAATTTAGATCCCTGCAGAAAACCTATCTCTATGAAAAATCCTTTAACCTGCGGTCTACTAGTATCGCTGCCTCCTTTTTTTTCTCCTTGACCCATCTTTTCCTTTTGTATTTTAACATTTCTGTCATTAATGGTGTATGTGTGGTTTTATTTTTAGAATTGTTTTAAATTTTAAACTACTCTGTTATTGACTGAGGAAGGGAGATATATTAAATGAATTTAAACTATAAACCATAAGCTACAGAACTCCGGCTTCTTTTCTGCCGATCATCTCCTGACTCGGCTCTGGGCTAGCTTTTAGAATGTGTCATCTACGGGCTGTGCAGGGCACCATGAATGAGAGGGTATTGCTATGAGTATAGTGGCGCCCAATCCCCATATCTGAAATCATGAGGGTAATTCTGTGTCCAGGCGCCTAACATAGCAGGGTAGGTGTCTGCTTTTCTTTACAGAATACTAGCACCGGTGGCAGAAAATACATCTGCATTTTAGTTGTGGTCACTATGCTCACTCTTAAATATTAGCCAGAACACACAATAATTATAGAACTAGATTATTTATGTGCTTATTTGCATGCTCCATCCAGTTCCCTCCATGCACATGATTACTGAGAAACTACCACACCAGCAAAACATTGTGCACACTTTTCAGCTAGTTGATATTCTATCAAAAGTGTTTTATTTGCTTTGCTGCTGCCTAAAACTAGGTAGTTTCTTATCGCATGTAGAATGAGTACTGAATTGCGTACCCTAATCATTTGGAAACATTGGCTCCAATGGATGCAGGTATTTGGGTGAATAATATGCAGCGTGGCTGTTGGAAATATACTGAAGGTAAGTAAGAACATGTGATGATGAGATATACTATACTTGATTGGCTTATGTGTGTGATAGCAAAGTACAGCGGGTGAAGTCTTACAATCTGCTTTTAAAAATATGAGTGGCAAGGACAGTGGAATGTAACAAGAAGACTCCGGAACAGAACCATTTCAAATCTCATTCTTGACATTCTTCTTCTAAGTCCAAGGTAAAGAAAACAAGATAGTATATTCCACTCTTGTGATTTTCAACAGGAACAATAGAAAGGAACAGAGATAGATTTCCCTCTATAGAAGATATTGGGAATTATGCAGTAAAAGGAAAGGCACATAATTTTTCTTCTTGTAAGCAAAAGTAAATACTGTATATTGGGAGGGTCGATATTCAGGATGGTTTTAAAATGGAAGGAGAGGCTCCTGCCTTCTTGTAGCACGCTGTGGATTGCAGGACCCGAGGCAACATGGATTCACTAGACGAAGGTCTTGACAGATAAATCTGATCAATTTCTTTGAATGGGTGACCAGAGAATTGGATAGAGGGAGAGCATTAGATGTAGTGTATGTAAATTTTAGCAAATCCTTTGAACATATTCCACACAGGAGAATAATAAATAAACCAAGTGCCTTCAGTATGGGCCCCAAAGCGATGGACTGGATGAGGAACTGGTTGAGTAGAAGACAACAGAGGGTAGTAGTCAATGGAAATCGCTTTAAAGAAAGTGGTTACCAATGGTGTGCCTTAAGGTTATGTTCTTGGGCCTGTTCTTTTTAACATTTTTGTAAGTGATATTGCTGAAGGGCTGACTGGTTAGATTTTCCTCTTTGCAGATGATACCAAAGTCTGCAATAGAGTAGACACCACTGATGTTGTGAAAAACATGAGGACGGACCTAGTGAAGCTTGAGAATTAGTTTGAAATTTGGCAGCTAAGATTTAATGCTAAGAAATGCAAGGCCATGCATTTAGGATGCTAAAGCCAAAGGTACAGTTTAGGGGGCGAATAACTTTTGTGCATGAAAGAGGAGTGGAAATTGGGTGTAATAGTATATGATGTTAAGGTGGCCAAACAGGTTGAAAAGATGATGGTAAAAACTAGAAGGATGCTTGGGTGCATAGAGAGAGGAATGGCCAGTAGGAAAAGTTATATATTTATATCCCTGTATAAGACTCTGGTGAGACCTCATTTAGAATACTATGTACAATTCTGGATCCACTTTTTCAAAAATAAATAAACAGGATAGATTCACCCAGAGGAAGGCAACTGAAATTGTTGATGGTCTATGTCATAAGGCATATGGGGACAGACTTAAAGATCTCAATATGTATACTTTGGAGGAAAGGCAGGAGTGGGGAGATATAATAGAAATGTTTAAATACACTAAGGCAAATCTCTTTCAATGAAAGGAAACTCTAGTGTGAGGACATAGAATGAGGTTAAGATGTGATAGACTCCGGAGTAATCTAAGGAAATACATTTTTTCAGAAAGTATGGTTGATGTGTGGAATAGTCTCCCAGTAGAGATGATGGATAAAGACTGTGTCTGAGTTCAAGAAAGTATGGGATAGGCACATGAGATCTCTTAGGGAGAGGAGGAGATAGTGGATGCTATGGAGGGACAGACTGGATGGGCCATTTGGATTTATCTGTTGTCATATTTCTCTGTTTCTGGAAGCTGGTCAGCCACCAATATTCAACAGTACTTAACTGGATATTCAACGCCAGTGCTTGGAAATAGCCCAGGTTTGAAAATCCAAGTCTATTTTAGCCATTGGCAGTCCACGTTTAAATAAAGTTCACCTCCTCTAACTGAACTATAACCCAATTGTATTTGGGGTAAAATGGTCTACAAAGGGAACACATTTTATATAATTGTGTGAGCAATTAAACCGCAGTGCAGATACTCTACAATGTATTTCTTCTATAATCTAGCCAGTGGATTCCTGGATAAAGAACTTTAAACTCAAACTCAACCCAAATAAAACTAAAATCTTCCTGGCCTCACCTTCCAATAAGATCACAGAGAACACTATAAAGCTGAACAGCATTACTTACTCTATTATGCCAGTTATAAAAAGTTTAGGGGTTTATTTAAACCAAAATCTATCACTCGACGCTCAAATTAATGCACTAGTTAGGAAAACTGATTTTATGCTATGGAAATTGCAATCGATTAGGACATATTTTGATCCATCCTCATTTAGGGCTCCTTTTACTAAGCTGCGCTAGCGGTTTTAGCGCATCCTTAGTGCACGCTACAATGCCGCGCGTGCTAGATGCTAACGCCTTCATTGAGCTGGCGTTAGTTTTTCCATATAGCGTGGGGGTTAGCACACGCTAATCTGCAGCGTGCACTAAAAACGCTACTGCAGCTTAATAAAAGGAGCTCTTAGACTACTGGTACAATCATTGATTTTGAGTTCCCTGGATTATTGTAACATTATTTATCTATCCTCCAGTAAAAAGAATATGAAAAGGTTGCAGATCATTCAGAACACAGCTGTTCGGTTGATTTTCAAATTGAAAAAATTTGATCATGTAATTAAATTCTATTGGAAGCTACATTGGCTCCCAGTTGAGGCAAGAATATTATTCAAGTTAGGTTGTACCTGTTACAAGACATTGTTTGGCCTTATACCTCATTATATTATTGATCACTACATAAGAACATAAGAATTGCCTCTGTTGGGTCGGGTCAGATCAGAGGTCCATCATGCCTAGCAGTCCGTTCGCGCGGCAGCCCAACAGGTCCAGGATCTGTGTAGTAGTCCTCTATCTATACCCCTGTATCCCCTTTTCCTTCAGAAAATTGTCCAATCCCTTCTTGAATCCTATCACACCCTCTGGAAGCACATTTCAGGTGTCCACCACCCGTTGGGTGAAGAAAAACTTCCGAAAATGTTTTCTTGGCATTTTAGATTATTTACATTTCCTACTGTAAAAGGTTGCATATATAAAATATTTTTTTCCATAGAATATTATATTTTCAAGCTGGATCACGGGATAAACCCTTTTTTGTCCTGATAACAAACTCCAACTCCTATCTTTTCTTTAGAAAAATGCTAAATATCTACTTATTTGACAAATTCTTCTGAATGTGATTATAATACACTGTGCTTGTACAGTCTCTTGATTGTTGTTAACCACATTGAGCTGAGAGGTTACTTCTGTATATAAGTGAATTTGTTATATTACGTTATGTCACTGGTGGAACATCTAGGATGCCTTCCTCAGATTGCTTGACAGCCTTGAATACTCTTAATATATTTCAAATAAATGATTTAATGGTAGTTGTTATTTGGCAACTATTCACCGAGTGGAGTCCTTGAATGAAAGGACTGATTAGAAACACTTTATGCAAATTGTTTTCATCTTCCTTCACAGAAGTTTTAAAGCTCAGCCCATGTTTATGCAATTCACAGATTTAGTTTTTATTGTGAATATATACAGGGTGGAAATATCAATGATCCCATATTTTTTTTTATCACTTGTGATAGCTCAGGTTGAGCAACTTGGAGGATTAGCAGTTACTTCAGGAACAAATGTTTTGGTAATATGTGTTTCACCTTCAGTTTATATTTATTTACTTAAACTAAAAAGAAAAAAAATTCTACCTTTAAGGGGGTTAATTATGAAGCTGCATTACAGTACTAATGTACTTTACTGTAACACAAGGATTTTTTTTTTTGTCACTGAAGGGAATATACTGAGATGCTTTTATACAAAACCTAATACCAAGCATTAGAACCATAAAACTACAGTTAGGGGTTGCCAGTTCTATTTTGAACCCAGTGCCAGAATGGAGAGGAATGATTGGGAATCGCTTCTGTCTGGAGACCAGAGAATTGGTAGGTAAACTTGTAGGGACCTATGTATATGTGGGGAGGGACTTTCAGAAAGGTGTACTGGGATATTTCTGGTAGCTTCCAGGTAGGGTGCAGAACATCTAAATGGGGGATCTTCTGCTTATGGGGAAGAAAGGCGCTTCAGCTAGGGAGGGTCCATGAATGGAGGGGATTTCTGGATAGTGGATGTCATGGGGCTGGGGTGTCTTTCAGGGAAGTATTTATTTATTCAGTTTTCTATACCATTCTCGCAGGGGAGCTCAGAACAGCTTACATGAATTTATTCAGGTACTTAAGCATTTTTCCCTGTCTGTCCTGACAGGCTCACAATCTATCTATCTACCTGGGGCAAATGGGGGATTAGGTGACTTGCCCAGGGTCACAAGGAGCAGCAGGGGCTTGAACCCACAACTTCAGGATGCAGCTTTAATTACTCTCAGGGGGCACCTTATATTCACTATGACAAGCCTCTTTACTAAATAAACCTAAACATTTAAGCAGTGCTTGAGAGCACTGGGAATCCTAAGTTTTACTGTACCTTGATAACGACCAGTAATTCCTTTAATAATTTGAATTCTTTCTAGATGAAAAATATATGTTCTTCTCTTATAAGTGCCATTATCCATTTTTTACTGGCAGTGCCATGACTGGCAAGTTTTAACAACAGTGGGTTTTCTTTGTGTTACTGTCAATTAACAGATTAAAATGTCCACCGGGCAACTTCTCATTCAGCATAGTTCAATCTTGTAAACATTAATTTGCATCTTACAATCTTAGAAAATGCACTTCCATACAATTGATTCAGCTGTATTTGATTCAATCATTGTGCAAATAAAAAAGTTAAATAAATATGCAGAAGAGATCATGTAGGAAAGGGGAAAAACACACACACAAAAAAAAAAACACCTTTAATTGTTCTCAGCTGTAGTTGCAATAAACTTAACTACAATATTACTGCTTTGGACTCCATCTTAGATCATAGTTTCCTCATACAGATCAGAGGCTCTGTTTAGTAATGAATAGTATGCTAATGGAATCAGCTTAAGCAGAAGGAGCTGATAAATTTCTCCTTGTATACCTGTGTCCTCTTTGTTTCATCTTTTACAAAAGCACAATAGTGGTTTTAGTAGGGTTGCCAGATGTCATTTTCGAGGACATGTCTGGGGGGTCTGGACGTCTTTTCAAAACCCAGCACTTTGTCCAGGTTTTGAAAAGCGTCCTCAAAATCGCATCGGGCATTAGGGCATCTGTGTGTGCACGGATGCCACGAGATGACATCACGTGCGTGCATGTGTATAACATCATCGCGTCGCATCTGGGCATGAGCGGATGCCCTCCTGCTCGACGAGAGCAGGGGGCGGTGGTGGGGCTAGGGTGGGATTGGGGGGCGGGAACGTGGCAGGGATGGGTGGGACTGGGCGGGCCTGGAGGCGGGTCTAGGGGGGTCCAGATTTTACTAAAGTAAACTTGATAACCCTCGTTTTTAGCACAGACCGTGAGCGTCAGGAACAGCGCAGAGAATTCAGCGTGCTGGCCTGCACTAAAAAACGCTATTACAGTTTTGTAAAAAGGGGGGGGGGGGTTTTAGATTGTAAACCCTGCATAGAACATTTTCATCATGGCAGATACTATGAACAGAAACCGTTGTCAGAGCACAAGGACTGACACTGTAGTTGCACTGTGTGGATGCATCATTATTCACAACATTTCACGTCCATAAAACACATTAAAACTATTTCCTTGAGCAAAAAAATAATCAGCCCTCCGCTGTACATATCATTTGTATACTCAAATTGTAAAATGTAAATTGATATATATGAAAATGGACCATTAACTTTTTCATTAATGACAATAATACATTTTGTGCATTGGTAGAAGGAGGCTCACACATGCTTTTTGTGGCAACTCAAAGGATAAATGGGCCGTCTATGTTTTCATGGAAATGGACACTATCGTCAAACATGGTTCAAAGCAAAAAAGAAAAAGAAACTTAACAAAAATAGCAACACGAAAGATCATTTTCTGTCCTTGATCTCTTCTTTTTGAATTCTTGATTTCCTCCAGATTCTTGATTTCCTCCAGATAATGCTGTGTTTATGCTGCCCATGTGTTAGACAAGTATTCAGACAAGCCAGATGTAATATGCACTGCATTCCGCTTTTTTCCAGTCTAATTATTACAAAGTAGTTAGCGCAGTCGCAAATTTTTACAGCCTGTTTATATTTAGAAATTGTCAAATTCGATCAATTGATATAAATACCACACTTTGATTACCATTCTCATGCAAATGTCAATGAAGTGACAAGAAGTTCCTTAATTTAAAATGTAGAGGGTGAATGAATTAACTTTTATTAGGCTTTATCATTCCTATCTGACTTTAACCATATAGCATGAGTTTTCACATACAATTTCATTTAATCATTTTGCATATTACTTTTCAGAGGCTAACAACAGAAAATTTATTTTAATACAGATGACTTAGATCACTATAGTAACTGTTATGCGATTACCTGTCACATCAATGCATCTATTCCATTTGATTAAAAAAAAGATTAATAATTTTTCTACAACTGATATATCATACACTAGCAAATAATGAGCATCTCATATTAAGTAAATGCAAAATAAAATCTGTCTTCAGTAAATTGTTTAGAAAAAATTGCACGGCACATTTAAATTACCATTTGCTTAGCAACATGCCCTTGTAGACATTCCAGTGGGGCTATAAAATGATCGATTTACTTTAATTTTCTACTGAATCCTGAAAAAAATGGCTGTCAGTAACCTATCCCTTCATCATACCATGCTGATTCACCCTGTGTATTAAATTTACTGGCAAGGAGCAAGATGCTAACAAAAAGTAGCAGATAATGTGAACATTTCATGCATAATCTGTAATATGAGATATGTATTAATAGGGAAATTATGATGCATTCAATTATTCTGAAATGCCTTCCAGAGATGTTTTGATTTGGCTGTGCTCCACTAGAAGCAGCACAGCAGGGAACATCTCAAGTGATGAATAACCTAATCTCCTAATCTCAAAATGGGCATTCAGAGCTAGGCAAGAACAGGTTATTGAAGGAAACCAAGACTAATACATGCTCAGTTACCCCTTCCTGGAAAAAAAAATATAGTTTATAGAAGACATGTTTCTTGTTTTTAGTATCTACTGCTATTTGATATTGGATCTGTAAGGAGACACTTTCAGACTTATATGCAAATTGTTATAACATCAATCAGTCAAGTAAGAATTCATGTCAATTTTGACAGCTCTGAAGCTCATTTTGATTAATTTTTCCATTTTAGTATCTGCATTATATCCAAAGAAATTGTCCCAAGCAGAACAGTGTTAATTTTGTATCCAAAACCCTTATGAGGGGCCGTTGAAAAGTTCTCAGCCCAAACAACAAAGCAAAGGGCTATATACTTAGTCCAGCAATTTTCCACTTTTTTTGTTTCGTTTTTTTCCGATGGAACGAAAAATCACTGGATTAAGCTGACAGGGTGCGTAACTTAATTGGCAAAATACTCAGCCTCAATAATTGGGGAAAAAAAAAATTGAATTGGGCGATAGGCACCTATCCGATTCTATAAAAGATATGCACCTATCACAATGTGCCCAGCTGCGCCTAACACCTAAGTGGGCGATTCTATGGGTGGAGTATGAGTTAGGCGCTTCTAAACAAGATTCTCCAAAAACCTAGGTGCCTCAAATATAGGCCTTTAAAACCTTCACCTACATTTCAGTCTCCTAAGTTTTTACAAAGACGCCACTAGCTTGCAATTCTGTAAATGGCACCTGTGATTGACATAGCGGGCGCCTTTTGTTTAGGTGCCATTTATAAAATCTGCCCCTGAGCATATGTATAGCCCTCAAAGCGGACTGCCCCATCTTTGTTGGTTGGGCTGAGAAATTTTCAGCAGCCCGTCGTATGGTCAATAAAACTGTTTGTCGTTAAACAGTCACGCTTACTACGTAGGTTTAGTTTAGTTTATTGTTGAGAACGATGGTCCTGGTTCCTTGGAAAGGTCAACTGAAATTTATTATGTTATATAGAAATTTAGGGGCCCTTTTACTAAGCAGCACTAAAAAGTTGCCTGCACTATCATCAGTGCAGGTCTTTACTGTGCACCAAGGACTTTTAGCGCTGCCAGAAATGACCAATGTTTCTGTTTTGCCAAGAACATCAATGCACTGATTTTAAACTGTGGCCATGTGATTTTAGCATGTAAGCACTTACTGACACCTATTTTCTAGGTGGTAAAGGCTCACGTACTAACCACACACTAATTGGTCTACCCTCTACTCTCTATCCACAGATCCGCCATAGTGCTAAAAAAAAAAAAAGCTATTTTTTTTCACATGGGTAACATACACATATGCAAAAACTACCGCAGGACACCTGAGCATGCACAGCAGTAATGCTCTTTTAAACTGCGGTAAGCGTGCACTACTGCTTACCACAGCTTAGTAAAAAGACCTCTTAGACCGTGTGATGGAGTTAGCTTTAAACTAATAGTCTTCCATTACTCATCCAGAAATGTGCATTTTCTGTGTATGCGTTGATATGTTATTTGCTCCCACTTGGCTCCTCTCTTTGAGTACAGTGTAGCAAAACATTTGTTAACTTCTGTTTATAAAAGAAGGCATAGAAATATTAGATATTTATGCAGTGCCTTCTAAACTAAATTACTTGATTGCAATAGGCTTGCTTTTTGATTAGTACAATTTTGTACAGGTTGATATTACACCAATGAATTTTTTATAGTAATTCATTAATATGTAAGTCTTCTTGAAAAAACAAAACAAAACAACAACAAAAACTTAGAATGAAGCCATTACTCTTCTTCAGTTCAGCAGCTCTGCTGGTATTCAATGTCATAATCATTGTAGTTTTTAGTTCTAAAATATAAAAAATAAAATTAAAATAGTGTAATTAAAATAGCAATAAATGTTTTCAGTCAAGATTTGACACTGGTGTGTGTGTGTGTGTGTGTGGGGGGGGCTCAATTTTAAAAAAGATAGACGTCCAAAAGATGGCACAAACCGGTTCTTGGACGTCTTGCTAGTCAAAACGTTCAAATGGGCATTCTCAAAACAGGCTTTCCAGATGACCTTCTGGTTGTTTTGTCTCCAGTGTGTCTAAATCTTAAGGGGGCATGTTAGAGGCGTGTTTTGGGCAGGCTCAGTGCCGGCGGGCTTTTTTTTTTTTTTTAGACATTTGTGGCTAGACCTGTTTTAAAAGCATCTATATGCTAAAATGTTGTCCAAACTGACCAGATGACCACTGGAGAGATTAAGGCATGACCCACCCCCTTACTCCCCCAGTGATCACCAACCCCCTCCCACCACCGAAAGATGTGAGAAAAACAATACATTCTAGCCTGCAAGGGGGTGCTGAAAAGTTCTCAGCCCTACCAGCCAACTTCCTAAATTCTGTGGTTCACTGGTAGAGCTGCTGCCTCTGCACCCAGAGGTTGTGAGATCAAATCCCAGTGCTGCTCCTTGTGACCCTGGACAAGTCACTTAATCCTCCAGTGCCCACCACTTTGAATGTCAGCTTTGAAATGCCAAAGCAACAAAAAGGTGGTATACAAGTCCCCATTCCCTTCCCACTGTAACTGAAAAGAGTTCCAATTGGCAGAAACAAAATTCTATGTTTTGATATTATTTCAGATCATTGATTGAACCATATCCACATCATTCTCTTCTTGGTTGGGCTGAGAACTTTTCAGCACCCCCTCTCAGACAGCCACACAGACAACTGAGTTCAGCAGAGAAGAGCAGAGGGGCACTCTTAGTGGGCACTGCAGTGAATTTCACATTTAAAAGTCCCAAGTACACATGTCACTATAACCCACCCAAATATTCCAAAACAGAAGCCAAAGAGGAAGACAGTGGCTGCAGGAGACGGGTGGAACACCAAGCAGAAAATCTAGTCCATTTTTGATTGTAACACTGACGAGTGGACGGTTTCCTGGAAGCAAGTAAAATATCTTGAACAGACTGAGAAAAAGAAGAGTCTGTCAGGTAGAAAGGTACCAAGCTGTTAAGTGTAGAGACTGCAGATTGGGATGAAGTAAGGAACTTTGACTCTGAGTGAGCAGAGAAGGAAAAATTGGAAGAAGCAGAGGCTCCCTGGTGCTGAGTTGAAGTAGAACGGAGTACCACGGTTGTCTGGGCCACCAAGGAGCTATCAGAATCATGGTGGCGTGTTCTGACTTTAGTTTGACTAGAGTCCTGAGAATCAGAGGAAATGGAGGAAAGGCATAAAGGAACTGAGCCCTCCAGTCCAGTATTTTGTGTGGCCCTGGTCAAGGGCGATGCAGTGTTTTCCTCTGCTGCCCCCAGGTGTTTGCCATCTTGCCGACTCCCTCCTCTGTCTTTCTGCAGCGTTTGCGCGGCCCCAGAAACATTTTTTTCGGCCAGTGCGGCCCAGGGAAGCCAAAAGGATGGACACCCCTGATGTAGTGTATCTAAGTTTTCAGAAAGCTTTTGATAAAATATCTTATGAGAGGCACCTGAGAAAATTAAAGAGTCATGGGATAGGTGGCAAGGTGCAGTTGTGGATTAGGAATCGGATATCGGATAGAAAACAGAGGTAAGGTTAAATGGTCAATTTTCTCAATGGAGGAGAGAAAACAGTTGAGTGCTGCAGGGGTCTGTACTGGGACCAGTGCTATTTAACTTATTTATAAATAATCTGGAAATTGGAACCATGAGTGAGGTGATTAAATTTGCAGATGACACTAAACTGTTCAAAGTTGTAAAGACGCATGTGGATGTGAAAAATTGCAGGCAGCCTTTAGGATATTGGAAGACTGGGCATCCAAGTAGCAGATGAAATTTAATGTGGACAAATGCAAAGTGATGCACATTGGGAAGAATAAGCCAAATCACAATTGCTTGCCCTGTATCGGTTGCATGGAATGTTGCTACACCTTGGGTTTTGGCCAGGGACTAATGACCTGGATTGGCCACTGTGAGAACAGGCTACTGGGCTTGATGGACCATTGGTCTGACCCAGTAAGGCTATTCTTATGTTCATATGTTTGTAGATGTGCCCAACTACCTTGTCTGATTGTAGCAGGGGAATCCCCATCGGCTGAGCCAGTTTCAGGAATTCCTATCCACTTGGCTGATGGGGATTTCCCCTGCCAGGATCAGCTGAACTAGCAGGGAGATTCCTCTCTCCCTCTCTCACAGGCACTGAACCCCACAGCCTCCTCCAAAGAGAGATCCTGCACTATACCCCTCTCCCAATATCCCTTGACACCCCTGACAGCACTGGGAATACCCCCCCATCACCCAACACCCCAATAGCACTGGCAACACCCCATAACATCACATGTCACTCCTGACAACATTGGCAACACCCCCATATCATCCGTCACTCCCAACAACATTGGCAACACCCCCCCACACACACACACACACTCACACCTCCCATCACTCCCATACCTTGAGCTGCAAAATTGGCAGGAGGGAAGCCCACTTCCTCCTGCCTACAGGGCTGCTTGCTGCGAATGATGGGCCTTCCCCCTCCCATAGCTTGAGCCAATCAGGGCCTTAAGTCCCTCCCAGTGATCCCAAGATGCAATGGGAGGGGGAAGGCCTATCATTTGCAATATGCGGCCCTGTAGGCAGAAGGGAGTGGGCTTCCCTCCTGCCAATTTTGCAGTGCCAGGTACGGGAGTGATGGGTGGTGTGGGGTTAGGGTTGACAGACTTCCGGATTTACCTGGGCATATCCTCTTTTCAAAGGACTGTCTGGGCGTCCGGATGGCTTTTCAAAACCTGACACTTTGTCTGGGTTTTGAAAAGCTGGTAAGATCGGGGCTTAGTCTGGTGTGCATCTATGCAGGCATGGATGTGAGGTGGTGATGTCACATGTATGCATGCATGCGTGCGACGTCATCACTTCGCATCTGCACATGCACAGATGCATTCCAGATTCAGCCCGAAGAGACAAGGTTTGCATGGAGCTGGGGTTGGGAGGCGGAATGGGGCAGGGCTGGGTTGGAGCAGGGAGGACCTAGGGGCAGAACGGGGCAGGCTCGCGGGTATAATGGGGCGGTGCCTCATGTCCTCTTTTACCAGATGCAAAATCTGGTAACCCTATGTGACGGGTGTTGCCAATGTTGTCGGTGGTGACAGGTGATGTGTGTGTGTGTGTGTGTGGGGGGGGGGGATGTTGCTGTTGAGGTTGTCTATAGATGTTTGGGGGAGGGGTGTAGTGTGGGGGCTCTCTGTGGAGAGGGATGGGGGATTGGTGCCCTGATCCTATCAGGAGGAATCCCTATCAGCTGAGCAGGCAGAAATCTCTGAAACTGGCTCAGCTGATTGGGGATTCCTCTGCCCTGATGGCAAGCTGATGGCAAGTTCTCAATATTCTGTTGTTTTCCCCCATCTCTGGGTGGTGGGTGGGGGGGTCAGTGACCACTAGGGGAGTAATTCCTCCAGATGTCCTAACTCTAACCCTGGATTCCCCTCCATGTAATTCCCTCAACTGTAATTCACCAATCTTCTTGTAATTCTCCTGGAAATGTCCAGATGTCTCTTTTGTAATCCGCCCAGAACTGCAAGGTACGGGTGGAATAGAAGTCAGTAATATAATGTAATGGTTATCTGGTCAGTTTGGGCAGCTTTGAGGTACTTAGCCGCAAGTAAAACAGATCTAACTGCCGGCGCCTAAGTTCCCTTTAGGAAGCTTTGATTATGGCTGCAGTACGTCCAGGTTTAAGCCCGCCTGATTCCCACCCATAACACACCTCCTTTTGAGCTCTGGATGAATATCAACTTAGAAGTGCTGCTGAACATCCAGAAAGTTGGTTTTACTTATCAGCACTAGGAAGACCCTGCTATTAGGACATTCAAGTGCCGACTTAGGCAGGGTTTTGGACATTTTAAAGTTTTGATTATGCTCCCCATAGATTATAAAATGCAGTATTCCTCGTGCATACTATAAAATTATAGGTTTGGTCATTTATTTCTGCAATGTAGTTTCATGCTATGTCATTTATACTAGATATGTAAGCTTCATATGTGCCTTTATAAAATTGTGCCTAAGTAGATGCCCCTTTAAAAATTACTCTGAAATAGTTTTCAGTCTGTTATAGGTAACAAAAAATTTTGTATCATAAGCATTTAGAGGCATGCACATTATAGGGGCAGTCAGCAAACCAATTTCCCTGATATAATATAAAGTCCATTGGGATACTTTTTTTTAACCAGTTCATAGCAAATACAGTATGTTTTTTTTAAAAAAAAACAGAATGGCAATACCAAATTTTCTCATAGCTGAAGAAGCATCATAGTCATTGCATACCCGCCATCTTCTCAAGGGGATGTGGCCAGGGGAAGAGCATGGCTAGATTGTGTTACTAAACGCTAGGTGCACTGTTATAGAATGCAGTCAATCCACGCACAGCTTAGGTAGTTTGATCTGATTTCATTGGCCCAAATGGGTGTGCCTATATGTTAGTTACACGTGTGGAGGGGCATAATCGAAAGGGACGTCTAAGTCCATTTATGTCCATCTCGCAAGTCGTCCAAAGTTAAAAAGAGCTTAAGACACATTTTCGAAAGATACGTCCAACGTTTTTTTCATTTTGAAAATCATCTAATTATACGTCCTGCCGATCTGATCGTCCAAGCCACTAAATCGTCCATCTTTATACCACATTTTCGTCCAACTTTCCGTCCAAAACAAACGCATAGAACAAGCCCTGTTGGACGTAGAAGGGGTCTGCAAAGTGATGGACTGCATACCCAGACATGCTATCTAAACAGTGGGGTACCTTACAGGGCACTGCTGTGAACTTCACAAAAAGGGTGCCATGGCTTCTCCTCCCTACAGCTCCCTTATAGGTAACGGTGAGCCCCCAAACCACCTCCACAATCCCCTAGACCCACAATCCCCTACCCCCTTATGGCTGCAGGAGCCACTTATATGCCAATACAAAAGGGTTTTGGGGGTATATAGGGGAGTGCACAAGTTTCAATATCAATGCAGTGATTACAGGGGCTTATGGGCATGGGTTCTCCTCTCCATGGGTCCCTAACCCACCCCCAAGACGGTTTAAGTCACCTCTGTGCAGCATGACTAGGCTTTCCTATGCCAGGCAGCCATGTGATGATGGTCTGGAGGCTAAATTTTAAAGTTGTGATTAAAATTTTTATGGGGGTGGGGGGGTCAGTGATCACTGGGGTAGTGGGGGGCGTCTGTTTTATGTGTAGTGCTTATCTGGTGACATTAAGTGGGTTTTTTACATGATCTAAGTCACAACATCTAAGTTCCGTCGATCGTGGGCTGTATAACTTTCGATTATTCATGCTGTACGACTAAGTCTAAGCCTGCCCACGTTCCACCCAACTCCTGCCCTCGACACGCCTCCCAAAACACCCCGTTTAGCTGTGGTCATTCAGCGGCAGTATGAAGGCCTAGGTCGTTTAGAAATACGTCCAAAACCCGTTTTTATTATCGGCACTTGGACATTTTTGAGAAATGTTCGTCCAAGTACTGACTTAGGCCGGTTTTTGGACGTTTTTCTCTTTCGATAATGAGCCCCATGGGTTCTAACCATTATTCTATAAACTACACATAACTTTGGAGGCATTTTATAGAATTGTGCTAAATGTCATCCTTTCTGTGCCAATTTTTTAAGTGTCATGTATAGAATATGGCTCTTAGTTGGAATTCCTGATGCTAAATATATATTTTATGATCCATTGCCATTAGAACAATTGCTAGTTAAGAAAGAGGCTAAGGGGGTAATAATAATAATAAAAAAACGTCTAAAAAGTGTCCTAAGTGGCTACTTGGACGACCAAAAAGCCTGATCGTTCAAGTACCCATAACCAAAGCTGGTTTTTAGACATATCTTAAAACAGCTTAGGCCTTTCCCCTGCCTCTAGACGCATAGAGAGGAAAGAGGTGTGTTTAGAGGAGGGGAAAGGGCGGGCAGTGGGCGGGAGGTGGGCCGACCTACACCTAGGTGTACAACACCTATAACCAAAACAGTTTAGTCGGCACTTAGACCTGTTTGACTTAGACAAAAGAAAACCAGGTCTAAGTGCCGAAAAAGGGGCCGCTGAGCTGATGGCCGCTGGCGCCATCAGTTTAGCGGCCCGGCAACCTAACCATTTTGGCAGGAGAGATGCCTCATCTCCCCTACCGCGATGCCATCACTCCTCTACTCGAACTGCCGTGACCCGCGGCAGTTCCGGTAGAGGAGTGATGGCATCGCGGTAGGGGAGAAAAGGCATCTCTCCTGCTGTGATGCATCACTCCCCCCCCACAAACAACATCGGGGCAAGAGGGAGCCTAAGCCCTCTTGCCCTGCTGAAGCCGCGACCACCCAACTCGATTGGGCCAGGAGGGAGCCCAAGCCCTCCTGGCCCAGGCAACCCCCTACCCCCACCCCCCACTACATTACGGGCAGGAGGGATCCCAGGCCCTCCTGCCCTCGATGAACCCCCCTCCCCCCAACATCCGCCCCCCAGAACCCCTGATCGGCCCCCCCAGCTGACCCGCGACCCCCCCAGCCAACCCCATGACCTCCTCACCCCCATCCCCCTTCCCCGTACCTTTTTTTCGTTGGCCGGACAGATGGGTGCCAAACCCGTCCATCCGGCAGGCAGCCCACAGAAGAATGGGGCCGGATTGGCCCAGCCGTACTAAAGCCCCGCCTACTGGTGGGGCCTAAGGCACCTGGGCCAATCAGAATAGGCCCGGGAGCCTTAGGCCCCTCCTATGGGTGGGGCCTTAGGCACATGGCCCGGGTTGGGCATGGACTGCACATTGCAATAAATGCATGGTACGTAGTGCTTGTTGTCAAATGTGCACTTAGTACAGATGCACCTAATGCCACATCAAGAGGCAGCATTAGTGGTATCCATGCTAATGAGAATTCGCAGCAATGCAAAGTATGGAATTTGTGCAGAAACCTCAGGGGAATGCTGGACACTTCCACCACAGTTATCATACAGCTTTTCCACTTACTGTTTGTTAAATTTGGCTACTAAAGTACAGTAAGCACAATAAATGCCTGCTGTATTTTAGAAAACAGGACCCTTAATACAGAATTAGTAAGTGAGATTCCTCTGTTTCTTTCCTTTCAAAAAGCTCTTAAGGCATTTTTCTTTCAGGAAGCTTTTGTTGATTTATGAAGGGAACTGTGTGTAGTAAAAATGCACTTATGATGTTCAGTATAATTTTATCTGTGATTTTAGTGTTTGATTGCTGTTTTGATTGTTTGTTGTTGTTTTTTTTGCAATCCATAGAGATGTTTGTGATTTGCAGAATATAAGTGTTTTCTCGTAAATACATAAAATTTAAATGAAATGCACACAAGAAATATGGGCATTTGAAACTGCTTAGGTAACACAGCAGAGCTTTTCATCATTCTGGCTCTTGCTTAAGTTATTAATTAAAAAATTAATGGGGGGAATTTTTAAACTGGGCATCAAATCTCCCTCTGAAAATTGACTAGGAAGAGTAGAAGCCTAAATTTGCACATGCTATTTAAACATAGAAACATAGAAATAGACGGCAGATAAGGGCCACGGCCCATCCAGTCTGCCCACCCTAATGACCCTCCCCTACCTTTGCCTTGTGAATAGATCCCATGTGTCGATCCCATTTGGCCTTAAAATCAGGCACGCTGCTGGCCTCAATCACCTCCAGTGGAAGACTATTCCAGCGATCAACCACCCTTTCAGTGAAAAAGAATTTCCTGGTGTCACCTCGTAGTTTCCCGCCCCTGATTTTCCACGGATGCCGTGGGTCCCTTGAAAAAGAAGATATCCTCCTCCGCCTCGATGCGGCCCGTGAGATACTTGAACGTCTCGATCATGTCCCCCCTCTCTCTGCGCTCCTCGAGCTGTAATTTGTCTGACCGTTCTTCGTACGGGAGATCCTTGAGTCCCGAGACCATCCGGGTGGCCATTCTCTGAACCGACTCCAGTCTCAGCACATCCTTGCGATAATGCGGCCTCCAGAATTGCACACAGTATTCCATTTGTGAAGACATTTTTTTTCCTACTCTATATAAACATGTGTGTGTGTTTTGCAAATGGAAAAGAACATGCATAATGCTAGTAGTAATCACATCCTAACTGGCTCCTGGAATGTGTCCTTTTCCTGCATGGAAAATTATCCAAGTAGTGGCACCACAAGCATATTTTTATGAACAGATAGGGTAAGTAATTTTCTTTTTAAATAGCCCATATTTTGATGAATAAAAGGGAAAGGAAAGGAACTTGGACTTGTATAATCACCTTTTTGTAGTTTTACAACCACACTCAAAGTGGTTTACATACAGTTACTTCAAGCATTGTCCCTGCCTGTCTCGGTGGGCTCACAATGTACTTGGGGCAGTGGAGGATTCAGTGACTTTCCCAGGGTCACAGGGAGCAGTGTGGGTTTGCTGAGGCTGTAGCTTTAACCACTGTGCCACACTAGAAATCAAGAAGTAGTGAAAGTAAGCCAAATTTAGGACAATCAAGTCATTGTGACATCACTGTTGAGGTTGGCTCGTAGGCATTGGTGGAATGAGGCATTGTGATGTCACAATACCAGCTCTGGCTATCAGAGGCTGAAACTGTTCACATTATTTATTTATTCAATTTTCTATACCGTTCTCCCAGCGGAGCTCAGATCAGTTTAACATCCATTTATTCAGTTAATCAAGCATTTTTCCCTGTCTGTCCTGGTGGGCTCACCATCTATCTAATGTACTTGGGGCAGTGGAGGATTATGAGATTTGCCCAGGGTCACAGGGAGCAGTGCGAGGTTTGAAAACTGGGTTCTGGCATAGAAACAGCACGTTCTGGGGGTGGGGATGGGAGGAGGACTTCATTTATTAACGGTTCGAGCATGTTTTCTACCGCAGGACCCATTGAATTCCTATAGGTACTGCGGTAGATATTTCATGCTAATAGTAAATGACTCTCAAACATAACCCAGAACAAGGCTACGAAAAGCAATGTGGGTTATAGCTGTAGAATTTCTTCAGCTCACTTTGTGTATACACGCACACACATTTATTGATTTTTGCATGCCCATATTACGTCTATCAGAGGTTTCTCCACTCCAGCCTTGCGTTGCATTGTGCTCACACGTTTTAACAAAGAAGGAAGTGGACCCTGTTTCATGAAACTTTCAGTTGAATGATGTTCCATTTATTCCAGCCTTTAGTATAGTAGAATGTACAATTGCTCTGAAGATAAATAAAAGATTCAGCTGTGTGCCACAGGAGAGCAGAGCAGCATGTCTTTGGCATTGCTTGAGTCTTATCTGATTTGGATTTGTATACCTCTTGGGGAATGGGGAAATATTGGAACAGACGGCTTGATATTTCCGGAGAATATAGTGGGCTTTATTAGCACCAGTTTCGCTCCCTGACTGACGGCTTTTTCAAATTTTTTATCTTATTAATCCATGCTACTGTATGTAAATGTTATTCCTCTCTGCATAAGGGAGGCAACCAGCGATTTGTAATAAATGCTTATGAGTGCCTGAGGCTGCACTTAAACTTTAAAACATCTATTATTAAGTTGCAAAAAAACCCCACCGTAATGGCCAATAGTGACCTCAGAGGAATTTTAAACTGTGGTCTGCTCCTCTGCATTAAAAACATGAAAAAAAAAATTGCCTGAAGTTAGAATTATGAGCAATGCCATTTTAACAGCTGCATTTTGATTATTAAAGTGTGTTTTACAACTGAATTACAATGCTTTTATGGACTCTTGGAATAAGATTTAAAAAGGTCATTAAACATAGTCGTTTTTGTCACAGTGGGTGTCTTCATATACCACGGACACTACAGAAGCAATTTTGCATCATCACACAAAGCATTTAAAATCAAAGTGAGAAGCATCTTGGTTTTGCCTAATTGTGTAGTTTTCAATGGCTCTTTCAGGTATTGTGACAGCTTAGCATCCAAGATGACAACGTTTATTATTTTTTGTTAATTTGATAAGAAGTCGTATAGATTTTTCTTTGTATCAGTGCTCTGTTTGTCCCAGAAATAATTGGAAATGCCAGCCTGGAGCAAGAGACAAGCGGAACACTTCTGGCAAATCACTGTTCTGAAATACATTGCTTGTACTGTGGCCAACTGTGTAGTCCTGGAACACCTCCACATTTTCTAAATCTGATAGCATGTGCTCACTAGCGATGCTTAGTAGCCTACGGTGTGTATTTTCAAACAATAAGATCTAGGAACTGATTTACAGCACATACACTAGTGTACAACCACACATATACAGATATATTTTACAGCTTAAATACTGCAGAACAAAAAATGTATTTTACACTTCTCCCTCCATATTTGCAGGGGTTAAGGGGCAAAGTTGGCCCGTGAATACAAAAAAAACAACCGCAAACATGGTATTTTGGTTAAACCCCTCGTGAATACCATGAAATCACGAATAAAACACTGAAAAAGTGCTGAAAAAAAAAGCAAAATTCTCTGCACACTGAAGCAAGTGTTGAAAAAAAGTGCCAAATTTTTTATCGGATGAGGAGCGACCAAGATAAAAAACGCAAATAATCAAAGTTGCGAGTGCTGAACCCACAAATATGGAGGGAGAAGTGTAGATTACTTTTGTTTGAATTGTATAAGTTTGCCTGTCTTCAGATATTGACATCTTTTCATGCTGCAGGCCTTGCCACTTTTGGTAAGCAATTGGAATTTTGTAGCACCTCGAAGGTGGGAGTATAATAGGCATCTCGTTGTTATACTCACTCTCTTGTTTCCTGCCAAACACATTGCTGTACTTCCTAAACATCATGTCGTCCACTGAGAAACCACCTACTGGAAGAATTTTGTCATCTGTATAGTGAGCTTCCCCCTGAATGATTAGATTCTATGGAGCTTATTTTCAAAGTACGATATGGATGTCCCAAAATGCTGAAATAGATGTCCACATGCTTGAAATATCCAAATCCCAATTTTACAAAGGCAGACAATGGACTCTGACCTTAATGTATGTCCAAATAGCAAAGGAGACATGTTGTGGGTATGTTTTGGGCAGGATGAAGCAGGGTCCAAAATCAGGATATCCAATAGTGATTACTAAAAGGGAAGAGAAGTCCAAGTCTAAAAAGAAGGATGTCCTTATTTAGACCTAATATATTTCAGGGATGTCCAGGAAAAGGTGTTCTGATTGAGCAGCTGTGCACTGGAGGGATTAAGGCATAACCCGTTCAATGGATGCTATCCTCCTCCTTCCCCCTGAAGGTGAACTAGAATGGGATACCAGGCTCCATAACTGATTCAGGTGTAACGGGCATTCTTATTAATGCAGGAAGCAAGTCTGAGAAGTAGCTTAGTGGTTTAGTGTGCTGTAAACCATAGACCCAGGTTCAAATCCCACCTCAGCTCTTTTAATTGTTGTCATTGTTGTGAGCACTCCAGGAATTGAAAATTACTTACTATACCTAAATATGTAAGTCACTTGCAAGTCTGAAAGCTAATGAAGTAGTATACATTCAGGTACAGTAGTTATTTTTCTGTTCTTGTACGGCTCACAATTGCAAAATAAAAGTTAAAGTGGGATTTGAACCTGGGTCTCTTGATTTAAACTCCACTGCACAAACCAATGGGCTGCCCCACTTTCTCTGCATAGATGCCTGTGTTTCCATTTTCTAAGCGTGCTGCTATGTCCCTTGTTCTCCCCTCCCCCAGATTCATAATCTGGTCATTCCAATGTATAAAAAGGCTTCAGCAAATGGATACCCATCTCACAATATTTCAAACAGGGGATTTCCAGGTATTTCCTGTTCAAAAATACAAGTGAAATAGACGTGTGGTTGGGACATTCTTACATAGATGTTCCTGTTCTGACTTGATTTAAAAAAATTTCCCTTCATGCCTCACCAATCCAACCACCTCAGCAATTTGGCTCAGATATACTCTCTTCAGCTTTAACAAATGCAGTGTGTTTTGTAAATTATGTAGGAAAGAAAATCAGAAGAAAATTTAAATTATACAAAAGGTCATGATTGATAAAATTAAGCAATGGACAATAATTATATTGTTTAATGAGAGCCATAAAAGTGTTCACACATACTGTATCAAAGGTGAGTGGATGGGCACTTCTTAAAGCATATGAGACTGAGAGGATTACTGCTTCAAACTATCTTGCCTTTTTGTAGCCTATCTGTTCCCATCTCCTACCATTCCCAGTTGGTCCAAAATAAGGTTGCTGGGTTATTGGTGGGCTGTAACCTAAAGAAGCACATTTCTATCTATTTGGAATAGCTGCTTTGGTTATTTACATTAAGGAGATTCCAATTTAAGTTGGGCTGTTTGATCTTTACAAGTTTTGATTGGATGGGGGTATGGTGTTGTGGGTGCTTGGGCCCCCCCCCTAATATTGAACAAACTCCTTGACCAAGTCTAGGGAGAGGTAATTTCTGTTGGGTTTAGCACCACCAATAATTTTGAAAAATAGGCTCCTAAGAGGACAATTCTGTAACAGGTGTTAATATATGCCTCTTACACAGGTAAATATTTAAAATAATGGCAATAAATTAGGTATTTGCACTGTCCTCACAAATATTTCCAGCCACTAACTCTATAAATGCTCTCAAAACTTAACTTTCATTTCTATTATAACTTCAAAATAACATCAATATATCAAGTTATTAGTGTTTAACATTTATATCTATGACTAGATGGCAATGTCCTAGTCAATGCCATCAGAAAAAAAGATCACACACTCAGCCTTTTGTGATGCCAGACTGAAGATCACTCTATATCAGGGATGTCAAACTCAGGCCAAATTTGGCCCACAGGGTAATTAAATTTGGCCCGTGATTTGGCCTGAGATTTGGCCCCCTGTTCCTTCCCTCCCTCCATCCCAGCTTCCTGGTCTCATCTTCTAAGCAGCCTACCGAGGATCACTGGTCGGCTGTAGCAAACCTAGCAGACTGACATCGACCACCACAGCATTTTCCCTCTGTCATGGTCCCGTACATCAGAGGATGGGCGGGACCATGGCACAGGGAGCGTGCTGCAGAGGCCAAGGCAGCATGCTAAGTTCGCTACAGCCGACCAGTGATCCTCGGCAAGCTGCTTAGAAGATGAGACCGGGAAGCCGGGATGGAGAGATGGAAGGAACGGCGGGCCAAATCTCAAAGGTGAGACTGGGACGAAGAAGGGGGGGGAACATGCAAGCCTTCGGGGTGGGAGGGTATAGAAATGCATGGAGGGAGGGAAAGAGGGGTCCAAGAAGATGTGCATATGCCGGACTGAGGGTGGGGGGAGGGGAAGAAATAATGGGTCTAAAACAGAGGAGAGGGAGAGAGATGGTGGACACAAGGGATGGTGTGGAGGAGGGGTAGAGATACTGGATAGGAGGGTAGTTGGGAAAAGAAAGGGAGAGATGGACCCTGGGGTGGTGAGGAAGGAGGGAGAGATGCTGGATGAAAGGGTAGATGAGAAAAGGAGAGATGGTGGATCTGGGGATAATGGGGTCCATCACTGAAGCTGCGGGGATGGAGACGAAAAAAGGAAAGATGCCAGACCTACAGGGGAGGGAAGGGAAATGGAAGGAGAGGACAGAGAAGGAAGATGTATAGTTGGCACGGAGAAAGAAGAAAACAACAAATGGGCAGGAGACCCTGGCAAGTAACTTATCAGAAGACAACCGGAGCCTGAGACTAACATGATTTGAATAATGACCAGACAACAAAAGGTAGGAAAAATAATTTTATTTTCTGTTTTGTGATTACAATATGACAGATTTGAAATGTGTATCCTGGTGTTAGACAGCAAGCGTGAACTAGGACCTAATAGAGAGAGGAAAAGTCTTTATTAATGTGTGCATTTAGCGCGCGTTAAATCGGTTAGCGTACCTTAATAAAAGGACCTCTAAGTATCTTAATAAAAAAATTTGGTCCACGACTTAGCCTACGTATTAGATTTTGGCCCCTTATGTGATTGAGTTTGACACCCCTGCTCCACAGTACATCAACCCATCCTCCTTCCATTTCCCTTTCATCATGACAGTGTCGCACATGCAGTAGCATTGCAGAATCATTATACAACAACTTATTGGAACATTTCTGTTCTCAATGATTTCTTTTCTCCATGATTACATTTCTATAGTGCTACCAGATGCACGCAGCGCTGTACATTAAACAACACTGTACATCCAAACCCTCTAATATTATAAAATATAATCTAATATAATAAAACGCTAGGCCGCGCATGCGCACTTCCTATGCGTGCGTCCGTTTTCCGTGAGCTGTAGCGACCCATAGGAAGTGCGCATGCGTGGCTTAGGGTTCTTTGAAAGACGCAGCGGTGGCTCCTCTCACGATCCCCGCCTGCTTCGGACTTCCGACGCAGGTGGGGATCATGAGAGGAGCCACCGCCACATCTTTCAACAATAACAAAAAAAATACAGCAAGGCGGATGTCGGCTGCCGCTGCTGTCGGTGGCTGCAGGCCGCGGCAGCTGTAGCCCGCCATGGCAGAGCACGGAGATGGGCCAAAGTTTTTTTTCAACTTCAGAGACGCTGACGTCAGAGGAAGGAGAGGTTCACAGTAGAGAATGACACGGTGACGGTTTACCCGCGGCCACCGCATTTAAGCCGCGGGTCACCGCCGAAAACGGGGAAGAAAAATAGCAGTCGCTGCGGTGACGGGGACAAGGCCATTCACCGACCGCGGAAACGGTGAACAGGTTTGTCCCCGCGGGCCAATGTACCCCCTTCTAGGAACCGCTATTTCACCGTGCTCCTCATTTGTCATTTCAACCCTTCCTGCCAATCGCAGCAGAAGGGTACCCAACCCCTCCTGCCGGTCCTCCCAATGGCCTCCCCTAAGATCGCCGGCAGGAGGGTACCCAACCCCTCCTGCTGGACCCCCCCCCCAACGAACCCTCCCACCCCGGAACCCCCTTAGTCTTACTTTTCAAGTTGGACCGGACAGCTCCTCGCTCGTCTGGCCAGCAGGCCTGCCTCCGTCCAAATGAGGCGGGCCCGCCCCTCCCCTCCCCTCCCCTCCCCTGCCTCCCAATGGCCTCCCCTAAGATCGCCGGCAGGAGGGTACCCAACCCCTCCTGCTGGACCCCCCCCCCCCCAACGAACCCTCCCACCCCGGAACCCCCTTAGTCTTACTTTTCAAGTTGGACCGGACAGCTCCTCGCTCGTCTGGCCAGCAGGCCTGCCTCCGTCCAAATGAGGCGGGCCCGCCCCTACCCTGCCCAACCCACAGGATCCTAGGGCCTGATTGGTCTAGGCACCTAAAGCCACTCCCGCTATAGGAGGGGCCTTAGGTGCTTGGGCCAATCAGGCCCTAGGATCCTGTGGGTTAGGCAGGGGAGGGGAGGGGCGGGCCCGCCTCATTTGGACGGAGGCAGGCCTGCTGGCCAGACGAGCGAGGAGCTGTCCGGTCCAACTTGAAAAGTAAGACTAAGGGGGTTCCGGGGTGGGAGGGTTCGTTGGGGGGGGGTCCAGCAGGAGGGGTTGGGTACCCTCCTGCCGGCGATCTTAGGGGAGGCCATTGGGAGGACCGGCAGGAGGGGTTGGGTACCCTTCTGCTGCGATTGTCGGGAGGGCCGTTGGGGGGGTCTACAGGAGGGGTTGGGTGCCCTCCTGCCGTGATCGCTGGGGGGAGGGGAGACTTGCAGCCGTAGCCGCGGTCACTATGCTAATCACGGCAGCATTTAAAGTACATGTCGTGTTTGTTTTTGCATTGCTAGCCCCAGGGGTGGTGGAAGATTAGTGATTGAAAAACTGTATGAAAAATAACTATTTTAAATTTAGTGATCAAAATGTGTCAGTTTTGAGAATTTTTATTAATTAATTTTTTCTCTGCGTGTTTTGTTTTTGTATAGTTATTAACTAATATTTAACTAAGTTTTAAAGTTTTAAAGAATGTTTCCTTTATACGTAAATAAAGAAAAGTGAATGGGATTGCAGTGGCGGTGACGGGGCGGTGAATGGGGTGGCAGTGGCGGTGACGGGGCGGTGAAGAGGATGGTGAGACGGGGACGGGGCGGTGACGGGGTTGGTGAGACGGGGACGGGGCGGTGACGGGGATGGTGAGACGGGGACGGGGCGGTGACGGGGACCAATTTTTTCACCGTGTCATTCTCTAGTTCACAGTCACTACAATCGAGTGAGAAAGGTCAGCCACTGTAAATCGAGAGACAATAGTACTGATTGAATAATTTATGGATATGGAGGTTGAAGAAAAATGCAAACATTGTCAGTTTGGGGAAAAAAGACAAGAGCGGGGCACTTTTGAACTTTGCTATGCAGCCATGGACGGTGCCACATTGTATTGCCGTCCCCTTGGAATGCCTGCGTGCTGTCTTTCACCTTCGGAGTTGCCTGTGTATCTGTCTACCTGCACCCCCCTCCCCTTGCCTGCTGAGCCATTGTCATCTAAATTCCGGCAGTCTCTGGCGTCTTTTGGTAATGGGGAGGTATTTATCGTTTTTCATTTTCATCCGTATGTCTTTTACAGACTTGAGCTGCCTGATTCCTTTATAAGACTTTGGTGGGGGGGGAGGGGGAAAATTTTCACATTGACCACAGAAGCCTAAATACATGTTGACTGTGCGTGACAATTCCTGGGGGCAAAATATTAAGATGAGTGAGAGTATGGAGAGAAACAGAAAGAAACACAGACATATATTCTACCACCAGCGGGAGGAAGGGAAACGGAAAGAAAAGAAGAAAGACACAGGGACAGGGAGAGATACAGAAAGACAGACAGACAAAGGGGGCCAGAAAGAAAGACAGCAGGACAGAGAGACAGAGACGGAAATAAAGACAGACAGACAGACATATATTCTAGCACCCGTTAATGTAACGGGCTAAAATACTAGTAGCCAATAATTTACTAACATCACCCACCCAATAATGCTGCTACATCCTTCTCCTCAATTTTAAAGCAGATTCTACATTCCAAATAACCAAATCTTATTTTGTATAGCAGGGAAGATTGGGATATTACTGCCCCATTCACCTCAGACTTCACTACTTTCATATCTGATCTTCACCTTATGCCTACGATCACAGGTTTGACTCAACTAGGTGACCATATTTTAGATATGGTTCTAATACCATCATCTTCACCCTTCTTCACCCTCTCTGCTCTTGACTAATTTCTCCCGGACAGATCACTCTCATCACTTTCTCTCTTGTTTTAAATAATTCTTCCACGCCTAATTATTCTGTCCCTTCTCTCTTCAGAGACTTCAGTGGCGTAGTGGTTAGAACTACAGCCTCAGCACCCCATATTCCTCCTTGTGACCCTGGGAAAGTTACTTAACCCTCCACTGTCCCAGGTACATTGGATAGACTGTGAGCTTTCCGGGACAGATAGGGAAAAATGCATGAGTACCTTATTTGTAACCTGTCTGGAGCTCCTTTGGGAGGACAGGCTAAGAAACCAAATAAATAAAATTAACAGTTGATTCAAAACCAGGCCATCTAGCCTTACCCTTAGACTCCTTCAATAAACTCCCCCTTGAAGAACAAAGTGCACTATGGGATACATCCCTTCATTCATTGCTTGACACAATTACCCCTTTCCACTCCCCCTATTACCTCTGTTAAGAACAAAGAACCCTGGTTCTGCCCAGAATTGCAATTGCTCAAGCACCATTTACATAGTGCCAAGCACAGCATCACACCCCCTTCTGCTACCCCTTATTGGAACACACCACACAATACAAACTTTCGATACAGGCCACCAAAAAAGAAGAACTTCGTCATCTTTAAATCCCTCACTTCTTCGGCTCATCCAGCTGACACTATCTGCTTCCCTCAGTTTCATTTGCCAATAAAATCATATTGGTGCATGCTATGTTACTACCATCTAACAGCATTGTTCTCCCACATTCCCCCTTTCTAACCAGCATTCTCTCACCTATTACTATACCATCCCTTATGGAAGTAACCACAATAAACATGAGCATGAGAGCGACCTCTGCACCACATGATCTCCTTCCTGCTTCAATCCTCAAAAGCTCATTTTCAGTATTAAGCCCATACATTCATTCCATGATTGTAAACAGCTTGATCCAATTATTTGTCCCATTGCCAATATCACCTTTCAGGCCAAAATCACTAAATGGATCATTTTCTCTAATCATTCAGACTTAATTGATAAAATCAATGCACTGAATCCCAATCAGACTGGCTTTAGGAAATATCATTCTACTGAATTTTCACTACTTGGTCTCACTATTTATTTTTCTACACTGTTCGCCCAGGGGGGGAGCTCAGAATTGTTTACATGAATTTATTCAGGTGCTCAAGTATTTTTCCCTGTCTGTCCTGGTGGGTTTTCAATCTATCTAATGTATAAGGGACAATAGGGGGAGATTAAGTGACTTGCCCAGGGTCACAGGGAGCAGTATGGGATTTGAACCCACAGTCTCAGGATGCTGAGGCTGTAGCTTTAACTACTGTCAAAACAAGAAGAAAAACTGTGGAACTGATTATCTTGAAATGGTCTTTATTTGAACAAGGCGCAGATCAAAGAAACCAGAATAAAAATACACAGTAAAAGGTTTGTGGTATAGACCTGGCACGGGCTGTATTTCGGTCATGAAAGACCTTTTTCCAGGGTCCGGTATTGCTATAAGCTACAAGTAAGGGATTGCCAAATAAGCAAAACAAAATACTGAGTGAGAGTAATCATAGCACGTAGCTTATGAACAGCATTACTGCCAAATATTAAGTTGGTTTTGCTAAGTGATTGCAGAGTTTCTGTTATTAGTCAATAATTTATGCATTAAACACAATTAAGATGTTATAGCCATGTTTTTTTAAAGCATAATGCCTAAAATGCAAGGTGTTTCCACAATTTTGGCCACTAGTGTGTGTAAAGAATTTCTGCCTGATCACAATACTGAAAGTTTTTTATGTATAACATATTGTGTGTGCAACTTAGGTCTTTATATATATATATATATATATATATATATATATATATACACACACACACACACACACACACAGTATTCCCCTGCGAATTCGCAGTCCACAGTTCGCAGTCCCAGTCATTCGTGGTATTTTCCGACCGTGAAAGAGAAGCAGTAGAGGGCAGCTGGAGCACTGGCGAGTGAAGGAAATCACTCTTGGTATGCTCCGACCGCCTCTTCCTGTACTAAAGTTGGGCTTCACCAATCAGGAGCTGCGTGTCAAAGCAGCTCCTGATTGGTGAGGCCCGACTTTAGTACAGGAAGATGCGGTCGGAGCATACCAAGAGTTAATTCCTTCACTCGTCGGCGCTCCATCTGCCTCTCCTGCCTCTCCAGCTGCCCTCTCCTGCCTCCCCAGACAAAAAACTGTATGCATGGTTTTTCGATATTAATGGGGGTTCCTGGTGTAACAGTATGTAAATATATATATATATATATATATATATATATATATATATATATATATATATATATATATAGAGAGAGAGAGAGAGAGAGAGAGAGAGAGAGAGAGAGAGATAGTTGTTTTTGCATTGCTACTCAAAAACAAGTGAGGCATGCACAGAGAAAATGGAGGAAAAACTGTTGTAAGGTTGCAAAATCTCTGTGGTAAGAGCGAATAGCGTAGCTGGTTTTAAGAAAGGGTTGGACAATTTGAAAAGTTCATAGTCTGTTATTGCCCCGGATCGGTAGAATGGAATGTTGCTACTCTTTGGGGTAGGGCCAGGGACTAGTGACCATGAGAACAGGCTACTGGGCTTGATGGACCATTGGTCTGACCCAGTAAGGCTAGTCTTATGTTCTTATATCATCTGAAATAATTAAAATCTCTGACTTGCTCATACTAGCTTTAAAATCTGGTATCTCCCCAAACCATTTTAGTTCAGATATAATAGCCAGAAGGGATGCTGATGGTTCTGTAAGAGTAAACAAAATATCTTTGGCATAAAGAGATATATTTGTCTCCTGCCTCTCCTATTCCTCATATCTTAGATTGCTTTCTCACCCTTTCATCAAGAAGTTCTAAGAATAAGACAAACAAAATTGGCAATAATATACATCACAGCCTTGTTCCTTGTAACAAAGGGAATGCAGCAGAGTAGCTCACATTAACATTAACATTGATCAAGAACTATAGTTATTAAAATGATTATGCAGATGAAGGGAGAGAATATGGAGGCAATATCCCTCAGAGAAAAATTAAATATATTGGTGTACTGTAATTCATTAATATAAGCATAAATAACCTTTAAATGGAAAGAATACTACTCACAATTGGTGAGGCATGACAAACCTAATATTAGGAAGTTGTTTCGTTATTAGACCACTTTTTGGATGTAGAGTCTGTCGCCACTAATAATAGTAACTCCCTGGCTGCTGCTGCTGATCTAATACTATGGGCTCCTTTTACGAAGCCGCAGTAGCGGCTTTAGCGCACGCGACTTTTAATCACGCGCTAACCCCTGCGCTAGCAGAAAAACTAATGCCTGCTCGAGGCGGTAGCGGCTAACGTGGCCGGTAGTTTAGCGCATGGTATTACGCGCGTTAAACCGCTACCATGCCTTTGTAAAAGGAGCCCTATATTTCAGAAGTAAAGTTCAAAAAATTGGAGAACAATTACAATCCAAAAATTCTCAAACATTAGCTCTGACTCCCGACAAGACTGCTATTCCAGCAGATAGGTGGCTTCATTTCAATAAGATCAATGCCCATGATGTAAAGAGGTTATTATTCAAGCATACCAAATCTTTCTGTAGTTTAGATATGCCCCCTTACTTGATTAAATCAGTACTACTGTTGTTTTTAGATTTCTTACGTCATTGGTTCAATATATATTTTGAATCTGGCATTTTTCCAGTACTAGGTGGCAATAAAATTAATTCTCCCCTATTCCTAAGAATTCTAAAGCTAGTCTCACAAGTTAACAACTATCACCCCATGACCTTTATTCCATGGTTTACAAAAATGATGGAGTAATATGTTACAGAGCAGCTTGAGAATTATTTATTTCAACATGATATTCCCCACATATCTCCACATTTTCCACATATCTCAGGTTTCAGGAAAAATAGTATGGAAACAGTGATAGAACCTTAATAGTTCATGGAAAAAATAGTTCATTATTCCATTTTATCTTTCTTGGGGTTTTGACCTAACTGATAATGACCTATTGCTACAGACACTAGATCATCATGGAATACAGGGGAAAGTATTAAGCTGTCTCCATGACTTCTTTTACAATCATTATTATACAGTAAAAAAAAGATGGAGTCCATTCAGTTAAATGGAAAACATTTTGTGGGGTGCCCAGAGTTCCCCATTTCTTCTATACTCTTCAATAAACTTTTGTGGTTGTGTTCTTAGATCATCATAAGGTAAATTTTTTTATTTACGCAAATGACTTTACTCTTCTGCCAGTATCTACAGTAAGCTCTGGTTGGACATCTTGTTCCTTATTCAAACTTATATAAGTTTAATTGAGGACTGGGTTAAGGCTCCTCATTTAAATAGAAAAAAAAAATCAAAAGTTTCTATGGATTGGACCCACTAATGACCCCAAATTTCATCAAATACTTATGGAAGGCACTGATCAAATTCCAGTTGAGCTACAGTCAAAAATACTTGAACTTGCTAATTTGCTGGCTATGCATTGCTGTGCTTGGGTTGTAGTGAATAAATCTTTTTATCTCTTCAGGAAACTTAGAGCCATTAGGAAAAATTTAAACTACTGGGTTTTTAAACTTTTTTTTTTCCCAATCCCTGATTCTATTGAGACTGGATCATTGCAATGTTGTTTTCTGTTGGTTGTTCTAAATCTTTCCTTAACCAATTGGAAATAGTCCAGTCATATTTATGGATTAAATAGGTATGACTGTTGTTCGGGTTTTTTTAAAAAAAATTCTATGTTGCATTGGCTTGCAGTGGAAGAACAAATACAATTTAAAGTAGGTATGGAAGGTTTAAAGACACTGATTTGGGAATGCCCCATTTTACCAGTCTGAATTAATCTCTCTGCTTCATGGATCACAAAATATTTGGAACACTTTTTTGTTGTTGCATTTCCCTATAACTTTTAAGAGAAAATCCATGAAGTAGATTTCTTCTTCTTTATCTTATCGGATGGCAGTATTTTGGAACTCCCTACCTACTGCTAGAAGATTGTGTAGAACCTATTTAGAGTTCCGTAAAAAAGTTAAAAACTTACTTGTTTCATATATATGGCTTATCAAGTAATGCTTAATGTTTTGATTTTGTTTTTACAATTATTTGTTCTACAGCATTGTTATTCCTAGATGAGTGGATCTAGCCTCTTACTGTTGTACTTAGTCCACCTAGAACTGATAAAGTATATTATAGGCACCACTCGGCATGGTAGTCAATAAACAAACAAAAACAAACACTGTTTATAGAATCACGCCGAATGGTGCCTAAGCAGTCTTAGGCATCTGTAGGTAAACGACCTTAACAAGAACTGTTGCAGAATGGGACCTGGGAGTAATCATTAGTGAAGATATGAAGACTGCCAATCAAGTGGAGAAAGCTTCATCTAAGGCTAGACAAATGCTGGGTTGCATCCGTAGAAGTTTTGTCAGCCGAAAGCCCGAAGTTGTAATGCCGCTGTACATGGTGAGACCTCATCTGGAATATTGTGTTCAATTTTGGAGGACACATTATCACAAGGATGTGCTGAGAATGGAGTCGGTTCAGCGAATGGCCACTAGGATGGTCTCAGGATTCAAGAATCTCTCATATAAAGAACATCTAGATAAATTGCAGCTATACTCGCTCGAGGAACACAGAGAGAGGGGAGACATGATAGAGACATTCAAATATGTTACTGACCTTATTGAGGTGGAAGAAGACACCTTTTTCCTTACAGGACTTACGATAACAAGAGGGCATCCGTTAAAAATCAAGGGTGGGAGATTTTATGGTGACATTAGGAAGTATTTCTTCACCGAAAGAGTGGTTGATCGTTGGAATGATCTTCCACTTCAGGTAGTTGAGGCCAGCAATGTGCTCGATTTTAAAAAAAGATGGGATAAACATGTGGGTTCACTTCGAGGAAGTGCTTAGGGGGGAGGGTTCTTGTGTGGGCAGACTTGTTGAGCCAAAGGCTTTTTTTTCTGCCGTCATATTCTATGTTTCTATGCTTCTATGTTTCTATAGGCACCACTCCATTAGTCCAGCTTTTCACTCACTTAATTTGGTAGCACCTATGTTGGACACCTAACAATGCCTAACGCAACCACACCTATTCTCCGCCCAAAACCATGCCGACTTTTTAACATAGGCATCATTAGTTGTGGGAGGGCAGCTCCACTTAGGCATCACTAACCCCCTCTTTCACAAAGGTGCGCTAAGCACTTTTAGCACACACTTAATCTACATGTGCGCTAAATGCTAACGCGTCCATAGACTAACATGCACATGTTAGCAGTTAGTGCGTGGTTAGCGTGTGCTAATATTTAGCATGCGTTAAAATGCTTAGCACACCTAGGTGTCCTAAGAATTTGGTGCCAAACTCTTAAATTGCTTATTTTTTTGATTGACTGAAAAGGAGTCTAGTCAATTGCCATGTCAATTAAAAAATAAAAGTTAGGTGCCAATTCCAAATTTAGGTGTCGCTAGCTGGACGCAATTAGGGCACCTAGTAGTGCCTAATGTAGGCGCTGTTTATAGAATTTCCCAGCTACTAAGTTTCCTTCATCGAGACTGCCACTTCTTTTTACCTAGCCTGGAGCTCATTAATGTCAACGTGCTTTGGCTTCTGATTTTGGATTTGAACCAATAAACACTGACAAAGCAATCCAAAGCAAAACATAGGAAAATAGACACTTGGGGCTAGATTCTGCAAATGGCACCACATAATCAGCGGCCGCCTGCAAAAATGGCACCAATTGCATGGTCAATCACATTACGATGCCGTTTGCAGCATTGCGGCCAATGTCCAAGGTAGGTGCCGGAAATGTAGGCCAGGGTTTTGAAGGCCTACATTACTGGTGCCTATCTTTGACCTGAATCATGTCTACAGAAGCACCTAATGACGCCTAAGGTCATTTTTGGCATAAAACATGCCTACTTTGACCTTAAGTGCTGCTAGGCATTATGCCAGTGCCATTTTAAAGGTGCCTCTGAGTATTTTACATTTTTTTTTAAAAAACAAGTTTTTAATTGGTGCAGTCAATTACTGCACCAATTGAACCAATGGAAACAATTAATTTAGGCGGTAGTAGGGTGCCTACCACCGCCTAACTTACAGCGCTGTTTAGAGAATTTTGGCCTTAATGGATAAACCCTAGAAAATCACCCCATTCCTTAGTACTCTGTCAGCTCTCCTCTGAATTGTCCTGTATCCTCAACTCAATTTTTATGTGCTGATGACTCCAAAGTAAGGCCAAAGTGCATTTGTGATTCCACCAAAAAGGTACCCAACAATATCACCTCTTTTATGGAAACACTGATTTTTGTTTGCACCCTCAAATCCTTCCAATTAACTGGAAAATAAACACGTACAATGTAGAATTTATCAATGACAAACAGAAGGCCTAGCTATAGTAGGAATCGCCTGATAGCTCAGTTCTAAAGAGATCACAGACATGCATCATTTCTCTTCATAATTTATGGTTGCTGTGCATATTTCCTCTTGATGTTCAGCAACACAGAAATCAGGATTATTTGCCAGGAATTGGTTGGCCAGACCTCCATAGTGCTAGGGTAGCAGATGTTTCTCTAATGTCAGCAGCCAGGCAGGAGAGCCTGAAATTAGACCATTTCAAATAAGAAAATCAGTCAGCAATGCCATCTCTGATTCCTAAAATGTTTGAAGCACAGAATGTGATGTAACTCTACCTTCAAATAGCTGAAAACTAGCTCATCAAACAGACTAATTACATTTTGAGTTCATTCAGACACATGATTAACAGTTTTGATAAAAACCTTACTATCTGTCCTGTACACCCCCCTCCCCAATATGTATAATACAAGTGCAATGGGAGTAACTCAAGAGTAGTGATGTTCATTGGCTTAGTAAGTGGTGGGGGTGGTTTGTCCCAGGCGCCATCTTGGTGAGAGCTCAAGCACCTGTCCTCCTCCCCCTTCCCCTCATTGCAGCGCATGCATGCCACTTCCCTTCCCTGGTACTTCTGTAACGTTCCTGGCACAAGCAGCAACCCCCAACCTGCTGTCACGCCACTTCTGGGACCAGCACCTAGGAAGTGATATCAGAGGAAGAGCCAATGCTGGTGCAACAGCAGCTTAGAGGTTGCTGCTCATGCAAGGAACGTTTCAAAGGTACGGAGGAAGGGAAGTGGCATGTGCGTGCAGCAGGATGGGGCAGGGAGGGAGCATGTGGTGGTGAAGTATATAAAAGAGGGTGGGGGAGGTGCGACACCACCCCAGGTGCCTCTCACCCTTGCTAAGTGATGTTCTTGGTTATAGCACTCTGGTGTCAGGATCTTCTGGAAATGTATACTGTAAGCTCTCCCACATTCCAGATGCAACAGAGACAACTTTTTATTTTACAGTTTTAGACAATAATGCCACAAAATGATTGCACAACACGTTTTCCACATGGCTTGGTTGTCCTTGATTGCCCTTGTCAGTCAGCAATGTGGTGTCACCTAGAAATTCCAACAATAGTTACTGCTAAGTGCCTAATAAGCACACTATCCATATGCATAACCTTGCTTGAAAAACTAAGGATGCCCATAAGGGACAAAAATTGATGCCACACCACCTTTCTGGCCTTCAGATAGCATTTCATTCTTACTATACTGTGTTTTACAGCAACCTGTGTTTCCTAAGCTGTATGTTGTTTATTTTTAAGAACGCCACACTGGATGTTGGATTCTACAATTGCTTTTGGTGTTAAAGAGGTTATCAGTGTGCTTCACTACCCTGTCAAAAGCTGTTACAGTTCTTTTGCAATTTGGCATCTTATCCAACAGAGAAAATTATTCATGCAGTGGATACTATGATAAATGTTTACTCACTGTGATGGTTTGAACTTTTTTAGTTGGAAAATATAGATGATCATGCTAATTTCACCACTCTTCAGCTCACAGTGGTCAGAGATTTTTTTTTTTTTTTTAAGTTAGCCATTGTGTGCTTTTTTGTACCCAGATCTTAAGTGCCAGTATCTGGTTACTGACCAGCACTGAATATCTGGGTATAGGTTTGCCAGCTCTTTTTAGTGACCATACTACTAAATAGTATTCAATATTGGAAAAAAACCTCCTTGACAGTAGAGTTATGTGGGTAGAACTACAATGATAGATTGGATAGTAGGTGGGAAAAGCACATAAGGGAGCCATCAGACCTTTCTGATATCCACTCTGAAGCCTAGAAAGAAATAGGAATCTGAAGATATAGTTAATTATGAATAGGCATCTTTGAACAGAAATGTTTTTAGCTTGGCTACATGCTGCAGACTCCCTGTCGCAAACCAGGAAGCTTCTCATCTTCCGCGTTCTTCCCCCTCTGTCACAACTTCCTGTTTCTGCCAGGGCAGGATGCAGCAGAGGAGAGGCTTATGGTTTAGTGGCAAGGAACATGTAGCAATTGCTGCTGCCGACCTGTTGAAGTAGAGAGATAATTGTAAGTGGAGTGGGGAAGGAAAGATGCTGAATGCAGGATGAGAGGGGTGATTGAGGGACAATTGTTGGACATGGAGTAAAGGAGAGGAAGGGAGAGATGCTGCAAAGGGGTGGAGGGGGTAAGAAAAGGTTAGGAGCTAACTCTGACTTCTATGTTAAGGAAATTAATGGATATGCTTTCAAAGCAAAGAATAATGAAGTTTCTGGAATCAAATTAATTATAAAACCTAAGACATCATGGTTTCATTAGAGTAAGGTCTTGTCAAACAAATCTGCTTAATTTCTTTGGGTGATCACAGAGTTGGATTGACGGAGAGCACTTGAATTTTTTAGCAAAGTTTTTGACATGGTTCCACTTAAATGACTAATAAAAGTACCCTCAGGATAGGACCTGGGCTTGATGGGCCATTGGTCTGATCCGGTATGGCTAGTCTTATGTGGAATATGTTAGCTTTGGTAAATGTGTACAGCAAATGTCTATGCATTGTGTTTAGTAGAAAAGGAAATGCTTCCAATGTTACATGCTAAGTTTAAATTCTTGGGGTTCCCAGTCCAATTTTTGTCTAAATATTTTTATGTCTAATTTTTGATCCCTTGTTTTGTATTTGATAAAGTTCTGTTGGTGTGATCGGAATGCAGGAAAGCGAGGAGGATCAGAGAGGGGAGCCCTCCTTTATTTTCTGACCTGGGCACTAGCAGGTTTAATACTGGCTCTGACCCTTCCTGATAGGGATCCCTAGCATCCCCAGCTAAGGACCTTCTTCGTAGATGGCTAGAATTATCTTCTACCAAGCTCTGCAGTCGGTGACAGCATCCTTGAGCCAACAACTCTGCATATTTGGGATGCCAGCATCAATGGCTTAGGGATATTGCTGCTGTCTGTTTGGTAAAAGGGAATTCTGGCCACCTTCTGAGTAAGTCTTCAACTGTCAGAGCTTGGGGCTCCTCATTAACTTTGTATCCATCCACTTTGGGTTCAGTCCCGACCAAAATTGGCTTTCTGGCTATGCAACCATTATGAGAAGAAATCAGTGGTGTGCCACAAGGTTATATTTTGGACCTGTTCTTTTTAACAATTTTCTAAGTGATATTGCTGAAGAGTTTCTGGTAAACTTTGCCTCTTTGCAGATAATACCAAAATCTTTATTCTTCTATGTTTCTATGTTTCACAGGAAGGTGGGGCTGGAGGAAGATCAGATCTGGAGGATTGAAGGAAGATCAGAATTAGGGAATAAGGGTTAGAAGAGAATTGGATCTAAGGGGATGGGGCATGGAGGGGAACAGGTCATCAGCCTGCAACCTGGCAGTTATGCTGGTGCTGGCTGATATTCAGTGCAACACTCATATATCCTAAATGATCATGGTTGGGACAACTATTTTTGCAGTCCTATGTGTTTAGTTATACAAACACAATTTCTAGCTCCTCCCAGACTGCCTTTCTCTTGTCCAGTTTCAACATGGCCTGTGAGTGCCAATATTTAGTGGCTGGCCTGCTGAACATGGTTTAATCTCAAGATTTATCTAGAGGAGGGTCTAGTCAGATATTTTCTTACTAGGTAGCCAAAGAATTGAATCAAGGGAGAATGCTAGATATGGTTCTTAGATTTTAGAAAGCCTTTGACACTGTTCTGTATAATTGACTGATAAATGAACTGGGGGCCTTTGATAAGGGTTCTCAAGAGACTGGATTAGAAACTGGTTTAGTGAAAGGTGATAAAGGACAGTGGTAAATGGAGTTCATTCCTAGGAAATTGAAGTTATCAAAGATGTGCCACAGGGATTGATCCTTGTTCCTATTCTTACATTTTTTGTAATATCATTGCAAAAGGGCTGTCACATTAGGTTTACCAAACTCTTTAATAGAATACCCCTAATTGTGTGATCAGCATGGCGAGGGCCTAGTGAATCTTGAAGAATGGTCCTAGAATTTGGCAGCTAAGATTTAATGCTAAAAAATGCAGGGTCATGCATTTAGGTTGCAAAACCCCAAGGGAACAATAGAGGATAGAGGATGGGCCTTGGTGATAATGGTTTCTGATCATCTTAAGATGGCAAACAGGTAGAAAAGGTGATTACAAAAGCCATAAGGATGCCTGGGTGCGTAGGGAGAGACATGTCTAACAGGAGAAATGGTGACAGTGTTTCTGTAGAATACTGTGCGTGGTTCTGGAGACTACACCTTCAAAAACATACAAACAGGATAGAGTCGGTCCAGAGGGGGTCTACTAAAATGGTTAGTGGTCTTCATCAAAAAGGCAGCAGAGGGGCAGTATGATAGAGAAACATAAATTCCTCTGTGGCATAAATGCACAGGAGTTGAGTCTCTTTCAGCTGAATGAGAAGGCTTAGAATGAATGTGAAAGATGACAGACTCAGAAGTAATCTAAGGAAATGCTTCTTTGTGGAAAGGGTTGTGGATCCATGGAAAGGACTTCCAATAAAGTGGTAGAGACAAATACAGTACTCCCCCGATATTCACGGGGGTTACGTTCCAGGAACCCCCATGAATATCAAAAAACCGCGAATACAGTTTTTCACTGGGGAGGCAGGAGAGGGCAGCTGGAGAGGCAGGATAGGGCAGCTGGAGCGCCGGCGAGTGAAGGAAATCACTTGCGGTATGCTCCAACCGCCTCTTCCTGCACTAAAGTCAGGCTTCACCAATCAGGAGCTGCTTTGACATGCAGCTCCTGATTGGTGAAGCCCGACTATAGCACAGGAAATCCCGGTCAGAGAATACCACAAATGACCGGGTCCATGAACCGCGAAAGAACACTGTACTGTAGTTTAATGTAAGAGAACATGGGGCAAGCACATTAGATCTCTGAGAGAGAGGAAGGGACAGTACATGGTCTGGATGGGCAGACTGGACAGGTCATATGGTTTTATCTGCTGTTATTTTATCTGATTCAGCATTTCAAAGACAGCATCAAAACATTATGTATAATATATTTTAACAAAGCCCAATTTAGTGCATGTGCATTTTCTCAACATTCCTTCAGAAATGGAATAATATATTCACCATTGTTTTTAGCTATCTAACAGCCTATCTTTTCTTACAGTATGTTTGTATATTTTATAAAAGACAAAATCAAGCTTATTTTGGTTGGCTCTCAGTTTTCTATGCCTACCATGCCCTAGCTGTTTTCCAGCTGTGTAAATAGAGCATACAGCCTCAATGAATGCACCTTTCAGAAAACAACATAATTACAGCCATTTCCAGCAAACCAAATGCCAAAAATGTTACAAATTTAATTGAATGTTAGCTCTGAAAATCAAATCCCAGTCAGATTCTAGGCCAGTTTCCACCAAGGTCAACTAAAACTTAATCTTCCAAAGTTCTGTCAGTTCAGAAAGCTTTTTCTGGTTTAGGTGAGCTAGTGCAAGCATAGGATCTTTTTTTCATTGCTGTTTGACTGTCCATTTCACAACTGCTGGTTATGATGAAAAGTGAATCCAAATTTATCACATGCATAGGAGAGCAATTTTCCAAAACAGGTAACCCTAGTATTTTATTTTAGACAAGAACTTCTATTTTGAAACTTACATTCCTAATAGCCCTTCCTTAATGCTTGCACATAAAAGATCTTTCAGAAAATAATATTCCATGATATATAAAGCCTACCTCTGGTTCTTCTTTGGTTAGTCTTTCTCAAGTTTCCCATTCCCAACTCTGAGGGCCAGAAAAAAAACCAGTTCATGGTTCATTTCTGCTGGCTGGCTCCCTCTCACTCTTTTCAGTGGATCTTGCTGAGTTCCAACTCTACCCCTTACAGCCTTATGGGAATTGCTGTTCCTTTGGAAGCCATCTTTCCTTAGCAGCTCTTCAGTTTCAAGGAAATTTGGCTTTCTATTGCTGCCTGTTTCTTAAGATGGGGGATTTCCTTAACTGTTTCGTCACTTCTCCCTGGATTTTGGGTGTCATGTGCTAGCTGTACACCACAAAATTTGCACTTGCTTTAGACTACATGTCAACTTTTTACCATTTATGGAAATTCGTTACGTCCTCTATCTTACTGTAGATCTGGTTTCATTGTGGATATTTTCTTCTTTTCACATATCCCTTCCACACATACACACATACAGAATGAAATGTCTTTGGTGACCTTGCAAATGCCTTCTTTCCCTTTGAATTCTCACATCTCAAAGATAAAGGCCATCCATGGCCCTATATCCACTGCAAGAGACCTGGTAGTACCATTTTTTAAAAGTGCCAGCTGCAGAGTGGTAGGACAAACAGCTCTCTCCTGTTTCAATCTTCTCCTACTTTACCTTGAAGTTATTTTTAAAACCCTGCCTAAGTATATTTGTACTAGTTTATTATATAGACTTCAATATGGACCATTACTTTCATAAAAGAGACAATTGCAATGCATATTATACTTAAAAATCATAGCAGATATGTTACTAGAGCATATTTTAGGATTATAATGTACATGACTATATCTTATTAGAGGGAGATAATCAAATAAAAGTATGTCTATAGAAACTCTTATTGTGAAATGCATACTCTAATAGGAAGAATGAGTTAAAAGTACCATCAAAATTGCTTTCACCATCAGTGAATTCTAAATACTCTTGAAGAAATTTAAAATTACATTAAGACTAAGAAACTACTTTCCAGACCTCACAGTGGAGAAGGGGAACAGCAATTTGTTAACTTTGTTGTTACTGCCAATAGTATCAGATGCTTGTTTGTGGCTTCACTTTAGCAGTTTGACCTTGTGTAGATCAACCTGAATCAAACTGACAGACCACCTTTACGATTTCCCTACCTATAATAGACAGCACATACCCTGCTTGAGTGCATCCAGCTGGAGATGTGCCAGTAGAAGTAATTGCGTGATGAAACTATTTAACTTTGACTAAAATACTCTCACCAGGTTCTTTCAAACTGTGTGTCTTATATCTTGTTGAATCAATTTTATATCATGCTTTTAAAGTACAGTAATGGCCACTTGCATTGACAGAATCCTCGTAAAAGAAGAAGACCGAGACCTTGCTCATGAAGTGCTATTGATTTTTTGAGTTCCTGCTAGAGTTGCCAAAGATACAACACTGTTGTTAGGGAGAGAAGATACTTTGGCCTTCAATATCACAGGAGGGTTCCTGTGTAAGCACAGGCGTCAATGAGCTTCAGCGATAAATAATGTATTTTGGTGATAACTGCCCATATTATTTTGTCACTTTTATGTGACTCAGCGTTTTGCTCTCACCAAATATTTCTTCGTGTCACTTGACAGCTGCATCAGATTACTTTAAATGCTACATGCACTGAAGGCAGATATACATTGGGAGTTCAGCAATGCCTGTTGTTTCTTTAGCTAGAAATTGTCTTTCATATTTTTTTTAAATACAAGTACTATACATGCTAATAATTTTAGGTCATTTGCTTACTGGAAGCTGTAAACTCTATGCAAATCTACATCTGAGCTGTACTGCTGGTGAGTTGCATGGATGCTATAGCCACCTCTCAAGGCAAGGCAGCAGGAAACTGAATTGTAGCACTGAATTAATATGATGTGCAACCCTTGGAAAAAAAAATGCACTAAATATTACACCTAGTTCAATTCCTGTAAAGCCAATGTGTATTTCCCATAATGGGGTAGTTTTCAAAGCTATGCATCTTGATGCAAACTCTACAAGAACTCATATCCATAGAGTTTGTACTAATTCTCAAAGGGGAAATATAACAATGGATATATGCAGCTGATATTTATGAGACTACATAATGCATATAGTTATGAATATGCAAAATTATGATGGTTATTTCTTTCCATGGTCTTAGTCTGCTCTAGAAACACCTCCATGAAACTACAGGTAAATAATGTATAATGACGAATAATACACATACTTTTACCCATGTACAGATTGGCAATTTTTATATAACATAAAAACTCACTTCTATACCACAATACCGTTAAGTTCTATGCGGTTTACAAAAAAGAAAAGCGTATACAGTATATAGAATGCTTCAATTACCCAAAAGATCTAGTAAATAAATATGCTTTTAATAAAAGTTGCCTGAATTGTTGATAAGTGCTTGATTACCTGTGTAAGTAGCAATGTGCATGGGCAAGTGGCTTTTCAAAGGCTGCCTGACTGCCCTATAGGTAAAAGTATGTGTGTAGAAAGTAGAGGGGTCTTTAGTGATGGTCAGGATGAGGAATGCAGTCATGTGAATAGTTTCACATTTTTAGGTCTATGTGCATTGTTGTGGGTTTGAATCCCACATTACTTTGAAAACATAAAACTTGTCAAGGTATACAGTCATTTGAAAATCCTATAAACAATTTAAGTGTTAGCCAATTTAATTTAATATTGTTAGACCCAATATAGGGATACTGGTTTCCCTCCTCGACCCCACCCTGCCATCATTCACTTTCTTCCTCTCTTGATCCTCGGCCCCTATCACTTAGCTTCTTAGATCTCGAAAGCCATTTCACTCCACCCCTCCCATCCACACCTGATTACAGACTCCCTTGTCCCTTTCTCCTATTCCCAACATAACTACTTGATCCTCTCCCTCCTCTTCAGTCCTCTTCTCCATTTCCAATTTCCCTTTTTCCTCCCCTCTTTTCCTATCCCCTTTCTATTTCCCTAGTCCTCAGATCCCTCTCCCTCTGCCTTCATTCTTGTTCCAGTTCCTTCCCCTTTTGCTCTCTCCAGTTCTCTATCCTTCCCTGAGATCCTCCCCTTTAGCTGACAAGATAATTTTTCGCCAGTCAACCCTCCCCCCCAATAACAATAAAGCTAATTATACAGTACAATCAAATACAATAGGGAATCTATTTTTACAATGTTGTTGTGGTAGCATACCCTGGAAGTATCGGTTTCCCTTATTTTTGAACACATGATAAGGGCCTGAAGGATAAGCTTTAATTCTCATTGGCTTTGATCACAGGGAAATATGTTACAGTTTTCGACATACATTCTTAGACAAATATTCCTTTCAAATACTTGACTGACATAACTTTCCTGCCCTCTGGTACAAGCATGCACTCTCAAATATTGCACCCTTCACGAGCCTTCCTCAAAGTATTTGGCAAGTAACTTCTCTATCAGATGCTGAAACAGGGAGGAAAATATCTCTTGGGCTACCCTTCATTGCAACTGCTTTGACTGCTTTTTCCAGCCATGCTGCTAGTGTATCTTTTCATTATGAGGTCCTAAGCTATGGAGTGACCTGGTTTTGTCTTTAAGATTTATGACATCATTGGATTTGTTTAAGAGGGAACTGAAAACTGTTTTTTTTGAGAAGCATATAGAGACTGACAGGGCAAGATTAACCAATAGGCCCAGTAGGCACGTGCCCAAGGCCTGAAATGGTCAGGGGCCCAATGAAGGAGAGCATCAACATTGTTTTTTACAAACGGCGATGGGCCCCTCCAGCATCGATTGGCAACGTAGGTCCCCCCGATCGGCAATGCGGGCCCCCCCAATCAGCAACGCGGTCCCCCCATCAACGGAAAGTAAGACAAGCAAATAACGTAGGTAAGAAAGGCAACGGGAACTGTAATTTTGCAAGCGGTGCTGCTTGCCCAAAGCTTCCCTCTGATGCAGCTTCCTGTTTCTGCCTGGGCATATGGTGGGGTGGGGTGGGGCGGGGCAGGGGGGCCCAGTGTACTTGTGTGCCTAGGGGCCCTCGATGAATTAATCCTGCCCTGGGGACTGAATTATGTTTGCACATCTCCTAAAGGTCTCAGCCATATACTGTAGATTGGGGCACAGGAAGCATGCTGAACAGAAAGTAACCTGTTTCCAGGTTGCTATTGTGAAACAACAGACTTTTATGTTGCCCTTTTCTCCCTCTGTGGTGTGTGTGACCAGTATGTGGGGCTGATGGGTATGTTTTGGGAGGTGTATCTGGACCAGCTCTCTAGATGCAAGCAGTGATGGTCAAACAGAGATGCTCATCCAGAGGTGGGCAGCAGCCAGGGATGTGGGTCCCATATGTGGCTAGCAGGCCAACATACTACTATGCCCATATGGCCAGGGACACCCATGCTTGGACCATGGCTGAAGGCCTCAGCGTGGATTTGGTCTGGGGACAAGCAGGCCTATTATGTGGCACAGCTGCTGTAACACAGCATGCAGCCCCATCACCTTTACCTTTCTCTTAAAAATCGGCTGCTTACGTAGGCAGTGTCCCTTGGCCTGAGTGTATCCCCCAGGGGCATGATGGCTGCAAAGTGCACTGCTCATGTAGGTATTTGGAGTACGCTACACCCTTGGCTACACTACTGTTTCAGTGACCTGCCCTGTAGTCCCAGGTCCAGGTCAGAGAAGCAACATCACTGGATGCTGTTTGCTGAAAGTTTCACCTACACACTCTTCCCCTATTTCTGTGAAGCAGGCTATGGGAGCACTGACAGGATTGGAAAGGAGAACAAAGCTGTTCCTGTGTAAAGGTCAGAGTCTATCCATGGGCCTCGCATATCAGAATGTCCAGACACACACATTGTTATGCAAAACAAATATATTTACCCTAAAGCCCCCATTGTAACAGCATGCCAAAATGTACATCAACTTTGGCATTCCTTGCCAGGGAATGTGGTGGCTGCAGTTACAGTAGCAGGCATTAAAAAATGAATTTGGATAATCTCCTACAAGATATGTCCATAAGCCATGATTAAGATGGGTTTGGGGAAACCACTGGTTATGCCTGGAATAAGCAGCATAATATCTGTTGTACTCATTTGAATCTTGCCAGGTGTCTGTGAACTGGATTGGCTACTGTTGGGACCAGGATGCTCGATTGGATAGATCTTCAGGGTATCCCAGTATGGCCACTCCTCTGTCCGTGTGTCCCTCAGTGAAGGAGGCCAGTGCTACTCAAGCAGCCTCTGTAGCAGGTCCACCATTAGGACCATGATCTGACATTATTCACTGAGCTCCTGCAGCAAGAGGGAGCTGCAGGGGGAGCTCAGAGTGGCTGTGCCCAGCAGTAGTGACAGCCAAAGGAGCTGGTTCTTGGGCCACTGCTGGGTGGCTGCAATGTTCCCCTCCTCTTCTTCCCTGTGTTATTCACCCTCCAGAGAAGGCATTTTGCTCTAGGGCAGTGGTCTCAAACTCAAACCTTTTGCAGGGCTACATTTTGGATTTGTAGGAACTCGGAGGGCCTCAGAAAAAATAATGTCTTATTAAAGAAATGACAATTTTGCATGAGGTAAAACTCTTTATAGTTTATAAATCTTTCCTTTTGGTTAAGGTTTAATAATAATATTGTAATTTATAACTAAAGAGACATATGATCAAGAAACTGTTTTATTTTACTTTTGTGATTATGATGAACATACCAAGGGCCACAAAATAGTACTTGGCGGGCTGCATGTGGTCCCCGGGCAGCGAGTTTGAGACCACTGCTCTAGGGGGTCCTCATTCTGCTGTGTGTCTGCACTTGGCTCCTGAAATAGATTTCCCAGACTCCAGGATCTACTTTCATTCCTCCTCTGAGCTCCTGCCTGGTTCATCCTAGTTGTCCTCTGGACTGGTGGCAGGCTGTTCCTCCGAATTCAAAGGGGTAATAGGCTGTTCTTGGGGTGCCTGGGTTGTAGTAGGCTGCTCCTGGTTCTGTTGGGGGGTGGCAAGCTGCTCCTGGGTCTATTCTTGCTGCTCTTCAAGTTAGTGTGTAAAAGTTTTATAATTAGAGTCCAAACACCATACATGGGTCGCATAATCGTGCAGATGAGGTCAGGAGGCAGGGATGGGGACAAGGGTGTGGCCTGATTTGGGAACCATGGAGATGAGTTGGAGGGATAACAGCAATGAGATGACATAGCAGGGAACCCTGGAGAATGGCCTGTCAATGGGAGTACAGGATGGGATGTTCCAGGGATGCTGGATGGACGGGGATTATGTTGACAGGGCTGTAGAGCTGTGTGTGTTTCCATGCATAGGTGTCCTCATGCTGGCTGGTAGCCACCAGGGGAGCTTGTGGTACTTCATGACCCTTCCAGTTGACTATGGGAGGCCCTCATGGAGGGTAACTGCACATGGAGAGGAAACGGTAACTGCACATGGAGTCCTAACTGATCGCCATACTTTAGGAGTATAGACCTTTCCCCAAGCTGTAATATGTCATCTCATTGTTTGGAGTTCCAGGGATTGCAGGCACACTGAATGGAGGGTCGCTGCACAGTGAGGACCTAATAGGGGACAGGGAGGTTGCAAGGGTACTGTGTATGTGAGATATTTACATTCATTCTTGAGGTGCAGTGTCATATGTTAGATGAGGTTGAGATCCTCCCAGCACATGTACTTGTAAAGGCAACACAATGTCTCCAGGTCTCTGGGCACCCCAAAGTGCCTGCATGACACAAATTGTTGGAGAATGTTATGTTATGTTAATCAGGTTTTCTATTCTACCTTTACCTATTCAGTTCAAGGTCAGATTACATTACAAGAGGTTGGGACAGTTACCCAGGAAGTTACAGTGGACAGTTTGACACAGATATTTAATAGAGTTGCTAGTACAGGTAGATCGGTTAGGTCATAGGTACAAATACGAATCTGTGCTAGCAGTTTCTAGCGTGGGGAGCCGTGCTGAATGGCCCGTGCTGCTCCCAACGCTCATAGGAACTCAATGAACGTTGGGAGCAGCGTGGGCCATTCATGGCGGCTCTCTGCGCTAAAAAACACTAGCACAGTTTTGTAGACGAGGGGGGATAGTTAAAAGTTCAATAGGTCAGCATTGGCTCATCGTTTTGTTCCTGGAGTTGCATTAGACAGTTTAAAAATGGGCTTTTACAATTACCATTTGAGGATTGGCTTCCTGTCCTGGTAAAGAAATGCTTTTAAAGGTTTTCTGAATCTCAGGTTGTGGTCACAAGATCATAGTGTAAATGGTAGCTGGTTCCAGAATTTTGTTAATTGATATTGGATGGATAAAGTAATTTGCCTGATAGACTTTATATTGTTAAGAATAATATTTTTTCAAATAATATATAAGAGAATTAAGAGCAGGCCAATGGCAAATGCTATCAAAAATAATATTGAATAAGTGACAGGGAGTCCTCAATATCACAACTCTAAAATGGGGGACCAACCCTTAAATAGAGTTGTCACAAGTTGAACCCGGATATGTAATATTTGTGATACATCCCAGGAACTCTCCAATAGTGAAGTGCATGAAATGTGTGAATAAGTAAAAGTGAATTTTTTTTTATATAAAGCCACAACAGTCCGCTCTTAAGTCAATTATATATAAGCGTCCAAAATCAAATGCCAAAAAAGCTATAATAAACCGCAAAGCTGGAGTTGGATTCAAGAAAAATATACATAACTTATCTTGCATGAAAAGATTGGAAGCATGCTCAATTTCAGTCCAACGGGGCTCTGTTTTGGGAGGACACAACCCCCCCCCCCTTTCCTTGGGAACCATGGCATTCTCAATTTGCCACTCCAGATGGTGATTTATACTCCCATGCTGGCCCCAACTGTCTCTGCTCCTCTGATGCTTTTTGGGTCACTACAATTGTTTTGAGAATTCAACAGGCAGCTCCTGGTAGATGAGGACTACCCCAACATTCTATCTGTTTTCCAATGCCCTCGAAGATGATCATCACGGGTTCTGCAAATGACATCAGCGTCAGGGGAGCAGAGCAATTCTCCTACACCAATCTCAACTCTCTCCGCTCTTCTGATGATTTTTGGGCTGCTGCAGTCATTTGGAGGCTTCAACAGACAGCTCCTGATGGGTGTGGGCTTGCTCCAATGCCCTGCTTGCTTCCTGGTGCCCTGGAAGATGGTTGCCATGGGCGCCACAGGTGACGTCAGTATCCAGGTCAAGTGACGAGTCTTCTTAGCTTCACATACATGGTTGTTTGTTGGGACATGCTGTGCATTGTTCTTTACATGGCCTGGAACAGATGACAACAGGCTGCTTCCAGAGAGGGCTAAGGAGGGAATGGCTAACAAGTCCCAGGTGGGTTGTGAGCTGGGGTAAGCTGGGGCCTGAGGGTGGCATGATGGCCTTGTATGAACCATTTGCACTGTTGCTGGTAGGTGGGGATGGACAATGGGGACAGGCAGGTGTGGTTAAGGGTGACTCACTGTACTTTACTGAGCTGCCCCCAATATTGCTATGAATTTGTAGGCATGGAGCGGGGAGGGGGGAGAAGGGGTCTTACATCTATGGGGCCCCTCATTTTAGCAAGGCGCAGGTAGGGGAGGAGACCAAATGAGCTCCTCATGCCTTGTTCTGTGGATTTTGCTTTGCACAATGGTGTTTTCCTTTGTTAGGACATGAGCAATTCTGTGTATTGGAGCCACACCCTGCCTGTATCTGGTGCTTGGACATCTGTTGCTGCAATCCTGGGGGGGGGGGGATAGTTTCACACTCACCTGTGTAGGCCGCTAGGCCCTCGTGGACACAGTGGGGGGGGGGGGGGGGAAGTGATGGTGGTATTTAAATATGTCCCTTCTGTAGTGGACACATGGAAGGAGTAATTGGATTCCCACTTGAAGGATATGCTTCTATTCCTTGTCTTTCTCCTCTCACTCCTCTCATACTCTTTCTATTCTCTCTCCTCTCTTTCTCCTCGCTGTCTCTATCTCTCCACTACCTCTTCTCATCTCTGTAACACTTAAATTACACAAACATTTTTCCATGTGTAGCGCTATATACACGTTCAGCATGTCACAGTAATGTCATTTCATCACACAGTACCATATTGATGTTATTGTGGACATTCTCCATACATGGTAATAAAGCAGACATTTTTCATAAGGTATTTTTGACACCGATTTCCCAGACATTTATCTTGGTGATTTTCTAAACACGCCATACATTTTAGGTGATTTTTTTTTTTTTTTTTCCTTTTTAATTATCGCTGTTAGATTTTAGATGTCTTCCGGGCAACGTCTAACTTTGGATTTAGAAGTCATATCAAAAATGACCCTCCACAGCATTAACCGGATCAGTCTTTTATTTCAGCCTGTGTTTGTGTTTATAGAGTACCAATGCATAGTTCCACCACCCTGCACCAAGCATGATTTTGCTCACCATTAACTGCACCCTCATTCCTATACCTATTATGGATACGGCAAAACATTCTCTCTTAATAATTAAACTTCTAGTGAAGTCTTGGGTCATGGTGCACTATATCACCCTTTTAACATTATTGTGATTGATTTGTGTCAGTTTTAACTATGCTCACCAGAAAGTCAATAAAGATCGATAGCTTCTTTATTTCTTCTGGTTCTTTATTAGAAAGAATAGATTAAAGAAGACCATAAACACAAATAGAGCACACAGCTTTGGTTTATAATTTTAAGTAAGATTTGTTAGTAATTATGCATCTGACCATACATCATTTGTTTTCATTGCATTTTTTAATTTGATCACAACATTTAAAGAAATAAATACATGTGTTTTTTAATGTGTTTGTGTTGTTTTTTAATTTATTATTTATTTATTAGAATTTGGCTCACACCTTTTTCACTTTTGGCTCAAGGTAGTTCCATTCAGATGCTGTGTATTTAAAAGACCCTCCTTAGAATTTCAGTTCATGGCTGCTTAAGTGGCTTTTTTATGCTTTATATTTTTCATTTTTGCCCCACTCTATATTTCTTTTAAAAAGATAAAGTTATCAAAATTGTCAAGAAGTGCCCTTAAATTGCCACAGTGTTTCTCACAATGTCTATGTCTCTGTTCATTTGTTATATGTTGAACTGTCACATCAATCCCCATGTCTAAAAATCAATCTTGAGCATCTATCATGCTTGCATCGACCCAGCAGAAGCTGTTTTAAGTGAGCCTCACCCTTCACAAGTGTAATATAAATTCCCTTCTACTAAAGGATGTTAAGTAATTAGCATGGGATTAAAGTGTGAGAACAGGGTTTTGTAGTTTGTTGTTTTCCCACCATAAAAAGCATCTTACTTTAAAAAAAAAATTTTTTTTCTACTAGTGGGTGTGGAATGCGTGCAGCGTGGGCATAGAAGCACTAGTCAGGTAATGCTGCACACTAACCTCCAAATTCTGTATATAGTGCCTAAAATTGCTGATGTGTGCACACAACTTAATTGATTGATTGGCCTAAATGGAGGACCACCAGGCCAGTCGGGTTTTCAGGATAGCCCTAATGAATATGCACGAGAGAGATCTGCATATAATGGAGGTGCCAGGCATGCAAATCTGCTCCATGCATATTCATTAGGGCTAGCCTGAAAACCCGACTGGCCTGGAGGTCCTCCAGGACAGAGTTGGGAACCACCGGTCTAAATGGCCTAATTGGCAATAATTGGCAATTAACACCTCAGAATTAAAAGTTAAACGTACAACTCGGAAAGCGCACTTCTGTAAACAGTATGTGCTAGTAGCAGTGTGCAAATTTGAAAAGGGGGTGTGGTCAGGGATAAATCGGGGGGCAGATCATTGCATTCCTAAAAGTTAGGCACTTTATTATGGAATACGCCTGATGCACGCATAACTTAAGCATCAGCAGTTAGGTTTGGTTTTAGCTGGCCTAAATGGGTGCACCTGAGTTATGTGCTGTACACCGGCACTAAGCACAGTTCTATAAAAGGTATATGCACCTTGTAGAATCACGCTCTCGGAGAGTGGGCCAAGGTAGAGAGAAGAAACTGGGGCTGGCAGCAAGGCAGTTTGTGTGAATTGCTGCCGCCACCCAGCAACTTTTGAAACAAATTAAAGTTAGACTCAGGGGGCGTAAGAAAAGATGCCAGTCTGGGGGTAGAGGTGTAGAATGGAAGGTATAGACACCAAGGATGGCCGGCAGCATGATTCTGCTCCCACCTTAGTGTCGCCTGGTACCACTGCCTCAGTTGGACTCATTATCTGGCCACAGTGACTCAGTGTTTATGGAGATTACAGTAGGTGGGGCTAAGGTTGAGCAAGTGTAAATCCTTGCAGTGTTGACAACTAACAGCAGTATGTGTCAAATTAGGAACAACTTGTATCATACACTGTAACTTTCTGTGTGTCTAATTGGATTTAACTTGTACAGGAAACCTTGCGTCATAAGGACAACCACAGCAAACTGTAACCAGTAAACTGTATATTATTATTAGCCCCTAGCACGTATCAAGTTAAGATAAAAACTTGTATCATAAACTTGTACAGGAATTATATATGTTAAACCTGTAACCCATTCGGAGCTCTTTGGGGACAACGGGCTAGAAAACAAATTAAATAAATAAAGAAAGAAACAGTGGAGGTACTTTTGAACATGGCCTACTACCTCTATTACCGATGGTAATATGCGCGCTGAACACAATCGAGGGAATTATCAGCTAAAAATCAAAATAATGCACCAAAATACTCTAATACGCTATATTAAACTGAGCAATAATTGCAGCAGTCTGGAAATATACGCAGGGACTTTAACACTTAGCTAAACCAAAATACACCATGAAATTAGCACCTCCACTAATAATAGTGCAAATAAATATAAATATAAAGGAGCCTCAGAGATCTTGAAATCAGGCAATGATTTACCAAGATTCCAGATCAATCAAAAATCTCAGTCATTGGCTCTACCTTCTACATACAGAGAATAATTTTTAGATTTTTTAAATTTTTAAAACTTTTTATAAACTTTATATGACGGGGCCACCGTTTCATCCTAGTTGGCTTCGTCAGGGGTTTGTAAATTTAGCAGTACCTAAATAATAAACAACAGTATTAGTTTCACTATTGAATGTCTTTAAAATTACTTAAATTTAAAATTTAAATAGTAGTGCTTAATACAAAATACATCGCAACTTACGGAACGCGACTTAACACACGTCTGAAAGGGTTAAATTCAAAATGGCGCCGAGGGCTAAGAACGCCAAGATTTTATAGAGCCAATCAAAATGCTTCACGTCAATGTTCAAAAAGGACGTGACAAACATTTCAAAAAATGTCAGGTCCAATGGTAAATTTAGTATTTGAGATCATTGTCCAAATTTGCATGTTTAGATTATGATTTTGAAATGTAAAATTAATAAAATGCTGACCAGTTGATCTTATCATTCAATCCACACGGAAACAAAGTTTGTAACGTGAAGATCCAATAACATTCATAGCGTTTTAATGCTTTAACACTTAGCCCTGATTCTGTAATGGCCACCTACAGGTAGGCGCCGATATCAGCACTGCTTCTGTAAAACTTAGGATCCCATTACAGAATCATGCGCAGCGTCACCTAAGTGTGTTTAGGTGGCACTCAGCATCCTACCGTGTAGGTGTCCTCAATTTATGCCAGGGTTTTCTATGCCTAAAGTTAAGCACTGATGTTGGGTCCTAATGATGCCTGATTCACAAAGAGGTGCCTACCTCAAAAACACACCCTCTTAATCACATCCGCATTTAGGCGTCTCCTTTTTTATAGAACCGTGGTTTTCAAGTTAGGCGCCTAACTTTCAATTAGGTCCAATTAAAGGCCAATTGTGAGGTGTTGAGTGCCAATATCAGCACCGATTAAGCCTATGGATAAATTAAAGTAGGTGCTGTTATCGGTGCCTAACTTTAGGCAGACTTTATAGAATCAGGATCTTACTTTCCAGTCAACCCTAGCTCCCCAGTCCAATATTTTCCTCTTGGCCATGTAAATAGTGATGTTTAGCAGTGTTGTAACATAAATCCTGTGATTACTGGCAAAAAAAGAAAAAATGATTTGCCTATCAATGTTTTGGGTTTCAGTCTGATGTCCTTTAGTTTATTGTTAAGCTACCAAACATGTGGATTATGTATTATCTATGTTAACTGTACCTATTAGAACTGTGGGCTGGGAACAAAGAAAGCTAGGATTCAAATCCAACCACCACTCCTTCAGATACTGGACAAGTCACTTACCCTTTACCCATACCCATCAGAGATAGTGAAGCACCTAAACAGAGGCCTCATGGAAGAGGCTATAAAAAAATCACGAACTTGCTTTCTAATGAGCAACTATCAAAAGAATTATCCATTGCTAAAGAAGCGCAACCTCGATCAGGACAAGCTACCAGCTAGTATCTACCAATCCACTTCTGGGAAAATTTATAAAACAGCCTATATTTAACTGAAAGATTGGCTAGAAGAGAGAACCTGGCAAGATTCATGCCTATCTGGATTCAGACCCAGTTATGGAATAAAAATGATCCTCATATCCCTAATAGATGATCTTCAAAGTGTTACTACGGCTGGATTTCTCAGCAGCTATTGGCGATATACTAGCACAACAGACAGAAACATGTTTCAGTGGTACAGTACTTGCTTGGTTCAGATCGTATCTATCAGATAGATAACAGTCCATAATGTTCAGCATCACCTCATCACCACCATGGGTGCTAACCTGCAGGGCACCACAAGCAGTGTTGGGCAAGTAATATATTACTAAATAACATCCCTCCTGCTGGCAATGTATGGGGGGGAGGGAGGTTTCCAGCAGGAGGGACTGGGCATCCTGCAGCTTCAGCCGCTAAACTTATTGCGGCAGGGAGATCCCTTGCCACGATAAGCTCAGTGGCTGTGTCTACTTACAATGTAGGCCAACATTTTGCTGGCCTACATTGTAAACATCTACCGCGGGCCTAGGAAGGCACGTAGGGCCACCTGGGCCCACTTAAGGCCTACTTCTGGGTCTATGTGTCTCCCTAGGCTCCCGGTAGGTGGCCTTCCTCAGGAGTTTTTTGGTTGTTTTTTTAAACATGCACCCCGATTGGCTGGTTAGGCAGCAGTTGGTGGCCTACAATCAGGAAACTGTTTATAGAATTTGGCCCACAGAGACCAAATAGAGAGTGCAAAACTGAGCATAGTCACTCATGTAGGAGATGAAACTTGTACATCCATTGCTGAAAGGCCCTGTTGATGAAGATAAGCCTACATATCCTCTGGGTAATCAAAATTCCTAGTAACATTGTTCAGCATGACTCAAATGTGTGCAGGATAGAACAATCCATATTGAGCCTTAAAGTGTTTGTATTTCTTTTCCCATTCTTTCCTCTTGTTTCAATATGTTTGTAAGGTTAGTGTTTAATATGTTTTGTAAGGTTTAGTTCTTCGTTTGTTTTGTTGTCCCCCAAAAATTTTTGTAATTTTATTGATGTGTACATCGCTTAGAATTTTGAATAAGCAATCAATCAAATTTATAATAAAATTTGAAACTTGAAAACTTGACAATGAACACTGTTACAAAAACTGGCATTTTATCTCAAAACAATTGCCGTTATTAACAGGTTAAGCTGCCGGGATGTTAGAAAGAAAGGCATTCCAGTTTTAGTGTATTTTGTTGTAATCGTCTCCCAGATGCTTTGTCGGAAATCAATCCGAGTTCAAAACTGGCTAAAATTGGAAGGTCAAGGCTACTGCAAACTAAGTATTTCATCTTCTTCTCATGTCCAGAGCCTTTTAAAGATGTGTAATGTGGACATTTCCATCTCTCTCCTGGACAAACGTGTTTAGCTTTGCCATTTCTTTCAGGCTGGGAATGAGGTTAAAAATCAATTATTATCAATTATTAAGAAACCTTCTGTGGCTTCACAGCTTAAAAGGGGTATTTTTAAAGTTATCCTATTCTGAAACATGAATCATCTTACTAGTTGATTGTGTTTTCAGAGTGAAACATAGCTGAGAAATATAATGTATTCTGATTTGTGTTAACAAAAAAAATAAATAAATAAATATGAGGAGTGGAGAAATCATAACGTTAATACCCTGCTCAATAACTCTTCACTATATAGAGATATATGATAGGTGCATAAAAATTGCATTCATAGGGGTAATGAAGGAAAAAGCTTCAGGCAAAGGAATGCGCACTAATGACGTGCACTACTTGAGTTCACTACGAATGTGCACTACTCACTATTAATGTTCACTACTCACAAAACGCATCATAGGCATAAAAACCTTCAAAACTACCCATGCTAGCCATTTTCTCTTAAGCAGAAAAAAAGACCTCACACTATGATTGAAAAAAGCAATTTCAAACTCCCCTAACATTGGCCAGTGTTCTGTGGCTAGCAGCCACTTCTTTTTATTTTATTTTATGTTAGGCATTTATATACTGCCTATCAAAGTTATATAAGTGGTTTACAATTAGGCACTTAAACATTGTCCTGGTGGTCTCACAATCTATCCAGTGGCGTAGTAAGGGCAGGAGGCACCCGGGGTGAGCTTCTCTGCCTTGGTCTTTACTCTCAACAGGGACGACTGACGAGAGCACTACCTGTGCACCCGTCTGGATCACCTTCTCTCCCAGAGCCGCAATGTCACTTTTGATATGCTCAGAGAACTACCTAGCAGTCCCCCTACCTAGCCGATTTAGTGCGCGCTAATCGATTTAGCAGGTGCTAAATGCTAACACGCCCATTATATTCTATGGACGCGCTAGCATTTAGTGCACGCTGAATCGATTAGCACACGCTAAGGGCTCCTTTTACAAAGGCGCGCTAGCGGTTTTAAAGTGTGCTTAGTGCACACTAAAATGCCGCACATGCTAGCCACTACCGCCTCCTCTTGACCAGGCGGTATTTTTTCAGGTAACGAGCGCTATAGCGTGCACTAATTCGGTGCGTGCGCTAAAAACGCTAGCGCACCTTTGTAAAAGGAGCCCTAAATCGGTTAGCATGCCTTAGTAAAAGGACTCCAGTATCTTTAGTGCCAACATGGATGAGCAGTATCAGATAACAGTCATTAGGCTTGATGAGCCTTGGCAAATTCTCAGTAACATCATGAATTTTGACACCAGACAGGCAGGACACCTCCAGGAACATCATGTCTTGGCTGCAAATGGATGCTTCTGTACCCCACAGAAGGGAATCACCAATCACCATTACCTTTCTCCTCCCAGTAGCCATGAATCCAGCAACTCTGGGGATTTTAAGCTTTAGTTCTTCTCTCTAGGATGCTCCCATCTCTTCCACTTCCAGGGCTGCATACCAGTCTATCAGTTTAAGGGCAGGTGGAGACAGTATCAATTCTACAGGGTCCCATAATCTCAGTACAGATGTCTTCCCTCAGCGCAGTCTCTTCTTCCTCACTGCTGGAAATCTTTGATGTCTCACGAAACATTTCATTGATCTACCTCTGTTTCTCACAGATGCTCCATTTCTCCAGTAGCAAAATGCTCATTGACCAGTGTAATATACAGAAGACATCTTTTACATATATCAATTACCAACCGAATTGGTTTAATCCTAACATAAATTCCCTCCTTCAATTTTCATACCTTTTACTTCAATCTCTTCAACGTGCTTTGATTTTAATCTTAAACATGGCTGCAATGCTTTTTCACTATTCCTGCCATCATGGTCACATGATATGCTAAGCCAATCATTATAATGGACTAGATCATTGGTCCCCAAACCTATCCTGGAGGACCACCAGCCAGTTGGATTTTAAGGATAGCCCTAATGAATATGGGGCAGATATGCACTCCATATCATCTTCATTACATGCAAATCTCTTTCATGCATATTCATTAGGGCTATCCTGAAAACCCGACTGGCTGGTAGTCCTCCAGGACAGGGTTGGGAACCATTGGACTAGATCAATACCATCCACTCTCTGTCTTTATTTAACCTATGTGGCTGTATTGTGTTTAACATATACAGTACATTCATAATTTTTCTTTATAATGTAAATGTTGTTGTAAATCACCTTTGATGGTCCATTATTGAAAATGAAGTGCCAATAATTATAGCACATGGTAAATTGAAGACAGAAGTTATGTGAAGTGTCATCTCTGTTTTGAAGAACTCCTGTGGTAGTTTCATAAAAGCTCTTTTATATACATAGCAGTATCAAGTGGAAAAAACAAATAAATCATTTTTAAAAATCTCCCTCTACATCCTTGTCTTCTGCCTTTAGGCAATCACTATCATCTTCTAATGTGAACACTGAAGGAAAGCCAATTGTTCGAGAGATCTGCTTTCTAGTGGTCCTCTTTCTTCATTAAAAAAACAAAACAAAACAAAAAAACATGCTAATAGTCAAAGTTTATGCATATATCAGAAATACTGACTGAAATTCCTAAGTATATTTTCTGTAGTAACTTTTAAATTAACTTGCTTTGCAAGCAAATTAAAAATAATCCCAGATGGTATGGAAATCTGTGCAGCACACAATTAAACTATGAATTTCACATGTACAGGGTGGATTTGGTTCTGCAAGAATTTGGAGCCTTCTAAAATGTTGTGAATATCTAAAATGTTTATTTTTAGCAATTTTACTTATGTTGCTAAAATGATATTCATCCTAAATTTCTCTCTTTATATTATGTGGTATAAAAAAATAAGTCTTCCTAGGCATTCTGTATATATCCCTATGATCACTTTACCAGGGATTAGAAAATACAAGGCCATTTTGCTGTGCTACAGAATTTTCTGTGGAAATGAGCCAGTAACATGCACAACAGTTTGTGTGTTATTTACTTAATAAAATTGTATCTATATGTATAGCTAAAAATCTAGACACACAGGGGGAACTTCTACAATCGGTGCCTTAACTTAGGTACCAGTAGGCGCCCTATCAGTGCCTAAATTAATAGGGAAATGCCATTTGAAATGGCAAATAATTGTAAATTTAATGCGCCTACCGGCGCCTAAGTTAATAGGAAAACACGGCTTGAAATGCAAATAACTGAAAATATAAAGTGCCTACTTGCACCTTAAGAAAAGGCACTGGAGTGACACCTCTATGGGCGTGGCTAACATTAGTGGCCATAAAGTGCCTGCGTAGGAACAGTTCACGACAAAGATAGGCACCAGAAATGTAGGCCTGGAAAACCCTGGCCTAAATTTCCGGCGCCTATCTTTCCCGGAGACACGATTCTCTATACAATGCTATTGCATGATTGACACGCAATCAGTGGCTGCTTTTTAGGCGCCATATAGAGAATCTGGGCCATACAATATATATATATATATATATATTTTTTTTTTTTATTTTTTTTTTTTTGCCATATGAAATAGTGAACTTTATAGAGAGGGAGTGGTTTTCTCCGAGAAAGAAAGAGTGAGTCTGATTGAAGCTTCTGGCACAATGAAGACAGGGCATTTCTTATCAAAACTAGCTTTTCCTCTGGATGAAAAGATATCACTTGATAAATATAGTTGCATTTGCTTGATCTGATACAGGCAGATACATGAGCCTAGGGCTACCAGATTTTCTGGAACAAAAATCTAGACTTATGGCCCCACCTCTAGACCCACCCAGTTCCGCATGGTCCTGCCCATTCCACCCAAGCCCCGCCCCGCTCCTTCAACCTGTTCGCTTGTCGGGGTGGGGCATCTATGCATGTGCTAGTGTGAGGCAATGATGTCATACAGAGGTGCTTAACATCACTGTGTTGCATCCGCGCATGCGCAGATGCTGTCCCGACGTCGCTGCTAGCTGGAAACTTTTCAAAACCCAGATGTCCAGGGAAATCCGGATGTCTGGTAACTCTACATGAGCCCAATTTTCAGCAGGATTGGAAAGTAATGATTTGAAATGTCTATTCTTTAAGACTTTCAGATTTGTTGCCTATACATAGCTGTAAGCTCATTCATGATCCTCTCACACTTTGACTATGTCTACATACACATTCAGATTACACTCCATTACATTTAATGCCATTAAATAGAACAATATGTCACTGCTCGACTAATCCTAGTATAGAGAGGCTGCTTTACTAAGCTGCAGTAAGCAATAATGCATGCTTACCACAAGGTATAAACCACTACCATGAAGCTTGCTCAGGCCTCCTGCAGTAGTTTTAGGACTGATGTGCATGTCCCATGTGCCAAAAGATAGAATCTATTTATTAGCACAGAAGACGTGGTTGGGGCTGGAGAATTGGTGTATTCTGCATTAATTGGTTAATGCAATTACATCAGTGCACGTTAACCAATTAGCATAGAGTTAGCCCATAAACTCTTAGGGCCTGATTCTTGAAAATGTGCATCGCAAAGGCAGGCGGCGGTAAGTGTCCTACCGCTGTCTGGCAACTACGTTAAAAAAAAAAATCTCTCTGAGTACAGGACGCCCGCATTGTAGGCCTCCGGAGCTTGTCTACGGATTGTGCAGCGCGTCTTCATAGACTTGTAGCCAATGCTTAAACACGCCCAAGGTATGGCATAGGCATGGCTTCATCTGAAAGTGGCCTTGGGTGGGCTTAAGCATTGCTACGCATCTACGTAGATGTAGGCCTGCAAAACACTGGCCTACATTTTGGGCGTCTGACCGAGGCTGTAGACGTAATTCTCTTTTGGGACGCCAGTGCACGATTGACACTCGATCGGCGGCTGCTTTTTAGGGGGCCGCCGATGTCAGCGTCCTAAAGGGAATCAGGCCCTTACCATCTAGAAAATAGGTATCAATAAGTGCTCATTCGCTACTGGCCATGCATTAATGGGAAAAGCGTGTTGCTATAAAAGGCAATAAAGTAAAATGGAGCCATTTTACTGCTGCGCTAAAAATGTCCCCATTGTGCAGAAAATGCTTGTGCTGGGGATAGCCCTGGCCATTTTTTAGCACTGCTTAGTAAACATGTCCCATAGTGTCCTATACATTCAGCATTACAGACTAGATTCATAAGAACATAAGAACATAAGAATTTGCCTCCGCTGGGTCAGACCAGAGGTCCATCGTGCCCAGCAGTCCGCTCCCGCGGCGGCCCATCAGGTCCATGACCTGTAAGTGATCCTTTATATCCTTCCATCCCTTTTGTCCTTCCTTATCTATATCCTTCTAACTGTATCCTTCTTTATCCTATATCTTCCCTATCTTTATCCTTCAATAACTTTTTCTTTCAAGAATTTATCCAATTCCTCTTTGAAACCCTGTAAAGTACTCTGTCCTATCATTCCCTCCGGAAGTGCATTCCAGGTATCCACCACCCTCTGAGTGAAGAAGTACTTCCTGGCATTGGTTCTAAACCTGTCCCCTTTTAGTTTCTCCGAGTGCCCTCTTGTTCTTGTAGTTCCCCACAGGCTGAAGAATCTGTCCCTCTCCACATTCTCAATGCCCTTCATGATCTTATATGTCTCTATCATGTCCCCTCTGAGTCTCCGCTTCTCCAGGGAGAAGAGCTCCAGTCTGTCTAGCCTGTCTGTGTATGAAAGGTTTTCCATACCCTTTATCATACGTGTAGCTCTTCTCTGGTTCCCAAATTTGGATACTGGGAAAAAAATCAGCACTCAGCACTAGTCTATAAAGGGCCCTCCAAGATGAGCATCCTTTAGAAAACAGCACATAGTGCCGATTCCTGCATCTAAAATTAGATACTAGGACTAATACCTGCTCAAACCACGTGCAAATCCAGGAGTGCAGGTTGGGCATGCATTCCCCTAATTCTGCAACATTGCACATTACATTTGGGAATGCCCATGACCTGCCCATAGCAACGCTCCCTTTAGGGTTGCACAAGAGAGAATTTAGGTACAGGTTTTGGGTTTTTTTTTTACATTTTAATTATTTTATTTAGTTACAATAGTGTAATACATTTAGATTGAAAATAACAAAATATAACAAAGAATACACTATCTCAAACAATAATATTATAGAATCATAGCTATACCCAACCCCTTTCCATCAATTATTAATACTGACAATATTAAACATCTTTATTATGAAGAATTAATATCTATATTTTCATTACCATTACCATTCCCTACCCTACCCCCATCCCATCCCAGATGTGTAATGAAAAAACTCAGAAGGGAACATATTATCTTTTATTGTGAAACAGCAAATAAAGCCAATGGACTCCATATTTTGTTAAATAAAACACTAAACCCTAACATTCTGCGTTCATTCTTTCATATTTATATGTATTACATACATACAGGTTTAAAAAAAAAATAGAATCATGCTTAGGCAGTTGGGTGCGTAATTTCACATTAGTGGCAATTAATGGCCATAATTGATTGTTAGCAGCCAATTACTGAGTGTGAATGGATTCTTAAGTAATTTACGCTGGCTTTTACAATGCCATGGTACAGGTTTCTACCACAGGCCGGCGAGAGAAATGATCCGATGCTCATAGAATTCCTGTAAGTGGCAGAGCACTTACCTCGCTGGCCCACGCTAGAAACCTTTAGTGTGTCTTTCTAAAAGAAGCCGTTAGGTGTGTGTACAACTCAGGACTTATATAGAATCTGGGGATATACGAGGGGCTGCTGAAAAGTTCTCAGTCCAACCAGCAACATCAGGGCAGTCTCAATCAAGGGCTATACACTTAGTCCAGCGAGTTTCCAGATTTTTTTTTGGGGGGGGGGTTTGCATCATAGGAAAAATAGCTTACTCTTCATTGTTTCATTGGTGTCACACTGTGGCCACATAAAGTTATATAAATAAATAAATATATACAGGGTGCCCACAAATGATTTTAAATGGTTACAAAATGAAAACTTATTGGAATATGTTTATAAATAAGATGACAACAAATACAAGTCCCAAAAAGCATGGTTAGCAAGATCTTACACAATCGCTTGCACTTTCACCCTTGTAAGCTGCAATGCAACGCAACAAAATGACCAGGTGTTCCTCAAGTAGCTCCCGAGATCACCGGACATTACTGTTTGTGACTTTTACTTTGGGGTACGTGAAAGACAGAGTGTATGTACCTCCACTACCCGCAACTATGGATGATCTGCAGGAATGCATCACTGAAGCTATAAACGCGATCACGCCGGACATGCTTCGGAGAGTCTGGTGTGAGCTCGATTATTGCATCAATGTTTGCTGAGTAACAGGTGGAGTGCACATCAAGTGTATGTAATCAACAGATGCCATATGAAACTTTATGAGTTGATGAATCTATAGCCTCAAAGGTGAAAGAATATTCAAATAAATTTTGGTTTTGTAACCATTTAAAATCAATGAGTGTTTTTGTGGGCACCCTGTATATCTAGTGTGACACCAATGGGAAAATGAAGAGTGGGGATTGATCTGTCCCACTTGCTGTAAGAATAGCTTGGGTCAGCTTGGGGAGAGCAGTGGCAGATTATGTATATCCACCAGGGATGTTAGTGACCTTTTTCTTTAGGTGTTAGGCTCTAGAAGGGTTGGAGCTTTCACACATAGATTTCTTCTGGTATGGGGTTGGGGTCTTTATGGAGCCAACAGGATCACCAAGGGTCTCAGATCTTTGGAGCTGTCAAAGGGAATATGTGTCCTCATTAAAACTCACACTTTCACATACAGAGTTTATGTTTTAATTTGCAAAAAATACATACAAAGTATTATATGCAATTGGTTTTGTTAAATTCAGTATTAATGAGCTGCTTTGCATGATTTTGCATTACAACAACGCATTAATGTTACATTTTAATACAGATTTGCATACAGTATAATCAGATACAGAAGATAAGAATTTTTAGAAATTTATTTTGCAAAATGGACTTTATGTGGTAAAATGTATAGAAATTTCAGTGGTTTCGTACATTAATGCATCAGCCTTACAAAGAGTAAAAACTGGGGTCTGAGGAAACAGTCAATTTCTTTGGGTAAACTACCGCTGCCTTACCACTAACTGCAGAGGCTGATACTCAAATTTTTGCATAGGTTACCTGCACAAATCTTCTTATTTCAAATCCTTCTCTCACATATTGAATTTGAGCTATTCTGGGGCAGTGCTGAATAGCAGACTCCACTGTCTGATTAAACTTAGCTGGGCAAGTCTGGTTGCTGGCAAAGACTTTCCTAAATTTAAGCTGATATCTTTGTCCAATTATCATTATCTGAATAGCTAAGTAAAATAAACTGGATGTGGTTAATTTTCCCTCAGCTCATGGTGCAAAGTGTTGGCCCCATTGTTGTTAGGTATTAACAGTATCAAAAATATGCAGTAAATTGGCCTTTCTGAATATTGTCCTCACTTGGTCTGGCTTTAAGCACATGGACTTCTATAGAATGTGCAATTTTAGCATGACTAGGAGAAGACATGCTTCAGGGTAAAATCACATTATTTGCCGATGACGCCAAACTATGCAACATTGTAAGTGAGAACACTTTACCAGATAGTATGACGCAGGACCTACTTCTATTGGAACACTGGTCCTCAACTTGGCAGCTAAACTTTAACGCTAGAAAATGTAAGGTCATGCACCTCGGCAGCAGGAATCCATGCAAAACTTATACACTTAATGGTGAAACCTTAGTTAGGACCAAGGCGGAACGTGATTTGGGGGTGATCATTAGCGAAGACATGAAGACTGCCAATCAAGTGGAGAAGGCTTCTTCAAAGGCAAGACAAATGATGGGTTGTATCCGAAGAAGCTTTATCAGCCGGAAGCGCGAAGTTATTATGCCGTTGTACAGATCCATGGTGAGGCCTCATCTGGAATATTGTGTACAATTCTGGAGGCCACATTACCAAAAAGATGTGCTGAGAGTTGAGTCGGTTCAGAGAATGGCCACCAGGATGGTCTCGGGACTCAAAGACCTCCCATATGAGGGAAGGCTGAATAAATTGCAGCTATACTCACTCGAAGAACGTAGAGAGAGAGGAGACATGATAGAGACGTTTAAATATATCACCGGCCGTATTGAGGTGGAGGATGATATCTTCTTTTTTAAAGGTCCCTCGGCCACAAGAGGACATCCGCTGAAAATCAGGGGTGGGAAATTTCATGGTGACACCAGGAAGTTCTTCTTCACCGAAAGAGTGGTCGATCGTTGGAATGAACTTCCGCTTCAGGTGATTCAGGCCAGCAGCGTGCCGGATTTTAAAAGGAAATGGGATACACATGTGGGATCTCTAGGGAGGTAATAAAATGTAGAGGGGATACACACGTGGTATCTCTAGGGGGGTAAATTCAGGGGGTGGGGTTGTTAAAGTGGGCAGACTAGATGGGCTATAGCCCTTTTCTGCCGTCATCTTCTATGTTTCTATGTCTATGTTTCTATTTCACACATTTTAATTAAGAATTTAAGGGGTCATTCTACTAAGCTGCGGTAAAATGTGTCTTTAGTGTGCCCTTATGCGGGTCTTTCCCATGCACTAAAGCCATTTTTACTGCCCATTTTTCCAATTAATGGCCATGAACTAATGTTTGTCCTAGAAAACAAGGCGATTGTCTAACAAGACAATATGAAACAATGAGAACAGCAAGATGATAAAAATGATAAAAAGTGGAGCAAGATTAGTGAATAAAGATAATATTTATCTTTTCATCGACTTGCTATTATCATTGTTTCTATATGAGCTATTGTTGCCATTAGCAAAAAATAATATGTGAGCCCTTACCACCACCTATTTTGTAGGTGGTAACAGCAAGATTCTAAAAACGGCGCCTAAGCGTGCCTATATTGTAGGATCTATTAGGCACGGTAGTCAGTCAACCACATGGAGCACCTTATAGAATAGGGGTGGGTAACTCCAGTCCTCAAGAGCTGGAATCCAGTTGGGTTTTCAGGATTTCTCCAATGAATATGCATTGAAAGCAGTGCATGCAAATAGATCTCATGCATATTCATTGGGGAAATCCTGAAAACCCAACTGTATTCCAGCCCTCGCGGACCGGAGTTGCCCACCCCTATTATAGAATCATGCCTAGCAGCGCCTAGGTGTGCATAGGTATTGCTAGGTATCCTAGAGGTAAGCACCAGTATTTTGAAGCAGGTTTTACCTGTCCTAATTTACTGGTGCCTAACAAGGACGCCTAGCGATGCCAAGTCATCCATGCCTATTCTCCATCCCTAATCACACCTACTTTTCAGGAGGCATTGGTGGGGTCGGAGAGTGTCTCAACTTAGGCATTGCTATGGGCCACTCTGCGTTTTGTGTGAAATTTGCAATCATTATCCTTCTTTTTAGCATCAGAGCATTGTCAGAGTATTTAGCATCCTAGGTTGCGATTACAACCTCTAACGTGGCTTTCAAAAAGGGCCTACATTTTAAAAACGAATCTATTAACTTCAATGGCACGGTCAATTACCACACCATTTAAGCTAGTTGAAACAATTTGGGTTGTGCGTGGATTTTAGTTAGGCATCATTAGGCATCCTCATTTAGGGCATCTTATGGCACCTAACTAGGGTGCACTTTATAGATTCTGGCGCATACTACTCCTTTGCTAATCAATTAGCATGTGGTAAAATAGCTACGCCAACTGATTTGTGCTGTCACACCTACTCTCTGCCCCTAGATATTAAAGGCAATTGTTAAATTATATGATAACAAGAGCTAGCAAAATGCAACATATGCACTCGTACATTGCCTGTTAGATAGTTCGTCCACGCACAGTGCAGCGCTCGACCTTTAGTCGCGAGGCAGTCACGAGGTCACAAACGTGGACATTCCATTGCAAGATTGCACCATCAAAGAGCAACGTGCAGCAGTGCCCTCCTCCAAGAAAATCATGTTAACCTTCTTTTTAGGATTTGAAGGGGTCTATTCTGGCACATTTCCAAGCACATGGGCAATCGGTGAAAATTACAGTGCATTGCTTGCAAAATGAACTTAAATCTGCGATTCGCAGCAAAAGAAGAATGTTGTCCAAAGCAATCTCGCTGCACCATGACAATGGACGTCCTCATACAGCGACAGAAGGAATATTGCAACAGCTCGGGTTCGAACGTCTTCCAAATCATCCTTACAGCCCGGATCTGACGCCTAGCAATTATCACATCTTCAGTCCACTGAAGAAGATATTGTGAGGTCACAGATTCACTTCTGATGAAGTAAAGGAAGCGGTGCTCACAAGGCTTCAGGAGCAGCTGAAAAACTTCTTCTCTGTAGGAATGCAAAAGCTAGTTGAACGATCCAACATATGCGTCATCTTGCATGGGGACTATGTGCAAAAATGATATGTTCAATTGCTCACAGTTACTTCTATTAAAGTCCTTAAATGTATTTTGCCTTTACTTTTTGATTTACACTCGTACTCCTCTGAGAAAAATAGAGGAATTTTTTGGCATATGGTTTGTGCACACACACTGGAATTTTACCACATTAAAAGGACCCAGGTCCCTTATCTTTCTTGTAAAAAAAAAAAAAAGAAAGATGTGCAGAATGTATGTATTAAAAACTATGAAAGCTATTTTTTAAATATTTTCCTTTGATGAGCAAAACAGATATTTTCAGTGACCCACTGCATGCTCCAGATAACAGTTTTGAATTGTGATCTGAAAAATATTTGAAGAAACGGTATTGATTCACTCCAATAGCACAATAGCAACTAAATGCTGAATATGACATTGAAGAAAAAAAAAAAAGCAAGGTTCTGCAGAAAGGAAAGTATTTAAAATTCAGAAAGAGAAATGCCTTTAATTAACTTAATAAAATTACTAATGGAAGTATTTTAACTGCTAAATTTAATTTACTTGTCAAGATCTCAGGGTACAAATGGAGGGAAGAGTGGGAATGCTGCTTTCTAGTACGGTGTACTGTATTATGGAATACATTTGCTTATAATGAAATATATCACAAAAAGCCATCAATGACATCTTAATTTGGAGCAGCCAGTTGAAAAGTAATTAGACCATAAAGCAATTATTTCTAGTAAATCAGAGTTTTTCTTTACATAAACATACAGTTTTCTGTATAGTCTCTGCACAAGAAAGGCACCCAGGTATTTAAACACTGAAGGGCAACAATGCTTCTCCCTTGCTAATGTTTTTTTATTTACATCAAAAAACAAAATGTTTTGAGACAGGCTTGAAAAGTCAGGCTCCAATTAACATTTGATGCATTGTTTTGCAATCTTGGGGATAACATTCTGAACTTCTTATATGGGTAAACATCTATTTAGGACAAAGGCCTTTGTAAATTGTTTTACCTCACAATGGCTGGGATTCACTAACCTGCCCGATCGGGGTCCGATCCAGGCAGGTCTGATGAATTCAGGAACAAAAAATATGCAGATGGGGGCGATTGGAGGAACATCCCCCATCTACCTGCACGGATCACTCTATAGCGATCCCCACCCATGCGCAGACTATCTATAGATGGTCTGCGCATGCCCGTCTGAGACGTGACCTTATTTTTTTAACTTAAAATTTTTTTTGTTAGTTTTTAGCCCTGCGAGCCTGTGGTTTTAACCCACATCAAACCTAGCAGGTTAAAATCACGGGCTCGCTGGGCAGAGAAGAGCAGGAGAGCTTCGGGGAAGGACAGGAGAACGGCGATGCGGCAGGAGAACTTAAGGGAAGGGCAGGAGAACAGCGATGTGGCAGGAGAGAATAGGGGAAGATCGAGGCAGAGCAGGGCGGCAGGAGAATGGCGATGCGGCAGGAGATAAGAAGCAGGGCAGAGCAGGGTGGCATTCGGGGCGAACAGGCAGGAGAGATTGCAGGGCAGAGAGCAGGCTTCCAGTCAGAAAGACATTTTCGACTGGTCCCTAGCAGTCACTTCTTCAGGTGATCGGCCAGCCCAGTCGTATCGGAAATTTGGTGTTGTGAATCGCGTCCCAGCCTACTTTGCATGTGTTTTACCTCATTTGCATGCATGGATTCGAAGCGGATCGCAGGACAGGTAAGTGAATCAGGCCAGAGGGAAATTTGATAGTAAAGGGGTCGCAAACCGATCGGTACACAATCGGTTTGCTTTGTGAATTTAGGCCAATGTGGAATTAGATGATAGGAGGCGTAGAGGTACATATAGAGACTGCATCTTAGGAAGTTGCAGATTAGTAGCACAATGACTAGATTAAGTAAATGGCACTAAAAGATATTGGGACTTGTATACCACCTTTTTGTAGTTTTACAAACACACTCAAAGCAGTTTGCATACAGGTATTTCAAGCATTTCCCTGTCTGTCCTTGTGGGCTCAAAATCCAACTAATATACTTGGGTCAATGGAGGATTACCGTATTTTCACGCATATAACGCGCGCGTTATACGTGTTTTTACAAACCGTGCATACCCTTGCGCGGTATACGCGTGAGCGCGTTGTACAAATTTTTTTTTACATAGTCCCCCCCCGACGTCCGATTCACCCCCGCAGGACCGCTCGCACGCACCCGCACCCACACCCCGAAGGACCGCCGACTCCCCGACATGATCGGGGCAAGAGGGAGCTCAAGCCCTCTTGCCCCAGCCAACCGCGGCACCCCCGACACGATCGGGGCAAGAGGGAGCTCAAGCCCTCTTGCCCCCCCGACTCCCCGACACGATCGGGGCAAAAAGGAGCCCAAGCCCTCTTGCCCCGCCGACCCCCCCCCCCCGCTAGTTGTTCGGGCCAGGAGGGAGCCCAAACCCTCCTGGCCACGGCGACCCCCTAACCCCACCCCGCACTACATTACGGGCAGGAGGGATCTCAGGCCCTCCTGCCCTCGACGCAAACCCCCCTCCCCCCAACGACCGCCCCCCCAAGAACCTCCAACCGCCCCCCCAGCCGACCTGCGACCCCCCTGGCCGACCCCCACGACACCCCCATCCCCCTTCCCCGTACCTTTCTGTAGTTGGCCGGACAGACGGGAGCCAAACCCGCCTGTCCGGCAGGCAGCCAATGACGGAATGAGGCCGGATTGGCCCATCCGTCCCAAAGCTCAGCCTACTGGTGGGGCCTAAGGCGCCTGGGCCAATCAGAATAGGCCAGGGAGCCTTAGGTCCCTCCTGGGGGCGAGGCCTGAGGCACATGGTCTCTGTGCTAAAAACCGCTAGCGCAGTTTCATAGAAGAGGGGGATAGTGTAGATTAGTAAATAAGGAGTCCTTTTACTAAGCTGTGGTAAGAAATGGCCTTAGTGCGCCTTACTTTATGCAGGTCTTTCTTATGCTCTTAGGCCATTTTTTTTTTTTTTTAATTTTATTTTTATTCATTATCATTTTATTTACAAGTAGTACAACTTGATAAAGCAATACAGAGTCATAATCCATCATGTAAAAACAAACAAGAAATATTCACATTCCTAAGAAACAAAACCAAATCTTGATGGTTATAACTCCTTCATAGACCTCAATTTAAAAGAACGATCCAAAAAGAATTACAGGGAGATTGTCAAAGTAAAATTATATATTATAAAATAAAAGAAAGGCTTAATACGTCTACCCCTCAGATTTTATTTAGAGCTAGATTCTCCACCTCTGATTAACCCCTTACGGTCCAAAAAGGATCTTAGATGATCAGGTGCATAAAAAACATATTTTAAAACCATGTACTTAACTAAACATTTACAAGGATAAGCTAAAGTAAAAGTAGCCCCCAACTTCTTTGTATCTTCTCGCATTGCTAAAAACAGCTTATGCCTTTCGTGTGTTGGTTTTGTAACATCATGGTGTAGCCGTATACATTGATCACAGAAAGGCGTACCTATTTTTTTAAAGAATAACCTCATAATTGAATTAAGATCTTGCTCAAATATAAAATTTACAATTAATGTAGCTCTGTCTTTTACATCCGTATATCAATCTTCCAAGACTGCTGCTACATTTTGTAAATCTCTTAGGCCATTTTTACTGCAGTCATTAAATGCATTTATTTTCTATTTTTTAGCTTGCTTAATAGCTTAATAGTTATTCTATTGAACAACACATCTCAGACATGAATAATGAAATTGAGATTGATATTTACTGACACTATTCTAGAGTATTACTTAGTATTAATACATTCATCAGTATATTTGTATATGTATATGTATATGACTGTGTTATACACCATGAACTGTATTTGTATTCATCTTTGTTCTTGTTCTCTTCTGTACATTGAAAACTCAATAAACAGTTTTGAACTAAAAAAAAAAAAAAAAAAAAAAAAAAAAATATATGGCCATGTGCTAATGTTAATATTAGCATGCAGCCATTTACCACCCCACCCCCTCCTTTTATGATGCCACGTTAGGCTTTTTTTTTTTTTTTATCACTGGCCAAGGTGATAAAAGCTCTGACGCTCATAGAATTCCTATAACCGTCAGAGCTAATACTGCTGCTGGACATTTTAAAAAAGTCTAACGCGGCTTCATAAAAGGGGGGCCCTCAAAAATTACCACAGGATCATTTACTGCCCCCTATTTAGAAAATAGATTATTGTAAAGATTAAAAATATTCTTCCCTGTATAAAAATTTTAAGACACTAAGGGGGGGAGGGGGTGGGTATTTTTGATTATAATTGAAACAAATCACTTTCATAAATAAATAAGGGAGGGGGGTAATATTTTATATTATAATGATCAATTATAGGATTTCAAGTGTATTTGAATGCTTAATTGATAAATGTCAATATTGTACTTGATTTAAGATTTGAAATGAATAAAGATTAAAAAAAGAAAAGAAAATAGTAAGGACTCTTGCATTAAACTTCTGCTAACTGGTTAAGAACATAAGAATAGCCTTAGTGGGTCAGACCAATGGTCCATCAAACCCTACAAAAATAATTATTAAAAAAAAAAAAAAAAATTTCCGGACAGAGTGCACACATGCCAGAACTAACACAGAATGCTTTAGTGCAGTGGTCTCAAACTCATGGCCCGCCAGGTACTATTTTGAGGCCCTCAGTATGTTTATCATAATCACAAAATTAAAATAAAACAGTTTCTTGGTCATATGTCTCTTTAGCTATAAATTACAATATTATTATTAAGACTTAGCCAAAAGGAAAGATTTATAAACTATAAAGAGTTTTACCTCATGCAAAATTGTCATTTCTTTAATAAGACATTAACTATTTTTTTCTGAGGCCCTCCAAGTACCTACAAATCCAAAATGTGGGCCTGCAAAGGGTTTGAGTTTGAGACCGCTGGTTTAGTGTGTCCCAAATTAGGCTATTTTTGTTGCATTAAACATTATCCCCCCTTTTTTTTTTTACAAAACTGCACTAGTGGCTGCCATCTCAGTAACTACCCCGAAGCCCATAGGGATTTAAAGGTTCTTTGGGACATTTGCCATACAGCAGCCGCTAGCGTGGCTTTGTAAAAAGGGGGGGATTATTTCATAACATAGCTTAGTAGAAGAATCCCTAAGCTACTTACCATGCATTTAAAATACAATCCCAATTTACCCCCCCCCCTTCACGAAGCTGCATTAGGCTTTTTTATCGCCTGCCGCAGCAGTATTAGCTCCTATGCGCAGAACAATATCCAATCAATATTCAAAGAGATTTAAGTAACTTGGAGAGGCTCCTGCTCACTTACCCCCTCTTTTACTAAGGTGCACTAGCGCGCACTAAATATTAGCATGTATTAAACACTAGCTCGTCCGTAGAATATAATGGACGTGGTAGCGTTTAGCGTGCACTAAATCGACTAGCGCACCTTAGTAAAAGGTCCCCTTAAATTGTGCTCTGTGGATCTGCCCATAAGCCAGCACTGCTACTGAATATTGACTCTGACCAACCATTTTGATTGTGGGCTGTAGAGAATCTGCTGTCCAGTCAGATCTGGATATTCAGTTCTGCTGCCTGGACAGACATCCAGGTCTAACAGCCAGTGACAGCCGGCATTTAAAATATGCTGACCGCCAATGGCTGAATACTGAGCAGAATATTTCTATTTTTGACTGGCAGTTGGGGAGCCCATGTGAAGTTTTGTTTTGCTAAGATTTTTTATATTGTTCAATCTGTTTTTCTCCGCTGAGACTTTGCTGTGTTATGGCATTTTTTTGAATATAAGAGGAGTAAGATTGTATATATTGAGTCTGATAAACACTGACTTTGGGTGTTTGTGAGCTTAGGATGCTAAGATCTTTGCTCTTTCCCAATTCCTTTTTTTTTTTTTTTTTTTAAATAATTGTTGGTTATTACAGCATTTCTCTATTGCTAGTCTTATCTAACAGTTCATTGTGTCCCATTGATTTCAATTACCCCAAGATTGACTGGATAAATGTCACATCAGGAAACACTAGGAAGATAAAGTACCTAGATGAAATAAATGACTGCTTCTTGGAGTAAGTGCTGTAGGAAATGACCAGGGGGAGAGATAGTTTAGATCTAGCTCTTTGTAGAATATAGGTTTTGGTGTGAGAAGTAACAGATGGAATTTTGTTAGGGTGACACCATATCTTCCGGAGACTCAAAAGTGAATGTCTACTAATCACCTTGCCACTATAAATTTGTGTTAAATTGAGATTCTTGTTTGTAGCATATCTCCTTTGGACTTGCTGCCTCTTGCCCTGGTGGTAAATAACGTGAGCATTTCAATTTGTTCTAAGTTACGAGCCTAAGAATTGTACTGGATTTAGGTCTTTCAATGAAATCTCAATTTAAGGGCTTGATTTCTACCTCATACTTTCATTTGAGATTATGCAGGCACTTGACAATGATTTTGATCTAATCTGATTTTAGAACAGTGCTAGGATTATCTCAGACTACGAATAAGGCATACCAGGCCATATAAAATTTGGTACGAGCTAGACTGTTAATAGGACTTATTCATTGTGAAAGTATCACTCTGATACCAACGCCTGGAAAAGATTTGATATGTAATGTAATATAACTGCTTTCATCCAATGTTACTAAGACTATACTCATTCTGTTACTATGTCTTACCCTAAATGTCATGTACCCTCCTGGAAATGTCTAGCTTCTTCTTATGCAATCCGCTTTGAACCGCAAGGTACAAGTGGAATAGAAATCACTAATGTAATGTAATGTAATGTAATTCTCTGTTCTTTACATTGGCTTCCTGAAGTTTGGTGAATTCAAAATACTTTCTCTGATATTTGAGTTTGGCAGGTGATGCAGCTTCATATTTTTTTCTTATCAGTGCTATTATATACCTCTTCTAGATCATTTAGAAGTGACAACACTAGTAAATTGCAACTGGTTGATGGAATTGTGCATAAAAAAATAATAATTTACTTTATATGAGTGGACTGCTCTACCATTTTATGAGAGAATAGCAGATTCTATTGTTCCTTTATAAAATCATTTGTAAACTTCCTCTTTTATAGGCTTATAGTGCATAGATACTTAAAGCATAACTGTGCTATATTATGAAGGCTATGATATGAATATGTCAGTTTGAGCTCTGATGAAAAGAATAGCTATTACTATTTTTTATTGTTTGTATGTTTTTATATTGTTAACTGTTAACTGGAACTCAATTAACCAGAACTCTCAAGCAACCAGAAAAAAAATCTAAGAAATACAGTAATACTGTAAATAAATATAAAAATAAAATCAATTTCTGGAAGAAATTTAAGTGTAAATTTGGCACGCCACATCTGAGTGCACCCACACTTTGCCTACCACATGTCCGGTAGTTTGTCTGGAATAGTTTATGGTATGGCATGGTATGGGATATAGTATTAGTTAGGCCTATTTTAATAGTAACTCTCAAGAAACCAGAAACTACATTTATCTAGCATCTATTAATCCCCATGGGTGCCTCTTCCTGACATGTGATATGATACCTGAGGAGATGTTACCTTAGCAGATCCCTAAGGTATCATACCACATGTCAGAAAGAGTACCTGAACAGAAGCTGCTGTGGCTTAATGGGTAAAAGCCCTGGCCTCATCTTCCAAAGGTCATGGGTTAAAATCCCAAGTATGGTGAGCTCCCCCAGCACATATTTCTATTTTATTAGTGCCATTCTACCTTCCAGGTACACCTTGATGATCTCACAATGAGGTCACCATTGTGCAGCTGGAGACTTCCATTTGCTCTGAACTAGAAGCCATGGTGAGGTCTGCTGTATCTCTTCTTTCTGTTCTGAACCTTTTAGAAATTAAGTTATCTATGCAATATATATATATATATATATATATATATATATATAAATATATATATTTATATATATATATATATATCAATCAATTTGTACCTTTGCTTAATCTTTGTAAACCGCATAGAACTTCACGGTATTGCGGTATATAAGCTGTTATTATTATTATTATTAGGACAATTCCACTGTGTTTCTTCTACATAAACAGGGCACATGAATATAGATATATTGCATGCAAAATCTTCTATTTTTGTGGGCACAAAGTAATGGTATTTAATAATTATAGAAAAAGATCCATTAACATGTACAGCTCATGAAAAAGATATCTTTATATTCCTTACTTAAAAAGCTTCTTTTTTCTGAGTAATGAGTGCTGCAATGTTTAAAGTCTTGAAAGAGCTGCATTAAGCAAGCAAGAAATATATATATATATTTATATATATATATATTTATATATAAATATATAAATAAATATATATATATATATATATATAAATATATATATATATATATAAATATTTATATATAAATATATAAATAAATATATATATATATATATATATAAATATATATATATATATATAAATATATATATATAAATATATTTATATATAAATATATATATATATATAAATATATATATATATATATTTCTTGCTTGCTTAATGCAGCTCTTTCAAGACTTTAAACATTGCAGCACTCATTACTCAGAAAAAAGAAGCTTTTTAAGTAAGGAATATAAAGATATCTTTTTCATGAGCTGTACATGTTAATGGATCTTTTTCTATAATTATTAAATACCATTACTTTGTGCCCACAAAAATAGAAGATTTTGCATGCAATATATCTATATTCATGTGCCCTGTTTATGTAGAAGAAACACAGTGGAATTGTCCTAATAATAATAATAATAACAGCTTATATACCGCAATACCGTGAAGTTCTATGCGGTTTACAAAGATTAAGCAAAGGTACAAATTGATTGACTTTAAGAGGGGAGGAAGAAAGAGGGTTAATAGGACAGGAAATCAATTTTTGAGGAGAGAGTGATCAATGATGTGCACAAATATGGTGTCCTTCAACTCGTCTGATAATTCAAATGTCTTTATTCATCCAATAACTCAATAATTCATCTAATGACTCAATGACTCGACATGTACATGTTTTGGCCAAACAGGCCTGCCTCAGGAGTCTTGAGAGTTCAACAATTGTATCGAATAGCGTTATATGTGAATATACAGTCACTCATATGGTTGCTACCGAATCAGAGCATGTGGAACAGTGCTTGGAGCCTAGAAACTTGAGTCATTGGATGAATTATTGAGTTATTGGTTGAATAAAGACATTTGCATTATCAAACAAGTTGAAAGACACTTTATTTGTGCACATCATTCTGATTAGGACAATTCCACTGTGTTTCTTGCATATTTGAGTTTGTGGTTTTGTTTCCCCTGTTTTATTCCGTTTATGTGGTACATTATTAAATGTATTTTGAGCTTAATAAAGCAAACATAAAAGCCCCAAAAACCTATTTAGCAGAACACATTGGAGAAATTCAAAGCCTGCCTAAATATCACCCACCAAACTCACATCTATCTACTGTCTAAGTCACACTAAAAATTAGACCTGTTTTTCAATCACCTACAATGTAAGCATTAGGTAGACACACTTGGGTGCTCAGAAATGTGCTAATTGAACTAGAGACATCCACATAGAAGCCAATCCCACACCACACCATGCCTACGCTATGTCCATGCCTACTTTTTAGGCACAAAAAATACTGTAGGGGTAATAAACTCAACTAATTCGTTGTTGAGTGACTTTTTAGCACAGCTTTTTTCCAATGGGTGTTCACAAAATTGTGGATGTCTATTTGTAGAATTGTGTCCAGCATTTGGACATCTAAATTTCAATTAATGCTTGTTAAACTCATTAATTGGGCTTATTATCCACTTTATTTGGATGCCTAAGCTGGTGGACATCCAAATCGTGGATGCCTATAGTTAGGCATCCTTTATAGAATCTATCCCTTGGTGTTCACAGTAATAAACTTTTAAAATGTCTTCATTATTTAACTTTTACCACTCTTTAGATGAACTTATCAAAGTGTGTCCATATTAATACATCCATACAAAACTCATGAGAATCCTCCAGATTAATATCTGTAAACTACACGAGATAACACTGATCTTAATCTCTTCAAATCCTTCTGGAGATATTATTTTCATCACCAACTCCTGACAGAGGTACTCCTGTTTGGCCTTCAAAAAACTTACATCAGAGGATAAACTTCTAACTTCTACCCCACATCACACACGGCTCATCTAATATCTTCAAAATGAGCGTCGGAGAATTTACCTCACTGGCCCACAGTAGAAATCTCTACCACAGCTTTGTAAAAGGAGTCCTAAGTTTGCAAGTTTATTTTTGACTTAATATACCACCTAGGGAAGACCATCAAAGCAGTTTACATTCATAACGTTCAGAATGCAGAAAATAATTTACAATAATATAAAAGAGAAAATAGAGGAAGGTAGATTAGCATGTATTAGGTTGATGACTGACACCATCCATAGAGGTACCTGGACAATGCTTTATCAAAAATATAAAAATGCTTTATCAAAAAGATATGTTTTGAGTTTAGTCATAAAAGTAGTGATGGAAGTTTCTGGATGTAATTTTGTACTGAGGCAATGAGGGGTTAAGTGGATTGTCCAAGGCTACAAGGAGTACTGTATATACTCGAATATAAACCAATCCGAAAATAAATTGAGGTAACCTTTTTCCCCCAAAAAAGGAAGAAAAAAAGTTGACTTGAATATAAACCGAGGTTAGAAATTTGGGTAGGTGAGTACTATTTGTCATCCCCACCAGAACACCTGGCCTCAGTCACACATGCAGAAAACAGAAAAAAAAACCCAATGTTTTCAAATACAAACCCAGAAACTAAAAGTACTGTTGTACAAAAACAAAACCCTAATAAGTCAGCCTCTGCACACAGTACACCACAAGAGAAATAGAAAGAAATGCATTTATTCCTGAATAGTCCAAAATATAAAAACAACAGATGTAAATTTTCAAAGCTGACATACTGTATTTCAATCACTAAATAAAAAACATTTTCCTATCTTTGTTATCTGGTCATCGTGTTCCATCTGTGCTCTTAATTCTGTTTCCAAGGCCTCCTTATGCATTTTCTGTTCTTTCCTCTCCTTCCTGTTCTTTCCTCTCCTTTTTGTACTACATCCTTCTTTCGCACTATTCAGTTTTTTTCCATTTTTCTACCTCCATCTCAAATCTATCTGTCCAACTCTTCCCCGTCCATGTGCACCATCTCTTCCCTCTTTCTCCATTTCCCTCCATCCATGTGTCCCATCTCTTCCCTCTCTTCTCCTTCCCTCCATCTGTGCCCCATCTCTTCCCCTTCCCGCCATCCATGTGCCATTTTTCAACATTCATTAAGAACTGCTTTTAAGAAGCGACCGTCCCTCCTCACTTGTTCATTTCCCTCCTTCCCACAGTCTTAATTTTTATTTTAACTTTGATACATTTTTTGAATTTTCCCTTCCCTCAGCACCTTCGGCATCAACCCCCCCCCAGTTGTCTTTGTCTTGTCCATGTATTATCCCATTTATTTGAACTATTTTAAACTCCTATTTTGGTATTGTAAACTGACCAGATACTTGCTGATGGCCGATCTATCAAACTGTAAATAAACTTGGAAACTACCTCCTTCCTCTTGCTACCCGTGGCCTCCCCTACACCGTTCCTTTTCTGCGATCCAACCAAGTCAAAACAGGAAGTTGCTTCAGAGGGGGGTGGACCAAGGCATAGGCAGCGGAATGCTTTTTGTTTGGGGGGCCCAAAAGCTCCACCCCAGACCTGTCCAAGCTCCTCCCCAGACTTCACCCCCATAATAATAGTACTAATTTCTTCCATTCATTTTTCATATACACACAATATTATTAATAATACACAATGGTAACAACAAAATTGAATTACACAAAGTGCACTCTTTTCCCCTCCCTACCACTGCACAGCATTTCTTTTTTCTCCTCCACCCCCATGTGCAACATCTTCCTCTCTCTCTCTCTCATTCCCTCCCTTGCTGCAAAGGGACTGGGTAAAGAGAGAGAGAGAGAGGGATCCGGGGTACCTCTCCCACCCCCTCTACTGCCATATCCAATATTTCTCCCTCTCTTATTCCCTGGTCTGTGTGCATCATTTTTCACCTCTGCCCACCAGCCCCATATGCAACATGTCTGCTTCTATCAGCCCTCTCCAGCTCCATGCCACATCTCTTCCTCCATTCCCTCCACCACCATGTCCAACATTCCTCCTTGTTGCATCCATTTCCATCTGTCCCACTGTTTCCTCTCCACCACCACATCCAACATTTCTCTCTCTTATCGCTATCTACCTCACGCCTCACCTATCACCATATCCAATAATTTTCCTCTTTCTTCTTTTCCCCATGTACACCATCTCTTTCCCTCTTACTCACACCCATGCTTAACAATTCTCCCTTTCTATACCTTCCCCCACCTCAGTATCTCTTTCCCCCATCCTTCCATCCTATGTCCCAAGTTCATACCTCTCCCTCCCTCCTTTCTGTGTTCCAAGTTCATGCCCCCTCCCAAAAATGTGTACCTGTGTTCTGGATGGCTCTAAAACATCCAAGTAGGTCTCCTCCTCCTCCTTCCTTCCAGCTGCACTTCTTTTTTTTTTTTTTTTTATAAAGCCACAGACAACAGCAGCAGAGTATGGTCAGAGGTCCTGGTATGCTCCCAAGTATGACATCTCTCACATCTCACAGTCCCCAGTCCATATTGCCTCTGCCTTTTCCTAGCCATGTCTTCTCTTCCTTCTCTGCTTTCCCTGAGTTGCCCATCTCTCCCTTCCCCGAATCACTCTCCCTCTCCCCATCATGCCCCCTCCACATCCATTTCTCCCTCCCCCTGCCTTCCCTCATTTCCATTTCTCCCTCTCTTACTCTCCATATCTCTCCCTCCCCCTTCAGTCCCCTCCCCAAATCTCTCTCCCTCTCCCCATCTTGCTCCTCCACATCCATATCTCCCTTCCCCCTCTGCCTTCCCTCATGTCCATCTCTCCCTCTCTTACTTCCTCTATCCATATCTCTCCCTTCCCCAGTCCCACATGCTCCTCCCTTCCACAAATAGCTGTAAGCATTCTGTAACATGCCTCTGCCGTCATCTACTCCTCCCCCTCCTCACCCGCCTGCCACATTTAACTTCATAGAAAAGCGTTGGCTGCGCTGCCGCTGGCCTTGGCGTCTTCTCTTCACTGTGGCCAGCCCTAGTGGAAACAGGAAATTGCCAGAGAGGGTGGGCCACAGTGGAGAGAAGACGCCAAGGCCAGTGGCAGTGCAGCACAATGCTTTTCTAAGAAGTTAAACGTGGCGGGCAGGTGAGCAGGTGGAAGGGAGGAGGGGGAAGAGTAGATGCTGGCATGTACATGTTAGAGAGGCACGCTGGCAGGTAGCAAGCTCCCAGCCTCGCAAGAAGTGTGTGTGTGTGTGGGGGGGGGGGGTTCCCCCCACTGGATCACCTACAGGAGGGGCAATTTTGGGGGAGGCCATGGCCCTTGTGGCCTCCCCCATTCCGACACCTATGGACCACGGCAAAATAAAAGTACATAGGAGGCCACCATCTTATGTACTTCTATTCTCCACTACCCGCTCCTCCTTGCTTCAGACCATCGCATTTACAACCCGATGCTCCAGAAGCCAACACCAGCGCTCTGTGCTAGCTTGTGAAGGGCCTTGAGCATCTGTTCATGATCAAGGCTTACTGGACTCCCTTCGAGGATCCTGGAGAGGGCAGGAGCCAGCAGGCCTTGAGCATGCACAGACACTCAAGGCCCTTCAGCCCATCACAGAGCATCAGCGTCTGCGTCGCCATCCAGAGCATTGGGACATACCAAACTGTGAACAGCCACACTATACTGAAGCCTCAATAAACATAAGAAACCTCTACAAAAGCAAAATTTTTTCTTTATTAGTCACTGTAGTATGACATTCTTGAACACCATTGAAAAGAAAAATCCAAATGGATTTACCACTGTGTAGAGCATAGGTGTCCAATCCACGACCCACGGAGGCATTTCATGTGGCCCAGCTCGAGGGTGATGCGGCGTTTGGTGCGTTCCAGCTCAAGAGGGTGATGCGGTGGCGTTTTCCTCTGCCACTTCCAGGTGTTTACTTTCTGGCTGGCTCCCTCTTCCATCTTGCTGCAGTGTTTTTTTGCTCAAAGTTTCAAGTTTCAAGTTTATTAAAGTTTTTGATTAATCGCTTAATCTTGTTTCAAAGCGATGTACATACATAAAAGAAAATATTTAAATTACAACTATAAGATAAAACTTACATTTTTAAAATTAACAATAAAACATTAATTAATATATAACCATTAAATAAAACAAACATGAACGAAGGGAAAAAGGGGAAATGAAATACAATTTATAATAGAAAAGTAGGTGGGGAAAAACATAAGGATGGGAGTTCAAAGAATTGTTGAAAGCAGCATTATTAAATTCAAGGGAAGAATTTGTTTAATCAAATGCATCTTTAAAAAGAAATGTTTTTAAGTTGATTTTAAATTTCTCAATATCATTTTCTTTCCTTAAATATATTGGCAGAGAATTCCAAATTTGAGGAGCAGTAACTGAGAAGATAAATTGTCTTCTGGTGTTAATGATTTTGAGAGATGGAATTGTTAATAAATGCTGTTCGCTGGATCGTAATGTTCTATTTATAGAGTAGGGGATTAGTGTATTAAAAATAAATGCAGGTGTTTTAAAAAACATTGCTTTAAAAGTGAGTAGGCTTAGTTTATATGTTATTCTATGGGACACTGGCAGCCAATGAGCTTTCTTGAGGAGTGGTGTTACGTGATCAAATTTTTTTGTCCTTGTTATTAATTTAATTGAAGTATTTTGTATTATTTGAAGTCGTCTTATTTCGTTCTGTGCAATTCCTTTATAGAGGGCATTGCAGTAATCGATTCTAGAGATTACTAAAGAGTGGATCAGGATATTTAGAGATTTGGTACAAAGATATTGTGACAGAGAGCGAATTTGACGGAGTCTATAGAATGATGATTTTACGATACTACCTATATGTTCATGAAAAGTAAGTTTACTATCAAATATGACTCCTAGAATTTTAATTGAATCAACTAATTGCAAAGGAATATTTTTTATATTAATAGGGGTGATAAGTTTAGGATTTTCTTTCCAGGGAAAAAGCATCGTTTTTGTTTTTTCAATATTAAGAGCTAACCTATTTGTGTCTAACCAATAATGGATTTGTTCTAATTTATTATTAATAGCTGTGATATCCAAAGGGTTGCTAGGATCTAATGGGTGCAAAAGTTGAATATCATCAGCATATGCAAATACGTGAAAACCTATAGATTGACAAACGGTCATCAGTGGAGCAAGAAAAATATTGAAGAGCAAGGGGGACAGAATAGAACCTTGGGGAATACCATGGGAGGTTAAAGAACTTTTAGAATTTGAATTATTAAATAGAACTGTAGAAGTACGCTCGGTAAAATAAGATTTGAACCAAGACATTACTTGATCAGTAATACCAATTGAAGAAAGTCTGTCTAATAAAAGATGGTGGTCTATGGTGTCGAATGCCGCAGAAAGGTCGATGGATATTAATAAGACCGATTGGTGATGATCTAAGTAATAGTGTATTGAGGAGGTCATTCCTATTAATGAATGCTCAGTACTATGGTGTGGCCGGAATCCTGTTTGGTTCGGATGAAGCACGTTTGTTTTTTCAGCGAATTCAGAAATTTGGTTGAAAACAATCTTTTCTGTCAGTTTAGCCATAAAAGGAAGATTAGCTATAGGCCTATAGTTTGAGATTTTTTCCGAACTGATCTTATGGTCTTTTATAATAGGACGAATCACAGAGGCTTTCCAGCATTTGGGCATAGTGCTTTGTGTTAAACTTTCAGTTATCAATTTTAATATAAACGGACCAAAGTGTTCAAAATATTTTTTTTAGAAAGAATGGAGGAATTGAATCTACTACCGAACTCTTTGCATTAATAGATTTAAGTATAGTTTCTAATTCATGAAGACTAGGCAGACTAAAATGGGAACATGTTGAATACGATATATTTGTAATAGAATGATCGTTTTGAATATTGGACTGCTGTTGTGTAAAAGAATTCCTAATAGTTTTAATTTTATCAATAAAAAAATCTGCAAGATCTTGTGCTGTTGGTAATGTGTTGTAAGTTTGTGTTTGATGTTTTTTTGAGTATGTCAATGAATTTAGTAGTACATATAATGCTGAAGGATTTTTGGCTTTTATTATTTTTTCTGAATAGAATTTTGCTTTTGTTTGGTTAATTTTAGATTTATATAATTTTGAAAGCTCTTTAAATAATTGAGTATTTTCATGTGTTTTATTTTTTCTCCATTTCCGTTCAGTAGATCTAAGTTGTTTTTTCATAAGTGTAAGATCAGCTGTGTACCATGGATTTTGAATTTTCCATGCTGAAATTATTTTAATTTGTAGTGGAGCATGCTCATTTAAAAATGTATTTGTGGAAGAATTCCATTGAGTTAATAGAGTTTCCATATCAGTAATGTTTGTATTGGAAAAATCAAACTGAAATGATGATCGTATTAATTCTGGGGTAATATTATTAAAATTTCTAAAATTAATTGTCCGATTTTCAGAATTAGGCTTTCTATGTGATATAGAATACGATATGGATATTAAAAAATGGTCAGACCAAGGAACTGGTAATGATGAATTTACAACATAATTAGAAGTTGCTGATCTAGGAACTATAGCCATATCTAATATATGACCGGCTTGATGAGTTGGTTGGGTCAATAGGGGGTGTAAATCTAAGTAGGTGATATAAGAAAGTATGGTCTTAGTGTAATTGTTAGCATGATCATCAAAATGAATGTTAAAATCTCCTAAAATTAATGGATTTAGTGTAGAAGAACCAGGCAGCAGCTCCTACATGCCTCCCACGGCTGACCCAGAAGCATTTCTCTGATGTCGCAATGTCAGATAGAAGGCTTCCAGATTAGCCATGGGAGGCACATAGGAGCCGTTGCCAGCGGCTTTGAGCAGAAAAATGACTGTAGCAGTGAGGAAGGAGCCGGCCTGAAGGGAGGGAGGGAGAAGGGCATTTTGGGACTTGAGAGGAAGAGAGCACAAACTTAGGACAAATGATGGAAGGAAGGAGGGAGGGGCATGAACTTAGGACACAAAATGAAGGGAAAGAGGGAGGGGAGCATGAGCCATAGGATGGAAGAATGGAGGGAGTGAGGGAAAGAGATGCTGAGGGGAGGGAGGGAATAGAAAAGGAAAGTTGGTGTCTGAGAGAGGGAAAGAGATGGTGCACATGGAGAGATGAAGAAAGAGGAGAGCTATTGGGCAGAGGGAGGAGGGAGGGAAAGAGAATTATTGTACATTGTTGTAGGAGAGGAGTGAGGTAGAGATGCATGGGCATGGAGAGAAGGGGGAGAACATGCTGGGTCGAGGAAGCCTCCTGGACTGTTTATTTTTTTTTAAGTACAGAGGGGGAGAGTATTAAAAGAAGTGCCAGATTGGGTGTGGGGGAAGAGCTTATGGGGGCAGAAACAGAAAGAGAGATGGGAGAAAAGTTGGACATGGGGTGGTGTGGAGGAAGAGGGAAAGAGATACTTGAAGGGAGAACTGTTGGGAAGAGAAAGGGAGAAATGGCGGATCTGGGGGAGGGAGGCAGGCAGGGGGAGATATGGGATGGGGGAAGTTGGGAAGAGAAATGGAGAGAAGTTGGATCTGGGGATGGAAGGGAGGGAGAGAGAAAGAAATGTTAGGCCTGTGGATGGAAAACAGAGAGATGCAGCATCTCTCTTTTTTCTTTCATTTCATTGTTCAGCATCAAGGGGTGAGGGAAGCAAAATGTTGGACCATGGGGATATAGGAGAAGAGATAGACCCCTGGGAGGGCAGGAGGGAAGGTAGCTGGGATAAGAAGATGCTAGGGGATGGAAAGAAAGGGACAGGGAGTTATAGCCTGACCAGTGGAGAGAGGGAGGGGGATTCTGAAAGTGGTGAGCCATGTGGATGAGGTCAAAAGGGAAATGACAAGATGAGTGAGAGCAGTGAGTACAGTGGTAGAAATGTGGTAATGGGGAGTAGATAGAAGGAAATAGGAGGCTGGAAAAGGAGTGAGATGGGAAATGGGAGAGCTAGGGACTGAGAGAAGATGGAGAATTGAGAGGTAGCTGAACATCTAAAAAGAAGAAGGGTGAGAAAGAAGGCAAAATTTGAGTGGACAGAGGCAAAAAAGAAAAGAAAAAGTTAAGAAAGATGAAAGGGAAAAAATCAATACGGAGACAGGCATAAGGAGGAAATGGAACAAGAGAGAAGAGGAGAAAAAAATGGACAGCAGACACTGGAAAGAGAATTAGTCGAAGATAGACAAAAAGCAGAAAGAAAAACTGGTGGACCAAGATGATGGAAAACCAAAATATCCAGACAACAAGGTAGAAAAAAATTGTTTTATTTTGAATTTATTAACTGGAATATGTTAGCTTTGGGATATGTGCATCACAATTATTTTTGTATTCAGTGGCATAGTCATATACAGCTGATTTGGGGGAGGGACTGGAGCCCAAACTTAGTGGATGGGCACCAAAGTTTCTCCCCACCTGAGTGCAATTTATAAATACTTGAGCCAGTGGGGATTCCCAAGCCCTGCCAACTGAAGACATCTTCCTCCTGTCTGGCAACCCAAAATCTCCAAGCTTTGCAGCCAATGGCAATATCCTCAAGCTGCCACTGCTTTCATGTTTGCATGAAACCCAAGGTGGGGGACAGGGAGGAGGGAAGACAGCAGCTCTGCAATATTGCTGCCAGCTGCAGAACTTGGGAAGTTGGAGGGGGAGGAGGTAGCCCTCAGTTGGTGAGGCTTGGGGATCCCTACTAGCTACAACAGGGGAGAGGGAGCCTAAGCTCAAAGTGGGTGGCCCAAAAAAGCAGTAATATTTACCCTGACTGAACGATCCTCCATGTGTGCCGCTGACAGGTGATTCAGTATCCCTGCTCTGATGAAGCTCACCTCTGAAAAGGCTCACCTTAGCTCTAATAGAAGTGAATAGGAAAACCAGGAACATGCATCCCTGCTCATCAGAGTGGGGAGGCGGAAGCCTGTGGCTGCTCCCACTGTCAGCGGTGCACATGGAGGATCACTCAGTCAGGGTAAGTATTACTGCTTTTTTGGGTTCCTCTCCACAGTGTCCCTTTAATGAAGGTTTATTATTAGATATGTACAGCTTCTATATTAGTGATTGCAAATTTGGGACCTGCTTTTTTTTGCTTATCAGCTAGTGTTAGTGTTTGTGCGGCCCCTGAAAAAATTTTTTCATCCAATGCGGCCCAGAGAAGCCAAAAAAGTTGGACACCCCTGGTGTAAAGAATATGATCTAGAACTAGGAAACTGACTAGCAGTGAAGCTGTATTAAGGGGGTCAGGACCAGGGGATAGAGCTAGGGTTACATGTGGCTTCAGAAAAAGGAGAACTGATTGAGACATTTGGGTTTTACTTCCATTGCTTTTAATGGAAGTAAAACCCAGATGTCTCAATCTGTCCTCCATTTTCTGGAGCCATTTGGTAACCTTATTTAGAGAAGACAGGAATAGTACAAACCGGATGCAAGAGAAAAGAGAAGGCTATTTAGCACAGAGACAGAATTTGTAAAAGGGACACCACCCTGAGAGGACTTAGTTTAAGTAGGTAGTAAAGTTTGTGAGCTCACCTGAGTGATTGATTGGCAGTTAGTGGGTGGGGTTACAGCCAGCTAGTAGACACTAATCAGAGACAGAAAGGGGCGGGGCTACAAGCAGCAAGAGAGGTGGGGGCTGGAGAGGTTGGCCTGCAGTCAGTCCTGGAAGAGAACAAAAGGATAGCATATATTTTAGAGTGCAGGCTAGTTGGGCTGTACTAAGGGGCCAAGGCCAGGATTTAGAGCAGACAGGAACAGATGAGCTTACAATATACTAACCAGATGCAGGAGGAAAGACGAGGCCATCCAGGACAGAGGCAGAATTTGAATTTTTTTTTTTTTTTGTATTTGTAGCTTAGTGCATCCTCTAGTTTGTATTTTAGCTAATGGTGTCTTCTTTACAAGTTCTGATAACTGTATGTCCAGGTTTTTAAAATTTTGATTTATACTCAGAAAATATTCGTACCTGTTTTTATATGCAGATGTTGTTTGCACAGGAGGTTGAAATACTAGATTTCATTAATATTTCATAGGTTTAAAATACAGTTGTTTATCTGCTATGTAGATTACTTCAGGAGAAACAGAAAGTCGACATAACATAATGCTAAACAATGTGGTAAAATACAGTTCAGCATTTTGTCTTAAAAGCTAAAGCATTGCCATCACATAATGCAATGCCAATACAATTATGCAAACTGAACAAATCACTGTTACCTAACAGAATTGGAGGCAGTCATGAGATCTATGTCCTCTGGATGGAAGGACACATTACTATTATTAAGAGCCCAATTAAGCAAGGGGTTTCTCAGGTTCCACAATAAATAACCCTAAGGGCCCTGCATTCAACAGCCACCTAAATCATGAGAGAATTAACTAGCTGGTGGAAAAAAATATATTTTTTCTATTTGTACACAAGAAGAATTGATGTGCACATTTTCTGGATCTATTTGAGCCTCAGTGATCAGATGTAATTATTATACAATCATTTTCATAAATCAAAAACACCATGCTTCTGTAAATTCACACTCCAATATGCTGTATGATAGAAAGTTATGCTTCCGGGTTATTCAAATTAGCTTTTATGTTCTAAAATGATCTATACAAATATAACTATTGCAGCATAAACAATGTTCCAAACAAGTCACACAAAACATGCTCCTCTTATTATTTTAAATTTCCAGTACTGTAAAACATGGACTCATATGTTTATATACGAGGGAGAGCTGAAAGGTTCTCAGCCCAACTAAGAAGAAAATGACGCGGATATGGTTCAATTGATGATCTGAAACAATGTCAAAACATAGAATTTTGTTTCTGCATATTGGCACTTAACAAAATCAGATAACTCTTTTCAGCTACAGTGACAAAATAACGCTCAGAATTTAGGAAGTTGGTTGGTTGGGCTGAGAACTTTTCAGCACACCCTTGTATGAGTCTTTATATCGCATTTGGTTAACCGACATTTTTATTTACCATCAGGATCTTTGAGTATCGAGAACTCCTGCCATATTTTCTGGGGATATAATGTGACTATGGAATAGATGCAGAATTGTCTTATAACATGATAGTGAAAAAACCATATACTGTATAACACATATGAGTGTGTATGTATAACCATTTACTGTAGTGTCTATAACATTTACAAGCCTATTTTTAAAAACTGGGCATAGATATACCATGGTTTCTGCAGGAAGCCTATTAAAATCAATGGAGCTGCAACAATTAAAGCCCACTGAGTTAAGCAGAGGGCTCATAATATTGGCGAGGCCAGCAAAGAGAAGTTAATTAGGTAAAGGAGCGGGGAGGGGGGTGTAGGAAAAGGGGACTTTGGATGATTGGGGAAAAGTTGAAGAGTGAAGTGGGAGAAGTTAAAATATAGGATTGGCTGAGAAAATTGTAAGGTTGGAAAGTCGTTTAGAATGGTGAGTGATTGGTGGAAGCGATAAGAGTTGTGATTGGTGGAATTTGGGCGGGAGAATTGTGTAGTGATTGTCTGAGGGAGGCTGGGGTGTGATGAGGGTAGGTGTTTGAGTGGTGATGGGAAAATAATTTAGAAGTGGAGTGGGTACTTGAGGTATTTTACAATTTGCCCGCCCTTCCCTCCCTGTCATGTTGGTTTGTATTTGGGAAGGGGTGGGGGGTGATTAATGAAGATATGTGGGCAGTGGTTTGTTTGTTTGGTTTTATGGATGGGTTCGTTGTTCCTATGGGGATGGTAAAAGTGAGTGTGTGTGGTTGGGAGGTCGCAGCTAGGTGGAAATGGGGAGGGGATCCTTCCAGACGGCCATGAATGTGGTGAAAATAAGTAAGTGATATTATAATGTTGTATACTGTGTGCGGTACCGCCACAGACAGATGTGAGGCTGGGCGACACTGCAGGTTTTGCAAATGGGTTAATTGGAATTGAATATAAGGTATGGGGATTTGGGGTCAGAGCAGCTAGGTCGTGAAAGGAAGGCCGCCAAGGAAGAGAGGGATAAAAAGTTTGATGTGCACTATTTGTTTAATTGAATTAATAAAGCTGCGGCCAAATTTTCTGCCCACAAGTGTTAGTAGTTTTATTTAAAGTGTTTAGGTTGAGTTATTTGTTTGCATGGTGAGAGTTCCAAATGTTATGGCCTGCCCCCGATCATACAAACCAGGCTTTCTTTTTGGCATTGGCATTGCACTATGGCAAATTTATTATACTGCAGTAAATATCACAGCTGAATTAGTCAATATTCCCCTCATAAATATTACAGGCATGCAGTAAATTGTGAAACAGTTAATTCTTGCTCTGAGAACTCTTTTGGGACCTCTTAAAATGCCCTACTAAGCAGGCTGTTCTGACAACAGGAGTTCTTATAAAAGGAATCCATCGTACAAAGGATAAATTATAGTCACCATAAGAACTGGTAGGGTTTTCCCTTCTAACTGAGTTATGATATCTTTTAGGTTTAGTGTAAAAGCCTTCTCAGTACTTACAGAACTTGTGTTCATTAATTATCCCCCCCCTCCTTTTACTAAGCCACAGAAGTGGCTTATACCGCGGCCCAGAGCGCTAAATGATCCAACGCTGCTCCGAAGCTCATAGAATTCCTATAAACGTTGGAGCAGGGTTGGAGCATTTAGTGTCCCGGGCCGCAGTAGAAACCTCAACACCGGCTTTGTAAAAGATGGCCTGTTATCTGTTTCATTTGACTAAAATACAATGCAGTAAAATGAATATGACCTCTTAGAATTCCTTTTTAAAAAGATGCATCATCTCAGATGAAAAAGAGGCAAGGATTTTGATACAAGAACTTTGAATTTCACCCAGTCCAAAGCTAATAAAGTAAACCTATACTTCCTCTTTCCAAACTGGCGGATCTACTGATGAAAGATGACAAGCCTATGTAATCTAGTACAAAGAGGTCAACTTTTAAAGGAAGTTATACATTTCCCATTGGCCAGTAAAATGTTTAACATTCCTATCTGCACACAATAAATATAAACCACTTTGGTTGTACCACAGAAAGGTATATCAAATCCAAGATTTTTTACACTATGAGTCTCATATTCAAAACTTTGAAACGTCCAAAAACCAGCCCAAGTCGGCACTTAGATATCCTAATAGCAGGGAGTCCAAGTGCTGATAATCAAAAACAACTTTCTGGATGTTCAACAGCACTTTTAAGCTGCTGCGCATCCAGAGCTCAAAGGGTTGTGTTGGGAAGTGTGTTATGGTTGGGCATCAGGCGGGCTTAAACTTGGAAATCCTGAAGCAATAATGAAAGCTTTCCCGGGATATCCTAGGCAGAATTTACATGTCGGGACTTAGACAAATGTTAAACAGGTCTAAGTGCCCCAAAGTTGACCAAACTGACAAGATGACCACTGGAGGGTTTAAGGCATGATCCCCTCCCACCACCCAAAAAGGGGGGGAGAAACAGGCTTATCATCTGATCGCAAGGGAATCCTGATCAGCTGAGCTAGTTTTGGGGAATCCTGCCATCTCAACTGATGGGGAATACCCCTGCCAAGATCAACTGAACCATCAGGGAGATCTGATTCCTCTCTCCCTCCCTCCCTAGCCCCCTATACAGAGACTCCACCCTATATGCCTCCCCCCAACATCCCCCTGTACTTTCCTCATAACAATCAGCAGAAGGAATGCCCACTCCCTGACGCTGGGCCCCATCAAACCCTGATACCCCACCCAAAACTGCAGCGTTCCCTGAACCCCTAGCACCAAACCATGGTACCCCAGACCTCTAGTATTAAAGTGTGGTGCCCCCTAAATGCTTGGCACCCCCAGTAGCCCTGGCACCCCCCCCCTACAACCCAATACCTTTGAGGACAATCTGGCAGGAAGGATGTCCACTCCTTCCCACTGGCAGGCCTGCCTCTTCACAGATGATAGATGTACAGGTCCAGATTGGTACCGATATTGGCACTAATTCTATAAAACAATAGAATCACACTTAGCACTGCCAGTATCGGCACCAATTAAGCCTATTGATTAATTAAGCTAGGCTTTGATACCAGTGCCTAACTTTAGGTGGACTTCATAAAATCAGGGCCACAGAGCACAAACATCCAGTTTTGAAGAAAAAAGATAGATATTTTTCAGATTTGAAAATGGACATGTTTGGTACTGGATTTTTGTGAGTGTTCTGCAAAACATCTAAGCCCAGATTTAGCATCACATTGAAAATGTCCCTCCACAGATTATGAGTAGACTTTTCATAGATGTCTTAGATTTTCATTTTGTTGCACCATGTAAACAAAATAATGTATATTTAGTATGTTTCTTTAACACAATAGATTTTTACTCAACTCTTAGCATCAAATTTTTATGGACCCGATTCCTTTGTAATAGTCAAATTAGTCAAACAACACTAATGCAGTGGTCTAAGAGATCATTAAACCTCTATCATTCACACCTATGGCTGCTATATATTCTTACACTGACAAACAACAAAAGTTTGATTATACCAAAAATTATCCAAATAGGAATATTATAAGGTGGCATATATTCTTCAGGCAGGAATGCAAAATGCAACATGTAATTATGAAAAGCTATCAAATTCATACCTTCAAAGAAAAAATTTATTAAAATGATAGCTGAAACTATTAAATATTTAGCCCAAATCAAAATTAGTAATCAAGAACCCAGTGCGGTACTGCAAGGTTGCAAACTTTGGCCATGACTTTTGTAGATACATATGGGTAGCAGCTGAATATTGATGGCGATCTGAAGGCTTAGGCAGAATGCATACACTCTGCCCTCATTCTGCCTCAGCACCGTCAGAATAGTTCAAGAGCAGTCTGTAAGAATTATCCATAGGGCGCCAATGACTATTCATGGCTAGAGGGTGCATATATTTATTGGCTGTCAAATAGCAGGCCTAAACAAAATGTAGTCACCACATTATATGTGTATTCAATGCCCCTGCCTACTTGAAAAGCAGCACAGAATATACATATTAATGTGAACGTGATAGCCACTGTTTAAACTGGAATGCTGACTGCTGCTGTTGAAAATGACTTCCAATTATTATTATTATTTTTTTTTTTTTGCAAAAGGTATCAGTGGAATTTAGGGATTACATTTATCAATACCATTAAGAGGGGATGTTCTTAACACGGGCTACAATTAATTCAGGCTATTTTACTATTAATTTGAATCAATAACTATATCTCATTGCATAAAATGGAACATGTGCTAAAATAGCACATCTTAATGGTAGCCCACATTGATAAAGTCTCCCTTAATCAAATGGCACATAGTTCAAAAGTTCAAAGGTAGGTGAACACATAGGAAGAGTATGGGTGGAGTACATATTTGCACATATATATTCTGGAATAATATAATTTATGTGCATATTCTAGCAAATTAGGAATAAGAACATAGGCATTACCATACTGGGACAGACCGAAAGTCCACCAAGCCCTGTATTCTGTTTCAAACAAGTATCTGGCAAGATCACAAGTAGTAAAACAGAGTTTATGCTGCTTACCCTAGGAATAAGCAGTAGATTCCCCCAAACCATTTCAATAATGGCTTCTGGACTTTTAGGAAATTTTTTTTTTTAAACCCTGCAAAGCTAACAGTGGACTATACATGCAAAACTGTGGTAACCATACCATCCCATACAGATTCTTGTATCCTGCAAATGTCAACTAGGAATCATTGCGGCTTATATAATATTAGAAATGTTACAGAGGTGTACATGGATGCGTTCTAACAAGTCAGTGTAGTGAAGAGAATAGTTGTGTTTTCAGTGCCTTCCTGAATTGGAAGTATGTAGTAAGTCATTGTAGGCTGCTTGGGAGTTCATTCTAGACTTTGGGTCCTTGGAATTCAAAGGTCGTCTCGAAGAGAGCTTTCCTCCGGACCTGGCGTGGGGAGGGAAGTGAGACTTGCTGAGTTTTCTCCATATATGGCTTTATGGACCATACATGCAATTTTAAACTGAACCCCGCTTTTAACCGATATCTACCGTATTTTCGCGGATATAACGCGCACCATTGTAAAACGCGCACAGGGGTATAGCGCGCAGAAATCACGATGATATGTACAAAAACTTTTCTATACCGCGCTCAGGCATATAACGCGCATGCTGCCCGACTCTCCTCTGGCCACCCCGACTCTCATCTGGTTGCCCCGACTCACCCTGACTTTCGGTGCACTGCCCCGACTCTCCTCTGGTTGCCCCGACTCACCCTGACTTTCGGTGCACTGCCCCGACTCTCCTCTGGTTGCCCCGACTCACCGTTCACCCGCCCTGACTTTCGGTGCACTGCCCCGCCTCTCCGTGCCTGTCCCCCTTGAAGTCCTGTCCCCCCCTTGAAGGTCTGCCTGTCCCCCCTTGAAGTCCTGTCCCCCTTGAAGGTCTGCCTGTCCCCCTTGAAGATCTGCCTGTCCCCCCTTGAAGTCCTGTCCCCATCCTGAAAGCCTGATGCCCCCCCTCGACGTCCGATTCTTCTCCCCCCTCGGCAGGACCACTCGCACCCCCACCCCGAAGGACCGCCGACTCCCCGACAATATTGGGCCAGGAGGGAGCCCAAATCCTCCTGGCCACGGCGACCCCCTAACCCCACCCCGCACTACATTACGGGCAGGAGGGATCCCATGCCCTCCTGCCCTCGACGCAAACCCCCTCCCCCCAACGACCGCCCCCCCCCAAGAACCTCCGCCCGTCCCCCAGCCGACCCGCGACCCCCCTGGCCGACCCCCACGACACCCCCACCCGCCTTCCCCGTACTTTGTGTAGTTGGGCCAGAAGGGAGCCCAAACCCTCCTGGCCACGGCGACCCCCTAACCCCACCCCGCACTACATTACGGGCAGGAGGGATCCCAGGCCCTCCTGCCCTCGACGCAAACCCCCCTCCCTCCAACGACCGCCCCCCCCCCAAGAACCTCCGACCGACCCGCGACCCCCCTGGCCGACCCCCCCACCCCCCTTCCCCGTACCTTTGGAAGTTGGCCGGACAGACGGGAGCCAAACCCGCCTGTCCGGCAGGCAGCCAACGAAGGAATGAGGCCGGATTGGCCCATCCGTCCTAAAGCTCCGCCTACTGGTGGGGCCTAAGGCGCGTGGGCCAATCAGAATAGGCCCTGGAGCCTTAGGTCCCACCTGGGGGCGCGGCCTGAGACACATGGTCGGGTTTGGCCCATGTGCCTCAGGCCGCGCCCCCAGGTGGGACCTAAGGCTCCAGGGCCTATTCTGATTGGCCCACGCGCCTTAGGCCCCACCAGTAGGCGGAGCTTTAGGACGGATGGGCCAATCCGGCCTCATTCCTTCGTTGGCTGCCTGCCGGACAGGCGGGTTTGGCTCCCGTCTGTCCGGCCAACTTCCAAAGGTACGGGGAAGGGGGGTGGGGGGGTCGGCCAGGGGGGTCGCGGGTCGGTCGGAGGTTCTTGGGGGGGGACGGTCGTTGGAGGGAGGGGGGTTTGCGTCGAGGGCAGGAGGGCCTGGGATCCCTCCTGCCCGTAATGTAGTGCGGGGTGGGGTTAGGGGGTCGCCGTGGCCAGGAGGGTTTGGGCTCCCTTCTGGCCCAACTACACAAAGTACGGGGAAGGCGGGTGGGGGTGTCGTGGGGGTCGGCCAGGGGGGTCGCGGGTCGGCTGAGGGACGGGCGGAGGTTCTTGGGGGGGGGCGGTCGTTGGGGGGAGGGGGTTTGCGTCGAGGGCAGGAGGGCCTGGGATCCCTCCTGCCCGTAATGTAGTGCGGGGTGGGGTTAGGGGGTCGCCGTGGCCAGGAGGGTTTGGGCTCCCTCCTGGCCCGATATTGTTGGGGAGTCGGCGGTCCTTCGGGGTGAGGGTGCGAGTGGTCCTGCCGGGGGGGGGATGTATCGGACGTCGGGGAGTCGGCCGGGCAAGAGGGCTTGGGCTCCCTCTTGCTCCGATCGTGGATGCGGGTGCGGGTGGGAGCGCGTGCGAGCGGTCGTTCGGGGTGGGGGTGCGAGCGGTCCTGCTGGGGGGGTGAATCGGGCGTCGGGCGGGGTGGGAACTATGTTTAAAAACTTTTGTATACCGCGCTCAGCCATATAACGTGCGAGGGGTATGCGCGGTACGTAAAATCACGTATAACGCGCGCGTTATATCCGCGAAAATACGGTAGTACATGCTTACTGCAGCTTAAAAGAGTTTATCGCAGACTGTGCTCAGGTTCCCACAGAAAATTCCAAATGTGCATGCACAAACCACATGTTAAAATATATTTACATTTTTTTTTTTCTAGGAGGGGCATTTCTGGGGGCAGAGAGTGCGTGTTTAATCAGTTAGCGCATCTACATTGCTGCACACTGACTGATTAGAGTGGGATTAGCACATGAGATCTTACCAGCTACAAAATAGATGGCAATAAGGCTCATGTGCTAATTTTTGGTATTGCACATGAATATAAGAAAAAAAATAACATCACACCAAAACAGGAGATCCTACCTTCATACTTTAGAAACACAATGAAAACAGAAAAGGTGACCTGTGGTGCTCGGATTCTTTATTGTGATTAAGCTTGACACTTACGTGTTTCAGCCACTTGGCCTGCCTCAGGAGTCTGAATCTTTTTAAAGGAATGTATATCATATGTAATTAGAGCCTTGTTTACTGTGTTTCAATTAGCTCTAGTACTTGTCACTGATATCAACTGACCAATACTCTTTTTTATCATTTACTCTCCATGCTCTGAGCACCACAGATCATCTTTTCTGTTTTCATTGTGTATCAAAAGAACGAAGCCATATAAACATCAGAATATCAATTCAAAATATATAGTAAATGACCCCCATGAGAGAATTATTGCAATCACTCAGTAAAGTAGAGAAAAAGAGACCTCAGAAAAATGACCCCACATGGTATGGCAGTCGTTGGCCTCTCAAAAAACTCCACAAAGTACATATCCTCAAAGTTATCATACAATAGGGATTGCAAAACATTGTTCTTCAACACAGAAGTACTGCTGGACAAATCCCAACATAAGCAAAAACTCTCTGTTGCAAGGAGGCAGTCCCCGAATCAGAGTTATAACCATCTACATAGAAACATAGAAACATAGAAATTGACGGCAGAAAAGGGCCATAGCCCATCGAGTCTGCCCATACCAATGATTCACTCCCTGATTCTTACTCTCCTAGAGATCCCACATGAATATCCCATTTTCTCTTGAAATCTAACGCGCTGCTGGCCTCAATCACTCGCTGAGGCAGCTCGTTCCAATGATCTACCACCCTTTCAGTGAAGAAGTACTTCCTAGCATCACCCTGAAATTTCCCTCCCCTGATTTTCAGCGAGTGTCCTCTGGTTACCGAGGGCCCTGTAAGACTGAAGATATCATCTTTCACCTCTATACGCCCAGTAATATACTTAAAGGTCTCAATCATGTCCCCTCTCTCTCTTCGCTCCTCCAGTGAGTACATCCGCAGTTTTTTTAACCTTTCTTCATACGTGAGATCCTTGAGCCCCAAGACCATCTTGGTAGCCATTCGCTGAACCGACTCAATTCTCAACACATCTTTTCGGTAGTGTGGTCTCCAGAATTGAACACAATATTCGAGATGAGGTCTCACCATGGATCTGTACAATGGCATTATGACTTCAGGTTTTCTGCTGACAAAACCCCTACGGATACAGCCTATCATTTGTCTTGCCTTGGACGTAGCCTTCTCCACTTGATTGGCAGCCTTCATGTCGTCGCTAATGATCACTCCTAAATCACGTTCCACCGTGGTCCTGGACAAGGTTTCACCATTTAGTGTGTAAGTTCTGTGTGGATTTTTTTTGCCTAGGTGCATTACTTTACATTTTTTAGCATTAAAGCCTAGCTGCCAAGTTGATGACCACTGTTCAAGCTGTTTTAGGTCCTGCGTCATAAAGTCAGGCACACTGCTTTTGTTAACTATGTTGCATAGACTCAACAGAGGCCCTGTTTCACCCACAGCTATCTCAAGAGTCCTGGCATCTGTTCTCCTCACAAAAAAAACAATGACCAGAGAAAAAAATAGTAAAGAAAGTAAAGAAAATGTCCTATTAAAGGCTCACCAGTGTGGGGGTTGTTGTTGTTTTTTTTTTTTTTGAGAGATCAATGACTGCATTGTCGCTCCAGTTTGCATGATTTAATGTGCCATATTGTGTGGGGTCATTTTTCTGAGGTCTCTTTTTCTCCACTTTTCTGAGTGATTGCAATAATTCTCTCATAGGGGTTGTTTACTATGGGGCTTATAATCAAAACAGAAAAACGTCTAAAAACTGGCCTAAATCGGTAAGAATATAAGAACATAAGAAGTTGCCTCCACTGGGTCAGACACGAGGTCCATCGTGCCCAGCAGTCCGCACCCGCGGCGGCCCATCAGGCCCATGACCTGTAATGTGATCCTTCTCTAATCCCTTTTATCCTTCTATCTATACTCTTTCTAAAACCTATCTTTACCCCTATTTGAATCCTTCAATCCCCCTATCGTTCAGGAATTTATCCAAACCTTCCTTGAACCCCCGTAGTGTACTCTGTCCTATCACAACCTCCAGAAGCGCATTCCAGGTGTCCACCACCCTCTGTGTAAAGAAGAACTTCCTAGCATTGGTTCTAAAATTGTCCCCTTTCAGCTTCTCTGAGTGCCCCCTGGTGCTTGTGGTTCCCAATAATCTGAAGAATCTGTCCCTTTCCACCCTCTCTATGCCCTTCATGATCTTGAAAGTCTCTATCATGTCTCCTCTGAGTCTCCTCTTTTCAAGGGAGAAGAGCCCCAGCCTTCCCAACCTGTCTGTGTACGAAAGGTTTTCCATACCTGTTATCATTTTCGTCGCTCTTCTCTGGACCCTTTCAAGTATCGCCATGTCCTTCTTGAGGTACTTGGACAATCAGTGAGGCAAGTCGTCCAAGTGCTGATAATCGAACCGGGTTTTAGATGTATTTAAAAATGACCTAGGCCTTCACAGTGCTGCTGAATGACCAGAGCTAAAAGGGGCATTTCAGGAGGAGTGTCGAGGGTGGGATTTGAGTGTGACGTGGGCCGTCCTAGACTTACTCATACTGCATGTATAACCTAAAATTTTACAACACTGCCAAGACGGAACTTGGATGTTGTGACTTAGGCCATCTAAAAACAGGTCTAAGTCCACAGAAGGTATCCAAAGTAACCAGATAAGCACTGCAGACACAAAGTACAGGCCCCCACACACTGCCCCAGTAATCACTGACCCCCCCCCCGCATAAAAATTGTAATAACAACTTTACATATCTGCCTCCAGAACATCAGCACCTGGCAGCCTGGCATAGGAAAGCCTAGTAGAGCTGCACAGAGGTGGCTTAAATGGTCTTGGGGGTGGGTTAGTGAATCATGGAGAGGAAAACCCAGGCCCATAAGCCACTCTAATCACTGCATTCATGGTGAAAAATGTTCACCCCCTCCAAACCTCCCTAACCCTTTTGTACTGCCATATAAGTGGTTCTTGTAGCCACAAGGGCTATTAAGGTGGTAGATAGGTGGGTCTAGTAGATTCTGGGGGTGTTTTGGGAGGCTCACCATGACCTATAAGGCAACTGTATTGAGATGTTTATGTGGGGCCCTTTTTGTGAAGTTCACAGCAGTGCCTTGTAAGGTACCCCATACTCTGGCGCCATGCCTGGGTGTCCAGTCCATCACTTTTCTGGCCCCTCCCACGCCCAAAAGGTCTTTTTCTAGGTGTTTGTGACTTGGACCAATTTTTGGATGAAAATGGGGTATAAAGATGGACGACTTAGTGGACTGGGTGATCAGACGGCTGGACGTACAGTTGGACGATTTTCAAAAAAAAAAATGGACATATTTTTTGAAAATTGACCTTTTCCCGGTCTGACTTTGGGCGACTTAGACCCCAAACGGACATAGACGTTTCATTTGATTATGCCCCTCCACATATTTTGAATTAACATTAGCACATGGCCATTAATTCACAAAATGGAAAATCAACCATTTTCCTGCAGGGGTAAATATGGCCTTAGCCCATGGGAAAGACCTGCATAAGAGCACATTAAGACCAGTTTTAGCACAGCTTTCTAAAAGGATCCCTTAATAAACAAATATGACAATTTAATTTGTTCATTTCTAATTGCCCAGTAGCTGTCATTGGCAACTTTATTTATTTATTTATAGCATTTATATACCACTTATAACCTAAGTGGTGTACATTGAGGTATTCAAGCATTTTTCCCTATCTGTCCTGGCAGGCTCACAGTCTATCTAATGTACCTGGGGCAATGGGGGATTAAGTGACTTGCCCGGTTCATAGACAACGGCGCGAACGACAAAGGCGCGCGCCAACAACTGAGCGCAAGACGGAGGTGCGCGCCGAAGAAAATTACAGTTTTTAGGGGCTCCGACGGGGTTTTTTGTTAGGGAACCCCCCCCCCCACTTTTCTTAATAGACATTGCGCCGGCGTTAGGGGGGGTTTGGGGGGTTGTAACCCTCCACATTTTACTGTAAACTTAACTTTTTCCCTAAAAACAGGGAAAAAGTTAAGTTTTCAGTAAAATTCACCCCCCACAACGCCCCCACAACGCGGCGCGATGTCTATTAAGTAAAGTGTGGGGGGGTTCCCCCCCACGCCCCCCCCCCCGTCGGAGCCCTAAAAACAGTCATTTTGAGCGGCGCGCGCCTCCACGCTGTGCTCAATTGTCTGGGCACGCCTTTGTCCCGGCGCGCTTTTGACCTGACACCGACTTGCCCAGGGTCACAAGGAGCAGTGTGAGATTTTTGACTTTTTAGTTCAACTGCTTTCATTGGAGACAATGGTAGGGCCAAAATAATACGAGAAAAGCTATTATGTGGCCTGGCAACGAAAGATAACTACACTGTATTTCTTTCTAAACAGAAGCAAATATTTGAAAGAAAAAACATGTTTTAAAATGTAGTTTGGATTCCAGAATTTGAAGAGTTCTATGAATAGAAATTAATTGAGCTCTGGAACTCGTTGCCAGAGAATGTGATAACAGTAGTTAGCATATCTGAGTTTATAAAAGGTTTGGACAAGTCCATCAACTACTGTTGATACAGACATGGGAGAAGCCACTGCTTGCCCTGGGATCAGTAGCATGGAAAGTTGCTACTATTTGGGTTTCTGCCAGGTACTCGTGACCTGGATTGGCCTCTATTGGAACAAGATACTGGGCTAGATGGACCATTGGTCTGACCCAGTATGGCTATTCTTATGTTCTTACAATTTAAAAGCAGGTATTCTGAGTTGTAAATCACAACAGGCAGGTAAATATCTGACAATTAAACTCAGATTATAGTCCAGGTGACTCTTAGTACTATGTTGTGATACAGAAATAAGGAAAGTTTTTCTTGTGTTACTCTCCTAGTAGGAAGATATCATGGCAAAACTCAAGAGGACTTGAAAACCTTACCAAAGGATGGAGAACATTTTAAACTGTCTTGGAGAAGTGCAAAACTCAAATATATTTTTGCTTCATCTACTCTTAACACACTCCTGACCCTGAAGAGCATCAGAAAATTTGAGCAACAGTTGAAATGTCAAAGCACTTTTGAAAAAAGCTCGACTATGGTCTCCTGCAGAGAAACTAGTCCTGTCTCTTTTAAAGTATGATAGCTTTGATTGTACAAAATGCTAGCCAGTGAGTCTTTTTCATTTTTTTTTTCCACATTTGCTTCTCATAGCATGTTATAGAGTTAAACGGCAAGGATTGTTTCACTTTGGCTTCCTGTCTTCTCTCCCCCCCCCCCCCCCATAAAGAAAAGAAATAAAAGGGACAAAATTACTTTCATAGCCTATAATTGTATTGCAATACTGCATAGTGGTGATTTTCTGGCAGGTCACAACAGGTCACCAACCTTTAATCTTTTTGTCAATAACTGGGAATTTTTATGAACTTGCTTCTTTCACATTGCAAGGTGAAAGGTGTTTGTTTTAATAGAATCACCAATGAGACTGCAGTTAGAATTCTACTAGTCTTGTTTAGAATAGGAGCGAGGGGCTAGCCTTGGTAGCATACTTAAGCTAAAGTTTACAGTGGGCATGATGGACATTTTTATTACATCCATGAGACCCCACCATAAAAAGGCCAGGGGAATCCAGTGATTTATGATCTTCCCTACTTTAGAGATAATGACAGATAGATTAAGGGAATTTTTTTATTTTAATCATTAAATCAAGATATTTTCTGTATTATTATTATTTTATCAGTACAGCATCATTCAAAATCAGTCTCATGTTCACAAGGTCCGGGCTTCAAGCAGCTGGCTTCTCTCACCTTAACACCCAGAGAGGTATAGTATGTGTCTAAACGTCATCTGTTAAATTGGTAACAATGGGATTAGTGGCAGTGGCAGAGGCAGCATTAGAAGATGGGTCTCTGAATAAGTTTAGGATAACAGAAGGATTGGAAACTGGATCTCAAGAGATCAGAAGTTGGGTTTAGCTATGGCTTCTGGTTAGGATAGTTATATTTCCCATCTGTCTGGGAACCCTTCCATTATGTCATGAGACCTATTTCATCCTGATCAAAGCACATGTGGTTCTTTGAGCTTCTGGTAGTGCTCCTGATGGTACTGATGCAGGTAGGTGGTCATTTTGCCTGGAACCTTTTTCACACCGGTCACCCCTAACTGTGAACAGAATTGGTTGATCCTTTCCAGGGCTTCGGGTACCTCCTCTGCTGTGGACATAACCTTCTCCACTTCCCCAACAGCAAAGCCGAAGTCAGCTTCATCAAGGTCCACATGAAGGCCCTCCCTCGGCAACTCATAGCTCTTTCTGTCTGTTACATAAGAGGCAAATGCCTGCAGCCCTAATTCTACCACCAATGCTTCTGTCAGTAATGGCCACAAGCCTCGCTGTCTTTGAGGTGGAGCGAAAGTTCACCTGCAGTTCGGATGTGGAGAATGTGCTGCAAACCCTGGAAGCTATGCTGCAGAGAAGACTCCTTTTCTGAGACACCTATTATAGATTAAGGGATATTAAATGATCTCTATTTGTATATACCCAAATAGTGGTGCAGCGGGGATAAGAGGCGCCTGGGGCTGTAGCAGCTCCCCACAACCTCCTCTTCACTTTTCCCTCCCCGCACGTTCCGCACCCACCTGCCCTCTCCATTCAGGCCCATCCTCCCACGTGCGCCCTCCATTCCCACCCCCTGTACCTCTAAATCTTCACCTGTGCAAGCAGCGTCTCCGGCCTGCTGCTTGTGCTGATGTTCCATCTGATGCCACTTCCACGCCCCGCGACCCAGAATTAATTTCAGAGGGAGCCAGGCCGATGTGAGCAGCAAGCTAGAATAGTTGCTCGCGCTGGCGAAGATTTTTAAAGAGGTATGTGAGGGCGGGGAAGGGAGAGCACGGGTTTGGCAGCGCCCCCATCAAGATGCCACCTGGGGAGGTCCAGTCCCACCCCCCACCCCGTTCTCTCTTACTATGCCACTGTACCCAAATATTTCAATTGAGAAGTAAACTATATAAAATCCATATTTCTAATATCAGCTTAAGAGCATAACAACATAAGAATACCTTTACAGGGTCAGACCGATGGTGTTTCATGCCCAGTAGCCCGTTCTAATGGTAGCCAATCTAGGTTACTAGTACCTGGCCAAAACCCAAAGAGTAGCAACATTCCATGCTACCAATCCAGGGCAAGCAGTGGTTTCCCAAATGTCTTTCTCAATAACAGACTATGGACTTTATCTCTAGGAAATTGTCCAAACCCTTCTTAAAACCAGCTACGCAATCTACTCTTACCACAACCTCTTGCAATGCGTTCCAGAGCTTAACTATTCTCTGAGTGAAAAAATATTTCCTCCTATTGTTTTTAAAAGTATTTCCCTGTAACTTAATTGAGTGTCCCCCTACTGTTTATAATTTTTGGCAGAGTGAAAAATCGATCCAATTGCACCCGTTCTACTCCACTCAGGATTTTGTAGACTTCAATCATATTTCCCCTCAAACTTCTCTTTTCAAAACTGAAGGGCCCTAACCTTTTTAGTCTTTCCTCATATAAGAGGAGTTCCATCCCCTTTATCATCTTGGTCACCCTTATACGAATCTTTTCTAGTGCTGCTATATAATTCTTGAGATAAGGAGATCAGAATTGAATGCAATACTCCATGTGAGGTTGCACCATAGAGCAATAAAGAGGCATTATAACATTCTTTGTCTTGTTAACTATCCCTTTTTAATAATTCCTATCATCTTGTTTTCTTTTTTGGCTACCACTACACATTGGTCAGAAGGTTTCATCATATTGTCTACAATGACACCCAGATCCTTTTCTTGGGCACTAACCTCCAAGGTGGACCCTAGCATCTGGTAACTGTGACTTAGGTTATTCTTCCCAATGTGCATCACTTTTCATTTGTCCACATTAAATTTCATCAGCCACTTGGATGCCCAGTCTTCCAATTTCTTAAGGTCCGTCTGCAATTTTTCACAATTTGCATGCGTTTTAACAACTTTGAATAGTTTAGTGTAATCTGCAAATTTAATCACCTCACTCATCGTTTCAATTTCCAGATCATTTATAAATAAGTTAAATAGCACTGGTCCCATTACATATCCCTGTGGAACTCCACTGTTTACTCTCCTCCGTTGAGGAAAATGGCCATTTAATCCTATCCTTTGTTTTCTGTCCGATAACCAATTCTTTTTTTTTTTAATCTTTGTTTATTTTTATACTTCCAACAAGTGTTTCATAATACAATACAGTCATACAAACTTTAATATCACTTTTTATCACACATATATTGAAACATAATATATAAATCCTCCTTCCCACCCTCCCTTCATTATAACTTAATAATTTCATATAATTTGAAAAAATAAACCCATCCTCCCCCCACCCTATACCTCAATAAATAAAAGGGGAATAAAAATTATTAAATATTAGCTATTCAACAGGGACGCTATAATAAATTTGTTGATGTTTGGGAGCCATTAGCAAATTATTGTAAGGATTGATTATATTTAATTTTTTTTTTATTACCCAATTCTTAATTGACAATTGAACATTGCCACCTATCCTGTGACTCTTTAATTTAAGAACATAAGAATTGCCGCTGCTGGGTCAGACCAGTGATCCACCATGCCCAGCAGTCCGCTCATGCGGTGGCCCTTAGGTCAAAGACCAGTGCCCTAACTGAGACTAGCCTTACTTGCGTACGTTCTGGTTCAGCAGGAACTTGTCTAATTTTGTCTTGAATCCCTGCAGGGTGTTTTCCCCTATAACAGCCTCCAGAAGAGCGTTCCAGTTTTCTACCACTCTCTGGGTGAAGAAGAACTTCCTTACGTTTGTACGGAATCTATCCCCTTTGTACTTTAGAGAGTGCCCTCTCATTCTCTCTACCTTGGAGAGGGTGAACAACCTGTCTTTATCTACTAAGTCTATTCCCTTCATTATCTTGAATGTTTCGATCATGTCTCCTCTCAGTCTCCTCTTTTCAAGGAAGAAGAGGCCCAGTTTCTCTAATCTCTCAATGTACGGCAAGTCCTCCAGCCCCTTAACCATTTTAGTTGCTCTTCTCTGGACCCTTTCGAGTAATACTGTGTCCTTCTTCATGAATAGGGTAGGGAATGTGACTGACATGTTATTACATAAAAAAACAGTGGCTGATCCATCAATGGTAAACTGTTGAACCAGCAGGATTAAACAAGGATGTGGAGTGGCATGTGTTATGAAGAGGAAAGTGACAGGTGGAGATAATTTAGGTAAATAGAGGAGCTTTTTCAAAAGCTTTCTGGAAATCTAGATACACATCAGCCAGCTCACCTGTATCCACATGTTTTTTCACAACTTCAAAGAATTCAAGCAAATTGGTAAGGCAAGATCTCCCTTATTTGAACCAATGCTGACTCTGTCTCATTAAATCATGTTTGTCTACTTGTTCCACAATTTTATTTTTTAAAATTGTTTCTAGCATTTTGCCTGGCACTGAAATCAGGTTTACCAGTCTTTAATTTCCTGGATCTCCCCTGGAACCCTTTTAAAAATCAGAATAACATTGGCCAACCTCCAATCTTTATGTATTACAGACAATTTTAGCAACAGGTTACAGATCACTAACAGCAGGTTAGCAATTTCATGTTTGAGTTCTTTTAGTACCCTGGGATGTATACCATTCGGTTCAGGTGATTTATCACTTTTTAACTTGTCGATTTGGCTTAGTACATCTTGCAGATTCACTGAGATTTCTTTCAGTTCCTCTGCATCATCACTCTTGAAAACCATTTCTGGTTCAGGTAGATCTTTTACATCGTCTTTCTTAAATACTAAAGCAAATAATTCATTCGGTCTCTCCACTATGACTTTATCCTCCCTGAGCACCCCTTTTGCTCTTTGATCATCCCATGGATTCCCTCACATGTTTTCTGCTTCTGATTTACCTAAAAAAAATTTATGAATTTTTTGCCTCTTTTGCAAGTTTCTCTTCATATTCATTTTTTGCTTTCTTTATCAATGCTTTGCATCTAACTAGCCAGTGCTTGTGTCTCTTCTTATTTTCTTCATTTGGATCCTTTTTCCATTCTTTAATGGATTTTTTTTTTTTTTGCTCTAAAAGCCTCTTTCACTTCACTTTTTAACCATGCTGGTTCTCATTTCCTCTTCTTATACCTTTGCTAATATATGGAATACATCTGGTCTGGGCTTCCACAATGGTAGTTTTAAATTACATTCATGCCTGGTTTACAGTCCTTACCTTTGCAACTGATCCTTTTAGCTTCTTCTTAACCATTTTCCTCATTTTATCATAGTAGCCTTTCGAAAATTAAATGCCTCTACAGTAGATTTCTTTTGCGATGTCACTCCCAGTATCAGCTCAAATTTGATCTCGTTATGATCACTGTTTCCCAGTGGAACCAACATAGTTGACTCCTGTACTATGCCTTGCATTCCACTAAGGACCAGATCTAAAATAGCTTCTCCTGTTGTTGATTCCTGGACCAGTTGCTCCAAGAAGCAGTCATTTATACCATATAGGAATTTTATCTCCCTAGCACTCCCTGATGTAACATTTAACCAGTGGCATAATTTTAGATTTATTCCAATTGAAGCGATATCCAGCAAATTTTGAAAACTGAGAAACTAGTTACAGAATAATGGGTAATGAAGTTTGGGTTGGATAATAAAAATAAGAAAGGTTATCAGCATAAGCCAAAATTTTATATTGATGAGAAGTGGAAAGCAAACATTGTATTAAAGATGACTTCCTAATAGCAATAAGTATTATTGTCATCATTCCTGTCTCCTCTGCTCACAGCCTTGGAGTTTTCTATGATTCCAACTTCTCTTTTTCTATGCATATCCAACAAACTGCTAAGGCCTATCACTTCTATCTCTACAACATCACAAAAATATGCCCCTTCCTTTCCTTGACCCTTATCCACACTCTTGTAACCTCATGCTTAGATTACTGCAATCTACCTTTAATTGGCCTCCCGCAGTGCCGCCTGTCCCCCCTTTGAAATCTGTGCAAAACTCTGCTGAACGACTCATCTTCTAACAATCTTACTACTCATATCACCCTTCATTAAAACACTTCACTGGCTCCCTATCCGCCCTCACATATAGTTCAAGCTCCTAATGCTGAACTACAAGTGTGTTCATTCTGCTACCCCTCAATATCTCTCTTCTCTTTTCTCTCCTTATACCTCCCAGAGAACTCCATTCCTCAGATATGCTGCTCTTAGCTGTACCCTTCCCCTCTAATGTCAATTCCAGACTTTGTTCCTTTTATCTAGTTGCCCCCTATGCCTGGAATAAATTATCTGAGTTTGTCCACCAAGCCTCTTCCCTTCCCTTGTTTAAAATCAGACTGAAAACCAACCTTTTTGATATAGCCTTCAATCCATTACCATACTCCCTACTGCCCACCAAACCAGCAGATTAACCGTTCCCCTTAACTGTATCCATGACATCCTGTTTGTCTGTCTTATCTGTTTAGTTTGTAAGCCCTTTTGAGCAGGGACTTTCTTCTTTGTGACTCTGTACAGTGCTGTGTACTTTTGATAGCACTATAGAAATAATAATTAGTAGTGGTTCTAATGCAGTATTGAAAAGTAAGGGTAGGGCAGGAGACAGCCCTGTATAGTGCCCCTGTTTATTAAAATACCATCAGAAATGGTATTGTTAATTTTGAGTCTAGAAATGGGTCTAGTGTAAAATAAATTGTATAAAATCATCTCACAGCTAAACTACTTAAGTGGGAAAAAGAAAAGGCCATTCAACCATATCAAACTCCCTTTCATCATCTAAAGAGATGCAAGATATGGTTGATAAAGGTGTTGAGCTGGGTCAATTAAAACATAAACAGTAAAACATTATCACCAATATAGCAAGCTTTCATAGAGCCCACCTGATCAGGGTATATACCGTATTTTCACATAGATAACGCGCACCCGTGTAAAACGCGCACACGGGTATAGCGCGCAAAAAACACATATTTATGTACATAAATTTTTATATACCGCGCACACCCGTATACCGCGCATGCTGCCCAACTCTCCTTTCGCCCGCCCCGACTCTCCTCTGGAGACCCCGATTCTGTTTTCGCCCGCCCCGACTCTCCTTTCCTCCTTGAAGTCCTGTCCCTACCCTGAAACCTGATGCCCCCCCTGACGTCCGATTCACCCCCCCCCACAGGACCGCTCGCACCCCCACCCCGAAGGACCGCTCGCATGCACCTGCACCCCCACCCTGAAGGACCGCTCGCACTCCCACCCCGAAGGACCGCTCGCACCCCTACCCGAAGAACCACTCACACCCCCACAGCCTCACCCCCCTCCCCCATGGAGAAGCTGTCTACCTTGTTTCCGGATGCCAGCGAGCCCAGCTGTTTTCTCTGCCGGCGGTCCCGCCCCTTCTCTGAGCCCTGCTGTGCTGCTTTTTCTTCCGGCGGTCCCACCCTTTCTCTGACATCAGAGAAAGGGCGGGACCGCCTGAAGAGGAAGCAGCGCAGCACAGGGCTCTGAGAAGGGGCAGGACCACCGGCAGAGGAAGCAGCTGGGCTGGCATCCGGAAACAAGGTAGACAGCTTCTCCATGGGGGAGGGGGGAGGCTGTGGGGGTGCGAGTGATCCTTCGGGTGGGGGTGCGAGCGGTCCTTCGGGGTGGGAGTGCGAGCGCTTCTTCCGGGTGATGAATCGGGCGTCGGGGGGGGGGGGAAACTATGTAAAAAAATTTTTGTACAATGCGCTCACGCGTATAACGCGCAAGGGTATGTAAAAACCACGTATAACGCGCGCATTATATGCAAGAAAATACGGTAATAGAGTCCAGTATTTTGTTGAAAGATGAAGCAAGAACTTTGGCTAATATTTTACAATCTAAGTTTAAGAGCATGATGTAATGTAATGTAATGTAATGTAATTTATTTCTTATATACCGCTACATCCGTTAGGTTCTAAGCGGTTTGAAGAAAATATACATTAAGATTATAAATGAGAAGTAAGAAGGTACTTAAAAATTCCCTTACTGTCCCGAAGGCTCACAATCTAACTAAAGTACCTGGAAATTAATAAAGAAGAGAAAATAAAGATGGTTGAAAAAAGAAAAATTCTATGTGAATTTATAGGATGGAAATTAAACTGACAGTGAAGAACTGTATGAAAAATACATATGGAATGCAGTTAGAGAGGGTAGGTTACAATCTATTTATGGTATTTGTTTAATTGGACGGTGTTAAGGTGGGTAATTTGGGGGAAGGTTATCTGAAGGTAGGTGAATCTTCTGGAGGTAAAAGAGGAGGGGTTAAGATATTTGGATGAATTTTTTGAAAAGCAGGGTTTTGATTTCTTTTCTGAATGTTTTGAAGTTGTCTGATATTGTCATAAGATTGGAGATGGAATGGTTGATTTTTGCTGCTTGTGTTGCCAGAAGGTTGTCAAACATTTTCTTGCGATGTGTGCCTTTGAGTGGGGGGAAGGCGAAAGGGTTCGAGGTTCTTCTGTGTCTTGAGGTGGAGATTTGGTTTAAGCGGTTGTTTAGATAGGAGGGGGAAGAGCCGTGTAATGCTTTGAATATCAGGCAGTAGAATTTGAATTGGATTCGTGCTTGTATGGGTAGCCAGTGAGAGTCTAAGAAGGCAGTTGTTATGTGATCATATTTTTTGAGTGAGTAGATCAATCTGAGGGCGGTGTTTTGTATGGTCTGGAGTTGTTTTATCATAGTGGCTGGACAAGGGTCTATAATTGGCTACTTTAGATTGGTCACGCCCAGGTTTAGGTGAAATTATAATCTGAGCATTCGTGAAACCATCCTGATTAAATGGGTTTGAACACAAATAAGAGTATAATTCCCCTAGTATAGGAGCAAGATCAGCACTAAAAAGCCTGATGAATTTAGCAGAATATCCATCCAGTCCGGGAGCTTTATGATTTGCAAGTGATTTGATTATAGCTGTAATCTCAGATCCAGTAATAGGAACACCAAGAGAAGATTATTAAGATTCAGTTAGAGTTGCATGAGGTAAATTTTGAAGAAAATAATCTCCAGTGATCGATAATCCAGATAATTAAGATACATACAGAATTTTATAAAAGTTTTAAATTCCTATATGATAGAGAGGTCATTTGAAAAAGCTTTGTCTGAGTTGAAAGGGACTATAGCTGAACTGCTTCAACTGATAGCCAATCTGTCGATCAAATCGGGAAGGGTTCCGGAAGACTGGAAGGTGGCAAATGTCACACCGATCTTCAAGAAAGGTTTGAGGGAAGATCCTGGAAACTACAAACTGGTGAGTATGACCTTGGTACCGGGAAAGATGGTAAAGGTGCTAATAAAGGACCGCATCATTGATCACCTTGATGGGCACAATCTGATGAGGACCAGCCAGCATGGTTTCAGCAAGGGAAGATCTTGCTTGACGAACTTGCTGCACTTCTTCGAGGGAGTAAACAGGCAGATAGACATGGGCGAGCCGGTTGACATTGTATATCTGGATTTTCAGAATGCGTTCAACAAGGTCTCGCATGAACGACTACTTCGAAAAATTGTGAGCCATGGAATCAAGGGTGAAATACTCATGTGGATTAAAAACTGGATGGCGGATAGGAAACAGAGAGTGGGGGTAAATGGACAATACTCGGACTGGAAAAGCGTCACGAGTGGAGTGCCACAGGGTTCGGTGCTTGGACCGTGCTCTTCAACATATTTATAAATGACCTGGAAATTGGTACGACAAGCGAAGTGATTAAATTTGTGGACGATACGAAGTTATTCAGAGTGGTGAAGACGCAGAAGGATTGCAAAGACCTGCAACAGGACATAAACACGCTTGAGAAATGGGCCGTGACATGGTAAATGAGGTTTAACATGGATAAGTGTAAGGTGATGCATGTCGGTAACAAAAATCTTATACACGAATACAGGATGTCTGGGGCGGTACTTGGAGAGACCCCCCATGAAAGAGACCTGAGAGTACTGGTCAACAAGTCGATGAAGCCGTCCGCGCAATGCGCGGCAGCTGGGAAAAGGGCGAACAGAATGTTAGGAATGATTAAGAAGGGGATCACGAGCAGATCGGAGAAGGTTATCATGCCGCTGTACCGGGCCATGGTACGCCCCCACCTGGAATACTGCATCCAGCATTGGTCACAGTACATGAAGAAGGATACGGTACTACATGAAAGGGTCCAGAGAAGAGCGACTAAAATGGTTAAGGGGCTGGAGGAGTTGCCATACAGTGAGAGATTAGAGAAATTGGGCCTCTTCTCCCTTGAAAAGAGGAGAGTGAGAGGGGACATGATCGAAACATTCAAGATAATGAAGAGAATAGACTTAGTAGATAAAGACAGGTTATTCACCCTCTCCAAGGTAGAGAGAACGAGAAGGCACTCTCTAAAGTTGGAAGGGGATAGATTCCGTACAAACGTAAGGAAGTTCTTCTTCACTCAGAGAGTGGTGGAAAACTAGAACGCTCTTCTGGAGGCTGTTATAGGGGAAAACACGCTCCTGGGATTCAAGATAAAGTTAGACAAGTTCCTTCTGAACTGGAATGTATACAGGTAAAACTAGTCTCAGTTAGGTCACTGGTCTTTGACCTAAGGGCTGCCGTGTGAGTGGGCTGCTGGGCATGATGGACTACTGGTCTGACCTAGCAGTGGAATTCTTATGTTCTTTTAGGAAAAAAAACAAACTGTGATGCCTTAGTTTGATCCGTAGTAGTGGTTTTTTTACCTGCGGAAAACATGTATTAGTGCTTAACACAACAAAGCAAAAGGGCCCCTTAAATTGTGACAATTGCCACTGCTGCTGAACATTGACCCCATAATGTTTTCTGCTTTAACTTAGTTCACATCCCTCATTCTCGGTTGGTTACTTTAGGGGCCATTTTAGTAAGCTGTGGTAAGCACTAATGCATGCTTACCCCAGCAAAAGTGGTTACCAAGGGGTGTCCTGAGACGATCCATGGTAACTTTTTTAAATTTGCATGCACTTCCCAAGCAGGGGCAGAGAGTAGGTGTGTCCTGCACTAATCAGACACATGCTAACCGATTAGAACAGTGTATCGCAAACTGTGTGACTGCAGTGAGAGGCACATCCTGTAGGCCAGGGGTGCCCAACGCGTCGATCGCGATCGACCAGTAGCTCAGGAAGGCAACTCGAGTCGATCGCACTCGTGTTGCCGTCCTGATCTACGGGCCGATCAGCCCTCCTTTCCAGTGTTCTCCCTAGGGCCTTTTAGCTGGGCGGTCCGCCCAGCTGTCATCTGCCGCTGCTGAACATTAAAAAAAAACCCAAAAAAACCGGCTTGGAGATTTCAGCCTCTAGCGAACTTATGCTCCGGGCTCTAACGTGTGCGTGCAGGCTTCTCTTCTCTTCCCTCCGAAACCGGAAGTTAAGTCCGGGGAGGGGGGGGGAGAAGGGAAGCCTGCACGCACATGTTGAGAGCCCTGAAGCAAGCGTTCGCTACGGGCTAATGCGGGAGACAGGTTAGTGAAGCATTTGTTCTTGTTCCTGCCGGGTCCTGCCTACTTTCTGTTTCTGCGAAGGCAGGACCCGGCAGCATTTCCCCCAATAGGTTGATCACGATCTTGGGCTGATCAGCCTTCCTCTTCCCGACGGCAGAATTGACGTCGGGGAGAGGAATGCTGGTTGGCCGAAGCAGGGAGAGCTTGGGGCCTGTTATTGGTGGCGTTTGGGTCCTGGTCCCCGATGGTAATGGCAGTGGCAGTGGCTTGGGGGAGGGCAGGGAGAAAGAAAGAAAAAGGGCAGGCAGGGAGACAGAAGGAAAGAAGAGAAACAGAAAAAAATGAGAGGGAGGCAGAGAGAAAGAAAGGGCAGGGAAGAGGAAGGAAAAGTTGGGGGGAAGGAATAAGGTCTGGAGGAGAAGAAGCATACAGGCTAAAAGAAGGGAAGAAAGATTGTATGCACAGTCAGAAGAAGAAAGTGCAACCAGAGACTCATGAAATCACCAGACAAGGTAGGGAAAATGATTTTATTTTAAATTTAGTGATCAAAATGTGTCTGAATTTATATCTGCTGTCTATATTTTACACTAAGGTCCCCTTTTACTAAACCGCAATAGAGGTTTTTAGCGCAGGGAGCCTATGAGCGTCGAGAGCAGCGCTGGGCATTCAGCGCAGCTCCCTGCGCTTAAAAACTGCTATCGTGGTTTAGTAAAAAGGGAGGGGGTATATTTGTCTATTTTTGTATGGTTGTTACTGAGGTGATAGTGCTTAGAGTCATCTGCTTTGACCTCTTTGAAAAACCCTGGAATAGGAATGATGATTAACATTTTCTATGCATACAGTGTGCTTTGTGTTTTTATTAAATTTTATTGTTGGTAGATCATTTTGACTTGGTCATTTAAAAAGTAGCTCGCAAGCCCAAAAAGTGTGGGCACCCCTGCTGTAGGCAGTCAAGCTGGTGTCGGTACCTCTCCTTCATTCCGCACCTCTTCCCTTCCAGCACCCCCAACTGGAGGGCCTTTGCGCATGCGCGGATGTCAACATGATATCATGCATGTGCGTGGTGTCATTACATTGATGTACGCGCATTTACGGATGCCGTGGCCACAACGTTTAGGGTGCGCGGCTTTGCAAAGTTAGCAAGACATTGGATTAGAATGTGGATAGTGCATGTGTCCTTATCAGCTGCAAAATAAGTATAGTTAAGGGATCACATCTAATGGCTACTCACTAATGGGAAAATTAGTACATGGAAACACAAAAAAAAGAAAGCAAAATCTCGCCTTGGAAGATAAACTGTCACAAAAAAAAGGCAAGGAGTTTTTATATTCAACCAATGAAAAATCCTTTATTCATACATATGGTCCCAACAAGGATCCTAGTTTCGGTGTTGTCAAAAACGCCTTCCTCAGGGGACACTTGCAAACAAATTGGTCAATACACTAGGGTGCGAGACCACGGGCAGTGGCGGATAAACGTTCTGAACAATGCCATTAATGTTGTAAGTAGAAAAATCAGCCATTTTACCCATAAGGAAAAAAAATCGCTTTAACCTGTGGGAATGACCAACGTATGCATATGTGAAGGCCACTTTTTACCACATCTTAGTAAAAAGGCCCATTAATGTGAACTATTTTACATGTGACAATTAAAAAAAATAGAGGCAGTTCATACATAGGACATCTTTGGAGCCCTGGTATGTTCATCTCTCCATCCCCTCTAAATAAAAGCAATAGAGAAATAATTGCATGGCCTGTTCTTCTTGTATTTATAACTTGCCCATACAGTTCCCTCGCCGTGCTTTGCTCTGCCACGTTTTAAAATATTCAGGTTGCTTCTGTTGTTTGCCGCATAAAAAATTAATGATCATGAAAGTATTACCATGTTCATTTTAAAGCAACTATTTTTACATTTTAATTAAAAGTTGTAATTCACTATCTCCTCCCTCTCCTTGTGGCCAAGTTCTCTTAAATCTTTATCTTGTTGGCGAGGGGGATCGGGCTGGATTTAGAAAGAAATGTTAGTGTGACTAAATACAGACAGTAAAACTCTCTGCATTTCTGGAGCTGTTCAGTTCAGGTATTACTGTATTACTATTGCCTATTTAATTAGAAATATTGGGGTCTAAGCAGTAAATCTTACATTAAAAAAGTGTTAGTATTCAAATCAATAAAATGTTAATGTGCATGCTGAATCTGCTCTTAGTGTGTAATGTAATATATTTTAATGAGTGAGCGCTGAAATGTTTTCCTTAATAGCAGATCATCAATATTAGCATGGGCATTGACATAAATGTCCAGGCAATATGTCTTCAAATCCCTAAGATAGCAGACCTTGTAGGCACAGGGAATTTCTTCTGACCACAACCCAAAAATCTGTTCTCTAACCCTTCCACAGGAAGCATCTATTTCTGTCCTTTGATGGTTATAACACATATTTCCAGCTCTCGAGGAGGAGCGGACCCCCAAGATTGCTCTGCACCTCCTCATTGCAAAAAGTTCCACCTTTTCTTTTTTTTTTTTTTACCCCTTTTAAACCCTCTGGAATTAGGATTACTGGTCCAGAGAGTCTGGCTTTTCAAGGGTCAAGAGAAACATAAGAGTCCTCTTGATTGCATTGCTTTAGTCTGCTGAATAATGCTGCTATTGTTAGGTGCCATCGAATTGTGTTCAAGTCCTAGCAACTTGATAAACATCAAGTTTTTGTGGCAGAATATAGAAGTAGATTGCCAGGCCTTTCTTCTGTGCAGTATAAATTCGATGTTGTCACCATTTTCACGTCAAAAGTGATCCTCCACCTCCAGCACTACCCATCTGCTGCTGCCCAGATGGATGGTACATTGTTAGTCTGACATCTCCACTGAAACTTTTTTGCCTTGGGATAGGGTTTCCAGATTTTACTATTGTAAAATCCGGAACCATGGCCACACTGCATTCCAGGATTTTTTAAAATATATATATATATATCTATATATATCAAAAGCCTTTGAAATAAAGGGGTAGATATTCAGGCAACAGCGGTCAGACTTGTTCTGGCTGCTACTGGTATTATCCCCTGATAATCAAAGCCAGACCATATTGAGGCATTGACATTGAAGCCCGGATTCTGTAACCGGCACCAGGCACAGAATTGCCCCTGCAGGAAATGTACCAGAAATGTAAATCAGTTTTCCAGGCCTACATTCCCAGTACCTAGCTTTGCGTAAATCATACCTACATAGAAAATAAGTTATTTTTTTTTCTCTAATCTAACAACTTTCACTTTGATCTATCGATTTTTATGTGAACCGAGTCGAGCTCCTTTTGGCGAGATGACACGGTATATAAATCCAAGATTTAGATTAGATTAGATTAAATTACATAGCTACATTAGGCCATCTAATGCCATTTCTGGTGCTGGCTATGCCTACAGTGGCATTCAGTGGACTAAAGCAACTACATAGGTGTGATTCTGGTGCTGATTTTTTTAGGCGCCGGTAGGCACTTTGAAACTCGGTTAAAAATGTTGGTTGAATGCCATTTTTAACTGAGTTTGGGTGCCTACCAGTGCCTAAAAAATCAGTACTGGTTCGAGAATCTGGGCTGGAATATCTAGATTTAAGTGGTTGACTATATCTGGTTAAGTGTGATATTCATAAGGATAGGACTCTGTTTTAAGTGGTCCAATTTGCCCACTTCATTTAAGTCGTTAAATGCTGAATATCAGCTATTAGACAAATTAGACTTGATTGGAATCTCAGGGGTCTATTTTGCTAAATTGCAGTAAGCACTAGTGAGTGCTTACCACAGCTTAAACAGGCATACCGCTACCGTGCTGAGGCATCCTGCAGTAAGTTGCATATATGCGTGTACTACCCAACCCCTACAAAATATTTTTTAGCCGAGGAGAAGTATCTGGCAATGGAGAGTGGACTTCTCTGTGCTAATCAGTTAGTGTGTCAGCATTATTGCGCTAACCCTCAAATTCTCTATATGGCGCCTTAAGTTGTATGTGCAAATCGGTGTGCACAGCCAATTTGCATATACAAATTAACTGATTAATTGGCCTAATAAGCACTGATCATTGACAATTGGTGCTAATTGACACTAATTAAGCTACACACACAGCTCAGAAAGTACAATTCTATAAAAAGTCTCCTTCATTTGAAAGGAAGCTCTGGAGTGAGAGGGCATAGGATGAAGTTAAGAGGTGATAGGCTCCGGAGTAATCTGAGGAAATACTTTTTTATAGAAAGGGTGGTAGATGCGTGGAATGGTCTCCCAGAAGAGGTGGTAGAGATAGAGACTGTCTGAATTCAAGAAAGCCTGGGATAGGCACGTGGGATCTCTTAGAGAAAGGAAGGGATAATGGTTACTGCAGATAGGCCGACTGGGGACCATTTGGCCTTTATCTGCCATCATGTTTCTATGTATGTGCCAGTTTAAGGGCACAAATTTTAAACTGGGGCATTTCCGGGGCACATCGTAGGCATGCCTAAAAGTTGTACATAGTGCTATAGAATATGACCGAGCCACTTAAAGCTTAGGCACAAGCATTTAGGCCTGATTTCAGCTGGCCTAAAAGGGTGCGCCTAAAAGTTATACAACATACTAAGGATGCAGGTAGTGCAGTTGTGTTTACACACTCTTCCTCGGTTTGAGTATGGGGAGCATTTATAGAAAACAGACAATGTCCCAGAATACATCAAGCAACAAAAAGATTTGTGCAAATTTAAAAAATTGTTAAAGCGTCATCTGTTTTGTAAGAAGAAGTATGACGGTTGATGCCTTTTAAATGAATTGGAAATTTTGATGGGTTTTTAAAAATGTTTGTGTTGTTATTTTTTAATTGTGTATGTTTGGTTGCAATCTCCTGCCACGCTACATTTTGGCAGAGTTGTCGCTTGGATTGAAGCACAGGTGACTACATCTCAGTGGATATAAAATAAAAGGGGAGAAAGGGGAAGAATGAATTTGTGTTAGCTATTCTGAGCTCCCTTGAGAGAACCATATAGAAAATTAAATAAATAAATAAGAACAAGGAGAGTTATCTGGCTCGGCAGCAATACAGTATATCTATAAAAAGCAAAGTAATGGGGAGTTACTTGGTTCAGCTGTCATCTTGGGCAGGGAACATTTTTGTATTTGGCAGGTCATAGTCAGTCATTTTGCGACTGTCCTCCTCAGGCTGACATGTTCCTTATGTTCTGTGACCAAAAGGCATATGCAACAGAACCATTGATTGCTCCATAGGGTATTGTTGATTTGGGGATTATATGACACAGGAGTAAGGTATATTGGTATACATAGATGATGTACCAAAGAAAAAGGCAAGAGAGATATCCTTCCAATCAAACCAAAGTTTTTTCTTTAAAATACATAACCTCCCAACAAGGATCCAGGTTTCGGCATACAAATATGACTTCCTCAGGGGATAACATGTACTGAAACAATTCTCCCTTTGTATTATCTCCCTCCTATGTTCTAAGTTAGAGCCCCCTTCCTCCTTCTCTTCTATGTCCCATGTTCATGTCCCTTCCCTTCCATCTGTGTTGAGTTCATGCCCCTTCCCCCTCTCTGCATGTAAGTAGCTGCTACCTGTAGAAGCTGCCACTACCAGGAAACTCTCCCTCCCTGCCTGCCCATCCCACCCCCAAAGCTGATCCAGTTCTTGTTTGAGCCACACTCACATCTGTCTTCAGCGGGGACAGCGCAAGCAGTGATTCACATGCTGCATTTGGCTGACCCACAAGCCTTCCATCTGATGTCAACTCTGACGCTGGAGAGAAGGTTTCTGGGTCAGCTACTTACATGCAACATGTGAATTGCTACATATGCCTTCCATGCAAGGAGTGCTGCTGAAGACCAAAGGAGCAAGTGTGACTTGAAGAATGTGTTAACTGTGTTGGCTTCGGGGGCAAGCGGGTAGGCAGAGATCATCAGAAGTGGCTTCAGTGGTGGGGGAGGAATTGGTAGCCAGGCTGCATACCCCCAATAAGCGGCCCGTGTACCCCCAAGGATACGCGTACCACATATTGAGAAACACTGCTCTAGAGTATACATGTTGAGGTGGTGGGCTTAAGATCTCTATAGTTATACTGTACTACAATTTATACTGATGGAAAGTTCTAGAAAGTTCTTGAAGTTACTCTAAGGGGCTCTTTTACTAAGGCCTAAGGCCAAAATTAGTGCAAAAAAATGTAGATTTAAAAATATAAATGTCCTGTTCACAAAAGCAAAGTTTGAACGGAATGATAGCCATTTTCTATACTTTTATGGTATAGGCAATTAAGAAAGAACATTTATTACCCAGGAACAAAAAAAATAATTGTTACACACAGTGATATCAAAGCACTCCAGTCATTTGTTTTGGACTAGATGGGGGCAGGTTAATGGAAAAGGTACTTTAATGATGGCCCTTCCACTTTTTGTATTTTGGGTTAATTTCCTTTGGCATTCTTCATGGAAAGGTGGGACATAACTGACATAAAGTGGCCTGTTTACTAAATTACCGCTAAGCAGTTAGCCTATACCATGAGCCTATACTAACTCTATGCAGTTAGAGCTAGTATAGGCTCACAGTAATGCCTACCGAACACTAAAAACAGTCAGCATGTTAATAATCCTACGCTAACTGCATAGCATGTTAAATAGTGGGGAGAGAGCGTGTTATGAGTAAAGAATATTACCATTACCATTAGCAGGTGATACTTATTGATGCTGTCACATGCCCAATTGGCAAGGGGAAACGTATCCCCAAATTCTGTATAGGTCACCCAAAGTTAGGTGTGGAATTTTCGGCATGAATTGCTGATACACACATAAAGCAATTGGCTATATTGGTGATAACAACAAATAATTGGCCTTAACAAGTGCTAATTGGCAGTAATTACTGATGTGCATATCTGCTCTTTGCCCCTATTCTATAGCCTGCAAATCTTATTCATTTTGCACTTAACTAGAAATGGGCAAGTCATGGGGAATCCCAGGATTTAAGCTTGAATATTAACACCAGCCTTTGGCAGGTGTAAATTTATTTATTTAAAAAATTCTTATTCTGCTTCAAACCTAAGCGGATTACATCTAAAACAACTCTATTAAAAGTTCACAAACTTTGACAAAAATTTAACAGGCGTAATAGAGTGTTCACCACAATTGGATCACCTACATAATACATAAAAATCAGCATCTATGAGGCAAACGTGGTTATTTTTATTACATAGGATTTTCTGGACCCCAGTTCATTTGCAAAAATTAGATAGTTCCAAATCTAATAGATGCTGGCACTGTCATGCTGATATTGGGACTTTAGATCATCTGTTATTTTTTTTGTCTGCTGATATTTAAGTTCTGGAAGTCAATTTGGGGACAAATTAATATAGTTTTGGAATCAGATATTCCATTAACATATGAAGTAATAATTTGTGGCACTATGTTACAAGTTAAACCTCTCCTTGATAAATTTAAAAGCCGTCTTCTCTTGATTTTGACTGGAATTGCGGTTCAATTGATCACAAAGAATTGGAAAAGCCATGATAGATTAAATTATACATTTTGGTGGACAACTGTATGTACTATGTATCAATATGAAAGAATGAATGCAGAATGTTTAGGATTTAGTGCTTTATTTAAAAAAATATGGAGTCCATTGGCTTTATTTGTTGATTCACAGTAAATGAGAATATTTTGCTTTCTGACTTTTTTGGGGGTTTTTTTTTTTTCATTACACATCCGGGGCGGGAGAAGGGGAGGGGAGGGAAAAATACTGGAAAAATGGAAATGAAATATTGTTATTATAGTAATAAAGTAGCTTAGTTTTATCACTTATTGTTAGAAGGGGGGCTATAGTTATATTTCTATATACTATTTACATGAAATGGTGCATTTTCTGTAAGAACTTGATACTTTTGACCAAATGTATTAAACTGTTGTAATTTAATAAAATAATAAAAATATTTTTTTAAAAAAAATTCCTTAACTCTCATAACAGTCATCTGTCTGGCCTCATTAAACTCTAACCTGGACTGTTATTAAAATTAATAAAAAGTTTTAACCATAAATGAGTCTTCCAACATCTTCTTAAAGCTCATCCTATTTCTGCATAGCCTCAAAGCGCCAGGCAAAGCATTCCACATACGTGGACCAACCACTGAAATTGCCGATGCCCATGTTTTCATGCGGCATGTCCCAGCCACTCTTTCCATGTGCAATTTCATCATTGATTGAGATCAAAAAGTATGAATTGTTGTATATTTCTGCAGGTTAGGATGAAAACTTATATTGATAAATTGCTAAATTTATCTTGTAAACTGCATATTATGCATATTGGTATTAGATCCCTAGTATGCATCGTTAGGATATAAACTTGTATTAAAAATAAAACAAAACCAAAAAAAACCCTTGTACTGTAACTATGGCAAATTGTAACCTGTTAACTGTATATTATATATGTTAATTTGTAATCCATTCTGAGCTCTTTGGGGAGATCTGGATAGAAAACAAAATAAATAAATATACAATAATACGCCATCATAAACCACTTAGTGAATAATCATCAGTATTTTATATTCAATGCGATATGATACTGGAAGCCAGTATAGTTGCTTCAGTACGGAAGTAATATGCTCTTTTTGTGATGCCCCTGCTTGTGGTTCCTTATCAAGTAGCTGCTGAAACCTTATAGCCATGATGATACAATGCTTCAATGGTATAAATCTATAGGTTTGTGGTAACTACAAGTTTTACTTAGGGATCCTTTTACTAAGGTGCGCTAGCGTTTTTAGCGCACGCAGCAGATTAACGCGCGCTAACCCCGCGCTACGCGGCTAGAACTAACGCCAGCCCAATGCTGGTGTTAGCGTCTAGCGCACGACATTGTTGCGTTAATGCCCTAACGCAGCTTAGTAAAAGGAGTCCTTCATTTTAATATAAGGACCTGATATGTTTTAACACTTACCATATAGATCTCAGGAACCTTTATCAAAAAGACGTCCATAGTGAAACAAGCTTTACAGTTATCAATCTCTAGCATACTTCCATATTTCAGCATCAGGTGAACACGTAATTTTTTCTTCAAAAACGCAATCCCACATAGTGACATTCTCCAGCATTTTTTTAAATCTTAAATTTCCTCTCAAAACAGGATATAAAACACTATGGGCTCCTTTTACTAAGCTGCGATAGCTGTCTTGGCGCACGCTAAATTGCCCCGCGCGCTAGATTCTAACACCGGCATTGAGCTGGCGTTAGTTCTAGCCACGTAGCGTGGGTTTAGCGCGTGCGGCAATTCTGCGCGCGCTAAAAACGCTATCAAAGCTTAGTAAAAGAAGCCCTATGGATTACAGAGGCCCTATAAGGGAGGATTAAAAAATAAATGTTTGTCAGACCTTAGTAATCTTTAGAACGTATGCTTTCAGAAAAGACTTAACTGGAGGGAAAATAGAAATATTTTTGAACAATGATTTGCTGGTAGAAAAAAATGAACAAAAATACCATAAATGCTGTTATTAGAGAAAAACACTGTTTATTTCTATAACCATTTTGCATACGCCTTATTTATTCTTCTGTTAAGACTTCTATAAAGTCCTGCAAATCTTCAGCAAGCAGATTATTACTTTAATTTCAAATTATTTTAGCACGGCTTTCACCGTACTCATGGATACATACATAAATCTTTAGAGTAATACGTTTTTCTAAGAATAGGTCATAAAAATTTATAGCCACTAACTTTTCCCCTGTCCCTTATGATGATATTCTACTAGAACCATTAAATGGTTCTCATTAATGCCCTTTAAATGATTGTGTAATGACCCACAATCACTTGTAAGTGAACAACCATTAAAGAATTACCCATTCTTAGCATGCTTTTAGGCACAATTTAAATACATAGGAGGTAGTATATAATATATAAGAGAAATTATTCATTTTGAAACAGTAAAAAAAAACATGATCATCGCAAAAGAATGACTAGGAATCTACTGTCTCATTGCCCATGATTTTTTTTTTTCAAACAATTGCTAAATAGATAGATAATTTTTATACTGACAAATCGTGCACTCAGCACTTGTTGCTCTACCCCCCGCGATCTGTCGTGAAAACAATGACGATACTCAGGCATTTTCAACTAGTGTGGAATTTTATTTGGTAGCAGCCATAACAGCACTATTACATCACAACTGTCATCAAATGAGCAGAATAACAAACCATGAAATGGAACTCCTGCAGGTGAGGAGAAAAGCCGCGCTGAGGCGAGAACTAGGCCGGCACAAGGCAAGGCCAGCGCACAGCCGCCGAAAGCCCCAGATTGCCCCTCTAGGCCATGCAGACTCAAACCACATTCCCGTTCCTCTGGCGCCTCCAGCGACCGCGGCTATAGAGTGACTCCAACATACAGCGCGGCATACCTCAACCCATCCCGCCAGCTCATCTCATTCCCCCCCACATCTCGGTTCCCCTAACTCCCGCAACCTCAGCACATGGGCAAGTAGAAGGGCACAGGGAAACTGTGAAACATGGCGGGACACCCGAATCCTCACCGACGCGGCAGAACTAACCTCTCCTTCTGTGCCTTCTCTACGGAGGGAGAACAATTAGCCACATCGGGCCAAAAGAGTATCGCCGCCCACGCTGGCCCAGCCATTACTCGACGGGAGCACAGAATCGGCCGCTTATGAGCGATGCTCTCCGCTCCACTCCTTGCGGCCACAGGGCGCCGTCTGAACGCCGCTCCCGCATGTCAGCCACTGGGGCCTCTGATTGCTAGCTTCGATCTCCTAGCCGGCCCGAACCCAAGCAGCGCCAGTGGCCATTCTCTGCCTGCAAGGCAGGTAACGCTACGAGATCAAGTAGCGCCGGCCATAAGATACCTATAATGAATATATGCATAAGGTAAATCCGCATGCACTACCTCCACACCGCGTCCGCCTTGTGTGATGCCGGATCAAGAGGGGCGACCTCCCTTCCGCTCACCCCTAATTTATCTCACCCCCCCCTCCCCCTCCCCCTTGCCGATTGGCCCCAAGGCTTCGGCCGATTTGTCTTCGCTCCTCCCTATGCGAATCGGAGCTTGTTTTTTTCTTTTATTTTTTTTCAGTAGCCTCTACTGTACACACTTTATAAAGCATGCTAAATAACCCTTCCAAATTCTATACCTTCAAGCTGCTTCACTCAGTTCAAATTTACTTATGCAGAGGTAAGACAAGACTGTAAAGAGACACTTATTTGCAGCTTACAAGGGACCACTGAAAAGTTCTCAGCCCTACCAAAACGAGAATGATGTGGAGCCACGAAACGTACAAGTTATTCAACACTTTTCTTGATACTTTTTGATTCGTTTCAAATCACTGAAACAAAAAAAGTATCAAGAAAATTGTGGAATACCTTGTACGTTTCGTGGCTCCACATCATTCTCTTCTTGACTGGGCTGAGAATTTTTCAGCGGCCCCTCATATTCTATAACGGTATGTAGGTGCCCACTTTCCTAGCATAGCAGGGAAATTTTGTATGTATAATTTAGGCATGACCACTTACAACCAAATGTAAATTCTTTCACCTAGATTTCTAAAAAAACACGTCAATTATAATACTCTAAAATTTATGTAGGTAACTCTGCATCTTGGCCCTGATCTAGGCACCTAACTTAATTTTCTTAATTGGCACAGATAATTGAAAGCACCATTTCAATTTAAAAATGTAATTAGCCAGTAGATGCCGAACTTAGTAGGTGTCTACACCAAGGTGCCTACCGACAAGTAGGTGTGGCTAGGGACAGATTCAGGGCGGATTCGGGTGAATTTTGAGCATGGTTTCACTTAGGCTAAACCCTGGCCTATATGTCAGTGCGCCTAAGGTTTAATGCCTACTGGTGCCTAAGAACACTTATCATAGGTGCTGCGAGGCACAATTCTATAAACGGCACCTAGCAGATGATTGATAATCATACTTAACGGCATCTAGGAGTTATGCAACATTTACAGATTCAGGGCCCTTGCCTATGCTCGGTTTAGACTCCACCCATAGTTATGCCCACCTTCAAACTACACACCACTGGATTTAGACACAATTATATGGATTAACAGGTAACCAGAATATAAGCATTCACATACATAGGTGCACACATATGTATTCTGCTCACTTACCAGTGCATGTGTTGATATTCTGTTCATATTCCTTGTACCTAAATGTTGCTGCCCTCTTTATAGAATTACATGTATTCATTCATCTTATATACCAATAACTTAGACTGCATGATCAAAGGATACACAAGCTGCACACTTATACTTTTATGTGTATATAAAATGGGCAATAGTGAAAGAACACTAATTCCACTTTACTGTTGAAAAGGATTAAAACCACAGAGAAAGCGAATAACACAGTTTGGAGGACTAGTGCACAGGGTTGTTAGATTTTCCCCGATGCAGCTGGCTTGACCGGTGAAACAAGATTTCTTGTTGGGTTTTGATCTGAATGGAACTGATCCTTGGGCAGCGTTTGGAAGCTACACTTCCCCCTCCGTATTCGCAAATTCCGTATCTACGGATTCGCTTATTTGCAGTTTTAAACCTAAAAATACTTTTTCTTTTTTCAGGCTATTTTAAGCCCTGAAAGCCCCCCCCCCCTTAAGCCTTACCTGGTGGTCTAGCGGGATTTTGGATCGATCTTCCCGCGCTCCTGCCCCGTGCAGATCACTCACAGGAAATGGCTCGAGAGACTACGGGAGCTCAAGGCAGCCATTTCCTGTGAGCGATCTGCATGGGGCAAGAGCATGGGAACATCACTTCTGCCCATAAAACCTGCTAGATCACCAGGTAAGGCTTAAGGGGGGGGGGGGCTTTCAGGGCTTAAAATAGCCGGGGGAAGCGGGGGTTAGGGGCAGAACCGGCCCGAATATTATTCATGGTTTTTTAATATTTGCGGCCCAGCTCTGCCCCCAACCCCCGCGAATATGGAGGAGGAAGTGTATATAACTGTGAGAAGAAGCCAGGATTCACAGTACTATACCAGATAAGTGACCTCTATTGCACCTTTAACCCAGCTGTCAATGTTTCAACTATGCTGCAAGGTTTGCTTATACAGGTTGGAGTTTTTTTTTAATGCCAATGACTGAATTCATGACAGCACTAAACCACCTATGTTTATGACTGTCACTTTATTCTGAGGCTTTTTTTCTCCACCTGCAACCGTTGCAAATAGATTGCTATTCGCTCTCTCTGTGGTTTTAATCCTTTTCAACAGTAGAGTTGGTATTGTTATTCTGTTGAAATCCTTATTGTTTGCAATAGTGAAAGAAGCCATTTCTACACGTAAACCTTTGTTTTATCAGTGTAAATAGCTTTCAGAAACTAACCCTTTTATCTCTTTGGATAAAAATAGGAATGGAAAATGAATGTTCATAAAAACAGGAGGGTCACTGTCCATCTCCAGCTAATTTAGATCTGAATATTCAATGTTGGGCCATATCTGTGCACTGACACTGAATATCTGGAAGCTATACAGGTACGGTCAATATTCAGTGCCATATGCTCATGGAGGAAGATACCAGACTCCCACATAAGGTCAGCTTAAGAGTCCTGGTCCTGAGAAGCTCAGCTAAGAGGATGTGGTTGCTCTAAGAGCTAGGGAAAGACAGAGAGACGCAGAACAGAGACAAGCAGGTCTCCCAAGTATTCCTATAAAACATACATTTGAAATAGCCGTGAGATAGGAAAAGCTTTAACCCTGCGGACTCTATGCACTCTATGATTGCTCTGCGGTCTGGTAAAGGCCAGATTCTCTATTTTATTTGTTATTGAACTGTGAAAGGAACTGGTTTCTTTATGGTTTTAATTTTGAAATACAAAATTAACACTTTTTATTCATCTTTAAATTCTGTTCTGGCTTTGTTTGTTAAGGTTCCTTATCCTATGTTTACTATTTAAGTGGTCCTACCTGCCTGCTTAGCTATGTGGACGCTGGCATTGAATATCACTGGTGCTTGCATATCTCCTGTCTGCCCAGACTCTAGCCCTGGACATATTCCGTGGCACTGCCCACTCAACATGATTAAATCTGAGCAGGAACACTTCTACCCTGTTAAATAATTTTGAATTTTGTGATCAGTGTATTTTTGTTCTTCCATTAACAGACTAATCATTATGCTAATTAAGAGATTGTGATAGGTTCTCTTAATTCAGCCTCTCCAAGTTATTAACTCATGTTTCTAGTGCCAGGCATGCCAGTATATCATACACAATCTGTAGTTGGCATGTTTTGATATGAAAGTATGAAGAAATATTAAACTGAAGTACATGGTCAAGTCACATTATTATGACCACCTGCTAATATCAGAATAACTGCCTCTGGCAGCACAGACGGCAGCCAGATGCCAAGGGAGTGACTTGGTAAGATGCTGGGTGGTTGCTAGAGGTATCTGGAGCCATGCAGACAGTGCATCTGATAGTTGCTGATGGGTGAATGGTGGTAGATCCAATCGTCAAACATGTCGATCGAGGTGGTCCCAAATGTACTCAAATGGAAGTCTTGCTCTTGCTCTTGCTCTGTTGACCTCTAGTAGTGGTGCATATAACATGTTGCATTGTCCTGTGGAAAGAATCCATTGGCCTTTGGGAATACCATCAACATGTATGGGTGTATTTGATCAGCAAGGATGGAGAGATTCCCATATTAGTTAAGAGTGCCTTCCAAAGAGATTATGGTTACTGCGGATGGGCATACTAGATGGGCCATTTGACCTTTATCTGCAATCATATTTCTATGTATCAAGGGACCTAAACCATACCAAGAAAACATTCCCCAGACCATAAAGCTACTGCCACCAGCTTGTGTACATCCAACAATGGTTGGTAGGTATTTATTCTTGACGGTTTCACGCCTGACATGCCAATATCCATCTGTTCGATGGAGCTCAAAATGTGACTCATCCTTGTATATTACATTACATAGAAACATAGAAAATGACGGCAGAAAAGGGCCACAGCCCATCTAGTCTGCCCACACTAATGGCTCACCCCCTAACTACCTCCATGAAGAGATCCCACATGCCAATCCCATCTTTTCTTAAAATCTGGCACGCTGCTGGCCTCAATTACCTGTTGTGGAAGATTATTCCAGGGATCAACCACCCTTTCGATGAAGAAATATTTTCTGGTGTCACCATGAAATTTCCCACCCCTGATTTTCAACGGATGCCCTCTTTTTGCCGTGGGTCCTTTAAGGAAAAAGAGATCCTCTTCCACCTCGATACAGCCCGTGACATATTTGAACGTCTCGATCATGTCTCCCCTCTCTCTGCGTTCCTCGAGTGAGTACATCTGAATATGTTTTCAGGTGTGTTTGAGAAAGAAGAAAAATGATAGTGGCAGGGTTGGGAGGGGATTTGTTGTAGCATTATATGGATATTATGATGTTTTGTAGTCGATTTTTTTGTAAGCCATTATTGGCTGATCAATAATAGTATTTGTTAAATGCAATACATGAATGAAATTATATATTTCAATTCTTTCTAAACACCATGCATTGACACTGTGGGCCAGGATACTGGCTTTAACCTTTGTAAACTGCTTTTCAAATCCTAGCTCAACGTTAATGAGCTTCTTCTAAACTATACATTTGTTGATACCTGAAAACAAACAACATATTTTAACACAATTGACATCATCTCTGCTCAGAAAAGACCTATTCTCAGTCTCAAAATGGTAATTTTTAGTCAGAAGATGAAAATTATGGAAAGGTGTGCATATCACCTTCTGTACTCAGCCTGGATTTAACTAATGATGGTCCTGAATTTCACAAATTAAACTCAAGTGATGCTATATTTGCTCTGCAATATCACTGTGCAAACAGAATAGATGTCACATCGTCTTAATTTACATAGACAGGCTCAGTGCCTGGAAAAAAATGCTAAACTGAAATGTTAGAACATCTGTTGCAAGACTACATTTTGCTTAAGGCGTGGCGCAGTGTAGTAGTAAATACGATATCTATTGCTCAAAAACTATACTATATAATACATCAAGCCCTCTGGGTACTAATTGTCCTTTGTTCTTTGGTTTAGTTTCAAGTTTCAAGTTTTATTTAAATTTGATGGTTCGCTTTATATTTCTAAGCGAATTACATAAAATGTACAATTGGGGTAAAACATTAAAAATATTAATAAAATTTCTACAATAAATAAAACAGAGCAATTTCAAACTGACAATACTGACAGATTATACAAAACTGGAGTGAATTGGAGAGAACGAGAGGGAAAAGTTACAAAATTTTTGTTTCCTAGTGCGGAGAAAGAGAAGGTTGAAGGGGGGAGGGTAAAAACAATAGGGTTTGGGTATGAGAGACTGAAATTAATATTTACATGGAAGGATGAGAATTTAGAGGTTGAATGCAGCTTTAAAGAGGAATGTTTTTAAATTAATTTTAAATGAGTTGAGATCTTGGTTTAGATATGGTTTAGACATATTCTTAGAAGAATTAAGACAGATGTTTATGCTGGGTGAGAAGGCAAGAAAAACTTTGCGTCAGTATATGAATTTCAAATGGTTAACAGGCTCATTGCAGGAAAAAAAAAATTATTGTACCTTCCAGATTTTAGAGTGTACTGAAATATCTCATGGATCTCTAGTACTATAAGCAAGCAACAATGGTAAACCTGTTTAGAAGTAGGATCAAGAAGGAACTACCATTATCTCTCTAAAGACCTCTTGTGAGACCCTATTTTATGCATCGTGTCCAGTCTGGAGTTCCCACCTTCATAAGAACATTGAGAACATAGAGGTAATTCAAAGAAGTTCCATCAGAATAGTGCATGATCTTAAGTACAGAGACCTAATGAAATAACATTGTACCTATGGATTCATACTCCGCTCCCTCTTTTCATGCCACTTTTGCCTCCCCTCACCTTGTACTGAGAGTACTGCTACTACTACCATTTATCATTTCTATAGAGCTGAAAGGCGTACTCAGGGCTGTACATTTAACATTCAATAAACAGTCCCTGCTCAGAAGAGCTTATGATCTAATTTGGACATCTCAGGGTTGGGGAGATTCTGGTAGAGGAAATGATACAATGGGTATAGGTGTCACAAACCTATTATATAAAAAGTGTTCAGATTTTTTTTTTTTTTTAATGGAAGATTACGTAAGAAGCTTCAGACTTAGAGAGGCATTTTTGATAGGAAATCTAAGTCTGAGTTTGGACGTTTTGGGAAAGATGTCCTGAAATCCAGTACAGAAAATGTCTATTTTCAAAACTGCAAGAAGACTTTGATGGAATATTAAGTGATAAAGATGATTAAACTTAAAAAAAAAAGTATAAAATGATTGTATTTTATGTTACACTTATTGAAAGTTTTAAAAATGAATAAAGAATATATATTTTTTTAAAAGTCTGTCTTTTTTTTTCCTTTTGAAAATAACCTACCTAGACATTTTGGCCCTTATTACATCTATCTTTTGACCATTTTCAAATATAAAGATGTACAAATGAAAAACACACAAAAACAAGCTTTTGGGACATCCAAGCAGCTAGCAGTCTTAGAAAACTGGCCACAGTCAATTGAGCATAGCAGAGCAGAGGGGCAGTCTAGGGGTTAGTGCAGTGAAAGTCACATTAAAAAGTCCCAGGTACCCATGTAACTATAAACTGCTTATATTGTATGGTAAGCTCTCCAAAACCCACCCATAACTTACTGTACCTACCAGCACATCACAATAATAGCCCTTATACCAGCAGGTGTCATCTTTATGTAGGTACAATAGGTTTTGGTAGGTTTTGAAGGATTCACTAAACAATATAAGCAGGTTATAGTGACATGTGTACCTGGGACTTTTTATATGACATTCACTGTAGTAACCCCCTAGAGTGCCTCTCTGCTCTACTCAGCTGTCTGTGTGGCCATCTGAAGCTGTAATACAGGCTGTAATATACAGTATTTTTCACATCTTTGGGTGATGAAAGGGGGTCGTGACCAATGTGGAAGGGGGGGGGGGGATCATGCCATAATCCTTCCAGTGGTCATCTGATCAGTTTGGGCACCTTTGTGACCTTCATTTATTTGTACAGGTCTAGCCCAATCATCTAAATGGTGCCCCAGTTGTTTTGTTAAAAGTTTTATTATTCCTGCAGAACGTCCAAGTCCTAAGCCCACCCTAAGCCCTCATAAAACACGCCCCCTTAAGATTTAGATGCACCGGTGATAAAATGACCAGAAAAAAATTTAGTAAGTCAGTTTCAAAAATGGCCACTTGGATGTTTTGACTAGTAAGACATCCAAGGGCCAGGTTATGCTGCCTTTTGGACATCTATCAGTTTAGAAAATGAGCCCTTTAACTTCTAAAGGCAAAGAATTCCAGATAGGGGCAGCTCTAGGGTATCTACCTGGTTGCAAATTTTGGTATGGTATGCAAGAAGGCCAATAAGATTTAAGAAGTAGAAGAGTACATTGAAATATATACAGGTGTACATAAACAAGGGGCTGCTGAAAATGTTCTCAGCCCAACCAAAAAGAGAATGATATGGAGTCATGAAACTTACAAGTTATTTTACACTTTTCTTGACACTTTTCATTTGAATGTATTTTGTGAATCGAAAAAAAGACACACCAAAGTGTGGTGTTTTTTTTCTGTATCTTTCACAGAACTTAACAGTTTCTATGGAATTTAATGCACTGGGTCTTTAATGAAGATGATGTAAAATGTTGTAAATATTTCCTCACCACAGCACATTACCTTGGGAAAATGAATTGTTGGCATGGAATATGTGCAGAAGCAGACAATAGTTTTTACACATTCTGTATTTCAAAATTGGTTTTCACTGCAGAAGACCAAATTCTGATCATGAACTTGGTACTGCTAAAAGGTTACAGCAGTCGATGATTATTGAAAGAGTTCCAAATGGCCTTCATGTGCTGCTATGCAAGATCCGAGCAACGGCCATTGTGGATCGTAAGCCAGGTAGCGGAAGACTGCGCTCAATTCACACACAAGAGCACATTGATGTTGTACGTGATCTTGTACTGAGCCGGGATCATGCGCCACAAACACACTGAACAACTTGCCAAATAACAAGAGAAGCAAGGAATAAGCTAGACCACTGTGGTTAGAATAATTCATGGCAAGCTGAAATTAAAGTGTCTTAAAAAGTGTTGTGCCCAAGTGTTAACTTTACACAACAAAGACACACACCTGAAACAGTGCAAGCAGGTTTTGACCAAGTATATGGCCATTTGGTGGAGGATGGGATGGGGAGGGCTTCAATGTCTGGGAGGGTGTAGATGGGCTGGAGTAGGTTTTAATGGAGATTTCGGCAGTAGGAAACCAAGCAGAGTACCGGGTAGAGCTTTGGATTCTTGCTCAGAAATAGCTAAGAAGAAAAACTTTAAAAAATTTAAATTGAAACAGGTTGGGCAGAGTGGATGGACCATTCGGGTCTTTATCTGCCGTCATCTACTATGTTACTATGTTAAGTACCCAGAGTACAGCGTTGACTTCAAAACCAGATGAAATATATATTTTTTTAATTTATTTATTTAGGTAGATGTAGTCCAAAAGTGCATATTCCAACAACAAGATTTGAATACCCATCCTTCTGCCCTGATTTCAGCATTCTGATATAGTCTATGAGGACTTAAAAATCAGGGCATAATGCGTCTTCACTCTCATCACTTTCTCTTTACAGGGATGTCTGTATAGTGTCCTCTGATGTTAGGGATTTGGGATGGCGGTGGGACTAGGCCTTTCTGGGTGTGGCACAAGTGTCTTACAGAGTCACGTCTGTATATTATAAACTAAAGACTCTTTTGCTTAGTGACAAGCACAATTGTTCAATGTTTGGGCTGGCCCTTGTGAAGGTAATGCTAGTACACAACTAAAGGAAAATATCAACCCAAGTGATCAAAATATGCAATATAATACCTCTTATAATTAAATCACTCAATCATAACAGTGCATATTTACTACCAGCTACTTATCGTAATTCAGGAAAAAGCCTCAGAAAAGGAGCCTACGCACAGTCCAATCATATACAGAGAATCCACGTAGTTTACACCGCTCCAAGCTCCAGTCATTGGCCACAAAAACCTGAATATTTTTTTCACCTTTTTTTTCTTTTTTCTTTAAGTTTTAAATTTTTGTCAATTTATTTCCTTATTTCCCAAAGCACTCTTCTTTAGCTTAGAGAAAATTGACAGTTGTTTAACTTGTTTCACTTATCTCAGTCACTGTTGTGCCTCTCTCTCAATGTTAATATAAATGCCGACGCAGGCCAGCATTTCGCGGAATTAAAATTATACTTCTGCTTCAGGGCCATATATAAGGCATCAAGGCATCTAAAGATAAAAAAATATCATTATTTTTCAACCCATATTTTTCTTACCAACTCAATCAAACATTACTTACATTTCCATTCATGACTGTCAGAGATTCTCAAGCCTTAGCAAAATGGCGGACGTGTTAGTTTTATGCCCTCTTAATAGCGTACCAAGCACTTCCTTGATGTAATTCCTCCCCCCAATATCTTAAAGGAAGAATGAACACCTGACAGTGAAGCAATAAAAGGGATTTTCTACCCTAACCTTTAATAAAAAAAATTTTAATAAAAAATGTAGTAAAAATGCTGCCATTCTATATACTCATTCAGTCCCATCGGGGTCAATGTACCCAGACAATCAATTCATCTTTGTTCATGTTGGGCCAAATACCGTCTAAAATCGCCTCCTCTCTTTCCCTTACCAACAACTTCCATTATTAAAGCTTCCAATGACCAAAAATCATGGTTCTTTTCAATACAATGTTTTGCCAACGGGGCACCAACTCTTTGGTTTTTTATATTACCTTTATGTTCAATGAGGCGAATATTGAATTTTCTAGACGTTTGGTCCACATATATAAAAGATCACATGGGCATTTGAGTTACGTCAAGGAAGTGCGTGGTATGCTATTGAGAGGGCATAAAACTAACATGTCCGCCATTTTGCTAAGGCTTGAGAATCTCTGACAGTCATGAATGGAAATATAAGTAATGTTTGATTGAGTTGGTAAGAAAAATATGGGTTGAAAAATAATGACATTTTTTTATCTTTAGATGCCTTGATGCCTTATGTATGGCCCTGAAGCAGCGGTATAATTGTAATTCCGTGAAATGCTGGCCTGCGTAGGCATTTATATAAACATTGAGAGAGAGGCACAACAGTGACTGAGATAAGTGAAACAAGTTAAACAACTGTCAATTTTCTCTAAGCTAAGGAAGAGTGCATTTTTATTGTTTATTGTTTATTGTTTTTTGTTTTTTGTTTACTTGAAAATATAAGCTCTGGGAAAGATATGAAAAAGGGCTTTGGGAAATAAGGAAATAAATTGACAAAAATTTAAAATTTAAAGAAAAAAGAAAAAAAGGTGAAAAAAATATTCAGGTTTTTGTGGCCGATGACTGGAGCTTGGAGCGGTGTTAACTATGCGGATTCTCTCGGTCTATGACTGGACTGTGCGTAGGCTCCTTTTCTGAGGCTTTTTCCTGAATTAGGATAAGTAACTGGTAGTAAAATGCTCTGTTCTGACTGCGTGATTTAATTATAAGAGAAGCTAATGCTAGGCAATATGGCCCATGTTCTATAAATGGCGCCTAAGTTAGGGATCTGCACCAAACTTAATTTTCTTTAATTGGCTTAATCAGCATGGTAATTGACCACACATCGGTTCTTATCCAAATCCAAATCCATAAAAAAGAAGCAATTTAAGAGTTTGATGCTGAACTCTTAGAATGCCTAGCGATGCCTAAGTGGAAGCGCCCTTCCAAGCCTAGCGCTGCCTAGCAACACATGTTAAAAAGCAGGTTGAATTAGGTGTTCAACATGGACGATACCAAATTAGACAAGTGAAAAGCTGGCCTAATAGAGCGACACCTTTGCCTAGGGTACCTAGTGACACCTAAGTCCACTTATGTGCTGTTAGGCATGGTACCATAAATGGCACCTAGTGGTTGATTGACAACCGCCCCAAGTGGCGCCTACAATGTAGGCATGCTTAGGCGCCGTTTATATAATCTGGCAATATCTAAAAGTAAACAAAACATTCCAAAGGTTGAGCTAAGCAGCCTAATTTGATTTGATCCCTCAGGGTCTATTATCAGTCCTTTTCTGCAGAGAAAGTATACACTTTTCCAAATGGCCAAAATACAAGTTAAGTATACTGCATGACTGCTAACTACTAGTTAGAAAATGTAATAACAATATGTTCCAAAATATGCAAAATATGAAGTCACAGCTCTCCTTTTGGATTAAAAAGGCAGCAACGGTGAACCTTTTAAAAATGGAAAAACAAACCTTTGCCATAAAAATTAATAGGTATGTAATGAAAGTCCCGGTTTCATCTTTATTAACCTAATTAAACAACAACAACAAAAAAGCAGAATTTCAGTTTTAGGCTGGCATGAACATCAATATTAGGGAGCTACATCCTCAGCCTTACCCCAGTAATTTAAAAATTTACAATTTATTTTGACACACCCTTAAGCATGTGGACTTTCAGTCTTCAGCTGTTCAGCTCAGTGGGAGACCTGAGGCAATAACAGAAGGGGGAAAGGATATGGATTAGCATGTCATCCTCAAAGCAGTGGTTGGAGAGATGAAAAGAAGAAATTAGAGCACCCACAGAGGGAGAACAAGGACGATTTTGTTATTTTTCTAGACAGATCAAACTTCATAATTATAATGGACTAATTTTGATGGCTTGTGAAAGTTAATGGCAATGTGACTGTGCAATGAAACTGAAAATGCTGCATTTTCTATTATTTAATGCTTTCTATATTTTAAACCTGGACAGCCACAATTATTTTTTTAAAAAATGCTTCTATAAATGAGCACAGTAATCACTTATCAGATGTGATGGTTTAAATCAGTCTTTTCTTATAGTTTCAGTATGGTTTTGCAACAGTGGTCTGGTATCATTCATTGCTAATTTTAAATTCCTACAATAAACTTTACCACAGCTCTCTATCAGGGGATGGTGCATTGACTACATGAGGAGCCTGGGAACAGGGGATGCTAGCAGCTTGGACCTTCGCACTATCTGAAATTATTCCCACTTTATTATCCTTGCCAACATCTTCCTGTGGTGTTATAGCAGAACAGTCAGGTCTGGGTAACTGGGATTTAGCGGTAGTACTGTAGCTGTGAGGATATTTGAGAGGGAAGGGGCAAGGGGTCAAGAGAAAAGGAATAGAGGGGTTAGAGGGGACCAATCAGCCTCTGCCTCTTCTTCCAATTCCATTGATACTGTGACTGGAACCATTTATTTATTTATTTATTCATTCAGTTTTCTATACAGCTCTCCTAGGGGAGCTCAGAATGGTTTACATGAATTACATGAATACGTAGACAAAACAGAAGCAAAATAGGAGTGGGGTGGGACAATGGACCTTCCACCAAACAAAGCCAATGGATAAAACCAAAGCCAAATAATGCTGTCAAAACTATTTATTAATGTCCAAATTGAACAGTCCAAACCCAACACAGTACTGTGTTTCGGCATGGAAATTTTGCCTACATCAGGGGTACTACAAGTAAAATACAAACAAGAAATACAAATTAAAAATTCATTGTCTAAAAATAGTCAAAACATAAAAAGCAATCAGAGAAACTTCAGAAGGACATAAACATTGGAAAGACATCAAAAGACCATCAGAAAAACATAGCCAACCTGAGAACTTGAATATTGTTCACAACAGATGACGCTTAACAAATATCTGTACACAATATAACTTTTCTAAAAAGTAAAACAATAAGACAATAAGGGGCTCATCGCACAACTGCATTCTACAACAATCACCCAAATATAATGATAAATAAATAAATAATCCAACTCAGTTATTGCCAATAATTTGCCCGCAGCTTTATTTAAATTCAACAAGTCTTAATAACCATGTTCTACAATTTATCACCTTTCTTCCTAGGCGACCACTCCCCCACAACTCTCCTTTCCCTCCCTTCAGCTAGTCCAGTCACCGCAGACAAGGCTTCAGACCATGGACGAGCTTTTTGGGTCCTCGCCTGAGGGACCTGAACCCCAACTTTCTTGGGAGCCATAGCAAGGACCAACCAAACACTGTAGCCAAACAAAACCCCCACCCCCCACCTCCTTAAGCAGCACACAGCACCACAACACACCAACAAAACCCAAGGTCTACCCCCCACATGGAAGGAAACTCATCCCTGTATGCAAGGCCCATTCCACCGGCATCAGGATCCGCCGCTCAGCTCCCTGCAGTACAAAACCGCTCAGCCGCACAGCAACTCATGCGCAAAGCCCTGCTGCACACCGAAACAGGAAACAGCACACAGGACCCGACGCTGCGCATAAGCGCTTCCGAACAAGCACGGAGCGAATGCATGGAGAAACAGAGGACAGATAAGGAAGCCAGAACTGCCAGTTCTCTCGGCCTGTACTAAACCGCCCAGCACCACAACTCAGACCACCGTGAAAACCTCCAAAATTGCCCAAAGGTAAGGAAGGACAATTATAATGAAGACACGCACCTCCAACTCCAAATTGACTTAAAATTCCACTGAAAATTGCCCCAAAATTCCCTCCAAATACCCTACTACCCAATTCTCCCTCCGTCTCCTACCCTCCCGTTATCCCACAATTTTCACACAGTCTTTCACAGCAATCCTGCCTAAATTAACCAATCAACTCCATTCTCCCAACATCCAATCCCTGACAGCCTCTCTTTCTCACAAACCTCACAACACCATTTTCCAATCACACTCCTATCCTTTACTAATCCTTCAACCAATCACCACTTCTTATTAACCCCTTCCCACCCACCCCCAATGACACTGTTGCCATACAGTGGCTCAGTCAATGTTATCAGCCCACTGCTTCAATCAGTGGGCTTCCTTAATCGAAAGAGAAAAACGTCCAAAAACTGGCCTAAGTTGGCACTTGGACGATCATAAACGAAATACGTCCAAGTACCGATAACTGAAACGGGTTTTGGACGTGTTTACAAACGACCTAGGCCTTCCCAGTGCTGCTGAATGACCAGACCTAAACGGGGCGTTTCAGAAGGAGTATTGAGGACGGGATTTGGGCGGGACATGGGCCGTGCTAGACTTAGTCATACTGAATGTATAACTGAAAGTTTTACAATACAGCCTAGACGGAACTTGGACGTTGTGACTTAGGCCATTTAAAACATGGTCTAAGTCACAAAAACCTATATAAAATGACCATATAAGCACTGTAAACACATAGTACAGACCCCCACATACTACCCCAGTGATCACTGACCCCCCTCCCCATAAAAATCGTATTTACAACTTTAAATATCTGCCTCCAGAACATCAGCCCTGGCAGCCTGTCATAGGAAAGCCTAGTAGAGCTGCACAGAGGTGGCTTAAGTCGTTTTGGGGGTTGGTTAGGGACCCATGGAGAGGAGGACCCAGGCCCATAAGCCACTGTAATCACTGCATTCATGGTGAAACGTGCACTCCCCCCCAAAAATCCAAAATCCTTTTGTACTGCTATATAAGTGGCTCCTGCAGCCATAAGGGCTATTGGAGTTGTAGACAGGTAGGTATAGTATGTTTTGGGGGTGTTTTGGGGGGCTCACCATGATCTATAAGGGAGCTGTAGTGAGATGTTTATGCGGCACCTTGTTTGTGAAGTTCACAGCAGTGCCCTGTAAAGTACCCCATTATTCAGATGCCATGTCTGGGTGTCCAGTCCATCACTTTGCTGATCCCTCCCACATCCAACAGGGCTTATTCTAGGCGTTTTTGACTTGGACAAATATTTGGACGAAAATGTGCTTTAAAGATGGACGATTTAGCAGCTTGGATGATCAGGCGGCTGGACGTATAGAGGGGGCATAATAAAAAAAAAATGTCTAAGTCACCTTTTGGCCTAAGGCCTTAAACGTTGAAAGTAGAAGCAAGAAAAATGTCCATTATGAAAAAAAGTTCAAAAGGAGGGTTTTTTTTTTATAATGGCCTGCCTCTACATTCAGCTGTTTAAATGCCCAGACCACCACTACGTCTAAACTTACACCGTATAATCAAACAAAAAAAAGCCTAAGTCCCAAACGTCCAAAACAAGGGCTTTTAGGTGAAGGAGGAGCCAGGCCTTTGCCTAAAAGCTGGATTCTGTAACTGGTGTCTGTCAAAAACAACACCGGTTACAGAATCCCCCCCAACGATCCGGGCAGGAGGGAGCCCAAACCCTCCTGGCCCGCGGCACCCCGAACCCCCGATTATGATCAGGGCAAGATGAAGCCCAAGCTCTCTTGCCCCAGAAGCAACTACCTTCTCCTGACTCGATCGGGGCAAGAGGGAGCCCAAGCCCTCTTGCTCCGCGGCACCCCTACTCCCACTAAGTTACAGGCAGGAAGGATCCCAGGCCCTCCTGCCCTTGACACAACCCCCTCACAACCACCCCCCGAACCCTGATCGGCCCTCCCCCACCAACCCGTGAACCCCTCACCGACCCCTTGACCCCCCCCCACTCCCTATCCCCTTTCCTGTACCTTAAAAATCTTTGGTCAGATAGACAGGTGCCAAGCCCGTCCATCCGACAGGCCAGCCAACCCTGGAATGGCTGGCCTTAGGACCTGATTTGCCCAGGCAGCTCAAACCCCGCCCATAGGTGGGGCCTGAGGTGCCCTGGGCCAATAGGAATCGGCCCAGTAACCTTAGGCCCCTCCTGGGCTTTTTGATTGTCCAAGTAACCATTTAGGCCACTTTTTAGATGGTTTTTTTTTTTTATTATGAGCCCCATAGTTAGACGATTTTCAGAAAAAAAAAACCCAAAACATGGGGGGTGTATTTTTCAAAAATATGTCCTAAGCTGTGTCTGACTTTGGATGACTTGCGAATTAGGCAAAAATGGACTTAGATGTTTTTTTCGATCATGCCCCTCTAAATATATATGATATCATAATAAATCCTAAATATATATAAAAGTTAATAATAATAATAACTTTAATAACTTTATTCTTATATACCGCCAACAATCTTGCGACTTCTAGGTGGTTTACAATGAAGAGAAACTGTACAGACAGCGAATTACAGAGTATAGCATTGAACATCTAGTGATAGTAACAGGAGAGTTACAGGGCTGTGTATTACATGGTTTCACAATGAGTAGCATTATACAGTCGACGATATTCAGAGCATAAGTAGGAGAAGAGAAAGGAGATTGCGCTTTGAGTTACAAAGGTGCAAGGCTGCGAAGGTGAAAAAGATAACATAGGATGTTGATGAGAAGTAAGTTGTTAACTTGGTACATTTGAACGAAGGACGGGCACCAGTGGGAAAAACTGGTAACAATTAAAGACAGAAATTTTGGCAGAAGAGGGTAGACGGACTCCTTGGGATGGGAGGAGGCTCCGATTTTAGGGGAGAAGTCTTGTAAAATATGTAAAATATACCTAGCAATTTAATAAAGCCCATACTGTATATTGATTTTTTTCTTCCACAGAGCGGCAACGAGCACTACCCCAGCCCCCTTCCCTCCTAACCCTTGTCAGGCTCTGTATTCACTCGCAGAAAAGCGTTTCTTCTGCCGCTGAGTGGCAATAAGCAGGAGCACATTTTGGTGCTCCTGCTTGGCGCTGAGCAGCTTCTTGATTGGCTCCTATGAATTCTCCCATGAATCGCAGGAGCCAATCAAGAAGCTACTCAGTGCCGAGCAGGAGCGCCAAAGTGTGCTCCTGCTCGTTGCCGCTCAGCGGCACAAGAAATTATTTTCTGCAAGTGATGACAGAGCCTGACATGGGTTGGGAGGGAAGGAGGCTGGGGAAGTGCTCGTTGCTGCTCTGCGGCAGAAAAACCTGATTCCATGGGTGAAGAGACTGACAGAGGTTGGGAGGGGAGGGGGCTGGGGCAGTGTCAATTTTTGGGGAGGGCATTGCCCCTGTGGGCCCCCACCCCCATTCCAATGCCTTTGGCAGAGGCAATCAGTGGTGCTATTCAGTAGCACTGTCCAGTTAATTTCCACTGAATATTACCACTTAATCAGTCAGAAATTATTTAAGTAGGCAAGAGCCTCTCCTTTCCATTGAAATCACATTGAATATCTGGCCCTGTACCTCTGTTACCTTTTCATCTGGAATAGCAAAATCCAGGGTTTCCACAGCTAACCTCACTTTCTCTTTCTACTTTATTAACTCAACTCTGCTTTGGTCTTCACAATTATAAACAAATCATACTATAATTCTTCCAGTTTGTTGGCCCAAATTCTCCCTCCTCTCAATTTTGTAGCAAGAGGCACCACAGCATGGAGCATAACTCCTTTGCTGGTGTGCCACTTCAGCAGCATTTTTTCACCTTTCCCTTGACTTCACATCACCACCAAAGATAGAGACTACCGAGGCCAATTCAGTGATTGAAATTGCTGGTTAGGGCAAGGACTTTCTTTCTGTACACTAGGCAAACAAGGAGAGACCCCCACAAAGCAGATGGAAAAAAAAATCTACCCATTGCTGATACTGTCCTAGGTGTTCCCTTATTTGGCAGGTTGACTCCCAAGTGGTAGAGTCAGATTTTTAAATCCCAAGTTTTTCTTTGTGGTGTGATTTAGAAATTGCTCACAATGAAATACTTCTGTCCTGAAGTACAGTTATATTATAGATAAACCCTGTCCTCTCTGTGTTGTTACCTCAATCAAGAAGAATCTTTACCAGGTGTCAAAATCAAGGAGGAAAAGATGAATTAAGCAGACTATAAAAGTGAATAATGCAGTACCTTCTGCAAAATGGACTACAGTGTATAAAATTCTACTGCATAGAGACACTTTAATGCAAATAGACTGTGGATATGAAATGTTTAAATATCAATGGAGCATTTCCCTGCAGTGTCAGCACACTTTAGTGTGACCATAGTGAGGAAAATGCAAAAATGTCATTTCATGGCCCACATTACATACAACTCATAATGAATATTCTGACCGCGGCTTATTACATTTTTGATAAATTGTGGTTTCTCAGAGAAAAATTTAGTTAACTTATTTCTAGTGTCACTTAGGAGATCTTAAAAGAATGAATTTGCACCAAAGATTTAATCATCACTGAGGAGTAGGCTGAAACCATGTGGAGCTGATTTAAAATTATTGTAACAATAGACAAGCTTCTTTCCAGATATTAATGACAGTATTTTATAAGGCATGCTAAGTAATAATTTAATGCTTTGTGAATCTTGGTACAGTGATTAAATAATTAAAGCAGGTTTCTAAAAATAGATGAAATTTTATATGCAAAAGTAGTGATTGGTGTGTTGGTTTTTGTTTTTTTTTAACATTCAGATACAGGCACTCAGTTTAATTAGAATTGTATTTTTATTTCATTTTATGTAGTGTGCCATCCATTTTCTCTTGTCTCTTTGGGCTTCCAGCTCAACAGTAACCAGCTCACTTAGGACTACTGTGCCATGAGCTTTCATTGGCAACTAAACATGGATCTTCTCATACTTCACCATCACTTCTCAGTGTCAATCCTTCCTTGCAGATGTGGAGCTCTATGGGACCAAATTGATGATTGGACTTAGCACCAGATTGGAATTTATTTTGCTCAATCTCCAATCTCTTAAACAAATTTGTATATTTTAATTTTATTCTTTTATCTTTATCTTTGTCTTTTTTATTATTTGAATTGTACCTTTCCCTCACAATTCTTGGAATTTTGTTATATATTTTTTATTGTTTACTCGGGTACTTTAGCTAGATTGTGAACCTTCGGGACAGATAGAGAAGTTCTAAGCACCTGTATTTTATTGGAAACCGCTTAAGTGGTATATCAAATGTTAATAAAACATAAACTTTATAACTTCCACTTACTCCAGCCATTGCAATAAGAATATAAGAACATAAGAATTGCTGCTGCTGGGTCATACTAGTGGTCCATCGTGCGCAGCAGTCTGCTCACGCCGCGGCCCCCAGGTCAAAGACCAGTGCTCTAAATGAGTCCAGCCTCACCTGCGTACGTTCCAGTTTAGCAGGAACTTGTCCAACTTTGTCTTGAATCTATGGAGGGTGTTTTCCCCTATAACAGACTCCAGAAGAGCATTCCAGTTTTCTACCACTCTCTGGGTGAAGAAGAACTTCCTTACGTTTGTACGTAATCTATCACCTTTCAACTATAGAGAGTGCCCTCTGGTTCTCCTTACCTTGGAGAGGGTGAACAATCTGTCTTTATCTGCTAAGTCTATTCCCTTAAGTCCTTGATCGGGGCAAAAGACAATTAATTCTTCTCCAGAAACAGCCACTGAGTTGTAGCTGATGCTCCCTTCCACTCTGAGTCATGTTCATTGGGGCCAATTCTAAAACAGGGTACCATACTTTAGGTACCCAGATGCTGGGTGCTGGGTACTAAATCTATGACACAGTGGGCTCCAACCTTTTTTGCGTAAAGGGTTGCAGTGTGAATATGAGAAAACTCTGAGGGCCAGCAAAAGATTTCAAGCATACACATACTACTAATTTTGCAAATCACCTTGACCTGCCTTTTCAGACTGGGCATTAAACATTAAAAATACGAAACAGAAAAAAGTGGGGAAGAGACACCGGTTAAACCACTGTGTGGAACAATACATTTATTTAAAATATCAAACCAATTTCAATTAAAATCACACGTGTTGGGGTTCAGTATATATTTTATTACAAAGGACTTTATATGCCTGCAATGTTTTAACTATATATTTGTGTGATTTTAATTGAAATTGGTTTGATATTTTAAATAAACATATTGTTCTACACAGTGGTTTGACCGGTGTCCCTTCCCCACTTTTTTCGCCCGTGAGGTTGTGTTTTTCCTTTGTATTGTATGAAATATTGATTCTACAACACTTCAAGAATATACTTTAAAAACTCACTTTATTTTGGATTGTCAACAGTAGCAAATTCAATAAATAAGACTTTTGTGTGCCACAGTTAAGAGATTGTTTGCAGTTATTATATCATGGGCAAGATTGAAAATAATGTGTTTAAAGAATCTGAAGAACATTCAGCCTTGACATCAAGTACATCGCATCCACAGTTTGATTTTTTTGTTCTTAAATTCAACAATTTAGCATGTAACTTATAACATTCTGTAAGTTGCAGATGAAAATGTTGGCCTTCTAAACCCCTCCCCCATACCCCTCCCCTATGAATACGTCCTTATATTTACATGTTAAGCAAGTTGCATGCATCATCTAGAAAATACTGCTTAGCATTCAGCTAGCACTTACCAACATAAGCTTGCATTGTATTACATTAAAATACAGTACTCCCCCAAAATTTGCGGGGTTCCGTTCCAGGAACACCCATGAATTTCAAAAAACCACAAATGTGGTTTAGGAGCTGATCAAAGGCAGGAGATGCAGGAGAGGGCAGCTGGGGCGCCGGTGGGTGCTGAAAATCATTCCCAGTATTTTCCGACCGCCTCTTCCTGGTACTAAAGTCAGGCTACATCAATCAGGAGCTACTTTGACATGCCAGATAGCGTGTCAAAGCAGCTCCTGATTGGTGTAACCATGACTTTAGTACCAGGAAGAGGCGGTCGGAAAAAAACGTGAATTACTGAGTCCACAATTTGCGAATCACAAATTTGTAGGGGTTTGCTGTACTCTTATATTCCATAAACACTTCAAAGTTCTATTCAGATTCCAACTAAAGAATATGAGGCATTCCTAGAGAAAATACAATTATCAATCCTAATTAGATATAATTAATTGTAACACCTATATGCTATATATTTCTTAAACAAGAATGCTTTTAACATCTTTCTAAATAGTAAATAGTTTTGCAACATTTTAATGAGTGGAGGCAGTGAGTTTTAAACAATTGCTGCTTGATAGGATAGACTTGTCATGAACCGTTTGTAACTTTGATAAACAAATGTGAACCACCTAGAACTCCCTGAGTATGGCGGTATACAAAAATAAAGTTATTATTATTATTATATAACATAAAATATATGATGAGGGGCATTTTCAAAAGGATGTCCAAGTCAGAATGGAGATGTCCTTCTCATAACGTCCAAAAGAGGCATTCATCTCACATGTATTTTCTAATAGATAATACAACAGGATTGGGGTATCTCTATTGCGGGCTCTCCTAGAAGTAAGGAGATCCTAGATTCTCTACAAGAAGAACTATTCCGCCAGTTGATAATGAAACCCAAATGGGATGGGGCCATACTGGACTTAGTGCTTATGAATGGGGAAAGATTTCTGATGTAATAGTGGGTGATCATCTGGCATCCAGTGATCACCGCATGGTATGGTTTAATATTATCACAGGTGTAGAGAGGGCTCATTTGAAAACAAAGGTTCTAGACTTAAAAAAAACTAACTTTGTTCATATGGGGAATTATGTAAAGGAATTGTCTGGATGGGAACATCTGGAAGAAGTAGGAAGCAGTGGGCCATACTGAAAGAAGTTGTAAGGACAGCCAGTGGCGTACCTAGCATATGGGGCCCATCATTTTTTGACAACCCCCCCCCATCTATATGAAAAATATGATTTTTAGTAGCAATCCACATATCGCACAACAAGAGTGTACCTAGGAAAAGGCAGCATCTTAAACACTGCAGTGAGCACTAGAACACCAACACATACATTGTAAAACTAAACAAGCCAGATCCTGCACAGTCAATTGATCCTGTACAGTTGATGCTATCAGAAAGCCATGTCCCTTTCATACACACAGACAGATACACCCTCGCCCAATATGGAATAATCACAAACTAAAAATAGAAATATGTAGACAAAAGTTAAACTGAACCACCAAGAAACCAGACTCTGCATCCAATGCAACACTACAACACCACAAAAACAGTAATACATGTCCTCTAATACTGTGCAAAATATAAAGACAGTAGATGTAAATTTGAAAAAACTGATACATAACAATCACCACTTTACAAATTAACAAATAAAAATAAAACAAATAATGAGAAATAAGAAAATACAATTTTATTGGACTAATCCCCGTAAACTCGGTCCCCATCCCCTCAAACCACCTGATTCCATCCACACAAGCCTTGAACTGTTTTATATTGAACTTATTATATTAAAGTAAAAAAAGAAACAATATTCTGTACAATTGTCAATTTATAAATCAGCATCTTCTCCCCACTCTCTCTTCCCCATTTCCCTTCAGCGTCCTCAGCCTACTCTCTCTCCACTTTCCTTCAGAGCATGCACATAAAAACAAACAAGTAATTTTATATTATTTTCATTCTATTCATTCATAGAAATTAAAGTCTAAATAATTCCAGTCACATAACAAAACATGATTTTACAAAATTAATTCCCTGCACAGTCAAGCTTGCAAGGATTACTAGATGTCTTTCAGCAGCTCCCCTCCCTCCCTCCCCCTTACCTTCGTGGCCAAGTCAAAATGATCTGCCAACAATAAAATTTTAAAAACACAAAGCACACTGTACGCAGAGAAAATGTTAATTATCATTTATATTCTGCGGGTTTTCAAAGAGGACAAGGCAGATGACTTTATGCAATGTCACCTCACTAACAACTATACAAAAAAAGACAAATAAACCCCCTCCCTTTTTACTAAACCGCGAGAGTTGTTTTTAGCACAGGGAGCTGCGCTGAATGCCCCACGCTGCTCTCAACGCTCATAGGCTCCCTGCACTAAAAACCACTATTGCAGTTTAGTAAAAGGGGGCCATAATACAAAATATAGACAGCATATATAAATTCTCAAAACGGACACATTTTGATCACTAAATTGAAAATAAAATCATTTTTCCTATCTTTTTTTGGTAATTTCATCAGTCTCTGGTTGCACTTTATTCTTCTGACTGTGCATCCAATATTTCTTCCCTTCTTTCAGCCTCCTGTATGCTTCCTCTCCTCCAGACCTCATTCCCTACCCAAACTTTTTCTTTATTTCACCCTGCCCCCTTCTTTCTTTCTCTCTCCATGCCCCCTTTTTTCTGTATGTCTGTCTTTCTCTCTCTCTCTCTTCGTGCCCCATTTATTTCTTTGTTTCACCCTGACCCTTTCTTTCTTTCTCTCTCCATGTCTCCTTTCTTTCTCTATGTTTGTCTTTCTCTCTCTCTCCGTGCCCCATTTCTTTCTTTCTTTTACCCTGCTCCCTTCTTTCTTTCTCTCTCCATGGCCTCTTTCTTTCTCTCTGTCTGTCTTTCTCTCTCTCTCTCTCTGTGCCCCATTTTTTTCTTTTTCTTTGTTTCACCCTGCCCCCCTTCTTTCTGGCTCCCTGTCACCCCCCCATTTCTTTCTTTCTCCCTCCCCTCCCCCATACCTCTGCCATTGGGAAAATGCTGCCATCGCCACTGTGCAATAGACTGCCACTGCCACCATCGAGAACAGGACGGCTCCGAGTTCGCCCTTCTTCTCTTCCCCGCGGGGCCGACCAACTCTCGCCGCCCGACGTCAATTCTAACGTCAGAGAGGACGTCCCGGTCCATCCAGGCAGCGATTGGCTGGCCCAGAACGTCCTCTCCGATGTCAGAATTGATGTCGGGCGGCGAGAGTTGATCGGCCCCGCAGGGAAGAAAAGAAGAGAGAACTCAGCTGGCTTGTTCCCGATGACGGCAGTGGAAGCCTTTCCCCGGCAGCAGCCTATTCCCCGGGGGGTGGCCAGTTGTGCACCCCCTTGGGGCGTGCACCCAGGGTGGATCTCCCCCCCCCCTGGCTCCCCCCTTGGTACGCCACTGAGGGCAGCAAAACATTGTGTAAGGAAAGTACATAAAAGTAAGAGAGAAAAAAAAAGACTGTTTTGATAATCAAAAGTAGCAGCTGAAAAGAAAAGGAAAAAGAGGTCAACCTGCATAAACTGCAAAAGATCACAGAAAGAGGAAGCTACAGTATCTGGAAAAGCTAAGAGCAGCTGACTAACCCCCTCTTTTATCAACGCGTAGCGTGAATTTTAGCGCCAGCAGCAGCAGTAACTGCCCTGACACTCATATGAGCGTCAGAGGAGTTACCGCCACTGCCAGCTCTAAAACCTGCACTATAGGCTCCTTATACAAAGGTGTGCTAGGGCCTTAATGCGCGGCATAGTGCACGCTAAAATGCCGCACGTGCTAGCCACTACCACCTCCTCTTGAGCAGGCAGTAGTTTTTTGGTTAGCGTGTGCTAATCCGGTGCGTGCGCTAAAAACGCTAGCGCACCTTTGTAAAAGGAGCCCTATGTGTCAGTAAAAGAGGGGGGTAAGAGCGGCAGGGTAGTTTCCTTTGTGCTTGCTATGGCTCTGCAGAGCATAGTTTTAAGATAGGACTTCATTGGTGTCGGCTAATAAAGCTTAAATCATCATTGAAAACCTTACCAGTCTTTCAAACTTACTTCTCATGCTCATCATAGTACTACTGTGATATTTTCACTATAAATTTTTCTATGTAAAAAAAACAGGATGAATCAAGCTTTTCTCGTACTTCATTTGTTGATAAATTGCAGAAACAATGCTTCACTTCTTATCGGATTGCTTTCCTCTATTAAAATTATTTTGTGTTTGCCTTTGGCTGTTTGATATTTTTACATGGCACAGTAATGAGGACATTTCTGTGTATGATTATAATTTTAGTGCTGCAAATAATATCTTATGAAAAACATCAGTGTTACAATAAAAAAGCTAATCTTAATAAAAATGCATTGCGATTGAAACCCTTAGACTGTAAACAAGATTTCTGTGCCTCAACTACGTGTGCAATGTTATAAAATCAACAAGATGCACATATTACATTTCATTGCATAACTGCTGTAAACTCCATATTAGTTCATTTGTGGAGGGCTACAGATTTATTGCAAAACAAATTACACTGCATTACACTGGGAGCTCAAAATCAGAGAAACCAATTCACTCAACTATTTGCTATTCAATCAATTGTTCAGTATTCACTTGCATCATTGGCATTCTACCATCTATTCAGTCCTACGAGGGGGGTGCTGAAAAGTTCTCATCCAACCAGGAAAAGAATGGCATGGGTATGGTTCAATCAATGATCTGAAACAATGTCAAAAAATGTGGAATTTTGTTTCTGCAAATTGACACTTAATAAAATAAGATAACACTCTTTTCAAGTTTCCAAGTTTTATTAGTGCTTAATAAATCGCTTATTAAATACCTAAGCGATGTACAATTCAAGTAAAATACAAATACAAATACACTGACTTTTAAATAAAAAAAACATACTGGGTTAACACACATGAAACATGAGGGTAGAGGGGGAAAGTTACAATATATTTGTAGAAGAAAATATACATTAAAGGGAGAAATAACTCAGGGAAGGGAAAAAAAGCAAAATTATGGGATATTAAACCTAGGGTTAAAAAAATTTGTAAATCTGAGAGTCGTATATTAAAAGCATCCTTGAAAAAATAGATTTTTAAAGCTCTTTTAAAAGAAATGAGGTCCTTTATGTCTCTAATGTACTGAGGTATAGAGTTCCATAAGGTAGGGGCGATAATTGAAAACATGTCTTGTCTTCTAGTACCAATAATTTTTAAAGATGGAACTGTTAACAGATTGTTTGAAGCTGATCAGAATTTAGGAAGTTGGTTGGTTGGGCTGAGAACTTTTCAATACACCCTCGTACAGTATACTTTTTTTTTTTTTTAGTTTTGTCAGTCTAACCAGTTTCAGGGCATAAGATGCATAACATGACCAGCATCCTTGACTCAGAAGGTTATTGTCAGAGGGAAGTGGAGTTTCTCAGTTGGGAGCTTGAATCGTTATCAACCTTTATGATACAAGGATTCATCTAAAATTGCTCCTTGAAAAAATGAATACAAGTTATGATCCATTTTTCATCCAAAATTTGTGCATTCAGAAAAGCCACATTTTGAAAATAGAAATGTAATTAAACTGGTCTTCAGCTGTGGGTATATGCTATGTCCTCAATTTAAAATGCTTCATTTCTCAGTAAACTAATTAACACCAACTTTGTAAAGAAAATGCTGCCTAATACAGGTAACTATAAATGAGAATTGATTTCTACAGGTCACTTATTTAAAAGGGGTTACTATACTTTAATTTAGTTTTTAAATATCCAAACCGGGGTATGATGTTTTAACCAGTGAGCCTCAATTCCCTTGATATTATTGTTGAATTTTAACAAGGAAATTCTTGCTTTCACTGGTATATCATAATTATCAAAGACTATCCCAGAGACGCAATTATTTTTTCCACTCTGTTAGGTGCTATTTTCTTCTGAACCACATGCAAACTATATATATATATACTGTCTATAGATATAGATATACAGTAGATATACTGTATTTTTTGCTCCATAAGATGCACTTTTTCCACCCCTAAAAAAGGGGGTGGAAATAAGGGTGCATCTTATGGAGCAAATACCACAACCCACCCCACCCCCGGTACCTTTTTGTACTCCTCTCCGGTACCTTTTTCTACTCCCGGCGCATCCCTCGCTGGATGGCTGCGGCAGCAAGAGGCATAGCGGCGAACAAGGCAGACGCCAGCTTCTCACGCGCCTTCTTGGTCCCACGCCGATGCATGAATGACTGTCATCAGTTCTCACAAGAACTGATGGCAACTATTCATGCAGCGGCGCGGGACCAGGCAGGTGCGTGAGAAGCCCGCACCTGCCTTGTTCACCGCTCTGCCTCTCACTGCTGCAGCCTTCCAGCAGGGGAAGTGCCGGGAGTATGCGCACTTCATTCGTCTATCTGCAATGTGTTAAGCCTGGGTGGGGCTGTCTCACAAGGGTGTTTTCCGGAATGTTGGAATGCTACAATTACCAGGTAACCCGGCGGCAGTTTCATGGCCGAAAGTTATGAGTGTACATATACTTCATTCATCTTCAGTGTGTGAACTTAGGATACGCTAAGGGTGATGGTACCAGCTACTGCGATGGATACTTTTACTGTTTGCCTTTTACTGTTATTACCTTTTACTTTACTGTTATTGCCTTTTACTTTTATTGTGTAGTGTCATTGTCCACAATAGATCACCTCGTTTAAATATTCTAACATCAAGGAAAGCAATTTCTTCAAAATTACAAACTTTATCAAACTTGGGGCTCCTTTTACAAAGGCACGCTAGGGCCTTAACATGTGAAATAGCACACGCTAAATTGCCGCGTGTGCTAACTGCTACCACCTACTTTTGAGCAGGTGGTAGATTTTCAGCTAGCACGCGCTGTAGCGCACGCTAATCCAGTACGTGCATTAAAAACGCTACCACATCTTTGTAAAAGGAGCCCTTGATGTTCCTGTGATAGGTGATCAACTCATCCACAAAAAGATCTAACTCATCCATCATCCCAGTCCAAATCAGGAAGACATCGTGAATGAAACGGTACCAACATTTACCATGTTGGTAATAATAGACCCATTTCTTCTCAAAATCTGCCATAAATAAGTTGGCAATAGAGGGGGCAAATGATGCCCCCATGGCCACCCCTGAAATCTGAACAAAGATTTTATCTTGAAAGATGAAATGATTGTTTTTTTAAGGCTAGCTCTGTAAGGGCTGTCAGAAATTCAGAGGGAACTTGCAATGTCTCGTGTGAGCTTCCAAACTATCTGTGACGACTTGAAGAACTTCCCATAATCATCAAATATATACTTTTTGATCAATCAAAAGCTTTACATATGGTAGGATTGTGCTCAGAGACCTGGAGGGGCAAATGAAGGTCAAACCCCCAACACCTCACCACCCAATCATTGCATGATCCTCCACACCTTAGCTTATACAATTTCACAATGTGAACTGCTGTGTAATTCTTAATCTCTAAACAACTGTTGAAAATAGAAGGTACACTTATCTATTTAATGGTTCTAACATGTCACATTTCGATAACTTCTTCAGGAAACCCAAAAATATGCTCAAGAGAGTAACTAGCCAGCATGAAAGAGTTGGATTTCTGATTAGACTTCACCTCTTATTATCGGAGACACTTGGTTAAGCAGTGCTTTCAAGGGTCTCTGATAAATGAAAGATGAAGTCTTAGAAGAGCTTAGAAGTGTAGCTGTAAATTATAAAATGTAACAATGTAGTTAATAAACCAAAACAAACAACAACAACAAAACTACAAGTAGACTATAAGGATAAAACACCGGGAGGGAGGGGGAAGGACATAACTCCATAGTCTTGATAGAAAAGAGGGGGAGGGGAAAAAGAATGGAAAGAGGGGAGTCATTAATTGGCTACTTTTGTCCTCAAACTGTAAAGTTAGGAGGCTAGTAATGTTTTAGCTGCTATCTATAGTTAATCACAGAAAAAAGGGTGATGTGTTAAATGCATCCAAAAATAGGAATGTTTTGAATTTTTTGATGGAAGTTTCTATTTGGAGGTGAATCGGAATAACGTTCCATAGTGATGGGGCAGTGGCAGAGAATATGGTATGTCTTGTGGTGTCATAAAAAATTGATCTTGGTGAAAGGATAACTAGTAGATTTTGTTGAATGGAGCATAAGGTTCTTGATGGTGCATACGGAATGAGGAGATGATCAAGAAATGCTGGAGTGTTAGTTGGATAAACATGTTTCTAGGGATATAGGAATCACTATAGATCAAGAATATTCTCTGGTTACCCAAGATGGTGTCTGTCGGAGGTAGTGATCAGCACAGGCTCTTACCTTCCTTGCATGCGAAAGCCTTATCAGATCTTTTTGTCTGTTGAATATGGGCAAAATATGTGGGAAAGTTAGAGATCCTTCTTCAGAATCTTCCTTGACACCTGCGATGAGGCAGACAATATTATAGAAAGCATGGGCTTCTGCTGCTCTGGTTTGCCCCCCACCCCCAATTGTCTTGGCCTGCCATGGAGACGTTGAGCAGCAGCGTAGAAGGGGTTTCTCAGAACCCTGTCAAATGAGCGGCACAGTCTCAACCAGGAAGCAGTCCAGGGGAGTGAACTGAAGCAGGAGCTGCACGGACTCTGGAGCAGTTTCCTGAAGCATTATACTTTCTGAGAATACTCTGAGCCAGAAGAGTCCTCTTGGAGAGAACTGTAAATGATCTGATTAAGGCTCAGAGATCTGTTTCTTTTATTACACCTGAGGCTGTTATAGAAAGACCTGCCATGGTGACATTAGAAGCACTCCGAGATGCTGTGCAGGGCATTAACTTCTCTCTAAAGAAGGTACTTAATGACCTTACTAAATAGTTCAAGTTTCAAGTTTTTTTAAATTTGATAAACTGCTTATTACATACTAAGCGAGTAACAATTTAAAATATGTTATATACAATCATAAGAAGGGGGGTAAGAAACCAATAACAGACAATACAGACGGACTGAGGTACATGAGGAAGGAACAAAGGTGGGTAAAAGTTACAAATTGCATTTTCTCAAGAGAGAAGAAAACGAAAAGCTAATAGGGGAAAAAAACGTTAGGATTGGGGTTTTTTTATTATTATTTTAAAAAATAAAATAAACTTTACAATGAAATATTTTATAATCAAATTGAACTGATTTTAAAAAAAGAATATGTTTTATGTTTTAGATATTAAAATAAGCTTTAAAAAGAAATGTTTTTAGGTTGGTTTTAAATAAGTTCAGGTCTTTAACTTCTCTGATATATAAAGGGAGAGTGTTCCAGGTAAGAGGGGCCATAACTGAAAATATGTCGTGACGTCTGGTTCCAATGATCTTCAAAGAAGGAACCGTGAGCAGCCCTTGTGTTGTGGATCTTAGGGATCGAGTCGAGTTATATGGAAATATATAATAGTTCTTTCAGAAGCAGTCATTGTGCAAGCTCAGGTTGTCGACCATTGTGCTATGGAATTATGATTCTTAAAAAAACAAGATTCAGACTTTGAAGAAGTGTGAAACTGCTTCAATTAAAGATAAGATCAACCTATAACATAGGCTGCAGCATCTGGAAAATCAAGTTAGAATGCACAACTTAAGATTTTTGAACATTCCAAAATCTCTGCATATTTCTTCAGTTAATATGGTTAAACAATATTTTCTGGAAACTTTGAAAATTCCATCTGAGTAGGGTTACCACACATCCGGATTTCTCCGAACATGTCCTCCTTTTCGAGGACATGTCTGGGGGTCCAGACAGATTTTCAAAACCTGGCACTTTGTCCGGGTTTTGAAAAGCTTCCTGTCAAAATCACTTCTGGAGGGGGCATCCGCGTATGCGCGGACACAACGCAGTGATGTCATCTGGGGGTGCAGCTGGGAGGTAGAACAGGGCACGACACAGGTGAAACTGGGTGGAACTGGGCGGGCCTATGGGCATAGCCACGGGTCTAGATTTCTTTTCGGGAAAATCTGGTAACCCTACATCAGACTCAGTTCCACCGATAACAAGGGCTCAGTATATAGTGAGCCCTAGGAATGTTAATAACCCTGTTTGTCAGAATAAGGAGATAATGAATTTAACATCTTTTTTTTTTTTAATTCTTTATTAATTTTTATTACTAACAAAGAGTGCAACACAATATTCACATCAGTAATAATAAATAAGCACTTAAATACAATCAGTATTAGTACAACAATATATGCCCTCCACCCACAATTACCTTAAAGATCAACCCTAAAGATACATCCTTACCCATCCCCCCAGATGTGTCTAAAGTACATCAGTAAAAGAAGGCTAAATGAACTATAACAATAGCATCTGTGTGGTTCTTGTGGTCAGAAGAGAGGGTAGTACACAGAGAAAAGAAGCTGGTCACGGAGGGTAGGATATAGACAGGGACATGGAGGGGTAATGCTGGACAAAGTGTATAGAGATACAGGAGAGATATGCTGATCACAGGGGGAAGGCCTATGCTGAATAAAGTGGGAGGATAGGGTCAAGAACAGAGAGGAGAGATAATGGATAGAATAGATAGGAACTCAGAGAGAAGATGGATGAGGACATGGAGAAAGAAGAAATGTCAAATGGATAGGAAACCCTGCAAAAACAGAGAAAAGCTGGAGAGACACTGGGATCAAAGTGAAGGGGAAAAATACAATGTTCAAACAATAAAGGTAGACAAAAGATGTTAATGGACCCCAAACTAAGTTAAATATCTTAGAATGCCCTAAAATATCGGCATTTATCTTTTCATACCTGTAGCTTAAACATAAGCTCGCCCACCAAAAGGAAAAATTAAGACAATCACAGTTTTTCCAATTTCGAGTTATCATCTGTATGGCTACCCCAGTCATAATCAGAAAAAGCCGGCATTTATAATAATCCATGGGGGGCTTAACATACAGTAGTGTTCCACATATAATTACCTCATAAGTCAATGGGATTGTCGATTCCAATATGAGGTTAATCTGTCCCCATATTGACTTCCAAAAGTTGAGTATCAAAGGACAATAAAACAACAGATGATCCAATGTCCCAATGTCTAGATGACAGTGCCAGCATCTATTAGATTTAGAACTGTCCAACTTTTGTAACCTAACAGAGGTCCAAAAAGATCTGTGTAACAAGAAAAACCAGGTTTGTCTCATAGATACTGACGCTGTACATCTCATCCTCCAAGTCCAAATACATGGCCATCGAGACACAGAAATATACTGCTTTATCTCGATGCTCCAAATTTAACATCTTTTCTGGAATCTTCTTTGGAAATAGTCATACAGAGAGCAACTATGGTAGTAACTTTTGCCCTGGAACGTGACTGCAATAACATTCTTCATTTTTATTTTTAAATATTTTTATTGGATTTTAACACAATAAATGTATAAATAAAATAAATCAAGGATATTTTACAGTTAACAGCATCACTTACAATCAATCACAAATAAATAAAAAACAAGGATATTTTACAATTAAAATGTTCCTTACAATCAAATCATAGATGCAATGGGGACTAAGGCATCTATGTTATCAATCCAAAGTTCATATAAATTCATTTATTCACAGACAGTTATAAAAGCTCCATATAGACCAGCTATCATAACAAGTTTTGATTACAAAAACCTACAAAGTTTATCTATTTATATAATATGTGTTTAAGCCCGTTACATTAACAGGTGCTAGAGTAGATGTGTCTGTCTGTCTTTCTTTCTGTTTCTCTCTCTCCTTGGCTGCTTTCTACACACAGGCCCAACAATTGTCCCTTTCTATTCCCTCCCTCCTTCTTTCCTATGTCCTTAGTGCCCCCAGTGCTTCCTTCCTATGTCCTTAGTTCCCCTTTCCATTTCCTTAGTGCTCTCAGTGGCTCCTTCCTATTTCATTAGTGCCCCTTCCTATGTCCTTAGTGCCCCCAGTGCCTCCTTCCCATGTCCTTAGTGCCCCAGGGCCTCCTTCCTATGTCCTTTGTGACCCCAGTGCCTCCTACCTATGTCCTTAGTGCCCCTTCCCATGTCCTTAGTACCCCCAGTTCCTCCTTCCTATGTCCTTAGTGCCCCTTCCCATGTCCTTAGTGCCCCCAGTTCCTCTTTCCTATGTCCTTAGTGCCCCCAGTGCTCCTTTCTATGTCCTTAGTGCCCCCTGTGCCTCCTTCCCATGTTCTTAGTGCCCCTTCCCATGTCCTTAGTGCCACAGTGCCTCCTTCCTATGTCCTAAGTGCCCCCAGTGCCTCCTTCCCATGTCCTTAGTGTCCCAGTAGCTCCTTCCTATGTCCTTAGTGCCCCTTCCCATGTCCTTAGTGTCCCCAGTGATCCTTTCTATGTCCCCCTCACTGCCTTCCAGCCTTTGAACCACCCCCTCCCCCAAAGCTAGCCAGCCTACCTCCCTCCCTATCTGCCACGCTAAAGCCAGCCTGCCTGCCTCCCTCCAGCGCCGAAGCCTGACCCTCCTGTACCGGCCACCGCTGCTGCTACCTACCATCTGGCCTACCGCCACTTCAAACAACCCCCCCCCCCAGTCCTCCGCCACTGCCGCCCGCTATAACTAAACCAAAAGGAAAAGGGTCCGCAGCACATAAACTGCTGAATGTGTCGAACACTGCCATGGAGCTACTGATCATGGAGGCAGGGATCACAAAGTTGTAAGTGTGCATGCGCGCTTAGGGTTTTATTATGATTGATATTGTTTATAATAAAACCAGTTGGAAAATATTAGATTAAAAATAAAAGTTTTCTATTGGTGATCAAACTTTATTGGATTTGAAGCTTTTGTTAACAAGGGAGATGGCTTTGCACTCAAATTTAAGAGTCATCATAATCGTTGCCCATCAGAAAGACACATTTAACTGCTGAGCTGACTTCCAATGAGAAAGAATCTTATGTATTGTAACAGCTATTAATATATCAAAAAATTTGGACTGCCATTTATTCAAATGATATGGCAAAGCAAAAGATTGGAAGAGAACAATGCTAAAAGAAAACTAGGAAGAAATTGGTAACACAGAACAAATAATTTTCCAAACTGATCCCCAGAATGGCTGAATAATTCAGCAATCATAGATCATATGTTTTAGGTCACCTAAATTAACCGTGCAATGCCAACATTTGTTAGAGTCTGTTAAATTAGCTCTTTGTAATTTATTGGGGGTCCAATATGCTTTATTAAATAGAAAATATAATGATTGCATTAAACTAGTAGAAAGTGTGGGGCGCTGTGAAAGCTTGAAAAAATGAAACCATTGCTCTTCAGAGCCAGACCAGATGGATTCAGAATTCCATATACGTTTCATAAACTTATTTTGGGATAAAGAAGACGAGATAAAAAACTTGTAATACAGTGAGGTCGTATGACCCTGAGTAGCACCTATTTGACAAAATTCCAAAAACTTAGAAACTAAAGGAGTTTTAGACTTTAAAGAACATTCCAATTTTTTAAACAATTATGTAACTGAAAACATCTGCAAAATTCGGTAGAAGAAAGGCCAAATTTAGTTTGCAGTTGTTGAAAGGTCATAGAAACATAGAAGATGACGGCAGAAAAGGGCTACAGCCCATCAAGTCTGCCCACTCTGCTTACCCACCCCCTGTCTATGCCCTAATGACCCAATTTCCTTATCTTGACCCTTGTAGGGATCCCACATGGGTATCCCATTTATTCTTAAAGTCTGGCACGCTGTCTGCCTCGATCACCTGCACTGGAAGCTTGTTCCAATGATCAACCACTCTCTCTGTGAAGAAATACTTTCTGGTGTCGCCATGAAATTTTCCGCCCCTGAGTTTGAGCGGGTGCCCTCTTGTGGCCGAGGGTCCCTTGAGAAAGAAAATATCATCTTCCACTTCGACACGTCCCGTGAGGTACTTAAATGTTTCGATCATGTCTCCCCTCTTCCTACGTTCCTCAAGAGTGTAGAGCTGCAATTTGTTCCTTCGTACGAGAGACCCTTGAGCCCCGAGATCATCCTGGTGGCCGTCCGTTGAACCGATTCAATTCTGCGCACATCTTTACTGTAATGTGGCCTCCAGAATTGCACACAGTACTCCAGATGAGGTCTCACCATGGCCCTGTACAACAGCATTATGACTTCAGGCTTTCGGCTGACGAAACTTCTATTGATACAACTCAATATCTGCCTTGCCTTAGATGAAGCCTTCTCCACTTGATTGGCAGTTTTCATGTCTGCACTGATGATTACTCCTAAATCTCGTTCTGCTGAAGTCCTAGTTAAAGTTTCTCCGTTCAAGAAGTACGTCAGTAGAGATTTATTTTCTATAAGTTGACTAATATACCAAATATCTTTTGCCATCCATGAAGACCAGTGTAATGGTTCCCCTCCAACAACGATATCTGAATTGTGCCAAATAGGAGCAGAAAGAGAGTTTTTACAGCGAGATAACTCAGGGGAAGCCTTTTCCAATGTTTGTATAGCATCAGAAGCTGATAAAGGTTTAATGTTACTCAGGAAGGGAATACACCTCAGTGGGATTGGTGAAGCTAAGTATGTTTCAGTATATCATGAAGGTAAGGTTACTAAGGGCTGAGGACAATCAACCATCTATAGAGTGCCATATCTTAAGAACATTGCCAAGTGCAATAACATTCTTAAACTTTCCTTTGGATTTCTTGATGCAATATTTTTTGGCTCAAAGATTAGAATATTCCCTGATCCTGCTAGAGGTACACTAATGAGACAGAAGACTTTTCTGGTTTTGGCCCTGGAGGCTGAATTTGTTTTGCATTTGCCTTGTATTTGTTTAGTGACTTTTGAGGGTAATCATCTTCAATTTTTTTTATCTTAAACAATTGGATGATTTTCATAAGGCTAGAGAGGATGGTAATATAATTATAGAGGGACCTTATTGTTGCTGTATGGGATGACTTGGGGGGGGATAAGGATATTTCTAAGGTTTAAAATATTTCCTTTGTTTATTGTGTACTAGCTGATGCCCCGGTGTTGCACGGGTATTTAATTATAGCAATAACACTGTAAATGGATTCAAATAAAGATACTTTATAGTGGTGAATGAATGCAAGTCTCACTGGAATTAGCAATCTCTTAAACTGAAAAGGAAGATCTGTTGGAATAAGTGGCATCCAAAAGTTTCAGTATTGATTTAAACAACTCAATATGTGGAAACTCAGGTTGAAAAGAAACTCCATGCAGTTTTTTCCCGGTTCAGAATGGAACCTGTGTGCCTAGTTCAGCATATGTGAGTACTCATGTAATGTAATAACATTATGAACTGGGGTGCATGAAGGAAACAGTTACAAACACAGTTAGAACATACAAACTCTATATGTATGGTGTCCGTGGTAGAATAGAAAAGATGTCCCTAGTGGTTATAGTGTCATATAAAGTGTTTTATAGTTGGAATTACTGTGAGAATGGCAGCTTTTTACATCCTTTCCATTGACATGAATGGGTGAAATAAGATTTTCTGTTTGTAGCTCCGCCCACGTGTACAGGTGGGCCGCGAGACCCCCAGAACATATCACCCCAGGTAGTTGGAATTACTGTGAGAATGGCAGCTTTTAACATTTTTTCCATTGACATGAATGGGTGAAATATGATGTTCTGTTTGTAGCTCCGCCCACGTGTGCAGGTGGGCCGCGAGACCCCCAGAACATATCACCCCAGGTTGTGAGAGATCTGCATACCAAGTTTCGTTCAAATCGGTCAAGCTGTTTTTGCGTGATCGCGGCACATACACACACACACACATACATACACACATACATACCTCCGATTTTATATATATAGATATCTTGGATCCATTTCTTCATTTGTGGAATATTTAATAATACTTTTTTTTTCTACTTTTTTATTTTTTTGTCAATTGTATTCAGGATTATTATTATTTCTAGATTTCTGTATATCTTCATGGGTGGTGGTAAAAGCTCCAACGCTCATAGAATTGCTAATGCAACTTCATAAATGTGGGGGGGGGGGGAGTGTTTTCTGCTGCTGCTGAGTAGTGGAACATGGCTACATTAGAATAACTGAACAGAGCAGAAATAGATAATGAAGTTTAGAAAATTCTAGAAATACATAACTGTACTGTCCTTTAGCCACTTTGATATGTTGGGGGGTTTTTTGGAGGGGGATTGTCCTTTGGGCCATGAATAGCTTTTAGGAGGGGGTACTGCGAGGTTCTCAGCCCAACCAAAAAGCTTCCTAAATTCTGAGTGTTATTTTGATACTGCAGCTGAAAAGAGTGTTATTTCATTAAGTGCCAATTTGCAGAACTAAAATTCTGTATTTTGACATTGTTTCAGATCATTGATTGAACCATACCCATATCATTCTCTTCTTGGTTGGGCTTAAAACTTTTCAGCACACCTTTGTAGTAGGAATAGGGAGCCTATGCTTATCTCGCAGGTGCACATGTGTGTGTGTGTGAGGTGGGGCAGATAAAATGGGGTGGGGGTTTCTTTTGGGTGTTGGGCCATTGGAAATTGTAAAAATGCAACAAAATATGTGAACTCAAAGGAAAAGATGTGCTTTCTAAAATTTAAAGCAGTTAAATCTTTTTGTCATCTTCCCATGCAAAACAATACTACTACAACTAATAATAATAATAGTAATCATCATAATTAACACATGTTTGTATTACAAAAACTGATTTTATTTCAGAACATGACATGTGGAAACCACTGTTTGCCCTAGGACAAAGGTAGGCAATTCCAGTCCTTGAGAGCCGGAGCCAGGTCAAGTTTTCAGGATATCCACAATAAATATGCATGAGACAGATTTGCATCTCAAGAAGGCAGTGCATGCAAATCCATCTCACACATATTCATTGTGGATATCCTGAAAACCTGATCTGGCTCCGGTTCTCGAGGACCGGAATTGACTACCCCTGCCCTAGGATCTGTAGCATGGAATGTTGCCACTGTTTGAGTTTCTGCCAGGCAGTGGCGTAGTAAGGGAATGGCGCCATCTTGATCGGGGCACCGGCACCCTTCTTCCTCTCTGCCCCCCTTTCCAACTCCTCCCACTTGCCAAGCGCGCAGCCCTTCCCTTCCTCTGTACCTTTATAACTTTGGCGCGAGCAGCCACCAACTTGCTGCCTGCGTTGGCTTCAGCGCTCTCTCTGTCGCTTCCTAGGAAGTGATGTCGAGAAAAGAGTGCCGAAGCCGACACAGGCAGTAAGTTAGTGGCTGCTCGTGCCGAAGTTAAAAAGGTACAGGGAAGGGGGTGTGCGTGGCAGGGGGGCAGGAAAGTGGGTGGGGGAGGAGCGCCGCTCACCCTCGCTATGCCACTGCTGTCAGGCACTTGTGACCTGGATTGGCCACTGTTAGAAATAGGATACTGGGCTAGATGGACCATTGATCTGACCCAGGGCTTCTTTTACTAAGGTGCATTAGCATTTTTAACGTGCGCTGCATTGCCGCGCATGCTAACCCAGCGCTACGCACCAAAAACTAATGCCAGCTCAATGCTGGCATTAGCGTCTAGCGTGCGCTAAAACCGCTGGCGCAGCTTAATAAAAGGAGCCCCCAGTAAGGCTATGCTTAAGTTCTTAACCTTTGCTTTTGGAAATTTCCATGTGCCCTATTTTTTAATGTGCTTAGCCACAATTTGATTGATCTCTTGCTAAAAAAGGAAGTGGAAAACAGAACTTAAAGAAATACCAGGGAACTGCATTCTCTAACTGAAACAGCTTTATCCGGTTGTTCTGCCAGTGGCAGGCAGGAAGTCTTTAACTGCTTTCAACTCTTTAGGCAATGACCTATCTTAAAACACCAGAAATAACACCAGGGCCATTTTCAGTAAATCACTTAATTGCTGATAAGTAACATGACACCTTTTTTTTTTCTTATCTACACACTGAGAAAACTGTTTGTTAAAGTAAGCCATACTTAACTTTATAGAACTCTGTACAATGCATTTGAATCTGCTTCAGTCCAGGTGTTTGTCATTCAACAATGATCCTTAAAAGGAAAGTAAAAAAAAAAAAAAGATTCAAGAAAGAGAATGGGGACTTGTATACTGCCTTTTTGTGGCTCTGGCATTTCAAAGCAGTAGGCACTGGAGGGTTAAGTGTCTTGCCCAGGGTCACAAGGAGCAGGACCTGAATTTCATCTCACAACCTCTGGGTGTGCCACAGCCTTTTACTTGGTGGTGAAAATTATTTATTTTCTGAGTGTCTTGACATTATATTTGTACCTTGTGCCACAGGTGCAACCTATGTTGGTACAGTGGGGACTTGAGCATCCCCAACATTGAACAAATGTATCCTCTGTAACCCCAAAGAAGTAATTTGCATTAAATTTAGCACCCCCTTCCGCTCAATTATTTTGAAAAGTTTCCTCTGCATTGAGCATTCTAAACCTAAGTTACCTTTTATGAAAAACAATCCAACATTAAGGGCTCCTTTTACTAAGGTGCGCTAGCGTTTTTAGCACACGCAGGAAATTTCCGCGCGCTATACCACACGCTACACTTCTAGAACTAACGCCAGCTTATATAGCGCTGTACATTTTGACATTTATAGATGGTCCCTGCTTGGAAGAACTTACAATCTAACTTGGACAGACAGCAGTTTCGAGCGCGGGGAACAGCACCGAATGGCCTGCGCTGTTCCCGATGCTCATAGCGCTATGAGCATCGGAAGCAGTGCAGGCCATTCAGCGCGGCTCTCTGTGCTAAAAACTAATAGCACAGTTTAATAGAAGAGAGGGGTAGGGTTGGGGATGCAGAGCCCAAGGAATATGCATGATATACATTTGTTTAGAATGGAGGAAGTGCATGCAGACAGTCGCTTGGCAATGGTAGGAGGTTCACAGGGCAGTGATGCCCCACTGTGCCCTCCTCTCTGCCCCCTCTTTCCATACCATCCCCCCATGTCTTCTATGCCCCAGGCGCCACTCTCACATCCTCCCTTCCCACCCCCACACTTCTTTAAATCTTCACCAGCACAAGCAGCTTCTCCAGTTGGCTTTCCCTCTGATGTCACTTTCTGTCCCCATGACCCAGAAGTGATTTCAGAGGGAGTCAGGCTGGCCCGAGCAGCAGGTCAGAGAAGTTACTTATGCTGGCAAAGATTTTAAAGAGGTATGGGGGGGGGGGGGAAGAGAGGGTATGAGCATGACGTGAGAGTGCAGAGGGGTGTCGCACACCCACCAAGATGGCACCCAGGGTAGTCTGCCCCACTGCTCCCCCCCCTCTTTACTACACCACTGCATGCAAATTTATCTCATGCACAGGGCTGTTTTTGAGGAGGTAGTCAGGGGTGCTAAGTACCGGCACTTTTTCCATTGCTTGATAAAAAAAAAATTCTCACGGTCCACAAGTATTAAAAGAGCTCAGGTTCTGCTCACTCAGTGCCTCCTTTTAATGGATTCTGTGGCTGGTTACAGTGGGCCTGGCTACTGTGGGATGGGTCCCTCAGTGATCATCCCACTCCTTAGGACTGGCACCTTTTTTCCTAGAAACCAAATGCACTGCTCATGCATATTCATTGTGGATATTTTGAAAACCAGACTGGCCTGGTGTGTCCCAAGGACTAGGGGGAGAAACTAAACTACCTAACCAGCAGCATGGATTTTTTTTTCTTAAATTTTTTGAATACATAAAATAGAAACTAGAGAATGACACGGTGGCGGTTACCTGTGGCTAGCCGCGTTTAGCCGCGGGTAACCCGCCGAAACAGGGAAAGAAAAATAGCAGTCGCTGCGGGGACGGGGACAAGGCCATTCACCGCCCCGTGGAGCGGTGAATGATCTTGTCTCCGCAGTGAGGCATCAAGGATCGCGCGTTCCCCACAGCCCCTGCCCGCCCGATCGATCATAGCGTTTAGCCAGCTCCCTCCCTTCATCTCACCTTAGTTTGCAGGCTTTCTTTTTTTGGCGACCCGCACGCTTTTAAAGAGCCGTGCACGCGCGGCTGCTCAGTGTTCAATCTTCTGCTCTGACGCAACTGGGAACAGGAAGTTGCAGCAGAGCAGAAGACTGAACACTAAGCAGCCGCGTATGCGCGGCTCTTTGAAAGCGTGCAGGTTGCCGAAAAAGAAAGCCTGCAAACTAAGGTGAGGTGAAGGGAGGGAGCTAGCTAAATGCTACGATCGATCGGGCGGGCGGGTGGGGGCTGCGGGGACCGCGCGATCTTGGCTCACACTGGAAGGAGGGAGTGAAAGGGAAAAGGATTCTGGGCCAAGGGGATGAAGAGGGAAAGAAAAACCCACAGCAGGAAAGAAAGGGGAGGACAGGCAGGTGAGCGAAGAGGGAAAGAAACTAGTTGGAGTTGAAAGAAGAGACACACTGGTATGGAAGAGGAAGATAGGGGAAATTTGGACAAAGGAAGGTAACAGAAAGAGGGAAAATTATGTGCATGGGGCATAGGGACAGAGACATAAAGGGGACATGCCATGGGGATGGTATATGGACACGGGGGAGGGGCAATGGCAGATATATAGGGGAGATATTAGAAATGGGGAAATTAGGAGCACAGAAGCGAGATGGTTAGTGGGGATGGGACAGGCACCGAGCTCGCAGGCTCCAGTGGCTTGCACAAATTACATTGTAACGTGCCACGAAAATAAGAGGGAGGAAGGTAGATTGATAGGCCATGCGAGAGGAGCTGAAGGGTGGTAGAAAGGAACAGATGGTAAAGGAGGGAGGGAAGGGTGGTAGTGGAAAGGAATAGAACAGACATTGAAGGAGGGTGGAGAGGAACAGACCCTGAAGGGAAATGTGGAAGACAGAGTGGGGAAAAGATGCTGGGAGGGAAGAAGACAGATGCCAGACTATGGGGGAGCGGAGGGAAGAATATGGGTGCTAGACCAATTGGGGGGGGGGGGTGAAGGGAGAGGCACAGTAACAGCAAATGGAAGATGCAGAGAGAAGACACACAGTGGATGGAAAGAATTGAATGAGAAGATGTGGAAAGCAGAAACCAGACAACAAAGGTAGAAAAAAAAATTCTATTTATTTTTTGCTTTAGGATAAAGTAGTATATTAGTTGTGTTGATAAAAATTTATAAACAAAGCCCTGCCAGCTGAACATCTCTTTCTCTAGTTCAGCAGCAGGAACTTTGATTTCTAAGAAAGGAATAAGCTAAATAATACAGTACTAAGGCTTATATGGATGCTGCGGGGACGGTGACGGGGCGGTGAATGGGATGGCGGTGATGGTGACGTGGCATTGAAGGGGACGGCAGTGACGGGGCGGTGCAGAGGATGGTGGGCCGGGGACGGAGCGGTAACAGGGACAGATTTTTTCCCCCATGTCATTCTCTAATAGAAACCAAAGGCTCCTTTTACTAAACTGCACTAGCGGTTTTAGTGTGCGCTTAGCGTGCGCTAGATGCTAACGCCTTTATAAGTACAAAACATTAATCATGAAATGCTGTGAGAGTAACATTCATAAAAATATATTAATTTTGATATTTAAGCAAAGGTTCCCAAATTTTGTTAAATCTCCTCAAATTGCCACACTTAACCGCAAGTATTTTTTCATATTTAGCATATAGACACACCAAATTCCACCAGTTATTGCAATCCAACTTAGAAGAATCTTTCCAGTGCAAAAGAATTAATCTAATAGATATCATAACTAAATTTTCCAGAATTTGAGTTTTATAAGTGTCCAGCTCATCATTTATATCCATAATATCAAAAATGATTAATCTATATGATAAAGGGTGTGAAAAAGAAAGCATCTCAGAAATGGATGACCAGACTTTATCCCAATAGCCTGCCCCATAAGGGCATGTAAAAAAGCATATGTTCCATAGGTTGAGAAACTAAACTACCTAACCAGCAACATGGATTTACCTACAAGATGCCATAGGCTGCTTCTCTAGCCTGTTAGCCTTGTGCCCTCCACGTCCTACCCCTAACTCAACTTTTGTAGGGTGAGGAAACAGAGGCCATAGTGGATGCTAGAATTATTAGTAGGGTTTGTGAAATGATCCAACCCTCTCCCTAGCTTTTGAAGTTCTGGGGGAATATTTTCAGGAAGCTGCATAATTACAGACTACAAAGGAGCTTTTACTGTGTATGCCATATGCAGATATTGATATAGAAACGATCAACGCTGTTCCTCTGAATATGATATTTATATGTATCTATATGATTCGCTGATTGTTCAGTTTTTCTTGATGTGAACCGCCTAGAACTTATTGGTGGGGCGGTATACAAAAATAAAGTTTATTATTTATTATTATGTTAACACATGCAGAATATGTGTGTTAGCTGCTGTTTGTGTGTGTGCTGCGGGGGGGGGGGGGGGGGGTAAGGGGGGTGAGTGGAGAGTGTGCATTCATTTGAAAATCAAATATGTTTGTGCTGTTGTCCTCCCTAAACCTGAACAAGCCCGTAATAAAGTCTCTCTTTCCTACAGCTTGAAGTATGTACTTCGGCATTTGACAAGTGTTTTTCCATCAGGTGTTTTACCTGGATGCATAACTTTAAATAGGGTTACCATATGGCTCCTGAAAAAGGAGGCCAGGGTAAGCGATCCGGGTTTTACATCCCTTTCAATGGAAGTAAAACTCAGATGTGTCAATCCGTCCTCCTTTTTTGGAGTCAGATAGTAACTCTCGCTTTGAATATTGTCCTGAATACGTACAAATCTCAGGATTGCTTTTCCATACTGTGATGCTGTATTTCATTGTTCTTTTTTTTTTTCTAAGACCAATTAAGAAGGACATTTTGAAAGGGATTTCAATTATTAAATGATGTCTACTCACAGTACCATTCCTCCCTTTGGAAATACTACCCTCCGGCTGGCAGAGCAGTGGTAAACCAGCTGAGGAACTGCAATTTCATTTTTAAATTTCAGCCTAGTCTCTGTTCCATATACTGTACTGTACAGTACTTTGCAGCTGCAAAATAGACTCAATAATGATCACAGCAGTGTCAGATTTTGGAAGGGAAGCTCACAAAGAGTTTTCCTTTCAAAATCTGCCCTACATGTCTAAATGTTAAGCAGGTGGCTGAAATTAGCCGTTCCTATGCTTAAAATATCAGAAACCCATTATTGAGATTCTTGTTTTCTTTCAACTTCACCGCTTTAGATGTGAGGAACTTCCTATTACAATAACCTCAGTCAAGGAGGAAGCAAACCAGTGGTGTAAGCAGTGCATCTCATTATATACAATTTACTGCAAAGAGGAGAGATATGAATTGAAATTGTATAGCATATTATACGCTAGCAGGTTTTGTCTGGACTCCTAAATGTTAACTGGATAGTAATGTAAGTTATTGCACTCATTAAATTAGGCCACAAACAAGTCAACAATGATTCAGCAAAATGGTTTTGTTTGTATAGTACAGGGAAGTCTGATAGATATCCAGTCAAACATTTATGGCTAAATGGATGAAGATTTTAACATTACAGCCTAATAAAAACCCCATACTGTGTGATTAAATAAGAGGGAGCGCAGTAAAAAAAAAAAAAAAAAAAAGAGAGAGAGAGAGAAAAAAAAAAGCATAATGATGGTAACATGTAGGTCAGTTACAATTTAATTGTCATTGCACTTCATTGCTAACATATCAATTCTCTGCTGCTTAGCTGAGCAGAAAACAACAGCTTAACATGTACAGTGCGCCCACTGACTACTCGTCAAGCCCCCACTTCCATCACCTGCACTTGACTACTTCCTTAACAACCACATGAAGTCTTCCTGCTTTAATAGGATAATACTGCTGAAAGCCCCCACTGATTGTTTCCTCCCTGCACTCTCTGCTTCAGTGATCAGTAAATCTACTTTAGGCTCCACGGAGATGCTAAAATTAGATTGTTTGCATTACAACTTTCAGTACTTCTGCGGCATGAAACACCTGCCTGCAGATTTATATTGTTTGCCTTAATGGCTGAAAATAGAGATAGCCCTAAAGTAGCAATGCCCCCAAAAGTGCTTTACTGTTGGAGTACAATGGCTGATCATTTTTCTCTCTTAGCCCATTCTAGCCATATAAGTTACAGCTTCATTATCATTAATTGTAACTTACAGTAAAATAATAATAATAAAATTAAAAAGGATAAAACTAATTTTTACTTGTCACTTTATTCCACTGTTTTATTCTTTATCAAACAATGAATAGCAAGGGAAAAGTACTCTGTGTTTTAATTTTCTGAATCTCGATTTTATATGGTTTTTGTGATCCATCTAGATTCTAGAATGATAGTGCCGAATACAAATATTTCAGTTAAATAAATAAATAGACACTATTCAGGTCAATTGCACTTGTACTATTTTTAATCTGTGGGGTTTTCAAAGAATTGTCTGGATAGCTGTCTTACTCCCTCTTTTACAAAAGTATAGCAGGGTTTTTAGCGCCGACTAAACAGCAGCAGTCAAAAGGCCTAAGATACCTTTAGATAAGTCTAAAACCCGTTTTGATTATCGGCACTTGGACGGCCTGTCTTTTTGATCATCCAAGTGATGATTTAGGCGGGTTTTTAGATATACTTTTGTTTCGATTATGTACCTCATAATTTACAGAATTCAAACATATTCAGGATTTGACAGAACTCAACTTCAGCACTATTCATTAGTTGTGGAATCTTCTCTCAAGTGTTCACACAGCTCACAACCCTATGCTTCTTTTCTCCAGGCAGATAAATCAAAACATTGGACTTTTTTGGCAAACACATTTTCCAGTCATTCATGTTCCTTAACAGAATAATGGACTATCAATTTTACATGTCCATTTACTTCAAAACTTTAACATAAATGTAAGAATAACCATACTGGCTCAGACCAGTGGTCCATCTAGCACAGTATGCTATTTCCAGAGTGGTCAATTATTAGCAACTTTCCATGCTAGTGATCACAGGGCAAACAGTGGTTCCCCATGTCTGTTTCAATAGCAGACTATGGACTTTTCCTCCAGAAACTTGTCCAAATATTTTTTTTAATCCATCTATGTTAAACCATTGTTATCACATCCTCTGACAATTCATTCCAGAGCTTAATTATTCTATGAGTAAAAAAATATTTCCTCCACTAAGATAGGAGTAACAAATACGGTACTGCGCTTGTTCATCGACTACCTCATGAACAGAGAATACACCGTCAAAAAAGATGGTGTTTACTCCAACAACTGGAGGGCCTTCTGTGGAGTTCCACAGGGATCACCGCTCTCACCTATTCTTTTCAACCTGTTCATGAGCTCACTCGGAGACATCCAACTTGAAGATAAGAGCATAATGTCATGCGCGGATGACATCTTACTCCTCATTCCGGTGACAGGAAATCAAACTGATACTTCCAAGAAAATCTCTGATAATATAGAAAAAATCCACACATGGGCAACCGCTCAAAAACTAAAACTAAATGCCACCAAAATCAAGGTCTTTTATTTCCACAATGCCCAACAAACAGCGCCAACAAGCATCGGGGCTCCAATCAGGCAGCATACTTACTATAGAAAAAGCCTCTACAATTCTAGGCTGTATACTAGACTCCACATTATCTATGGAACCTCAAATATCCCATCTTTGAAAGAAAGCCCTCTTCACCATGAAATAGCCATGACTCATCAGGCCATACTTCCACCAGCATCACTTTGCCACCATTGTCCAGATAATGATTCTATTCCAATTGGATTACTGCCTACCTGGGAATCAACACCACCCTCACCCACAAAATGCAACTTATTCAAAACACTGCAGTAAGACTCATCTTCTGTCTGAAAAAATATGACTCCATCTCAACCTACCACAAACAACTCCACTGGCTACCCATCACAGCTCGCATAAAATTCAAAACAGCCAGTATCATGCACCACATTATCTACGGCAACTCAGCCATCCCACTCATCAAACTCTTAACTCATGCATGGACCACCTCACGCAGAATTCTCAACAGGATCCAATTAAACCTCCCCTCGACAAAAAATCTCAAGTACAAATGAATCTTCCAGTCCATGTTCACCTTCCTCAGAGTCAAAATCTGGAATGATCTCGCATAGACTATAAGAATGGAAACCAACCATACCCTATTCCGAAAGAAACTGAAAACTTCACTCTTCGACAATTAATTCTTCCAAGTTCATCATAAGCACCTGACCTTTACTTAATTCACCTAAGTTTTATGCTTCATGTCCCCTTTCTGCTCCTTCCCCTCACCCTAACCCTTTTCCCTCCCTTTCCTCAAGTCGCCTAGAGCCTGGTTAGGTGTGTACGACACACAAATACTAGATTAGATTAGAATTGAATGCAATATTCAAGGTGAGGTTGTACCATGGAGTGATACAGAGGTATAATATTCTTATGGCCCCTTTTACAAAGCCACACTAGCGGCTGCTGCGTGGCAACAGCCCCGAAGCCCTTTAAATCTCTATGGGCTTCGGGGCCATTAGTGCAGCGCAGCCACTAGCGCGGCTTTGTAAAAGAGGCCATTAGTCTTATTTATCATCCCTTTTCTAATAATTTTTAGCATCTTGTTTGCATTTGTGGGTGCTGCTGAACATTGGGTAAAAGGTCTACGATGACACTTAAATTGTTTTCCTGGGTGCTGATCCCTAAGGTGAACCCTAGCATCTAGTAACTATTATTTGGGCTATTCTTCCCAATATGCATCACTTTGCATCTGTCCACATTAAATTTAATCTGTCATTTGGATGCCTAGTCTTCCAATTTCCTAAGGTCTGCCTACAGTTTTTTACAGTCTGCAAGCATTTTAACAACTTTGAACAGTTTAGTGTCATCTGGAAATGTATTCACCTCACTCATTATTCCAATTTCCAAATCATTTATAAATATGCTAAATAGCACTGGTCCAGTACAGATCCCTGTGGCACTCTACTATTTACCCCTTCAATGAGAAAAATAGCCATTTAACCCTACTGCTTGTTTTCTGTCCAATAACCAATTCTTAATCCACAACAAAACATTGCCTCCTATCCCATGGCTTTTTACCTCATGAGGAACTTTGTCAAAAGCTTCCCGAAAATTTAGACACACTATGTCAACCGGCTCTCCTTTATCCACATTTATTCACATCTTCAAAGAAATGCAGCAAATTGGTGAGACAAGACCTCCCTTGCCTGAACTCTTGTGGACTTTGTCACATCAAACCATGTTTGTCTACGTGTTATGTAATTCCCCTCCCCCCTTTTATAAAGCTGTACTACTGACCAGCGCAATGCTAAATGCCGAGTCATCCATTCTTTTCCTATGGGCGGCTCAACATTTATATCATGCTGTTTAGCAGTGCAGCTATATAAAAAGGGGGCATTTTTTAAAAATGGTTTCAACTATTTTTCTGAGCACTGAATTTAATCTCACTGGTCTGTATTTCCTAGATTACCCCTGGAACCCTTTTTAAAAATCAGTGTAACATTAGCCACCCTCCAATCTTCAGGAAGTATAGACAATTTTAGTGATAGATTACAGATCACTAACTGCAGATCAGCAATTTCATGTTTGAGTTCTTTCAATACCCTCTGGTCCAGGTGATTTAACCCTCTTTAACTTGTCAGTATTTCTTCCTGGTTCACTGAGAATTCTTTCAGTTTCTCTGCATCATCATCCTTGAAAACATTACAACACGCAACATATTTTTCAATGTGGTCAAAAGTTATATTTGATTTTTGTTATTGTACTATTTCTAAATAATACTGAAAAGCAGAGAGAGAGTAATTTTATAACAGGTGTCGGACAGGACCAAGGGTGTCTGACGCCTCAGATAAATCTTCACCTATGAACTCTTACTCCTCCACCATAACACTGGAATTGTTCACATAAAAGACACCAACTCACATATAGTGGCAAAAATGGGCTGCAGCTTTATTTTCATTAAGAACAAATCTTAATAAAATCAACTTATCAACATTTTCCAATACAGTGTAGCTTATTCACAAAATTCTGGAGCTTCTCAGTGTTGAACTAGCTCCTCTTCCAAAATTCTCCCTCATTCCCCAGTCCTAGCCCCAAAGCAGAGAGGATGCTGAGAAAAGAGCTCCTCTATGAAGCCTTGAAAAAGCTCTTTTGGGCAAAACGGGTCCCGTCGGAGCATGCTAGAGACACTGCATTGAAAGGATAAGTAATAAAATGAAACATTTGCTGTTTTCCATATTTATTTATATTTTTTGAAAAAATGATTAAAGTTTTACAGCAATAAGCAAATTAGCTACACTCAATCAGAAGGCGATGATATGAGCCCAAGCAGAACAGCCACATGGGCTTGTGTGCCATTCTGCATTTGAACCCAGATCAGTGAGGTTTATATTTGTTGTGATGAAGGTGAGATTAGACAGTCAGAATACTTTTTCATAGAAAGGGTGATGAATTTGTGGAACAGCCTCCAGGTTGTAGAGGCAGTAGAGATGTAAACAGTATCTGAATTCAAGAATGCTTGGAACACGTACATAGGATCTCTGAGGGAGAAGGAATAGGAAGACTGTATGGATAGGCAAACTGGATAAGCCATATGGTCTTTATTTGCCTTCATTTTTTTCTCTCTTTGTTTCTAATTCTTTGTTTCTAAGGTAACAGAATACAATGTGTATTCTCAGGCTATATAATAAAAAAGGTCATTGTAATTGCTGGTTATACTCAGCAAAAATTGGAGCAGATAAATTATGTAGCCTAGGACTCTAATATAAAACAATACTAACCCCTGCATACAGGACTACTGCATCATAGTGTGAATTGTAAACATATATTGTATTCTGCATTGACAGAGGTCATACAGATGGACCGACCTTCCACTGTAGGAACTCATGCTTTTGTATGAAACACACCTAAAATGAATAGTTTTTATTTGAATATTACAAACATATATTTTCCTCTTGTATGTTATCGTTTTGGTCTATTATTTCTATGCAATTTCATGTTGATTTGAATAGCATGGCGTTCCATTAAGCAAGATGAATAGAAAGTTCTGAGATTAAGTTCCACCCTGAACCAGAATTATCGTGTCAGCTTCATTTCAAGCCTCGAACCAAAGAACATAGCTTTAACTGAACAGCTTTAATAGTATCCCTATAACAAGACAACTTTAAAGAAACTCATTGTTGGCTTCATTAGTTATATTATGTGCATGAGTAACTGTAGGTTCTTGTATAATATAGGGATGTTAACATTGCATTTTTTATACATTATATGGAATATAACTTGAAGTAGCCAAAAGGTTTAAAGTGATGTAGACAAATAGACACCTATGGTAGACTACACCCCTCCCCCCACCATCTTTTTTCATTTTTTTTATTTATTTTTTACAGCCACCAAAGGGCCTCATTAAAATAGAAGCCAGTACCTTACTGAAAAGATACAGTGCTTATAATGCCCAAATGTGACAGGAAATCTGCATTTTGCAAATCTAACACCTTTGATATATTATACAGTGCAAAGTCATTGCTTCTAAGCATTATAGCACTCAGGGTTCTCTTCTGAATCCAACCATGCTATATTCAAAAGATATAATAATGTGAAAAAGACCTGAGAGAATAAAATAAAGCAAAGGAGATGAAATTAACTTTTTTAAAAATTTTATAGCACAGAGCTAATCTCCGATAATAGGATAGATGAACAGTACGTTTGGCATTGCCATACGGTTCACAATGGAAAGAAAAATTCAACTGTAGGAAAGGATCATGAAGTATCTAAAATCTAGAATAGTGCTTCTTAACCCTCTCCTGGAGGCACACCTCGCCAGTCAGTTTTTCATTATTAACCAATGAATATGCATGAGTGAAACTGAATACAAGAGGCTTCCATTTTATATTAATTTATCTCATGCATATTCATTATGGATATTCTGAAAACCTAACTGGCTAGGTGTGCCTCCAGGAAAGGTTTGAGAAGAGTCTACCTAGAAGGCTGAATGATCCAAGGTAGCAGTGTTTTATCAAAATAAGATAACTGCAAAAATAAACAAATTGGGTTCCTCCTCTTAACGAGTCATAAAATTGGATCAATCACATGTACTAGATATGATTCTTTGAATTTTAATAAGTGCATCATAGTGTCCTACACAAGAAAGCTCATAAGTAAACTAAGTAGCCGGTGGCAGGTTATAGGGTGGTGGACTGGATTAGAAATTGTTTGAGACAGCAGAGGATAATGGTAGATATACCATAGGACTCAATTTAAAGAACATTTAGCAGAGTGCTTTAGGGTTTGGTGCTAAGGCTGCAGTTGGAAATATTTTCTTTTTTGAAGGTGATACTAATATAGCACTTGTACATTCTTCTAGTCTGATTTTTTTGGGGGTGAGAGGGGTATGATTAGTGACCTGTATAAAATGTCTACCACGAAGATAGTAACCCATTTTAGTATTTGACACTCTTTCTCCATTGTTAAATATCACTGTTCTGTTGTAGAAAGCTTGTGGCTCACATACATTACTGAGTGTTTAACTTTGCATTACTTTGTCTCAGCACTGCCCCTAAGTCCACTCCCAAGGAGTCAGTCTGTAAGATGAAGTCAAGACTAAAATTTATATTCTTTAAGATGGACTCACTGTATAAGTCTTTCTTAATCCTGGTGAAGACCTGGTCTGCTTTTTGATTCCACTGCAATATGGTGGGTTAGGAATTCTTTAACAGTTCTGTGAGACTTGTGGCTATACCAGCAAAGTTGGAAATACATTTTCAATAGTAACCAATCATTCCTAGGAACTGACATAGTTGTATTTTTGTTCCCAGAACTTGGACACTTTGAACACCTTTATTTTTCTCATTAAACGTCTCACCCACCCTCTACCTATGCAATATCCTAGGTATTATACTTCTTTCCTTAATGCACACTTTTTCAAGTTGGCTAATAAACTGACCTGTTTTAGATATAAACTAAATATACATTGCATATGTAAGATGTTATCAAGTGAAATCACATTGATAGAAGCAATTTTTTGTAGGACTTCAGGAATAACATTTATTGGAAAGAAAGGTAGCTGAAATGCTTTTCCACAGTGTCTTAACATTAGTCCATTTTTTTGAAAATTTTAAAGTGCAGAAACGTGCTCAAAATTAATAATAATCCTAGTAATCTTCAAAGTATTAAATTATCTTCTTATTCAAATAATTCAAATAGTATAGATAATATAAGTTAGTAAGCAAAACACTTACCTCCTCTTCTATGAAACCATGCTAGCGGTTTCTAGCGCGGAGAGCCACGCTGAATGGCCCATTATGCTTCCAATGCTCATAGGAACTCAATGAGCATCAGGAGCAGTACAGGCCATTCAGCACAGTTCTCTGCTCTAAAATCCGCTAGCAGCCTTTAACATGCAGTAGAGAGGAAAAAGGGGGGAGTTTGTCTTGAGACAGCCCTAGTGGCAAAACATGGTCGTGTTGGCTCTTCTATTCCCTTCCCAACACGACTACAACCTAAGTTTTTTGCTTACTATGTTTTTTTGCTTATTAACTTATATTATCTATGCTATTTGAATAATTTGAATAAGAAGATAATTTAATACTTTGACTATTACTAGGATTATTATGAATTTTGAGCACGTTTCTGCACTTTAAAATTTTCAGTAAAACGGACTAATGTTAAGACACTGTGGAACAGTGTTTCAGCTACCTTCTATCCAATAAGTGTTATTCCTGAAGTCCTACAAAAAATTGCTTCTATCAACATGGAGGACTGCGAAGATCTCCAAAAAGATCTGACAACGCTGGAAGAGTGGGCCAAAAAGTGGCAAATGAGCTTCAACATAGGGAAATGCAAGGTCATGCATGTGGGGAAAAAGAACCCGATGTTCACTTACAAAATGGGGGGATCACCGCTAGGGGTGAGCAACCTTGAAAGAGACCTGGGAGTGATGGTAGACACAACATTGAAGGCGTCGGCGCAGTGCGCCACAGCCTCAAGGAAAGCAAACAAAATGTTGGGTATCATTAAGAAGGGTATCACGACCAGGACGAAGGAAGTCATCTTGCCACTGTATCGTGCAATGGTGCGCCCACACCTGGAGTACTGTGTCCAGTACTGGTCGCCGTACCTCAAGAAGGACATGGCAGTACTTGAGAGAGTCCAGAGAAGAGCAACTAAGCTAATAAAGTGTATGGAGGACCTCTCATATACTGACAGACTGAAAAAGCTGGGGCTTTTCTCCCTGGAAAAGCGGAGACTTAGAGGAGACATGATAGAAACCTTCAAGATCATGAAGGGCATAGAAAAAGTAGACAGGGACAGATTTTTCAAATTATGGGGGACCACAAGTACAAGGGGGCACTCAGAGAAATTGAAAGGGGAAAGGTTTAGAACAAACGCCAGGAAGTTCTTTTTCACCCAAAGGGTGGTGGAAACATGGAACGCGCTACCGGAGGATGTGATAAGCAGGAGCACGCTACAGGGCTTCAAAGAAGGCTTGGATAGGTACCTGGAGGACAAAGGGATTGAGGGGTACAGATAGGAGTAGAGGTAGGTTATAGGGATAGGATTAGAGGTAAGTTATAAAATTAGTCAAGGACACTGTTCAGGCAAGTAGGCCTGATGGGCCGCCGCGAGAGCGGACCGCTGAGCAAGATGGACCTCTGGTCTGCCTCAGCAGAGGCAACTTCTTATGTTCTTATGTTCTTAATGTGATTTTATTTGACAACATCTTACATAAGCAATGTATATTGAGTTCTAATTTTCTGTGCTTATCTAGAATTTTAGTGCCTTTGCTCTATATAGACTGTCTTAGATACATACATATGCTACTAAGTGATTCAGATGATTTTCCCAAGTTTTGGAAAAGATGACATCATCATCAATGTATGTCTTTGCATAGTTGGAGTGAGGTTGGAGCACCTGATTCTTCACACATTAGAAAGTGGCTGGGGCATCATAGAGTCCAAATGGAAGCACTGTGAATTGGTACAATCTCTGATGAGTAATAAAGGTCATTTTCTCTTTGGATCATTCATCCAATGGAATTTGCCAATAGCACTTTGTAAGATCAAAGGTGGACATAAATTGGTCTTCTCCTAGTTCCACCACCAATTTGTCTACCTTGGGCATTGGATATGCATCATACTGAGTGATACTGTTCATTGCTCAAAAGTCGATCCAAAAATGGGTTGACACACACCAGGACTATGATTCTTCAATGACCCCCAAGTGCAACATCTCAATCAACTCTTGTTCCACTGCTTTCTTTTTCATCTCAGGGAGTCAATAGACTTTTTTTCACATAACTATTCCTGGGATCATCTCAATATGATAAATTCCCACTTTTAAGCATCCTAAATTGTTTATTAATTGTAGTAAGTAGTTCTTTTGCTGGTGGTTTAAACTTTCCCCAATTTTAACTGGGTACCCAGCCACTAATGAGCTAATGTCTGAACCCAGCTTCATATCCTCCTCTTCAGGTGCTTCCCCAACTAGTCTTTTCTAGTCTACCCAGGGTTTTAAGAAGTTCACATGATAGACTTGTTACCTGGTCCTTCTGATTGTTACTTCATACATGACTGGACCTAACTGTTTAGCTATTTTATAAGTACCCTTCCTTTGAGCCAACAATTTGTTGGCTGATGTTGGCATCATTATCATTACCTTATCTTGAGGACAGAAACCTCATTCCTTGGCTTTTTATCATAATATGAGGGTAAATCAAAAAGTAAAGGCAAAATATATATATCGGCTTTAATCAAGTTTCAAGTTTCAAGTTTATTAAGTCTTGATGAATCGCCTATATAATTTGCTAGGCGATGTACAATAAAAATAACATGTATTAATAAATGAAACAAGTACAATGTTAAAAATGACATAAAAACAAATTTGTTATATAGACAAGAAACATACTTTACAAATTAATCAAAAACCTAAATTCATAATAATGTGAGGTTAAAACATACAAGACATGTGAGGCTAAATAGGGAAATAGTTACAATTTTGATAGAAGAGAAGTAATTGTGGGCAATTGAATATATCATTTTTCACATAGTCCCCATGCAAGATGACACATTTGGTGTATCATTCCACTAGCTTCTGCATTCCTGCAAATATGTTTTTGACTGCTCCTGAAGCCAGATGAGCACATCTTCCTTAACTTCATTATGCTATGTCTTTTGCATTCCAGGTTGCAGTGATGCTCCTTTGTCTTGTTGCTGGTGACAATTCTGTTTGGAATACTCAAATTTTCTTCATACCATCTCAAGATCTGGTCTCCCCTACCGTTTCTATGATCTGAACAATGTAGGTAGTTTCTGATCGTGTATTCCCATAAACATAGCAGACATATACTGTTCCACTGTAAACTCCCTCAGTTTTACCTAACCTCAACCTTCGAGAAAGAGGGTCTGATATCTAAGGTTGGTTGCTTCTAGTATCCAGTAGTGTTAGCAGATCCTCCCCTGCCACCCCTTAAATGCTGCTTTTGTTGATCCTTTTTGATTACACTATGGGGCTCTTCTATCAAATTACGCTAGCAGTTTTTAGCGCAGAGAGCTGCGCTAAATGGCCCATGTTGCTCCTGACACTCATTGAGTTCCTATGAGTGTTGGGAGCAGTGTGGGCCATTCAGCGTGACTCCCTGTGCTAAAAACTTCTATCACAGTTAGATAGAAGAGGACCCATGTAACATGATTTTTGTTGCTGAGCAATAAGTTTAATTTCCTAATTGCTCATGCCTAAAATGTATAGAAAATGTCTGTTATTTCCATAAAATTTAGTCAAATTTTGCAATGTACCTATCGTGGTCACAAAATAATCTCATAAAATATAAAAACACCAAATTTTCATCTTTTCATTCCTATAGTCATAAAAAGCAACATATGAATCACAATTAACATGTATTTATATTAATGTACAAAGATGACCACAGATTTAAAAGTGAGTAGTTTTTAAGATTTGTGATTATAATGTAAGTCACTTGCACAAATCAGCTCCCAGATATAGTTTCTCATCATGTTCTCATTAAATTGACTTTGGTAACAGTGTATCTTGGTTAGAAGAGCTTACCTTGTTCCTCTGAGTATGTTCCTAAGTTATCCTTGAATGTCTCAAGATGAACATTAAGGCCATGGACTTTGAAAGACAATCTACAACCCATTTTACTATAATTTTACACCGGATTCTCAAACAACTCCACATGTTTTCAGCTTTGTGATTGCCCAGGAAGCCCCAAACCACTGTGACAAAGCTGTTCCAAGCCACATTCTCTTTCATAGTTAGCTTCTTGGGAAATTCCTTGCTCTCCAGGATCTTTATCTGTTGTCCGATGAAGAAACCAGCTTTGACCTTTGCCTCAAACAGATTAGGGAATATGTCTTTGTGACAGAGTAGGGCACCGACACACAGACTACACTCTGGAGTATTCAGAAAAAGCACTTTTTAATTAAACAGTCTACTTTAAGGTTTGGTTCTTCAAATAAACAGCTAGGCTTTTCAAGTTTTCCTACCCAGTCTATATCCCAAGTCCAGGAAACAGTTTAAGCAGCATTCGGTCATACTTCTTGTCAAAAAACAACAGTTTCTATACAGAGCAACAACATTTTTACTGCACAGCCCAAATGTAGAATCTTATCTCCAGCAGCCCCCAGCAGTAAAATAGGTCAGCCCTTCCATTCAGCCTCCTTAGCTCCTAAGTTCTCTCTGGGTTCTCTCTTCCTGACTCTGGCTTGGCCTTTTAAGTTTATTAGAGTCACTTTCTGGTTTCCTATTTTTCTCCCCCTTCCCTGAGGGAAATACTTTCACAGTGCTGATTTGGTTTTGAGAAAACTTGGCCAAGGAGGGGAGTGTTGGGTTTTCTGTAGGTTTATTCTGAATCTGAGAACAAGTGGCAAGGTTTTGTACCCTCTGCCATAGTCTTGAAGGTAATTGAAGGCTGAAAACTCCTTATCTAGAGCTCTGACAAAATTAAATTATTTAGAAAATGTATACACTAAGCGGTTCACATAAATACAAACATAAAAAATTAAGGATATGCAATTATGGCATCAGCACCTTCCAGGGGTCACCAGTGGTTTCTATTTGATGTTGCTTCTCCCCACAAAGAACTCGGTCTGCTGTGGCCAGTCCTGCCTTTGTGTCTCTGCTATCCCAAAGGCAGAGATAGCAGAGACACTTGATAAAACTGTCTTGGAGATCCATTAGAAATGTTTCCATTTTGAAGTCTCCAATGACCTCCCAGCCATACTCATCATACTTCAAGGTGCCTAGTAAGATCTTTATGCTGTTGTAATCCTCTTTGATGTGTACTGAGTGAAGTCAGTGGAAGAGATGGGTACTTGTTCCCATTATGGAACAGCATGGTTTTGATGTTCCTGGATGAGCTGTATATAACAGGTGATTCCAATTGCCTTAGCCTGGTCACATTGTGGTAGAATCAGAGCCCATCTTGATGGGTGAAGAAGGTAGAAAAAGTTTGGTGATGCTTTCTCTAAACTGCTACTTGCACACTTTCATCCGAGTTCCAGTGCTTGAGCCTAGATGTCAAAAACTCGGCATTGGACTTGGTGAGACCCAAATCTTTGATCAAATTGTTCAAGTCTTTTTTATTTTGGATAGAATAGGTTTCTCTCATCAGCTGTACCACACCACTGATATTGTTAAATGAATCTACAATGTCTCCCTCACTCTCTAAATTGTTCTTTTGTGAAGACAGATGCTCTCTTTCTCTTGGGGAGTGGGAATTGGGATATCAGGGCAATGTGGCACCGGGACGATGGATGAAATAATGTCTGGATATGTGATTGCAGATGCACACTTGCCAGTTCAATGTTTGGAAGTAGTAGTTGCTTAAGTAGTCAGTGGATTCCCACCAAATTCTTGGGATAACTCTCTTTGCCCCTCTGTATCATCCTGTAGAAGAAAAAAAATAAAATCGTGATAATGAAAACAATAAATTGATTTCACCTATGACTACTATGTATGAGATTTTTACAGCATATTTCATATATGATATATCCGCTATAAGAAAACCCTTAGCACGCATGCACACTTCAAAATCAGTTGGTCCATGATCAGTGGCGCCGTGACTCCACAGGTGCAGTAGACCGAGGCTGTGTCAGTTTGCATGCAGCGGTTTCTCCAGCAACAGGTTGTGTTTTGCGTGCGGCGGGTTGAGGTTTTTGTGCGGCGGTTTCCAAAGTTTTTTTTCATGCGGCAGGCCCTGCCAAAGCTGGAAACCTGCGGCGGTTGAAGTTTTTGTCCGGTGGTTTCCCAAGCTGCAGAAAAATAACCTGCGCCTGCCCTTGCCAAAGCTGCCTCCGAAAACAAAACAAGGGAGACTTCTCAGATAAGTCTGCTTGGGGAAGGGAGCTAGATGTGCTGCTGGACAGGGAGGAGGTAAAATGAAGGGAGAAAGGCTACTGCTGGACAGGGGGAGCAGGGAAGGGATGCTGTTGGATAGGGGTAGGTAAAAGTAAGGGAGAAGGGCTAATGTTGGACTAGGGGCACAGGGAAGAGGTGTTGCTGAACAGGGAGGAATTAAACTAGACAGGGAGATCAGGTAAGGGTGCTGCTGGACGGGGGTAGGTAAAAGGAAGTTAGAAAGGCTACTGCTGGACAAGGGGAGCAGGGAAGGGGTGCTGCTGGACAGGGGTAGGTAAAAGGAAGGGAGAAGGGCTACTGCTGGACAGGGAGAGCAGGGAAGGGGTGCTGCTGGATAGGGAGAGAGACAGAAAGAAAAAAACACAGACATACAACGGGCATGGAGAGAGACAGAAAAAAAGAAAGAAAGAGAGGCATTCCTTTTTTAATATGTCCTTCTTCCCCATATCTATAACATCTCAGGGGGAAACATGGAACTAGGGGATTGCTAACTATTAGGGGTTATCCTCTGATCTCCCCTACCTCCCTTTTTGGCCTCAGTGGAATTTTGGTATCCTTTCTTGGGGTCCCTCTCAAAATACCAGTGACTATGGGCTTTTCCCTCAAGGTACATAACATAACATCGTACTTTTTAATCGCATAACCATAAGTTCTACACAGTTTACAAAAGATTATAAACTAAAGACAATTTAAGGATGACAAAAGAAATTATTTGACCAAGTATTCTGAAAAGAGATAAGTTTTCAGTTGAGTTCTGAAATGTTTGTAAAAACAGGCTCCAAGTGATAACAATCAAAATTCTCTGTCATGTGAAGCTACTTGGAATGCTAGAGTATGATCCAGAAATTTCTTGCTTTTACAGCCCTGTACTAACGGAAAGGTAACCAAGGCATGGGATTTTCTATTTTTATTCAATGCTAGAGAAAATCTATTAACCATGTAAAACAGAGCAATACCATACATAACCTTATAGCAAAAGCAACCCAATTTAAACAAAACACGAGCCTCCATTGGCAGCCAATGCAACTCACAGTAAAATAGAGTCACATGATCATATTTTTTTAAGACCAGAAATCATTCTAACCTCTGTATTCTAAATCAATATGAGTCTAACCATGTCTTTCTTGGGAATTGTTAAAAATACAATATTACAATAATCTAAAGACTTAGTAATAAAGATTGTATCAAAATTTTAAAAGCAGAAAACTCAAAAAAGGGTTTGAAGATATGCAGTTTCCATAACGTGTATTAACCCTTACATACCTGGGTTTTACCTCTCTCCCTCTTTCAGTTTCTAAATAGTGTTTTGTCAAATCCATGGCTTCTACTAATAATGAAGGAGCTTATCAGGAGACCCATATATGTATAGGGGTGGGCAGGATATTCAAAATGTGTTCTAATACTACTTGGTTTAACATTTTGAATGCTGACCATCGTTCGGGCTCCGGTCAGCAAATGGGCCAATCCAACTAATTCTGGGCTATAGTCCTGGGCCGCTCTCCCTTTTGAAATTCCCTGCTCCTGAATTTTTCCTGGTTACATCCTGGGGAGAGATCCAGTTGGTCTTGGATTGTGGTTTTGTCCTCTTTATAATCTAGGGCTTTGGTAACATCTAAAGCTCTATATGCTACTTGAACCTCCACATCATAAAGGGGGCCAATCAGATGGCCCATTGGTCCACTGGCCATCGGACTACTGTTGCTACCCTTTCAAAGGTACTTAGGTATACCTTCAGATCATCATCTGGTCCCAGCTTGGCCAACATCAAATTCTTAGTCCAGCACCTTGAGTTATGTAAATGGCCTCAGATCCCTATCCTACATTGGAAGGCTTTTGTGTTACTGTCTGTTAAACCCCCTTGTCTAGACAATGCACTTCCCATACTTGGACCTCCAGTAGCTAAATCATAAACTTCTGCCTCTGCCATTGCTGCTCTAAGGCTTGCAAAAAGTGCTATGCCATGGTTTCTTGTTGAGCTTGCAGTTGTTCTGCCATCCACTTCAGTCCAGCTTCCGATTTCATACCACTGCAAAACAAAACAATGTCAAAGTGCAGATCTCTTAGAAATATTGTCCTTCAGTCCCTTTATGATCCCCTAACCTTGGTACTCGTTAACTGAGGTGATGGGTAATATTGCCTTCCCCAAGGGGTCAAACTCTGTTGGTCACTAAGGCGGTTTCCACAAGATCCTACTCCTGACAGCAAACATAAGGTTCCCGTGGTCACTTTCAGTTACCCTGGTCACTTCAATCACTCTGGTCACATCAGGTAATTTTGGCCCTTTGGCCATGCTCTGGCCACATCAGGATGCTTTTGCCCTTGACCACACTCTGGCCACACTGATTTAAAGGCTTACCTTCCAGTTATTTTCAACCTGGGAGTCTTATTAGTCAACCCCTAGATTAGTTAGGGTAAAGCCCCCCTTTCAGACCAGACATCCTTTAGCAGTGCATCATAGGGGTCCTGCAAACCTCCAGAAAAGGCTCCCTTTCTTTTTCCTAGTTTCCTCCATTCTTTCAAGGTCCATTTCCTTTCAATCACTTTTTTTATATGTAAATTAGTATGCAAATTAGCTTGCCTCAATGGGCCTGTTCTCCATCTTTAGACCTAGGATGTCTTTTGATAGGGGATGTCCATGAGCAATGCCCTCTTCTCTTCCCTTATTCCAGATGATGGGACGTAAACCGTGTCACACACACTTGCAGATAATTATGTCCATCAGTTTGTTGAGCTTCTCCATAAATCTGTCTTTCTCCTTCAGTTTTGATGTACCTACAGACACTTTGCTGGCTTTTTCCCACATGGATTTCAACTTTGTTTTAATCCTAACAAGGCTGTTTATAACAGGACCACTGAATTTTGGTATTTGCTTTGTACCACTGAGCAAGTAATCCAGTGTTTATGTCATTGACCAGTTCATCAGTGCTGTAATTTTATCTGTCTTGATCAATGATGTCTCTCATATACAACCCATATTTAATAAGATCCCTGACAGTTGGTAGCTCAGCTATGGGTAGTTCTCTGCCTGATCCCACCAAATGATGTATATGAGTCCAGACTTGCAGTCTTGTTTTCCTTTTGAACATTTTCAATATTAGATTATTGCTATGTTGAAAACCTGTGAACAAAGAAAACGAAATTAATGTATTAGTGTCAATATGGGTAAATAAATAAATTGATAATTGTGGCACAAAAGGCATTTATATGCAATGCAAACATACACAAAAACTATTATCAGAGCACTAAAACTTATTGTAATAATTTGTGTTGGGGTCTTAAATCCCTTGGAACAACAGAAGAAATTGACCGTATTCATTCCAGAAAAGGCACACAAAAGAGAACAAAAAATTGTGGAGAATCAATGTCCAAGCTGATGGCTTTATTGAAACAAACAAATAATCCACATAAATACATCTAGGGCTGGAACCTCTAGAGACATATGGACCCAACATTTGCTCTGGGACTTGACTACTTAGTCACTTGGTATTGTAAAGCTGCCAGAGCCAGGACCCCACCTACAATTTAGTTTTTGTACTTCATTCACTGGAGGATCAGGCAGTAGTTGCCTCTTCCTCTAATATGGACATTAATGGTCCCAGATCTGAGCATAAACATGCACATCAATCAACAACATAGCTGTCCCTTTCCTGTCTCCATTAGAGATTGGATATGCTTGTTTTTGACCATGGCCCATAAATATACAGAGCAGGCCCACACCAAGATCTCTTGCCACATGCACTCATGGTACCTATGGTGTATTCACAAATGTGTATGGGAATAGCAATGCAATCATATAGCATTACTGCCCCAACATTATATATTCAGTTCTATGTACACATATACTGACACCCATTGTGCGGAGCTAAATCTGGTGGCCTATCTGAGAGTCACACATCTATTGTAACTTCTTCCTTTTTTGGGACATAATGTCACCATTGTGATGTGTAAATGAGCATAAATACCCAAATTCTATACATGGAGGATACCAGAGTTATCTGGTGAAAGATAACATTAGCTGAGCTGGTCACTGGCAGAAAAAAATTGATGGGTGAGGGGTAGGGGGATGGGGGGAAGGTTAGTTGAAAAAGTTTATGAGATTGAGGGACAGGGTGATAGTAATTGCAGGGTTTGAAAGGAGATGATAAATGGTAAAAGGAAAATATTAGGAGGATTGGGATTGGTTTGTGGTAGAGGTAGTGATTAGGGCGGAACAGTGATAGGATTATTTAGGGTGTTGTGGTGGGTTTGAAAGGAGTTGTGTAAGAGGAACGGTCCAAGATCGTGGCAGCAAGGCATCAGCATCCCTGACTCATCTTAGCAGTGGACCTATACTATTACCTTGGGAGCCATTATGCCTCATATTAAATGCAAAGGGAATGTCTGACCCGATGCCTCGACAGTCAATTCTGCTCAGCAGTTGATTCTGAGGTTTGCAGATGCCACAAGTTCCCAAGCATTGTACGGAAAGTTGTCTGCTGTGCCTTTGGTAAGAAGAGAGACCAAGGACCTGGATTTGAAAATTTCACTATCACCTCTGGAGGTTATACTGCCACCACATCCTGCCTTACTCATGGCCCAGCATGGGGAACCATGTGTACATAATTGCACAGGGGAAACTCCGTACACCGAGAGGGCTGTACCCGCGAGAGATTCAGAAGAGCAAAGAGATCTGAGGGTAACCATTGAGAGTGGTGTTCAATTAGTGAAGCATGTGGTGGTAATCTTAGAGAGCATTTGGAAAGCTCTCTCAAAGCTGAACACTACAGTTACAAAATCTTCACAAGAGGTTGTTCTCGGGAGTACTGTGGATATTTTGGGCAAAAAAATAGATGGCACAAAAGAAGAATTTACATTTGAATTGAAAAAAGTCAAAGATAATGTTAAAAACCTTCAAGATTTAACATCAGGAATTGTTAGAAATAAGATCTTTCTTAATAGAAAAATTGAACAACTGGAGAATTATAATTGTACATTGAATTTGCGCTTTTTGAATTTTCCTAAGTCTCTGGGAATAACTCCCTTGGAAACATTTAAGAAATACTTAATTGAGGTCTTGATATTTCCTTCAGATAAAATACCGCCTATTAATCAAATTTATTACTTGCCAGTAAAGAAAGACATGGAAGGAAACCCAGAGACAGAAGAAACAAATTTGAATATAAGAGGGGGATTTGAATGTTACAGATTTACTTGAATCTACATTTTCTGAAACATCTGAAAGAGATACTCTACTAGTTTCATTTGTTTTCGAACAAGATGTTAATGCAGTGCTTAGATTATATTTTTGCAATTCTCAAGTATTATTCTATGGGTAAAAGGTTTGGATGTTTCCAGATGTGACAAGACAAACACATGAAAGAAGAAAATTATTTTTGACTATGAGATTCAAAACAGTGTCCCTTGGTGCTTCATTTCTGCTGGCCTATCCGTGTAAATGCATGATTAAATATTTAGAGTGATATATATTTTTTTCTCATCTGAATAGCTATGAGCCTTTCTGAATATGAAGAAATTAGTTTCTGGAACTGTTTAGTTGATACAGAATGGCTATTTGGTAAAGTGGGACTTTTGCTGTTATGACAATTCTTGTTAATGCTAAACTTCAAATTTAAAATTTCAAGTTTAAAGTTTATTAAAAAAAAATTTATACTGCCTAATCAGACTTCTAGGCGGTGTACATCAATCAAAATAGTATGTAAAGTACATTAAAATTAAGATAAAATAAATAAATTAGTGGCTAAGACATTACTAGGGTAGATTAGTACACGAGACCAACAGAAGAAACATGCATCACTTTATCAGGACCTTCCCCTTAATGTATGATGGACTAATGAAGATAAATTGAGTAATTCTTCTTGTTTTTTTCTTCTTTTTTTAATGATATTTCAGTCTGTATTTCTTGAGGAAGGTTATTCTTGTGAAAGAAGTAATTAAAACATTTTTTTTTTTTTAAAGAAAGGAGTTGTGTGAGGAAACAGGGAAGGCTAGAGTAGGATCTGACTGGGGGCATTTTCACACCCACCCACCTTCCCTCCATTGTGTTGTGTTCGTGTTTCTTTTTTTTTTTTTAATGGTCTTTATTAGCAACTGCAAAGGGACATACAACCAGGATCAAAGTAATCATAACATTTTTTATAAATTATTTTTCAAAACTTTAACATTGCATTACAAATAATATAACATTAGAAGATTACATAAAATACACCACAATACATAAATGAACAGCAAAAACAACCATTTCCCCCACCCCCTCTCAATTATGAATACATTAAATCATATTATTTATATAGCATTATACTCAATTAACTCCTCAAAATATCCTTCCCTCCCCTCCCCCCCCACCCTGGATGTGTAAGGAAATCTATGAAAGAAAAATACATTACTATAATTGCGTATTAACAAATACAGTCAACAGGCTCCATATTTTACTAAATGCATTACTAAAACCCAAGCATTCCGCATTCATTCTTTCATATTTGTATGTGTTATACACACTTGTCCACCAGAATGTGTAATTAAGTCTGTCATGACATTTCCAGTTTCTCGTGATTATTTGAATAGCTATTGCTGTCAGGATAAATAAAAGACGGCTTTTGTATTTATCTAACACAGGCTTTACCTGTAACAACGTACCACAAATAATGGCTTCATATGATAAAGGAATAGATGACTCTAATGTAAGATTGATGTGTCCCCAAATTGACCTCCAGAAATTAAGTATCATTGGACAAAAATATAACAGATGATCTATATTAATATGACAATGCCAGAATCTATTAGATTTTGAATTAACAAGTTTTTGCAACTGAACTGGGGTCCAAAAAATCCTATGCAACAAAAATAACCATAATAACCATGTTTGTCTCATAGATGCTGAAGCTGTACATCTTAACCTCCAAGATCAAATTCGTGGCCATCGAGATGCAGAAATATACTGTTTTATCTCGATGCTCCAAATGTCTCTAAGAGTATTTTTTGGCTTCTTATAAAAAATTCCGAAATTAATTTATACCACTCAGCGGCTTGTTCGTGTTTCTTGAGTTTTGCATTGGGAGTTGAAAGATATGTTCGGGTTTTTGGGATTTAATGGGAGTGGTGTTTCGGGCACTTGGATTGGGGGGAGGTGGTTGCAGCTAAAACAGGGACATAAAATATTGTGAATGTATCGCTGTAACCTGTTCTGGGCTCCTGGGGAGGACGGGCTCTAAAACTAAATAAATAAATAAAATGTGGCTTTGGCCTAGTTGTGGCTGGGAAATCTGCAGTTAATGAATAATTAAATATAAATCTCATAGATGAGGCAAGGGGAGGCATGGCCTGGCGTTACTGTGGGTCATTTTTGGAAGCTGTTATTGAGGTTAAGAATTTAATGGACAGCTAGTTTCATCATTGAATAGCTCCATCGGAGCTTTGATGTTGTTTGATATGGAATTGTACTGAGCGTTTGGCAACTAAATTTCAACGCCAAAAAATCGTAAGGTGATGCATCTTGGTAGCGGGAATCCTTGGAATACTTACACCTTAAATGGAGAACAAGAACTGAAGCAGAAAGGGACTTGGGAGTAATCATCCGTGAAGACATGAAGGTTGCAAATCAGGTGGAGAAAGCCTCAGCAAAGGTTTGACGAATGCTCGGCTGCATCAGAAGAAGCTTTATCAGCCGAAAGCCTGAAGTTATAATGCCGTTATACAGATCCATGGTGAGACCGCACCTGGAGTACTGTGTCCAGTTTTGGAGGCCACACTACCAAAAGGATGAGAAGAGAATTGAGTCAGTTCAGAGAACGGCCACAAGGATGGTCTCAGGACTCAAAAATCTTCCCTATGAAGATCTTCTGAGCAGGCTGCGCTTATACTCACTCGAGGAGCGCAGAGAAAGGGGGGACATGATAGAAACCTTCAAATACATAATGGGCCACATCAAGGAGGAGGAGGAAATCTTTACTCTTACGGGTCCCACGGTGACAAGAGGACATCTGCTAAAACATAGGGGAGTTAGATTTCATGGGGACACCAGAAAATACTTCTTCACCGAGAGGGTGATTGATAGATGGAATGGTCTTCCACGTCAGGTGGTCGAGGCCAGTAGCACGCTAGACTTCAAGGGACGATGGGACAAGCAGATGGGGTCGCTACAAAGGTATAATAGAGGATAGTTTCTCGAGGGTGGGAGGGATCCTGATTGGGCAGACTTGTTGGGCCACCAGCCCTTTTCTGCCATCATGTTCTGTTTCTATGTTTGTGATGTTAACATAGTAATCAAGCTGCGGCCAGAAATGATTGTTCCACAAATATTGTTTAATGTGATTATTTAGTATGGGTGAGTTATGCTGTCTGAGGAGTTGGCGGAGTGTGAATGCTAATGTTAGGTGCCTAAAAAAATTGGCACTGTTCAGATTGCTTCTATAAACTGCTATATGAATCGCGCTTAGTGGCCATATATGGCATAACATTTAGGAACACCTATTTAGGCCAAGGAATATCATGCCTAAATATCTGCACCTAAGTTATGTGCAGATCAGGTAGATTCAATTAACTCTTAGGAAACACCCCTGATCTGCCCATGCTCCTCCCCTGGCCACGTCCCCTTTTGAGATTTGTACACTAGAAGTGACAAGCACCACTTTATAGAATGTGCCTACGAAATATGCAGAACTTATAATGACTGCCAATTTGCATCAATTTTCAGGTGTTAATTTGCCAATTATCAGCTTGTTTTGTTAAAGAATAAAGTTGCATGCAGAAATCAGCTATGCGTACCAATTTGCATGTACAACTTACGATTCCTCTGTCAAAAATGGATATGATACTGCTTGCCTATTAATGGCCTCCACAAAAATCATGTTGTTAAAACATCATACCACCTCTCTTTTGGATAACCTCTCACCCCCAAATACTACTTCTAGACATTTCTATAGCATTACTGGATGCATGAAGTGCTGTACACATTATATACAGATACTTTGTCTCTGTCAGCGAATCGATTCAAATCGATTTGTTATCCACAAAAATCAAACTCACCAATTCAGTGACAACGCCCTCCCCCCGTGAGATCTGATATACCTCCAGGCCTCCTAAAGCAGCAGCAGCGATGGCCAATCAGCAGAGGCAGCACTCTTGAATGAGCTGCTCACAGCATGTCCCATCAAGGCATTCCCATGCCACATCATCAGTGACATCACTGCTGATGTGGAAGAGGGAAGCCCTGATATGGGAGGCCACAATCAGCCTGTTCACAGTGCTGCCTCTTTAAGACCGGAAACTGCCACTGTTGCTGGTGCTTTGGGAAGCCCAGAGGTATGTCAGGTCTCACAGTGGGAGAGTTGGTGGGATGCTGCTACACAAGGGGATGGGAAGGAGGGATGGAAAGATGCCTGCACATGGGAGAAGAGAGGAGAGAGGAAGAATTGTTTTTTTTCTGGTTGGAGAGGGAGGGGGGAGGAATATTCCTGGTCACAGAAACCACAACAAAAATATTCTGTAAACCTAGTTGGAAACATACATTGTTTATCAGGCTAGCAAATCCTAATCCTTTTGAATCCAGACTTTTTTTGTTTATTGAGAGGATATAGCAGTTTGTGTGCTGTTTTGTACATTACCTAACAGTGTATGTGTTTGAATTCCATCCTGCTAGCTGAATAGGTCATGTAAAATAGAATTCTAGCAATGTTGCAGTCTTCAGTAAAAGAATCAATTTGACTACAGAATGCCATTTTAAATAGCTGGAGATCCAGAAGAAAAAGAAATGATGCCTTCCCCGCTCATCTACCAAATTGCCACATGTACAGTTTCAAAAGCTAGAATTGCTTTAGAAGTCTAATAGGTTACAAGAAGAAATAGAACTGTTTTCTCTGTAACACAACAGCTTCTCTTGCATTGCTGCATGTCACAACACTTTGTTAGAGCATCTGTTGCTCTACGGCACAGTTCTTTAACCGCAGGTCCGCTCAGGTCTGCGAAGGATTCGGGTCCCCGCCGCAGCAAAAGGTGCCAGTGTCAGCTGATGTGCAACTTTCTGTTGCCGTCACTATGCTGGCACTCCTGCCTTCCACCACCGACTCCTGCTGCGTATGTCTCCTGCTCCAACGTATGTCTCCACACCCCCAGACAAGCAGCGGCAGCTCTGTGTGCTTTTAACTTCGGCACACAGCTGCCCCTAATCAGTATTTTAGCGCGGTTTCATGAGGCAGGCTCGGGCCTTTGGTAGGCCGGCCCACATCGCATCATCGAAGCGGGCTGGCCTACCAAAGGCCCTGAGGCTGCCTCATGAAACCGCGGCTAAAATACTGCTTAGGGGCAGCTGTGTGCCGAAGTTAAAAGCACACAGAGCTGCCGCTAGCCTACATAGAGGAAACATTTGGTGGAGAGGGAAGAAGAGAAGGGAGAAGGGGTACTCCTGAACAAGGGAGGGGAAAGGGATACTGTAGACAGGGGAGAAGGGGAAGGGAAGAGTGTTACTGTTGGATAAGGGAAGGAAGAAAGGGAGAAGGTACTGCTGGACAGGGGAGGAGGAACATTGGAAGGAAACAGCTGGCAGGGAGATTAGAGGAGGGGAAGGAGTCAGGATGGAATGGAGAGATCAGATGAGGGAAAGGGGAGAGACAGAGGAATGACAAAGTAGAGAGAGATTGATGCTGGGAAGAAGGGTCAGATGAAAAATAAGGAAAGAGGGACAAAGATGCTAGATCTGGTGTAGGAGAGAGGGGCATAGAAAGAACGCAGATACCATATGGGAGGGGGAGTAGTAGAGGGCAGACAGTGGATGGAAGAGGCAGACGCTGGATTGAAGAGACAGAGGGCAGATGCTTGATGGAAGAGAGTGAAAAGATGAAAGCAGAAACCAGAGATAACAAAAGATAGAAAAAAATAATTTTATTTCTATCTTGTGATTAGAATATATCAGATTTAAAATATGTATCCTGCTAGAGCTGATGTTAGACATAACTGGGGAGTGCAAAGCCCAGGCAGTGCATCTTTAGCTTCCAGCTGGCTTAGGGCTCTCTCTGACCAGGAGGCAGTTGCCCTAGTTGCACTCCCCCTAACACCATTCCTGACTTGTGTGACTGCGGTATTCTGTTAGCATGATATTTGTGTAGCATTCTGTAATAATTTGGTTTATTCAGTTTTCTTGATAGTAGAGGGGATATATGTGAAGGGGAGGGGAGACGGGGGTTTTGTTGATCCTTGCCCTGTATTATTTGTATTTATAAAATGACAATTGTACAGAATATTGTTTATTTTTATACTTTAATAAAATATGTTCAATATAAAATCATAACTATTTGAGGCTTGTGCAGATGGGATCAGAGGGTTAACGGGACCAAGCTCACGGGGACGGGGCGTCAATGGGGTTTTTAAAGATTTCAGTCTTATTAATTTGCCGGTCCACGAAATAATTATTTTATTTCCGCCGGTCCATAGGTGTAAAAAGGTTGAAGAACACTGCTCTAGGGTATGAGATATAGGTAAACCGTTTGTCTGGATTTTCAGACATTTCAAACTTTTAGTTGAGCAAATTCTCGGTCTAGCATTGTTGAAGATGCATAGCAGTGATTTTTGCCAGCCATATGAACTGTTGTGTGATATGCAGATTGTATATATTAGAAAAACAACAACAAAAAAAATCCAACAGAACTGCAGTGAAGTATCGAGTAGAAAAACAAAGGCAAAAACTGCAGTGGTGATGTACAAAATACCAAGTCTTTATTGAACGATCATAAAAAAATAAATAATATATATAATCATATAACAGTTTTATCCAAAAGGATTGATGAATCTGGACCCGACACAGTCCGTGTTTCGAAGAAAAACTCCTTCCTCAGGGGTCCTAATTGGTATCATATGCAGGAAACCTAATGAATAACAGCTGGAATCGGCAGTGAACAGCCAAACAACCTGTGAGAAGAGGACAAAAGCGTAGGAGCTCTCACGGATTGTTTGTCTGTTCACTGCCGATTCCAGTTGTTATCCATCAGGGTAGGGCATTCATTCATAGATGGACCTGCCTCAATCTGGGAATTGCTCAAAAATATTTTCACAGTTGGGTTTTCAGGATTTCCCCAATGAATATGCATTGAAAATAGTGCATGCAAATAGATCTCATGCATATTCATTGGGGAAATCCTGAAAACCCGACTGGATTCCAGCCATCAAGGACTGGAGTTGTCCACCCCAGGGCTAGATGCATTAAAGATAGCAACTCAATAACTGTTGACTGATTCTCTGGCCGATTCTCCAGCAGCGATTGATGTGCTATCAAGTTTGCATCCAAATGATTTGCACGGAGGCACTAATAAGAAAGGAGAAGAGAGATCTTGAAAAGAAGATTATACTGGAAGCAAAAACACAGTAAAACTTTTTTTAGGTATATGAAAAGCAAGAAGCTAGGAAGAGAATTATTTGGATCGCTAGATGACCAAAGGATAAAAGGGAATCTAAGGGAAGAGAAGGCCATAGCAGAGAGAGATTAAATGATTTTTTTTGCCTCGGTCTTCACTGAGGAAGATGTGGGAGAGTTACTGTTGCCAGAAACTTTATTAAATTTTGATGAATCAGAGAAACTCATACAAATCTCTGTAACTCTGGATGATGTAATGGGTCAAAACTTGCAGAGCTATTTGTAATTTTTCTTTAATAACCAGCATAGTACCAGAAGACTGGAGGATGGTCAATGTTACACCAATTTTTAAAAAGGTTTAGAAAGGTGATTTGGGAAATTATAGACCAGAGAGTCTGATGTTGGTGCTGGTAAAAATGGTAGAGACTATTGTAAAGAACAAAATAACAGAATTTATATGTAAGCATGGATTAATGAGAGAAAGCCAACATGGGAAATCTTGCTTCACCAATCTACTGAATTTCTTTGAAGGGGTGAATGAACATGTGGATAAAGGTGAACCGGTTGATATTGTACAAGAATTTCAAAAGGCATTTGACAAAGTACTTCATGAAAGACTTCTGAGGAAATTAGAAAGTCATTGGATAGGAGGTAATATTGTTTTATGGATTGAGAACTAGTTGAAAGACATAAAATAGAGAGTATATTTAAATAGTATTCTCAATGGAGAAGGATAAATAGTAGGGTTCCCCAGGGGTCTTTTCTAGGACCGCTTCTATTTAACATATTTATCAGTGATCTAGAGATAGGAATAACTAGTGAGATAATTACATTTGCTGATGACACAAAGTTGTTCAAAGTTGTTAAATTGCAAGAGGATTGTGAAAAATTGCATGAAGACCTTGTGAGACTGGAAGACTGGGCATCAAAATGGCAGATGACATTTAATGTGAGCAAGTACAAAGTGATGCATGTGATAAAGAGGAACACAAACTATTACTATGTGATGCTGGGTTCTGTGTTAGGTGTCTTTGTTGAGAATACAGTGGAACCTTGGTTTACGAGCATAATTCGTTCCAGAAGCATGCTCGTAAACCAAATTACTCGTATATCAAAGCGAGTTTCCCCATAGAAACTAAGGGAAATTCGCTTGATTCTTTCCCACCCACCCCCCTCCGAGGCCAGCGGCACTGCTCTACCCCCCTCCCCAAGAACCGGCATTGCTCCCCCCGCTCACGAAAGCCCCCCCCACATGATCCGTCATTCCCCCATGTGATCCGCCATCCCCCTCGTGATCCGGAATCCCCCCGCACCCATCCACCCACCCGAACACATCGCTTACCCCCCATCTGTCACCCGGCACCAGCACCAACTCACAGGACATGCAAGTGCCAGTGCCCGAAGATCTGTCATTCTTTTTGCTGGGCCTTGTTCATCTGCGCATGCTCAAGGCTTTTGGGTTCCTGAGATTCTCGAGATCTCTGAGAATTTCAGAGAGAGCGGGAACTCGAAGGCCTTGAGCATGCACAGATGCTCAAGGCCCAGCAAAAAGGATGACAGATCTTTGGGCACCGGCACCGACATGTCCTGTGCTTTGGTGCCGGTGCCGGGTGCCAGATGGGGGGTAAGCGATGTGTTCGGGTGGGTGGATGGGTGATGAGGGGATGTCGAATCGTGGCGGGGGTAGGCATGCAAGCAGAGGGGGGTGCCGGATCGTGGGGGGGGGGGTGCTGGATCACTGGGGGAGGTGCTCGTACATCGAGGCAAGCTCGGTTTCCGAGGCGCTAATTTTGCGAATGTTTTGCTTGTCTTGCAAAACACTCGCAAACTGTTGCACTCGTAAACCGAGGTAACACTGTACATTGAAACCCTCAGCTCAATGTATAGCGGCAGCTACGAAAGCAAATAGAATGTTAAGAATTATCAGGAAAGCAAAGGAAATCAAAGATGAAAATGTTATAATGCCCTTGCATTGCTTTATGGTACAGCCGCACCTCAAATACTGTGTGAAGTTCTGGCCACCATATCTCAAAAAGATATAGCGGAATTAGAAAAGGTACAGAAAAGGGCAACAAAAATGATAAAAGGAATGGGATGACTTCCCTATGATGAAAAATTAAAGTGGCTAGGCTCTTCAGCTTGGAGAAGAGACGGCTCAGAGGTGATATGATAGAGGTCTATAAAATAATGTGTGTGGTGGAGTAGTGTGGAAAGGGTAGATGTGAATCGCTTGTTAACTGTTTCAAAAAATACTAAGACTAGGGAACATGCGATGAAACTATTAAATAGTAGATTTAAAACAAACCAGAGAAAACATTTTTTCACACAACATAGAACTAAACTCTGGATTTTGTTGCTGGAGAATGTGGTGAAATCAATTAATTGAGTGGAGTTTAAAAAAGATTTGGATAATTTTGTAAATGAGAAGTCCATAGGTCTTTATTTAGTTGGCTTGGGGAAATCCACTGCTTATTCCTAGGATAAGCAGCATAAAATGTTTTACTACTTGGGATCTAAGTAGATACATGGTACTAGGTATCTTTAAGGACTTATAGCACATAAATATGAGGGTGGAGGGGTTGTTGAGATCAGCAATTAAACAATCCTCAGACTTTTTGTTAGAAGTTGTAAATAAATTTGAAAATGTTGTTTCAAATCTAGTCTTATTAGATAAGAGGGCAACAACAGTGGAAACAGAGGTTTCTACACTGCAGCAGGTTTCTATGTCTGCAGTTAAAGACTCAAGTGTTATCGATTCAAAACTTGAACATATGGAAAATCTAGCTGCTTTGCTAACTTTCCTATGACCCATTTAATATCGGCTGAAATTTTACTTAGAAAATACTTTAAGGAGGTACTAGGATTAACAAATGCAGAGACTGTTCAAATTGTGAATTGTTATTATATACCTCATTTAAAAAGTCTGATCAGGGGTTAGACCGCTCAGAATTTCAAGCTCCCTCCAATCCTTCCGCAAACACCTGAAAACTTGGCTCTTTTCAAAAATCTAACACCTCCCGCTCTTTGGTAACCTGTCCCTCTTTATCTTCCTAGCTCCTTTCCTATAACCCTTCATTGTAGCTCCTTTTCAACCTAACCCTGTAAACCGTGCCGAGCTCTACGCTTGTGGAGATGGCGCGGTATACAAACCTAATGTTTAGTTTAGTTTAGTTTAGTATCTACAGAGTTCAATCTAACTAACTTTCTTGAGGATTCCCAAGACACTATACTAACTAGGTCTACCCCTTTGATCACTTGCTTAAGTAAATTGGATAAAAAACATGATTATGAGATTATATTTCAAAAACAGATCTATGAAATTTTGTGGTGATTTAGTATTAATATTCCCTGACATTGCTAGGGCAACCCAGTATTGAAGAAAATAATTTCTTAATTTAATGTCCCGTGTGTTAGCCTTGAATGCCTTATTTTTCATAAAGTTTCCTTGCAAAAGTGTTATTAAACTTCAGGACAAATAATTTATATTTTGGGACCCTATATACTTGCAACAGTTTCTAGATTTATGAGAACAAGGACTAGATTCATGGGAACAAGTACAGGATAATTATAAGGGCTGATCTTGGTTTGGCGTTAGTAAAAAGCACAAAGATGGTTTAGCTCAGGGATTTTTTTCCTGAGCTTATATTTTCCTTTATAATTTGAATTGTAGTGGGCTTGGAATTGTAGTGGACTAGGAAGATTCTATCTTTACGAATTTTTATCTTCATTCTTTACTGTTCTTTATGAATTGTATTATGAAAAATTATAAACAAATATATATATATATATATATATGAAGGTTTAAAAAAAATGAAGATATCATATCAACTAGTAGACAAGGTCATAGCAAATACATTTGTGACAAATCAAAAAATGAAGACTAATGAATGAATAACATACTGGACTATATTTTTATCATTAACCGAACCAAGCTAAACATAAATCATAAAGGGGGAAAAAAGAAGAACATATTGTCATCATTAATATAGCCAAACCAAACATAACACACATTGGAAAAAAACTGAAAGATCTATATTAGTGACTTTTAAAGTAACACAAAGCTGAGAAAAGGAAAATAATGAATAAGAGAAAGGTTGAGCAGAAAGATAAAGCACAGGGCAGCCAAACCAAACATAAAGCCATGGTGGAGGGGCTGAAGACAAACTTTGTAGCAGAATGTAGAGGAGATACCAAACAGAAAAACCCAAAGAAACAGAAGCAAGTATGTTAGATAAACCAGAGCCAGATGCGAGGAGAAACTTATTGAAAAAGTGTAAAAGGAAAAAATACCTTTGCTGAAACAAAATTTTATCAAACTGCACTAGCGTTTTTTAGCACTGGGAGCCGCACAGAATGACCCACGCAGCTCCCGCCGCTCATAGGAACTCTATGAGCATCAGGAGCAGTGTGGGTCATTCAGCGCAGCTCCCAGTGTTAAAAAACATTAGCATGGTTTGATAAAAGGTGGGGAGGAGTAAACTGCTAAAAAAGAAGCAAGCTTTTTTAAAACAAAAGTTCACAATTGTAAAAACGGACCAGAGTATAATTTGAAAGCAATTGAACCAGAGAGCAGGCTCTTACCTGCAGCAGAAAGACAAGCTGCGCTGGACGCTATGAAAATGAAACAAACAAAAAAAAAGGTGCAAATTAAGAGTAGCTTTAAATGACGGATCAAGAAAAATCATGTAAGTATACCGAAATGGAAAATAAAATTTAAAAATGAGTCACCATATTAAAACGGAAAAAAACAATCAACAAATGAAGGTTACAAGAAGAAAAAATTATTAAATTAAACCGGGGGTTTGGTAAAAAACAACTACAAAATGAGATCAGGGGGAAGCCGGAGGACACTGCAGCACTTCCTAATCACAACTGACCCTCCTCCCTCGCCCCCCTAAAGCAGGAGTGGCAGTGGATGGTCAACAAGAGGCAGCACTGCCACTCTTGCTTTAGGAGACCTGAAGGCCCGGGGAGGACGGTTGGTCACCGAATTGGGAAGCAGATAAAAAATAATAATAATAATAATAATAATAAATTGATTGGAATCGATTCACCTGAAGTGAATCTGTGAATCGATTCGAATTGGAAATCGGGAAATCTACTTCTGCACTTAAATGACAATATATGGTTCAGAATACTTCTATACAGGTTCTCACTTGTGCCCATCACCATGACCAGTTTGCTATCCTCCTTGTCCACAATCACTGGCTCATTTTCACTATATTTATTTATTTATTTATTTTAAAAATTTCTCACCCACTTAGACCTAAGTGGTTTACAATACACAATCATAAATAAATATAACATGATAAGTACATAATCAGACAGTACATTTCCAAGGTTCTCATACTACATGAATACTCAGTTAGTGAAGGCTTCAAAAAACAGGTTGTTTTAAGTACCTTTTTGAATTTTTGCATATCCATAAGTAATCTCAAGGATCCCTTCAGATTATTCCATAGAGATACCCCTGCTATCGAGATTGCTGATGTTCTCATGCTTTCATAATGAACATGAAGGAATTCACTTGTACATAGTTGTATCGTTCCCTCAGATCTCAGAGACCTGGATGGCTGATATAATTCCATCGCCTATACCAAATACCAGAGGATTTTTTGATGGATTACTCTGAAAACTAGTACAACATAAAATACTGACCCTTACACAAAGTATTATATTCAGGTACCTCCTCCTATTTTTTCTCTCATGTATTGTCTTGTACCCTCCATTCTACTCCACATGGTCACTTGGCCATTTTACCCATTCATTACATAACGTAACATACCATAAGAAACAATTTCTATACTGCATAATCAGTAAGTTTTATGTGGTTAACAAAAGGTTAGAAAAAAATAACATACCAAATAAAACAGAAATTGATTAATTGGTAAACAAATATGTCTTCAGTTGCTTGCTGAAATGGCAAAATGACACCAAACTTAATAGCAGAGGTTTCAAATCCTTATTCCAAATGGGCCACCTGGTAAGAGAAGAGACGCTGATGGTATTTTTTATAACGACAATCCTTTACTGACGGAAAGTTAAAAAGACCATGGGAGCTTCATGAACATTTGGATTGTACAATGAAATTAAATCAATTAGGTAGTTAGGTGCCAAACCAAATAGAACATTAAAGCAGAGACAGCCAAATTTAAATTTGACTCGGTCCTCAAAAGGCAACCAGTGAAGTTCCCGATAGATAGGGGACCACATGGTTAAACTTCCTCAAACCATAAATGAAGAGGGCTGCAGCATTCTGGACTATTTGCAGCTTAGATCAATTCTTATGTGTACCTACTAAATACACTATGTTGCAATAGTCCAGTTGGCTCAACACTAAAGATTGGACCAATAACACAGGTCAACGCATAATTTTCATCAGAGTTAATGTTGGGTGGGTTTTGTAGTATTTTTCATGCTGATTTCAAATCTGTGTTTAGATTTTCACTAGCACATCACATTTTTGTAATGAGGCTCATTATATATAATTATCTAATCTTCTATTTGTGCGTCGCACATACCTATACAGGCTCAAGGCGATAGATCAAGGAGGAAGGGGGAAAGTAGTAGAGAAGGGGATATGGAGAAATAAGAGAGGGGACCCAGAAGTAGGGGGAGTTATACAGAAACTAAGACTGTTAAATGTCAAAGAGGTGAGACTTCAGGTTTTCTCTGAATGTAGTGCAGTTTGGCTCTGTCCTTTTAAATTCTGGTAGGTCATTCCAGGTTTTAACACCCAAATAAGTTAGCATATAGTAGAAAATTCACTTGTAGTGGAGGTTTTTTTGTGGATGGTAGATTTAGTTGGAGTCTGTTAAGGATTCTTTTTTATGTCGACCAAACATTAGAGAATAATTGGATGTGAGGAGCTGCTGAGCTTCCGTATAGGATCTGGTGTAGGATTCAAGACGATTTGAAAATTATTCAGGATGATATTGGGAGCCAATGTAATTGCCCAATGAAGGTTGTGATTGAGTCAAATGTCTTTAATTTGTAGATTAGTCTAACTGATGTGTTCTGGATGAGTTGTAGATAAGAGATGAGAGAAGTGTTGATGCCAAGGTAGGTGGAGTTGCAATAGTCCAGTTGAGGTAGGACCATCATCTGAATGATCAGAGCAAAGTGGTGTGGGTGGAAATATGATCTTGTGAATCGCAGTTGACACATAGTGTAGATGGTGTTTTTCCGAAGGTTAGATATTTGTGGTTCCTTTGTGAGAGTGTCGTCTAAGATGCAGCCTAGTACCTTGGTGGATTTTTCCATTATGAGAGTAATGCCTGATGGAAGAGTGAGTTTAGGTATGACATTCTGTTGTGCGGTGCGGAAACCAAAGGCTTTGGTATTAGTGACGTTCAGTTTCAGCTTGTTGTTTGTTGCCCAGGTTTGAATTTTATCAATGTTGTTTGAGAATTTTCGGCAATATTAGGGTGGTTATTGGTTATGAGAATGAGAAGGTGGATGTCGTCGGCATACGATAGTACCGTTTCATCTTCCATTTTGATGTGGCTCAGCGAGCTCATGAATAAATTGAATAGGATTGGGGATAATGGGGATTCTTGTGGGCCGTCACAGAATGCCTTCCAAGGGTTGGAGTATGATTCTTGCCTTTTGACTATGTATTCACGATTTTGTAGGAAGTCAACGAACCAATTCAGTACAGTTCCTGTTATACTGATTTCCAAGAGTTTGGTTAGGAGTAATTGGTGGTCCACTGAGTTGAAGGCTATGGAAATATCAAATTGGAGTAATATTGCCTGATGACCCAAACTTAGCAATGTTAATTGGGCGATATATCATGTGTCTATAGGATAAACGTTTAAGGAGGGTTAACGACAATTGTCTTTGTTTTTTATGCTACAGTCTTTATCATTCAAAGACATTGTACTAATCATCCAGATAGTTTCTGTTATGTCTGTGTTTGTTCACGACAAAAGCATACCGTAGATATGAAGAAGGTATACAAATTGTACTTTGGCTGTCCATTAGGTGACCAGGATAAGTCTTGGGCTCCACATATTATCTGGACCAGTTGTTCCAACAGACTTTGTAACTGGCAAAATCAACAAAAGGCAGCAATGTCATTTGCAATCCCAATGATATGGAGGGAACCGCGAAGCCAGATTAAAGATTGCTACTTTTGCCTTGTGAACACAAGTGGATTCTCAGCTATAACTAAGCACAAAATTATTTATCCTACTCTGGATTCTACTATTAGACCTGTTCCTCATGATGACTCACTGCCTGTCCTTGTACTGCCACAAGATGCTTCTATAGAACATAATGAGGAACGTGATGATGATATAGCAGCTGGTCACAATCCAGAATTATCTGATCCTGATGATGTGAATGATAAAGATTCAGAACCAGAAACCTTTATACAAGCTGAGCTCAATGATTTTATTCGTGATCTAGATCTTTCAAAAGAAAAAGCAGAATTTCTTGCTTCAAGGCTAAAGCAAAAGCACTTGCGTGCAAAAATTGCTAATATAACTCATGACAGAAAAAGGAATCATAACTTAACAACATTCTTCACTGTAAATGGCTCATTGTGCTTTTGTCATGACATCAATGGGCTCTTCAACAGTTTGTCACAAATGCATTGTCCAGATGAATGGCGTCTCTTCAATGATTCTTCACGCAGAAGCTTGAAGGCAGTGTTACTGCACAACGGAAATTCCAAACCAAGTATACCAATGGCCCATTCTGCTCATATAAAGGAGTCTTATGAGAATATGAAGAATTTTGCTAGAAGCAATCAGTTATAAAACACACCAGTGGAACATCTATGATGATCTGAAGATCACTGGCATGCTAATGGGAATGCAAAGAGGATTCACTAAATACTGCTGTTTCCTGTACATTATGTCAAGTGTGTCTGGCAGATGAGGGATACCTATAACCCAGGGACAAGCAGTGTGAAATTTGTGCCATTGGTAGAGCCTCATAAAATACACTTCTCCCTCCATATCCACGGGGGTTAGGGCAGAGCCGGTCCGCAAATATTAAAAAACGATGAATAATATTTGGGCCAGTTATGCCCCTAACCCCCACTTTCCCCTCGGCTAATTTAAGCCCTGTAAGCCCCCCCCTTAAGCCTTACATGGTGGTCTAGCAGGTTTTTGGGGCTGGAGCGATCTTCCCATGCTCCTGCCCCGTGCAGATCACTCATAGGAAATGGCTGCCTTGAGCTCCCGTCGTAGTCTCAAGAGACTATGGGAGCTCAAGGCAGCCATTTCCTATTCTCCTCCTTCTACTGAAAGGCTTGATAGGGATGTCCCTCCTATGCTGGAATCACACTCTTCCTATGCTTGTAGTTCTTTCATTGATATAGGTGCATCAAGAGTTCTTTTTATATGCTCGGGAATTTTAGGCCCTTCAATTAACTTCAAGAACTCTAAACCCTCAAGTTCTCTATTTGAATAAAGCTCAAAAGAATATAACGCTTTATAATATTTCAAAAATTGTTTTAAGATATTTCCAATTTGAGAATGAGTTTCCCCCTTCTCATCTGTGATATCCACAATTTTTACTTTTCTTTGTTTAGCTATAAGGTAATTAACTAACACTCTTCCCACTTTATTTGAGTTTCCATAATACAGAGCCTGTTGAGAAAATAAATCTTTCCTAGCCAGTTGAGAGGAAATCTCATTGTATTTATATTTAGCTTTTAAGAGGACCTGTAAAGTAGTTTGTTCCCATTTCAAGGCTAATTGGACTTTATTTGTAATTTGATATACCGACCATCACAAGTATCTGGTCGGTTTACAATTTTAAGTTGTTTCCTAATATGCGCCGAATATGAGATTATTTGCCCTCTCATGGTAGCTTTGAAAGCATCCAATAATGTTTCTAAAGAGATTTCCTCTGAGGCATTGATTTGAAAATATTCATTCATTTTTAATTCAAATTCCTCAATAAAGTTTGAATCTGCAAGCAATGTATTATTGAATCTTCAAATAGGTCTACTACCATCTTGTTCAGCAATTTTAAATTCAATCCAAACTCCACCATGATATGACAAAATAATTGGCTTTGATGACCTGCTGTACTAATTTATCTGATACAAAAACATAATCTATTTGTGAGAATGATTTATGGACATGGGAGCAGAAAGAAAATTCCTGAGCATTAAAATGAAGAATCCGCCATATATCTTTCAATCCATAGGACTGTACCAAGTTATCTAACCCTAATGACTTTAGTATTTTACTGTTTTTTTGTCCAACAATGGATCCATAACAACATTAAAGTCCCCCGCAACTACTAAATTTGAAGCAGCCAGAGATAGAATCAACTGCTGAAGAGTTTTTTTTTTTTTTTAATTCAGCTTGATTTGAATTAGGGGCATTGATGTTTAAAAGCACCAGGATATCTTTCCCCAAGCTCATATCTACATGGATCCATCTGCCTGAGGGATTGGCAGAAATCAGATTAAATGCAGCTGAGCATTTCCTATGTACTAATATAGTCACCCCAGCCTTCTTACCCAGTGCTGGAGTGAAAAAACAATGCTTAACCCACCTTCCTTCCAACTTCATCGATTCTATAGTGGATAAATGTGTTTCCTGGCTATAATATATATCCACATCCTGTCATTTTAAAAAATTATGTGGTTTTTTCCTCTTAACAGGATGATTGAGCCCATTGACATTTAAGATTCATTATTCATTTTTAAAATTGTAATATTGTAAAAATATTCTAAAAATTTATTTGTCCCAAAGAGCACCTTTAGATCCATACACGTCCAGAACCTCTTTATAAAACCCCCTTGTTCTCCCCCTCCCTCCAACCCTCAAAACCACATGATTGCTTGAAAGTGCACATATAGACTAGTAGCCAGAACCCTCCCACAGGCAACATAAGCATTTTACCATAATAAATTAGCAATGATCTACCCCAATATACAATAATTAAATAGATACCTGGATAATTAAATAAATGAATAATAGTAAATGATTAAATAAATAAAGAGATAAAGATAATACATTAAAATACATGCCTTCTAGAATTTCAAAAATTGATGAAAACAATATATTTACTTATACATATGTAGATGTATAACTATAAATACAATAGTATCTAAAAGAATCAATCAAATCAATCAATCAAACTTTCTTAAAATCATAAAATATGACTTCATAACAAAGTAAGATGTACTCTAATAGACTAAATAGTACTCTTATTACCCCATAAAGTATCCTAAATTAATCCAAAAGTAACCCCACTTCATTTAACTATTATACCTGCCTTATGGAATTTCATAAAGTTGATGAAAACACTATGGGCTCCTTTCAAAAAAGTGTGCTAGCATTTTTAGCGCACGCATTGAATTAGCATACGTTATAGCATCTGCTACCTGAAAAACTACTGCCTGCTCAAGAGGAGGCAGTAGCGGCTAGTGCACGTGGCATTTTAGCGCATGCTAAGCACATGCTAAAACCACTAGCGCACCTTTGTAAAAGGAGCCCTATATTTACTTGTATAATCCTCAGCCCTTGTTCTCAACACAAGATCCAATTTCTACTGGTTTAGAAAAAAAATAAAAAAAAACATACCCCAAAAACTCTCTTTCCTTTTGTCAAATTCCTAACATGAGGAATTCATGTTGCTTGTAGTATAAGCATTAGTACAATTGATAGATAACTATGTGCCAAATAAGAATACACACAGCCATTTTCCAGGCTACTAACTGCAAAATTTCCTCAGTAAAGTATTCACTGATCCTTCACAGTACAATTATTTAATTTTTTTTTTTTATGTAGCCCTACAAACCACTAGTTACAGGAATTTGAAAAGAGCTCATAATTTAAGTGAAATTTAACTGACAGCGCTACGATTATTTGCCTCTTGTATTTTTCAAATTAAGACCTGCTATTGAAATTTATCAGTTCCAATTAAAACCACATCTTTTTGTTTGTTAAAACATTAATAGTTCTATATGATATCTTAAAGTGTTACTGTATTAGTTAGTTGTAGCCCAAATGCACAAATCTCTCTCTCTACTGATATATACCATCACAGACACATTAAAAAAAAACAGGTTTAGGTAAATCTAAGATTGTTAGTTGCACACTCTGTTCCTTCCTTAGAAGAGAGACGTCTGTAGTTCTTTCTTAAATATTCCTTCAGAGCTCAGATCTTTGGCATGAGCTCATCTTCCACATCATCTAAGGCCCACAGGTGGTCTGTTAGTACCAGTGCCTCCATTTCTGCCTTAAATGCTTTATTGGTGTCTGCAGGCATGGTTATTGCTACTCCTGTCATATGTTCCTGCATCACCCGAGATTGGTCAGCAGCAGAAAAATTTGCGCATGAGAAAAGACTTTTTAATCAGCATGCATGTTACATATTAGTGCACCAGGAATATCATTGTAAACAAAATCAATTGGAAGTCAAATAAAAAAAAAAACAACTTAAATACTTGCTTGAAGTTATAGTAGAATGTTCCCTCAGTCCATTGGTGTCTCTTGTCAGACATAAATTATTTTAATTTGTCAGAATCGTCAAACTGCATAAATTTATCCTTATAAGTGACCCTCATTATTGCGGGGTTAAATATTCCATATTTTGCCCCAATCAGCTTTAATTGTGGTCTTAGTAATAAAAATTGCCTGCACTGGTTCGCTGCTGCCCTTGTAAAATCTGGGACAAATAATATTTTTGAATCTTTTTAAATCAGATTTCTTTTCTTTTCTAATCTAATCTAATCCTTAGGTTTGTATACTGCATCATCTCCACGTTCGTAGAGCTCGACGCGGTTTACAGTAGGAGAAATAAGAAGGAACTACAACAGAGGGTTAGAGGTAGAAGTGTGAAGAAAATTTAGAGGACTTGGGATGCCAAGATATAAGAGTTTCCTTGATTCCTAAATTGGAGGGAGACTTACATTTTTTGAGAAAAGCCAGATTTTCAGATGTTTGCGGAAAACTTGGAGAGAGCTCAAGTTCCGAAGAGGGGAGGTAAGGTTGTTCCAGAGTTCAGTGATTTTGAAGTGGAGGGAGGTCCCTAGCTTTCCTGTGTGGGAAATGCCTTTTAGCGAGGGGAAGGATAGTTTTAATTTGTGGGAGGATCTGGTGGTAATAGGGTTTGAGGAATTCCAAGAAAGAGGGATAAAGGGAGGGAGGATACCATATAGGATTTTGAAAGTTAAACAAGCGCATTTATAGTAGACCCTGGTGATTATCGGAAGCCAGTGGAGCTTGGCCAGGAGCGGGGAGACATGGTCAAATTTACTTTTAGCGAAGATGAGCTTTGCCGCGGCATTCTGAATCCGTTGGAGTCTGTGGAGGTTTTTCTTAGTTAGGCTTAAGTAGATAGAGTTGCAATAGTCCAATCTGGAGAGGATGATGGATTGGAAAAGGAGGGTAAAATGTTTTTGATGGAAGCAGGATCTAACTTTCCTCAGCATGTGAAGGCTGAAAAAGCATTTTTTTTTAACCAAGGATTGGAGGTGGTCATTGAAGGACAATGTGGAATCAATGATGATGCCCAAGACCTTGCTCGAGAACTCAAGCTGCAGAGAGGAGCCAGAGGGTAGTGGGATGGAGGTGGGTAGGTGATCTAGTTTTGGACCGAGCCAAAGAAGTCTTGTTTTGGACTCATTCAATTTCATTTGCACAGTGTGGGCCCAGGATTGTAGGTTCATTATACAAGAGGATATGTTCTTAGACAGGTCAGTGAGGTTCGAATCGGTCTCGAGGAGGACGAGGATGTCATCTGCATAAGTGTAAATTGTTTCAAGGGGGGATAGGTGGAGGAGTTTTAGGGATGATATATAGATGTTGAAAAGGATAAGGGATAGTGGAGAGCCTTGCGGGACTCCACAATTCAGTTTCCAGGGGGAGGATGAGGTGCCATTCATGTTAACAATGTAAGAACGAGAGCGGAGGAATTTAGAGAACCAACCTAGGAATGTGGAGTTGATACCTATCTCAGAGAGTTGGTAAACAAGAATATCATGGTGAACAACGTCGAAAGCAGCGGAAAGGTCAAATTGTAGGAGGATGGCGAACTTGTTTCGAGAGTGAAGTTGTTGAACCCTTGAAATCAGGGAAGACAGTAGGGATTCGGTGTTGAAGTTAGGACGAAAGCCTATTGATAGGGTAAAAGAATAGAGAATCTCTCTAAGTATGATGAGAGTTGGGAAGAAATGATGGACTCTAGCATCATTTTCTCTTTTGCCAGTCTTAATATCTTAACATGCTGAAAATGAAATAAACAAAATATCAATGGCCTGGGGCCCTTCTGACTGTTGGATCTTTTTCCTGGGATTCTATGTGCCTTTTCAATTTCTAATGACACTTTTAAATTAAGGGGGAGCATCTGTGGTAGAAATTCTTCCAGGAGGGCTATTACATTTTTCCCCTCCACCCCTTCTGATAAACCCAGTATCTTCACATTGTTCCTCCGAGACCTGTTTTCAAATTAATCCAATCATTTTCCCATGTCCTGGAGAGCTCTGTGATCTTTTTAAAACTGCAACTGCTCTATTTCCACATTCTGAACTCGAGATTCTATCTTTTCCATTCTAGTATGTACTATCTCCATCTTCTTTGCCAGGTTAGCCACTTCCTCTCTCACTGCTGCCAACTGCTCTGAGTTACCTTGTAGCAGTAATTTGATTTTTCTCAGCTTTTCAACTAACTCTGCCACGTCCATAGCATCAGCAAGCAGGGGAATCTTGGAAGGTGTGGGCAGATCTGCTTTCAATCTTCTTGCCTTTCCTCCTCCATTAAAGGCCGTTTCCATTTGGTTTGCTTGGTAGAAGCCATTAATATGCAATTTTAAGCCTTTACTTCCTATGGGGAAATTTTTTAAAAGCTGAAAAGTCACTAAAAAGTATGACTGGGGATGGGAGTTTCACAGCTACACAGTCATTTCTGCTGCCTCCAAATTCTGGAATCCTGTTTTGCCTTTTTAATGTATGTATACCACTTAGGACCTTTGTTGGAATAGGTGCTTAATAAAAGCCAGGATTAAATTAAATTAGATTATATTAGAAAAGCTCAAGTCTCTTTCAATTGAAAGGAAGCCCTGGAATGAGGGGGCAAAGGACAAAAGAGGAAAGGGGAAAGACTGAGGGAGTAACCTAAGGAAATATATCTTCACTGCAAAGAAAGCTTGGGAACAAGTACATAGGATCTCAGAGAGTGGAAGGGATAGTAGATGATATGGATGGGCAGACTAGATTTTTTTTGCCTTCGTTTTCTATGTATTTCTGGATCTATCTTCAGGTTTTCTGTTCTAACTCCAAATACATTAAATTGTTCTGATTTTGGTGATGATTGATCAATAATATTTTGTCCATAATATAAACTGTTGTCAACCCAGGTTTCCTTCTTACAGAATTAAGGATTGCTTTATTTGCTTTTTTTCACTGTTTATTATATCTTAAAGCCAAAACAATATAGGGCAGCATAATCCCTTTGGTACCATAAAGCTGAGGAAGTGGGGCAATGTTTTGGGAGCTCTACTGGCCATGAAGAAAACTCAATTTTGGGTTTGTCTCATGCCTGTTCATTAAGTAGGTCAAGGCAAGTTACAGGTAATGTCATCACAAGCTGCAGTGTCCAAAGTGTCACAAATTTCACAAAAGGGTTTGTGCATTAAAAAAAAGTGGAAAGCAAAAATCTCTTGTACCACATATTTTGCTAAATTATTTCTAAAATGTGCCCTTCACAGAATTACAATTTTGCACCTAGTTTTCTACACATGAATATTTTATTCAAAGTCATAGTTAATGAATTACTACAGTGTAAGATCTTGCAAAGCAGCTCATTAATTAAGAATTGATTGAGAATCACCTCTTTTTTTGAATGACTTGTTGCAAAAAAGAAAAAAAAAAAAAAAAAGAGAGAGAGAGAGATAACCATACCTCAATAAGGTATGAGTGTTTTTTCTTACTATGGCAGGGGTAAATTTCCACATGAGTCTGCTAGCTAGCTCATTTGCATGGGTAATTAATGAGCATGAACAAGCTTATTAACCAATTGGAAATCCCATGGGTTACTGCATTGGCCTCTTTGGCTTTAAGCACCAAAACCTATATGTATTTTCTCACATTTGATGGCAATATTTGAAGAGAGAGAGAAGGTTATTTCCAATTAACTTCCTAAATAAAAGATAGGGTTGTTTTGGGGTTGTTGTTTTTTAAATCAATGACGAGTCACATTTTTGCAAAGGAAACATAAAGGAACATTTATGAGCATCTTGTCTGGGTTTTAAATTCAGTGGATTATTCACATCTGTTAGGTGAGAATTACAGAGTGCTGAAATAATGTATTCTTATGTTTTAGATCTCTCATTGCCAAGGGCTACTGAATACTAAGTATCAACATCTGTGTTACCTTTTTTTTTTCTTCTTCTTCTTCCATCTTCTGATTAAAATGTGTCTAAACATTTGAATCGTTAGTGGAAATAATGCAAGGATTTTTAGGCCATACTTCAAAATTCTACAGCATCAAAATATATTAACACCATGTGTTAATAAAGGATTTGAATGTGCAATTAGAACTATACATCTTAACCTTACATTTTGCATTTTTGCACTGGTCAAAAGACATAAATAAAATAAAATAAAAATAAAATAAATTAGGTTGCTGAAGCTGTAGATAAAAGAATACAATAAAGACATTTTGACACTGATGTTCTACCTCCTGGTTCCCAGCACACACAAAAATAAAAATCCTTTTTTGTCTTTTTTTTCTGACAAAAAAATTCATTAAAAACATTTCACTGTGCTGCCTTTTAATATAGCACGGGCATTCAACCTGTGTAGGAAGCTTCCAGGAACCACACAAATACTGTGTAATTATCTGGTGACTCCCTGCTGGCTGCTGCATATTCCAAGCACAAAGTGAGCAACACATTTCCAGAGCCCGACTTCTGTCTTCATTGTCCCTGCTTGGAATATGAAGCTCTACTTCATTATAGCAGACCTGATCAAACTTGATAGATTTAGCCATTATTCTTGACTGTGTCAACTTTCTATGGCACCCTTCCCCCCTCTTTATTTATTTTTTTTTTGTTTTGCTACCCAGGGAATGCATCGTATTCCTAAATTGCTTTTTTTTTTTTTTATCCAAACAAAGTGAGGTTTCAGCAAATAATGTTCCTTATAAATCCTGTGATCGAAGGAAAATAAGGCTCCCCGTTTTTCCTGAATTGCCCATTCTGCTTTTTTGTTGATGTTGTCCAGGATTTTTTTTTTTCCTTCATTTTGTTTGCATTTCTCTTTAAATTAAAAAAAAAAAAATTATGTTGCTGCACTGGCACCTAGTATCCAAACCCTTTGAAAGACTTGTGCTATTTTCTCTTAACAGTAAACTTTGTATTCCAATGACTTTCCGTGCCTGTTTTATAGCAACTTTCAAGCAGCATTTCAGAAGACTGATTTCCGAAGCATTCCCATCGCATTTATCTTGCAACGTTTTATAAATCATTAATGTTCTATTTAACTCACCGTCTACCTAGATTTTCATTGCAAAAGGCATTCGATCATTTTCTAGGCGAGTACAGATGTTGACGCGGACAGGTTAGCGTAACAGCTTGCTTTGTAGTTCGGAGAGTTGCTATGCAACAACGGAGGCATGCACAGCTCTCACAAATTTTGAAAGTACAGCAAAGCCCTCTTAAATTTCATATCCTCGAACAAAAGAACAATATTCTTCCAACTTCTCTATTTAAAAGGTACTCAGTCAAGAATGCACTGTTTGCTTTGTCAAATTAAACGTGGTCTGATAAAATAGTGTAGTTTCCTTTCAACTATATTTCTACTTGAATTATACTTTTTTTTTTTCTGTAGCAGCTTTGTTTAATTGGTTATGTTCTTTATCCAACAAAGAAATGGACATGCATTCTCTTGCTAAGCTTAGACTTTCATCTCTAGGGTTTGTTTAAAATTGCTGTAGTATTCTGTGAAAGCTATGTTGGTATGGGGCATGGAAAATGTATTCCTCTGAAAAAACCTAGTCCCTTAACAGGTAAACATTTGTATGGCACCTACCACACAGACATAAAGATCATAAACCATGCCGTTCCTAATTGCTGTATGAAACTTCACAGGGCCACTAAAGGAGCTTCATATCACTGTATGTCAGAATTTTTTTGATTAAATTTAAAAAATATGCAGACTAGTTTATAATGTAGTACATTTAATGAACACTGTGTAATTGAACATATAATGAACATTGTGTATCTGAACTTGAATGTTTTAATTTCAGCATTACACTAAGAGTTCATATATATTCTCTATGTTATATTAATAAGGAATACACTTTTCTAACTGATTTGGGCATTTCAAGTAATCATCACAAATACAATAAGACTTCTATTTTTATTTATGTATTTTGATGGTAAGGTAACATCAATTCAAGGTACTTAAAATATAAAACAAGTTTACCAAAAAATATTCTACTAAAAAACAAAACCACAACTAGTACTGTACTCTTTTCTGTTATCATGTTCTCTGTATATATGTTAATAGACACACACATGAATGTAATGTTAGAAATTGTGTGTTGCTTAAATTTTGTGCTCAGTTTAATTTTTTAAAAAAGTCTTTTTTAGAGTGGCATTTTCAGTCATACCAAAAGCTTTCTGGCATCTTAAAATGTAAATTGCAGAGAAGCAACACAAAGGATAAAAAGAAGATTTTGAAGGCAATCACAGTGATCACTTAATTCAGTCTCTGCACATCTACTTGGCATAAGGTAATTAGAGTGCCACATTGCTGTAAAGACAGAAAGCTTAGGGTACCATTCTGATTCACCCAGATGATAATACATGATTAGAAGTCAGTGACAGATCACAACTGCTGAATGACCCACCAAGGTCTTATCAAGGGCAAATCACATAATTAGCATGCTCTTTCCTGGCAGAGGACTATAGTGCCATTGTTCTGGCACAATCAAATTAGCCCAGCCAATGAGGGCAATGTTCTGTGACCTTAAAGGCATGTCATGTTTTATTTTCTTCCCTCATAACAAAGAAAGAAAGAGAGAAAGAAAAATCTCAGATAGTTGAAGCTTGCAGAACTTTAAGGACCCTCACCAAAAAATTTAGCTTTAAGGTGCATTTGACAGTATACCACATTGACTTCTTAATTCATCATGTATGAAGTAAAAAGCATGGAAATGCAATAGAACAGAAACTTTTATAAAAATATAAGATGCTGCAATCTGTAAGATTGGAGATATATAGATAAAGCAAAAGTGCAGGACAAAAATTTCTATATAAGCATAAAGCTCTGTCATTCTGGTAACTAGGGGGCACTTATCATGTTTGTTTTACAGCAACATCTCTTCTTTCATGTATACTTGTACACTTTCACATAATTTTCCTTTCCTATACTAGAGGGATTTTTTTTTTTTTTAATGAAAATCTGTCCCATTTGTGCAAATTACAAGTTCATTTATGGAATGTTTGGTTAAACCGTGACTTGTTGCCGGATGTGGGTGGTTCAATTTTACATCATATTGATGAAGAAGTTACGCAATGAAGTGAACATTTCTCTGTTCAGTAAAACCTTGGATTGCACGTAATTTGGTATACAAGTGTTTTGCAAGACAAGCAAAATGTTTTATTAAATTTTAACTTGCTATAAAAGCAAGGTGTTACAATACAAGTACATACAGTATACACGCATCACATCATCACAACTGAGCCGATGGTTCTCTCTCTCTCTCTGACACTGCAGGAGCGTAGTGACTTCTAAACAAGCAAGGTCTTGCAATACGAGTACATACAGTATTTTGTATTAAAGTTTTGGGGTTGTGGAGTTTCCATTATTTCCTGTGGGGAAATTTACTTTGATATATGAGTGTTTTGGATTACAAGCATGTTTTCTGAACGAAGTATGCTCACAAACCAAGGTTTTACTGTACTTTTATCTTCTCTAAAAGCCCTAAGCATTGTACATATTTTCCTACAGATGAACAGTATAAGAGCGTACCATTAGTACATTGACATTTGTTTGTTATATCCACCAATGAAAGAATTAACATGTATTGAACATGGTTATGCCCCTCCGAGCTCAGCCTTATTACATTTATGTGAAGGGGGGGGGGGGGGGGGGAGTTGTTTGGAAGAAGTAATTCACATTGCCTCTAGACTCCCTTGACCCTTTCAACCAATACCATGAATGTTCACTTAACTTAGGAGTGGCCTAGTGGCAGATCCTTCTGCCTCTGCACCCAGAGGTTGTGGGTGCAAATCCTAGCACTGTTCCTTGTGACCCCGGGCAAAGTCACTTAATCCTCCATTGTCCACCACTTTGAATGTATAACAAAAAGGCAGTTGACGAGTCCCATTCCCTTTCCCCCTGACCTTAAAGAGACGATCTTTGTAAATCACAGAACCAATGCATGTTTTGCTCAGATCTAAAAATAATCAGGCTCTGCTCAGATTCTTACTAGGCTCAGGACACCACCAGGTTAACAGTGACCTGGAGATTTCTTGGTCCATGTAACAACTAATTGACCTATCAAATATATTTCTTAGTTCAATTTTTTTCAACTTTTTGAAGATGGGTTATCTTTGTAAATTTCTGCTGTTTCATTTGCTATGCAACAACACTTGAAACTTAGCTTTATGTATACTAGGTTCAACTTATCCCCCCCCCCAAAATGTATGAACAGTCTTTAACATTTAAGGGAATCTGCTACTATATATTACTAAACACTGTATGAGGCTAAGAAAGAGGCCACATTTTCTGTACTGCGGATGACGTACACTTTTGAACTCAGAAACATTTTTGAAAGACAAAAAGGATAAATACATCTCATCAAAATATTATATTTGCTTCTACATGTAAACATAGAAAATAGTTTCTTCCATAATTCTGAGTCTGAATGAATTCTCCCAACTGTGTTACATTTTGCAAACATTTCATGAGAAATGTCCGAATGTATTGTTATTCTCTACCAAATCCTGTAACATACTTGAATCTTTGTTATGTAATTCTCTCGGAAATGTCCAGATATCTTCTAATTTGTAATCCGCTTAGAACCGCAAGGCACAGGCGGAATAGAAATCACTAATGTAATGTAATGTAAATTAAATGTTAAGATAGTTTGTGACATTGTAACATCCCACACTGACATATTACGCTTTGATCAAAATCACTACACAAAATTATAAGCATTCCATGACAGATTATTATATTGGTTAAGGGGTGCAAATTGATAATGGGGATGTGGGTTTTTCTTCTGTTCAGTTTCTAGCACACATTAAGGGCCCATTTTTCAAAGACATGGTAGCGATTCTCCTATGGGCTTTGGTGCATTTCCCATGGAAGAATCACTACCCTGGCTTTTTAAATAATGGGGCAAATTTACTAAGATGCATTAATTTTTTTTTTGTGGAAATTAGTGTGTGCTGTTAATACATGGCTACACTAATAGTTAACATGGCAGCTTAAAATAATAAGAACATTAGAATAGCCATACTGGGTCCATCTAGTTCAGTATCTTGTTTCCACAGTGGCCAAAGCAGATCACAAGTACCTGGCAGAAAACCATATAGTAGCAACATTCCATGTTACTGATTCCCACAGCAAGCTGTGGCTTCCCCCATGTCTGTCTCAATAGCAGACTATGGACTTTTCCTCCAGGAACTTGTTAAACCTTTTTTTTAAACCCAGTTACACAAACCGCTGTAACCACATCCTCTGGCACTGAGTTCCAGAACTTAATTATTTGAATGAAAAAATGGAGGAAGGAGTGGCCTAGTGGTTAGAGCTACAACCTCTGCACCCTGAGGTTCATGGGTTCAAATCCCACACTGCTCCTTGCGACCCTGGACAAGTCACTCAATCCTCCATTGACCCAGGTACATTAAATAGATTGTGAACCCACCAGGATAGATAGGGAAAATGCTTGAATACCTGATTGTAAATTGCTTAGGTAACCTTGATGGGCAGTATATAAATACCAAATAAAAAAAATATATATATTTTCTCCTATGTGTTTTAAATGTTTTTCCATGTAACTTCATTGAGTGTCTTCATAATTTTTGAAAGAGTAAAAAAAAATCAATTCACTTATACCCAATCTACACCACTAAGGATATGCTTGATGCTGCACATTCCCACAGCAAAACATTGAATGGTGTGGGGAATGGGGGGAAATGGGTGATTGAAAATGCAGTAGCAAAATAAGCCCTGAATTTTTTTTTATTTATTCATTTTATTCATTCAATTTTTCTATACTGTTCTCCCAGGGGAGCTCAGAACGATTTACATGAATTGATTCAGGTGCTCAATTCATATATGGTACCTACTTGCCAAAATTTGGATGCGCTCTTGAGATGCACATGCAAATTAATTGACTATCAAGCCAATTAACATCAATAATTGGATGCTAACAATCAATTATTGACGTTAATTGGCATCCATTAAAATTTGTTTGTGCGTCTGGCTGCATACTATTCTATAAGGCAGGGGTAGGGAACTCCGGTCCTCGAGAGCCATATTCCAGTCGGGTTTTCAGGATTTCCCCAATGAATATGCATGAGATCTATTTGCATGCACTGCTTTCAATGCATATTCATTGGGGAAATCCTGAAAACCTGACTGGAATAAGGCTCTTGAGGACCGGAGTTCCCTACCCCTGCTATAAGCTATGGTATATACCATCCAAAAGTTAGGTATGGAAATTGGTGCTAAATGCAATTCTACTGCACTTAGCACTGATTTTTTTCCCCCTGATGCTTAATACTGAGCACCGTTTATAGAGAGAGCCCAAGCCCTCTTGCCCCGTGATCCCCAACCCCCACCGATGACATCAGGGCAAGAGGGAGCCCAAGCTCTATTGCCCCATGGCACCCCAACCTTCACCGACTCGATGGGGCAATAGGGAGCCCAAGCCCTCTTGCCCCGTGATCTCCAAACCCCCCCAGGCTGAATCCATTGGAGCCAGGAGGGAGCCTAAGCCCTCCTGGCCCGATGATCTCCTCCCCTCCCCCCCACCACACGATCCGGCCAAGAGGAGCCCAAGCCCTCCTGGCCCGTGACCCCCTCTAACCCCCACCCCCCACTAAAACATGAGCAGGAGGGCTTGGGCTCCCTCCTGGCCAGATTGTGTGATTCGGGGGGAGGGGGGAGATATCCAGGAGGCTTGGGCTCCCTCCTGGCTGGATTGTGTGATGGGGGAGGGGGGAGATTGTTAGGCCAGGAGGGCTTGGGCTCCCTCCTTGCCCCAATGGATTCGGCCTGGGGGGTTTGGGGATCGCAGGGCAAGAGGGCTTGGGCTCCCTTTTGCCCCATCGAGTCGGGGAAGGTTGGGGTGCCACGGGGCAAGAGGGCTTGGGCTCCATCTTGCCTCGATGTCGTCAGTGGGGGTTGGGGATCGCTGGGCAAGAGGGTTTGGGCTCCCTCTTGCCCCGATGTCGTCGGTGGGGGTTGGAGATCGCGGGGCAAGAGGGCTTGGGCTCCCTCTTGCCCTGATGTCGTGGGGAAGGGTGGATTCTGTAACCGGTATTGTTTTTGACAGACACTGGTTACAGAATCCAGCTTTTAGGCGAACGACTGGCTCCTCCTTCAGCTAAAAGCTCTTGTTTTGGACGTTTGGGGCTTAGGCTTTTTTTAGGTTGATTATATGGTATAAGTTTAGATGTAGTGATGGTCTGGGCATTTAAACAGCTGAACGTAGAGGCAGGCCATTATAAAAAAAACCCTCCTTTTTGGATGTTTTTTTTGATAATGGACATTTTCCCTGCTTCTACTTTCAACGTTTAAGGCCTTAGGACAAAAGGGGACTTAGACTTTTTTAAAAAATTATGTCCCTCTAAGTGGTTTATATTCAGGTACTTAAGTATTTTTCCCTATGTGTCCTGGTGGGCTCACACTTTACCTAATATACCTGGGGCAATAGGTGACTTGCCCAGGGTCACAAGAAGCAGTTTGGGATTTGAACCCACAACCTCAGGGTGCTGAGGCTGTAGCTCTAACCATTGCACCACAAGCTTTCACAAAAAATATAGATAAAGCGTCTATTTTGCCCTTGTAGTAAAAAATAGCCTTAACGTGTGGGAATGACTCATGTAAAGATGGGCTAATACCACTATTTTTACAAAGTTTGGTAAAGGGGCCCCAGGTCGCATGGCATAAAATGAGATCTGTGCCAAAATATACAAGTTAATGGTGAAATAACACATCTTAACAGTAATCCATTTTGAAAACTGCACTTCTTAATGACACTTCAATAAGGCCCCCTTTTACAAAGCCACATTAGGCTTTTTATCGTTGGCCATGGCGGTATTAGCTCCGACACTCAGAATTCCATGAGTACCGGAGCTAATACCACCACGGTCTATGATAAAAAAGCTTAACGTGACTTCATAAAAGAGGGCCTAATTAACAGGTGAAGGAAAACTCTTTAATTGGGTACTGCTTTTCATGCTTATAAATATACAGAATACCATCACTTTTGTGACTAAATGTACACTAACATGCATGACAGCAAACCAACGAAGAGCTATTTTCTAAATGGTTTAGTTCATAAATGCAAGGGAGGTCACATGTGTAAAGCATGGAGGGGGTTGACAGGGACATGGCTCCTTTCTATATGCACAACTTGCATTATACTGTAAGTTACATAGAGTATCTGCTGCATTTAAATGCCCAAAGTTATATTACTGGTATAACAATGGATGTCCAAAAATCAGTGCTCTTTATTAGCGCAATAACTCAATAACTAGATACATACATGTTTCGGCCACCAAGGTCTGCTTCAGGAGTCTTTTAACATTTCACATCATATCCTGCTGTACAAAGTGTCACAAGATGTAATACCAACACATGTTTAAAAAAAAAAAAAAAAAACAACAACAAATTGGGCTGCCACATTTTGAAAGTCCTGTAATCTCTGCAGACTCCCACAGAAAATGGATTCTCGGTGCAAAATAAGGTGTTTGTGTTTCTTTTCCCCTTAATGCAGAGTACGTGGGAGGTTGTGTGGCACAATACTCCAAATGAAGCCTCACCACACAAGCTCGCATGTGCCTCTGTGCATTAAGGGGGAAAAGAAACACAAACAAGCAACTTATTTTGTGTGTTTTTATACATGTGTTGGTATTACAACTTGTGACTCTTTGTACAACATGATATGTTGTGAAATGTTAACAGACTCCTGAAACAAGCTTTGTTGGCCAAAACATGCACGTTGCGTTACTGAGCTAATAAAGACAGCAGATTTTTGGACATCTTCACTGTTTCTTTGTGTGCTACTGATCTGTGGAGGTGATTGTCCTGTTTTTGCTGCTGCATAAGTGTTAAGACACGCCAGTGCTGAATTATCCCCCCATTTTACGAATGCATAGCGCAGGTTTTAGCACCGGCAGCGGCGATAACTGCTCCGATGCTCATAGGAATTCTATGCCAGCGCTAAAATCCGCACTATACATTTGTAAAAGAGGAGGTATGTTAGTATTCTACAATGGGTGCCCAGATGCCATTATAGGTTCTCATCACACAGCCTCGGGACACCTATAAGAAAGGTGCATAGACTAAACCGCATGAGACAATTGCGCGCGGACATTGCCGGGCAGATAGTCGCACGCAGGACATCAATGCACTGGATTAAAACACAATTTTAAAACACTCTGAGGGGGAGGGGGAGAATCCCACACTTTAATTAGAACAGTTGGTGCTCCCGTTGGGGGGGGGGTTGTTGGGGGAACCCCCTATTTTAGAGTAAACAGCCTTTTTCTCTCTTTTTTGGGGAAAAATTACAGTTTCCTCTGTAATGGGGGGGTTCCCCCCACCCCCAATAGTAGCACCAACAGTTCTAAGTAAAGTGTGGGAGGTTCCCCACACACACACCCTTGGAACGCTTTAAAATTGTGTTTTAATCCAGCATGCTGACGTCCTGCGTGCGATTGTCTGCCTGGCATTGTCTCAGGCGGTTTTGACGCGTCACCAAAAGAAAAGACCCGATTTCAGAATTCCCCCCTTCATTATCTGTGTTATCTGCAGTGCTAAGTCTATTCTTTCTGCATTAACTGCATGGGCAGATGCTGGAAACGCCAACTGCAAAGGCTATGCAGGTACTACACATAAAATTTGGACAATTGCAGTGCAAAAAATGCATAATTTTGCTGCACTTCTATAAAATGTTCCCAGTGCGCTCAATATAAGATAACATAGGGGAACAGTATTGTGTTTGCAGACATCATTTTGTTACCTCAAACAAAAAAAAAAAAACTGATTGAAATGGAAAAACTAACAAACAAACCCCACTGCTTTACAAAGTCGCGCTAGCATTTTTAGCGCCGGCCGCCACGATAACAGCTCTAACGCTCAGAGAATTACTATGAGCATCAGAGCTGTTACTGCGGCAGCCAGCGCAAAAAAAGCTAGCACGGCTTTGTAAAGGAGGGGGAAAATAAAGCCATTGAAACATTTTTTTTCCCTCTGCATACCCCTACTCTGTAACAGATTTTGATTTCCATACTATTTAAGCTGTTCTATAGGAACTATTTACTACTCTTTATTATGAACCAAAATCATTATTCCTTGTTATCTACAGCAGAACCTATTTTATTGCTATGGATCCTGCAGCGGGTGACATCTGATGATGGTGTGAGTGCTAGGCACTACAAAAATGATCCCTACGTTTTTAGAAATAATTATTCAGTGTCATTCTATATTGATAACTACGGCAGATAATGTTCACTGAAAAGATAGATATAAGTATTATATACTACTACAAAAAAATAAATAAATAAATAACTGTTGCAGGCTTTTTACAAAGCTGTGGTTGAGGTTTCAACCGCAGATTGGTACGGTAACTGCTCCGATGATCATAGAATTCCTCTGAGCATCTGAGTATTTACCCCGCCAGCCCGCGGTAGAACCATCTACCGCGGCGTTGTATAAGGAGCCTTATATTTTTTTTTTCTAATTGTACGTTGTATGTAAAGGTGGCAAAACTGCAAACTGCACAATTATATTACAATTTTCCTGAATGATTTTATTCTTGTGTATAGATGTAGAATTTCATTTTGTATATAAATCCACCTACACATTTGTTCTACAGAGCCATTATCTCTCAGTGGACATCCCTACCTTCTACAATGAAGTGCCCTAGCAAACAGGATTAAAATGCATCCCTTTCAGTCATTCCAGGAATGTATTCCTTCCTTTTCATTGAGCTACATTTGTCTGATTTAACAAGATAAGATTTGAGTGCTGATGCAGCCCGTTGTTAATGCAGCAGCCGCATCCACAATGCCGTCGACACTCTGCATCAGAAGGATGCATAAATCAGGTATTCAAAAAAAAAAAAAAAAAATTAGATATGCAGCACACCAGGTTTATAGTCCCGGCCTCAGAAATTGAAATGGCTCAGATTAATGTATCATATCTTATACACTGTCCGAGTGAATCAACTTTAATATATTGAACAGATTCACAGAACAAGACTTTGTTATCTAAGGAGCACTCGGAAGAAGGAATTGACCTAAGGATTTGATTCGGTTCAGGCAGTTCACGTTGTACAGCAGCATTTGAATAGTTTCATAGTAAAATAAAATTTGTATTAGGGATATTTCACATCATTCAGGACTCGTTCGTAGCTTTACACATGGGAAATATTACAGAAACAATGTCCAGCCTTGATGGAGTTTTAACCTTTGCTTCAGAGACGTCAAAACAATGTAATGTAATTTTAATGCAAACTGCTGTTTAGTGCCAGGAGAGCTTGTACTGAATGACTTTGAGTAGTTTAGGTTTTACTGAAAATGAAATGCCTGTTGAATTTTCTGTACAATAGAACTACCACAATTTATACCATTCCATTCTCAGAGCATCAGCTGCATTTGAGGCCATGGAGTGAAGTGGCTTCTTTGTAGGTTAGAAAATCAAATAATGTTTTGTGTTATAGAGAAAACAGACAGGTGGAACATGGGTGCAGTGGATCACATTATCAATAGAGGGGGCACTTGGGATTGGGCTAGCTCATAAAATGAACATTTTAAATTCTGCCTTTTTTTTTTTGCACATACACACACCAAAAAAAAACCCCCAAAACCTCCCAGAGTCCTTCAGCAATTGGTATGAACTTCTATGATCAATGGTAATACATGTTGATATGCCTTCTGTATGCATTGCCTATGTTTTAAGGAGACACAGCCTGCTTATAGGTTCATTGTTGATTAATCTATATGAGAACAATGAAAGGTCATTGCCTTTTTTGTAACAGGGACTATTGTCTGTACTCCACAGAGCTTTGCATTGTTCGTACAGCAGCACGAAAGCCTTGATTTTCATTGTATGTTGTGAAGCATTAGCATGATGCTCTAACACTTGTAAATGAACACAGCTTTTGCCTAATCTGTCATTTTAATGCCTTATAGATTTTATTTCACTTGCTGTTGTACCAGATTCTCAATAATAATAATCAACTACTTTGTTGTTCTCTCGCTGAAATTAAATTTCTGCGCTGAGTGCACAACTAATAAAAGATGTTGCTTGAGGAAACAAAAAAATAAATATGATGAATCATAAAAAGTTGAGGATTCTTTTGTCCATGTATGAAAGCCAATTACAAAAAGAAGGAGTGGAAAATTCATCTGCTGCTTGTGCTGTCAACAACTTAATAACTCACAGGGAAGGCTTAAGCGTATCTGTTCTGTTTACGTTAGCATCGCTGATCAAGAGCTGGGAAGCAATGTGCCATATCTGTCCAGTTTGAAATAACAACAGAAATGGAGAATCTGCAGAGGTGATTGAAAACGCAGCAGCACAGTAACCCCTGGATTTTATAGATATTACTTATATTTTGCTTGCCGAAATTTGGATGCGCTCTTGAGAGGCACATGCAAATGAATTGACTATCAAGCCAATTAACATCAATAATTGAGTGTTAATTATTGACATTAATTGGCACCCATTAAAATGTGTTTGTGTGTCTGGTTGCATACTTTTCTATAAGATATGGTATATAACTCTAACAGTGTGAACTCTAAAGGGGTCGTGGCCATGGGTATGTCAGGAGCATTCTGATAAATTGTGTGCGTTGTTACTTAAGGCTACCTCAGTGTGCCTATCTTGGGTGCCAGCATTCACACCAGGTTTCAGCAGGCATAAGTCTAGCATCCAAAAGTTAGGCATGGGAATTGGTGCTAAATGCAATTCTACTGTGCTTAGCACAGATTTTTCTCCAGTGCTTAATACTGAGCACCATTTATAGAATTCCCTCCTAAATGACAGCAGATAAATACCTACATAGTCCATCCAGTCTTCCAGAGTCGCACCAGCCACTCTGTATATGAATTCTTAAACATTGAGGCATAGATTCTATAAAGTGCGCCTAACTTTAGGAGTGCTTTGGGCATCCAATTTAAGTGGATAATGAGCGATTTAAGGGTCTTAACAAGCGTTAATTGGAACTTAGGTGCCCTTTAGGCGTCCTTAGAGCACAGATGCAAGATAGGCGCACATTTAGGGAATAGTCGCGTCTAAGTTTGTTGACGTGGGCGTAACATGGGCGTGGTTAAGGATAGGTACCACATAGAAGCTAGTTAGGCGACAGAGGGCGTCTAAACAGTGTGGAAAATGTAGGTGTAGGACAAGCTGGTCTAAGTGTACTTTTTGCTTCATTTCAATGAGATTAAGTTAAGCATATGTTAGGCTTACTTTCAAAATTTCAACTTTGTGAGCTTGCTCCACCCCTGTACCTCATCAGACACTGGGCTCTGCTTAAAGCCCACTGCAGAAAAAGAAAAATCAGCTGTCTTGTTTAAGATAGGCATAAGTTAGGCTTAAGAAAGGCTTCCTTTCAAAATTTCAACTTTCTGGCTGATGAATGGTATGTGAGCTTGCTCCGCCTCTGCACATCATCAGACACTGGGCTCTGCTTATAGCCCACCGCAGGAGAAGAAAAATCAGCTGTCTTGTTTAAGATAGGCATAAGTTAGGCTTAACATAGGCTTAAGTTAGGCTTAGGTTAGGCTAAAGTTAGGCATAAGTTAGTGCAGTGTATCCGATCATATCCACATCCCAGTAACAAAAAGCAACTAAGAGCCTTTTTGGGTTTAATTGGGTACTATAGGAGATTCATTCCCCATTTCTCATCACAGGCAGGATCCCTTACAGATATGTTGAAGAAAGGTAGCCCAGAAATATTAAGTTGGGGGGCTCTTGGTAGTCAGGCTTTTGAGGCCCTCAAAGAAAATTTGTGTACACAGCCGGTGTTAAGAGCCATTGACTTCACTCAACCTCTGATTCTCCAGACGGATGCGTCAGGTACAGGGTTAAGGGCAGTGTTGAGTCAAGAATATCAAGAGGTGGAACATCCAGTACTTTATCTGAGTCGGAAACTCCACCCGAATGAACAGAAATATGCCACCGTGGAGCAAGAATGCCTAGTTGTAAAGTGGGCAGTGCAAACACTGGAACATTATTTACAGGATAGGGAATTCACGTTAGTCATGGTTGAATACCATGCATAACAACAATGCTAGGCTTACACGCTGGTATTTGGCCTTTCAAGTGTTCAGGTTCCGAGTAGTCCATCGGCCAGGGAAACTGAACACGAATGTTGATATATTGTCTCGGATCACGGAGAACACTGGGAATCCCCAAGGTACAAGAGAGAGTCAGCGTTTAAGGGTGGGGGACTGTGACAAATCTAGCTCTCCTCCTAGCTTTGTCTCAGGTTTAACTAGAAGGAACAGTAAACCCCTATGCAGGAGAGCTGACTAGGTTGGCCCTGCTGATTATAAAAGCACTGACCTCACTTGTACCGACATTGAGCCAGATACTTATTGCCAGGGAGAGTTCAGTCCAGTTGCAGGTTACTCTCCCAAGCCTGCTATTAGATCTCAAAGGAACTCAGGAGCTAGGAAACTACAGCTCCCAGAAGGCCAGAGTCATAGCAGGAAGTTGTCACATAGGCAGATACAGCTGCAGAAAGAGTTTTCTCCCTTCCCCCTCTTCAGAGCAGGGAGGGGCGAGTTGGAGGCTGTTAAAACAGGGCAGCTGAGACCCAAAATGGGGAGGAGCAAAGAGGGCTGCAAGGAGAGCCTCAGAGGCAGCAAGGCTTGCCTCTCCAGCTGAATCCTGATGAGCTGGGCAAGGATTGGGACATGGTGGACATTTCAGATGAGCCTGAGACTATAGCTGAGAGGCAGCTAGAAGGCTGGGAACCCATGGACATTAGTGAGCCGGTTATTCCTGGATGGAGACGATGCAATGGACACAAGCTGAGCAAGGTTGGAAGTGTTTTTGCTGTTTTTGTTTCTTACCTTTTTGCCTGAAAGTTTTGAGACTAAGTTTGTTTGTATGCTGAATGGTTTGAGCTTCCCAGAGCTAGCCTCTGAAGCACTCAAGTAACTGAACTGTTGCCTTGGTCTGTGTAACATTCCAAACTACGCAGTCTTTGGGTTCTTCCCTCTCAGCTCAGCTGGAGGCTAATTATATGGAGATAAGATACTGAAGGAACGTAAGATACAGAGGAGCTCCATTTGAATGAGTTCCCTATCTGCAGGTTTTCTGCGGGAGAGCTTCAATGTTAGCAGTTTTCCTTTTTGGTTTTGTAAAGCTTTATTTTTCATACTGCAAGAGTTTTTGTTTGCTCCTCTCTCCTGCTCTTTCCTGGTAAGGGAATGTTGCTGGGACTATCCTAATCTCAGAGGGCTGGTGAAGAGGACTGAGGTAGAAAGACTAAAGTCCAGCCAAAGTCTTGTATAATTTTGTATTTTGAATTGAAGCCAGACTGTTGTTTGTGAAGCCAATGGGGCCAGGTTGGCCCAGCACTCTATGTTTGGGTTCTTATACAAAATGTATTGAAAAGTACTGCAATCTGCTAATAATACCAGAGCAGTTTAACCAGAGGTCAAAAATAAAAGTACACCTTTATTTTTGGACATTCCTAGGTGTGTGCGTTTTTCCTTGCCTGTCTTCACTGTGAACATCCTTATTGTTTTCACCCTAGGTGGTTGCCTAGATAGCCTGAAGGGTTCCCTGGTTGAAGGGGATGCGCTGGGAGCAGTTACGGTTGCAGTGAACCCAGCTTGCTGTGGTGATCAGGAGCCCGTGGGTTGCGACAATTTGTATCATCTGATTAGCTATCATATCACAATCACCACAAAGAAAGCATTTCTGGCTCACTAGGTTAATGCGCCTTGTTGCACTGTCTATCTCAAACTTCCTGATTCAAATCCCAACTTCCTAACAGCTTCCTATTAGCTGTCATAAGAGAGTCAAGATGGTGGACTTTGCCATTTTTAGTAGCTCATTTCCCTTTCCAGGCAAACTTATTTTCTCCTTCCCATGGCTAAGACATCCTAAGCTATCATGGGAGGAAACATCTCCTCTGACAGAAAGATGCCGTTTATGGCTCACCAGTTTAATGTGCCTTGTTGCACCTTGTACATCTTTTGAAACTCCCCGGTTCAAATCCCACCCTCACCTTTACTCATTTGAATAGCATCCTAACAGCTTTCATAAGTGGTGGACTTTGCTGTTTTTCATCAGCATTCTGCAGTTTGCAGGCACAGGTGCATCAGATACATTCATCATCTCTCTGCTACAAGCCATTGTGGTAGGAGTGGATTTCTTTCTAAGTAATATCTGCACAGGGCAACAGATAGAAGAGTTTACTAAAACTTCAGAGGGCTTGGACAGGTATTGAAAGAAGGCACATGTTTTTGAGATGTACCCTAGAGACATTCCTGTTGGTATATTCAGCTTGGCTGTTTGTGGTTTCATGCTTGAGGAGTGTGTGTTGGGGTGGGGGAGGGGGGTTTAGGAAGAGAGAACAGGCTGCTTTAGACATCTGAGAATTGCTACAGATCATTTTAAAGATCAACTGAAATATGTTTAAGCAAAGGAATGGCCAAAGAGTTTGAATGTTTTCTGGTAGAAAAATGAATATGAAATATTTGCTAACTGCACTCAAGACTTGAACCCCTGACCTATGGAAGATAAAAGGCATAGAGCTATAGAGGCATAGAGCTATAGAGGGAACTTTGTTTAAAATTTGGTAACAGTGCCTCTACAGACTAAGCAGATGACAAATTGCTTATAGTAAAAGCTTTGAGAAGGGAAGGAACTTATCAAAAGTCAGGACAGGTGTGTTTGCCCAAACCACACCTAAAGCACACCCAATCAGATTTGAAAGTTTTCTAGTGGAAAGTCCAAACAGTGCCTATGACATCAGATGCTACTTAGGCATGCTTAGTAAAAGAAGTTGCTTAGTTATTTTCTTATATTTTCTTATATTTTGTTAGTTTTTCATATAATTTTTCAGGGACAAGGATCGCTTAGCCAATTTTTATTTATTATAGTATAAGAAGGACCATCAGAGCAGTGTTTTCTCTTTTAGGACACGTATTTTGTGTTAATGCTTATTTTTGAGACTTTACTTTTCTTGATTATTTTTTAACCCTTTCATTCCTATATATTCCACAACTCCCCATTTCATAGGACCATTAGCAGCTATAGTAATTTGCAATTTTGATGTTTGTCTAACCTTTTTCATCTTTCCAGGAACAAATCTAGGTGAGAATGACACATTGCTAGCTATTTAGGTGTCTTTATTAGATAAGAGCTCAGGCAGCACTGATTTCATCTTTTGGACTCCTTTTGGACTTCTTTTGGTGATTCTCGGTTAACTTTTTCTCCCCATGAAATCCTCCACAATTCTCTCCATTCCACAGGGTCATTAGCAGGTCTGAGAATTAGTGATGATAATAATTGGTTCCAGGAATCTTGGTTGAACCCCCCCCCCCCCATGCTGTTTGAAACTTTGGTGCCAGCAAAATGGATATGCAAGTTACATGAATATGTGTAACCTATAGCAATGCTTTTCCTCATAGAGCTAAAGGTAAATCTTTTTTAGAGTCATCATTGTTAGGTATCCTTATTATAAAAAAGGAACAGTGTTTCTTTTGCTTCTGTTCATTCTAGCTGTTATTCTGAGACTGTGCTGCATTTTATTTTTCCATATATGTCTTGACCTTTTCCCTCTTTTCTCCTGATTTCCGGTTCCCAGGTCTGTTCAAACTGGGTTCAGCACAAGAGCTTGCACCTGGACAAAGCTCAAATACTAAAACTGACAGAATAGGTAAGAATGATATACTGAAACCTTTGTTTGCCCTTGTGATGAATTATCTACATTTTCACAATACTAACATGTTTCACACTTTTTTCCTTGAGAAGGGTGTAGTTATAGAAGATTTTCTGAGAAAACAGTCAATTGGTGAGTTTTACAAAGGTGCGTTAAATCCATGCATGTGTTAACTACTAACATGTGCATAGGATAACATGCATGTGTTAACCTTTACCACATGCTAACGGAACTTTTAATGCACGCTGAAGCGGCACCATTTAGGAACTGTTAGTGGGTGTTTAGGTTTAGGCGCTGTTAGTGTGTGGTAAAGGTTAACGCATGCATTTTATCCTATGCACACATTAGTAGTTAGTGCATGTATGGATTTAGCGCACCTTTGTAAAAAAAAAACAGCTTAAAACTCACCAATCAACTCTTAATTTGTCTCAATCCATCTTCATTTTTCTTCAGCCTGCCTTCAGGAGCAGATTCTGGGACCTTACCAATTCTACCACAGTAACAACTTGGACCTACAAGTGCCTTACTCTGCCTTCCTGTCATCTATCTCATCGAACTGCAGTTGCTGCTTTTCTGGACTGTACAATAAAAATCTTATACCATTTTTCACCTTGTGCTTATTTATATTGAGTAGCAGCCAGGCATTAGTGTGGCGCAGTGGTTAAAGCTACAGCCTCAGCACCCTGAGGTTGTGGGTTCAATCCCACGCTGCTCCTTGTGACCCTGGGCAAGTCACTTAATCCCCCCATTGCCCCGGGTACATTAGATAGATTGTGAGCCCACTGGGACAGAAAGGGAAAAATGCCTGAGTACCTGAATAAGTTCATGTAAACCGTTCTGAGCTCCCCTGGGAGAACGGTATAGAAAATTGAATAAATGAACATAAAAAAAATTAATAAGCACCACTTCAGCTCCTTAGTCATATTGGCCTTTGTCTTATCTAGTGATCCATGAAGCCCAGGCTGTGAAGGGGGTGGGGTGGCAAACAGGGTAACTGGCATGTCTCCTGCTTCACAGCCTGCAACTATCATAATATTTGAGAACTTGAGATTAGATGAGAGGTGGAGAGGATGAACCAGGTGCTTAACTTGGTGGCTTCTTTCAGTCAGTTTCCTACACTGACAGCTTGAGATATGCTGAACTGCAGCTGATTCTGCATTCTTCGGGTGCCCAAAGGACGCCTAAATAGCACAGTATAATCCATTTAGAATTGCTATGATTTTATGGCTGATTCTGTAGCACAGTGGTTAGAATGAAGGTTGGGGTATGAGCCTGGTCTGAGTTTGATTCCCTCATGTCCTTCAGCTGACAAAATACTCATTTTAATAAAAATTACAAGCTACAGACCAATCACATCTAATTTTCATCTCAAACAGCACAACATTAGCAATTCTAGAAACAATCTATTCCAAAAGTTGAGTTTGCATGTGATACAAAACAGCAGTATTTGAATCCACATCACATTTATTGAACCCAACTTGAGATTCTGGCTTTTGGGACAATGAAAGCAGTGCTTTAAGCCACTGAGCTACCAGTCTTTTGTCTCAGCAGATTTTACCTAAGCAGATCACTAAACTATGATATGACAGGGGAGTCAGAGAAACTAGAGTGGAAGGTGCTGTAGCTCAGTGAGTAAAAGCGCTGTACTACTCTTCCAGAGGTTGTTAGTTCAACTCCCAGCCTGTCTTTTACTTGTGCAGGTGCACTGTGATGATGTCACAATGAGGTCATCATTGTGCAGCTCCATACCTCCATTTACAATGAATTAGAAGCCACATTCAGGTCTGTTCTGTGTTTTATTCTGTTTTTAAGCTTGGCCAATTGAAGTTATGGGCTTTCTGTTTGCTTAGAAGAATGAGCTGTTTGTAGCAATGTTCCATGATAAAGAGAGTGTTATTTAGAGCAAGAAATCGCTTCTAAAAACCTCTCAAATAACGTTGTGGGATGCCCAGAGAAAGCTGATTGGATGACATAAATAGCATATATTGTGCTAAAGCCTTACTGTAGCTTAAACCACGTCTATTTGAAGCCTATATGGAGCTCGAAGTCTTATGCTTTACATTTCTTATAGGAGCTAATGATAGCATTGCTATACAAGTTTCTGTGTAGCACAGGAGTGAAGCTGCCCTCCTTCCATGCTGGTGTTCCCAGATCAACTCCTACTGAAACTAATATATTATAAATATCCTTTTAAACATGGTATACTGTGTTTTTATTATCCTTTCAATGATGGTATACTTTGGGTTAATTATGTTAAAGCTTACAGTCCTGAAACAATATATGTTATTACCAAAGTATTGTTAACAGTATTTAACTTGTTAATTAATATGTCTTCCTCTCCCTTTGACTTATTCAGCATATTACTCAGATCATATGATAGCAAAGTGATATACAATACTGGAGTTGCTGAATCTTCATCTGTCTTTTGCCTTTTGTGTGAGGCAGACCGAAGAAACCTGTCTGATATTAGCCTTAGTTTCCCAATACTGGAGTTGCAAAATCTTCATTTTTCATTTGCCAATTGAGGGACACAGATCTGAGTTCCAACTATTGTTCAATGTAACAGAGGTGCCATGCTGTGTTTCCATCCTCTTTTTGTTCATGCATCACCTGTGTTTCTCCCATACATTTTTCAATTCCCTCAGTTTTTGATTCCAAAACCTGTCCTGAAAGGGTGGTCCATGCATTCATTACCTTCTCTGAGAAGATATATTCCATGACATTACTTCCAAGTGATGTCAATTTGTGTCTTCTGGTTCTACCACCGCTACTTCTATGTATATGAATATCTTTCAAGTACTTGAATTCTGTATCATATCTCCTCTATCTTTCCCTTTTTTTTTTTTAGCTGTCAGGTCTTCCATTCTCTTCTCATATATATTTTGCACAAACCCTATACCATTTTTGTCTCCTTCCTCTGAATCACCTCAAATCTTTTTTTGACTATAGAAAGATATAGTCTCCATAACTGGACACAATACTCCAAATGAAACCTCACCAACAACTTGTACAGGGACATCAACATCTCTTTCGTCTTCTGGTTATGTGTTTCTCTAAGCAGCCTGGTATTCTTTTGGCAGCAGCCACCACCTTATCATTTTTTTTCTGCCTTAAGATCTTCAGACACTATCTCCTCAAGGTCTCTCTCGTGAACTGTGCATGTCAGTTTCTCAAACCCTAGTGCTCTTTTGGATTTCTACAGCCCAAGTGCATCACTTTGCACTTCTTGACATTAAATTTTAACTGCTACACATTCAACTATTTTTTTCTAATTTTTGAAGATCCCTTCTCATGTTGTACATTCCTTTCTCTGTGCCCACTCTGTTGCAAATCTTGGTGTTATTTAAAAAAGGCAAACTTTTCCTTCTAACTCTTCAACAATGTTGCTCCCAGATATGCTGAATGGAACTGGCCTCAGTACAAATCCCTAAGGTACTCCACTACCTACCTTCCTATCCTCTGAGTAAATTCCATTAACCATCACCCTCTGCCATCTGTCAGTCAAATGGTTTCCAATCCAGTTCACCGCTCTGTGTCCTATCTTTATCCTGCTGAGTTAATAATGAGTGTCCTATAAGGAGCCGTGTCAAAGGCCTTAATTAAATCCATGTACACTACATTTACCCCCTCTCCCTTTACAAAACCGTGATAGCAGTTTTTAGCTCAGGCCAGTGCGCTGAATGCTCTGCGCTGCTCTTGACGCTCATAGAAACTCTATGAGTGTCAGGAGCAGTGCAGAGCATTCAGCGTGCTGCCCTGCGCTAAAAAACGCTATCACGGTTTTGTAAAAAGTGTGTGTGTGAGTGCTAGGAGGGGGGTAATGTGTGTCCACTATCTGGTCACTAAGTCTAAGAAATCAATCAGATTCAATTGGCACAACATTATTTGGGGTAAAACCATGAAGCCTTAGATCTTGAAATCTATTGAATTCCAGAAAATTCACTATACTTTCCTTGAGCAGCAGTCCATTACCTTTCCAACCACCAAAATAAGGCTTACAGGCCTGTAATTCCCCCAGATCTTCTGTCTCTCCATTTTTGTGAAGAGGAACCACATCCCCTTTTCTCCAATCCTGTGGAATCTCTACCCAGGGCAGAATTAAATCATAGAGGGCCCACAAGTATACTGGGCCCCCTAGCCCTGCCCCGCCCACAATCTTTACTTCTTTATTTCTACTTGTATTTCTTTTTTTTCTTTTATTATAAAATTCAAAACAAACAAAGATTACCAAACCAGTGCACAGTTTTAGTTCTACGCAAGCCCCAAACATCTCTGAATAAAACCCCCCTTCCTTCCCCTCCCAGGACTTTAACTCTGAACCCTTTCCATACGTATATAAAAGTGTTCAAATGCATAAGTCTATATTAATAACCAAGTTTGCAACTCCTCTCAACTGCCTCACTCTATGTCGTCCAACTTTAACCCATATGTATGTATAAACAACCAAATCTGTATCCCCTCTGGTGTATTCCACATGTATGTTCATTTGTAACAAAACAACAAGGCAAGCGGTCCACCAAAGAATCCAACGTGGAACAAAAGAAGATCGGCAGACAATAAGGAGATTCAAATCAGGTTTATTCAAGGTGCTCCCAGGAACCATGCCTGATGCATTTCGCCAAACAAGGCTGGTCAATGCTAACAGAAAACCTTGTCTTTCATACAAACAGAACCAACCTTACACAGTATGGAATAAGTAATTACAAACTAACCCCCTCCCTTTTTTTTTTTTTTTTTTTACAAAAGCACAGAAAAGGTTTTTAGCACTGGCTGACAGGATGAATGTTCTGTGCTGTTCTGACGATTTGTGGTCATTTGCTATGCAGATGAACTTGTTGCATGGTATTTTGTCACAATCTGTCTCGTATGAAGGAATTGGTAAAGTCAGATATGCAGGTCTTGGAATGTTTGCAAAGATTGTAAAGTGAAAAATAAACAGTGTCTATCACTACACTCACCAAAAGGAAGATGAGTCAGATCTAGCAGACTAGTTAATCGTCTGCCTACAGTAATATATATTTATTATCTGTTAATAGTCATTTCCTATACTAGACTGTGATGTTAAAACTTGCCACAATGTGGAAATTCATGTATAAGCTGCTAAAGGCTACAATGGAGATAATTTAAAAAGTTCTTTTATTGTTATTATTTATTGCCCTTGATATACCATAATGTATAAATAAAATATCCTTTGTGGTTTAGTTCAAAAAGAAAAGAAAAGAAGAAAGAAAGAAAACAGAGGAGAGTAGGAGTAGAGCAAACACAAAGGAGGCCATGTTCTTGAAGGGCCAAAGACAGTGTGTCGCAAATTTTTTAAGCTGCTGGCACACTAATCTCAGCACCCAGAAATGCACGGACGTTGACTCGATGATGCCACATGCATGTGTGACATCATCATATTGACGTCCGTGCCTGCGCAGATGTCCTCCAGCCGTGGCCTTGAGCCTCCTATTTCTGCCAGTGGGGGAATGTGCTGAGAAGGAGAGGTGAAGAGAAGGAGCAGAGGTGCCGGTGAGGAGGGGAGGGGCAAGTGCTGGCTGACTGACTACTGGATGTGCCTCTCGCAAAGAGGGGCGCGTCCTGTAAGCAGTCAGCCAGCGCCTCTCCTCCTCGCCCGTATCTCGGGACACACCTGGAATCCTCCGCGGCACATAGTTTGCGATATACTGGCCAAAGATGTTGGTGAAAAGGCGTGTTTTGAATAAGTGAAGAAATGTGGTAACAGTGATTTGATAACCAATGTGGAGTGGTAGAGAGTTCCAAAGTTGAGGACCAAGGTAACTGAACGCAGATTTTCTGAAAATGTAAGGCTGAGGGAGAAGGAAGAACAAGAAGATTATGGTTAAAATAACTTAAAGAGGCAGACGGTATATAGGGAATCACTACACTTCTCCCTCCGTATTTGCGGTTTCAGCAATTGTGGTTTCAATTATTCCAAGCATTTACAGAGAATATCACTGATTCCCAGCACTTTCTTCACCGTGTTTTGCCTCTCCTTCAGGAACAGGTCAGGTTTCCCATCATGTTATTGGAGATTTCACCATATTCATGATGGTTTTTAATAGAAAACAGCGAATAACATATGAAAAAGTTATTTGAGGTTTTTCTGTATTCACGGTTCTGTTAATCCCCTATCACAGCGAATATGGAGGGAGAAGTATAGTTTATTTAAGTAAAGAGGTGTTGAGTGATGACCCTTGTAAACCAGAAGAAATTTAAACTGAAACAGCTGAACAAGCTGAAACAGGGAGCCAGTTTGCTATGTGAAGTAGAGGAGTAACATGATCAAAACAATGAGAATTGTAAATTAGCTTGACTATCGTGGATTGTACATGTGGGAGGCGCTTAATGGAGTATAACTAGTCTCTTATAAATAACAACTGATGTGAAAGTGATCACTATAACATGATAGTGCTTACTTTGGCAATAAATATGTACAGGAGTGGAGTTTGAGTGGAGTTCCCAAGTACATACTAACCACAAACTTTGTAAATGGCACCTTATGTTGTGTGCACAAATCAGTATGCACAGCCGATTTGCATGCACAACTTGTTTAAAAACCTAATTTGCACCAATAATTGACAATTGACACCTCAGAATTGATGCTAATTAGCATTACTTAAAGTTACATACACAGCTTGGTAGGCATATTATACAAAGTGTTATGCATCATATCCAGTGTGCAAATCTGAAAAGGGAGCATGGTCAGGGGAGGGGCATGAGCATTCCTAAAATTTACGTATACTGTTATAGAATATGCAGGCATTTAGGCCTGGTTTTTCTTGGCCTAGATCAGGGGTTCTCGAGATCCACAGGCAGGTCAGGTTTTCAGGATATCCACAATAAATATGCATGGGATAGATTTGCATCTCAAGGAGGCAGTGCATGCATATCCATCTCATACATATTCATTGTGGATATCCTGAAAACCTGAACTGCCTGTGGCTCTCGAGAACCAGATTTGCTTACCCCCTGATCTAGGCCATTCTAGTTGGCACCAATTTTATGGGTGCTATATAGAATCATTGTAACATAGTATATGATGGCAGATAAAGACCTATGGCAGATAAAGGTCCATCCAGTCTGCCCATAAGTGATACTCATTTAAAAAATACATGATTTGATTAACTTGTCTCTTCTTTGATATTTCTAGGCCATAGACTGTAGAGTCTGGTATCGTCTTAGGTTCCAACTGCTGAAGTTGCTGTCCAAGCTCACTCCAGCCTATCCAACTATCCCGTTGTTTGCAGGATATCTACCGTAAAGTCTGGCCAACAACATCCTCATGTTCCATATTAGTGGAATTCACATTGATGCCCACCCCAACCCACTCCAACCCACTCCAGTCCATCCTATACCAAATCACCATATATGGGACACAACCCATGCAGGTCTGTCCAACACCAGCCTTAGTTCTTTAATTTACATCCTTCATTTTTTTTTTAATCTTTATTGATTTTTAATAAAAAACAATGTCATACAAATGAAAGAACAAAAGATATTCCACATATTACACTATTATCTATATAGGTAACATAAATATCATTCAATAATTTCATTTTCCTGCATAAAATAATATCATAATATATCCTAATATACAATACAAATAAAGAATAAAGTTACCCAAATATCATTATCAATATTTATTCCCCTCCCTCCAACCCCCTATTCCCCTGGATGTGTAAAGATAAATAAACCAAAGAAAAGGAGAGATATGATGAAAATACATTATTATGTTTTTACAAATTTAGTCAATGGGCTCCAAATTTTATTAAATACCTCACTAAAACCCCTACATTCTGCGTTAATTTGTTCATATCTGTATGTAGAAAACACATTCATCCACCAAAATGTATAATTAATTCTATCATGGTTTTTCCAATTACTTGTAATCAATTGAATGGCTATACCTGTTAGGATCATAAATAGACGACTCTTATATTTATCTAGAGTGGGTTTCACATGTAAAATTGTTCCACAAATTATAGCCTCATATGACATTGGAACATTTGAATCTAGCACTAAATTTATTTGTCCCCAAATTGACTTCCAATATATTAATATGATCCAAAGTCCCTATACCAGTATGACAATGCCAGCATCTATTAGACTTAAAACTATCTATTTTATTTAATCAAACTGGGGTCCAGAAAATCTATGTATCAAAAATAACCATGTTTGTCTCATAGATGCTGACGCTGTACATTTCAATCTCCAAGTCCAAAAACGAGACACAGAAATATACTGTTTTATCTCGATGCTCCGGATGTCTCTAAGACTATTTTTTGGCTTTTTATTCAAAAATCCAGAAATCAATTTGTACCACTGAGCAGCCTGATGACCTACTAAATCAGTTTGGTAGCAAAGGATTTGCAGGCTAAAATATGTTTTAAAATTTTTCCATTCAGGGAACCCACTCTGAATAGCCTGCAATCACCTATATTGTTGAGATTTTAAAATTCCAAATGACTGTTGCAATTTTGAAAAATCAAGCAGATTTCCATTAGATATAACGTCATCTAATGTCCGAATACCTGCCTGCATCCAATTCTTCCAATCGATCCCAGCACCGCCTATTTGAATCTTGGAGTTTAACCATAAGGACTGCAAAGTAGACTTTATTATGGGAACATTTGTTAACTTATCAATAATTTTAATTGTTTTCCATGTGTCCAATAAAATCACATTATCCTTAGCGTACCTAGGTATTTTAATACTTAATATATGAAACAGTCTCATCGGGGACATGATTTTCAACTCAAGATATAGCCAGTCTGGGTAATGTTTTAAGAGCTCAAGGAGGATCCAATACATACCTTGAAGCATTATATAGGCTTGATGATACGTATAAAAATTGGGAAAATTTACCCCACCCTCCACAGTTGGTTTTTGTAGAGATACTAAAGCAATTCTTGCTTTCTTCCCTAGCCAAATAAATTTTCTAATTGGAGATCCTCTATTTTTATCCCATGCTTTTTTGAATTCCATCACCATTTTCCTCTCCATCACTTCCCTTGAGAGGTCATTCCAGGCATCTACTACCCTCTCTGTAAAGAAGAATTTCCTAACATTGACATTCCTAAGTCTTCCTCCCTGTAACATCAAATTATGCCTTCTAGTTTTACCATTTTTTCTCCTCTGGAAAATATTTGGTTCTATATTAATGCCTTTCAAGTATTTAAACTTCTATATCATATCTCCCCTGTCCCTCCTCTCCTCCAGAGTATACATATTTAGGTCTTCCATACTTCTTTTGGTTCAAACCTCTTACCATTTTCATCACCTTCCTATAGACCGTTTCAAATCAGGCCCTAAGATTATAAAATAACTTAGTAAATGATGGCAGATAAACATCTGAATGGTCCATCCAGTCTGCCCTGTAATCACAATTTCATGATTAAATTAAAATATCTTTTTTCTTTGTTATTTCTGGGCCATAGACCTTAGAAGTCTACCCAGTAATTACCTTAGTTTCCAACTACTGGAGTTGCCATTGAAGCTTACTCCGGCCTATGCAAACCATCTCATTTTTAGACCATGAAAGTCTGCCCATTCATATTCTAATTAGCAATCCTCTGTGTTCATCCCATGCTTTTTTTTTTTAACTTTATTTAGTTTGTAATGCCAACAAAAAGTGCAATGCAATTTACATACAAATAATAATCAAATAAGCACTTATAAACAATCAGAATCTATACAAAAGATAAAAATTCCCTTCCCCATCCATCATTACCATCAGGAATAATACCAAAACAATAATACCCCCCTTCCGCTCCCTCTCCCCCTGGATGTGTGGGTGCAATACAATGGAAAATAAAGATAAAGGACAACTATAACAAATCTACAAAAGATGTCAATGAACCCAAACCAATTTGAATATCTTATTATGCCCCAGCAAGTCAGCATTCATTTTCTCTTACTTATAAGTTAAGCATAAGCTCGCCCACCAGAAAGGAAAACTAAGGCGATCCCAATTATTCCAACATGCTTTTTTGAATTCCATCACAGTTTTCCTTTCTACCACCTCCCTCGGAAAGACATTACAGGCATTCACCACCTTCTCCAGGAAAAATAATTTCCTAACATTACTCCTAAGTCTACTATCCCTCAACCTCAGTTTATGTCCTCTAGTTTTACCAATTTCCCTTCTCTGGAAAAGTTTTGGACCTATATTAATACCTTTCAAATATTTAAATGACTATATCATACCACCCCTGTCTATCCTCTCCTCCAGAATATACATGTTGAGGTCTTCTAGTCTCTTCTCATATTCCTTTTGGCACAAACCCACTACTATTTTTGTCGCTTTCCTTTGTACTGCTTCAAGTCTTTTTATATCCTCAAAACTGAACATAATACTCCTAGTGGAGCCTCCTAGTACAGCGGCATCAATACCTCATTTCTTCTGCTGGTAATGTCTCTCTCTATACAGCCTAGCAAATATACTAATCTATACATATAGGTACAAATGCATATAGGTGTAAATGTTGGTGCCTGCAAAGGAGGTTCAATTACTCCATTTATACTAATATTTTATAAAAATATGTAGGTACCTACATACTTGTCAAGTGGGTAACTTGTCAGCCCCTTAAACCAGCTGCCCTGTTATAGAATTACCCTCCACAAAGAACTATCTCTATGGGGTCCTTTTATTAAACTGTGTATGCATACCGCACATTAAAAGGTCTTACCACAGGATATACACTGATGTCCCATGGTAAAATGGCCAATTTTCAAGCACACTCATACCATACGCTTAATTTTTAAAAAAATTTCTGGAAAGGGATGGAGAGTGGGCATGACGGCACTAATCAGTTAGCATGTGGGGCACTGCTGCTCATTAACTGATTTGCGTGATGTTAGTGAAACGGTTGGGCAGCCATTGGGCACAAGAGATAAGTGCCTTCCTTTCTTTAGCACCTTAAGCACTATAAGCACTTTATATTTATTGTATGCTATTAAATCAAGTTTACAAAATTAATTTAGAGTACATGTGATTTTACCAAGACCAATGATGAACTCTACTACTCTAGTAAAGACATGAAAAAGTATTTAAGTAGTGTCTCGGATATTTGAGGTCTGGTGATTTAATCAAATTTGATGTTGATTTGTTCTCTCCTTTTTGAATAGCATCCATGTCTAATATAATTTTTTGACCTTTAAAACTGTTTCTCCAAGTTTTTTTTAATTAATTTTTACCATTCTCCTCATTTTGTCATAGTCTCCTTTCTGAAAGTTAAGTGCTAACATATTAAATTTCCTGTGTGAACTTAACTCAAATATTATATCGGATCTGTAAAGCCACCTTAAGAAGAGTCAAGTAAGAAGCAGAAATCACTTGACCAAACCATGTTGAAACTTTCATTGAGGAGCCAAACAAGCTTATCCAAATTCCACGGCTAATAAGGCCGTAGTTAGCTTAACACCACTACTATTATTTTTGCTATTTATCTCTTGGATTTCAAAGAAAATAATCTTATTTTAGAAAGTGTAGGCTTCAGAGGGGAAAGGAGTAAAAAATATTATAATTCTGAGGTGGCTAGAGAAGTTGCATAAAGATCCGCCTACTAAACAGGTAGAAAAAGAACTGGTTAGCACACTGGTAGAATTAAATGGTCTGGAAACCAACATTATAGCTAGTAGACTTCAGTGTATGAAATGCCATTTTTATGAACACGCTAACAAGTCTAATCAACTTTTATTATGGCAACCTAATAAAGACAGAATGAAATGCCAGATCATGCAAGCTAGAAATGGTAACAATAATCTTTTATACCATCCAAAACAAATTGCTTCCCATTTTACTGAATATTATCAGTCACTTTAAACATCACACAGCTTGCTGCCTCCCTGGCAAAAATGAATAATCGGCTTGCAGCAAGGTCTCTTCTTAGATTTGGTTCTTTGAGTTGGGTAAGGTATTTAAGATTATTTCTACTTTAAAATCCACCTCCATTGGAATTAAAAAAAAAAAAAGCAACCCAAAAAAACTATTTTAAAGAACAATGTGCTCTATTTTGCTTTTGATCTTTAATAGTGTTTTAGAATGGCATTCTTTACCATCATCTTAATATCAGACTACTATATCCATTACTGCTGAATAGGAGAATAATTATGAATATTATAATAATTATCAATCAATTTAATTACTCAGCATGGATTATAAACTTTTATCAAAATTTTAAGTGTGATGTGAGATTGGAAATTGTGTTTAAAAAAAATGTCACAGGCAGAGCAAACAGGGTTAATTACAGGGCAATATTGAGTGCATAGTGTCCACCAACTCAATAAACACCCTCCCCCCCCCATACACACACTTTTAAGAAGCTGCGTTAAGCTTTTTTATTGCCGACAACAGCGTTATTGGCTCTGATGCTCATAGGAAATCTGTGAGCATTGGAGCTAATACCGCCGCTGCTGGCAATTTAAAAAAAAAAAACTAACGTAGCTTTGTAAAAGGGGGGAGGGGTGTTTACATATGCTACATTCATTTTGGAAGTTTCCTCTACTGCACTGTGTAGTATTATAAATGGAAGCAGAAAAAAGAAGTTGATAAAATTTAATGGCCATTTCTATTTTTTATGCTTAAATACTGACCCCCTCCCCCTTTTACAATATCATAGCATGGCTTTAGCGTCAGCCACAGCGATAGCAGCTCTGATGCTCATAGGAATTCTGTGATCGGCGGAGCTGTTACTACCATGACCAGCGCTAAAAATGCTAGCGTGGTTTTGTAAAAGGGGTGTGTGTGTTAGGTCCTGATTTTTAAAAGATGCCTAAAGTCAGATGCCTAGATTGGCATGCCTAACTGATCTAGACACCCAACTTACCCCACCCCCCCTTTTTTTTTTTATCAAGCAGTGCTGCCGAGCAGCAAGAGCTAACACTGAGCCACCTATTCTATGGGCGGCTCAGCATTTATAAAAAATGTGGGGGTTAATTATTTAAAAAGCATAATTGGTGCCAATATCCAGCAATTAACACTGTATAATTAGCTTAAATTAAAATTAATTGGGTGGTAGGTGTCTACTGCTTTCGAGTAGGCACCTAGTTCAAGGTGTCTAGCAGAAAGTGGGCATGCTTATGGCAGATCATGGGCAGATCTTGGGTATGTTTTGCATGTGGACACCTAAAATGGGCTTGGCCCCCCTTTTTTTCAAAAGCATAGTGCGGTTTTTAGCACTGGCTATGGTGATATCAGCGCCAATGCTCTTAAGAATTCTATGTAATAGCAATACCGTAAATAGCTATTCAATAACTGGAATCCAATTTAATACATTCAGCACCCTTAAACTTCTTTAAGGGAGCACCTCCACCAGCATGATAATTCACAGAGAGGAGCGGTTTCTCGTTTGCTTGATAATTTAAAATCGGGAACCTCAACCCTGATGAAAGTAATCTGAAACATGGGCATGTTGGTGGAGGCGCTCCCTTAAAGATATTCGAGTTAAGTATTTCATAAAAATGAACTGTTTTATAAAAATATATTTATGAATAATTAGTAGAATTAAAAAAAAACAAAAAAGTATTAAAAAAGAATTAATGAAAATTTGATCCTATGAAGATCGGGTTCAGTGATTTTTTTCACGAGTATGGGGTAGTATGACCCTCTGAGGATAGTTACCATCCCTAATTGTATTAAGGTATGGTAGAAAATTTGAATAAGAATTCTATGAGCATCAGAACTGTTACTGTCATGGCCAGTGCTAAAAACCTCGCAACGCTTTTGTAGAAAAAGGGAGGGTAGGTACACATATTTAGGCCAAGAAACCTCTGGCATAAATAGGGGATGCCTAAGGTTCAGGTACCTACTGGCGCCTAAGTCCTTTCTCACAGAACCTAATTCAGGTCAAAAGCACTGCTTTCTGTTCCTTATTGCAATACAGAAACTGACTTTCTGTTTGTTTTAAACAGAAAGTTTGAGCACTGCTCCTAACTTTAAATATTAACTATTTCAATTTAGGTTCTACCTATGGTAAAACACTTCACTTTTAACACTATTGGAAAGGGTTGTATACTCTATTATTAATAACTAGTTTTAAAATGTGCCTCATTTGATTTTTTTAAAGAAGACTAAGCCAGACCCTGCTCTGCCTACCAGAGACTATATCTAGCAGAAGGTTCAAACTTTCAAAACTGTAGAACTATAAAAGGCTATTATTCTATTATGCTATGAGATTTATCTTGTTGAGCAGACTGAATGGATTGTACAAATCTTTATCTAAAATCATTTACTATGGTGCTATGCTACTAAGGTTATTTTGTTCACTGTCCCCTGCACTGACCACCAAGCTACTCCTTCCACTTGCTTGCTGCTTCCGTAAGGATGGCCATAATATCTGGATGTGTCATAAACCTGGAATCTACTATCATTGTCACATCTTTGGAGGTAGGAGGGGGGTCAATGACCAATGAGGGGATCGGAGAGGGGAGGAAGAGTCATGCCTTCATCCCTATGGTGATTAACTGGTCAGTTAAGGCACCCTTTTCAAACTTAGTGTTCCTTTTACTAAACGGAGGTAGAAGTTTATACCATGGGCAGGTGAGGTAAATGCTCTGATGCTCATAGGAATTCTAAGAGCATCAGTGCATTTAATTCACTGACTTGTATTAGTGCATTTAACTCACAACCCAGCGTTAGTTGTGAATGAAACAGGTCTAGATAAAAATTTATCTCTTTCCCACCCTAACCAATTTTTTCTGCTCCATTATCACAGAACAAACATCCAGATTGTAAGCATGCCCAGGTCCCGCCCAAAACATACCTCAACATGCCCCCTTATAGTATGGATGCACTCGGTGAAAAATGTACTAATCCTACCTTTTTGAAAAAAATGATTTAGAGGTTTCGGCAGGAAAAACATCTCTGCCACTTTGTGCCACCTTTGAGACTTTTTTCTTTTTTTGAAAATGAACGCCATATCTAATTTTCAAATGTCCGAATACTTTCCCTGTATAATTGCATTACCAGTTTTAAATTTGGACACATACCAATGAAGGCTTCCAACAGGACTATAAATTTAATATTAAAGTATTTTAATACCCAGAGATATGTCCTTGCAGTACTCCCTTAACTATAAGCCAGCCCTTAAGAAAGTTGTTTGAAACAATATTTTTATATTGCTTATTTTATCTCTTATGTTATTCTTATTCACACTGTATGTATTAACTTTCCTTTTTTGTATAGCGGTATATAAAAAATAAATTATTATTATTATTATAGAGTGCACTTTTCTTAAAGTGTGTATTTGCATATGAACGTGCACATGCAGTGGTTCACATGCAAGAACATTGTCAGGAAAGAGTGACAATATGGGCAAATAGGGTTACAAGATTTTCCATCTGGTAAAAGAGGTTGTGTGATCCCACTCCAATCCGCCCAGGGTCTGTCCCGCTCCGCTCTCCTCCCCCCAAACACAGCCCCACACAAACCTCGTCTCTTTGGGCCGAGGCCGGAGTGCAGCTGCGCATGCGCAGATGCACTCCAGCCCTGGCCCCGATCTCACCAGCTTTGCAAAACCCAGACAACGTGCCGAGTTTTGAAAAGCCATCCGGATGCCCGAACACGTCCTCTAAAAGAGGACATGTCTGGGGAAATCCGGACGTCTGGTGACCCTACAAATAGTGTACACGCTTTAAGTAAAGTGCACACTATCCCCAAATTCTGAATAGGTCACCCAAATTTTGGTGCTGATTGCAGATCCATGTATAAACTAACCAATTAAGCACTAAAAATCAAATGGTGTCAATAAGCACTTTCTTTCCAAAAATACTAGGACTAGGGGGCATGTGATGAGCATAAGAATAGCCTCAATGGGTAAGACCAATGGTCTATAAAGCCCAGTAGCCCGCTCTTATGAGTATTTCGGGCTCTGGCAGATCTGAGGGCATTGTCCATCATAGCCCAAGAGAAGGGGAGATGAATCTAACATATTTTTAGAATCTTCTTTAGAGGTTATTATGCAGAGAACTATGATGGCAGTCTCCTTTGCTTATGACTTGATCTACAATACTATTTTGAGACTTTTCTTTAGGCATTTAGAAGAGTTGGTTTTGGAATCTAAAATAACAATATTTTCAGACCTGACAAGAAAGACTCAAACAAGCCTTTCCAGCTCTTTGGGCTAGGGTCCAAGCTTTGGGTGCTATTTATGTTTAAGATTTCCTTCCATTCGCTTAATTACTTATGAAGACAAATAATTTCAGGTTTTTTTTTTTTTTTAATCCAAACAACTAGATGATTTTCTAAAAGCTAGGGAGGATGTAAACATTACTGAATATTACACTCATATGTTTGCTGCTATGCTAGGCTGGGGAGGAAGGTTTGGGCAGATTTCAAAGTTCTCACTTACGTTGGCTTTTAGAAAGCTGCGGTAGAGGTTTCTACCATAGGCCAATGAGGTAAATGCTCCAACGCTCAAGGAATTCCTATGAGCATCAGAGTATTTACCTCACTAGCCCATGGAAGAAATCTTTACCGCAGCTTTCTAAAAGGAGTCCTCAGTTTGCTTGTTTGTTTGGGTTTTTTTTGGAGGGGAGAGGGTTTATTCCTTATTTTATTTTCCTTATATCTTGGATCTAATTTCTATGATTATAGACAAACATTTGTTTGTATATTTCTCTGTTTACTTATTCTGCTGATTTATTACTATTATTTTCCTTATATCCCATGTGGCTGGTGATATTGTTAATTTATATGAAATTCAACATAATAATAATAATAATGAGCTCCTTTTATTAAACCACAGAAGAGCTTTTTACTGCAGGCCGGCAAGGTAAACGCTCCGACGCTCATTCAATTCCTATAAGCATCGGAGCATTTACCTCACCGGCCCACGGTAGAAACCTCTACCACGGCTTTGAAAATGGCAGCAAATAATAATAAAGAAAGCAGGCTTGAAAACTAATCCTGACATACGGCATCTTTTACTAGCGGCTGCGCTGTACTAACGGCCACGAAGCCCATAAAGATTTAAAGGGCTTCGGGGCTGTTGCCGCGCGGCTTTGTGAAAGAGGCCGATAGTTTCTATGGGGTAATGTTCAAAGTGTATATATGTTGTTCATGGTGATTCACTTTCTTATACATGCAATTTGATCAATTTTCCACCTACTAATAATAGACATTGAGGGGCATTTTCAATATGCTCTCTAAATCCGATTTGGGATGTTTTGCGTTAATTGGAGGTATTTGAAAGTTAGGCACCTAAATTGATATGTGTACAGCACAAAGGGGAAGATTGTGGGCATTTTTTGAGTTATGTGCATGTTTTGATTTATGTGCCAATGTGCGCACAACAGGCACAGGCATTTAGGCCAATTAAATCCTGTTATAAATAGGGTATGCCTAAAAGTTGGAATGCCTAGTGTTGCACAGTGGCACTTAGGTGGCATTAATCATGATTCTATATAGTGAGCATAACTTTTATAAAATCTCATTTAGCAGCGCTCTAATCAGCACCAATTTTTTACGTGACATATATAGAATTTGGCCCAAAACCCATTTCAAATGCACTTAGGCCCTGATTCTCTAAACACCGTCAGTAGGCGCACAAGCTCAGTAACAAATGTCATTTAAAAAACATTTATAACAGTTTCACGGTTCCTACTGGTGTTTTAGGCTGCCTAACACCACTGTGGGCGTAGCTCACACTGGAAGTGGCATTAGGTAGCCTACAGCACCTACGGAGGCACGATTCGCATCAATGGTAGGCACTGGAAATGCAGGCCTGGAAAACCTTGGATTACATTTCCAGCACCTATCTTTGTCAGACGTGTGATTCTCTAACTGGTACCGTCACGTGATTGACACGCAATCAGCAGCCACTTTTAAGGGGGCTGCTGACAATGGCTCCAGTTAGAGAATCAGGCACTTAGGTAATTGAACAATTTCCCCTATGACTTTTTTTTTAGGTTCTAATATTTTAGGTTAGGTTCTAATGTTTGCATTAGTATCCGTAACCTGAGGAAAAACTGATTGGAAGTGCTTACTGCCTCCTACTTAGGAGACTCTAAGGTCCAAATTCTATAAATGGCATCCCGATTGTAGGCAGCAGTAGATGTCCTACCGCTGTCTAACCAGCCAATCAGAATGCACGTTTCCTAAAAAAAAAACAAAAAACAAATACACACATGAGACAGGCCGCCTACACTGTAGGATTCTGTTGTAGATGCAGAGAAGCACCTAGGGATGGCTTAAGCTCGCCCAAGGCTGGACATTGGCATAGTTTTGTCCAGAAGTGGCCTTAGACAAGCTTAAGAGGCCCTAGACATCTCCCCAGGGCCACAATATGTACCTGAAATGTTGGACAGCAAAATGCTGGTCTACATTTCAAATAGACGTGGCCACTAAACTGATCGCAGTAAATAAATATCCCTGCTGCAATCAACTGAGCGGCTGCGACAGGGAACCCCTGAACCTCACCACACATGAACTAGCAGGAGGGATGCCCACTCGCTCCCAGCCCCCAAACCCCTCCCCCCACTATCCGTGGCATGAAGAAGGTCCACTCCCTTCTGCCAGCACCCCCCTGAACACATGACCCTCCAAATCCCTGACCCTCCCCCCTCCAAAGCTCACCCGGATCCCCCTGGACCTTTAATAGCAAGGCCAGCCGGAGGGATGCCTACTCCCTCTGGCTGGCAGGTCCGCCTCTTCAGATGGTGGGCCTTCCCCTTCCTGATGCTTCCTGGGGGGTTTTAGGCACCTAGGCCAACTGGATTCTTAGGCCTCCTTCTTAGTGCATTCTGGGATGCACTTGGAGTGGCCTAAGATTTTGATTAGTCAGATTCCTAAAGCCACTCCCATGGGAGTGGCCTTAGGAATCTAGCATTTCAGAGTCTGAAATAAATAGTGCCCAAAATTGGCATACATTGGGTATTTCCATAATTGCTCCCTATCCATTTTCACATACAGTTCAAGCATCTATTGCTGATCTATAAGGGTGTTCATTCTGCTGCCCCTCAATATCTCTCCTCTCTTCACTCTTCTTATACGCCTCCCAGAGAACTCATTTCCTCAGATAAGCCACTCTTAGCTGTACCCTTCTCTTCCACTGCCAATTCCAGACTTTGTTCCATTCATCTAGCTGCCCCCTATGTCTGGAATAAATTACCTGTTTGTCTGCCGAGCCCCTTCCCTTGTTTAAAAGCAAACTGAAAATCCACCTTTTTGATATAGCCTTCAATCCATAACCCTACTCCCCACTGCTCAACAATCCAGCCAGCTTATTAACCGTTCCCTTTACTGTATCCATGACAGCCTGTTTGTCTGTCTTGTTTGTTTAGATTGTAAGCTTTTTCATACAGGGACTGTCTTCTTTGTGACTCTGTATAGCGCTGTGTACATCTGGTATCACTATAGAAATAATTAATAATAATAGTAGTAATAACTTAATTGACAAATGAGAGCTTAATTGGTAATAATTGTATGCTAATAATTTTTAGCACTAACCGGCGACAATTAAAATTTATGCATGCTTCTTCCTAGTTGGGATTCTGTAAAGATGCGTGCATACATTTTCCATGTGGATCCAAAAAGGGGGCAGGGCCATAAGAACATAAGAATTGCCGCTGCTGGGTCAGACCAATGGTCCATCCTGCCCAGCAGTCTGCTCACGCGGCGGCCCCCGGGTCAAAGACCAGTGCTCTAAATGAGTCCAGCCTCACCTGCGTACGTCCCAGTTTAGCAGGAACTTGTCCAGCTTAGTCTTGAAACCCTGGAGGGTGTTTTCCCCTACAACAGACTCCGTAAGAGCGTTCCAGCTCTCCACCACTCTCTGGGTGAAGAAGAACTTCCTTATGTTTGTACGGAATCTATCCCCTTTCAAGTTTAGAGAGTGCCCTCTCGTTCTCCCTACATTGGAGAGGGTGAACAGTCTGTCTTTATCTACTAAATCTATTCCCTTCAGTATTTTGAATGTTTCGATCATGTCTCCTCTCAGTCTCCTCTTTTCAAGGGAGAAGAGGCCCAGTTTCTCCAATCTCTCACGATACGGCAACTCTTTTAGCCCCTTAACCGTTTTAGTTGCCTAACGCCACCTGATTCACAAAGAGATGCCTAACTCAAAATCTTTGTGGATCAGGTGCCGCCCCCTAACCATGCCAACTTTTGGGGGTCCTTTTATCAAGGCGCGGTAGGCGGTTAACACGCGGAATACCGCACGTTCAACCGCCTGCCATGCTAGTTGCTAACACCTCCATTGATGAGGCATTAGTTTTTTGGCTTGCCGTGTGGGTTAGCGCGAAATGAAATGTCCGACGCGCTAACCCCCCGAAGCATGCCTTGATAAAAGGAGCCCTTAGTGTAGGCATTTTGGACTAAGCAGCTACTTTTTATAGAATCAGGATTTTTAAGTTAGGCACCTTTCAATTAAGTCCAATTAAAACCAATTGTGAGGTACTGAGTGCCAATATCAGCACTGATTAAACCTATTGCTCAATTAAATAAGCACTGCAACGATGCCTAACCTTAGGTGAACGTTATAGAATCAGGGTGTCTAAAGGGAAGGAGACTTCATTTTTGCCTTTTGGATATGAAGCAGGAACAATTTCATCTAATATTTTCTTAGGGCTCCTTTTACAAATCTGTGCTAGCGATTCTTGTGCAGCAAAAGCAATGAAGCCCTTAGCAATTGAAAGGGTTTTGTTGCATTAGCCATGTTAGAATTGCTAGTGTGGCTTTGTAAAAGGAGTCCATATCAATTTAAGTGTTTACAGTGGAATATTTCTGACCTATTATTACAGTATTCTAACCCTGGTAATGTTATACATGTAGGTGTTGCAAATCTTCTTAACCGAGGCCTTTTTACCACTTATAATTTTTGAAAGTAATTATTTTTGGTTCATTAGAAAAGCTCTCTGTATTTTTCTTTGAGTAGGTGCATAGTTTTTGGAATTTCTGATAATTTCTAGTTTTACTCTCTGTTATTTAACTATATTACATCATGCTTCTTATATTATGCTAATACCCATATTATTCTAAACCAGGGGTGGGCAAACTTTTTGACTCGTGGGCCACAATGGGTTCTTAAATTTGAAAGAGGGGCCAGACCAAGAGCATCTTTCTATCCCTCCATAACCTCCCATCCCCCTGTGCAGCAGAACCCTTGCCCAGCTTCCAGTGGCGTACCAAGGGGGGGGTCCACCCCGGGTACAGCCTTAGAGGGGGTGCACAGCCGGCCCGGTCCCTGTCATGCTCCCACCTTCCCAGCGAGAGCAGCAAACCTCCCTCCAGTAGTGTCGGCTGCTTCGCGGCTTTCTCCTCCCTCTGCCGCGTCACTGATGATGTCATCAGTGATGCTTAACCGGCAGGAGAAAGCCGCGAAGCAGTCGACACTACTGGAGGGAGGTTTGCTGCTCTTGCTGGGAGGGTCAGAAAGGTTCACTTGGGGGGGAGAGATAGGAGGGTCAGCGGGGGTTCAGATGGGAGGGGGGAGAAGTGGTCTGCCTCGGTGCTCCAAGGCCTGGCGCCATTACCTTCTTCAGGCAGCAGCAGCTTTTACAATTCGCTGCTGTTGCCGGCTTCAGGCCTTCCTCTCTGCCAGGTCCTGCCTACTTTCTGTTTTCATGAAGACAGGACCCGACAGAGAGGAAGGCCTGAAGCGGGAAACAGCAGTGAATTGTGAATACTTTTGCCTGATGAAGTTCAGGACACCAGGTCTTGGGTGACAGAAGGAGGAAAGGGAGCAGAGGGGGAGAGAATTGGGGAGAGTGTTGCTGTATCCAACTGGAGGGAATGAAAGGAGATGCCAGGGCTTGGAGGGAAGAAGAGATGCCAGGGCATGGAGGGAAAGAGGAAGGTATGCCAGATCAAGGGAAAAGGAAGGTGGAAAGGAAGAAGGAGATGTTAAAGCATGGAGGGGGAGGGAGAGATGGAAGAAAAGGAAAGGAGAGAGATGCCGGGAATCAGGGAAGGGATGATGCCAGACCGTGAAGTGGGAAGGAAAGAAAGGAGAAGAGAGAGATGCCAGAGCATAGGGGAGGGGATGGTGACAGAGATAGAAAAACGGAGAAGTGACAGAGTTGAAATCAATCATGTACAAAGGAGAGAAGGGGCACGGGATAAATAGTTTATAGAAGGAGCATAGAAAGAGGGAAGATGCCATATGGATTGACTGCAGGATTGATCTGTACTAGTCTGGCTTGTTTAGTTTTACAATGGGTGTATTGCTGTTGTACTTTTCACTGCAGTATGTAAGATGCTGCCTTTTCCTAGGTACTCATATGTGACATGTGGCTTGTTATTAAAAATCATGTTTTTCGTACAGATGGGGGGGTGCCAAAAAATGATGGGCCCCGGGTGTCACACATGCTAGGTACGCCACTGCCAGCTTCTATCCTTCCCTCCTTCCCCTCATGCAGCATAACCTTTGCCCATCTTCCAACCTTTGCTTCCCTCCCATCCTTCATGCAGCAGAACCCTTGTCTAGCTTCTATCCTTCCCTCCTTCCCCTCATGCAGCATAACCCTTGCCCATCTGCCATCCTTCCCTCCCTTCCTCCCATCACTTGTACAGCAGAACTCTTGAGCACTTGCCCCCACCACGCAGCTGAACCCCCGCTGACCCTCCATCCTTCTCTCCCATCTGAATCTCACCAACCGCAAGCCCTACATACCTCACTCCAGAGCAACATCAGGCTGGCAGTACTCATAACAGCCTGCTTCATGGCCTTCTCGCGTCGGGGCCTTCCATGTGCTGCATTACTGGAACCATATGGTAACCCTACATAAATACATTGCCCCTAAAAGTTAGGATGCCTAGCAACTCCTAAGGCCTCTTAAGCAGTGCTGAACGTGATTCTATAAAATACACCTAACTTCTATAGGATTGTGCTTAGCTCTGCCCTAGTTGGCACCTTATTTTTGGGCGCCATATATAGAATCAGGCCCTGTGTGGTAATGTGAACAATTTATTTATTTTATATATTTAAAATTATTTCTAGCCTGCCTATCTACAAATGTAGGTGGGGAACAAAATCACATATAAAGTCATGATTAAAATACAAACAAATGCAAAATAAACATACAAAACAGAATAAAACAGGAAAAAGCTGCTCTAGCTCACACTACTACATGACTAGCATCCAAAAAGCACTCAAAGAATACAGTTTTCACTCCCTTTCTGAACTGCAAAAGGATATTTGATTAATGCAATGACAGCGGTAAAGCATTCCACAGTGCCGGACCATGCACTGAAAACATAGATTTACAGTTTCCTGTAAGCCGCACAGCAGCTAAAGACAGAATTTCCAATTTCAAACTATCTGATGACCGTAATTCATGTGAAGGACAATACCAATGAAGCTCATTAAATATCGGAGTAATGTGGTCAAATTTTGAAGCATGAATGATAATACGTGCGGCAGCATTTTGTGCCAACTGCAATGCACGCAAGACACATTTAGGCAAGCCTAAATTAATGGAATTACAATTGTCCAATAACGGTGTGATCAAATAACCGTTTGACAATTGTCATCAGATAGATAATGTCGTAGCCTCTGCAATAGACGCAACTTTAAAAATACGCCAGATATTACTGTCTTAATAAGGGCCTTGAAAAACAGAATGGAATTGAAGAAAACTCCAAGATACCTGCATTGCCTTCACACTGGGACAATCTCACCAGCAAGAGAAATATCTGAAGGACCCAAAGCCAAATTCTTTCCGCGACCAATATATAACACTTCATTCTTTGCAATGTTTAATTTTAATTGATTTTGAAACATCCAACTCTGGATAACATCAAAGCATTTATTCTTGAGAATTTTAGATAATATGGGGCCTAAATAGGCAAACTTTGCAGCTACCTTGTGGTAAAGACCTGACTTAAGCCATGGCAACTGAAAATTTTAAAGCATTTTAGTAAAAGGGCCCCTATCTTTTTCCCACTAATTGCAACTCAAAAGTAATTGCAACTCAAAAGTAATTGCAACTTTTCCTCTTGAACACTTTCAGTTTAAACTTGAATAATCGGAAATGGATTCTCTATAAGTCTACTGATTGTCACATTTACATTACTAGTATTTTAGTAAAACACATTTTAATAAATTTATTTTTAGTTTTTAGAACATAAATTCTAAATACAATTAATTATATGAGAATTGTGTTTAGTTGCATTATGGGTTATTTTGAATATATTTATGTGATCAGTAAAATCTTTCACCACTCCACACACCAAAGATCAGTCCTGAAAAAGTATTATGGCCCATAAATACATCTTGAAAAGCAAGCATAAATGTAGGGGGAAAATACAGGATACTAATCAAGAGACAGAAGACATAAACTGCTTAATAAATCTTGCCTTCAATTTATCTGTCTAGCATTACAAAGACAGAGGAGATATCAATTAATATAGGCAAAGAGGACCCATAATTTATAATTAACTGGCAAGTGGTTTGTAACAAACAGCAGCGCTGAGCCTAATAGCCAGTAGAAAAATAACTAGTGTTGATTTGTCCCTCGGCAAATTAATAGAGTGCTTATCAATGACAGGGTTACATAAAACTGCTAAATAAATAATCATCAGCGAGTTAGAGTGAAGCAGATCTTTAACAAGCTTAATCTGAACCTCTTGACATCTGTAGACTATGAAGAGATTAAATGCTAAGGAAGAGACGATACACTCTACACATTGTAAGCAAGCTCGATAACTGTACAGGATCATGTTCTTAGGTAATGAGAATGGGGAAACATTTTTATTACAAAATTACATTGAAAAATGATTTTCATTATAATTAGAATTAGAATTATAAAAGATATATCAAAGAATACTGAATTGGAATTCATCAGATGAATCTGCTCACTGTGCAGCTCTAGGCAGTCATTATATTCAATGCTGGAGAGTGTGGCATAGTGGTTAGTGCTACAGCCTCCGCACCCTGAGGCTGTGGGTTCAAACTCTGCTCTGTTCCTTGTGACCCTGGGCAAGTCACTGCTCCAGCTACTGTGAGCTCAATGGAACAGATAGGGAAAATACTTGAGCTGATTTGTAACCCATTCTAAGCTCCTTTGAGAAGATGGGCTAAAAAATCAAATAAATATTTGCTTTTCTATAGATGTGATTTTTTTTTTTCTGTTTTACTGTAATCACCTTTGTTATGTATTGAAAGAGCTGCTATGACACCATAACCTTTTTAGATATCCTTTAGGATTTTATTAAGTATTGGGTCTAGAAAAGAGAAGATACAGGCCTAAATTCTGTAACCAGTGCCTAAAGTTAGGCACCTATTTTGGGGGCGACCAACTAGATAGGCGCCTATCTAAATTGAAGAACAAGCTCAATTAAGCTTTTTAATCAGCCCTGATTGAAACCTAGGCGCCTATCAAGAAAGCGCAATTCTATAACAAGGCGCCTCTAAAAATTTAGGCGGCCTTCAAAAAAAATAGGCGCTATGCATGTTAGGCATGGGCGTGGCTACGTGTTAGGCTCCCTCTTACAGAATCACTGCTCTTAAGCGTGCTTAAGTGCTCGCATGGGCGCCTAACTTTTAGTTGTGCCTAGAGCTGGTCTATTTAATGGGCGCCTCCAATATAGGTGCCACTCTGCGTGATTCACTAAACAGCACCCAATTGGGCTTGAATCACACTGAACGGTGCGTAACTTTTGGCCACTTCTTATAGAATTTGCCCCACAATAACATTTTTAATTTTGAGAAGGTGGTACTTGGATAATATCATCACTATGAACTTCCAAAAAGTCCCAAAGCCAGTTGTTAGCTTACAGGTGATACAAATTCTAGAGTCTACAGTAGTTATTAGTATAGCACAAATATAAGGAGAAATACATACCACAAACAGCTATTCTACAGGGTGGGCCATAAAAAAGTAGCCCACCACCAGAAAGATGGTGTTTCTTCTGGAACAACAAATAGTGATTGTAGAAGGCTATAGATGTGAACGGGGACCACTTTCATGTTGTTACTTGTGGGTAAGTGAATAAAAACAATTCACTTGCTCGTTCATCTTGTCATACTATCGCTGGAGGCAGGCTACTTTTCCATGGCCCAAATTGTATAACAGGCCTGAGCTATCTCCAGTATGGGTCTCTCTCAAGCATTAAGGCCACTTTTAGCACTGCCAAGAAATGGTTAATTATTCTATTCAACAATAATGTCCATTCACTAATGTTCCCATTAGCACATGGCCATTACTGTATGAGTACTTACTGAAACCTATTTTGTAGACGGTATGGGCTAATGCACTAACCACATGCTAACTAAGGGGTCCTTTTACTAAGCCACGCAAGATGTTTTAACGTGCGTTAAACGCATAGGATATAATGGATGCATTAGCTTTTAGCGCACGATAATATTTAGCACGTACTAAAATGGCTAGCGCACCTTAGTAAAAAGACTCCTAAGTGTGCCACATGAGATGCCGGGGAGTCAGAGAGGCGCTGGTGCCAGCTGAATGCCCATAGGACATGCCTCTCGTGGCGAGAGGCACATCCTATAGGCAGTCAGTCGGCGCTTGTGCCTCTCCTCTCTGCGACTCTTCCCTTCCAGCACCCCCCCCCCCCCCCACTGGCAGCTCAGGGTCCTGTCTGGAGGGTCTTCACGCGTGTGTGGCCATCAACGTGGTGACGGTATGTGAGTGACTTCATCGTGGTGACATCCGAGCACTTCCGGTTGTCCTCGAGCTGCAGCCACCACGTTTAGTGAGACACTTTAGATGAAGTTACAGGAAAATACTTTAAACCCAATAGGAGAAAATATTTTTTCAGGCAGAGAATAGTTAAGCTCTGGACCACATTGTTAGAGGTTGTGGTAAGAGCGGATAGCGTAACTGGTTTTAAGAAGGGTTTGGACAAGTTCCCGGAGGAAAAGTCCATAGTCTGTTATTGAGAAAGACATGGGGAAGCCACTGCTTGTCTTGGATCGATAGTATGGAATGTTGCTACTCCTTGGGTTTTGGCCAGGTACTAGTGTCCTGCATTGGCCACTGTGAAAACGGGCTACTGTGCTTGATGGAACATTGACCTGACCCAGTAAGGCTATTTTTATGTTCTTAGTGCATGTCAGTATAGCTACACTAACCAATTAGTGCCGAACATGCCTACTCTCCACCCCCAGACCTGTAACACCTGAGAATGCCTTTCTGTAATACATTTTATCCTGCAGTAGGCACTCATTAATGCTTTACTGCAGTTTAGTAAAAGGACCCTTTTTTCATTTGAGTGTCCACATTTACACAAGGTTTATGAGTGGTTCTATCAAGATGCCTAGCACATATGCTCAAGAAAATCACAAATCAAAGAAAATTTGAGAGAACATGAACCATAGTTGGAAGAACCTAGATGATGGCACACTTTCTCCTTAAGCTTCCTCTCTACTGATTGTAGCCTAATTAATGGACAGGTTTTGTGTATACCCAACTAAAGAGTGTAGTTGTCAATGTGGGCTACCATTAACCCTCCCCTCCATCCCTTTTACAAAACCATAGCACATTTAGCATTCAGTAGACGATCCCTTCTCTAAAGAGCTTACAATCTAATTTGGACATTTTAGGGTTGGGCAGATTCTGGTAGAAGGAATAATACATTGGATAAAGGTATCTGATAGTGAGTGGGAGTTAAGAGTTGAAAGCACTTCAAAAAAATGGGATTTTTATTTGGATTTGAAAACTGCTAGAGACGGTGCATGACATATGGATTCAGGCAGCCTGTTCCAAGCATATGGCATGACAAGAAAAAAGGGATGGAGTCTGGAGGTCTGGAGTTGGCCTCAGTTCTCTCTCTGTCACTTCCTGGTCCCAAGACTAGCAAGTGACATCAGAAGGAGAGCTCAGTTGGTGCTAGCAGCAGCTATGAGTTGCTGCTCACTGCTGCTAAAGATTTTGAAGTAAGTGGATGGACTTGAAAAGAGATGCCAGTGTCATTCCCCCCCAAAAAACAGCAGCCAAGATGGTCCACCCCTCCATCCCCCTTGCTACACCACTGTCTGTAAGTCAGATTCTTGAAACACCTAAGCAAGAAACAAAAGAATGTCCTAGTTTTCACTGATTACAGTTATCTGGACAGGGATAAGATTTCAAATGGCATAGGTACTGCTTAAGATTAGTTTAATTTTAAAAGGCACACTGTACCTGAGTACAAAAGTCAAAATAGATCACAAAAAGGGGACTGAACCCAAATTCTCACAAGTTACTTGGGTAATAACCTTGATCCACCTTCTCGAAAGCATTCTCCTACTGAAATGAGAACAAGACTAAGGGATCTGAATAATTGGAGTCTTACACCACTCCCAGCACATCCCAGAATGCACTGGGAGAAAGGCCTAAGATTCCAATTGGCACAAGTGCCCAAGGCCCCTCTTATGAGAGGGGCCTTAAGTGCCTGGGCCAATCAGGGCCTTAGGCCCCTCCCTGCTGTATCCCATGATGCACCGGGAAGGGGCAGGCCCACCATTCAGTGAAGTTGGGCCTGCGAGTTGGAGAAAGGAAGCATTCCTCTGGCCGGCCAACTTAAAAAAGGTACTGTGGGGTCCGGGTGAGCTTGGGGGTTGGGGTTGGGAGGTTCCAGCAGGAGGGACTGGGCATCCCTCCTGCTGATGATCTTTGGGGGGGAGCTCTAGCTAGAGGGACTGGGCATCCCTCCTATCAATGATCTTTGGGAGGTGGGGGAGGGGGGGTTCTGGCAGGAGGAACTGGGCATCTCTCATTCCAGGGGATGTCTTGGGGGGTGGCAACAGGAGGAATTGGGCACTCTTCTTGCCATGGACATACGGGGTGGGAGGGTGGACATTTGGGGGTTCTGGCAAGAAGGACTGGGCATCCTTTCTGCCGGTAGTTTTTGCGGGGGAGGGGTGGACGGGTCCCCTGCCGTGGTTGCTAAACTGATTGTGGCAGGGAGATTCCCTTGCCATTATCAGCTCAGTGGCAACTCAAATCTTTAACCAGTGCCTGTGACATGGGCGCTAGTTAGAGAATCGTGGTGTTAGTCGAGCTTAGGCATCTGTCCATGAGGACAGACATAATTCTATATACGATGCCCATGTGCGATTTTCAAAAGCCAATTAGGCAGCTTCTGAGACCAGGCATCCTATGCAGAATCCGGCTCTAAGGGGAAAATTCTATATGAGGTGCCTATCTTTAGTATATTCTATTTAGAGGCACCTAACTTATTTAATAAATTGTTTTAACAAGCTCATAATTGAAAAAAATACAAATTAATTGGGCGATAGGCTCCAATCTTCTTAAGCACAATTCTTAGGTGCCTAACTCCAAAGTGGGCATGTTTTAGAAGTGGAGAAGGGCCAGTAGGCATGATTCTCCAAAGGACTTAGGTGCCTATAATGTAGGCCTTTAAAACCCTGGCCTACATTACAGGCACCTTAGCTCTAAGTTAGGCACGATTCTGTACTAGGTACCTAAGTGTGATTGACATGAGATAGGCATCCCAATTCAAGCAAGAATACTATTTAAATTCTACTGTCTATTATTTAAATCCATAAATGGTGACAGCCCAGCCTACTTGAACAATCGCCTAATCCAAACTACCACAACCAGACACAGGAGAACCCAGACACCATTCACATAACCTCCAATCAAACGGAAAAAACTGTACGATAGCCTACTAGCCACACAGGCAGCAAAACTAGACCACCAACTCTCCAATCTACTAATCGCAACCCCAGACTACAAAACTTTCAGAAAAGAAATAAAAATCCTGCTATTCAAAAAATCCATGAAGACTAAGGGCTCCTTTTACTAAGCCACGTTAGGGCTTTAACACGCGGAATAGCGCGTGCTACGTTGCCGCACGCGCACTAGACCTTAACGCTAGCATTTAGCTGGCGTTAGTTCTAGAAGCGTAGTGTGCGGTGTAGTGCGTGGTAATTTCCTGCGTGCACTAAAAACGCTAGCGCACCTTAGTAAAAGGAGCCCCATTTAACACTGTATGAAACATTTCAATCCTCTGAAGCAACCCACTCTACTCTTTAATACCTCTGGACATGTCCAGAAATCCTCTTCTGTAATCCACCTTGAACCGCAAGATAATGGCGGATTAGAAATCACTAATATAATGTAATATATTATAAGAGCCTATCTTTTTAGATGCCATTTACAGAATTTCCCCTAAGGTCCTGATTCTATAAATAACATAAGAACATAAGATTTTGGTGCTAGGTCATACTAGTGGTCCATCCTGCCCAGCAGTCCGCTTACATAGCGACCCTCAGGTCAAAGACCAGTACTCTAAATGAGTCCAGCCTCACCTGCATACATTCCAGTTTAGCTAGAACTTGTCCAACCTTGTCTTGAAACCCTGGAGGGTGTTTTCCCCTATAACAGACTCCGGAAAAGCATTCCGGTATTCCACCACTCTCTGGGTGGAGAAGAACTTCCTTACGTTTGTACGGAATCTATCCCCTTTCAGGTTTAGAGAGTGCCCTCTCATTCTCCCTACATTGGAGAGGGTGAACAGTCTGTCTTTATCTGCTAAGTCTATTCCTTCAGTATTTTGAATGTTCCGATCAAGTCCCCTCTCAGTCTCCTCTTTTCAAGGGAGAAGAAGCCCAGTTTCTCCAATCTCTCACTGTACGGCAACTCCTTCATCCCCTTAACCATTTTAGGCGCTCTTCTCTGGACCCTTTCAAGTAGTACCATGTCCTTCTTCGTGTACGGCGACCAATGCTGGACGCAGTACTCCAGGTGAGGGTGCACCATGGCCCGGTACAGCGGCATGATAACCCTCTCCAATCTGTTCATAGACTCCTAGTGACACCTTTGTTCCACGTGCAACTTAATTTTTTTTTTTAATTAGTTTAATTGATGTGCTAATTGATCACACTATTAAAAGCTGTTTTTTTTAAAAAAACATTATTTTAATGATCAATTTAGGTTGCATGCGGATATCAGCACAAGGACTAGCAATGCCTAAGTTGAGGTGCCCTCTGACGCCTAACAATTCCTATCTGAAAAGTAGGCATAGGTAGGGACGGAGAATAGATGAGGTTACTAGGCGTCGAAGTTAGGTGCCAGTAAATTACCTGTGCCTACCTCTAGGATGCCTAAACACCACTAGGTGTGATTGTATAAAGGACTCCTAATGGTTCATTGACCACCGTGTAGAATGGCATCATTTATAAAATCAGAGCTGTTACTGCGGTGGCTTTGTAAAGGAGGGGGTTAATGCAACCTTAGAGTGGTGGTGTTTGTTTTTGTTTTTTTTGATTCAATGGCGTTTTCTTATGACTTTGTGGCATTTCTTAGTATGTATCACTTAATTTTATTTTAAATACTCAAGCACTATCATACATATCAGCAGTTTTTTGTATCCCTACTTTGATCTAGACGTCAGCACATAGTCCATTATTGTGGATCATCAATGAGTATTTCTGCAGTATATTTGTCTGCTGACTTCTGTTGTGGTTAGAACTCATTTTATCTTAAATATTAAGGATAAATATATTAACGTCTTTATTATAGCTTTGATTTTGTTGGTAGTTCATCCTTATGGTTTTGGATTATAGTACAGACCATTTTTTTTTTTTTTTTTTTTTTTTGCAAACCTACAATTTGAACTTTTTTTTTGCAATTTGAACTTTTTTTGCAAACCTACAATTTCATTGTGCTCCTTTAGAATTAACCCCTTCCTTTACAATGTTGGAGTACCATTTTTAGCGCTGGCTACCGCGGTAATAGCTCTGTAGCTCGTAGAATTCCTATAAGTGTCCAAGCTGTTACCACCACAGCTGGTGCTAAAAACGCTAGTGTGGCTTTGTAAAGGATGGGGTAAATTATTTAAAGGTGCTTGTTCTAAATCTAGCATAGTTTAGTTTGGGACTCACCTCTATACTTTTAGGTGATTTTTTTTTCAAATTTTGTAGTTTACTTACAATTGTTTAAAAGATATTGTGATAGTTTTTCATGAACTTTTGGCTCATGTCCCTAAAATTGGCTTCACTACCTCACTTCATTTTGACGATTATGCCCTTGTACACCATTCACATATCTGCAATTGGCTTCATTATGAATTGTTTTCTTATTCTGCATTTCATTTATCCATATTTGATTTTTGTTTTCTCAGTTATTTGTTTATTTTTTCAGTGTTTTTACATCATATGAGAGTAGATTCATTAATAAGGTATGGTTTTATCTTTTTAATGTATTTCAATAATGATATGTATTGTATGTTTATGTTTCTATTTTAATGAATGATTTCATCAAAGACTCTAAGACAGGGGTCCCCAAAGTCCCTCCTTGAGGGCCGAATCCAGTCGGGTTTTCAGGATTTCCCCAATGAATATGCATTGAAAGCAGTGCATGCACATAGATCTCATGCATATTCATTGGGGAAATCCTGAAAACCCGACTGGATTTGGCCCTCAAGGAGTGACTTTGGGGATCCCTGCTCTAAGGGCTCCTTTTACTAAGGTGTGCTAGCGTTTTTAGCACACTCAGGAAATTACCACGCGCTACGCTTCTAGAACTAACGCCAGCTCAATGCTGGTGTTAAGGTCTAGCACGCACGGCAATATAGCGCGCGCTATTCTGCGCATTAAATCCCTAGCGCACCTTCGTAAACGGAGCCCTAAGACTCCTGAGAAAGGCTTTTCAGCCAAAACATGAGCCATATCGAGTCAACTCGTGATATTGCTTCATTCATCCGATTGTTAATCAATTCCCTTTTAGTTTGGAGACCTGGACTGCTCTGCTCCTTTTTTTGCATTGGGACCAAGACCAATGCCAGACAGACTTCTACAGCCTTTGTCCTTGAAATCAAGTTTCAAGTTTCAAGTTTATTTAAAATTTACTATACCGCCTACTCGAGACTTCTAGGTGGTGTACAAACATATCATAATAATATCAGTAAAAGTATAATTTAATCTAAAACGGACCAAGGGGAAAAGAACAATTCAAGGACAAAGATGAACAGGAACAAGAGGAAAGAAGGGATAGGAACTCCAATTGTTAGAGAGAAAAGAAAACACTTAAAGGGAAAAACATAAAGTTGGGGAAATAATACTAAAAGATTTTTCTATAAACTAAGTCATCCTTAAAAGGACAATTTAGGTTGCAAAGGCATCACGGAATAAGAATGTCTTTAGCATTTCCTTAAATTTTATCAGTGATGCATTTTCCCGCAAGTAGTTGGGGATACTGTTCCAAAGAAAAGGAGCACTTACAGCAAAGATCATGCTCCTCATTGTACTAATATGTTTCAATGAGGGAACAGTGAGAAGGTTGTGTGCGGTAGAACGTAGGGTCCTTGATTGGTAATAAGGGATAAGTAAGTTGTTAATAAATTCTGGCTGGCTATTTGCTTTCGTATTAAAGATTAGTAATAGAATGGCAAAAGACAGAAGGAAGCTTCACCAACCCTAGTGTTATAGACAGTGGCGTACCTAGCATATGTGACACCTGGGGCCCATCATTTTTTGACATCCCCCCATCTGTATGAAAAACATGATTTTTAGTAACAATCCACACGTCACACAAGAGTGTACCTAGGAAAAGGCAGCATCTTACATACTGCAGTGAGCAGTACATCCATACACCCATTGTAAAACTAAACAAGCCAGACTAGTACAGATCAATCCTACACAGTCAATCCTAACAGAAAACCATGTCTTTTCGAACACACAGAACACAGAAAACACCTTTGCCTATTATGTAATCGCAAACTAACCCCTCCCCCTTTTACAAAACTGTAGTGTGGTTTTTAGCCATGGTGGTAACAGCTCAGATGCCAACGTTAAAAAACAGTTTTGTAAATGGGAGAGATAGAATAAAAATACGTAGACAAAGGTTAAACTGAAGCACCAAGAAGCTGGACTCTGCATACAATGCAACATCACAGAAACAGCGATGCATCTCCCCTAAAGCAAAAAAAATAAATAAATAAATAGAAATTTTTTTTCTACCTTGTCTTCTCTGGTTTCTGCTTTCTTCATCTTTTTGTCACTCTCTTCCTTTCATCCACTGCCTACCCTCTCTCTGCCCCTTCTATATGGCATCTTCTCTCTTTCTATTCCCCTTCCAGAAACTTTATGCATCCCCCTTCCATTTCTCCCTTCACCCCCATTAGTCTCTCCTCTCCTCTTCTTTCCTTCCCTCTCCCATACCCCCATGGTCTGGCATTTCACTCTTTCCTCTCCCTTCCCCCACTTCCATCAGCATCTGCACCCTTTCTCTCCCTCCAACCCAATTCTATGCAGTATCCTTCCCCTTATGTCTCTTCCCCTTTCCCTGCAATTCCATCAGCATATGCCACCTTTCTCTCCCTCCACTACGCTTCCATACCACCATGACTCCCTTTCTCACCCTCCACACCCTTCCATACCACCCTGACCTCCTTAGCTTTTTTTTTTTTTTTGCTACTTCAGCTTGTCTGCAGTGTTCTTTGCTTACATGTTTAAAGACAATAGACTGTTTTCAGTCCAATTCTTTATATGTAAGTTTGGAAATCATTGTATTCCTGAGGAAGGTGTGTTCGCTGAAACACGGACCGTGTAGGGACCGATTGAATTTCTATCACTGTATTTTTTATCACTGTACCCTTTTAATTGAATTTTCATGTTTTTATATGCCAGTGTATAATAAATTATTTCCAGAACATCTGTATCCACAGTTTTTGTTAAATCTCTCCAATCTCTATTCATATATTCTCACTTCATCTCTCTCACCTTACTGCCTATCAGTCTCTCCCTCTATCTTTTTTCTTCTTTCCCACCTCTAAATATCTTAGCCAATCTACTTTATATCTTCTCCTCACTCTCCAGTCTCTCCTCTTTCAAATCTCCTGCAGTGTTTCCATCTCTCTCCTCTGTTCAGGAATTGGATCAGTGAGAAGCCCTAATGCTTCTTTGCCTATCACCCCCCCCCCTCCCTACCCCCCTGATTAGTAGCACACTGTGCTTTACCTGTGGGTAAACTTGTACTAGCTGCTGCCTCCTGCGCTCTGTACTCCTGCCTGCATGTATCCTGCAATAAAATAACTACAGTAATATTCCCTACCAATAAGGAACTCACAGGATAGCCATGGCAACAAGCTCACACCCACCTCTCGATTCCCTGTCCGCGCTGAATGGTCAGCTGCAGCCAACTGATAGCTGGAGCAGCCAATCTGTGATGAGAAGCTATTCCTGGAAGCCAGACTCGCCCAGCTTCCCCTCCTCCTGAATCACTTGAAGAGCGTCACATTGCAGAATGGGAGTTGTAATCGCTGGGGCGCGGTGCGAGGAGAACATGGCGGAAGCTGCGTGCGGTGAAGCGCCAGTAATGGAGGGCACCCCGGCTCCGGTTTCCTTCAGTTTCAGTCGAACAGTGCGGCTGCCGACTCTGCTATGGAATAAGTACGGCAGCCGTGCTGAGGTGCCGTTTAAGGTAGCGCTGGAGGTTCCGGACCCGGCCGGCTGTGCACCCCGCTAGGGCTGGCACCTGGGGCGGTCCGCCCCCTCCCTTGGTACGCCACTGGTTGTAGATCACTGACGTGTGCTGTACAGCTAGGAGGAAGTTGAGAATTGACTGGCAAGTTGAACACTGTCAGTAATACTTTGGGTCGATATATGATTATAACCAAGATTCCATCATATCTGGCTGCCCATATCAGTTTGGCATGGTGGAGACTTTCAAACCAGTGTTTAAGCATGGGTGCACCTCTAGCTGCCTTGCTGGGCAGACTGAATGGACCACGCAGGTCTTTATCTGCCTCATTCACTATGTACTGTGTGTTAGTGCACAGTCAATTTCCTCATCTTTAATTAAAATGTGCCTTTTTGTTCCTGATCAGGTTGGGGTATTTTGCCTTCAAATATCTCATTTAATATATGCATCCTCTCACCTGTATGCTTACTAACACACATCTAACATATGGCATAACATTTTAATCATGGAATCTTAACAGCATAGCAAGAAACGCATTAACACAGTTACTGTTTCCAAGCCACTTAACTCTCTCTCCCTCCTGATAAGCATTTTTGAACAATCCCTTGGAAATATGTTAGATTCAGACACTGTTGGCATCATGCTTAGATCTCAGTGTCTAAGGTACTATCTAGGAGCTTACAGGGGCATTCATCAAAATCAAGCTGATGCAAGCATGAATACTCACAAAAATGAGCCCTTTTAGAACAAAAAATGCTGAAGGTTCAATAGGGGATAATTTATTTAAATTATCCCTAGAAATGTCAAGTTCCCTCATTTCCAGCAGCAGCTAACAACTGTGGGCTAAGGAAAGTTTGCTTAGTTATTTTCTAGAGCACAGTATTATATGTGAGTTGCTAGAAAATGAACTTAAACCCAATACCAACATGTTATATAGATTACTTATATAAAAGCCAATATACATAAACATGGCTTTATGCTAGTTAAGCATTTAAATGTCAGTAAATGACAGTTTAGTATATCATTTACTAATAATGATTACGTTTCTCATTAACATGTTTCTTCATTATGCTTCAGGTAGAAATGTGTAATTTAATAATTGTTACATCAATTATACTTTAAAAGCTCATTAAAATGCTGAAATAGTATCTCTCAAAGCCTGAGTACTTTAGGACCTACAGCACTAATTACAAAACAATGGAACTCATAATATCACCATTTGAATTGGTGCCATATAAATTCTTAATGTAAAGCTAACATATATTGTGTAAATCAGATACAAAGATCCCATAAAGCACAACCTTTTTAATCTTGTTTTAGTTTCCAAAGTATTCTGATTATTGTAATTAAATAATGCATGGTATAATAATGATCTAGAATGCATGATTATTTCATTGGCAATTGACTATTGGTGCTTTTCATTTATGCAAGCAATGTATCAGACTGTGTGTGCATCCAGCATTAAAATATTGATACAATTACACCCTTCCCACAGAACCAATAAAAAAGACCAGTGACATGTCTCTGTGCTGAAGATACAAGGACAGTTTGAATCCTTGTTAAACTTTAATATTCTGATGTGCTGGGCTATGCTAATTCCGATAAGGAATGATATATCCTAGGTCTGCTCTGCCTTCCTTTTCTGCGGTTGTATAAATCTCCAAAATTTACAATATGGTTATACTGGTAGTATTGGGATTTTTCCTTGGATTACCCACATTTTTTGAAACAGTTATTTTACATATTCTAATATTTTCACAGTCAAGTTATGATTTATTGATTTAAATTTAAAATAATAAAAATTGTACAGAGTCCTGGTATAGTTAGGTTAATAAAATTCTCTAGTAATTGGATGCTATGTTTATAGGCTCAGTGGTTAATTTTATAACTTATACTGCATTTATGTGCAATAGGAATGCTACTAGCCCTGGGGGAAAGAGTATGGAAATAGTCTCCCCACTGGCTAAGGCCAAAACAGAATCTATGGAAATGTGATGAAGAGTCAAGGCATAAAAAAAACGAAGCATTCCTTCATCTGAAGTAGTAGGGCCTAGAGAGAAATCATTCTAGGGGATGTGAAAGTGAGATTCTTACTTCTGAAAAATCTGACTGCAGAGGGCCGGCGGCCAGGCTTGGAGTGCCAGGACTATCAAGTCAAGGTCCTTTTGGTAGTGTCCTGCAGAACTGAGGAATCTAGATGATCCCATCCAAGGTGGGAAAAGGCATCTCGCATGCAGGCAAACTAGGGTCATTCCTCCCCTTTAGAATCACTGAGCTCTGGAATAACCTTACCTCCCCGCTCCGAACCTGAAGCTCCCTCCAACTCTTCCGTAAACACCTAAAAACCTGGCTATTCTCAAAACTGTGTTGGTACATATTCTCAAAACTGTAACACTTCCCTCTCTTTGGCCTCTCCCACCCATCCCCACTCTCTTACACCTAATCCTTAAACCCTCCACTGGGTTCCTTTCTCATCCTAAATCCTGTAAACCGTGCAGAGCTCTGTGTCTACGGAGATGGTGCGGTATATAAACCTAAGGTTTAGTTTAGTTTAGATGTCCTTCTTAAGTTCAATACTTTGCTTTTAAATTTATAAATACTTTTTTCCACTGTGGAGGGGCATAATAAAAACAAACAAACATCTAAGTCCCCTTTTGTCCTAAGGCCTTAAAAGTTGAAAGTAGAAGCAGGGAAAATGTCCATTATAAAAAAAAAAACATCCAAAAGGAGGTTTTTTTTTATAATGGCCTGCCTCTACGTTCAGCTGTTTAAATGCACAGACCACCACTATGTCTAAACGTATACCTTATAATCAACCTAAAAAAAGCCTAAGTCCCAAACGCCCAAAACAAGGGCTTTTAGGTGAAAGAGGAGCCAGTCCTTTGCCTAAAAGCTGGAATCTGTAACCGGTGTTTGTCAAAAAGAACACCGGTTACAGAATCCCCCCCCCCCCCCAACAATTGGGCCAGGAGAGAGCCCAAGCCCTCCTGGCCCCGCCGACAATGATCAGGCAAGAAGGGGGAACCCAAGCCCTCTTGCCCGGCAGCACCCCAACTATGATCAGGGCAAGAGGGAGCCCAAGCCCTTTTGCCCCGGTGGTTACAGTAGCGTTAAGCTTTAGAAAGGGATATGGTGCCTTGATAAAAAACCCCTTTGGGTGAAACATGTTGGCGGTATAAATCCCTGAAAGCATGAAAGCAAGTTTTAAGCTTAATATTGAAATTATTTCTACACTAAGGTGGAAAAAAATATTTATAAATTTAATAGCAATAGATGGAAGATCCGGTGAGGAAGTAGTACATAAAGCCTGACACAATGAATTTGTATGAGTGCTAGGTGCTACTTCTGAGCTTCTTAATTTCAAGGCATCCTAAAGGTGTGGTTTGAGAAGGATTCAGACATTAAGAATCCTGAAAGGTCTGTAGACCAGAAGAGACACTTCTTAGTTGAGGAATGTGAGATATGAAAAAAAAGAAGAAGAGCATGGGGAGGGGGGGTGCATTTCTATAACTGGGCACCCATAGACACCCAGAGGGTGACTATTAGGAACTTATTTTGTAAAGGAGCGTAGGCACCTATAACTTACGTACCTTTGCACCTATAACTTACGTAGGTGTGTGCACTTATACCTCTATAAAACTGGTGTATGTGTATTTATTTATTTTATTTATTAAAAAAATTTATCAACTGCCTATATCTAGGCGGCATTACAATAATAACATGCACAAAATATAACAAACAAGACTTTTACAAACTTCTTGGGTTACAGATGAATAATCGCATCTTAAATAGATCTTCACAGTACAGTTCATCTTAAAACCAGCATTTAACGTTTCAGCTTTATTGAAATGCCTCTAAAAATAATGTAGTTTTAAGAATTTGTTAAAAAATTTCTGAATATCCGATCCGATAATGCTCTTAACGGTCCAGTTATATATAAGTGCTAGAGATAGAGGTATTCTTTAAATTATGTGCTCTCCCCAGACTCAGCCTATGTTGTATGCCCACCTGTAAAATATACATTATGCAAAATATGAGCATATTTACAGTATATCACATAGTTTATTTAACTTAATATACTGCCATTCAAGTATACACAGAGATAGTACAGTACTAAAAATAACAAGCACTATACACAATCTATACTTTCAGAGAAATAGGAACTCCATTGCAAATTAAGGTTAAAAGGATAGTAAAAAGAACAAAAAAGCAAAAGTCATAAAACATAATTTTTTTTAGCAGACTGCTACATCACCAGCCAAAAGGTGCCCTGGAAGCCTCTTTTCTTAGGTATTTTAATTTGGGGAGGCTAATTAAAACAAATACATTATAAGAGCTACTCTAAACCTAGGAAAAGAAATCAGTATGAAAGAAATAAAGTAATGAGTTCCATAAAGCAGGCACTAAACAAAAGAAAGCACAGAAGGGTAGACTTAAGAGGACCATTGTAATGGGAGATTCGATCATTAGGCATATAGACAGCTGGGTAGCTAGTGTGCGTGAGGATCATCTGGTCACTTGACTGCCTAGTGCAAAGGTGGCAGACCTCATGCGTTACTTACCCCCTCCTTTGCCAAGCCGCACTAGAGTCTTTAACGCTAGTCTGCCGCAGTAACAGCTTCGATGCTCATAGAATTCCTGTGAGCATCTGAGCTGTTACCGCCATGGCTAGTGCTCAAAATGCTAGTGTGGCTTTGTAAAGGAGGAGGTTAGATAAGATATTAGATAGTGCTGGGGAGGAGCCGACGATCTTGGTACATATAGGTAATAATGATTAAGGAAAATATGGGAGGGAGGTTCTGGAAGCCAAATTTAGGCACTTAGGTAAAAAGCTGAAATCCAGATCCTCCAGGGCAGCATTTTCACACACAGCACCCAAGAGGCAGACAGAGCTCCGAAGTCTCAATGCATGGTTGAGACGATGGTGCAGGGATGAGGGATTTAGATTTGTTAGGAATTGGGCTACCTTCTGGGAAAGGGGGAGCTAGTTCTGAAAGGATGGACTCCACCTTAACCAGGATGGAGCCAGGCTGCTGGCACTAACGTTTAAAATGGAGATAGAGCAGCCTTTAAATTGAGATGCAGGGTAAAGCCGACAGTTTCCCAGGAGCGGATGGTTCAGTGTGAAGTATCCTTGAAGGATACTATTCAAACAGGATATTTAGGGAGTCCCAGTAGAGAGGTTTCAATATTGGTGAGAGAAAGCCAGGAGTCATTGAGGAAGGCAGAGTAAAAGACTCAAAATTTCCCTGTCTTCTCAGCAACTTGTAGTTACAAGGAAAAAACACAATTTGAGTGTCTGAATACAAATGCTAGAAGCCTAAAACATAAAAGGGATCTTTTACTAAGGCGCACTAGCCGATTTAGTGCACCTTAGTAAAAGACCCCCAAACTGAGTTAGAGTATGTAGCACTAAATGATGAGGTAGATATAATAGGCATCTCAGAGACATGGTGGAAGGAGGACAATCAATGGGACATTGTTACCTGGGTACAAATTATATGACAATGATAGAGTAGATCAAATTGTTCTATTATCTTTTCTTTCCATTCTGGAAATCTGTCTGCAATCTGTTCTCTTTTTCCTATTACCTCCCCAATATCTTTTGACATCATTCTTTTTCGCTCTCTCGCTCTGTCTGGTGCCCTGGGACAAATGGCAAGCTAAATTATTTGATATTCTCATAGCCCTTACTATACAAATGGTTCTTTCACATTAGAAATCTGTCCAGTTACTAAATACCTCCTTCTGGTAGGCAACGGTATTAATGATTCATAATTATGAATGTAAATCTAACTCCCTTACAAACAGAGGATACAAAACCAATAAAATATGGTCTCAACGTAGAGATGTTTCTCTTTGACCCTAATCTATAGGGTCATTCCAACTGGTTTTCCTGTTTTATATCAAGGCTCACCATAATTTTGTTTGTCTATTCTCATTACTAGCCTTGCTGTTTTTATTAGGCTATCTCATATTCACAAAGTCTCCATGTGTGCTTGATGGATTTCTCCATTTATATAGGGGAAACAAATCCACAAAACTCAAAAGAGCAAAACCAAAGTGGAATTGTCCAATCAGAATGGTGCACAAAAAAGTGTCTTTCAACTCATCTGATAAATCCAATATCTTTATTCATCCAAAGTAACTCAATGACTTGACATGTACATATTTCGGCCTCCCGGCCTGCATCAGGAGTCTTAGGAGTCTTTGGGTGTACACTGAGATCATATATCTGCCAATCAAAACGTTGCTTCGAGCCTTTGTAGCGCTGCAAGACTCCTGATGCAGGCCGGGAGGCCGAAACATGTACATATCGAGCATTGAGTTACTTTGGATGAATAAAGATATTGGATTTATCAGATGAGTTGAAAGACACTTTTTTGTGCACCATTCTGATTGGACAATTCCACTTTGGTTTTGCTCCATTTATATAGCGTCATATGCATCTTTGGGTTGATTATTTCTGGATGCTTATTGTTACCTTGATGCATCCTTATTGTCATTAGTAATTATGTGCTTAGCTTTAGCTGATAATCCACTTGTGTTCACAAGGCAAAAGTAGCAATCTTTAATATGGCCTCACGGTTCCCTCCATATCATAGGGATTGTAAATGACATTGCTGCCTTTCATCAATTGAGCCAGTCATGAAATCCATTGGAACAACTGGTACAGATGATATGTGGAGCCCAAGACTTATCCTGGTCACCCAGTGAACAGCCAAAGTACAATTTGTATACCTTCTTCAGATCTGTGGTAATTGGGTAATGTGCTTTCGTCATGAATGAGCCACAGACGTAACAGAAACTATCTGAATGATTAGTACAATGTCTTGGCATGATAAAGACTGATATTAATCACCATCTGTAGCATAAAAAAACAAAACAATTGTTCTTAACCTTCCTTATATGTTTGTCCTATAAACACATGTTACATTTATTTATTCATTTTTTACTATTTTGTATTTCACTGATTGTCCAGTTTTTTCTCTTTTGTGGAAACCGCCTAGAATTCTTTTGATTAAGGCGGTATAGAAAAATAAAATTATGTTATACCATTCTCCCAGCAGAGCTCAGAATGGTTTTACATGAATTTATTCAGGTACTCAAGCATTTTTCCTTATCTGTCCCAGTGGGGCAATTAAGTGATTTGACCAAGATCACAAGGAGTAGCATGGGTTTGAACTCACAACCCCAGGGTGCTGAAGCTGTAGCTTTTACCACTGTACCACACTCTCCCCATAGCTCTTAGTACACTCTTTTCAAGTAAGAAATGGAAGTAAGATCTGAAGTGACTACTCTGCCAGAACTGGAGTACCTCAGGGTTCGGCCCTCGGCCCTTTCTGCCCATTTGTTTAACATTTATATGACTGCTATAGGTAAACCTTTCGAATTCTTAGGAGTCGAATATTGAATATATGCAGACGATATCATATTCTTCTTTCCAGTGGATAGATTTGACAAAAATTTTGAAAAATCTTTGGGTCATTATATGTGTAAAATTGAGGAGTGGATGGAAGGTTAAGATTTGAAATTAAATGTAGATAAAGCCAAAATAATGTTTGTAGGTAAACAGGATCAACAGTGGCCTAAACAAGTGAAAGTCATTGATGAATTTCTTCCTGTTCACGAGTTTATGACTATATTAGGTGTCAGACTTGATTCTGGCCTTACCATGAAGATGTAAGTAGTTAAGACTGTGCAAGCATGCTTTGCACAAATTCATTTGTTGCTTCGATTGAAACCAATTCTTGCACCATTTGATTTTCGCACTGTAGTTCAGGCTATGGTCCTGTTGAGACTTGATTATTGTAATGCCCTGTATCTTGGAATAACCAAAGGAAGGATTAGGGCATTGCAAGTTGTACAAAATGCATCAGCAAGATTGATTATGGGACTGTCCAAATATGATCATATTTCACCATATCTATAGCAATTGCATTGGCTTCCAGTCGCCTTCAGAATACAATATAAAACAGTAATGATCTGCCATCAATTCTTGTATGGAAACATCCCAGAATTCTTTAAAACTAATATGTCCAGTTATACACCAAATTGATCATTACGTTCTGAAAATTCAGCTTTACCGAAGACGAATGTAAACCCAAGGCTTGTTGAGAATGGCAAAATGACTTTTTGATGTGCAGGAGTTAAAAAATGGAACTCCCTTGTGGGCCAAATACGAAACTGCCATGTAAAGCACATGTTCAGGAAATTACTCAAGACACAGCTATTTGTAGATGCTTTCTTCTAGTTAATAATTGCCTTTTTGGCAATGCTGATGAACTGTTCATGATTATTCTTATTATGGTTCTAGTTTCTTTTTTTCTTTTTTTTTTAAATTCTTTATTCATTTTCAAATTTACAAGAAGTGTGATAAAATGTCCAAACAAATTAACAATATCTATATCACTTAATAATCATCAATGGTAACAGTGATAAATACTTAACTCCCACCCTTTCCCCTCTTACCTATCAAATAATCAATACTTATACAATACATAACTATAAAATTCCCCTCCCCCTTCCCTCACAATTGAACTTGTAAATTTAAGGGAAAAGAAAATTTCATCTAGTTTCTAATTATGTTTTAACATGATTTTGTAGGATTATTTGTATGTTATGATGATTCTGTTTTTAAATTATGTATGTAATTTTGTGAACCGTTTAGTTATAAACAATATAGAAATTTTTAAAATAAATAAATAAATATTGCCCAATTAACATTTATAATTATATATAATGAGCCTCATTACAAAAATGTGACGTGCTAGTGAAAAACTAAACACAGATTTGAAATCAGCATGAAAAATACTATAAAACCCACCCAACATTAACTCTGATGAAAATGATGTGTTGACCTGTGTAATTTAAGCACCAAATTTACTGGACACTGGTCTGAATATTGGCTGGTGCTTGATTAATTCTGGGTCGGTGCACATACATGGATATTCAATCCTGGGAGCTGTGCATCCCCTATCATTGACTATCCAGAGTTTGTTCAGCCACTGGCTGTGAGTGGCTAACAAACCATTTACCACTGCAGGTTATACATATATCCCTTAACATATAGCTGTCTATTCAGCACTCACTCTAAAAATAGAGGGGAAGTTTAAAAGAAAGCATATAGTTTAATAGGATAATTAGGTACCTGATTAGTTGCTATTTTATGAAGACAAGTAGACACCACTGTGTGTTTATAACATACTTATATAATTGGCAGAAATCATATCTAGCTTGGAGGCACAGATATTTACACCTTTCATATGGCAGATACTGGGCTACATGGACCATCGATCTCACCTAGTATGGCTGTTCTTATGTTCTTAGGTGTAAATGTCCATTCTTAAAATTCCCTTTTGAATTGTCTAAATAGCATGAGTGCATTTAAATAAGTTATTTACTAATGACTAAATAACAGTTTCATAAGAGACAGTACAAAACACAGCCCTGAGACTGATCTATTCGCTGAAGAAATATGACCATATCACCGCCGCATACCTTGACTCACAGTGACTCCCAATACAAGCAAGAATACTATTCAAATTTTACTGTCTACTATTTAAAGCCATGAATGAATTCTGCCCAGCTTACATGAACAACCGCCTTATCCGAACTACCACAGCCAGGCAAAGAAGAATCCAGACACTATTCATGCACCCCCCATTCAGAGGCGTTAAACGCAAAAAAAAGTATGATGGCCTACTGGCCATGCAGGCAGCGAAACTAGACCACCAACTATCCAATCTACTGATTAGAGAATGACACGGTGACAAAATTCATCACCGTTCCCGTCCCTGCGGATAACCGCGGGAAATAAACCCATGTCATTTTCTAGGGTCTATTTCATCCTCTGTCCTTCTACACCAGCATTATTCAAAGCAAAGATTTCGGGTCAGTGGTTGTGGCCATTCATACTCTGATTCTTCCCTCTTTCCTTAAAGAATGACATGAAAATGGTTTCCCGCGGTTATCCGCGGGGATGGGAACGGTGATGAATTTTGTTACCGTGTCATTCTCTACTACTGATCACAACACCAGACTACAAAACTTTCAGAAAAGAAATAAAAACCCTGCTATTCAAGAAATCCAGCAAAACAAACTAACACCGCAGGAAGCACTTCAGTCCCCCGAAGTAACCCGTTCAACTTTGTAACTCTTCTGGAAATGTCCAGATAACCTCCTATGTAATCCGCCTTGAACCAGGTAAGGGTGGAATAAAAGTCACTAATGTAACATAATGTAATGTAATATTTGGTTGGACTGATGAAGAGGTTTTGCTAAAGAACTTTCAGAATTTGTTATATCTAACCTGAAATTAGCCGCTGAAGTCCATTAACCAGTTATATTGGAATATTGTGAGAATATATAATTGTTTATAGCTAAACAATTTTAAAGCCAGCAAACTTCTACACCAGTCAGTATACAGTACATGTGAAAATGACTTGATAAAATTATTTTTATTGAAAATCCACCCTAATATTTCTAGCATAGTTTTTTGTTTTTTTTTAACGTGTGAGTTTACTCAGCAGGATTTAAGTAAGCAGCTTAAACAACACAGAATAGACTTGGAGCTGATATTCAGCAGCTCTATGCAGTGTTGCTGAATATGACTACCAAGTTTGTTTGCTGCTAGGCGGTCTGAGAGTTGAGGTGGCCCTGGAAGTTATGCAGGTATTCAGCGCCAGTGTCCACAGAGTCAACTGGGCAAACTTAACCACACAAAAAGCTGTCCTAACTTTGCTCAATTTACCTATGCAGGTAGAGCATATAGGAGGGGTGCTAGATGTAACCCACATAGATTTTTGGATATGTGGGATATAAATGTTTTAAGTAAATGCATCAAGTTTCAAGTTTTCAAGTCTTCAAGTTTTATTAAAAATTTGATATATTGCCTATAAAACTTGTCTAAGCGATATACAGGGTCATAATATAAAATTTTTAAAATCATTGGGGTGACATAATTAAGACAAAACAGTCATAAATGTATTGGAACAGGAGGGAGAGGAGGAGAAATACAATTCACAAATAGAACAGAAGAACAATAAGGGTTAACACAATCAGTGGAGAATATGCTCTTCCTTCTTATGTATTGGTCTAAGGATAGGGTTTACATATCAAAAGCGTCCTTAAATAGGAATGTTTTTTAAATTTGCTTTGAATTGATCAGTATGTGTCTTGGATTTTAGCAAAGCCTTTGACATGGAGCTACATAGGTGGTTGATAAATAAACTGAGTGCCCTCGCTAAGGGGCAGACTGGATTAAAAACTAGTTACGTGGAAGGAGACATGAGGGAAGAGGTAATGGAGTTTGATCTGAGGAAAAGGATACTGTTAGTGGAACGAGGCAGGGATCTGTCCTTGGGTCGGTTCCTTTTAACATCTTTGTGAGTTTTATTGAGGAAGGACTGTCTGGTAAAGTTTGTCTTTTTGCAGATGATATCAAACTCTATAATAGGGTAGACACCCTGGAGGGTGTGGATAACATAAGGCAGGATATAGCGAAGCTTGAAGAATGGTCAAGTAATTGGCAACTAAGATTTAATGCTAAAAAAAATTTCAGGATTATGCACTTGGGCTGCAAAAATCAAAGAGAACTGTATAGTATAGGGGGTTAAGTACCTCTCTGTTCAAAAGAAGAGTGGGACTTGGGGGTGACTGTGTCTGATGATCTTAAGGTGATGGTGATGGTGATGGTTAAAGCCAGGAGGATGCTTGGGTGCATAGGGAGAGGAATGATTAGTAGGAAGAAGGAGGTGATAGTGCAGTTCTATAAGTCTCTGGTGAGGCCCCATTTAGAATTCTGAGTATAATTCTGGAGACCGCACCTTCTAAAAGATATAAATAGAATGGAGTTGATCCAGAGGGCTGCTGCAAAACTGGTTAGTGTTTTTTGTCATAAAGCATATGGGGACAGACTTAGTTACCTCAATATGTATATTCTGGATGAAAGGCAGAAGAGAGGGAATATGATAGAGACATTTAAATATCTCCATGGCATTAATGTATCGAAGATGAGTCATTTTCAAATGAAGAAAAACTCTGGAATGAGAGGGCATAGGATAAAGTTGAGAAGTGATAGGCTCAGCAGTAATCTAAGGACATTCTTTTTTATAGAAAGGATGGTATATAAGTGGAATAAGTCTCCTACTAGAGGTGGTGAAGACAAAGACTGTGTCTGAATTCAAGAAAGCCTGGGATAGGCACATGGGTTCTCTTAGGGAGAGGAGGAGATAGTGGATGCTGCGGATGGACAGAATGGATTGGCCTTTGGCCTTTATCTGCCGTCATGTTTCTATGATATCAGCTGTACCCACATAACTTACAAGTACCACTGATGGCCTGGATATTCCAGGCTCTGCTGAGGGCCTGGCATTAAATATCTGTGTCTAATTTAGCTGGTGGTGACTTGCGCTTAAAGAAATGCTGACCACAGCCAACTGAATATTGGCACGATGGCTCACATTTTGAGATGTGGCTGTGAGCTTATTGCAAAACCCCTGTAGTAACCCTGACACATAGCAAGTTCATTAGCATATCCTTGTACAGTACACCAGGCTGTTTCTTGGATTCAGTAGGCCGTTTACTAATTGTTAGCATGTGCTAACAATGTGAACATATGCTATCTGCTGAAGGTCCCATTTTATCCCTCTGCGGCTAATGATACATGCTGAGTCCAGTGGTGTGAACTAACCATCGGTCAATGACCATCTTAATGATTACAAAAGGCTTGCTTGCATCATATTTAATTAGCAAGAAAAGCAAACCAGTAGAAAGGTTCTATCATGTCCGGTGATCTAAAGAAAATAGTTCAGACAAAAAATAATTATGAATAAAATATAACGTCCAGTGAATGTATTAGAGCAGGTAAAGGAAGGAACAGTTCTCACTATAAATGAGCATTATAAAGTGCAAGTATTTTTTTTCTCTGTAATAGCTGATTTAGTGAGAAAGGTGACAGTCAGGGCTCCTTTCAGGATGAATTTTTGCATCTTTGCAGAGTGACTTTTTTTTTTTGTACTGTACCGTAGGGGCTGTCCATCACAGTTGTTATGTATGCAGGCTGAGTGAGCCCGCAGGGGATCCTAGTTATTTACACTCTTTTTCAAGCTTCAAAGCTGTTATAATCATTTGCTGTCAACTTTGTGCTGACACTGAATTACTTTGTGTTTTTTATGCTTGGTTTGGGTCTAAAATACTGGCATCCATACCCTACACTGTAATTCTATGGGTGAGTGAACTGACCAGCAAGATACTGCATTACTAGCAGAGCCCTGGAAACTTGCTACATATGGAGATTTTGAGATTTGTCGATTGTGGACAGTAAGCAAATTCTTCAAGCATTACTCATTTGCCATACTGGTGGCCTTCAGGTTTTCTTGTTATTTTTCCAACCTAACAGAAGTTGGAAAAAATTATACAAGAGGGGTTAAGAATGTTTTCCTAGCAGCAAAATGATTCTCTGAAATTTTAATGTAATGGGGTGGGACGAAACTTAGAAAAGGTGGTAAAGAGACACATCAGAAATAGGCCAAAATCAGACTGGGAGTTCTGTAAACAAAGCTGCCCAAAAATAAGGTAAAAAAAAAAAGGGTTCAATGCATTTCTGTGGGAGAAGGACTTCCAGCTTTTACAGCATAAAACTAACATAAGGTGAAACAGAAGTTAGAGAATTCCTCCCTTCAAACTGTTTCTTCCTGTTCTGTACTCTCACAATGGCCCAGACGGCCCCCATCTACAAAACAAAAAAACAAAAAAAACCTTCTGAACAATTTTTCCCTGCCCTAAAAAGTGATTACCTCACAGGTGTCTTACAACCTGCAAACAGCCCTACTCCCAACATTACTTGCCGAACTGCTATATCATCCCACAAATAACATGACCCTAAAAACTACTGAAACTGTCCCACCAACCCACATACTGACTATCTTACCCTCCAAAATTACCCCCAGCTGCCCAACCATCTTACAAATTCCCTCATCCCCCCAAAAAATCTTCCTAACTGCCCTACTATCTAACAAATTACTCCATTCCTCTCTTAGAGAGAGGAAGAGATAATGGGTACTGCGGATGGGCAGGCTGGATGGGCCATTTGACCTTTATCTGCAATCATGTTTCTATGTTTCTATGACCCTGAAACTACCTTACCTCCCCAAACTAGCCCAACTGCACCACCCCCAATAACTACCTCCTGCAAATGCCCCACCACCCCACAAACTTCCCCACCCCTGCCCTAACCCCTGCAACCATCTTGCTACCCTAAGAAAGGTTCCCACTTACAAAACTGTTCCTACTTCCCAAAATTACCCCCCACAATTGCACCACCATCTCACAAACTGCTCCCAGACATTCCCAAAGATACAGTATATACAGAGCACACACAGACCAGAAATCAGAGATATAACACATGTACCCTGCCCCAACATACACATACAAGGATTACAGATAATTCCCTAAATTATTGCATTTTAAGTTAGTCAGATACCTCGTATATATTTCATACCAAATTGTACTGCTTTCTTGTTGGTTGATAGATATAGTGAAAGGTGAGTTGCTACCTACCACAGCCTCAGCTCTGGAGGCGAAGGTCAAGCAAGGCTCAATGGTGTGCTCGCACAGTCTCACTCTTCCAAAGCAGGCCTGCCCACTTTGGACTATCCAAAATTGGCTGTCTAGCTACGACACTGGTAAGAAATGGAAATGAAAGTCACCCCCTTTCCCAAATGTGACAAGCAGTTCCAAAGCCTACAGCACACAAACATTGATTCAAAGAAACAATTAAACAATTCCCCTGCCATCTCTTCTTCCAGTTGTACATAACACACACAAAACCAATAGACAGACATACATTTCAGTAAAACAGCACCCTCTATTGGTGAGACTGTGGGTGGAGGACTCCTGCTCAGCTTAGAGGGAACAGTGATAACCTGTTCTGAGCTGTTTGGGGAGGGATGGGATATAAACCTAAATAAATAAATATACTACCTTGCCCATCATGCACAAGCACAGACATGCAAACATTCATATATACATGCAAGCATAAGTTCTAACAAACATGCAACCACCCACACCACACCGACACACATAATATTAATACAGGCACACAAACAGACATATAAAACAGAGACATAGACAAGACACATACATAGACCCAGGACACATTCACACTCAAATACATGCACACAATAAGCCTGTATTGATACCTGTTAATATATTAAGGAAAGCAACACTTTATTGCCTGTTAAATAATAATAAAAAACAAAACCCCAAAAAACCCAGCAGAAACATTCAACCTGCAATGCAGAAAGTCATTTCAATTGTATTTTCCATTGTTAAACTTTTCTCTTCATGCATTTCTTAAATGTGCCTATATTGTATATCTATTATAGCTTGCTGTATGTAGATTGTGCTTTTGCCTTTATTACTAGATCTAGTTCTGCATTAGACCCCAGCTGTGGTAGTGGTTTGTGGTGAAATAAAAGAGATATTATTACTTAAAAGAAGCAAATGGTGCCTTCTTGCAGCTTATGTCCCCTTCCAGGTCTGGAAACAACATATTTGCATTCACAAATTTAAATATACTGAGCCTGATTCATGCGATGAATGCATATTTGTCCTTGTACTTAGGTTTCCGATACAATTATGGCCCTTAACCTTTAATGATGGTGTAGTAAGCAGTGTAAATATGCTTCATAGGCAAAAATAGTACGGCATATCACACGAGTGATACAGGGTCCGAAAGGAGTGATCAGACAGAATGATGCAATCGTATTTGTAAGTGGGCTTGAAATAAAGCTGGCCAAGGAACTTTGCTTGGCCAGGCAATAAGATAGGCAAATAATTACTGTGCAATTCAACACACTTATACCTCAGATGATTTTGAAATATTATCTATAATCGGGCACTTCTGTGGTAGGAGGAAAGGTTAATAAAGCAATTTAAAAAAGATTGTGTGGATTATTAGAGGAACAGGAGAAGACCATTGATCGTAATTGTTAATCTCATGAAACATCAGCTCTGCATTGCACAAGGCATGTGTTTTACTATAATTCCCATTTGTGCATTCCATTTATCAGTATAACAGTAATACTATATTGTACTGTTCAATCTAAAACTGCACTTCTTTATCCCATATTCATATCTTTCTTCCTCATCTCAGGGTGAAACAACAACACAACAACAACAAAACATGTTCGCATCTCGTGAGTTAAATATTCCATAAATAATAACTCAGATGAAGCAAAAAGTGGCCTTAGTGCACTCTTGCGTGGGTTTTACCTGCCCCTAAAACACCCCCCCCCCTCAAAAATAAAAAATATTTTTTATTTCATGCAGTGGCATATCTAGCATATGTGACACTCGGGGCCCATCATTTTATGACACCCCCCTCATCTATATGAAAAATATGATTTTTAGTAACAATCCACATATCGCACAAGAGTGTACCTAGGAAAAGGCAGCATCTTAAACACTGCAGTGAGCACTAGAACACCAACACATCCATTATAAAACTAAACAAGCCAGATCTTGCACAGTCAATTGATCCTGTATAGTCAATGCCAACAGAAAACCATGTCCTTTTCATACACACAGAACAGAGATACACCCTCGCCAATATGGAATAATCACACCCTAAAAACAGAAATATGTAGACAAAAGTTAAATTGAATCGCCAAGAAACCAGACTCTGCATACAATGTGACACATGTCCCCTAATACTGTGCAAAATATAAAGCCGGTAGATGTAAATTTGAAAAAACTGATACATAACAATCACCAATTTACAAATTAACAATAGAAATAAAACAAATTATGAGAAATAAGAAAGTAGAGCAACAAAAAAATCTTTCTACCTTTTGTCATTTCTGCTTTAATCATCTTTTCTTCACTCTCTTTCTGTACAGCATTTGTCCTTTCTCCCTTCCATGTAACATCTGCACCCCCATTTGCCCCTTCCACCCAGCTTCTGCCCTCTCTCTCTACCCCTTCCATCTACTGCCCACACTCTCTCTGTCCCTTCCATCCACTGCCTACACTCTTTGCCCCTTCCATCCACTGTCCACTCTCTCTCTCTCTTCCATATGGCATCATCCTTATTTCTACATCCCTTCAATATCCTGTGCCCCTTCTCTTCTTTGTACATGATTCATTTCAGCTTCACCCCCTCTCCATTTTTCTGTCTCCACCCCTCCACTATGCTTTGGCATCTCTCTCTTCTCATTTCCTTCCTTCCTACTCCACACCTTGGTCTGGCATCTCTATCTTCTTCCTTCCCTCCCCCCATGCCCTGGCATCTCTCTCCCTCTATGCTCTGGCACCTCCTCCCCCTCTGGCCTTGCATTTGTCTCCTTAGTTTCTCTTCCCTCCCCCCATGCCCTGGCATCTCTTTCCTTTCCTTTCAACTCCCCCCTCCCCCTCCACTATCTGGCATCTCCTCTTTTTCCTTTCTCTCCCTCCCTCCTTCCTTCCATTCCTCTGGTCTTGCATCTGTCTCCTTCCTGCCCTCCATGGTCTGGTATCTCCTTTCCTTCTTTCCTTTCCCTCCTTCCCATGAACTTGGCATCTCTGATTCCTCTCCCTTGTCTTCCTTCTTGCTCTTTTCCTCTCTCTCCCCAATTGGGTGCTACAGCAGCAGCATTTCTCTCTCCTCCCTTCCCTGTGCAGCAGCAGCATTTCTCCCCACAACTTCCCTGTACAGCAGCAGCATTTCTCTCCCCCCTTCCCTGTGCAGCAGCAGCATTTCTCTCCCCTCCCCCTTGCCTATGCAGCAGCAACTTTTTTCTTCACTGCCCTGTGCAGCAACAGCGTTTCTGGCCAGTTCCTTGCTGTTTCCTGTTTGGGCCTTTATGTTTGAGAAGCAATTTGTTTTATGTATCCTTTGATATTCAGCCAATGGTGATCAGCGTTGTTTGCTTTTAAACACTAACCCTCGCCGGCTAAATTAGCCCCCAATTTTCAATGCCAGGCCATGTCTAGGAACAAGCACTTAATATATTGGAGGCTGAATATGAGCAGGCAGCTGCCGGAGCTTTAAGCGGGCCTGGACGATATTTAGCCGGGTCTACATAAGCTAGTTAGCAGAATATTTGTATTTTTTTTATTTTAAAAAAAAGCTCTTGAGTCCCCCCCTGTGGACCTCTTGAATCCCCCTCCCAACCTCCCAATCCATGATGTGCCACGTCCCACTCCTTGAGCATTCTCCATCCTATCCCCCCAAATCGAGATCCCACACTAATTTTCAACATTTGTGATACATTCATGAACCATAATGATAGAATTTTTCTGATTGGAATGAGGATTATTATATCAGTGTATGCACAATATTTAATTGACAATAGTGTTAAAGCTGTTCTTAATGTACCCATGAGAATGTTAAATAAAATTGATGATAAAGGAAATCCCAATGGTACTTCATGGTTTTTAATGAGCAAGAATTAGATATGGTGTCTATAATTTTTGATTTGTAGGATCTATATTGCCAAAACATTTAATACAAAAACATTTCCTCAAATACCAATATCATCCAGTATCTCCAAAATAAATGAATGGTCTATAAAACTGAAGGCCCACAAGACATCAGACTGTAGGAGAATTGCCTGATGTTCTTTGCTTAATAATTTCATCATCTTTAATTAATAATGTTTCTATGAAAATTTTTATGCTAAAACCTTGTCTAAAACCTGATTGTCTTGGATTTAAAATATCAAACTGTTCTAAAATAGCCGGAAAGTTGTTTAGTTACTATTGAGGGGCATTTTCGATAAGATGTCTAAGTCTGTGTTTGGACATTTTGGGAAAGACATTCAGAAATCCAACAGAGAAAATGCTCATTTTCAAAACTGAAAGGTGTTTATCTATATTAAAAAAAAAAAAACCAAAACCTTATCTAGACATTTTGACCCTTAGTATGTCTATCTTTTTTGGCCATTCCTGAATATAAAGACATCCGCATGAAAAACACAGAAAAGCATGTTATTCTGATGTCCAGGCAGCCTGCATTCTTAGCAAACTGTTCAGACAGCTAAGCTTAGCAGAGGGGCTAGGGTTACCAGACGTCTGGATTTCCCATTATTAGCCATATATATTTGCAACACACACATACATACACACTTATGTATATAAGGTGTGTGTGTGTGTGCTGCACTGAAAAGTTCTCAGCCCAACCAAGAGGAGAATGATGTGGAGCCATGAAGCTTAGAAGTTATTCCACACTTGACACTTTTCAATTCATTTCATATCATTGAAACGAAAAGTGTCAAGAAAAGTGTGGAATAACTTTGAAGTTTCATTGCTCCACATCATTCTCTTCTTGGTTGGGCTGAGAACTTTTCAGCCGCCCCTCATATAACCAGCATTACATGGCTAGACATACTGTAGCTAACAGTATTAAATCAGGCAGCACACAATGGTTTATCCTAAGAATCTGTCTTTTACTTCATGATGTTTTTATTTTAAATGAAACTTTCTTTTCTGACCAGCAGTGTCAAAGCATACTATCTAATGTTCAATATGCAATTTTTTAAAACATTTCTACTACAGGACAAAAAGATTTCAACCTTTCAAAGATATAAAACACGCATTTGGTGCAAAATAGCATATGGCTTATATGAGTCTTGCATAATTAGGCCTAGAGCAGAAAACAATACTGTATGACTTTTTTTCTTTCAATAGGGGGAAATAATTTTGCACTATGAATATCTTAGATGTAATACAAGGACTGGGTTAGAAAAGTAATATAGCAATAGTATGGTAATTACTTACATCTGACAAAATATTTCAGTCAGCAGTGGTTGGCAGTAAAGTAAAATGATCACCTTCAGTGTATCTATTACAAGAACAATTGTCTAAAGTAGGAATGGTTTAAAATATCCACAGGAATATAAATTGTCAAAACCAGAGTCTGATTCAGGTCCACTGGTTGTACGGTAATTCATAAGCAGCGGAAAGCTTTTTTGTTTGGGGGCCCAAAAACTCTACACTGTACCCCGCCACAGACCTGCCCAAGCTCTGCCAAAGACCCGCCTAAGCTCCACCCCAGATTACACCCATCCCCTAATAATAGTACTTGTAAATGCCATTTATTCCATGCATTTTTCATATACTGTACACACAATATAATCTTATTAACAATACATAATGGTAACCACAAAATTAAACTGCACAAAGCATACTCTTTTTCCCCTCCCCACCCCTACACAGTATATCTTCCTCTCTCCTCCACCTCCATATACAACATCTCCCTGTCTTTCACTGTCCAACATCTCTCTCTCTCTCTTTCTCTCATTCCCTCCCTTGCTGTAAAGGGAATAGAAAGAAAGAAAGAGAGAGAGAGAGATCCAAGGTGCATCTCTCCAACTCCCTTTACTGCCACATCCAGCATTTCTTTCTCTCTTATCCCCTGGACTGTGTGCAACATCTTTTGCCCCTGCCCACCAGCCCCATGCCCAACATTTTTCCTTCTATCACCCCTCCTCTCCAGCACCATGCCACATCTTTCTCCACCACCATGTCCAACATCCCTCCGTTTCCATCTATTCCACTGTTCCCTCTCTACCACCACATCCAACATTTCTCTCTCATCTCTCTCTATCTCACTCCTCTCCCACAACCATGTCCAACATTTCTCTCCCTCCCTTGCCCAACAATTATCCTCTTTCTTCCTTTCTCCATGTACACCATCTCTTTCCTTCTCAAACCTATGTTCAACAATTCTCCCTTTCTATTTCCTCCACCATCTCAGCATCTCTTTCAGTCCCTCCCTCCAACCTAAGTCTCAAGGAAATGCCCCTCCCTCCCATGTCCCAGGTGTGTGCCCCCTCTCTCCCTTCTGTGTCCCAACACATTCCCTCTCTCCATTCTGTCCTAAGTTCATGTCTCCTCCCTCATTTCTTCCTTTGTCCCAAGTTCACACTCCCTTCCTTGTCTCAGAGCACCTTTCCACTCCCTTCTGTGTCCCAATGTACCCCTCTCCCTCCATCCCTCTCTTCTGTGACCCAACGCACCTCTCTCCCTCCCTCACTTGTCCCAAGTTCATGTCCCCTCCCAAGGGTGTGTGCTTGTGTTCTGGACGGCTCTAAGACATTCAGTCATTTCTGCCAAACAGGCAACAAGGGGTGGGAGTGAATGGTGAAGTTTCCCAATGTAGTTGGTTACTGACAGGTGTACCTCAAGGTTCAGCGCTTTCAGCTGCCCCATTTCAATTTATCCCTTCTCACTCTCTGTAAGCTGCTGCGGAATTCTGAGGTTAGCTACCGGCTTTATGCTGATGATATTTTACTCTTGCTACCTGTTAATGGGACCATGAGGGATATGGAGGAATGACTGCAAGTAGTGATGACAAATGTGATGGAATGGATGGGGGGTAGTAGGTTAAAGCTGAATGTACAAAAAATGAAAATGATGCTATTTTGGAGATCGCAGGTGCAAGAAACTCTTGGGTCTTTACAGCTTTGGGACCCTTCGATAAAACTTTCTGAAGAGGTTAGGTACCTAAGTGTTGTGGTGGACTTGAAATTGACCTTTACAAGTCATGTTCAAGATTTGACTTAAAAAAAGATTTTTTTTCAGATTGCGGCTCTTCAATAGGCTTCGATCGTATTTGCCTGTTAGCGTCTTCAGGGTCATTTTCCAGTCAATGGTATTATCATGTTTGGACTATTGTAATCTTGTGCTTTTGGGTTTATCATTAACCCTGTTGAGTGCATTACAGGTGGCTCAAAACTCAGTGATTAGAACTTTTTTTCATTTGGACAGGTCACAGAATATTATGTGAAGTTGTACTGATTGAAGTTGGAAGCAGGGCCGGATTAAAGGATAGGCTCAGTAGGCACGTGCCTAGAGCCCGACATTGTCATGGGGGCCCGATGGACGATGACGGCCCCCGTCCGCATCAACAGCAAGATCGGAAGTAAAATCGGCAACGCGGGCCCCCCTCCAATCACCCCATGGGCCTTCCTCCGCCCCCCCCCCCACCTGGCATCAACAAGATCCGAACTTCCGATTTTGCTGTTGATACAGGGGGGCGTTGCCGATTTTACTTCCGATCTTGCTGTTGATGTCGGGGGGGGGAGGCTGCGTTGCCAATTCCTGGGACGTCCAATTTTGCTGTTGATGCCAGGGGGCCCGCTGCCGATTTTAAAAAGTTTAAAAAGTCAGAGCTCCCTCTTCTATCCTGTATTCCTCAGATGTGGAAGGGCAGGGCTTGCTGTCCGAGCTGTGGAAGCCCAGATTCTTGCCAGTAGCTGCTCTAATTATACAGAATCCAGCATGAGGCGCCAGACCCTGCAAGGAGTTAGGTGCTCAGAAGTAAAATCGCCTTACCCAACATCAACAACAAGATTGGCAACAGCAACTGGTGCTCAGCCCAAAGCTTCCCCGGCTCTGATGCAGCTTCCTGTTTCTGCCTGGGCGGTTCAAGTCAGAGCAGAGAGAAGCTTTGACTGAGCAGCAGTCAGTGTTTGTACTATTACTGATGTCTCCACTGCAGTGACATGCACTTACAGGTAGGACAATGGTTGTACTATAGCCTAGATCTACTAAGAGATAAGTACTTTGCCTCCACTGCTGCTATTCCTCTGAATTTATTTATGTATATTTAAATAACACCCACTGAGCGTGGAAAAATCTGTTTTTTTGTTTGAACACGACCCTGTTTTTTGGCCAGAGACCTTTTTCTCTATTAGCAGATGGGGGTTTTTTTTTCCTCTCTCTCTCTGGCTGTTTTCGGGGTGGGACAATGATTAGAAAAAGTACTCCTTATAGGAGTTTTTTTGCACCTAGAGTTGTAGTCTGGCTTTGAGGCCTCTTTCTGTATATAATACCAGACCATTGAGGGGGAAGGATAGATGCCAGACCAGAGGAAAAGAAGAAGGGAGGGAGAGAAAGGGAGGAGAGGAATAGCTAGATAATGGAGGGAAAGATGGAAGATAAGGAGAGCAGAGAGATGCCAGGGTATGGGGGACAGAAGGGAAACTAAGGAGATGGATGCCAGACCAGAGGGAAAGGGAGGAAAGGAGGAACATGGAGGAGGAGGGAGAGCTCGATGAGAAGGAGAGGAGAGAGATGCTAGGGCATTGGGGGAGGGAAGGAAAGGAGATAGAGATGCCAGACCAAAAAATGGAGAGGGGGTGAAGCTAGAGAAGGGGCACAGGATAGACGGTTTATTGAAGGGAAATAGATAGAGGGAAGATGCCATATGGAAGAGAGAGAGAGAGAGAGGGCGGACACTGGATGGAGAGGGCAGACAGTGGATGGAAGTAAGAGAATGATGAGAAGATGAGGAAACCAGACAACAAAGGTAGAAAAAAATTTCTATTTGTTTTATTTATTTATTTTTGCTTTTGGATAAAGTATTATTGTAGCTGTGTTGATAAATGTTTATTAATAGAAAATGGAAATAAGTTGATACTGTTTATTGGACTAATTTTAATACATTTTTTACTTATTCCGAGACCATAACTCCTTTTTCTCAGGTCAGGATAGAGATACTGTAACAGCAGTATAGTTTACTGACCTGAAGAAAGAGGTTTTAACCTCTGAAAGCTAATTGAGAAATGTATTAGTCCAATAAAACGGTGAGCAGTAAATTTTCTTCCCCCCATGCCTCCTACCCAAATGCAAAATATAAATTGGTGGGCTTCCCAAAGCCCTGCCAGCTGAAGATCTCTTCCTCTAAGGAAGGGGGGATTTGGTCAGAGATGTTTGGAGGTTGCATAGAAGAAAAACAACACCGGCACTGGTATGGTAATCTTTGTTGTTTGTTTTTTATTTTAAAATAAAATAAATAAAGTGGAAATAAAGAAGTAAATAAGAAAATGGGTAAATAAAAGGGGGTGGGAAAGGGGTAGGACATGGTGGGGTGGGGTGGGGCAGGGGGGCCCAGTGGACTTGTGTGCCTAGGGGCCCTCGATGAATTAATCCTGCCCTGGTTGGAAGACCATATATACTTTAGACTTCTTGTGATGGTCTACCAGTGCTTGAATGGTTTGGCTCCTGCAAGTTTGGTGGGTATTATCATCTATTGTATTGGTTAGCACTAGAAGCAAGAGTACTATTTAAATTTTCTTGCATTTGTTTTAAGTTGATATCAGGAGAGTCTCCAGTTTATCTGTCTCCTCATTTCGAGTTATATAGACCATCAAGGAATATACGAAGTTCTCACTTATTTGCCTATCCTAAGCCAAACGGTGTCAGATATAAGACCTTCTTCGATAGGACTTTAGCATTTCAAGCAGGCAAACTACAATTCTGGCTTGGTGAATGTATTCTTCAAGCCATGTCTTATTGTTCTTTTCAAAAATTAGTCAAGTCTTCTCTGTTCGACAAATTCATTACTTAGTTGGGTATTTTTAAGATTGCAATCACATTTTTAACTTTTTGTATGATTTTATTTTTATGGTATGAATGTATTTCGCTGACTGTTCAGTTTCTTATGGTGTAAACAGCCTAGAACTTTTGGTAATGGCGGTATATAAGAATAAATTTATTATTATTATTATTATTCAAGGTTATGTCCCTTTATTCAAGTTGTGTTCTGTCCATCATGGCAACTTGTTTGTGCCAACGGTAAGGGAATTGAGATTGAATACCTCACGTGCAACTATGTCTTCCTGTAGGGGCCCTCAGGAATGGAACCGCCTACCTTTGCACATTAGAAAGCAAAGAAGTCTCGAGGCATTTAAGAAATTACTGAAGAGGCATTTATTTTGCAAGATGAAATATGGGCATTAAGAAATTTGTATTTTATGAAAGCGCTGGTCACTTACTTTATTTGTTTTATATGTATTTTTTATTATGTATGTTTATATTGTGAGCCGCCTTGGTAAAGGCGGGTTATAAATAAAATAAAACAAAACATCCAAGTAGGCTTCCTCCTCCTTCCTTTCAGCCACACTCCTTTCTTTGCAAAGCCACAGCAGCAGAGTATGGCCAGAGGTCCTGGTGTGTTGGCTTTATGGCCTGCTACCAAAGGGTGTGTGGCCAACCAGCTTAGAGGGAACATTGCTTTATTCCTTTTCACTTTTTAGCTAATCAACCCTTGTATCTCCTTCTCTCACCCCCTAGCTTTCACATTTCTCATCCTTCTATTCCCTTTTAACTGCTTCCTATTACCACATTTCTATCTTTGTATACTCATTCTGCTCATTCATCTCCTTGACGACTCTCCCACAAGGAGACAACTCTCCCATTTCTAGCATCTCCCTTCCTTGTTGCTAACTCCACCCTTGTAACCCAGCATTTCCTTTCTCGCTTTCTCTCTGTCTCTCCCACAAGTCCAACATCTCTCCTTTCTGCCCTTCCATTCCCTCATCCCAATTCTGACATCTCTCCTCCTACCTCCTTCCATCCCCCAGTCCATATCCCCTCCGCCTTTCCCTGTCCATCTCTCCTCTTCCTCATCTGCTCTCCCTGAGAAGTCCATCTTTCCTCCCCTTCTGCCCCTCCCCCTTCCACATTTTGCTATCTCCAACAAATCCAACTCTCCCTCTCCTCATTTTGCCCCTCCATATCCATATCTCCCTCCTTTTTATACCCTTCTACCATCTCTCCATAACCGCCCCTGCCTTCCCCATGTCCTTCTTTCCCTCTCTTTCTCCCTCTGTCCTCCTTCAAATCTATCTCTCACTGTACCCCTTCTACCCCACCTGCCACCTCTCCCTGTGATCATTCTACCCCCTCTGCCATCCCCAAGTTCATATCTCCATGTCCCTCACAAATCTGACATCTTTCCATCATCTCCTTACCTCATTGCTGAGTGTCAAATCTCTCCCTCCCCCACTCCCTCTCCCAAGTCCTATATCGTTTCCTCTTTACCTTCTACCCCTCCCCCAAATCTGGCAGCACTCTGATGGAAGCAGCATCTTGATGCTGGCTAGCGTACCTGCTCATTGGCTCTCTCTGTCACAAACCTTCCCTGACATTTACTCCATCCCCCCCCCCACCCATCACAAATCTACTATAAATGTTGCCAGGTGGAGGAACCAATTCTCAACGTCGCCCTGCTACTGCCTACCCCAGCGGAAACAGGAAGTTGTCAGTGAGGGTAGGGCATGGTGGAGAGAAGACGCTGGTTGACAGCAGGACGGCATTAAGAATTGGTTCCTCTGCCCAGCAACATTTACAAAAAATGTAAGTAAACGGATGGTGGAGGAAAGAATAGATGTCGGGGGCAGGTTTGTGACAGAGGGAGCCGACCAGCAGGTATACTGGCCGACAGCAAGATGCTGCTCCCAGGAGAATGCCACCTGTGTAGATACACCATCAGCCCCGTTACCACCGGGAATTTCTGTGGCTCTCCCATTCTGATGCCTATGAAGTAATATATCAAAAGCCTTTCCTGTGAAATATCAAAGTTCAAATCCAGAGATATAAATTGATCCAATTAGGAATGTATAAATAGCATGGAAAACATCCATTAAGTTGGTGTTAAAAACCAGAGGTTTTTATTTTCTTTTAGTTTTTAGAATGTATACAGATCAACAATGTTCACCTGAAAGCCATCTTTTATTATAAGTATAGTGAATGTGAATAACCATTAGTCCAGTAGTAATATCATCTGATTGATGTTAATCTCTTCTTAAAGTTGGCTTTGACTGGCCCTTAGCAAACATAAATGTGGTTATATTTTTAGACATTTTGCTTAAGCATTGATCATTTCCTAATGCATAATTATTTTTGCTTTATTTATCCGTGAAAGGTCGCCCAAGAAAAATGAAGGCTGCCTTCATAGCTACTTCTTTGGGAATCTTATTACATTCTTTAGCTAGTTGCTTTGTATTCTAAGGTTATGGATCAAGGGCAGTCCCATGCCTGTGGTTTGGACTTGGCTATCTGTTTTGACAGGATGATGCAGACACACTGGAAGATCTTAATCTGTCAGAAGAAGTCTATTAAGTTCAAGCCCCTAAGCTGTCTCAGCCAAATCAGCAATATCAAAGTTACATTTGTTTTTGTGATGACCATTCATTTTGGTCAAATGAAGAAATTGCTAGTGTGAATTTTGTGGCTTCAGGGGTGAAATCTGTGAATGTCACACATCTTTTAGCCTTTCTGTTCCTCTGAACCATTATGAGGAACGCTCCCGTGAGAAAACAAATCCATTTTATTGTAGCTGTTTATAAGTCACCTTGATCACAGGAAAATAAGGGAGACATTAAAAAACTTACATTTATGAATAATGGTTAAAGTTTAGTATAGGTCATAATAAAAGATGTGCAAGACTGTGTCTTGGAGTATAATGAGGAAGAAAGTAGGTTTGGAATAAGGTATGACATTTTGATTTCCATCTAATTCCAGTGTCTGTGAACTGTTGAGTTTAAGGGCATTGATTTGTTCTGAAATGTCTCCTACTTTTGAGCGTATGCAGTTGAGTTTATACATTGATGATCTGATTCATTCACAGACCAGGTCAAAAGAGTACGAAGTACAACTCATAACTATTCAGCTGCTGGGTCTCAAAGTTAGTTCAGAATTTTGAATACATTTTTGCTTAAATACTAGAGCAGGACTTCCTTGACATATATATTCAGTTCTTATATTCAGTTGTAAAAAAGCAGAAATCCTTAACCCAAGTAACCTTAGACCCAGTGCATGCTTTTTTCTCTTTCTAGTCTATATCCCATCCTCATACTAACTCCTCCTCCTATTAATTATTTCTATAGTGCTACCAGAAGTATGCAGCACTATACACTCATAAAGGAGATAGTCCCTGCTCGAAGGAGCTTACACTCTAAACAGCCAAGACAGACAAGTAGGATGCCAGGGTGGAGGACAAACTCAGGTAGTTTATTCCAAGCATATGAGGCAGCTAGATGAAAGGAACCAAGTCTAGAATTGGCAGTGGAGGAGAAGGGTACAGCTAAGAACAGCTTATCTGAGGAATGGAGTTCTCTGGGAGGTGTATAGGAAAGAGAAGAGAGGAGGGTACTGTGTACACCTATCAACACTATAGAAATGATAAATAGTAGTAATAGGAGAGATATTGAGGGGCTGCAGAATGAACACACTTAGTAAAAGGAGTTTGAACTGTGTGCAAAGGCGGATAGGGAGTCAGTGAAGTGATTTAAGGAGACGGGTGACATGAGGGTAGCGAGGTTGGCAGATGAGTCATGCAGCAGAGTTTTGCACAGATCATAGAGGGATGAGGCGGCTCACCAGGAGACCATTTAGAAATAGATTGCAGTAATCTAAGCGTGAGGATACAAGAATGTGGACAAGGGTCCGGGTAGTGTGCTCAGAGAGGAAGGGGAAAATTTTGGTGATGTTGTAAAGATAGAAGCGACAGGCCTTAGTAGTTTGTTGGATGTGCGTAGAAAATGAGAGGTCAGAGTCGAAGACGATGACCAAAGCTGCGAGCAGAAGAGACTGGAATGATGACAGCATTATTTACAGAGACGGAGAACGGAGGGAGAGGAGCAGAGGGTTTTAGGAGGAAAGAGGAGCAGCTCAGTCTTGGATATGTTTAATTTCAGATGACGGCAGAACATCTCTTCTTTTAACTGTTGCTCCTACACTTACAAAGTTAATTAATGTATTTGTGTGTGTGTGGGGGGGAGGAATAGGGCCACATTAATGGTTATTATTATAAATATAGAACCTATTTTCTGAAGTCTTTTAGCACAGGCCGCTGCAGTAACTGCCCTGAAGCGCACAGGTATTTAAAAGTATTTGGGGGCCATTGCCGCACAGCAGCCACTAGCATGATTTTGTAAAAAAGGGGGGGGGGGGATAAAATTTATTTGCATTAAATCATGCAGAAATTCAATTTCTAACTAGGCAGACTACTGGATTGTAAAAATGTTGTTTACTTCTTACTGATAAATTACAAATATGATTTTTAAGGAACCATTCCCCTTCTTAATTTGCCAAAAGGAAGTGAATAGATATTCAGCATAGTTAAAGTGGTCGAGAGAGGATCCTGACTGCTTAAACCACGCTGAGCTGACCAGCGGCCAATATTCACTGACATCGAACTAGGCAGTGTCATCCGTTATTGGTTCTGGCTGCTGCAGCACTATCCAGGCAGTACTGGGGTGGTCCAGAAAGCTATGTTGGCACTGGTGATAATCAATGCTGCTTTCCACATATCTAACTCGGTATGTTGTACCATAGAAAAGGCAGTCCTAACGTTACCTGGTTAAATGTGTGGGTATGGCAATATATTAACCATACCTTAGAAACCTTGTTCTGAACCACGCATTTTGAGCAACTGCCGGCCTTCCCTCAGTTTCTAGTTTAAAAGCTGCTCTATCTTCTTTTTAAATGTTGATGCCAGCAGCCTGGTTCCACCCTGGTTAAGGCTGAGCCCAATGTTGCAGAATAGATTGCCCCTTCCCCAGAATGTTGCCAAATTCCTAACAATCTAAAACCCTCCACCCTGCATCATCGCCTCATCCACACCTCGAGACTCCAGAGCTCTGTCTACCCCTTGGGTCCTGAAAATGCTACCCTGGAGGTTCTAGATTCTAGCTTCATACCTAAACCCCATCCCCCACCCCTTTTTTACAAAACTGTGCTAGCGTTTTTTAGCTCCTGCTATGGCGGTAACAGCTACAATGCTCAAAGGAATCCTATGAGCTTAAAAGCTGTCACTGTCGTGACCAGTGATAAAAAATGCTAGCACGGTTTTGTAAAAGGGGGCTTAAGAGACTAAGGCCTCCTGTTATTAAACTGTGCTAGCAGTTTTAAGCATGGGGAGCCAGGCTAAATGCCTCGCGCTGATCCCGACACTCATAGGAACTCTATGAGCGTTGGGAGAAGCGTCCTGCATTCAGCGCGGCTCCCCGCGCTAAAAACTGCTAGCGCAGTTTAAGAAAAGGGGGTATAAATTTGACTTCCAGACCCTCCCTACCACATTTCCCTATGTCTGTGGTACCCACATGTACCAGTTAATGCATGAGGTCTAGCACTTTTGCACCATGCAGGCGAGTGACCAAACGATCGGTAATGCTTATGGCAAGACTTTGGTTGGCTTTCTTCAAGGCCCTAAGAATTGGTCAACTAGCCTCATTGCATCTGGCATTTTTGTAGACATTAAGTATATTACAGATTACATGATAGACAAGACAGAAATGGATATGTTTATAAGATTGTCTGAAGTCCCAGAAATCCCCACATACCCAGTTCTCAATATATAAGAATACTTGTTAATACAACCTAGTGGTAAACATCATTGTCTAGTATACACAAAGAGCTCTACATTGGTTATGTTCTCACCTACTAGTGACAAATGTAGCCAAGATTAACAAGAAGGAGGAATCGGGTTAGACATGAGTGGGCCTCAGTGGATGGTTAAGGTTTGTACTGATTTCAATGAGTGTACCTGTCCAGGAAGGGCTAGGATTTATTTCTTGCAACAATCAAGAACACACTACAAAGAACACTGAAAACATTGGATTGGAGCTGTTACCATTTGGCTACAGTTTAAAGGGGGGAGGGGTGGCAGGGGCTAGGCATTTTGTTACAGTCACCCAGACCCTGTGGTAACTGGAACCCGGGGAAGTGAAGAGTTTTGGGGGTAGAGTTTCTATTCCTAATATGATTGGTACATATGGCTGGGGGTTTCTTGACAGTGAGGTTGCTAGACTCTGATGTAATCTTAATCTCAGAAATCCAGTATAGCCAAGTTTAACACCAGAAATTGGGGAGACTGAACGGGGTAGGTCACCTTGAAATCCTAGGCCAAGTCAGGCCTTTCACTGTCTGTGGTTTTCCTTAGATGGGGAAGGCTGAGAATCCACCTCCTGACATGTGCTATTTATAATTAACATGAGGTAAACAGTAGGTATATTCCTTTGGCAGGGTAGTTAATAAAGCTGTAGCCTTATTTTATTTCCATTTGAAAACTAAAGTACTTGCATTTATTTGTGCAGGTGGGAGGATGCACATTGCCAGGTTGCTGTTAATGGCTGCTTTGGATACTGCTCATTTAAACCCACACAATTTAAAATGTGATAAACTGAATGAAGCCTTAGCTTTCGCTGGCAACGACATTAACATTTGCTCACTGTTCTGTTGTTTTTTTTTTTCCTTGATTTTTGTTTTTCACATTAATGAGGGATGAGCAACCCCACCAGAGCTGATAGGTGGGTCAGAGAGAACAACAGTGCCCCTACCACTTAGAATTCCACCCCAGTTTCATCGGAGAATCTGTGTCATTTACTGAAGAAAGCCCAGGAGGGAATCTTGCATTAGTAGAACAGCTGTATTGTATTGTGTTCAATAAGGGTGCATGCACATGAACTGTATTTATTTCCAACTCAACTGAAGTGGCAAAGAATTATACAAAATGGTTTGAGAATGTCTGTCTTTCTGGTAGAAAAAAAAAATTATCCAAAAATTTCACGAAATGGGATGAAACTTAGCACATCAAGTTCAAAGAAATGAGCCAGATCAGACTAGGAACTACAGAGAAATAAGCCCCTTCACCCCCATAAAAAGAGTCCCATGAATTTCTATAGAAGAAGCAGCTCTTGCTTCTGAGCATAGATATGTACCGTATTTTTCACACTATATGACTCACCTGAACATAAAATACACCTAGGTTTAGAGGAGGAAAACCAAGAAAAAAACCATTCTGAACCAAATTGTGTACTAATTAATTTAATAAAATATATCAGGCTCTGCACTCAGCTCCCCTCACTCCCTGTCAGGCTCTGCATTCAATCTCATACTCCTTGCCAGGCTCTGCACCCTATTCCCCCTCCCTGTTAGACTCTGTACCCTGTCCCACCACCCTGCCCTGTACCTTCTTCCCATCTCCTCTTTGCATCATCCTATCTTCTTTGCAGTTGCACTAATCCTCTCTTTCATCTCATCTTCAACCTGTACTTTCAACTCCATTACCACACTGCCTTCCTGAATTCTCCCCCATCACCATCCTCTCCTTGTGCTACCCTATTCATTGTTACGTCCTTTACACAACAGATGCATCCTAACTCTTTACTACACCATCATCGCCCCATCACTGAATTGACCTAGCCCCGTTTTTGTGCCCCCACCTTCCATCTTCGTGCTGAGGTCACCCCCTCCAGCACAGTGAAGCAACCACGAGCGCACACACGCAGCCAACTCTTATTACACAGTGCGCTCCATGCCAAGTGCTCATCCAGTCTCTGTTTCCAATAGCCAATCATGGCCATGCTCTTCCAGAAAGGTTGTGAGGCCAGCGGGTCAGGTGACCAGAGTGGGAACCAATCAGGCTGCTAGAGAGAATGTAGACCAAACTGTGGGAGTGCGGGTTTGAGAACATTCATCATTGGCGGCTTGATACGCGGGGACAGGATGGTGGTACATGTAAAAAATTGTTATTTTCACTCCATAAGATGCACAGACATTTCCACCCACTTTTTTGGGGGAAAAAAGTACATCTTGTGGAGCGAAAAATATGATATATAGAATGAAACATAGCAGTTAGGGAAGAACTGGAACTGAATTCTTCCTCTTAGAATACCTAAATAAAAAAACATAGAAACATGATGGCAGATAAAGGCCAAATGGCCCATCCAATCTGCCCATCCATAGCATCCAAGTGTCTATCCCCTCCTCTCCCTAAGAGACCCCAGGTGTCTGTCCCATGCTCTCTCTAATTCTCTTTGTTCTCTAGTCTCCCAAAATCAAATTCTCCTACCCCCCAAAACTGTTCAATGCCCAAAAACTACTCCCGGCAATTGCCCCACCACCTTGTTAACTGCACCCACCCTAAACATGACCAGCTACAACTACTGCAACAACCCACAAACTGCCCTAACTCCTAAAAGTATTATCTGCAACAGCCCCACTACTTACCCCATTCCACAAGCACTGAGTGAATCACACTGGTTGATATGTCTACTGTCAACTAATATATTTTGCTGTAGACAGCAGTGGTATAGCCACAGGGAGAGGAAATTGGTGACCTGGGCACCCACACTTTGGATGCAGGCCCCCTTCAAACTAGGACTGCACATTTAATGCATAATTATTAATGCAATTAACGCATTAGCAATTTAACTTGCATTCAAATTTTTAATGTAAATAACTGTTCCACACCCCGCATCTCTCTTTATCTCTCCCTTCCATAATCTGGCACCTTCCATCTGGTCTTTTCCTCCCCTCCTGCTGCCTCCCCTCCATAAATGGGGCAAACGGAAAAAAAAACAAAAAACATGCCAGTTCAGCCATTTCAGCCTGTTGTGAGTCCAGGATTGGATGTCTTTGTATTGTGTTCAAAAGAAAAGGAAATGCATTTCTGGTTTTATTTCTCCATTATTTCTTACCAGGATCACCCAAATTTTTAATCTCGGTTTATATTTGAGTCAACCTTTTTTCTCCTTTTTTGGGGGGGGGAAAAGATCACCTCAGTTTATATTCTGATCATCTGGTGGAAGATTAGCACGCTCTAAATGCTAAGGCACCCATAGAATATAATGGATGCCTTAACATTTAGCGCGCCTTAATAAAAGGACCCCCTAAGTGACTCACTTAAAGGAAAAAACAAAATTTTCACTTGGCACATAAAAAAGATCTGGATATTCTGGAATTCATTGCAGTAGGATATGGTAAGGACAATTAGTGTTGCTGGGTTTAAAAATATTTTGGCAAGTTAATGGAGGAAAAGTCCATATACAATTATGAAGATAGACTTGGGAAAAGTCACTGTTTAGCCCTGAGGATACATGGAATGTGACTATTTTTTTTTTATGGATCCATTATGACAGTGGCTCACTGGTTGAGCTGCTACCTCTGCACCAAGAGGTTGTGAAATCAAATCGCAGTCCTGCTCCTTGTAACCCTGAGCAAATCATTTAATCGCCCAGTGCTTTGAAATGCAAAGGCCACAAAAAGGCAGGATACAAGCCCCCCCCCCATTCCCTTATGCAACATATGGTAAACCCATAACCTGACAAAAGCAGAATCTAAAAACAACACAGACATGCTGTATAATCAGCTAAAATCACTCATGAATCTCAACACTTAACCTTTGGTTTTCCAATGTCTTGGTTGGTGAAGCTCTTTATAGGGGTTAGGTTAAATATTGAAGGATCCTCTTAGCTTCCAACCATTTCAACAGCATCAGTGGTGTAGGCTTTGGAGAGCACATTACTGTATTTATCCTGATTGATACACTATCAAGGGGTGTTTTTATGTTGAGTAATTGGGGAAATAAATTGGTCACATCTAGTAAGTGATGGCCTGAGGTATTCTCAGGACTGTATACAGATGGGATAGGTTAGCTGTTATAAGAAAAATGAATAAAGCAATTCTTTCCTTCAAAGAATCATTTTATTAAAATTAACTAGATAATTGCTATAAAGCTTAACTTAATTATCTGTAGCCTAATAGCATTGCCCTTTAGGCCCTGCAATATTGTAATGTTTTTTTTCCCACATGAGTAATTATTACACTAATATCCCGTTACTAGAGGACCTGTTGCCTTTGAATTTATAAGAAAGAATATTCCTCAAATAAGTCCCCAATCTCCCCCCCCCCACCACCCCCTTAACAAAAAGGAAATTGGTCATTTACAATTTGTTAAAGCATACTAATGTTGTTGGTATGAGTTATCTTCCGAAGGACCCGTTTTCCTCCTCTTTTACTAAGGTGCACTAATCGAACTAGCACACGTTAAACGCTAATGTGTTCATAGAATAATATGCGTTAGTGTTTAGTGCATGCTAAATCGATTAGCACGCGATAATCGGTTAGCGCACCTTAGTAAAAGAGGGGGTTTATTTCAAAGGGTCATGTAGCAGATTCCACTTGCTAACCATTAGTAAATGAACCCCACAGTGCTTTGTAAAGATATCTGGGTAAGGAGGGAAAAAAAAAATCCTTCAGCATCTTTATATGGATTGTCATTTATTTTAACTAGTTTCCCCTGATATGTTGCATTTACAGCTCAGCCAGGTCTTCTCTCTTAGCCACTGTGCAACAGAGGTTTTGGGGCATGAATTGTAGCGGGTGTTCTATAGTGATTTGGGGGGTCACTGAATTCAAAACTGACCTTAATTTTTCAGTATAACCCTCTGATTTTTGGCAAAAGAGCATTATAACGCTGAATTGCCACACACGCTAGACACTACTGCCAGCATTGAGCTGGCGTTAGTTCTAGCCGTGTAGCGCGGGTTTAGTGCGCATAGCAATTCAGCGCGTGCTAAAAACACTATCGCAGCTTAGTAAAAGGAGCCCTATCGGGCCAGGAGAGAGCCCAAGCCCTCCTGGCCCCACCGACAACGATTGGGGCAAGAGGGAGCCCAAGCCCTCTTGCCCCGGCGAGCCGTGACCCCCCCTACAAGATCGGGCCAAGTGGGAGCCCAAGCCCTCCTGGCCCCACCAATTATGATTGGGCCAGGAAGAAGCCCAAGCCCTCCTGGCCACGTGACCCCCCCCCCCACAAGATTGGGCCAGGAGGGAGCCCAAGCCCTCCTGGCTATGTGACCCCCCCCTACAAGATCAGGCAGGAGGGAGCCCAACCCCTCTTGCCCAGGCGACCACACTATCCTCCACCTCCACTAAGATCAGGGCAGGAGGGATCCAAGGCCCTCCTGCCCTGATGCAACCCTCCCCACGACCGACTCCCCCGAACCCCTGATCGGCCCGCCAAAAACCTCCCCTTACCCACTGACCCCTGTGATCCCCCCACCGACCCCGCAACCCCACCCCTACCCCAACCTCCCCTGTATCTGAAAAACGTTGGACGGACAGATGGGTGCCAAGCCCGTCCATCCGGCAGGCCAGCCATCCCTTGAATGGCTGGCCTTAGGGCCTGATTGGCCCAGGCGGCTCAAACCCCACCCACAGATGGGGCCTGAGGCGCCTGGGCCAACCAGAATAGGCCCAGTAGCCTTAGGCCCCTCCTGTGGGCGAGGCCTTAGGCACATTGGGCCAATCCAGTGTAAGTTTAGACATAGTAGTGGTCTGGGAGCTTAAACAGCTGAACGTAGAGGCAGGCCATTATAAAAAAAAAACCTCCTTATGGACGGTTTTTATAATGGACATTTTCCCTGCTTCTACTTTCAATGTTTAGGGCCTTAGGCCAAAAGGGGAATTAGACTGTTTTTTGATTATGACCCTCCACATCTCAGTAGAGAAATATGACTCCACTCATAAAGAAAACCAATTAATTCTATTTTGGCTGCTAAGATAAGGTTTGGGCACCTTATATACTGTATGTTGTAAATTTTGTGCCAATATCCTTGGAGCATGGTTGAAAGGCGTTTGTCCATCGATGCCTTTTGCTGTTCCAATGGTTTAGAGGGAACAGAAGGACCATTGCACAGATTGTTATTTCTGCTTAACAAAAGTATCTGGATTTTCTTCGAAAACAGTCAAATTCAATATCCTAATCTTGAATCTTCAATACAACCTGTGCCTCATAATTACAATCTTCCAATTCCAAAACCACCTGGAACTTATACATTGGATTTGGAAGAAGACTCTGAAGCATGTGCTGATGACTCTATGGAACTAGAATCCAAAAATGATCCTGAGTTCTTGATTTCAAGTTCAGCTGAGCCTCACTTAATAACTCAGGCAGAATTAAATGACCTCATTCGAGATCTTACTTTATCTAAGAGACAAGCCAAACTCTTAGGCTCCAAGCTTTGTCAGTAGAATCTCTTGGTACCTGAGACCAACATCTCCGTGTTCCGAAATCATCACAAGGCCCTCGTGGAACATTTCTATATGACAGACTCATTGACATTTTGTCATGATGTAAATGGATTATTCCAAGCGTTTGGTCAAAGTCATGACCCTAATGAATGGCGCTTGTTCATTGATGTATCAAAGCTAAGTCTGAAGGCAGTGCTTTTGCTTAATGGAAACGTATATTCATCTATTCCTATTGGTCATGCTGTCCACATGAAGGACATTTATGAAAATTTGTAGCTCCACTTAGATCATATTAAGTACAGCAAGTATAAGTGACAGATTTGTACTGATCTGAAGGTCATCATATTGTTATTTGGTCTGCAGTTGGGCTACACAAAGTACTGCTGTTTTATCTGTGAGTGGGATAGTCAAGACAGAGGATCCCATTACATCATTAAAGACTGACCACTTCATAATTTGGATCCAGCTGGAAGAAAAAAGGTAATTAACCATCCTCTTGTCAATCTGAAACAAGTGCTACTGCCACCTCTTCACATAAAGCTAGGACTTATGAAGAACTTTATTAAGGCTATGAACATGGAAGGTGAAGGATTTAGCTATTTACATGAAAAATTTCCTTTCATAAGTGCTTAGAAGTTAAAGTATGGCATTTTTGTGGGGCCACAAATAAGAGAATTGTTGAGAGACAGGCACTTTGATGAAGTCTTGCAAGGAAGTGAGAAAAGTGAATGGATAGCACTGAAGAATGTAATCGAGAATTTTCTGGGGAATAGAAAGGCACCAGACTATGTCCAAATGGTGGAGACGATGCTTAAAACATTCTCTGATCTCAAATGCAACATGTCACTAAAAATTCATTTTTTCCACTCGCATCTGGATTTTTTCCCCAATAATCTTGGTAGTGTTAGTGATGGGCAAGGGAAAGGTTTCATCAGGACATTGCTACAATGGAGAAATTATATCAGGGCAGATGGAATTCATCAATGCTGACTATTGTTGGACATTAATTAGAGATACTTCTAATCTTGTTTATAAATGCACCAACAGCAAAATGAATCTAAAAAAATAATTTACAGTAAAACCTTGGATTGCAAGGAACTTGGTTTGCAAGTGTTTTGCAAGGAAAGCAAAACATTTTATTAAATTTTAACTTGATATACAATCAATGTCTTGCAATACAAGTACATACAGTATACACGCATCACAACTGAGCCGATGGTTCTTCTCTCTCTGATGCTGCAAGAGTGTATTGACTGTTCTAAATGAGCGAGGTCTTGCAATACAAGTATTTATAGTATTTTGTATTAAAGTTTTCGGGTTGTGGAACAAATCATCTGCGTTTCCATTATTTCCTAAGGGGAAATTTGCTTTGATATACGAACGCTTTGGATTACAAGTATGCTTCTGGAACGAATTATGCTCGCAAACCAAGGTTTTACTGTATATAGGAACTCTTAAATCAGCGCAATTTTGACTTCTCATGCTATAAATATTTGCGAATTACACTATAAGTGATAGGAGAAAACTGAGGCTATTTTCATACACAGGAGGTCAAACTCTATAAAGTAAAACTCATTTTCTTCTTACCCCAGAAAAAAAGTTAAAATTTGTCGCGCAGCTTATTATTAGGTCCCATCCTGTGGTAAAATAATGCACATTAATTGTGTTATGCTCAGAAATGTGGTAATGCATATTGATAACTATAGCTGTGAACAGTTAACTGCCAAATGGTATTGACCTGCTCAATATTTATCCCTGATTCTAGAATCCGTACAACCCTTCCATTCTTCTAATCAGCTGAATCTGTGCACATAGCAATTTTCAGGTTTCAGGTTTATTTAAAAATTTGATATACTGCCTTATTAAAATTCAAAGCGGTTTTACATAATATAAAAACAAAGTATAATAAGAACGTACATTAGAAACATATAACAAATAATGCTACAAACAGTCAAATGCACTGACAAACATTAACTTACTGATACAGGATGGAAATTGGGCAGAAATACAATTTAAATAAAGAGAAAGAGAGGGGAAGAGGGACCAAAACAAAAGGAAGGGGAACAAAATATAATTTTGTGTCTGTGTATCTATCTAGTCTCAGGAGGAGATTATAAATTGGATAATTTAATTGACCAGCTATAAAAGGGGATTAAATCTTTTGAATGTTGACATCTAGAAGCGTGGAGAGGCATAATAAAAAAAAAAAAGTCTAAGTCCCCTTTTGGCCTAAGGCCTTAAACGTTGAAAGTAGAAGCAGGGAAAATGTCCATTATCAAAAAAACATCCAAAAGGAGTTTAAAAAAAAAAAATAATGGCCTGCCTCTACGTTCAGCTGTTTAAACGCCCAGACCAGCACTATGCCTAAACTTATACCATATAATCACCTAAAAAAAGCCTAAGCCCCAAACGTCCAAAACAAGGGCTTTTAGGCGAAGGAGGAGCCAGTCTTTCGCCTAAAAGCTGGATTCTGTAACTGGTGTCTGTCAAAAACAACACCGGTTACAGATTCCACCCCCCCCTCTACGACATCAAGGCAAGAGGGAGCCCAAGACCTCTTGCCCCACGATCCTCAACCCCCACCAATGACATCGGGGCAAGAGGGAGCCCAAGTTCTCTTGCCCTGTGGCACCCCAACCATCCCCGACTCGATGGGGCAAGAGGGAGCCCAAGCCCGCTTGCCCTGCGGCACCCTGACCTTCCCCGACTCGATGGGGCAAGAGGGAGCCCAAGCCCTCTTGCCCCGTGATCCCCAAAGCCCCCCAGGCCGAATCTGTTAGGGCCAGGAGGGACCCCAAGCCTGGCCCATCTGCTTAAGGCCCCACTCATAGGAGGGGCCTAAGGCTCCCGGGCTTATTCTGGTTAGCCCAGGCACCTCAGGCCCCACCTGTGGGCAAGGTTTGAGCCACCTGGGCCAATCCTGCCCCATTGCTACGCTGGCTGGCCTGCTGGATGAGCGGGCTCGGCACCCATCCGTCGGGCCAACATTTTTTGAGGTACGGGAAAGGGAGGTTGGGGTGTAGGAGTTTTGGGGTCGGCGGGGCAGTCTCGGGTTGGCAGGGGGTTGGTCAGGGGTTCAGGAGGGCAGTTGTTGGGGGGGTTGCGTCGAGGGCAGGAGGGCCTGGGATCCCTCCTGCCTGTATTTTAGTGGGGGGTGGGGGTTAGAGGGGGTCGTGGACCAGGAGGGCTTGGGCTCCCTCCTGACCATATCGTGTGGTGAGGGGAGGGGGGAGATCTCCCGGCCAGGAGGGCTTGGGCTCCCTCCTGGCTGGATCGTGTGGTGGTGGGGAGATCGCCAGGCCAGGAGGGCTTTGGCTCCCTCCTGGCTCCAATGGATTAGGCCCGGGGGTTTGGAGATCGCGGGGCAAGAGGGCTTGGGCTCCCTCTTGCCCCATCGAGTCGGGGAAGGTCGGGGTGCCGCGGGGCAAGAGGGCTTGGGCTCCTTCTTGCCCCAATGTCATCGGTGGGGGTTGGGGATTGCGGGGCAAGAGGTCTTGGGCTCCCTCTTGCCCCGATGTTGTCAGTGGGGGTTGGGGATCATGGGGCAAGAGGGTTTGGGTTCCCTCTTGCTCCATCGGGGAAGGTCAGGGTGCTGCAGGGCAAGAGGGGGCTCCCTCTTGCCCTGATCATACTCAGCGGGGCCAGGAGGGCTTGGGTTCTCTACTTGTCTGATTGGAGGGGTGGATCGCTGCAGGAGAGATGGGTCATCTCTCCTGCTGCTTTAGCGATCTCAAGTGCTGCGTTTGGCGGCACTTGGTGGTATCGCTATTGCGGCAGGGGAGATGACCCATCTCTCCTGCCCCGATGGTTGCGGTGGGGGGTGGGTAGGTTGCTGGGCCGCTGAGCTGATCGCGCCAGCCGCCATCAGCTCAGCGGCCCCTTTTTCGGCACTTATACCTGTTTTGACTTGGTCTAAGTCAAAACTTATAAGTGCCGACTAGGCAACCTGTCAAATGTTTTGGTTTACGTGTTGTACGCCTAGGTGTAGGTCGGCCCACCGCCCGCCCTTTCCCCTCCTCTAAAAATGCCTCTTTTCGCTCTATGCGTTTAGAGGCAGGGGAAAGGCCTAAGCTGGTTTTAGATATGTTTAGAACCAGCTTTGATTATGGGTACTTGGACGATCAGGCTTTTTGATCATCCAAGTAGCCATTTAGGCCACTTTTTGTATTCCAACCCGTTGTTGAACTGATGATTTCCCCTGAAGCAGCTTGACAAAACTAAAACAGGACATCCCTGTCAGTTTTTGTTCAGATTGCCAATGTCAGTGACCAGTTGGAATGGATTACAAAATCATTAAAACAATTTTCGGATTGAAGACTGCAGCCTATCATGTTGATAGATGAAGTAAGTTTAACTGAGGTCGTTTCTCCACTAACTGGGTTCTAAAGTATCAATGGATAGCTGCTGTTGCTGGCTTATCCCCCAGATCCATCCGGTCCCATTCACTTACCTCCCCCCTCCTCACTTACCTCCCCCCCCTAATCCCAGCTCCTGCCTCAAAATGTCTCCTCACCTTGAGTGCCACTGTGGCACTGCAGAATCACAGTCTTGGTTACAACAGCACAGGCTGTCTTGTCTTCCCTTCTTATTTCCTCAGCCTTATGGTGCATGTTACTGGGGGGTCAACACCGCAGAAGTAAGGGTCCTCCTCCCAAAAGGCTTCAACAGAGTAAGAGTAGCGACTCAGCTGCATAGTTAGGTGGCAGTGCTGCAGAGCAGAGAGGGAGTAGTAACAAAGCAACAGAGCAGGGGCATCAAAGAGACAGTGCAGCTTGCTTCTTTGCTGGCATGTTCCTACAGGTTGTAGAGGGACTCAGTTGCTCAGGGAGCAGCCAAGGAGCAGCAGAGCAGGAGGACTCCCATTTTACTGGGAGTCAGACCCCTAACCCTAGCTCAGGAGCTAAGGAGTTGCTTTTGTTTTGCCAGTTCAGCTGCCTGGAGGGCTGGCATCTTTCTGCTGGCAGGCAGGGTAGGCAGCAGAACAGAAACAGCTGTAGAGGCAGGTAGAGGGCAGGCATCAGAACTGAACAGGCAGGTAGGGCAGGAAGCAGAACATTGGTGCAACTTACAGCAAGTTAGTAGTCCCTGAGTCCTGGTCCTGGGTCCCGGCTGACATCTATTGTCTTTCTTCCTCCTCAGTGACCTCTGACTCCTCCAGCTGGCTGGCCTCTGTCTCTTGACTGAAACAGAATAAGAAGTCTTCTATCAGCAGAACTGTCCTCCCTCTCGGTCCTGAAATGGCTGGCTTCTTGATTGAAAAAGAACTTAAGTCTTCTGTCAGGAGTCAGGACTCTCAGGAGGAGGACTCTCCTCTCCTCTCTACCCTCCCAGTTCCAGGTCCTGGCTGGTTGGCCTCGGGATCAGCTCTTGAAGTCTTGTTCTGGAGGACTCCTATCCTCCCTCCCAGTTCCGGCTGGTTGGCCTTGGCTGTTTTTCTTGTTTCCTGAGCTCTCCTTCTCCTGGCGGGTCCTGCTGGCTTCCCATCATTCCTCCTCTCTTTTGGCCTCGGCGGCTGCCAGCAACATAAACTGTCACGAGGTCAGACTCATCGGAGGAGAGAAGAGGACCCGTTCCATCCAACCAGCTTGCCGCACAGCACGTACCAGTAGACAGTAGATTAGGTGACAGGCATGACATGAGCTGGCCTGGCGCTTGCTATGCGTCTTCTTTGAGTTTGAGCCTTCTTGACTGATTTGCCGCAACACCGCCACCTGCTGCTCCCCTCCGCCCGCCGTCCTCCATGGTGAAACCAGGACAAAAGTTGCCTGTAGAAAAATCTGTCCAAACATCCGATGAAGCGCCAAAAAAAGAGGACATGTCCGTGACATGTAGTAAACCCTACCCCATATATTTATCAAAATCTTGCAGGCTAAATATAATTAGAGGTCCTGATTTTTCATTGTAATTGATAATTACCAATAAAATGCCACTGAAACAAAAATTATAAAATAGGTGTTTGTTGGATAAACACCAGGAAAATGCTACTTCCCCTAGGACTCTTATCATCTTTCTCCGGCTTGTCCGGTTATCCTCCGCTCAGTGTTGTGCCTTTTCTGTGCTAATTACTCCTACGTGCTAAAAATGTACCTAGCACCTGTGTACCTGTGGTGTGAAAACACTATTAAACACCAATTTGTATCCTCACAGAAACCCTAATTGGCTGGAAAACAAACATCTAAATGTTTAAATTCTAAACACATAAGAATAGCAATTCTAATTATAATATAGTCCGGCCTATCTTTCTCTTTAGCCTTCTCCACAAGTACGGCACAGTGTGACAATCATATAAACTGTACACATTTTTCTTTTTGAATTTTTCAATATTTAATCATTGGACTATGCCTTTATGACAGGATTCAGTGAAGGAATAACAGATTTTGATTTTGCATCCTTGCTCGCACTTCCTCTCATAATTCCTGCACTTGTGTTTATTACATTCTTGTGGGATCTAGGAGGGATTTTTTTTTTATATATATATTTTCTTTTTTTTAAATTTTATAGCACAACTATCCACCTGATGGCACTGTAGCTATCACAGCTCGCTACCCGTTTCTGAGTTCAAAGTGTCATACTTTCATTGTGATGTTAGTTTCCTCTTCACTCCATTCCTGATTTTTTTGTGACCTCTTTCCTACAGTAGCTCAGAATAAAGAGCTCTGATCTCTCTAACTTTTTTTTTTTATACCTTTCAACTCTCTCCCTCTGCAATCTGCATTCCTCATTTTACATTACAGCTTAGTGACTTTACCTCAATTATTCCCTGAGCTGCTGTATCTCTTTGTGTTACATTAATGTATTCATGTTGGCAAGACCATCAGATAGCAGAACAGAGGCTGCAGAGAAATCACACTTGCACTAGAATATTGCCCCTGTTTATTGTAAAATTTGTCAGCAATTTTGGACTTTTCTTCGACAGTGTAAGGGTACATACCCTTACATCGAATGCTTGTGGTATGAGGGATATCACCTTCAAAGGAGGTAAAAACGTGTTGTTTTCCAAGGGGTGCATTGCAGGGATGGCTGACAGTAATTAGTACATGCTGCTCATTAACAAACAGAGATTACAACTGAGCTAAAATGGCAGACTGCCATCAGCCTGATAGTTACAGGGCAGTTTAATTTCTACAAATGTGAGCACTGGATTAGTGACAATATCCAGCACAATGCTGCCTGCATTCTCTTATGGCTCTCATTACCAAATTGAGAATCTGTATAGATTTCTGAAAATTGCTTTTAAATGTGGTCAATCGCCGAGGCTGCGAGGCTGGATTTGCTGGTGAGGGAACCCTGCTGCGGGGTTTTAATGAAAGATCATAGTGGCCCTCCAAGACCGCCTGAGTGCTACAGGCCCTGAAAGACCTGAAATAATCTGTTTTACTTTAATGGCAGCCATTCTATATTCATTAAGATCAAAATGTGGTTTTGCAGGCAAATTGCAAAGCAGTTCCACTCACAGCTTGAGAACCTGGAGGCCCTACAGCTTTTATCTTTTTCATAAGCAAATATGCAGTTAATATCTTTTAATATGCTTTGATGCTTGGTACCTTATGGGTACATTGTATGAGAGATTACAGAGCTGCATGTTTCCTTGGCAGTGTTTGCCATGAACTAAGCAGCAGTCCTATTTCTATAATGGCAGAAGAAATAAGTCACTTTAATATGAGCTTATATAGAAATACATTTTGCAACATGAGATGATCTCTGTGCTGGATCCCACAGAATACAGAAAGCGGTACTTTAGTGGTTTTATTTTTTTGTTACAATTTTATAGTCTCATGTGTTCACACTTCCAGCCACGTTTATTACAAGGGGGTGCTGAAAAGTTTTCAACCCAACCAAGAAGAGAATGACATGGGTATGGTTCAATCAATGACCTGAAACAATGCCAAAACATAGAATTTTGTTTCATAATGAAATAAGATAGCACTCTTTTCAGCTACAGTGGCAAAATAATGCTCAGAAATCAGGAAGTTGGTCGGTTGTGCTGAGAACATTTCAGCACCCTCTAGTAAAAGCAAAAAATAAATAAATAAAAATGGTGGGATCAAACCACCAGCATCAGCTGCTATCTGTGCATGCCTAAAAGACAGTGGTGGAGTTCCCTGATACATTGTAAGACCTTAATATTTTGCTCTTATCCAGGTTTGCTGTACTGGAGTATGAAGGTATTTCTTCATCTCCCTTTCCAGCAAGGCTACTTGGCATTATTTCAGCTTCAGTTTGACATGACAGATTTGCTTTGTGGTTGCTTATAAAACATGATACAATAGAAAAAAAAAAGTATTTATTTGATAAATGCCGATAAATTCCCCCCTCTCCCCTAGCATTTTCTCATCCCTTCCCATGACTTGTTTTATATCTTCTGCATTAATGATAGAAATCTACGCATTTGATTCAACTGGAAAAGAAACCCAGCAATAGTTAATGTGGCATAAACACCAATAAACACAGATTTGTATACCCTCAAAGGACTTCTAACTAGCTAGGAGCCCACCCACAGTTTATAACACCAAAGAACAGAAACTCTCCATAATCTTCTTGTAGTACATGCAGATTGTGGTAGAGACAAAGTTCCAGCAGCTTACTTTCAATGAATACACTTCAATGGCAAAAGCTAAAACATAAAAATGTACAATGGATTGCAGGCGAAGAACAAGCTATCATCATTTTTCACTGAAACTAGCCAGCCCTTTGGAAAAATTTCCTTGTGGGTGCTTCGTTTTAAAAATATGCACATTAAAACTGCAGCATTCGAGATCCAAGATAGCGATCTGAGACAGGAGAGATCCAAGATGGCGATCTGAGACAGGACGCGCTGAGCTGCGTGTCTCAGGATTGTGCCTTTTCAATTTCCTTAACGGTAATTACTTACCGCGATGCCGTAGAGACGGGGCCGGAGTGCCGCTTCTGCCTCGCGGCGTCCTGGAGCCCCGGGTCTCGGGAATATTCAAGATTTACTGCGGCGCATGCAGGAGGTCGCAGCGACGTCGGATGGAGGCCCGCTGACAACACAGGGAGGCGAAACCAACGTGGATGCTCCTGGGCCCGACACCACACTGAGCCCCGACGTTAGGGCACCGCCCCCGCAACCCCAGATGACCAGCTCTCCCAGGGGCGGGGAAACCCCGGATTCATTGGTTTTCTCCTCTCCAGAGGCAAGTAAGGATCCACTGGAGAGCTTGGAGGCTGGGGCCCACTTTTCTAGGGCCCCCATGGAGTTATCTGGGGGAATATCATCTCTACATGAGGGGGAAGGGCTGAAGACATCCCCCGAAGGACTTCAGAATGGTGAGAACTCTACATTTACACAAATTTCAACTGAATTGATTAAACCTGCAGAAGTGACTTTAGACTCTATCTGGGACTTAATGGCTGGTTTTGTTAAAAATATTACTCCTACACTTCAACAAATTGAAGGGAAAATTAAGGAACATGATAAGGAATTGAAGGATTTAAGAGAAGAAACGAATACTTCTAACTCATCTGTTCAAAAAATAGAAAAACAAATTGTATCATTGAAACAAATTCAAGAGGCCTTAGTTAAAGACAATATTAGCCTAAAGAAGAAGACTGAAATGCTTGAGAATAATTCACACAGTAATAATTTAAGGTTAATTAACTTTCCAAGACTTGAGTTAGTAACACCTAGAGATATGCTTAAGAGATATCTAGTAGAGAACTTAGAGATACCCGAAGATTCATTACCACCATTTTCACGGGTTTATTATTTGCCTGATAAAGAACAAAATCAACAACTAAAAGAAAAACCTTCAGATCAAGAACTTCTAAATATATCACAGATCTTAGAAACATCTGAGAAGGATTTAGCATCACCAGTCACCATGATTATTACTTTAGCTTTGCCAATTGATAAAACATGGTTGTTAAAACTTTTCTTTAAAAATAGACAAAAAAGCTTTCTTGGTTATAAAATACAAATGTTCCCAGATTTGGCACGGGAGACGCAAAGGTGCCGCCGTGAATTTCTTCTTTTGAAACCTGGGGTTTTATCTTTGGGGGCAACCTTTTATTTGAGACATCCGTGTAAATGTATTGTATATCACCGTACTCTTAAATATGTGTTTTTTGAACCATCACAATTGACAAATTTCGTGGCTATGTCTCGCCTGAATGTTAACAATCTTTGAGCCCTATATTTAGGATATTGTGACCCTATCTCAGTGCTATAGTTCTCAGTTTCTTTTATAATTTTCTTTTTAGATAATTTCGCCAATTTTCTATAATTCTTGGATCCTAATTGTGGACTTGAGCATAAATAGTATATTTGTTTAATTTAAGATTTATATTGCTTTGTATTTGATATCTATCCTATTCTTGCTTTCTGTACAAGTGTAATACTTGAAATTTAAGTTGAAAATAATAAATAAATTAAAAAAAAACAAACAAAAAACTGCAGCATTTTTCTTGTTACGAAATCTGTACAAAATGGTAGAATTTTCTCATGGAAAAACTGCCCAAATTAGTTGATTTGCATGATATTTCATTTTGCAAATGTCTTTGTAAATGTTAACAAACACGGACAAATAATGTGGTCCTTTTGCTAAGCTGCGCTAAGTAATTTAACGCGCGCTAAGGATTAGTGCGTGCTAAATGCTAAGAAGCCCGTAGGAATATAATGGATGTCTTCGCTTTTTGCATGCACTAATCTTTAGCGCACGCTAAATCAGTTAGCACACTTTAGCAAAAGGAGCCCAATGTTAAAATTTGCAAACACGGGTTCATTTATTAAACTGTGGTATGGCAGCTACATGTATTAAAGAGCTAATAATGCACATTGAAGCTTATAACCCATGTTAATTATGTCTAATACACAGGTGTCAAACTCAAGGCCTGCAGGCCGAATCCGACCCGCCTGGTCATTTTGATTCATAGACAATGGCGCGAAAGACAAAAGTGCGCGCCGACAATTGAGCGCAGCGCGCGCCACCGCGCCGCTCTAAATTACAGTTTTTAGGTGCTCCGACGGGGGTTTTTGTTGGGGAACCCCCCAGTTTACTTAATAGACATCGCGCCGGCGTTATGGGGGGTTTGGGGGTTGTAACCCTCCACATTTTACTGTAAACTGAACTTTTTACCTAAAAACAGGGAAAAAGTGAAGTTTTCAGTAAAATGTGGGGGGTTACAACCCCCCACACCCCAACAACGCCCCCACATTGCGGCGCGATGTCTATTAAGTAAAGTGGGGGGGTTCCCCCCCACACCTCCCCGTCGGAGCACTAAAAACAGTAATTTAGAGCGGTGCAGCGGCGCACGCTGCGCTCAATTGTCTGGGCGTGCCTTTGTCCCGGCGCGCTTTTGACCTGACACCGGTCATTTTATGTGTTATCTTGTGGCCGGCTCCCTCCTCCTCACAGCTGCAGGGCTCCTCGTGCATCCGGCGTCTCATCCAGAAGCTTCCGGTTCAGGCCCCCTTTTATCAAGCCGCTTTAGGAATTTTAGCACCAGTCTCTGTGGTAAAAGCTCCTATGCTCATAGAATTCACAGTTTATTTAAAATTTGATTATTTGCCTATCCTGAATTATAGATGAAAATACAATAATAATAATTTAAAAAATGAGGAATACAAAAATTAGGACAGACATATACAAACTGACTCCAAAGACAAAAAAAAACAGTTAACAGAAGGGAAGGAGGAGAAACAACAATAAAGTCTAGGAAAGATGACATTATTGGAAAGAACAATAGGAAAAGGAAAACTGCTGTATCTCTTTGGCTAGAAAGCAGAAAAGAGGGAGAGAGAAGAAAGTGGAAAAAAAAAAGAGATGATTTTTTTTATATATCTTTATTAGATTTTCAAACTACAATTGTGCAACAAGTAATTCATATTCATAAAGAACATAAGAACATAAGAAGTTGCCTCCGCTGAGGCAGACCAGAGGTCCATCTCGCCCAGCGGTCCGCTCCCGCGGCGGCCCATCAGGCCCATTGCCTGAGCAGTGGTCCCAGACATGTCATACCACTTCTAAAATCAGAACATATCCTTCCGGTGTCCTATTGCATTCCTTTTAAATATAACATTTTCTCTCATCAAATCCTATCAAGCACAATAAACTTTCAGACATTAATATACAATTAAATTTTTCCCCACCCTCCCACTCAATACTCAAATAAAATAAAACCCACAAGAAACTATCCATATATACCCTGAATCAAGTTCCAATGCAACTCCCTTCCCCCTCCCCCAACCCACCTTGGATGTAAAAAAAGAGATGATTAATGTTCAGAAGTGATTTAAAAAGTAGAGTTGGAGCTTTTACCTCCGCAGCCAGCAATAAAAAAAACCCTAACACAGCTTGATAAAAGGGAGCCTATGTTATTTATAGAAGCAAAAGCAAAAACAAAAACAACAGCGAAGGCAACCAGCGAAGTACTCAGTTCCTTTATTATGTATAGGGACTTGATACGATCTTGATTCGGCCAAAATGGGCCTGCTTCAGGAGTTTACTTCTGTGCAGTAAAGCATTAAAGGATAACCCGGAAATTGTTCACATTGTGCTTTAAGTGCGCTGTTTTATGACACCATAAGTACCGTGCACCCTATTGCGGTCTGTGTGTGGGTTGCTGTATGCTCACAAACTCCTGAAGCAGGCCCTTTCAGCCGAAACATGATTGTGTCGAGTCCCTATACATAATAAAGGAATTGAGCACTCTAGGTTACCTTCGCTATTGATTTTGCTTTCCTATTTTGGGAAGGAAGTATCTCCTGTTTTTTTTGTGACATTTATAGAAACATAGGTGGTAACATTTCTCACAGGGGAGCAAGTTAAATGAGCCAGTGCTTTGTAAAAAGAACCAAAAAAAACCTCTCCTAGCTCTAATCCTTTTTCAACCTCCTTCAAGACCTTGCCTTCTACCACAATCCTTTTTTAAATCCCCTAGGAGCATGCCCATCCTCCACTACCCCTGGTACCTGCAGTGAGATCTAGTCTCTAAGGGCTAGATTCACTAACCTCACGGTTCCAATCTGATCCGTGGGCGATTCAATCCGATCTGTGGCTGGGCGACTGATTAACAATGCCTCCTCATGCAAATTATGCCGATCGGAGGCACACCCCAAACCGATCACACGGATCGCTGCAGAGCGATCCTGATGCATGCACAGACCATCTTATTTGCCTGTAGATGGTCTGTGCATGCTCTCCGCGCAAGGAAGAGCTGGAAGAAACTTTTTTGCAAGCCTGTGGTTTTAATGTTGTTGCCTGGGTTGTGCAAGAAATTTTAACAGCACAGACCTTGAAGATAAGGGCAGAAATATTGAGTCATTTTGTGAAGATTGCTAAGAAACTTCTAGAGCCGAACAACCTTTATTCTTTCATGTCCGTGGTGTCAGCATTGCAGAGCGCATCCATTTTCAGGCTAAACCAATCTCTGCATATTCAAAGGAAACCCCACAATTTGTTAAACAGATCTCCCTCCCCCATTAATGTTTTAAAATGAGACCGAAATAAAGTCCGTATTGCCCCAACTCTCCTGCTCTCTGCCGCCCTTCCCCGCAGTGCAGCCCCACTTTAAACCCGCAGGTTAAAACCACGGGCTCGCACTGCGGGGAAGGGTGGCAGAGAGCAGAAGAGTCAGAGCAGCAAGAGCAGTAGAGTCGGGGCGGCAGAGAGCAGGAGATGTGCCTCAGCTGGTTGCTTACTTTTCAGGGGACCATAGGAGAGAACGTTCAGGAGAGTTGGCAGGTCCTCAGCAGTCGCTTCTTTTTTGATTGGCCAGCCCAGTCGGTGTCCTTGAAATTGTTTAGTGAATCGCTGCCTTCCTACTTTTGCATGCCATTCCCCTCATTTGCATGCGCAGATCGGATTGGAGGTTGATCGGCCACGAGGTTTATGAATCAGGTCGGAGGAAAATTGGGTTGGTACACAATTGTAAACACGATCGGTGGGCTTAGTGAATCTAGCCCTAAAACCATTATAGGTAGTGGGAGAGGAGCAGGAGTAAAACCCAGGTGCTCAAGACTAAATGGCCTTCTCAGCTCCCTTGTGATAGTCTGCGGTATTAGCTCTAAGGAGTTAAGCTGCCAGATAAGGGAGCCATTTTAAGTGAAGTAGTACGCAGGGATCGTTACCTTCACTAGAGAAACCACAGGAGATGCAAGGGTAAGGGACTTTGGAAAGGGACAAGGGTGGGGAATTCCACAGCAATTTGAATAGGAATAGGAGTGTGTGGTGGAAGGAATTTTTACTAAGTGATGGTCTGATCCTTTTAAAGACAACAGGTCCAATTTGGGGTCCATTAGCCTACCTTTGCTGCAGACAGGAATGCTTTATTCTCCTGACTACAACAATGCAAAAGTAAGTTTACCGTATATACTCGAATATAAACTGAGATTAATGGGCAAAAAAATGGCCCAAAAATGGGGGTCTCGGTTAATATTCGAGCCACCACCTCACCACCGGCACAGCTTTCCTCCTCTTGTTCACCGCTAAGCTCCTGCATCAAGCTCCTGCATGCAGACCGATCCCACCACCACAACTCAACATGCGCAACCAGCTTACATCCGTACACCTACTGGTACTGCTACCGCCGATACACTGACCTGGCAACTGCTCGGAGCCACTACCCTCTGTGTACAGGCTCACCTTCAAGAACCACTGACCTCCATACACTCCTAGTGCCGCCGCAAATCTGATCGCTGAACTTCATCATGCATGGGACTGGCCACTCCTGGAGCCGCTAACCCACATACATAGAGCCGCCTGCCTGCCCATCCCGCTCTGTCCCCAAGAACCACTGATCTTCATGCTCCCCCCCTAGCCTCTCCCCCACTCCACCCCACCCATAGGAGCCACTGACCATTGTGCTTGCCCCCTGGAGCCATTGACATCCATACACAGATCATTGGCGATCCACTCTATGTTGAGCCATTGTGGGGCCTTGAGCATCTGCGCATGCCCAAGACCTGGTGGCTCCCGCCCTCTCCAGGAATCTCAGAGGGGGCAGGAGCTGGTAGACCCTGAACATGTGGAGACACTCAAGGCTCCCACTAGAGCGGATTGGTCTGTGTATGGATGTCAAAGGCTCTGGGGGGCGAGCACAGTGGTCAGTAGCTCTGTGCATGAAGGTCAGCGACTCCGGTAGGTGGGCTGGGGAAGCAGCTGTTCAGGGTCTACCTGCTCCCGCCCCTTCTGAGATTCTCAGAGACGGCAGATGCTGCCAGGCCTTGAGCATGCGCAAATGCTCAGGGCCCCGCACTCGATCAGCAACCATGATAAAACAACTACAAACAATACAAAACATAGCTCTGAGACTGATCTATTCACTGAGGAAACACGAACACATCACCGCAGCATACCTCGACTCACACTGGATCCCAATACAAGCAAGAATACTACTCAAATTCTACTGTCTACTTTTAAAACCATAAATGGAGACAGCCCAACCTACTTGAACAACCGCCTAATCCAAACTACCACAACCAGACATAGGAGAACCCAGACACCTTTCACGCACCCTCCAATCAGAGACGTCAAACCAAAAAAACTGTACGATGGCCTACTGGCCACACAGGCATCAAAACTAGACTTCCAACTCTCCAATCTACTGATCACGACCCCAGACTATAAAACTTTCAGAACAGAAATAAAAACCCTGCTATTCAAGAAATCCATGAAGACAAACTAACACCGCAGGAAACACTTCAGTCCCCCGAAGTAACCCGTTCAACTCTGTAACACCTCTGGACATGTCCAGATAACCTCATATGTAATCCGCCTTAAACTGCAAGGTAATGGCGGAATAAAAAACACTAATATAATGTGATGTCTTCTGCCCTGAAAGGTAAAGCTGTTAAGTTTTTTAGGGATTTGTTTTGAAATACCACCTATTTTAATTTCTAAGAGCTCCTTTTACTAAGGTGTGCTAGCGTTTTTAGTGCATGCAGGATATTACCGTGCACTACACCGCACGCTACGTAGCTAGAACTAATGCCAGCTCAATGCTGGCGTTAAGGTCTAGCGCATGCAGCAATTCAGCGTGCGATATTCCGTGCGTTAATGCCCTAACACACCTTAGTAAAAGGAGCCCTAAGTGGTTTATTGCCAATAGATTTATTGGTGCAATGCACTTACTGGTAGCACAGGGGAAGTGTAATATCTTTGAGTTCCCAGTAATTATTGTATATTTTTCTTTTGAGCATGATAAAAGTTACAAGTCTTTAAGGTATGATAATCTTCCTTCTTCTTTTCCTTGTGTGTGATAACTATTGGGGGGTGTTCATGGGGTATTTTTGGTTCCTGATGTGTTTTTTCTTTTATAAGGGGGAGGGTCTATTGCCATAATTTTTATTGCAAAATGTTTAACGTTAAAAAAAATTGGTGTTAAAACTTATGGTCAGGATGTCTAGTCTTTGTAGACTGGCTCACCAGGATGACCCAAGTTTCTATTCTCGGTTTATATTCGAGTCAACCATATTTCCTCCCTTTTGGGGAGAAATGGGGGTCTTGATTTATATTCTGATCGACTTATATTCGAGTATATACATAATCTGTAGTGCTGAGGATAGTGAATGAAGTGGCATATTTTCCCAAGATAAATTAGTTCATAAAATGCTGTTCTATTTTAGATTAGTATAAAGGCCTCACAATTTTCTAAATCTAAATCTAAACCTTAAGTTTATATACCACATCATCTCCATGAGTATGGAGCTCGACACGGTTTACAAGAACTTAAAATAGTGGGTAGAGAAGAAGAAAAAGGATTACATGAACTTATGTGTAGAAGGGGGGAGAGAAAGGGGGGAAGGATAGAGTTACAATTTGCTGAAAAGCCAGGTTTTCAGTTGTTTGCGGAATAACTGAAGGGAGCTCAGGTTCCGCAACAGGGTGGTGAGGTCGTTCCAAAGACCTGTGATTTTGAATAGAAGGGATTTTCCCAGTTTGCCTGCATAGTGGATGCCGCGTGGAGAGGGGAAGGCTAGTTTATGCCTTTGGGCAGTTCTGGAGGAGTCGGGACTGGAGGAGTTGAAAGACAATGGGATAAGAGGAGGGAGGATTCCGTGAATGATCTTGAAAGCCAGGCAGGAACATTTGAAATGGATTCTGGAGATTATTGGGAGCCAGTGAAGTTTGGCAAGGAGTGGGGAAGCATGGTCAGATTTGTGTTTTGAGAAGATCAGTTTGGCTGCAGTATTCTGGATTAGCTGGAGTTTTAGAATACTTTTTTTTGATAGATTTAAGTAGATGGCGTTGCAGTAATCTAGTTTGGAGAGGATGATGGATTGGACAAGGATGGCAAAGTGTTGTTGGCTGAAGTAGGATCTAGCTTTCCTCAGCATGTGAAGGCTGAAAAAGCATGATTTTGCCAAGGAGTTGAGGTGGTCATTGAGGGAGAGAGAGGAATCGATAGTGATACCAAGAACCTTGCATGAGAATTCGGGCTGTAGTGTATCGCCTGTGGGTAATGCGAAAAGATTTAGATTTAGATTTAGATCAGAAAGGTGTAATGACCGATTATCTTCCAAGGGGCTAGTTAATACTACTATAGCTTACTGTGCCGATTAAAGGAGGCATTGAAAGAAAAAAGGAGAGGGAAGCTATGGAAAGGAGTTCTTTTTTTGCAAGACAATGCACCTGCTCACAAGGCTGGCAAAACGATGGATATTTTGACGCAGTTGGGGGTTTCAGTGCATAGATCATCCATCCTACTCACCAGATCTTGCTCCATCTGACTTTTTTCTATTTCCAAACCTTAAAAAGAGTTTGATAGGGCAACAATTTTTGAGTGATCCAGGGATGATTGTAGCAGTGGTGCAGTATTTCAGTGACCAGACATCAGAGTATTTTTGGAAGGGTTGCAGAAACGTCATTCATGATGTGCCAAGTGTGTTGAACTTAGAAGTGACTATGTGGAATAATTTATAAGTTTCATGGCTCCACATCATTCCCTTCTTGGTTGGCTGAGAACTTTTCAACACCCCCTCGTACTGCCCTCCATATTATTATTTATTTATTTCTGGTTTCTGTTTTGCCAACTGCCTGGTTTAAAAGTCTCTGGAAAGTTCAGTGGATGTCCATTAGAAGGTGCAAGTGTGTCATGAGCTGCTTTTGACTTCAAGCTAAGCAGATCCACTGCCCACATAGCATGTTGTCAAAAATGGTTGATTTACAAAAGTAATGTCAGCCCCTTTATGAAACTTAACAGCAATTGTTCTGTCTCTAGGAAAATAATGTGCTCTAAGACAGCTCCTTCCAGAGGGCAGGCACTCTGTCCACAGGCCTCCTCAACCTTTGTGCATAGACTGCGCCCCAAAGGTACATTATAATATTGCATGACATGTTTACAAGTTCTAACATCTTATTTTCTGCAACAACATAGTTTCCTTGAAGTGCAGATTTTCTCTGTCTGGCAAAGATGAGGGAATTTGATAACCTTCTTACTCTGGATCATAGGATAAGTTGAATATGTGTGGCCTGCCAAGACACAGTTTAATGGACTTCTGAAAACACTCAAAAGGCAGACATAAATGTGTGGCTGGGAAGTCAGCCAGGGTGACCTGGGGGAGGGGACCAGTCTGATTTTATGCAGGGCAAGGTTGTGAAGGAATGTTTCAGTGAAAAGCTGGCTGGGGGAGTGTACTAAAAGCCTGGTGTTTGACTGGAGCGGATTTATAGAGCTTGACCCTCACTGTTGGCAAGTTATGAGCAAAAGCATTCCTACCTGTCCAGTTTTAAAAGAGAAAATGGGAAATGGAAAGCGTATATCATTTATTTCAATTACAGGACTAGCTTAAATATACCAATATTTATTTATACAGCAGCATCAGTATAGATACCAATGTGTGAGATTCCAGTGTTCATTTCCCAAAATACAGGGAATATAAACTTAATACAGCAGAATTAAGTTACCCATTCAAGGTCATGCCTAAAGCTGCCATTGATCCTTCTTCCCCCTCTCCCACACAATATACAGATGAGAGTTGATTTTGTGTCTGTGCTTTATGTACAATCTTGTCTGAAGTCTGAGTGCCTCTTTCGGGCTTTAAACAAAAATTAAGCGATGCAATAACATCTTATTTCTCTTTTACTTTGTATTCTGATTCCTTTTGTTATATATTTTAAATTTCTTTTTTAGATTATTGTTCTTTTCATCTACTTTATAGATCATTATTTTACTTTTCTTCCTCTTCTTTCATTCCCCTTCTTTGACATACGTTATAAGTCTCTGAAATTGTTTGTTATTTCTTGTGAATTTTCCAGATAAACAATGTCACTTCTATCTAAGTCAGAGATAAAGCCTAGCTTGAAGCGAGGTAACCACTGACCCCTAGATTCTGTGGCCTACCCAAGATCCACAAACTGGAAGTTCCTCTCTCCAACCGACCCTTTAGCAAGCTATCTAGCCCCAAAGTTAAGAGCTAACCCCGCTAGCGCGGCTTGATAAAAGGACCCCAAAGAGATAGAGCTTAGATTTTGATGATGATATATATCTGCTTGAGCATCCCACAATGATTTTTGCACGTGTGCACACTTCCCACGAGCTAAAAATTAAACTTTATTTTTTAGTGCTCCAGGTGGGTCCTGGGGTCAGAGAGTAGGCGTTTTCTGTGCTAATTGTTAGCACAACTACATTGACACACTAACGAATAAGAGCATGGTTAGCATGTGAACTCTAGCTACTTACAATATAAGTTTAGTTACATGCTTACCTGCTAACGGGAAAATTCACACATGACCATGAATTCTGAAAATGGAAAAATCGGCCATTTTGCCATGGAGTAAAAATGTCCTTAGCGTGCAGGAATGATGTGTAAACATACACTAAAACCACTTTTACCACAGCTTGCTTAAAGGGTCCCAAAATATTTATGTGCACTCCATTTTATAAAATGCATGATAAATTGTGACTCCGCCCATGTCCTGCCCTAACTCCTCCCCCAGCCAGCTTACTATACAAAGTTGCATCAAGTTACCCCACACATATTTTTAGATGCAACCTAATTTTATGTAACACCTTTTATGCTGGTAAAAAGTTTATAAAATTACCCTCATATTAAACTGAAATGACTCGCTCAATTATAATGGTTAGTTAGTGTAACCTGGAAACAAAACAACAGGTAAATATGAGCATTGGGAGCAGCGCAGAGCATTCAGCGTGGCGCCCTGCACTAATAACTGCTATTGCAGTTTAGTAAAAGGGGGTGGGGTAAATGCGCTTCAGTGCATTTACTGCAGCAGCATCACTACTGCGGCTTTGTAAAAGGGAGCCTTACCCCCTGTTTTACAAAGCCACGCGGCAACATCCCCGAAGCCCTTTAAATCTCTATGGGCTTCGGGGCCGTCACCGCAGCGCAGCTTCGTTAAACAGGCCCTCAGTTATTGTTCCTTTTCTCTATCTATATATTTATTTGTCTTTATCTATATCCATTTATAAATATATATATTTTTAATTGTAAATATGTTAAAAAGTGTGGTGGTGATGGGGCTGCTTGTATGTTGCAGCACTGTTGTGAATGTAGCCTTTGGTCTGTATATTATCAATATCTGATCTGCATTTTCCATTGGCAGTCAGCATGAGAAAATGACTTTTACACACTATTTTCACATACCAGTGCCATCAGCTCAGTTGTTACATCACACTACATGTTGAAGCAGCTCATTGAATACAAAAACAAAAGAAACAGCCTCACACACAATAGGATTCTTGTCATGAAAATACCGAAAGATAACAATTTGTCTTCAAGATTCAGGCATCTGGATTATATTCAGGTGCGTATTATCACTCTGAATACCAGAGTCTAACCAAAGAACTCATTTACCCCCTGCACAGAAATATCTCTTAGACAGACACTGGGAAGTTTCATCTTGAAAATTCCTCCAGGAAAGGTTATCAGAAATTGCCCTGAAGGGTTGACATAGTTCTGACAGCACTGTTTTGAAGGATGGTGTTATTATTTTTTTTCTTTGGTCATTCAACAAAAGCACTTAAGGAAGACACCTGTCCTTGAGTTCATATTTAGCAAATTCAACAAGAGTTCACTTTAGCAGGGTCTTTCAGGCAGAAAAATACAACCGTAACATGTGTAAAGGAAATTTCAATATATTTTGACAATGGTGTAATCTAGAGAAAGTGTTATCCCCCTTGTGGAGGTCATCATTCTTAATACAGTGTGTGTCATCAATTCTCAGGACAACAGGAAAAATGATCTAGCCAATACATATGAAATAGAAATCATGCATAAACATGCTGCCTCACTATAAAGTGGGTGACACCAGTGAAAATTGGATAGCAGGCCTAGATGCAATTTTCCAGAACTTTTTATTATTCATAAGACTGTGTGATCTAATAAGCCACACCTCAAATTACTGTCCATTGAAGGTACCGTTGAGTGATAGATTCTGACAAACCTGACAGAGAATATATTATGATTAAGATCAGATGCCAGGAGTGCTGGACTTTCTTTTGCCGTTTTCAGCTGTCTTCCATCAATTCAGTTTTGTATTTTTTTTACATAAAAAAATGAAGACGTATGTGTTCATGTGCCGTAAATGTATAAAAGAACAAATCTCTAAACTGATTTCCCTATAAGTCTTATCCTAGCTCGAGCCTAGGTTAGGTGCAGTAGCAGAAAAGCATTGAGAAAAATAAACACAAAAACAAGATTTTATTTTTAAAGAGTAAAACTGTGTTTGTTGTTTCACATATAGTAATTGTTGATGCATTCTATTGCTACTTAAAATAATGTTTGATTATTTATTCAGGACCCTTTTTACCAAGCAGTGGTAAGCTCTAACACGTGCTTACTGCCGACTAATATCTGCCGCCGTAGGGGTAACTCATGTGCCACATGCTAGTTTCAGGCTCAGCATGTGGCAACCACATGTTAAGCAAATACTTTGTATTTTTTTAGTGCTGAGGATACGTTTGAGGGCGGAGAGTGAGCATTCCCTGCGTTAATCAATTAGCGCAAAGGCATTGGCAAGCACTGACCAATTAACACAGGAGTAATGCAGGAGCCCTTACTGCCTACAGAATAGATGGCGGTAAAGGCTCACGTGCTAATGGCCCCACACTGATTTTATAACTAATGCATAGCCGCTAAGGGGGAAAACCAAATCGTGGCCATTTTAGAGAGCTGCGTGAAAAAGTGGTCTCAGCACGCAGGAAACCCATGCGCTAAAAATGCCGCAGCCCATATTTTAGAACGGCTTTTAAAAGGGCCCCCTCAATTATTAGCTTAAAGAGAAAAAAAATCAGATCTATTTACTATGATAATTGCCAAGAGAGGTTATGACTTGGTGGTAGCACTTTGCATTCGCATGCAAATAAAGCAGGTTCAAAATCCCCAGTTTGGATGAGCCCGGCTGGGGATAGTATCCACGGCCCCTATGGAAGATGAAGTTTCAGTCATCATGCAACAGAAACAGTGTACGTCTAGCAGCGCTATAGGAATGATAAGTAGTAGGTGGTATATGGTTGAAGTCTATTAGCTTGTTGAAGAAGTCCTGGGCTGACCATCATGGCTGGGCATCATGGTGGGGGCAGCATGGTTACTGAAATTGAAAATTTATAAAACCGTAAAATCCTTAGCTGCCATGAAAATGACAACACACAAGAGGGAAAAGCATGCAGAGCATAGCTCATGCCATTTTTTTCCACCCCCCCTGCCATGAAACCAACCCCAAAATACGAGAGATTTTATTTAAGAACAGTAACTCAATATAAAGTTTATTTTTCTGCTGCTTAATAATTGCTATGTTACAGGATTGTGAAAAGAACTCTGCCCCTTTAATTCATCAACTGCAGAAAAGCTGGCATAACCTAGTATCTACAAGCCACATTCCAAAGGGAAATGTTTTCAATTCACTCATTATAGATAGGTCAGCCAAGTTCAAGTTCAATGCCGTGGAAAAGAAGCACTCGCTACAAGGAGTACCACCCACACATGAAAAAGTGGAGGGAGAATCAGATGAACTATGTATCCTAATTTTGGGGGCAAATACAAGAAAATTAGCCCTGTGTGCTATTTGAATTTAAAACCACATATTAACAATTCAGTTCTAGAAGGTGATAGGAACCACAACAAAGTAAACATGCTCTCCAAACCACTCCGCCGTAATGATGTTATTAGTATGCATGTTGCCGAGTCGAGATATAGCCTTTAACAGTCCAAGCCCTCCCTATGTTTTTGTTAAAATGACTTCAGACTCGTTTCAGAGTGGGACACTCAAACATTGCTAAAGGACAGAATCAGGAGATAATTCATGCTGGCAAATGTGACATGACCTCAGTGTCTACCTTCAGCATACCTCATTGTCTGCACCAATAATAGATGATATCTGCCTGGAATACAACAAAGCACCTTTGAAGAATAGCAGGTTAACTGTAATAAAATCTCTGCTTGGCCAAGCTGCTGGAACAGCTCTTTTGACTTGGCACTGGGGCACATGTTTGGGACTTGGGTTCAAGTCCTCTTAGGTAATATTTGCTTTGAAAATAGTATCTCGCTTTTGCAGTTTACACATCCTTTGTTTTTCTTTGTCGTCACAAGCCAGCATCTTGTAAATATTTGTAGGGAATAGTTTCTAGAGCAACAAAACACACAGTACATGGAAATGGAAGTGTGCAGTTTGCTAGAAAAACTTTTTGCTTCTGTGCATGAAAGATGCCAAGATATTACAGCAACTGCTAAGCATTGTACACATGCTATGGCATCCCTGCTCTGCAAACATTATGTTTAAACATCCACAACATAAATAAAACATTCTAATATAGACTTTAGCTGTGATTCTAAATTTCTTATAGAGATATGCATGCTGTATTTTATTTTAACACAAAATATGAGTTTGTACTACTCATTATAATAAGTACATAAACAGCGGTAAGGCTGTTGTAGTTTGTGATTTAGTGTAGGTTAACATGGTGCAGAGGATATTTTGTAATAAAATTTTAAATTAGAGAGAATATATTTATTGCCTGTCTCAAGCCTGGCTTATGAACTATAGGTTTGGTATTTAGCAGAATGTGTAGGAACTGGTAATTAGGTATGTGTAGGTACTGACATTTGTTTAAAACAAAGTGAAACTGGATTCATTTACAATTCTTACTTTGTTCAGTCCCTTGCCGACAAGTCGTAAAGTACACCAATAATCACTCTTTTTACAATAAGCTTTAATTATAGAGACACGTGGTGCAATGGACTTGAGCTAGCTAGTTGCCTTTTCTGAGGAATCGAATGAATAGAAGTGGTTTTGTGTTTCTTGGTGCATGTACGAGAGACACTGTACAGCTGTGATAGTTTAGAAGGTGGGGATAACTAGATCTGCACAGATTTATTAGTTGGAAATATCTTCATGCATACGTAAGAAACCCAGATATCTGTTGGTGTCTTTTGCATAGCTCAGTGAATGGCTCTGAATAATAATCAAAAAAAGACAATAAATAAAAAGAGCAGACGCTTGAGTCGTTGAGTACATATAGAAATCATTTTCTGTTTTGTAAGCATCTTGAGCTGAAATCTGAGCAATGTTTTATCATTGCGGTGTTTTCCTGAATATGCTTTTAATTGCTGCATCATATTGTCTCGTCGTGATGCCTACAGTATGCTTATGAATGCTTGTAATATAAGGGCATATAAAGGACAGGAATAAAGCATTTCCTTGAATCACAGTGCTGTACATTCTGACATTAGTTATTCATTCTGAGGATCCGACTAATATCTGCATGCTAAAACATATGGAAATAGAACAGTTCTTTGATTTTTCTTCTGGATGTGAGAGAGAATTTTTTTTTTTTTAAATAGACAATTTTGCATTTTATTTTCTGGTACTTGAGATAGATATCGAGGCAAATCTTTTCCCTTTTATTAAAAAAAAATATAATGTCCATAAGCAACATGAACAGTGAACAGAGACCATAAAGAGATGCTGAGTGATTCTGCTCCTGTATTAAGAGCAAAGAGATATCTACTCATGCTATAGATATCCAAAGTATAAACCACAAGTACTTTGAATCTAATGCATGCATTCCAGTTGCTTTCTTACAGATATGTTTGTATCTGTAAAATAAAGTTTGGTTCAGTGTACTATTCCATTTAATGGCCTTTTATCTCAAAATCTGTAAGAGCTAGGAAACTGGCTTTGCTCCAGTTTATAGCAGGAGATTTCTGGAAGACATTTACTACTGCTACTATTTAACACTTCTATAGCGCTGTACATTTTAACATTAAATAGACAGTCCCTACTAGGAAGAGCTTTCAATCTAACTTGCTAGACAAACATGACAGAGGAGTTGGGGATGCAGAACCCAAGGAGGAGAGTTAGGAGTTAAAAGCAGTCTCAAAGAAGTGAGCTTTTAACTTGGACTTGAACGGGGAGGATGAAAGTGTTGTTCACAGAGAATCGGGGGAATCGGGGGTTTAGATGGGAATCGGGGGAATCGGGGGAATCGGGGGAATCGGGGGAATCGGGGGAATCGGGGGTTTAGATGGGAAGATGAGCAGCTCCATTTTAACCATATTCAGTTTTAGATGGTGGTGAGACATCCAGGCAGCAGTGTCAGACAGAGGCTGAGACTCGGCTCTGGGTTGCAGTAAAGATGTCCAGTGCAGAGAAGTAGATCTGGGAGTCATCAGCATATAGGTGATATTGGAAACCATGGGAGAAGATCTGCACTCCAAGTGAGCAGGTGTAGATTGAGAAGCGGAATGGTCCCAGGACAGATCCTAGTGGTACACCAATTGAAAGCAGGATGGCTGTGGAGCAAGAACCACTGTTGCATACGCTGAAGGTGTGATGGGAGAGATAGGAAGAAAACCAAGAGAGAGAGCAGAATCCTGGAATCCCAGCAAGGACAGCATATCAAGGAATAGGTGGTGACCAACAGTATCAAAGGTAGCAGATACATTTGATAAATTTGCTGAAATTTGGTTTATTTTTATTCTGCAATGGTTTCAAAACAGTTTTCTACCAAAACATAGCATAGTAGCTGTCAGCAGATATGCATCTTTGGACCTGGCCTGTTACCTATGCCTAATCATTATTCCAGACAAGGATTTCTCTCAGCCATATAACCTTGGTCACCGACTTTATTGACTTCTTTCACCTAAATTATTCTGTTCCTCATGCTTTTACACTTATCTCCCCTCCCCTCCAACCCCTGATTACATCTGATTTTTCTGTCTATTCCCTTAAGACCTGGAGTATGAGGGGCTGCTAAAAAGTTCTCAGCCCAACCAAGAAGAGGATGATGTGGAGTCATAAGAACATAAGATCATAAGCAATGCCTCTGCTGGGTCAGACCTGAGGTCCATCATGCCCAGCAGTCCGCTCACGCGGCGGCCCAACAGGACCAGGACCTGTGCAGAAATCCTCTATTTATACCCCTCTATCCTCTTTTCCAGCAGGAAACCGTCCAATCCTTTCTTAAATCCCAGTACCGTACTCTGCCCTATTACATTCTCTGGAAGCGCATTCCAGGTGTCCACCACACGTTGGGTAAAGAAGAACTTCCTAGCATTTGTTTTGAATCTGTCCCCTTTCAACTTTTCCAGATGCCCTCTTGTTCTTTTATTTTTTGAAAGTGTGAAGAATCTGTCCCTCTCTACTCTCTCTATGCCCTTCATGATCTTATAAGTCTCTATCATATCCCCTCTAAGTCTCCTCTTCTCCAGGGAAAAGAGACCCAGTTTCTCCAATCTCTCAGCATATGGAAGGTTTTCCATCCCTTTTATCAGACGTGTCGCTCTCCTCTGAACCCTCTCGAGTATCGCCATATCCTTCTTAAGGTACGGCGACCAATATTGGACGCAGTATTCCAGATGCGGGCGCACCATCGCCCGATACAACGGCAGGATAACTTCTTTCGTCCTGGTTGTAATACCCTTCTTGATTATACCTAGCATTCTATTCGCTCTCTTAGCGGCCGCTGCGCACTGTGCCGTCGGCTTCATTGTCATGTCCACCATTACCCCTAAGTCCCTTTCCTGGGTACTCTCATTCAATAACATCCCTCCCATCGTATAGTTGTACCTCAGGTTTCTGCTTCCCACATGCAGTACTTTACATTTCTCAATGTTGAATTTCATCTGCCATCTCGTCGCCCATTCCCCTAGTTTATTCAGGTCCCTTTGCAATTCTTCGCAGTCCTCTTTAGTCCGAGCTCCACTGAATAGTTTGGTGTTGTCTGCAAATTTTATTATCTCACACGTCGTCCCTATTTCTAGATCATTTATGAATATATTAAATAGTAGTGGCCCGAGCACCGAGCCCTGCGGAACACCACTTGTGACCCTCTTCCAGTTCGAGTAGTGGCCCTTCACCCCTACCCTCTGTTTCCTACCCGCCAACCAGTTTCTGATCCATCTATGCACATCTCCGTCCACCCCATGAAATTTACAAGTTATTCCACACTTTTTTTTTTTTTTTGACGCTTTTTGTTTCAATGATATGAAATGAAACAAAAAGTGCTAAGAAAAATTTGGAATAACTTGTAAGTTTAATTGCTCCACATCATTCTATTCTTGGCTGAGCTGAGAACTCTTTAGTGGCCCCTCACACATGTTCATACATGAAATGATACAAAATCATAACTAGATCAAAGTGTCTTAAAAAATGAAGCCAGTTGGCCATCGCTGTGTGTAGGATCTGTGTTGCACACCCAGTGATATTTTGGCATTTCTACTTAACTTCTTCCCGCCCAGTAAAGCTATTTCTTCTAACAATGACCACATTGGTACCCTGTAGAAGAGCAATGCAACCTCTACTTACATTGCTGGTGATATGACTGCTCACTCGCTGTTAGTTTTTTCTGTAGTCTGTTAGGGTAATTCTATAAAGAGGCACCTAGACACATATGCCATTTCTGTATATCATTGATGCCAATGCTCTTATGTACATTAGGTGCTATTCCATAAGGTAGCAACTAAGTGCTATAGGACGTAACTGCTAGGGGACATAAGTGTGGGTGAAGCACGGGCAGGCCATGGATGTGCCATCAAACAGCATGCACAAGATATAGAATGCCATTAGTCATGCATGTTGAGTGGTACACCTAGGCGTGTCCACTTACGCAGCCATTGACCCAGCACATGTGATTGTGCCTAACTTTTGGTATGTCAAAACAGGTTTATGCTAGTATTCTATAATGGCTTAGGAGAGCCCAGAGGGCTAGAAAAATGGTGCCTAGAAAAATGGTGCTAGTGTCAGTCACACTTAGGTGCCATTTACAGAATCGCGGCTAGCGACGCCTATGTAAAAACTTAGGCGCCTGAAATGTAGGTGAGGGTTTTAAAGGGCTACATTTCAGCCGCCTAAGTTTTTGGAGAATCGCCTGTCACATTCCGCTCATAGAAATGCTCACTTAGGTGCTGATAAGCATCATGCTATAGGCACCTATCTTTTATATAATCGGATAAGTGCCAATGCCCAATTAAGGTCCTTTTTTATTAAGCTGTGGCTCGGGGCACTAAATATTCTGACGCTGCTCCAACACTCATAGTAATTCTATGTACATTGGAGCATCATCGGATCTTTTAGCACTCCGGGCCATGGTAGAAACCTCTATCACAGCTTAGTACGGGTGGGGTCCCAATTATTGAGGCTATTAAGGATATTTGACCAATTAAGTTAGGCACCCTTTATAGAATTAGCTGAGCTGGAAAGAGCTGCAACCCCAGCCCCAGAGAGACAGAGGTATGTCATGGGCAGACATGACTCTTATTGGGAGGAGGGGAAGGGAAGCTTCAGTTCGGTTAGCCGGAGGAAGGGAATGTGTTGCTGGTCTGAACGGCACTTCGGTGCTAGAAGGGACATGGTGGACTTTGTTACGGGGGCAGAGGACGGCAGTACCCCTCACTGCAGTAAAACCCAGCCGCTTGCAGTACTTTCCCACGGATCGGTTCTTTTGTGTTCCCGATAGTCGGAGGTGCCTTCCTACTTCCTCAATCGCACCGTAATGGCACTCCCTATGCTATAGATCCTGTTAATAATATTGGATTTAACAGTTTTGTAAAGTTTGAGAATTATGAGAAGCTGCAGCTGTGTTTTCCTTTATTTTCATACCAATTTTACTTTTAAAAGTATTTTAAAGAGTTTAAGGTAGCCTGATTCCTAAAAAAATGTTTTTCTCATTTTGTGCCTATTTCCCAAAACCAAAAATAGCCGTTGAAACGTTATTCGTAGTTTCAATACAAAAAAAGCTAATAACATTTTTAAAAGTTATTTGCGGTTTTTCGGTATTCACGGCTATGTTGTGCCTGCATCCCCCGCAAATGCGGAGGGAGAAGTGTACAGTGTTTAGGCATTCCTGAGGCATAATTTGGGTGCAGCAGGGGGCAGAGTCACTGAATAGGTGCATATTTTCCAAAAAACATGAGTGTACACAATTTTCTATACTGTTCTGCAGGGGAGCTCAGTACATGAATTTATTCAGGTACTCAAGTATTTTCCCCTGTCTGTTCTGGTGGGCTCACAATCAGGGGCAGTGGAGGATTAGGTGATTTGCCCAGGGTCACAAGGAGCAGTGTAGGCTTGAACCCAGAAGCTCAGGGTGTAGCTTTAACCACTATGCCACACTCTCCTGATTTACTCAGTTGGCTATAAAATATCTGCATATATTTACACCTGAGGAGATATACAGTAAATATACATGGATCCATCTTACCCAGAATTTATGCTAGTATTTTCTAAAAGTTGTGGTTATGTGTCTTCTTAAAATAGGTCCAAAATAAGCACCCACACGGCCTCCATATCTGGCCAGCTTTTTATAAAATTAATCTCTCAGAGGCTTCCTAAGTGTGAAGGTCAAGCAAATGGCTATATTGAAGCTGTTTTAGAAAAAAAACATCTGAAGACCTATTTTGCATAGAATGGTAATAATTGAGATGTCCAGGTCAGGGTGTGCTGAACTGTAGGGATATTTTGCAAAAGACTCTGCTGAATGCAGAGCTGAATTGCAGGGGTATTTTACAAAATACCCCGGCGAATGCAGCAGTGCAGGTGTATTTGCTGGGATGCTCAGCAAAAGCAGACATTTTACAACTATACATTTGGAAAAAAATGAGCACACATGCTTGGCGACCTCTACGTGGAAATGGTAATTGCACAATTTCCACGTATAGGTGATGCCACTTCCACTTGTAGTTGGCCACTTTACAAACCTATAATTATAAGTGCTGAAAATTAGATAGATAGATAGTCACAAGGGGGCACTCGCACACCTGCTTGGGTTCTAAAATCCACCAAAACGGCACCTACTGGTTATATGGGCAAAGATTTCTTGAATCTCTGTGGACATTAGGCTCACTTGCATCTCCTCAGCATATAAACACTGAGACAAATGGCTTAGAAGGCCTTAAAAAGTATTCTCTTTCAAATAAATAAAAATAACAAAACTATTCTTCTCTTAACTTTACTCCATTAGAGATAACCAGGCTTTATCTGTATCCCTATTAATGTATGCCATTTGGCCTGAGCATGTACAGAACTGCTGGTGTTGGAGGCTGGAGAAATCTGCCTGCTTTCCTACTTCTCAGTCAGCACAGGGAAGGATCCAGCTGCAAACCTTCTACTGGCAGGGCTTGAACATCCCTGCCAGCAAAGATATGACCGTGTGTATGTGTGTGTGTATATATATATATATATATATATACAGTACAGTGGCGTACCTAGGGTATGTGGCACCCGGGGCCCATCATTTTTTGACACCCCCCCCCCCATGGAAAAATTTTTTTTTTTTTTTTTTGCAATAACCATGAAATGGAATAAATGGTCAGAATAGAAACAGGCAGTGAAAATTTTCTTTTATTGAACCTCATTTATGTAACCATTATTCCAAACATAACATAACATAAATTATGTCGGAATTGTCATGACATCAGAAGTACATATGGAGTAGTTGCAGGTGATGCTTGGGACAGTTCTGATTATGTTAGTTTGGTTTTATGTGTTTTTTGAATAGAAGGGTTTTTATTTCTTTTTTTAAGGTTTTGTAGTTTGTGGTCGAGGTCAATAGGTTGTAGAGTTGGGGGTCAAGTGTTGCAGCTCGAATGGCTAGGAGGTTGTCGAACAGTTTTTTTCTTTTGACGTTTTTGGTTGGAGGGTGTGTGAATGGTGCGTGAGTTCTCCTATGTCTGTTTGAAGTGGATTGAATTATTTAGCTGAAGAAATTAGTTACCCCCCCATTCCACACACATTAATTCTCTTCCATTTTTGTTCCCATTATAAAAAAACACTGATAAGTTCCCAGGAAAAAAATACATTAAAATAAGAAGTGAAAACAAAGGCCCCTACAGATGAGAACATAACATAAGAATAGCCTAACTGGGTCACACCAATGGTCCATCATGCCCAGTAGCCCATTCTCATGGTAGCCAATAGTGCTGCCCGATTCAGAGAAAAATATTTCATTCGATTTGATTCACCCTGTTGAATCGATTTTTCGATTAGATTCACTGTTAATGACACCGCTTTTTAAGTTTAAACAAAGTATAACAATAAATTTCACAACAACAATAAATTTCACAAAGTACTTAAAAAAAAAAAATCACATTTTTCCATTAAAGCAGTTCTGGAGACATTTGCTTGAACAGTCTTTTTTCCCAGTCCATAAGCAAGCAATATGAAAAAGATTTCCTTAATTATCTACTCAAACATTTTTGCTATTTACTTTCATTGTACCTAGACTATTATTCAGTAGAAAAAATTTAGTTTGTTCAATCAAGCAGAACATTCACTCATAGAAGTCCAATGTCCACACAGGATTTGATTGAACAAACCATATTTTTTCTACTGAATAATAGTTTAGGTATACTGAATAGCAAAAATGTTAAAGCCACACAGAAAAGCAGTAAAAGTCAATAGGTTCTCCAAGTGGGAACAACCTGATGTCTCAGCACTTGAGGAAAAGACCACGTAATAATGTTTATAAGATAAATCATATAAATGATTATACTGAAGCAGGGTGTCCTCAGCGTGAGAGGTAAGCGAGAGGAGAGAATTCTCCAGTGCTTTACACAATAAGGCTCCTCTGCCTGCAGTGCACACCATCATAGGACACCTCAGGTGTGCTCAAATTAATCAATGTGATAAATTAAACAGTGATAAACAATTGGTCAATCACAAGAGTGCAAGATCAAACAGGTTGTTCCCACTCAGAGAACCTATTGACTTTACTGCTTTTCTGTGTGAGTAGATAATTAAGCAAATTTCTGATAGCCTACAGAACTGATTCTCACCTTCCATCCCCAGCCCCCAAGACTTACCAGACCCCCCCTGCCGATGCATTTACTTACTGCCTGAACTGGATATTAAATCGTGGGGAAGAGAGGAGAAATGCGGGGAAAGAGCCAGCCAAAACTAGTATTTGTTGCTGCTGAGTGCACCAATCCAGGGCAAGCAGACGCTTCCCCCATGTCTTAATAACAGACAATGGACTTTTCCTCCAGGAATTTGTCCAAACCTTTCTTAAAACCAGCTACGCTATCTACTTTTAACATAACTTCTGGCCACTTCATTTTTAAGCTTAGATCTTTCCTTCCAAACAGAGACCTTGCTAGATGTCAAATACAGCACAAGGTAACTTCACATGGACTTAACTGTGCAGGAAATGAATCTCCTCATACACCCACCATATAGTGCAAAAATGTGCAAAGGTCTGTTTTTTTCTTTCGATCACTACATAGCCTAATGCCACACAAGCAGCGCTGTTACAAACATATTCTGAAGGTCAATGCTAAGGTTGACAAAGTTTCCTTCCTTGGACCAGAAGGAGATACTGACAAACCACTGGAAGAGATTCTAAAACAACTACCCAGAAATAACACCCAAAGACCCACTCAGTGTGTGAACCAGTTGAGTGGAGTGGACTAACTGGGGGTGGAAATGGGCCCAGAGTTTGCTCAGCAGAATTTCCCAGACTACCTCTTCCTCTCAACACACTGACATGCTACCACCACCACCAACACTAGGAACACCTCACCGAGTATGCCAGCAATGCTTATAAACTTTATAAAACACATTATTATATTTTCTTATAAAGCATATATTTTAACTGAACTCAGCCTTGCCATTCACAAAAATAGAAAAGTTCCCATTTCAAGCTGTCTCATGTACACTTTTCAAATCTAACATATTGTAATCACAAAACAGAAAATAAAATTATTTTTTCTACCTTTTGTTCTCTGATCAATATTCAAATCTTGTTGGTCCCAGGCTCTTGTTGTCTTGCTTGCCAGGGTCTCCTTTCTCCGTGCTAACCATCCGTCTGCCATCTCTGTTCTCCCCTTCCGTTTCCCTTCCCTCTCCCGGAGATCTGGCATCTTTCCTTTTTTTTGTCTCCATCCACAGATTCACCTTTTCTCAACTCCCCACCACCCCAGGATCCACCATCTCTCCCTTTCTGTTCCCAACTATCCTCCTATCCAGTATCTCTATCCCCCCTCCACACCATCCCCTGTTTCCAAGTTCTCTCCCTTTCTGTTCCTTCCCTCCCTAAATCCCATTATGCACCATCTCTCTCCCACTCCTCTGTTTTTAGACCCATTATTTCTAACCCCCAAAGTCTGGCATATGCACGTATCTTTGAACCCCCCTTCCCTCTCTCCCTCTGTGTACTTTTACACCAGGACCCCCCTCCCCCGAAGGTCTGTCCCCCCTCAGAAGGGCTACACCCCACCCCTGAAGACCTGCACCCCCCGAAGGACTTTACCTCCCACCCGAAGGTCTGTCCCCCTCTGAACGCCTAAACCCCACCCCTGAAGGCCTGCACCCTCCCCGAAGGATTGTACCCCCCACCCGAAGGTCTGTCCCCCCCTGAAGGCCTGCACCCATCCCGAAGGCCTGCACCCACCCCGAATGCCTGCACCCACCCCGAAGGTCTGCACCCACCCCGAAGGCCTGCACCCCCGAAGGCCTGTCCCCCCCCCTTGAAGGCCTGCCTGCTTGTCCCCCCTTGAAGGCCTATCCCCCCTTAAAGGTCTGCCTGTCCCACCCCCTTGTAGGCCTGACCCCCCTTAAAGGTCTGCCTGTCCCACCCCCTTGTAGGCCTGTCCCCCCCTTGAAGGCCTGACCCCCCCTTGAAGGCCTGCCTGCTTGTCCCCCCTTGAAGGCCTGTCCCCCCCTTGAAGGTTGGCACCCCCCCAAAGGCCTGCACCCCCTTGAAGGCCTGTCCCACCCCCTTGTAGGCCTGTCCCCCCCTTGAAGGCCTGCCTGCTTGTCCCCCCTTGAAGGCCTGTCCCCCCCCTTGAAGGCCTGCACCCCCCCTTGAAGGTTGGCACCCCCCAAAGGCCTGCACCCCCTTGAAGGCCTGTCCCACCCCCTTGTAGGCCTGTCCCCCCCTTGAAGGCCTGCCTGCCTGTCCCCCCCTTGAAGGCCTGCACCCCCTTGAAGGTCTGCACCCCCCCCGAAGGCCTGCACCCCCCCGAAGGCCTGTCCCCCCACTTGAAGGCCTGCCTGCCTGTCCCCCCCTTGAAGGCCTGCACCCCCTTGAAGGTCGGCACCCCCCCTGAAGGCATGCACCCCCCTGAAGGCCTGTCCCCCCTTGAAGGCCTGTCCCCCCCCCTTGTAGGCCTGCACCCCCTTGTAGGCCTGTCCCCCCCCCCTTGTAGGCCTGTCCCCCCCTTGAAGGCCTGCCTGCCTGTCCCCCCCTTGAAGGCCTGCACCCCCTTGAAGGTCTGCACCCCCCCCCGAAGACCTGCACCCCCCCTTGAAGGCCTGCCTGCCTGCCTGTCACCCCCCTCCCCCTTGAAAGTCTGTCTGCCTGCCCGCCCGCCCCACCCTGAAGGCCTGATGCCCCGACCCACCCCGAAGGACCATTCGCCCCCCTGGCCTCCCCGCACTACCTATGAAGCAGCCGCAGCAGGATCGCGACGTCAGCTATCTTTGCGCTGCTTAGGAGCTGCTTCCTGCGCCGGGCTACCTTAAGCTACTGCCCCCCCCACGCCCGAAGGACCGCTCGCCCCACTGACCTTCCAGCACACCTATGAAGCAGCCCGCAGCAGGATCGCGACGTCAGCAATCCCTCAGCTGCTTGGGCGCTGCTTCCTGCGCCGCGGTCCCGCCCCCTCCTCTGACGTCAGAGGAGGGACGGGACCGCGGCGCAGGAAGCAGCGCCCAAGCAGCTGAGGGATTGCTGACGTCGCGATCCTGCTGCGGGCTGCTTCATAGGTGTGCTGGAAGGTCAGTGGGGCGAGCGGTCCTTCGGGCGTGGGGGGGGGACTGAGCGGCAAGGCCGGGAACACCCCCTCAGGGCTGGTACCCGGGGCGGCCCGCCCCCCCCCGCCCCCCCCTAGGTACGCCACTGATACAGTATATCAATTGCAGCGGTTGTGGGGAGGGGGAACTGAGAGAAAATGCTTGCCTCCGCATTCACTCCTACCCACGCCCCCCAAAAAAAATCAACTTCTGGCTACGCCCCTGGGCATGCAACTGATCTACAACCTAAAAACATTTGCATTTCTTTGGATTTTGCCCAAACAAGCACATACAACATGAGGTGCTAGGTACAGAAAAGAAGACAAATCATGGGGACACGGTGGACTCACCAACACAAGAGCTGCAGTTTGAAAGATGCACAAACAGATTTGTCAGGTCTCAATCTAGAACTCAGGTGTCGTGCAAATTGTGTCTACACTCATAGGATCCCGAGGAAGGCTCACTTGGTGAAACATGGACCGTGTAGGATCCGAGGTTTACATTGTGAGCACTGAACATTAGTTACATAATATTTGTACCTGAATTAAATTCTGAAGTTGTTTTAACTTGGATAATTCAATAAACATACAATTCCTGGACTTCCAGAAACTTGTGTTCCTTTTTGTGCCTTTGGGACTCACTAACACTAACAGCTTTTGCTTTTTGTGGTGGTCAAAACCGTTAATGCCATATAATGAAAGAGTGGTTCTAGTTAGACCACTTTAGTACTATGAAATAAAGAGCTTAAGGCCCCGCCCACAGGAGGAGCCTAAGGCTCCTGGGCCTATTCTGGTTGGCCCAGGAGCCTCAGACCCCACGTGAGGGTGGGGTTTGAGCCGCCTGGTCCAATCCGGCCCCATTACGGATCCGGCTGGCCTGCTGGACGGGCGGGCTTGGCACCCGTCCATCCGGCCAATGTTTTCAAGGTATGGAGGTGGGATTGGGGGTGGGGGGGTCGTGGGGTCAGCAGGGGGTCGTGGGTCGGCAGGGGGGGGCGATTGGGGGTTCAGGGGGAAGCGGTCATTGGGGGGGGTTGAGTCGAGGGGGGGGCTATGTCCCTTCATGATAAAATAACATATCTTAATGATAGTCCGTGTTAATAACTACACCTCAAAAGTCCATTCCCAGCCTGTCTATATGTGTATGTATTATCTGAAACATGTAGACCTAGGAAGAATTAACATTTGTGTCTGCACGTAATTGTTATTAGAACACTGACTTTTTTTACTCCTTGCAGCTCACTGCAATAAAGAAAAGGTGTAAAGTGGATTTTTTTTCAGCAAAACAACAAAAAGATTTTTTATGACTTTTATGTTTTTATATTTAAGCAGCCAAGGACCCTATAAGACCCCTGATGAAGGCATTCTATTTTGCTGAAACACGGCCCATGTTGGGTCATTTGTATTTTATACATTATTTGGTTTTTATCTTGTGGGTCACTTGTGACTGTATACACCCTTTGTGGATTGGTTTTAAGTTTATTGTTTTTAAGTTATTTGGACGCTTATTAAACTAAACTGGTACATCCGATCATCTATTCCATCATCTTTTTGTTGTTTTGCTGCTTCATTTCCTTTGTGGAATCTATTGGTGCTATTTGGATTTTGTTGTTTTGGCTATTTTTATTTTAGCATGCATGTTTTGCATGCTAAAATTTAAAAAAAAAAAAAAACCCACAATATGAAGTATGCATTTTAAAAGTGCCTGTGCATTTCACCAATATATGGCCGAAGAAATGGACAAACTGGGATGGGCACCCTTTACAGAATAGCACGTAGCATTGGGATCCGTGCTTAATTTGGGGCAAGAAGATTTATACTGACTGAAACCTGGTGGAAATTCCAGCACATAAATTAGGTGTGGATCCCTGAATTCTATAACACTGAGTGCATCTTTAATAAATGCCCCTGACTCAACCATGCCTCTCCCATATCCAAGCCCTCTTTTCTTTTATGTGCTAAAAGAATTTGTGTGCACACCTTTTTAGAATAGATCTTAGCAAGATGCGCATGCAAATCAAAACTGTTGCCAAATAATGCCAGTAATTGATTAGTAGCATCCAATTATTGCTGTTAATTAGCTTATTACTCAAATTACACATGAAAATTAAGATAGGTAGATTTTTATCCAGATACAGTATCTGCAATTTGTCCTTTTAGAAGTTTGTGAAACCAGAACTTCTGCTTCCCTTACGATTGTTAGCAGGAGGGAATGTAAGAAGAAATACCATGCTGATCTTTTGTTAAGAATAAATGAATACGCTACCTTATAACATTATTAAAAAAGCAACATTATTATATAGCATTAAAACAAAGTGCACCCACAAATCAAACCCACTTAACACAGCATCAAAGCAAAATAAAATATAGGGCTTCACAAAACATATCATTTTACAGCATTTGTTCCTCCACTGTAAAATAGACATGCATACGGTAGCTACGTATACAAAGGTTCTGTTGGCACCCAATGTAGCATAAAGAAATGAATTAAAATGGCTCTTTTCAACAATAAAAAAATGCATATGTAAGGTCCTCACAGATGACTTATTTCTCCTTGGTCCTCTCTCCTCTTCGCTCTTAGCACAAACAAACTTCTCAAAGGGAGAAGGTTCTGTCTGGGGGGAGAGGGGTTTTTCTCCCAGGCCCTGTCTTAAGAGGTCTCTTCAAACAATGATTCAGAGATAGATATGGGATGCCCCAGCTCGCTTTAATGAAAATACATGCAAAACAATGACTGCTTTGAGGTAATCTTTTTATCCTGAGATTGTGAAGCATTGAATTAACACTATTAAAAGGGTTTGATAGACTGAAGTAGAGAATGATACAGAGACAAATTTGTCCCCTTCTCCGTGGAATCGGTTTCCATTCCTGTCCTGTTCCTGCCCTATCCCTGCAAGCTCTGTCCTCATTTGCACTATTTATCTCCCCGTACCAGCCTTATGCCTGTTAGATGTCTCAGAATACTGCCTTTATTACATTCCACAAAGCACAGTCAGTGAAAACAGGGTTATGTCCCTTTAAGGGCATCCATTTTGAAATTGCTAGCAAAACAGGCTGAGAGACAGAGCTGGGCAGGGCTCTGCAGCATTTAGATGCCTAGAAACCACAGACAAGGAGGCAGCCCTGGGAAGCTTCTACGCTGGAGGAGCCTCCACAGTCCTAACAGCCAGAGGATATGGAAATGCAGGCACCCGAGGAAGGAGTTGAACTTCTAGAGGAGAATAAATTCTGTTTGTTTTGAAAGCTTACCTGTTTCATGCCATTCTGACTGCTGTAAGCTGGGTAAGCCCACCAATACAGGGACTTCCTCCTATTTGGGGAAGCACGCCGGCCCTATATCAGTAGCGTGTGCCGGTCCCTGCCATAGCCTAAGGGACAGCCAAGCTACAATATATAGCGCCCAAATAATTGGCACCGACTCAAATGTTTTTTTAGTATGATTCTATAAGGTACCTTTTCTAGAATCAGGCATAGCACTTGTATGTATCACATAACTTAGGTACAATCATTTAGGCCAGCTAAAACCAGGCCTAAATGTCTATGGCTAAGTTGTGCACACATTGGGTGTATTTTATAACAATGCATATAATTGTCAGGATAGTATTTTTATAGTCCTATACTCCTACTTCTGTGGTTATTTTTCTAACTCCAAGTACTCATTCTTAGTCCTGATCACTTCTGGTCACAATCAGTCACTCGGGACCTTCTGATCACCACCAGTCACTTGGGTTATTCTGGTCACTTTCAATCACCAATGGTCACTTGGGTCCTTCTAGTCACACAAGGTAATCTGGTACTTTGCTATATTCTGGCCACATCAAATTTCTTTGGTTTACCAAGGGTTAGGCAAATACCAGCATTCAACCCCTCTGAGAACTCCTGACAAGCTCTCCTTTTTCTAGGTTACGTGTCCTGGGTATCTTGTTTGCTAGCCTCTTTTGCCATCCAGGTGGCACTACAGCTTCTTCTAATAAGGGTTTGGGAGTCATTGCTTCCTCTTCTTTTGGATCAGGTTCTAGCTTGTTCCATAGATGAGGGGTTATTTCCTCTCCCCTTTTCTGGTGTCCTGATTGCCCCTTTAAAAATGTTTTTCTGTCATATGCAAATATATATGCAAATGAACTTATTCAGTGGTTTCTTTTCCTGGGTTTTAAATCCATGATGTCTTTTGATAGCAGCTTCTTAGCATAGATCCCTTCTTCCAGTCTGAGGCTTCTGATGACAGAAGGTATATCCCGTCATACCCCTTTTCAAATTTGGGTACTGCAACTGGTGCATACTTTTTATAAAATCACACTTTCTATTTTTTCTTTTTTAATTCTTTATTGATTTTCAAACATCAATAGTGAAAACCACAAACATATATAGATATAATAAATCAATAAAAGCACATTAATCTTACAAATATACATAAACAACCATTTTATCCCACCCACCCACCCACCCAATGAATAGCCATTAAAAACACAAAAACATAAATTCTTTCAATAACCTTTCCCTATTCAAAATAATAATATCCTCTCACCCTCCTCTCACCCACCCTCGGTGTATATACTCAAGGACCAAATTAGGACAAAAATAAAAATCGCCCTCCTCCCTCCCACCCTCTCACCCCACCCTGGATGTGTATGAAAATAAACAAAAATTGACTTAAAAACAAACGGGTCCCAATCCAGTTTAAATAAATTACTATGCCCCAACCTGTCAGCTTTCATTTTTTCATACCTATAGCTGGAGCATAACTTCAGTATTCCTACCATCCCTCCCTTGTTCCACACTATCTATGACACGCCACTGTATATCCTCTAGTTTATAACTCGTCAAAACCCAGTGTTGCACCATGGGGGCCTGCAGATGTAAATTCACCAAACGGGATTTGTGTTCAGTTAATCTAACTTTCACTGGTCGACTTGTGCACCCAATATAAAGTAAATTACATGGGCATACAATCACATATACCACATGGCTGGAATTACAGTCAGTGGTAGCCCTAGATTTTAAAGTAACATTTCTCCCCGGCACTTTCCATTGTGCTCCCTCAATGGTTTTATTGCATCACTGGCATCTATGACATTTTCCATGATGACCCCCTACCGTCTGGTTCCTTATTCCAAACTTTTTAAAGTTAAATTTTTGGCCCAAAGTTATCCGTCTAGAAAACGCTATCCTTGGAAATTCCTGTAAAGCCGGATGTATCTGGACAACATGCCACAGCTCTTTCATAATTGCTACCATATGATTAATTGCATGAGAATAAGGAAGAACACATGTTAAGCAATCATTTTCTACAATAGACATTGTTTCATTTAATAAAAGATCCCTTTGGGCATACTTTGCCCGCAAAAAAATTTGTCTAATAGCTCTACTAGGGTAACCCCTATCAACAAACCGCTGTGTGAAGACATGTGCCTGAAGTTTGAATTCACCCAAAGTTGAGCAAACTTGGCGTATTCTTAGGAACTGGCTAATGGGTAAATTATAATGTAACTTATAAGGATGGAAGCTATTGAAATGGAGCAGGGTATTCCGTGCTACTGGTTTTCTAAATAGGGAAGTAAAAATACCCCCATTTATCACTGATATCCTAATATCCAAAAAGTCTATATGTGATTGGTGACATCCCATAGTAAACTGTATGAACTCATCCACAGAATTTAAATATACAAGAAATTGATCAAGTTGTTCACGTGACCCTTGCCACAATAAAAAAGCCATCATCTAGAAATTGGACCCAAAAAGGGACTACACAAAATGTTCCTCAAATCTCACCATATATTAAGTGGCTACAGAGGGGGTCAGAGTAGCTCAAAAAATTCATTTTCATAACAAAACTAATTACTTTGGATCACCCATTCTGCCAATTTCGTTAAAAATTCTGTCAGGATGCTGAAGTTATTTTGAATGAAAGAGAACAACATTATATTTATCAATTGGATACTGTGGAGCCAAAGGGTTTGAATGGGGAGATAGAATGGATGTCGCTAATTGGGTGAATGATGGTCCAATAGGAAGTAGGGGGAGGGATCTATAGTATGAGGAGTTGTTTAAAAGTTGTGGGGAAAATGCTGCCGCCATCTTGCTCTTTAAACCAGCAGTGAGACAGGTGACAGAAGCGGCCGCGGTAAGGTTTTTATGAATGGTTCTAACATTGAAGGAGTAAAGTAAAGATGGGAGAATGTTCTATGAGATACTTGAATGTTTTTCCTTTTATTTATAGGGAGACCTTTGATAAAGCACGGTTGTGTGAAACATATCGGGTCATCTGCTTCCGGGTCATTTCAGCTAATAGAGATAAGTAGCTTTGAAATACGAAATGAATATTAAAATATTTAAATTTAATTAAAAGTTTATATGAAAGTCGATATTTATACAGATAAAGATTATTTATGCAGATAAAGTTCATAAAATTCAATGGCAGGCTGCATTTTCTTACCCCTTCCTTAAAGTCTGTGTGATGAATCTTGTACTGTAAAACAGATAGGATTCAACTTTAGCTGAGCATTTTGAAATGCTTTGATTCATGTTTAGGCGTAGGCCATTTCAAGTACCATACCACCCACTTTCTTTCTTGAATATATATATTTTTTCCTTTTATAAAAGAAACTTCACTGAGTCAATAGTGTTTCCAAGATTACAATTTCAGCTCACTGTATGCATTATATTGCACCAGCATGGCTTTTTAAAATAAAGAACTAATGGCTTTGTATATCGGTACAACTATCGAACCTTTGCTCTGTTATTACTTTATGAATCCATTATACATAAACCCAGTAATTACCTGCTAAGTTAGGAACACCTCATTGCCAACAGGGTCCTGGAAACTGAACAAATCATTTAAAGCTGAAACTCTACAACATATTAGTGAAAAGGGTGTATTATGACTCATAATTTGGATGCTTTTTTGCTTGAGTGTTTTCAGCTTTTGCCGGAGGCAGTTTAAAAGATTGACAAATTGGGGTTTTGTTGATAAGTTCATTCATTAAAAGCTTTAAGCTGAATTTAATTTGAAGAAGCAAAGAATTGCAAGGTTTATGTAATCCTCTCCCAGTGCTTTTTGGACTCAGGCAAACTTTTTCTTTGCTAAAATAATGATCTGATTAATGTTCCTGCTTGCCCAAACTGTATTAGGAAGTGATAATTAATATGCCATTAACCCCCCCACACACACACACACACACCAAACAGCTACTGTAGTGCTCATGATGGTCTGTTTTTTAAAAATATCAGTCACTGTGGGTTTTTATACACAGATATTCAGTGATGACATCCGTATACTGACTAGCACTGAATATCCAGGTGCTATTTATCCAGCAACATTCAGACCAGTACCCAGACATTAGGAATAGCCTGGTTAATTAAAAACAACAACAACAAACACTTATTTGTGTATCTTCTGAAGTTGCACAGAGAATTCATTTGGTTTTAAAATTCCATTTCCTTTGAATGCAAAGCTTTTGGCAATACAAATCTCTAAATAGTTAAAGGTTATCTGGATTGTGTAAGGGGTCTAGAGGCATGGTAGGGTCAGGGTTAGAATTTATCATATAGCAAGGATATTCAGCTGCTAAAAGGAAAAATTAAGCAATGTTACTCAATGCCAGAAATAGCAAGGACAAAGATACACGTACCAGTTATCCATTCTCATAAAGATCTATAGATAACATTCATGGGGTCAATATTCCAAGAGGAGGATTCTCTAAACTTACAGTGCCCTTAACAATGGTCGCTAAACCGGTTCCAGCCGGTTTAGCATGCCAGTATTTTAACAGTTGATTATCAGAACGGCCTTTTCCGAGCTTCCTAGCAGTCTCCAACTCTGTCATGCAAATGTAGTACTACGAGGTCATTAATATTAAAATGGTAATAAAATGGGTTCATCAATATTTAAAGGAGCAAGATTCCCTAACCTCGTTGTGCCTCATTTGTGGTTAAAATTTTCTGACAGGGTCTCAGCTGTTGTAGCTTTACTTTATGGTCAGTGCCTGAGTGCTGACTGGCTCAGGCACTGACAGGAAAGTAAGGCTTGACAGCTCAGACCCCCTCCCCCACCCCACAAATAATTAAAAAAAAGACCCCCAAATCGAAAGAAGGCAAAAGGGATGCCTACTTCCTCCCACCACCTCCTACTTCCTCCCACCACCGGTGATTCTACCCCTGACACCCCCATATCTTTCTAACAAAGGCCGGCTGGAGGGATGCCTACTCCCTATGGCTGGCAGGCCCGCCTCTTGAAAATGGTGGGTCTTCCCCTTCATGGTGCATCCTGGGATGCGCCGGGGGGAGGGACGTAATGCTCTGATTGGCCCAGGCGCCTAAGGCCCCTCTTATGGGAGAGCAAGAGGGGGTGTCAGTGGGAGGGTGACCTCTTCTTTCTGCTGCTCTCCCTGCCAGTTAGTCAGCTGAGCCAGCAGGACTTGGGGAGACTTGCGGCTCAGTTGATCAAGGCAGAGAGATCAGCTTTGACAGAAGGGAGGAGCTGTGCTTAGTGATTGTTCTGAACAATTGCTAGGCACAGTTCCTCCCACTCTTTACCGGTGATTCTCCAGAAAAATTGCATGCATTTAATTTGCATGCTATTAGGTTGAGAATCGCCCATAAAATAAAAGTCACTCACACTACAGGCACTACATCGCTAGATTTTACCGACAAGTTTTGAGAATCTTCCTCTAAGTCATTAATCAGGTAGGAGTGGTTCCTGCCTACATAAATCACTTGGACCTGGCTATCCACTGATATCAGTACTTTACTGGGCAGTGCTGCTGAATACTAGCACTAAATGTCCATTTTGGACTTGGGCCACACAGGAGCATTACAAGGGCTGAATCAAGGAGGAGCTGGTAATTATGCAGCAGTATTCAGTGCAACTCACTAATCTATGTAGACCACAAAGAAAATGAAAATTTCTAGGCAGGACATGGGGCAGTCAATTTTGGGCTCCACACCCCTAATCAAGGTGGCTAATCTGTATGTTTTTGTTGTTTTTTGTTTTGTTTTGAAGAAGAACAATTATGTGAGCTAGATTGGTTTAAGAATATCCTACTGAGGTGAAGATATTTGGATGATGTATTTTTCATATGGAGTGCCTCAAAATAAATTTTAATACAGTTTGTCAGTAGGTTGAATCCTTTGAATGTTAATTTGTAGTTTAAGAGGTCTTATCATCATCAATTCATTGAGTAGTTAGATAGTTTGATCATTAAAGAATTACTTAAGTAATTAAAGTCATTGTCTTCATAGACTACAATCAAATTTGCCCATTAGTAAATTTTTTCAGTTGCATCCAATTTGCTCAGACAGCAAGCAGTATCACTCAGTAAAAGGTTTTTACGATGAGGATATGCTTTGAAGGGCTTAAAATGGCACATTGATGGATTCTATTTGCCTGACATGAATTGCTGTTATGATATAAATTGTGGGATGATGAGTCTCATATAGTGAGTGGATTGCAGTGTTCTACGAAGACACATCAAATAGCTACACCAATGCAATGCCATTGGCATATTTTTGCTTTGCATCCAGTGCTTTCAACATGCCTATTGATTATATTTACAAGAGATAAAAATATCAGGGAGAAGATAATTTGATCAACTGTATATGAATTGAATTTAATGTGAGGGAATTCATGGCAGAGCAATTCTCATGCACAGATTGTTTCAAGTTTATTAAAAAAAAATTTATACCGCTTAATCAATTTTCTAAGCGGTGTACAGAAATAAAAAGTATCTTAAAAACAAATTAAAATTAAATTACTAAACAGAACCAGGTTTGATTAGTTTACACATACAAACATATATACTAACTACAAACAATTATCGAAGAAGGGCGAGAACTACAATCTTAATGAAAAAGAGCACAATTAAGGGAAAAACAAAGGGTAAGGGTAAAAGGCTATAAAACTGGTTTTAGTCCTTAAAAGGACAGTTGTTATCCAAAAGCATCTTGGAACAAGAATGTTTTTAATTTTGCTTTAAATTGCTTTAGTACGGATTCGATTTGTAAGTGAATTCCAGAGAGAGGGTGCAGTGTCATTTTTGTGCACAAATCCTCAGGCCCAGATTCTCTACATAGCACCGATATCAGTAGCTGCTTACAAAGCAGCCATCGATTGCATGTTACAGCACCGTATAGAGAATCACACCTCCAAGAAAGATAGGTGTTGGAAATATAGGCTAGGATTTTACAGACCTACATATCCGGTGCCTATCTTTGTCATGAATCATGCCTACGTAGGCGTTTTAGGTTGCCTAATACCACTTCCACTGGTGGCCACACCCAGTGGCGTAGCAAGGGTGAAAGGCGCCTGGGGCAGGGGCACCCCTCCCCGCCCTCGTCTCTTCCCCCCTGATCCTTCCTTGATCCCCCCTGCTGCACATGCGCCACGCTTCCCTTCCCCATCACTGCCAATGAGCGGCACCCAGAAGTGATGTCAGCAGAAGTGACAATGGAGTCGTGATAAGCACGTTGAAGTTGTTGCTCGTGGCGGTGAACAACCAAAGGTATGGGGGAGGGAAAGGGGTGTACGCGTGGCAAGGGGAAGAGTGGGAAGAGGCAGGGCAGAGAGGGGGGGTGCCAGTGCCCCTACCAACATGGTGCTCAGGGCAGACTGACCTCCCCGGCTACCCTTACTATGCCACTGGCCATACCCACAGTGACATTAAGTGACCTAAAGCGCCAATGGAAGTGTGATTCCAGCGCCTATTTTTTAGGCGCTGGAAGACATAAGAAACGCCTTCACCGGATCAGACCAAGGTCCATCTAGTCCGGCGATCCGCACACGCGGAGGCCCATTTAGGTGCTCCTTTTTGGAGACCCGGTTTTCCCGTATCCCTCAATATGATCTGCAAGAAGGTGTGCATCCAACATGTGTTTGAAACCCAGCACAGTATTTTCTGCCACCACCTCCTCCGGGAGAGCATTCCAAGTGCCCACCACTCTTTGTGTGAAACAGAACTTCCTGACATTTGTCCTGAACCTGCTGCCATTCAGTTTTAGGCTATGACCTCTTGTCCGCCTCACATCTGAAAATGTCAGTAATGCTGCTTCCTGGTCAATTTGATCAAATTCCTTTAATATTTTAAAAGTCTCTATTAGATCCCCACGCAGTCTTCTCTTTTCGAGGGTGAACAGTCCCAGTTTTCCGAGGCGTTCCATGTAGCTTAAATTCTCCATGCCTTTGACTAGTTTCGTGGCTCGCCTCTGTACCCTCTCCAACAGAATTTTATCCTTCTTAAGGTATGGAGACCAGTGTTGGACACAGTATTCTAAGTGTGGTCTGACCATTGTTCTGTAAAGTGGCATTATAACATCTTCCAACCTACTCGTGATCCCCTTCTTAATCATGCCTAACATCCTATTTGCTTTCTTCGCCGCCGCCGCACATTGAGCTGATGGTTTTAGGGTTCTGTCTATCAGCACCCCCAAATCCCTTTCTTGTTCGCATTTGGCTAATGTCACCCCCGACATCTTGTATTCATGTTCTTTGTTTTTCTTTCCCAGATGCATCACCTTGCATTTGTCTATGTTAAAACTCATCTGCCACTTTATCGCCCACGTTTCCAGCTGATTTAGATCTTTCTGAAGATCCTCACAGTCTCTTTGAGAGCCAACCGCCCGACATAGTTTTGTATCATCCGCAAACTTGATTATATTACAAGTTGTTTCCTCTTCCAGGTCATTTATAAAAATATTGAACTAAATGGGACCAAGAACCGAGCCCTGGGGCACGCCGCTGGTCACCTTTTCCCATTCCGAAAATTTCCCATTTATGGTTACCCTCTGCGCTCTGTTCTCTAACCAATTTCCGATCCATCCGTGCACTTCTCCTATTCCATGACTTAATAGTTTACTCATAAGCCTTGCGTGCGGAACCTTGTCAAATGCTTTTTGGAAGTCCAAGTAAATTATGTCCACTGGATCTCCACTATCTATTTGCTTGTTAACCTTCTCAAAAAATTGAAGTAAATTTGTCAAACATGACCTCCCTTTCCTGAAGCCGTGTTGACTATCTCTCATTAGGTTGTGCTTATCCAAGTGTTGTACAATGTGGTCTTTAATTAGTGTTTCGATTATCTTCCCAGGAACCTATGTGAGACTCATCGGTCTGTAGTTTCCTGGTTCACCTCTTGATCCTTTTTTGAAAATTGGGATGACATTTGCTATCCTCCAGTCGTCTGGTACTTGCCCGGTTCTAATTGACACCTTGAAACTTAGTTAAAAACAACATTTAAATGGTATTTTTTACTGAGCTTGGACGCCTACTCCTGTGTAAAAACATCAGCACCGATTAGAGAATCTGGGCTGGAGATAGTAATTGTTATATGGAGGCACCTATCTTAAGAGGTCAAGTTGACACATGCAGAAGCGATATTTTATAAAGACACAAAAGTGCCTTATATAAAATGCTACAATAAGTGTCAAAAATTGCACCTAAATTGCAGATGTAAACATTTGCAAGTGCCCAAGCATCTAGATTATTTAAGTACATGCACATATTAGCATCATTTATAATCTATGAGCATACTTGTGAATGCTGCTTAAACTCTGCCCCTGTATACGTCCAATTGCAAAATACACACTTATCAGTTTGCATACTTTTACATTGGTCAAATATGTTAAATAAACTATTTATACCAGATGGAATTTCATAACAATTTACTTAGCCATATATGCACAAAAATGACTACAGAATTACCTCCTGAATAGGGAAAAATGGATAATCCCACATGCTGTAGTACTGCAGTAATACCACTGTGTTAGGTGTCACTCCCCAGGAAAAGGATCTAGGTGTTATTGTTGAGGATACATTGAAACCCTTGGCTCAATGTGCAGTGACTGCTAAGAAAGTAAATAGAATGTTAGGAATTATTAGGAAATGAATGAAAAACAAAGATGAAAATGTTATTATGCCCTTGTATCGCTCTATGGCAGTGATTCCCAACCCTGTCCTGGAGGAACACCAGGCCAATCGGGTTTTCAGGCTAGCCCTAATGAATATGCATGAGAGAGATTTGCATATGCTGGAAGTGATAGGCATGCAAATTTGCTTCATGCATATTCATTAGGGCTAGCCTGAAAACCCAATTGGCCTGGTGTTCCTCCAGGACAGGGTTGGGAACCACTGCTCTATGGTACGGCCACACCTCGAATATTGCATGCAGTTCTGGTCCCCATATCTCAAAAAAGATATAGCTGGATTAGAAAAGGTACAGAGGAGGGCAATAAAATTGATAAAAAGGATGGGACAACTTCCCTATGAGGAAAGGCTAAAGTAGCTAGGGCTAACCATGCCTACCTAAAAAGTGGTCAAGGTTAGGGGCGGATAATAGGTATGGAAAGATGTCGACATCGGTAAGCATCTGTGTTAAGCACCGGTAAATTAGGCCTGAAAAACCTTGGCTTAATATATGCCTAACGTTATGATGCCTACCCTTACCTAAGTTGAGTTAGGTGCCAAACGATGAATTATCTTAGCCATATTTGCTTTTTATAAGGCCTGTTTGATTTGAGTAAACAGATTGTGTTAAGAATTTTTAATACATGTGCTCAGAAACTTTTTGTAAATATTTGAAAATATTAGAGGCCTAAAAGTACCACACAAAGGCCTAGATCAGGGGTAGGGAACTCCAGGCCTCGAGAGCCTTATTCCAGTCGGGTTTTCAGGATTTCCTCAATGAATATGCATGAGATCTATTTGCATGCACTGCTTTCAATGCATATTCATTGGGGAAATTCTGAAAACCCGACTGGAATAAGGCTCTCGAGGCCTGGAGTTCCCTACCCCTGGCCTATATGCACAAAGAGGATCAGTAAGACTGTGAGTCTGCACCGATCCGATTTTTTTGGCCCATTCAGAAAGAGCTATTGATACACTAAAAAGTTTGTTGCAAATGATTCACATAGTTGTTCGCCATAATTAATGTGACCATTTATTTTTTTCATCAAAACGGGACATCTATTAATATTCAGTCCCACTCCTAATCCTGCCCTAGCCCCACCCCCAGCCCCACCCTAACTCTGCCCCAATTTCTTCCATTCATTTTCACGTACACACAATATCTTATTAATTCATAATGGTAAACATAAAATATTTTTAAAAACCCACGCAGAAAAAATGTTAATTATCATTTACGAGTTTCTAGGTTTTTAAAAAGATGTCAAGGCAGATTACTTTAAAATATGCAATGTCACCTCAGTAACTATAGAAAAATAGACAAATATAGTGCAAAATATAGACAGCAGATATAAATTCTCAAAACAGACACATTTTGATCACTAAATTGATAATAAAATCATTTTTCCTACCTTTGTTGTCTGGTGATTTCATGAGTCTCTTGGTTGCACTTCCTTCTGACTGTGCATCCAATCTTTCTTTCTTTTGCATTCAACATTTCTTTCACAATCCAGCCCCATCCCCTTTGGGTCCAGGTCTTTCTCTCTTTTCCCTCTGTTACCCTCCCCAGATTCAGTGTCAGTTCTCCTTTCTACCTTTGTTCCAGGTCTCCCTCTCTCTCTCTCTCCCTCTGTTTGAACCTCCCATAGTCCTGCATATGCCTCCTGTCTTTCCACTTTCGTCCAAGCCTTTTTCTCTATAGTCTTTCTAAAGTGCTTCTAACACCCTTTCTCTGCCTCTTTCTCTCCTTCTTTCCTTCCTCCCTCCTTCCCTCCCAGCAGATTTTAGCATACTTCTCTCCTCCTTTTTCCCCCTCAGATCTAGTATCTGTCTCCTTCCTCTTTTCCTCCTCCCAGGTCTGGTATCTGTCTCCTCTCCTTCCCCCTGCTCTGGCATCTCTCTCTCCGTACCCTTCCTCCTGTTTTTCCTTATCTATTTATTTTCTGCCTCTGTCTAAATTCTTTTTTACTATTCAGTCCTCAATTTCCCTCTTTTACTGTGTCTACCTATAGCTTGCCACCTTTTCCCTCGCCCCTTCCATTAACTAACTCTATCCTCTTCCCTCAATCCTGCATGTGCCCTTTTTTCTTTCTCCTCCCCACTTCCTTCCAGCATCCACTTCCCCTGTCCCTCACACTTCCATTCATCAGCTGTCCCTCCTCTCCCCCACACTTCCATTCAGTGTCTGTTTCCCTTTCTCTACCCCTTCTATCTACTGTTCACCCTCTATCTTGCACCTTCCATTCACTGCTCTCTGTGCTCTTTCCATCTAGTGTCCACCCTCTCTCTCTCTTCCATATGGCATCTTCCCTCTTTCTATGCTCCTTCCATAAACTATCTAACCCGTGCTCCTTTTCTCCTTTGTACATGATTGATTTCAGCTCTGTCACCTCTCCGTTTATCTCTCTCTGTCACCACCCCATCCCCTTTGCTCTGGCATCTCTCTCTTCTCCTTTCTTTCTTCCCACCCCACGTTCTGGCATCATCCCTTCCCTAATTCCTGGCATCTCTCTCCTTTCCTTTTCTTCCATCTCTCCCTCCCCCTCCATGCACTGACATCTCCTCCTTCCTTTCCCCCTTCCTTTTCCCTTGGTCTGGCATACCTTCCTCCTTCCCTCCAAGCCCTGGTGTCTCTTCTTCCCTCCAAGCCCTGGCATCTCCTTTCATTCCCTCCAGTTGGGTACAGCAACACTCTCCCCAATTCTCTCCCCCTCTGCTCCCTTTCCTCCTTCTGTCACCCAAGGCCTGGTGTCCTGAACTTCATCAGGCAGCAGTAGCATTCACAATTCACTGCTGTTGCCGGCTTCAGGCCTTCCTCTCTGTCGGATCCTGTCTTCATGAAAACAGGAAGTAGGCAGAACCCGGCAGAGAGGAAAGCCAGAAACCGGCAACAGCAGCGAATTGTAAATGCTGCTGCTGCCCAAAGAATGTAATGGTGCCAGGACTTGGAGCACCCGAGGCAGATCGCTTCTCCCCCCCTCCCAGGCGAACTCCCGCTGACCCTCATATCTCTCCCTTCCAAGCAAACCTTGCCGACCCCCCCCCCCCAGCAAGATGACCAAGCAGCAACCCTCCCTCCAGTAGCCTCGGCAGCCGCAGCATGCTAAACAGGCTGCTTTGAGGCTTTCTCCTTCAGGTCATCATTGATGACGTCATCAGTGACGCGGCAGAGGGACTCACCGGCAGGAGAAGACTGCGAAACAGCCTGTTTAGCGTGCTGCGGCTGCCGATGCTACTAGAGGGAGGTTTGCTGCTCGGTCATCTCGCTGGGAGGGTCGGAAGGGTTCGCTTGGAGGGGAGAGATAGGAGGGTCAGCGAGGCCTGAGCTGAATCCAGGCTGCGATCCCCTGTCCCGTTGTCCCCACTCACAGCTTTAGGACGCCCTCTCTGAAAACGGAACATTTCGGCGTCCCGAAGCTGTGAGTGGGGACAACGGGACAGGGGATCTGAAAAAGGGACTGTCCCGTTCCGACTCTCATGGATCCGATGGACTCACACATGTGCAGAACTGGCAGGGGAAGCCCTAACAGCTGAATGTCAGGGGAAAGCCTCCTGCCACTGAGCTGTTCGGGGGAGGAAACTCAAAAAAAAGCACCCCCCCACACTGATGACTGCCCTCCCCAATGACCCTCAACAAATATGGCACCGGGAATCCCCTCCCCCCGCAGTAGCGAAAATAATTAGGAGCGATGCCCATTTGCTCCTGCCACTGAAGGCCCACTCCTGTAACAGGTGCTCCCCAAAATCCCCTCCCCCTTTCCCCCCCCAAAAGGCATGAGCAATGCCCACTCCTTCCCCCAAAACCCCACCCCTACCCTCCGAACCCCTAGTACCTTTTCAGAAAAATTGGAGCAGGAGGGAGGCTCAGTCTGTCCTGCTTGTGAGCCTTTCAGTCCAAAATGGTGGGCCTTTCCTTCCCTGGTGCATCATGTAATGCAAGAGGAGAGGCCTAAGGCCATGATTGGCTCAGATGCCTAAGGGCCCTCCTAGGGAGGGTCCTCAGGCATCTGAGCCAATCAGGGTCTTAGGCTCCTCCTTCTGTATCCCTGGATACAGACGGGGAGGATTCTAAGACCATGATTGACTTGACTGTATCCTGGGTTGCATAGAGAGGGGCCTAATATCCTGATTGTCTCAGGCACCTAAGGCCCAAAGGGAGGGGCCTTAGGCATCTGAGCCAATCAGAACCTTAGGCCCCTCCCATTGTTAAAATTAAAATGACATACATATCATTATATACATGTCATTATCAGGATCTGTGAACCCACTGTCTACATGGAATGATCTGTAAATTGAGATGTTTGTATAAGTCTTGTCTGTTACCATTCTGTTAATGTTACTTTTGTAATGCCGCCTAGGAATAGGCGATTGATAAATTTTTTTAAATAAATACAATTATATTTAATTATTTTTCATCTATTCAAATGGATTCTGTAAGGGAAGGTCATGCTTAACGAACCTTCTGTACTTCTTTGAGGGAATAAGCAGTCGGGTGGACAATGGGGAACCTATAGACATCATTTACCTTGATTTTCAAAAGGCTTTTGACAAGGTGCCACATGAAAGGCTGCTTAGGAAGCTGTGGAACCACGGGGTGGGAGGGGATGTGCACAGATGGATCGAGCACTGGTTGTCGGGTAGACTGCAGAGGGTCGGAGTAAAGGGACAATACTCTGACTGGCGGGGAGTCACGAGCGGTGTGCCACAGGGATCGGTGCTGGGGCCGTTACTCTTCAACATATTTATCAATGACCTGGAAAAGGAGGCAAAGTGCGAGGTTATAAAATTTGCAGACGATACCAAACTGTGCGGCAGAGTTAGGTCCAGGGAGGAGTGTGAGGACCTGCAAAGGGACCTGGACAAACTGGAAGACTGGGCAAACAAATGGCAAATGAGCTTTAACGTGGAAAAATGCAAGGTCATGCATATAGGGAAAAAGAACCCGTTGTTCAACTACAAATTGGGGGGGGCAATGTTGGGAGACAGCAGTCTTGAGAGAGACTTGGGTGTGCTGGTGGATGCATCACTGAAGCCATCTGCACAGTGCGCAGCAGCCTCGAAAAAAGCCAACAGAATGCTGGGCATCATAAAGAGGGGCATAACAACCAGGACGCGGGAAGTCATCATGCCATTGTATCGAGTGATGGTGCGTCCACATCTGGAATACTGCGTTCAATATTGGTCGCCGTACCTCAAGAAGGACATGGCGGTACTTGAGAGAGTCCAAAGGAGAGCAACGAAGCTGGTAAGAGGGCTGGAACACTGCCCATACGCCGAGAGGTTGGATAGGCTGGGGCTCTTCTCTCTGGAAAAAAGGAGGCTCAGGGGAGATATGATAGAGACCTTCAAGATCATGAGGGGCATAGAGAGGGTGGATAGGGACAGATTCTTCAGGCTGAAGGGGTCAACAGGCACGAGGGGGCATTCGGAGAAACTGAAGGGAGATAGGTTCAGAACAAATGCAAGGAAGTTTTTTTTCACCCAAAGGGTCATGGACACTTGGAATGCGCTACCGGAGGAAGTGATCAGGCAGAGTACGGTACAGGGATTCAAACAGGGATTGGACGGATTCCTGAGGGATAGGGTGATCGTGGGATACTGAGAGAGGTGCTGAGATGTAACACAGGTATAGAAAGCTAACCAGGTAATAAGTATAGAAATCCAACCAGGTCGTGCATGTGCAAGACCGGAGGGTTATGACTTCGATGGGAAGATAGGACTCAATGGGAAACCAAGGTGGCAAGGGGGACCCTTCTGGTAACTCAGACAGGCCGTGATCTGTTCGGGCCGCCGCGGGAGCGGACTGCTGGGCAGGATGGACCTATGGTCTGACCCGGCGGAGGCACTGCTTATGTTCTTATGTTCTTATGTTAAATCATTTGATTTTTTTATGTCACATGCCATTTTTATGTTGAATAGCATTTTATGATATTATATGTTTCAGGACTCATGATGCAGGAAGTTTTGAAGACCAGTCTCGCTTTGCTTGCATCTGAGCTATTGAAAATTCATATCCATGTCTTTACACCAAAGACATTCAATCCATATCTTCATTCAAACAAACAGAAGTTTTATTATAAGGCATAAGAAGTATTGAACTGAAAAATTCATCTCAGTGTTGCCTCCCTTCCCCGCCAACTTTTACTACATCATTATACACCATTTGATGTCTTCAAGCATGTGGCTCATCAGTTGCCAATGTCGAATGAGTGGAGCGGATCAATTTCTGTATGTACTTTCAGTTTATGTTCATTAAAACGTGTTTTTTATCGAACGTGTCATTTGACCTATGTAAAATTTATTACAAGGATACTGAATCATGTATATGATCTGTCACAATTGGTTTGTCACAATTTGTCACTTCCCTGGCATAATGTACCTTCCCTGTGATTGGATTTTGCCATCTTTCTCCAACCATGGCATAAATACACCCCTGGCATCTACCACAGGTGGTGTGATATCCTCATGTTTGTTTCTGCAATCATGGTTGTATGCTGGAATTCACTATCTCCCCTATGTTTTTCATCCATCATTAAGAAAAAATGGGTTTCTCACAGGGATCTTGACATGCCTAATTGGCTGCATGTCAATATCTCAATATTATTTGGTTGACATGGGATGAGAGAGGGGTATATTTCTGTTCAAAAATAAAATCTGTACAAGGTTGGTCTGGTTTGTTTTGCAATAGCAGATCTTGATGTACAAATTTAGCCCTCAGATATACTTGTTGAACCACATGTTTTAGATACCCCTGTTAGTAAAACCTCTGTTTCATAATTTTAACTTGATTGCGGAACTTATCTAATGAAAATTATATTCATCTCAAACGTAAAAATTAACTTTATCGATAAGCTTTTTCTCAATTGGTATGGATGAAAACTATGAAATCTCAACAAACTATTCCTGTCAGCCATTTTTTTGAAATAGTGTTGTAACTAAGGACTCATCTTTCTTAAAGATATACAAGTCCAGAAACTGAGGAGTAGTGGCTCGTGGCCAGCAGGGGGTGCTGGTTATGGGACGGAAATGGGAATGGATGTCAGGACATGATAGTGCAGTATTTTTTGTGAAGTTTTTCTACAAAAGCGCCAGTTTTTCGTATGATTCTGGGTAATTCTAGTTAGATACAAACATCTGTGTCAGTTAAGGACCACGCCCAAATAGAAGCGTACGGAAAAACAGGTGAATAAAATTCTAAATATAATGTAGCTAAGGCCAGAGAAAAAAACACACACTAAAGATTAAAATAAGAGAAAGAATGGTGTTTTCTTGTGTACTTTGCTATTGAGCCAAATTATGGTGGAAATCATGATTACATGATTACATGGAATCCATTTTGGGTTCTCAGTTTGTACTATATCTGTCCTGTCTTCGGACACCATCTTGGGCCAGTGAATAGTATTCTGTCTTCTTTGTCCTTTCTGAGTTTTCCCGCTCCCAGCCGCGTGGTGTTAATTAACACCAGATGTGCTTGCTTTAGTCTGGTAGAGAAGGATAGCGTGTCCCCAAACTGAATTGGATGTAGTTTTGAATGAAAATTATGATTTATTGAATGTATGGAGGCTTGGCCAAGCAAAGTATAAATGAATATGACTGGAGTGATGGCTGTGACTGTGTTGAACAAAAGGAATAAGTTTTGAAAAACATATTTATATATTTTTGCAATCTAAGAAAAATCCTGAGGCAACATCTGGGAGTAATTAGGTCAGAGACTCCTGCTTTTTGTGTGTGAGACTATCAGCTCAGGCAGCCCGAGAGTTTTTTCCTTTAAGGCTAAGAATCTGTCAGCTTAGGAAGAGAGTTTTTCCTTAAGGGCTGAGAATTTCTCAGCACCATGTAGATTCTCTTGAATAATGTTATAATGTTAATTCAGAAATCAAAAGTAATTTTCTAAAACTGTATAACTTTTAAACATGGAGGAATGTTTCTTTGTCCAACTTTTAAGACCACCCATAGAAATGTTATTGGTTGTTATGATGATGATGTCACGAAAAGCCAACAGTATATAATAGAAAATCTGGAGCTAGGAAAACGAGACTGTTAGGAGAAGGCCAGCATTTGGCCACTATAACGATCTCCCATTAGTGCAATCGTAAGCAATAATGCTAACACTTTTGATCTAATAATGGAAAAATAGAAACAATAATTCAATAAATCTTGGTTATAATTTTAAAAACCTTGCGCTGGTGTCATTTTGCATGTATTATTATTTTCAAACCTGAAGCTTTCACAAAGGCGTTGATGTCCCTTGCTCAAAACCTAATTCTTTGACTGTGAATAGTAGCTGAATATTGAATACTAGGATCAATTTTGTTTACCCAAGTTAAAATTGGTTAAAACTTTCTAATGATGAAGTTCAAATACAAAATATGTCATCTAAATATCTCTAATAAATAAATGCAAGCTGAATATCTAATTAATTAGATTACACCACCCAAATGATATTCATTCATTTAAACCAACACTGTGGGTAAAAATAGATAAAGGTCCCTGTAGTTATGGAGAAAAGACCTCAGTTTCTTCCAAGGGTCTTAGATATTAGGAGGAACTCTATGATTGCATATAAGCACTCATAAGAAAAAACATTCTTGGTCTACAAAAACTCCGTTTTTACTAATTCAAGTTAGTCCATCATCAAAACATCAATAAATATTTTTAAAGCATAGGAGACCAGTACTTACCTTTTAAAGTTTTTTTTTCCACTGGTGTTGGTACAAAACCTCAGCAGTTGTAGAATCGCAATCTCCCAAAGTTATAACATCTGAAGCATTCGGGAGAAGTAATTAAATCCAGAGTTTTTGAAGACCAAGGATGTTTTTTGCTATGAGTGCTTATATGCAATCATAGAGTTCCTCCAAGTACCTATGACCCTTGGAAGAAACTGAGGTCTTTTCGGTCTGTAACCTTTATCTATTTTTACATACAGTGTTGGAACCTTTATCTATTTTTACCCACAGTGTTGATTTAAATGAATGAATATCATTTGGGTTGTGTAATCTAAATATCTCTTCCATACTAGTATGTTCTTAAATCTTTGTGATGGATATAAATGTTTTTCTTCCAAGTTTGACATGTACGAAGTGGCTAAAGATGGTGCTAATGATGCCCCCATTGCAATTCCATGTACTTTTTGGTAAAAATCCCCATTGAAAGATTAACTGTAAAAAACACAGATGGATTTTTCAATTGAATATTTTGGGCTCCTTTTACAAAGGTGCACTAGCGTTTTTAGCGTACGCACCGGATTAGCGCAAGCTGTAGCGCGTGCTACCCAAAAAAATATTGCCTGCTCAAGAGGAGGCGGTAGTAGCTAGCGCGCGCTAAAACTGCTAGCGCACCTTTGTAAAAGGAACCCTTTAACTCCTGTTGGTTTGAATGAAGATATGGATTGGATATCATTGATGTAAAGACATGGATCTGAATTTTGAATAGCTCAGATACACCACACATACTTATTGTAATAAAATAATAACAGCAATGGATTAAGGTATATTTGATTACTCTATTCAGTTCAAATAGGAACAGCGGCCATTATATTTTCTAACTACTCATGGTTTTTTAACTGAATACCATTATAAAACATGTTCATGTAAATCTCTCAGTGAAGTTGTTATATTTAAAGAGCACAACTCCAGTAGTAAATTAAATGGATTCTTTGAATGATTATAGGTGCACCACAGTAGAAGTGAAAGTATGTCCGGTGGGAATGCTTTTAACAGAGTAGAACTGATGATTTATTTAGAATGATATGGTGTATTCATATTTCTAGTTAGAGGGTACCAGAACTATTGATAAATGTAATTCCAAGGGAATGTTCAATTCAGTGAAGATACCTAGCATGGAACTTGATTGGATGACAGATGACACTGACGTCAGCAAGAGAGATTTGAAACTGCGGCTGAGAACACTGCGGCCATTTTGAAATGAACAGCACTGAGAGAAGATCGATAAACAGATGGATTTTTACCCTGTGTAGATTATGGAATAACAGTTCAGTGAAGTGGATGTAGAGGAAATATTGTTGTTAGGTATGAATTTAAGTAACTTTGAATGTTCAAGATGATAAGATATTCATCTGTTATTTGTTGCAGTTCTGAATATAGTTTAACTAGTCTTCGCTCTGATAGGATCGCGCCTTGACCCTGATGAAGTAGGTGAAACATGGATTTATGTTGGGAGGGGTGTAGATTGTAAGCTGTTTTGAGCAGAGACTGTTTTCTTACTCTTTGTGACTCTGTACAGCGCTATAGAAATAATTAACAGTAGTAGTATATAAAATCCAGATGCACATATGATAAGTTAAAAAAAAAATTACATATCAACTTTGGGTGAAACAAAATGAATTATATGCAGCACTAGGAAAATTGTGTTAGAATACTTATGCATCAATGAAGAATATAGTCAGTTTTGAGTTATATACTTATTTGACGATCCCAACAAAAGTATTTATAACAGAAAAGGTATATATACTGTATATAGATCATAATTTGAACAATTCTCCAAAGCTTCACTGGTGGGATTGTCCACTTTGTTAAGACTGCATGATAAAATTTATTGAATCACTTTAGCCTTGAAAAATATAGGCTAAATTGTTCAAACTTCCAGTGATAGCCAAGACTACAGCGCCAATAGGCATCATAAAGCACCTCCGTAGGTGCGACGCAGGCACTGATAGGTACCTACATTTTTCCTTTAAACTGCTTGTTTACTTTTCTAGACAATATTTTCAACTTAAATTAGGTGCCAGTAGGGTATCTACTGACGCCTAACTTAAGGCACTATTTACAGAATATGGGCTAATATGTTTATTTTGATCCAAGACATTTAGGGCTCCTTTTACTTAGCTGCGATAGCGGTTTTTTTAGCGTGTGCAGAATTTTAGCGCACGCTAAACCCATGCTATGCAGCTAGAACTAGCGCCAGCTTAATGCTGGCGTTAGCGTCTAGCACACATGGCAATTTAGCGAGCGATAAGCGCACACTGAAACCGCTATCGCAGTTTAGTAAAAGGAGCCCTTTGAGAAGTCAGAAGACTGATGGAACTTAGAAGGTTTTAACGGCAGTAAATTTTAAGTAACCGTGAAAGCAACATTATTGGTACACTGTAGGCTTTATTCTATAAACAGCACTTAGTGGTACCTACGTTGTAGATGTTGCTCAGCGCAGGTGCCAATCAACCTCTAAGTTCCATATATAGAATCCCGCCTAGCGGCGACTAGGTATACTTAGGCATCGCTAGGTGTCCTAGAAGTAGGCACCAGCATATTAGACAGATTTGCATATAATAGAGGTGGCAGGCATGCAAATCTTCCTCATGAATATTCATTAGGGATATCTTGAAAACCCGACTGGTTGAGGGGGGTCCCCCAGGACAGGTTTAATAACCACTGCTCTAGATAATAGCGAAAAAAAAAATAAATTACCACATACTGTATATGTCACTATTTTCTGTCAATTTGGCTAAAATATTTAGAAAAAAATCAAATGTGTGGAATACAGTCCGACCAAACTTCAATTCATTTAAAACTATTTATGAAGACAAGAGTCATACCGTCATATTGAAGAATTACTGGAACTTAGGAAACTGCCCCCAAATCTCTTTCATGCTTCAACAGAAAATAATTTGTTAGAAGTAATGATGAATAGGCGTGTGTCATGTATTAGATTACTGAGAGAAATTCCTGCCTAAACACCTTTAAAGTAGTATGTTATATTACAGGTTATCATTGCGCCTGAACTGTTGAATGTTCACAGTGTGTAATCTTGAGACATGCTGAACAGTTTATTATTATTGTTGTTAAAAAATGTATTGACAATTCTTTTTATTCCAACCTCCAGAAATGCAATGAGTGTGACCACATATGTGCAGTCAAATATATAAAAACATTAAATGGGCCAAAAATATGTGATCACATTTAAACATGAGACTTTTTTCTCTGAAACATTTCTATCCTTTTACTGTATATATAGAGGGATATTTTTGAAAAAAAAAATGCCTACGTTCAACTTGGACTTTTCCAGCTGGACATCCAAAGTCAGAAGAACAGAAACAACCATTTTCAAATGGGACCAGGACGTGATGTCAGAAGGGAGCCATGGCCGGCTTGAGCAGCAAGTGAAAGATGCGGGTCATGCTGGCAAACATTTCAAGAGGCAAGCGCGGGGGTCAGGCGCTCAAGTGGCAAGGGGTAGAGGGTGCATGGTGCAGCAATGCCGGGTGCCACCACCCCAGGTGCCAACCTCCCCAGCTAAGCCACTGCCTTGACCTGTCCACTTTTAAGTCGGGTGGTCCGAGGGGATATTCAACAGCATTCTCTAGTTGCCACTGAATTAACCCCACTTAGACAGCAGCAAGCAATTTAAACAGGCAGGAGAACTTTCTACCCACTTAAATCACTCTGAATATCTGCCCCCAGAGCACCTACTTTTCTTTATCAAATACCAACATAAGCTACCTTACATGTGTCTGCTTTCCAGATGTGAATATTATGCAATCATATATGCTTGTGCTTTGACTGCAGAATAACTCGCACAGTTTATATTTTATAATCCGCATGTGTAGATGTCTGCCCTCCTGCAAAATATGCAGCATCACATCTTGGTGCATGCTTACAGAATATATGTGTACATGTAGGCTCATCTACAGAGTATGCACAGATGACTGCCAGGAAAACTCAGAAGTAATCAAGTGGTGCAAAAGGTGACAAGTCTCTACTAGGAAGGATTATAGACTAGGTAACACAAGAAGCAGCTTTATAATAAAACATAAAAGTGCATGCTCCCTAAGTTACAGTGGCTGAATAAAAGGATAAAGCATGATGTATTTTAACACTCAGAAACCCTGAAGACACACAGTTTTCGGCAGGGAAATATCCCCTATAGATATGGGAGATAAAATAACTTTAAGGGCTGAAAGAGCTGGTTGTCTTAGAGCAACGTATGAAAAGTAAAGACAAATGAACATCTTCATAAAGTAATCCCATGATAGAAAATCAGGTAGTTTCAATCATCAAACTCTCCTTCCCTGAGCATAGTAAGTTTAATGTTCTTTATGTCTTAAAATGGTAGATGAATCAATGTTTAAATGATCATTCATCATTTAGCGTATAAAAGAAAAGCCATTACCTGAAACTCATCTTTACTGTGGAAGTCAAACTGAAATAGTCATTCTCTTAGACCTGAAGGTGTTTCTTGAAAAATGTCATCATTATCACTTATTTTACTGACTACCACTACTCATGTTAGTCTGTAAGATCTTTTCCAGAAAGTACTTTGCAAAATCTGGCTTCAGACACTTTAAACCACAGTTGTTTTGTGGACTTGGACAAGAGATATTTTTAATTTTCTCAAAGCATTTTAAAATAAGATTGGATAAACATAAAGTATTGTATGTCTATTGTGGGTTTTTTTTTCCAGTACTCTAAAAAATATATGCTCTATTTTGGTTATGTACCTTTAACTAAGACTGAATTTTAGCTTTGGGTAAAAAGACAAAGAAGAAGATGTTATACAAATATAAGGTCAGATTCTATAAAGTTGTGTGCCCAAATTTCCAACTGGTGTATAAATGTGGGTGTGTAAGTTATAGAATAGAGCCAGAGGTGCCCCTAACTTAGGCCCTTTTTTTTACTAAGCCGTAGTAGAGGTTTCTACTGTGACCCAGGGTGCTAAATTCTCCAACACACATTGGAATTCAATGAGCATTGGAGCAGAGTCAGAGCATTTAATACTCTGGGATGAGATAGAAACCTCTACTGCGACTTAGTAAAAAGGGGTGGGGGGGGTAATTGTTATAATTAGACACCAATTGGCCTTGAGCACCAATAATAGCCCTTAAGTGAAATCAATTGATGCAAAGTGACATTAATTTGTAGTTACATATGTAACTGCACTTAGGTCCTAAATGCTATAATGCACAACCACAAAGGTGGGGGGGTGGGGGGGATCTGCACATGGGCAGCACAGGGACATGTCTTGCATTTGTAGATTTAAGTGGTAGAATACTATTACACATAATACTGGCAACTTTAGGTGCAACCATTTACAACAGCCTTTGACACAGCATAAGCGTGCACATCTGAAGTTAGGCATGCACCTGCTGACTAGCCTCACCTAGACTACTGCAAGTTGCTTTTCACAGGTCTTCCACTTAACCATCCCCTCCCCCTTCAATCCATTCACAATTCTGTCGCTATGCTCACATCACCCCTCTCCTCACTTCACTGGCTCACTTCACTGGCTCACATCACCCCTCAAGTTACTTCACTGGCTCCCTATCCATTTCTGCAGTTCAAACTCCTATTGACTTCATTCTGCAGCTCCTCAATATCTCTCCTCTCTTATTTCTCTGTACTCCTCCTTGAGAATGCCTCTTATCAGGCAAGTCTCTCCTATATGTACTCTTCTCCACTTCGTCCCTTCCATCTTTCTGCACCATACGCCTGGAACAGACTGCCTGATTTGGTATGTCAAACTCTGTCTCTAACAGTATTCAAATCTAGGCTAAAAGCCCACTTTTTCGAGATTGCTTTTTTTTTAGTTCAAATATTCTTTATTAAAGAATTTTTAAGTCAGAACAAAAAACAATAAAAAACCCAAACGATACAAAATCAAAGAAACAGTACCTGAAGTAAAACAATTATCAATACAGTATAGAACCAGCAACCCATCTCCCTCAGAATAATAGCATCAGAAAGCAAAATTACAAAAAGAAGAGGAGAAAAAACATATCTATCATAGTATATATCGCACTACAGCAAATATTGTTGAAAAGAAGACCATGTATGCGTCACTTTTTGGTGATGAGAAGTAAACAAAGTACTTGCCAACTCAAATTTATGAGTGAGACACACTAAATTCCACCACATAGAAACATGTAGGTCACCATGAACTTTCCAGTTTTTAAGGATCACTTTGAGAACCAATGCTAGTAAAATATCTAATAATCTAACATGATCCTAAGATAACGTATCTAACAAAGCTGTGCTCCTCTAAACAACAATCTGGAGGGTGAGCTTAACCTTTAGAGATAGTATCTTTGAAATAATAGACCAAACTGAAGTCCAAAAAGGCTGCATACATTTACATGAGTCAGTGTTTCACATTCAATATGGCAATGCCAACAAACATCAGAGGGAAGTTTACCAATATGAAACATTTTTTGAGGGGGTCCACAATGCTTTTTGAGAGATAAACAGTAAAGAATGAGACAAGGATGCCAACATGGTAGTTTTAAAAGAGCTGATCCAATGAACCATTGAGCAGGCGTGAAATGTGGAGCTAGGTCCTGCTCCCATACAGATTGTAGAGCTTGTAAAGGAGTATCCACATAAGAATGAAGATGTTTTTAAATCCTGGAGGACAAATGACATGGATCCACCAACACAGAAAAATATTTACATATATGAGGTAAATCAGACAACAATTGAAGCTTACTCTTTGTAAGACATTGTTGTAATTAAAGCCAGTGAAAAAACACAATCCAAGAGCTGAAAACGATCTTGTAAAACTTTAAATGGCAAAAGCTGCTTATCCTATATCTGATCAAGCGTAAAAATGCCCTTATTACATCAGGAAGGCCAATATATAACCGCATTAGCTATATGAAAGGATGGATTATACCAGAGAGATTGAGAAGTAGTATCTCTTATGCGTAGTTTAAACAATGCATCCATTTCCAAAAGGGATCATGTAGTATCTCTTAGAATAGGATGGTGTTTAATCTGGGAAGGTAATTTGCAACTAAGCACAGAAAAAAAAGGAAAGTGGTGAGAGCAATTGACGCTCTATCTCAATCCAACTGGGTTCCAAAAGAATATCAGAAGAGTGGAACCAATTCCATGCCTGGCGTAACATAAAGGCACAGTGATAATTATATAAATTTGGATAATTTATACCACCATGTATTTTACTACATTGTAAATGGTGCGTGGCAATTTTAGATGGCTTATTACTCCACAAAAAATGAGAAAGTTTGGTATCCAAGAGCTTATAATACACACGATTGAAAAAAAACTGGGAATCATCACAGCGGTGTAATTAATGACAGGAAGCAACATCATTCTGATGGTCTCAAGACGACTCCACCATGTGAGGAAGAGTGGAGACCATCTCTAAACTTGATGATCAATCAAATCTATCACCCAAGTTCGATTAAGAGCCAAGGTGGACTCAAAAGAGGGAGAAAACAGAATGCCCAAATATTTAACTTTGGAAGAAGCCCAGTGTAAAGAAAATTGAGCACAATCACGCTGTATACAGTGAACGTTGAGAGGTAAGAGATCAGACTTTCCCTATTAATTTTGCATCCAGAAATAAAAGAAAATTTGTCAAGAACCAAAATCAACCCATAGAGAGAATGGGAGACATCATAAAGATAAACCACCATGTTATCCACATACAAAGACAATTTCACCTCCTTGGAGCCGAACGAGATTCCACGAATGGTGACCTCGTGCCGGACCTTCTCTCTGAATTGTGTCTCTTACGAATGGTGTCCGGACCTTCTCTCCGATGTCAGAATTGACATCAGGAGTAAGGCTTCTGAGCCGGCGGCGTGCAATTGCTGCACCTGCCTGGCCTTTCCCTTCCTCTAGTTGCGGCAGCGAGCATGTGACGAGTAGCAGCAGCAGCGGTGGTCGGTGGCAGGCGAGAAACCCTGCTCTAAATAAGGTAATGGGAGGGGGGTGTTTGGGTATTGTTCCAAATGACACACCCTTTTCTCTACCTACTTTTTTGGGGAAAAAAGTGCATGTTATGGAGTGAAAAATATGGTATCCACCTGCCGTTAGGGTCAGCTTTACGATGGAGAACAGTAATTGTAGCATTTTTATGAATCAATATAGCAACACCACTACACTTTTCCAATGCAGGTGTGTAAATACACTGACCAACCCAGTCTCTCTGCAATTTCAAAGATTGCTTACAATTTAAATGTAGGTTTCAGAGACTTAAGATATGTGAGCATTTTCTTACGCTTGATCATGTTATTCAGACCATTAACATTTAGAGAAACACAGTGAAAATCATTACCATTAACATACAATAAGTAGAAATGAGACATAAACAAGATGTACAAGAGATACCACTGTCTGGAAAAGAGAGAGTCAGTATAATATCCAGGTACTGTATAAAACTTGGTTTGCAACAAGAACAAGGCAAACCATGAACAAGAGAACTTGCATGGGAAGTAAAGCAGACATGGTAAGGGATCCACGGAACCCCCGCAGGGTACATTAATAGGTCAAAATCTACTTGAAAAACAGCTAAGCCATAAGAAAATGAATCCTATACCAAAATCATAGAACCAGAAAATTCAAAATCTTAATGTCCAGACCACAATGAAGAAACTTTAGGAGCTGTTAAACAATACACCATTAGGCATACGTCGAGATAGAAAAAGTGATAAGAATACACAGGAACTCATGTTAGAGAAGAAACTTGAATTTCCATATCAGATAAATATTGTTGATGTAGATAGGTCTGCAGATCTTCTGGGAAATCAAAATTCTTGGTGATATTATTCAAGGTGACTCGCATACAAGCTGAATAAAAAAGCCCATATTGTGCCTTTAGACGTTTGCGTTGAAAAGCTGTAGATTTTGTCAAGTCAGGCAGAATAAGGAATAGCCTCATTGAGAATAGCCAGTACTTGTTAATGCAGCAACTTAAGGACCTTAGGACGTGGGTATTTAGAATTGCGTAATCGATTCGAAGGAACCCGATGGGCCCACTCAATTTCCATCAGCGGATCAAAATGAAGATTCAGCAGTTCCAGAATGAATTTAACACAAAATCTAATCGGATCATCAGATTCAGCTGATTCGGGAATTGTTTCTACTGCTGCGGTTGGCTAAATCTTCAACCTCTGATTGAAGCCGAGAAATCAGCTTTGCATATGCGTCAATGAGAATGGCCTTGCCTTCAAGCTTAGCCATTCGGAAGTCAATATTTTCCATTTTCTGACAGAGTGACTGAATCTGTTCCCTTTGTGATTCAACTCCTGTCTCTAGATCCTGTAGCGCTTGCCAATTTGCAAGAAGCATTTCTTTTATTTTAGCAAATTTGCCCATCATCGTCGACATCAGCGTTGAACTAATAGGGTCCATGATGGGATGTATCTTTGCAGGCAAAGGTGGGTCCGGTTTAGACCTCTTAGCTGATTGTAGAGCCGCAAAAGTCACGTCAATTCGTTGCAATTTAGATTGGGCCATATTAAAACACTCGCTGGTAGCAGAGATAGGCAAAGAGAGAACACAAATTATAGATAATAAGTCAGGATTCTAGTAGGCCAGTGGCCTCAAACTCACAGCCCAGGGGCCACATGCAGCCCGCCAGGTTGTATTTTGAGACCCTTGGTATGTCTATCATAATCACAAAAGTAAAATAAAACAGTTTCTTGATCATATGTCTCTTTAGCTATAAATTACAATATTATTATTAAGAATTAGCCAAAAGGAAAGATTTATAAACTATAAAGAGTTTTACCTCATGCAAAATTGTCATTTCTTTAATAAGACATTAACTATTTTTTTTTCCTGAGGCCCTGCAAGTACCTACAAATCCAAAATGTGGCCCTGCAAAGGGTTTGAGTTTGAGACCACTGTAGTAGGCCCTGCAGGAGCTCTCCCAAACACATCCTTTCACATGCCTCGCTAGACCCCCTTTTGAGATTGCTTTTAACTCCTAACTCCCACTCACTTGTAAAGCACCCATGCCTACTTTATCATTCCCTCTCTGAGAAACTCCCTAACCCCCTATTTGTCCTGTTTGTTTGCTTGATTAGATTATAAGTTCTACTGAGCAGAGACTGTCTCATGGATGTTTAATGTTAATGTATAGCGCCGTATACATCTAACAACACTATAGAAATGCTAAGTAATAGTAGTAGAAGTATTCTGTAATGGTAATTTCGTGCACAATTGTTGTAATAAAATTGGCATTAACGCCTATATTTTTGTGCCTAATTTTTGACAGTTTATCGAATCTACTCCAGAACCAAAGCAGTTTACATATATTATATGCTAAGTGGCATTTTTGCCAGTCTAATGTGTGGGATATCTAAATCTCAGATGCCATTTAGTTCCAGATGTATTCATCATCTGGACCTTTAAACGTATAAGTATCTGGAAGATCATATAGACATTGGGTGGAGGCCTCTTGTTTCCCCTTGCCTCTGTGCCTCTGTACTGTGAATGATGTTGCATTTTGGAATGAAATGTTCATCAGACTTAATTATATCGTAATTATTTGTCTGTTCTTCTGCATCAAAGGTTAATGAGTTGTATATTTCCAGGCTTTCCAGCCATAGCATTAATCAAGGGGCAAACCTGGGCTTCCTGTGATTATGAATTCAGTGCTGTAGCAATTCTGAATCATCTTAAGTACTGTTACCAGTCAAACCAATCCCCTAACTTATCTAAACAAAAGCTGTCTGTAGGGGCAAAGGAAAGCCTTAGGTCAGCTGGCATCATTTGAAAAAATAGCATCAAGACAGTAACAGCACCTGATAGGGAAATGTGTAGGCACAAAAACATAAAAGATTTGATTTATTTTTCTATTTTTCTGAACTTTTCCCAAATATTTGTTTTCTCTTTAGCTTATACATTCATTTTAATAGCAATGGGGCTCATAATCGAAAGAGAAAAATGTCCAAAAACCGGCCTAAGTCGGCACTTGGATGAACATTTCTCAAAAACATTCAAGCGCCGAAAATAAAAACGGGTTTTGGACGTATTTCTAAACGACCTAGGCCTTCATAGTGCCGCTCAACGTCCAAAGCTAAACGGGGCGTTTCGGGAGGCGTGTCAAGGGTGGGAGTTGGGAGGGATGTGGGCTGGCTTAGACTTAGTCGTACAGCATGTATAACCAAAAGTTTTACAATAGAGCTTAGACGGAACTTGGATGTTGTGACTTAGACCATGTAAAACATGGTCTAAGTCACAAAAACCCATCTAAACTCACCAGATAAGCACTTCAAACACATAACACAGACCCACACACACTACCCCAGTGATCACCATCCCCCCCACACCCCCATAAAAATTTTATTCACAACTTTAAATTTCAGCCTCCAGACCATCGTCACCTGGCCGCCTGGCATAGGAAAGCCTAGTCGTCCAGCCCAGAGACAGCTTAAGTCATCTTGGGGGTAGGTTAGGGACCCATAGAGAAGAGGACCCATGCCCATAAGCCCCTGTAATGACTGCATTCATACTTAAACATGTGCACTGCCCTATACACCCCCAAAACCCTTTTTTACTGGCATATAAGTGGCTCCTGATGCCATAAGGGCTATTTGGGTGGTAGATAAGTGGATCCAGGGGATTCTGGAGGTGGTTTGGGGGGGCTCACCATCACCTATAAGGGAGCTGTAGTGAGGAGAAGCCATGGCACCCTTTTTGTGAAGTTCACAGCAGTGCCCTGTAAGGTACCCCACTATTTAGGTGGCATGTCTGGGTGTGCAATTCATCACTTTGCAGACCCCTCCCATGTCCAACAAGGCTTGTTCTAGGCGTTTTGGACTTGGATGGAAAGTTGGACGGAAATGTGGTATAAAGATGGATGATTTAGCAGCTTGGACGATCAGATCGGCAGAACGTATAATTAGACGATTTTCGAAAGTAAAAAAAAGTTGGATGTATCTTTCGAAAATGTGTCTTAGGCTCTTTTTAACTTTGGATGACATGTGAGATGGACATAAACGGACTTAAACATCCCTTTCAATTATGCCCCTCCACGTGTTTGTGGGCACTATTAGTTTTTATGCACACACTGATCATCTCAATGCATAGTAATTTGTTGGTTAGCATACATTAAGGGCTCTTTTTACAAAGCCCCGGTAGCGGCATCAGCGTGCGCAAATTTTCATCATGCGCTAACCCCCGCGCTAGCCTAAAAACCACCGCCTGCTCAAGAGGAGGCGGTAGTGGCTAGCGCCGATAAACCGCTACCGCGCCTTCATAAAAGAAGCCCTAATTAATAGTGAGATCCTTTTACAAAATGGTGCTACAGATTAGCGGCACGCCGAATGTGAAGAAGTCCATTTATTTCTTATGGGCTTCTTTACATTTAGCATGTGGTAATTGATAGTGCTGCTTTGTAAAAGGAGCCCTAAAACTGTTAAAGTATACTAAGGGAGAAGTCATCAAGGGGCATTATGGCTTTAATGCGTGTTAATGGAATTAGTTTGTGCTAAATGCTAGATGCCCACTGGTATTTATTTATTTAAAACATTTTTAATCCACTTTTACCCAAGGCGGCTTACAAATTTCCATACATAATAAAATAGCTAAAAGAAGCATACATCAAATAGAGGAAAATACATTACAATATTCTATCTGCATAGCCACAGCATGACTGAAATTCAAACTAATTCTTAAGTGCCATCATTCTTCAATTTAATAAACTATTTACCTGTAAAAACATAGCTCAACCACTGTTATATATTCACTTAAAAAAAAGCTTGAACAAACAGGTAGGTTTTAAGCAACTTTCTAAATTGCAGGAGGTTTCTACAAAGACGTAATGTTCCTAACAAGGCATTCCACATCAGTGGACCGGCTAAAGAGAAACAAGAACTCTTCGTTCGTACATACCGGATATTATTCTCTCTCTTTGTGTTCAGCAATAGATGATTCTCAGATCACAGCTTCCGCGATGGAATATACAGCATTAAACATTTATCCAAATAACAGAGTGGATTTATGTGTGGGCAATGGCTATGAGCAACAACCATTAAGATCATCGTGCTCCAAAAGTTCAGCATTGCTGAAAATGAAGGCTAATCCTACATATGTGGAAACGAATGCCAGGACTTTCACATGTGCAGGAGTTAAGTTGTGGAATAGCCTTGTTGGTCAAATTCGAAAATGTAGAGACAGGAACTCATTTAGGAAAATGTTAAAATACAAATATTTGTAGATGCATTTCTTTGAGCAATTGACCTTATGTAAAGATTGAATCTGTCTGATTTTGTTCTTATCTTGTCCTGATTTTCATAATATTTTATGTATGTAACTTTATGTAAACCATTTTGGAAAAAAAAACAGTATAGAAATTTTTAAAATAAATAAATAAACATGGAATATGTATGTTTTTGGAGCTGAAACTATGGATTGCAAGTAGCATTTAAAAAATATATCTTTGTTAAGTGTTCTTAAACTGAATGGAACAGGTTTTTTTTTGTTTTGACAAGAAGTTTGTTAACTACTTTGAATAGATGTATATTTGAAAATGCACAATCAAAATAGTGGGTAAAAATTTAACAAAAAGTCCCCAAAGTGTAGAATCACTCAACTAACTGTAAAGAGGAACTGTGAAAAATATATAAAGCCTTAAAACCAAGGTGGTGCTCAGAACTATAGAATGGTAGGAAAATCACGAATCAGGGACACTCCCCTATAAGTGTTTTCAGTGCTCTATCATTGCACCATCTTCATTCGGTAGAAAGGTGAATAAACTGTGTCTCAAAAAACTTACAGTGTTCATTTCTATTAAAAGATATAATCATCAATTGTTTTGACTCTTAATTCAATTTGTGAAAGAACCTAACTTAACTTAAATAGGGTGGTTATGAAGTTACCTCACTCTAGCGGGTGCTGATGCGTTTCGCCAGTGGCTTCCTCAGAGAACCCCCTACTTTGGGCCATATATACACACATTGATTAAAACTAGCTTACAACAAAGCAAAGTACCATTACTTTGGAAAAAATCTTTTATACGCCCGGTAATCAAAGATCAAAAAATTGGCACTGATATTAAAAATAATTACAGGCCCATTGCTAATATCCCATTTTTATCTAAATTAACAGAAAAAATTGTCTTCAACCAAATATCAGAATTCATAGAAAAAACTAATGTGCTACACCCAAACCAAACAGGATTTCGATTAAACCATTCTACTGAACATTCTCTAATCGGTTTAACAACATCAATACTATATCATTTAGATCACCATAGTTCTGTCATACTGATTTCTCTCGATTTATCGTCTGCTTTTGACACCATTGACCATGATCTCTTAATAAATAGAATTCAATCAATCGGGATAGTAGACCAAGTCTTACTTTGGTTCCAGTCATATTTTGATCACCGCACATCTAGCGTTTCTTTTAATGATACTACCTCGAACAGTTTTTCCCTTCCGTATGGAATCCCACAAGGTTCAATACTCTCGCCGATTTTGTTTAACATTTTTCTAGCACCACTGTTAACACTCTGCCAATCTATTGGATTTACAGTATACGCGTATGCAGACGATATCCAATTATTACATTCTGTAAATACCAAAAACCCGCAAGAAATAATATCAATAAACGAGAAATTACATCAAATTTATGACTGGCTTGAAACCAATAGACTCGCTTTAAACATTCAAAAATCAAATCTTATGTTCTTTCCCTGGAAAGACGGCGAAACACTTTCTTCTGTTATAACTATTAAAGGCATTTCGTTAAAAATGACTAATAATACTAAAATTCTTGGCGTTACCTTTGACAATAAATTGTCCTTTCATGATCATATAAGTCAAGTCGTAAGATCCACTTTTTATAGACTTCGTCAGATTCGATCGATATCTAAATTTTTATGTTCAAAATCGTTGAATATCTTAATTCATTCACTTGTAATGTCTAAATTAGACTACTGTAATGTTCTATTTACAGGTCTGTCACAGAAAGAAATTAAACGATTACAAATAATCCAGAACTCCGCAATTAAATTAATCTATAAGGCTAAAAAATTCGATCATGTCACACCCCTGCTTAAGAAAGCACACTGGCTCCCAGTAGCACATAGAATAGTATTTAAACAATGTTTACTCATTTTTAAAGCTTTAGAACACAAAACTCCTGCCTTTATATTTAGACTTTTAATACCCTATACTTCCTCTAGATCTCTTAGATCTCAAGATCAGCAACTTTTAGCTATTCCCTCACTAAAAGTTATCAACACAAGGCGTAACACTATCTTTTCCATAACAGCTCCTCAATCTTGGAACAATCTTCCATTGTACATAAGACAGGAAAAAAACTTAACAAAATTTAAGTCAGAACTTAAAAGTTTTCTGTATATTGACGCCTTTAATAACTGATCTTTCTTTTTTTCTCTCCGCATCCATAATTCAAAAGGTCAATTGTCTTTGTCCCCCTTCCTATTGTTTTTCCCCTGAATTTAATTAAATATTTTAAATTTGAATTAGTGATTGTATTATCGAATGTAACCATTAAATATTTTTCCTTTTGTTTCAATATAACCTATTTAAATTACCTTTAAATGTAACGTTATTTGTGTTATGTGTATTTTAGATAATTGCAAGTTTGTCACCAACTATTTTATTTGTACATCGCCTTGAATTTTGAATTGGCGATAAATCAAAAATACCTAATAAACTTGGAATAAACTTGGAAAACTTGCTGAGTAAAACTTCTTCCTTACTCTTCACCTGTGATTACATCACTTCCTGGTAACCCTGGTTACCCCTGGTTTTGTAAAAGGGGGGTAAATGAGGAAGCTGCATCATACATTCTCACATTTTGTATACATTAATGCATATTAATTAGAGAAACCCTGAAAAACCAAGTAAATTGACGCTCTTGAGGACCGGGGTTGGACACTCCAGTGCTAAACATTAGTGTTATATGCACCCTTAACCAAGGTTAATATGCTCCTTCTGAATTTTGTATTAATGTTAAGAAACTTAAGTTCTGTATTACTATCAATTTTCCAAATTATATCCTTCAGAGTTATACACAGACTGACATTATGTGCTGTAGAACTGTAGATTCCATAAAAAAATGATTTAAACAATATGGGGCTCATAATAATAATTTTAAAAAAACATCTAAAAAGTGGCCTAAATGAGTACTTGGATGATCAAAAAGCCTGATCGTCCAAGTACCCATAACCAAAGCTGGTTTAGACGTATCTTGAACCAGCTTAGGCTTTTCCCCTGCTTCTAAAGCAAAAAGAAGCGTTTTTAGAGGAGGGGAAAGGGCGGGAGATGGCCAACCTACACCTAGGCGTACAGCAGATATAACCAAACCTTTTGACAGGTTGCCTAGTGTTTTGACTTAGACCAAGTCAAAACCTGTGCCGAAAAAGGGCCCGCTGTGCTGATGGCGGCTGGTGCGATCAGCTCAGCGGTCCGGCAACCTAACCACCCCCCCACCGCAACCATCGCAGCAGGAGAGATAGCTCATCTCCCCTGCCACAATGTGATCACCTCTTTACCCGAACTGCCGTGGCCACGGCAGTCGAGATAGCCAATCTCTCCTGCCACGGTGCATCACCCTCCCGACAAGATTGGGGCAAGAGGGAGCCAAAGCCCTCTTTCACCAGCGAGCCGCGACCCCCCCCCCCCAACGATCGGAGCAAGAGGGAGCCCAAGCCCTCCTGCCCCCGTGAGCTGCGACCCCCCACAATGATCGGGGCAAGAGGGAGCTCGCCGGGAAGGAGGACTTAGGCTCCCTCTTGCCCCGATCGTTGTGGGAGGGTAGCAGCTCGCCGGGGCAAGAGGGCTTGGGCTTCCTCTTGCCCCGATCGTTGTGTGTGTGTGTGTGAGGGGGGGGGGTTGCAGCTCACCGGGGCAGGAGGGCTTGGGCTCCCTCCTGCCCTGATGTTGTCGGGGGGGGGGGAGGTGGATTCTGTAACCGGTGTTGTTTTTGACAGACACCAGTTACAGAATTCAGCTTTTAGACGAAGGACTGGCTCCTCCTTACTAAAAGCCCTTGTTTTGGGCATTTGAGACTTAGGCTTTTTTTAGGTTGATGATGTGGTGTAAGTTTAGACGTAGTGGTGGTCTGGGCGTTTAAACAGCTGAACGTAGAGGCAGGCCATTATAAAAAAAAAACCTCCTTTTGGATGTTTTTTTTGATAATGGACATATTCTCTCCTGCCACGGTGCATCACCCTCCCGACAAGATCGGGGCAAGAGGGAGCCAAAGCCCTCTTTCACCAGCGAGCCGCGACCCCCCCCCCCAACGATCGGAGCAAGAGGGAGCCCAAGCCCTCCTGCCCCCGCGAGCTGCGACCCCCCACAATGATCGGGGCAAGAGGGAGCTCGCCGGGAAGGAGGACTTAGGCTCCCTCTTGCCCCGATCGTTGTGGGAGGGTAGCAGCTCGCCGGGGCAAGAGGGCTTGGGCTTCCTCTTGCCCCGATCGTTGTGTGTGTGTGTGTGAGGGGGGGGTTGCAGCTCACCGGGGCAGGAGGGCTTGGGCTCCCTCCTGCCCTGATGTTGTCGGGGGGGGGGGGGAGGTGGATTCTGTAACCGGTGTTGTTTTTGACAGACACCAGTTACAGAATTCAGCTTTTAGACGAAGGACTGGCTCCTCCTTACTAAAAGCCCTTGTTTTGGGCATTTGAGACTTAGGCTTTTTTTAGGTTGATGATGTGGTGTAAGTTTAGACGTGGTGGTGGTCTGGGCGTTTAAACAGCTGAACGTAGAGGCAGGCCATTATAAAAAAAAAACCTCCTTTTGGATGTTTTTTTTGATAATGGACATATTCCTTGCTTCTACTTTCAATGTTTAGGGCCTTAGGCCAAAAGGGGAATTAGACGTTTTTTGTGATTATTTTAAGGCTGGAGTGGCAAGTTATTGTGGACCCACAACCAAGAGGTAAAAGCACAGAGCAGCAGATACATGACTTCCAGGATGCATGCAACAAAATAAAATAAGTTTTGCCACTCTCGAGGGGGGGAGTAGCTAAGTTGGTGGAAGTTCTTCCTCATTGGGGCAAGAAACATTTTTATTGCCCCTGCCGTCAGAAGTTTCTCCATGCCCGGCATCAGCATCCATCCGTGGTGAGGAAGCACAAGTTGTCAAAGTGGTTGTGAGTGGAGTGACTTTGGAGGGTGCCAGGACAGAAGGTCTTTTGCCTTAAGCTGCTCCCATAAGCATCTGAGCCAATAAGAACCTTAGGCCACTCCCATTGCATCCAAGGATGCACTGGGAAGGAGGCCTAAGACTTCGGTTGGCCCAGGTGTCTAAGGCCCCTCCTAAGGGAGGATCCTTAGACATCTGAGCCAAACAGAGCCCAGAATGCACTAGGAAGGGGAAGACCCACTATTTTGGAGTGGCAAGTCTGCCAGCTGGAGGGTGTAAGCATTCTTCTGGCCACACATTCAACTACAAAATACAGCAAGGTTGGGGGGGTGTAGGTAGAGTTAGGGGTGTGGGGTGTCGGGCTGGCAATCTTAAGGGGGGTTGGGGGGTTCTGGTTCATGGAGTATTGGGTGTTCTGGGAAGTAGCGGCTGGAGGAAGTGGGCATCCCTCCTACCCGGAAGCTTCAATGGGGGGCAAGGGTTCAGGGGCAGGAGAGAGTGGGCATCCCTCCTGCCGGTTTTGGTGAGACTCTTGGGGGATCCTCTTCCGCAGCTACATAGCTGATTGTGGCAGGGGGATTCCCTTGCTGCGATCAGCTGATGGCAAGGGATCCCTCAGCAATTCTCTACCTGGTGCCTGTGACATTGGCACCAGTTAGAGAATTGGGGCGGTTAGGCATTTGTCCCTTAGGACAGACGCGATTCTGGATAGGATGTCGGTGTGTGATTTTCAGTCGCTTCTTAGGCAGCTGCTGAGACTGGTGTCCTATATACAATCTCCCCTAGTGTTTCTGGTTTTTGAGCAAGATTTGAAGGCTATAATGAGACTCTATTACCATCGGACTTATTTTGTGGAAAGAAGATATGGATATATCCAGATGTGATCAAGAATACTCAGGAAAGGAGGAAATTATTTCTTGCTATGCACCAGGAAACAAGATTATTGGGGACTTAATTTTAGCTTGACTACCCATGTAAATGTATTGTTAAATTTGCTGGCTTAAAATATTGGGTGGGGGATGCCCCAGATCAGCTAAGATCCTTTCTAGATTTGAAGAAAATTGCATGAGTGACTTTTGACAACTGAGTTTCAATGTTAGGCTGTTTGTGCTCATTATTTGAGTTAATAGAACATTTTTTGTTTTTCTATTTTTCTTACATGTTCCCTCCCTTTTTCATTTATTATGGTCTAAGGAAGAAATGAAAATTTTTCCTCATCTGTCTCTATCAGATTCTCAAAAGTCATGCACACCAAAGAATCACAGAGTCACGAAAGCAGTTTAGTTCAACTATTCATGAAGTATATCCTTATTGAGGACCGTATGGGGTATCAGACAACCCGACAAACAGCTTAGTTTGAAGGGAGAGATTCTTCATTTGCCCCACGGAACCTCCTCCTCCGTTTTATCTTTTTTACTTTGCTTATTTCATTATAAGTTATTTTTTCTGTCAATGTTAATTATCTTATCGTTTCATATGAACGTATATAAGGTTACTTAGCTTTCAGCATTAGCTTAAAATCAATCCCCTGAACGCCAACGCATTTCGGATGTCTTTGTCAAGGCGACATGGGGAGCTGGAAAACCAAGAAACAAATCATTAGGGTTAAGGCCTCCAACCAAACTATTAACTATTTTAAACTATTTTTTAGGACGACCCAAACACACCCGTTATTCTACATTACTTACATTTATAGTAAACATGCACAGCGTACCGCCAACCGGCTTAGAAAGGCAAGCCGCGGCGTACTGACTCTGAGATTTAAATACCCCTCCCAAATGACGACATTTCCGGGGAAACAAACTACATTGCCTCATGAAATTTAAAGAGAAAAGAACCTATTTAAACCTGAGCAACATCTTAACCAAATAAGGAGACAAATAAAAAGACCTTAAGGCCAGACTTAAAGGTCAGTTTGGGCTAATTGGGATGATTCGTTTAACCCCTTAGGGGACATCAAGTCTAATATGAACATCCACCGGAGCTCACAACGGTTTAGCCTCCGGACAGTGTTCCCACCCTCCCACCCTACATTAATACGGTCCATAACACGCCATTTAAGATCTTTAAGAGTATGGCCGTGACTGATCCAATGACGGAAAAGCGGAGAAGATTCGGTATGAGTGTGCACTCTGGATTTATGCTCAGTCAAACGGACCCGTATGGGGCGAGTTGTTCTGCCCACATACAGCTTAGGACAGGGGCATTGAATAACGTAAATTACGTTATCCGAGTTACAAGTAGTATTATGTTTGGTCTTATATATGACCCCAGTACTCGGGTGAGCCCAGCATTCCCCCGAGATAGTATACGCACACCACTGGCATTGACCACAAGGTAGGTGATTCCCACTCACGAATAAAGTTCTCTCCTGAAGTTTATGGTGATTTAACATTTCACCCAAATTCCTTCTTCTTCGGTATGAGCATAATGGTTGATCATCGAGAGTGGGAATGACCAACCTAGGGATATGCCAGTGCTTCTTCACAATTTTTGAAACCCGGTGGGCAAGGGTAGAAAACTCCTGAACAAAGGCCACCGTGTCAAGGGAGTTATCGTCCCTACTGATATCCTGCAACAACCACTCTCTATGAGCATTTTTAGCTCTTTTGTAAGCTTGTTTAAAAGTGGCATAAGGGTAGCCACGTTGGTAAAATCTGATTTTCATCCATTTTGCTTGAAGGTGAAAATCATCTAAAGAGTGGCAAATCCTTCTCAGCCTCAAAAACTGGCTAATAGGTAAGCTTCTTTTCAGGTTCTCAGGGTAGAAACTATGAAACCGCAAGAAGCTATTGCGGTCAGTCTCTTTTCTGTACAAAGAGGTTTGAAGATGAGTAGTCCCCTTCATGACCAGAATATCCAGAAACGGAATCTCCTGATGTTTTATTGTGGCTGTAAATTTGATGTTATTATCCAACCTATTCAACTCCTCTATGAATATTGTCAGCTCTTCCTCAATTGAAATCCATATGCAAAATATATCATCGAGGAATCTCCTCCAGATTTTAACATTTTTGAAGCCTGGTAAAGGCTTCATGAATAGTTGAACTAAACTGCTTTCGTGACTCTGTGATTCTTTGGTGTGCATGACTTTTGAGATCACCCATTAAAAGACTATTTGATTGATTATCTATCAGATTCTGCCATTTTTATTTTATTTTCTTTATTACTATAGCAAGAGTTATCGTGTAAGATTTTCTAAAATAATATAGAACTCAAATATAAATTTGTGTGTATTTTTAATGGTTCAAAACGATAGACACATATATGAAAAATGGCCTTTTTGACAAAAAAAAAATAGATGTTTTGCAGTTTTGAAAATGGTCATGTTCGTTATTGGATTTTTGTTTGTTTTCCACAAAACATCCAAACTCGGATTTGGACGTCATATCAAAAATGGCCCTGCATATCTGTAGGACTGCAAGCCTTATGAACCCTTTCTCTTTCCTGAATAAATTATGCTGTGAACAAAATCTGACAAAAAAAATACAACTCAATATTCATATTCTGCCTGAACTACTTTTAACAGTGGAATTGCAGAGACCCAACAGAAAAGACACCTGGAAGGACACAGGGGAATTTTTCAGTCAAACATCTCTTGTAGAATTTATTGTGCAAACCACTGCATTTTTTTTTTTTTGCAGAGATTCTTAACCAGCTCTGCAGAATATTTCTGTCTGCGCTTCTTAATCCTTAGTGTACTGCATATGTTTGGCATCTATAATTTTGCATGCCTCAGGAAGATGATAGCGGGACTGAATAGGCAAATAGGCATGTGTGTCTCTCATTGAAATATTGACTAAGATGACAGATAAAAAAAACATACATTTTATCTAGTCTGGCTCATTTTTTAAAAATATCTTATATGTATTGCACTAATATTTTAAATGTGGACCATATGATGTGAATTAAATATGTAATTTGCAAGCTATAGAAGTGGCTTTGTGGCTTGCTGGGTAAATTCTTAAGAAAACAAAAGTAGTTTATGAAAATATAAGCCCATATTTATTGGCAGATATAAGTTTTATGTAGAATTTAAACATACAAATGTCTTCTTCCTATAAATAGTGATTTTATAATTGGCATTACATACAGTAGATGTGGAAGCTCCAGTGGCATACTCTTTAGGATGTCTCCAGTAGTGGCGTGTTGGGGATATGGTGGGATAGTCCTTTTGGAAAGACTTGCAGAATATATCTTGTAAACCTCATGGATGCCCATAGTGGCAATTTTGAACATCAGCAGTTGCACCTGCTCTAAATTACACATAAACTCATTTGTCTTTTGAGATCTGAAAGGCATATTGCAGGTGGCTGGAGAAGATTTGCTTGCGGTTTGTTTGCCTGATTTCCTATAGGGGAGTGCAGGCCAAAAAGTTTCATTTTGTTTAATTTCCCTTGTCGATAACGGTATTTTTTCATTTTGCTTGGGACATTTCCCATGTCATTTCTAATGAATTTGCATCCCTAATCTACTGTTTCTTGCACACTCATTATTTTTCTCTCCTTTGACCCACTCTGCTCTTTGCAGCCTTTCCTATACTCCATCTCATCTTTCCCTTTACATTTCTTCCTCTTTTCCATGCCAGCTCCTGCTTTCTGTTCTTCTGTTAGTTTCAGTAAATACCAGCTTGTTTGTAGTATCTCTCTTAACATGTGTGTGTGTGTGCACATGCATGTGTGTACACAGCTGGTGGGCTTCAGGGACACTTACACTGATCCTTGAAGCCCAAGTGGTGAGTTTCAAAGATCAAAAACCAACAAACAGCGAAGATCCAAAATAATGTTGGTGTGTAATTTTATTCATCAAATCACAATAAATGAGCTGAATACTTGATTTTGGATGCATTTATGCTATGGAGGCACAGCTCATAGAGGAGGGCCAGAAGGAGCCAGCCATATCAAGAAGTATGGTATACTGGCAAAGGACTCAGTTACTGGAGCTCACTGGTGAAGACCACTACTCCAGGTTCTACATTGGCAAAAAAAAATTATCCTTCACATCAACCATCAGCTAAAGCCTAAGTTCCAGTTTACCACACAGTGAAGAAAACCCATTGCAGTATTTCTGTAGGTCACCACAGACCTTTCCTTTTTAAGGCAAGGGCTCATTCCAGTTCACTCTGACTGCTACTGTCAGTTGGCACCTTCACTCTGTTGCTCAATTTCTGAAGGCCTTTTTCTCATCCACACCAATGACTATTCAGCTGGTCATATCCTAGACTTAATTATGACCCCTCTCCTCCCCCATTCCCTGTCTCTATAGTTCCCTCAGGTTTTTGCAGCCCAAATGCATGACCTTGCCTTTCTTAGCATTAAATCTTAGATCTACTTGTTTTTTTTTTATTTGTTTGTGATAAGTATGTCCTATGTTTTATTGGTGGTCCATGTAGCCCTATATCCTGTTTTCACAGTGGCCAATCCAGGTCACAAGTACATGGCAGAAACCCAAATAGTAGTAAAATTCCATGCCACCAATCCCAGGGCAAGCAGTGGCTTCTCCCTGTCTGTCTCAATAACAGATTATAGACTATGCTATGCTAACCACTGTTACCATATCCTCCGGCAAGGCAAGGAGGTAACACTCCAAACGAAGATCAGACTTATCCACACATTCATTTTCTCAGTGGTCAGTTATGGATGCAAAAGCTGGACACTACAGAAACAAGACAGATAGAAGATTGACTCATTTGAGCTTTGGTGCTAGAGAAGGGTTTTATGCATGCCATGGACCGCCAGAACTAATAAATCAATTCTGGAAGAGATCAAACTGGATATATCACTCAAAGCCCAAATTATGACTTTACGAATGTCTTATTTGGTCATAAATTTATAGGTCCTTTTACTAAGGTGCACTAGTTGTGCATGGTAAATGCTAAAATACCTATAAGAATATAATAGACAACTTAGCATTTAGCATGTGCTAATCAGTTTATATAACTAGTTACTTCACTAGTTATATTCATCTCTACATCACTGATAATATGTTAAAAAGCAGCAGTACCAGCACCGACCCCTGGGGAACCCCATTAATTACCCTTCTCTATTGAGAATATTGACCATTTAACCCTACTCTCTGTTTTCTAACTTTTAACCAGTTTTTAGTCCACAATAGGACACTATTGACTGTTGAGTGCTGGTCATGGAGGTTTTTGATGATCTAGTGTGTCTCATTGGCATAAAGATGTTTTTTTATTGAGGCATCTTGTGTGCCTTATGTATTTTTACATTTTGATGTAAGATAGGGTTGATTAGTATTTTTTATGTAATCTGATTTTATATGTATGTATGTAGTTGTTATAGTATTGTCTTGATGTGTTTTGTACGATAAATATTTTGTTTTATTTTGTATGTTAACATGTAACTCGCCCTGGATAAGGGTGGGTGATAAATAAATAAACAAACTACCTCCTCTTCCATGACTTTCTAATTTCCTAATGCCTTTTGAAATTCCAGATACACAATATGAACAGACTCGTCCTTATCTATGTTTATTCACCCCTTCAAAGAAATATAATGGTTTAGTGAGGCAAGATTTCACTTGACTAACTATTATGCTGGATGAATGAAGGAACCTTCAGATGGATGGCACCATGGATAACACCACTGCATGAAGTGTACATGTGATGTATGAGTATTCCCAACAGAAATTGCTGTTGTTCCATTCTGTGATAGAAGTTTGAAATTAGATGGCAGACATAAATTTATTTAGGCCCTCCATTTTCAAAGCTGCACTAATGTTTTTAGTGCCAGCCACGGTGGTAAGACCTCCAGCGCTCATACTATGCACATCTGTCCCCCCCAAAAAAAAATTGTTTCCTGCCCAGAACAGCTGAGAGGCAGGAGGCTGCTTTCGGGACATCCCCTGCCTCTCAGCTACTCGAGCTTCCCTTGGCCGGCTTTGAACCTCAGCACGAATCATTTGCATGCAATCTTTTTGGTACATCAATCGCTCTTCCACAGTCAACCAGAGATTCGGCCAACAGCGATCCATTCGGTATTAGCGATTGTGTTTAGTGCATCCTGGCCTAAGTATCCTCATGGATGGACTATAAGATTTGAAAGGTTCCTGATGAATGGGGTAATCCTGAAACCGAGCTCAGTTGAACAGCTGAGCAAGAGAAATGAGTGGAAATTTGTTTGCAGCATGAGAAAATCAGCAAAAAATGCCAACAGTTCAGTAAGATAAGTGCAAGCATTTTTGAGCTTCCGTTTAAAGTTTTCATGAGAGTAAGATTGATGGACACATTATCGATTTTCGATTAGTTTCACTGTGGACTATAATGGTAACTATTTCACATATTTGGTTGTTAATTATGCACACTAGTGTGGGGCCGATGATGGTGTGTAGCATATGGCGAAAGAAGCCAGTGACAAGCAAAGCATTTAAATGGAGTCCGCTTGGTTTTCCACTCTTTTAGCTCATGACTTCACACTGAGGACACACTTATATAAAAAATATTATTGCTACACCCATATAGGTCATGAGACATTTCTTTGTTTCAATAGTGCGCCCCTCGACCGATTACGCTGATTCCAATAGTGAGAAGAACGTTTTTTTATTAATTGAATTTTACCATTTGTTGTTCTGTTTTGGTTTTGTTTGGATTTCCCATAAGTGGGTGGCAGACCACATATAAAATAATTTTCCCTTCTCTTTTTTACCTTTTGTGTGAATCAAGCAAGATGATTCCTATTCCCATGCAGCAATGACATTTAAAGGAATTATAAAATGAGCTAATTTGTCTGAGGAAGCTTCTCTTGGCAGACTTTTCTGGTTCATTCCAGTGACAGAAGTGTCAGTTCCTACCTACTTATCAGAAGGTAAAGTTTGCCATTTCATTAAGCGCTGGGATCCCTGCTAAAAAGAATGAGATTTGAATGATGTGTAATAAAAGTATTTAGAATTCTAGCAACACACAGTGTTTCAAGTTTATTATTAACCTAAAGTATCAGCAGTGCAGGTTTTCTGACACCAGTATAAGAAATGCTTAATTATTGGTATTTCATTATTGATGTGTTTTTCTAATAAATATATAAAGTAGATAATGGTCACATTTAAGACTTTTTTTGGGGGGGATTGGCATCTAGTGGAAACAACACAACAGATTCATAGCTTTATTCAGGTATATGCTCATACAGAGGTAAAAGAGATACACTTAGATCAAGACATATAATACAGGTAGGGGTAAATTCTATAAAGTTCGCCTAAAGTATGCCTAGTCAATGAAAGGGCTTAACTTACCCCCACCCCCTTTTTACAAAGCAGTGGTAGAAGTTTCTGCCATGGTCCAAAGCGCTAAATGCTCTGACGCGGCTCTGACGCTCATAGAATTCCTATGAATGTCGGAGCATTTAGCGCTCCGGGCAATGGTAGAATCCTCTTCTGTGGCTTAGTAAAAGGGGGGTTAATTGTGGCTTAGTAAAAGGGGGGTCAACTTGCTTAATTGGCGCCAATAATTGACACGTAACACCTCATAAATGGCGTTCATTGGACTTAATTGAAAGTTAGGTGCACAACTCACAAAGCACAATTCTTATAAAAAGTAGGCGCATAGTCCAAGTGCATAGCTAAAAGTAGGCGTGGTTACGGGCAGATCGAGTTAGGCGCAGGCATTTAGGTCAAGAAAACCCAGGTATAAATATGGTGCGCCTAAAAGTTAGGATGCCTATCAATGCGTAAGGCTGCTTAGGCAGTGCTAAGCGTGATTCTTTACAGTGCGCCTAATTTTTATAGAATTGTGCTTAGTACCGCTCTAGCCAGCGCCAATTTTTTAGGTGACATCTATATATTTTGGGGATGTACTGTAAATGGCACAGAGGTTCTTAACTGAAGAGACAAGTGTCAGCCTAGCTGTCGCTACCATTCAGCATTTTCAGTTGGCATTACTTAAGTCAGCGAAGGCCTATGGGAAATTATATCAATCTGACTCTGGCATGGGAATGCAGATAGACCCTGAGGACAGGGAGACTGTTTTAAGTATCCCTGATATGTTTTAAGTAGCCCTGATTGAATCATGACTAGCTAAAAGGTGTTAATGTCTGATTAAGAGGGTGCTTAGGACAATGGGTCCAGGTGCATGGAACAAAGAAGTCAGAGACTAATCCCATCACCATGCTTGCAAGTATCACACCCTCCTTAGCAATTAAATTAACCATTGTTTCAAACAGTTTGCAAGTTCTAAACAGAAAGATACTGGGGCATACAGGTTTCTATATTCAGCCAAGGTTTAAAAGCCTCCTCTCTGCTCTATCAATCTAGCTATCAATCTATCTATCAGTCTGTGGAGGAGAGGGGTCTTGGCTCTCTTTCTCTCTCTCTCTGGCTCTTCCTAGAACTGCAAGCTTCTATGTCTCTCTTTGTTTCTAGACTATGTAAGGCAGGGAAACTGCTTTGCTCTCTATTTAATTGTAATGCTTAATTGTAATGCTTATAAATATTGCTTTTCTGTAAGCCTATTTCTCTAATATATTCTTTATGCAATCACCTCTGGCTGTGCCTATTATTCTACTTCCTGGTGAAACTTCAGTGAGTGAACTGAATCTGGGACCAGCGTTTGTCAGTATGCCTTTTCACTTAACCCCTACCACCTAATATCATGGGGGCCACGAACAAAACTGACAACAAGTACTGAGAGCATCACCATTTATGGAATCCTGTATTGGGCTTTTTCTGTTGCTTTTCAGAAATATTGGTTTTAAGAATCCCAAGGTATGGCTGATTTTTCAGCAAACTTTATTATACCATCCTGTTCTTTAAATTAATAGTGCTTGTTTTAGAAGCAAAAGAGCTGATATTGAGTGATTTAGGGCCTCTTTAAACACATTTGATCATTTTCTCACTAAATCCTGATTTTATAAAGCTGGGATATATATATCTAAAATATATATATTCCCCATTCCGGAAGAAGAACACCTATCTGTGTCCAAAAAGATCAACTATGGGACTGACACTTGCTACCCAGAAAAGTGTTCCTATTAAGCAGTTCTCAGTTGGAGGGATTAAAGGAAACCTCCCTAATACCTCAAAGGTTAATACACTCCCCTAAAAAAACACAGTACTGGTAAGGAATGCTGGGATCTATGACAGCTTCCAGAAAAATAAATGTTTTTATGTGTAAAATGTCAAACATAAATATTTATATTGTGTCCATATTGACCAATTGATATTTTTGATCTTTATCTAAAATGAATCTACAAGTGGAGGGGCATAATCGAAAGGGACGTCTAAGTCCGTTTACATCCAACTCGCAAGTCGCCAAAGTAAAAAAAAACAGCCTAGGACACATTTTTGAAAAATACGTCCAAAATTTTTTTTCTTTCCAAAATCGTCTAATTATACGTCCTGCCGATCTGATCGTCCAAGCCGCTAAATCGTTCATCTTTATACCATATTTTCGTCCAACTTTTTGTCCAAGTCCAAAACACCTAGAACAAGCCCTGTTGGACGTGGGAGGGGTCTACAAAGTGATGGACTGGACACTCAGACATGCCACCTAAATAGTGGGGTACCTTACAGGGCACTGCTGTGAACTTCACAAAAAGGGTGCCATGTCTTCTCCACCCTACAGCTCCCTTATAGGTTACAGTGAGCCCCCCAAACCACCTCCAGAATCCCCTAGACCCACTTATCTACCACCCCAATAGCCCTTATGGCTGCAGGAGTCACTTATATGCTAGTAAAAAAGGGTTTTGGGTGTGTATAGGGGAATGCACATGTTGAAATGCAGTGATTACAGGGACTTATGGGGCATGGGTCCCTAACCCACCCCCAAGATGACAAGCTGCCTCTGTGCTGAACGACTAGGCTTTCCTATGCCAGGCGGCCAGGTGATGATGGTCTGGAGGCTGAATTTTAAAGGTGTGATTAATATTTTTTATGGGGGGGGGGCGTCGATGATCACTGGAGTAGTGTGTAGGGGGTCTGTATTATGTGTTTTCAGTGCTTATCTGGTGAGTTTAGGTGGGTTTTTGTGACTTAGACCATGTTTTACATGGTCTAAGTCACAACGTTCAAGTTCCGTCGATCGTGGGCTGTTTAACTTTTGGTTATACATGCTGTACGACTAAGTCTAAACTGGCCCATGTCCCCCCCATCTCCCGCCTTCGATACTCCTCCTGAAACATCCTGTTTAGCTTTGGTCGTTCAGCGGCACTATGAAGGCCTAGGCCGTTTAGAAATACTTTCAAAACCCGTTTTTAGCATCGGCACTTGGATGTTTTTGAGAAATGTTCATCCAAGTGCCTATTTAGGCCGTTTTTTGGATGTATTTCTCTTTCGATTATGAGCCCCATGGTGTAAAAACATTCATTTCTCTGTGTGTTTTAGAAAAACTCTTTGTTGACTGATCCTGTTCTAAAATAGTAGTGCAACCTGAAACATCCTGATCTTGGCATCTCAATTTCAATTTGTACGTCTTTTCTAAAATGCGTCTCCACATTTATCAAAATCAGAAGTAATATCTGAACAAAAGCAGACATTAGTGACAGAAAACCCATATTATGCAATCTCATAAATAATCTTTAAAAAACCCCAAACAAAACAACACATTTTTAAAATTAAAAAAAAAAAAAAAAAAAAAAAAGATTTGATACCCTACAGGTATACTCCAAAAGACTGATGAATAACTTCTATTCCCAGAGGCAGTTTTCAACAGCTTGTCCATACCATAATATTTCATTTATGAACGAAAGGGCGAACATTGAGTGATTTAGGGCTCCTTTTACAAAGCCGTGGTAGCAATGCTGCTGCGGTAAATGCACTGAAGCCCATTCAGTTCCTACGGGCTTTGGTGCACCTACCAAGGCAGCATCATTGCCGTGGCTTTGTACAAGGGCCCTTAAGCAGGCAAGAGAGGCTCCTGCCTGCAGCATAAAATCATTTAAAAAAAAAAAACAAAAAAACCCCCCACAACAGCAAACAGGGCAATTTAGTTACCGTATTTGCCGGCGTATAGGACGACTGGGCGTATAAGACGACCCCCCAACTTTTAGTTAAAAAATAGAGTTTTGTGTTATACTCGCCGTATAAGATGACCCCTTCTTCCGCACACCTTCTCTACCGCCCCGGGTGCAGCACAGCCGGCCAGGTTCCCTTACTTTTGTGGCACTTCCCCGACCGACCGACAACAGCCCCGGTCCGACAAACCTCCCTGCCCTTAACCGCGAATCTAAATTACCTTCTTACAGCTGCTGTAAGAAGGTATTTAGATTCGCGACTACAGGGCAGGGAGGATTGTCGGACCCGGGCTGTTATCGGTCAGTCGGGGAAGTGCCACAAAAGTAAGGGAACCTGGCCGGCTGTGCTGCAACCGGGGCGGGGCGGCCGCCCCTCTCTCTTGGTACCGCGAGGCTACTCTCCTTCTCCTTACCTGCCATGCCTGCAGCACAGAGCCGAACGGAAGTCTTCCCGACGTCAGCGCTGACGTCGGAGGGAGGGAGGGCTTTGTTTAAGCCCTCCCTCCCCTCCGACGTCAGCGCTGACGTCGGGAAGACTTCCGTTCGGCTCTGTGCTGCAAGCAGAGAAGGTAGGGAGAAGAAGAGCCGCGCGACTGAGTACATCCAGCCCCGCAAGTAAGGGCATGTAAACTGTACCCGGCGTATAAGACGACCCCCGACTTTGGGGAGGATTTTAAGGTACTGAAAAGTTGTCTTATACGCCGGCAAATACGGTATTTGGTTTTGGTACTTGTTAAAAAAAAAAAATCTTCCAGGTAATAGTGATATCTAAAAATGGAATTTCATCTATAATAACTCGGTTGAAATTTTAAGTTTGGATCAAGTCCACTGTGGAAGTATGGAGGGGTCTCTGTGTTCCCTTTCCAAATCATTTGAGAGTTTTCATAACGAAGCCCTCAAAGACAACTGTTAGCCTACCCCAGTTCTTTCAGATTTTTAGTCTTCTGATTCAAAGGGACATGGTATTATGATAAATGATCTCCAATATCATGTGCTTACTTTGAAATGTTCAGGTCATTTATTCACAGCCCAGCAGACAGGGAAGGGCAACATTAGGGAAGGGAACAGAATCTGATATATTACCTTTCTGCGGTTATTTATTTTGTACCTGGAGCAACAGAGGGTTAAGGGGGTCCTTTTACTAAGGCGTGCTAACCAATTTAGTGCGCGCTAAATACTAATGCGCTCAAAGAATATAATGGGCGCGTTAGCATTTAGCGTGTGCCAATCTTTAGCGTGTGCTAAATCGGTTAGCGTTCCTTAGTAAAAGGAGCCCTAAGTGACTTGCCAAGAGTCACACAAAAGTGCAGTAGGAATTTGAACTGTGTTCCACTGGTTCTTAGGCCAATGCACGAACCATTATGCTACTCCTCCACTCTGTTGTGCATTACTAGGATGATTTTTTGCTCAAGAGCAGCTACTGTATATGGAGTTGTTTCAGTCCTTTCAGAAAATGACAGAGGAAGTTGGAATTCCACTGCCTTCAGACAAGTTTCAACCCCTGCTCACAAGAATTGGACACAGCATGGATTCCTGTCTGACAAGTAAAATAAATGGATGTTCTTCCTGGATTACTAAAATACACTACACCAAAGAGTTATCCTAAAACAGTAGTCCATAAGAATCGGAGAATACAGAGACTGTGTATTTCTAGCAGAAAGAGGAATGGGCCTCCCAGAAATACATTAAACATATGGGCCCGGATTCTCGAACTGGCACTGATATCGGCGGCCGCCTTAAAAGCGGCCACCGATTGTGTGTCAATCCCGCTTCGGCGCTGGTTTTGGAACTGCGCTGATTCAAAAGATAGGCGCTGGAAATGTGGGCCAGGGATTTATGGGCCCGCCTTTCCGGCACCTATTTTCACACAAATTGCACCTACATAGTAACATAGTAACATAGTAGATGACGGCAGATAAAGACCCGAATGGTCCATCCAGTCTGCCCAACCTGATTCAATTTAAATTATTATTTTATTTTTTTTTTCTTCTTAGCTATTTCTGGGCGAGAATCCAAAGCTTTACCCGGTACTGTGCTTGGGTTCCAACTGCCGAAATCTCTGTTAAGACTTACTCTAGCCCATCTACACCCTCCCAGCCATTGAAGCCCTCCCCTGCCCATCCTCCTCCAAACGGCCATACACAGACACAGACCGTACAAGTCTGCCCAGTAACTGGCCTAGTTCAATCTTTAATATTATTTTCTGATTCTAAATCTTCTGTGTTCATCCCACGCTTCTTTGAACTCAGTCACAGTTTTACTCTCCACCACCTCTCTCGGGAGCGCATTCCAGGCATCCACCACCCTCTCCGTAAAGTAGAATTTCCTAACATTGCCCCTGAATCTACCACCCCTCAACCTCAAATTATGTCCTCTGGTTTTACCATTTTCCTTTCTCTGGAAAAGATTTTGTTCTACGTTAATACCCTTTAAGTATTTGAACGTCTGAATCATATCTCCCCTGTCTCTCCTTTCCTCTAGGGTATACATATTCAGGGCTTCCAGTCTCTCCTCATACGTCTTCTGGCGCAAGCCTCCTATCATTTTCGTCGCCCTCCTCTGGACCGCCTCAAGTCTTCTTACGTCTTTCGCCAGATACGGTAGGTGCTTTAGGCTGCCTAACGCCACTTTGCCTACTTTGGCATTCAGCGGCCTAAAGTGCCTATGTAGGCGTGTTTTCGGCAGTGATTTTCTAGGCATCAGTATGCACCTCATATCTTGGTTAAACACTGTTTAGACGGAATTTTCAACAGAGGTATGGGCACCTACTGGCACCTTAGAAAATCAGCACTGGTTCAAGAAACCAGGCCATAGGGTTACCATCATAATCCTCCAGGTCTATTTAGCTGCATCAACAGATCCAAATGCACCAAAAAATGTTGAGGTATGAGATGGAATCTAATTCTTTCTTATTATTTATTTATTTATTTATGATTTTAAACATTAATATCAAGCATTATAACTTGCACAGAAATAAATTAAACCTAAGAACAATTTCCATTAAAGTTTCCACTTTAATCATATAAGAAAAAGGGGGGAAAAAAGAACATAGTCATAAGTTTAACTCTAATAGGATCCAAGATTTAATATAAAGCGAGAAACATATGAAAATATTCAAAGTATTCAAAGACTATAGAGCTGAGAGCTAATGTCTAATTTAATCTAAAGAGCTGAAAATTTTTCTTTCTCCAGATGGAATCTAATTCCATCATTCAATTTTGGCAGGCATTCCAATGACTAGGAGGAATGAGTGATAATCCACCAGTAAGTACAGGAATGGACCAACAGAATATGCAAGGCAAAAGAAAGAGCTCTTTAAAAAAGTGGAACAACAAAGAAAAACAAGTGGCAAATGCACAATGTAATGGGAAATGTACTCCAGAACCCATGTGTAGATCATGCCCAGACACAGGAATGGTTAAGAAGGAAGATTGAAAAAACCTAAGGATGAGAGACTGATTGTTGCAAACCAAAAGAGTAGATTACAGATGAAATGGTTCACAGCAAGCCTAGGCAAAAAAACCTGGTACAACTGACGTTTGTAGCTTCTGTAAGAAAGAGCTGGAAACAGCTACTCACTTCATAGCTGATGGCAGAACATTTTTATACAGAAAGGCACAACAAGGTAACATGTATTATTTACAGAGTTTCCAATGAATGAGACAGTATCATAAGAACATAAGAATTGCCATATTGTGATGTCATAATGCCTCATTCCACCAATGTCTAAAAGCCAACCTCATCAGCGATGTCACAATGGCTTGATTATCCATATACTTTGCTCACATAAGTACATAAGAGTTGCTATACTAGGACAAACCGAAGGTCCATCAAACCCAGTGTCCTGTTTCCAACAGTGTCCAACCCAGGTCCCAAGTACCTAGCTAGATCTCAAGTAGTAAAACAGATTTTATGCTGCTTATCCTAAGAATAAGCAGTGGATTTCCACGAGCCATCTCAATAATGGCCTAAGGACTTCTATTTTAGGAAAATATCCAAGCCTTTTTTTAAACCCTGCTAAGCTAAATGATTTTACTACATTCTTCGGCAATGAATTCCAGAGTTTAATTATATAATATGTGAAGAAATATTGTCTCTGGTTTGTTTTAAATCTACTATTTAGTAGCTTCATCGCATGTCCCCTGGATCTGGTATTACTGGAAAGAGTGACCAAGCGATTCATATCTACCCTTTCAGTCCACTCATTATTTTATAGACCTCTATCATATCACCCTTGAGCCATCTCTTCTCCACTCTAAAGAGCCTAACTGCTTTAGCCTTTCCGCATAGGGAAGTCGTCCCATCCCTTTAATCATTTTTTCTCCCTTCTGTGTACCTTTTCTAATTCCAGAGAAGCACTGGGACCGTGACCCCAAGAAAATCATGGAAAATAAAGAGATTATGACACATCCCCATCTTGACCAATAGAAAACTGGATGTAAGAAAAGCGAAGATGTGGTAAAAGAGAAATAACAGAATGACATTAATCATAGAGATTTATAGTTTATTATTTATATTTTGCCTTTAAACAAGGTGGATTACAACCAAACATACACAATTAAAAAATAAATCAAAACATGTCAAAAATCATCAAAATTGCCAATTCATATCAAAATCATCAGCCATCATACTTCATCTTACAAAACAAATGATGCTTAACAATTTTTAAAATTTACACAAATCTTTTTATTGCTTGATGTATTCTGGAAGCCTTTTCTACTCAGCAGGTGTAGGCCCCAAGCAATTTCTCTGTGAATCATGTGGAAAGAGAGAAGTTCCTCAAGTACGAAGAAATGTAGTCTGAGACCAAGAAAATGTAGCAGAATGATAAATATTTCCCATTGTGGGCATCACATGCTTGATCAAACAGAATTGCCAAGCACATCTGAATAGATTGCCCATACATGATATACCTACAAACTCTAGAGGGAGCTCTCTTTGGCACAATGCAAGTTTTTTTTGGCAAGCATTAGCAGCAAATTTAAGAGACTGATATCATACTTCACATACTCTCTCTTAGGAATGGGGCTCATTCCTGTCATAGTACGTGTAAAACTTACCTTTTGTAGAAATTGCCCCTGAGGGAATTTGCATCTTTGGTAATCCCAATGGGTCAAGCATTCCTGAGGTGCCTGACATTCACAGTGAAGGTCATCCTTTGGAATCATTTGGCTGAAAGTAACCATGCACAAAAGCCTGCCAATATTATTCTTATTCTTATTAATTGAGCTGATATACCGTCTGTACCAGTCAAGGATCTAAGGGTGAGCATGGGTAATTGGACGCCAGTGCACTCATAAAGCTGCAGTTGCCAATTAAGCTGCTAGCTTTCACTCAAGGTGTGCAAAATAACAAAAACATGGAAATGACGCATAACGCAAGGTTTACCAAAATAATTATTTATTGCTTTTATTTTTCCATCATGGAACTCAAAAGGCTAGTTGCGTTAGCGGGAGGTCATTATAGTTGCCAATATGCTGGCCTTCTGATAACGATCTCAGCTCGATAATGCATTGCTTCCCAATATATACCTTCAGTCCAGTTTGACATCATTGGCTGTCAGCCAATCCACTAACAGAGGTTGTACTTAAATTTAGACAAAGACCTTCTTTTTAACATGAAATAAAAGTTCCAGAAATCATAATTTTTTGTTTACATTCATTTTATAACATAGCCAAAGAAATGTTATCTGAAACTGCTTATTTGTGTCGAGAAAACCTACATTAAAAAGTGCTGAAAATTTCATGGCCCTATCCTGTCAGCCTCAGAGAAAAAGGAGAAGGAAGGGCTGTTTCCCCCTCTCCCTAAAACCTGACAGCTTCATGTTAGACCTACACAGTCCTAAGTGTGGGCTACCAATGCCCCCCTTCCTATGCTGGAAAATGGTACAGCAGTTTCTGACTCTAATTATTTCCAGATGTTACCTTAGGATTTTTCCTTAGTGTTCTTTATATAAAACATTTTACTTTAAGTACCCCTTCTTTTACAGATCATTCATATCACCACATATCACACATTCGGGGGCCCCAAACATTCATAGCTTCACACATTATATGTCATTCATATTTAATGCATGTTATATCTCAGTTTGGGATACATAATCTAAAATGATCTTCCCAACCAGCCTATGGCACATCTGGTATCAATTAGAACCACGAGACTAAAAGCGGGAAAAACCTGAACAAAGACTAGGGATATAGGCTGAACACAAAAGGGAGTAAAGCCAAGCAGAAGACACAGAAAAACAGAGATGGATTGATTTCCTCCATGATCTAATCCAATAGCAAAGTACATAAAAAGAATATTATTATGCTTTTCCTTAACGTCAATCCGTAGTGTGTTTTTCTGGCCTTGGCTACATCCATATTCAGATTTTTATTCACCAATTTTTCATATGCTTCTATTGGGTGTGGCCTTAACTAACACATATGCTTGTATCTGACTAGTTACCCAGAATCATACGAAAAGCAGGCGCTTTTGTAGAAAAACTCCACAAAATACTCCACAAATACATCTTATTCATTATCCATTCCATAGCGCCCCCTAGAGTGCCACTTCAAGGGCTAGATTCACTAAGCCCACCGATCAAGTCCTGACCCCTTTGCGACCCGATTTCCCTCTGACCCGATTCACTAACCTCAGACCTGATCATCCTCTGATCCACACATGCAAATGAGGGGAAATGGCATTCAAATGTAGGTAGGCAGCGATTCACAAAAAAAAAAAAAAAAATGAGGGACACCGACTGGGCTGACCGATCAAAAAATAAGCGACTGCTGAGGAATATTTGCTCAGGTGCTTTTCGACAGCCCTGTCTTCTGCCACCCTGCTCTCTGCCCTAATCCTGCTTCTCTGTAAGCCCCAATTTCCTGTTCCCTGAAAGCCCCAATCTCCTGCTTTTCTGCAAGCCCCGATCTCTGCCCTTCCCTGCAGTGCAAGCCCATGGTAATAACCCGCGGGTTAAAACCACGGGCTCGCGAAGTAAAAAAAAAAGTAAAGTTCTTCCCGAATCAAAAAAAGAAAAGTTTCAAGCATGGTGAGCATGCACAGCGTCGGGATTGCTGGAGAGCGATCTGGGTGGTCGGTTGGGGGTGTGATTCCGAACGCCCTTATTTGCATGAGGTTGCTTTATGAATCAGTCCACCAGCCATGGATTAGATTGGATCACTCACGGATCTGATCCATGGCCTTAGTGAATCTAGCCCTAAGTGGTTTAATACTACAATAACTAAATTATGGAAGAAGAAAGGAACTCCAAAATATTAAAGGACTGAAACACCATACAGCAGACATAAGCACACCACACAATAAAAATTACATCATTTGCCTGACCAACCCAGGGCACCTAACCACCAGCATCATCCAGTTCATCTAGAAAGGGAGGAGATAAAAATGGGTCTTGAGAATAGCTTTGAAATGAGTAAATGATTGTTTGGAACATATAATATCAAGGAGAGCATTCCATAGAGATAGCACCAACAAAGGAAAAGACTTTATGTCTGGTGGACTCTAAGGAGCTCATATTCCAAAAGTAAAAATGACCAAAAACTGTCATAAGTGGGTACTTGGACATCCTAATCACCAGGATGTCCACGTGCCAATTTTTGAATCAGTTTTTCTGATTCAGCAGGTGTTTTGCCTGCTGTGCATCAAGAGTTGAAGGGGGGCGTGTTTGGAGGCATGTTATGGGTGGGCTTTGGGTGTGCTTAACTTGGATGTCTTACGGTCATATTCACAACTTTCCCAAGATGTCCTGTATGGAACTTAGATGTTCGGAGCTAGACCTGTTTTAGGAGCGTCTCTAAGTGCCACAAAGATAACCAAACTGACCAGATGACTAGTGGATATATGAAGGTATGACCCACACATACACACCCCATCACTGCTCACTGACCCCCCCCCCCACCCACCCTCAAAAAAATCTAAATGAAAGAGTATGTACAGTACCTGTCTCTAGAACAGCAGTATTTGGTATGGGAAAGCCTAATAGAGCATCACACAGGTGTCTTAAGTAATCTGGTGGATGGGTTAGTGAATCATAGAGAGGAGGATCCAGGCCCATAAGCCACTCTAACCAATACAATACATTTATGGTGGAAAGTGTGAGCCAATTAGATGGATGGATCATGCCCCTGAGTGAGTCATCCACTGACTCATGGCAAAATGCACAGTAAGGAATCCATCCTGTGATGTTTCGTGGCAGAGTACAGGAGTAGTTTGCAACTGCTTTCTCATGCGCAATGTGTGGCTCCACTGTATCACTGCTGCCTAACATAGGGCAACTTAGCCTTCAGTATATGGTATTTCCAGATGGTCTCCCATCTAGATATTAGCCATGCCCAACCCTGCTTAACTTCCAATAATAAGAGTGGGCCTACTCAGGGCAACCAGACCATAGGCATGAGCCCATTAAAACCCACCAAAACCCTACTCTGCTGCCATATACAGTAGGTATCATATGTAGCCATGGGGACTATTGGGGTAGCAGAAAGGTAGGTCTAGGAGGTTTTGGGGGTGTTTTGGAGGGTTCACCATAAATTAGAAGAGGAGTTATGGTGAGATAGAACAAGCTCCGATCCCGCCTAGGGAGGAGCGCGGCCAAATCGGCCGAAGCCGGAGCGAAGGGATGGGAGGGGGGAGGGGGAGGGGAGGAGAAGGAGGGGCCAATCGGCGAAGAGGTGGGGGGGGTTAGGGGACAAGGGTGAGCGGAAGGGAGGTAGCCCTTTCGACACGGCGATCCCGAGAGAGAGACGCGGCTTCCCTTCCTCTCACCCTCGACTACAGTCTTTTTTCCCTCACCTTAGGCGCCTCCGGCTCCCGCGGTGAAAAAATCACAGCCTCAACAGCGGTACCCCTGTTTCCTCTCCGACGGCTGGACGTGTGGGACCGCCGCCCGCGGGATGCCGGCATTAGGTGGGTCCGCGTCGAGAGGGGGTTCGGCCGCTACACATGCGGACAGGGGGGTAGTCGCCGGCCCGGATCGCCGTCCGTTGCAGTCTGTGCCTTCCCGGTGCCGCCGCTGACCCGAATGCATGGCCCATCTCCGGCCACTTCGCAGCTGTGTGTAAATCGGTTAAGAAACAGTTAAAAACTCATCTGTTACTGCATTTTCACCTGCGGGGCTATCGTCGGCGCGTCGGCCTCCCACTCCCCGAGCAGCCATTGAGCGCGCTAGGAGGCGGGTGGCCGGGTTTAAGCCACACTGCACGCGGCCACTTAAATAAGAGAGATCCGACTGCAGTAGGGGAGGGGGGGGTGAGTGGCCCTCACATGGCCGGAGTTCGTCCTCAGCTCCCCCGATTTCTATGCCGGGCCGCGTGTGCCGTACTTGAGTCCCGATTTCCGATGAGGGGAGGGGAGGGGGGGCGGCCCTCCCCCCACGGCTGTTTTTTCCGCCGCCCTGTTCGCAACGTGCCTTCGCCCCATCTCACTTGCCGTTCGCTTACCGTCTGCCTCAAAAAAACAAAAACAAAATAATAATAATAGTTAAAACTAAAAACAAAACCTATACCCTCGCGTTCCGCGCGACCGCTAGGGGGAGAGAGCCAATCCTGTTGGGGGGGGGGGGCCGCTGCCCTCTCGGAGAGGTTGACGCCCCTCCCCCACATGGCCCGACAGGACTGTGGGGGCTGTGGGTAGGCCCTGGTCCTCCCTATGGATCCAGCATGGAGCTTCTGCGGCTCTGCAGAGGCCCGACAGAGTGAGAGTTGACCACCCACGTGGCCCCTCTCTGCTTGAGCCTGCCTGAGGAGTTCTTAATGGGTATTAAAAAAATAATAAAATAAAAAAAATAAATAAATTTCTTATTTTAGATAACATTACATGCTATTTGCCAATTATATGCTATTTGATTATATGCTATTAAATGCTATGCTATTACGCAATTATATGCTATCCACGGCTATTATATGCTTTTGATTAAATGCTATACTATTATATGCTATTAAATGCTATGCTATTACGCAATTAGATACTATCCACGGCTATTATAGGCTATTTGATTAAATGCTATACTATTACGCATTTATATGCTATCTACGGCTATTATATGCTATTTCATTAAATGCTATTAGATACTCTTAGGCAATGCTCTTAGGCAATTATATTATATCCTAGGTCAGGCTATTTATGCTATTTCAGGTTATTATATGCTTTTAAAGGCCCGGCTAAAAAGGCTATTATCTGCTATTTAAAGGCTATGCTATTTAGGCTATTATCTGCTACTTAAAGACTCATATGCTATTTAAAGGCTCTTATATGTTATTTAAAGGCTATTTATATACTATTTAAGGCTCTGGTTGGTTATTCAACGGCTCTTATAGGCTATTCAAAGGCTCTTATATGCTATTTAAAGGCTCTTATATGCTATTTAAGGCTATTATATGCTATTAAAGGCTCTTATATGCTGTTTAAAGGCTCTTATATGATTTAAGGCTATTATATGCGATTTAAAGGATCTTATATGCTATTTAAGGCTATTGGCTGCCATTATAGGCTCATTAGATCCCATCATATGCGATACCTACAACTTAGCTGCACTGCGCTCTTTCTCCAGCTGGAGTTTCTGTATCGCATTTTATTCGTGATCCCAGAAGGAGTGCTTTACTAATACTAGGGCCTGTCTCGGGTTCCAATACACGTAGGATGTTACTGACAGTATTTATTCTTTTAGTACTTATTATAGCCATGCCTGCTCAACGTAAGCCACGATCAAAACAGCTGTGCTGCAAAGCCCACGGCTAGGAGTCAAAGAAAGACGAGGACCACATGCGCTACAACATCAGCGGTGGCTTCTACGGCCACAACAGCAGCACCGGCTTCTACGGCCGCACAGCCTCAACAAGAATGGGCCGACTTAATGGCTGAGTTCCAGAGGCAAATAGAGCAGCACGGGGTGCGGTCGACGTTCGTCCCAGGTGAGCCACCACAAGCTGCTCCTACACCGACACACCTACCTCCAGCACCTGAGATTGCTACCGCTACACTACGGGACGCTCTCTCATCACATAATACGCCCTTACCTCTCACATGGGAGACCATGCCCTCTGCTCGTGGGCGAGCGGGGGACCAGGTTACACTAGCACGAGGTAGACGGGAGGCACGGTCGCTCTTTGGACAGTCTAGGGCTCAACCTCCTTCGGCAGCAAGTAACACATGGCCCCTAGTCTAAACAGACCTCCTGGTTAGCAGAGGAAAGGATATCACATGTGCTGTAACCACGCCCGCTTCACGAGTCTTATTATCAATCCCTCTTCAACAAGACTTCGTATCCTGGGTATCATGTTTTTTCTCCTCCATTCATGAATGATTTCCTCCTTAGCCAGTTAGCAGGTGTAAGACGTAGACCTTACAGCTTTGAGCCCTCATATTAGGCTTCCTCGCGGTTTCTCCTTGCCCGGGGCGGACCCTTATGACGGGTTGATGCTACGGACAAAGGATGTGTTGACCTCACTTCATGGGTACTTCATGTATTCACACAGCCATGATATCATCATTTCCCACCTTACTTACGACCTTATTACCTGCGTATAATTTCCTCCTTAGCTAGTTGCCAGTGCAGAACGGGACGTAAGACATTTGCCTTCCGTGAGGTTTCTCCTCATACCATACCAGGCCCTTATACGGGGATGCTATTGACAACATATGTGGGAGCACCTCGTATATTAACTGCGTTCTTGCCTCACTCACTCTTCATGACCTACACGGCCAGGCTATCATCACTTACCTCCTTGCTGACGACCTTATTACCGGAGACCTTAGCCTTGCGACCAGATAACATCACTCACAAACATCAAAGAGATAAGAGATAAGAACGTGAATAATCCCTTACTCAGAAGGAGAGTCGACATCTGGGATTTACGGATACAGCACGATACATAATGGATTTATATCACAGGCGGTACAGTACGACCTTAGGTTTATGGAGGGAGCACAAACAGGTCAGGGTCTACATTCGGGTCGTGGATGTTACAATGCGGGTTTACATCGTTTACCTTATGGTTTACAGGCCGAAGTACCTTTATCATTAGGTTACATTACCTCAAGAGCAGTGGTAGTTAATGTCTACTTCAAGCATTGACAATTTTGCATGAGGTACAACTTCATAGTGTATGCATCTTTCCTTTGGCTAAGCCTCGTTGTGCTTTCTAGCTAGACAGAGTTTTGGTCAATAGGCTGTTTTGTGTTGCATGCCCAGGGCCTCAAAATAGTACCTGAGGGACGACATGCCCAGGGCCTCAAAATAGGACCTGAGGGGCCGCATGTGTCCCCTGGCCACAAGTTTGAGGCCACTGCTCAAGAGCGTCCTTACCTTAGAGTTGTAACAAAATTCAGGGATCTACACCCGGTTTATGGATGTTACTAGGATATTAGTGCAAAACCAGGGATCTACTTTCGGTTTATGCATCAAGGATAAGGAAGGATGCTGACTCGATTTTGGGTCGACAGTACCGCACTGAATGCTGAAGGACCTACATAACGGGGTTTACCTTAGGTTTTACAACACATCAAGAGATGCTGAATGAATTTCACAATTAGGGTTTACATTACCTCAAGTCCCTGATGACTCGCGACATTAGGGTTATAGTATGTTGGATATATTTATCAGAATGCTTGGTTTGGGAAGTTCATCACTATATGCTTATTAGTATATTAGGCTATTGCATACGCTACTTGCGGCAGTTCCTTATGTTTCCTCCTAATGCTTTCATCAGGATATGCTCATCAGTACTTGGAATATGCTCATCCGTCCACCCCAACGAGGCAATAAATGCAGACCGATTGTCCGCCTACAGGCTTCCCCACGCTACCTTAGGTGATCCGATCTTTTATCCCTCTGTCTAGTTCGATTAAAGCTGTAATTCTGATGCTTGTCTATGCAGATCCTAATCTAACTGATGCAAACTGCCTAGAACTCGCTGGATATGGCGGTATATAAGAATAAAATTATTATTATTATTATGTCCCCACGCTACCTTAGGTGGTCTGATTGTTTATCCGCAGCCAGCAGGCTTCCCCACGCTACTTTATGTGGTCCGATTGTTTATCCTCAGCCATCAGGCTTCCCCACGCTACCTTACTGTTTTATCCTCAGCCAGCAGGCTTCCCCACGCTACCTTAGGTGGTCTGATTGTTTATCCTCAGCCAGCAGGCTTCCCCACGCTACCTTACTGTTTTATCCTCAGCCAGCAGGCTTCCCCACGCTACCTTATGGTTTTATCCTCATCCAGCTGTCGTCCCCATGCTACCTTATCTGGCCAGGCTGCACATATTATACCCAGTTTATATCCCGTTTGTATGGAAAACTTATGGAAAGCTAGTATGAAAAGCTGCGAGATCTCACACAGCCGTGGAGATTATTCGCAACATCCCGATTGTTTATCCTGAGCCCTTTACCATAGTTTGATCTCACACAGCCGTGGAGATAACTTGCAATAAACTCAATAAATGCAGGGCAAAATTTCTGCCCGCTGGCTATAGGACAGCGGTCCGCGTTGGTACCGCCCGGATGGGAGACACCGCTCCGACATCGCTCTGGATATATTCACCAGTTCAATACAGGATGGCATTGAGGGGCCGCAGCCATGACAATTGGGGGGAACCCGCGATTAGCGAGGTTTCGCTATCACGGGTAGTGGCAGGTAAGCACAGCATATGGATAGAAGGCATACATCTTTACTGTGGTTAAGACATGGGGCACGTCGCCTTGCTTGGACGGCAGGGAGGCCAGGCCATGATCTTCACAGCTACGTACCGCTGACGAGGGGACACCTCCTTGAACGGGAAGGGTCCGGTGAGCCTGGGTTGCTTGTACGGCACCCCACATTGTGCGGGGATAGAGAGGCATATGCTGTGCGCCTGATCATCGGTTGGTTATATGTTGCCTGGTGATGTACCTTGCGTGTTATGCCATTGTCAGAAGTGCGGTTACAGTGTACGGGTCATCACCGTTCATGCTTGATTATTATGTTCAGTTGATAACAGTTTGATGTAATTGTGCTGTCATGGCTGCGGCCAAATAAATTCCACATGAGTCAATAAATGCCTGAGTGTCATCATTGTTCCACGCTAGTCCATGAAGGGTAAGAGCAACAGTGCTGAGTGCACGATTTGGTACTTCTGGCACCCTTTTTTAATATATATATAAATATATATATATATATATATATATATATATATTTCTTAGTATTTAGATATTATATGCAAGTACATACTTTTTTAGGAAATACAGAAAGAATCATTAAAACAAGAATTTAGTAAAAAGAAAGAAAAAAATACAAACTTCCTTAGACCTCAATCAATGCGTAAATCAGAGAATCCAAGTGAAATTAAAGAGGAGATTATTATATCAAGAAAACAAATATTGAGGAATGGCTTAACAGTTATCCCACATTCTATCTAAACTGTTCAATAACATTAAACATTTCCAGTAACCAATTTCTTCATATCAATGAATGCCCTTAGTTGATCCGGGGAGAAAACATATATTTTACCCCCAAATATCTTATTATGTATTTACAAGGATATGAGAGCAAAAATGAGGCACCCAAAGAAACCACCTCAGGTCTCATGGCAAGAAATAACTTCCTTCGTTCTTGAGTTTGTCTAGAAATATCCAGACTTTTTTCCCATAAAATGGTAACTGGGATTTTCTAAAGAACATTCTAAAAATAGAGTTAACATCCTGTTCAAAGACGAAAGACACTAACAAGGTCGCTCTTTCTGTATTTTCAATAATAGTTGAATCCAGTATGTCCGTTACATTTAAAGGATCAACAATATTTGTTTGTAAAGTCCCTGGTTCAGGTTCCATTATTTTTTTTAACAGGTAAATAATAAATATGATTTATCGGCAGAATATTATCAGAAGAAAATCCTAAAACATCAATCAAATATTTTTAAAGTAAATCAATGGAAGTCATCACCAAGGATTTAAGAAAGTTTAAAATTCTTATGTTCAATCTTCCTATCAATAGCAATCCTTTCCTTTACCATGCTGGATGTTAACTTTTCAAGTTTGTCTGTCTTGTCTGAGACTTTTTTTAATTCGGAAGAAAATTCCACTTTTGTCCCATCCAGGTTCCTCCCCAGGTTCTCAACTGTACTTACAAGCGATGAAATCTGACTTGAAGATCTTGAAACTGTAGTGTTTAGTGTCTGGAGAGCTTCCCAAATGCTCTCCAGAGTGATTGCCGCAGGTTTCACTAGCTGGGGAGTAGTTTGCACAACCCCTCCCAGCTCTCCATGCTCCTCTTCAGATCTCGCAGCAGTTGCCCCTTGGATTGGGGTTTCCCAGATCGAGTGCTCCTTGTCTGGGACTCTCATCGAGCTGGAGGTGGCAGGGGACCAGAACCCGGAGGAGAAAGAGATGTTTCAAAGTCCAGCTCTTTGGCGGCTCCTCCCACCAATGAGACAGCAGACTGAGCTCCGGGAACCAGTGGGGACGAAGTATAAACAAAACTCCGCATAGACCGCTCAGCAGGTAGGGAAGTGCTTGTCGCCAAGGGTTCTGACCACACGTTCCCCTTTCTCTTTGTGTGAGGCATTTCTTCGCTGCAAATTCGTAAAGCTCAGACCTAGTTCAGGAGCACTGCACTAAGCTGCCACCATCTTGGATTCTGACCACCCCTTCTGGCACCCTTTAAGTGAAATTCACAGCAGTGCCTTTTAAGGTGTCATCACAATGATGATCACTCCAATGTCCAAATGGTCTGGAAATTAATGTTTTCAACTTGGATGTTTCTGTGGTCAAAAATGGAGTATAAACCTAGGCAATCTAAGGGTTGGATGTCCTGTTGGTCTAGACATCCAACTAGGAACTTAGGGCTCCTTTTACTAAGCTGTGTTAGGGCTTTAATGCATGGAATAGCGCACGCTACAATGCTGCACATGCTAGACGCTAACGCCAGATTTGAGCGTGGGGTTAGCGCGCTAATCTGCTGCGTGTGCTAAAAACGCTTGCGCACCTTAGTAAAAGGAGCCCTTAATGGAATGCTTTGTAAAAGGGGTCCTTTAAGAGAAGAAGAAGCCAAAGGAAAGGAGAAAAAAAACCAAACAAAATTGAAGAATTAGAAGAACGATGGAGGCAAATATCTGGCTATTCTTTGAAGTCAGTGAAAAGTAAGGCAAGACAAGAACCCCACATTGTTTCGATAGATGATTCTATTTTACAACTATCACAAAGTATTTGGTGTTTTTACTTTGAAGAAATCACATCAGTATGTTAGTAATAATAATAACTTTATTTTTGTATACCGCAATACCACAAAACCGTTCAGAGCGGTTTACAGGAGAAGAGACTACATATACAGCGAAGATACAGAGAGTTAGTTAACAAGTGTAGAATGTAACCAGTAGCAATTACAAAATAATCCAGTAACAATTACAAGGGAGTGCAGAAAGTGGATAGGAAAAACCGGGGGGGGATGAGGTATATAGGTGAGAAGGGAGAGGAAAGGGAAGGAAGGGAGGCGGGATCGAGTTTAGTAGTTAGGGAGGGAGGGAGGGAGTTAGAGAAATTTATCAAAGAGGTATGATTTGAGAGATTTCCTGCAGGATAGGTAGGATGGGACAAGAGAGATGAGGGTGGTCAAGCAGTCATTCCATTTGCCAGCTTGGAAAGAGAGGGTTTTGTCCAGGAATCTTTTGTAGATACATCCCTTTTGGTGAGGGATAGGCAAACAGGTGGGCATTGCGTGTACAGTTGGAGCCTGGGAACACAAAGTGGCGTGACAGGTATATTGGGGATGAGCCAGTTAAGGTTTTGAAGCAGAGGCAGGCGAATTTGAAGATGACCCTTGCTTCAATTGGTAACCAATGAAGTTTTCTGTAGAAAGGGCTAACATGGTCTGACTTTTTGAGGCCATAGATGAAGCGGACGGTGGTGTTCTGAATGAATCTTAGACGTTTAATGGTTTTCTTGTAGGAACCCAAGTATATGATGTTACAGTAATCCAAGGTGCTTAAGATTAGGGATTGGACCAGCAATCTGAAGGAAATCAAAGTAGTGTTTGATAGAATGGAGTTTCCAAAGGGTGGAAAAGCATTTTTTGACCTGGGCATTGGTATGGTTTTCAAAGGTGAGGCAGCGGTCCAGGATGACTCGGAGAATTTTAATGGTGGAATTGATTGGATACATTAGCCCGTTAAGTTGCAGGGTGGTGGTCATTAGTTTGTGGTTGGGACTTGCAAGGAAAAACTTGTTTTTTTCTGGGTTTAGTTTCAGTTTGTTATGTTATGTTTTCATTCATAAAGACTGCTCCATATTACAGAATCATGCTGAACATATATTCTTATTTTCCACACTTGGGGGGATTCTCAGGATGCCACCCTGGTGTGTATACACAGTGTAGCAGCACTCCTCACTGACTCCCATGATCTTGTGTCTGATTATATTTAAATTTATTTTATTTATTAAAAACAATTTGTCAACCGCCTATTCTTAGGCGGCCTTACAAAAGTAACAAACACAAAATGGAACAAACATCTTAAATTAAATCTATACTTCTCAACTGCTTGCATGTGTGTTTTATACTTAATGGGGTTTTTTGAGGTATGTTTTTCAGTAATTCATACTAACATTATAGGATTTTAAAGTCAACTTAGCTTTTAAAGTTGCAGCCCCAGCCCTCACCGATGCCTTTCATTCTTCATCAGGGTCGGGGTTACTGTCAGTACAGATCAGCAAGCATAATTGTGGCAGGTAGGTTTAAAAGGTCAAGCAATTATGCTTGCTGATCTACACTACCCGACCTGCACTACTTGATCTGCACTACCCGACCCTGATGAAGAATGAAATGTGTTGGTGGAGGCTGGGGCAGCAACTTTAAGGAAGAGGAAGACAGCAGTAACTAGAATTATCTCTGGCTATGCCCAATATGGCCCTAGGAGTCTAAAGTTTGATTCCAGTCCCACTGATTGAATACCTGGTGTTCCAATCCCAGGCTATGTAGGACATTTATTTGTTTAATTATAATTATGTTTACTGGGAGACAGCTCACCTATATCCAAGTGCAAGTAAGGAATGAGACCTAGCTATTTATTAATGCCACTTTTGACAGTAAAGGCTTTATTGCATTGAATGCTAATTAATTTGAAACTTTATTACATTTTGAATCATTTATGAATTATACTGTATGAGTTGCATGTTTAATTTGCTGTAAGTCACTTTGGAGAATCCTTTTGTGATGGAAGTAGAGAGGGTTATAAATGTTATAAAACAAAATAAAACCCCAAAATAAAGCACTTTGTCAATGTCTGCACTCTACCTTCTCCTTAATGGATTAACATATCTCCTGTCCACAAAGGTGTAACACTGGCTGCTCAGATGACAAAGCACTAGCTTCCTTTACTTCAAGAAGCAACATTTAAATTATGAAATACTAGGGAAGCTTGACTACTTAGAAAAGAATAACACTTAGCAAGGAGATGAACGCTCCAGACAGCCCGAATCACTTTTAGGCACTCTCAGTCATCTTTTCTAAAAAAATTTGCAGGGTTGAAAGATCCTCCTACATAGTTTATAATGCCAACAATGTTAGTTCAAGTGGAAATAAATCATAACTTTCTTCCTGTCCCTTTTGTAATGGCTGATGGAAATTGTAAAAAATTAGGGCAGGATGTCTTTCAGTTTTACACATGAGCACAGTCAGATTGGGTCCCTTTAACTAGTACTTGTGGTGTCAATGGACAATGTACAAGTACAGAAATGTCATGTTGCTGCTCATTGCGTGATTGATAATGAGCAGAGTGGAAGGAAGGAACATTTTCTTTATTGCCAACCTATCTTCTTCTGTAAGCTATGGGGCAAACCTCAGATCCATCGAACTATCCCTGAAAGGTTCATCTGTCAGATCTGAAGTTTAGAGTTTGCTCAATGTTTTATGGGTTTAGTGCTTGCTGGCAGGATGACAGCGAGCAATAAAAAGTAGATTTTTTTTTAGCTATGATTTTGGCTATGCCATAAAAGCTGAATTATTTTTAAAGACTGATATGGATTTCTTTAACACTTTTTTTTTATTGGTTTTGGGATGAAGTGGCAAACCATACCTCTTGGTTATCAGGAAGAGAGTATATGGATTCCCAGTTAACTCAATGGTTGCTGGACGTGCCGAGAAATAAAAGGAGCCGGCAGGCTAGCTCTGTTTCATCCCGAGGATAATTTATGTACTGACTGATTTATTTGCATATGTCATCGGGTCATTTTAATATGTATATTTATGTATTCACAACTTGACATAAACATGCTCGAGAATTGTGCCGCGACATAGAAAATGAGGTTTAACGTGGATAAGTGTAAGGTGCTGCATGTCGGTAACAAAAATCTTATACACGAGTACAGGATGTCCGGTGCAGTACTCGGAGAGACCCCCTAGGAAAGAAACTTGGGAGTACTGGTTGACAAGTTAATGAAGCCATCCGTTCAATGTACAGCGGCGGCAAAAAGGGTGAACAGAATGCTAGGAATGATAAAGAAGGGGATCACAAACAGATCGGAGAAGGTTATCATTCTGCTGTACCGGGCCATGGTACGCCCCCACCTGGAATACTGCGTCCAGCAGTGGCGTACCTAGGGTATGTGGCACCCGGGGCCCATCATTTTTTGACACCCCCCCCCCCCCCCTCATGTAAAATTTTTTTTTTTTTTTTTTTTGCAATAACCATGAAATGGAATAAATGGTCAGAATAGAAACAGGCAGTGAAAATTTTCTTTTCTTTTTTTTTTTTTTTTTCCAAAGTATTTTTATTGAGAATGGCAAAAGGTCCAGACAAGCAACCATGGTCTGTACAGAAACTTATACATTATCAAAAAGAACACAGAATGAGAGTAACAGCAACAACAAGCATGAACAAGCCTCTCCCAAGAGAAAATTGCCAATGAGAGGCATAGCAATACACAACAAAAGGCCAAAACTTGGGGCAAGCAAACAAATCCCACCCCAGAACCCACAAGAATAATAAGCCGGACTAGACCCTCAGCCATATTTTATAATGAAAAAAACCCCCACAAGCAACAACACCCAGACCGCTCACCAGACACACCAATCCGCACAACAAGCACCCAAGAAACACCCAGCCACCACCCAGACAAAACTACCAGACACACCTACCCCACCAAGCCCAGACCCAACCCCCCCTCCCCAGAGAGTGCAAGCGCAAAGTGGACCGTGAAAAGGGCAGCTGCAGAAGTGGAAAGCCCCAGATAAGTAGGTTAGCTAAAGAAAGCCCACAGATAGAAGAAATCAGGATAACAGAAGTTCCAACAAATGCTCCCACAGAAAATTTTCTTTTATTGAACCTCATTTATGTAACCATTATTCCAAACATAACATAACATAAATTATGTCTGAATTGTCATGACATCAGAAGTACATATGAAGTAGTTGCAGGTGATGCTTGGGACAGTTCTGATTATGTTAGTTTGGTTTTATGTGTTTTTTTAATAGAAGGGTTTTTATTTCTTTTTTTAAGGTTTTGTAGTTTGTGGTCGAGGTCAATAGGTTGTAGAGTTGGGGGTCAAGTGTTGCAGCTCGAATGGCTAGGAGGTTGTCGAACAGTTTTTTTCTTTTGACGTTTTTGGTTGGAGGGTGTGTGAATGGTGCGTGAGTTCTCCTATGTCTGTTTGAAGTGGATTGAATTATTTAGCTGAAGAAATTAGTTACCCCCCCCCCATTCCACACACATTAATTCTCTTCCATTTTTGTTCCCATTATAAAAAAACACTGATAAGTTCCCAGGAAAAAAATACATTAAAATAAGAAGTGAAAACAAAGGCCCCTACAGATGAGAACATAACATAAGAATAGCCTAACTGGGTCACACCAATGGTCCATCATGCCCAGTAGCCCATTCTCATGGTAGCCAATAGTGCTGCCCGATTCAGAGAAAAATATTTCATTCGATCCGATTCACCCTGTTGAATCGATTTTTCGATTAGATTCACTGTTAATGACACCGCTTTTTAAGTTTAAACAAAGTATAACAATAAATTTCACAACAACAATAAATTTCACAAAGTACTTAAAAAAAAAAAAATCACATTTTTCCATTAAAGCAGTTCTGGAGACATTTGCTTGAACAGTCTTTTTTCCCAGTCCATAAGCAAGCAATATGAAAAAGATTTCCTTAATTATCTACTCAAACATTTTTGCTATTTACTTTCATTGTACCTATACTATTATTCAGTAGAAAAAATGGACTTAACTGTGCAGGAAATGAATCTCCTCATACACCCACCATATAGTGCAAAAATGTGCAAAGGTCTGTTTTTTTCTTTCGATCACTACATAGCCTAATGCCACACAAGCAGCGCTGTTACAAACATATTCTGAAGGTCAATGCTAAGGTTGACAAAGTTTCCTTCCTTGGACCAGAAGGAGATACTGACAAACCACTGGAAGAGATTCTAAAACAACTACCCAGAAATAACACCCAAAGACCCACTCAGTGTGTGAACCAGTTGAGTGGAGTGGACTAACTGGGGGTGGAAATGGGCCCAGAGTTTGCTCAGCAGAATTTCCCAGACTACCTCTTCCTCTCAACACACTGACATGCTACCACCACCACCAACACTAGGAACACCTCACCGAGTATGCCAGCAATGCTTATAAACTTTATAAAACACATTATTATATTTTCTTATAAAGCATATATTTTAACTGAACTCAGCCTTGCCATTCACAAAAATAGAAAAGTTCCCATTTCAAGCTGTCTCATGTACACTTTTCAAATCTAACATATTGTAATCACAAAACAGAAAATAAAATTATTTTTTCTACCTTTTGTTCTCTGATCAATATTCAAATCTTGTTGGTCCCAGGCTCTTGTTGTCTTGCTTGCCAGGGTCTCCTTTCTCCGTGCTAACCATCCGTCTGCCATCTCTGTTCTCCCCTTCCGTTTCCCTTCCCTCTCCCGGAGATCTGGCATCTTTCCTTTTTTTTGTCTCCATCCACAGATTCACCTTTTCTCAACTCCCCACCACCCCAGGATCCACCATCTCTCCCTTTCTGTTCCCAACTATCCTCCTATCCAGTATCTCTATCCCCCCTCCACACCATCCCCTGTTTCCAAGTTCTCTCCCTTTCTGTTCCTTCCCTCCCTAAATCCCATTATGCACCATTTCTCTCCCACTCCTCTGTTTTTAGACCCATTATTTCTAACCCCCAAAGTCTGGCATATGCATGTATCTTTGAACCCCCCCTTCCCTCTCTCCCTCTGTGTACTTTTACACCAGGACCCCCCTCCCCCGAAGGTCTGTCCCCCCTCCGAAGGGCTACACCCCACCCCTGAAGACCTGCACCCCCCGAAGGACTTTACCTCCCACCCGAAGGTCTGTCCCCCTCTGAAGGCCTAAACCCCACCCCTGAAGGACTGCACCCCCCCCCCCGAAGGCCTGCACTCCCTTGAAGGTCTGCACCCCCCCGAAGGCCTGTCCCCCCCTTGAAGGCCTGCACCCCCTTGAAGGTCTGCACCCCCCCAAAGGCCTACACCCCCCCCGAAGGTCTGCACCCCCCTGAAGGCCTGCCTGCCCCCCTTGAAGGCCTGCACCCCTTGAATGTCTGCACCCCCCCCCGAAGGCCTGTCCCCCCTTGAAGGCCTGCCTGCCTGCCTTTCCCCCCTTGAAGGCCTGTCTCCCCCTTGAAGGCCTGCACCCCCCCTTGAAGGCCTGTCCCCCCCCTTGTAGGCCTGTCCCCCCCCTTGTAGGCCTGTCCCCCCCCCTTGTAGGCCTGTCCCCCCCTTGAAGGCCTGCCTGCCTTTCCCCCCTTGAAGGCCTGCACCCCCCCTTGAAGGCCTGCACCCCCCCTTGAAGGCCTGCCTGCCTTTCCCCCCTTGAAGGCCTGCACCCCCTTGAAGGTCTGCACCCCCCCAAAGGCCTACACCCCCCCCGAAGGTCTGCACCCCCCTGAAGGCCTGCCTGCCCCCCTTGAAGGCCTGCACCCCTTGAATGTCTGCACCCCCCCCCCCGAAGGCCTGTCCCCCCTTGAAGGCCTGCCTGCCTGCCTGTCACCCCCCTCCCCCTTGAAAGCCTGCTTGCCTGCCCGCCCGCCCCACCCTGAAGGCCTGATGCCCCGACCCACCCCGAAGGACCGCTCGCCCCCCTGGCCTCCCCGCACCACCTATGAACAGCCGCAGCAGGATCGCGAAGTCAGCGTCGGGTACCAGCCCTAAGGGGGTGTTCCCGGCCTTGCCGTTCAGTCCCCCGCCACCCCCGAAGGACCGCTCGCCCCCCTGGCCTCCCCGCACCACCTATGAACAGCCGCAGCAGGATCGCGAAGTCAGCGTCAGCGATCCCTGCTGCTTCCTGCGCCACGGTCCCGCCCCTCCTCTGACGTCAGAGGAGGGGCGGGATCGCGTCGTAGGAAGCAGCGCAGGGATGCTGACGCTGACTTCGCGATCCTGCTGCGGCTGTTCATAGGTGGTGCGGGGAGGCCAGGGGGGCGAGCGGTCCTTCGGGGGTGGCGGGGGACTGAACGGCAAGGCCGGGAACACCCCCTTAGGGCTGGTACCCGGGGCGGCCCGCCCCCCCCGCCCCCCCCTAGGTACGCCACTGGCGTCCAGCACTGGTTGCCATACTTGAAGAAGGACACAGTACTACTCAAAAGGGTCCAGAGAAGAACGACCAAAATGGTTAAGGGGCTGAAGGAATTGCCGTACAACGAGAGATTAGAGAAACTGGGCCTCTTCCCCTTTGAAAAGAGGAGACTGAGAGGGGACATGATAGCAACATTCAAGATAATGAAGGGAATAGACTTAGTAGATAAAGACAGGTTGTTCACCCTCTCCAAGGTAGGGAGAACGAGAGGGCACTCTCTAAAGTTGAAAGGGGATAGATTCCGTACAAACGTAAGGAAGTTCTTCTTCACCCAGAGAGTGGTGGACAACTGGAACGCTCTTCCGGAGGCTGTTATAGGGGAAAACACCCTCCAGGGATTCAAGACAAAGTTAGACAAGTTCCTACTAAACCAGAATGTACGCAGGTGAGGCTAGACTCAATTAGAGCACTGGTCTTTGACCTAAGGGCTGCCGCGGTAGTGGACTGTGGGCATGATGGACCACTGGTCTGACCCAGCAGCAGCAATTCTTATGTTATGTTCTTATGATGTATTTTAATGATTGACTTGCAGGACTAAGCGGTATACAATCTAATCAAACAAAAAGGAAAAGTACTCCAATAACTAGATAGGAAAGAACAGGTAAAAACAGATAGCGTAGCTGGTTTTAAGAAAGGTTTGGACAAATTCCTGGAGGAAAAGTCCATAGTCTGTTATTGAGAAAGACATGGGGGAAGCCACTGCTTGCCCTGTATTGGTAGCATGAAATATTGCTACAACTTGGGTTTTGGCCAGGTACTAGTGACCTGGATAGGCCACCATGAGAACGGGCTACAGGGCTTGATGGACCATTGGTCTGACCCAGTAAGGCTATTCTTATGTTCTTAGAGCTACACGGAGACAAACAAACATTCTCACAGGGAGATGGAGGGTCGCCAAGCCACTATTCCAACCCAAAGGCAAGGAGGGAGGAAAGCCTATTCAAAAAGCCAAGTCTTCAAAAGTGTTTTAAACTTTCAGATAGATCCTTCAGCACGGTTGTATCTGCTTTAAAGCATTGCTTGTTTTGGCTCCTATTTATTTCATCTCCCATTTTGAAATATTTAAGTCCAATAAGAATACTTGAAAAAATGACTTGTTTGCATTTCCGACACCAAAGGCCTATCATTATAAGAGATTCTTAGAAAAAACATTAGCTTATCAAGCAGGAAAAACAAATATTTAGTGGAACATACTGTTGCCATAAACCCAGTCATATTATTCTTTTAGAAAGTTGCTGAAACTTATTTATTTGATAAATTTGTTACTCGATAGATATTGTGAAATTCTATGTAATTGAATGACATGTACTAGAATATTATAGTTGTACCATAAGATGTGTATGTTCGCTCTTTGTACAGTCCTCTAGATGTAAACTGCCTAGAACTGATGTGGTATGGCAGTATACAAGAATAAAGTTATTATTTATTATTATTATTATCCTTCAGCACACATATTTATTATTTATTTATTTATTAGTTTGATTTTCTAGCCTGTCCTCCCAGAAGAGCCCAGAACGGGTTACAAGTTTACATACATAATAAGAGTTAGAAGGTTTTTTTTAAGTTCAATATATTTATTGTTTATACAACCATACAATAGAAAATTGAACACATGACACAGTTGTACAAAGAGTTAGCAGTTTAACAATTATTTGTGAAATAATATGGGTGTTGGGATTATTTACAGAACAAGGTAGGTTCAGCAACTTCTCCCATTATTAGCAATTTCTTATAAATGCTGTATCAAGGTTTAAGTTTATGGTGAAGTGGGAAAATTTATAATTTAAATTTGAAAACACCACTTTGGAAGGCTGAGTCTCTATCTGACAAAAGAAAAAGCCTCAGGTCTCTTGGTTGAGCTATGCTCATACCACCTCCGCCCACATCATCGGCAAAAAAACTTCCATCAGAAGCGACTTATTGCCCCAAAAGTTATGTTGGGACTTAGAGTCTTAACAACTTTTACAGAGAAATGTATTAGGAACTATTGTTTTATAGGAGTCCTTCATATAGCCAACGTTTCACGGAATCAAGCCGCTTCCTCAGGACTTGTGGACTTCCAGTTTACATACACAGCTTGAAAAGTTGGCCTACGATCTCTTCACCGCTAACTGTGCTAGAAATGGCCTTAGCAGGAAAGACCCATGTTAGGACATGCTATAGTTGCTTTTTAGCACAGCTTAATAAAAGGGCCCCTTAGTAACAAGTATGGTGGCTTGGGTGCATGACTACAAATTTGCTTTCTTATGGCATGTTTGACTTCTTGGTGTGATTGCTATCTTCTGGTTGTTTCTGTGTTTGCTCAACAGTTCTAACTTTGATATAGAATTAATTACCGGAGAATGTGGTGTTAATCAGTTAGATTAGTGGTGTTTTAAAAAAGGCTTATATAATTTCCTAAAAGAGAAGTCCAAAGGCCATTATTGAGATGGCTTGGGGAAATCCACTGCTTATTCCTAGGATAAGCAGTGTAAAATCTGTTTTACTACTTGGAATCTAGCTAGGTATTTGGGACCTGGGTAGGCCACTGTTGGAAACAGAATACTGTGCTTGATGGACCTTTGGTCTTTCCCAGTTTGGTAACTCTTGTGTTCTTATGTGAGCCAAAAATAGGGATAATGAAGCCATTGTGACATCACTGATGAGGCATTGGTGTAATGTGGCATTATGACATCACAATATCAGCTCTAGAATGTTTCTGCCAGGTACTTGGGACCTGGGTTGACCACTGTTGGAAACAGGATACTGGGGCTTGATGGACAAATTGAAGAGTAGAAATTCACCTTGACTGGATGCTATACATCCCAGAGTACTGATAGAATTGAAAAATGAACTTTCAGGGCTATTGTTTGTAATATATCTTTAAAATCCAGCATAGTGGAGGATGGCTAATGTAACATCAGTTTTTTTATAAAGGGTTCCAGAGGTGATCCTGGAAACTATAGACCAGTGAGTCTGATGTCAGTGCCAGGAAAAATGGTAGAGCCTATTATATAGGACAAAATGACAGCGTTTATACATAATGTTTCAAGGAGGAATAAACTATATAATCTTACTAGCAAAGCCTAAAAAATATAGAGGAAAACCAGAAAACGGGCTAAGCACATTAGCAATTATATCAATAGAGACTGCACAAGTTTCAAATAGTGGAGAAAAGGACCTCAGATATCTTGCTTCAACAAGCCCCAACTTCATGAGACTGAATATATCTTATGTGTGTAGGAGCTTCTCTGGTCATTGGTCAAAAAACCTCTACCTTAAGTACACCACTCTGTTGCAGTCTTCAGACAAATTGCAAAAATGTGTCTTTAAGTACAGTTTTCATAAACACAGTCCCATAACATTCACAGCTTACAACCATAACGGTTGTGAAAAAGCAAAGTCCAGCTAGATTCGTTATTTCACATTCATACAAAAAAGCCCAACAGCAGCCCTGTTTCGCCTCCAGCTTTATCAAGGGCTGCATCATTAATTCTCCATCAGCAGTCTTTGCCTAACACAAAATTATTCACCCTCAGGGATTGCACCAAATAGCTCAAAACACCTTCTCGTGATAGTGACATCATAGCTCTGCATAGTTCATAAAAATACTCATCCTCTGTACTTAAAGAATAAAATGTTAAACTTACTGGAGATACAAATCAGTCTATTCTTTGAAACTAGCACATATTCAGAAAGTCTTCTTATTCACTGATCCAGGTATATTGGAAAAGGCAGCTTCTTGCACTGAAATGCTGTGAATGGTGTAATTAATGTGAGTATCAGCACCTACCAATCCAAAATGCAACAGCTTTCTCTCCTTAAAGACACAGACACAAACACAAACAAAACTGTTTATACATAGTCATGAATTAACAAGATAAAGCCAACATGGATTTAGTCAATCTTGCCTCACCAATCTCCTATATTTCTTTGAAGGGGTAAATAAGCATTTGGATAAAGATGAGTCAGTCAATATTGTGTATCTGAATTTTCAAAAGAGTCTGTATTAGACCTCTGCTTTTTAACATATTTATGAATGATCTAGAGGTGGAAATAACTAGTGAGGTAGTTAAATTTGATGATGACATAAGGCTGCTCAAAGTTGTTAAATCACAAGAAGATTGTGAAAATTTGCAAAAGACTGGGCATCAAAATGGCAGATGACATTTAGGGCTCCTTTCACTAAGGTGCGTTTTTAGCGTGCGCTGAAGATTAGCAAGCGCTAACCCCCGCGCTGCACAAAAAATACTAACGCCAGCTCTATGGAGGTGTTTGCATGCAGCGCACGCGGCAATGTAGGACGCACTAAAACCGCTAGCGCAGCTTAGTAAAAGGAGCCCTTAATGTAAGCAAGTGCAAAGTGATGCATGTGGGAAAGAGTAACCTAACCTACCGTATTTTCACGCATATAACGGGCGCGTTATACAAGATTTTACAAACCGCGCATAACCATGCGCGTTATATGTGTGAGCGCGTTATACAATTGTTTTCTGTCTTGCTGGCACCTTCCTCCATCTTCCTGCAGCGTTCGCTGAAAGCCGCAGCAATGGCTTCCATGCGCCTCCTGTGGCTAGGAAGCGTTCCCTCTGACGTTGTGACGTCAGAGCAACACTTCTGGGTCAGCCGCAAGAGGCACATAGGATCCGCTGCCCACGGCTTTCAGCGAACGATGCAGGAAGATGGAGGAGGGCGCCAGCAAGACAGAAAACACCGCATCACAATAGAATAGGCATTACAATAGAAAACCTGGGAAACAAAATTACTTCATTGGTAACTTCCCTGCTGGCGGCATTTGCTGATAGTTAAAATAGCTCAGCTAATATTTCTTGTGAAGTCATTTTGCATACGAAGCAACAGTTAGATAAATAGGACTTAAATGCTGGCATGGATTATGAAAGTTCAATGAGGAGCATGCGCGGTATACGCTTGGGCGCGCTATACCAAAATTTTCTTACATAAATTCCTTGTTCCCGCGCGCTATATCCATGTGCGCGTTGTACACGTGTGCGCATTATATGCATGAAAATACGGTATAACTACATAATGCAATGTTCCACGTTAGGAGTTACCATCCAGGCCAAATATCTAGGTATCATCATAGAAGATATGCCGAAACCCTCAGCTCAGTGTGCAGAGTTGGCTAAGAAAGCAAATAGAATGTTAGGAAAGGTATGGAAAACAAATATGAGAATATTATAATGTCTTGGTATCGCTATATATGCAACTGCAACTTGAATACTGTGTGCAATACTAAGCACTGCATCTAAGAAAATATATAGAGGAATTAGAAAAGGTATAAAGAAGGACAAAAGATGTTCCATGGCGAGCATCAACCCCCAACTTGCTGTCACGCCAGCATCAGCTCTTCCTCTGATGTCACTTCCTGGACAGGCGCCTGGAAAGTAATATCAAAGGAAGAGCCGACGCTGGCGTGACAGAAGCTAGGGGGCTGGTGCTCATGCCAGGAATGATACAGAGGCACAGGAGAAGGAAAGTGGTGCACATGTAGCAGTAGGTGATGGGGAAGGGGCGTGTGGAGGGGGGCAATGAAGAGGGCAGGGGAGAGCCCCCCCCGGGCCCCTCTCCCCGGGCACCTCTCACCCTGACTATGTCTATAAGTTATGGCATAAATGGGAGCCCCGCCTATGTCTCATCCATGCTCCACCTAAGTGTATACTTCCTTGCGTTTCCAGCTGTGCCACTTGCATCTGTCATTACAGAATAGCATTTGCCCGTTGGCATTTTCACAGGTAAGCGTACACTTTACAAGAATAAGTGCATGAAAGACTCTGAGAGGTGAACATTGAAAAACATTGAAAATAGGGCCCATGAAATTTAGCAGGAAAGAGGTACAGAAGATGACTGTCCATGGGCTGCATGTTCTAACGTAGTGGTCTCCAATCCATGGCCCCAGGGCGGCATACTGCCCCCCCAGACCTCCGTTGAGGCCCTCAAACAGTTGGCTGAAATTCTCTTCAAATCCTATAAATGCATTAATTTCAGTCTTGCCACTTGACATAACAACTGCAAACTATCTCTTAAGTGTAATACTCAGGTGTGTCATTTATCGAATTTGCTACTGTTGACAATAGAATAAAGTGAGTTTTTAAAATATATCCTTGAAGTTTGTAGAATCAACATTAGAATTAATTTTTATTTTTTTTTATTTTAGGTATTTATATACCGCCTATCAAAGCTATCTAAGCGGTTTACAATCAGATACTTAAGCATTTTTCCCTGTCTGTCCCGGTGGGCCCACAATCTGTCTAACGTACCTGGGGCAATGGGGGAATTGAGTGACTTGCCCAGGGTCGATCAAGCAGTGTGTTCAAGCAGGTCAAGGCAGTTTACAAAATCAGTAGTATGTGTAAGCTCAAAATCGTTTGATGGCCCTCAGAGCTTTCTTGTATTCAAACCGCATCCCTTTACATGGAAAAAGGTTGGAGACCACTATCTAGGTCTTACTCATTCTGTGAGGTGTTTTTAGTGTTGTTTTTTTTTAACCTCCTTCTGGCACCACATTTCCTTTGTGGCTCTCCTATGCATTATTTCATTCTGCCACTGTTTTGTCTTCTACAACCTTGGCTGAAATGCATAAATCCCGGCAAAGAGATTTGCATTTCAGGCCCATAATTTAAAAAGGGTTTTGATGGCACAAACCTGTAGAAAGTTTCAATTTTGTTTTGTGTTGTAAAGCTCCATGACCACAGTGACTGCCGTCAGGCTTTAGTATCCCGCTGAGTACCCTCCCCCCCCCCCCCTTCTTCAGTCAGCGCTCAGTAAGAACATCTAATCCTACTTGTAAAAGTAATTCACACTTTTTTCACACCACCATTGCTTTAATTACCACTGAACTCTGCTATTGCTCAGAGAGGTCTAGCAGGGCCAAGAAAAGGTCAGGTATCTCAGTCACCATAAAGGAGGCAAAAGCCTTTTTTCTTCTACTTCAGTGTTAGAAAGCCCATCTTTGATTTTAATGCAACAATGCTATAAGCTTATCAAATCAAGGCATGTCTATGTGTTTTCCTAGGTTAATCATTATCAGAGAGAGCCTATAGACACCTAATGGAAAGGCTGCTGTAAATTAAAAAAAAAAAAAAAAAGAATTAGAAAGTATTATAAAGGTTTCTATATTTATTTTATGTACGTGGACTTCATTGGACCAATTTTCAGGAAGTTTATCCAGTTTGAAAATTACTCCTGCTGGCTAGTTAAAGTTGTTCACTGAATTTCAAGAGATTTAGCCGGTAAGAAATGGATTTTCTGTCTTGTCAGAAGGTGCTAACTGGACAAGTTTAGTTGGATGCTGCTGCTTGCACAAATGAATGTCCAAAATTAACCAGATTTTCAGCTACAATCCTAGCCCTTTTAGGGCCAGAGTCTCAAAATTTTAACACCATCGCTAAATTGTTTACCGACGGTTTAACCTGTACCCATTTTAGCGGTGGATTATCAAAATGGATTATCTCTCTCAATAGCGAGATTTCTAGCAGTCTCCGACAATGTCATGTAAATGGGCTCTTCAACATTGAAATGAGCCCTCCAGTGGATTCTTAAAAAAAATGCTGAGCCATCTTCTAAAAGCGGCGTCAGCTTTTGGCGACAAAAATAAATGACTGGTACAGGGGTGCTGGTCAGTGTCAGAGACTGCTAGAAAGCCTGTGTTGTGATTCAGCAGGAGAGATACCCATTCTCTTCTGCTGCATCATAACACCCCTCCCCTGCAGTGGTGCCAAACACCCCCTCCCCACCCGGATTGGTGGCGATATCCCCCTGCAGTGGGAGAAATGCTGATTCTCTCCCGATGCCAATCCTAGCTGCACCCCCCTGCAGTGGGAGAGATGCCCACTCTCCCCCACTGGCAAGTGACCCCCTGCCATAGAACACCCCCCACTTCCAATGCCCCCTCCCCTTATCTCCAAATAGATGCATGGAGGGACGCAGAGTTCCTCCTCCCAGCTGGCCTGCATCATCGAAAATGGGCCTTCCCCTCCCCGGTGCATATTGGGATGCATCGGGGAGGGACCCAAGGCTCTGATTGGCCCAAGTTGTTTAAGGTCTCTCCCATTAGAGGGGCCTTATACAACCTGGGCCAATCAGAGCCTCAGGTCCCTCCCCAGATGCACCAGAAAAGGGCTAAGGTTCTGATTGGCCCGGATGCCTAAGGCCCCTCCTATTGGGCATCCAGGCCAATCATAGCCTTAGGCCCCATCCCAGTGCATCCCTCATGGGAGGGGCCTTAAACAACTTGGGCCAATCAGAACCTCAGGCCCCTCCCTGGTGCATCCCAAGTTGCACCGGGAAGGGGAAGGCCCATTTTCAACTATGCAGGCCAGTTGAGAGGAGGGAGTCCATGTCCCTCTGTGCATCTATTTGGAGGTAAGGGGAGGGGGCGTAGTAGGCGGGGGGGGCAGATGTTCCATGGCAGGGGGTAACTTGCCAGAGGGGGAGAGTGGGCATCTATTTCGCTGCAAGGGGGATGCACAACTGGTATTTCTTGGCAGCTAGAGAGTGTGGGCATCTCTCCTGTGGTGGGGGGGGGGGAGGGTATGTGGCCTGGATTTCATGGCAGCGGGAGAGTTTGGTCATCTCTCTCGCTGCTGAGGGGGGGAAGGACTATGCAGCTAGGATTTCTTGGCTGTGGGAGAGTGTGCGCCTTAGTGCAGGAATATTTACTGCTTCCTACTTAAGAGGGTTGAAGGGCTCCTGTATTGTGAATGAGCTAACCAGTTAGCAAGATGGTAAAGTAAATGCCCTAGCTAATTAGCAAGTCCACACCCATTCTCTGCCCTTGACAAGCCCCCTCCCCTAAAAATAGTTTTTAAAATTATTAACACACAGTTAACGTGTGCGAGACCCAGAAAACTGCTACAATTATTTCAAATTATGTTAGTTCTTTGCCTGTATAACAGAGAAACATTATAGTATAGTATTTTGTATATTGTGTAAAATGTACATGCCTGTTTTTTGGGATGTCCAGGTTGTATGCTTGTATGTTAAACAACTATAAATACAGGAACTGAAAATATGACAGTCTTTTATAATAACTTGATCTTTCACTTTATAAGACAATGGTATTAATCCTGGTATTTTCTCTAAATATGAGTGTTTGTTTCATAATATGGATGCTTACAGTTTAATACTCTAGGCATATAACACTTGTTGAGCCATCCTGAAGACTGTAGTGGGGGGGGGGGAGGAAGGGTTAAAAGAAAAATATTGTTGTATAGGTATTGGACAGAATTGTTGGTAAGGTAAGGGAAAAGGAGGGATAGGGTATGAGTTCGAAGGAATGAGTTGATAGGTGGAAAAATAGGACGTGAGTTAAGATTGGTTGAGGAAGGGGGTTGGGAATTGGTAGATTGTGAGGAGACTTGCCGGGTTTGAGGCATTTTGTGATGGGAAGAATGGGATATTTGGCATGGATGGTGGGTTGTGGTGTTGATCGCAGTTTTGTTGGCAGAAAATTATATGTTTTGGCGGGGTAATTTTTGGATCAGTGTGGCTATAAAAAAGATTTGGTCACTGTTTTTTGATCTGCTCATGTTTGACACCACCATGAGTGGTAGCAGGACTCTGCAATACCACAAGTCCTGTGGGGAATGGAGTTTGAACAAAAAGTGAGAAATTTTGTGAGAGGAGCTAGTTCAACACCGAATAACTCCAGGTTTTGAGATTGTTAAACTACACTGAATTTGCTGTAAAATGTTATCAAATTTTGCATATTAATTAAGAATTTGTGTTGATGAAGATCAGTAAAGCTGCAGCCTTTTTTTTTGCCACTAATTGTATGATGTTTTGTATTTCAGAGATTAATATGAAGAAATTGTGTGAATGCCAGTGTTATGAGATTACAATTATGTATAGTAAAAGAGCATCATCAGTAACCAAGTCTAATCAATTGTCTCTTAAGATGAATGTTCTATTCTGTGATCAATTAACAAAAATAAAAGACACTTACTGAGTATAAGTGACTGAAATCATCACATAACATGACATAAAATGACAACTGCGATCTACCCCTTAAACTCCCCCTTCCTTCTCCACTCCCCCTCCATCCTGAACCTCTACTTAAATTACTGTATAGTCCATTCTTAATCTGTAGTTAAATTGCTGTATAATCCCTGTACTTGAACTACTGTATAATCTTTGTACTGTCCAAATATACTCCACTGTGAATGTTTGCTTGTAGGCCATTCTGAACTACTGGGAGGACGGGATAAAAAAAAATAAAAATAAATAAATAAACATAAAATCAACTTATAGACCGCATAAATCACCTAAAAATCTAGAAAACAGATGGGTCTTCAAATGTCTCCTGAAAGCCAAGTATGAAACAGATACAAAGAATAGTTGTCTAAAATTTTTGTCCCATAAAGCAGCCTGATATGATAATGTACGCTCATGATGTTTTTTTAAAAATTTGCAACCCTTTATTGATGGCTAACTGAAAAAAGCACGAGCTTTGCGAGAGTATTTTGGGTTAGGGACTGTGAATGTATCTAACAAGTAAGAGGGAGATTGGCCAGTTATGACTCTACTGTATAGTAAATACAGCCGCATTTGAAAATAATATGGGCCTCCATGGGCAGCCAATGCAATTTGCAGTAAAGTGGAGATAGGTGATCATATTTTTTCAAACCATAGATCAATCTCACCATAGTATTCTGTATGAGTCGCAATCTGGTGATATTCCTCTTTACCCCTGTTAGATAGATTATATTACAATAATCTAGTTGTCCCAAAACCAAAGATTGAACTAATGACTTAAATGCAGTGATATCAAAATAAGCTCTGATAGTCCATAATTTCCATAAAATATGGAAGATCTTGTGAACTACCATGTCAACTTATTTCTGATGTTAAAAGGATATATGAAAAATATTTAAACAGATGTTCAGAGATAAATTGTTTGCAGGTAAACATACATGAAAAAACATGAAAATTATCCAATCTTGCACAAAAAATGTCAAGATCTTAGTCCCTTCAAGTGGCATCTGAAGAGTTTGTGCTTTCAAGAACAAGCAAAACAAAAAGAAAGAAATACAAAATTGTAGGAGTCTGTTTCTTGTTGAGTTTAGACCAAGAGCATGAATGATTAAGATAACCAAAAGGATATAATCATACAACAGATGAGTTGTTAAGGCCTGTTTTGATGCAAATATTCCATCGATTGTGATATTGAAGTGAACATGATCCATATGTAATACTGGGAACCTTTTTTTACTGCATCCCAAACCTTCTTCCATTTTTTAAGGTTTGTCACCCTCTGAACTGATTTAGCACTTTATATTTGAGCACTAGACATTTTTTACACCCCATTGTAAATTTTTTTTTACATAATAATTATTAGAATTCTGAGTAACTCGTTTGAGAATGTAGCAGTGATAGACTGGAACAAGGTCAATTATATAATGTCGACAAAATAATAGTAAGGCTGCTCTCTGTGTTTCTTAGAAAATTATCAGTTGTATCACAAAATCTGTGAATTGTTACCATTATAGAGTTCAGTAGGTGGAGGGTGAGGTTATTTTTACAAGTTGATGAAAAGTCATTAAAAAATCAGTAAAAATTAATTTTCTGCCTGCCTGTTGTTTGTTTATTGGACTTTTACACTATCATTTGCTGTTTTCTTTTAAGAAAGAAAACCATATTATTGTTATGTTATCAATTTATCATCTGGATATAAAGAGACTTTTTAATTAATGAATAAACAGAGCCCCTAGTTTCATGTGATTTCATAGCAGCTGTGGCAACTCCCATAAAGATCTTCTGGAGGACGTGGAATATAATCCTGGTCACAGAATTCAGGGAAACTGCCTACTCATTCTGGGAAGTAGATGGGAATTTTGAATAGACCTCGCTGGGAGTCATTTACAAATACTGTGCACTTATGATATTATTATAAATGATCTACCTCAGAGCCCATTTTATGTAATGAGTCCTGAGGTAGATAATGCGTGATAATGGCTTTAACCCATGCTGTTAGGGACTTTTTACTAAGCTACGTTGGGTGCTAACATACATATATGAGAGTTCTTCAAAAAGTTTCCACATTTTTATATTTTCATTGGGGCAGGAGAAGTGGTAAGAGGGCGTGTTGTAGAATGTCATGTGACCAGTCAGGCAGGCAGTGGGGTGATTATGTAAAAATATGATGTCATTTGCTTTTAGATATTTAATAAATAGTTTTTAAAGCAATAAAAGTGCAGAAACCTTTTGAAGATCACTCGTAGATATCCTGTTGTAAGTACAAAATGCCTGTGTGCTATGTGTTAAATATGTTTTAAGTATTTTTGAGAGTGTGTGTCTGGAGATTGAGAGTGGTCATCCCTGTGCTAATCAGTTAGCACACTTACATTACCACATGCTCACTGATTAGCATATGAGCCCTTAGGCCCTGATCCTATAGAAGACATCTAAACTTAGGCATCTAGATCAGTGGTCCCCAACCTGGAGGACCACCAGGCCAATCGAGTTTTCAGGCCAGCCCTAATGAATATAATGGAAGTGACAGGCATGCAAATCCGCTCCATGCATATTCATTAGGGCTATCTTGAAAACCCGATTGGCCTGGTAGTCCTCCAGGACAAGGTTGGGGACCACTGATCTAGATCGGTGGGCCTAGAATATCTAGGCACCTAACTTAATTTTATAATTGGCTCCATCAATGCTGATAATTGAACAGCAATATATAGATGGCTATTCACTCATTGGAATCTTATGCATATGTTTCAATTTCAAAACTTCCAGTATATCAAATTTTTAACATTCTTAACATTTTTACAGATCTTCATTTGAAATAATAATGATCCTCAGAGAGCTAAACGACCCCACTGGTTCATGTGAAACAAATCACAGAATCCAATCTTCATTGGATCAACAATATCCTGTTATATTTTTTGTTAATTTTCTATATAAGTTTCTTTCAATTTGTATCTAGTATATTAAACTGTATAATACTTCGCTTTAGTAATGAAGCCAGCATTAAGGGAGCGCCTCTACCAACATGCTCATGTTTCAGATTCCTTTCCTCAGGGTTGAGGCTCCCAACGTGTAATTATCATGTATCCGAGATACCGCTCCATTCGATATTCTGGTTGGCCCAGGTACCACAGGCCCCATCTGTGGGTGGGGTTTGAGCCACCTGGGCCAATCCGGCCCCATTCCTATGCTGGCTGGCCTGCCAGATGTGCGAGCTTGGCACCCATCCATCCGGCCAACATTTTTTGAGGTACGGGAAAGGGGAGCTGGGGTGGGGGGGATGTGGGGTCGGCGGGGGGCCGGTCAGGGGTTTGGGGGGGCAGTCATTGGGGGGGTTGTGTCGAGGGCAGGAGGGCCTGGGATCCCTCCTGCCTATATTTTAGTGGGGGGTGGGGGTCAGAGGGGGTCACAGGCCAGGAGGGCTTGGGCTCCCTCCTGGCCAGATCGTGTGGTGGGGGAGAGGGGAAGATCGCTGGGCCAGGAGGGCTTGGGCATCCTCCTGGCCCCAACAGATTCGACCCGGGGGGGTTGGGGATCATGGGGCAAGAGGGCTTGGGCTCGTACTCGGCGGGGCTAGGAGGGCTTGGGCTCTCACTTGGCCCGATTGGAGGGGTGGATTGCTGCAGGAGAGATGGGTCATCTCTCCTGCCGCTTTAGCGATCCCAAGTGCCGCATTTGGTGGCACTTGGTGGTATCGCTATTGCGGCAGGGGAGATGACCCATCTCTCCTGCCACGATGGTTTCAGTGGGGGGGTTGGTATGTTGCTGGGCCACTGAGCTGATCGCGCCAGCCGCCATCAGTTCAGCGGCCTCTTTTTCGGCACTTATACCTGTTTTGACTTGGTCTAAGTCAAAACGTATAAGTGCCGACTAGGCAACTTGTCAAAATCTTTGGTTATATGTGTTGTACGCCTAGGTGTAGGTCGGCACATCTCCCGCCCTTTCCCCTCCTCTAAAAACGCCTCTTTTCTCTCTGTGCGTTTAGAGGCAGGGGAATGGCCTAAGCTGGTTTTAGACACGTCTAAAACAGTGGTCTCAAACTCAAACCTTTTGCAGGGCCACATTTTGGATTTGTAGGTACTTGGAGGGCCTCAGAAAAAAATAATGTCTTATTAAAAAAATGGCAATTTTGCATGAGGTAAAACTCTTTATAGTTTATAAATCTTTCCTTTTGGCTAAGTCTTAATAATAATATTGAAATTTATAGCTAAAGAGACTTATGATCAAGAAACTGTTTTATTTTACTTTTGTGATTATGATAAACATACCGAGGGCCTCAAAATAGTACCTGGCAGGCCGCATATGGCCCCCGGGCTGCGAGTTTGAGACCACTGGTTTAAAATCAGCTTTGATTATGGGTACTTGGACGATCAGGCTTTTTGATCATCCAAGTAGCCATTTAGGCCACTTTTTAGACTTTTTTTTTTATTATGAACCCCTTAGGATCCATAATGCACAGTTTTTAAATTAAATATTGTGAGATAAAATATAGTGATGTTTAAAAGTTCATACTATCCTTTCTAAAATAATTGTTCTTAATTAGTATTATTATTGATCACGTACAAGAAGTCATGATGTGAGTGATATAAAGATTTCAAAATTTCATGAGAATGTTTTACAATGTAATTATGGTTCCTCAAGAGATTATAACGTAATTCAATTTATTTTTCCCCTGTGTTTCATCAATCATTTTCTGAATGGAAAGGATATCTGATTCTCACTTCTGTATGCATTCCTATAAGATCAAGAACTTTCAGTAGTAATGATCTGAAATGATGTTTTTTAAATACACTAATCTTCTGAGCTTCTTATGCATGTAAGCATGGTATCATTCACCTCTCTTTTTTTAATTTTATTTTTGTTATTGAGATTTAACAATTTCAACAAGATAAAATAAACTCTTGTACAAGAAATACAGAAAGAAACTCAAATAATTAAATAAATTTTCAATTAACATAAGAATTGCTATCTTCCTTAGACCCCCAATAACAGGGAGGGCAGATCTTGGTAAAGAGAAGAGAATCATATTTAAGAACCAAAAAAAAATAATAAGGAAAAGGCTTAACGGGAGGTCCCTCCCAAACATTCACGTTACCAACTTCTTCATATCTAAGAATGTTCTCAGTTGTTCCGGTGCATAGAAGACATATTTCATTCCTAAGTACTTAATCATACACTTGCACGGATATGCCAAAAGGAATGAGGCACCAATGCTCAGTGCCTCAGATCTCATTGCAAGAAATAGTTCCCTTCTTTCTTGTGTTTGGCGAGTTAAATCAGGAAACTTCCAAACTTTTTTACCATAGAACAATACTTGTGAATTCTGATAATACAATATCAGTTGTTTCTGATATACTTGTTTCAAGCAAGTTTGTAATATTTAAATTTTCCTGACCGTTTGAATTAACTTGTCCCATATTTGGATTTACTTTTTTAAATGGCACATAATAAATTTTATTTAATGGGGGGAAAGCTTCCAAGGAAAATTTCAAAACTTCACTCAGGTATTTTTTAAATAAATCCAGAGAAGACATTAGTGGTGATTTAGGAAAATTTAACACATGGATATTCAGTCTGCAATTGAAGTTGTTCTATCTTTCTATTCAAAGAAACTTTGTCTTTCACCATTTCAGATGTTAAGTCTTAGAGAGTATCAACCTTTACTTTAACTTGCTTTAAATCAGAGTCAAAGTCTTCTTTTATACTTTCTACTTTTTCTCTAAAGAGGAAACTACTTACAAGTTGAGAAGTATCTTGAGAAGATTCGGAGATGTTACTGTTTAGGTGCTGGAGAATTTCCCAAATATTCTCCAGAGTTATCACCGGCGGTTTTGTTAGCTGAGAGCAAACTCCAACTCCCAGCTCTGCCTGCTCTCCCATGTTCCTCGTTGCAAGTGTCCCTTGAAACGGGGTTTCCTTCAAGTGAGAATCCTCATGAGACTTCCCCAACACTGCTGCGTTGAAAGTAGGGCATGGTGGAGTGACGACTCCCGGAGGTGAAAGGGATGTTTCAAAGTCTAGCTCCTCGGCTTCTCCTTCAGCCGAGAAGACAGCAGATACACCTCCGGACTCTTCCTGGGACCTCTAAGATGTCGCAAACTCCAGAATAGAATGCTGGGCAGGGGAAGACGTTCTAACTATCGAGGGCATGGAATGAACGCTTCTTTTTCGTTTGGTGTGCGGCAGAGCGGACAGGTAGGAGTTAGTTTGTTCGATCGGAGTTGCCATCACTTGTCCGCCACCACCTTAGATCCGCCACCTCTCTTTGACACGCAGTTCCTGATTGGTGAGGCCTGACTTTAGTACAGGAAGAGGTGGTCGGAGCATACAGTGAGTGATTTCCTTCACTCGCTGGCGCTCCAGCTGCCCTCTCCTGCCTCCTCTTCACGGTCATAAAATACCATGAATGACCAGGACTGCGAACCGCAAATTCGCGGGGAAGCACTGTACATGCTAAATTTATTTCACTTCTTACATTTGGATCATGTAATTAATTGCACAATTAAAAATTTTAATCACAATTATTTGTGCGATTAAAATTTTTAATCAATGTACAGTCTAAAAACCCTTACTGACAACTGAAAATGCAGCACCTAGGGAATCAATGGAAGGAAATAATTTTGAAACTATATTGCCAATTTTGAAACTACACTGCCATGGTTACAAGCATTACATTGACTTCATATTATGTACTTGATAAGATTTAAGATCTTATTTCTGATACTCAAAACTGTTAATAATGAAGTCCCTGATGTCATAGCATCATCATCAAGAATATGTAAACCATCTATTTAAATTCTACTGCATGTTATTTAAAACCCTATACGGAGACAGCCCATCCTACCTAAACAACCGCCTCATCCAAGCAACCTCAACCAGACACAGAAAAACGCACTCCCCATTCATACCCCCCCCCATAAAAGAAGTAAAACGGAAAAAACTACACGATGGCCTTCTAGCCACTCAAGCCGCAAAACTAGATAACCAGATCTCTAACCTACTGATAACCACCCCAGACTACAAGATATTCAGAAAAGAATTAAAAACCATACTCTTCAAGAAATTCCTGAAACAATCCTGACATGATCCTCTCTTTACAACTCCTGATATGACAAATAATCTACTCTTTACAATTCTAGAAAGGACAAATGTTCTTCCATCGTACAACCTGGAAAACAACAAATGATCTTCCGTAGTTTCCCTTTCTTCCTAAATTTCTACCTACTCCTCTCCACTTTTTACCATTCATATACTGACAAATGTTCTTCTCTTTACAACTCTTGAAATGACAAATAATCTACCCTTACAACTTTAGTAATGACAAATGTTCTTCCATTGTAACCCCCTTTCATAAATCTTTTGTAATCCGCCTTGAACCGCAAGGTAATGGCAGAATAGAAATCTCTAATGTAATGTAATGTAATATTGGAATTTAAAGATCAACACCCTTCAGCTGTCTCTTCTCCAAGCTGAAGAGCCCTAATCTCTTTAGTCTTACCTCATATAAGAGGAGTTTCATCTCCTTTATCATCTTGGTCAATCTTTGAAACTTTTCTTGTTCCGCTATATATATTTTTAGAATTGATCGAAATACTTGAGGTGAGGTCACACCATTGAAAAATATATATATATTTAAATCTTATTTAAGGGAAAGGGACAGGGATTTGTATACCACATTTTTTGTAGATTTACAACCACACTCAAAGCAGTTTACATACAGGTACTTCAAGTATTTTTTCCTTATCTGTCCTGGTAGGCTCACAATCTTATCTAGCTGGAACAGTGGAAGATTAAGTGACTTGCCCAGGGTCACAAGGAGAAGCACAGGGTTTGAACCCGCAACCTCAGGTATTTACCATCCCTTTTTAATAATTCCTATCATCCTGTTTGCTTTTTTGGCCACCTCTAAATATTAGTTGGAAAATGTCAGTGTATTGTTTATGATGACACCTAGACCTTTTTCTTGGGTACTGCAGATTTCCATCTCTGTCCTATGCAGATGTAGTCAATTTGATTTTGATACATGCCATTTGGAGAGGTCCATGTTTATTGGGACGTTTGTGATGTTAGAAATGCATAGTCATGATTGACAGTTGGTTTGTTTTGCAAAACTGTACTGTTATCACCAGCTTCATTTCTTTCTATGCCATGCTTTCCAACCACTGCATCTTCATATATACTTCCTGCTTTTGCATTGAAGTCCCCCATAATGATCAGTAGATCTTGTTTCAGCATTTGATCTATTACATTTTGAAGTTATTCATAGAATACTTCTACATACTCATCTTCTGCGTCAGTCATTGGAGCATATACTTGGATCAAGGTGACATTGATTGGCTTTCCCTGTAGGCAGATTGATATGACTCTATCACTGATAATGTACTTTAGTACCGTCTTTGAAAGCTTATTATTGAGGATGAATGCTACACCACCTTTCCTGTGTGTTTCATGGCCAGAGTAGCACATCCAATGCTCGTTTGAATGAAAATGGTCCTGTCCTGTCCATTTGAACTCACTGATCCCTATCAAATTGTTTTGTTTTTTTTCCATTTGAGAACAATATCTCAAGAATATTTGTCATAAAATTGAATCAGAACATCTAAATAGAAAAACCAGATTAGCATATCAGGAGTTTGATGGGATTAGGTGAAACATTAACTGCATGGGTTAAAGACTGGCTTAGAGGTAGACTTCAGAGGGTGGTGGTTAACGGCACCCTCTCCGAAACGTTGGAGGTGATCAGTGGAGTGCCGCAGGGCTCGGACTTGGGCCTGATCCTATTTAACATTTTCGTAAGAGACCTGGCTCAGAGGCTTCAAGGTAAAATTACATTATTCGCCGATGACGCCACACTATGCAACATAGTATGCAAAAGCACATTGCCTGACAGTATGACGCATGACCTACTCTTACTGGAACATTGGTCATCGACTTGGCAACTAAGCTTCAATGCCAAAAAGTGTAAGGTTATGCACCTTGGCAGCAGAAATCCATGCAGAACTTACACCCTAAATGGTGAGACCTTAGCTAGGACTGCAGCAGAACGAGACTTAGGAGTGATTATTAGTGAAGACATGAAAACTGCCAATCAAATGGAGAAAACTTTATCCAAGGCTAGACAAATGATGGGTTGTATCCGAGGAAGTTTTGTCAGCCGAAAGCCTGAAGTCATAATGCCATTGTACAGATCCATGGTGAGACCTCATCTGGAATATTGTGTACAGTTCTGGAGGCCACATTACCATAAAGATGTGCTGAGAGCTGAGTCGGTTCATCGAATGGCCACCAGGATGGTCTCAGGATTCAAGGATCTCCCGTATGAGGAACGGCTGAGTAAATTGCAGGTATACTCACTCGAGGAACGCAGAGAGAGAGGAAACATGATTGAGACGTTCAAATATATCATGGGCCGTATTGAGGTGGAAGATGATATCTTTTTTCTTAAAGGACCCACGGCCACAAGAGGGCATCCACTGAAAATCAGGGGCAGGAAATTTCATGGCGACACCAGGAAGTATTTCTTCATCGAAAGGATGGTTGATCATTGGAATGATCTTCCACTGCAGGTAATTGAGGCCAACAGTGTGCCAGATTTTAAGAAAAAATGGGATAGGCATGTGGGTTCTCTTAGTGGAAGAAGTTAAGGGGGTGGGTCATTAGAGTGGGCAGACTTGATGGGCCGTGGCCCTTTTCTGCCATCATTTTTTATGTTTCTAAACAAGACAAGGAGGATAAAATTAGGGAAATTGAATTGGAAACTGAAACTGAAGAAGAACCAGATATTTTAAAAGAAGAAGTCATAGCAGCAATTAAAGTTTTATCAAAAAACAAGTCACCTGGTATCACAGTATTCAAATTGAATTAATAAAAGGCTCAGAAGGTCAGAAGGTGCTATCAGGGCCCTCACTTGACTGTATCAACAGATTTACAAGGAAAAATCATGGCCAACCAATTGGAGAAGATCACTGTTTATACCAATACCGAAGAAAGGTGATGCCAAGGACTTTAACGACTACAGGACAATTGCATTAATTCCACATACCAGCAAATTATTGCTGAAAATAATACAATGAAGGCTCCAATCATACGTTGAGTAAGAGCTACCTGAAGTTCAGGCTAGTTTCAGAAAAGGTCAAAAAACAAGAGACATGTTGGAGAAGAACAAATAATTTTAAAAAAACAACAAAAAAACACCCCTATACCTTTGCTTCATCGACTACAGCAAAGCTTTTGACTGTGCGGATCACCATAAACTATAGAGAATTCTAGTATAAATGGGGAATACCCAAGCACATAACTCAGCCGATAAAGAGCCCATATGAAAATCAAGAAGCTGCAATGAGAACTGAATACAGCAACACTGATTGGTTTCCAATAAAATGTGGTGTCAGGCAAGGATTTGTCTTGTGACCTTACCTGTTCAACCTGTATGGTGAAACCATCTTCAGAAAAGCAAATTTGGAAGAAGAGAGTGTCAATTTCAAAGTTGTTGTCCAAAATATAAACAACCTGAGCTATACAGATGATGCAACGCTCATCACCAGCAGCAAAGAAGACAAGATGTATCTACTAAGAAAAGTTAAAGCCAAAAGTCATAGCATGGATTAGAACTGAACATATGCAAGACGGAGATCATGAACATAGAAAATAATGAAGATATTTAGTTTGAAAGTAATTTAAATCTTTTACAACTTCTATTCTATCTTCTGAGCTCTTTTGCAAAGAAGCAACTAGCAGGGAAGAAATACTCTGCAGAATAACATTTGGTCACTCTTCAATGAAGGCTCTCGACAAAATATTCAAAGGCAAGGAGGTAGCACTTCAAACAAAGATCAGACTTGTCCACATATTCATTTTCTCAGTGGTCAGTTATGGATGTGAAAGCTGGATACTACAGAAACAAGACAGAAAGAAGATTGACTCATTTGAGCTTTGGTGCTGGAGAAGGATTTTAGGCGTGCCGTGGACCACAAAAAAACTAACAAATCAATCCTGGAAGAGATCAAACCAGCTATATCACTCAAAGCTATATCACTCAAATGATGATGTTATGACTGTCTTATTTTGGTCACACCATCAAAAGAGAGATCACTGGAGAAGGAAGATCGAAGGAACCAAGCACAAAGGGCGACCTGCAATCAGATGGCTGGACACATTGAAAACAACCAATGAGGATGACACTGGAGGACCTTTCCAGCCTAGCAAAAAACTGATTTCTTTTTAGATCCATAATTCATCAAGTCGCTAGGACTCGAAAACAAGTCGATGGAACCTAGCAACAACAACCTTCCCTATGCCATTTGACTCACTGTACCAGTCCTTATTTCTGTGGCAAGCAAGGCTAAACAAGTAAGTCTTTAATGCAACTTGAAATTTAGTTTGGTTGGATTCTGCCCTCAAATCTCAGTGCAAGGAATTCCAATGTTGGTGATCAGAAGAACAATGCAGAGTACTGAATAGAGTCTAAATGGCCTCAAGACAGCGTAGTCAATGACTGAAGTCAAGAGGTCTCTTGGAAGCTGTTTTTAGTAGGTTGACAGGAAAGGCTCCAGAGATCTGAAGGTCACACAGAATACCACACACATTTTTAGCCTTTGTCCACAGATCTCTGACCACCTGAGGCAGTTAAAAATAGAAGTACAATAGAATGAACTATTTTTAAGTCAAGTAATGCTGGATCTGTACCAGTATGGCTGTTCATTGCTTTAATAATTTTTGCACTATTGGAGTACTAACTCTCTCTCTCTTAATGCTTTCTCAGACACACATACAACATTTGTACCTTTCACTTTAATGGATGCCTAATAAGAATTATATAAATATTTCTGCAATTCTCACTGGGCAGTTAATTAAGTAGTAGAGTCCAAGAGCAGTCAGCTGTTACCTGCATTTATGGACAAGTGCTTCCAAAGGCAGAGGAAGAAGGGATCAGATAGCATAGGTACAAGAATGATATGTGGATTAGTAATTTCCCTTTGCAGCAAATGTGTTGGGTAAAAAGCTGAAACAATGTAAAGCAAAATCCACCTTTTCTTCATTCTCTTTCTCTAGGCTGCTCTTTTGCCTTTCTTCACACTTGATTTAGACAGGAAATTAGTTTTATTCAAATATCTTAAGGTTTGGTTATTATTGAAATCAAGTTAACCAAAGCTGTCCTGAGTAAATCACAAGGGACATTGCCCTGCCTTTCACTGTCCTTTATTTATAGCTGTTTCTATTCTCACTCATGTTCAATAAATCCTGCCATGGCTTTAACTTTAGATTGTGCAGAGAACCATTAAAAAAACATTTTATACCCTGGGTATTTTATTTTGTCTAAAAGTTAAAAACATACAAAGTTCCTTGTAATAATCCACTCATTCTATTCTTGCTTGCTTCTCAGAGTAAGCCTATACAATTATTCAAATCCTAGTTTTTAGCTTCAGCATATACCTTGCTATGAGGATGCGCCTGTATAATCAGGCTTTTGGTCCTTCAAGTCAAATGGAATCAGGACCCAAAAGAAATGAATTTTGCAGGCATTCTAACGTGTCTAATCCTCAGCTATGTCATCTTTGTTTTACAGCTTTGTTGAAGTTCTTCTCATTTGTGCTTCAGTCCTTCTAAAGTTGAATTTTCGGAGAAAAAAAAAATCATTTTTATGTATGGATGAGATGGTATTTTTTTTTCCCTGAATTTATTAATTGTAATATGTCTGCTTTGGGAAATGTGCATCCTCCCTATCTCTTGTCATCCCCCCACTCCAGCTCCACTACCTTGTAAGAGATGATATTAAGGGGAGGATCTCAATTTTTTTCTGCCAAGAACCCTTTCAGTTCTAGCTATATCATTGTTTAAAAAGTTGGGCAAAAGGTGAAAATAAGGTCTGTTTTCCAAGGGAGTAGTAGGGCAGTGTAGTACTACATGCTCTGAACCAAAATAGAGATTCTGCATTCCAGGAAGGTAAGAGAAAGAAGAAAACCCACAAGGCTAGAGGGCAATGAAAGACACCAAAAGGATTAAGCACCTGAGACTAAGGCACATTACATGTCACAAAGGGCACTGATATAAGGAAAATACTTAAAAATACCTGATTACTATTCAATGTATTGTAAATTGCTTTGGGTAACTCTCTTCATGAAAAGGCAGTTAATAAAATCCAAATAAATAAATAAGCGCTTTTAGGTACTTCAGTAATTGGAGGGAAAAGACTGTATGCATAATCTGACCTATCAGAGTACAGAATTCAAGGACAATCAGGAAGTTGCAGCAACACTGAGTACTAGCTACAATACAAGAAACAAATGTACACATAACTGTGGGGACAGACACTCCCTTCTTAATATCTACAGTTACCACTTTTACTATAATAATAAAATATATTAACATATAATAAACAAATATCATAAAACCAAAATGTGAAATTATCATCTTTTGGATTAGATTGGATTTATTAACTTGATATGCAGTGGTACCTCGGTTTACGAGTGCACCGGTTTGCGAGTGATTTGCAAGACGAGCAAAACATTTGAAAAATCGGCGCCTCGGAAACCGAGCGTGCCTCGATTTGCGAGCGGCGCCCCCCACGATCCGGCACTCTCCCCCCACTGCAATCCAGCACCCCCCCGCCGTGATCTGAAATCCCCCAGACCCACCCGAACAGGCTTCTTACTTGCATCTGGCCACCGGCACCGGCATGTCCTGTGCGTTGGTGACAGTGCCCGAATATCTGCCTCCTCTTCTTTGCTGGGCCTTGAGCATCTGCGCATGCTCAAGGCCTGCAAGTTCACGCTCTCTCCGTACTTAATTGTCAATAAAAACATCTAATCTTATATTATCAAATATGTGGGTACTTTAACACCGTGGCTCCCAAACCAGTGAAACCTCTGTCCCGAAAGCCAAACTTCTCCCAGGCTGAGACAGAAATGCACCACCACCAGCAGCTCTTCTCACCCCAAGGAGAAAGACTTGGGGCATACTCCAAGAGCAAAGTCTGGAAGGGAATAGCTCAGCGCCTAAATGCAGTCCACCGCCATAACCAAGATGTGGAGGACTGCGAGAAAAAATGGAGAGCCATCAAAAGGGAGGTCCGAGCTAAGGTGGGCAACCAGCCTCCAGATTCTGACATGGCAGACCTCAGCCTCATGGAGCAGCTGGTGCTCACCTTTGTGTCAGCAACCTCCACCTATGGTGTGGGCACACAGGACACATCAGCTGCCGCACCTGCACAGCCTTCTGGCATGTACTTGCCTTAATCCCCAGTCTCACAGCTATGTCCCATATTCTGATGGACCTCTCTTTCATCCTCCTTCTTCTACTCCTCTAATGGGGCAGTGAGTACACCTGCTCTTCAAACCTTTACATAAGGTTTGGTACTGCTCCATGTGCTGGTGCCAGAGCATAGAATTAGATTCGTACACCCTTATGCTGACAGTTTGAAACATTTGCTATGATCAGTAGGTGTGCTCACGCAAGGTGTCTGCACATACACTGCTTTCATCTCCTTCATAATGTCACCAACACACCGCCCTATGGTAGCTGGGTATGTAGTCACATACCTTTAGGATGCATGTTTCTGCCAACTCATCTCACCTAGACACAGGTAGCGCACCAGTGGTATGCTGTGACATCCATATGTGCTTTTACCCTATGCAGATGCCAGCTCTGAAGAGGATCAGCCCGGATGTAGAGCCATCGACACACTAACTGTGCAGTGACAGCAGGATGAGGCAGATGTGCAGCCAGCCGCAACACTCAGCCAGCAGGAGCCTGATGAGTCCCAGGACACCCAAACACAGAAGCCTGCCAATGGGGATGAGGACCTGCTAATTCTCCCACTGCCTGAGCAGTTTGCCAATGTGGCAGCAGATACTGAGGAGGGCAGCGAGAGAGCACAGCCTGGCCGCTGGAGGGCACCAGTCACCAGTGTTGCCACCTACTTAGACTGGCCCAGAAGCTACTGGGGCACTATCTGAGCCTGGAGGAATATCGGTAGCAGAAGCTCCAGCTGCTGAGACAGGGTGTGGAGGCAAAACAGCAGTCACTGGAGGCCCAACGGGACACCAATGAACTTCTGAGGCAGCTTTTGCATGCCAACACTGGCATCGTTTCAAAGCTGGAAGGCCTCCACAGTGAGCTCAGAGCTAGAAACCGTACTCCCTCCACAAGTCAGCACACTAATCAGGTGCCTGCACCACCCTCCAGCACTGGCTCAGTGGCAACAGGACGCAAAGCCATGGAGAAAAGAAACCACCCCCATATGTTGGGGCCTGTTCCACGCCTGCCTTCCTCCACTCAAGTAACATGGCCAGCTTTTGGACAGCAGAACACTACTGTACAGCAGTGATAGTGTCAGCTCAGATACTGATGTGGCCCCAGTTGGTCCAGAAGCTTCTTCTCTACCTAGAGGTGGAGCTGGGAAGGCTGTCAGGGGCCGTGGGTGAGGGAAGGGGAAGGGGAGGTAGGTAAGGAGCTTGTGTTGTTTGTGTATGTGGGTGGGGGTGGGTTTGGTGAAGATGTGTGTATGTAGGGGTGGTATTTTGCACAAAATGTGGGAAAATAAGGATGTTTCTTTAAAAGAACCTATTGTCCGTGCTGTTTACCAGCTTCAGCTTATCTACACTGAAGCTGACAATAGCCTGGGCTGTTTTTGCAGTCCAGTTAAGTGGCACTGAACTGCTATACTGTCAGGAGGCTAGGGTACAGCGTCCATTTCACAGGAAGTGGGTCTGTATTAAATGGTGCCTGGTGTTGACCCCTTCCTGGAAAGGCACTCTGCTTGGCTCTGTGCTGTGGGGGTGGGGGAGGCTCCTCATCATCGGCATCAGGTGGCTGCTGAAGTTGTTGCTATGGGGGATCTGGCAGTGGCTGGTGTTTGCGTACTGCAAGGTTATGCAACATGCAGCATGCTACGAAGATCTGAGCCACCTTCTCAGGCTTGTACAGCAGCTGGCCTCCCGATTGATCCAGGCATCGAAATCGTTTTTTTAACTGGCCAAATGTTCACTCGATGATGCTCCTGGTGGCTCTTTGACGGCGATTGTATTCCTCCTCAGCTGCAGTGTGAGGGTGGACAATTGGGGTCATGAGCCAGACTCGCTGAGGATACCCCCTGTCACCTATGAGACATAAAGAAACAGAGAGAGAGAGAACAATGATGAGTGGCAGTGATTTGCAGGTGCAGGAAGAGAGTGTTCAGATGGGGAGGGGGAACAGGGTAGCTATGTCCCTGAGGTGTTTACCAAGAAGCCAACCGCCATTGAATTGCCCATGGGTTGCTCTCCTATGGAGGCAAGAATGCTGGAGGATGTAGGCGTCGTGTGTGGAGCCAGGGTATCTGGCATACACATCCAGGATCTCTCCGTGTGCATTGCACACCACCTGCATGTTCATTGAGTGGAACGCCTTTCTATTCCTGTAACTGGCCTCATCTGCCCGAGGGGGTCTGAGGGCAATATGGGTGCATGCTACCACCCCGATGACAGAGGGGAATTGTGCCACATTGTAGAACTGCCTCATACTGCCCTGTAGGGCCTGGGGAGTGGTGGGGAGGGAGATATAGTCATGGGTGTGGGTTAGGAAGGCATTAAGAAATTGGGTGAGGCAGTTTGAAATGGGAGGCTGAGTGAGCCCAGTGTTGGCTGCCAGAACAGATTGGAAGCTCCCAGTTGCCAGGAAAGTGAGGGCTGCTGTTATTTTTAAATGCACTTAGATTGGGTAATTACGCCGAGTGTGGGCCTGTAGCAGGGGGTGCAATTGGAGGCAGAGATCCTGGATGGTGGCCTTGTTGAAGAGGTATCGCTCCAGGCACTGCTGGTTTGTCAGCTCAAGAAAGCAGGAGCGAGGTCTAAAGACCCTCCTGCGGTGGGCTCAGTGATGGCACCTCTCATTCTTCCGCTCCTCTTCCTGCAGAAGGATTTCCGCTGCAACCAACACATTGAGTCCTTCCATTGCCACAGAGGTGCAGGCCACTACCACCTGCCAAAGAAAGCAGAGCTCATTAGAGTCTGAACAGGCCCCAGCCAGGCAGTCACCTGACACCCCCCCTCCCTCCAGGAATTAAGCCAGGTGATGAAACAGAGCACTCACTCCTGTGCAGCTCCTGCCACACGATAGAGACCACAGTGAATGAGGCCCACACTCGGCGAAATAGATGGAAGAGAAAGAGCTGGTGATGCTGATAGGAGGTAAGTGGGATGAGAGAGGGTTTTTTGCAGAGGTCAATGAAACGTGGGGAGACAAACAGCAGTGAGAAAATAAGTAGGGAGGTTCAGATAGAGATGGTCAGAGTGAGGGGGTACACACACAAAATTACACACCCTTCCATTACCTGTAGAGAGGAAGGCACACACTCAGGAACAGCTTAGACGTTGTGGAAGTAGGTCTAACTGGAAACGCTACTTAGAACGCACAGAGCAAACTGATTTAGCTTTGGTTATCGTATTTGTATGTTTGGGGCCTAAATCCGACCCTAGGAACGCCCCCATGTTGTATGACTTACGTTAGATGTTTTGCGGCGTAGGATGTGCAGCTGGCCGACTTTTGATTATGGTCGCTTGTACGTTTTGCCGGGTAAAACGTCCAAACTCCAACTTATGCGTTTTTTTAGACATCTTTGATTTTTGATTATGAACCACATAGGGTTTAATGCGCTGCTAGAAACTTGTTGAACAGCTATGTTTTTAAGCTACACCTAAAATTATTGTAGTATTTATGTACCACTTATAACCTAAGTGGTCTACATTCAGGTACTCAAGTATTTTTCCCTATCTGTGCTGGTGGGCTCACACTCTATCTAATGTATCTGGGGCAATAGGGAATTAAGTGACTTGCCCAGGATCACAAGGAGTAGCTGTAGCTCTAACAACTGTGCCACATACTCCCTAATTAATTAACGTATGATGACCCTATGATGGGGAGTAGTTTCCGGCATAAGGGAGCTGCTTGGTAGGATAACAGTTTTGTGATGTAAGCTTTTTTTAGGCCTTCCTTGCAGGGAGAAAATGGAGTTGGAACGCTAAAGGTGGGCCGGGGAGGTATACTTTCATCATGTAGTTTGGTAGGTGGTTATACAGTGCCTTGTATATGCAGCAGCCTAGTTTGAAAAATGGGGAGCCAGTGCAATTGCTCCCCATAATCGCGGAAGACAAAGGCGCGCGCCGATAACTGAGCGCAAGACGGAGGCGCGCGCCGAAGAAAATTACTGTTTTTAGGGGCTCCGATGGGGGTTTTTGTTGGGGAGCCCCCCCACTTTACTTAATACAGATCGCGGCGGTGTTGTGGGGGGTTTGGGGGGTTGTAACCCCCCACATTTTACTGGAAACATCTTTTTCCTAAAAACAGGGAAAAAGTGAAGTTTTCAGTAAAATGTGGGGGTTTACAACCCCCCACAATGCCCCCACAATGCGGCGCGATCTGTATTAAGTAAAGTGGGGGGGTTCCCCCCCACGCCCCACCATCAGAGCCCCTAAAAACAGTAATTTTCTTCGGCGCGCGCCTCCGCACTGCGCTTAATTGTCTGCACGCGCCTCCGCGCTGCGCTCAATTGTCTACACGCGCCTTTGTCCCGGTGCACTTTTGACCTGACACCAATTTACCTGGTGTATTAGCATTCTATAAAGGAAATTAGACACTTATTTTACTTTAAAGAATTAGCACCATATATATCTGGTATAGGTGCACTGCCATAGAATTGCCCTCTACGATGAGCAGGAGACATGGTAGGTTTTCCTTAGTCTGAAGATGTCACACAGCTGTGTGCTAAATCGTTCGGAGTCTATTGTATCTATTGTAGCGTTTCTGGGGGCATGAGAGATAGATAAAATTACAGTAGTCTAGCATCCTGAGGATCAGGGCTTGGAATATGATTTGGAAGGGAAGGGCGTGAAAGTAAGAACGAATGGATTGCAGTTTCCAGAATGTTGCAAAGCCTTTGCAAACTACAGCAGCTACTTTGGTTTCCGTGGTTATCTTTCGATCTAGTATCGCTCCCAGGTTTTTGGTAGTGGATTGTAGTGGTAGGGGTTTTACCCCTGATCATGATGTTTTCCTCATACAGATTCAAGGTGTGTGCGAGGAAGAACTCATTTTTGTTCTCAGGGTTTAATTTCACTGAGTCATTTGCAAAATATAGGTCACAGATATCAATGACTAAGGGCTCCTTTTACAAAGCTGCGCAAGCGGTTTTAGTGCGTGCTGAATTGCCACACATGCTAGACGCTAATGCCACCATTGAGCTGGCGTTAGTTCTTGGCGCGTAGCGGGCAGCACGCGCTACAAACACTACCCCAGCATAGTAAAAGAGGGAAGACTTGAGCTTGCGCTTTATGCCATGAAAGGTGACATCTTTCCTTGTTTGTACCCTGCTATTGAGATATATCCTGAGCTTTCTCATTAGGCATTCTTTTCCCCTGACATGCTCTTTTTTAGCCCCAACTTCATAGCATATGCCAGCAGTTCCCAAACTGTGTGTCATGGCACCCTTGGGCACTGCAGCAATTCACACAGGAAAAGTAGCATATTTTTAAACTTTCCACCTCCCTTCCCCATACACACACATTCTTTTGCTACTTTCCCAGAACAGCAGCAACAGTGGCAAAACAAAGTACAGTAAAGCCATCATGGGGCTGCACTGTGTAAACCCACTGTTGCTTTTCCAGGCTGAGCATCCAACCACATTGTACAGTAAAGCCCCTCGATGGCTTTATTTTGTTTTACTGCTTCTGCTGCAGGTCTGCAGAAATAACAGCAGCAGCAGTGGGGATATTGGGGTGGAGGAGCCAGATGCTGGAAGTGAGAAGGAGAGGAGGTAACTGATATTTAGAAGTGGAGAGAAGACACAGGGCAAATGCTGTATGGAAGAGGGGAAGGGAGAGGGCAAATTTGGAAGGAAATCTGCTGGGGAGAAAGGCTGATGTGAGGAGGGGGATGAAGTGGGAAAGATAGAGAGGGCACATGCTGGATGGAAAAGAGGAAAGAGAGGACAGACACTGAAAGAGGGAGGAAATGCTGGTTGGAAGTGGGGAGGAGAGAGTGCAGATGCTGGAAGAAAGTAGAGAGAGGAGCAGATGCTGGAAGGGGGAGACAAAAAGAGCACACACTGGGTGGAAGCATGCCACCAGCTTCCTAATTGCTCAGGCAGCATGGAGCTAGGGGCTCAGGTAACAGACTGCTTCAGCTGGTGGGGATTGGATATTCCCGCTAGCAAAGTTAGTACTCTATGACACTGTTCTTTAACTGCCGGTCTGCGGACCGCTGTTGGTCCGCAGAAAATTCCTGCCAGTCCGCGCAGGGCCTGCAAGATCGACACGGTTAAATTTCCTGCCTCAGTGGTGTTGGGGGAAATCTGCTGTTCCACCCAGCCTCGGGCGATCAAGACAGGCTGCCGACGTTGGGCATTCCCTCTGTGAGTCTCGCCTATACGGAAACAGGAAGTTGAAACAAAATAGGTGGGACTCAGAGAGGGAAGGTCCTGACGTCTGCAGCCTGTCTTCATCGCTGCCCCTGCCGAGTCGCTAAAGAGGGTCGCGGAGAAGGTGCAGGTAGAAGGGAGATGGTCAGCGTGCGTGAGGGGTCAGCGTGTAGACTGGGACCATCGGCAACATCTAGGTGCAGCAGGTTGAGCCCATGCATCTGCAGGGTCGTGCCATGTTCGCTGGCTGCCACAGGTTTGTTGACAGCGTCCACGGGTGAGTGAGTGGTGCGGTGCTGGCCCTGAGCTTTCCTGTTTGCGGACCACTCACTCTTGGAGACTCAACAGCAGGGCAGCGGGTAGGGGCCTCCAGCTCATCTTGGGTGGCAGGGCTGCGGTGCAACGCTGTTTGAGCCGGCTTGGGGGGGGGGGGGGCGCGAATGTGCAGGGCGCGCAAGAGCAAGATCATGGGGAGCCTTCGACAGTGGCTCTTTCCCCTCCCAGCAGCTCTCGTACTTGCCAGGGCAGTGATTCACTTCAGCAACTTCCCCTTTCCTCAGAAGCAGCAACGGACCCAAGGCTGCCAAAGTAAATCATTGCTGCAGGCAAGTACTGAGAACTGCTGGAAGTGGAGAAAGCCACTGTTGGAGGCTGAGAAGCTGCTGGATAAAGGGAGAGCTTCTACTGGACCTGGAGGGAGGTAGAATGATAGATGCTGCTGGGAGGGGAGGAGGGAAATGAATGGGATGGGGGGAGGAGGAGGGAGAGGGAAAAAAGGAAGGAAACATCTGGCAGGGAGATTACAGGAGGGGAAGGGGGTCAGGGTGGAATGGAGAGATCAGATGAGGGAAAGGGGAGAGAGAGGAATGAGAAAGTAGAGAGAGATTGATGCTGGAAAGGGGGACAGCAGAGAAATGAGAGAGGGATAAAGATGCTAGATCTGGTGTAGGAGAGATAAAAATGAAGAAAGCAGTGAAGCTGGAATGAATGAAGTAAAAAGGAATGAGGAGGCATAGGCTGGATGGAAAGAGGAGAGGGGCATAGAAAGAAGTCAGATGCATATGGAAGGGAGAGAGGGCAGACAGTGGATGGAACGGGCAGATGCTGGATTGAAGAGACAGGGCAGATGCTGGAAAGAAAAGAGTGAAAAGAAGATGAAAGCAGAAACCAGAGACAACAAAAGGTAGAAAAAAATAATTTTATTTCTATTTTGTCATTAGAATATATCAGATTTGAAATATATATCCTGCTAGAAACATAACTGAGGATTGCAAAGCCCAGGCAGTGCTTCTTTAGCTTCCAACTGGCTTAGGGCTCTCTCGGACCAGGGGGCACTCCCCTAACACTATTCCTGTCATGTGTGACTGCTGTATTCTGTTAGCATGATATTTCTGTGTAACATTCTGTAATAACTTGTCTTGTTCAGTTTTCTTGATATGTGAAAGGGAGGGGAGACAGGAATTTTGTTGGTCCTTGCTCTGTAATTTGTATTTATAAAATGACAATTGTACAGAATATTGTTTCTTTTTATACTTTAATAAAATACGTTCAATATAAAATCATAACTGAGGCTTGTGCGGATGGGATCAGATGGTTTGTGGGGACTGAGCTCGTGGAGATGGGGCGGAAATGTTTTTTTAAAATTTCATTCTTAGTAGTTTGCCGGTCCACAAAATAATTCTTTTATTTCTGCCAGTCCATGGGTGTAAAAAGGTTGAAGAACATTGCTCTATGATGCCAACACTGGGAAGGGAGGAGAGAAGATCTGAGAGGAAATGTGTGGGCAAATAATCAGCTCTAAGAGGTGGAAGGAAAGAGATCAAGATGTAAATTTAGCTATAAAAATTGTACCACTATAAATTCTCAACTGTGCCCCCTCCCAATCCTGTGGAATGTACAAAGAGATGCTGAAAAGTTCTCACCCCAACCAACCAACTTACTTCCTAAATTCTGAGCATTATTTTGCCACTGTAGCTGAAAAGAATGTTATCTTATTTTGTTAAGTGCCAATTTGCAGAAATAAAATTATATGTTTTTGACATTGTTTCAGATCATTGATTGAACCATATCCACATCATTCTCTTCTTGGTTGAGATGACAACTTTTCAGTACCCCCTCATACTCCCAATGTCTACAACAGGTGTGGGCAACCATGGTCCTTGAGGGCCACAGTGCAGTTGGGTCTTCACAATTTCCACAATGAATATGCATGAGATTGATTTGCATGTACCGCTTCCATTGCATGGAAATAGATCTCATGTATATTCATTGTGGAAATCTCAAAAACCCAACTGGGGTTGTGGCCTTTGAGAATAATGGTTGCTCATTCCCGATCTAAATTGATACATCATTAGATTAGAGCAGCTTGAGACAGTCTGGATCCCTTTTGTCTGTTGGGTAGATTGGCATAGGACCTTATCTCTTGGCTCTATCTCAAACATAATTCTGGATTTATGAGACTTAGGGCTCCTTTTACGAAGCCGGGTTAGCGGCTTTATAGCACGCAACTTTTTAGCGTGCGCTAACCCCCACGCTTATCGAAAAACTACTGCCTGTTCAAGAGGAGACGGTAGCGGCTAGCACGGCCGGCAAATTAGTGCATGCTATTATGCGCGTTAAACCGCTAACGCGGCTTCGTAAAAGGAGCCCTTAGAGATACCAACAATACAACAAATTATTTACATTGTACAATCTATAAGTTGTTGAGCTGTGTTTATGAAAGGTATTCTAAATTGTTGGAAAGGATATTAGTTTCTCTCATATTTGGGAGGGAGGGGTCCATGGCTTATTGTTAAAATGCTTTTGGATCTTATTGTTCAGCCGCTGGGATTCTGCTACACCGCTGAATGCTGTTTAATACCATGTGATAGTCCAATAAGCTATTCAAATCAAAATAAAATGTTTTTGAACAGGAATTGGTCTCTCCCCAAACAAAAGTGTATAATAAAGTGGTAGAAATATCCCTCATAATGATTATGCTGAATTTACAGATGGTGAAAGATCTTTTGAAGGATAATGGCAATGTGATTGGAGAAGTAAAAGCTGAGGCAATAGCTTTAATGGAACAATTGGCTGACTTTCAGAAATGCGTAACTAAGATAGAGCAGAGAACCTCTGTGGTATAATGTACCTAGATCCAGATACAGACCAAGATTAAAATTAGTCACCAAGAAGGAGAGAAATTTTGAGGAGTTAAACGTTCTGAATAAAAAATGGTAGAAATTTTGAAGTGGGTGAAAGGCTATTACCCTATAAATTTTATAGAGGCTGGACATATGTTTTAGAAAATATTTTGAAATTGACCACGTGCTGCTTTATCTGTATTAATAACCAAATTCAAAACTACAAATTCAAAAGTATTTATTTTATTAAAAAACGTTGAACAGAAAAAAAAAAAAAAAAAAAAAAAGAAAGACTGGATAGGGTACCATCAAATAAATGACCTGCAATAAAATACCAGAGACTTTTGTAATCCACATGGTGCATTTTCCACAAGTACTTGTGTTTTCAATATAAACCAATATCAGAGTTCTCATGCAGTTTGATGGTAATCATAATCGTGGATCTCGATAAAGTAACAGTGCTCAGGAGGGAGCAGTTTCTTAACACAAGGTAAGAGATGGACAGATTTAAATCAAAATATGGCATCTTTTATCTAATAAGAATGTATGTGACCTTAACAACAGAAATTTAAATTTAAAATAATCAAAGAAACTGCTAATATATGTGGCAACAGTGATAGCAAATGCAATACAAACAGAAAACCCACTATTCAAAATCATTTGAGTGCAGAAAAGGCTCTTGCCCAGTTAAGTGTTGTCCAGTGACCATGGCAATACAACCAGGCAGTGCCATTGAACATACCTAAATTCAATAAAACTAATAACACAATATACACATATTTACAACATTTGCACTATGCCTCAACCATAAGAAAGCAGCGGAAGTTAGGTATTCCTGACCTAATTTACAAGCACTTAACACAGATGCCTACTGACACCTAACTCATTCCACACCCAAGCTTCGCCCCTAACCACGTCTTCTTTTTGGGTAGACACTGGTAGGCACCATGCCGATTTCTGCACCTAACTTAAAATAATTGTTTTTTTAAATGGTGTTTTCAATTGTCACACCATTTAAGTCAATTAAACAATTTTAAGTTCTGTATGGAAATTAGTTAGACACCACTTATAAAATCAGGGTCTTAGTGCCAGGTTCCAGACATGGACTGGCATTGAAAATCTGGGCTCAGTTCAGCCTGTGGTCAGTGGAGTGGCCTAAAAAGCACTGACTGCTACAGGCTGAATATTACCCACAGGTAGAATTTTCAAGGACTGGATGTAATCATGTTCTGGAAGATGAACAGAGGAAACTGTTCTCAAAAGCAGGAAAATCATACTTTGAATTATATTGATATATCAGGAGCTAGCTTCCTCTATCAGATTACTTGCAGATATCAGATTCATAGGAAAAGTGGCAAAACATTATGAATAGGAATGTGCATTTATTAGCATGCATTTTTTTCAAGATGGTGGCATACACTGGGGGTCCCTATGTCACTTCTTGTTTGACACTTCTTGCTTTTACCCATTGAGCCACAGCTGTTTCCTTTCAGTTGTGGGGGTTCCTACCATGAGAGCTTAGTGATCCTAGCCATGTGAAGGTGAAAATGCCTGAGAAGATTATAGTTTAGCAGATTCCTAAGATATCATATCAGATGTGAGGAAGAAAGACATTAGAGGAAGTTATCATGCCATTGTATCGAGCGATGGTGCGTCCACATCTGGAATACTGTGTTCAGTATTGGTCGCCATACCTCAAGAAGGACATGACGGTACTTGAGAGAGTCCAAAGGAGAGCAACGAAACTGGTAAGAGGGCTGGAACACTGCCCATACGCCGAGAGGTTGGATAGGCTGGGGCTCTTCTCTCTGGAAAAAAGGAGGCTCAGGGGAGATATGATAGAGACCTTCAAGATCATGAGGGGCATAGAGAGGGTGGATAGGGACAGATTCTTCAGACTGAAGGGGACAACAGGTACGAGGGGGCATTCGGAGAAACTGAAGGGAGATAGGTTCAAGACAAATGCAAGGAAGTTTTTTTTCACCCAAAGGGTCGTGGACACTTGGAATGCGCTACCGGAGGAAGTGGTCAGGCAGAGTACGGTACAGGGATTCAAACAGGGATTGGACGGATTCCTGAGAGATAAAGGGATCGTGGGATACTGAGAGAAGTATCCAGGAAATAAGTATAGAAACCCGACCAGGTCGTGCATGTGCAAGACTGGAGGGTTAGGACTTCGATGGGAAGATAGGACTTCAATGGGAAACCAAGGTGGCAAGGGGGCCCCTTCTGGTGATTCAGACAGGTTTGGGCCGCAGTGGGAGTGGACTGCTGGGCATGATGGACCTATGGTCTGACCCGGCGGAGGCACTGCTTATGTTCTTATGTTCTTATGAAGCTGCTGTGGCTCAATGGTTAAAAGCCCTATTCTCATCTTCTAGAGGTCATAGGTTCAAATCCCTACACATATTTTAATTGTGGCATTCTACTTTGCAGGTGCACCTTAATGATCTCACAATGAGGTCAGCATTGTGCAGCTGTACACCTCCATTTGCAATGAAGTAGAAGTCATGCTAAGGTCTGTATCTTTTTTTTCAGTTTTTAAGCTTTTGCATATGAAGTTATGTATGAAATCTATATACAGTCAAACCTCGGTTTGCGAGTAACCCGATTTGCGAGTGTTTTGCAAGACGAGCAAAACATTCTCGCATAACTTGTCTCGCAAACCGAGTTTTGACTAGATTTGCGAGCACCCCCCCCCACCCCTTACCCCGAGAACCGGCATCGCTCTCCCCCACTCGCAAAGGCCCCCCCACACGAACCAGCACACTGGCAGAGGCAGGAAGTTCTTCAAGCGGCACCGGAACGTCCTGTGGGCTGCTTGCCGGTGCCAGACGGGGGATAACTTTCAAGTTGTTCGGGGGATGCTGGTTCACGCGGGGGGGGGTGCCGGCTCATGGGGGGGCCTTTGCAAGCGGGGGGGAGCAGCGCCACTGGCCTCGGGGAGGGGGTGGGGGTGGGTGAGAACGTATCAAGCGAGTTTCCATTATTTCCTATGGGGAAACTCGCTTTGATATATGAGTATTTTGGTTTACGAGCATGCTTCTGGAACGAATTATGCTCGTAAACCAAGGTTCCACTGTATTTTTTTCATGTGCATTCCTTGCTTTCAGTAATGAGCTGATTGAAGCATTGTTTAGTCAGAAAAAAGGGTAGTTTTTAAGCAAGAAACCTAAAGCTGTGTTTTTTTCATATGCTCTGCTTCAGTTAATGGATGTTTTCCTCTAATTAGCAAACAACATTGCTGTTTGTCCACAAAAACAGAAAGTTTTGCATGCAATATATCTGTTTTAATGTGCCCTGTTTATGTGGTGCCTTATTAAATGTATTTTGAGGTTAATAAAGCAAAAATAAAAACCCAGAGAGCTATTTAGCAGATCACATTAAGGACGCCCAAACTTTGCCCGAGTTCCATCCAAAGAACTCAGGTCTATCTGAAGCCCAAACTACGCTCATAAGTAGACTTCCTTTACAATGCTTATAGGACCTAGTTTTACAATTGCTATGCAACTTGCTAGCTCATTGTGTAGCACACTGGTTAAACTTACAGCTTTCATTCCTCATGTTGCTGGTTTGAATCCCATTCACTCTCTCTGATGGAAGAGAAATAAATAAAAGCATTACCGTATTTTCGCGGATATAACGCGCGCGTTATACGTGATTTTACGTACCGCGCATACCCCTCGCGCGTTATATGCCTGAGCGCGGTATAGAAAAGTTTTTAAACATAGTTCCCACCCCGCCCGACGCCCGATTCACCCCCCCAGCAGGACCGCTCGCACCCCCACCCCGAACGACCGCTCGCACGCGCTCCCACCCGCACCCGCATCCACGATCGGAGCAAGAGGGAGCCCAAGCCCTCTTGCCCGGCCGACTCCCCGACGTCCGATACACCCCCCCCCCCCCGGCAGGACCACTCGCACCCCCACCCCGAAGGACCGCCGACTTCCCGACAATATCGGGCCAGGAGGGAGCCCAAACCCTCCTGGCCACGGCGACCCCCTAACCCCACCCCGCACTACATTACGGGCAGGAGGGATCCCAGGCCCTCCTGCCCTCGACGCAAACCCCCCTCCCTCCAACGACCGCCCGCCCCCAAGAACCTCCGACCGCCCCCCCAGCCGACCCGCGACCCCCCTGGCCGACCCCCACGACCCCCCCACCCCCCTTCCCCGTACCTTTGGAAGTTGGCCGGACAGACGGGAGCCAAACCCGCCTGTCCGGCAGGCAGCCAACGAAGAAATGAGGCCGGATTGGCCCATCCGTCCTAAAGCTCCGCCTACTGGTGGGGCCTAAGGCGCGTGGGCCAATCAGAATAGGCCCTGGAGCCTTAGGTCCCACCTGGGGGCGCGGCCTGAGACACATGGTCGGGTTTGGCCCATGTGCCTCAGGCCGCGCCCCCAGGTGGGACCTAAGGCTCCAGGGCCTATTCTGATTGGCCCACGCGCCTTAGGCCCCACCAGTAGGCGGAGCTTTAGGACGGATGGGCCAATCCGGCCTCATTTCTTCGTTGGCTGCCTGCCGGACAGGCGGGTTTGGCTCCCGTCTGTCCGGCCAACTTCCAAAGGTACGCGGAAGGGGGGTGGGGGGGGTCGTGGGGGTCGGCCAGGGGGGTCGCGGGTCGGCTGGGGGACGGGCGGAGGTTCTTGGGGGGGGGCGGTCGTTGGGGGGAGGGGGTTTGCGTCGAGGGCAGGAGGGCCTGGGATCCCTCCTGCCCGTAATGTAGTGCGGGGTGGGGTTAGGGGGTCGCCGTGGCCAGGAGGGTTTGGGCTCCCTCCTGGCCCGATATTGTTGGGGAGTCGGCGGTCCTTCGGGGTGAGGGTGCGAGTGGTCCTGCCGGGGGGGGGATGTATCGGACGTCGGGGGGGGGGGGCATCAGGCTTTCAGAATGGGGACAGACCTTCAAGGGGGACAGGACTTCAAGGGGGGACAGTGCACGGAAAGTCAGGGGGGGTGAACGGAGAGTCGGGACAGCGCACGGAAAGTCAGGGCAGTGCACGGAAGTCAGGGGGGGTGAACGGAGAGTCGGGACAGCGCACGGAAAGTCAGGGCGGGCGAAAGGAGCGTCGGGCATCATGCGCGTTATATGCCTGAGCGCGGTATAGAAAAGTTTTGGTACATATCATCGTGATTTCTGCGCGCTATACCCCTGTGCGCGTTTTACACAGGTGCGCGTTATATCCGCGAAAATACGGTACACAGATTCAACTCCCAGTATCACAATTTTAATTAAAAACACCATAAAATCACCATTCTAATAACATCATAATAATAAAATATTATAACATTAAGGACATTGTTTGAACGTCTAACTCTCACCCAAAGCCTGATTCTCCAAAGGACGTCTAAACAGTGGTGAACATTGCTGAGCACAATTCTACAAAGAATGCCTATCTTGGACGCCCAAACTGCGCCTAACTTTAGACGCACTTTGCAGACTCAGGGCCTAGGTATCTGTTCACCAGTACTGCTACAATAGTCTAATGGTTCCCAAACCTGTCATGGGGGGGCCCCAGCCAATCAGGTTTTCAGATATCCACAATGAAGATTCATGAGAGAGATTTGCATGCAGATACTCTATCTCTCATGAATATTCATTGTGGATACCCTGAAAACCTGACTGACCAGGGAGCCCCCAGGGCAGGTTTGGGAACCCAAGGAACCAGATTTCAAATCCCACTGATGTTCATTCTGGTCTTGGGCAAGTCAATTAACCCTCCATTGACTCATGTACAACCTTATTCCTGAATATAAGTTGACTTGAGCTACCCCTGAAAAAAGTAGCTCCAAATCTCTTTCCTGTGCCATTAAGAACCAATTATATCGCTGAAGTTTTCAAATCATGCCCTTTTGCAAGTTATGCCCTTTTTTTTTTGAACTTTAGTTTTTAATGCCAATAAAAAGTGCAATACAATTTATATACAAATAATGATAATCAACCAATCAATCAATCAGTATCTATACAAAAGATAAAAATTCCCTACCCCATCCATCATTACCATCAGGAATAATACAAAAAAAAAAGATATACCCCCCCTCCCGCTCGCACTCCCCCTGGATGTGTGGGTGAAAAACAACGGAAAATAAAGATAAAGATAATGGACAACTATAGCATATCTACAAAAGACGTCAATGGACCCCAAACCAATTTGAATATCTTATTATATGCCCCAGCATGTCAGCATTCATTTTCTCATATTTATAAGTTAAACATAAGATTGCCAAAAAGGAAAACTAAGGTGATCCCAATTCTTCCAATTGCGAGTAAACAAGTAACCCTTTTCCTTCAAGTTCATACCAGATAAAGAGTAATCTCTTCCTCCATACTCCAAATGAAGGGACAAGATTTCAGAACTGTATAAATGTCTATTTCAGCCCATGAAACACTGCTTTACGGACAGAAATGACCTTTAAAATTGTTGTCCCTGTAACAATATTTTAAGTTAGCCAAGTTGCATTGTTCAGTGGGTAAAGCTGGCATGAAGTTTAATAAATATGAAGACACATAGATATCAGGTGTATGATTATTAGAAATTTAATTATACATTTTTCTCTGCAGAATGTGGACGTGCCTATCAAAAGGGCCCCCATTATGAGTTTTGTACACACTGAAACAGATTACGCCTCTTGCAATTTTCTAATGGAATGTACTATGCTGCTGGAAGAGCTGTGAATGACATGAAAGCATTCAGACTATCACCACAAGTAAAATAGCAACAATGCATCTCCAACAGCACATAATAGAGCCATTCACTGCATTGCATACATACAGTATCAAAAGTCTGAAGCTATTTTAATCTGAAAACATATGCCGTGTCCATAGACAATATCGCGGTCTCCAATCTAACAAGAAAAGTCCTGGTGCAAATCATAATGAGTGAAACTGAATGAGAAGCTACAGCCCCCATGGATGTCTCCTATAATAATATTTTAAAATGAATTCCATGAGTCAATAAATCATCGAAGCAGACTAACTTACTTTTAGAGAGAAGCACCGTGCCTGCAAACAAAATTATACACTTGTTTAAATACCTGAGCATCAACTAGGTACCGGCTGGACAAATGACACATTCAGAAAGATGTAGACACTGCTCTATGATTACCTTATTAGCACAACTCAGGGTATGCCCTTTCTGTCTGCAAGGGAGTGCACAGCATCCCTTATTTGCATATCACAGGAATTTCCTTGAAAGGCTATTTTAAATAATTTGTTAGATTGATCTCTTCAAAATTCTTGCTAGGCTAAATACCGTTGAAAAAAAAAGTCTTCTAAACTTATTTAAAGGTTCATGCATGAGTAGGGTCCGTGCCTGCTTCGCTGCTCATATCCTAAAACCACTTCCATGTCCATGCTATTACCCATTCTTCACGTCCAATTGCTCTGTTATGGTAATAGTCAGAAGCACACCATGTAGTAATTACTTACAGCTGACTTAAGAAAAGAATATTCAACTCCCCTACTGTTCCACTGGAAAGTCTTTATTCACTATTAACATACTCCTGTTTATTAATACTCTACTGGTAATTCTGACTGCTACTTTGGTTTGTAATCCAAATGCTATTAAAGAGTAATTATTGACCACAAGGGTTGGTAAATGCTTGTTGGGTTTTCTTTAAGTCCTTTAGACCATTTTAAGGAGCAGTGTCACAACAGCATCGAAGTTATAACATATCTACATGAGATTAGCCACATTGGCAGAATTACTGTTTCAGAAGACTAAAGCTCATGTTGCAGAAATATCGATATAACGGGGTTAGAAAATATTCGAAAACAAACAAACAAAAATACCGTAACCTTCTGATTGCACAAACTGTGACGTTTTGAATCTTTCAATCTTTTTAAAACATGATTTTAAAAACAGTATACTGTAGGTTCTTAGCTTTTCATAGATGTACGCACTCCTAGCAATTTTTTTTAATGTGAATACTTCCACATTTTCATGTACACAATCTATACAGTGAAAGGAAAATTTCTACATCTGATAGGCTTGAGGAATGTGACCTCTGTCGACAAACATAATGCAGTGAAATGGGCTCTGGAGAAATAATATTTTTGATCATACTGCCAAAATGATTAGCGGAATAGTGCAATTTTTTAATGGCAAGGGTTGAAGTGGATATAACAGGGTTAATTCAAAACTAATGGGTGCCTATTTAGATATCTCTGATAGTAGCCTCTAAAATGTAATTGCTATACTCAGGTTGGAAAATTGTAGTTGAAAGCTCAAAAGAAAGCAAGAATGCATTGAATGCTAATGCAATGGGAGGTTTGCAAAACTGTAACAATTAATAGAAGTATTTTATGGGTCAATATACCTCAAATAATTTTGTCTTCTGTCAAGTAGAGGAAAATTAAAATCTAAGAAATAACGAGGCCCTAATCCAAAGGCACATATGCAGTCATCAGTAGTATATCTACCTATATCTCTCTGTGGGGCTCATAATCAAAAAATATAAACATCCAAAAAGCGTACTAAATCAGCATTTGGACGTCATCATCACCAGGACATCCAAGTGCTGATAGTCAAAACCGCCTTTCTGGACATCTAATCAGGTGTCCCAGCCTCTCTGCATCCATAGTCTGTTATTGAGAAAGACATGGGGGAAACCACTGCTTGCCCTGGATCGGTAGCATGGAATATTGCTACTCCTTGGACCTAGATTGGTCACCGTGAGGTGACTGAGGGAACGGGAAGTGGGCATGTGGGTGAAGTTTACAGACAGAACCTGCATCGGATATGTTCCAATGGGTTGGTGTCCAGGAGGTGGCAGTCATCTGGTTGAGGGATTTGTTCTAGAACAGACAACGCACTGTCGGACCATATTCCGGACTAGCTGATCAAGGTGATTGAAAAAGAAATGTCTATAGAGGGTCATTTTCATAGCGGATTCTCCAGAGTGCACCAGATCATGGCATCTTTTGACAATTGTGAGGGCCAGGTGTTGAGGAATGAATATGAGGGTAAGCGCTGTGCTCACGTTTGAAGTATCAGTGTGTGGGTCTGGATTGGCACTTGAATTGGTGCATATTTGTATCCACCCCCCTTTCAGGACAGACTGGCCCGAAAGAGTGCGGGCCCAAGTCTGTTCCTGAGAAGTATACTAGGGTTTAAGGGTGTCCAGAAAAGGAATGATTGTGTACAGAGGAACTGAAGGAGGGGGACAGAGGCTGGCAGCTTGGGCTGTGCAGTCGGCAAGGGCATTGCTGCATGAGACGAGATCAGTGATATGGCGGTAGGCTCGACAGTGCATAACCGGGACACAGGAGGGCAATTTGACGGCCTTGAGGAGGTCAAGAATGAGGGGAGCATGATGGATCAGGTGGCCGGAGGCTGTAATGAAACCTCGATGTTTCCAGATAGCCCCATGGGCATGCAAGGTAAGGAAAGCATATTTGGAGTCAGTGTATATGTTGCAAGACTGAGAGGCAGAGTGGCGCAGGGCAGAAGTGAGGGCATACAGCTCAGTTTCTTGGGTAGAAGTGCCAGAGAGCAGGGGGCCCATGAGTAAAGGGGAAGTGGCAGAGACTACTGCGTAACCAGCGATATGGGTACCAGAAGGGGTGACAGACGAACTGCCATCTGTGAAAAGAGTGAGATCAGGGTCCTGGAGTGGGATGTCAGTGAGATCAGGATGGGAAGAATAAACTAAGCCAACGGTGTCAAGGCAGTTGTGCACGACCGGCTGGGAAGAGACGGGGAGGAGAGTGGAGGGGTCAAGGAGTGAAGAGACAACAAGAGTGACCTGAGGGTTTTCACAAAGAAGGGCTTGGTATTTAAGGAGGTGCTCGTTCGTGAGCTACAAAGAGCCTTTATGTTCTAGAAGAGAGGTCACACAATGCAGGATAAAGAGGTCAATATGTTGGCTGAAAGTGAGTTTGTTAGCGTGCTGTAAGTGATTTGAGATGGCGGCAATTGCCCAAAGGCAGGGAGGCCACCCGGCAGCAACAGGATCTAATTGTCAAGAGAGATAGGCAATGGGCCTACGCCAGGAGCCAAGGAACTGGATAAGAACCCCGGCTGTGATATCGGATTTTTCATGAACATAGAGCTGGAAAGGTTTGGAGGGATAAGGAAGGCCAAGGGCAGGAGCCTGAGTCAGAAGTTTTTGGAGGCAGTGGAAAGACCGCTCCTGAAGTTGGGTCCAGACAAAAGGGGCTGAATAAGCGCCTTTGGTGGAATCATACAGAGGGCACGCAATGGTAGAGAAATCAGGGATCCAGATACGACAGTATCCGGCGATACTGAGGAAGGCGCTTAGGGCTTTGCGAGTGTCAGGAACAAGGAGACTACAGACAGCCTGGACACGGGTGTGGGGAAGGGACCTAAAAGCCCCTTCAATGTGCAATTCAGTTTTGGGGAATCTATACTAGCAACTGAGAACCCTTGCTAACACTACACACTATGTTAGCATCTATTGTTATAACGTATTTGTTATGTAGTAATGATTGCCAATTTATTCATTCCACTTTAATTGGTTTTGGAAGTATATAAGATTAACCCAGATAATTTTTTTGTTTTCTTTCACTGTACACACCTTTGGTGTGGGGTTTTCTCTTTTGAAATTACTTTTAGATTACCTAGAGTGATAGCAAAGATTTCTGGGATATTATATTTAAAAATCTGACCCTTGGGAATATCAGTGTAGATAGACTGTACAGTATGTCTCCTGGCCTTTTGGGGGCATAGTTTAACAGTACTTAAGGACAACAAAGGACCTGCAGGCTTTGTACTTGGGACAGACAAAAGGACCAAGACAGTGTAGATCTGTGAACCAGATCTTCAAAACAGTTCATACATTCTTGGTAATTAGGAGACATCAGATCAAAATGAATATCAAATAGGTGGCACAGAAGATACTAGAAAAGAGAGAAAATATATATAAACACTAGACTCACCCAGAATAATAAGACATTCCCTCTTTTCTCTCTTATTTCATTCTCTGACTGTATGTTTCTTTGATGTAACTTCTGCGGTATATAAGAAATAAAATTATTATTATTATTATTATACATACACACATACAAACACACCCCTTTGCAGGCACTTACATAATATACATATTCTCTATTCTCTGCTCTGCCCTCTCTCACACACTCCTCCTTTCTCAAACATTTAGCCTTTATCTACCATCATGTTTCTATAGAGACTGTGTCTGAATTCAAAAGGGCCTGGGATATGCATGTGAGATCTCTCGGAGAGAGAAAGAGATAATGGTTACTGCGGATGGGCAGACTAGATGGGCCATTTGGCCTTTATCTGCCATCATGTTTCTATGTTTCATTCACAAAAGGACCAACATCTTCAGATTCAGGTTCAGGTTTATTATATTTGCTTATTCACTCAAGGGCAAACATTCATACAAGCAAATATAATATAAGTTTAAAATATGGAAAAGAATGCCATAAAATAATAGGGAGGTAAGAAAATAACAAATTTGAGTCCTAGTGCTCCCAGATCACTAGATCAACTGCCCCTGACAAAACCTAGCACTAAATAGCTGCTAACTTGAGGAAAATGGCTCAAAAGAAATGGGCTTTAAGCTGTTGTTTAAACCAGCGTTTATCAACTCGGTCCTGGAGTACCCCCCTTGCCAGCCAGGTTTTCAGGATATCCACAATGAATATGCATGAAGGAAATGTGCATTTAATGGAGGCAGTGTATGCAAATCAAGTTTATGCATATTCATTGTGGATATCTTGAAAACCTAACTGGCAAGGAGGTATTCCAGAACCGAATTGAGAGACACTGGTTAAACAATTGATTCCAGAGCATGGGACCCACCACCAACCACTGTAACCAAAAATGTGGTAGCAGAAACCCAATGGGCTGATGGCACCTGTAACAACAACTGCTGCAAAGAGCATAAAACTCTTGATGGTATATACTTATACAAGACAAAGAAGCAGCCCTGGAATACATTTCTGTTCTAAATACTTTGCAATAAAACTATTTCTATAATGTATCTTTTCCAAACCACATCTGGCTGTTGTTTTATTATTCTATACCCTACTTCCTCTGAGGACCCAATGACTAGGAAAAAGACAAAAGATTACAACAACGACTATTTGAGCTCAGCACAGCTTTATAGGAAGATAAAATCCAAGTGGAATATACTGGTAAGATTTTATACACTAAGGAGAGAATTCATCGAAGGGTGATAACCGACTTAGTACACACTAACAATTTGCATATGCTAAATACTAAGATGTCCATTATATTCCTACAGACATCTTAATATTTAGCACAGTCTAAATACTGAAAAGAATTCTGGCCTTAATAAGCAGCCAGTGAAGATATATGAACATGGGTGGCACCTGATTATATCTTGATTTCCTTAATATCAAATGGGCTACTGCATGCTGTTTCAATCATTTTAAGAGGTTCACAGAAGTGCCTAAAGAAAGAACATTACAAAATTTCATTTGTGAAAGAACTAACTGGATAATTATTCTAAAATGATCATCAACCCCCCTCCCCCAAGAATGACCTAATTGGATTTAAGCTTAAAAAAAAGTGTTCTTAATCAAATTTGGGAATCTGAGGCCCTATACTCAAAGATGACTTGAGCAACACACCTAATTCTCTCAAAATCTTTTCCACAATAAAGAGGGTGCCCGTGAAAACCAGTTTATGATCTGGTGTAATATTTATATTCATACTAAACCAGAAAATCTTAACTTTATCAACATTAAGTAAGGAAGTATTATGAAGACCAATCTCATCTTTTTAATACAAACATTAATGACACTGGTAGACCCAACTATAGTTCTTTTACCCTCTTTCAACAGTCGGCATTTTGAAGTTCTTTCCAAAAGTTATCAGGTGTTGCCTCCCACTGCACCATCCTTCTACCTTACAGCTCCTTAAAGCTTGGAAATAAATGTTTACTTCATAATTCATTCTTAGTTTACTGTACAGTGAGACATTCACATTTTTATCTCGTTCTTCAATGACCCGAAGAAGAGTATGTAATCTTAAAAGCTAGTTGTTTAGTGAATTGGTTTTGGTTGTGTGAGTTATGTATAGTTATTAGAACAATCCTAAAAGCCAAAAGACAACCCCTGGATAGCAATTATACAGTATACTGTTAAAGGCAATACCTCTGGGGCACCTGTAGGCCACAACAAATGTGTTCATAACCTGATGCAGTGGGAGATAGCAAAAGTTAATGACAAAATTAAAAGGACCAAATACAGTTATTTAGACCCCTAAAGACAACAAGGAAATGACATACTCCAGCATTTTTTTACAAACATAGAAACAGAAACATGATGGCAGATAAAGGCCAAATGGCCCTTCTAGTCTGCCCAGCTGCAGTAACCATTATCTCTTCCTTTCTCTAAGAGATCCCATGTGCCTATCCCAGGCTTTCTTAAATTCAGACAGTCTTTGTCTCCACCACCTCTTCCAAGAGACTGTTCCATTCATCTACCACCCTTTCAATACAGTCCAGAAACAAAACCCACAAAAAAAGTAATATTCTCAAATTTATTGGCACAACTGTTATTAAAAGAAAGCTTTCTTTGGCATAATCCAAATATTCAGATTGGCAGCAGCAAGAAATCTGATAAACTGAAATGATACGCTACATACTTTAGTTTACAAATAATACTCATTCTTTTCATAATATGCACAAAACTAACTCATTCTGAGAAACATGTGTCATAAAACAAAGAAAGAATAGATACGGGAAAACAAGGGAAAACATGAAAGGACATAAACATTGCAAGAAACACCAACTGATAATCTCTTTTTAAAAAAATAAATTCCTATACCTTCTCAGGCCAGATGTTCCCTTCCTCCACTTAGCACTAGTACCAGAAGACTGTGAAATGCAGGTTTTTTTTTTTTAGGTTTCAAGAAAAAAGCTGTGGCAAAATGAAGATATACAGTAACACATTATGTAATCATTATAGGAAATCTGAACAAATATACCAGGACCTTGACAGTACCCATACAGGAAAGGTAGACTACATTAAATATCACATTTATTCTTCTCTATTATTGCAGTATACCTCTTTCGATGAAAAAAAGAGAATTTTTAGATTATTGAAACACACAAGAAAAAATTGCCCACACATAAAAGTAAGAGAACATGTTTTGAGTCATACCATTCCACTGATGATCTTATGACAAATATACTAAACGAAAATCTGAACATTATCCAGGATATAAGATGTTTGAAATGGAAATGATCAAATACTTCTAAACAACTACAAATGGATGTAAAAGAGACATTTTTAAAACATGTCACAAGACTTTGTCTTCCTATATCTGTTGCTTATGTATGTGCCTCCTTCACCTTTCTTACCCTTCTTTTAATTCATTGCATATTTTAGCAATACATGTTCTTTAAAAGTATAAAGCCTTGAAGGACACCTAAGCATATCACCTATACTACCATCCTTCTACCTTACAGCTCTTTAAAGCTTGGAAATAAATGTTTACTTCATAATTTATTCTTAGTTTACTGTACAGTGAGACATTCACATTTTTATCTCGTTCTCCAATGACCCGAAGAAGAGTATGTAACTCTTAAAATCTAGTTATTTAGTGAATTGGTTTTGGTTGTGTGAGTTATGTATAGTTATTAGGACAATCCTAAAAGCCAAAAAACAACCCCTGGATAGCCAATTGTGCAGTATACTGTTGAAGGCAATACTTTTGGGGCACCTATAGGCCACAACAAATATGTTCATAACCTGATGCAGTAAATGTGTTCATAACCTGATGCAGTGGGAGATAGCAAAAATTAATTAAAAGGACTAAGGCCAAAAGTAAACACCTTTGTATTGTAGGTGATTTACTACCAAAATTATTTTTTTCCCTTTCCTTCTGCTCCATCAGCACAATCTCTTCTACTAGAAAATGCCCACAAACACCGCTGTGTTCTGGATGATTTGGATCCTACGGATCTTCTTTTGCATAATGCCCTGGTAGAGTGAATTGCAGTAGTCTATATGCGATATTATTAGGGAATAAATTAAGATGTTAAGAGATCTGGTGTCTAAAAGGGAGGATAATGACCTGATCATTTTGAGTTTAAAGAAACACTTGCAGACAACTGAGCTGATTTGTTTGTCGAAGGAAAGTTTGTCATCAATAATGATGCCAAGGAGTTTTAGGAGCATGTCAAATTTAATTGGAATTGATTTAATACAGATGGGGGCTTTCAAGGATTCATTATTTCTAACTGGGAATAAGAGAGCCTTTGTTTTATCAATATTTAGGGAAAGCATGTTTCCTGTGAGCCATTCATATATTATTTTGAGTTTTTGGTTATTTTCATGTATCTTGCTAGAGTTCTGAGTTTGAATCGGATGAAGAAGCTGGATATCATCTGCATATGCAAATACAGTGAAACCGATGGATTGCGCTATTGTCAATAACGGTGCCAGGAAAAGTTTAAACAACAGGGGAGAAAGAACAGAAAATAAATTTTGAAAAGAAACTCCATTGTGTAATAAGAAAAAAGAAAAAAAACCCTTCATTTCTAGAACAGCTACTATGCCTCTGTTGCTGTTCCATTACCTCCAAGTTACCCACATAACAAACACAATGAAAGTTACCAATTTAAAACTCTTCCAAAGGCCTGATTGAAAAAAATACTCTGGTAGGGTTGCCAGATTTTATTATAGTAAAATCTGGACCCCTAGACTTGCCCCAGGCCTACCCAGGTCCACCTATCCCCTCCCCATTATGCCCCAGTCCCGAAAGGAGGACATGTATGGGGAAATCCGGATGTCTCGTAACCCTAGTTTTACAGGCAGCCCTGAAATCCATGAGTGAAAATTCAGAGTGCAGACCAAGTGGTAAGTTATTCCACAGAACAGAGGAAACAGAATGGCAATTTTCTCATTTCCTTTCACCTTACATTCTTGGGATCTGTAGTACCAACGTATGGACATTCAGTTATCGTATAAAGCAGGGTTATCCAACCTGCGGCCCAAGTGCCGCATGCAGCCCCGTGAAGTATTTTGTGCGGCCCTGGTTGAGGGCGATGCAGTATTTTCCTCTGCTGCCCCCGGGTGTTTACCATCTTTCCAGCTCCCTCCTCTGTCTTCCTAAAGCGTTTGTGTGGCCCCAGAAACATTTTTTTTGGTCAATGGGGCCCAGGGAAGCCAAAAGGTTAGACACCCCTGGCATAGAGCATGTCATCACATAGGGAATAGTTAAAGAAGCAAGTAGGGATAATTGCTGCAAATTAGACACAGAGACTGGAATCACCATTCACTTCAAAAATACCTTCTGTACCTGAATGTACACAGTTTTTATATCTTTCAGTCTTGCAGACAATATACGAGGGGGCTGCTGAAAAGTTCTCAGCCCAACCAGCAAATTTGGGGCAGTCTCCATCAAGGGCTATACATTTAGTCCAGCGATTTTCCATTTTTTTTGTTCCCTTGGAAAAATATGGAATGAAAAAAAGTGGAAAATCGCTGGACTAAGTGTATAGCCCTTGATGGAGACTGCCCCTCGTATATGAAATTAAAAATACAATAATACAATTCTGAATTGAAGGGGGAAAATAAACAATGGGGTTTACTTAACAAGGGTTGGCTTAAATGTGCACTTTTGAAATACTTATTATACATGGAGCAGGTGTAAATCCTGATGTGCAAATTTCCCCACATATATGTGTACTGTATTCTCTTTGTAAAATAAAGAATACTTATATAGATTTTAGCCCTGTGTAATTCCCAAGTGCATCCATTCTAAACTTTGCTCAATCACAATCTACATGAAGTGCAGATATACATACAATATACATGTATAAATACCAAATTTTGAAACTTAGGGTTTGCACATGTATAGAATATTCACACAGGTCTTCCCCCTGAGCCATCTCTCTCCCCTTCAGTCTGTTCAGAATTCTTCTGCACAACTTATATTCTTCTACTGTCGCTATGCTCCCATTATCCCTCACATCTCAAGTCACTCCATTGGCTCCCCATCCACTTCCGCATACAATTCAAACTCCTCCTGTTCACTCTGCAGCTGCTCCATATCTCTCCTCTCCCCCTATACCACCACCCTCAGAACTCTGCTCATTGTCTCTCCTAACCTTACCCTTATCCTCTACTGCTAACTGCAGACTCCATCCCTTCTGTCTTTATGCTCCGTATGCCCTGAACAAAATGGGCGGGTTGAAGTTAGGACTTAGGTTTTTAGCCTGAATATGAATACTACCAGAGATAAGAACATAAGCAATGCCTCTGCTGGGTCAGACCTGAGGTCCATCGTGCCCAGCAGCCCACTCACACGGTGGCCCAACAGGTCCAGGACCTGTGCAGTGATCCTCTATTTATACCCTTCTATCCCCCTTTCCAGCAGGAAATTGTCCAATCCTTTCTTAAACCCCAATACCGTACTCTGCCCTATTACGTCCTCTGGAAGCGCATTCCAGGTGTTCACCACACGCTGGGTAAAGAAGAACTTCCTAGCATTTGTTTTGAATCTGTCCCCTTTCAACTTTTCCGAATGCCCTCTTGTTCTTTTATTTTTTGAAAGTTTGAAGAATCTGTCCCTCTCTACTCTCTCTATGCCCCTCATGATCTTATAAGTCTCTATCATATCCCCTCTGTCTCCTCTTCTCCAGGGAAAAGAGACCCAGTTTCTCCAATTTCTCAGCGTATGAAAGATTTCCATCCCTTTTATAGAGCTTGACGTACCGACTCAAGTGTGTAGAATCCTCAGAGGGCTCACATTCCTTTATTTAGAGTTCATAGAAGGATAATATGAGCCAATATCTTCAATGGATCCCTTTTATTTTGTATATTTTAAAAAACTTTTTCTTCTTATATATAAAGTGCAAATGCAACAGTTTTTTTTGTGTGCAAACCTAGCAGTAATAAATAGAAGATGCATAAGACCTTATCTTATTCATCAGGGTCGAGGCTCCCAGCCCAACATTAACGGGCAGTTCTTAAGTCACGCTCCAGTGAATTAATGAGAACTGCTTGCTAATGTTGGGCTGGGAGCCTGGACCCTGATGAAAATTATGAAACATGGCATGTCGGCGGCGATGCTCCCGTAATGCACTTTAAGAATAAGATAAGGTCTTATGCATCTTCTATTTATTACTGCTAGGTTTGCACACAAAAAAAACTGTTGCATTTGCACTTTATATATAAGAAGAAAAAGTTTTTTAAAATATACAAACAAAAAAAAGATCCATTGAAGATATTGGCTCATATTATCCTTCTATGAACTCTAAATAAAGGAATGTGAGCCCTCTGAGGATTCTACACACTTTAGAAAAATATTCAGTGGTTTATAAGATAGTACTATGAATATGTTTTGATATACTGGGAAGATTTGGTGAGCTATGAATGTTTATAGAATATGGGCATTAGTGCCAATTTTGGGGGGCAACATTTACTGTATAGAGCAGACAGAGGAAACAAAACAGAATAAGATGATAAATCCAGTGGCATACCAAGGGGGTTGAAGGGGGCGGTCCGCCCCGGGTGCACGCTCCAAGGGGGTGCACAGCTGGCCGGATCCAGAACCTCCTGCTCTGCTCCAAATGGCACCTTAGCATGGCTGCTGTACTTAGAGCAGAGTCGGCAGCCGTGCTGAAGTGAACGAAGGATCCAAAATGACTGTACCGTCTACCACCTCTGTTCCAGAAGAGGTAAGTGAAGTCGGGGGGGGGGGATCTTGCCACAACTAACTGCATCTGCTGTCCCAGCCCTCTCTGATGTCACTTACCTCTTCCATCCAGAGCAGAAGAAGTCATCGTGGGACCTTTGGGATGGAGAAAGAAAGGAGCATAGTAGGGTGGTGAAAGGAGGTCAGGGTGGCATGGAAGGGTGTGGTGGGTGAGAAAGGGAGTCAGAGTAGTATAGAATCATGGTGAAGGGTGAGAAAGGGGGTCAGGGTATGGAAACATGGTGAAGGGTGACAAAGGGGATCAGGGTGGTATGGAATCATGGTGAAGGGTGACAAAGGGGGGTCAGGGTGGTATGGAAGGGTGTGGAGAGTGAGAAAGGGAGTCAGGGTGATATAGAATCATGATGAAGGGTGAGAAAGGGGGTCAGGGTATGGAAACATGGTGAAGGGTGACAAAGGGGGTCAGGGTGGTATAGAAGGATATGGAAGGTGACAAAGGGGAGTCAGGGTGGTATGGAATCATGGTGAAGGGTGACAAAGGGGGGTTAGGGTGGTATGGAATCATGCTGAAGGGTGAAAAAGGGGGTCAGGGTGGTATGGAAGCGTGGTGGAGGGAGAGAAAGGGGCAGATGCTGATGGAATTGAAGGGAAAGAGACATAAGGGGGAAGGATACTGCATGGAATTGGGTTGGAGGGACAGAAAGGGGGCAGATGCTGATGGAAGTGGGGGGAAGGGAGAGGAGAGAGTGAAATGCCAGACCATGTGGGTGTGGGAGAGGGAAGGGAAGAAGAGGAGAGGAGAGATGTCAGACCATTAGAGGAGGGAAGGGAGGAAGATGGATGCCAGACTAATGGGGGTGAAGGGAGAATTGGCAGGGGGATGCATAAAGTTTCTAGAACTGGAATAGAAAGAGAGAAGATTCTATATAGAAGGGGCAGAGAGAGGGTAGACAGTGGATGAAAGGAAGAGAGTGACAAAAAGATAAGGAAAGCAGAAACCAGAGAAGACAAGGTAGAAAAAAATTCTATTTATTAATTTATTTTTTGCTTTAGGTGAGATGCATCGCTGTTTCTGTGATGTTGCATTGTATGCAGAGTCCAGCTTCTTGGTGCTTCAGTTTAACCTTTGTCTATGTATTTTTATTCTATCTCCCCATTTGTAGAGCGTTTGGCATCTGAGCTGTTACCACTGTGGCTAAAAACCACACTACAGTTTTGTAAAAGGGGGAGGAGTTAGTTTGTGATTACATACTAGGCGAAGGTGTTTTCTGTGTTCTGTTTTCGAAAAGACATGGTTTTCTGTTAGGATTGATCTGTACTAGTCTAGCTTGTTTAGTTTTACAATGGGTTTATTGAACAGGAAATTGAACAGCTCTCAGATTTCTTCCTGCAACCACCAAATATATTTTTTTCTAAATATCTATTTTAGTATTTGTATACCGCTTATAACCTAAGCAGTTTACATTCAGGTACTCAAGTATTTCTCTCTATCTGTCCCGGTGGGCTCACAATAGAACGGGACCCACCAGGCGCCAGATCCAATAGACAAGTGAGGTCAACATTCGTATATGATTTATAACAGGTGCACCTATAGCTTTTCCACCCCGATTGTGCACAGGCTTTATGGAATGATAAAGGCATATATACCTCAGCATTGCCCGTGCCATGCCCCCAATATGCCTCTTTTCTAAATGTGGATGGATATCTTAACCCTCTTGAAATCAATATTTGCATGTGGTTGCTGTTTCCACATATAAATTAGAGAATGACACGGTGACAAAATTTGTCACCGTTCCCGTCCCCGCTGATAACCGTGGGAAATAATCCCATGTCATTTTCTAGTGTCTATTTCAATCTCAGTCCTTCTACCCCAGCATTCTTCAAAGCAAAGCTTGCGGGTCAGTGGTTGTGGCCATTCATACTCTGATTCTTCCCTCTCTCCTTAAAGAATGACATATAGATGGTTCCCGCGGTTATCCGTGGGAACGGTAACGGTGATGAATTTTGTCACCGTGTCATTCTCTAATATAAATCCTTAATGTTTTTCAAATTTTGACAGTGCAATACAAATATATTAAACATGAGCATTATACATAATGTACTTAAAATACACAAAATTAATACATTACCAATCATTTTCTCCCTCCCTTCCTCACATAACTATTACACTGCACATGAAATATTATTACAATATTATAGATAAATACCTTTAGCAAACCCAAATACCTTCCCCTCCTCCCCCCCCCCCCCCTCCCCGGATGTTTAAGGAATCTGTAAAAAGCGAGATACCTGACATTCATTGCAATTCAACATATTCAGGGCTCCACACCTTATTGAATTTCTTATTTGGATATGGTATTGTATGGTACGGTATAGTATGGTATAATGTACTGCATAACCTCCTAGTTTTAAAAAAAAAAAGACCACATGAGTTACTTCTTATTATTTTGCATCTCATTACTCTAAAATAATGTTTGCCAATACTGTTGTTTAATCTGCTACTTGTTTCTACATCCCCAACAGAGGCATAATTTTATAAAGAAAAAAAAAAAAAAAGGCTGGCTTTGAATCACAGCAGGAACCATTTCCTTCTGATGTTTGCAATTTGGAGTAAAACATTTTCTGAATCAATTACATGGAATCTGCTACAATCTCCTCGCTGTTGTATGCATCAATAGATCTGCATAAACCACGAAAAAAACATCTGTCCACGAGCTGTTTGTTATATCAGCAGACTTGAAGAAAAGACCATACCCATAGTCTTATGGTTTTTTTTTTTGGGGGGGGGATTGTCTTTCTGTTGAATCAGGCCTTCTGTTGAGCACTGGCTTATTTTCGCTTTCACAAGGGCTAAGTAAGAATTAAAATAATGAATTATATCATGGAGTACCAATTAAAAGAATAGAAACTGTCCTGTGTTTAGCATAGATAAAAAAGAGATTTATTTGAATAAACTACACATCATATTAATCTTTGGTAGACTTAAAATCATAATAATAGACCTATTGATTCTCATGCAGCATTTATTCTGTCGCTATCAATTTGCTACTATCAGTTTGGCAGCATTATAACAGTATGGGTTTTTGATAAAGAGATGGTCAGCTTTCGTCTGAGCCTTTACTGAACTTTTTTGAGGTACGCACTTATAATCACTGGCTGTTCATCGTCCTTAAATTACTGCTGTTTGTGTCCTTTGCAATCCGCCTGGAACTTTGAACAGTGTAGAATGTAAATGTACTAAATAAATAAATAAATAAAAATAGAGTAAATGGCACTGAGAATGTTGTCTGTTTTACGCGCAGATCGGGTAAAACAAGAAAATGTAATAAGAAAAGGGCCATTTGTCCCCCCCCCTCCCCCCCAGTCTGCTGTTTTGTCACAGGCCTTACTAGTTTTGTTGTCATCCTCCACACTTTGTTCATTGGAACTCTGTCAATATTTTGGATCTTATCATCTGGATGTGACCGTCACCCTCTAAGGACCATAGAGGGGCATTTTTGAGTTAAAAAAAGGTCTACGTCCGACTTGGACATTTCTAGTGGAGGAACACAATGACCATTTTTGAATGGCAACTGCTGGATGTCCAAATATATATATATATTTTTATAAATCATATACTTAGACATTTTGGCCACTGGGATGGCTAACTTTATACCCCATTTTAAAAAACATCTATGTTGAAAACGTCCAAATGTAGACCATTTGGACATAGGAGGGGCCAGCATAGTAACGAACTGGTCACATAGACATCCCAACAGAGCAGTGGGACACATAGAGAGCTTCACATAAAGAGTGCCATTTTGCAGTGTCCCACATTCACGGAAACAGGAAGTTGCTGCAGAATGAAGACTACTTCTGGGGGAAACCAATGGCAGCAGGCTCACCTCGATGCCACTGCTGGCTGTCCACATATTTAAAATTACAGCAGCCGGGGAGGAAGTTGGTGGGGGAGTCAGGAGCTGGAGAGATAGGTTGTTCCACAGGATCCCACTTGGAAGGGGGAAAGAACATAAGCTGCATGGCTGGGTGTAGGAATGGGGAAGGCAAGGAAGGACAGATGCATCACTGGCTAGGAAGGGAGGGAAAGAGAGATGCTCCTGCTGGGGGAAGGAAGGAGAATTGTTGGACATAGGCATATGGAATGATAGGGAAAGACATGGTATACATAATGTGACCACACATCCTGTTTTGAATGGGACCGTCCTGTTTTTAGATCCCCTGTCCCGTTGTCCCCACACACAGCTTCGGGACGCCGAAATGTCCTGTTTTCAGAGAAAGCGTCCTGAAGCTGTGCGTGAGAACAATGGGACCGGTGATCCCTGCTTCCCTTCTGCTGCCACTGACGCAGCAACAGGGCCAGGCGAGGCAAGTGCAGCGACTGCACAACGGCCGGCCCAGAAGCCTTCTCTCTGGCATAAATTCTGATGGTTCTGGGCCAGCCAGGCAGTGATTGGCTGACCCGGAACTTCCTTTCCGACATCAGAATTGACATCGGGGGAAGGCTTCTGGGCCAGCCTTTGTGCAGTCGCTGCACTCACCTCGCCTGGACCTGTTGCTGCGGTGGTGGTGGGGAAATAGGGAGAAATTGTTGTCATCGGTGGTGTGGGGAAAAACAGTTAAATAGAAAGAAAGAAAAAGTTAGGGGAGTGTGGTGGCAGTGGCTTGGGAGGCGGCGGCAGCTTGGGGGGCAGGGAGAGAAAAAGAAAGACAGAAAGAAAGAAAGAAATGAAAGATGCACAGTTAGAAGGAAGTGCAACCAGAGACTCACCAGACAACAAAGGAAGGAAAAATTATTTTATTTTTAATTGAGTGATCAAAATGTGTAAGTTTTGAGAATTTATATCTCCTGTCTATATTTTGCACTATATTTGTCTATTTTTCTATAGTTGTTACTGAGGTGATATTGCATATTTAAAAGTAATCTGTCTTGACCTCTTTGAAGAAAAAAAACGAATATAGTTCATTTGAACAAAAAAAAAAATGGAGATACAGAAGAAAAAAACATATCCAATGCAAATGGAAGTGAACAGTATATACAACACAAGTGTATAAGTCAGACATCCACAATAGGTTAAGAATAACAAAAACCCAAATATAAATTATAATTAACATTTTTTCTGCATACAATGTGCTTTGTTCTTTTTTAATTTAATGGTTACCATTATGAATTGATAAGATATTGTATGTACATGAAAAATAAATGGAAGAAATTGGGGGCAGGGGCAGGGAGGGCTAGGGCGGGATTGTGGAGCGGGGCTAGGGTGGGATTTGGGGCAGGACTGAAAATCAGTAGATGTCCCTTTTTGATGAAAAAAATCAATTGTCACGTTAGGAATACATGAGGAAAAGAAGAAAGGGAGAATTAGAGAGTGGTGGAGAGGAAGGAGGGAGAAATATTGGATGTTGTGGTGGAGAGAGAATGGTGGAACAGATGGAAAGGAATGCAAGAGGAATGAATGTTCAAGCTTTCAAATTTTATTTGAGATTTGATATACCACTTAAAAAACTGTCTAATCGGTTTACAGAATTATAGTCATTAAAATCAAGGGGAAAACATTAAATAATTAGATTAAATTGACATACAGGAAACAAAAGGATTAAGAGTGAAATACAATTTGTTAAAGAAAAGGAAGCCATATAAAGGTCAGCACATGAGGCAGGGGAATACTCTTCTTTTGTCTTGCGATCTAATTGTTACTTATCGTAGGAAAGTTTTTAAGTTGGATTTAAATTTATCTAATGGAATATGTTCCTGGAGATGTGAAGGCAGGGAGTTCTAGGCTGTAGGTGTTGTAACTGAAAAAAAAATTTTCCTGATGGTGTCATAAAATATATGGCGTGGGGAAGGTGGTCGCTAGAAGATGCTGATTACCTGATCAAAGGGTTTTAGTTGGGCAATGAGGAATTAGTAGTCTGTCAATAAACCCCCTTATGTATGTGTACGTTTTGTTTTGAAAGAAAGTAGTAAAATATTATATGTGATTCGATGTGTAATTGATAACCAGTGAGATTTTATGAGGAGGGGGATAACATAATCAAAGTTGTTTTGCATTATATATTAATTTCACTGCTGTATTTTGTATAATTTGTAATCTTCTTATTTCTTTTTGAGTAATTCCTTGGTATAGAGAGTTGCAATAGTCAAGTTGTGATATTACTAAGGAGTGTAATAATATATTGAGAGAGGTGGGTTCTAATAAGCTTGCAACTGATCTTATCATTCTTAGTTTATAAAAACATTTCCTGATGACTGAATTTATCTGTTGGTGGAAGGAAAGATCATCGTCGATGATTACTCCAAGAATCTTTGTACTAGTTATTTTAAGAGGGATAGATTTAAGATCAATAAGTTTTGTTTTTGGTGGCCGAGAAGATCATTCCATTAGATTTTGCAAGATTTAGGAACAGCATGTTTACAGTTAGCCATTGTGTGATCATTTCTAATTTATAGTTTATATTCTGAATGTCATGAGGGTTGTTTGGGTTTATGGAGTGTAATAATTGTATATCATCCTCATAGCTGAAAACTGCGAAACTGATTGATTGTGCAATAGTAAGAAGTGGGGAAGTGAAGATATTGAAAAGAAGAGGGGAGAGAAAAGAACCTTGAGGTTTACCAAAATCTGACTTTAACTGTTCTGAGGTAGTTTGATTTATGTGAACTTTGGAAGACCGTTTAGAGAAAAATGAAATGAACCAGTCCAGCGAAGTGTCTGTTAGTCCAATAGAGGACAGTTGGTCAATTCAAAGTTGGTGGTCAACAGTAATGCTGCCCAATTCAGGAAAAATATTTCAATTTGATTTGATTCAGCCTATTGAATCGATTTTTCAATTCAATTTGATTTGATTTTCCTGCACAATTGGGTGTTTTTTTTCCAAACATCCTGGTGAGTTTATTTTATTGCCTCTTCACCCTCTTTGCCCTCTCCTACTCACACTGGTACTGTGGTGTAAACAAACCAAAAAGACTTTTCCTCTCGGTTAAATCCTAGCTCAGCTCTGGCAGGATACAAATTTCAAATCTGACACATTATAATCACAAAACAGAAAACTAATTTTTTTTTTTTTAACCTTTTGTTGTCTGGTCATTTTTCAAATCATTTTGGTCCCAGTCTCTGCAACAAATGACTTCTGATAACTTGCTTGCCAGGGTCTCTTGCCCAGATCCACCATCTCTCCTTTTCTCAACTACCCTGTCATCCAGCATATCTCTCTTTCTCTTTCTAACTACCCTCCTATCCAGTATCTCTACCCCCCCCCCTCCATCTCATGTCCAACTTCTCTTTCTTTCTGTTCCTTCCCTCCCTAAATCCCATTGTCTACCATCTCTCTCCCTCTCCTGATTTTAGATCCTTATTTCTTCTTTCCTTCCCCCATCTCCCCTCTCCATGATCTCCCCCAAGTCCATCTCCCCCCTCCACCACCCATCTTCCCCCCTCCACCTAGTTCATGTCTCCCATCTATCTTCTCCCCATCTCTCCTCCAGTCCACCAACTCCCCATTTTCCCTCTCCCTCCATCTACCTTTTTTATTTTTTATTTTTTTATGGTACACAAAATATTTATTGTGGTGTAGCACAATTATTAAAGATTTTAGCCAGAAAAGGAAAAGGCTTTACACTATCTCTCTAAGGCACATAAATGTGAGACCCATCGGAGTGGCTGGGACAAGGACATTTCCTTATTAGGGTTAGCCAGTGTGCCACTCTCCTGCCGCCACCCTAATGGTGCTTCCCAATCACTCCAACCTGTGACACCCCCTCTCCAGATCCCCTACATCAGTAGGCCTCCCCAAACCTGTAGACCCCCTGGCACTCCTAAGCCCCCACCACCACCACACCTCCGCACCTTTCCCAAACAGAGTCTGGCAGGAGGGATGCATCTGGTAAGAGGTCTGCCGGTGGCGGTAGCGATCCACTCCTGCCACCACTCCTTGCATCTTCTCTCCACTGCGGCCCACCCCCAGTGAAAACTTCCTGTTTCTGCTTGGGCTGCCGAATGGAGAGAAGACTCCTGGAATAGTGGCAGGGTAGTGAATTGCATTCACTACCGCCGCTTTTGCCTGGCCAAGGAGGAGAGGAGAAATACTTGCGGCCGAGAAGGAGAGAGCCTTGCTGCCGGTGATCTGCACCAGAGACCCGTTTGGGATTTCCCTCTGCCACCAGAGACCTTGCTTCGATGTAACTTCTGGTTTTGCAAAACCGGAAGTTACACCAGAAGCAAGGACTCAGGTGGCAGAGGGAAAGCCCGAACGAGTCTCTAACAAGGGAGCCGACAAATCGGTAAGTCTTATTGTCTTAAAAACAAACCGATTCGAATTGATTCACCCAAAGTGAATCAGAGAATCGTGCAGCACTAGTCAACAGTGTCAAAAGCAGCAGAGAGATCAAGAGAGATTAGTAGTATAATTTTTCTATCATCGAGAAGGTTGAGAATAGAATTAGTAAGCCCTATCAGTGTATGTTCAGTGGAAAATTGTTTCCTGAATCCAGTTTGGTTTGGGTGAAGGACATTAGTTTTTTCTATAAAGTCGTTTAACTGGCTGAATACTATTTTTTCAGAAAGTTTGGCTATAAAAGGGAGATTCAATATTGGGAGATAATTGGAGCAGTCTAATGTTGAGGCTTTTTGATCTTTAACTGTTGGGTGTATTATTTTAGTTTTCCAATAATCTGGTAATATCCCGGTTTCTAGGCTTTTTTGAATCATACTATGTATGTATTATCCAAAGATGTTGAAATGACGTTTTAGGAAAAAGGGAGGGATGATTTCTAAGTTATTGCCTTTGATGTTCATGTTCTGTATATGTTGTTTTATTTCAGGTTGAATATGGTGGTGGAAGGAAGGGAGGAAGAGATACAGGATGTATTGGAGAGGGTTTATAAAAGGAGAAATGTTGGACATGAGGTGGGGAGGAACAAAATATGCTGTATAGATTAGAAGCTAGGGGATGAGAGAGGAAGGAATGTTGGATTGGGAAAGGAGTCAGAAAGGAGGAAGGGAAGGGGAATGTTGGATTGCAGGGGGCAGAAAGGAGGAAGGAAGGGAAGGAGAAATGTTACACTGGGAAGGAGGGATGACTCAAGGAAGGGAGAGCTGTCAGATTCCAGAGAAGGGTGATGGAATTAGGGAGAGAGAGATGACAGACTATGGGAAGGAGGGAAAAGAAACATCAGACTTCAGGAAGTGGGGAAAAGATGGAGAGAGATGTTAGGCCATGGGAAGATGGAAGGGGGGGAGGAGAGAGAGAGAGATGCCAGGCTGTGGGAAGGAGAAATATGTTGGGTCCTTTGGTTTGTACAAAGGTGGTGACACTAACTGCAATATATATTTGTTTTAATAAACTTAGCCTGCATCTTGTACTCCTGTCAGGATTTGAACACTAGCATCAGGCCCTTGACAAAATGTTTGGCTACGGGCAGCTAGTGAGCCAACACTAGAGCCTGGGAGACACGATCATGTGCACTGAGGTTTTTTAGAAGCCTGATCACCACATTTTGAACACGCTGGAGACATTGTACATTCTTTGCCGTGAGACCATTGCATAGTGCATTGCAGTAATCCATGCAGGAGAGTACTAAGGCATAGAATAGTGGGCAAAGTCAGACTCTGAAAAATAGTTCCTTATTTTTTTGAGTTGTTGTAGGTAGTAAAATAAGGAAGTTACCACCTGAGAAATATGGTTGGAAAGTGACAGGTTGCAATCAAGGAGTATTTCTAGGCTGCACACTTGGTCTTTTGCAGTTAGGGTAGTCGAGTCCCAATGCAGCGAGGGATAGGCGAGGACAAAGCATTCTTTGCAGATCCAAAGGAGTTCTGTCTTGGAGGAGTTTAGTTGTAATTTGTTGATGGACATCCAGTTTTTGATTTCTGAGAGGCAGGTTAAGAATTTAACAATCTGGACATCACAGGCTTCTCCTAGCAGTAGGTACAGTTGGATGTCATCTGCAAAGGAGTGAATCTGTATTTAATATTTGTGGGCTATGTCTAAGACAGGTCTAATGTAGAGATTGAATAATAGGGGGTGGATAGCAGAGCCCCTTGTGGAACACCATATTTGATTGGTTTCGATAGCATATCATTGAGTAAAACGCTTTGGGATCTGTTATTCAGGAAAGAGGAGAACCATCGTAGTGCAATGTCTCAGATTCCGATTTCAGAGAACCACTCAGTGAGGAGAGGATGGTCAATAGTGTTGAGCTGCGTATTCTATTTGCTTTCCCAGTGATTAACCAATATTTTTTTTTCCAAGTTTCCTAAGTAACACAAAAGGATCCATTGAACATTTCTCATTGTTCTTTTCAGTACTTTATACAAGGAGCCACTGAAGTGTTCTCAGCCCAACAAAGAAGAGAATGATGCGGAGCTATGAAACTTACAAGTTATTCCATTCTTTCTGTGACATTTTTGTTTCATTTCATATCATTGAAATGAAAAGTATCAAGAAAGGTATGGAATGACATAAATTTCATGGCTTCATATTTATTTATTTAAAAATTTATTACCTGTAGCATCCTGCACCTGGAAGTAGAATAAAGGGTTAGGGAGCAAGCCTGTACATCGGGAAATGGATGGGAGAGTGAGCACCAACCAGCGACTGCCAGTTTTTGGTGAGCCTATGGAATCAAGAATAAGGCCTAGGAATTTGCATTGGTTAGAAACTGGAATCATCCTCTTCTTGGTTGGTCTGAGAATTTTTCAGCGGCCCCTCATAAATATTTCATCAAATGAATAGATCCAGTTAAGGTGCTCAAAATTCTCCAATTTGTTTTTCCTAGGTGACTTTTTTAAATTGTATTTAAATATATATTGAATGCCGTGACGTTTTTTGTGATGACAAAATATAGTGGTGACTATTTTGTCTGGTGCCTTGATTCAGATGCAGTTGAATCAGGGCAGGCACATGTTTTATACAAGCCGATAAGTAAAATCCATGCTTATCACTTTTCAAGCTTCTTTTACAAGATCCCGGTATTTTCCTTCAAGGGCTCGTGCTGTGTTTATAAGTACCAAGATAAAAGAATGTCAGTATTTGTTCTGTATAAAATAGATTGTTGTATTGGACTTTCCAATCTTTTTTTTTTTTAAACACGTAGTGATGTAGTGCCATAGCCAAAGCCTGCAATCACAAGTATTTAGACATTGTGTAGCACAAAACAGATACATAAAAACAAAACAATTCTAACAGCAATTCTGGAAATCATGTTTTGTTTCCCCCACTCACAAATACTAGACTAATATTAGGGATAAATATAGTGCATGACATATATTTAAACATTTGGTAGTGTCTCGTGTTCTCTCACGGTGAACTTGATAGGAATGACTACCATCAACTATTTAAAGCAGATGTTATACAATGACACAGGTGGGGGCCTATGATGGTGCACAGCGTGGCTTGAGAAAGAGCCCCGCTTTCAAGTGGTAAGCCAGGAGCACTGGGAATCAGTGCACCATAGCTTTTATTATAGCACTGAGGCCTCACATCTATATATTTATATAGTCATAGTTATATCGCCCTTATTTAGGGTCGTGGCTTGTTTGTGTGCAGTGCTTTCAACCTTTCCTGGTTTATATCTGGGGATTTTACCTTTTTTTCGTAGCTCTAGACCCGAGCATGCCTGAGCCTTTCCCATTTTCAGGCAGACAGGAATTGGTCCCAGTGAGTGTGTTCCATATTCACATTTAGTATCATCTCATAAAGAGCAGTGAAAACACAGCAGGTCCTTGATGAAGACGCATTTGTTTATTCCTAATTTAAAGTTATGTTGCTTAACCTTAATGTAATTGGTCACTGGCGGCCTACTGTTTGTACAGTGTGTTGATGACCAAGGAAACGTAATAAATTATCAAACTTGCTGCTTAAATGGAGGGAACGACTGTTCTGTTAAAAGCCTGGTATGTAATAATGGTAAAATAATTGCTCCTCAAGCAGAATAGCTGAGATGCTGCTAATACGAACAGCAGAGGCTTTTGTGCAAAGGTTAGTTTTATCCTTTTTGTTTTGAACACAAACAATGTGGTTACCGACTTAACGATGACAGGCAATCTTCCTGTGCAGCCTATTGATGGCAATCAAAGTTTTCAGAATATCCCTAATGAATATGCATGAAGCAGATTTGTATGCCTACTATCTCCATTTTATAAAGATGTCCACAATTCATATTCATTAGGTTGGTCTGAATACCTGACCTGTTGGAGGACTTTGAGGGCTGGAAATAAAGACCTAGGTCTTATAATATAATGTAACTGTTTTCTTCACTCTGTAGGAATGAACGCATACTTTTTTTGTTGTTGTTGTTTACTTTCTGTTATCAAATTTCATTCCTATGGGCCTGTTCTTTGGTTCATTGGAACATTGTGTTCATTTTCTGGGCTAAGCTCCTGTTCTTGCAGTGTTGCCAGTTTTGAAACTGGCCATTTCTGTGGCTCCTACTTTGGACATCTTGTTGGACACGTCCAAAGATGGACTTAAATGTCTTATTAAAATTGCCCCTGGGCAATATGTGATCTTTCTTAGTTGCCTATACCACAAAAGTATAGAAAATGGCTATCATTCCTCTCAAACTTCGTTTTTGTGACCAGGACACTGATTTTTTTAAAATTTACCTTTTTTGTAGATGATAGGTGTAAGAGTAAGCTAAGAGTAGCTTCAAGAATATTTTATAACTTTCCATCAATATAAATAATAATACAGTACAACTACAGTGGAACCTTGGTTTATGAGTATAATTCGTTCTAGAAGCATGCTTGTAAACCAAATTACTCGTATATCAAAGCGAGTTTCCCCATTGAAAGTAAGGGAAACTTGCTTGATACGTTCCCACCCCCTCCACCCCTTCCCCCTGAGGCCAGTGGTACTGCTTCACACACACCCCGAGAATCGGCATCGCTCCCCCCGCTCGCGAATGCCCCCCCCCCCCGCACAAACCAGCACCCCCCACCTGAACAGCATTCAATCTTACCCGCCCATCAGGCACCGACATGCAGCCCATAGGACGTGCCAGTGCAAGTGAAAGAAGTTCCTGCCTGAACGAGAACCAGAAGGCCTTGAGCATGTTCAGATACTCAAGGCCCAGGCAGTGGCGTACCTAGCATATGTGACACCCGGGGCCCATCATTTTTTGACCCCCCACCATCTGTACAAAAAGCATGATTTTTAGTAACAAGCCACACGTCACACGAGTACCTAGGAAAAGGCAGCATCTTACATATTGCAGTGAGCAGTACATCAATACACCCATTGTAAAACTAAACAAGCCAGACTAGTACAGATCAATCCTACACTGTCAATCCTAACAGAAAACCATGTCTTTCAAACACACAGAACACAGAAAACACCTTCTCTTAGTATGGAATATGTCATCACAAACTAACTCCTCCCCCTTTTACAAAACTGTAGTGTGGATTTTAGCCACGGTGGTAACAGATCTGACGCTCATAGAATTCTGAGCATCAGAGCTGCTACCACCATGGCTGGTGCTAAGAAACACTCCACAGTTTTGTAAAAGGGGGGATAAAATAGAAATACATAGACAAAGGTTAAATTGAACCAGCAAGAAGCTGGACTCTGCATACAATGCAACACCACAGAAACAGTGACACAAGTCTCCTAAAGCAATAAATAAATATAAAATTTTTGTTCTACCTTTGTCTTCTCTGGTTTCTGCTTTCCTCATCTTCTTCCATCTTCCTCTTCCTTCCATCCACTGTCTGCCATCTCTCTGCCCCATATGGCATATTCTCTCCTTCTATGCCCCTTCCAGAAACTGTATGCCTCCCCCTTCCATCTCTCCTTTCACCCCCATTGGTCTGGCATCTCTCTCCTCTCTTTCCCTCTCCCACACCTCTCTTCTGCAATCCCTTTCTTCCCTCATTTTCCTTTTCAATTTATTTTCTGCATCCATCTAGATTATGTTCTTACTACCCTCTCATCAATTTCCTTTTTTACTGTCTACCTACAGCTCGCCACCTCTTTCCCTCACCCCCTCCAGTATTTCCCTAACTCAATCATTTCCCCTCATTATGTGCCCTCCTTTTATTTATCTCCTCCTTACATCATGTGCCATCTTTCTCTACCCCTTCCATCTAGCTAAAGAAGCACTGCCTGTGCTTTGCAGTACCCAGTTATGTCTCTAGCAGGATATATATTTCAAATCTGATATATTCTAATAACAAAATAGAAATAAAATTATTTTTTTCTATTTTTTGTTGTCTCTGGTTTCTGCTTTTATCTTCTTTTCACTCTTTTCCTTCCAGTGTCTGCCCTGTCTCTTCAATCCAGCATCTGCCCGTTCCAACCACTGTCTGCCCCTTCCAGAAACTGTCTGTCTCCCCCTGCCATCTCTCCTCTAGGCCCCCCCCCCTTTGGTCTGGCATCCATCATTTTCCCTCTGTTCCCTCATGGTCTGGCATCTTTCTCCTTTCATCTCTCTTTCCCTCCCCCTGTGGTTTTTAGCATCTCTCTCTTCTCATTTCCTCCACTCAGATCTGATATCTCTGTCTCCTTCCCTGTTCTCTGGCATCTCTCTCTCCTCTCGCTCTTCCCTTTCCTTCTCTGGTGTTCCTTCTTTATTTTCTGCCTCCATCTAAATTAAATTCTTTCTTACTATGCAGTCCTCAGTTTTCCTCTTTTCACTGTGTCTACCCACAGCATGCCACCCCTTTCCTTCACCCCCTCCACTATCTCACTAATTCTATCTTCTTCCCTCATCCAGCATATGTCCTTTTTCTTTATCCCTCCTTCCATCCAGTATGTGTTCTCTTTCTCCACTTCCATTCAGCATTTGCTCTCTCTCTCCCCACTTCCATCATCTGCCCCTTCTCCCCACTTCCATCAGTTGCCCTCTTCTCTTTCCCCACTTCCATCATCTGCCCCTTCTCCCCACTTCCATCAGCTGCCCTCTTCTCTCTCCCCCTTCTTACAACTTCCATCATCTGCCCTCTTCTCTCTCCCCCTTCTTACAACTTCCATCATCTGCCCTCTTCTTTCTCCTCCTTCTCCCCACTTCCATCATCAGCTCTCTTCTCTCTCCTCCTTCTCTCCACTTCCATCATCTGCCCTCTTCTCTCTCCCCCTTCTCTCCACTTCCATCATCTTCCCCCTTCTCTCAATATCTCCATCCACCACAGGCCCATCTCTCTCCCTTCCTCAAACCTTTCCGATTTTGGCAATGACTTGATTAGTGATCTTGGTCTCACCAAGTCCAGTGCCAAGCTTTTGATATCTAGACACAAGCAGTAGAACTTGTTGGATGAAAGTGTTCAATTCACAAATCAGAGGAAGCATCACCAAGCATTTTCCATCTTCTTCACCCATCAAGATGGACTCTGCTTTTACCACAATGTTTGAGGTAACTGGAATCACCTGTAACCTGAAAGAGTGTCATCTCTTCATTGACAGCTCATCCAGGAGCATCAAAGCCATTCTTTTCCATAACAGGAATAAGTATCCATCTTCCACTGACTCATTCAAAGTATAATGAGTGTGGCTGAGAGGTCATTGGAGACTTCAAAATGGTGGCAATCCTAATGGGTCTCCAAGATGGTTTTCCATCATCTTCCATCATCTTCCCCCTTCTCTCAATATCTCCATCCACCACAGGCCCATCTCTCTCCCTTCCTCAAACCTTTCCGATTTTGGCAATGACTTGATTAGTGATCTTGGTCTCACCAAGTCCAGTGCCAAGCTTTTGATATCTAGACACAAGCAGTAGAACTTGTTGGATGAAAGTGTTCAATTCACAAATCAGAGGAAGCATCACCAAGCATTTTCCATCTTCTTCACCCATCAAGATGGACTCTGCTTTTACCACAATGTTTGAGGTAACTGGAATCACCTGTAACCTGAAAGAGTGTCATCTCTTCATTGACAGCTCATCCAGGAGCATCAAAGCCATTCTTTTCCATAACAGGAATAAGTATCCATCTTCCACTGACTCATTCAAAGTATAATGAGTGTGGCTGAGAGGTCATTGGAGACTTCAAAATGGTGGCAATCCTAATGGGTCTCCAAGATGGTTTTACCAAGCTTCCCTGCTATCTCTGACTTTGGGACAACAGGGAAACAAAGTACAGTACCAAAGACAGGACTGGTCACAGCGGACTGAGTTCTCTGTGGGGAGAACCAGTGTGAAATATAAATCACTTGTGGACCCCATAAGGTGTTGATGCAACCACTGCCTATCAAATTAGGCCTAATGAAACAATTTGTCAGAGCTTTACATAAGGCATCAGCAGACTTCAAGTTCCTTCAAGACATCTTCCCTAATCTGTCTGAGGCAAAGGTCAAAGCTGGTATCTTCATCGGACCACAGATAAAGAAGATCCTTGAGTGCAAGGAATTTCCTAAGAAACTAACTAGAAAGGAGAAAGCTGCTTAGAACAGCTTTATCATAGTGGTTCATGGTTTGCTGGGCAATTACAAAGCAGAAAACTATGTGAAGGTGGTTGAGGATCTGGTGAAGAATTACAGTAAAATGGGCTGTATGATGTCTCTCAAACTCCATGTCCTTGATGCTCATCTTGAGAAATTCAAGGAGAACATGGGCGCATACTCAGAGGAGGAAGGTGAGCACTTCCACCAGAATATATTGGACTTTGAATGCCACTACAAAGAAGAATATAATGAGAACATGTTGGAAGACTACAACTGGGGACTGATTTGTGAAAGTGACATAATATATTTGCAAATCTCGAAAAACTACTTACTTCTAAATCTTCTGTGGTCATCTTTGTATAACATCAATATAAACAATATAAATGCTTGTTAATTGTGATTTATATGTTGCTTTATATGACTTTATAAGAATTAAAAGATGAAACTTTGACTATCCTGGTCACAAAAGCAAAGTTTTATGGAAATAATAGACATTTTCTATATTTTTTTTTAGGCATAAGCAATGAGAAATGACACCTCCTGCCCAGAAACAAAAATCATGTTACATAGTGATTATCTTAAACCCTGCTAAGTTAACTAATTTTACCACATTCTCTGATAATGAATTCCAGTGTTTAATTACATGTTGAGTAAATAAATATTTTCTCCAGTTTGTTCTAAATCTACTACTTAGTAGCTTCATTGCATGCCCCCTAGTCCTAGTATTTTTGGAAAGAGTAATCAAGCAATTCACATCTACCCTTTGTACTACAATCAGTATTTTATAGGCTTCTATCATATCTCCCCTGAGCTATTTCTTTTCCAAGCTGAAGAGCCCTAACAATTTTACCCTTTCCTCAAAGGGAAGTTGCCCTTTTTTTACTCTTCTCTGTACCTTTTCTAATTCTGCTACATCTTTTTTAAGATATGGCAACCTTAACTGCACACAATATACAAGGTACAGCCATACCATAGAGTGATACAAGGACATTATAACATTTTTATATTTATTTTCCATTCCTTTCCTAATAATTCCTAACATTTCTTTTGCTTTCTTAGCCACCAGTGCACACTGGCTGAGGGTTTCAATGTATCATCAATGATGACACTCAGATCCTTTTCTTGGTTGGTGATTCCTAACGTGAAACCCTGCATCACATAACCATAGTTCAGGTTTCTCTTTCCACATGTATCACTTCGCACTTGCTCACACTAAATGTCATCAGCCATTTGATGCACAGTTTCACAAGGTCCTCTTGTAATTTTTCACAATCCTCTTGCAATTTAACAACTTTGAACAACTTTGTGTCATCATAGACTCCTGGGGATCTTCACTATTTACCCTTCTCCATTGAGAAAACTGATCATTTAAACCTACTCTCTGCTTTCTTTCAACCAGTTCTTAATCCATAATAGGACATTACCTCCTATCCTATCACTAAGGGATCCTTTTATGAAGGTGTGCTAGCGTTTTTAGCGCATACACCGGATTAGCGTGCGATAGCTGAAAAACTACCTGCTCAAGAGGAGGCAGTAGCGGCTAGTGCACGCTATTCCATGCGTTAAGGCCCTAATGCGATTTCGTAAAAGGAGCCCTAAGCCTTTCATGAGGTACTTTGTCAAAAATCTTTTGAAAAAAAGCAAAGAATCATAATATTGGTAATGGGCTCATGTGGGATGAAGCCTTAATGGATTTAGTGCTTTTAAAGGGGAAAGTGTCTATGGTGTTAGTGGGGGATCATCTAGGTAAGTTATTGTAAGGAAAACAACCCATTGGGTATGTCATGTATAGGAAATATTGAGTGGAGTGAAGTGGAAGAGGTTGATGTGAGTCGCTTGTTCGCTCTTTTCAAAAATACTAGGACTAGGGGGCATGTAATGAAGCTAGTAAGTAGATTTACAACTTCAGAGCAAACCAGATAAATATTTCTTCACACTACTGTGATTAATCTATGGAATTTGTTGCCAGAGAAAGAGGTGAAATCAGTTAGCTTGGCTGAGTTTAAAAAAAGTTTAAAAAAGAGAAGTACTTAGAGCCTTATTGAGTTGGTTTGGGGAAATCCTCTGCTTATTCCTATGATAAGCAGCATAAACTCTGTTTTACTACTTGGTCATGGAATTTGGATTATGGGATCTAGCTAGGTTCTTGGGACCTGGGTTGGCCACTGTTGGCAACAGGATACAGTTCTTGATGAACCTTTGCTAATGTTAGGATATTTTAGCACTATTACCTATTGATGTTTGTTATAAATGTTCAAGATAAAACACAGTAAAATAATGTCATTCAAACTACACAATTAACAATGGGTCAGAATTTCCACAGTCTATGTTCAAAGGTCTAGATTCTATAAATGGTGCCTTGTGGTGCCTACATTGTAGACGCTGCTCGGCATGATTGCAAATCAAACACTAGGCACCATTTACAGAATCCCGTCTAGTAGCATCTAAGCTTGCTTAAATATCATTAGGCGTCCTGGAGGTAGGTACCTGTAAATTAGGACAGGTTTTACTGGCAGAGGCAGAAGATTGTGTTTGATGTGACAATGGTGACAACATCAAAATTATACTGCACAGAAGAAAGGCCCAGCAATCTACTTCTGTATTCTGCCACGAAAACCTGATGATGTTCATCAAGCCACTAGGACTCAAACACGAGTCGATGGTACCTGACAACAATTTACCAGTGCCTAACTTGGAAACGCCTACATTTCAGGTTGGCGTTGTTAGGTGCCTTGACTTAGGCATCACTAGACATTACTTGGAATTATGTGCCTAACTTTAAAAAAAAAAATCAATTAACTTCCAAAGCATATCATTTACGCTAACTGATTTAATTTAGATTAGGTGCAGATTTTAGTTAAGCATCGCTAGGCTGCCTCAATTAGGACATCTAATGGCAACTAACTAAGGCACCATTTATAGAATCAGGGCCAAAGTGTTCATCCTCTCTCTCTTTTTTTTTTTTTTTTAATTTAATATTTATTGAATTTTTCAATATATTCAAGCATACAACTTGTACAGAAAGGAAATTTAGCAAGAAATTAATACAAATGAAAACATATATCAAAGAATATCAAATATGAGCATAAATTTCTACTCAAGTCCTCAAAGAGATCCAAGAAGGGAAATAGGTGAATCAAAGAAATTATTTAAACCAGGCAATAACTAGTCGGATGAGATTAAGGCACCCTTTCTTAAACTAAGCACTTTCTTTCTCCAGAGATGCAGTTGAGAGAAAAGTTGTCAGTTGAGATGGTTCAAAGAAAACATATTTATGAGAATGATAATTAACAACACATTTACATGGATGTCGCAAGTAAAAGGTCACCCCCAGAGATAAAACACCAGGTTTCCTTAACAAAAATTCTCGTCTCCTTCTCTGCGTATCCTTGGCCAAATCTGGGAACATCTGAATTTTACAACCTAAAAACTCTTTTTGTTTATTTTTAAAGAAAAGTCTCAGCAACCAGTTTTTATCTGGTGCGAGAGCTACTGTCAAAAGTAAAGTTGCCGGGGTCACTAATTCTCTGTCAGACATTTCCAAAATATTAGATATATTCATTAAATCAGGTCCCAATTTCTGTTGTTGTTGCTGTTGTTGGTCTTGAGGCTTATTTGGGAGATAATAAACCTGCGTAAATGGTGGTAATGACTCTTCAGGAAGCTCCAATACTTCCGTCATGTAACGTTTCAACATTTCCCTTGGGGCTATCACAGAAACCCTAGGGAAATTTATCAGTCTGAGGTTATTATTACGAGAAAAGTTTTCCATTGCCTCCATCTTCCTTCTTAAGTTAGTACTGTCTTTGATTAATACCTCAGTAATTTGTTGGGAAACTTTTAATTCTTGATGAATATTTTGTGTTGAAGTTTTTGAGTCCTCAAGTCCAATCTTTAAATTTTTAATCTCAGTTTCATGATTTTCTAGTTTCTTTTCTAATTGTTGTAGTTGCGGGTTAATGGATTTTGCCAAATTGGCTACCAGATCCCACAGAGAGTCTAATGTAACCTCTCGGGGCTTCACAATTTGAAATGGTTGTAGTTTTAATTTAATTAGCTCACCCTCTGGCAGCGTGTCTCCTCCTGCAGTCTGTTGAATTCTCTCATCCCTCACTGCTTCCTCCTCAGTCTCCTCGTTCAGACTCCTCTGCTCCAGCAGGGAGTCCTGCAGCACAGTCCCCGCGTTGTTCTCCTTAGCCTCCGAGAGGAGGTGAACTCCAACCTCAGGAAGTTCCTCCTCTCACGGGGAACTGGTCGACTGAGGGTGTGGGGGAGGTGCTCTTACTTCGGGGCTTAGCAATGTCTCCGGCCCCATGGTGAACATCGTTGACGCGCCTCCGCCATGCGTCTCCTGCGGGGAACTCCCCGAAGCTGTCGGCGTACCCTGCATTCTCCTCATTAACTCTTAAATGTTCCCGAAGACGGCTGTTCTGGAGCTCTGCGAGGCTCCATCAGCGCTATGTCCCCTCCTCTTCGGCATCGCGACAGGTAAAGAGTTTAAAAAGGACAAAATTATATTTCAAGGAGTTAACGGGAGAGTGAAACTCAAGCGACTCCTCGTGCGGCCATCTTGGATTCCATCCTCTCTCTTTAGGTTTTAAATTGACGGGCAATGCCTAAGAGGTGCGTAAAAGTAGGGCAGAACAAACGGGGAAAGAAAAGGCCTTCAGTCAATATATCCCCATGGCAGGCTGTCCCAGATCATCTGCAATTCTTCCTTGAGTTTGGTGATTGTTTGAGGCTTTGAGTGGTATGTGATAGGCCTCCAACATTGTTCCCCATGGCAAAAGTCTAAGTCACTGTGACATCATTAACAGTAAGCTAGTACCCCATTATTTTCAAATAATGGTAATTTTACAGTGAAAAATGACTGGGTGGTCATGCTAAAAAGCTCTGTAACTTCATTATGTTTAATTATTATGTTCTAAGTAGAATGAGATTAACAGATAGTGACAACTAATAAAGCTGTAAAATTTCACACTGAAATTCCAAGCAGTTGCTGAGAAAACAGCAAGAAAAATTTTGGGGGGTTACTTTTTTTGCCTCACCCTGTAGTAAATCATAGTCATTCCATGTCCATTGCACCTTTACCTATTATAACATTATACATACCTGGAAACTGGGAGGCAGAGCTGTATTGATTAACTCTTGGAATCATTATAGTCTCCCATGGGACTAGGGATGTATTGATAGCTTCTAACATTTTTTTTTTTTAATCATTTTAATGTTTATTAATTTTCATTTTCATAATCAACAAAAATCAACATTTTAACAGTTACATTTCAAATTAGATAAAAGTAAAATATAATTAAATCATTAAATAAAATTTTCAATTGTACTGTTATTTAGTCCACTATATTGAGGAGTGAGCTTTGGAAAAAATCGGTATAATTATAATTCTCTAAACATTCTTGGGTAAACAAAGAGTAGACCTGAATCACACCTAGGTCCCTACTAATTAAGAGGCTTCTTGTTGCAAGTTTTTAGGGTTAACAGCAGTAGAAACCTCTTTGGCTGAAATAAATCTTGACAATTGTGAAGATTCAAAAAACACATATCTAGTTCCCTGGAAATTAATTATACATTTACATGGAAATCTAAGTACAAACGTTGCCCCCAATTTTAACACCTGGGGTCGAAGAATTAGGAATTGCTTCCTCTTTTTCTGGGTTACTCTAGATACATCTGGATACATTCTAATTTTATTCTTCATAAATTCTATATCTTTAAATTTGAAAAACATTTTCAACAAACTTCTAACATTTTAAGGAGTGCCACTTTCTTTCTGCTCTTGTGGAGTGGCCTGATGGGTCAAAATTTAAGGATGAATGAATGCTTTTACTCTATTCCACATAGGAACTTGCAGTTCTGATTTCCTTATTGTATTCTCTAGGAAAACGTGACTATGCCTTCAAGAGAGCAGAGAGCTAGAACCAGGCCTAGATTATCCTGTCCTAAAAATCTAGAGCCACTTGGCAAACCTATTAGATTTCTTTGAAGCTGAGCCAGTTGATATAGGAGGTGACTGTCTTACAGTATAAAGGCCACCCAGTTAAGCTGGGTAGCCACTAACATTGGGCGACATCAAAGCCTGAAAATTTGATTAGCAAAAGAGTTGGAATAGGGGGGAGGGGGGAAAGGTGAAAAGGAATGAGGGGATAGTAACAAGGGAATGATTTGATTGGAGGGTGGTAGGAGTATGGGATTGGGTATGAAAGGAATAAGGGGTGGAACTTTACAGAGGGAAAGAATGTAAGAAATTGGCAGGTTAAAAAGAAAAGAATCACGGGTTAGCAGAGCAGGAGAGGAGAATATAGGGATTTTGAGTTTCCCTCCCTCCCACCGCTCCAGAATGTAATGAGGTGTGGGGTGACAGATGGGAAGGATTCGAGGATTGGGGGGGGGTCGGTCGCAGCTAGTAGGTTAGGGGGCCTAAGGCAGAGCCTTTATTAGAGGCAAAATTGAATTGGAAGACCTATGATGGTGAATTGTAAATATGTCCTCGTGGGCGACACCGCCATGAGTTGAGGTGGCTTGACGACACTGTAAGTCACAGGGAGTTAAGGGAAAGTTTGGGATAAGGGAGCTAGTGTTGATACCGAGCAGCTCTTAGAGGTAAATCCTAAATGGTTAAATGTGCTTATGTTTATAAAAGTTTTGAAATTAATGTTTGGAAATAATATGAAATAAAGCTGCGGCCAATATTTGCCCAACTGAACGATGTCATAATTTATTATTGAGATGTAAATGTATTTTGGAATGGCTGATGTATGAGTCCCAATATTATTGGTGTTCTCAGGAAGAGATTGATAGAAATAAAATAATCTTGGTTTCCACTTTAGATTGGAAGAGATACCTGGTATTACAGTCTTTCTTTGAATGTATGAAGACTTTGTTTTTTGGTCATGTGGTTAAAATCAAGAGAGAGAACTATTTGATCCACAGTTTTGGTGATTTGCTTTTTTGTGTTTTTTTTCATTAAATATCTTGCAAAGTTGCAAAGTTTCAAGATGGTGCCCATAAATAATTTCCTGTAATCATATCATCTTGCTCTGTTTTTTTAAAAGAGAAATGCTAGGCCCCTTCTGCTCTGGTTTCAAAGAGCAGGCCCACTTCATAAATAAATGGGTGGTTATTGAAACAGAGACCAAGAGCATTTTGATTATATTTTATGTCCATTTATTCTTCTATTTTAGAGATTTTTAGATTCTCCCCTTAATGTACTTTTACCTCTTCATTTTCTAATTCTGTAATATTTTTTTGTGATTTTAGATATATTGTAAATGTTCACTTTAGAAAAAAAACCTTGTAGGTTTCTTTGTACATGTGAATACAGTTAGGTGCTGTGCACTCTTCCAATTTATTTCTGAAGCAATCTTAAAAGGGACTGAGCTGATTAGAAATTCCTGTAAACAGCTATCAGACGAAAATGTGTTCAGTATTTTCTTAAAGAGGGGGTACATGTTTAATTATCCCAACTTCTTCTAACAGAATACTATTAACATACACATTAGCATCATCTCATTGGTTCCTCCTGCTGCTTCACCTCGGGGGCAGCAATAGGAACTAAGCTTATGGCTCCCATGTGCATATCTGCATAATGGCATTCCGTCTTGTCTGAGAGGCAGTGTTCTTTAGTCCAAAGTACAGCAAGAGACATTTTGGTTTAGAATATTTCTGACCTTCCCAATTATACTAGCAAAAATGGCTTCTTTTCAGAAGACAACAAAGATTCCAAAATTGTTACTGTGTCCCCTGTTTCTAGATAAATTTGCAAAGGAATTATGTCAATTTTGACCTAGATCGACTACCGTGACATGGAGACCTCTGTCTTGCCAAACTCGGAGGCTGACAAAATATGATTCACTGGAGAAGTCCCTGCATGACTGAGCTAAAACTCCTCTTTGCTAGCCTCAAAATCATCTTTATTTGACATGAAAAGCAATTATCATGAATGTATCTTTTCCAGATACAGAGTTATTTATGTGATGTGGAGATTTTGTAGAATTGATGATAAAGTATATATATATTCTGAAGGGGGAAACACACACACACAAACCTTCAAAATCTCTATATATAAAATCGGAGGTATGTATGTGTGTATGTATGTATGTATGTGTGTGTGTATGTGCCGCGATCACACAAAAACGGCTTGACCGATTTGAACGAAACTTGGTATGCAGATCCCTCACTACCTGGGATGATATGTTCTGGGGGTCTCGCGGCCCACCTGCACACGTGGGCGGAGCTACAAACAGAAAATCAGATTTCACCCATTCATGTCAATGGAAATAATGTAAAAAGCTGCCATTCTCACTGTAATTCAAAAACGGCTTGACCGATTTGAACGAAACTTTGTATGCAGATCCCTCACTACCTGGGCTGATATGTTCTGGGGGTCTCGCGGCCCACCTGCACACGTGGGCGGAGCTACAAACAGAAAATCAGATTTCACCCATTCATGTCAATGGAAAAAATGTAAAAAGCTGCCATTCTCACAGTAATTCAAAAACGGCTTGACCGATTTGAACGAAACTTGATATGCAGATCCCTCACTACCTGGGGTGATATGTTCTGGGGGTCTCTCGGCCCACAACTCTATGTTGCTTGCTCAAGGGTGGGTTCACCCAACAATTTATATGTTCTTGCTCCTGGAGGTGAAGCTAAAAATGTTGTTTATAATCACGTTTTGCATTAGTTGTATTGTATTCATTTTGTCAAATATTTCACATTATAATTTGAATATTGTACTTTTTATTAAGCTGTAAAGCAATAATTTCATTCACCACTATAAAGTATCTTTATTTGAATCCATTTACAGTGTTATTGCTATAATTAAATACCCGTGCAACGCCGGGGCATCAGCTAGTATTATATATATAAATGCCATTTCCTCCCTAACCTCCCTCTCCCACATGAGTGTTACATATGGATGGATGGATCAAGCCACCGAATCAGCCACTGACTCATGACAATATAAACGCAATTACTGAACGTAAAATATAATCATAGATTTTGATCATCAACAAACAGGTAATTGCGTTTATAATTCACGTATACACAATATTTATACAAGGAGGTTTTTTGGCCCATGATAGAGCATTGCAGGGGAGTCAGTAAAGTTGTACAGCTCTTCCCTTCATAGCTGCGGTAGAGCTTTTCACTCTCCATGGCTCTTGAGGCTTTTTCATCCTTAAAAAAATGTTTTATATGTGACAGGAAGGTGAATACGATGAACTCGGTATATAACACTGGAGGTCAATTTGTGTTTTGTATGGTATTTCTATTCCAGATTCTCCATTGAATTTTTCAGATATATGAAATCCAAGTCATAAGGGAGCATGGTAGGTGTATGTTTTGGACAGGGCAAGGGCATACAAAGTTCATAGACGTTTACCCCCCTCCCGATAGTCAGCCAGTGATGATCAGTGATTTTTTAAACACTGACCGCTGCCAGATTCTGTAAATTAGCTCACAGTATTCAGTGCCAAGCCATATCCAAGCACCAGCATTGAATATTGTGGGATAAATGAGGTTGGGCTGGGTGCCAGATGAGAAGGATGGCTGATATTCGACTGGGACCCGAATAACAGTTATGCATCCCTGGCCGAATATTAGGCCAGGATCTGCAAAACTTTTATTTTTAAGATTCCTTAAGCTTTTGAGCCTCTTCCAGCCTCCTCAACAATGCTTCCTCTTTCTCTCCTATTCCACCCAGCCCACAGCAAGAAAGACTCACCTCCGTGAAGCAATCCCAGCCCCCCTCCCCCCAGCTGTCCAGGTAGGTGGGAAATGATTTAAGCATGCAGAAGAGGCTCCTGCCCACTTAAATGCTTTGAATATTGGTCCCTTAGTCTCCATTTCAGAATGGGACTAAGGGAAAAATCTATAAAAGGAGCATGAAGATAGGTACCTAACTTGATACCCTGAATGACAGACAACAGGTTAACTCTTTGGGCTTGTAGCCTAAATATTACCAAGCCTGGACTCCATGTTCCTTGGACAGGTCTTTTTAATATCAATTTAGAGCAAGCATGAACACTTACAATTTGTAGATCTTACAGCAGTGCTTCCTCACAAGGTCCATACACTCTATTGGCACATCCTATACACAGGGAAATCCAGGAATATACATGCAGAGGTAATATGTACTTCAGCTTCTCTCACAACCTGAATTCCTAACAGACTCAAGTTAGAAGGCCAGCAAACCTAAAGTGTAGAAACAGATTGGGGGGACAAACTCTTTCTACAGCATGTGATGGTTAAGATGGAGTCAGCTTTTTTTTCCCGAGCTAAAGAAGAAGGCGGGCTCCAGCACAAGCTACAGTCAATACCTCTGGGAGCTTCTAAGCACTCTGGGATTTTGAGTCCACAGAACACACACTGTTCACACATTTTAGAACAAAAACAATCTATATACAGTACTTGTTTTATACAACAAACTGAGAAACTGTACACATGAAAAGGGGGCAGAACAGTCTTCAATTATGAGCAGCACACAGGAGTATAGCCAAGAAAATCTGCTGTAAGCATGAATTTGAATCACAGTTATTAATGGTGACAGTGGTGACAGCAATGAATCTCCATCTACTACAGACGAGTGATGAGGGCAAAATAGCCATGACTAACTTCAAACTTTGATGGTATGTGGTTTGATAGCAAAGAAAGGTTCATAAAGACATGGGTGGGCCATGGTGTTTTTATTCCAGCCCCAAAGTCCAGTGGACCCTTGGGATGTACTGGACTCACATGAGTCATATGTATGGGTGCTCAAAATGTTTGAATTAAAAGCTTGAAAGAGAAGGCTTGGTGAAAATGGTCGAGTCGCATGTCCTGTGTCCATTGGTGTAATAAGGGGGGTGGTCCATCCCGGTGGGGGTGCTGGCTCCCATCCTCTTTCCCTGCCCCCCTCCCCCCCACTACCACGTGTGCACGTCCCTTCCCTTGTATTCTGTAACATTTGCGGTGCAAGCAGCAACCCCAACCTGCCGCTCATGTCAGTGTCAGCTCTTCCTCTGACATCACTTCCTGGACCCGCGCCTAGGAAGTGACATCAGAGGAAGAGCTGATGCTGGAACGAGTAGCAGGATGTGGTTGCTGCTCATGCCGCGAATGTTCAAGAGGCATGAGGGAAGGGAAGGGGCGCATGTTCGTGGCAGGAGGAGGCGGGGAAGGAGCGGTTGAGGATGGGAGTGGAGAAGAGGGCTGGCTCTCACCTTCGCTACGCCACTGCCTTTGTTTTTAGACCAGCCACCCCATTGCAGATTTGATAAGGCATTTTGGCCCAGATTCTATAAATGGTGCTTAACTCGTATTCGCCACTGAGTGCAATTGTCAATCATCTGCTAGTTGCAATTTATAGAATCACATCTAGTGGTGCCTAAATGGTCTTAGGCACTAGCAGGCATTGAAACCTGAGGCGCAATCCCATTTGGGCCAGAATTTTCATGACCTACATGAATGCACCTAAGTCAAGCCCCGACTGGCATCTTGCCCAAAATTAACTCACAATCCTTCCCTAGTCATGGCTACTTTCTGGGCGGTGCCTCAGAGTAGATGCCTACCTCAGTGTGATAGGCACCTACAAGATCATTAATTTTTTTAATTGTTTCTTTTTTATTGGAGATTTCAATTAATGGTGCCAATTGAGCTAATTATGAACTTCAGGCATGATTTATAGAATCTGGGTCTTTGTGTATTGTGCAAATCACCTTACTCTTTTTATTTCATTAACACCCTTTTACTTTTTTTAAGTTTTCTTTATTGAAATAAAAAACAAAGTACACAACTGCTACAAAAAAATATGGCAAATACAAGCAATAGAAACATCTGCAGCTCAGAACAGTTGAAATACAATTGCACAAAAGCAACCAATAAGCCCAGTCCAAACCCCCCCCCAAACCCAAGAACTCCTGGGGGTCCAAAACAAGAACAGCAATCTCAAAAAGAGAAAAAGAAGAAGAGAAAAGAAAATAATAATAATCCTAAACACAAGACTTCTAAGTAATATAGGATCCCAAATTTTTTGAAAAGGCCCTAGACGACCAGATTTCACTGCTGTCAATTTAGTCATCAAAAAATATAATCCAGCTTATGAAGAACAGCCTCTATGGACGGGGCAGAGAGAGATCTCCAGGCTCGATCCAATACCAATCTTGCATTCTGTAATTCGCTGATTGTCCAGCCTTCATCAGTGTAAACTGGCTAGAAGTCTTCTCGACTGTGGCGGTATAGAAGAATAAAGTTATTATTATTATTATTATTACCCCAGATGGACAAATATGCAAAAGACAATGCTCTGGCCATTCACGGTAAGAAGTCCCTGAAATCTGGGAAACCAAAGCATAAACTGATTTCCAAAATCCCCCTATCTTAGGCAGGTCCACCAAATATGCATCATATCACCCACCCCACCACATTCACGCCAACAAGCCCCAGTACCCGGCCCAAAACAAGCTTGTATGCGAGCTGGGGTATAATACCAGCGGAAGAGCATCATGTGGCCAATTTATCACAAGGCACTGTCAATAGACACTGAAAGCAATGAAGAAATACTACATCGCCATTGGGGGGCCATGAATGTGAGGTGAAGATCTCTCTCCCACCGTCGTATATAAGTAGACATGGGATCTCCATAAGACAGCAAAGTCAAATACATTCTAGAACTCACACCTCTACTAGGACCCCTGAGCAGTGCTCTTTCCAAGTTAGTTTCAACCAAAACTAAATCATCAACTGCATAGCAATGTAAAAAGGTGCATAATTGAGTATAACAAAAAGAATCAGGAGGCAACAAACTATACTCATCTTGTAATTGTTGAAAAGAAAACACCTGTCACTTTTCCTAAAACTGCCCGAGAGTATAAAGCCCACTCTTTCCCCATCTCAAAAAAGTACTATCAGTAAGGGCTGGGGGGAAATCAGGGACATAACCTAAAGAAGTCAATAAAAAAACTTTCCATCCCCAAAAATCTGTTTATGTACTGCTCCCCCAGGTGTCCAAGATGCTCTGCAAGGCCAAAGGAGTATGACGAGCTATAATTTGAATAGAAGGAGGCAGTTAGGGAACTGCCCATAAGGGGGTAGAGGAAACCCAATGTTGTTCAAAGCACATCCACAGTTTAGAAGAATGAGTATGCCAATCAAAAAGAATCTGGAGGTGTGCTGCTTTGTAATAAAGGAAAAAATCTGGGACCCCCATCCCTCCTTTTCACCGAGGATATTGCATCACCAAAGCATGAACCCTAAGGGGTCTCTTATTCCAAATATAGCGATAAACCCGACGCTTGAGATGGCAAAAAAAAATTTAGGATAGGAAAGAGGAAGAGCCATAAACAAAAATAATAATTTAGGCAAAAGAATCATCTTAATGGCCTGAATCTGACCACTCCAAGAAAACGTAAGTCCTTCCCACTGATCTAAAAGTTGAAACAACTCTTGAGTCATGGCTGGCAAATTAGCTGTATAAAGAGTGTCCACTCGCCGGGTAAGATTAACACCTAAATATTTTATACTCTTTATAGCCCAACAAAAATGATTCTTAGGTTTAAGCTCCGCCACCGACTCAGGAGAAAGCGTCACATTAAGAATTCACTTTAAAACCCAAAAGCTGACCATACTGGGCCAAAAGTGTCATAAGAGGAGTCAAAGTCTCCTCTGGCCGAGTAAGCGTCAATAACACATCATCTGCAAAAAGACCCATTTTCATCTGAATACCACCCCATGAAAGGCCCCAAATCTCCGCAGCAACTCAAACTGATTGTGCAAGGGGTACCATCACAACCACGAACAAAAGGGGACACCCCTGTCTCATCCTTCGAAGTAGAGGAAAAATAGCAAAATGAGGCTGATTAATCTTCAAAAAGGCCAAGGGATCTATATAAAGCAGGTGCAACCATAACAAAATCGGCCCCCAAAGCCCATCCTATGCAAAACAGAAAACAAAAACGGCCAATAGACACGGTCAAATGCCTTTTCAGCGTTGAGAGATAAGATAAGCATAGGCATATATGTGTCTCGAGCAAGCTGGATAGAATGAATAACCCTACGGATGTTATCAAAAGTTTGTCTTCCTATTATAAATCCAGCCTGATCCTCATGAATTAAATCAGGCAAGTACCTCTGCAAGTGAGTAGCTAAGATTTCTGTTAAAAGCTTGTAATCAGTCCCTAACAAAGAGATTGGTCTATAAGATTGACATTGATGCACATCCTTACCAGGTTTTAAAATTAAAGTAATGGCTGCCAAACATCAATAAGGCAAAAAATCAGCTTGGCCAAGGACTCTAAAATCCGAAATGCACTAAACCTTTTGTAATAACGATTAAAGAAGCAATCCGGGCCAGGCAATTTCAATGGCAAAGCTTTTAAAGCTTCCAAGATTTCATCCAGAATAATAGGTCGAGAAAGATCTTCCAATGTTGAAGCTGATAAAAAGGGCAAGAAAACCGTATCTAAACAATGCTCAATGTCCACTAAGGAAGGAGAATGGTCTGGAGTATAGAGCTGAATATAATAACCAGTGAAGGCAGCAGCAATAGAATCTCGGGACACACAAAGAGAGCCATCTGGCCCATAGACAGGAGGAATAACATTATGTACTGCTTGCTGTTTCAATTTATGCGCCAAAAGTCTTCTAGCTTTATTACCAAACTCAAAAGATTGTTGGCGCACTCTTACATATCAGAAGCCAGAGCCTCCAAATGCAACATGTGCAAATCAAGACGTAGATCATGAAGCTGCTGCTGATACAAGGAGGCAGATGTCTCTCCACTCTTAAGTCACAATTCCAAAGTAGAAATTTGGGAAAGGAAAGAAGTCTCCTGTGCCATCACTAACTGACGCAAATGAGACTATAAAGCTATCAGACGGCCCCTTAAAACAGCCTTATGGCCCTCCCAAACAGAGGAAGGTGTAACATCTATGGTATCATTAAAAGTAAGATAATCCTTAAGTTCTAATTCAATCTGCTCCATATTCTTAAAATCCAACAGCAAAGCATCATTAAGATGCCAACTAAAAGCCTTACGACGAAGTTGAGGAAGCGTAAACTCCAAAAGTAAGGTAGCATGATCTGACCAAGTACAAGTCAAAATTACTACATCAACCAAAAGGCTAAGAATACCAGCATCCCCAAACTAATAATCAATCCAAGAGAAGGTCTTATAGACTGCAGAATAAAAAGTATAATTTTGTGTGTCCAGATGGAACTCCCGCCATAAATCATAAAGATTCCATAGCAATAAAAAATTTTCTAAAGCAGCTCTCGCAGAAGCACCCGAGGAGCAGAGCAGTCAAAAGAGGGTCGCAAGGCTAAATTAAAATCTCCTCCCAAAAGCAAAAAACCCTCCGCAAGAGGTAAAATAAGCTGTGTTAATGACTGAAGAAAAGCTACATGACCCTCACTGGGAAAATAAACATTGACCAGTATGAAAAATTGAGAACCCAAAGCCACCTTAAGTAATAAATATCTTCCCTCTTTGTCTTGAACAATTGTATGAACTTGCCAAGGCAAGTCCCTAGTTAATGCTATCAACCCCCCCCCCCCCCATGTCTTGTTAGTTTGAGAACTAGATGCAAAGTATAAATGAGGAAAGGCATAATGCTTACAATAGTGCTCGTGTTTTATCAACAGATGCGTTTCTTGTATAAAGGCTACATAAGCCTGAACACTTAGTAAATCTCTAAACAGGAGATGATGCTTAAGAGGGGAATTCAAACCTTTAACATTCAGCAAAAAACAACAAAGAAAAGCCATGTCAAGTCAGAAGAAAAAAGAAGAAGAAAAAAAAACATCCAATAGAAAATACCGAAGACCCCCGAGAAATTCTCAACCCCCCCCCCCCAACCCTCAAACCCAGACACAGTCCCCAACTAAATTCTACGGATGGGTTCCAACACCAAAGGTGTCTGACCAACACCAGCAGAATTTAAGAAAAAGAGGAATACCACAAGGCTGACCCAGGCACTATAAAAAACTGGGAAGAACAGCCCCTCTCCCCCATCAAAAAGAAATGATACAGAGATCTGAAGCCATTCTGATGCTCAATAGACCTAGCTATGAAAGGCCACTTCCTCTACACAATGTCCTGGTGTTCCATTTGTCCAACCCATTGTAAACACACTACAAAATCTGTACTTCTAAACCAATGCAACTCTCAATTACCATTACTGCATCCCAAGTTCACAAACCTAATTTCTCCTCCCCCTTTTTTTAGATATGTGTTTTATTTATTTATTTATGTATTTATTTAGTATTATTATTATTTTTTCTGTTTGCATAATATCAGAAAAAACTCAGGAACCCATGCACTTGCAAACATATAGCAGCTTACAAAAAAGTTAGAATAACAAATTAAAATCAGTATCCTGTAAAGCATACAAAAACAATTAAAAAAACAAACAAACATCTTTTGAAAAAAAAAAAAACACACCCTGTTGAGCCTTCTGTAGCTTCTCTGCCATCTTATTATATTAGGAAGAGGGGGCTGACCATCAAATCAATGCTGCAATTCAGAAGTACACTGAAAAGTTCTCTTGAATACTAATAACTAGTCTCAAACTTCCAAAACATAGCAGGAGACAAATGGAAAAACAAGAATTAGAATGCAAACCACCACCTAAATAGGCCAGGAAAGCAAGCAAAACAAAGCTCAAAGCCAAAAATCCATAAAGAAGGCAGGAAAAAAGAATCAAAAGCAGCAAATAACAAGCCACACAGTCAAGTAGCAGAAGTTGCTCCAGACTTTCCGGTACCGCAGATGTCCCTTGCCCTGGGTAAGACACTGCCACTTTGGTTGACGGCCTAAATTCAAAACTGAAGGACCAGAGTCCGCCTGCGATGTAGTAAGCAAAGACTCCTGAGGAAATACTTCCTACGCTTCCTGCAGAGTACAAACTTGATATAACTTTCCCTCCTTGTAAAATAACAAGGCAAAAGGATGCTGACATTTATATTTGATGTTAAGTTCACGCAAATGTGCAGTAAAGGGCCTCAAATCTGCCCAATGTCGCAATGTTACACTGGATAAATCCTGATAAATCTCAATAGCATAAGAATTACAGCAGAAATTATCCACTTTGCGTACAGTGTGCAGGACCTGTTCTTTTTGCTGATAGCTAGTGAAACATGCCACGGTATCCTTGGATCGATTGGCACGCACTGGTCCCAAAGCACAATGAGCTCTATTCAAATGTACAGTGTCAGCTTCCACCTCTAAAAGGGATCCCACAATCCACTGCACTATCGCAACACAATTAGTATAGGTTGGGACATCAGGGAGATCCCGAAAGCGCAAAATGTGGCGCCGACTACGATTTTCCAAATCCTCAAGCTTGTCTTGCAAAGTGGTATAAGTAGCTCGCAGGGTAACCAAATGTTTATCCACTGTGGTCAAGGATTTAGCCTGATCATCAAGATGCTGCTCTTCCTCCTCAACTCTGCCATTCATTTCCGCGATCTCTACCTTTAATTCAGCCCCCATAGAAGCCACCTCCATAAGCAATGCTTTTAAATCCTCCCAGATCTCTTTCATCCACGCATGAATCTCATTAATTGGATCCTCCGACACTGGGCTGGACTGAGCTGATCAACCAATGATGAGACCACAGGTATAGGAGGAGTCAACGCGTTCACTACACGGGCCGAGTCCAAGGCCAACATGGCCATGCACTTTGCAGGCCACTCCCCCGGGAGGTAGGCAAAACTAGAAAAATCTAAACTCGATGCTCGAATGCTCATCAAAAAAGATAAGCAAGAAGAAATCTTCACCAAATACACCGCTCTCAAAAAGCAAGGGGCCGCTCTTTTCTGCTCAGAAATTGCTTTAACTGCCAGAGCAGCTCAGAGCTACACTAGCATGCAGCCATCTCAGTCGACCTCGTGGCCACGCCCTTCCATTAACACCCTTTTACAAAACCGCACTAGCATTTTTTAGCATTGGTCGTGGCGATAACAATTCCGATGCTCATTGGAATTCTATGAGCATTGGAGCTGTTACCACCATAGAACGGTTTTGTAAAAGGGGAGAAGGGGAGGGGGGTTAAGTTTTCAGGGCTGTGGCCATAATGAAAGCCACTGTCTCTTCATCAAAATTAATGTTGAACATCATTGATTTCTTTGACTTTTCTGGGCAAAAGGTGATAGCCACAAGTGAGGGGGAACAGAGAAGGAGGTACCTAACGCCTTCTCCCATCTTTTGTGGCTTTTAAAATTGTCCTTTAAGTCTGATAATGGGCTCCAGCATATTCAGAACTCCTAGAATTGCTAGACATAGCAGGAAAATATACAGTATGCACAAGATATTAAGTTGATCAACTCAAATAATTTTTCTTACTGGTGGGAGCAGTTACTTCCAAACTTTGTAAATGTGCTCATCGCTCAATGTGTAATCATGAACAGCACAGCTGCACCTTTATAAACACCACAACAACAATCTTCATGGCACTCTGCCCGTGATTCACCTAACTCTTCATAGGCTTCAAATATTGCTTAGTTAAATGTGTGTTTCATGAATATTTAACAAAACAGTATTTGAAGCTTGTAAAGAGTTAGGTGAATCATAGGCAGCATGGCTCAAGTGAAACTAGTCACCACTGAGGCTTCTGAATATTATATCCTGCATGAAGATTGTAGCTGTGCTGTTTGTAAAGGTGTAGCTGTGCTGTTTGTAATTACACATTGAGCATCGATCATATGTACAAGATATACTGTACTCAAGATAGACACAGTGACAAAGTCACCAACCTTCATGTTTTAGTCTGGTACTAGAATTATGTTTTTTCTACCAAACTCTCAAAGGACTGAGGGTTTGACTTACTAAACTGTACTATCACATCAGCATACAACAGCATCCATTAACATACGTTATTGTGAGTCCCGTTTTATGTGTATGAAAACATTTGCATAGAAAAGCACAATTAAATGGAAACAAATGTGTACTCTATTTTCAGGAACATTGTAGGGAACCTCTATCCCTAAGAAAAAAAATTACGAGGGGCTGCTGAAATGTTAGTTCAACCAAGAAGATAATGATGTGGAGCCATTAAACTTACAAGTTATTCCACACTTCTCTTGACACTTTTCATTTTGTTTCATATCATTGAAACAAAAAGTGTGGAATAACTTATAAGTTTCATGGCTCCATATCATTCTCATCTTGGTTGGGCTGAGAACTTTTCAGCGGCCCTTCACACATTTCCAAGTATAGAGAATGCATTAGTTTTGCTCATTTATTTTTAAATAATAGAGCTGTGATTTATCTTTTGCTGTTAGTGCAGAGTCTTATACAGATATCTTTGTTATAAGTTTGGACTGAAAATAGTTCCAAGCTTTCCACTGAGAAAAAAAAGTAGTAACAAACTGTTGTCCTTGAGAAGGGAGGAAGCCAAAGAGCCCAGATCTGCTCAAGTGATAGAAGCATACCGTTTTTAACAATCCCTAGAAGAGAAGGAGTGCTCAGGCTAGTCACGAATGTGGAAGATTCCTAAGTCATCAGGTATGATCACATGTTAGTAAGTTCTTAGAGAAAATGCCCAAAGAACTTGAGTGATTTAGTGGGCTGAAAATACAGTAGATTCATTTATAAATAATATTTTAAAAGGTGATGCTCTTTCAGAAAGATGAGTGTAATGCTGCAAGTAGACAGAGCTTGTAGAATCTAAATGTGTGGAGAGAGATAAGCTCTGCACTACAGCGAGCAAGAGGTGGCAAAGCATATTTCTTGTGCTTGAATAGCCCACAGAGAAATGAATGGAAGAGTGAAGGACAGTGAGAATACCTTGAGCTCTTCAGCTAATTTTCAACATGTGCCGAAACCCTGCCATGGAAAATATATGTTAATGTGGGATGTGGAAGCTCCTGAGGAGCAAAGAGATAATGAAATTGGAATGTTGCCACTGCCAAACATCCAGAATTTACTTTGATATTAGTTATGTATTATAGACTATGGTGTTCATTTTCAAAGGAGAAACACAGAAGGACATTTTTTTCATCAACACATCTAAATTGTGATTATTGAAACTCTGATTTGGGCCATTTTTCTCTGCAATTCATCCACATTTCAAAGGGGTTGTTGGGGTATGTTTTGTGAGGGTGTTCCTAAAAGTTTGGCATTTTTATTAATAATAATAATAATAAACCGTTTATATTCTGCAGGACCGTGAAATTCTATGCAGTTTACAATGATTAAAAATGCTACAAATTGAGTAGAACTGGCAGGTTAAAACTAGTGAATACTGGCTCTAGGGATCAGTTATTGTGGGAAAGATTGTACAAATCAACATATCAGGAACAGATATGTTTTTAGGTGTCTCCTGAATTCCCCATAAGTATTAGCAAGCATAAGTAATTGTTCCAGGTCTTTACCCCATAATGCTGCTTGATATGAGAGAAGATGTTGATGATGACTTTTGAATTTACATCCTCTAACCGGTGGAGATACAAAATTCAGGAGTGAGCTTCTCGTATGTCTGTTGGTTGGGAAGGAGAAAAGGTCAGTTATATATTTAGGGGCTAAACCAAACTTAGTTGCAGGTCCTGACCAATGCTCCAGTAGGAGCAGGTCATGTGTCATACTGTCGGATATTGAGCCTTTGTCAGGCACTGTGCTTTTGTCTGTTGTGCTCTTGCCCACTATGTTGCATAGTTTGGCGTCATCGGCGAATAACGTAATTTTACCTCGAAGATCCTTAGCCAAGTCACTTACGAAGATGTTGAATAGGATCAGGCCCAAGACCGAGCCCTGCAGCACTCCGCGGAGGTGATCATCTAGATGTAAGTTTATGTCTCCTGCAATGATATTATATGAAGGAGTAATTGAGTTATGTAGAACAAATTCGTAGAAGTCCTCTCTAGCTTTAGTTCAACTTTTCGGTGGGACATAAAATAGTATGCAAGAAAGGGATTCTTCTAGTTCCTTATTGCTAATTTTACAGGCTAGTATTTCTAACTGATTGGTCGTTTTGGAATCCAATAGTTCAAATTCAAATCCTTCCTTAAAAACAACTGCTAAGCCTCCCCCTCTTCTGCTATCACGGTTTAGCATGTGAATTTTAAAATTGTTAGGTAGAAGGTCATTTATTATTGGATCCTCTTCAGACAATAGCCATGTTTCCATCTCAGTTGCTTTATTTTCCCAGAGATTGTATATTTGATGTTCATAGGAAAGAGTGGAGTCAAGCAGGATTCCAAGCACCATGGAAATCTTCTTAACATTTAGTGTTGCATCAGAGGGTAGGGTTAGTCCCAGGGGTGTAAACTGTGTGGCATTGTAGAACCAAATAAGCTTGGTTTTGGTGGTATTTAGTTTTAGTTTACTGGAGAGTTCCCAGGAGTAGATTATTTCAATGCCTTTGGAAACTTTTGTGGAGGACTTCTTAGTGTCAGTATTAAGTGGGATTAAGAGGAAGATATTGTCTACTTAAGCATAAGCAAAAGACCTGGACAATAAGACCTATAGATAAGAGGGGAAAAAAACTTCTCTGGCATGAAAGAGGGTAAGCAGAAGGTGGCTCTTGGGCTCCAAGGACTTTTGGTAGACCTGGAAAATGACTAACTCCTTACCCCTCTCTTTAATGCTTGGTTCAATCCCCTTTCTTACTGAAAGAAACCAAAACTCACACCAGAGAAGGAACATTCCATTAAGGAAAACTCTCTATTAAATTGGCCTTCCTCTCTATAACTGCTCAGTCATGCACTTTAGTACTGCTTGCAACACCACGGTCCTGCAGAGTGGAATAAAAATGAAGTCTAAGTGCAGATCACCTACTAAAAGTACTCTATACTTCTAAATAGAACCCCTTGAATGCACTCCCCCCTCCCCCATCCAAGGTACACTTTACTTGATTTTGCTGGATAGAAACACTTTTCTTTAGCTGGAAAGAAACTGATCTCCAAAGTCCTAGGCTTCACCAGCTTAGAATCCTAGTTTGTGTTCCTCTGCACAGTCAGAGTGAGAAATTAGTCAGTTTATCCAAAACTGTCCAGGTCCACCAAAATTTATGGACCCCTAGAGTCACTTCCCCCTTGCCCTGGGGTAGTGTGTGGGGGGTCTGTTTTATGTGTTTGCAGTGCTTATCTGGTGACTTTAGGTGGGTTTTTGTGACTTAGACCATATTTTACATGATCTAAGTCATAACGTCCAAGTTCCGTACATGCAATACGACTAAGTCTAAGCTGGCCCACGTCCCGCTGAACTCCCGCCCTCGACACTTTGGTCATTTAGCGGCACTATGTAGGCCTAGGTCGTCTAGAAATACATCCAAAACCCATTTTTATTATCGGCACTTGGACGTATTTGGGAAATGTTCGTCCAAGTGCCGACTTAGGTTTTTGGACGTTTTTCTCTTTCAATTATGAGCCCCTTATTCTATGCACTTATGTTCTTCATGGGTAAGAATAAATTTCCCTGCATAAAACCCTTTGATTATTACCTTCCACAAATATCTGACATTGCTGTATAATTCTGAATTTCCATATTAGTACATACTTTTTTTTGTCGTTATTCAATAGTTTTTTTGGGTTTTTACAACCATTACTCTTTAACAGAGTGCACAATATTTCCCGATAGCACGTATATGTGTGAATAGTGCATATATGTGTGTGCTATTAGAGAAAGAGTACACACTATAAACAAACAGAGTGCATATATGGTTGAAGAAATTGCACTGGCTACCTGTGCGATTACGCATCCCTTTCAAAACATTAACTTTGATATTTAAAGTCATTTACCATGGGATTCCTTGGTATCTATCACAAGCTATGGCAATTTACCGACCGCTCAGAACTTTGCGATCCGAGGATGCAATGCGATTGGCGATTGACAGATTTCTCTAAAATACACTATGAGAACACAAGAACATCTGCCATATCTATCATGGGAGTAACGCTGTGGAACAAATTAACTGGACTGCTAAGAGCGTTATCAGATATTCAGAAATTCCCCCCCCCCCAATTTTTTTTTAAAAATCCTTAAAACCACACTATTTTTAGAAGTATTTCAATAAAATTGAAATGTTGAAAGCCGGTTTTAAGATGAATTGTACTGAAAAGATTTATTTAAAATGTGATTATTCACCTGTAACCCAACATGTTTGTAAATGTCATGTTTGTCATATTCTGTGCATGTTATTACTGTAATGCCGCCTAGGTATAGGCGGTTGATAAATTTTATTAAATAAATAAATTATTTGTGACATGTAGTAGTGATGGCACAGGTACCTGCCCTCCGCCCCCCTGCTCCTTCTCTCCCCCCCCCCCTGCATGTGCACTGCTTCCTTCCCCCATACTTCTGTAGCATTACTGGCATGAGCAGTAACCCCCAACTTGCTGTCGTGCTAGTGTTAGCTCTTACTCTGACATCACTTCCTGGACTTGTGCCTAGGAAATGACATCAGAGGAAGAGCTGACACTGGCATGACAGCAGCTTTGGAATTGCTGCTCATGCCAGGAATGTTACAGAGGTATGGGGGAAGGGAAGCGATGCACATGCGGCAGTAGGGGAGGAGAAGGAGTGTGTGGAGGTGGGGGGGCAGAGATGAGTGGTGGGGGCCCAGGTGCTTCTCACCCTCGCTATTCCACTGGATGCATGTGAGGTATTAAGGAATAGTGCACAGTCTTCATAAACAATGTTCCTTGTTTGCCCACGGTGTGCACTCTTTCAGGAGTGCATACTATTCAAGACATAGGCAAAAATCCAAAGATTTAGGTTTTCCCTGTGGTTTCAGGCAACCTGACTGCACATCCCTATATAGCAGGGATGCTCAGTTCCATTCCTTGTGGTCCACAGGCAGGTCAGGTTTTTAAGATATCCACAATGAATATGCTGAGAGAGATTTACATACTAAGGAGGCAGTTTTTGTTTCTAAACTAAACTAAACCTTAAGTTTATATACCGCATCATCTCCACGGGAGTGGAGCTCGACACAGTTTACAAAGCTAAATATATAGGAAGAGAGAGGAGAAAGATTTACAAGGGGATATATAAAGAGGGGATGAAACAGAAGAAGAGATGTTATATGTTAGAGAAAAGCCAGGTTTTCAGTTGTTTTCGGAATAGTTGGAGGGAGCCCAGGTTCCGCAGCGGGATAGTGAGATCGTTCCAAAGGCCCATGATTTTGGAGAGGAGGGATCTTCCCAGTTTTCCTGCGTGGAGGATGCCGTGTAGAGAGGGGAAGGATAGTTTATGTCTGTGGGCTGATCTGGTGGTAGCAGGCGTCAGGGCGAGGAAGGATAGGGGGATTAGGGGCGGAAGGATGCCGTGAATGATCTTGAAAGCCAGGCAGGAGCATTTGAAATGAATTCTGGAAAGTACTGGGAGCCAGTGAAGATTGGTAAGTAGAGGAGAGACGTGATCAAATTTGCGTTTAGCAAAAATCAGTTTGGCTGCAGTATTCTGTATAAGCTGGAGTCTGCGAAGACTTTTTTTTGTTAGGCATAAATAAATAGCATTACAGTAATCGAGTTTGGATAGGATAATGGATTGTACAAGGACGGTGAAATGTTTTTGGTGAAAATAGGATCTAACTCTCCTCAGCATGTGGAGGCTGAAAAAGCATGATTTTTGCCAGGAAATTCAGGTGATCGTTGAAGGAGAGGGAGGAATTGATAGTGATGCCGAGCACCTTGCTTGAGAAATCAAGGTACAGAGCAGGGCCTGTGGGTAGTGTGAAGAGGGTGGGCAGATGAACTAATTTTGGGCCGAGCCAGAGTAATTTTGTTTTTGATTCATTTAATTTCATCTGTACAGAGAGGGACCAGGCATGAAGTCTCATTATGCATGAAGTGATGTTCTCTTGGAGGTTTGTAAGGTTCGGATCTGTTTCAAGGAGGATAAGGATATCGTCTGCATACGTGTATAGTGTTTCAAGGGGGGATAGTTTGAGGAGCTTCAGGGAGGTCATATACAAGTTGAAGAGAATAGGAGATAGGGGAGAACCCTATGGGACACCACAGGAAGGAGTCCACGAAGCAGATTTGGAGCCGTTTGCGTTGACAGTGTAGGAGCGAGCGCGAAGGAAGTTAGAGAACCACTTTAGGACGAAGGAGTCTATTTCAGGTATGATAGTTGCTGGATGACAAACATGGTCCTGGAAAAGCATGGAGTATTTCATTCTTCCATAGTAGATTCCGTAGGGGTTTTAAAAAATATATATATATCATTTTTCTTAGTTTTCCTAGTTCTCATTTGTATATTATTAATTTTTGTGTGACTGGGGTGCTCATTTTCAAAACAAAAAGACATACTGCTTTGGCTAACTAATACTTAAATAGATCATATTCAGAACACAGATAGCCCTTATGCAAACACAGGACCACAAATTAACCCCTTCCCCCTTTTAGAAAACCATAGTGTGGTTTTTAGCGCTGGCCACGGCAATAACAGCTCCGATGCTCATAGGAATTACATGAGCATCGGAGATGTTATCGCCATGGCTGGCGCTAAGAACCATGCTATGGTTTTGTAAAATGGGGGGGAGGGGGGAAGCCATTAATCACATATAGCAGTAGTATGGATGCATTAGCATTTAGCATGCGCTAAATCAGCTAGCATGCCTTAATAAAAAGATCCTCATATGCATTATGAGGGGTTGCTGAAAAGTTCACAGGTCAATCAACCAACTTCTTAAATTCTGAGTGTTAATTTGCCACTATAGCTGAAAAGAGTGTTATCTTATTTCATTAAGTGCCAATTTGCAGAAACAACATTCTCTGTTTTGACATTGTTTCAGATCATTCATTGAACCATATCCACGTCATTCCATTCTTGGTTTGACTGAGATATTTTCAGCACCCCCTCGTAGTCTTGGTGCCTATGAACCCTTTGATTCTTATTCATAAAGGACTTCTCCCCATTTTAGTGCCTATGGAATATTTTTATGGAACAAAGTTCTGTTAAAGTACATTGCATTCCTAATTTTTAGAAAGAAGATCATCTAAAAAAAAATAAAAAATCAATAATTTCCTATATTTTAGTGTCTTTAAATGTAATAATATTTGTAGAATAAAAACTAAAGCAAAAGAAATTCTATGATTTTAGTAAAACATTTTCTATTTTGCTGCCTTTTTCTGCTGTCTACAACAAAAACATGCAAAAAAAAACTTGGGAATTAAAGGCCAGTGAATTAAGGGATGCTACACCACCATTTCCCCAACTGTACATTATTTGTATTCAAGGTTTTTGAAATGACATTGCAATCTGATGATGCACCAGCCTATTATATTGTCTTGCAGGACAAATATCCTTGCGTTTTCTCTATAGAACTAACACAATTTTTCCATGTCAGAGGTGCATAATATCCTGGCGGTCCAAGAAGCAGCCAGTGCATAAGGAATGATGCTATTAATCCTCTTGGGCAATCTCCAGGTCTGATTATTAGGGAAATAAATTTGCATGCTGCATATGAGCTAGGTGAATCACCGAGAGCACAAATTATATTTCCTGACAGCAAGTTAGAGAATGGAGCCACATTGCTTTTTTATCTTTTTTTTTTTTTTTTCCTCTGAAAGCTATAGAATTTCAATTCATTACATGAGATTGGTTAGAATTCAAGTCTCTTTTTAAGTTGATATTGAGGCTGTTATCTCTGTGAAGGCTAGTAGGTTCCCCTGAGTATCTACCTAATCACTACTTAAAAAAATCGAAACGTATAGTTAGTGTCATGATTTAGGTACCAGAGCTACTTTATTTATCACTGCAGGGTGAGATAATTTCAATTTGAGCCTTTGTAGTCCTTATGAATTTAACTGGCTCAAAGCTTCTCTCCCTCTCTCTCTCTCTTTGGATTTTGTAATAGTGATTTTTCTGGATATTTCTTGGTATTCTATTTTAAATGATGTTTAAAGATTTTTGAAGGCTATTTATGAGACAACAGATATTTTAAAAGATATATTTAATTGTACTTCCACCCATATCTTCATGTAGGTGTGGTGTTACACTGGCAAGGTTATTACGATACCTACTGGTTTTAATGCCAGTATTACAAATACATCTGACATTAATGTTAAAGGTATATCCTAGAAAAATTCTCATTTCATTTGCATTGTTTCTAGTTTATTAATTTCCATGTATTTTCTTTCATTTGAAAAAAGTCTTTCATTTGGGTAGTCTCTTTGTTATTAGTGCTCATTATTCCTAAATAAATCACACTGATCAGATAGCACACACTATGCAGGAATAATGCACACTGAGGACTAGATTTAATATTGGTCCCATTTTGTCCTGTTCAAAGACTAATGATACTACCAAAGTTCCTCGATATTCGATCTCCTCCTGAGAATTCTAATATATTAGTTAGGTTGTTGAAATCAATTTACTGTGCTATTTTTTGTTGATTTTCAGGTATATTTACTTTTCTTTTTTAATTTTTTTTAAAATCTTTATTCATTTTCAAACTTACAATAAGTGTGACAATATGTCCAAACAAATTAACAATAAATATATCACTAATAATCATCAATGGTACAAATGATATACTCTTATCTCCCACCCTTCCCACCTTTTCCTATCATATAATCAAATACCTTGTACAATATGTAATAATAAAATTACACTCCCTCCCCCCTCACAATTGAACTTGTAAATTTAAGGGAAAAAATGTCATCTAATCAGTACAATACTTTGTTAATGGCTCCCACACATCTTGAAATTTCCTTAAACAACCCCACTGTATTGCAATAAATCTCTCCATTTTATAAACATGACATAAGGAATTCTACCAGAAATTATAATTTAATCTATTCCAGTTTTTTCAATTGTACGTAATTTTTTGAACGGCAACCCCAATCATTATAAGTAATAATTTGTTATTATTTGAAGAAATCTGACTTTTTGCTCTCATTGCCATACCAAACAGCACAGTATCATATGATAATGCCACTTTTCTTTTAGGTAAGTAATAAATTCTATTTATAGGAGGCATCATTTCAGAGGCAAATATCTCTTCCTCCCTCTAAGAGATCCCACATGCCTATCCCATGCCTTCTTGAATTCAGACACAGTCTCTGTCTCTACCACCTCTTCCGGGAGACTGTTTCATGCATCTACCACCCTTTTTATAAAAAAGTATTTCCTTAGATTACTCCTGAGCCTATCACCTCTTAACTTTATCCTATGCCCTCTCATTCCAGAGCTTCCTTTCAAATGAAAGAGACTTGACTCATGCACATTCTCCATCATATCTCACCTCTCCTGCTTTTCCTCTAAAGTATACATATTGAAATCTTTAAGTTTGTCCCCATATTCCTCATGATGAAGATGGGGGTCTCCAGAATTGTACACAATATTCTAAATAAGGTCTCACCAGAGTCTTATACAGGGGCATTAATACTCAGGGCCGCCATCAGAAATTTCTGGGCCCCTTACTGAGCAATCCTATTGGGCCCCCCACCCACCCCTTCCCCCCCGACCCCCCTTCTTCCAAGGGCCAAATACACACATACTTTTCTCTGTCGCCGCACTCTTTGACCAAAAGATTTGTAAGCCTGCAACCACGACAAGGTAGACTCTTTCAGCAGGGCCCTAATCTAAACTAAACTAATCTATACCTATCTATTCTAAACTAACATATGTCTAATACTGAACTAATAACAAACTAACAAACATCTGCATAATAAATAACTAATAAATAATAGTGCTAGTAGCTATAATTCACTTTTGAATGTAAAATCTCAGTTAAGGATTTCTTTTGACCTTTGTAGGCCAGAAGTAGATCACAATTGCACAATATTTTTGTAACAAGTATTAAATGTGTTTTTATAAATACTGTAAGCTTAATAAATATATCAGAAAAAACTACACATCTGAGCGCATATCTGAACATACACATCTGTATGATCCCATCCTCCTCAGCTTGCCTATAGCTGCATCATGCATGTTAAAAATGTACGATATGTTGATATGTGCACCTTCCTTCCTTCCCATCCATCCTCCTCAGCCTGTCCTTACACATCCACAGCTGCATGTTAATGATGATGTATATGTTATGATGATAAATAAGTGCTTATGAGCACATCATTAACATGCAGCTATGGATGAATATATAATGATGTTATGAGTGTGCACCTTTTCATTCCCATCCTCCTCAGCATGTCACATACAGCATGTTACATTACACAGACTTTGTGTAATGTAACATGCTGTATGTGACATGCTAAGGAGGATGGGAAGGAAGAGGTGCACACTCATAACATCATTATATATTCATGAATCAATCTGATAATCATCACTACCAGGCTGTGTGTGTTATGGGATGGAGGAAGAAAGGTGCATGGGTTGAGGAAGAAAGGTGCATATTTAAATTGCGTGGGGACAGAAATCCCATCCGTCCCCACCTGTCCCCGCCAAAGTCCCACCCGTCCCCACCCGTCCCCGTGAGGACTCCCACCCGTCCCCACCCGTCCCCACGAGGAATCCCTCCATCCCCACCCATCCCCGTGAGGAATCCCCTCCATCCCCGCCCGTCCCCGCGAGGAATCCCCTCCGTCCCCGCCCGTCCCTATAAACTACAGAAATAGTTATTTCATTTAATTATGCTACTGAATTAAAGGCTCTGGTAGAAACCCATTTAAAAATAAGCAAAAAGACTTTATTAATTTGGAAATTTTAATTGGGAAGAATACATACTTTGTAAACAGGTTTCTAACAGAGCCTCTAATGTTTATAAATTTTTATCAACACAACTAATATACTACTTTATCCTGAAGCAAAAAAAAATAATAATTTTTTTCTTACCTTTGTTGCCTGGTTTCTGCTTTCCTCATGTTCTCATTTAATTCCTTCCATCCACTGTTTCTCTTCTTTCTGCGTCTTCCATTTGCTCTGTTACTGTGCCTCTCCCTTTCCCCCCCCCCTCCCAAATTGGTCTGGCACCCATCTTCTTCCCTCTGCTCCCCCCATAGTCTGGCATCTCTGTCTTCTTTCCTGCCAGTGTCTTCTCCCCACTCTCTCTTCCCCATTTCCTTTCAGCGTCCTTCTCCCCCCCATTTTCCCCATGTCCTGTCAGCATCCTTCTCCCCCCTCTGTCTTCCACATTTGCTTTCAGTGTCCTTCTCCCCCTGTCTTACCCATGTCCTTTCAGCGTCCTTCTCCCCCTCTGTCTTCCCCATGTCCTTTCAGCATCCTTCTCCCCCCTCTGTCTTCCCCATGTGCTTTCAGCATTCTTCTCCACCCCTTTGTCTTCCCCATATCTTTTCAGGGTCCTTCTCCCCCCTCTGTCTTCCCCATGTGCTTTCAGCATCCTTCCCCCCCCCTGTCTTCCCCATGCCCTTTCAGCGACCTTCTCCCCCCATCTTCCTATGTCCTTTCAGCGTCCTTCTCTACCCTTTTGTCTTCCCCATGTCCTTTAAGGGTCCTTCTCCCCCCTCTGTCTTCCCCATGTTCTTTCAGCGTCCTTCTCCCCTCCCCTGTCTTCCCCATGTCCTTTCAGTGTCCTTCTCCACCCCTTTGTCTTCCCCATGTCCTTTCAGGGTCCTTCTCCCCCCTCTGTCTTCCCCATGTGCTTTCAGCGTCCTTCTCCCCCCTCCCGTCTTCCCCATGTCCTTTCAGCGTCCTTCTCCACCCCTTTGTCTTCCCCATGTCCTTTCAGCGTCCTTCTCCACCCCTTTGTCTTCCCCAGTGCTTTCAGCGGCCTTCTCCCCCCTCAGTTTTACCCATTTCCCTTAACCGTCTTTTCTTCTCCATTCCACCTTTCCTCCCTTTCTCCCTCCCTGCCCCTTACCTTTGTGGCGCTTCCCCACCCGACCGACAACAGAACAGGCCCGGCCGACAAATCTCCCTGCCCTGTAGCCGTGAATCTAAATTATCTTCTTACAGCAGCTGGAGTATTGAAGCTGCTGTAAGAAGGTAATTTAGATTCGCTGCTACAGGGCAGGGAGGTTTGTTGGCCGGGCCTGTTGTCGGTCGGTCAGGGGAAGCGCCACAAGGCTAAGGGGACCTGACCGGCTGAGCACACTTCCCCCCATGGCTGCACCCGGGGCGGACCGCCCCCCTCCTTCGGTACACGACTGCCTTTTCCCTACCTGCCCTGCCGCAAGCAGCCGACCGGAAGTCTTCCCGATGTCAGCACTGACGTTGGAGGAAGGGAGGGCTTTGCTTAAGCCCTCCCTCCGACGTCAGCGCTGACATCGGGAAGACTTCCGTTCGGCTGTGTGCTGCGGCAGGGCAGATAAGGAGAAGGAGAGGAGACTATGCTTGCGACCCTGGGGGAGCCCAGGCCCCCTGTCAGCTCCGGGCCCCTGAATGCAGGACTGGTAGTACTGCCCTGATGGCGGCCCTGTCAGTATTTCTTTTCCTACTAGCCATACCTCTCTCTATGAACCCTAGCATCCTTCTAGTTTCATCATTACCTTTTTTAACCTGTTTGGTCGCCTTAAGACCATCACATTCAATCACACCCAAGTCCCGCTCTTATGTTTTTCACCCGCTAAACTGTACTGTTCCTTTGGGTTTTTGCAATCCAAATGCATGACCTTGCATTTCTTAGCATAAAATTGTAGCTGCCAAATTTCAGACCATTAAATTTCACTAGGTCTTTCTTCATTTCACAAGGTCTGTATTCATACTATTCGAGTGCAGATGTTATTCATGTTATTTACACCAACCTATTGCAGATTTTGGCATCATCCGCAAAGAGGCAAATCTTACACGACACTTTTCAATGATATGAAATGAAACAAAAAGTGTCAAGAAAAGTGTGGAACAACTTGTTTCATGGCTCCACATCATTCTCATCATGGTTGAGTGGAGAACTTTCCAGCAACCCCTCATATGTGCTTATATGCCATTAATTAAATCATTTATGTGCACAATTGGCACATAAATGTTAAGTAACCACTTTAAAGAAATTCTCTCTCTATAGATAAATTCATTTGGCTATCAACCTGCAAATATTAAGTCTAGTTAACCTAAACGCATATGTGTGCTTTGCTTGGGTGCATGTTTGTACAATGATCTTTTTTTCATTAGGGAATACAAAGTTATTCATCTAAATTGATATTATGGACTAGATTCAGAAATGGTGCCAAAAAATCCACGTGGAGCGCTATTACATTAATGGTGTTCTGATTTGCAAATTACTTAGAGCCAAATTTCATGTCAAACCAACTGAAACCTGGTGTAAATTCTGGTGTGGTAAGTTAGGCATGGATTCCCAATATTCAGTAATACTGACCCACCCATGCCCTTCCCATGGCCACGCCCCTCCTGTGACCACACCCCCTTTTGGGTTGCGAGCTATAAGAGTAATACGTGGTTCTTTATAGACTAGCAATTAAGATGCTTGAGCAAATGCAAAATGTTGTCAATTAATGCCAAAAACTGTTAGCATCCAATTATTGGCACCAATTGGCCCATTAACCAGTTTAGTTGCATGTGCATCTCAGGATAGCATGCATTTTGATGGTAGAAATTTGTATGCTGAAAAGTTCTCAGCCAAACCAATCAACTTCCAAAATTCTGAGTGTTATTTTGCCACTGTAGATTAAATGAGTGCGAACTTATTTCGTTAAGTGCCAATTTGCAAAAAAAAAATAAATAAATAAAAATCCTATGTTTTGACGTTTCAGATTATTGACTGAACCACATGGTTGTCGAAACGGGGGAATACCGCAGGAGCCATGGCCTCCCCGTAGACTGGTGGTCACCACTGATTATGGCTCTAGTTCACCACTCAGCTCCTCCTGGCACTCTTCTTTAAATCTTTGGTCAGTTGCCATGCAGCATCAATGAACAGGCCTGCCCCGGAAACCATCATTCTACTTCTGGGAGCAGGTCTGCTCATTGACACTGCATGGCAGCTGAATTAAAAGTACAGCGCCAGGAGGAGGTGGGTGGAGGAGTCGGGAGCTGATGAGAGGTTGTGCCGCAGGACTCCACTGGGGTTGAGGATGGAGCCCCTGGCCCTCACCCCCCCCCCCCCAACAAAGCAGCTTTCCTCTGCCTATGTTGAACCATATCCACATCATTCTCTTCTTGGATGGGCTGAGAACTTTTCAGCACCCCCTCGTACATGAAAACAATTGTTTTTCATTTAGATTTTACAAAGTACCCAGCTGGACTGGGCAAATGAATGAAATCATATCAGGCTATAATATACATCTTTTTTTTTTTTTTGTCATGGAATATTTTTAATAATACGAGGTGCTCTCTTGAATTGTCAGTTACCTCAGCTGTCCGGCAGATGCTGCTGGCTGCAGATGTAATGGAGTCCTGATTTGGAAGGTAGTATTGCAGCATCCATGGGGATGAGAGGGATGTCTTGATTAAATGTAAAGTGCAATGTTAATCCATGTAGATTAGGTACATAAAAAGGTCAATAACTGATTTATTGATATATATATATTTAAGTATCTATTCCAGGTGGGTTGAGACAACATTTAAAAACCCTGATGTGTGTTTCTCAGTTCCATGGTTAAAATGTATTATATTAACTATTCATGGCAGAAAACATGACCACTGAAAAAGAACATTTTAGAAGTTAATTATGGAAAGGACAATAATAAATTTACATGTGGAGTGGTAATAGTTCTCATCAGTAGAGTAAACTCAGCAGTGGTGAGTGGGCTAATTCCTTGAATAGGTCCCCCATAGTTCAAGCCCCTCAGATCCAGAGAAAGATATGATAGGGTCTTCTGTCTGTAGTGATCATGTTTCCTTTAGCTTGAGTTCTCAGGTGCTGGCAGCTACCAGGTCTTCACTGTTCAAACCCATAACCTTAGGAGAGAACCAGAAGGCAGAGGAACCCCGTCGGAGACAAAAGCTTAATGTACTTACTGACAAGCAGGAAAACAGGAGGTCCAGCAGGGACTGAAGCAGGATCAAGAAACTAGATATCAGATGAGAATCAGGCAGCCAAAGCACAAGATGTTAACAAGATATGCAAACCAAGCCCTGGCAAGGAAACCAGAAAGTTAATAGGCTTATACAGGAACCTAGAGAGGAACAAAGGCCCAGATTCCATAAATGGTGCCTTTGTCAACCACTGCCTTAAAAACAGACACCAATCGCGTGTCAGTCATGTGAAAGTGCCGTTTGTAGAGTCGAGGCTTCAGGACTCACACCAAAGGAGGCCTCCATAAGTGTGATGCAGACACTTTTTAAGGTACTGGTAGGCACCTACATATTTTGATTTAAAATGCTTTTTAATATTTTTTAATAGTATTATATATGCACAAGTATCTTCTATATAAATGTGCTCCAACCTGGACCATATATGCTCATATATTTTCTAAAGGAAGCCTCAGCCCCACCACTCCACCGCAAAAGTACTGTCTTATTGCGAGAAGCTTTATGTGGCGCCTCATCATTGGCCGTCCTTGTTTTGTATTGCTATGTTGTACTATAGTATAACTTCAAATATATATTTCAATAAATATAAGTGATGCAATAAATATAAAGTGCTTATGCATTTGTTTGTATATTACTTAGCTTTGCATTGTTTAGTTAAATTCACATCCAAAACTCAGGAGTCTAACCCGACATGTTTCGCATAGACTCCTGAGTTTTGGCTGTGAATTAAGCTGAACAATGCAAAGCTAAGTAATATACAAACAAATGCATAAGCACTTTATATTTATTGCATTACTTATATTTATTGAAATATTTATTTGAAGTTATACTATAGTACAACATAGCAATACAAAAGATTGCCAATAGGAAATGACTGCAGTGAGCTCCCGTAGTCTCTCGAGACTACGACGGGAGCTCACGGCAGCCATTCCTATTGGCGATCTACACAGGGCAGGAGTATAGGAAGATCGCTCCTGCTTCAAAAGCCCACTAGATCATCAGGTTAGGAGTAATCTACAGCGCTACTAGACATTTTAAGTCCTGTAGGGAGGCGGGAAGGCCCTAAACTATGCTTTTTTCTTTCCCCCCCTCCCAAAAAAAAATTGCGGATAATCGAAACCCCAAACCCCGAAACCGCGAATAGGGAGGGGGAAGTGTAGCATCAATAATAACAGGAAGATCTGAAAGTACCAGGAAAAAGATTTGTAAGAAGACCCCCGAAGTACCAGAAGAAAGATAACATAGCAACAACCTTAGAAGTGTTCTTCTCAATTTACGGTATTCTCTGTCAAATTTTTCCCACTATGCAGAACAGATCCTAAGTTTTCTCTGATGTACTAACTCAAACAGTGCATAGTTCTGACTTTATGTCTCTGAGCTGAGCATAGGCCAGGCCCGGACTTACTCCAATAGGCCAAAGGATCATTTTCCTGGGTTCAATAACCACACTCAGCCACTAACATACCTTTTTAATGAATTGGCCAAGGTGCAATTGATAACTGGAACTTTAGTTGAATTTGATTGTAGAAATTATTCACAACCATTTACAGTTCACTTTCTGGAATACTGACACTATTTTTCAAAGCTGTTTATATTAAAGTCACTTTAACCATATTCCCTAATCTCTTCATTCAACTCCTTTATTACATGCAGTGAGCCGCTCCAGGTTTCACTCTCTTTCCTTAGCCCAGGACCATTCTATCTTTCCCGCCAACACATATACTCCATGCAGACTCTGCAATGAGCAGGGTCTTTTCACCCATGGTTACAATTCCAGATGGGTCTCCACACACTCCTTGTTCTGTCCTGCTAACACCCCTGGAAACCAAAGTCCCGATAATTATCTTAGTGAGCCACTCCGAGTCCCACCCTTACTCCACAGCATGGGACCATGCTATCTTCCCAAGGTGGAACATTCTGATGTCTGTTCTTCTGGCAAACCCACAAGGACTTTCTCTCCACAAGCTGTCAGTACTTTTTGAAGCCTCCTTAGGTACTAGGGCTTTAGTGGGAGGAACCATATGACCTGAAGCCCTGGTCTTACTCTTCCCTTTTATACTAGTCTCCTCCCACTCAGATTAGGACCCTCAGCGCCTCTCACAGATTTATTCTTTCCACGCACATATACTCAGTGACTCCCCAAAGAATCCAGTGCCTCCTGCTATGCAGTAGAGGTCTTCTTTAAGGGGTGGGGGGGGGGGTCACACTCTCCTTCCCCAGTTAAGAAAAAAATGATTTCCCATACCACCTAGAAATCATTTTTCCTCTGTCCCCAGAGGACACCTCTATGATTCCCTTCATGTCCCTCAGAGGGGCCTAGGCAGAACACAAACATTCTTACTTTTGGGTTCCAACACAATTCAACAGATTTTATTTTATTCCATACATCAGTTTTAATATTTCTTTATCCTTTAGCACATTATTCAAAACAACATTTCTACAACACTTAATCTTATATCATGGCACATCATTATTCTCTTCAGTCATTGTTTCCCCAAACAATAACCCTTCACTTAAGTATTTTTTTCTTCTCGTTACTTATTCAACACAAAATACAACATCATTCTTGAATTTTCAGCAACACATATAACTCTTTTTTTTCACCTTCATCCTTTGAGGTAGCAGGTTGTTACATATTTCTTGTAGCTTAACTCTGGGAGAGAATCTGATTTCTCTGATTTGCAATAACTACCCATGATTCTAATAAGCCATACTAACAGAGTATCATGATAGCTCACATTCAGTCTATTTCACTCATACCAAAGGGGATCTGGCTCCTTCAATAAAGAACCCCCTGGTAAGATCTGTATAATGCTATATTTTCTGGAGTGGAAATTGTCCACTACCTCCACAAAGTTTTTCATCATCCCAGTTCATCCATTGATGCTGAATCACCCCCCCCCCCTTTTTCCCAGTAACTGGGGTCCTCTGAGCTGTAAGCCCTGCAAGTGGGGTTGGGTCTCATCCAATTGAAAATCTCCTCATGGATCCATGCCTCTCTCTGGGAATCTACCACTCATCACCTGGAGTGGGACATATGGGTACCAGGACCTCCATAAATCCCGCACCAGAGCGCCTCCCTGCTTTTTCGCAGCTTGTTTTCTCCTGCTCTCTCGAGTTCTATCCAGGAGTCAAGCAGGTATTCTCCTGGCAGTCAAGTGTCCATCCTTTTAGTGACTTCCTCCCCAACAGTCACTCGGGAAGTGCCATCTTTAGACTTTGCACAGACAATCCCAGCCTCAACATCCCAGACTAGTCTGTCAACTTCTGGGCTCTAGATGGTCCACTCAATGCTCAACTTGGTAGGCACTGCAAGGTCAACTTCCCCAGCACTAGACACAGAATTGGAATACAGTTTCTGGCTGAGGCAGTCCAGTTTCTAAATATTTTGGTATACACCACATTCTCCTTGGGTCTTGCCAGTACACTTGAAAGAAAGGAAAGCAGGTCAATTTTCCCATCAAATGTAGAGTGATGTCAGCAAGGGATACCCTTGCACCCCAGGGGCTGGTACCAGTTCCTCATTCTGGTCTCCCAGATGATTATCTCCCTTCCCTGCAAGTTGAGAGCTGTAAGGTAATCACACCGTCCTCAATGATGGTGGTCTGGGGTATACCGAGGCTGTTAGAACTCCTCTTCCTGACTGTTTCTCTTCCTCTCCATGTTTCTAACCTGGAGGGACCTATACCCAGGTTTGTGATCCCCTGATCCAAATCCCCCTGGAGCGATAAGGGAACCATTCTGGATTCAACACTCCCAGGGATGGTCTCTTCTCTAGTCTGGAGGTATCCTGCCTTCTCAGAGAGGGCTAACTATTCCAGCCACTCCTTCACCCTGGAAAAACTTTCAACTGCAGACTTGGTAGCACACCTGTAGAGGCTGATCGACTCCCTAGGTTTCACACTCATTACAGATAATATTCCTCACAAGGCTTCCATCATCCCCAAAGATCTCAATTTGGGCTACTAAACAGTGCATCATAATCAAATTTGTGATTGCAGCTGAGTCACTCACACTTCTTTTCCCACTTCCACTCTCTCTGTTCTACACATGCAATCTGCTAACTTGGGTGTGGTTCCGGTCTACTCTCTACTCTCTCATACTGGAACCCTCCCCCCTGCAAGTTTCACAAACATCAATGTTTCTTTCTTTCAGGTGCCTCAGACCATTTGGGCAACTCCGCCTCCTCCCCCAATGCTTCCTACTAGTGAGAACGGGTGTCTCTAGAAACATAGAAACATAGAAAGATGACGGCAGAAAAGGGCTATAGCCCATCAAGTCTGCCCACTCTACTGTCCCACCCCATTAAATCAGAGTGCTGCTCGACCCACGTAGAGATCCCACATGGATGTCCCATTTATTCTTAAAGTCGAGCACGCTGGTGGCCTTGATCACTTGCACCGGTAGTTTGTTCCAGTGATCCACCACCCTTTCTGTAAAGAAATACTTCCTGGTGTCACTACCAAATCTCCCTCCTCTGAGTTTGAGCGGGTGCCCCCTTGTGACTGAAGGTCCCTTAGGAAAGAATATGTCGTTTTCCACCTCGACACGACCTCTGTGAAGAAGTATGTCCTGACATTACTCCTAAGTCTACCACCCTGCAACCTCATATTATATCCTCTAGTTTTACTGCTTCTCCCTCTCTGAAATAGATTTGTTTGTAGATTAATACCCTTCAAGTATTTAAACACACTGTGTGCATTTCAATGGAATGCTCCTGACTCACCCATGCTCCTTCCATAGCCACTTCATCTCTACAGATCTGCACCGAAACACGTGGAGTAGCATAATAAAAAAGCAAACATCTAAGTCTGTTTTTGGCCTAAGTCGCTATTTGCCCAAAGTCGGAAATGTCCAAAATCCATTCTCGAAAAATACGTCCAATAATTTTTTTTTTTTTAGAATCTTCTACTTCTTCATCCAGCTGTTTGATCGTCCAGACCACTAAGTCGGCTATCTTTATACCCCATTCTTGCTCAAAAAATTGTTCAACTCATAAATGCCTAGAACAAGACCTTTTGGACGTGGGAGGGTCTAGCAAAGTGCTGGACTGGACACCAAGACATGGCAACAGAGTAGTGGGGCACCTTAAAGGGCACTGCTGTGAACTTCACAAAAAGGGTACCACATAAACATTTCACTACAACTCCCATGGTGAGCCTCCCAAATACCCCCCAAACCTACAATACCCACCTATCTACCACCCCAATAGCCCTTATGGCCACAGGATGCACCTATATGTCAGTATAGTAGGGTTGTGGGGGGTTTGGGTGGTTACACATTTTTCATCATGAATGCAGTGGTTAAAGTGGTTTATGGGCCTGGGTCCTCCTCTCTATGGTTCACTAGCCCACCCTCCAGAATAGACTCTCCCCTCCTATTGTTTTTTTCCCACAAGTGTCTTATTTACTATCAACAACTTGTATTTCTCTTCCCATCATTTCCTTTTGTTTAATATGTTTTGTCAGGTTAGTTATATTCGTTTGTTTTGTTTCCCCCAGAAATTTGTAATTTTATTGATTTGTACATCGCTTAGAATTTTGAATAAATGATTAATCAAATTTATAATAAACTTGAAAACTTGAAACTTGAACATAAGACACTTGTGCATTTCTACTAGGCTTTCCTATGCCAGGTGCTGATGTTCTGGAGGCAGGTATGTACTTTTTTTATTCTGAATAAATTTTGTGGGAGGTTTTTGTATGCTTTTAGCTATTTTATGAATGTTGCTATTTGTAAGCCGCCTAGTAATAGACGGCTGAAAAATTTGTTAAATAAATAAAATCATTTAACACAATATCTATGAAGTATTCACAGCAATATTGAAATGTTTAAGAAATTTGTGTGCATTGGTGATTAGAAGATTTTTTGACCAACGATTGAAAGTCTGCTTCCTACTGCAGGGGCCAGGAAGCTAAAGCAAAGGGAAAGCTTCCAGGGCTGCCAAAGGCAGTATGTTTACTTCACTCACGCTGCCTACATTCCAAAGAGTGCAGCGCTAGAAAAAAAAAAAAAAAGTCTAAAAAAGTACCAGTTCCTATAGTGGGGGGGGGGGGGGGGGTTTAAATTCTGCAAAGGATCTACGGTCTGCCCCCGAGGTCTCAGAGGGCCATCATCAGCTCGCAGGTCTTAAAATGAAGACCACTAGTCTAGAGCATGAAAACTTTTGTGTAGCTAAAACAATCTGTGCTGCAGATGGTTCTATTTATATCAATTCCATTTTTTTTTTTTTTTACCTTAATCAATGGATGCCCATAAAACATAGGATTTGCCTGCAGCTTTTTTGTGAAGGTTCATACAGCTAATACAAATTTGGCTAATTTGGAGATTGCACAGTTGTTGAGTTCTCTGGGGAGTTATTTCTCAATTGTATGTGCAGCCTTTTTTTTTTTTTTTAACTTGTAACAGCATCACTGATAAGTAACAAGCCCATAGGAGAGCTGATACTCCAGTTTTTCTATTGTAGTTCTGATTCTGTTAGCTTGCAGATGCTAGAGATGATTCTGTTGAAAGCAGAGTAATGTCTTTGGTGTTGGAAATAGAAATAACCTTAACTTCTGTTTGACATTTCCTTCGGTGCATTAAATCATGAATACAGTAGCACAGCCATGTTGCAAATTCAGTTGGGGCCTTAACCCACAGATGCCAAATGAATTGGAGTCATCATTATATCTGGCAGTGCTTTTAAACTCGCAGTAAATAAATATATAAAAAAAACAATGAAGGCTCCGGTGCTGATGGGATAGAACGAAAATGCCTAGATGCTGATGTTGTGCTCAGTGACTAAGAAGAAACTTACCTCCCCCTGGACCCCCTTTTTTTACAAAAGCGGTTTTTGGGGCAGGCCGGAACACTGAATGCTCTGCACTGTTCATAACACTCATAGAGTTCCTATGAGCATCAGGAGCAGCTCAGAGCATTCAGTGCGCCAGCCTATGTAAAAACCACTTTCACAGTTTTGTAAAAGGGGGGATTATTGTGGTAGCAGGTGCCACATTTTGATGGGCTGAAACAATAGCTTGTGCCGTTTCTGTAGCTGGTCTCAAATTATGGAATGCACTACCAGGTCATCTCAGATTTTGTTCCTCATTACAACAATTTATAAAGATGCTTAAAACACATTTGTATATTCAGGGTTTTTTTTTTCAATTTTTGAATTTTAGCATAACAGTTCATTCATTCAGGGCTGGATTCTATAAACAGCACCCTAGTTAAACCTGTCTAGGTACCCTAATCGGCGGCACTTAGCAATGCCTAACTTTGGAATCAGCGCACACCTTTTTTTTTTTTTTAAATATTGGCTTAATTGGTGTGGTAATTGACTGTGTCAGTTTTAAGTCAATCAAAATATATAAATAAATAAACAATTGAGTTCAGCACCAAACTCATAGGACACCTAGTAATGTCCAAGTGCCCGCTATAGGAGGTGCCTTAGGCGCTTGGGCCAATCAGGCCCTAGGATACTGTGGGTTGGGAAGGGGAGGGGTGGGCCAGCCTCATTTGGACAGAGGCGGGCCTGCTGGCCGGACGGTGCGAAGACCTGTCTGGCCAACTTGGAGGTAAGCCCGAGGAGGGGCTCTGGGGTGTGGGTTTCGTTGGGGAGGGTCCGGCAGGAGGGGTTGGGCATCCTCTTGCCGGTGATCTTTGGGGGGGCCATTGGGGGGTCTGGCAGGAAGGGTTGGGCACCCTCCTGCTGGCCATTGGGGGGGTCTGGGGAGGGCGGTTGGGGCTTGTTGTTGAGGAGATCTGGCAGGAGGGGTTGGGTACCCTCCTGCCAGCGATCTTGGGGGACGGGTTCTGTCAGCAAAAGGGTTGGGCACCCTCCTGCCGGTAATCTTCGGGAGGGGCCATTTGTGGGGGGGTCCACCTTAAACCACAGACTTCAGCTCCCTCATTTGTTCCCCTCAACCCTAAAGAAAATTTCTTTTGAAACATGCATGTCGGGAGAGGTGGTGTAGATGACAATTAAGAATCTACGATGAGCCAAGTAGCTATATTAATTTTATGGTTAAAAAGAAAAACAGTTATAAAATTATGAATAAATAACAAAAGAGTGAAGCTAACTGCTTTTAAAAGAAGAGTTTCATAAATAAGTTTCAATGAAAGATTGGACTGATGGAGAGTTGGAGACTTTAGCTGCCAGTAGCATGAAATGCCTGGCTGCATTCTGAAGGCCATACAAAAGTCTCTTATATATGTAGGTGCTATATGTAAAGCAGTGTACATTGAGCTCTATATAAATGTATGAAAAATCAACAGTGGAGTAACATGGGTAAATTTGCTAATGCATCCTAATATATGGATGGCAAAATTTTGTAGTGTCTGTAGTTTCCGAAGAGCTGTACGTGAGATAATGGCATTGCATAGACCAGTGTTTTTCAACCTTTTTATACCTATGGACTGGCAGAAATAAAAAAATTATTCTGTGGACTGGCATCGGTCCATGGACCGGTGGTTGAAGAACACTGGGCTAAGTCGTGAGCCAGACCACGCCCATCTCTACCCAATCTCCACCCCAGACCCCGCCCCCATAATAGTACTAATTGCACCTTGCACGTCCCATGCCTCATCTGGAAGCCTTCCCTCTGATGTTGCAATGTCAGAGAGAAGGCTTCCGGTTCAGGCGCAGGATGCCCATAGGAGCCACTGCCCGTGGCTTTGTGCACTGAATCAGTTAGGAAGAGGGAGCTGGCTCGAAGGTAACGCCGCATCGATCGCACCGTGGACCTGATGCACATGCTGGCCCTGTGGACCGGCAAGAAATTTCTGTGGACCGGCACTGGTCCATGGACCGGTGGTTGAAGAACACTGGCCTAGACAATGCTACAAAAATCAAGCCGAGACATAAACAATGGCAACAGAAGAACATGAAAAGACTGATCAAAAATATTCCTATGATTGGTTGTCTCAGACTAAAAAAACCCAACTAGTTTTACAAACTGATGAGACTTGAGGTAAAAGATACAACCATGAGTCAAAGATAATACCAAGGTAATGGAAACCATCCACTGGGGTAATAACAATACTAGGCAAAGTAAGAGTACCCCTAGACAGGGATCTCAAAGTCCCTCCTTGAGGGCCGCAATCCAGTCGGGTTTTCAGGATTTCCCCAATGAATATGCATTGAAAGCAGTGCATGCACATAGATCTCATGCATATTCATTGGGGAAATCCTGAAAACCTGACTGGATTGCGGCCCTCAAGGAGGGACTTTGAGACCCCTGCCCTAGGATTTAAAATAGTGTGCAAGTAATGCAGTTATCCTTTTGCACAATGTTTATATGGTAAATAGAGAGCTCCAAATACTCATAGATGCTTTTGATAGAACATTTTAGGAGGAATTTAAGTCTGTATATATGGGATGATAAGCTTTTTATGAATTAGCATCTCTATGAATTTATGATGTCAGCTGCCACTTCAAGTGTGGCACAAAGTCAGCCACTGTAAAAGGACCATGGTTTTTAGTTTCAGTTTTCATTAGGTGCAGTCCATGAAAGGGGTCATGATTTGATGATATACTGTCTTTGCATGGTACAAGTTTTGAGGTTTATTCATATCGTACTATCCTGTTCCAATGGTAAAAACCTTATGGGTGGCTTACAATCTAAAAACAAAAAATAAAATCACATACATCATACGAATAAGGTTAAAAGCAGAACTACAAGTAGGAAGGAAAACGCATTAGGTTTCATTTATTTATTTAACTAAAATCTGGTAACTCTAGTTAGGGCTGTGTATCCCTTTGACTTTCTGGTCATCAGAAAGGAAATGGAAATAAAATTGAGAAAAGTGATAACGTCATGATACAAATATACATTCATTTCTGATACGGAAACATTTTAGATCTGTGAGCAACTTTTCAGCATAGAAATACAGCTGAAACATCACCTTGCCTAATTCAATGTAGTGATGAACAGATAGCCATGTTATTGAAAAGTAGCAAGTTGGTAAGCAAGGCCAGTGCTGTCTGTCAAGCAAAACTGTTGTGCCAGATTGCATCTTGGTGATAAGCAGAAAAGACGACCCAGTCCAAATCTGTTTGCATAATATCCATCAAATCAAATATACAGTATTTTCTTAACTGGCTATCTACAAAGAAAGTGGCTTGGTCTGGGGTTAGATTTTAATAAGAAGTGATTTCAGCTGACATGTCTATTGCTGTTATCACTCTCACTTCAGTTTCTAAACACACCTTTAAGATCCAGTTCTTATTGCAATGTGGCACTACTATATCATGACACCTAATTCTTTTTTTTAATAATTAGATTTATAATAATAACATATAAAGAAAAAAAAACCTGAAGTATACAAGTATTAATTAGGACATGATAGGTTCCAGTTGTACAAGCCAAACGGAATATATGAGAAGAATAACATGACTAAGGGGAGTGTGTGACGCAGTGGTTAATACTACAGCCTCAGCACCCTGAGGTTGTGGGTTCAAATCCATGCTACTCCTTTTGACCCTGGGCAAGTCACTTAATCCCCCCATTACCCCAGGTACATTAGATAGATTGTGAGCCCGCCAGGACAGACAGGGAAAAATGCTTGAGTACCTGAAAAAATTCACGTAAACTGGTCTGAGCTTCCCTGGGAGAACGGCATAGAAAATTAAATAAATAAATAAACAATATAACTAGGTACCTCATGTCAAACAAATATAACAGTTCAGAACACATATTTTATTTGACGATGCACATGCAAAACATGGAAGAAGTTCTCAATGAGCATCACAGCATAGCATAGATTAAGCAATCTAATATGCAATATGTCAACTGTCTGAAGCAGTGTTCTTCAACTGCCGGTCCGCAGAAATTTCCTTCCCGTCCACAGCGGGCCCGAGACAGTGTTCTTCAACCGCTGGTCTTCGGTGAAATCGATGCAGCGTTATCTTTGGGCCAGCTCCCTGTTCCTCACTGCTGCAGTGCACCAAGCCACGGGCAGCGGATCCTACGCACATCCTGCGCCTAAACCGAAGCCTTCTCTGTGACATCGCAACACTAGAGGGAAGGCTTCCAGATGAGGTGCAGAACCTGCCTCAGTGAGGAAGAGGAAGCCGGTCCGAAGATAACACCGGGGACGGCATGAAACGACCAGGTGGGAGCAGGCCAGAATGTAATGCACCGCATGGAGGGAGGGAATTAACAAAGGTAGGAGGAATGATTTTATTTTTGAATTTAGTGATTGAATTGTGTCAATTTTGAAAATGTACATCTGCTGTCTGTAATTTGCACTGTTCAGGAAGAAACACATTTGTTTCTTTTTCTCTGGGGTTGTACTGCATGCAGAGTCTTGCAACTTATGGTTTATTTGAATATATTAGTACTTTTAGTTTTTGGTCCCATATTTGCATAGGGGTTATCTGTGTTCTGGTAGGAATGAATGTTGAGAAGCATACAGTGTGCTTTGTGTAGTTTAATTTTGGGCAGAGATGGGTTGGGTCTGGCCCTTGACTTAGCCCAGTGTTCTACAACCGCCAGTCCACAAAATAATTATTTTATTTCCGCCGGTCCATAGGTGTAAAATGGTTGAAGAACGCTGTTCTAAAGTACAGTAAGTTTGAATAGGCCTCCATATTTTGAGAAATGAATTAGTAGAATTATGTTTTTCCGCTTAGACGCTTTCAAATTTGATGGTTATACAAAATGTGTTCCACCATACCATATATTCCACTTTTGATAAGTCCTTCCAACAATGCAAAATGTTTTTAATGGCCAAAAATAGTAAGATAATGGCCAAAAATAGTAAGCGTGCATTATGTTCAGATAGGGAGTGCTTAAGGCCCCTTAGTTCTAAAATGATAATTTTGAGGTGTAAGGTTTCATGAATGTTCAACCTATAACAGTTAAGCCTGGATTTGTACCATTTTCTTTCTGTTTTCCTTAGTTCTCTTTTTTTTAGTTCTTAAGTTGTCAGTAAATGAAGGGGAGGTGTATTTGCAGGTATTTGATCACTTTGACTGGCACTAGCCCTTCATATAGTGTTTTTACTTCAGTGTGCCAGGCAGCCTCTTCAATAGATTCAGAATTGGGCTTTAATATTTCTACTGGGTTAGAAAGGCCTGTGGGGTGATCATCTAAGTTGATAGCATCATTGTATATTTTCTAATGTTGGGTTTGCTTCCTAGTTGATGGTCGATTTGCTGTGTGTGGTTTATTTATGGTTGATTTGCTGTGTAGGTGTGGTTTATTTAAAATATTTATATCCCAAAAAAACTATGTGGGCTACAAATAACATTCATAAAAAGCATAAACATGACATACTTTAACTTACTTAATACAGTCTTCCATAATTCAAAAAACTAAAACCAATAAAACAGTTCTACTTCACTAAACCTAAAAAGCCTTTTGAAACAAGTAAACTCTTGTGAAAAGATAAAAAGGTAGAGATCTGATGACCAGTGTCTAGGAGAGTATTCCACAATTGGGGGCCTATCACACCAAAAATGTGAGAACAATTAGTTGCCTTAGTTATCGATCATATAGATGGAACAACTAATAATTGCTTAGAATAAGATCTTAAAGGACGAGAGGGCTCATGCTAGTAAGGAAGCCACTATGCTTGATGCTTTGCTTTATACACTAAAACCAGGATCTTAAATTGAATTCTCCAAACTGCAAGAAGCCAATGAAGTTCAATAAACAATGGAGAAACATGTTTTTATCAATACCACCAATCACTCATGCCGCTGTATTCTGTGCTACTTGTAGTGTTCTCACTGATTTCTTTGGAAATCCACACCAAAGAACATTACAATAATCTAAATGTGGTAAAACAAAACATTGCATGACTTGACAAAATATTGATGGGGAAAGTAAATCACGCAATTTGAACACCAAACCAATCTTGAAGAATATTGTCTTTACCACTGACAAAATGTGACCACAGAATTCTAAAGAGGAGTCCAATAAGACCCCTAAACTTTTAATATTCTCCTGTATTGGGATTAACACCCTTTCATAAACAAAACTTGATGGGGCATCTGCGATTCCAGATGATCAAAGACACAAAATTTTGTCTTTGAAATATTTAAACAAAGACAATTTGTGATCATCCATGTCTTAATTGTATCCATATAAGAGGATAGCAATTGAAAACCCTGAACACTAACAGAAGGAAATTCAAAATAGAACTGTAAATCATCAGCATAAATGTGATAATTCACTCCAAATTTTGAAATTAATTTACAATTGAGGCCATGAATAAATTTAATAAATTAGCTGGAAGCGAGGATCCCTGAAGTACTCCACAATTGAGATTTAAAAAATCTGAGTGTTTGCTTCCTCTAGACACACAAAAACTTCTATTATTAAAAAATGAGCAAAATCATTTGAGTACTGTTCCTGAAATCCCCAAAACATGCAATCTATTCAACAAAACTGAATGATTCACAGTATTAAATCTATCTACTCTGGCAATATCTACTCTGGCCTCTGATAACTATGATAAATAATAATAACAACAGTTTATATATCACAGGACCGTGAAGTTCTATGCAGTTTACAAAGATTAAAAGAAGGTACAAATAGATTGAACTAAAAAGGGTGGAAGCTAGTGATTAACAGCTCAAGGGATCAGTTATTGAGGAGAAAGAGTTGTACGGGTCAGCTGCCTAGATATTTCAGGAACAGATATGTTTTTAGGCATTTCCTGAATTCCCCATAAGTAATAGGCGTAAGCAATTGTTCTAGATCTTTACCCCATAATGCTGCCTGATGTGAGAAAAGGTGTTGATGGTGTCTTTTGAGTTTACATCCTCTAACTGGAGGGGAAACGAAGATCGAATGTGAACGTCTCTTATGTCTGTTGGCTGAGAAGGAGAAAAGGTTAGTTATGTATTTAGGGGCTAGACCATATAGTACTTTAAAGCAGAAACAGGCGAACTTAAACTTTACGCGTGCCTCTATCGGTAGCCAATGTAGCTGTCGGTAGTAAGGTGTCACATGATCAAACTTCTTCAGCCCGAAAATCAGTCTGACTTCTGCATTTTGCATTAAATGTAATTGTCGCATATTCTTTTGGGAAATTGCTAAATAGGCGATGTTACAGTAATCAAGTTGACTCAGTACGAGGGACTGTACCAGGATTCTAAATGCTGGCATATCAAAATATGCTCTAATGGATCGAAGTTTCCAGAGAGTGAAAAAACCCTTTCTGATTAAGGAGTCTACCTGGTCCTTCATGGTTAAGCACTGGTCAAGTGTTACACCCAATACCTTCATAGTAGACTGAATAGGATAACTAAGGTTATTGATGCATAGTGGTGTTTTATTGTCAAGCGAGTGTGGCGAAGATACAAAAAATTTTGTTTTTTTCTGAATTAAGTTTCAGTTTGAATTCAGTCATCCATTGCTCCATCAAATTTAGTGCTTCTGATGCCATAAGAGTAATTTCCGAGAGAGAGTTAGTAAATGGAATGATGATCGTAAAGTCATCTGCGAAACTGAATAATTTTATCCCCAGCTGGGTCAATTGCACACCTAGTGAGGACATGTAGACATTGAAAAGCAATGGGGATAGTGGTGATCCTTGCGGTACACCAGATGGATTGCTACAGGTATCGGAGAGATCGTAATTGAAACGTACTTGATAGGTACAGGACATAAGGAAGCCTCGGAACCAGTCTAACACCTCTTCCCTAATACCAATTGCATCTAGGCATTGTAGCATTTTCCAATGGTCAACTAGGTCAAAGGCAGAGTTCATATCAAATTGCATGATCAGGGCATTAAGGCCCTTACTGAACAAGAGATGCAGATTATCTAAGATAGCCGCAATTACTGTCTCAGTACTAAACAAAGGTCTAAAGCCAGATTGAGTTTCATGCAAGAGAGAGAATTGATGAAGATATTCCATCAGTTGGGAATGTACAAATCCTTCAATGATTTTTATGATAAATGGAATGGATGCTACAGGTCTATAGTTGGTTATCAGTCTGATGATTCTTTACTATTTTTTGGAATTGGGGTTATTATTATGTGACCTTTATTAGTGAGGAATTTTCCATTTTTTAGGTTATGGGCTAAGTAATTCAGCAAAGATAGTTTAAATTCTAAAGGAGCCGCTTTCATAATTTCCAGGGGACATGAGTCCAGATTGCAGTATGATTTAGAGTATTTGTTATATAGTTTGATATAATTATTCCATTCTAAATCTTGAAAGGAACTCCAGATCATGTCTGCTGGTATTTCATTTCCTTGTATGTTAACTATTTGATTACTGTTAGTGTCATTTGTTGAACAGTTGTTTCTTAGGTTTCTAATTTTTGACTCGAAATGTTGTGCTAAATCATTTGCTGAAGGTAGTTTAATATTGTGCATGAGTTGAGTGTGGCGTGTGGTGTCAAATAAATTTGTAACCAAGTTGAACAGCTCTTTTGTATTGATTCCTTTTGAACTAGTGCTAGATAAGTTGATTTTAGAAGAGTAGAATGCTTTACGATTGTCTTTTATCAGTTGTTTGTAGATTTTTATGTTAGATCTCCAGTTGTTACGGTCTGACAATTCTCCTGTTTTTTTCCAAATTCTTTCTAGTCGTCTTACTAGTTGTTTCATTTTTAGAAGTTTGGAGTCAAACCATTTGTTATATTTATTTGCGCAGCTTTAGCTATTTAGTTTAGGGGCTATTTCATCTAAAATGGCTGTGCTAGTTTTCATCCAGTGATCCCAGAAATTGACTTCTTCTCCTAGTTCCGTTTGTAGTTCATATTGTGACCAATATTCTTCTGGATTGATATGACCCCTTGTGTGATGTTCTCTTTTTTTTTCTTTTTATCCTTGGGTGTGTTTTAGATTTTAAATGAGTCCAGATTAATTTGAAATAATAAGTAAAATGGTCAGACCAGATTATCGTGACACCAGGTGCCATCAGGTAGAGAGATGGCAGGGTCTAAAATATCCTTTGTGGACATAGCTACTACACCTAAGTGATGACCTTTTTCATGTGTTTGTGAGAGTAAAGGGAAATTGTAATTGAGTAGAGATAGAAAGTTTTTAAAGTCTTTCGTATCTGGATTGTCCTCTTCATCTAGGTGTATGTTTATGTCACCTGCGATGATATTGTAAGAAGGACTAATTGAATTATGTAGAACAAATTCGCAAAAGTCCTCTTTGGCTTTTGGCCAGCTTTTCAGTGGGACATAGAATAATATGCAAGATAGGGATTCTTCCAGTTCCTTATTGCTAATTTTACAGGCTAATATTTCTAACTGATTGGTCATTTTGGAATCCAATAGTTCAAACTCAAATCCTTCCTTAAGAATAATTGCTAATGCTCCCCCTTTTCTTCCCTCACGGTTTAGCATAAGGATTTTAAAATTATCTGGTAGAAGATCAATTATTATTGGATCTTCTTCAGACAATAGCCATGTTTTGATTAGAAAAAGACAGGCTATTTGCTTGCTGATGATCCAATCTTTAATTAGGAAAGTTTTATTCCTGACAGATCTAGTATTTAGATATGCACAGGGAACAGAGGCTGATGTGATAGGCTTGATAGGAGTAGTGGTTCTGATAGGTTTTACTTTCCTTATTCTTTTTTTAGGGGTTTGTTGATGTCTTCCTTTATTTGAGATTACGGAACTCCTTTATTTGAGATAAAAGAATACAAACTGGCAAGAAGAGTAATTGGCACAAAATAGGAGAGCATAAATTGTGGCATTGGTATTATGAAGAAGGTGTAATTATGAATGACTGTGGTGGCTAGGCTTGGGTTACAAAGTAGAGAGTTGCACGGGGACAGAAATCCCACCCGTCCCCGCCAAAGTCCTGCTCGTCCCCACCCGTCCACACAAGGAATCCCTCCGGCCCCACCCAGCCCCACGAGGAATCCCTCCATCTCCACCCATCCCACGAGGAATCCCCTCCATCCCCACCCGTCCCCGCGAGGAATCCCCTCCGTCCCCACCTGTCCCTATAAACTACAGAAATAGTTATTTCATTTAATTATGCTACTGAATTAAAGGCTCTGGTAGAAACCCATTTACAAATAAGCAAAAAGACTATTAATTTGGAAATATTAATTGGGAAGAATACATACTTTGTAAACGGGTTTCTACCAGAGCCTCTAATGTTTATAAATTTTTATCCAAATATATGTGGAAATTCAATCGTGTAAGTCAGACTAAATGTAAGAACGCATTGAGGATACTGCTATGATAGCCTAGGACCATTTATACCACGTTAACACAGAACATTCATTAACATCACACCATCAATATAAGAAATAATAAAACAACGGAGAAAAATAAACCTCAAGTGTGAGAGGCCGGGACTACACAAGTACCCGAGTCTATTCACATCATCACTGGTTTATGAAAAAACTCCGTGTACATTTAAATCAATACTTCTTCTTTCACACTCAATAATTTCTTAAGAGTTTTCAAAGAATTTTCTCAAAAGTGTTTAAGGGTGATATATAAGGACATATTCATGGCATGAACCAGATCCCCAACTAATCATAAACAGCACGAGGGCTACAGCTCAGCTAAACAGGTGTATGCAATTTGTTGAGGCATGGAAATTTGGAGCACAGGAATGAGAACAAACAACCACTCATTGAAAAAACGGAGTGTCCCAAACGATTCTCAGTCCTTTATCCCGACAGAAAAGTCCTTCTGTTTCGCCTGAACGGCTACTTCAGGGGAAAGATCCAATGTCCAAAAAATCTCCTGCTTCTTTCAACGCCAAAAACTTGCAGCTGGCTCTTCTCAAGATAGTGTTGGGACTGCGAGACGCGCCCGGTTCGAATAAAACAACTTACGAACCGGGCGTCTTGACGTCATCACACAAACGTGATGCGTGATAGGCTAAGCCCCAGACATTCACACACCAAAAACATATCTATCTGTATTACAGACAGGTCTAAAATTAGCGATCTTAAAGTTTTGAAGACAGTATAGCGTTCAGAAGAAAGGTTGCCATTCATGACACGTATTCAGACCCTTAGGCTCCAAAGTTTGTAAACGATCAATCCATAACTGCTCCTTCTGCCAGAGCACTCTCCTAATGTCTCCTCTCCTTAAAGATATAGGCAACTTCTCAATCACACAACATTTTAAATTCTCAAACCTATGATCCTGTTGAACACAATGTGCTATAATCGGGGCCGTCAATTTACGGGTATTTAAACAACTCTTGTGTTCTGTCATTCTCACTGTTAAAGTACGTGAGGTTTGGCCTACATAAAGCAAGGCACAAGGACAAACCAGAACATATATAATGTTCGTGGATTGACAAGTGGAAGTGTGGCGTAAGCTGTAATTCTTACCATCGCTTGGATTACTGAAGCTCAAGGTGGTCATCATGATATTACAATTGGAGCAATGGCCACAAGGGCCATGTCCCATTGTATTGTCTATATTATCCATATTCTCTAAATTAAAGTTTTCTTTAGATGTGTGACATAACCAATCACTCAAATTCTTATTCCTAGATTGAGAGAAAATAAATTTCTTATTTGAAAAACAGGGAAGTGTTCTGAGTAATGGAAGATGTCTTTTATATCTATTAATGATAGACTGTGACATTCTAGTTTGCTTTATTACACATGGAATCAAATCCTCTTCTTCTGATGTCCTTCTATATTCCAATAAGTTTTCTCTCGGATTGTGTAAGGCACGTTTCTTTGCTTTTTTAACTACTGCATATGGATAATCCCTAGATAATAATCTTTGTTCTAAGATTCTAGATTCTTGAATGAATCTGTCTGTAGTGTTGCATATTCGCCGATATCTTAGGAACTGCGCAAATGGGATACTCGTTTTTAAATGGACAGGATGCATACTGTCAAATTTCAACAAAGTATTTCTATCAGTAACTTTGCGAAAAATAGATGTTTCAAAACCATCTTTATTCTTCAGAACTAAAACGTCTAAAAAACTGATCTTCTCCATGCTATATGACATTGTAAATTTGATGGATCGATGACATTGATTTATGGGTCTGAATACGTGTCATGAATGGCAACCTTTCTTCTGAACGCTATACTGTCTTCAAAACTTTAAGATCGCTAATTTTAGACCTGTCTGTAATACAGATAGATATGTTTTTGGTGTGTGAATGGCTGGGGCTTAGCCTATCACGCATCACGTTTGTGTGATGACGTCAAGACGCCCGGTTCGTAAGTTGTTTTATTCGAACCGGGCGCGTCTCGCCGTCCCAACACTATCTTGAGAAGAGCCAGCTGCAAGTTTTTGGCGTTGAAAGAAGCAGGAGATTTTTTGGACATTGGATCTTTCCCCTGAAGTAGCCGTTCAGGCGAAACAGAAGGACTTTTCTGTCGGGATAAAGGACTGAGAATCGTTTGGGACACTCCGTTTTTTCAGATGAGTGGTTGTTTGTTCTCATTCCTGTGCTCCAAATTTCCATGCCTCAACAAATTGCATACACCTGTTTAGCTGAGCTGTAGCCCTCGTGCTGTTTATGATTAGTTGGGGATCTGGTTCATGCCATGAATATGTCCTTATATATCACCCTTAAACACTTTTGAGAAAATTCTTTGAAAACTCTTAAGAAATTATTGAGTGTGAAAGAAGAAGTATTGATTTAAATGTACACGGAGTTTTTTCATAAACCAGTGATGATGTGAATAGACTCGGGTACTTGTGTAGTCCCGGCCTCTCACACTTGAGGTTTATTTTTCTCCGTTGTTTTATTATTTCTTATATTGATGGTGTGATGTTAATGAATGTTCTGTGTTAACGTGGTATGAATGGTCCTAGGCTATCATAGCAGTATCCTCAATGCGTTCTTACATTTAGTCTGACTTACACGATTGAATTTCCACATATATTTGGTTATATTAACTTTTTCTGGGAAAATTTACGATGGCACAGCTCTGGGATAGTGGCTTTGGCTTCTCAGATGGTCAAAGGACTGAGATTTTGCAAGCACCAGCTTTATCCACCAATTTAGAAACACATGACACTGATTTAGCTTGGTTAGACATTGAGAAAATAATGAAACAACTGATCCAGATGGAGTTGCAAAGTGCAAGTCTAGTAGAATATTGTAAACACGAGTTTATTCCAAGGGGCCTTAGAATGAGAACAGCCCCACAAATGTTTATGGACAATAGTGATTTTATTACTACATGGAATCAAATTCTGAATCGTTGTTCTCTAGACTTAATGCTACTATTGATTAAAACATTACAAACTAAGATTCTAGAGACCAAAGTAAAACATGAAGAACTTTTAACTGAAGCACGTAAAAGTGCAGATTTTGAAAATAAACTAGCAGATTCAAAGTTAAAAATGGATAGGCTTCGTAGAGAAATAAGAACTAGTAAGTTGAAAAAATTTCAAAGAGACGAGAAAGACTATCAATCCGGATATGTATATAGATGGATGAATATTAATTATAAACAAAAAACAGTTAGGTTTAACACTTCAGGGGATTCCTCGGAGAATTCTGTTAGTGATGGTATGTCTACATCGGAAGACCCGGATGGGGATTCAGGCCAAAACAAACAAATTACAGGTCCAATGAGAGGAGGAAGAAACATTCGAAACAGAGGTATTCACAGAGGACGAACACGAGGCAGGTCACAGAAGAGACGGAATTGATTGTCATCAACATTTCTGACAGAATATTGACTGCTGAAGAGACATCTTTACTTTCCAAAGGTTTGACCTTTGTTCCTATGGTAGCTCATAATTCCTTTCAAGCTCAAATAGATTTGGAAAAATTCTTAAGGAGATTGAACCTTTGTGCCTTCTTTTATGAACATCCCAGTTCTGAACGGGATACATCTTGCGTTCAACCGAAATCTAGATGGAATCCTCCGGGGCCAATAAACCCTATAATACAAGCCTTTAAAAATTTAATGACTCAAGAACTTCAACATATTGAGGAAAATAATAAGACTCAGAGAAAATCTTATAACTTGTCGTCAACAGAATGGACCGCCTTACAACAGCTTAGTAAAGATCCCACCATTGTTATCAGACGAGCGGACAAAGGGGGTGCCGTGGTTGTCTGGGGCACTAATTTATATATTGCAGAAGCTAATGCTCAATTGTTAAACGAAGAAACATATTTGAGATTACAAAGTGATCCATCTTTAAGAATTTTTTCTTTAATTGCTGAAATTAGCTCTAAAGCAATGCAACAAAATTATATAACAAAAAAAGAGTTTAACTTTTTGACCCCGCAACATTTCAAAATTCCCATATTTTATTTGCTTCCGAAGGTGCATAAGAACATCCAACGGCCCCCGGGTCGACCTATTGTATCTGCTCGAGACTCATTGTTGGAAAAAACCAGTAAATATATTGATAAAAAGTTACAATGTTTTCTGAAAGATATTAGATCTTATATACAAGATACTACTCAGTTTTTGAAACTGCTAAATGATCTGGAATGTGGTTCTCTTAAAGATTATATATTAGTGACATTTGACGTCTGTGCATTATATACAAGCATTCCACAGGAAGAAGCCCTTTCAGTATTAGAGTCTCTATGGAATTCTCAACCAGATATAGACAGCAACTATACATATTTCCTAAAAGAACTGAGCTCTATTGCTCTGAAAAACAATTATTTCATCTTTAATGGGGAATTCTATCAACAACTTTCGGGGATAGCAATGGGTGCATCTTTTGCACCCACAATTGCTAACCTTTATATGTCATGGTTTGAAGAATCATTTATCTATACATTATCTGAGTTTCAACATGTAATTAAATGGTGGCGTTTTATTGACGATATCTTTGTGATATGGTCGGGTACTTTGCAACAGCTTCAGGAGTTTGAAACATTGATAAATCAATGTCATCGATCCATCAAATTTACAATGTCATATAGCATGGAGAAGATCAGTTTTTTAGACGTTTTAGTTCTGAAGAATAAAGATGGTTTTGAAACATCTATTTTTCGCAAAGTTACTGATAGAAATACTTTGTTGAAATTTGACAGTATGCATCCTGTCCATTTAAAAACGAGTATCCCATTTGCGCAGTTCCTAAGATATCTGCGAATATGCAACACTACAGACAGATTCATTCAAGAATCTAGAATCTTAGAACAAAGATTATTATCTAGGGATTATCCATATGCAGTAGTTAAAAAAGCAAAGAAACGTGCCTTACACAATCCGAGAGAAAACTTATTGGAATATAGAAGGACATCAGAAGAAGAGGATTTGATTCCATGTGTAATAAAGCAAACTAGAATGTCACAGTCTATCATTAATAGATATAAAAGACATCTTCCATTACTCAGAACACTTCCCTGTTTTTCAAATAAGAAATTTATTTTCTCTCAATCTAGGAATAAGAATTTGAGTGATTGGTTATGTCACACATCTAAAGAAAACTTTAATTTAGAGAATATGGATAATATAGACAATACAATGGGACATGGCCCTTGTGGCCATTGCTCCAATTGTAATATCATGATGACCACCTTGAGCTTCAGTAATCCAAGCGATGGTAAGAATTACAGCTTACGCCACACTTCCACTTGTCAATCCACGAACATTATATATGTTCTGGTTTGTCCTTGTGCCTTGCTTTATGTAGGCCAAACCTCACGTACTTTAACAGTGAGAATGACAGAACACAAGAGTTGTTTAAATACCCGTAAATTGACGGCCCCGATTATAGCACATTGTGTTCAACAGGATCATAGGTTTGAGAATTTAAAATGTTGTGTGATTGAGAAGTTGCCTATATCTTTAAGGAGAGGAGACATTAGGAGAGTGCTCTGGCAGAAGGAGCAGTTATGGATTGATCGTTTACAAACTTTGGAGCCTAAGGGTCTGAATACGTGTCATGAATGGCAACCTTTCTTCTGAACGCTATACTGTCTTCAAAACTTTAAGATCGCTAATTTTAGACCTGTCTGTAATACAGATAGATATGTTTTTGGTGTGTGAATGGCTGGGGCTTAGCCTATCACGCATCACGTTTGTGTGATGACGTCAAGACGCCCGGTTCGTAAGTTGTTTTATTCGAACCGGGCGCGTCTCGCAGTCCCAACACTATCTTGAGAAGAGCCAGCTGCAAGTTTTTGGCGTTGAAAGAAGCAGGAGATTTTTTGGACATTGGATCTTTCCCCTGAAGTAGCCGTTCAGGCGAAACAGAAGGACTTTTCTGTCGGGATAAAGGACTGAGAATCGTTTGGGACACTCCGTTTTTTCAGATGAGTGGTTGTTTGTTCTCATTCCTGTGCTCCAAATTTCCATGCCTCAACAAATTGCATACACCTGTTTAGCTGAGCTGTAGCCCTCGTGCTGTTTATGATTAGTTGGGGATCTGGTTCATGCCATGAATATGTCCTTATATATCACCCTTAAACACTTTTGAGAAAATTCTTTGAAAACTCTTAAGAAATTATTGAGTGTGAAAGAAGAAGTATTGATTTAAATGTACACGGAGTTTTTTCATAAACCAGTGATGATGTGAATAGACTCGGGTACTTGTGTAGTCCCGGCCTCTCACACTTGAGGTTTATTTTTCTCCGTTGTTTTATTATTTCTTATATTGATGGTGTGATGTTAATGAATGTTCTGTGTTAACGTGGTATGAATGGTCCTAGGCTATCATAGCAGTATCCTCAATGCGTTCTTATATAAATTTTTATCAACACAACTAATATACTACTTTATCCTAAAGCAAAAAAATAAATAAATAAATAAATAGAATTTTTTTTCTACCTTTGTTGTCTGGTTTCTGCTTTCCTCATCTCATTCAATTCCTTCCATCCACTGTCTCTCTTCTCTCTACGTCTTCCATTTGCTCTGTTACTGTGCCTCTCCCTTTCTCCCCCCTTCCAAATTGGTCTGGCACTCATTTTCTTCCCTCCGCTCCCCCCATAGTCTGGCATCTCTGTCTTCTTCCCTGCCAGCGTCTTCTCCCTACTCTCTCTTCCCCATTTCGTTTCAGCGTCCTTCTCCCCCCCATCTTCCCTATGTCCTTCTCCCCCCTCTGTTTTCCCCATATACTTTCAGTGTCCTTCTCCCCCCTCTGTCTTCCCCATGTGCTTTCAGTGTCCTTCTCCCCCTCTGTCTTCCCTATGTCCTTTCAGCATCCTTCTCCCCCGTCTTCCCCATGTCCTTTCAGCATCCTTCTCCCCCCCATCTTCCCCATGTTATTTCAGCGTCCTTCTCCCCCCCATCTTCCCCATGTCCTTTCAGCGTCCTTCTCCACCCCTTTGTCTTCCAAGGTGCTTTCAGTGTCCTTCTCCCCCCTCAGTTTTACCTTAAGCATCTTTTCCTCTCCACTCCACCTTTCCTCCCTTTCTCCCTCCCTTCCCCTTACCTTTGTGGCGCTTCCCCGCCCGATTGACAACAGAACAGGCCCAGTCCGACAAACCTCCCTGCCCTGTAGCCGCGAATCTAGATTACCTTCTTACAGCAGCTGGAGTATTGAAGCTGCTGTAAGAAAGTAATTTAGATTTGCGGCTAAAGGGCAGGGAGGTTTGTCAGACCGGGCCTGTTGTGGGTCGGTCAGTCGGGGGAAGCGCCACAAAGGTAAGGGGACCTGGCCGGCTGTGCTGCACCTGGGGCGGACTGCCTTCCCCGCCCCCCCCCCCTTGGTATGCCACTGCCTTTTCCCTACCTGCCCTGCCGCAGCACACAGCCGACCGGAAGTCTTCCCGATGTCAGCGCTGACGTCAGAGGGAGGGAGGGCTTTGCTTAAGCAGGTAGGGAGAAGATGAGCCTCGCGGCTGAGTACATCCAGCCCCGCAGGAACCCCGCGACCCTCGGAGGCGTCCCCACGGGATCCCCGCGACCCTAGGGGGCGTCCCCATGGGATCCCCGTGACCCAAAGGGGAAACCCGCGGGATTCCCGTCGTCCCCGTTCCTGTGCAGCTCTCTATTACAGAGCCTTGGTCTGTATCTCTGTAATAATATTCTTAAGGCTATCACAGCTGTCTGTTATGATATGATTGGTGGTCCCCTTCCAGCCTACTTCAAAGTTAATTTGTGTATTTGTGTAAGGTTAAGTTTGAGTTTGTGGTATCTATTTTGGTGGTAGATGTATGGAAAGAGTGAATAAGTTGAATCACTGGGGCAGTGCTATAGTTTGAGCTCTTAGATTTAGGGTATTATGCAGTGTCTTTGTTGACGTTATAGCTATTTTCAGGTGTGTGTAGTGGTTATGGTGGTGAGGAGGTAATTTGGTAAGGATTGATAGTAGAAGCCTTAATTAGTGTTAATTTGTAGTTGTGGATGTATAAATGTAATTTGAGCCTAGGGGTGGGTGCGCATAGGCCTGTGAGCATGATGTAGCAGTGGAAACTATCTCTAAAGGTGTCTTAGAAGTCATGAGCTCTTACCGCTCATGTCGGTGTCGGTAAGTGCTAATGCAGTATTTTTTTTTTCATGGCTGTGCACTGATGGCAACATTAGCACACGTCCATTAATGTAACAAAATGGAAAATTTGCCATTTTACTGCAGTGTTAAAAGTGACATTAGCGCTTGGGGGGGGGAACCCACAAGGGCATGCTAAGTTCAATTTATATTGCAACTTAAGGCTCCTTTTATCAAACCGCGCTAGCGGGGTTAATGCGCGTGATGTTTCATCACGCGTTAACCCCCATGCTGGCCTATAAACTACCATCTGCTCAACTGAGGCGGTAGCGGCTAGTGCGGCTGGCGGTTTAGCATGCGCCTTAAACCGCTAGCGCGGCTTGATAAAAGGAGCCCTTTGATTGTATGGCAAAATAAATAAATTTTCTATAGATCAGGAAAAGTAATTTTGGAAAGCAAACCTTTCTAAACAACCATGAAAAATCAGTGGTAACCCTTCATGCACTGCAGTTTGGTGGATTTCAAAACTGGAAAGCTTATGAAACTATTGAAATTTTTGATAGCAGTAAAGATGAGACTTTGGTACTGTCAAATATTTAATTTAAAAAAAAAAAGTGAGAATATTAATCTATGATAACACTATATCCATTGAAAAGAAAGGGAATTGCATGGCATCTGAACCAGTTTTATTTGCAAAGACCGACTGGACAGGAAGTTGTGCTGTGTGCTGTTTTCTTGGAGTTCAAAAGGGAGAAAGAGAAGTAGCCCCCCTTCCCCATAACACACACTGTTCCCTCTCTGCTTGATAATGGCCTTTACCGATTAATATTCTCCTGGTGGGTAGGAAAAAAAACCACTAAGAGAGGGACATTCTGCAAGTGATACAGCTGTATGTTGGATGAGCAGCGGGGGTTTGGTTATCTTGACAGATGACAGTTTACAAGACCTCAAAGGATTTATATCTTGGGAAAACAGTAATGTGAATTTGTAACATGATGTGACATTCTTTGAAGGAAACAGTGGCACCTCTGTTTTGCCCTAGTGGTCTGGGGAGAGAAACCACTTCCCTTTTTCAAACTGACTTCACAGGATTTTAAAGATTTTGTTCCAAAATGCATCAATTATTGCAGAGAACCAGTATAGTAGATTTCCTGGATGGTAAGAGCTCTGTTCAGAGACAGGCTGGATGAAGAACTGCTTGTTTCATTTTTTATAGAGATTATCCCCCAACCTCACTCATTCACATGGGCAGTGGCGTACCTAGGGTATGTGGCACCCGGGGCCCATCATTTTTTGACACCCCCCCCCCCCTCATGTAAAATTTTTTTTTTTTTTTTTTTTTGCAATAACCATGAAATGGAATAAATGGTCAGAATAGAAACAGGCAGTGAAAATTTTCTTTTTTTTTTTTTTTTTTTTTTCCAAAGTATTTTTATTGAGAATGGCAAAAGGTCCAGACAAGCAACCATGGTCTGTACAGAAACTTATACATTATCAAAAAGAGCACAGAATGAGAGTAACAGCAACAACAAGCATGAACAAGCCTCTCCCAAGAGAAAATTGCCAATGAGAGGCATAGCAATACACAACAAAAGGCCAAAACTTGGGGCAAGCAAACAAATCCCACCCCAGAACCCACAAGAATAATAAGCCGGACTAGACCCTCAGCCATATTTTATAATGAAAAAAACCCCCACAAGCAACAACACCCAGACCGCTCACCAGACACACCAATCCGCACAACAAGCACCCAAGAAACACCCAGCCACCACCCAGACAAAACTACCAGACACACCTACCCCACCAAGCCCAGACCCAACCCCCCCTCCCCAGAGAGTGCAAGCGCAAAGTGGACCGTGAAAAGGGCAGCTGCAGAAGTGGAAAGCCCCAGATAAGTAGGTTAGCTAAAGAAAGCCCACAGATAGAAGAAATCAGGATAACAGAAGTTCCAACAAATGCTCCCACAGAAAATTTTCTTTTATTGAACCTCATTTATGTAACCATTATTCCAAACATAACATAACATAAATTATGTCTGAATTGTCATGACATCAGAAGTACATATGGAGTAGTTGCAGGTGATGCTTGGGACAGTTCTGATTATGTTAGTTTGGTTTTATGTGTTTTTTTAATAGAAGGGTTTTTATTTCTTTTTTTAAGGTTTTGTAGTTTGTGGTCGAGGTCAATAGGTTGTAGAGTTGGGGGTCAAGTGTTGCAGCTCGAATGGCTAGGAGGTTGTCGAACAGTTTTTTTTCTTTTGACGTTTTTGGTTGGAGGGTGTGTGAATGGTGCGTGAGTTCTCCTATGTCTGTTTGAAGTGGATTGAATTATTTAGCTGAAGAAATTAGTTACCCCCCCCCCATTCCACACACATTAATTCTCTTCCATTTTTGTTCCCATTATAAAAAAACACTGATAAGTTCCCAGGAAAAAAATACATTAAAATAAGAAGTGAAAACAAAGGCCCCTACAGATGAGAACATAACATAAGAATAGCCTAACTGGGTCACACCAATGGTCCATCATGCCCAGTAGCCCATTCTCATGGTAGCCAATAGTGCTGCCCGATTCAGAGAAAAATATTTCATTCGATCCGATTCACCCTGTTGAATCGATTTTTCGATTAGATTCACTGTTAATGACACCGCTTTTTAAGTTTAAACAAAGTATAACAATAAATTTCACAACAACAATAAATTTCACAAAGTACTTAAAAAAAAAAAAATCACATTTTTCCATTAAAGCAGTTCTGGAGACATTTGCTTGAACAGTCTTTTTTCCCAGTCCATAAGCAAGCAATATGAAAAAGATTTCCTTAATTATCTACTCAAACATTTTTGCTATTTACTTTCATTGTACCTATACTATTATTCAGTAGAAAAAATGGACTTAACTGTGCAGGAAATGAATCTCCTCATACACCCACCATATAGTGCAAAAATGTGCAAAGGTCTGTTTTTTTTCTTTCGATCACTACATAGCCTAATGCCACACAAGCAGCGCTGTTACAAACATATTCTGAAGGTCAATGCTAAGGTTGACAAAGTTTCCTTCCTTGGACCAGAAGGAGATACTGACAAACCACTGGAAGAGATTCTAAAACAACTACCCAGAAATAACACCCAAAGACCCACTCAGTGTGTGAACCAGTTGAGTGGAGTGGACTAACTGGGGGTGGAAATGGGCCCAGAGTTTGCTCAGCAGAATTTCCCAGACTACCTCTTCCTCTCAACACACTGACATGCTACCACCACCACCAACACTAGGAACACCTCACCGAGTATGCCAGCAATGCTTATAAACTTTATAAAACACATTATTATATTTTCTTATAAAGCATATATTTTAACTGAACTCAGCCTTGCCATTCACAAAAATAGAAAAGTTCCCATTTCAAGCTGTCTCATGTACACTTTTCAAATCTAACATATTGTAATCACAAAACAGAAAATAAAATTATTTTTTCTACCTTTTGTTCTCTGATCAATATTCAAATCTTGTTGGTCCCAGGCTCTTGTTGTCTTGCTTGCCAGGGTCTCCTTTCTCCGTGCTAACCATCCGTCTGCCATCTCTGTTCTCCCCTTCCGTTTCCCTTCCCTCTCCCGGAGATCTGGCATCTTTCCTTTTTTTTGTCTCCATCCACAGATTCACCTTTTCTCAACTCCCCACCACCCCAGGATCCACCATCTCTCCCTTTCTGTTCCCAACTATCCTCCTATCCAGTATCTCTATCCCCCCTCCACACCATCCCCTGTTTCCAAGTTCTCTCCCTTTCTGTTCCTTCCCTCCCTAAATCCCATTATGCACCATCTCTCTCCCACTCCTCTGTTTTTAGACCCATTATTTCTAACCCCCAAAGTCTGGCATATGCATGTATCTTTGAACCCCCCTTCCCTCTCTCCCTCTGTGTACTTTTACACCAGGACCCCCCTCCCCCGAAGGTCTGTCCCCCCTCCGAAGGGCTACACCCCACCCCTGAAGACCTGCACCCCCCGAAGGACTTTACCTCCCACCCGAAGGTCTGTCCCCCTCTGAAGGCCTAAACCCCACCCCTGAAGGACTGCACCCCCCCCGAAGGCCTGCACTCCCTTGAAGGTCTGCACCCCCCCGAAGGCCTGTCCCCCCCTTGAAGGCCTGTCCCACCCCCTTGTAGGCCTGTCCCCCCTTTAAGGCCTGCCTGCCTGCCTTTCCCCCCCTTGAAGGCCTGTCTCCCCCTTGAAGGCCTGCACCCCCCTTGAAGGCCTGCACCCCCCCTTGAAGGCCTGTCCCCCCCCTTGTAGGCCTGTCCCCCCCCTTGTAGGCCTGTCCCCCCCCCTTGTAGGCCTGTCCCCCCCTTGAAGGCCTGCCTGCCTTTCCCCCCTTGAAGGTCTGCACCCCCCCGAAGGCCTGTCCCCCCCTTGAAGGCCTGTCCCACCCCCTTGTAGGCCTGTCCCCCCTTTAAGGCCTGCCTGCCTGCCTTTCCCCCCCTTGAAGGCCTGTCTCCCCCTTGAAGGCCTGCACCCCCCTTGAAGGCCTGCACCCCCCCTTGTAGGCCTGTCCCCCCCCTTGTAGGCCTGTCCCCCCCCTTGTAGGCCTGTCCCCCCCTTGAAGGCCTGCCTGCCCTTCCCCCCTTGAAGGCCTGCACCCCCTTGAAGGTCTGCACCCCCCCAAAGGCCTACACCCCCCCCCGAAGGTCTGCACCCCCCTGAAGGCCTGCCTGCCCCCCTTGAAGGCCTGCACCCCTTGAATGTCTGCACCCCCCCCCCGAAGGCCTGTCCCCCCTTGAAGGCCTGCCTGCCTGCCTGTCACCCCCTCCCCCTTGAAAGCCTGCTTGCCTGCCCGCCCGCCCCACCCTGAAGGCCTGATGCCCCGACCCACCCCGAAGGACCGCTCGCCCCCCTGGCCTCCCCGCACCACCTATGAACAGCCGCAGCAGGATCGCGAAGTCAGCGTCGGGTGCCAGCCCTAAGGGGGTGTTCCCGGCCTTGCCGTTCAGTCCCCCGCCACCCCCGAAGGACCGCTCGCCCCCCTGGCCTCCCCGCACCACCTATGAACAGCCGCAGCAGGATCGCGAAGTCAGCGTCAGCGATCCCTGCTGCTTCCTGCGCCACGGTCCCGCCCCTCCTCTGACGTCAGAGGAGGGGCGGGATCGCGTCGTAGGAAGCAGCGCAGGGATGCTGACGCTGACTTCGCGATCCTGCTGCGGCTGTTCATAGGTGGTGCGGGGAGGCCAGGGGGGCGAGCGGTCCTTCGGGGGTGGCGGGGGACTGAACGGCAAGGCCGGGAACACCCCCTTAGGGCTGGTACCCGGGGCGGCCCGCCCCCCCCGCCCCCCCCTAGGTACGCCACTGCACATGGGTATTTTAGAATTTCATGATAGCATACCTAAGTACAAATTCCAAAAGAGAGCCAGATCCAGTAGTGTACTACTTCACACTCATAAATTAACACCTGTTACCTGCTTCAAAGATGAGAGATATGTTTGAAGGATATGTACAGGGCAAATTTTTTTTGCTCCATCTGGGATCCCCCCCCCCCCCTCAAAAAAGGTCTGGACTAGTTATTTGCTCAAGCATTTGTTTTAATACATGTTTAATATGTGTAAAATCTATTAACATGTACTAACTGATTTACCACAGCTGTGGTGCTGGAGAAGACTTCTATAAATTCCATGGACAGCTAGGATCACCAACAAAGATGTTCTTGATCAGATAAACCCAGAGTTGTCCCTGGAAGGCAAGATTAACAGACAGAAAATGACCTGTTTTGGACATGTGATGAGGATGAATGCACTAGAAATGGAGATGCTACTCAGAATAGTCAGTGGTAAAAAGAAGCAGGGGAGACCAAAGGCCTGTTAGCTGGATACTATCAAAAATGACATGGGAATGAAAATCAAGCAATTGAAAGAAGCCATGGAAAACAGGGAAGCAGGGTAAGAACTGGCTTACAGAATATCCAAGGGTTGGACATGACTGAATGGATAATAGAAGTAGTAGTAGTAATTCATAGGTTAAAATATATGTTAAACCAACTAAATATGCTCTAATGTTTAAAGAAACACAAAGGAACTGAATGCATACTAACAAGTGCATATCCCCAAAATGTACATACATCATTCTAACCCCAATCAGCACACACTTTACTGCCAGGAGAACCTATGCATAGATTAAGTAAAAGTACCATATTTTCACGCATATAACGCGCGCGTTATACACAATTTTACAAACCGTACATAACCATGCGTGAGCGCGTTGTACAAATTTTTTTTTACATAGTTTCCCCCCCGATGTCCGATTCATCCCCCTGCCCCACCCCGAAGGACCGCTCGCGCCCCCACCCTGAAGGACCGCTCGCACCTCCCCTGATGTCTGAATCATCCCCCAGCGCCCCCCCCCGCACGGAGAAGCTGGCTACCATTGGTTCCCGATGCCAGTGAGCCCTGCGCTGCTTCCTCTGCCGGCGGTCCCGCCCCTTCTCTGATGTCAGAGAAAGGGCGGGACCACAGGCAGAGGAAGCAGCACAGGGCTCAAAGAAGGGGCAGGACCGCCGGCAGAGGAAGCAGCAGGGCTCACTGGCAATGGGAGCCAACGGTAGGCAGCTTCTCCGTGCGGGGGAGTGGGGTGCTGGGTGAAGAATCGGACGTCGGGGGGGTGAAAGCAGTCCTTCGGTGTGGGGGTGCGAGCGGTCCTTCGGGGTGGGGGGGCCAGCGGTCCTTCAGGGTGGGGGGGCCAGCGATCCTTCGGAGTGGGGCATCAGGCTTTCAGGGTGGGGACAGGACTTCAAGGGGGACAGGACTTCAAGGGGAGACAGGACTTCAAGGGGTGGGGGGGGCAGTGTGGTTAGAAAACTGAATGGCAAGCATGCTCAGACCATCTTCTTTGTCTGTAGATGGTCTGCGCATGCTTACAGAGCTGGAAGCAGGTCAGGGCGGGGAAAGGAGAGTCGGGACGAGAGGAGACTCGGGGCAGGTCGGCGAAAGGAGAGTCGGAACGAGAGGAGACTCGGAGCAGAGGGCAGGGCAGCGAGAGGAGAGTCGGGAAGGCATAAGGAGATTTAAATTCAAGGAGCAGCATGCGCGGTATACACGTGTGCGCGGTATATAATAATTTCTTTACATAAATTTAGGTTTCCCGCGCACTATACCCGTGTGCGTGTTTTAAACGGGTGCGTGGTATATGTGTGAAAATACGGTAAATACTCACCATATGAAATTCAGCCAGTGGTAGTCAATGTTTTTTTAAAAGCTAACCGTTGCCAGATAGATTACCACAGATATTTAATGCAGGGATATGTCCAGGCACCAGCTAATTTGGTTTGTCCTGGCTAACAGAGTTTATAGGGATTCTTGGTGCTTTTGGCTGGGGCTCACATAAGACAGTTAAACAGGACTGTAAGTTCCATTGAGCAGGGATTATATCTTATATGTGTAATGTACAGTGCTATGTACGTCTAGCAGTGCTATAGAAATCAGTAGTAGTAGTAGGCCCTGACTGAATATCGACAAAGGAAATGCATAACTAAAAAAATTCTTCCCAGATCCTCCAATCTCCCTTTCAATCCCTCCTCCCCAAAGAGCAATCTCCTTCCAATCCCCCTCCCACATAAAGTAGCCAGCCTTTGCCAATTCCCCTTCCTCCCCTTAACAAGCCCTTGAACCTCCCCTCCCCCCCTCCCCCCGGCCTACCATCATCATAAGACCTCCGTGGGCCTACCTGTATCCCTAGTAGTCCAATGGGGTTGTTGGGGTAGGAGTGAAACCTACCACAAAATGGCTGCTATGACTTCGCATTTTTTATTTATTCATTTAGTCTATTTTCTAGCCCGCCCTCCCGGTTCATAGTCAAAAGCGCGCGCCGACAACCGATCGCAGACAACTGAGCGCAGGACTTAATCGCGCCAAAGAAAAAATGTATTTTAAAGGAGTCCGACAGGGGGTGTTGTTTGGGAACCCCCCACTTTACTTAATAGAGATTGCGCTGGCGTTGTGGGGGGGTTGGGAGGTTGTAACCCCCCTCATTATACTGGAAACTTAACTTTTTCCCTGTTTTTTAGGGAAAAAGTTAAGTTTTCAGTATAATGTGGGGGGTTACACCCCACACACACCCCCAACATGGCAGCGTGAGGCAGCGCGATCCCTATTAAGTAGAGTGGGGGGGTTCCCCCCACCCCCCCTTCAGAACCCTTTAAAATACGGGTTTTCTTCGGCGCGATCAAGCCCTGCGCTCAGTTGTCTGCACTGGGTTGTCGGCGCACCTTTGTCCTCGCGCGCTTTTGACCCGTCATCCGTCCTCCCAGAAGAGCCCAGAACGAGTTACAATTTTACACACATAGTGGAAGGAAGCAACAAAGTTACATTTTCATACATAGCAGATATACAGAACAACCGATAGAGAGAAAGAAGGGCAACAGTGAGATTTTCCAAGGTGCTGCGTATAGGACTGAGTACATGTTTAGGGGTTGAGCACAGTAGCAAGGTGAATGATAAGGCAATATCAGTATAGCAGCTAGAGATACAATACATCCGTTGCATAGGGCAAATACATTCAGCACATACATAGTGGAAGGATAATAACAAAATTACAAATTCACACATAACAGACATGCTAAGAACAACCAATTGTGGCAGTCTCTGCTAAGGGCAGGAGCAAGAGGGCTTTGCTGAATCATAGGGATAGAGATACTGCAAGCCTAGCAAGGGCCTATGATGATGGCAGGCCAGGTTGGGGGAATTGCAACTGCAAGAACTCATTTCAGGGAGGCAGGGGGATTGTAAAGGCTGGCTCTTACAGGGGGAGGGATCGAAAGGGGGATTCATAGGGACTGGGATATATTACCTAGGCCCTATGAATCCCCCTTTCGATCACTCCCCCCTGAAATATATATATATCCCACCCCTATATATATATGGGTGCTGGACAGCTTTTGGGATGTCCTAATTTCAGCCAAATAGCTTTGTAAGTGTCGGCACTGAATACTGCCTGCACCCATATAACTGCTGGATTCTCTCTAATGCTGCCCCCCTGTTTCACCCCTAATCAGCTTACTTTTATATAGCTGCTCAGAGCTGACATTCAGCGGCACTGCCAGTTAAGTGCCCTTGAACACTGACGGTGAAGTGGCTCCAGGTGATTAATGTGGACTAGAATCTCTCCTGCCCACTTAAATGGCTTTGAAATTCTACCAGACTCTCTTATGTGTGCCTATTTTTATATATATATATATATATATATATATACACACTCCCCTATACTATTTTATAAGATCTCTGTTCTGTGGATAAAACCGGCTTTGCTTGCAGAAAAACTTTGTAAAATGATCCCTTGAGTCAGAGCTTACAGTGGGTCATCTTTTGTAACCCATGACCCATGTGGCCCACCACGCCTTTGACCCATGACCCATACACATGACCGGCAGTGTATTTTCCTGGCTCCAGATGCAGTGACAGCAGATAAGGCTACAATTGACAAATATAGGCTAACTAGCTAACTCACACTAGCTAACTCGCACTAACTAGCTAACTCGCACTAGCTAACTAGCACTAACTAGCTAACTCACACTAGCTAACTAGCACTAGCTAGCTAACTTGTTAACTAGTACTGTGTTGTTAGCTGCCACACTAGTTCTAATTGTGACAGCAATTGTGCAAGTTCTCATTTTATTTTTATTTTTTATGATTTCCATATTCAATTTCCATTTATTCATAAATGGCAGAAAGATACATGTCACAATTATAATGGTCACAGTACTACTACGTGTGAGTAGTTTGTCGTGCGACTGCAATAACAGGGATTATTACCTGAACTGTCTGCTTGAGCCAGTCACTGCCCCTAAACAAAAGAACCCTTTTGAAATGCATTATACAAACTGTCCAATGTCCACGATTGAGATGTTTTACAATCATTCTTACACAGTGGTCTCAAACTCAAACCCTTTGCAGTGCCACATTTTGGATTTGTAGGTACTTGGAGGGCCTCAGAAAAAATAGTTAATGTCTTATTAAAGAAACAACAATTTTGCATGAGGTAAAACTCTTAATAGTTTATAAATCTTTCCTTTTGGCTATGTGTTAATAATAATATTGTAATTCATAGCTAAAGAGACATATGATCAAGAAACTGTTTTATTTTATTTTTGTGATTATGATAAACATACCGAGGGCCTCAAAATAGTACCTCACGGACTGCATGTGGCCCCCGGGCCACGGGTTTGAGAGCACTGTTCTTACACATCGTGGCTGATATTTCATTACTCTTACACACAGGAACTGCCCAAGTCCACCTAATCTCAGCTCAGACCGCCAATTGGATTCCTACCTACAGTCAGTCCAATTCTGCATAGCCGCACTCAGCCACCCTCGGCCTTAGCCACCAGTGCACAGAACTGGCATTTTGCTTTTACTGGGGAGTGGGAAGTCCGCGTCATGGTTTGACTACGTCTGCTTAGTCATCTCATCATGATTGTCTTTCTCCCTGCGGGTGAGGCTAAGTTGTGTAGGCATTTCCCGCAGCAGCTTCACGGATCTGCAGTAAATTGTCTCCCTGCAGCTGCAGGAAACTACATTCTGAAGCAGGCAGCAGAGCTCCGGCCTCTAGCAGCAGCAGCAGCAGCACTCCACTCCCCCGCACACATTATAGCAATAATCAGGGCCACAAACCTCCATTGAGCAAGGCAAGATCAAGGAAGCAGGTAAATAAATTTTATCGTGAGACATGGACACTGATCAAATGACCCAATATTGTTGACTCATTTGACCCATTACCTGTTGACCCATTATCAGCTCTGAGTAGTCATATGTATTTCAAACTACTCACAGAATGGTTCACACATTTTATTAGGCTACGGAGATCTTTATGGGAAAATCAGCTTAAACATGTAAGTAGTCTGGAGTGGTAAGCTCAAGATTGTAAGCCATGGGTCACAGTTTAACAGGCAGGTCTGAGTCCTGACATTTTGTTACATTTCCCTTGGGTACATCCAGGTGGACATCGATGGGGAGAGTTGGAGTCTATCCACACGACCCTCCGGGTTTGGCAGCAGACTCAGACACTTTTGTTGGATGGGCAGACCTATTCTTGGTATACCCCTCTGATTCTGAATTGGGAGGGTAATGTATTTGCTATTTGGGCTCAGAAGGGGTTGGTGTGTGTGGGACAGTTTTTGAATCTGGCTGAACATATGGTTAAGGGGTTTGGAGAATTGAGGGATCAATATGGCCTGGATTCTAGAGACCTCTATCTCTATCTCTAGGTCAGACACTATATCCAAAGCTCTGGGATGCTGGAAGATTTATTATAGGGGAAGACTAGGTTTGAGCGTCTCCTGGATCCTTTCCTCCAGAAGCATTTATCAGTGTTTGAATGCTAGATGGGATTCCCCACTTCCCTATATGGTTGCGTGGGAAGAGGACTTGGGTAGGGCCTTGTTCCTGACAGATTGGACTGTCACTTGTCACCATACAAAGTCCTTGGGACTGGCCATGCTTATCGTGGAGAACAAGTTTAAAGAATTGATGAGTGATACTATACTCCAGTTCGCTTTGTGAAATGGGGACAGGGAACTGATCTATGTTGGCGGGGTTGTGGGGGCAGAGGATCCTATTTCCATATGTGGTGGTCATGCCCTAGTCTACGAGAGTTTTGAAATAAAGTTTTTGACCACTGCTTGCCCTGGATCGGTAGCATGGAATGTTGCTACTCCTTGGGTTTTGGTCAGATACTAGGGACCTGGATTGGCCACCATGAGAATAGGCTACTGGGCTTGATGGACCATGGGTCTGACCCAGTAAGGCTAGTCTTATGTTCTTATGACATTTTATCATCCATACTAGAAAGAGATATCCTGCAAGCAATTGCTAATTGTGGCTAGGCTGGTATTGGCTGCCTCCTGGAAGCTAGCTCACCCCCCAGATTATGCCATGATAATTCGGAAGCTGGATAACTGGTATATTCTTTATTATCTTACTGCTCATAAATATCAGAGAATGGGGCTGTTTGCTCAAGTATGGAGATGCTTTGAACAATGGAAGCATTATATTTGATACTATTGGGAGGGGGAGGGGGAGGGAATCTTTTGATTGTGTTTATGTAGGGAATACTGAAGAACCACTGTACTCCTGTGTATATTGTTGATGTTTAATTTGAATTGTTTGATTCATATTTCTTGGTTTTTCTTATATTCAATAAAAATTATATTTAAAAAAAAAAAAACCCACACATGTAAGTAGTGATTTGGGAAAGCTGTTATTTGCATCTGCAGTGTGCACAGATTTTAAGAGAGTGCATTCTGGGTGGGGTGTTAAAGTAAAATATCGTTATATTTCATAAAATGTGTGTATTGACATTTGTAGGTTTACTGAATCATGCAAACAAGTGAGTTAACTGCTTATTTGGACCTGGAATGAGTAAGAGGGAAACTGTACTTTTCTCTCTGGCCTTTAAAACCAGCGGTGTGTGCATTTTAAGGCAATGCCCCCGGTCCACCCATGCCCCTCCAAGAGCCATGCCCCCTTTGCAGAACTGCGTGGAAACACTTCTGAACTATTCTATACATGCAACAAAAAATCCAACTAGGTCTTCAGTCCAGTGAGAGCAAGCAGAAAACAAAAGAAATACTGCAGACTAATATGTACAAGAGGCAGGCTATATTTATTGTACCAAATATTAATGAAGTTACTGATATCACCTTATTACAAACCAAGGGACTCAACACAGTCCGTGTTTCGGAACACACACCTTCTTCAGGGGTCCATGGTTGATAAGGTTTAGAATTAACCGCAATAAAAATGGTATATTGCAAATGCCTGTGTGAATGTATAATCACGGGCCAGCAGTGCAGCACAAGAAATAAAAATCAAATTGAAGCATTCTATACATGGACACACAAATGGGTTTTCATATAGATCTGATGTTTTTGCCCCTTTTCAGCACCTTGCATGTGCTAGAACACTTTTTTCATGCCAAAAATTCAGCACAAAAGAAGAACCCAACATCTTGGACCTGTAGCCTCAGCACCCTGAGGTTGCCGGTTCAAGCCCAGCGCTGCTCCTTGTGACCCTGGGCAAGTCACTTCACACTCCATTACCCCAGGTGCGTTAGATTGTGAGCCCACCGGGACAGATAAGGAGAAATACTTGAGGCTATAAGTGATATATAAATATAATGTGGTTTAGTAAAAGGACCCCATAATGCAGGCATTCCTGAACTTTCTCTAATCGAATCCCAACTACCAAAAATGTACATAGGCAAAAAGTTTCCAGTTCGTAATTTCCTAAAATACTCTGTGTAATCTTGGATACCAATGGTGGACTTGAGAATGATTAGTCTATTACTTTCTTTTATTCCCCCCCCCCACCCCCGATATGAATTATTTTATATTATTATTTTCTCCTCAGGTCTTCATGATATTTTATTCAATTATTTTAATAAAAATGTTTTAACCATGATTGGAACATTTTAGTTCACTTTGGCCCTCTTTTACTATGCAGTGACAGAGGTTTCTACTGTGGCCCAAGGCACTAAACGCTCCAATGCTGCTCCAACACTGAAAGGAATTCTATGCGCATTAGAGCAGCGTCAGAACATTTAACGCTCTGAGCCATGGTAGAAACCTCTACCACTGTTTAGTAAAAGGGGGGGGTGGGGGTTATGTGTAGGTAAATCTGCATTACTTCAATGCTGCGCACACCAAGGCCCCTTTTTTACAAAGCTCTGGTACAGGTTTCTACCGAGGTAAATGCTCCGACGCTCATAGGAATTCTATGAGTGTCGTAGCATTTTTCTTGCCAGCCCATGGCAGAAACCCATACCACAGCTTTGTAAAAGTCAGCGTAATATTTTTAAGGTGTTTTAGGAGAATGAATATTAACGAATTCTTAACATCTACAGACAAAGAAGAAGTAAAAGAAACAGGATTCACTAAAAGTGCCAGGCACCTTGTAATTATGCTGCTCTGTGAAAATTGCTCCCTAACATAGAAGACCAAATTAAAATATTAGTATGCATTGCCGCTCAACTAATGCGTTAACAGTATGGTACATCTTTAAAATGGCCTGCCTTTTCAGAGATTATCTTTAATAGTTTATTTGACAACCTGTAATATTATAGAAAAATTATTAGTCTTGGGAGAAAAAAAATTCCCCTTAGTATATTCAAGCAATAAAATTATAATTACCTGTGTGTAATTGAAATGTAATTGTTTTTATATTGTACTTACATATAAATAGCAACATAATAGTAATATAAGTTCAAGAGGTTTGACTTTTCTTTTCCAGCATCTTAGAAAATTAAACCAAATGTCTTATGGTTTAAGGATGTCTGTCATGCTGCCAACTTTGAATTATTTAGCGCAAAGCACTGTCTTTAGTGTTTCCAAAGGAAGGGTATTGTCTAGTTACATATATATGACTGAACCATTATGGGCCTGATATTTCAAGGATTTGTACTCCTAGTATTGAAAACTTACTAGAGCTGAGTATCTTTCAGTTCAAAATATCACTAAACTCCTAAATTTTGCTCTGTAAAAAAGTGAGTGACAACAAGGTCAAAATTAAGATATTTATTTATGTTATTATTTATATACTACTTATATATAGGGTTACCATATTTTACAAAGAAAAACCTTGGACACATAACCTTGCCCTGTTCTGCCTCTAACCCCGCCCTGTTCTGTCCCAGTCCTGCCCGGTTCTGCCTCTGGCCCCACCCAGTTCTGTCTTTGGCCCTACCCAGTTCCACCATCAGCCCCACCCCCCCAGCAAGCCTCCTCTCTTCTGTGATGAGCTCTGGAGGCCCCTGGAGCATGCACAGATGTGTGTGATATCATATGCACATACTTATAGGCCCTCCATATGCGGCCAGAGTTCATTGGGGCTTTCCAAAACCCGGACAAATGCCATCCCAACTAGATCACACATTCACACAATCACCCACTAGAGCTTTCCAGTGGCCAACAGCTCCTTTGCAGCCTCCTTTCTTCTACTGTCTCTCTTACTCTTACCCAGGTCACCAATTATTTCTGCCCATTGCTTATGCATCTTACTTGCCTACCACTGCAGCCTTCGCTTCCCCATAGCCCCCAGAATCCATCTTGTACCTTGTCAGGGTCTCCACAAGAGCAGCGGCTATTTTACTAGCTTTCCAGCGTTCTCCTCTGCAGTGCCTACTCTGTTAGGTCCTACAACTAAACAGGCGTGCTCTGTACATACCCACGCTGCTGGGCCCACTTGTCAGCATTGCTGTACTCATGCGCCACAATTCCCCCTCCTCCCCCTCACAGATGATGCACAGCACATATGAGTGTTGCCATCCTTGGTCCTACTGACCTTGTGGCTGCCTCCTCTTCAGCAGGGCTTCTATTGAGGATAATACTCTGTCGGACCACTCAGCGGTCCTAGTAGCAATAGAGGTCACGGAGCGCAGGTGTGACAAATCTTGGCGATTCCCGACCTCCCTTTACGGCGATCAGAAGTTTAGAGAATATCTGAGGGACAAGTGGGTGGACTATGACTTGTATAATAATACCTCTGATGTAGATCCGGTAGTATTCTGGGAGGCCTCGAAGGCTGTGTTGAGAGGTCATATCATCCAATATATGGCCGCTCGGCGGAAACAACAGGGGGAGAGTTTGGCCTCTCTGACTGCTGTTTTGACTGCTTTTTACTTGGCTAGATAGTCTTCCTTAAATTCATGCTTTCCTAATTGTTTGCAGGAGATGAATGCTCTTTTCTTCTTTTTTATGAGGTCTGAATTCTCCACAGAGAACCACTGTGTTCTATTGTTTCTTCGCCGTTTACTTACTGATTTTATATAGCAGTTGGTTGCTTCGTGTAAGGTTGATTTCAGAGTTGACCACATTACCTCTACATTATCTGTTTCGGCTTGGTTTTGCAGTGCCTGATGGACAAAATCTCCCATGCTTTTGAAGTTAGTGCCCTTAAAGTTGAGGACCTTGGTTGATGTGTTTGATCTAGTGAAACCTTTCCTGAGGTTGAACCATACCATGTTGTGGTCACTGGAGGCCAACGTATCGCCTACCAAAACCTCTGTGACACTTTCTCCATTGGTGAGTATCAGGTCCAGTATCGCCTGATCCCTAATGGGCTCTAATACCATTTGTCTGAGTCTTGCTCCCTTTATGGAGGTTAATAGCTTTCTGCTGCCGCTGGTCGTAGTGGAAAGTTTGTTCCAATCCACATCAGGCATATTGAAGTCTCCACGCAAAGTGATATTCTCTATGCCTCGATTAATTCTATATCCATGTCATCCTGTTGCCTTGGAGGTCTATATACAACACCAAGATACAGGCATTTGTCATTCCCCCTGGCCAAGTTCACCCAGAGGGATTCCCCGGTGTACTTGACATCTGCGATTTTAGTAACTTTGATGTCCTCTTTAGTGTATAGTGCTACCCCTCCTCCCATTTTGCCCTCTCTGTCTCGACGAAGTAAGTTGTATCCCGGTATAGCCATATCCCACCCATGGGAGTCCGTGAACCAAGTCTCGGATATCGCCACCACATCTCACATTCCTCATTTCCGTCTCCAATTCCAGAATTTTATTGCCCAAACTGTGGGCATTAACGTACATAGCCCTCCATACCTTGTGTTTGCTATGTCTCTGTGGAGATTTTCCCGCCTGAGTTAATTTGACTCTATAGTACTGTTTGCAATGTGTGTACTTACCTCAGACTCAGAAATGGAGTGTGTACTTACCTCACCAGGATGGTTACTTACCACGCTAGTACGTGAATAGGTACCTCCCCCAACTTACCTAGTTTAAAGCCCTACGAAGCAGGCGTTCTTTCTCCTTCTAGTCAGGTGGAGCCCGTCTGGTCCCTTTAGTTCTTGCAGCGCCTCTCCATGGTTCAGGAATCTGAAGTTCATCTCCTTGCACCATCCGTGCAGCCAGTCATTTGTCCTCTGGATACGATCCTCCCTGGCTCTTCCCTTACCCCTTACTGGGAGGATCGAGGAGAAGTCCACCTGCACTTCCATCCGCCTCAGCTTCTCACCTAGGGCTCCAAAGTCTTCAGGTACATTCTCCGGGCTGTTCCTGGTAGTGTCGTTCGTTCCAACGTGGATGAGAAGCATGAGGAAGTGATCTTGGGGCTTGATGAGTCTGTCTAGGCAGGCGGTTACATCTCAGATCCTGGCTCCTGGCAGACAGCAAACCTCTTTTGATTGCATATCTGGTCTGCAAATTGGTCCCTCAGTGCCCTCAGCAGGGAGTCCCCAATGACTACCACTCTGCGCTTCTTTGGGGGGAGCTGATCTGTTGTCTCCAGAGCCGGATCCGTCTGTTGGACAACTTCCTGTACCTCATTGGCTGGTCCTTCCTGTAGCAGCTGGAATATGTTCCTCGAGGTGATTTGTGGGGTCGATGTAAAACTGCCCTGTATGCAAGAGAAAGAGACAGAAGAAGAGGAAGGTCTTCTGTGTTTGCCTGTGGAGGAAGTTACCAGCTGGCAGGAGTCAGCGTCTCCAGCCTCTTCTTGTACCCCAATCGTTAGTTTCAAAGTTGCAGGTTTGGTCGGTTTGGGCATCTTGAGGATGGTCTTGTCTGGCTCCTGCTCGGTGATCTGGGACAGCTTCTGAATGACTCCGTCAACGAAGGCCTCATTTTCTCTGATGCTTCTTAAGCACTTTACCTCCTCTCTTAGGCTCCTCAGCTCCTGCAAGATGTCTCCGTCTAGCTGATCCATCTTTTCTGTCTGTGTGTAGTCTTCTGCTTGGGGATGGCCTCGGTCTGTGCAGAGACCTCTGCCCTCCGTCCTGGCTCTCCCTCCGTCTGCATATGGACCGTGGCCATCCCCTGGATCCCTTCGGTGACTGGACTGCAGGTCTTGATTGTAGTCTTGTTGCTTCTAGTTCTTCCTGCCATTTTTAAGGAGTTTTTTTTTTGTTAGATATTTGTTAGTTATGTCTGCCTGTTCGTTAGTTAGCTAGAAAAGTCTGCCTGTTAGATAGATTGAAAGTCTGCCTGTCAGATAGTTTGAATGTTTGAAGGATAGAGGTAGTTAGTTAGTTATTTGTTAATTAAGTCTGCCTGTTTGTTAGTTGGCTAGAAAGGGTCTGCCTGTTAAATAGTTTGAAAGCTTGAAGGATAGAGTGACTGGTAAGGTCTGCCTGTTGTTTAGTTTGAGAGGTCTGCCTGCTTGTTGGTTAGTTAGAAAGGTCTGCCTGGTTTGATAGAAAGTTTAGAAGATAGTCTAAAAGTTAATTAGCTAGTTATATGTGTCTGGTGGTTGTACTCCGCCTTGTTATGTGTTGAGTCCTTACCTTGGCGGTTATCCGGAGCCCTTCCTTGAGGAACTTCTTGAGGCCCTTCGCAAAGGCGCTCTCGCTAAGGCGAGCACCTTTGCCACTCGCCTTCGCCACGCGCTGAATGGCTTTGCGCCATTGGCTCCTCCCCTTTTATGGGGAAGTTCGGCTGGTGACATCGAGGGGTAGGCGGAGTTATCTCTCTCCTCTTCCCCTCGACTCTGCTCGGTCCGCTTCTCTGACCCTATGTTCTCTGCTCTATCTGCTTCCCCCTCTGCTTGTTCTGCTCTTTCCGCTCTGCTCTCCGCTCCTCTCAGCTATCTCCACTCTGTCTGCCTGTTTCTCTGCTCCTCTCTGCTCTGTCCGCTCCGCTCTGCTATCTCCGCTCTGTCTGTCTGTCTCTCTGCTCCTCTCTTCTCTGTCCGCTCCGCTATCTCCGCTCTGTCTGCCTGTCTCTCTGCTCCTCTCTGCTATTACTGCTCAACTCCTACTAACTTTTTCTCTGCTTCCTCCGCTCTCTGCCACATGCTCTGGGTTTTAGCTGGGCACAGCACCTCCTATCTTCCTACTGCTGCATGGACTCTTTTATTCAGATTTTTTGGGGTGTGTGAGTCCACTAAAACCCACCAAAATCCTACTATACTATCATATGTGCCACCTGTAGCAATAAGGGCTATTGGGATGGTAGACAGGTAGGCATAGTAGATTTGGGGGGAGTTTTGGAGGGATCATCATACACTTTAAGAGGGTTATAGTGAGACGTATATCTGGCACCCTTTATGTGAATTTCACAGCAGTGCCCTCTAAGGTGCCCCATTGCTCTATCGGGATGCCTATGTGGCCAGTCCACTACAATGCTGGCCTCTCCCATGTCTAAATGGTCTAGATTTGGATTTTCCCTGCTTGTACATTTCTGTATTCAAAAATGGTGAATAAAGTTAGTCGTCCTGGCGGCTTAAGTAGGGGATTTTAAAAATATATCTATTTGGACATCCCATTTAAAAATGGCTGTTTCTTTGCCTCTGATTACTACTTCTACTACTACTATTTATCATTTCTGCAGCAACTTTGGATGTTTTGCTGGAAACATCAAAAGTCAGATTTAGACATCCTTTCAAAAATGGCCTCTATGTTACTATGTTTTTGGGTTTTTTTTAATTTATTTATAGATTTATTCATTATACCATATAACAAATATAAGAAATACAGAACATAAAGTAATTTGAAATCATTCTAAATTTTCCAGTCCACATTATTGGGACTGATTTTCCAACTATGGGAGGTCACATAATAAAATAGGAAAAAATAAAATGTATCCTCATATAATCAGGCCTAAATTATATTGTACTACATCACAAACTCTCGCCGATATTCTCTTTAGAGTTAACAGGGGATTTATCTAGAAGAAAATTTTCAAATTGATTTGGATCAACAAAGACAAATCTAGTATTCTCATAAGTCACTAAACATTTACAGGGAAATTTCAAGAAGAATAAAGCTCCCACAGCTAGGACATGAGCCTTAAGCTGTAAAAATTGTTTTCTTCTATATTGTGTCTGTTTAGAGACATCGGGAAATATATTCAATTACTGGCCACAAAATAATGTTAGCAAAATAAAGTTGTTAGCAAAATAAAGTTTTAAAATGGCTTGCTTTTCCAATTCAGTTCTGAATGTAACCAATAATGTTACTCTCTTAGCTATATAATCTTTACACGATTCCAAAAACTGGGATAAATTTAGACTATCAGGAGACACCACTTGATCTAAACCTCCTTCTTCAACAATAATTTTAGTACTAGTAGGAATATAATAAAGATTATCCTTCAACCTGTGTATACATTTTAACAATTCTAAAGGTGAAAGAAAATGAGATATAGGAAAATTTAAAAACCTAAGATTTTTTGATCTCCTGGCATTTTCCATTTTTTCCATTTGCAAATGCAAAACAGTATTATCTTTCATACTAGAAGTTAAATATGATTGCATTACCAAAGCAGATGCGTCTAATTTATCCACTCTCTTTTCTACTAAAGCTAAATTGAGCTTCATGATCAGTTACTTTGTTAGTAATCTCTGTTGAAAATTGACATAGCTTAACAACTGTACCCTATAGGGAGTTCTCTATTCTATTCACCACTGTCCAAACATCCTGAAGTGTTATAATTTTGTCAGTAGTAACAGAACTAACTGTAGACATTAAAGGCATTGATACTGGAGATAGTGATGTAGGTCATTTCCCTGCATTTAATGTCTTTGAGTCCAATTTGTTTGCCTGAGGAGAAGTTGATTCCATTCCTTCTCTTGGAAAGGAATCATCTTGCACTAGGGAATTTAAAGCTGGTTGAGATGGAAGTGTAGGTTCGCCAGAAGAGAGACTGATTGAGAATTTGAGTCAGTCTTACCTACTAGAGGTAATGAAGATCTGGGCTGAAAATGGCAATCCATAGGGCCTGAAACAACAGTTATTGAGGAAATCTTGGCCTTCCTCTTCCCCATAATCATCTCCTTCCTGCTTCTCGCTCCTTGTGGCGCCGAAGGGATGCAAAAGGGGCATGTCCTGCCCCTTAGGCTACGCCCCTTCATACACGTGGCCTTGGGCACGCATCCACGGGCCACATACCGCAGCTGTCAGTTGTTTAAATCTTGGGAGGAAAGACCTCTCCTCCCGAAGCCAGCTCTTGCTGTGGTTAGCAGCAGGGGTGCCTGAATAGATGTCACCATCCTCCCCATGAGAGTAATCAGCCCTTTGCTCCATGGCTGTCAGTTGTTTAAATCTCGGGAGGAAGGACCTCCCCTCCCGAAGCCGGCTCTTGCTGGAGATAGCCGCAGGGGTACCTGAATAGATGTCACCGTCCTCCCCATGAGAGTAATCAGCCGTTACTATGTAAAAGGATGTGACCACTTATAGAATTAACCCCTTAAGGTCAATGGGAGAGAATTGTCTCATTGTTCATTAAATCAAGTTAGCATAACTGATGTTATAGTGTTTGATCATCTGGCATCCAGTGATCATTGCATGGTATTGTTTAATATTAAGATGGGTATAGAGAGGGCTTATTCAAAGTAAAGGTTCTAGACTTTAAAAACAAACAAACTTTGTTCGGATAAAGAATTGTATCATGGAATTGTCTGGATGGGAACTCCTGGAAGGAGTAGAAATGCAGTGGGGTAAACTAAAAGGAGATATTGTAAGGGTGACAAACCATTTTGTGAGGCAAGTAAAGAAAAGGAAAAGAAGGCCGCTTTGGTTTTCAAAAGTAGTAGTTGAGAAGGTAAGGAATAAGAGGTTAGCTTTCATAAACTATAAAAGATGGCAGAAAGAGGAAGACAGGCAAAAATATCCAGAAAAGTTAAGAAAGGCTGGTCGAGTAGTTAAGAAAGCAAAGATACAAATAATAATAATTTTAAAAGCTGGCATGGTAAAATGGGGAAGCATGACATTTTTTTAGATATATCAGTGATGGAAGTATAAAAGTATAGAAGTATAAAAGTGGCATTGTGAGACTCAAAAGTGATGAGAAGAAATATGTAGAAGCTCATAAAGAAAAGGCTGAATTGCTTAACAAATACTTCTGTTCTGTGCTCACGGCTGAAGTGCTGAGAGTGGGACCACAGAAGACAAACACAAATAGGGATAGAATAGTGGTTGACCCTGATCGATTTTCAGAGGGTTATGTTTTTGAGGGGCTAGCTAAATCAAAGGTAGACAAAGCAATGGGGCAGGATGGTGTACATCCAAGGGTGCTAAAGGACCTTAGGGAAGTTCTGGTGGCACCGCTGACTGACCTTTTCAATGTTTCTCTAGAGTTGGGAGAAGTACCGGATCTGTAGAAGAGCAGATGTATTCCCTCTATACAAAAGTGGAAGTAAGGAAGAAGTAAGGAATTATAGTATGTCTGACTTCTGTGGTAAGCAAATTAATGGAAATGCTTTTAAAACAGAGAATGGTGAAGTTTCTGGAATCTGATGGGTTACAGGACTGGAGGCAACATGGATTCCCTTGAAGTAGGTCTTGTCAGACATATATGATCAATTTCTTTGACTGGGTGATCAGAGAATTAGATAGAGGAAGTGCGCTAGATGTGGTGTATTTAAATTTTAGCAAAGCCTTTGACATTGTTCCACACAGATGTCTAATATATAAACTGAGTGCCCTTGGGATGGGCCACAAAGTGATGGGGCTGGGTCAGGAACTGGTTGAGTGAGAGACGACAGAGGATAGTGGTCAATGGAGATTGATCTGAGGAAAGGGATGTTACCATTGGTGTGCCTGACGGTTCTGTCCTTGGGTCTGTTCTTTTTAACATTTTTATAACCGAAATTGCTGAAGGGCTGTCGGGTAAGATTTGTTCAACCCCTCCTGCCCAGCAACACCACAACCCTCCCAGTCGACAAGATCCGGGCAGGAGGGAGCCCAAGCCTTCCTGCCCCAACGCAGCCCCCCCACGACTGCCCTCTGAACCCCTGATCGGCCCGCCTAACACCTCCCCCCACCCACTGACCCACGACACCCCCCATTGACCCTGCAACACCCCCGAGACCCTCCCCATACCTGTTAAAAAGTTGTTGTTCAAATGTGTTTATTGATTTTCAAAGACAAAACAATACACATAATAAATTCAGTAAGAAATGCAGTGAGATCGAATGACAAGCCATGAGCATGAAGAGAAAAATAATTAACATTATTATACATCATAACCAATACAATAATGGATGAATGGTTCCCAAGCCTGTCCGTCCGGCAGGCCCGTCATCCTCAGAATGGCGGGCCTTAGGGCCTGATTAGCCCAGGTGCCTCAAACCCTGCATGAGGCATGAGGTGGGGCATGAGGTGCCTGGGCCAACCAGAATTGGCCAAGTAGCCTTAGGTCCCTCCTGTGGACAGGGCCTTAGGCACATGGGCTGGGTGTCGCTGGGCAGGAGGGTTTGGGCTCCCTCCTGCCTGATCGTAGTCGAGGGAGGGGGTGTCACCGGGCAGGAGGGCTTGGGCTCCCTAAATTTAGGTACCTTCTTATTGAATTACTCTCCACTTGAGTAAATTAGTGCCCACTAAGGGGGGGGGGGTTCATGAAGGGGCACTAATCAATTTAGCATGTGCTAACTGTGTTAGGGTGCACTAGCAATTAGCATGCTCTAAATGCTAAAATGCCCATTATATTCCTACTAGTGTTTAAGCCCGTTACATTAACGGGTGCTAGAATATATGGCTGTCTGTCTTTCTTTCTTTATGTCTCTCTCCCTGCTCCTGTTTCTTTCTTCCTTTCTTTCTGTCTTTCTCCCTCCTGCAATTTTTTTCTCTCTCTCCCTGGCACCCTTTGCCTGTCTGTCTTTATTTCTGTGTCTCTCTGGTCCCCTGTCTGTCTTTATTTCTGTCTGTCTCTCTCCCTAGCCTCCTTTGTCTGTCTGTATTTCTTTCTGTGTCTCCCCCCCCCACTTTCCTTTGCAGAAGCAGCAGTGCTATTTCCCTTCCCCTCCAGATCCCTGTGAAGTAGTAGCAGCATTTCCCCCCACCCACCCCCCATTCCCTTCTCTCCCCCCCCCCACTTTCCTTTGCAGAAGCAGCAGCGGTATTTCTCTTTCCCTCCAGGTCCTTGCTGAAGCAGTAGCAGCATTTTCCCCCACCCCCCATTCCCTTCTCTCCCCCCCACTTTATTTTGCAGAAGCAGCTGTGATATTTCCCTTCCCCTCCAGATCTCTGAGAAGTAGTAGCAGCATTTCCCCCCACCCACCCCCCCCATTCCCTTCTCTCCCCCCCCCCCACTTTCCTTTGCAGAAGCAGCAGCGGTATTTCTCTTTCCCTCCAGGTCCTTGCTGAAGCAGTAGCAGCATTTTCCCCCACCCACCCCCCATTCCCTTCTCTCCCCTACCACCACTTTCCTTTGCAGAAGCAGCAGCGGTTTTCCCTTCCCCTCCAGGTCCCTGCTGAGTAGTTGAAACTTTTTCCCCCACCCCCCATTCCCTTCTTACCTTGAGCTGCCCTGCTCCGTTCGGCCCCTCCCCCTTCCCTTCCCGTGTGCTGGCCTGCTGCGGCTGAAGGTTTTTTTCGGCGACTCCTCCTGTTAAAACTCCCCCCCCCCCTCCCGCAACCGCTCCTGTTCAAAGCGGCCTGCTGAGGTTCGCGGCCGCTGTAACGAACCTCGCAGGCCGCTCTCCAACTCGGTAGTATGTTCCCTCTGACGCGATTGCGTCAGAGGGAACGTGCTACCATGTGGAGAGCGGCCTGCGAGGTTCGTTACAGCGGCCGCGAACCTCAGCAGGCCGCTTTGAACAGGAGCGGTTGCGGGAGTGGGGGGGGAGTTTTAACAGGAGGAGTCGCCGAAAAAAACCTTCAGCCGCAGCAGGCCAGCACACGGGAAGGGAAGGGGGAGGGGCCGAACGGAGCAGGGCAGCTCAAGGTAAGAAGGGAATGGGGGGTGGGGGAAAATGTTTCAACTACTCAGCAGGGACCTGGAGGGGAAGGGAAAACCGCTGCTGCTTCTGCTGTTGCAGGAGGATTTGGGGGGGGGGGATTCTTGAGCGGCGGCAGGACCATGAGGCGAGTTTTTCGGTTTCCCCAGATGCCGAACTGAGCTGCGGTGGGGCCGTAGTAAGCGCGGGGCATGCTGCAGTCTTGGCGGCCACGGACATACGGATCATGGAAGCACGCTGATAAGACTGCGCATGCGCCGCCTACGGTTTTATTATATAGATGGGAATCTTAGCATTTAGCGTGCAACAAATCAGTTAGCACTCCTTGATGAATTCCCCGCTAAGAGTCAAATTAGTGTAATAGCTGCTAGCATGCACTAATCATGGAAAAAAACATGGAACTAAAATTTTGCAGTTTTGCAAGTACTAATTTCAGAATCTGAGGTATTTCTGATATTTTTCTAGTCTGAAACATTTTATATGCATGCATCATCCGAGAAGAGAAATGAAATTTCATTTGCATAGCAAGCAGTTAAAAATGTATACAGCATATGAGACAGAAATCTACAAAAAGGCCACCTGCCAGAAGCCGCATTCATTTTGAAAAAAAAAAAAATGCATTGTCTACCATGATCTTTTATCACAAGAACTGCAAATATTTATTAAAAGTATTAAAAGAGTCAGAATGTTAAATGTTTCCGTCTGCAGTGGAAATTCATATTGCCACCTTATAAGATGGGATATTCTGATAAGTTGGTTGTTAAAATGACTTCATTTTCTTAAGCTGTCATTTACAACAAATGTATATATAGAAATCAACTTATGACATATGTGAATAAAGAAGAATCTTTGAGGTTTAAGAGCTCTTTAAAAATATTAGTCTTATAAATATCTATGGGCTGTCATCTCTTATCATAATGTTTTATGAATTCTTAAGCAATGCTTTTTAAAATATGTTGACATATTTTCTTATTTATTTGGAATATACTTTAATTTGCTAGACTAGCAGTCAACGTAGTATACATTATTACATGTTGAGTACATTTGGAAATATTCATCATACATTTGCTTATGTGCCTGACAGTTCTAGATTATATAATTTGTACCATCAATGACTTACTTTCCCCCCTCGCCTTCCTCTTAACCACAATGGAAATTTAAAACATAGCAAAGGCATTTATATCTTTTTCCTACAAATTTCACAAAAAAATACCATACATAAACCTGAATGAGTCAGTTTTTTGTTTATTTAGGTACATATCCAGGGAAGGGTGGGAGGGGGGATTATTTTTGTCTTAGTTTTGTTTTAGCGTACTTACATTTGGGGGTGGGAGAATGGATGGGAAGATATCATCAATTAGAATAGGGTATGGTTCATTGCTGTAATCTATGTTTTTGTGTTTTATTGAATAATCATTGCGTGGGTGGGTGGGGGGAAATGGTTGATTAAGAACATGTGTAAGTTGAATGTGCTTTTATTGTATTATTATATGTTACATTTGTTGCATTGCACTATTTAAGTTTTGAAAATCAATAAAGAATTATATATTAAAAAATACATAAACTTGAGACATTGATAAATCAGGCTGCAGCTTTATTAGACTCATCTGTTTTACATCACAAACAAACAGGGTAGATCACATGCCCCATCTCTCTTCAGGACCTCTCAAGCAAGTAATTAGTCTTTAAGTATGCAACTTCTCTAATCCCATATTCTTCCACTGAACTTATACAGAAACATACTTGGCCACCCAACTAGATCCAGTGCAGCATGAGGCCTTGTTGCAAGGAGTTAAACAGAATTATAGGGCTTTATCCTGACTATCTCAAGAAGACAACGAATGCTTGAGTGTTTGGAACGCCATTGGTAGATAACTATACCAAAGTGTACATTTAGCTATTAGCAAAGTATATTTCAGGCCTTAGGCTTAGTGGGGATGGGCGGACCCGCTATGCCTAAGGCCTGATTGGTCCAGGTTTCTAGACCCTGGGCCAATCAGGCCTTAGACTTCGCGAGATGGGCCGGGAAGGGGCGGGCCCACCAGGCACTCAAACTGCTTTCATAGTGCTGGGCTTTATGCTCCCACTCGTCATCGGATCCAGCTTATATAAATACTTTAAATATTTTAGATAGTTATGGTTTAATTACTTTAATGTTTATCTTAAATAAATATGTACTAAAAGTACTTAGCTGTGCAAAAGACGCTTTTCAACGGGGGTAGAATTACCGACATGTTTCGCCCGTATAATTCATAGGGCTTTCTCAAAGCTACCACTCCGGAAACCTAAGTCTCCATAACCTATTGCTACATTTTAGTGCATATTTTGTAATCACAGACATTCAATAATCCTTATACAGTTTTAAAACCTCTTCATTCACCCCTGCTTACTTACCTACTTACACCATTCAAACCGACCATTGCGTCTAAGAAGGAATGGCGGCCCTGTTCTTAGTCAACAAATTTAAACGCTCCACATCCCTGACATCAACATCTGACGTCAGAACGTACACCCCTTAGCAGTTATATTTTCCATTATTTTATGAATGATACTAGGTGGGACACCCCCCATAAAAACAAACCTACTATAGCAGAGATGCCCATTCAAGTTTGTTTTTAACCCATTAAGGATAACAGTGTTCAAACGATAAATCCATCGTTACTCGAATAAATTTAATCTCCCCTCCCAGTCTCCCTTAGGCTTAACCTCATCCATACAGTCAATCACTCTCCACTTAATTTGTTCTATTCTATGACCCTTTTCTATCCAATGTTGGACTATTGGGGCTTGCAAAGCATTAGTTATAATACGTCTTTTGCACAGCTAAGTACTTTTAGTACATATGTATTTAAGATAAACATTAAAGTAATTAAACCATAACTATCTAAACTATTTAAAGTATTTATATAAGCTGGATCCGATGACGAGTGGGAGCATAAAGCCCAGCACTATGAAAGTAGTTTGAGTGCCTGGTGGCCCGCTGAGGACCAGTAAGACAAGTTGCAATTCTGGATGAATGAAGTACGGCATGAATGTGAGATAAATTCTTGCATTTGATGCTATCAGATGCTTATAGAATACTAGCATTTATAATCCTAAGTGACAACAGTTAGGCTCAAGCACCAGCCTTTGACATGGAATAAGTATGCATGCTTAAAGTTAGGCACGCATATGCAAACTTACGCTAGTATTCTATACAATGGTGTAGTATGGGGGCGGGGGAGTAGACCGCCACATGTGCCACCTTCATAAGGGGGTGATGGCACCAGTACCTCTCCTCCTCTCCGCTCCCCCCTCCCCACTTACCTCTTTAAATGTTCACTGGTGCAAGCAGCAACTTACACTTAGTGCTCGCGCTGGCCTTGGCTCCCTTCTGACATCACTTCCTGGTAGTGGGACCAGGATGTGATGTCAGAAGGGAGGCCAAAGCTGGCATGAGCAGCTGGTGGAAGATGCTGCTTATGATGGGGTGAACATTTTGAGAGTTATACATGGGGTGCTCAAGCATCAGGGAAGAGTGGGGGGGGGAGGGGGGTCACTGAAGTGACAGTAAAGAATGGGGGGGTGCACGGCATGGTAATGCTGGATGATACCGTAATTGCCATTATATAATCTGCACTTAGCATGCTACATCCGGTGCTTAATTGTAGGCACTCATTGTTGAATATACCTTCTAGTTTATAAAATTGATCCCTGTGTTTTAAGAACCTTTATAAATTAAAGGTGGCCGTTATTGAATGCAAACTTATGACTCACTTTTATCGAGTAAAGGTATCATGATAAAAATTAATACATCAATAAAGCCTCTGTAAATGGGTTTTGCAGCATCTCACCAAAGTGGTTTTCATCGTGCACATAATACAAACTCAGGGAGAGAATCATCTCGCTGTGTTCCTGCGCTGAAACAGCCTCATCTGTGAGGCAGCAAATTGATTTTAAGATTATTTTGTTTCACAGCTTACAACAACATTATGCCCACCAAATTTACAAGATTTTCTGAACCCAACTCCCTGCAGTGAACCTTCTACTCCAGCACTCGGCAACAATTCCTCTGAGATGCAACTACAACAAATGAGCTCGGAATTTTGCTTATTTTTGATCACACATCATATGTAACATTTCCATCACAGATTAGATTCTCAAATTAACTGTGAATAATTTTATTTGAATACCAAGACTTTATAACTTAATTAAATTTGGATTTATACTGAAACATGTCCAGTTTCTAAGTAGTCCCTTTACCGAGCTGCAGTAATACGTGGCATTAGCACACCCTTGTTCTGGTCTTTTTCCCTGTGCTATATCCATTTGTACTACAGCCAGAGAATGATCAGTTTTCCTATTTTCTGAATTAATGGTCAAGCATCAATTCTGCCAAAAACATGCAGCCATTTAAAACAATTAGCACATGAGCATTTACCAACACCTATTTTGTAGGTGGTAAGGACTTATGCTAATCAGTTAGCAAATGGTAATGTAGATATGATAATTAGCACAGAAATGCCCACTTTCTGTCCTCAGACACGCCCCCTTCCAGAAAAATTACAAAATGTTAGATTTTGGTGATATTCTAGAGAAAAAACAACAGGCTTTAGAATTCCCCAGATGGAACTCAATTCTAGGTATCATGTTATAGAATGAGACCCCTTGGAAGAAACATTAATATGTGGTAAGTGTCTGTCCTATACAGTTAATGATAGACAGGTGCTGGCAATATCCTCAACACATAGACAGCGGAATGCTGTTTGTTTGGGGGGCCCTGCAAGCTCTGCCCCAGACCCCACCCAATCTCCACCCCAGACCCTGCCCCATAATAATATTAATTGTAATACCATTTTTCCATTCATTTTTTCATATATACACATAATATAATCTTATTAACAATACATAATGGTTAACCACAAGATTAAACTACAGAAAGCACACTGTATGTTTCTCAACATTCATTCCTACCAGAATACCTGGCCTTGGTCACAAATGCAGAACACAGATAACTCCTATGCAAATATAAGACCACAAACTAAAAGTACTAATATATACAAACAAAACCCTAAGGTGCAAGACTGCATGCAGTACAACCCCCACAGTGCAAAATATAGAGAGCAGATATAATTTCTCAGAACTGACACAATACAATCACTAAATTGAAAATAAAATTATTTCCCCTACCTTCGTTGTCTGGTGATGTTGGTTTTCAAACCATCTTTCCCAGTCTCTGGCTGCACTTCCTTCTGTCTGTGCTCTTAACTATGTATCCAGGGCCACCTTATCCATTTGTTGTTTTCTCTCCTTCACTTTCTGCCATACATCCATCTTTAGCATTACATTTTAACATTCAACTTTCTTCCATTTTTCTGCTTTCTTCTCAAAATCTACTTTTCCATGCCTTCCCTTCCTATCTATCCATGTGTACCATCTCCTCCCTCTTTTTTCTCTCTTACTCTTATCTATCCATAAGAAGTATTTCTTCTTATCTCTTCCCTGCCACACCCATTGCTGTGCACCATCCCTTCCCTGTGTTTCCCCTTCCCCTCTATTCCTATGCACCATCTCCCCCCTCCCCCTCATATGGTCTGGCATCTTTCTCCTCTCCTTCCATAGCCTGGAATCTCTCTCCTCTCCCATGGTCTGGCATCTCTCTCTCCTTCCCTCCTTCTTCCTGAGTCTTCGCCTGCATGCTATTTGGGGGCACCACCCGTGCTGTCACCAGTCTGGAAGTAGCTTTGGCTCGATCCACCCTCAGGATTGGAACAGGGCTCCTACTCGATACATCACCTAAACTGGAATGCTGCTCCTTATTGATAGTTCCTCCTTCCGGTTTCGGTCACACAGACTCCACCCCCGGGTAGGTCACAGGATCAGTGCTAGATCCCACTTTTGACACAAAATACTATGTAGCCAGCACCAGATCCTCAGGACGGAACTCTGCAGTGCCTCCAGTGGCCACAGACCAAAATTGCACCGGCATGTGACTCAGAGAGGAGTCACCCTGCAGTAACCAAAGGAACCAGACAAAAACCACCAAAGCAAAGTTTCAAGGCAAAAATAAAAGAAAATTTACTTATCAACATAAAGGTCAGAATGGCTCACAATCCAATGTAACATGCAAATGCACAGAACAAAATTGCCAGAGGAAAACTCTGGCAGCATTCAAGATTTTCACTCCTAATGCAAACAGTTCTCTCTGTGATTCAGTCCTTTGTAGAGCTGCTTTAAATAAAGTTTCCTTTTCCAAGTCTGCTCCTAGCAGAGCTCAGGTAAGTACAGTTCAGAGTACCAAAATCCAGTTCCTGGAGAATATACTTTCTCATCCAAACATTCCTAATACAAACACAAAAAAAGTCTCCAGCCTAAAATGGAGCAGGGCTGGGCAAAGAAGAGTGTCTCAAATTTGCTTGGCAAAAGCACTAACTGCTATTCAAAATTCTCACCCACATGAAAGCAAACTTCTCCCCACAACATTCCCAGCTTTACAGAAAAGTGCACAGTCCAGGAAGTCCGTTAATGTGATTGGGAGCAGAAAAATAACCCAGCCAACAATAATAGAAAAAAAAACCCTCATAGTCTTGTGCTCAACTAGAACTGGTTGCCACTCCTACTTCCATCATCTCTGGAGCTCTGCACAAATCCTCAGCAGTAAGTTCACCTTGCAACTCCATGGACATTTCTTGATCAGTTGCTAGTAACTCTGAAGTGGCTTCAGCTTCCTCCACTTCCATAGGCACACAGGTATTACCCTCACTTGAGCCAAGCAGCTCCTCATTAGGGAGAGCCCTAAGCTTCCTCCGTAACCTTTCTAAAAACTTGTTCAGGACTGCTGGCTTTTAAAGGGGGAAGACATGCCCTGCTCTACCTGAGTCAGTACCTAGCTGCTCCTCTCTTTGGCTCCCACAGTGGTGACCTGGATAATAGTTATTCTGCTTGCTTTCAGGTCTGGCTTTACACTCCAGGGTTCTAGTTCTGCTGTGTTCATGAGAAGGTTTGTGTAAAGTTTTCCCAACCCCCGGCTTTGGGTTGCTAGCAGGCTCAGGAGATCTAAATAGTGGCGGGGCCAGGCCCTGGGCACCCCCTTTTTGGGTTTCCTGTCCCCTTTCCTTCTGGTACCCACAGGGACCATGGCAGGCACGGAGCCTGACTGGTCACAATATACAGTATGCTGGAATTGTAAGCAACTTCCAGGCTCATTGATACATATGTTGTACGAATGTCCCTTTGTTAATTCCCTATGGAAAAATATTTGGATAATTATGCAAAAGATATCTGGTACTTTGAATCAGATATAGTTTTCAATTGTTATATTCAAATTTAATTCTCCAGATATTAGTATCCCAAGAAGGCATTCAAAATTATTTGATATTTTGCTTACAGTAACTCAAAAATTGATTTTGTCAAATTGGAAAACTTCACATTTGCATAATGTTCATGTTTGGTGGAATTCACTTTTGTTTCATTGTAGATGTGAACTTGCTATGTCGGACAGGATGGGGACCTCTAGAGCCTGGTCTCTTCTATCCTCTTATTGTGACTCTAATTCCCTCTTTTACTAAGGTGCGCTTACTGATTAGCGCGCTCTAATCGAATTAGTGCATACTAAACGCTAATGCGTCCATAGACTAACATGCACGTGTTAGTGTTTAGCGTGCACTAATTGGTAAGCGCACCTTCGTGAAAGAGGGCCTAATTCTCATGATTATTAATATTACAATGTTGTCTTTCTCAATATCTTGAGTCCTATTGATACTTGAAAGTACGATATAAACCATTCTAAGACTATATCAGTAATACCTATTTCGTTCAACCATGCAAGCAAAAATGAATGATCAACAAAGGGCAAAACTGAGGAGAACTGGAAAGAACACAGGAAGTATCAAAAAGAATGTCACTGTGTGGTTAGAAAAGCCAAAAGAGAATATGAAGAAAGGCTAGCCAAGGAAGCACAAAATTTCAAACCGTTCTTCAGATATGTTAAAGGGAAGCAGCCGGCTAGGGAGGAGGAGGGACCGCTAGATGATGGAGGCAGGAAGGGAGTGGTGAAGGAGGAGAAAGAAATGGCGGAAAGACTTTTCATCTGTATTTATAAAAGAGGAAACGTCCAACATACCGGAACCTGAGCAAATCTTCAAAGGAGCCCAAACAAATAAACTAACATCCATGGAAGTAAACCTTGAAGAAGTACGCAGGCAGTTAGAAAAATTAAAAACTGACAAATCACCGGGCTCGGACGGAATCCACCCAAGGGTTCTGAAAGAACTAAAGGAGGAAATAGCGGAACTACTACAGCAAGTTTGCAATCTATCCCTAAAAACAGGCGTAATCCTGGAGGATTGAAAGATAGCCAATGTTACGCCCATCTTTAAAAAGGGATCGAGAGGTGACCCGGGGAACTACAGACCGGTGAGTCTGACCTCAGTTCCAGGGAAAATGGTGGAAGCGCTGATAAAAGACAGCATTGATGAGCATTTTGAAAGAAATAAACTTCTAACCACAAGCCAACATGGCTTCTTCAAGGGGAGATCGTGCCTAATGAATTTACTACACTTCTTCGAAGGAATTGACAAATGGATGGACAAAGGGGACCCCATAGACATCGTATATTTAGATTTCCAGAAAGCCTTTGACAAGGTACCACATGAATGCCTACTTCGTAAACCAAAGAATCATGGGGTGGAAGAAGATGTACACAGATGGATCAGAAATTGGTTGACGGGAGGAAGCAGAGGGTAGGAATGAAAGGCCACTACTCGGACTGGAGGAGGGTCACAAGTGGTGTTCCACAGGGGTCGGTGCTTAGACCACTGCTATTCAATATGAAGGAATGAAGTGTGAAATAATAAAATTTGCAGACAGCAAACTATTTAGTGCTGCTCGGACTAAAGAGGACTGCAAATAATTACAAAGGGACCTGAACAAACTAGGGGAATGGGCGACGAGAAGGCAGATGAAGTTCAATGTAGAGAAATGTAAAATATTGCATGTGGGAAGCAGAAACCCGAGGTACAGCTATATGATGGGAGGGATGTTATTGACTGAGAATAACCAAGAATGAGACTTGGGGGTAATAGTGGACAAGACAATGAAGCCATCGGCACAGTGCGCAGCGGCCGCTAAGAGAGCGAATAGAATGCTGGGTATAATCAAGAAGGGTATTACAACCAGAACAAAAGTTATCCTTCCATTGTATTGGGCGATGGTGCGTCCGCATCTGGAGTACTGGGTCCAATACTGGTCGCCGTACCTTAAGAAGGATATGGCCGTGAGGGATCATGGTAGCCATTTGGTACCGGCTGTCACAAGGAACAGGAGTGAGGGGGTTTCCTTCTGCCCCTACTAGACCACCCCTACTAGACCACCAAAGAGCAAAGGTAGACCTGGGGAGGCCTAACTTGACTGCAGGGGCTGGCGAGTCTGTTCTGGTGGGTAGGGTTGTCTTTCATGATAGCGATAGGAAGCAAAGGGACTTTGCCAGAGGGTCGGGAGGGGGGATCAGGGGACTTTTTTGAAGATACAAAAGGTTATATGGTAATGACATATTTAGCCAGGACCTATTTAATTATCTTATATGGGCCCCAGCTAAATATCAACTGGCTTCACATAAACTCCGGTGGCCAGTCTGCCTATAATTAAACTGCGATATTCAGTGCTGGTGCCTGGAAAGGACCTAGAACTGAAAGACGTTAGGCGCCTTCAGTTAATACAAAATACTGCCATTAAAGTCATCACAAACATGAAGAAATACGAGCACAATACTCCCCTCCTAAAAAAAGCCCACTGGCTTCCCGTTCAACATAGAATAACTTACAAGATCGTATTGTTAATATTTAAAACTCTTAAAATAAAGGAACCAGCCTTCATAAATAAAATATGAATCTAACAGATCCTTATGATCTTCCATCCAACATCTGCTCTGGGTTCCCTCATTAAGAGGTTCTTTTATCAAGCTGCGGTAGGGGTTTAACGTGCATAATACCGCGCGTTAAACCGCCTGCTGCGCTAGCCGCTAATGCCTGCATTGAACAGGCGTTAGTGTTTTGGCCAGCCGTGGGGGGTTAGCTTGTGATGAAATGTCTGAAGCACTAACCCCGCTAGCACAGCTTGATAAAAGGACCCCTAAAAATTATAAACACTCGCCAGCCAACAATATTTTCAATAACTGCACCCACAATTTGGAATGCTTACTAACTCATCTTTGGACACAGCAAAACTTATCCCCTCTTTTACTAAGGTGTGCTAACCAATTAGCATAAGCGCTAAACAATAACACATCCATAGACTAACATGTACACGTTAGCGTTTATCGTGCGCTAAATCGATTAGTGCGTGCTAATCGGTTGGCGCACCTTAGTAAAAGAGGGCCTAAGATAAATTTAAAGGAGCCTTAAAAAGTTTTTTATTTACAGATGTATTTGATTATTAATCTCTCCTCTTTATTTTCAACAGTTCCAGTGATAAAATTTTTTCCCTTTCCCCTATTGTTTTTTCCATTTATGTTCTCTCTTCTTTAACTTATTGTAGTTCTACCCCCTTTCCTTTTGTTTAATGTATATATAATTATGCGTCCATCTATATGTTTTTGTTATTAACATCAATTTGTCTTATTATTAACCTTATCTTGTTTTAATTTGTTTCACCATTTATTTTTATTATTATAAAATGCTTAGTATTTGATAGGTGTTTAATAAATTTTTTTAATAAACTTGGAAACTTGGAATATCAGCCAGACTCTTCATGAATTATTTCCATTGCTTCTGAGGTCACACATTGGAAAATAAATAAAAATTCCCTTCCAAAATGAACATTCCCATAAATGAGACAGGAAATGGCACACCTAGAAATTTTTCTAGCTCTGCACGCCTAAGAAATATTAGACAAGCTAACTATATTATACGCACTGGAGAGTGTTTATTGCAATTCATTTATTAATAGGAAACAGCTTGTAAGCCCTTACTCACTGTACATAAACTGCTCTGATTAGCAAATGCTTAAACATGCCCTCAGGAAGATTGTTTCCTTCAATAACTTTTTTTCCCCTCTCTTTAGGATCTGTCCTTTGTCTTGTTCAAGTGTCTCTCATTACACCTTTTGCTTTGTTGTGTTTTTTTTTCTGGTAGAGACCTTGGCAAAATGGTGAGTTCAGGCATTTTGAACTAGAGTCATGAACTCCTATGTATAACCCTTTTGTTGTCTTATTGAGTTCTCTCATTAAAGTTGTTTAGTGTCTGTATGTGTAGTTTCAATTCCCTCTTCTCCTTTGCTCTGTACAGCTTTGACTCTATCAGTGAAGGTCACTCAGCTTTCATTGTTACAGTTGAATAAAGCAATGCAGTTGCCATGTTAGTCTACTTAGAAACAGAGAAAAAGCAGGTCAACCAATAAGTGCAGGCGATACCTTTTTTATTGGACTAGCAGTATAAAGTTGCACATGAATCATCTTAGTTCAACAAAAAGGAACCATTTGTAACTTCTTGATGTTTATTTCCTTGTAATACTAAAACTACATTTTATTGCCTTCTAAATCAGTGGTTCCCAACCCTGTCCTGGATGACCACCAGCCAGTCGGGTTTTCAAGAGAGTCCTAATGAATATGCATGGGGCATATTTGCATGTTTGTCACCTCCATTATATGCAAATCTCTCTCATGCCTATTCATTAGGGTAGGGTTACCAAACACCCAGATTTCCCTGGATATGTCCTCCTTTTGAGGACATGTCCAGGGGTCCGGATGGCTTTTCAAAACCCGGCACTTCGTCCAGGTTTTGAAAAGCTGTATTGGGTATGGAGGAAGTCTGCACATCATGTGATGACATCATGCGCATGCACACGTGATGTCATCATGCGCGGACTTCCTCCCTGTCCGACAAAAGCAGGCGAGACTAGGGTGGGCTTGTGGGTGGGATTAGGGGAGGCATGGGCAGAACTTGGCCGGTCTTGAGGCGGAGCTAGGGGGTCCAGATTTTCCGAAAGGAAAATCTGGCAACCCTACATTAAGGCTATCCTGAAAACCCGACTGGCAGGTGATCCTCCAGGACAGGATTTGGAACCACTGCTCTAAATGGTTGTCACATCCAAATTAATGAACATATTAAACCTGCAGTAAATTGTTAAAAAAAAAATCTGAATTTTTTTACTGAGGCCTTTCACTTAAATCAGACAATAATACAGTTAAGTAGGAGAGATGTTAATGCCACTTGTATATTACTTTGTTTTACTAGAGCTATTGATTTCCTGCCCCATCTCATAAACAACTTTAGAGAAGTCCATTAAAGATTAATTCTGCATCACAAAAGCAGGATATCTCCCTTTCATGTGTTTTTCTGCACACAGTATGAAAAAAATAAATGTACGAGTACATTCTCCTTTTCAGAAGGGGAACATAAGAATAGCCTTATAGGGGCAGACCAGTGATCCATCAAGCCCAGTAGCCTGTTCTCATGGTGGCCAATCCAGGTCACTAGTACCTGGCCAAAACCCAAGGAGTAGCAATATTCTACCAATACGGGGCAAGCAGTTTTCTCAGTTCAGAGTCCTTATACACTCTCTAGTAATTATCAGCTTAGAATCAGGAACTTTACCACAATGGAAAACATCTATCATTAACCCCATCATTGAAGGTCAACAAGTTAGCGCTTCTGAAGAATCCAATTATCGTCCAATAGCGAAAATTCCGTTTTTAGCGAAGTTAACAGAAAAAATTGTTTTCAACCAGATATCAGAATTTGCTGAATCTACCAACATTTTGCACTCCCACCAAACAGGCTTTAGGATAAACCATTCAACTGAACATTCTCTGTTAGGGATGCAAACTACCATACTTTACCATCTAGACCAGTGTTCTTCAACCACCAGTCCATGGACCGGTGCCGGTCCACAGAAATTTCCTGCTGGTCCACAGGACCGGCACATGCATCAGGCCCAAAACAGTGTTCTTCAACCGCTGGTCCACGGTGCGATCGATGCGGGTTATCTTCGAGCCAACTCCCTCTTCCTCACTGATTCAGTGCACCTGAACCGGAAGCCATCTCTCTGACGCTGCAACGTCAAAGGGAAGGCTTCCAGATGAGGCACGGGCCGTGCAAGGAGTTGCTGCCTGCAGCTATGTGTACTGCATCAGTGAGATAACACCGAGGGCGGCATAAAATGGCCAGGCGGGAGCAGGCCAGAGGGTAAGGCATAACATGGAGGGAGGGAGACAACAAAGGTAGAGGGGAATGATTTTATTTTTGAATTTAGTGATTGAATTATGTCAATTTTGAGACTTTACATCTGATGTCAGTATGCTTTGTGTAGTTTAATTTTGTGGTTAACCAATATAATAAGATTATATTGTGTATATCTGTGAAAAATGAATGAAAAAAATAGTGTTACAATTAATACTATTATGGGGGCGGGGTATGGGGTGGCGATTGGGTAGAGATGGACAGGGTCTGGCCCATGACTTAGCCCAGTGTTCTTCAACCGCCGGTCCACAGACCGATGCTGGTCCACAGAATAATTATTTTATTTCTGCCGGTCCATAGGTGTAAAAAGGTTGAAAAACACTGATCTAGACCACCATAAATCAGTAGTCTTTAACTCCCTAGACCTCTCTGCTGCTTTTGACACAGTAGATCATGCACTTCTCTTAGAAAGACTTTAATCCAATGGAATTACAGACCAGGTCCTCAAATGGCTATAATCCTATTTCTCAAAGTCATTTTTAATAATACCTCATCTGATCTCTTTGCTTGTTTAAGTGGAGTACTACAAGGTTCTATTCTTTCTCCATTACTGTTTAATATTTTCCTCTCTCCTCTAGTTACTTTATGTCAATCAATTGGTTTTTCAGCATTTGCTTACGCAAATGATATCCAATAATTACACCCGCTAAACCCAGAAAATACCAATGAAATTACTGAAATTAACAATAAACTCAATCAAATTAGATTATGGCTGAAAGAAAATATGCTAGCCTTAAACGCTTCAAAAACAAAAGTAATGTTCTTCCCCTGGAAAGAGGGAATAGCGCTAAACTTTCCAATTCTTCTCGATACCTCCCCCCTGGTCCATGTTGACTCTATTAAAATCTTAGGGGTTGTATTTGATAAAAAAAACTAACCTTCCATAACCATATAAGTTCTGTAATTAAATCAAGTTTTTTCAAGCTGCGACTGATTCGCTCAATCTCTAAATTCTTAGAACCAAAATCCATTATCATTCTGGTACATTAATTAATAATTGCAAAATTAGATTACTGTAATAGCTTATTTACAGGAGTACCCCAGAAAGAATTAAAACGTTTACAAATAATTCAAAATGCTGCAATAAAATTAATAACAAAATCTTAAAAATATGATCATGTTACCCCCCCTACTTTGAAATGGCCATTGGCTGCCAATTAATCAAATAATTTCTTACAAAATCTCTCATATAACATTTAAAACAATTCATTCTAAACTGCCCCAATTTATTGATAAATATCTTATCCCATATGACCCACCCCACAGTCTTAGATCATCTAATCATAAATTGCTGATGGTCCCCTCCCTTCATATAATAGGAACCAAAAGGCATGAAATTTTCTCAGTCGTAGCCCCTCAACTTTAGAATACCTTACCAGCTCTTGTTAGAGAAGAAGCTAATCTCGAATGTTTCAAAAGCCTACTCAAGAGTCATTTATTTAAAGAATCTTTTAACATTTGATTTAAATTTTACAGTATCCTTTTTAACTCTATTAAGGGATTAAGCAGCAATGAGCACTTTCCTTTTGTTTTTTTTCTTTATTTGTCTTTCATTCATATCCAAATTGTATTTCTAACCCTATTTCCTTTTGACTCCTATCTGTCTGTCTCATTTATCCCTTTTTAATATGCCAATTATTAGTTGATGTTTCTTTGTAATTTTTTTTTTAAATTATTAATGGTATTGTTAATGGCATTTTTATTATGTTCATGCTCTTTTTTTATATATATTGTAAACTCGCTTAGAAATTAGATAAGCAATTAAATCAAATTTTAATAAAACCTTGAAACCTTCCCCCATGTCTATCTCAATAACAGACTATGGACTTTTCCTCCATGAACTTGTCCAAACCATTCTTAAAACCAGCTATGCTATCCGCTCTTACCAAATCCTCTGGCAATATTTTCCAGAGCTTAACTATTCTTTGAGTGAAAAAAAAAAAAAATTCCTCCTATTGGTTTTAAAAGTATTTCATTGAATGTCTTCTAATCTTTGTAATTTTTGATGGAGTGAAAAATCGATCCACTTGTACCCATTCTACACCACTCAGGATTTTGTAGACTTCAATCAATTCTCCCCTCAGCCGTCTCTTTTCCAAGCTGAAGATCTCTAACTGTTTTAGTCTGTCCACAAAACATATCCCCCCAAAGCTGTGAGAAAACCAGTGGAAACAAACAAAAAACTTCAAAATGGTTCAGGAGGAAAGCCTTAGAGCCCCATTAGGGAGAAAACCATTATCTAACTGAAAAAGGCAAGGTTATTTCACCAACATAAAAATCTCCTGTAAATACTGGGACTAAAAAGGTTAGAGCTCTTCAGCTTGGAAAAGTAATGGCTGAGGGGAGGCTGAGGCGAGATATGACTGAAGTCTACACAATAATAATAATAATAATAATAATAACAACTTTATTTTTACATACTGCCATACCACAAACAGTTCAAAGCAGTTTACAGGGGAAGAGACTGTATATAGATAGCGACATTACAGAGAACTTTCAAAACTACATTGGCATGTTAAGGTTAGTCAAGTTTATCTGGAAGAGTTTTGGAAGTATATCAAGGTTGAAGTGGGTTCAGAGAAATTTGTCAAAGAGATAAGTTTTGATTGACTTCCTAAAAGTGGAGTAGAACAGGTGCAAGTGAATGGATTTTTCACTCCATCAAAAATTACAAAGACTATGGGACACTCAGGGGGGTGGAGCTTGGCCACATTGTAAGATGGACGAATTGTCTCAATGCTCTCCCTCACTTTGTATTAAATATTATTTTTAAAAGCCCAATTTGTTTTTCTTTACTTTGATTTGGAGAGCAGATCACATTGGAAAACTAATTATGTCTTCATGTAGACAAACTCAGTTGGATATAGCTTTAATGGTGGCAGGAACTGCTAAAAGGACCAAACAGACCCTCCCACACTATCATAAGTCCCATTGCCGAAAGATTCTGCCGAGCTTTTCGACCAAGTAATATCGGATCTACACACAATTAAAGAAATGTTGAAAGAAAATACTACAAAACTCAGTGGAGTTCAAATGGAAATAGCTAACCTAACACAGCAATTAACAATCTGTAATACCCATACAGAACAACTGGAGTAATGAATGTTGGGGGCTGAAGAAACTTTCACACAGTGCCGAGCTGACCATAAAGTTGTAGCACGACTCTCCAGGGAGCTGGAAGATGCTAATAACCGTAGCAGACAGAACAATGTCCATCTGCTAGGACTACCTGAAGGAGTTGAAGGAAAGAATCTGATTGAATTTCTGATAAAATTTATTTCAGAAATCCTCTCACTCAAGTACGCTTTCCCTTTTGAACTTGAGAGAGCTCATCGTGTTCCCTCTCGTGTCCTCAATAAACAACAGGGACCTAGACCATTCATAATTAAGATTTTAAGATTTCAACAAGTAATTAAAATCTCTGAGGCAGCAAAAAGGGTAAAAACTGTGAAATGGTAGGATGAAAGAATTCTATTTCTTCCAGATTTCACTAAGCAGACAGCCTCACTGAGAAAGCAGTTTCTACAACTTCGACCACAGTTAAGGGAAATGGGTGCACAGTATGGCTTACTGTACCCTGCAGTGATAAGAATCACATACAATAATAAAATTACTCATTACCAAGATCCTAACAAATTACAATAATTTATAAATCAACAACAGAGTCCAATATCTTAAAATCATTAATCTGTTGTGAGTACGGTTGGCAAATGTTCAATAATGCACTGCTTGCAGACTCAAACTTTCTGGAGGAAATTCAAATAAAAGTGAATAAATTTTTTCAACTTAGTGCCTCCGAGAAGATGCCTTTGGAAACTATCTGGGATGCTTTTAAAGCAACCTTAAGAGGGCAAATTATATCCTATTCGACGAATGTTAAGAAATTACTTAGAATAGATTTTTCAAATTTGGAAAAAATTATTTCTGATTTAGAATCAAAATTGGCTATAAAATGGAATCCAGAAATTTTAACTGCCCTAATGAAAACTAAATACATATATAATGAGATTTGCTCATAATTGGCTAGGAAAGATTTGTTTATTCATCAAGCTAATTATCTTAAAGCTAAAAAGAGAAGAGGCTATTAAAGATGAAAAAGGCAAGATTTACACCCACATAAATGATGTTTAAAACCAATTTTTGAATTATTATAAAGCTTTATACTCTTCTGAGCTACATTCAAATAAAAAATATGATGGAAGAGATTTTTTTTAATTCAATTCTTGGGTCCAAAATTCCAGAGCATGTAAAATTAAATCTTGAAGCATCTATATCTTCTACAGAGATTCAGTCAGCATTGAAGTCTCTAAGAACTGGGTCCACTCTGGGTAGTGATGGATTTATAGTGGAGTTCTCCAAATCTTTTCAAAATTTACTGTTACCTCATCTCTTTCAATTGTATCAATCACAACTGGCGAATCAGGTACTATGGCAGAAGCTTTAACAATTGTTTTGGCAAAGCCAAACAGAGATTCCATGTTGGTTTCAAACTATAGGCCTATTTCTTTAATTAATATGGATGGAAAAATTCTGACTAAACTATTGGCTCTGAGGTTGGCTAAGGCTCTCCCTTATATGATTGGAATGCACCAAATGGGTTTTGTTGCTCAAAGACATTCTGCAAATAATACTAGATTTGCACTTCATATGTTTAATTTAGTAAAAACTATAGATGATCCGGCCTACTCTGTATCTTTGGATGCAGAGAAGGCCTTTGATCGAGTAGAATGGATTTTTATGTACCAAACAATGGATTGGTTTGGGATTGGTTCTGGATTTATTCAAATGATTCAAACCTTGTATAATTCCTCCTCAGCTAGATTATATATTAATAATTCATTCTTGGAGCATTTTAGTCTGAAGAGGGGTGTTAGACAAGGATGTCTCGTATCTCCTTTGCTTTTTGACATAGTTTTGGAACCCTTGTTGTTGGCAATTCAACGGGCAAAGGAGATAAAGGGAATTCAATATGCAGGTTGAGATTATAAAGTTTCGACTTATGCAAATGATATATTGCTTCATTTGAAGAATCCTGAATCGACCATCCTGCATTTACTGGAATTGATTGATCGTTTTGGTAAATTTTCTTGTTATAAGATAAATTGGAGTAAATCAGAGATTCTTCCATTGAATGTACATTGTGTAAAAGGTATATTTCATCCATTCCCATTCTTTTGGAAGGAAGTGGGAATAAAATACTTAGGTATAATGATTCAAAAGACATTGGAAGATATAATTACAATAAGTGAGAAATCCTTATTGTTAAAAATCAAAGAAATGTGCGAGCATTGGAATCCATTACATCTTTCTTGGTGGGGGAGAGTCCAAACCATCAAAATGATCTTGCCTGTAGTTTGTTACCAAATAGTATGTTACCAGTTTATTTTCAGAGTTCTTTTTATAAAAAATTAAATGGGATTCTTATAGATTTCCTTTGACTTGGTACAGATATCATCAAGCTTTTATTTTATGTCAGGGTATGTATTAGATCCTTCCTGAACTCATGGATAATATACCGGATTGGTTGTTACTGGAAAGTCATCTTATGGCCCCACTTCATCTCAACCATATATTAAGTATCAAGCTTCTTAGAATATATAAGAATAATAGTATTTTTCATTCAACCTGGAATACATTAAAATTTATAGATGCCTTAACTCCTGTTCCAATACAACAATCTAAGGGTCAAGCTCTGTTGGCGAGTCTAAAATTCTCTGGAAACAGTGGTTGCAGGTATACATACTCTAGATGATGTCATTTTGAATGGGAAATTGGTAGTTATATTACTGTTACAACAATCATTTGGTATATCAAAGTCTCAAGGTTATAAATGGTTGCAGCTGAAACAGGTCATTCAGAAAGGGTCCCCTGACTTGTGCAACTTAAAAAATCAGTACAGCTTGCCAGGTCTATGTTTCCAGACAGATTTTCAAGTGGTACAAATTAATATCTGATTATTTGGACAAAAAACCTAAAACAAGCTTAAAAGACATTTGGAGTATAGAAACAAAGCAGCATATTTCTGCCACACAATGGCCACGGATTTGGACTTGGAGAATAAGATGTACAGCATCAGCATCTATTAGGCAAACTTGTATTTTCTGTTATATAGAATATTTTGGACCCCAGTTCATTTACAAAAGTCTAATAGATGCTGGCACTGTCATCTTGAAGTAGGGACACTGGATCATCTTTTATTCTATTGTTCGTTGATACTCAATTTTTGGAAATCAATTTGGGTAAAAAATTAATATGGTATTAGGTGTCTCTATTCCATTGTCTTATGACGTGGTATTATTTGGGACATTGTTGAAACTTAAAAGTCCAATTGATACCCATATAAATAGACTTATTATTATGACGGGGTGGCCATGTAATTAATAACTAGAAATTGGAAGAATTGGGATAGGTTGAACTTTTATTTTTGGTGGGAAACACTTTGGGCTCGTTTTACTAAGCTGCGCTAGCAGTTTTAGCGTGCGGTTAGCGTGAGCTAAATTACCATGCGCGTTAAATGCTAATGCCACCATTGAGATGGCATTAGTTTTTACGCGTAGCGCGGGAGTTAGCATGCGCTAATAGGCAGCACACACTAAAAATGCAAGCACAGCTTATTAAAAGGAGCCCTCTCTACTATAGATATGAAAGGATTTGAATCCAGAACAATTTGGAAATAGTAAGAGGTTCAAAAAGATTTGGAGTCCATTTGAGATGTTTGTCGAGCAATAGAATAATCAAATCCTTAGTCCCTGGATTTAATTGGGTTTCCACACACATCCAGGTGGGGAGGGAGGGAAAGGTGGGGGAAGGGATAGCGTAATCAGCTTCAATTGTAAGCTAGAATGTAAGTGCTGTTATTTAATATTCTAAATGTATAATTGTTGCACTTCTTATAAGCTGTGAAAATCACTAAAGATATATATATATATATATATATATATAAATATAGGGGGACACTCAATGAAGTTACAGGGAAATACTTTTAAAGCCAATAGGAGGAAATTTATTTCACTCAGAGAATAGTTAAGCTCTGGAACGCATTGCTAGTAGTTGTGGTAAGAGCGGATAGCATAGCTGGTTTTAAGAAGGGTTTGGACAATTTCCTGGAGGAAAAATCCATAGTCTGTTATTGAGAAAGACATGGGGGAAGCCACCGCTTGCCCTGGATTGGTAGCATGGAATGTTGCTACTCTTTGGGTTTTGTTCAGGTACTAGTGACCTTAATTGGCCACAGTGAGAATGGGCTACTGGGCTTGATGGACCTTTGGTCTGACCTAGTAAGGCTATTCTTATGTTCTAACCCACAAATCAAAACAAAGCAGCAATCTGTCTCAGGTAAATAAATATAAAGCAGATCATTGTTGTAAATGTCGGGCAGCAATGCTCATACTCCCGCCGATAATGTCCAAGCGTTTCACTTCACGGATGCTTCAGGAAAAGAGGAAAACAAAACCTGCAAAAGAAACAGACATTAGTGCTGCAGAATTTTTTAACAAAATATACTTTCACGAAAAATGCTGGTATTTTTTACAGCTTTTTTTGTATGTTTGATTGAATGCTAGCTATGTGGGTATTTTTGGTATGTGACCTATATCTGTTCCCCAGAACATCTAGCATAAAAGCGTTTGTTTTGTGCAATTCCCCACATTCAGCCTCCTTAATCCCTTAGTGTTTCTTATCTCACTAAAGCAATATCAACCAAGGACAGTGAGCTTTATGTAGCAGTGTGAGAGGAGTTTGGGTTTGGGTCTGTGCCCAAACATCCAGACAAAATCACAAGCAGTAAATAAAATCTCTTTATTAACTGAAAAGAAGAAAATCCTGCATCCTGTTACTTCACGGGGACAGGTATACAAGGACCAGTCTATTCAAGAAGCAAAAGCAAGAGTTGGGTTTATGGCTTGTGACTGCCCCAAACACAATCTGGAAAAGTCCTTTTTGAGACAGGTAACAAGGTCTGGTCCCAGCCAGACCTAAGAACAAGACTCATAGGTGTTCACCAAATGAAAGGTTGTCTTATGTCAGCCAAGTAGAGTGTCTAGTAGTTGCAGTCAAGGCACATACAAAAATAACCTCTTTCTTCTTCTCTCCTAGTCTTCCTTAACCTAGGCTCTGGCCCTGCCTCTTATACTTCCTGGTAGCTGCATTTCTGACTCCTCCTTCCCGTGTCACTTCCCCCTAAGGGGAGCTCTCTCTGTTAAGATGGCTTTGACATTATTAGGGATTGTCCAGCAGGGGGAGTGGTAGTGACCTATAAACTCCCTCACAAGCCCTAAATTCTTACATTTGGGAGCATAAAAAGTAGGTGGCAATAGGGATGGACTTAGGGTGGGACAATGAATTTAAGAGCTTAGCACAGATTTTTGGAACTAATTTTATAAATATAGGAAAACAAATGGCAGGCCTAAATTTATGAACAAAGGGGTCTATTCAAAATAACTGGCCAGAAATGACCCCTGGCTGGTTACATTGCCTGTTTAGGGCTAGTCAGTCATTTTTAGCAGCATTTAACCTGCTACTTAAAGCAAAATCATCTAATTTGGAGCCTTATGGGGGCAAAGCCAGCATCTGGATGGTTAAGATCCGATATTTAGCACTTATCCAGTCAATGTAACCACATAAATAAGACCGCATAAAAGTCAGTCCTATTTTTATAAGGTGCCCCATAGCCAGTTAAGTGCTGAATATCACATTAAACCAGCTATGTTATGGTGTAGTCAAATCAAGAAACCTGGAAATTCAATGTCGAAGACTCAATATTGCACTGAATTTCCAGGTATAATGGTGGTAGCAGTCAGTAAAACACTGAGCATCACCAGCTGAATATTGATACCATAACTTTTACACTCCTAAATTTATTTTTTGTATTTATATACCACGTATAGCCTAGGTGGTTTACATTCAAGTACTCAAGCATTTTTTTCCTATCTGCCCTATCTAATGTGCCTGGGGCAATGGTGGTATTAGGTGACTTGCCCAGGGTCACAAGGAGCAGCATGGGATTTGAACCCACAACCTCAGCGTACTGAGGCTGTACTGCACCACACACTCTCCTAAAAAAGTTATGCTCTTAAATTTGGCTGAAAATAGGGCACAAATGTAAGAGGCTAACTTAAGAGCATAAATTTAGAAGCTCAGCATTTTTCAACAGATTCTAATAATATTATTACAACAGAATAGAAGAGCAATGAAAGAGAAGTATATGTAATCAAGGATCAGTTGGACGTTGAATAAAGCTATTATGAAAAGCTATAAGAAAACTAGAAAGCACAGTGTAGCATAGAATGCTTATAAGAAAGCTTTTAATAAAATTCCACTCTCCTGGATAATAAATTGCTTTAAAATGTACAGTGAACTCAGAATTGACTGAGTACAAGTATCAAATTTAACATAAAAATGTGGCAAACTATACTTTGAATTATTAAGATATAGAATTTATCATCTGAATGATTAAGGATAGCTTGTCATTCCTAAGAAAAGATCCAGTGAGGAATATTTTCCTACCACCAACATTGTTCTATCAGGCAATAAACTCACTGAATATACTTAAAAAAAATAATTTATATATACAGTACATCAAAAAAAGATATTCAATGTATAGGAAAACAAAGTCTTGCCACAAAAATAAAATAACAATTCCAAGCAATACAGAAAATGTAACAATTGCAAGAAAACTCTTAACAGTCCTCATATTTGAGGGGACAGTTCAAAATATCAGAAGGAAATATTTAATGGTAGTGGTTCATCTTAAGAACATAAGAATAGCCTTACTGGATCAAACCAATGGTCTATCAAGCCCAGTTGCCCGTTCTCACGGTGGCCAATCCAGGTCACTAGTACCTGGCCAAAACCCAAGGTGTTGCAATATTCCATAGGGCAGTGGCTTTCCCCATATCTTTCTCAATAACAGACTATGGACTTTTCCTCCAAGAATTTGTACAGACCTTTATTAAAACTAGCTACGCTATCCGCTCTTACATACTTGCACTGAATATACTTTGTAACTCATTGGAAATGGATTTAGCTTTAATTACCCCTTCCTTTAAAAAGCCACGCTAGAATTCCTATTAGCGTCTGAGCTATTACCGCCATGGCCAGCGCTAAAAACACTAGGGTGGTTTTGTAAAGGAGAGGGTAATTGCGGTATAAGCATTTGCTCCGTCTCTATGTGCACTCTTTGGAGCACTATAATTGTGATAATAAATTGACAGAACAACTTAGAGTAGAAGAGAGTTTTTCAGATAACATGTAGATGTCATTTGGACTAGACTGGACTACTCCATACCTGAAAATTAAAGAAAACGAAGAAAAAACATTGTAGTCCAAAATAATATATGCAGGAAAACATAGATAATAAATTTTAGGATTGTATTTAATTAACATTTTAATTGTAATTAATCATCTGTCTAAAGGTATGTTTTTTTTCCGCATTACAGGTTCTTATGACTCTCCATTGTCTAGAGCAGTGTTTTTCAACCTTTTTACTCCTATGGACCGGCAGAAATAAAAAAATTATTCTGTAGACTGGCATCGATCCATGGACCGGCGGTTGAAGAACACGGGGCTAAGTCGTGGGCGAGACCCCGCCCATCTCTACCCAATCTCCACCCCAGACCTCATAATAGTACTAATTGCACCTTGCACGTCCCGTGCCTCATCTGGAAGCCTTCCCTCTGATGTTGCGACGTCAGAGAGAAGGCTTCCGGTTCAGGCGCAGGATGCCCGTAGGAACCGCTGCCCGTGGCTTTGTGCACTGAATCAGTTAGGAAGAGGGAGCTGGCTCGAAGATAACGCCGCATCGATCACACCGCGGACCGGCGGTTGAAGAACACTGTTTTGGGCCTGATGCACGTGCTGGCCCTGTGGACTGGCAGGAAATTTCTGTGGACTGGCACTGGTCCATGGACCGGCGGTTGAAGAACACTGGTCTAGAGCAGTGTATCGCAAACTGTGTGCTGCGGCACACTAGTGTTCCGCGGCAGATCCAGGTTTGCCACAAGACATCAACAAATAGGAGAGGCACTGGCACCGGCTGACTGCTTACAAAAAGTGCCTCTCGTGTAGAAATAGGCTCAGGGCCGCAGCTGGAATGCCCCCACGCACATCATCGCATTAACGTCTGTGAACTTCTGAATGCCCTCCAGCAGCCGTACCGAGTTTAATGTGTCGCGGCGTCAAAAAGTTTGCGGGACACTAGTCTAGAGTAGAGAATGACACGGGGGGGGGAGGGGGAAAGTGCTCACTGTGGGCACGGGGACAAAGCCATCTACTGTCCCGTGGAGCGGAGAATGGCCTTGTCCCCGCAGTTAAGAGATGGAACGCGTATGGTCACGATCGCGTGCGGCCCTCTCCATCCTTCCTACCTACCGGCAAAATCTATCTCCCTTCCTCCCTTCTTCCCTCCCCCTTACCTTTGCGGCACGTTAGTAAAGTAACTTGCTCAAGCCGGCCGAGCCTTCCTGCAGTCGCGTGTGTGTAGGTGGAAGCTTCTCTGATGCAACTTCCGGTGAAGAAGAACTTCCTTACGTTCATACAGAATCTATCCCTTTTAGCTTCAGTTTTTTACTCTCTCGTTCTCCCTACCTTGGAGAGGGTAAAAAACCTGTCTTTATCTACTAAGTCTATTCCCTTCATTATCTTGAATGTTTCGATCATGTCCCCTCTCAGTCTCCTCTTTTCAAGGGAGAAGAGGCCCAGTTTCTCTAATCTCTCACTGTACGGCAACTCCTCCAGTCCCTTAACCATTTTAGTCACTCTTTTCTGGACCCTTTCGAAAAGCACTGTGTCCTTCTTCATATATGCAGTATTCCAGGTGAGGGCGCACCATGGTATAAGTGTGGCAAAGCATTTTTGGCCACAGATTTATTAGTAACATAACAATAACTCACAACTTTTTCAGCATTTAGGGGTCCTTTTACTAAGGTGTGCACTAATCATTAGCATGCACTGAATTGATTAGCGCACACTAAATCAGTTAGTGCACCTTAGTAAAACCACCCTTAATCCATTGGAAAACCCATCTCCACTCACACATTTCCAGAGCAGCCTGCTTGCCCCAATCCCATGTACTCAGTCTACTACAGCAATAGCATAGAACAGGGGTAACAGGGAACACCTCTAACTTTTTTGCAAAACACCTGGATTGACTCAGCTGCTATTGTGAGCTCTCAGGTGCATGTACCCATATTGTTGCAAATGACAGTAGGCATGCTTAGGAATACAGTTTGAAGAACCACAAAAAGGAACAGAGAAGACCAGACCTTCAAGCTTGAAAAGTCACTTTAATGGCAACCATGCAGAGTAAAAACTCAAAATGGACCTGAGGCGGACTGTGTTTCGGCTAAAGAGCCTGTATCAGGGGTCCTCAGAAAGAATCCATGGTAGCTATGTTCTGTTGTTCGGACTTTGTACAAGCTTTTCTTTGTACTAAGTTTTGTTCATTTATCAAGTGGATTCTTTAGCAGAAATACAGTCCATATCTGGTCCATTTTTAGTTTTTACTCTGCATGGTTGCCATTAAAGTGACTTTTCAAGTTTGAAGGTGTGGTCTTCTCTGCTCCATTTTGAGGTTCTTTGTGATTTGGTACAGAGTTTGCTGCTTCTCATCCTTTTGGAGCCTGTTTGGTATGTAAGGGAGCTGTTATAAAACCACCCTTCAAGTCTCACGATGCCTACAAAATTATCCTGTCTCCTTGTTTCCTAGTTTCTTTGTTTTGTTTTGTTTCCTGTTCAAATATTGTATTGATTTTCAAGATAAATATACAGAATATATAAATAATCACTAGAAATATACAATTAATCATGAGGAATATACAGAAGTTAATTAAAACAAGAAACCATCCAGTTGCACATATCACAAACAATATACAGTACTGTAAAAGAATATTAATTACTAGTCTTTAAGCCCATTACATTAACGGGTGCTAGAATAGATGTGTGTGTCTTTCTTTCTTTCTTTCTTTCTCTCTCTCTCTCTCTCCTTGGCCGCTTTCTGCCTGTCTGTCTTTCTTTCTGTCTCTCTCTTTCCTCGGCTGTCCACTAGAGAATGACACGGTGAAAAAATTGGTCCCCGTCACCGCCCCGTCCCCGTCTCACCATCCCCGTCACCGCCCCGTCCCCGTCTCACCATCCCCGTCACCGCCCCGTCCCCGTCTCACTATCCTCTTCACCGCCCCGTCACCGCCACTGCCACCCCATTCACCGCCCCGTCACCGCCACTGCAATCCCATTCACTTTTCTTTATTTACGTATAAAGGAAACATTCTTTAAAACTTTAAAACTTTAAAACTTAGTTAAATATTAGTTAATAACTATACAAAAACAAAACACGCAGAGAAAAAATTAATTAATATAAATTCTCAAAACTGACACATTTTGATCACTAAATTTAAAATAGTTATTTTTCATACAGTTTTTCAATCACTAATCTTCCACCACCCCTGGGGCTAGCAATGCAAAAACAAACACGACATGTACTTTAAATGCTTACAAAGTCCCACCTCTTTACTAGAGATCTTACTGAGCTCCTTCAAACCCCCAAGCTCCCATCCCATACACCTCATTTGGGCCAAAAGGGTTTCCGAAAGTACTTTAGCCCAAAGAATGTAGGGCCTCCCTTTAGGTACAAACATTTGTCAGATCAACCCTTCCTGCCAATCGCAGCAGAAGGGTACCCAACCCCTCCTGCCGGTCCTCCCAATGGCCTCCCCTAAGATCGCCGGCAGGAGGGTACCCAACCCCTCCTGCTGGACCCCCCCCCCAACGAACCCTCCCACCCCGGAACCCCCTTAGTCTTACTTTCCAAGTTGGACCGGACGGCTCCTCACACGTATGGCCAGCAGGCTTGCCTCCGTCCAAATGAGGCGGGCCCGCCCCTACCCTGCCCAACCCACAGGATCCTAGGGCCTGATTGGTCTAGGCACCTAAAGCCACTCCCGCTATAGGAGGGGCCTTAGGTGCTTGGGCCAATCACGGCAGGAGGGCACCCAACCCCTCCTGTAGACCCCTCCAACGGCCCTCCCGACAATCGCAGCAGAAGGGTACCCAACCCCTCCTGCCGGTCCTCCCAATGGCCTCCCCTAAGATCGCCGGCAGGAGGGTACCCAACCCCTCCTGCTGGACCCCCCCCCCCCAACGAACCCTCCCACCCCGGAACCCCCTTAGTCTTACTTTCCAAGTTGGACCGGACGGCTCCTCACACGTATGGCCAGCAGGCTTGCCTCCGTCCAAATGAGGCGGGCCCGCCCCTACCCTGCCCAACCCACAGGATCCTAGGGCCTGATTGGTCTAGGCACCTAAAGCCACTCCCGCTATAGGAGGGGCCTTAGGTGCTTGGGCCAATCAGGCCCTAGGATCCTGTGGGTTAGGCAGGGGAGGGGAGGGGCAGGCCCGCCTCATTTGGACGGAGGCAGGCCTGCTGGCCAGACGAGCGAGGAGCTGTCCGGTCCAACTTGGAAAGTAAGACTAAGGGGGTTCCGGGGTGGGAGGGTTCGTTGGGGGGGGTCCAGCAGGAGGGGTTGGGTACCCTTCTGCCGGCGATCTTAGGGGAGGCCATTGGGAGGACCGGCAGGAGGGGTTGGGTACCCTTCTGCTGCGATTGTCGGGAGGGCCGTTGGGGGGGTCTACAGGAGGGGTTGGGTGCCCTCCTGCCGTGATTGGCCCAAGCACCTAAGGCCCCTCCTATAGCGGGAGTGGCTTTAGGTGCCTAGACCAATCAGGCCCTAGGATCCTGTGGGTTGGGCAGGGTAGGGGCGGGCCCGCCTCATTTGGACGGAGGCAAGCCTGCTGGCCATACGTGTGAGGAGCCGTCCGGTCCAACTTGGAAAGTAAGACTAAGGGGGTTCCGGGGTGGGAGGGTTCGTTGGGGGGGGGGGGTCCAGCAGGAGGGGTTGGGTACCCTCCTGCCGGCGATCTTAGGGGAGGCCATTGGGAGGACCGGCAGGAGGGGTTGGGTACCCTTCTGCTGCGATTGGCAGGAAGGGTTGATCTGACAAATGAGGAGCACGGTGAAACACAGGTAAATAGCGGTTCCTAGAAGGGGGTACATTGGCCCGCGGGGACAAACCTGTTCACCGTTTCCGCGGTCGGTGAATGGCCTTGTCCCCGTCACCGCAGCGACTGCTAGTTTTCTTCCCCGTTTTCGGCGGTGACCCGCGGCTTAAATGCGGTGGCCGCGGGTAAACCGTCACCGTGTCATTCTCTACTGTCCACCACCGCCCCTTGCCTGCTCCCCCTGTCCAGTAGTAGCCCTTCTCCCTTCCTTTTACCTCCCCTGTCCAGCAGCACCCCTTCACTGCTTCCCCTGTCCAGCAGCACTCCTTCCCTGCTCCCCCTGTCCAGCAGCATTCCTTACTTGCTCCCCCTGTCCCTCTTCCCTGCTCCCCTTGTCCAGCATGCGGCTTCCTGGTTGTTTGTGTCTGCCCTCCTCTTCTTTAAAGCAGCCTGCTGAGGATTCCGGCTGGCCGTAGTGAACCTCGCAGGCCGCTCTGCACCTTGGTAGCATGTTCCCTCTGACGCGATCGCTTACGTCAGAGGAAACATGCTACCGAGGTGCAGAGCAGCCTGCGAGGTTCACTACAGCCGGCCGTGAACCTCAGCAGGCTGCTTTGAAAAGGAGCAGTGGCGTCGGCAGCGGTTGGTGAGTGAGGGCAGGAGGGGAGAGTCGCCGGCCTCCGTGTTCGAAAATGGAATTTGGCACGGAGGGACACAGCACGACGGCAGCGATCACAAAACCCTAAGTGCGCATGCGCGCTTAGGGTTTTATTATAGAGGATAAGACAGTACAATTAGTGTCTCATGTCAGTCATATACAACAAGACCAGTACATATCATTTTAGTTGAAAATATGCATGAAGGGTTCCCAATGAGCATCACCAAGCGGCTTAAGTTCAAATAACATATGGATTTACACTGAAACACTGCATGTCGATGATCCAAAACACAATAAGATTGGACAGGGCTTCTTTATTCTGTGGAATGAACTAGTAGAATGATGTTTTTCAGCAATAACACTTTCATATTTAGTGGTTATACATACAGTGTTCCACCATACAATAAATTCTACTTTAGATAGGTTCTTCCAACAGTGCAGAATAATTTTTATTGCCAAGAACAGTAAGATATTAAGCAGGCAGGCATTAGGTTCAGACAAAGAATGTGCAAGACCATGTTGACCAAGAATAATAATTTTAAGGTGTAAGGGTTCATGAATGTTTAAAATGGTAGATATGGTGTTCCAAACTTTGTCCCAATACAATTTAAGATGTGAACTTTGGAATATCATGTGAGGTAGCGTGCCTACAAATTTTCCACAGGACCAGCAAAGATTGGAGCCTTCATTAGAAAATTTAGCAAATTTTTTTGGAGTCCAATGAGATTGATGGAGTAGGAATTATATTGATTGAAGTTCTGTCACCAATTGAGTAGATTTAAATATTCTAGTCCACACTTTTTGCCAAAGCTCATCATCAGCTGTAATATCTAAGTCCGGGTGCCATGCACTCATCAATTGTGAAATAGACATAGAAGAGGTTTGTCTCAACAATGCATACCATTTAGAGGCTATGCCTTTAAGTGGGGCTATCGTGATGATATGTTGAAGGAGATCAGGTATAGATTTCAACTTTAGGAGGTCTGAGATTGAAGCACAAACACAGTGTTTCAATTGAAACCAATTGTTATATTGATTGACTGGTAAATTAAATTTATCACAAACCTCTTCAAAAGACAACCAACGATTATTACTAAGAAGATCTTGCATTGTCCATATTATTATCAATTTTTAATTCCATAAGTATTTTTCTAATATCCTTTCCCAGCTTTTCTTAGCTTTTCCAAACATGTCTGCCTGTCTTTTTCTTTTGGTTGTCTCTTGTAAATACATCAGTGGTAATCTTTTCTTCTTTGCCACTTTGTTCTTTATATTTTCAATTATAAATGTACCCTGATAGTAAGTCACAGTGTAAAGAACTGTTTGCCTACAGTAGAAAAGATGGGAAAAAAAGAAAGAAAGCTGCATTAGTTAAAAACTAACAGCAAATGTTCAAAAGCATCTTTTACTGTCTTTGTTTGTCTCAGTTCAAGGAATACACATAAGGAAATATCCCACTGTACATGTTTATTCTAGATTAATTATTCAGACAGAATGACAATGCTGGTTTTTCAGCAGCTGTTTAAAAGTGTAGACCATCTGCTTCTGTAAATGCTGGGCTGATAACAATTTTCCTGAAGTTTTCGGTGGGTTCAGGATCAATGATCAGAAACAATTTAGAATAATAAATGCAAATGATTATTGCTGAATGTGAGTCTCCTTTAGAATCTAGGGTAGTAATAATTTCCCTCTTATTTTACTCTTATACAGTAAATAAAAGTAGCATTTGAACTACTTTTACAATTATGTGCATTCTTTCCAAAATTAAAAGCCTCTTTAATGCAACAGTACTAACAAAGGCCCCTTTTACTAAAGCTTAGCTTGCTAATAGACATTAGTGTGCACTCACCCCTTGAGTTGAGCGTGCAAATTGGTACACACTGTCAATTTATACTCACAACTTGTTTAACACATCTAATTGGCACTGATAATTGACAATTAACACCTCACAATTGATGCTAATTGAAGCTAAATGTTGCACGCACAGCTTGGAAGGTTCATTCTCTAAAGTGCTGCACATCAGTTTCTAGTGCGTGAATCTGAAGAGAGGGTGTGGCTAGAGGGAGCAAGGGCGGATTGTGGGCGTCCCTAACGTTTATGCACACCGTTATTGAATATGCTCGATGTGCTCACAAGTCAGATGAAGGTTTTAGACCTGGTTTTCCTTGGCCTAAATGGGTGAGCGTAAACGTTATGACGTGCTCTGGCACTTATATCTCACCCAGATATGTACCCAAACAGTGCATATCACAAACTCTTCACATCCAACAGTGAATCCCCAACTCCTCAGAAGTAACACCTGGACTCAAAGATTTTTCACTGCCTTAGGCTTTATGTACTTGATTATTTGATTTTTCTATTATTCTTAAATTATTTTCGTAACACACTTCAGAGGATATTGTATTTTTTTTTTTAAAGTACTTAGCTTTTAATGTGGTCTTCCAGTGAAGGACATAGGAGCCAACATGGTTTTTTCAAGGCTTATCATCCCATCGGTCTGAAATAGGGCATGCAGCATTTAGGAGGAATTAACCGGGCTTTAAGTCACGATAAATGGCCCCAATATCATTTGACTAAAAATGCAATGATGATAATTCAGTTGCCAGGGGTTACATTGTAATTAGATGCAAAATATGCAAATACATGTTTTGCATCTCATTACTATGCAAAAATCCTGATGCCACTTGTGGTGATACATCATAAGTCATATTAGGTCCCAAAACTCACTGCAAAATAACCCCAGCTTTTGCTGGGGTTATTTTATTACCTGGGAGTACTGGATTGCAAAGCTGATTTCTCATTATTTCTTTATATATTTCAACTCAAATATTAGAGAAATAAAGGAGTAATCTAATGGGCTGAGAACCAAGGAAGCCCTTCAAACCTTACTTTAGATCGTTGTGATCCTGAGCAAATTTGCTTAACCTTCCATTGCTTCAATTGTTAGCCCTCCAGGGACAGAAAGATTCCTACTAACTGAATGTACACTGCTCCAATTGCTTGCGGGCAGTATGTAAGAAATAACCCCCCACCCCACCCCCACCTTCACTTTTTTATTTGCGAGGGTAAATCAAAAAGTAAAAACAAAATACATTTAATGATTTTAATTGAAGTAACTGTGAACAACAGTATATATCAATTTTCCACATAGTCCCCATGCAAGAGGGCACATTTGTTGTATTGTTTGACTATCTTCTGTATTCCTGCATAAAATAAGTTTTTCAACTGCTCCCGAAACCAGGTAAGCATAGCTTCCTTTACTTCATCATGCTTTGTCTTTTGCTCTCTGTGTTGCAGTGATGCATCCATGTCTCATTGCCAGTGACAATTCTCTCCAGAATACTCGGATCTTCTTCATACTGTCTCAGGAGCTGGATCGCAAACTCCAAATGATGTTGCTTTTGCAGATCAGTAAGCTGTTTGGGATCCCATCGTGTGCAGACTTTTCTGTATCCCAGGTCATCATGTATTATGGCAAACACAGATCCATAGCTGATACCCAAATTTTCAGCCAATTGAGACACCATTATCTGTCAATCTTCTCTAATCAAGGCATCTGCCCTGTCAATGTGCTCTTGTGTGTGCGATGTTGATGTGCAACTAGAATAACCTTCACCAGTTATATCCATTCTTCCCTCTTTAAACCATTTTTACCCACTTATAAACCTTTTGTTGATTCATGCTGCAATGTCCGTGGTGGGGCATAATCGAAAGGGACTTCTAAGTCCGTTTTCGTCTAAATCACAAGTCGTTCAAAGTAAAAAACAGCCTAGGACACATTTTCGAAAAATATGTCCTAAACCCATTTTTATTATTGGCACTTGGACGTATTTGAGCAATGTTTGTCCAAGTGCCGATTTAGGCCATTTTTTGGATGTTTTGCTCATTCGATTATGAGCCCCATAGTCAACATTCAATGGTGAATTTCCACAGATTTAATTCCCTCTGCCCAAAGAAAGTGTACTACTGCATGTACTGCATGTACTACTTTGGTCAAAGTAGGCATGGATAGCAGGCGGAGATGACCTTAGGCACCACCAGGCCCGATCATCTAAAAAAATTTAGACGCTGGTAATGTAGGCCTTTAAAACTCTGACCAACATTACCAGCACCTAAGTTTTTTCTTAGGTTCTGCTAGCTGTGATTCTTTTAACGGCGCCTAAGCGTGACTGACATGCGGTCGATCCTGTTTTTCTAGACCCCATTAACAAAACCCGGGCCTAAAGGCTTTTGTAGCTATGATACTATGAGTTGTGAATACTACCATAAATTTATCGCCTCAACTGTCCTTCATAATTCTCATGATGTTCTTTGTCTGCTGATTCCCACAGTATCTTCTATGTAAGCTCCCCTTGCTATATTGGCTCTTATTTGTAAGCTCTCTTCTTCATTGTAATCCACTACCTTGGCTCTTCTGTAAGCTCCCCATGGTTGTATGGGTTCGTGTATAATTGTAAATTGCCTTGATCCTTTATAATGGTCTCAAACTTGCAGCCTGGGGGGCCACATGTGGCTTGCCAGGTACTATTTTGAGGCCCATGGTATGTTACCATTGTTCTGGAACATTGCCCGCCTCACTACTGTAACCTCATGCAAGCGCTTTCCTGCATCTGTACGCGATTATGAGTTGGATTGCAATCTTGCAATGGAGTGTCTATGTTTCTGACCTCGTGGCTGCCACACTACTAAAGGCCGAGTACTGTACTGTGCGTGGACGAACTATCCAATAGACCAGGGGTAGGGAACTCCGGTCCTTGAGAGCCGTATTCCAGTTGGGCTTTCAGGATTTCCCCAATGAATATGCATTGAAAGCAGTGCATGCAAATAGATCTCATGCATATTCATTGGGGACATCCTGAAAACCAGACTGGAAAATGGCTCTCAAGGACAGGAGTTCCCTACCCCTGCAATAGGCCATGTACAAGTACTTAGGCTGCAATTCACTAGCTCTGTTCCAGTTATCGCGTAATTTAATAATTGCTTTTAATTTTTGATTTTCCCTGGTATCAAGCTGCACTAGAGGTTTTAAGCACAGACCGGTGAGGTAAGTGCTCCAACACTCATAGGAATTCTATGAGCATTGGCGCTTTTGCTGTGCTGGTTTGCACTATAAATCTCTAGCACAGCTTGATAAAAATTGACCCAAAATGTATTAAAGTTCATCCTAGTCAGTCAATAAGAAAAAATTAGGTAAATTAAACCCAAATTCTAGTCTTTGACAAATGTTTTCTGTAGAACATTTTTATATATTGGTGGATCAAAATAATCAGATCTTTTACTAATTGAGGAATGTAGGGATGCAGATGCATGATTTCTAGGATGCTTTCCAACATAGATTTGCAGAAGAAAGTGATGGGGTTCTTACATATGGAGAGTAATTCTAGAGCAGAAAAAAAACACTTTTAAAAATGGCTATTTTATCTCTCTTTTCGCGCTTATACAATGAAGGCACAACACTATTGCTAAATTTATATATTTCTTTTTTTTTTTTTAGTTTTGAGAAGAGATTATCAGTGTACTGTTTGTGCTCGCTGGCACTAACTCTTTCAAATGACAAACAATGAGCTAAGAGACTCTACTTGTCGTGATTGTCACACATCTCAAACGCCTCTCTAATTCATACATTATGTTAATTTTTTAAGCGAAAAAGTTGTGCTCAAACTCATTGTGTCAAATGTGCAATCTCAGTTATGGCCGTGAAGGAGGTGTACCGAGCACATCATATTATATTAGACTATTCATTGATCAATTAAGTACATTTTAAGTGAATATATAGTCATGTTTAAAAGACATTTTTTGCTAGTAGACCAGTATGTGATTGGCATGCAACCAGTGCCAGTTATGGAGGTGTCGGCTGCAGAATCTGGCCCTATGTAAATAAGACTAAAATAAAAGCCATGTTTTTGGCAGGCAGGTACTTTTACATTATGTGGCAACAAAGGCTAGAATGTTTTCGATTGCCGGTGTGCAATTGTGCAATGCCCTTCCTGGGAACCTGAGACTCTGTACTGACTGTATAAATTTTAAGAGACTAGTGATCACAATTATTTGTTGATGCTTATATGTAATATATGGTAGGCAGACAATACAATGTTATAGCTGGAATCTATGCAATATGTCTCAAGTAGTAGCTAGGCAGGTGAGAATAGACAATGTTTGTGTATTATATGTAGACACATGTTTTATAATATCTATGTATTCTTGGAAACCACTTAGATTTAGGCAGTATATAAATTTTTTAAATAAATAAATACTAAATAAAATAATGTTGTTCTCCCTACAATAAATCCATCAAGGCATAGGGAAAGTCTGCCTCTAGCACTAGAGAAATAAGAGCATACACTTTGAAGATATGGTGGGAGTGCCTTTGTATTCAAAATTTTTTTGAAACAAGTGTTTGCTCTTATTTTTCAAATTCTGGAATTGTACATTTCCCATATCTTGATGGGTTTCAGGGGGAGGAGGGGGGGGGGGAGAGAACACTATGATGGGATTGAGGTACTCTCTTGTAATAATTTGTAACCAGGCTATGATGAAGACAGTTTATGGCTCTTGTTGGTTTGTGAAAATAATGCAATACAAATTGTTCAAATAAAAAAAAAGAAAGAAAAAGAAGAGAAAAGCTACGCTGAGACAGAATACTCCTTGTGGGGGGCCATTTTCAATACATCATCAAACTCTGAAGTTAGACATTACCTGGAAGATGTCCAAAATCTAACAGCAATAATCAGTAAAAAAAAATAAAAAAAACAACACCTAACTAAAATGTGTAGTATACAGTAATTCATTGCAAACTAACATTGCGTATACTATTGCATTTATGTTATATTGCAAAAATGTTCTGGAATGAGATTGTATGTGCAAAAGTAAAATTACATAAAACAAAATGAAAAAAGAAATGAAACAAAATAAAATGAAACTGAAAAAAGAATAAGAATAAAAACAAAACATTTTTTTTCTGCCTGCACAACTCTACATGTAATTTGGTCCTTAGAAATCCATGAAACAATGCTACAGTAATCTAGTTGTGCTGTCAGTGTTGCATGTTCAATGGAATAAAACCTTCCCTTATCACACAGAGGTTGTAATTGAAGCAGTTGACATAAGACCCGACAGCAGCTTATCACACCCCCTTGCCCCCTCCAAATAAATGGGCCACTAATGTAAGGTCTGAATCAATAATGACTCCCAAATTGTGAATCTGGTGATATAATTGTTCCAGTAAAAAATCAGTCATAATACACAATTTACTTCCTCTCTCTTCCTAACTCATAAAGCCTCACTTCTAGAAGGATTTAGTTTAAGTTAATTGCCGACATCAAGTCTGAAATTACAATGAGGCACAGCCTGCTTATCTTGTAAAAACACATAAACACCTTTTTTATGGCTTTTTAGGATGGTCTTCTGATTAGAATAGCATAATATATTATTAGCCTCATTATAATATAAATGGTCTTCTTTGTACTGTTAGGAATATGTTGAGTCATTTTCATAATGCTGGAAATATTTGGAATTGGGAAGCAAATGTACACAGGGCTTTCTAAGATCATGATATTAGCTTGAAATAAGGTCACAAGGCTAAAAATGCTTGCCTATATTTCAGTCCTCACCTTGCCTCATTTGCATGACTTTAACGTTCATTTCTGTACACCTTTCTTATAGAAATTATTGAAAAAGAGTCAAAACCAAGATACCATTCTTTATTGTATGTTGTTAAAACACGTACTCCCTTCTGTCATCACGCAATATTTTGCAGACTGCTATGGAATCTAGAAGAGTTGATGTCCAGATAGGACACCGATTATGCTTAGGGTCTTGCCCCCATTTCCCAACTTACAAAGTTTCAAATTTTAATTATTTTGGGGTCCTTTTATTAAGGCATGCTAAAGATTATCACGCTTAGCATTTAGCGCGTGCTAAATTGGTTAGCGCACCTTAATAAAAAGACCCCTTTATTTGATATATCACATCATAGGGAATGTCAACTGAGTGGTTTACAATAATTAAAACCAAAAGCAGGAAAAGAACTACAATTATGACAGTAAACGGAAGAAATGAGAGAAAAGCAGTAGAATTAACATACACCATAGTTTAGAGAGGAAAATCACTGCTATGCAGAGGCAGCAGGCAGCCCAAACACTCACAAAGCAAACTCAAAACTAGGGAGTAGATCAAGGATGATAAAACACTAGGCATCTCGAAATGTAAGATGATCTTCAAGTTTCAAGTTTTTATTATTTCTTGATATCCTGCAAATCACAGAGTAAGCAACTTACAGATATATTAGAATTCATGTACAATAAAATTAACATCGTCACTCCACAGTTTTTTTTTTTGTTTTCTTTCAATAAAATTAATACCATTTAACATAAAAACAGTAAAAATAAAAATGACTTACAATACAAAAAGGGACAGGGGAAGAACTCCAATTTGTGATAGAAAAGAAAGGGGGAGGAAAACACATAAGGTAAGGAGAACAGTCTAGTTTCTCATCACAGGTATCTCATATTACATTATTTTAAAAGTTCAATTGCGTAAGCGAACATATCTCTGAATAGAAAAGTCTTCAGATCTTTCTTAAAAGTATTAAGTGAGGTCTGGAGTCTCAGATCACTAGGAAGAAGATTCTATAGCTCGAGACCCTGAACTGAATAAAAAGGAATTATGTGAATAGCCTAAAAATATTTCTCTGAATGATGGAACTACTAACCAATTCTGATTGAGAGATCTAAATGTTCGGGGAGAAGTGTAAGAAGTCAGATACTTACTAAGAAATAAAGGGGTATCCGTAGTACAAATTTTGACTACAAGTAAGAACATTTTGTAAGTGACACGATATGATACAGGTAACCAATATATTCAGGGCAGATTTGATTTCATCCAAGTTACTTACTTCATCAAAGCACAGTGCCAGTTCTGCTTTGTCTTTGTCACTGAGGGTCAGATTCTATAAAATGCACCTAGAAAAAAATGGCATTTACTGCACATAAATCAAATCTAGGCAACATTTATAGAATCATGCTTAACGGTGCTTAAATTTCAGTTAGGCACCATAAGACCCATATTCTATAAATTGTGCTTTAAGTTAGGCACCGATAGGCACCCTACCGGCACCTAAGTGGAAAGCGCCATTTAAAAATGACTAACATTATTATTTTTTTAAAGACCAATCAAGAATGAAATGCTCGGCTGAATATTTTGCACAGATTAAAATCTATGTTGACACCCTATGATTTTAGATCAGTAGCGCAAGGGCTAATACTGTCAGTATTAGACTATTGCAACGTGCTCTATCTCAGAATAACTAAGACAAAGTGTAAGGCTTTACAATTACCGATGAACTCAGCCGCTAGGCTGATTGCTGGTGTTTCTAGGATGACCCACATTACACCTATTTTGAAACAGTTACATTGGCTTCCGGTACAACAGAGTGTAAAATAAGATATTGTCCGTTGTTCATCAAGTTTTGTATAAGATGGCCCCAGTGTATTTTCAAATGTTATTGGAAATATATTGACCAGGAAGAGTGCTGAGGTGAGATGAGATTGACAATGGCCAGGGATTTGGGAGTGCACTGCACTGTGACGAGGGCGACAATGTTTTCAATAGCTGGTGTGAAAATGTGGAACGTATTATCAGGGCATTTACAACTTTGTGCTGATCGTGTGAATTTTAAGAAGTTATTGAAAACACAGCTATTTGCTAGTGCATTTATGTAATATGTTGTAAGCAAACAGCTATGAAGATGCAGAGAAAGAAGATGTTCTTGTCTTATGTAACGATATTTGTTTTAATTAATGATATGTATGTTTTACTGGAAACCCCTTAGTTTTAGGCGGTATATAAATTTTTTAAATTAGGCACCTACCAGCGCCTAAAAGAAATGTTACCTGCATCATGGTACCTACATCATGGTACCTGTAGGCAAGGCTATTGCTATTGCCAGAAGTGGCATTAGGTATTGTAAAGCACCTCCATAGTTGCGATTCACATGAAAGGTAGGCACCAGAAATGTAGGCTCTTAAAACCCTGGCCTACATTTCCTTCACCTACCTTTCATGAAGTCACAATTCTATAAACACCACTGTGTGATTGATATGCGATTGGCAGCTGAAAATGTCCCAATTAGCAGCTGAAAATGTGTAGAATGGGCACCATTTGTAGAATCCGGCCCTACATGCCTATAATGTAGGCACCTGTAATGTAAGCCAGGGTTTTTCTGGCCTAAATACAGATGCCTACCTGCACCTAAGTTAGGCACCCAGTGGCCTCAAACAAAACCACACTTATACTCAACCCCTAATCACGCTTACTTTTCAGTTAGGCATTAGAGAATGGCACGGTGGCGGTTACCCGCGGCTAGCCGCATTTAGCCGCGGGTAACCCGCCGGAACGGGGAATGAAAAATAACAGTCGCTGCGGGGACGCGGACAAGTTCATGCTAATGTTATTTGTGTCTTAAGTCCATCTGTAGTAGAAGCCAATAGGAAGATACTCTTCTGCTATTGCACTATAATTACAGTTTCCTTTTTAAAGCTACACGTCATCAAAATGGTTGCAGAGAGGATAGTCATTCTCCCAAACCAAAAGTATATAGAAAGTTGAACTCCAATGATCATCAACCTTTCTCCCTGAACACAAGTTATCTTGCTTTCTATTTACATAGAAGCATAGTTCCACTGCCACTGTGTACAAATTCTGACCGCATTTTTACAAGATGTGCAGGAAATCAAGTGATGTATAAACCACATTTGATTTATTGGCTATGGGACTGTGACAGTAGCCTATTACAGTTCACTATTACAATGCATCTCAAATCTATGTTAATCCTGTTTATTCTGTTAAGGAGTCAAAAATGCATAACAGCTTCTGTTTGTTTTTGTTTCTGGTGCACATATAAATGCCTCTGAAATCACTTTCTCAGATCGATGGTATCAACTGCTGAAACCAAATGGTATAAGCTCTATTAACAAGATCTTGTTTTGGTTCCCCCTTTTCCTTTGAATAGCCTCAACAGAAGCAATGGGAGGAATGGGCATGAATAAAGAAGGTACTCTTCTATTACCATAAATCTGTGAAGATTCCCTGGACCCAATATTCAGCCAGTAGTGCTCAGCATTTTGTTTACTGCCATTGGCATTAAACTTGTAAACTCAATGCCGAGCCATATCCAGGCAAAGGTTATTGAATTTCTGGGTTTGTGGAGCTGGCTAATGCATAGCCAATTAAGTGTGATATTCAGCACTCAATCACTACCAATATGTTTAGGAACCTTTAGGTTATTGATCCTGGCACCCACTCCACCACTATTTCATCCCTCCCTTCAACTACTATGTCATACAAGTCTGTCATTGAAGCTGTCTACTCATATAACACCATTCTTTCCTCTGCTCTAGATACCTTCACTCCTCCAATTATAAGCGATATTGTTGAAGGGCTGACAAGGAAGATTTACCTTTTTGTGGATGATACCAAAATCTACAATAGAGTAGACCCCCCTGGATGGCATGAAAAAAGACCTAGCGAAGCTTGAAGAATGGTCTGAGATTTGGTAGCTAAAATTTAATGAATAAAAAATGCAGTCATGCATCTGGGCTGCAAAAACCCGAGGGAACGATACAGTTTAGAGGGTGAAGATCTTAAGGTGGCCAAACAGGTTGAAAAGGTGACGGTGAATAGATTGAGTAGACATCGGTTCCGGTGATTGAGTAGAAATCGGTACTGGTGAGAGGAAGAGTTCCCTTTGTTGTACTTTTGTTGCTGTATTTGGGAATGGAGTAGCCAGAGCCCTTGATATAGCTTTTTGTGAAACAGGGCCACTGTCGGGTCTGGCTAAACATTGAGTTTGCTTACACTTCTCTATGTAGTGGAGACCAGCAACAAAACTGTTTGTAATTGAATATCCTGGACAACCATGAGGATAAGTATCTGACTGCATATTTACTATTATTGAATGAAATGAGATTTGATTTTTTTGGTGGAGTTTTTTGAGAGACCAATCACTATGCTATATAGCTATATAGCTTATACTTTTTCTGAGGTCTCTTTTTCTCCACTTTTTTGTGGTCTTTATAAGCTGTTTAGTATTCTTTTAGTATATCAAACTGACTTTCTGCTACTAATTTAGGTACCCTATACCAATGTTTGAAGACCATAGCAAGCCGACTTCAAGATAACCACTTATCAATCCTAGAAAACTGTGATGTGCTAGATTTCTACTCAATCAACAATAGTAGAGATGAAAGAGATGTTTCAACTGGGACTTTATTGCACTAAAACAAACATCAGACACAACACAACCTGTGTTTCGACACCTTAGTGCCTTCCTCAGGAGTCAAACTGTTGATATATTCTGTTATTTGGAGAATGACACTTGATATAATACAAAAAAGCTCAAATACTGCACAATATCAATCCACAATCAGTTAAATAATGAAATGAGTCAAGAAAGTCTTATCTCCAAATAAATCAAGCTAACAGGAATGTGATATAAGCTGGTCTTCCACAGTTTATGATCAAGTGACTGCAGTCACTTCAGAATACTGCAGCACATTTCTTGAGCAGGCCCAAATTTAGAGATCATGTTATACCCCTTTTCTGTCAACTGTAATAGCTACCAATTGCTTATCAAATTCAGTTTAAAGACTTTTTTTTTCTAAAGCTTTTTTTCTCTTATAAAATTGTGCAGTGGAAGAGATCACATCAACAGTCACTCCAGGACCATCCCTCTCCCTCTCCCCTCTCTCTCTCTACCTTTCACTCTCTGGATGAACGATCTATCTCTTCTTTTATAATCAATATATTTCCTTTCTAATTGTTATTGATTTAATTGATTTGTAAATTGATTTAATTGATTTGTAAATTGATATGTGACAAGAGGCAAGGATCTGCCACAAATCAAGCGCAAAGCCAAAAAAGCAGATCTGTCCAAGTAAAAGAAGTAAATCAGTCCAAATAACAAGAAGTCCAATTTATTATCAATGACCTGACATGTTCAAGTTTTTATTAAAATTTAATACTATCGCTTATCCAACTTCTAAAATAATTGGGGATACAAAATAAAAAACACCAGTGACAATACAGTTAAAAAGAGATTAAAACAATTTAAGCAAATGGTGTATCACAAATAGGACAAATTGAACTTAACTCACATGATACAGATGGAAAAAGGGGAAGAAATACAATCGATATAGGATAGAAGACAATTACAGAAAGGGTAAAAGGAAGGGGAATGCTGTGATCTGATTCTTTTGAAAGGGGAACTTGTGTGACCTAGAGGAAGATTTAAATATTAAAGGCATCTTTGAATAAATAGGACTTAAGAAGGCCTTTAAAATGATCTAAGTTATTTTCTTCTCTTACTGGGGCTGGGAGAGTGTTCCAAAGCTGGGGGTCAACTACTGAAAAAATATCTTGACGCTTGGTACCTATTATACATAAAGAGGGGATGGTTAGTAATTTGCGGTCTGAGGATCTGAGGAGATGGAATGGCTCATAGGGAATCAAATATTTTTCAATAAATTGAGGAGATTTTGTTTGCATCATTTTAAAAGTTATTAATGAAATTTTATAGGAAATCCTGTGTTTAATAGGTAACCAATGAACTTTATGTAATAATGGGGTCACATGATCAAACTTCTTAGCTTTTGTTATGAGTTTAATAGTGGCATTTTGGATTATTTGGAGTTGACTCATTTCCTTCTGAGTGATTCCTGTGAGAAGACTATTACAATAATCTATTTTTATAAAGACAAGAGAATGGGCCAGAATATTCAATGACTTGGGCTCTAAAAATTTTGCCTACAGGCTGCATCAGGATTAGTGACTGCAGGGAAAAGCAACAAGAAATAAACAAACCCCTGCTAATCAGCACTTCTGTATCACACAGCAAATCAAAATTTCTTGTTTAAAAATGACAGCAGTTCTTGCTCAAAGATGAAGTGAAACTAGAACAAAACATCCCACCTTAGGCCATTTTTCCCGTGTCATTTATCTATTTATTGTGGACTTAATATTCAGCTGGCAACAATCAACATTTGCTAACTGCTGCCAGCATTAAACCCGGAAATTCAATGCCAAGCCATGTCCAGGCACTTACATTGAATTTCTGGGAGTTGGAACTGGCCAATACATAGCAGTTCAACATTCAACCAGTTGTGGACTACTTAAGTCTTGAATATCAACACTAAACCATCCAAGTACCGAATCCATCCCGGAACACCCCTAAAATAGGCATTTTTGATGTTGGTGCTAACTGGTTATTTTCAGCAGCAGTAACCAGTTAAGCTCCACTGCAAATTAGCAGTCTGCACAGTCAATTTAACCTTCCAGGAGCCATTTCTGGCTGATTAAATTGCCTTAAATATTGCCCCCCCCCTCCATTTATAGCTTACCTATCACCTAAGTGGTTAACAAACATACAATATTAAATGCTGAATCTCAGTTCTTAATTCCAGTGTCATATCAAGCATATACCTTCACAAACCACTGTGTTTTCAGTCTCTTTCTAAGTTCAGCTATTGATGATAACGTATTAGCGCAAAACACAGTTAAGTAACAGGGCCCCTTAATTAAGAGACTAATCTAGGTTTACAAAATAGATGTCTGGGTGTTCCTAATTTCTCTAGTCTTTGTATCAGTCTTGGACAACCATGCTCTAGTCTCTTCTCCCAAGCCTTTAAAACATGGGGTGACTGATTCTGCACCTAGACTAACTTAGGTCAGTTCCTTGTATCTAGTTTAACAATACAAACAATTCACCTTGAGTTTAGCCACCCACCTGTTTATCCCAATGGACTCTGGACCATCCATCTTGTCCCCATCTAATATCTGCATTTGGCCCCTTGGCTATATGAGATGCTGTATTGTAAAAAAGCATCAGTGTCATATCTATGTTAATTGAATGTCCTAATGTGCGCTTATTAGTGTCTCATAAATATTACACTGATATTGTATTATATCACTGCTATTTAGATTTCAGTGCTATTAAATAATTTTATTTTTTAACTGTTTCATGGTAATCCTAGCCCCGTTCTGAGTTCTACAGCATTAGAGCATTACTCTATCGTGCAGAGCTCTCGAGCAGGAGTGTTCTCAGCCTTTGATCCATGTTCTTTGATTTAGGACTCTTAGGGACCCCTGAGGAAGACAGGGTCATCGAAACACAGACCGTGTTGGGTCAACAATTCCCATCTTACGAGTCCTAGACATTTTATTATATGGATTTTACGACTGTATCTTCAATAAAGCCTGCATCTTGGACATCATCTCCACGGTGTTTTTATTCACGGCAATCCTAGCCCGTTCTGAGTACTTTGGGGAAAACGGGATAGAAAATGAAATAAATAAATACGTTTCAATTTGCTGATTTTGAGTTTATCTCATTCATTGTATTTGTGTATATCTGGTGTTTTTACTACTGTTTTGCTGTTAACAAAACTGTAACTTTGATGATGAACTGTACTTGCTGTACACTGTCTTGGGTGAATCTCTTCATAAAGGCTGTTAATAAATCCCAATAGCCCTCGATGGAGACTGCCCCAGCTTTGCTGTTTGGGCTGAGAACTTTTCAGCGGACCCTCATACTATTGACCTGGTGGCACCATAGAAAGATTTCACCATATTTCATATTTCATTTTCAGATACATAAGTACCCTACTAACTCGGGGGGGGGGGGGGGGGGGAATTAATGGTTTAAAAGTTCTGTTAGGATCTGTGACTGGAAGTGGAAGAGTCTGAAACAGGTAATTAAACTTTGGCAAGATGTTCAAGTTTGTTAATTATTCTCCCTAGCCAGGACAGGAGATAATCATGACAATTAGTTAATTTTTATATAATCTCTGTCTCAGTGATGGATAGTTTAACTGAAACAACTTAATAGTGTCTTGAATTTCTACCCTAAGAGGTTACTTGAAAACATTGTAACCTTATTTATTTTATATAGCTTTGAGAGGCAATCAGTTTCAAATGTGCTCACTGATTTACTTATGTTTACATGTAAATGGTATCCATGAATTTAAAAAATAAAAATAAAAAGAGAGTGAAAGAGATGGCTGAGAAAGTAAAGATAAAAAGATTACCATTCAAACCATTCCAGGATTCCGAGAAAGTGGAGCCCAGGAAAAAATACTAAGTCCTGCTTGAAGAGGTGAGGAAAGTAGATAAAAGTCAGGAATGAAAGATAGTTAAAGATAGCTAGTTAAAGAGCTTAAATGAGGTGACAAAACTTTTTTTTTTCATGTTCCTCTGTCGAAGGAGAACAGAGGTGGGAGTGTAAGATTTCAAAATAAAAAAGTGAGAAAATGACTAAAATGCACACAAGGCATAAATCATTAACTCGTTTTTGATTTGCTTTGGTGTTGATTGCTTTTACTGTTTGTTTCACAAGACTCATTTTAATAAAAATATAAAAAGCGTGCTGGACAAAAATGCGCCAATAATCGCACGCAGGACTTATGTGCACCGACTTAAACCAGTTACTGTTACTGCTGTGAGGGGATGTGGAGGGGGAGGAACCCTTCCATTAAACTTAGAAGTGTTTGCGCTCCCATTGGGGGGGGGGTGGAGGAAACCCCCTCCCTCCATTACACTGAAAACTGCCGTTTTGCTTAGTTTTTTGGGTATTTGGCAGTTTTTAGTGTAGTGGGTTAGTGTAGTGGGGGGGCTTCCCCCTCCCTCAAAGCAGTAACAGTAAGTGTTTTAATCTGGTGCACTTAAGTCCTGTACAGGATTGTCGACACACAATTGTCGGCGTGTTTTTATCCGGCACGGGAATGACGGGCCACCAAATAAGCATATGTCAAACATTTTTCACAGGAGCTAATAGACTTATCATGCATTAGTTATTAAGTTCATGTGTTTTACGCTGATTTTACATGCAATTGTTACAGCGCATTTCACCATCTTGTCCCCATTCACTAAGGGGTCCTTTTAATAAACTGTGATAAAAACTAGCATATGCAATTACAGTCTGTTCTCGTTATTTGTGGTAATACAATTCCCAAAACTGTTCATGAACTGTGAAATTGTGAATGTTGAGTCTATGGGAAAATAGAGGTTAGGTTCCAGCAGTCCACCTTATGCCTCAAAACCGCAGAAAGTGAACAATGGATCCTATTGGGAAAATAGGATTAGGTTCCTGCATGAACAGCACTCAGAGTACCTATAGATGCTTGTACTCATAATTCACTCTCTGAATACTTTGGGGCCATATCTGGAAGCAAACATCAGACTGTGAAGTGAAAGCAAAGAAAGGTTGTTGTTTTTTTTTAGGAGCAGGCCCGCGAACACAACAGCACAAATGAGGATTATCAGTCACAATGGATGTAACCACAGACAGGCAACATCACACATTGGGAATGCACAAATAACAAGAATTTATTATTTTATTTATATTATATACCACTTATATCCTAAGTGGTTTACATTCATATACTTTATCATATTTCACTATCTGTCCCGGCGGGCTCAAAATCTATCTCATATACCTGGGGCAATGAGAGGATTAAGTGACTTGCCCAGGGTCACAAGGAGTAGCGAGGGATTTGAACCCACAACCTCAGAGTGCTAAGGCTGTAGATCCATCCACTGCACCACACACTTTGGCTGGCTAACAGGGGAATTTCCACTCTGGTCATGACACACCCCCTGTAAAAAATATTTTAAAGAAATAGTCATTCATTTTACGGTCACCTGTTTTTTCATATGCTAAACACATCTACACATGCTAGAGCTTAACTTCCTTTAGTAAAAGGGCCCCTTAATGTTTGAATTCCATGTTAAGTTAGCTGGATATTTATTGAATGGGATATAACACCACTGAATACTGTCCTTTTCGAATATTAATGTCTTGTGGTTGAGCATGGGAAAATTGGGTGCGAGCTTACTATGTGAATCAACACCACTCTAGTTCACAAACTGCAGCTCATCCAGAACACAGCTGTTAGACTAATCTTCAACCTAAAGAAATACAATTCTATGTCGGCCTTCTTCAAACAATTGTACTGGCTACCCATCTCATCATGGATATTTTTCAAAATATCCTGCATCTTACACCACATAATCCATGGAAACTCAGCCATCCCCCTCACCCAGCTTTCTCAACAGCCTGGTCCACCTCTAGGAAAATCATAAACAAAATACAACTAAATCTGCCTTCTACCAAAAAACTCCACTACAGGTGAATATTCCACTCCATGTTTACCTTCATGGGCGTAAAAGCTTGGAATGACCTACCAGAAGTGATCAGAAAAGAAACTAACCACACATCATCCGGAAGAAGTTGAAAACTAACCACATCTAAAAGAACCTAACCACATCTAATTCTGGATGAAGCTGAAACCCCCTCCCTGACAACTGAGTTTACTCGCCCCCTTCTTCTCCCATCCCTCATTTAAGGCTCTTCTTTCAAGATCCCCTTTGACACCCCTCCCTCTAATCCCACTCTGTAAGTCGCCTAGAGCCTGAATAGGTATGAGCGACACACAAATGGAAGATTAGATTAGATCTTTCTCACTAGAGGATTTGCATTAGTTAGTGCACTGTTGGTTCATTAGTGTGCCTTAAAAATTTAGTGTATGTTAAATTGATTTAATGCATGTTAACCTATGAATTAACACAGGTTAAGATGATTATTTTGCATTAAAATGTGTTCATGTTTCATTACAAAGTTTTATTAAAATGGAAGCATGAAACAACCTGAAAAATCATGAAAAAAGAGTCCAGAATGATCTGAAAACTACAAAATAAAGGAGATATTAAATATACTACTTGTGTTGGGCGATAATCAATAAAAATACTCCACAAGTTGATTTGAAAACTAACCAAATATTTTTGCCCAGTGTATATTTTGAAAAATGTAATTTGCTCATTCATTTTATAATCTCAGAGTTTATTTAGCTCAGTTGTTAAAGACTGTAAGAATGTGAGACGTTCTATATGCATTTACTGAACTTTTATGTGAAAATAACATTATATAATTTCCCCTAAAAAAAGTCTCTTTTATACCTGATGATTGTGTGCCTAGAATCTTCCTGAACAGTTAAGAGATAATATCTGTATCTTTTTTTTTTTTTGACTGGCAGGTTTATTTTTATTTTTAAATCTTTATTAATTTTCAAAGCTAATACAAAGTGCCATGAATTATATATACATTAATAACCAAATAAGCACTTAAATTCCATTAATAACAATGCAGAAAATAAATATCCCTCCCCTCCCATCCAACAAATTAATCAAGAAATGAACCATAAAAGTATAAAAATAAAGAAAGACAAAGGACGTTAACGGGCCCCAAACCAATCTACTGTATTTTCACGCATATAACGCGCGCGTTATACGTGTTTTTACAAACCGTGCATAACCTTGCGCGGTATACGCGTGAGCGCATCGTACAAAAAATTTTTTACATAGTTCCCCCCCGACGTCCGATTCACCCCCCCCCCGCAGGACCGCTCGCACCCCCACCCCGAAGGACCGCTCGCACGCGCTCCCACCCGCACCCGCATCCCCACCCTGAAGGACCGCTCACACGCACTCCCACCCGCACCCGCACCCCCACCCTGAAGGACCACTCGCACGCACTCCTGTCCTCTTGCCCCAGCCAACCGCGGCACCCCCGACACGATCAGGGCAAGAGGGAGCTTAAGCCCTCTTGCCTCCCCCGACACGATCGGGGCAAAAGGGAGCCCAAGCCCTCTTGCCCCGCCGACTCCCCAACTCCCCGACAATATCGGGCCAGGAGGGAGCCCAAACCCTCCTGGCCACGGCGACCCCCTACCCCCACCCCGCACTACATTACGGGCAGGAGGGATCCCAGGCCCTCCTGCCCTCGACGCATACCCCCCTCCCCCCAACGACCGCCCTCCCCCAAGAACCTCCGACCGCCCCCCCAGCCGACCCGCGACCCACCTGGCCGACCCCCACGACACCCCCCACCCCCCTTCCCCGTACCTTTATGTAGTTGGCCGGACAGACGGGAGCCAAACCCGCCTGTCCGGCAGGCAGCCAACGACGGAATGAGGCCGGATTGGCCCATCCGTCCCAAAGCTCCGCCTACTGGTGGGGCCTAAGGCACCTGAGCCAATCAGAATAGGCCCGGGAGCCTTAGGTCCCTCCTGGGGGCGGGGCCTTGGGCACATGGTCGGGTTGGGCCCATGTGCCTCAGGCCCCGCCCCCAGGAGGGACCTAAGGCTCCCGGGCCTATTCTGATTGGCCCAGGCGCCTTAGGCCCCACCAGTAGGCGGAGCTTTGGGACGGAGGGGCCAATACGGCCTCATTCCGTCGTTGGCTGCCTGCCGGACAGGCAGGTTTGGCTCCCGTCTGTCCGGCCAACTACACAAAGGTACGGGGAAGGCGGGTGGGGGTGTCGTGGGGGTCGGCCAGGGGGGTCGCGGGTCGGCTGGGGGGGTGGTCGGAGGTTCTTGGGGGGGGCGGTCGTTGGGGGGAGGGGGGTTTGCGTCGAGGGCAGGAGGGCCTGGGATCCCTCCTGCCCGTAATGTATTGTGGGGTGGGGGTAGGGGGTCACCGTGGCCAGGAGGGTTTGGGCTCCCTCCTGGCCCGATATTGTCGGGGAGTTGGGGAGTCGGCGGGGCAAGAGGGCTTGGGCTCCCTTTTGCCGCGATTGTGTCGGGGGGGGGCAAGAGGGCTTGAGCTCCCTCTTGCCCCGATCGTGTCGGGGGTGCCGCGGTTGGCTGGGGCAAGAGGGCTTGAGCTCCCTCTTGCCCCGATCGTGTCGGGGGTGCCGCGGTTGGCTGGGGCAAGAGGACGGGAGTGCGTGCGAGCGGTCCTTCGGGGTGGGGGTGCGAGCGGTCCTGCGTTGGGGTGAATCGGACGTCGGGGGGGATCAGGTTTTCAGGGTGAGGACAGGACTTCAAGGGGGAGAGGAGAGTCGGGGCGGGCGAAAGGAGAGTCGGGGTGGCCAGAGGAGAGTCGGGGCGGGCAAAAGGAGAGTCGGGCGGTGACGGGAGAGTCGGGCAGCATGCGCGGTATACGGGTGTGCGCGGTATATAAAAATATCTGTACATAGATTTGTGTTTTCCACGCACTATACCTGTGTGCGCGTTTTACACGGGTGCGCATTATCTACGTGAAAATACGGTAAATAATTTGCTATTCCCTAATATATCTGCATTCATCTTTTCGTATTTGTAACCTAAACATAAACTGGCCCACCAAAACGGAAAGTTGAGGCGGTCACAATTTTTCCAATTGCTGGTTATCAATTGCATAGCAATTCCTGTCATGATTAGGAGAAGCCTACCTTTGTAGCGATCCATGGGAGGCTTGATATGTAGCAATGTTCCACATATAATTGCCTCATATGTCAAAGAGATTGTTGATTCTAGTATGAGGTTAATCTGTCCCCATGTTGACTTCCAAAAACTGAGTATCAAAGGACAATAGAACAACAGATGTCCCTATGACAAGATGACAGTGCCAGCAACTATTGGATTTAGAACTGTCTAACTTGTGTAACCTAACAGGGGTCCAAAAAGATCTATGTAACAGAAAAAAACCATATCTGTATCTTATTCTATTCCATTCACAATGCACTAATTTGTATATCAATAATTTCAAATTATATATCACCTTGAATCTTTTTTTGGACATAGTATAACTCAGAAATCCCATTCCATTATAGAATTCTAAAGTACCCAACATTGGTCTGAAGTTATACCTAACAGATCTATGGTCTAACGATGGTCAAATAAATGCAGTATCCCCCAAATTCTGTATATTGCATCTTATCTTGCTTGCCCAAATTGGTGTCAGCCAATTTACACATATAACTTAATCATTTAACGTCAATCAGCTCTGATAAATTGATCTCTAATGAGCAATCAGCAGCACCAATTGATATCGTTTACATGCACATCCATCTGTGCTTATTCTGTACTGGTCTGTGCCAAATTTGAAAGTTACACATCAGAAAAATAGGCATCATAAGAGGTATGCAGGGGTGTGGTCTGTATTTGTGCTTGATATTATAGAATCAGGCCTCAAGAATGTAACTTTATAAGTTACATACAAAAGTGGAAGCTCTGCCCATTGCCCACCCATGCTCCACCCACATATATGCCTCATTTGCATTTATGCCCTATCCTTACAGAATATTCTAGCACTTACATAAAGACATATACACTTATCCATGAAAGTGCTAGTACCAGGGGTATAACCATGGGCAGATCTATATAGGCCTAGTACCAGGGGTATAACCATGGGCAGATCTATATAGGCCTAAACTGACCAGTTTGGGCTGAGGACCATTCACCCAGCAGCCACAGGTCACCCTTGCCAACCCCCCCCCCCCCCACCTATGCAGCCTCTCTCTTCCCTTCCCTTCCCACCTAACCACCAGCCCATACAGCCTCTCTCTTTCTCTTCAAGCCACTGGCAGTGGGTCCTATGCACTGCTGGCAGCTGACCCAGAAACCTTCCCTTTGATATGTTTGTGTTTTGTGTCAGAAGGTAGGCTTCCAGTCAGCCTCTGGAAGTGTATAGGACACACACTGATAGTGGCCTGAAGAGGAAAAGAGAGGCTGCATGGGCTGGGGGTGAGCGGCTAGGAAGGGGAAAAGAGAGGCTGAATGAGCTGAAGGCAGGCAAGTGAAGGGAAAGAGAGAGGCTGAACAGGCTGGGGGCAAGCAAGGGAGGGAAAGAGAGAAGCCTGCTCACCCAAAATTGACTGACTGGCTACTCCATTGGCTAGTACTCTAAGAACATAAGAACATAAGCAGTGCCTCCGCCGGGTCAGACCATAGGTCCATCCTGCCCGGCAGTCCGCTCCCGCGGCGGCCCAAACAGGTCACGACCTGTCTGAATCACCAGAAGGGGCTCCCTTGCCACCTTGGTTTCTCATTGAAGCCCTATCTTCCCATCGAAGTCCTAACCCTCCGGTCTTGCACATGCACGACCTGGTTGGGTTTCTATACTTGTGTTACATCCCAGCTCCTCCCTCAGTATCCCACGATCCCTTTATCCCTCAGGAATCCGTCCAATCCCTGTTTGAATCCCTGTACCGTACTCTGCCTGATCACTTCCTCCGGTAGCGCATTCCAAGTGTCCACGACCCTTTGGGTGAAAAAAAACTTCCTTGCATTTGTTTTGAACCTATCTCCCTTCAGTTTCTCCGAATGCCCCCTCGTACTTGTTGTCCCCTTCAGTCTGAAGAATCTGTCCCTATCCACCCTCTCTATGCCCCTCATGATCTTGAAGGTCTCTATCATATCTCCCCTGAGCCTCCTTTTTTCCAGAGAGAAGAGCCCCAGCCTATCCAACCTCTCGGCGTATGGGCAGTGTTCCAGCCCTTTTACCAGTTTCGTTGCTCTCCTTTGGACTCTCTCAAGTACCGCCATGTCCTTCTTGAGGTGCGGCGACCAATACTGAACGCAGTATTCCAGATGTGGACGCACCATCGCTCGATACAATGGCATGATGACTTCCCGTGTCCTGGTTGTTATGCCCCTCTTTATGATGCCCAGCATCCTGTTGGCTTTTTTCGAGGCTGCTGCGCACTGTGCAGATGGCTTCAGTGATGCATCCACCAGCACACCCAAGTCTCTCTCAAGTCTGCTGTCTCCCAACAATGCCCCCCCCAATTTGTAGTTGAACAACGGGTTATTTTTCCCTATATGCATGACCTTGCATTTTTCCACGTTAAAGCGCATTTGCCATTTGTTTGCCCAGTCTTCCAGCTTGTCCAGGTCCCTTTGCAGGTCCTCACACTCCTCCCTGGACCTAACTCTGCCGCACAGTTTGGTATCGTCTGCAAATTTTATAACCTCGCACTTTGCCTCCTTTTCCAGGTCATTGATAAATATGTTGAAGAGTAACGGCCCCAGCACCGATCCCTGTGGCACACCGCTTGTGACTCCCCGCCAGTCAGAATATTGGCCCTTCACTCCGACCCTCTGCAGTCTACCCGACAAACAGTGCTTGATCCATCTGTGCACATCCCCTCCCACCCCGTGGTTCCACAGCTTCCTAAGCAGCCTTTCATGTGGCACCTTGTCGAAAGCCTTTTGAAAATCGAGGTAAATGATGTCTATGGGTTCCCCTTTGTCCACCCGACTGCTTATTCCCTCAAAGAAGTACAGAAGGTTCGTTAGGCACGACCTTCCCTTACAGAATCCGTGCTGGCTTGTTCTCAGTAGGACATTCCTCTCGATGTGCTCGCAAATGCCATCCTTGATCATAGCTTCCACCATCTTCCCTATAATTGAAGTCAGGCTCACCGGCCTGTAGTTCCCGGGGTCACCCCTCGATCCCTTCTTGAAGATAGGTGTGACATTCGCCAATTTCCAGTCCTCTGGTACCTCACCAGTTTTCAAGGATAGGTTGCAAACATGCTGGATTGTGCCCGCTATTTCTTGTCTTAGTTCCTTCAGAACCCTTGGGTGGATCCCGTCCGGGCCCGGTGATTTACCGCATTTTAACCTGTCTATCTGTTTGAGGTCATCCTCCTTACTTACCTCTATGTGCTCCAATTTTTCGGCCTGTTCCCCACTCATGAGCTCCTCTGAGTCCGGTATATTAGATGTGTCTTCGCTCGTGAAAACCGACGAGAAGAACGTGTTCAACCTCTCAGCTACTCTTTATCCTCCTTAATCACTCCCTTCCTATCCCCATCGTCCAACGGCCCCACCTCCTCTCTTGCTGGTCGCTTCCCCTTTACGTAACTGAAGAATGCCTTGAAGTTTTTCGCCTCCCTGGCCAGCCCCTCTTCGTATTCCCCTTTCGCTTTTCTAACCTCTCGGTGGCATTCCTTTTGGCATTTCCTGTGCGCCTGGTGATTTTCCTCCGTTGGGTTTTTTTTCCATCTCCGGAAGGATACTTTTTTGTCATTTATTGCCCTCTTTACTTCAGTTGACATCCAAACCGGGTCCTTTGATCGCTTGTTCTTGCAGCCTTTCCTGAAACTGGGGACGTACATTCTTTGTGCTTCCTGCAGGGTGTCCCTGAATAGGGTCCAGGCGCTTCCCACAGTCTCCATCCTAAAGATGTTTCTGAGCTTCCTCCCCACCATTTCCCTCATAGCAACATAGTTCCCTTTCTTGAAGTTGAGCGCAGTTGTTGCGGTCCTCCTTACTATGGGTGTCCCCCTTTCTAATGTGAATCTGATCACGTTGTGATCACTGTTGCCTAGTGGTCCTCCCACTTCTACCCCTCTTGCAGGCCCCCCTAATCCATTTAGGATGAAGTCAAGAGTAGCACACCCTCGCGTCGGTTCTTTGACTAGTTGCTCCATGAAGCAGTCCCTCACAGCTTCTACAAATCCTGTTTCCCTAGTGCAGTTGGAGTGACCCGTACTCCAGTCTATTCCCGGGTAGTTGAAGTCCCCCATCACTGTTACACTTCCAGTCCTGCATTCCTGTCTCAGTTCCACTTCCAAGTCGTGTCCGACTCCTTCTGGCGTATCAGGTGGGCGATAGTACAGCCCCAGTTTTATGCCTGCACCCTTGTTTCCCAGCAATTTGACCCATAGCGATTCCAGCCCCTCTGCCTTCGTTGCCATATCCATCTCGACCGAGTGGATAGAGTCCTTTATATATAGTGCTATGCCTCCCCCCTTCTTGTGGGTCCTGTCCCTCCTGTAGAGCTTGTACCCCGGCAGCGCCACATCCCATTGATTTTCCTCTGTCCACCAGGTTTCTGCAATTCCAATTATATCTAGGTCCTCCCCCTTGGCCACGACTTCTAGTTCACCCATCTTGGCCATGAGGCTTCTTGCATTTGCATATAAGCACCGCAGGTCTCGTAGGTCCCGTCGTTTTTCCTCCACCTCTGCATTTACCTGGGCCGCCTGCCCTTGGATTTCGGGCAGTTCTCCCGTTCCCTGTGCTTCTGCTTTGCCCTCAGCCTTTACCCTCTTAGCTTTCAGCTTCCCCACATTCCCGCCACCCCACTTCCCCGCTTTTCCTCTGGGTTTTCTAGCCCTACCGGCCCCCTCCTGGGCTATCATCCCTTGAGCCTCTGTTTGATCCCCCTCGCCTTGTGGTACCTCTATATTGCCCTCAGCTTTCGCCCTCGTGCCACCCAGTCCCCCTGTGTCTCCATGCCCCTTAGTCTTCTCCCAGCAAGCTCCCTTTACCTAATGTTTCCCTCGCTGTCTGATCATAAGATCCTCCGGTCCCTCTGCTTCCTCCCTGCAGTCAGCCCGTTCATCATCTGTTTTGATTACTGTTGTCCGAAGCATCAACATCAGATCAGCTGTCGGCTTTCCCCCTCTCCTCAGTTTAAAGCCCTCTCGATCTCCTTCCTCACATTGGCTGCCAGTAGTCTAGTTCCCGCTGTGCTCAGGTGCAGGCCGTCCCGCCGGTAGAGCTTGCTCTTTCCCCAGAAGGACGTCCAGTTCCTCACAAAGTGGAAGCCCTCCTCCTGGCACCATCTCCTCAACCATGCATTCACAGCCTGAAGGTCTGCCTGCCTCTTTGCATCTGCTCTCGGTACAGGCAGGATCTCCGAGAATGCTATCCTCCGTGTGCTCCGCTTCAGCTTTCGTCCCAGGACCCTGAACTGGTCAGTCAGTGTGGCCATGCTGAAGTTCCTCCGGCTCACATCATTCGTTCCGACGTGGATTATTACCGCAGTCTCCTCTGTCTCTGCTCCGTCCAGGATCCTCTTGATCCTATCAGTGATGTCTCGTGTCTTGGCCCCTGGGAGACAAGTCATTAGCCGGTCCTCCCTTCCTCCAGCTACGTGACTGTCTACCTCTCTCAAGATCGAGTCTCCCACCACAATAGCAGACTTCCCTTTCCTCAGCAACCTCCTCTGCCTCAGGTCCGTGTCCTTGGTGTAGTGCGGTGTCTCTCCCTCGGGGTCCCGGTGAGTCACGGTCTCCTCCTCTTGCGTGGTTCCTCCTCTATAATATTATGTGCACGTGTAGTGTGTAAATGTATGTACCCTGTTATAGAATTGTCAAATAAGCTTCTACTTCTGGCAATTATAGGGTGGAAAGGTCCATTGTGGGGCTCCTCCTCTCCCCAGTCTGGGATGATTCCTTCACTTGGGGCCTCTTTATTCTCTATACTGACTTAAGAAATTTAACACCAGCCGGTCAGAGCCCTATCCCCTGACTCAGCCGCTGACATAGCATGTCATCACCATCTGCTGTAAGATGGCTTAACTGCACCATCAGTGAGGCAGTGGTCTTACAGATACCTGCTGCAATGCCATTCACTCCATATAGCAGGGGTAGGGAACTCCAGTCCTCGAGAGCCGTATTCCAGTCGGGTTTTCAGGATTTCCCCAATGAATATGCATTGAAAGCAGTGCATGCAAATAGATCTCATGCATATTCATTGGGGAAATCCTGAAAACCCGACTGGAATACGGCTCTCGAGGACCGGAGTTCCCTACCCCTGCCACATAGTGAGACCAAAAGAGGTAACACTATACTATAAAAACAACAATAAAAATGAAAAATAATGTCAATATGGAACCAGGATGGAAAACTGTATACATTCTAAAAACTAAACAGAATCAATCATTTCAAAAATATTCCAGTGATGACTAGTCTCATAGGGCCACCATGTGAACTTTACAGCAACCAAACAGTACAAGACTCAATCAACAACCTAAAAATGAGCCAGGTCATAATACGTGGCCAGAACATGAATGTTAAAAGAACCAAATAGTATAGGTCTTTAATTAAATATGAGCCATGATGGGGCATACATGGAATCAAGAGGGACTAAGACCTAGATTGCATCAACAACACCTGAAGTTAGGCACCTAGATCATTGCAAACCCAACAAAGGACTTGTTTGTATTGTCACCAATATAGACTCATTAAAGCTCTCAGAAGACCAATGCAGGCTTCTGAGAGTTTTAATGAGTCTATATTGGTGACAATACAAACAAGTCCTTTGTTGGGTTTGCGTTATAAAAGAGAGGACTTTATCCATTGTGGGTGACTAAGTGTGGTTCACTACCTAGATCATTGCACCAGGCTGATTTGGGCACTTAACTTAATTTTCATAATTGGTTTAATCAGTGCTGATAATTGAGAGTGCCATTAAAAAAACAATTAAAAATGATTTAACAGCCTGTAGATGCCTACTGTTTTGAGGTAGGTTTCTATACTGAGACACCTACCTTTAAGTAGGCCTAGTTTGGGGCAGATTTTGGGTATAGGTTGACTAAGTCTCACTCATTTAGGCCATGAAAACCCTAGCCTAAATGGCAGTGCGCCTAAGCTGTAAGAACCGGATTCTGCAAAATGCGTCCTGATTTTAGGCAGCTGTAGGCATCCTACAGCTGTCTAATCAGCCAATCGGGACACAAGTTTTTTGTTTTTTTTAAATGTTCCCCAGGCAAGCCGCCAATATTGAAGGCACCTCCGGGAGCCTAGGGAAGCCCACTAGACCGCCTAAGTTCGCCTAAGGGCCTTAGGAAACCTAGGCAGCCCTAAGCGTCTCCCTAGTAGAGGGAGAGATGCTTACAATGTAGGCCAGCAAAATGCCAGAAGACTGCCCACCCAACACCCTGATCGCTGGCAGGATGGTACCCAACCCTTTCTGCCGGAAGGCCGCCCACCCAACATCCCGATCACCGACAGGAGGGTGCCCAACCCCTCCTGCCAGAGGATGCCCCCTCTCTGGATCCCCCCCCACACTAATGCCCCAATATGCTAACACCGCCCCCGCGCTAACACCCCCCAATGACCCCTTAACCTTCCCCCCAACTAACCTCTAAATTGTTGGCCGGATGGACGAGTCTTGCTGCCGTCCAGCCAGCAGGCCCACCTCGTTGAAATGAGGCGGGCCTGCCTCATCAAAATGAGGCGGGCCTGCCCCATCCCCACTAAGCCTGAGCCAATCAGGCTTTAGGCTTAGTAGGGATGGGCTGGGACGGGATGGGCCCACCTCATTTCAACAAGGCGAGCTGGACAGCTGGACGGCAGCAAGACCAGTCCGTCTGGCCAACAATTTAGAGGTTAGTTGGGGGGAGGTTAGGGGGTCATGGGGGGGTGTTAGCGCAGGGGTGGTGTTAGCGTAGGGGGGCATTAGCGCGGGGAGATCCGAAGGGGGGCATCTTCCAGCAGGAGGGGTTGGGCACCCTCCCGCCGGTGATCGGGGTGTTGGGTGGGTGGCCTTCTGGCAGGAGGGGTTGGGCACCCTCCTGCCGGCGATCAAGGGTGGAGACAGGCATCTGCAGCCGCTATACTTATCGCGGCAGGGAGATCCCTTGCCGCAATAGACATAGCGGCCACGTCTACTTACAATGTAGGCCTACATTGTAAGCGGCTCTCCCTCTACTAGGGAGACGGTAGGGCCTACTGAGGAGCATTAAAAAAAAAAAAAAAAAACGTGTGTCCCGATTGGCTGATTAGACAGCCTACAGCTGCCTAAAATGGGGACACACTTTGCAGAATCCGGGCCTAAATGTCTACAGGCACCTAACACTGCTTAGGTGCCTCTAGGCATGATTCTAAAAATGGTGTCTAGTGGGTGATTGACAACGTTACTCAACGGCACCTATCATCTAGGTGCCCTTTATGGAATCAGGCCCTAATTGTACATAATCTTAGGGACCCTTTCACTAAACTGCGGTAAGTTTTTGCACTTGCCATACATTAGTTACAGATATTACTTGCATGGTAAATGCAAAGCATGTGCTAAATGCTTGAGCAGCTCCTAGCCTGCATTTAACACACAGGATAAACACCTATTCCTGGATTTTGTATAGGTTGTCCAAATTTGGGCATGGATCCCAGATCTGTGCGTAAGCTCCTAATTAGTCAATTAGGTACTAACAATCAATTATTGGAGTTAACAAGCAGTTAATTGGCAGTAATTAGCAGTTATGTAGGCATCTGCCCTATGCCCTTTTCTATAACATGCATGCCTAAGCCCACTCTTTATCTCCAGACACACACCCTCCATGCAAAAATTAAAAAATATTTTTAGCACACCGATTTGAAACTTTCTGTGGGAGCCTGAGCATGTCCCACGGTAAGCTCTTTTAAGATGCAGTAAGAGTGCACTGGCACTTACCACGGCTTAGTGGAAGGACCCCTTACTTTGTAATATTTAGGTCTGGAGTTTGAGCTTTTGTTGTGCTTGCACTCAAAGGCATAGTAAGGAGGAGGCCCCCAGGACCTCTCCGCCCTCCCATGCCATGCTCGCACCCTCCATTCCCCCAGCCCCATACCTCTTCAAATCCTCATCAGACAGAGCAACTTCTCAGGCCTGCTGCTTGCGCTGGCCTGGCTCCCCTCTGAAATGACTTCCGGGTCGCAGGGGCAGGAAGTGACATCAGAGAGAAAGCCAACCCCATCGTGAGCAGCAGATCAGAGAAGCTGTTCACACTGGCAAAGATTTAAAGAGGTATGGTGGGAAGGGAGGGTGCGAGTGTGGTGTGGGGGAAGGGGGCACAGAAGGAGCAGGAGAGCCAGAGAGGAGGGCATAGGTGGGGAGCACCACTGCCCTGGGCACCTCCTACACTCACTACACCACTGCTTGCACTGTAGGAAAGAAGCAATAGGGAGAATATGGAAAAGTGCACAAAGCATGGAAGGCACATTTTGACATGTTGCCAGCCTATAACAAGTCACATTGTTCTTTTAGCATAGGATGTGTTTATTTTTATCCACTGAAGTTGCAGGATAATTTTCTGCAGGATATTGTTTTTTTGCACTCCTAAAGCTGGATGATTTGAGTTTGCTGTTCTTAATTGAAAATGTGTGGCGTATAGGTCAGCTTCAAACTCCTTTTTAGAGTTCTACGTTTCTCTTTCCTTGCAGCATTAATATAAAAAAGTACCACTGAATCCTTGATTAAAGAGGTAAATGACAATGCTGGAAAACAGAGTGATCTTCAAAAATGTTCATATTCTGTAACAACATAAACCAGTCAATTATTCTGACCCTTGCCACTGCAACCACCTTCTCAACGCTGTGTCTACACTTTCAATAAACAGCATCACTCCCAAGAGACCAGAAGGGAAAAAAAAATCTTTTTCAATAAACTTGTAAACCCATCTGTATTATGAAAAAGCATACTAATAATTTGATAGTGCTCTGAAGAAGCTTTCATAAAGCTTTTGCTCAAGATTTAATATTGCTCAGCAAGTCCATCAGATTTCTATAGCTTTGTTGAAAAGGGAAAGCTACAGCATTGATTTGAACTCGTCTCTGCTGTAGGTCAACTACTCATGTAGCAACAAAGATAACTTTGAAGTTAACATACTGGAAACGTTCCAAAGAACCCACCAGTAAGAACTGAAGAACCCTCAACCTGGTTTCTAACTTTAATAACATACCATAGCACTCTTTACGAAGGGGGTGCTGAAAAGTTCTTAGCCCAAACAACCAACTTCCTAAGTTCTGAGCGTTATTTTGCCACTGTAGCTGAAAAGAGTGTTATCTTATTTCATGGGAAGGGGTAAAACACGGACCTCACGGACCAGACGGACCTCGCAGATCTAAACCCGTACGGCCTTAAAAATCTGAGGTCCGTGTCGGTCCGGGTCCGTGGCGCTTGTAGTTGCTGTTGCTAAAAATCTGAGGTCCATGTCGGTCCGTGTCCGTGGCGCTTGTAGTTGCTGTTGCTGACAGACCTTGATGAGATTTTTGCACTGACGGATCCGTCTCAGCATAGGGAGGGAAAAGTGTTAGGATCCGTCAGCACTAAAAATCTCTTCCAGGTCTGTCAGAGCCAGAGACTAGTGCTGGAGCGGCAGAGCAGAAGCCAAGAGAGCGGGGAAAAGAAGTCTCCAAACTCCAGCACTAGTCTCTGGCTCTGACAGACCTGGAAGAGATTTTTAGTGCTGACGGATCCTAACACTTTTCCCTCCCTATGCTGAGACGGATCCGTCAGTGCAAAAATCTCATCAAGGTCTGTCAGCAACAGCAACTACAAGCGCCACGGACACGGACCTCAGATTTTTAAGGCTGTACGGGTTTAGATCCGCGAGGTCCGTCAGGTCCATGAGGTCCGCGTTTTACCCCTTCCCTTATTTCATTAAGTGCCAATTTGCAGTAACAAAATTCTATATTTTGACATTGTTTCAGATAATTGATTGAACCATATCAGCATCGTCGTCTTCTTGGTTGGGCTGAGAATTTTTCAGCACCTCCTCGTAAGTATAATTGCACTAATCTGTTAGACATTGAGGAGGCTATTTTATAAAGACTCTCCAAGTAAAATTGGGTTTAAATATAAAAGAGAGAGCTTATGAAATCCTTTTACTAAACTGTGTTAGGTGCTAATATAGCCTCATGCAGCAAAAATGGAGTATGCCCCTACAGTAACTTCCAAATGTGCATGTTCTAAAAAATGTTTTGATTCATTTTTGAGAAGGCATGTCAGAGGCTGAGAGCACACATTAACGGCCGGATTCTGTAAACAGCACTGTCATCGGTGGCCACCTTAAAAAACGGTCATCGATCGCATGTCATTCACACAACACCACCCTTTATAGAATCATGGTTATGTGAAAGATAGACACCAGGAATGTAGGCCAGAGTTTTAAAGGCCTATATTTCTGGCACCTACCTTTCATGAGAATTGTGCCTACAGAGGCAGCTTACGACGCCTAATGCCTAATGCCATTAACCATGTCTACAGGTTATAGGTGGGACAACAATGGTCATATTGGAAGCGCCCTTAGGTGCCTTTGTTTTTTAAATTGTTTTGCTTTTTAAAAAATTAACACAGCCATTTAGAGTGCCAATTAAATCAATTAAGTTAGACAATGGTAGGGTGCCTCCCGCCATCTAACTTTGGGTGCCATTTTTAGAATAATGCATGGATACTGTGTGACGGTAAGTACTCATGTAAAAAAATTTTTTAAATGGCCATACACTAATGGCATCAATTAGCACATGACCATTAAATTAAAAAAAAAAAAGGACAAATTATAGCTATGGTAAAAATTGCCTTAGTTCATGGAAAAGATCCATATTAGGGCACACTAAGGTCATTTTCTACTGCACCTTCATAAAAGGACTTTTATATGATTTGCGAATATATATTCTGATTGTATGTAAAAGTAGAATTATTATACAATTATATGGTACCAGCGGCAAAGCGAGGGAAATAGGAGTCCAGGAAATGGGATTACGGTGCTTTCAGGTGACTAGGCCTTCCAGCTGGTTCTTTGGGGTGGGGAGGGCAGTGGGGCTGGGAATGGGATGGGTTTTGGGGAGGTTCTTCGTTGGGGGGGGGTTCGCATTTATTGTACACTGTTTTATTGCTTTTCTGGTTGTGCCATTTTGTTGTATGGCAGGGCGCTGTGTTTAAATAAAGAATTTTTTTTAAAAAAAGGAAGAGATCTGAACCTGGCGTGAGCAGCAGCTGGAGGATCATTTTCAAAGCACTTAGATAAAGTTTCATAGATTATTCTGCTACTTTCTGTGTCTAAGTGCTTTGAAAATGAGCCTCATAACAACATTTTCTTGTGCAGCAGGTAATATAACTATCTTCTAAGATAGTAATTTTATAGTCAGTCAGCGAAGGTAGGAGGCATCTGGGGCAGTGGAGCCCCCCTCCCCCCTCTTCTTCCACGCCCTCCACCCCACACTTGCGCCTTCCCTTCCAATCCCTGTACCTCTTATTATTATTTATTTATTTATTCAATTTTCTATATCGTTCTCCCAGGAGAGCTCAGAACAGTTTACATGAATTTATTCAGGTACTCAAGCATTTTTCCCTGTCTGTCCTGGCGGGCTCACAATCTAGCTAATGTACCTGGGGCAATGGGGGGATTAAGTGACTTGCCCAGGGTCACAAGGAGCAGCATAGGTTTGAACACACAACCCCAGGGTGCTGAGGCTGTAGTTTCAACCACTGCGTCGCACTCTCCCTAATGTTTGCTTTCTCTCTGATGTCACTTCCTGGCCCTGCGACTCAAAGGTAATTACAGAGGGAGCCAGGCTGGCGCGAGAAGCAGGCCAGAGTAGTTGCTCACACTGGCAAAGATTTTAAAGAGGATCGGCGGCACAAATGTGACATGCAGGGACAGAGAGGGGCCGGCGCCACCATCACTATGGCACGGGGAGTCCTCCCCCTGCTCCTCCTTACTATGCCACTGTTTAAAGCAGGTCACCTAGGTTAAGAAAGCAAGATAATGCCTATTTTTAAAAGACTTGATTCTGTAAATGGTGCCCAAATCTGGGCACACACACAAAAAAGGAGTGCTGAGCACTACAAGAACATAAGAATAGCCATACTGGGTCAGACCAATGGTCCATCTAGCCCAGAATCCATGCTCTGTGGCACTCTGATTTGGGCCCTGTCTATAGTGCAGTGCTTAGCACCAGGATCCATGCCCAATTTGTAGTGTAAAGATTTCCATAGACTGAAGTCTGGTTTAAATCCTTGCACCTTAATGAGGCGCAGATGTGCCATATTCTACAATTCCTGTCCCGGCTGATTCTAACTATTTTTTTTTTGCCTCCGCCCATGTACTTTTCTTGGCTTTTTGAATCTCTGGTGGTCCAGCAGTGTATCAGGCAGGAGCGAGCTTTCTGCACTCCTGCCCCATGCTGAGATCCTCCTTCCCTGAATGGCTGCCTGAGTTCTCATGACCCAGTGGTGTACTGAGCAGGAGCGATCTTTTTGCAGCCCTAAGCCGCTTCCAGAATGGCTGCCACCAGTTCTCGCGGGACTCAAGAGAATTGGTGGCAGCCATTCAGAGAGTGGCTCAGGGCCGGGTAGGAGCGCAAAAAGCACGCTCTTGCACAGTACACTGCTGGGCCGTGAGAACTCAGGCAGCCATTCATAAAAGGAGGGACTTAGTGTAGGGCAGGAGCATGGAAAGCTCATTCCTGCATGATACACCGCTGTTAGTTGGCTGGGACAGGAGGCAGGAGGGATCCATCCTGTCCCAGTCTAGCATTGTACCACAAGGTCATACGGCAGGCTCGGTGGAGGCCTGCAGAACATCGGGAGAGAGGGGGGATAGGGTATAGGGCAAAGAGGTGGGACAGAGTGGAGAGCCTGACATGGGAGGGAGTGAGGGAGGGTGGTGGCAGGACACAGATCCTGACGGGGCACATGAATATTAACACACACACACATCTTATATTTGAGTCAACATTTTTTCATCCTTTGTTTGGGGAAAAAGGGTACCTAGTCTTACACTTGGATCAACTTATATTTGAGTATGTAGGTGTTGGACCTCTGATTGGGTGCTCAGAAGAGTAGAGCACACCAATCAAAGTTCAATCTATGGGATTTTCTGGCAGAAGTGTTAGCAGGTTCCGTATCAAATTTTGTGGATAACTTGGCTGGAAGATGAGTTTTGACCTACCCTCCCTCCCTGAGGAATTCCAGAGTTAAGCTTTGGTATGGTAGGGGAGCAATCAGGGAGGGGAGTGTCACTGCGATACTTTGGAGGCCATTGGCACATTGGAAGTTGTTTTGGGGAAATACCACTGGCAATGAGAGTAAGGGAGTGGGGATTTTTGTTCAATACAGTCCTGAAACCTAGGGAATTAGCAGGTTTGGAGTGACCACGACTGTTGCTTGGGGAGGGATGGCATAAGTTTCATCAAGTGTTGATATGGAGTTGTGGTTAGGTCGATACCGACTAAGCATTTGGTTGGGCTTCTGTTATTGATAAATGTAATTTGTGAAGTTGGAAGTGTTTATCTAAGAGGAATGGTATGATGTTGAGCGATGTTAAGATAATTAATAAAGCTGCAGCCTGTTATAGCAACATTTCAGTTGTTCAAGAGTTTTTATTCTGTATTGTTGAGAGGTAAGGGAGCACGAATGCCAAAATTATGCCACATATGTGCAAAAATACCTTTTTTAAAATTACCATCCAAATATTCATTTCATTGAAACACTGCATAAAGCAACATGATAGCTTGGTTTATGTTCCTTTAAATATTCAGAATTTTCCCAGACTGTGCCTGCTGGCGCTATGTGCATAAACAGTGTCAGAATCTAAAAGGCAGAGAATAGTTTCAGATACTGCAGACGTAGAAGACATGAAATGGATGTATCCAGACAGCACAGTTTATGTCAGTTTATAAGGTCTTTTGCAAACATACCACATCAACAGAGGGAATTCACATATGGCTACTCTTCTATACCTTTTGGGAAAGAAGGTGACAGATAGTTCCAAATGGCAAGCTGAGGGAATCTGTAATTAAGGGGGAAAAAAATTCTCCAACACAAAAAGCAGATGTTCTCTTTCTGGTTTGCTCATAAAAAGGAATTGCTTTGCTTTACCATGCAACTTGCTTCATAATTGTTCCTGATTTTGCTTCATAAAACTCTAGGTCTTTTTTCAGCTTCACACTGGGTTTCATTTAGATCTGAGGTATAAAAGAAGACAGTAATTTTGAGATGTAGAATTAGAGAAAATGTATTCTGCAATGTTCTTTTTTATTCAAAATCTCTTTCCTTAATTTTAGAACTCACTGAATCTACTTTCCAGACACAGTCCTAAACCCACCTTTATACTAAGCCACTGTAGGGGGTTGTACCGCGATCCAGAGTGCTAAATGTTCCAGTGCTAATATTATTCCTATGAACGTTATAGCATTTAGCACTCCGGGCTGCAGTACAAACCCAACCGTGGCTTATTAAAAGAGGGTCTAAATTAGAGACCCTTCTATTAAAGGGTGTTAAGCACCTAACACATGGTGACCATGTTAAGAGGTTTTTTGGTAATTTGCCTGTTACCACACATTAAACCACATTACTAAACATTTCTGCCAAGTGCGCATGCTAGCCAACTTAAAAGAGTTAACATGGGATCGCTTACTACCTCCAAAATAGGAAGCAGTAAAGGCCAGATTCTATAAAAAGTGCCTAAGTGAGCCTATATTCTAGGTGCCACTCTATGCGGTTCTCAGTCAATCGCTAGACATCTAAGCAGATTTAGGTGTCACTATGCTTAGTACATTAGGCCTGGTTTTACCGGGCCTAATTTCCCAGCACCTAATTTAGCCCACCTCCTCTTTTTACAAAACGGTGATAGCGGCTTTTAGTGCAGGCCGGCACGTTTAATGCTCTGCACTTCTCCTGGCATTTATAGGAACTCTATGAGTTTCGGGAGCAGTGCAGAGCATTCAGCGCGCCGACCTGCGATAAAAACCACTATTGTGGTTTCGTTAAAAAAAGGGGGAGGGGTGAATGCCTAGTGATGCCTAAATCAAATACGCCTAATCTCTGCCCCTAACCATACCTTCTTTTGAAGTAGGCATCAGAGGCCACCTTGACTTAGGCATCACTAGACATCGCTCTGAGTTCCAAATGGGACTCTTGTTTTTTGTTTTCAATTTATTAATTAACTTTAATGGTGTGGTCAATTTTCATGGTATTTAAATTAACTGAAACAATTTGGGTTGCACATGTATTTTAGTTAGGCGTCACTAAGCATCCGCAATTAGGGCACCCAGTAGTGCCTTACTAGGGCACCATTTATAGAATATGGCCCTAGGTGCTTCCATGTTAACCTTCTTCTTCCGATGACCATCAGTCTGGACCTGGTACTTTACAGATAGTCCTGGACCATTGCGGTCTACCCCTTGTATGCAGACTCCCTGTGTCCCCCTAGTACGTCGAGGATGAGCTCCCCCTGTCTGTAGATTGATTCTCTCTGTTTGATGAAACCATATATGCACTCATGTAACACATCCTGAGCTTTCTGGGAGGATAGGATATAAATTGAAATAAATAAATAATCTGAATGTTAATACACAACCTGCAATGAAAGAGTGGAAATGCCTGTTCTTGATGCAGCACTGATTTTGGGCTTGTTGCTTGTTAAAATCCAGTGTTATAACACAATAATTCCAAAATGTAATTTTTTTTGTAGAAGGGCCCCTTAACTTGAGCTGGGGACAATTCTGGTGATACTCGGACCTCCTGTATGAGAAACCCCTCTGCATTTCACTATCCTAGCCTTACTACTTGTACCCTTCTGCAGAATATGTATACATCTTTTCATAAGAACGTAAGAACATAAGAATAGCCTTACTGGGTCAGACCAAAGGTCCATCAAGCCCAGTAGCCTGTCCTCACAGTAACCAATCCAGGTCACTAGTACTTGGCCAAAACCCAAGGTGTAGCAACATTCCATGCAACCGATACAGGGCAAGCAATTGTGATTCGGCTTATTCTTCCCAATGTGCATCACTTTGCATTTGTCCACATTAAATTTCATCTGCTACTTGGATGCCCAGTCTTCCAATATCCTAAAGGCTGCCTGCAATTTTTCCCTGCTACTGATCCAGGGCAAGCAGAGGCTTCCCCCATGTCTTTCTCAATAACAGACTATGAACTTTTCTATCAAATTATTGGCGTTCCTTTCTAGTTTTTTAAATAGACTTTAAACTGTTACTTCTGTACCATCAGTTTTAGCAATACAGTACATTTGAAATAAATAAATAAATGTTTGCCTGGGTTCCTGAGGGAATTGTATGCACAAGAGTTACTGCATATTCAGAACATTTTAACCTGAGCTCTCAATTTCCGCCTGATTTGTTGGGGTGTGCACGCAGCAAAATTTTGTTTCACTCGTTGTTTCCAGGGACAACATGATTGTTTTTCCAGTACTTTTTCCTAATTATTATTTTTAATTTTACTAGTACGTGGATGCTGCATTAAACAGGCAGTAAAATCTGACATAAGAAAGTCCCCACCAGTCTCTTCGCCTCACTTCTTACCTCTTCATAAAATCTTCCTGGAGCAGCACAAATCTCAAGTTTGAATTGCTCTACGAATTCTGTATCTTAAAATGACACTTTGGATAGAAAATACCCCCAAATGATTGGAAATGTGCAAAAATACACATTTTGGGCTAAATTCTGCAAAGAGCATCTGCACTGGTGTCCAACTAGAAAAAAAACAACAAAACACCACTAACGGTGCCGTTTGCAGAATTGCGCCTACCATTAAAAATAGGTGCTAGTAATGCAGGTCAGGGTTTTGAAGGCCTATACTGTATTCCTGGTACCTAAATTTGACAAGAATCACCTAAGGTCATTTCCAGCATACACCATGCCTACTTTGATCATAGGCACCTCTGTAGATGTGATTATGATATTCTTTTTTTGTAGGTGCTTTGTTAATGACATTTTATTTGGTTTTTATATGACACAGTCAATTACCGTGCCAATTAATACCAATTAAAAAATTAAGTTAGGCAGTGGCAGGGCTAACTTTTGGTGCTATTTATTCTCTTTGCATAAGTATGCTTTGCATAGTAAGCTCACACAAAGTCTGTTTCATGCTAAAATTTATTTACTTTTGTCATTAGTGAATTTATGTGATGCAAATTCATGAAAAATAACTTGTCAAATACAAAAAGAGTGAAGTAGTACACAGAAAAGCATTGATGGCCTGATTTTGCAAGAAACATGACTAAATCTCTAGAGTTGTACTTACCGTATTTTTTCCTGATATAGTCAGAGAAAATAAATTGTTCCCTTTGGGTGGTGGCTGTAGGATTTAAGGAGCTCACATAGTAGTCTAAGTAAATGGCCCCTGAACCCCCTGAGAGTTCTTTCATTCTTTGTGCACCCGAAACCCTGATTTGGGGTATGTATGGTTTAAAAAAAAAAAAACTCCCCCTGGAACTTCTCACTCCAAGAGGTTTTCAATACTGGTTATCTAATAGGCCCTTTAACTTCTCAACCCTGACATTAAGCATATGTGTTAAAAAGTCCTTTCAAATGCCCCATCCTCTTTAAATTCATGGGAGCCATTCAGGAAGTGAGCTCCTGTTCAGTGCTGCTCAGCAGCTGAAGAAAGCAGGACTTGCGGCAGCCAACGACGACCAGGTTAGAAGTGGGGCAGGAGCATGGAAAGCTCGCTCCTGCCTGCTGCACCACTGCACAACCTCTCTTTGGCTTTCAACTCTTGACTCTTGACTCCCAAACTCTCCCACACACCTACTTCCTCCCCGATGCTTGTTTTTTTAAATCTATGGGCAGTGTCAACAAGATCAGCGCCTTGCTGTCGGCCTGCCCCGGAAGTCTTCTTTCATCAACGATTTGCTGTTTCTGCATAGGCGGACTGTTGCTGAAAGAAGACTTGTGGGGCAGGCTGACGACAAGACGCTGATCTCATCGACGCTGCCCGAAGATTTTAAAAAACAAACACCAGGGAGGAGTTAGGTGTGTGGGAGAGTTTGGGAGTCAGGGAGTCAAGAAGAAAGAGGTCGTGTGGCAGGGTACCGCTAGGGGGGAAGGAAGGAAATAATGTTATGCATGCCACAGGCTGGGGCTGGTGCTGGGGCTGTGGGTAGGGAATTGGGAAGGCAGCGAGGACAGATGCTCAGGGGGTTGGGAAAGACAGATACTGCACGTAGTGGGAGAGTGTTGGGAAGGACAAATGCACAGGCTGTGGGGGTCAGGAAAGGAGGAAAAGAGAGATGCTACACAGGTGGAGTAGTGGGAAGGGAGAGAAAGAAATTCTGCTGGTGGAGGAGGGTAAAGGAATGGAGAATTGCTGGACATAGGTGTGTGGCATGAGAAGGAAAGAGAGATGATGTATATGGGGAAAGGAAGAAAGAGAGAAAATTGTTGGACATGATAGTGGTGGAGAGGAGGGATGGAGAAATGTTACACTGGGAGGAAGGAAAGATGACCCAAAGAAGGGACAGATGTCAGACCACTGGAATGGGAAGGAGAGAGAATAATGCCAGACTGAAAAATGGAAGGGAAGGAGGGGAGAGAGGGATACCAGACCACAGAAAGGAGAGGAGAGAGATAGAACTCGGGAGGAGGGAGGGAAGGAGAGAGATGCCAGACCATGGGAGAGGAGAGAGATTCCAGGCTATTGGAAGGAGAGGAGAAAGATGCCAGACCATATGAGGGGGAGAGATGGTGCATAGGAATGGAGGGGAAAGGGAGACAGAGGGAGGAGATGGTGCACAGCAATGGGTGTGGCAGGGAAGAGATTATAAGAAATGCTTCTTATGGATAGATGGGAGTAGGGGGAGAAAAAAGAGGGAGGAGATGGTACATATGGATAGATGGGAAGGGACGGCATGGAGAAGTAGATTTTGAGAAGAAACAGAAAAATGGAAGAAAGTTGAATGTTAAAAGTTAATGCTAAAGATGGATGTATGGCAGAAAGTGAAGGAGAGAAAAACAGCAAATGGATAAGGTGGCCCTAGATACACAGTTAAGAGCAAAGACAGAAGGAAGTGCAGCCAGAGACTGGGAAAGATGGTTTGAAAATCAAAATCACCAGACAACGAAGGTAGGGGAAATGATTTTATTTTCAATTTAGTGATTGTATTGTGTCAGTTCTGAGAATTTACATCTGCTGTCTATATTTTGCACTATTCAGGAAAAAATGCATTTGTTTCTATTTCTCTGGGATTGTATTGCATGCAGAGTCTTGCATCTTAGGGTTTTGTTTGTATATATTAGTACTTTTAGTTTGTGGTCCTTTGTATAAGGGTTATCTGTGTTCTGCATGTGTGATGAAGGCCAGATGTTCTGGTAGGAATGAATGTTGAGAAACATACAGCGTGCTTTGCGTAGTTTAATTTTATGGTTAACCATTATGTATTGTTAATAAGATTATATTGGGTGTATATATGAAAAATGAATAGAAAAATGGTATTACAATTAGTACTATTATGGGGGTGGGGTCTGGGGCGGAGATTAGGTGGGGTTTGGGGTGGAGCTTGTGGGCCCCCCAAACAAAAAAGCGTTCTGCTACCTGTGGTGTAATATCCTCTTTTAACATTTTTTATCCAGGCTTCTCCAAAGCCTGTATCTCATCCTATCACCTTAATCCCTACCCTGGGATTTACCTAGGGGTCTCCATTGGTGTTCAGTAGTCCCAGGTGAAAGCAGACCCCCTTTGGCCCACCCAAGCCTATATCAAGATCCAAAATGTCTTCCATTATTCCCAGCAGTAGTACCATGAAGCTTCTGCTAGGAGTAGTTCCTTATATGGAAGAATTACTCATAACAGTAGCATAAGACTTCCAGTATATGTTATGATGATTACTTTGTATCCTTGCACATGCCCAGATGGGAGCAGTTGGGGACTGCTTCTCCCCAGGAATTCTGAAAATCAATGGAGACCCCTGGGTATATTCCAGGGTAGTTGGGAAATAGAGGAGGCCAGATTTAGAGGGAGGTCTTGTGCTCAGGAAGCAAGGATTGCGATGAGGGCAGGTTTTCAACCCAGGATTGGGATGGGATACTGGGAGAATGTTGGGGTATCAGGAGAGCGGATTGATTGCATACGAAGTTTGAATGGCAGGGGTGTCAGGGGTATTAGATAAAAAGATGGAGGAACACTACCACAAAACTTCTCATGATAGCAGCCATGCTATCAGATTGCTGACAATGCAACTGCACTTATTGTTACATTTTGAGGTACTGGTAAGAGCAGCCATGCTTTCAGCAGTTGTGTGAGGTAATGTATAGCAATGACCTACACACTAGCTATATAAAGCAGACCTCTCCTCCTCACCACTGTGGTCCTGCCTACTCACCTCCCTTCCCCTCTTAAGCAGGGCTTTTTTATGGTAGCTATTTTAACACATATTCAATATCAACAACACAGTCAATTTGTCACAAGGAAGGTCTGCTAGCAAGTGCTTATGAAGAAACCTGCACGACCCGTCCTCATTTCCCTGAAGCAGCCATTATTTTTCGGCGAAACAAGGTCTCTTGTTGGAAAATTGAAGAATTTTGAGATTTATTTGAGCATGATGAAAGTCATTTGAGAGCCATTCCAAGGGCGGCGGGTCTATATAATCACGAGTAATCTCTCCGCAGCATTTTCAACAAAATACAGATAAGTGACTGGCATGCATGCATGGAGGGTTTCTGTTTTGTACAGTGATAGTTTGAAGAAAGAACTTAGTGGAGTATTTTTGCCTATGATAAGAAGAGGGCAGCTATATTTTGCTTTATGTAAATTGCTGCTATAAATATACTTGAGGTTTTTTTCTCCACTTTTTATTGAAAGTTTCTTCATAAGCACTTGCTTGCAGACCTTCCATGTGACAAATTGACTGTGATGTTGATATTGAATATTTGTGAGAACTTTTGGTCTTTGTTTTGTTTTGCAAGTTATTTTAACATGTATTAGATGTTAACATAGCTTAATAAAAGGGTCTCTAAATATCCTTTAAATGAAAATTGTTAAAAAAATCCCACAATAACCTTCAGAGAGAAGCAATTAAAACCACAAGATTATAACATGAATAGATGCTATACTGTCTTAGTTCTGTTCACCATCATTGTGTTTTAAACTAAAAATGAATTTAAAAAAAAACCCAAAGAAACATGCAAAATATATGTTCTGGATGGATCCTACTATAATACACTGAGCCATATTTATGTATGTAATTCATGCTTTCACTGATCCCTCCCAAATCCAATTGTTGTTTTAGATGTGAATTAATAAATAATGTCCATCTATTTAAGAATTAAAATCAATCTCATGTATTCCCACTTACTCAAGGAAACAAATACAGAAATGGAGGCACTGTTAAATGAAAACCTGAGCAAAACATATAAGCAAAATATTTTTCAAGCTTTATCCTAATATGGTATGCAAGTGGTCTATGCATATTTTCACTCTTGACTGGCTACCATTGCCACAACTCTAAGGTCAAACAAATGTGACTGTCCACATGCTTGGCTTCACAAGATCCTCAAGAGCTTTGGGTCTCTCATGGTATGTACAAAGCACTTTAGCTATCACAGCGGTTCAGTGGAAGTTCATTTTTAAGTTCATGATCCCTTTTATGACACTTAAAGGTCAAATTTGTGGTTATTTAAAGTAAAAACTGTAGAATATATGTTCAATTTTTAAATAAAGTTTGAACCCACATATATCATGGGATACATAAAAATCAGAAATCAATTATTCATGATCATGATATATTTAAGAAAAGTTGTTGGAAAACAGATAAAACTTAAAATTTTTTTTAAAAAAAAGGATATGTTCACTAGTCCATTGGAGTTCAGAATCCAAATCTTCAGGGTCAACAATTTCCTTGATTATTCAATCATAATGTGCAAAATGTTTCTAAGGAATATATTTTATTTCCAGCCTTGTTCTGTATCTATGTAAGAGAGAGCTGGGGAGTATTATTAGGGGGATAGTTCACTTGTCATCTATACACAGATGATTTGCAGATTTAATGCAAGAGAGAGTGGGTCTGTTAAATGATTGCCTGCAAAAGGTTTCTAATTGGTGGGATGCCCACATAGTTCAGCTAAATTAGAGGAGCCATAGGTGACAAGGCAAGGTAGGGAACTGTCTTTCCAACTGGAGGTAAATGGAGTAGCCATCTGATTGTTGGAGTAGCCATCAGTATTGTTCGATATGAGATTTGGTGCTCTTTTTACGGATGGCATAAAGCAGTTCTGTCTAAGTCTTTTCCTTTGGAAGATGTGCTTGATTTAATAATTGTGCCCATATTTGTCTCAGAGGAGTGTATACCAGTTGCAATTAGTCCAGAACATGGCTGCCAGATTGATTTTGGGGAAAGTGATGAGAGAACATGTTACCCTCTTCCCTTTCTTTCTATTGATAGCCTATAGTATTTAGGGTGTGGTATAAAAATGTTGATAAAGTTTAACATTTTTTGAGGTAGGTGCCAGGTATATTTGCAGGCTCCCAAAAAAACAGGTAGGCAAGTGGTCTGCTAGGTACTGAAGAAAGGAAATTGTGGAGAAAGACATGATCAGAGGTAGATGAGATCTTAAAAATTGTTATTAGTAGTATATTAAAATGATGCCTGACATGGGCTGCTTTGGAGCTAAGACTTAACTGTAAAACAAAGTAAAATTCACTATCAATAACACTATGTAACACAATTTTGGTTGCTGGGCAGTAAGTGCAATTTCCTAAATGCTCATGCCTATACAGTATAGAAAATGTCTGTTATTTCCATAAAACTCTGCGTTTGTGACCAGGATAGTTAAGTTTTGCATGCACCCGCTCGTGTGTCTATGTTTACACTATTGTCAAGACTTCATAGCAATACCACGCATATCACTTTATTGTAAGTAGAGGTGATTCAATGAAAGTATTTTTAAAGGAAATGCATTGCACTATACTCAGTTGTAGTCATGGATACAGGGATAAAAGGTCAGTGCACAAACATGATGTTATTCTTTAAGCATCTGTTGAGCAAAGCTTGTACATGTAACCAGCACATAACTAAACTGCACCTGCCAAAAAACCATCAGAAGCTCTGGTAGGGGTGGACACTCTATACAGTGCTGAATACAGTATCCAAACTCCTCATTCTCGTTGAGTTCTAGCCAAGTGATTTTTCTCATTCAGAACTGCAGTTCCCAGCTCTTAAGTGAGAATTCCTAAGCTACAAAATGTTATGAGCGAATAAATTCCTAAACGAAAGCCTCCTGTATTGCCTATAATTAATTGGTGCATGGTGATTCCAGAGGATTCCAACATCTTGGACAAAAATGTAATACTCTTTACTTAATTCAATTAATCATAGCAAATTGATGGAGGATATACATTATGTACTACGGATGTTCAAAACACAAACATTATTAATTCATTTTGGATTTACCCTCTTTCCTATATTTTTGGATATTTTCCGTTTGTTTCACATATGTTATTTTTGTAATATTTTTGCATGCATTAAATACTGTACCTAATGCCATGCATCAATTAATTATAGGCAGTGACAGAGGCTTTTGTAAAATGTTGTAACTAAGGAGTACTCGCTTAAGATCTGGTAACTGCAGTTTAGAATGAAAATATAACTTGGCAGATCTCACTGAGATTGAGGTGTCTTGACTTGTCAATACTCTGAAAGATAGTCAAGTAGTTTAACTCTTTGGGCTTGTAACCTAAATATTACCAAGCCTAGACTCTATGGGGTTCATAATAAAAAATAAAAAAAGTCTAAAAGGTGTCCTAAATGGCTACTTGGACGATCAAAAAGCCTGATAGTCCAAGTACCCTTAACCAAAGCTGGTTTTTAGATGTATCTAAAACCAGCTTAGGCCTTTCCCCTGCCACTAAATGCACAGAGAGAAAAGAGGCGTGTTTAGAGGAGGGGAAAGGGCGGGCGGTGGGCGGGATATGGGCCGACCTACACCTAGGCGTGCAGGAGGTATAACTAAAACCTTAGGCAGGTTGCCTAGTCAGCACTTATACCTTTTTGACTTAGACGAGGGCAGGAGAGATTCCTCCTGCCCGTATTGCAGTGGGGGGTGGGGGATAGGGGAGTCCGCCTGGGCAGGAGAGGATGGGCTCCCTCCTGCCCGATCGTGTAGGGGGTGGGGGGTGAGAGGTCAGGAGGGCTTGGGTTCCTTCCTGGCCTGTTCGTAATTGGGGGTGGCCCGCGGGGCAGGAGGGCTTGGGCTCCCTCCTGCCCCGAACTTAATCGGCGGGGGGGAGAGGGGGTGTCGCAGATCGCTGGGGCCAGGAGGGCTTGGGCTCTCTCCTGGCCCGATGTTGTCGCAGGGTGCCACGGGTGCCTGGGGCAGAAGGGCTTGGGTTCCCTCCTGCCCCGATGTCAGGGGGGAGGGTGGGGTTGGGGTGGATTCTGTAACCGGTGTTGTTTTTGACAGACACCGGTTATAAACTCCAGCTTTTAGGTGAAGGACTTGCTCCTCCTTCGCCTAAAAGCCCTTGTATTGGACATTTGGGGCTTAGGCGTTTTTTTCGTTCATTATGGGGTATAAGTGTAGACATCGTTTGGGTACAAGTGTAGACGTAGTGGTGGTCTGAGCGTTTAAACAGCTGAATGTAGAGGCAGGCCATTATCAAAACAAGGACGTTTGTTTTGGTTATGGACACTTTCCCTGCTTCTGCTTTCAATGCAGTGGCGTACCAAGGGGGAGGCGGGGGGGCGATCCGCCCCGGGTGCCAGCCCTGAGGGGGTGTTCCCGGCCTTGCCGCTCAGTCCCCCCCCACGCCCGAAGGACCGCTCGCCCCACTGACCTTCCAGCACACCTATGAAGCAGCCCACAGCAGGATCGCGATGTCAGCAATCCCTGAGCTGCTTGGGCGCTGCTTCCTGCGCCGCAATCCCGCCCCTCCTCTGATGTCAGAGGAGGGGGCGTGACCACGGCGGGATAGTGCGCCTTAGGAAATCAGATGGGAAATATGTAGAATCAGATTCAGACAAAGCCGAACTACTAAATGAATATTTTTGCTCTGTTTTCACATGTGAGGCACCGGGGTCAGGTCCACAGTCGCAGGTAAAGCAAAGTTCAGAAGATCCGTTTCGGGATTTAGAGTTTACTTCCGGAGACGTCTACGACGAATTATCAAGACTTAAGGTGAACAAAGCAATGGGGCCGGACAATCTACATCCCAGGGTGCTCAGAGAGCTCAGGGACGTCCTAGCGGAGCCGTTATCAATACTCTTCAATCTGTCCCTGAGCACGGGAATAGTGCCCTTGGACTGGAAAACAGCTAACGTCGTTCCTCTGCACAAAAAGGGTTGTAGGACAGAGGCTACGAATTACAGACCGGTAAGTCTCACATCGGTAGTGAGTAAACTCATGGAAACACTCATCAAACGCAAATTAGACATGATACTAGACGAGGAGGAACTACGCGATCCCCACCAACATGGATTCACCAAGGGTAGGTCCTGTCAATCCAATCTCATTAGTTTCTTTGACTGGGTAACAAGGAAACTAGATATGGGAGAATCCCTGGACGTCGTGTACTTGGACTTCAGCAAAGCCTTTGATAGCGTCCCCCACCGCAGGCTATTGGGCAAGATGAAATCAATGGGATTAGGTGAAACATTTACAGCATGGGTCCACGATTGGCTGAGTGGAAGAACTCAGAGGGTGGTGGTTAATGGTACCATCTCTAAAACGACGGAAGTGACCAGTGGGGTGCCGCAGGGCTCGGTCTTGGGCCCGATCCTTTTCAACATATTCGTAAGAGACATGACTCAGGGGCTTCAAGGTAAAATAGCATTATTCGCCGATGATGCCAAACTATGTAACATTGTGGGTAACGGCAGTCTGTCCGACAGCATGACGCAAGACCTGGTTTTATTGGAACATTGGTCCTCGACCTGGCAGCTTAGCTTCAACGCTAACAAATGCAAGGTCATGCACCTGGGCAACAATAATCCGTGCAGAACGTACACATTAAATGGTAAAACCTTAGCAAGGACTACAGCAGAACGGGATTTGGGGGTGATCATCAGTGAAGACATGAAAACGGCCAATCAAGTGGAGAAGGCCTCATCCAGGGCTAGGCAAATGTTGGGTTGTATCCGGAGAAGCTTTGTTAGTCGGAAGCCCGACGTCCTAATGCCCTTGTACAGAACCATGGTGAGGCCTCATCTGGAGTACTGCGTACAATTCTGGAGGCCACATTACCGTAAAGATGTACTGAGAGTCGAGTCGGTACAGCGGATGGCCACCAGGATGGTCTCGGGGCTTAAAGATCTATCATACGAAGAAAGACTGAACGAATTGCAGCTATACTCTCTCGAAGAACGAAGGGAGAGAGGAGACATGATTGAGACGTTTAAGTATGTCACTGGTCGTATCGAGGGAGAAGATGATATTTTCCTTCTTAAAGGACCCTCCGCCACAAGAGGACACCCGCTGAAAATAAAGGGCGGGAAGTTTCATGGCGACACCAGGAAATACTTCTTCACCGAAAGAGTGGTTGACAGCTGGAACAAGCTCCCAGTGCAGGTGATCGAGGCCAGCAGCGTGTCGGATTTTAAGAACAGATGGGATGCTCATGTCGGATCTCTAGGAGGGAAAGGTCATCAGAGAGTGATTAAATAGGGGGGGTGGGTCAGCGGTGTGGGCAGACTCGATGGGCCTCGGCCTTTTTCTGCCGTCACTTTCTATGTTTCTATGTTTAAGGGAGGGGACAGGCCTACAAGGGGGGGACAGGCCTACAAGGGGGTGGGACAGGCCTTCAAGGGGGGGACAGGCCTTCAAGGGGGGACAGGCAGGCAGGCCTTCAAGGGGGGACAGGCCTACAAGTGGGTGGGACAGGCCTTCAAGGGGGGTGCATTCCTTTTGGGGGTGCCAACCTTCAAGGGGGTGCAGGCCTTCAAGGGGGGGGACAGGCCTTCAAGGGGGGACAGGCAGGCAGGCCTATAAGGGGGGGTCAGGCCTTCAAGGGGGGGACAGGCCTTCGGGGGGGTGCAGGCCTTCAAGGGAGGGGACAGGCCTTCAAGGGGGGATCAGGCTGGCAGGCCTTCAAGGGGGGGACAGGCCTACAACGGGGTGGGACAGGCCTTCAAGGGGGGGACAGGCCTTCAGGGGGGTGCAGGCCTTTGGGGGGATGCCAACCTTCAAGGGGGTGCAGGCCTTCAAGGGGGGACAGGCTGGCAGGCCTTCAAGGGGGGGTCAGGCCTTCAAGGGGGGGACAGGCCTTCGGGGGTGCAGGCCTTCGGGGGGTGCAGACCTTCAAGGGGGGGACAGGCCTTCAAGGGGGGGACAGGCAGGCAGGCCTTCAAGGGGGGGACAGGCAGGCAGGCCTACAAGGCGGGGACAGGCCTACAAGGGGGTGGGACAGGCCTACAAGGGGGGTGGGACAGGCCTACAAGGGGGGTGGGACAGGCCCTCAAGGGGGGGACAGGCCTTCAGGGGGGTGCAGGCCTTTGGAGGGGGTGCCAACCTTCAAGGGGTGCAGGCCTTCAAGGGGGGGTCAAGCCTTCAAGGGGGGGGACAGGCCTTCGGGGGGGTGAAGACCTTCAAGGGGGGGACAGGCCTTCAAGGGGGGGGACCGGCCTACAAGGGGGTGGGACAGGCCTTCAAGGGGGGTACAGGCCTTCAAGGGGGGTACAGGCCTTTGGGGGGGACCCTGGTTTAGAAGTACACAGAGGGAAAGGGGTGTTCAAATAGACATGCATATGCCAAACGTTGGGGGGGGGAAGAAATAATGGGTCTGAAAATAGAGGAGAGGGAGAGAGATGATGGACCATGGGATTTAGGGAGGGAAGGAACAGAAAGGGAGAGAAATTGGACACAAGGGATGGTGTGGAGGAGGGATAGAGATACTGGATAGAAGGGTAATTGGGAAAAGAAAGGGAGAGATGGTGGACTCTGGGGTGGTGGGGAAAGAGGGAGAGATGCCGGATGAAAGGGTAGTTAAGAAAAGGTGGATCTGTGGAGGGAGATGAAAAAAAGGAAAGATACCAGACTTCCTGGGGAGGGAAGGGAAATGGAAAGGGAGGACAGAGTTGGCAGATGGATGGTTAGCATGCAGAAAGAAGAAAGAAGGAGACCCTGGCAAGCAAGTTATCGGAAGAAAACCAGAGCCTTGGACCAACAAGATTTGAAATATAACCAGACAACAAAAGGTAGAAAAATTAATTTTATTTTCTGTTTTGTGATTATAATATGTCAGATTTGAAATGTGTATCCTGCCAGAGCTGGTGTTGGACTGCAAACGTGAGCTAGGATTTAACAGAGAGAGGAAAAGTCCTTTTTGTTTCTTTATTTTATTTACACCATAGCGCCAGTGTGGTTAGGAGAAGCCAAAGGGGGTGAAAAAGCTATAAAACCCACCAGGAGTTTTGAAAAAAATCACCCAACTGGGCAGGAAAATCGAATTGAAAAACCAATTCAATAGGCTGAATCGAATCGAAATTTTTTTTCCTGAATCTGGCAGCATTAGTTTGCGCTACTGTCTTAGACTTTAGGACCTGGGATTGGGGAGAGATGGCATCCTCAGTACTTTATAATGCAAGTGAAACGAGGATTTGGTCAGACTTTTGAAGGGTCTGCAGAAAAAAAATATTGTATAGGCCGGGGACATGAAACAGCAGGAAATGGGAACTTTTCTTCCTTCTATTTTTGTGAATGGAAAGGCTGAGGATGTCAGAGAGTTCAGTTAAAATATGTGCTTTATAAGAAAATATAATAATGTGTTTTATAAAGTTTATAGCATAGCTGGCCTACCCAGTGAGGTGTTCCTAGTGGTGGTGGTGGCAGCGTGTCAATGTGTTGAGAGGAAGAGGTGGTCTGGGAAATTCTGCTGAGCAAACTCCGGGCCCATTTCCACCCCCCAGTTAGTCCACTCCACTCAACTGGTTCACACACTGAGTGGGTCTTTGGGTGTTGTTTTGGAATCTCTTCCAGTGGTTTGTCAGTATCTCCTTCTGGTCCAAGGAAGGAAACTTTGTTATCCTTAGCATTGACCTACAGAATATGTTTGTACAGCACTGCTTGTGTGGCATTAGGCTATGTAGTGATCGAAAGAAATAAACAGACCTTTGCACATTTTTGCACTATATGGTGGGTGTATGAGGAGATTCACATTTCCTGCACAGCTAAGTCCATGTGAAGTTACCTTATGCTGTATTTGACATCTAGCAAGGTCTCTGTTTGAAAGGAAAGATCTAAACTTAAAAATGAAGTGGCCAGAAGTTATGGTAAAAGCAGATAGTGTAGCTGGTTTTAAGAAAGATTTGGACAAATTTCTGGAGGAAAAGTCCATAATCTGTTATTAAGACATGGGGGAAGTGTCTGCTTGCCCTGGATCGGTAGCATGGAATGTTGCTACTCTTTGGGTTTTGATCAGGTATTAGTGTCCTGGATTGGCTACCATGAGAATGGGCTATTGGGCATGATGGACCATTGGTCTGACCCAGTTAGGCTATTCTTATGTTATGTTCTCATCTGTAGGGGCCTTTGTTTTCACTTTTTATTTTAATGTATTTTTTTTCTGGGAACTTATCAATGTTTTTTTATAATGGAAGAGAATTAATGTGTGTGGGATGAGGGGGTAACTAATTTCTTCAGCTAAATAATTCAATCCACCTCAAACAGACATAGGAGAACTCACGCACCATTCACACACCCTCCAACCAAAAACGTCGAAAGAAAAAAACTGTTCGACAACCTCCTAGCCATTCGAGCTGCAACACTTGACCCCCAACTCTACAACCAATTGACATCGACCATAGACTGCAAAACCTTCAAAAAGAAATAAAAACCCTTCTATTAAAAAAACACATAAAACCGAACTAACACAATCAGAACTGTCCCAAACATCACCTGCAACTACTCCATATGTACTTCTGATATCATGACAATTCAGACATAATTTATGTTATGTTATGTTTGGAATATAAAAAAATTTTCACTGCCTGTTCTATTCTGACCATTTATTACGTTTCATGGTCATTACAAAAAATATTTTTTTCCATGGGGGGGTGTCAAAAAATGATGGGCCCCGGGTGCCACATACCCTAGGTATGCCACTGTTTCAATGTTTAAGGCCTTAGGCCAAAAAGGGACTTAGACGGGATTTTTTATTATGCCCCTCCAAGTTCCTTGAACAGGTCTTTTTTTATATCAATTTAGAACAAGCATGAACACTTACAGTTTGTAGATCTTACAGCAGTGCTTCCTTACAGAGTCCATACTATTGCTGCCTGATTCACCGATTTGAATCAATTCACAGATTCACTTTGGTGAATTGATTCAATTTGATCCGTTGTCTGAAGAAATTAGACTCATTGATTCAGTGACACCCACCCCAGTGAGACCCGACATACCTCCGAGACTTTCTAAAGCAGCAACAGCGGTGGTACCTCTGACATAGCCTTCTAGGCAAAACTTGGCTGCGTCAGGCATAGTATTCCATTGGTGAAATTAAAGTCCTTGGGACTGATATTCAGATTGTGGGAGACAGCCTAGCTAAAGTCTTGTGGTCAGCAGTGGACTTGGATATTCAATGCTGGTCCATCTCTGCTGATCGGCATTGAATATCCATGGGGTGTTTTGGCTGGCCCTAATTTAATGAGCTAAGTCAATATTCACTGCTGGTTAGTTAAATTAAGAGCAGCCAAAGATAGACCTGCTATGTACTCATCCCATTTTGTCCACTAAACTTGGCTGGCCAGTGCTTTAATATTTGTGCTATCTAGTTAAGTTGGATAACATAGCTGGCTAGCAGATGGCCACTAGCCATAAATATTCAGCAGAAATAATCGGCTGTCTCCCACTGAATATTAGCGGTTAGCAGGCCAAATGCTATTTAACTAGCTAGGAGACATTCCTGGACAGTTAGTGCTGAATATTTAAGGTGTGTGTGGGGGGGGGAGGGGCTTGTATTTTCCATATTTGATGGTCTGCTCTTTGTTTTGTAGTGCTTGCTAGGTTTTTTTTTGTGTCATTTGTGGCATTTACAAAAATACAGTTGCTGCCACTGCTGAAAGTTGACCTAATTCATTACCAACACAATGTCTAGGGTTTTGCACTGGATATGTAGGAAATGAAAAGACTCTGCCTTGATATATGAGGGCTCAGTTGTGTCATTGCCATCATGATCACGGTCTTTACTCTTATAAATATGCTGGGTTTTTTTTATTTCTACATATAGTACTTGCAAGTGGAACACTTTTTAATTTCCTGCATTAAAAAGTGGAAAGATAGCTATAAAAGCCTTGCATAGTGAAACATATACTGCATTTGCTAAAGGTTGCCATCGTCAGGCTTCAGCAATGCCTTCACATAATAACTACATTTGCTATTTTTTTTTTTTTAGCAATAAGAGTGTATTTAATGTCAACTGACCCTGGTAATAGGAAACACAGAAACAACTTTAATCAATTCAATGCCATATACTTCGAGAGAAAAGCAAGACTGCACTGCTACATGTCATTCAAAATCAATTACATTTGGCATCACTGCGTGGTACATTTCTGGCCAGTCATTAATAAAATGGAACTCCAAATACCCACATAAGGCAAGATTCTCAAAAACCCATGTTGAAAAAGCGACGGTCTGCTAACGCAGCCGTTGTGATAGCGAATTTTAAAAAAGAGAGACATTCTCCAAAAATCTTGCATGCAAATGATGTTGGCGGACAGCGGGGGAGTTTCGCCGGACAGCGGGGAAGATTCGCTCAATTTACATGTGTCGAGTCGCTGACTGGCACATGCGCAGAATATAAAAGGAAATAGGTGTGAATGTGCTCATGTCATTGGAAAGCAATGCATTGCAATCAACACGGAAATAGTTCACTAGAAAGATATCTATTGAAAATACACACTGTAAAGAAAGATTCTATTTGTTTCTCTATTAAGTGATTCTCCTTAACTACATAAAATGTTTTAAAAATGAAATTAATTTGATTTCATTACCTAATAATAATCCAAGAAAATAAGGTTGATTTGAAGGGTATCAGTCATACACTCCAGTCCAACACAAATTCTTGTACTGCGGTCAAGTTGCTGATTGCTCAGCGGGGAGTGGAAACAAGGCAGCGCTCTACTATTGTCCTGTTTCAAATTGCAGAGGGTCAGCATGCGAATAGATTCTACTGGCCTTCTCTATATGCACGACCCACGTCCTAAATGAATGAAACAATGAAAAACCACAAGATATGAAATAATACAGCATGAGAACGGCAGAATATTTTTCAGAAGCAGATAAAAGATGCCATTGCAGACTAGTCTGAACACGTCTCTATCAGAGGGGACATCTACGGTTGGCCAAACTGAAACTCGTGGTTGATAGCTGTGAGACTGTCCAACAAAAATAGTAATGCATGTTGATTGTTGACTTGTCATACCAGCCACGGAAGCCTTAGGGAACGAATGTGTCTGTTTTGTCCAGGTGTGCCTTTTAGTTAAACATAACTGATTAGGTCCCTGACCTTTTCAGTTGAACTTATTAATAAACTGACCATAGGAATACAAGTTTCAGATTAAAATTAGGTTCAGGTGTTTTCCATTTTTTTCTTTTTTTTGAAGGGAGAAGTGCAATTGGCAAAAAGTTAGTTGCAGAGATTTTTTTTCTTCATTGAGACTGCTGCTGACTTACTATATGTCATCTGCTACAGAATGCCTGCAGATAATTGCTTTGATCTTTTTTCTAATTCTAGCTTTGAAATCTTCAGTGAAACACCGCTAACTAGCCTAGAGAGGAGAGAGGAATATTCCTGCGCAACAGCATACAATTATTTACGGATGGGTTGTATACCTTCAACTCGCGAGTTGGATTGAAGATGGCATCAATCATTTTTCTCAGTTCTGCTTCCTTGTCTCCCTGGGCAGTGCCCTCTCTCTTCAGTCAACTTCTACAAGTGAGTTAAGAAGGTCTCTTTTCTTCTGCTCCAGTGGCGTAGTAAGAAGGGTGGGGGGGGGGGGGGGGAGGAAGGGGACAGTCTGCCCCGGGTGTGATCTTGGTAAGGGCGCCGGCACCCGTCCTCCTCTCTGCCCCTCCCACGCTCCTTCTCAACCCCCCACTGCCAAGCGCGTGTGCCCCTTCCCTTGTCCCTTTTTAATTTTCTCTGTGCGAGCAACATTTCGAACTTGCTGCCTGTATCAGTGTTGCCTCTCTCCAGGCCAGGCAAAGGTCATTTGCTGTTGAACCATGGTGCCCTCACTCCAGCATCTCCCTCCTCCTCTCTCCCTCCTTGCAGGTCTGGCATCACTCTCTAATTTGCTCCCCCCAGCTGTCCTCCAAGCTTGCAGTGGGTTAGAAGCAGAAGCAGCAGTGAAGTCAGGCTGTATCTGGCCTGTCCCACCAGGGCATTTTCTCTGCCATGTCCTACCTCCTTTAATGCAACATCCTGCAGCAGCAAAAAAAGTGCCAAAAAGGTATCCAAACTGACCCCCGCCCTCAATCCCCTAGTGGTCATTAACCCTACTCCCACCCCCTACCCCAAAGATGTGAATGAAACAGTACATACTTGCCTGTATAATAGCTTCAATTATTAAGACCATTCCTAGTAGACTAGCAAGCAGGGTCCTGGAGTAGCCTGGTGGGTAGTGTAGTGAGCCACAGAGTTGGTGACTCAGGAGAGCTTTCCGGCAGACACATGCGACTTCAAGGCTCCGGCTGCTTGTAGAAAGAAAAGTAAACATCGCCACAAAGGTAAGGGGAAGGAAGGGAGGAAGATGCTCGGACCTTGGCGGGAGGGAGGAGGCTGCTGGACTGTGAAAGGGTGCTGGAGGGGACGGGTGGAGGAGAGGAACAGATGCTGAAGGGAAATGGGGAAGAGAGAAAGGGGAGAAGATGCTGCTGAATAGAATTGGGGAAGAGAGAGTGGTGAGAAGATGCTGCTGAAGGAAAATGGGGAAGAGAGAGATGCCAGACTAAGGGAGGAGTGGAGGGAAGAAGATGGGCACATGACCAATGGGGGTGGGGGGGTTGGAGGGAGAGATGGAAGGGATAGGCACAGTAACAGAGCATATGGAAGAGGCAGAGAGAAGGCAGACAGTGGATGGAAGGAATTGAATGAGGAGAAGATGAGGAAAGCAGAAACCAGACAACAAAGGTAGAAAAAAAGTCTATTTATTTTCTTTTTTTTTTGCTTTAGGATAAATAGTATATTAGTTGTGTTGATAAACATTTATGAACAAAGCCCTGCTGGCTGAATACCTCTTTCTCTAGTTCAGCAGCCAGAACTTTGATTTATAAAATGACAATTGTACAGAATAGTTCTTTTTATATTTTTATAAAATAAGTTCAGTATAAAACGATTTGAGGTTTGTGTGGATGGGATCAGATGGTTTGTGGGGACGGAGTGAGTATGGGGACCAAGCTCACGGGGACAGGACAGAGACCGAGCTCATGGGGATGGGACAGGGATGGGGACTAAGCTTGCGGGGACAGGGACTGAGCTCGTGGGGACAGGACGGGGTCTGAGCTCGTGGGGATGGGACGGGTCCGGCCCCTCTGTCAAATTTAAGAACCCATTGTGGTCCACTACTCAAAAAGTTTGCCCACCCCTTTACTATATTTTACTATACACCGTATTTACCATACTGTGTCTGCCATACTATATTGACCCTGCTGCGATCTTTCATACAATGTTTGCCATACAATGTTTGAACAAAAACCAGGAGAAAAACCTCCACACACAAGCCTAGAACCAACAAACTACAGTGGAGGTCCAAATTAGGTGGTGTGCAATTTTATTGGTCAAATCACAATGTGGTGTGGTGGCTCACATGCACGTGTTTTGGACTTTACGGCCTGCCTTAGGAGCCTTTGTGAACCACAACCGCAATTTTTTCTATGAATAAGAAAATGGTTGTTTACAAACACTAGGAAAATCGCACAATGTGGTACAGTGGCTCGACATACACAGATTTTGGCCTCTACGGCCTACCCCAGGACCCTTTGTGAACCACAACCACAATTTTCTTATTCATAGAAAAAATTGCAGTTGTGGGTCACAAAGGCTCCTGAGACAGGCTGTAGAGGCTGAAACATGTACGTGTCAAGCCATCGCACCACATTGTGATTTGACCAACAAAATTGCATACCAACTGTTTTGAACCTCCACTGTGGTTTGTTGGTGCCACATAATGTTTGCCATTCCATATCTTCCTTGCTATGTTTCGTCATGCATGCTTGCCTAACTACTTTTGCTAGTAAGTCATACTTTGTTAGCCATGTTTTTTAATATTATGTTTATTGTGCTATGTTTTGCTGAACTACACTCACTATGCTATGTCTCACCATACTATGTTTTGTCATATTATAATTTTACCATGCTTTGTAAACTTTATTTTGCAATTTTTTTCAGACTTGTCCCATATACATTAGATAGATCAGTGTTCTTCAACTGTCGGTCCGTGAACCGTTGCCAGTCTGCAGAAATTTCCTGCCAGTCCACAGGGCCAATCAGAATTGGCCCATTTCCCTTAGCCCCTCCTGTGGGAAGGGCCTTAGGCACATGGGCTAGGTTGAGCCCATGTGCCTACAGCCCCGCCCACAGGAGGTGCTTAAGGCAACTTGGCCAATTCCATTGGCCCAGGCACCTAAGGCCTCTCCTGTGGGCGGGGCCTTTGGAGCCTGGCCCAATCAGGCCCTAAGGTTTGCCATTCGGCAGATGGAGGACCTGCCGGACAGACGGGCTTGGGACCCATTGGTCCAGCCAACTTCTTACAGGTAAAAGGGGGGGTGTCGGAGGTGGTAGGGGTGTCACGGGGTCAGCAGGGGATGTTGCAGGGTTGGCGGTTGGGGGGTTCAGGGGCCATCGGGTGTTCGGAGGCAGTCATGGGGGGGTGTCATGGGCAGGAGGGGTTGGGGTGGTATCGGGGGGTAGGGGTTTCGCTGGGGTAGGAGGGATTGGCCTCCCTCCTGCCCGATCCGATCAAGGGGGGTGGGGGGCTACATTGGGGCAGGAGGGGTTATGTTCCCTCCTGCCCAATCTGATTGGGGGTGGGGGGCTACATCGGGGCAGAAGGGCCTGGGATCCCTCCTGCCCATATTGGTTTTGGGGGGATGGATCGCGGCAGGAGAGATTAGCTATCTCTCCTGCCACGATAGTGATCACCCCTCTACCCAAACTGCCACAAACTATGGCAGGAGAGACTGGGCATCTCTCCTGACGCAGGTTGCGGCAGTTCGGAAGTAGGCTGACCGCCATCGCAGCAGGAGAGATGAGTCATCTATCCTGCTGTGATCGTTAGGTGGGGTGGATTCTGGGGGGGAGGTGTGTGGATTCTGTAACTGGTGTTGTTTTTGACAGACATCAGTTACAGAATACAGCTTTTAGATGAAGGACTGGCCCTTCCTTCGCCTAAAAAGTCTGGGTTTGGGCATTTGGGATTTAGGCTGTTTTGGGGTTGATTATGTGTTGTAAGTGTAGACATAGTGGTAGTATGGCTGTTTAAACAGCTGAACGTAGAGGTAGGCCATTCTTTAAAAAAAAAATCATTTTGGACGTTTTTTTCAGAATGGACATTTTCCCTGCTCCTACTTTCAATGTTTAGGGCCTAGGCGAAAAGGGGACTCATATGTTTTGTTTTGTTTTTAATTATGCCCCTCTAAGGCTTCAGCAGCAAATAGCATTATATTGTGTGTACATATGAAAAATGAATGGAAAAAATAGTGTTACAATTAGTACTATTATGGGGGCGGGGTCTGGGGTGGAGATTGGGTGGAGATGGGCGTGGTCTGGCCCTTGACTTAGCTCAGTATTCTTTAACCGCCGGTCTGCAGACCGGTGCCAGTCCACAAAATAATTCTTTTATTTCCGCCGCTCCATAAGTGTAAAAAGGTTGAAGAACACTGAGATAGATTGTGAGCCCACCAGGACAGACAGGAAAAAATGCTTGAGTACGTAAATAAATTCTTGTGAACTGTTCTGAACTCCCATGAGAGAAAGGTATAGAAAATTGAATAAATAGATAAATGTGTCCTATTGTATAAACAGTGTGCACTTGAGCAATGAGGCATACTGTTGAGCAACAGTGCACACTTTGAGCAAATGTGTGCTCTTGTGAAAAAGTGCACACTGTTGATGATGCAGGATAAAACCTGAGCTTGTTCCTGTCATTTTGGATTTCAAATCACATAAAACAACATTGGAGATGTCCTTGACATTTCCCACATTCATTTTAAATGAATGTACGTCTCTATTAAGCAGCTAGTGTAGTTAGCAAATTGTTCCTTAATAGGAATAATTAACTCATCAAGTTCAGAGGGAAAAAAAAGTCTATCAATCAGAATATCTCAATCAGAAAATGCATAAACTAAATCAGAACACACTGTCCATGACTATAGCATAAAAGTTCCAAATTGCCATGTGTGCTAAAGCTGACCGCTATTAGGGTTACAAGACGTCTCCTTTTGAGGACATATCTGAGGATCCGGATGGCTTTTCAAAACCCAGTACTTTGTCCGGGTTTTGAAAAGCATCTGGCAACGAGTGATGGGACGGCATTCACACATGCGCGGATGTAAAATGGTGACATCACGAGCATGTGTGTGACATCATTGCGTCACACCAGCACATGTGCAGATGCTGTCCAATGTTGTTCGTTGATCGTGTAGCTCGAGAAGGGATGGGCCTGTAGGCAGAATGGGGCCTGACCAGCTGGAATGGGGCGGGCATGGGGGCGTGGCTGGATTTACGTTTGAAAAATCTAGTAGCCCTAACTGCTATAAATCTTTATTGCACAAACTACAAGCACAAGGGGCCTGATTCTTTATAGGATACCGGTATCGGTGGCCGCTTAAGAAGCGGCCGCCAATTACATGTCAATCACACACCAGCATCCTATGCAGAATCGTGCCTATACTCTGGACAGATGCCTGAAATGTAAGCCAGTATTTTGCAGGCCTACATTTCAGGCGACTGTCTCCTGTCTATGGAGACATATTCCCATGCTTAAGCCTGCCCAAGGCCACTTCCGGGCGAAGCCATGCCCTTCCTTGGACGTGCTTAAGCATCACTAAGTGTCACCGTAGATACACTCTGGAGGTCTACAATGTGGGTGTCCGGCCTCGGGGAAGATTTTTTTAATGTGCATCCCAATTGGCTGCCCGATGGTGGTAGGATGTCTGCCGCCACTTGCCATCGGGACGTGCGTCATTGAGAATCAGGCCCAAGGAGTGTTAAGCACATAAAGTGTGGTTAACTTTGTGCTGACTGCTAGTGCAGAGTGGCATTAAAAGGCCTTGTGGTATTTTCACAGTTAGTATGCGGTAAACATCACATTTGCTTTTTTTTATGCTGGGGGCCTAGCATGGGCAGAGATTAGTCATGGAAGGAATTTCATCAAAAAGTTTTCTAGAAAAAAAACACTTTCATTTCAGACAGGGGAATGGAATATATGTTTTGGTGATTTGCTAATGATTTCTTCATCTTATCAGACTTCTAGAAAACTACTGAAAACTTATCTTTTTGACAAATAGGTATAATTGTACTTTTATGTACTTTTAATGTATGATACTCTCATGTAATATCACTGTGAATTGTGCAGTTTTTTCTCTTATTGTAAAACACACTGAACCATGAGGTATTAAGGTATAAAAATAAAGCTATTATTGTTATTATTAATGCACTGCACTTATGGTGCACAAAGGGGTAAATTCTACATACGACACCTAAAAAATCAGTGCCAAAAAAGCACCATTCTTTAAACTGTAATTAGTTAGGCACAGTTTATAGAACAGTGTTTAAGTCCGGGAACCATGCCTAAATTTAGGCGCTGCTGCCCTTAATCTATAAGTACATGCATAACTTAAAGGAACACTCCTAATCCGCCTCTGACCCATCCATTTACATGTCCCCATTTTTAACTTGCTCATAAAGTTTAGGTGCAGACCTTGCATCTAAATTTACATGCATAACTTGTGATTAGTTTTAATTTGTACTGCTAATTGCTTGTTGAAATGCCAATTATTGGTGCCAATTAGCTTGCTATTCAGTTAAATTGCATATGCAAACTAGGAATTGTTAATGTGGGACCACTTACCTCTTCCTAAACAGGAGGTGGTAAGTGCTTTCATATTAATCAAGAGTAGGATCAGCACATTAATTTGAATGATAATGCATGCCTGCAATACAACATACTGGGAATACTGCATTAAGATTTACAACTACGCAGGCTAACGTCCCATGTTAAGCTCACCTATTTTGAAAAAGATGAAAGTAAAAAAAAAGTCTTCTCAGAGGTACTTAGGTATTTTTCATTGAACCATTAGAGGGTCATTTTTGAAAAGGACATCTAAGTCCAACTTGGATGTTTCCCATAAAACATCGAAAGTCAGAAATATCCATTTTCAAAAGCTGAACTGCTAGACATCCCCAAATATATATATTTTGAAAATCACCTAGTTGGATTCTTGTCTGACAGGAAGTCCAGCCCTTAGGATGCCTAACTTTATACCCCATTTTCAAGCACAGAAACATCCAAGTTGAAAACGTCCAAATCCAGACCATTTGGACATGGAAGTGGCCATCATTGTGATGAACTGGCCACACAGACATACCAACTGAGCTATGAACTTCACATAAAGGGTACCAGATGTACATCTCACCATAACCCCCTTATAATTTATGGTGAACCCTCTAAAACACCCCCAAAACCTACTAGACCCACCTGTCTAGCACCCCAATAGTCCTTATGGCTACAGTTGGCATCTATATGGCAGTAGAGTAGGGTTTTGCTGGGTTCACACTTTCCACCATAAATGTATTGGTTAAAATGACTTATGGGCCTGGGTCCTCCTTTCTATGGTTCACTAGACCATTCATCAAGACACCTATGTGATGCTTAAGACACCTATGTGGTACTTAAGACACCTATGTGATGCTGTACTAGGCTTTCCCATATCATGTGCTGCTGTTCTAGAGACAAGTATGTACTGTTTTATTCAGATCTTTGTGAGTTGGGATGGGGCTTAATGACCACTAGGGGAATGTGTGGGGGTCATTACTTTCCCCAAGTGGTTTTCTGTCAAGTTTGGGTACCTTTGTGGCACTTAGATGCTTACAAAGCAGGTCTAGCTCAAAATGGCTAAGTTCTATCAAGCACGTACTTGGATTACACGTATTAGGATGTCCCCTAATACTGTACAAAATATAAAGACATCAGATATAAATTTGAAAAATGAGAAATAACAAATTTTTTAAAATTGAAAAGATAATATTAAGTTTCAAGTTTCAAGTTTATTAGGATTTTATATACCGCCTATCAAGGTTATCTAAGCGGTTTTTACAATCAGGTACTCAAGCATTTTCCCTCTCTGTCCCGGTGGGCTCACAATCTAACATTTTATTGGACTAATACATTTTGTAATTAGCTTACAGAGGTCAAAACCTCTTTCCCCAGGTCAGTAAAGTATATTGCTGTTATAGAATCCTGTCCTGACCTGAGGAAGGAGAATTTGGTCTCTGAAAGTAAGTCAAAGATGTATTAAAATCAGTCCAATAAAAGGATAACCTTATTTCCATTTTCTATTTATCAACATTTATCAACACAATACTACTTTACCCTAAAGCAAAAAACATAAATAAAATAGGGTTTTTTTTTCTGCCTTTGTCATCTGGTTTCTGCTTTCCTCATCTTCTTGTCATTCTCTTCCTTCCATCTAGTCTGCTCCTTCCAGAAACTGTCTGCCTCCCCCTTCTATTGGTCTGGCATTCATCTTCTTCTCTCTGTTCCCCTCATGGTCTGGCATCTCTCTTCTTCCCTCCCCACTGTGGTTTTAAGGATCTCTCTCTTCTCATTTCCTCCACTCAGATTTTATATCTGTGTCTCCTTCCCCCCCATGCTCTGGCACCTCTCTCTCCTCTCTCTTCCCTTTTCTTTTCTTTCCTGGTCTTCCTTCTCTATTTTCTGGCTCTAAATTAAATTATTTCTTACTATCCAGTCCTCTGTTTCCCTCTTTTCACTGTGTCTACCTACAGCTTGCCACCCATTTCCTTCACACACCCCTCCAGTATCTCACTAACTCTATCCTCTTCTCCTCCATCCAGCATATGTCCTTTCTCTTTCTCCACTTCCATTCAGCATTTGCTTCCCCCCCTCTCACCTCCCAACTGACATCTAATGTCTGCCCTCTTCTCTCTCTCTCTCTTCACCCCACTTCCATCATCTGCCCCTTCTCTCTTTCTCTCCCTCCATCCCAATTCCATCAAGTTATCCTGCCCCCTCATCTCCCCACTGCTGCTTCTGCTTTCCTACATGCTCCTGATGGCACAAGACAAACCTCAAGCACCACTTAATCTCTTCTCCTTGTTGGCCTATCTCCCTCCCCCTCACCTTCGTGATCGCATTTCCGTTTCTAAATCAAAGCATTTTCTTTTTCAGATGGGCCTCAGTGTTAGCAACCATTTCTCTTGCAAGCTGTTGCTCAGCCCAAAGCTTCCGCTTTGACGCAAGCTACCCAGGCAGAAACAGGAAGCTGCATCAGAGGGGAAGCTTTGGACCGAGCAGCCACTTGCAACAGTTGCCAACGCCAGGCCCATCTGAAAAAGAAAACGAGTTTGAAATGGAAAGGTAACCGTGAAGGTGAGGGGAAGGGAAGGAGATGGGCCAACTAGGGGAAGAAATGCCCAGACCACAGGACCTCTGGAGTTGGGGGGGCCCAGGGCAGCTGCCCTGTTTGCCCTCCCCTAACAACAGCTCTGGTCAAAGCACCAATCAGCGGCAGGCCTCCCTTAATGTTTTCGTGCCTGAGACATGTGCCTACTGGGCCTATTCTTTAATCCGGCCCTGCAAGGCACCCCTCCTCCTCTCCTTGCCACGCGCGCATGCCCCTTGCCTTCCACCATACCTTTTTTTACTTTCCCAGCATGAGGTTGCTACCCACATTGGCATCAGCGCTCTCTCTGAAGTCACTTCCGTGACCCGTGCCTTGGAAGTGACATCAAAGGGCATGCTGACACCGACATGGGCATGCTGCTCATGCTGGAGAAGTAAAAAGGTACGGGGAAAGGGAAGGGGATGTGCTCATGGCAGGAGGAGGGGGCGGATAAGAGGGCAGGGAAGGGCACCACCGCCCAGGGGGCCGCTCACCCTTACTGTGCCACTAACTGTATTCATACACAAGGTAAGGTATATATCCTTACCATTTTCAACTCCCGATCCCTGCTTTCCACCTATAGCTAATACGATCAACATTCAGATATCAATCAATGCCTCCTGTGGCACTTATATTCAACCTTTACATAGATTGTATAGAGAAAGGAAGAATATGTTGGAAAGAAAAGACTCAGCAGTAGCATAGCTTGCTCTAATCTCTCAGAACTTAAATACCATAGCTACGGCTTGTGATGCACAATGCATTAAAATGGCCATTGTTCCTCCCTGAATCCTTTTTTTTTCCTCTTCATTTTTAGCTGCATCGCAAGACCAAAGTGACCTAAACATTCTGCACGAAGGAGATATTAATACTGTTAGTGCTGCATCTATAAAGTCAAAATGACGAATTTCTGTGCCATGCCGCATTATATGGGATAAAGGGAACAAAGGGGTGAAGGACAATGGCTGCATGGTGTCTTAATCAGATGCAGATCAGCCTAAGAGCATCAGACCATCAAATCCCTGCTCTACAGCAATCACACACCTTGAGTCAGAGTCTGAATGGGCTGAGATAGATTCGGGGCTTTATTGAAAGATCATACAGGATGACTGCAAAATCCCATTACTTGTTGATTAAGTATTGATTGTCTCAGTATTAACAAGGCAGCTAATATGAAGTGACCTCTAAGGCCACTGGTTGGGAAGGGAAAAAAAAAAAAGACAATTTACGAAAACAGGCAGCCAGATGAATAAGAGGGCTAGATCTGCTCTCAGCTCTTAGCTTTGGTTAAAATGTTACACTCGATAGTGCAGATCAATGCCCACTTTATTTCCTTGCGGTCGTCTTATTACCATTATGCGGCTGCCTTCTGTGATGCTTTTTAATGACCCTCTGAACTGCCTGCCCTGCTTAGCCCCTGCCTTTGACTAAAATCAAAGACACAGCTTTGTTATTTCATTATTTGGGGGGGGCGGTGGAGTGGTTGAGAATGTGGCATTGTGCCAATGTAACTGGAATACTGTGACTTCACCCTTTCATATGCTCTCTGACTTTTAGGTTTCCAAAGTCATGCTTCTGATGAAGAGTTACAGGAGACTGGATGCTGCCAAATTTTTATTCAGAATATCAATGCTGTAGTTCTTTAATCCAAGAGATGTACAAATCTCCCACTTTATTCTCAGGATATAATAAACACTCTCCAGATATCTTCTTACTTTATCTTTCTTTAGCTTATAAAGGCTTCAACAGTGTCACTCAGAGCTCAAATTTCATTGCAATGAGATTCACATGCCCACCTCATCATCAGCCTTTCTCACTTATAACTGTTTCTTAAACCCCACCACATTTTACAAAACTGCGGAAGCGGTTTTTAGCACAGACTGGTGCTCTGAATGCTCTGCGCTGCTCCCGATGCTCTCATAGGAACTCTATGTGTGTCGGGAGCAGCCCAGAGCTTCAGCGCACTGGCCTGAATTAAAAACCACTTTTGCGGTTTTGTAAAAGAAGGGGTAAATGTTTACTTATAACATTTCTTAAATGCTTCTTATATAAAACATTTTAGAAATAATTATAAATAAGGAGAAAGGCTGATGATGAGGTGGGTGGGTGAATTTCATTGCAGTGAAATGTAGTTGAGATCTGAATGACACCGTTGAAGCCTTTATAAACTAAAGAAAGATAAAGTAAGAAGATATTTGGAGAGTGTTTATTATATCCTGAGAATAAAGTGGAAGTCAAATTTTTATTTGGCATTATTTTTATCTTTTTATATTAAATAATATTTTAAATCTTTTTATATTAAATAATATAGATCTGAAATTCTAAATGATTTAAACCCCTGGAGGGGAGTAGGGGATTCACTGTAATTTTAGACAGCTAGGTAGAACACCTCAACTCTGCAAGTTTTTTTTAACTATCTGATTGTAGGAGTCTGGCACTCGCTTTCTGCAGAGATCTGTATCACTGAAGTATACCGTGCAGTATACTATGGTCCTCTTTTACTAAGAGGCGCTAACCGATTAGTACACGCTAATCAATTTAGCGTGCGCTAAATGCTAACGCGTGCATGTTAGTCTTTGGACACGTTAGTAAAAGAGGGGGCATGTTTCACAAATATCTCCAAACATTGCTCTTCAAAAATCTCTTTGAAGGAGCCCAGTGTGATGTAGATCGTAGCTTGCAAGACTACTCGGTGCAAATATGATTTGTTAAATTGAGACCAAACGGCAACATGCATGGTTAACGAGTGAGGTGAAGGAAGCTATTACAAAATGGAAGAAAATAATTGTAAACAGCACAAGGAATGGCAAGTCAAATGCAACTTGCTAATAAGGAAAGGAAGGCAGAGACCTTGAAAAGAAGATTGCATTGGAAGCAAAAACACGCAGTAAAAACAATTTTAGGTATATTACAAGCAATAAGCCAGGAAAAGAATCAATTGGACAACTAGACCAGTGTTTCTCAACTTCTTCAAGTCAAGTACCCCCTAAGCCTAACAAATACCAACTGAGTACCCCCACCCAAGCTCCGTCCTAGACCACCCAAGCTATGCCCATAACTCCACCCCCATAATAATAGTACTAATCAAAGAAGGTTATCATGCCACTGTACCGGGCCATGGTGCACCCTCATCTGGAGTACTGTGTCCAGCACTAGTCTCCATACTTGAAGAAGGACACAGTGCTACTCGAAAGGGTCCAGAGAAGAGCGACTAAAATGGTTAAGGGGCTGGAGGAGTTGCCGTACAGCGAGAGATTAGAGAAACTGGGCCTCTTCTCCCTTGAAAAGAGGAGACAAAGGGAACATGATCAAAACATTCAAGATAATGAAAGGAATAGACTTAGTAGAGAAAGTCCTCCCGGGCCTGCCTGTTTTGTTATTTGTTATTTAATACTGTTGTGTTGTAGCCTATGTTTCCTTGTTATGGTGCTGGCTGCTACCTCAATAAAAATTATAAAAAAAAAAAAAAAAAGAAAGACAGACTGTTCACACTCTCCAAGGTAGGGAGAACGAGAGGACACTCTCTAAAGTTGAAAGGGGATAGATTCCGTAGAAACGTAAGGAAATTCTTCTTCACCCACAGAGTGATAGAAAACTGGAACGCTCTTCCGGAGTCTGTTACAGGGGAAAACATCCTCCAGGGTTTCAAGACAAAATTGAACAAGTTCATGCTAAACTGGTGAGACTGGAATCATTTGGAGCACTGGTCTTGACCTTGGGGCCACCGTGTGAGCGGACTGATGGGCAGGATGGACCATTGGTCTGACCCAGCAACGGCAATTCTTTTTTTTTTTTTTAATTTATTTATAAATTTTTGAAATTTTAACAAGCATACCATCTTGTACAGAAAAGTGCAATCAAGAAAACATATCTTTGATTATTCTCAAAGTTGAAAATAAACCAAAATTACATAAAAGGTAATAATTCCAACTTAATCGTACACTAGTCCTCAAGAATGGGTCCAAGATTCAGGAATTAGGAGTGAATATAGTACAATAACAAAATTAAACAAAACACGTCATCTGTGCTGAAAGAGAGCTTAATAATTAAGACACCGATGTTTCTCCTTTTTCAAGGCGCTTCATGGAGAGGAAAGCAGTCAAATGAGACGGTTCAAAGAAAACATATTTAAGGGAATTATACCTTATTACACACTTACAAGGGTATCTAAGAAAAAATAATCCTCCCATCTGGGTCACACCTGGTTTTAACAATAAAAATTCCCTCCTTCTCTTCTGAGTTTCTCTCGAAACATCAGGAAAAACTTGAATATGGAAGCCAAGGAAATCTCTGGATCTATTTTTAAAGAAAAGTTTAAGAATCCAATCTCTGTCTGGAGCCAAAGCTACAGTCAGTAAGAGACTGGCTGGACTAGCCACCTCTCTATCAGATTGTTCTAATAAAGCAGTAACATCCAAAGGATTTTCCTGTGGACTACCATCCTCATCTTTTTTTTGAGAATCCTGATTTTTTTTAGTAGGCAAGTAGTACACTCTTGACAATGGTGGCAATGAACTCTCAGGAATTTTTAAATTTTCCAGAAAGTACCGTTTTATCATTTCTCCAGGAGGAATTGAGACAACCTTTGGAAAATTAATCAAACGTAAGCAACGGCAATTCTTATGTTCTTAATGCAATTTCTACCATCCATTTTTCATACATACACAATATAATCTTATTAATACATAATGGCAATCACAAAATTTTAAAAAATGCAAAGCACACTGTACGCAGAGAAAATGTTAATCATCATTGTTTTTTGTTTTTTTTTTTCAAAGAGGTCAAGGTAGATGACTTTAAAATATGCAATGTCACCTCAGTAACAACTATAGAAAAATAGACAAATATAGTGCAAAATATAGATATAAATTCTCAAAACTAACACATTTCGATCACTAAATTAAAAATAAAATTATTTTTCCTACCGTTGCTGTCTAGTGATTTCATGAGTCTCTGGTTGTACATCCTTTTGACTGGGCATCTAATATTTCTTTCTTTCTGCCTCCTGCATGCTTCTTCTCCTCCAGATAACATTCCATTCCCCAACCAACATCTCTTTCTGTCCCTCCATGAGTCCAACTTTTCTCCCTCTCTCCTCCACCCCCATTGGCAACATCTCCCTCTCTCTCTCTCATTTCCTCCCCTGCTGCAATGGGAGTGGGGAGAGAGAGATCCAGGGTGCATCTCTCCCACTCCCTCTACTGCCACATCCAACATTTTTCCCTCCTTTCCACCAGTCCATCTCTTTCTCTCTGCCTCCTGTATGCTTTCTCTCCTCCAGTCCTCATTCCCTCCCCCAACCAACATCTCTCTCTCTCTCTCTTTCTCTCTCTATGAGTTCAGCTTTTTACTTTCTGCCCTCTCCCCCTTCCCCTGAGTGTGACATGTCTCCTTCCCTCCTTTCTTCCCTCCCCATCCATGCCTTACCCTCTCTCTCTCCATGAGTCCAACACTTTATGTCTGCTGCATGCTTCCTCTCTTCCGTACCTCATTCCCTTTCCCAACCAACATCTTACTCTGCCCCTCCATGAATCCAACTTTTCTTCCTCTCTCCTCCACCCCTATTGGCAACAAGCATCCCTCTCTCTTTCTCACTGTCCATCTGGCTTGAGAGATCCAGGCATCTCTCCCACCCCCTTTACTGTCACATCCAACATTTCTCCATGTCTCATCCCCCAGATCATGTGCAGCATTTTTCACCACTGCCACAAGCTCCATGCCCATTTCTCCTTCTGTCACCCCTCTCCCTCCATCACAAAGTCCAACATTCCTTCTCTTTGCATCCCCTTCAATCTATCCCTCTGGTCCCTCTCCACCACCATATCCTACATACTCTATGTTTCTATTCATACTCTATGTTTCTATTCCAGTTCTGGAGGCCACATTATCAAAAGGATGTGAAGAGAATGGAGTCGATCCAGAGAATGGCCACTAAGATGGTCTCAGGACTTAAAGATCTCCCTTAAAAGGAACATCTGGCCAGACTGCTTATATTCTCTTGAAGAGCGCAGAGAAAGGAGGAACATGATAGAAACATTCAAATACATCACGGGCTGCATTGAAGTGGAAGAAGAAATCTTTTTTCTCAAGGGTCCCATGGCGACAAGAGGGCATCCGCTAAAACTTAAAGGGGGGAGATTTCATGGTGACATCAGGAAATACTTCTTCACCAAAAGGGTGATTGATCGATGGAATGGTCTTCCACGCCAAGTGGTCGAGGCCAGCAATGTGCTCGACTTCAAGAGACGATGGGACAAACATATGGGGTTGCTACAGAGTTATGCTTAAAAGATGGATTCTCGTGGGAGAGGGAATTCTAGAGTGGGCAGATTTGTTGAGGGAGGGTTCTTGAGTTGAGGGCAGACATGTTGGGCCGCCGGCCATTATATGACACCACACTCTATGTTTCTATGTTTCTAACATTTATCCCTCTCATCCTTCTATTCCCCATGCATCTCTACCTCACTCTTCTCTCTATATATGCCCAATTTTACTTTCTTCCTTTCCCCATGTCCACCATCTCTCACTTATACACTCATGCCCAACAATTCTCCATTCTATTCCCGCCTTCCTATGTCCCAAATTAGTTCTCCCTTCCTCTTTTCTTTCTGTGTTGAGTTTGTGCCCTCCTCCCTCTCCCTGCCTTCTAGCCTTTGTCCCAAAATTAAGTTATATGCCGGGAATCCCTGGTTCAGCAGGAACTTATCTAACTTTGTCTTGAATCCATGGAGGGTGTTTTCCCCTATAAAAGCCTCTGGAAGAGCATTCCAGTTTTCTACCACTCTCTGGGTGAAGAAGAACTTCCTTTTGTTTGTACGAAATCTATCCCCTTTTAACTTTACAGAGTGCATTCTTGTTCTCTCTATCTTGGAGAGGGTGAACAACCTGTCTTTATCTACTAAGTCTATTCCCTTTATTATGTTGAATGTTTCGATCATGTCCCCTCTCAGTCTCCTCTTTTCAAGGGAAAAGAGGCCCAGTTTCTTTAATCTCTCACTGTATGGCAACTCCTCCAGCCCCTTAACCATTTTAGTCACTCTTCTCTGGACCCTTTTGAGTAATACTGTGTCCTTCTTCATGTACAGTGACCAGTGCTGGACGCAGTATTCCAGGTGAGGGCGTACCATGGCCCGGTACAGCGGCATGACAACCTCCTCCAATCTGTTCATGATCCCCTTCATAATCATTCCTAGCATTCTGTTTGTCCTTTTCACTGCTGCCACGCATTGCGCGGACGGCTTCATTGACTTGTGGACAAGTACTATCAAGTCTCTTTCCTGGGGGATCTCTCCAAGAACTACACCGGACATCCTGTATTCGTGTATAAGATTGTTGTTACCGACATGCATCACCTTACACTTATCCACATTAAACCTCATTTGCCATGTTGCGGCCCATTTCTCGAGCATGTTTATGTCACGTTGCAGATCTTCGCAATCCTCCTGCGTCTTCACTACTCTGAATAACTTCGTATCGTCTGCAAATTTAATCACCTCACTCATCGTACCAATTTCCAGGTTGTTTATAAATATGTTGAAGAGCACGGGTCCAAACACAACCTTGCAGCACTCCACTCGCGATGTTTTCCAGTCCGAGTATTGTCCTTTTACCCCCACTCTCTGTTTCCTATTTACTGAATTGCCTAACACTGGCCTTATTCAGTGGAATAGTGAGCGGGGCAGGGGAGACAAACAGCTCCATGTGACATCTTGGTGGGGGCACCGGCACCTCTCTGCCCACCCCCCCCACACACACACACATCACGCTTATGTCCTCCCTTCCACATACCTATTTAAATCTTCGCCAGCATGAGCAACTTCTCTGGCCTGGTGCTCGCGCCTGGCTCCCTCTGAAATCACTTCCTGGTCGAATGGCCAGGAAGTGACAAGAGAGGGAAAGCCAACACCGGCAGAAGAAGCAGACAGGAAAAACTGCTCACGCTAGTGAAGATTTAAAGAGGTACAGAGAAAGTAGGGCATGAATGTGTTATGGGGGCAGAGAAGGAGTGGGGTCACGGAGAGGAAGGTGCAGGTGGCGCCACCACTCCGGGTGCTTCCTATCCTCATTACATCACTAGCCTTACTTTCCAACTATCTAATTACTGGAGAAACCATTGATGCCCACTTGAGACATCCTGATCTGTCTTTTTGGGATATAGACCACAGAAGTCTGTCTGGCACTGGCCTTCCGTCCGAACCAATAACCTGTATAGGGACATTAATGTATACTTTCTTCTGCTGGTTATTCCTCTGTGTATGCAGCCTAGCATCCATCTCGGACTGGAGATGGGTCACGAGTGGTGTTCCATAGGGATCGGTACTCGGACCGCTGTTGTTCAATGTATTTATCAATGACCTAGAAACAGGGACGAAGTTATAAAATTTGCGAGGTTATAAAATTTGCAGAAGACACAAAACTTTTTAGTGGGGGTTAAGACTAAAGACGACTGTGAAGATTTACAAAGGGACCTGAACAAACTGGGAGAATGGGCGAATAAATGACAGATGAACTTTATTGTAGAGAAATGTAAAATGTTGCATGTAGGAAACAGAAACCCGATGTACAGCTATACGATGGGAGGGCTGGTAATGGGTGAAAGTAGCCTGGAGAAGGACTTAGAGGTACTGATTGATAAAATGATGTAGCCGTCGGCATAGTGCACAGCGGCCTCAAAGAAGGCGAACAAAATGCTAGGTATTATCAAGAAAGGTATTACAACCAGAACGAAGGATGTTATCCTACCATTGTATCGGGTGATGGTGTGCCCGCATCTGGAGTACTGCGTCCAATACTGGTCACCGTACCTCAAGAAGGATATGGTGATACTCGAGAGGGTTCAGGAAAGAGCGACATGACTGATAAAGGGTATGGAAAACCTTTCATATGCTGAAAGATTAGAGAAACTGGGGCTCTTTTCCCTAGAAAAGCGGAGACTTAGAGGGGATATGATAGAGACTTACAAGATCATGAAGAGCATAGAGAAAGTGGAGAGGGACAGATTCTTCAAACTTTCAAAAACTTCAAGAACGAGAGGACATTCAGAAAAATTGAGAGGTGACAGATTCAGAACCAATGCTAGGAAGTTTTTCATCACCCAAAGGGTGGTGGACATCTGGAATACGCTTCCAGAGGGAGTGATAGAACAGAGTACGCTATTGGGTTTCAAGAAGGGATTAGATGATTTTCTGAAGGAAAAGGGGATTGAAGGGTATAGATAGAGAATTACTATACAGGTCCTGGACCTGATGGGCCGCCACGTGAGCGGACTGCTGGGCATGATGGACCTCTGGTCTGACCCAACAGAGGCACTGCTTATGTTCTTATGTTGTTTTGGCCACCTCTTTTGATTCTCTGCCTTGAAATTCTCATTCTTCTCCCAATCTATCTGCCTTATACAGTGTATTTACCACACTAAGACTCTTGCCACTAATTAAATTTAAAATTTTACATGGCAAAATTTGTATCATTAGACTGTTTCTTAGCAAGATTGCAGCAGGTCAGGATGTTTCCAATAGCTGACTTGTGCGCATGTGCCAGCATTAGCAGCCAAACCGTGTGTTCTGAATTAAGTGCTGCTTGTTCAGTACAGGTGGGACTTGTACAGGAGACATCTTCGGCTGACCAGCCATGAAAGCAGAGGGGGTCCAAGCTAAGGGAGAAGGGGCCCAGGCCCCCTATGACATCCTTCGCTACACCACTGGTTTGAAAAATCTTAGGTAAAAAAAAAAAAAATTGTGGTGACCTTCATATATAGGGTTGCCATATGGCTCCAGAAAAAGAAAGATGGATTGAGAAGTAAAACCCGGATGTCTCAGTCTGTCTTCCTTTTTCTGGAGCCATATGGTAACTCGGATTTACTGGGAAATTTTATCATATCAACAGATAGACAATTGTCTGCTTGTTGATTTTGGTGGATGTTACGACTTATGGTTCAGTGAGTTCCAGAAAATTAATTATAGGCCTGAATATCTGATTTGGATGGTTGCTCTTGCTTCTGGTGCTGTTGTCAGCTGTCTCTGTTGCCTCTACATCTGCCTCTGTTTCATGTCCTGTCTTTAAAGATTACATAGAAACATAGAAAGAAGACGGAAGATAAGGGCTATAGCCCATCAAGTCTGCCCACTCTATTGACCCACCCCTTTAAGTCTACTGACCCCCTTAATTATACTGCCACTCTACTGACCCACTTCAAGTCCTGTGGTAACTGTCAAATCTGTGCATGCTAACCACATGCTAATATTTTCTTTTGAGAGGGCTTGTAATGAGTGGAGAGTTGGCATTCATGTGCTAATCAGCTGGCACAACCACGAAGGGTGGAGGTAAGTGCCCACATGATAATTTTTTTTAATGACTGCTCGCTAATGGCACACCTTACCATGGCCGACCACACAAACTTACTAGTGAAAAATGTTTTCACACGCTGTGGAAGCTAAGAACTATTAAAAAATACTTCGACACAACATCCTTCAGGTTGCTGGTTCAATCGCTGATCCTATCCATCCTTGACTACTGTAACATCGTCTACCTGGGTATCCCACAAAAAACAGTAAAAAAAAATTAAGATTAATATAAAACACCGCTGTTCCCTTAATCTTCGGACTGAGAAAAAAAGACCACATTAGCCCCTACTATAAAAAACTGCACTGGCTACCAATGGAAGCGCAAATACTATTCAAATTTGCTTGTATCTGCTTCAAACAAGTCTGGGGTCTAGCACCTTCCTACCTGCAAACACACTTCATTCTGCACAACCCCACACGAACAACCAGAAACAAAAATATCTTTGCATATCCAAAGATCACAGGCTGCAGATTCAAATCCTTCCTGGATAGAACCTTCATGTTCCAAGCGAATAGTCAGCAAGTCTGGCTGAGAAACTGCATAAATGAACCCAAACTTACCTACAACGCATTCTGAAAATCAATCAAAACCGCCCTATTCGACAAATTCATTGACTAAACAGACGACCCTCTCTCTCTACGATATTCCCCATTGTAAACACTAATTCAATCTCAGGTAACTCCATTTTTCATGTATTCTTTACTCATGGAACCCCAATTAGTATATAACTTTGCTATCTTGCTTCCTTTTATTCGCTGACTGTCCAGCCTTCTTTCAATGTGAACCGCCTAGAAGTCGCTTGACTATGGCAGTATAGAAAAATAAAGTTATTATTATAATAGAAAAAAAATACAAAATGGCAATTTTTAAGGCTGCAGTAAAAATGGCCTGAGCGTGCAGGAAAGACCTGCATAAGGGCACATTAAGGCCACTTTTTATCACAGGGCACATTAAGGCCACTTTTTATCACAGCTTTTTATCACTCCTTTCTTTTTCTACATACTTATTTTCAGTGGCAAAACATGCATGCTTTATTTAAGATCACCCAGGGATAATACAGCATGAAGTGTGACAGTACTAACAGTTCATTTTGAAGGGATTTTTTTATCGACACCTCCTTTTCCTATTTTGAAACTACAATCAAAAGAACATTTCTAGATTAATCCTACCATTAAAAATCTAATAATACATATTGTAATCATACTAAAGAAGTGATACCCTGGACAAAATACATCATTGCTTTTGCAAAATATGTGATTTAAATTTTCGCCCTTTCAAATGTGATCTGATTCCAGTATATAACACACACACACACACACACATAGATATATATATATATATATATATATATAAGAAAGAAAACAAGCAGGTGTTGATATGTGGCTTGTAAGTGTAACAGTTCCAACTATATTTGTCTAATGGGTATGAATATCACTTTTCAACAGGGTGCACCCTCAGGAATAATGAGAAGCCAGACTGAAGCCCATTCTTCATTGTAAAGCTGTGAGTGGCCATGGTTAAGTTATAATTTCATTCTTTATAAAAGAGCGTTGAAACCTGACAACAGCTGGAGATTGCAGAACTGACATGAAAGTGGCTGAAACTGATTAATGATTTTATTTAACACCCATAACCTTATTTCAAAAGATATTCTGCGTCCATGAAAATAGATCCTTCTCTTTGCTAAAGCCTTCAAATCAATTGTTAATCCATTGGTCCAGTATTTAAAGGGAGCTATGCTTTGCTCATTGAGTGGCCAACGCATAACTTAATTATAGATAGATTAAAAATATATATATATATGTATGGATAATATTGAGCCATTAAAGGGGTCCCTTTAACTAAAGGATGCTAAGCTCTAAAAAGTACAGTCAAACCTTTGACTTTTCCAGTTAAGTTAACCCTGTCCAAAAATAAACTGGATAATCAATGCTGTTCACTGGAAACTGTTCAGCATTGAATATATCCATAGTCAACACTGATAGCAGGAGTTAGCCATCCTGCCTCCTGTGGGTCTGAATATCAGCTGGAAAGTGTTTTGCAGTACTTTGCCTGTTTCAATATACTAACATGCACATTAGCTTTTTTGTATTTTAAATTCTTTATTGATTTTATAAAGCATATAAAAAGTGCAACATTTAAACATTCAAAAGTTTGATAAACAGCACTTATATACTTGCATTAAACATGAATCAATTAACCATACCTTCCCTCCCCGTCCTGGATGTACATGCATAAGAATAAAATAACTTAAATCTGGCAGGTAAATTATTAATCTTTAAGGTATTTAACAAATGTATCCAATGGACTCCAAATTTCTCTAAAATATTTGATCATTCCTGATTGCTCTGCTAACATTCTTTCATATCGATAATATAAACAGCGTTTCTCACCAAAAAATAAAATTTAGACGGTCTCAATTTCTAGTAATTAATTGTATGGCCACATCTGTCATAATAATAATAAGTCTATCTTTATTGCTATCAATTGGACTTTTAGGTATCAACGATGTCCCAAATAGAATCATCCTATAAGACAACGGAATAGAGACTCCTAAGACACAGTTTATTTTGCTCCAAATTGATTTCCAGAAATTAAATATCAGTTGACAATGAAATAAGAGACGGTCTCATGTCCCCACTTCAATATGATAGTGCCAGCATCTATTAGATTTTGTATTGTCTAATTTCTGTAATCTTATTGGAGTCCATAAAATTATATGTAAAGAAAAAACAAGGTTTGTCTCATAGATGCCGATGCTGTGCACCGCATCCTTCGAGACCAAATTTGAGACCATTGAGTATTTTTAGAGAGGGTGTGCCATGGGCAGAGAATGAGCATGGAAGTGTTAACCAGCTAGCGTGTTATGATTACTGCATGATAACTGGCTAATACGGAGTTAAAACAGGAGTACATATTGTCTCCTAAAAAGGATGCGGGTAAGGGCTCCCAAGTTAACGTTTTGCATATACTACATGCTAATGTGAGCATTAGGACACAACTTGAAATTCAAAAACTGGAAAATAACCTCTAAAGTTGAAGCATTAAATCTGAGCTTATAGCTTGAAAATATTGATGTCAAGTTCATATGGTTTCGGAACTACTAATTCTACTATAAATAAGATTCTGGATATACTTATATTCTTGCTCTTTAAGTATTTTGTGAGTTGGATGACAACAGCGGCCATGTGGGACCCTTGATAAAGCACAAATGGTGCAAAACATGTCGGGTCATCCTCTCCGGGTTACACTTGTTAAGCTAAGTGTTTGAAAAAAATTATAAAGCATTATAATATATATCTAAGGGAGATATTTATTGAAAATATTTATTGCAAGTGTATATAAGAACATAAGAAGTTGCCTCCACTGGGTCAGACCAGAGGTCCATCGTGCCCAGCGGTCCGCTCCCGCGGCGGCCCATCAGGTTCATGACCTGTGAAGTGATTTCTGACTATTCCTATATCCTACCTCTATATCTATCTGTACCCCTCAATCCCCTTTTCTTTTAGGAACCTATCTAGACCCTCCTTGAACCCCTTTAGCGAGCTCTGACCTATCACAGCCTCCGGGAGCGCGTTCCATGTGCCCACCACCCTCTGAGTGAAAAAGAACTTCCTAGCATTTGTTCTAAACCTGTCCTTTTTCAATTTCTCCGAGTGCCCCCTTGTACTTGTGACTCCCCACAGCCTGAAGAATTTGTCCCTGTCTACCTTCTCTATGCCCTTCATGATTTTGAAGGTTTCTATCATGTCTCCTCTAAGTCTCCGCTTTTCCAGGGAGAATAGCCCCAGCATTTCCAATCTGTCAGCGTATGAGAAGTTTTCCATACCTTTTATCAGTTTTGTCGCTCTTCTAAGATGAGTAAAAGTTATGTAAGAAAAGTATTAGGTGAAGAGCCATGTAATTCTTCCCGGTATAAGATTCTAATTAGTGGTGGAGTGGTGGGTCTGAAGCCATGAGATAAAATAAAAAAAACTAAACTAAAAAAGAATATAAGTATATCCGGAACATTAAATCTGAGCTTGGCATACAGGAAAGTCCCAAGTTAGAAAATGTGAAGCCCAGATTCCAGTGCACTTTAGCAGCAGAAGGGTTCCTAAATTTCAGTATATTTGTGAGCTAGATTAGGAGAGGAGTGAGGGCAGGCCAAAAAAAATGCATGGTAGGGGTGGTAGATAAGTGGGTCTAGGGGATTCTTGAGGTGGTTTGGGGGGCTCACTGTCACCTATAAGGGAGCTGTAGTGAGGAGAAGCCATGGCACTGTGGTATTTAAATACATACTAGGCTATTCAAAGCCATCAGCTGCTGGCACTAAGACCTGGATTCTCAAACCGGCACCAATTTTCTAGCCACCATACCTCAATTAAAAATGCCATCCAAATGGCACTTTTAACTGAGGTTTAAGGCGCCTACATGCTGCCTAGAAATTAGTGCCAAAATTGTACCTACGTAGGCGTCTTAGGCTGCTGAATGCTTAACTACTCGTGGCCATCGCTGGAAGTGACGTTAGATGGCCTAAATCATGAAGACAGGCACTGGGAATGTAAGCCTGGAAAGCCCTGGCAAGCTAAATGTCTCACCTATTCTATTCCTATGGGCAGCTCGGCATCTACATTGTGCTGCTCGACAGTTAACTTGATAAAAGGGGTGGGGGGAGTAATTAGTTGACAAGTGGCTGGCGTCATTTTTCTAGACGCCAGCCAATTTAGGAGCCGTTTACTGAATATAGGCCTAAGTGCTCTTGAATTAATATTTTTGCAAGTCTCACATGCTTATAGTGAAATTAGTGTGGGACCTTCAAAAATAAAATAATAAAAAGTCCTATTTTAAGGACTTGTTAAAAGTGGGTTAGTCAGTTGGAAAGTCCCACGTTACAACACACTCAGCCAGATATTCAGCAGTAATTAGATGGTTATCTCTCACTCAATATCCCATTCAGTGGATTGTCCAGTGACCGGCTATATTCGTTACCGCCTATATTCATTGCTGACTAAAGCATGTGGCCAGATAGACCCACCTAAAAAGCAGGTCTTTCTTTGGCTGCCAGACCTTAATCCAGCGTCTCTCAAACTGTGTGCCAAGGCAAAGTGGTATGCCCCGAAGAGATTCCAAGTGTACCAAGAGAGATTCCAGAATTGTATTTTATTAAAAAAAAAAAAAATCCCTTCATAAGTATACACTAGAATAGATGACATGTACATTGCATATGCAAGAGTCTGTTAATATTATGAGCATCTGTTTGCGTAAGGATACAACCACCCAGACAAGCATCAGTCTTTGACATGATTGGTCCTTGAAAACTAATGGCAAGTAATTTTAGCTCTATTTTTTATGCAGTAGTTATCCTAACTGGGCAACAAAGCAAACAAGGCTTTGTCACTGCTTAGATCTTCCTATCTTTTTGAACTTGGAATTTCAGCTCTGACAGATATTAAATTGAAAAAAAGAGAACTGGTGGTGGTGGTGGTGGTGGATAATGAAATGCCTGTTTGCTTGTCGACTATCGAGATGTGCTTTGAGTTAATTTGCATTTAAAAACAAGCACATCCATCACATTGATTAGCAATTCTATTCTACCTACTTTAGTTTCACCATTGTTACAATTACCCATACATAGCTTTAAAAACTTTAAATACCGCAACTAACTCTCAAATTTAATTTTTTGTTGCTTTTGCAATTTTATAATTTCAATTATATTGTGCCACAAAAAATGTTTGCTCTGTTTAGTGCGCCAGAGCTAAAAAGTTTGAGAGACACTTCCTTAACCAGTCAGCATTGAATATTTACATACACTGGTGACCATGGGCCAGGCTGCATCCTATGGTATGAAAATCAGGCATACTAAGCTGATTTCTTAAAGAATTCTAGTAAGAGAATGAAAATAGAAAAGGGTAAATTTGACTAAGAGATACAGAACCATATAGTTTTTGGATTAAATTTAATGCATATATTATATGAATTTTGGGGATAACAAGGGAATAGTAAGACATGTTAAATTATATAAAATGGAAGACAGGGAAAAGTTTATCTCCCTAAAATGGCTGACAAAGCTGTGTCAAGCCTGTTGTTGTTTTTTTTTTTTTTTTCAGAATGACAGTCACCTTTGATTGTTATTCAAATATTTTTCTAAATCACATTATTTTATTTTATTTATTAAAAAATTTCTATACCGTTTAAAACTAAACTGTTTACATAATTTACATACATAATTTTGTAAAAACATAATAAAACAGACACACAAACAATCTTCAAGAAATCTTCAAGAAAATCCAAAGCATAGCCAACGTGGAAGATATGTTATCTGGTTGACATGACATTGTACCCTAAAGGAATTGATACCTAAGATAATGGAGCTCATAGTGACCCAGATAGAATAATGAGTTCTTGAAAGGTCTGTATGAGCTGGACCAATGAGATATTCGAAGAATAGGGAGTTTCAGGGGCAGAGAAGACCTGGGCTATTGAGAGAGAAGACCAGGTGTGAGTGTTCTCTTCCCCTCCCTCCACTTGGAAGAATGTATCATCAGCTTGCCAGTCAAAAAGCTGCTCAGCGCCGAGCAGGCGCGCCAAAGCGTGCTCATGCTCAGTGCCGCTCAGCGGCTGAAGAAACCCAGTCTCGTGGCATCCACCACTGACCAGGTTAGCAGCAGGGCAGGAGCGCGGAAAGCTCGCTCCTGCCCACTGCACCTCTGGACCACCAGGGATCGGCAGAGGAGGTACGAAGACAGAGCAGGGAGGAGAGACAGGGTGTAGAGCCTGGCGGTGACCTGCAGTAATTCTGGAAGTAGGCGCTGGCCCGAATATAAACCGGGACCTCCATTTTTGGCCCAATTTTTTGGCTCCCAAATCCCGGTTTACTGTATATTTGAGTATATACAGTATTAAGTTTCATTCATTTTACGTATATTTACAAATACTTGGCAGATAGCAGTAAAAGTAATATCATATTCCTGTCACCATGCACATAATTAATGCATATGCTTGAAGTTTCAAGTTTTATTAAAAATTTGATTAATCACCTAAACAAAGCTTTATAAACATGCTTGAAGAAACATTCAGTTAACAAATTGTTCTTTCCTACAGAACATGGAAGGTTTCAAGCGTGCAGAGCAACTCTTAGTGAAGGAACTTCCTCACCATGAACTGAAGAGCCCTGCTGGGAAAGATATACAGTATTTCATCAATGTTTTGAGGGCCACTTGCTGATCTAGGAAATGCTGCATTATCAACTATGCTATGTCCACCAAGTCTGTATTATCACTTAAGTCATGTGCTGTCTATATTGTGAATGCACACTTGTAACTCGTTCTGGGCTCTTTTGGGAGGACAGGCTAAATAAATGAATGAATAAATAAATATAATTCCTCATTATCTTGGAAAGGCCTAAACATCCTAATTCCTTACATGGAGATATAATTCAGATTTTCCTAAGGAAATAAAAGAAGATAAATTTCCTTACAGGAAATAGAGTAACCTTACAGTGACTCTTTCATCGACTGAGTGCTACTATTTGTAAAATACCATGAGGAGACTAACTAATTCAGGAAAAAAATGATAATGTTCTAGTGATTCTGTCAGGAAAAGTATTATTATCTTTTCATAATAAAACCTGCAAAATTGCAGTCATAATATGCCTAGTATTATGTATATATCATATCATGGCAAAAGCAGTTAGCATTCTGTGAAAAAATTATTAGACACTGATATGGAGCAATAAAAGTTAAATACCTCGGTCAGCCTCTTGACTGAGTTGTAATACTACCTACTGCTTTGCAGGGGGAACTAGGTTCAGTTTTTAACTCAGATCTTCAACTATTTGGTTTGGTTATAACAGAGAATGCTGCTACTTATTTGGAACCAATGGAAATCACAGCCTTAACCCCTTTTGGCCAGATTTAAAGCCCTTGATTGCAAGATTCTGTATTCTGGAGATGAGGACAGTCACTGAATACTTGAAATTATAGAAGCTGAAATAATATCATGGGAAAAGTCACCAGGCATTTGCAAATGAAGGGATCATAATGTCAGACATCAACATTCGTTCCAAATAAGCTGGAATTCCAGGGAACAAGAAATATTTCCTGGGTCAAAACTAAACAAAAATACCTCACTCCCTAAAAAATTACCCTTACGAGGGGCCACTGAAAAGTTCTCAACCCAACCCACACTTTTCTTAACACTTTTAATTTCAATCATGCTTCGGCACTGGTTTCGGAATCGTGCCGACATGAAAGACAGCACAGCTTGATAAAAGGAAGGCTTTTTTTTTAAAAAAAAAATCATTTTAAAATTGTTTTTTTTTTTAAAATGGCACTTCCAATTAATGGTGCTGAATAAGCCAATTAAAAAAACAAACAAACTTGACACCTAGATCAATTAAGTGTACAAATCTAGGCACCTAAATTTAGGCACCATTTACAGATTCTGGGCTTAGTGCCCTCCGATGCATGTGTACACTATATGTAAAAGAGTGTGAACTCTTTAAGAAGAAGTCATCCTCTTTCAAATAGTGTGCCACACCTAATAAAAGTGTGTTATCTTCACGGATCGTATGCACTCCTTTGGAAACAATTCACACTTTCCACAATATTCTGGAATAAAAAAATACTACTAAGAAAATTAAATGATAAAAGCTGGGATATTTTCCTGCATGTAAGCATCAGGTCATCGTCACATTTAAAAGAACCCCCTCCCCCCCAAAGCAAAAGCCTATCTCTGAGGCTTCCTCCAATTAAGCCCCCTCCCCATAGTGCAAACCTCCCCATATCCTTCCCCAACCCAAAGACCCTCTCTAATGATGTCTTCAATACCTGGGACTTTCCCCTTCCCTCAAGCTCCTCTACCCTCCTAAAGACACTGTGCCCCCGCCTCCCTCAACAGGCCTCCATAGCATTTTAGTTGAAATACCTGGTGTTTAGTGGTTTGGGCAACAACAATCTCCAGTCACTTTTGACCTTCTGGTGCCTTTAACCAAAATGGCATCGATGGCTCCCTAGAAGTACCCTCATGGTACTACCACTAGGTATCATGTTTTTGAAAAAGGAGATCTACTCCATATATGGAAAGATATGCCATTAGAGGTCATCAGCACCAACCTTAGCAGCAGCAGAGGGAGTTTGCTCATCCCCAGGAACCAAAGGACAACCAACACTGACCCCTGAGTAAGCCTGTTGAGTAAGCCTGTTGGGAGGGATCAGGTGTGTGTATATGGGGGAGGGGACATATGACTGGGGGCACTGGTCTTTGACCTAAGGGCTGCCGCGTGACACTGGTCTGACCCAGCAGCGGCAATTCTTATGTTCTTATATTTGTTAGGAGTGGAGTCTATATACTGGGGTTACAGTTTATATGTTGAGGATCTGGGTTTGAATAAGGGGGGTTGCTACTTGTGTTGTGGACAAGCTGGTCTTAGATATTCAGGGGCCTAGGGCAGAAAGTAGGGAGGGTCTCCCCACAAAGCCTGATTGCAGCCTATGTCTACTTAAGCTTCATGCAGACTTTAGGTCATATACAGCATGGGGTCTTTGGGCAACTGCCCTGTTTTCCACCCTCAAACACCAGCCCTGGCTGGGGGTTTGGGTCTTAATTTGAATGGGGTCAGAGCTTATTCTGGGTGTTGGGTCTTGAGTTAGTGTCAGAATTATGTGATGTGAGTTGGGATCACATCAGAGGGGGCAGGGTTGTGTGATTGAGGACTGGGAGGTCTCAGCAGAGGGATTGGATCTGTTGGTGACTGGGGAGACTGGATCAAGAAGGAAGGGGTGGCACCACTCAAAGTCTTTTTTTCTATTGGAATCAAATGTGGACTATGATCTATAAATTGACTAGTTCAGCAGCATTATTCCAGACCTTTTTCTTTTTGGTTTATCGAGCTTTTTGGACACCAAGTAAACTATCGAAAGTACAAAAAGAGCAGATTAATGGTCTTTGTTGGTCATGTAAACTCTCCATTGGGTCATTACGACATATGATTTATGACTGTCCCCTATTACAAGATTATTGGCATTCAGTATGGACACAAATTTGTTCTTTTCTAGAAATTAGGGAACAATTGTCCTATTCGACATTAATTATTAGTTTATCTAGTTCATATATGTCAATTACTTCTGATAAAGTCCCGTTACTTCAATTTCTACTGTTAGTAGCACTCCGCATCATACTTACTAACTGGAAAGACTTTTCCAATGTGTCACACGCTGAGTGGTGGAACACTGTATGCCTTTACGCCAAATACGAAAGAGTGGCAGCTACTAGGAAAGGTTGTCTATCCAGATTTGAAAAAATGTGGGTGCCTCTTCTTACATTTACGGAGTATGGGAAGTGAGTCATGAACTGCTGTGGCCCCTGTGGACCTACTGTCTTTACCTATGCTAAGACACTAGTGATTACATCGTTATAAATGATACAACTGCTGTAGCTACTGTGATTCTATGATAATTTTGCTGATATGATGATTTTATTCACTGAGCTAGCCTCTAAGCTTCGATATTTCACATTATATTTTGATTTATATTGTTTAATTCATTATCACGTCTGACCAGTTCTATTAGTTCTGGTTTTGTTGTTTGTTCCTGTTGCATCATTGCTACTATGATTATGCACTGAGGCATGGATGTTAACCCATATGCATTTTGTTATCAATGTCATGGATTCTGTCATTCATGCCTTTGGTTGTATGTATATTCTAAAATGCTAATAAAGATGATTGAACTTTAAAAAAAGTCTTTTTTTCTTGTTTAATCTTCAGTGGGCACATTCCTGTGCTCTCTGGCTCTGCATATAAAGCAGTGCCAGTGCTATATTAAATGATTTCACTAAGCACTAAATGCAAGGCAGATTTAGGGCATATCCCTTGCATTTATCTCACAGGATTTGCACTTACCACACTAGCACATATTATTATTTTTTCTTTAAACAAGAAGTAAGAGCTACAACAACTGCACTTTTGAAAAAAAAAAAAAAGACCCTAAGAGAGAAATTAATCAAGAAGCGTTAACCGATATTCCTATGCTAAGATGCCCATAAGAACATAAAAATTGCCACTGCTGGGTCAAACCAGTGGTCCATCATGCCCAGCAATCCGCTCATGTGGCGGCCACCAGGTCAAAGACCAGTGCTCTAAAATGAGTCCATCCTCACCTGTGTACGTCCCAGTTTAGCAGGAACTTGTCTAGCTTAGTCTTGAAACCCTGGAGGGTGTAGGGGAAAACATTTGATCAGTATACTAATTAGAATAATGCAATCTTATTGGACATGTCAAACTTTTCTGATAAGTAAAAATCAAGAACATAACATTAGCATTCACATTCCCATCACCTGCAACTGAAAGCTAATCACCATCAATCAATAATCACACAACTCAATTTTATTGGAATAAATATTTGGCCGCATCTTTATTATCTATCTGAATATTATCTCCACTTATAATACAATCCGTACCCAAAACCAACAAACCTCCCAATGCATATTTCAAAACTAGCTCCCGTTAAGTCTTTAAACTTATAACATTCTCCCCAAACATGACCCACAATGACACCAGGCCATGCTTCCCCTCACAGCAGTGTCACCTAAGAGTGTTACTTTTATTTATTTATTAACTGCTCATCTCCCAGATCCAATTGGGTCAAATCCCATTTTCTGCCCCGCCCAAAACTGCGACCACCTCCCACCAACCCCATAAGCTCAACCAAACACCCCCCCCCCGCCCCCAACACTGACACAAAATATAACACCATCACACATGGGAAGAAGGAAGGGATATTTTTTTTCCTGTAGAGACTACTCTACTCTTCCCCTTTCCTCACAGAACTTACTCCTACCTGCCACAACAACAATCCAACTAATCCCATGACTGCTTCACCCCATCACCTTAGAAACCTCCCTAATCGTTTTTCTTTCTTATAAGCTGTCTATTAACCCTTTTTTACCTCCTCTTATAAACTTGTTAATCCTTCTTCTACAGACTCTTGACATCACCTCATATATTCCCCTTACCCTCTGTCCCCCCCCTTCCCATTTCACCCACACCACCATTCAATAAATATTACCAGCAGGTGACATCAGCTCAGCTAATGCTATATCACATCAGATGAATCTGGTGTTCTTCTTAACTACTTCTTGAATATGTGAGTGGTTTAACATTGGGTGTGTAACCATTTTTCCTTGGTGTTCAATTACAACGAAGGAGGGCTGCTAATGCTGTAGGGTGAAACCAGATATTTTAGCATAGCTAGGATTGCTGTTTTCTGAATTTTTTTCTTAATTATGAGAACAATTATAAATATATCCTACAGAAAAATAGTTTTGAGGTAATTTTATTAAAAAATTCATATATGCAAATGGCATCTTATGAAATTACCACAAGGGTTACAGATGTAAATGTGTGTACAATGGAAAGAAAATACTTAGACCCTGATTCTATAAAATATGTCTAAACTTAGGGGCCTAGATCGGCAAGCTTAATTGATCTAAGTATCTAACTTAATTTGATTAATTAGTGTCATTAATAGAAAGCACTATTAAAATATAATTTTAAAAACATTAAAAAAATTAATTAGCTGGAAGACGCCTAACTCAGTAGATGCCTACCATTTTGAGGTAAATCAATGGACCAGATCATATAGATTAATAGCTTTTATGGATTAGCCTCAGCCCCACCACTCCACCGCTGTACTATCTCGTGACCGCGGGAAGATTTATGTGGCACTTCATCACTGGCTGTCCATGTTTATATTTTCATACTCAATATTTTGTATTTAGTTTTGTTAGTTTTTAAAAAAAACTATATTCTATGTTTATAGTTTTCCATCAATAGTAGTATATATACTTAGCTTATATCAGCCACCGCCTGAGAGTCTGACCCGACATGACATGTTTCGCAACCCTCCGGTGCTGTATCAAGGGTCTCCCTATATGCAGTAGAAAAGAGGCCGTTAATATCAGTTCTATCCAACCTCCCTCTACAGTTCATATACATTTCTACCCAATTAGTGCTTACTGAGGTCGCGCATGTCATCCGACTCAGTATAATATCCAGAGTAAGATAGCGGCGACGTCTGACCTCGGGGTTAATATACACTCAGCTATCATTCATAATCAAAACCCCTCCCCCTGAGGCTCATTGGTCCAACCACTAACCAATCACAGAAATCCACTCAATCTCTCCATTCAATCCGTGGGGTTCAACTATAGTCAATGAAAAAATGTATCTTTGTTCAATTTCATTCAGCTTTTTATGGTCTTTCCCACCATCCCTCCCAGTCAATCTGCTTATGACCCACCACTTAAAAGCTGAATGAAAGTGGATTTTGGTGATTGGTTAGTGGTTGGACCAATGAGCCTCAGGGGGAGGGGTTTTGATTATGAATGATAGCTGAGTGTATATTAACTCCGAGGTCAGACGTCGCCGCTATCTTACTCTGGATATTATACTGAGTCGGATGACACGCGCGACCTCGGTAAGCACTAATTGGGTAGAAATGTATATGAACTGTAGAGGGAGGTTGGATAGAACTGATATTAACGGCCTCTTTTCTACTGTATATAGGGAGACCCTTGATACAGCACCGGAGGGTGAGAAACATGTCATGTCGGGTCAGACTCCCAGGCGGTGGCTGATATAAGCTAAGTACATATACTACTATTGATGGAAAACTATAAACATAGAATATAGTTTTTTTTTAAAAACTAACAAAACTAAAAACAAAATATTGAGTATGAAAATATAAACATGGACAGCCAGTGATGAAGTGCCACATAAATCTTCCCGCGGTCACGAGATAGTACAGCGGTGGAGTGGTGGGGCTGAGGCTAATCCATAAAAGCTATTAATCTATATGATCCGGTCCATTGATTTATAATACGAATATTTGGGACTGGTAGAAGTCTATTATTAAGGTGTTTGCCATATAATTAGAAGGGCTACCATTTTGAGGTAGACATCTACTCTGAGGCACCTACCAGAAAGTAGGCATCATTAGAAGTAGAATTCAGGCTTGGTTTGACTTAGGTATACTCATTTAGGCCATGAAAACCCTGGTATAAATGGGAGTGCCACAACGAAACAGGAGATACTACCTTCCCAAGGTAGAAAGAGAAGAAAAACAGTAAAGGTGACCTGTGGTGCTCAATTCCTTTATTATATCAATTATGACTTAACACGTATGTGTTTCTTCCACAATGGCCTACTTCAGGCGTCTGAATCTTGAACTTATAAATGAAATTAAATGCCACCTGTAATAATAGCCTTCTTGCTATTGCTCTTTAAATAATGATAAAATGTGGCTCTCTGTCAAGTCAATGAATCAAATGCTACTACCGCAAAAGTAAAAGTGAATATGCCTAAGGTTTCAACGCCTGATGGTACCTAAGACCACTTATGCACCACAAGATGCAATTATATAAACAGCGCCTAGAGGATGATTGATAACTGCACTCAACAGTGCCTACAAGTTAGGCACTGTTTATAGACTCAGGACTCTGTATACGAAGTCTGACAATTAAGCTTGTGAGCTCATCCTAGAAAAAGTGCTACATACCTCATTCTTGAATATGGTCACCTTCGAAGTACTCCCCTCGGGAAGTTATGCATCAATGCCAATACCTAGTCCACCCTTCAAAGCAATTTTGTAACTCTTTTTTCTGGAATGGTCATCAGAGCCATCATCGTATTACCCTTGATGTCCTGAATGTCATCAAAATGTCTTCCTTTCAATATTTCTTTCAGCTTTGGGTAAAGAATGAAGTCTTTGGGGGCCAGATCAGGTGAGTAGGGCAGGTGTTCCAATACAGTTATTTTCTCGTTAAAAACTCCCTCACAGAGAGTGCCTTATGAGCTGATGCATTGTTGTGATGCAAGAGCCATGAGTTGTTGGCAAAAAGTTCAGTTCGTTTTCATCTAACTTTTTCACACAGCCTTTTCAGCACTTCCAAACAGTTCATTTATTACACACAGCTTTGGAAAATCAACTCGGCATTTTGTTTTCCAGCATTCTTTCTACCACTGCACTTCAGCAGATAAGAACTGTGTTTTTGTCTTCCTGAACTTTGGCTGCTGGACACCATGCTTTTTTAAGGAGCGGGGTCACAGATTGTTATATTTATATTTATACATAGCACGTTTTTGTTGTACACTTACTATACACGAACATTATTGGACAGGGTCCAGGGATGTTGCACAGTTTACTCTTCTGGGTTATTATTGTGGCAGCTTCGCCTAGGGGCTGGTGTCCCCAGGATGCTGTGTCGACTGAGGACCTGCCCTTCACTTCAAATAATTTAAGGATTGTTTAGAAATTGTTTGTTCATTTTCAGTCTGTGCCCCTTCCTCCTTATTAACGCTAGGGAAAGGATGATTTTTTTCATCTTTGATTACCTTGTCCTCTTCCCTTTGTTGGGTTCTCTTTGGAGGACTAATTCAAGCTCCGACATTCTTGTGATGGCACACAAAAACACACACGACACCACCACACATCGACATGAACACAGTTGTGAGACACTGCTATACCTAGGTTATGCAACCTTACTAAGTTGTTTGTAGAGTGCTGCCAACATACGCACATGGAGGCAAGTTTGCGAACTTGTCAGACCTCGTATGTAATTCAGAATTAGAGGTAATCAAGGGTGGAGCATGGGTAGTGTCGCCATTGTTGATCTTCATATTTCTTCTTCTTCACTGGATGCTTCCCTTTCTTATACAGTTTCATAGAGGGTAATTCTATAAGAGGGTGGGAGCCTGTTCTATAACAGAACATACCCTTGCCTTTACTAACGCTTAGCATGTGTTTTAGCGCCGGCAGCTGCAGTAACCGCACCAATGGTCATAGGAATTCTATGAGTGTTGGAGTAGTTACTATCACTGTCGGTGCTAAAACCCGCGCTACGCGTTAGTAAAGGAAGGGAATAGTTTTTGTTATAGAATATAAGCCTGACAGGTATGCTGTATATGCGCTTAAGAGTTAGACACGAACACTTAGCTAGTCACAGAGTTGATGTAAGTGTTATCCCCTAATCACTGCAGACACATGAGGAACTTATTGTATTTTATATTTCACATTTTGTTACGGATATCATCCTCATTAACCCCTTTTCCCTCCCTTTCATTTTTTTCCTTTTATGTTATTTCCAATTTAGAATGAAGTTGTAACTTTCCCCCCCTTTCCCTCTTCAATCATGTCTGTCTTTAATATGAATGCAAATATGTTAGTTGATTTATTTAATTTGTATGTTGTTTTTTATTTTTTTTGTCCAATTGTATGTGAGACCACTATCTAGTGGCTTTTTAAATTGTACATCGCTTAGAAAATTTGTATAAGCGATTCATCAAATGGTAATAAAACTTGAAACTTGATTTCAGGAAGCAGGTAAAAACCTGTCATTTCACCCAAGTCTTTAGTATAAATCTGTTTATTCATTTTTTGCAAATGGCACATACAAAAACAACAACAAAACAAAACAATAGTGTTTTGACTATGCACTTATTCTACACCTACACACAGTGGAACTAAAACAGTTCCTTATACCTTGTTTAACTGTATAAACAACTTGCCTTGAGTTTAGCCTCCCATCTGTTTGTCCTAATAGACTCTGCACCACCCATCTTGTCCCCCTTCTATATAATTGCTGAGTGACTGTTGGTTTCCAAAGAATTGTAGTTCTGTTTCCTAATTTATACCTTAGTTTTAGATTGTACACCGCCTTGCTTAGTGTCACAGTTAAAGGTGGAATTGCAAATCCCTAAATAAATAAACATAACATTTCAATGAGTTTGCTAATATAATCTGTGTCTTCGAGCTGGATTCTTAATGGCTTCTCATCCTTACTTGGCTTTGAAATATGAGATTTCCAATCTCAAGACAGCATTTAGATAAGCTCTGGCTGATAGTCAGAGTGAGTAATCAAGTTGGGAATGACTGCTCATCGGTTGTCTAAAGTTTTGGCAGCTAACCAGCATTTTCAACGGCATTTAGCCGGTTATCACCACTGAAAATGCCCAGTTAGCACCAAAAAATAAGTCAGCAATGATGGGGGTGTTCTGGGTGTTAAGTCCTGATATTTGGAACTTAAGCAGCCAGGCTTAGTAGGCAAATAAGGTTGCTTAAAAGGCATACTTATCTTTGCCCGCTAAGCGATGGCTGGTTAAGTCTAAATATGGACTTAAATGGCCATGTTTGGTTAAGTCTAACTAAGAACTTAAATGGCCATGGCTTAAATATGGGCTTAAATGGCCATGGCTGGTTAAGTCTAAATATAGACTTAAATGGCCATACGCTAGCCAGCATTGAAAAGCCAAGATATTCCAAGATGGTCATCGGAAATGGCCTGGAATTGAATATATAGGTTTATTGTTAGTGGTAAGCACTCAAAGTGCTGCCTGCCACTGACTGAATATTGGATGGCCTAAGTTTATCTCTCATTTTCTCTTTTTCTTTTAACATTTAGGCTAGGTCTTTTCTATTTATAATGAAGTTCTTTTTTTGTTTTTAATTGATTTAATCATGTTTTGTAAGCCGCATTAATCTGTTGTAAACTGTAGGATATCACATTTTAATAAACATAAACATTTCTAAGATGTCTGCATTTTAATATTTAATATTAATAATCTTCTAAAAGGGATTCATTGATCAGTGTCATGTAATATTTTCTAATAAAAAGAATAAAAACTAATTATATAAACCAGTCCTTAAGTTTGATTCTTGCAGACTTTTTCTATGCATTGTTCTTCATTCTTGGTTCTCTAAATAGCTAACCCCCAACCCCCCACACCCCTGTTACAAAACTGTAGCGTGATTTTTAGCGCTGGCCACAGCGGTAACAGCTCCAATGTTCATAAAATTCCTTTGAGCATCGGAGCTGTTACAACTGCGGTTTTGTAAAAGGGGGAGGGGGTAAGTAATTTGCAAGGCTTTAAGTTAGTATGGTATTTTACTGGAAGAGAAGTCAATGAAACTATTTTCAGTACATGTTATTCATGCCCACACAGTTTAAATAAGCCTCAAGTGACAGTAGGTTTTTCATGCTAGCCTGCGCTCTGGTTAGATGTTATCTTATAATACTAAAGTCTTACTTTTATTTTGTGAGACTAGCAATAAAGTTACGACAATACATCATGTTACCTACTATCACAGCAGCTGTAAAAGAGCGATTCAAAGCCACTGTGATTACAGCCTTTGACTAGCACAAAATAACGATCACAGATGCAATAGATTCTGTCCCTAAATTTTCATTGTTTGATTTTTTTTTTTTAATCTCTTCTTTTCTTTGAAGTAAACAGGGATGGCCTTTAGTTTATGCTAGCTCTTCTTTTTCTTTTTTTTCTTGCATTCTTTCGTCAAAGCAGCCATTCTTGTCTCTTGCAAGAAACGTCTAACCAAATTTCAAGTAATATTTATAATTGCTGACTGATATATTTTAGCAGTTGGCTGTTTTATGTAATGAATGAATGAATGGACATTTGGTGGTAGATTTATCTAAAAATCTTCAGGGTGAGTTATAAACAGGTAACACAAGCTATTTTGTAACTACAACTACTGTGTAGCTGTTTGATTTGTGTGTAGAAGTACAGAAGACTTTTCTAGTCTCTGATTTTTTTTTTCATTTCAAAAGGAGCAGTGGCGTAGCGAGGGTTAGAGACGCCCATGGCAGCGGTGCCCCTCTCCCACACTCTTTTCTGCCCCCACTCCATACACGCTCATTTCCCCCCCCACTGCCGCACGCACGTGCCACTTTCCTTCCCTGTACCTCTGTAACATTTCTAGTGGAGCAGTAACCCCCCAACCTGCTGTCACATCTGTGTGGGCTCTTCCTCTGATGTAATTTCCTAGTTGCGGGTTCAGGAAGTGAGGTCAGAAGAAGAGATGATGCAGGTGCGACAGCAGGCTGGGGGTTACTGCTCACACCAGGGGTATGGGGGAAGGGAAGCGGCAAATGTGCATAACAGTGGGGTTGGGGGCGGAGAGGAAGATGGGTGCCGCGGGAGTAGATCACCCCTCTAACCCCTTCTTACTACACCATTGCCATGGAGATCTCCCATGATGTGCTCTTGTCAAGAGAAAGAGAAGCTCAGAAACAACACAAATCTGACACACAGAACATATTTCCAAAGTAAACTTGAATGTTTACCATTTTTGTTTGAAAATAGAGGCACGTGTCTGTTTCAAGGAGTCTGCCTTAGTCTGGCTGAGCTGAGTTGAAAGGAAGGAGGGTGAGGGAAATGGAAACAGCGGTAAGGCTTTTGAGGGATTTGTGGAAGAGGAGACTGATTGGTACAAGGGAGGTTTGGGTTGCATCCTTCTCTCTACAGGATTCTAAGGATGTTAGTAGGCTTTTGGGAAAGGAGAAGTTTCATTTTCGGGGAGTGCAAGTAGGAGGCGAGATTTTTTTTTTTTTACTCTCCCTCCTTTACTGCTGTTTGATTTTGGATTAATTGGGGGTTGGGTTTGTGGGTGGCCATGTTGCAGCAGTTTGGGGAGGACATTCACCTTCACATAGCGCTTAATGGAAGTTTAGGGAAAGACTCCAGAAACAGAAGTGGGATAGAGATTTATATGTGTTACCATCATAAATCTGAGCGGATTCGGCAGGTTTGGCGGTATCGTGAACCTTGCCTGGTGATTGTGATTTGTTATTGAAGCTGAGAATTGAAGGATAGTTTGTGACTGTCCAAATTTATACCTGGTTTGTTATGTTTTGTTCACAAAGAACCCACCTTAGAAAGAATATAAATATAGAACAAGATCAAAATTCTTTCAAGATTAAGGCTGGGACTATCTATATCCCCTGTAATCACTGTGTAATAATTGCCACAGGAGAATAAAAATATATATAATATGCCCAATATATTCAAACAGTGCAATTAAACAAATAATTATTGTGAAAATAAGTGAAATAATTATTGTGAAAATACTAAGGTCACACAACTCCTAAAGACCAATGTCAATTGTAGAGATTTGTTTAATATGGTTCAACCCAGCTGGGTAAAATCTCGTTGAACATCCTAGAACTTCTCACTTTATTTGTGCAACTACGTGTATAAATAATAATATTCTCCACTCTGTGAAAATTTAGTAATGACGGTAATAATAGTCTCGCGCTAAGATCATAATAGTAGTATCATCTTAGATGCTCAAGAAATTAAGGTTGTTCTTTGAATTGAAAAATGAGAAATTCACAAAGAAACTGACATAAAAATGGTTCACACTGTACTTATCTAGTATATTTCCAGCAGTGTACTATAATAAGTTCAACTGAGCTCTGTTGTGTCTCCTCCTTCATCAGTCACTTCTACGCTGTGAACAGTCTGTGTGTGAAAGATGGCGATCAGCAGAGGGAACACCTACCCGGGACTTCTGCAGAAAACAAGGTAACATAATGATGTCTCAAGTAACATGTTCAAAATAACTTTATGCATAATACAGAATATGCACATAATATAAGGGCCATTTCATAAATAATGCACACTATTTTTTAAATTTACGTGTTTTTTTTTTTTTCAAGTATTTCTTTACAATCCTTCAATATAGTCTCCCTGATATGCAATGACTGAGTCTTCATTATTCCATCCAAGACACCCTTTTTGTTCAGTTGCCGAATACTGGCGGAAGAAAGCTCTTCCAGAGATGCATAACAATGTTCACGCATAGGTTGTTTCAACTTTGGAAAAAGGTCGAAGTCTGGTGGACTCATGTCTGGACTGTAGGGAGCATGAGGTAACACCCCCAGCCGTATTCACGTAGTTTTTCAATTACGACATTCCCTATGTGCGGGCGATCGTTGTCGTGAAGAATGAGTAGCCTAGCCAAGAGCAACTGAGGTCGGGTTTTGTGCATTTCTCTGTGTATTTTTTGCAAAAAATCACGATAATACACTACTGTGATATTTCTTCCACATGGAACTTTGTCTGTGTTGATGATGCCTTCATGATCATAAACAAAAATCATCATTTGTTTGTCTTTTGATTGAGCTCATTTAAATTTTTTTGGTCATGGAGAAGGTGGAGATCTCCACTCATCAAAACTACACAAATACGGCTGGGAGGTGTTACCTCATGCATCCTACAGTCCAGACATGAGTCTACCAGACTTCAACCTTTTTCCAAAGTTGAAAAAACCTATGCGTGGACATCATTTTGCATCTCTGGAAGAGCTTTCTTTCGCCGGTACCCGAGCTATTCAGCAACTGAACAAAAACGGTGTCTTGGATGGAATATTGAAGTTTTCCGGACATTGAAACTCAGTCATTGCAAAGCAGGGAGACTATATTGAAGGATTGTACAGAAATACTTGAAAATAAAATAAACATGTACTATAAATAAAAAATAAATAAATAGTGTGCATTATTTATGAAATGACCCTCGTAGATAGAATTATACGTGGAGGGGCAGAATTGAAAGGAACGTCTAAGTCTGTTTCGTCCAAATCGCAAGTTGTCCAAAGTGAAAAATAGCTTAGGACACATTTTTGAAAAACACATCCAATTTTTTTTTCGCTTCGAAAATCATGTAATTATACGTCCTGCCGATCTGATCATCCAAGCCGCTAAATCATCTATCTTTATACCACATTTTTGTCCAACTTTTCGTCAAAAACACCTAGAACAAGCCCTGTTGGATGTGGGAGGGGTCTGCAAAGTGATGGACTGAACACCCAGACATAGCACCTAAATAGTGGGGTACCTTACAGGGCACTATTATGAATTTCACAAAAAGGGTGCCATGTCATCATATCAGTACAGCTTGCATATAGATCATGGTGAGCCCCCCCAAACCACCTCTAGAATCCCCTAGACCCACTTATCTACCACCCTAATAGCCCTTATGGCTGCAGGAGCCACTTATATGCCAGTACAAAAGGGTTTTGAGGTGATATAGGGGAGTGCACATGTTTCAGTATCAATTCAGTGATTATGGGCTTGGGCCTCCTCTCTATGGGTCCCTAACCCACCCCCAAGACGACTTAAGCTGCCTCTGTACAGGACGACTAGGCTGCTAGGTGATGATGTTCTGGAGGCTGAATTTTACAGGTGTGATTATGATTTTTATGGGGTTGGGGGTGGGGGGGGGGGTCGGTGATCACTGGGGTAGTGTGTGGGGGTCTGTATGACGTGTTTGCAGTGTTTATCTGGTGACTTTAGGTGTCCAAGTTCCGTCTAGGCTTTGTTGTAAAACTTTCGGTTATACATGCTGTACGACTAAGTCTAAGCCTGCCCTCGTCCCGCCCAAATCCCGCCATCGACACTCCTCCTGAAACGCCCCGTTTAACTATGGTCATTCAGCGGCACTATGAAGGCCTAGGTCGTTTAGAAATATGTCCAAAACCCGGCTTGATTATCTGCACTTGGACGTCTTTCGTTTATGATTGTCCAAGTGCCGACTTAGGCCGGGTTTTGGACGTATTTCTCTTTCGATTATGAGCCCCATAGTATATAGTATATTTTATACAAATCAAATGATAGTAATTCAAATGATAACCATTCAATGTAATCATTTAGGCAATGTGGTTGAACAGTTTGAAGTTCAAATATCCAAAATTGTTCCCTCAGTTGTGAACATAATAATTTGTCACTGTTGTAATCCTCGGAAATCTGTTCAATGATAAGCCATTTGAGTAAAAATAAAAGTATGTTCTTTTTGTATGTAATGAGGTACTGTAGAAGTTAATGATGTGGAGGGACATAATCAAAACATACATCTAAGTCTGATTTTGCATATGGTACTAGATGCCTAAAGTTCATTTTCAAAAAATATGTCTAGATTTTTTATTTTTAAATCTTCTATCTGGATGTCCAGGCTATTGTTCATCCAAACCTCAGGACATCTATCTTTATACTACAGTTTTGGCCAAAATTTTGTCCAAGTCCCAACTACCCAGAACAAGACCATTTGGATGTGGGAGGGGTCAATCTTGTAATGGACTGGCCACCCAGACATGGCAACAGAGCAGTGGGGCACCTTACAGGGCACTGCTGTGAACTTTACAAAAAGGGTACCAGATAAACATCTCACCAGAATTCCCTTATAGGTTATATTGAGACCCCCACAACCCACTATATCCACCTGTCTACAACCCCAATAACCCTTATGGCTGCAGGTGGCACATATGGTAGTAGAGTAAGGTTTTGGGGAGTTTGGGTAGGCGCAAATGTTCCACCATAAATGTAATGGTTAGAGTGACTTATGGGCCTGGGTCCTCTTCTCTATGGTTCACTAGCCCACCCCTCAGGCTATTTAAGACACATGTGTGCACCCGTACTAGGCTTTCCTATACCAGGTGCTGATATTCTGGAGAGAGGTATGTACTTTTTTTATTCTTATCTTTGTGGGGGTTTGAGAGGGTCAGTGAACACTGGGAGAGTGTGTGTGTGTGTGTGTGGGGGGTCTTTACTTTGTCTCTGCAGTGGTAATCTGGTCACTTTGGATACTTTTATGGCACTTATATCTGTTTTTACATCGTCTAACTCACAACATTTACGTTTCATCCAGGATGTCTAGTAAAACATTCAATTATCCCTACAGGACAACTAAATCTAGGTTGTCCCCCCCATCCCTCTCACATAGTTCCCTAACCACTCTTCCAGATACGCCCCTTTCAGCTCTGGGCGCATAGCATTCAGAGGCATAAAAAGTCCTGTGATACTGTGAAAGTTGGTTTGATTATTGGCACGAAAAGCTTCCAGTGCAGGTGATTGAGGCAGACAGCGTGCCAGACTTTAAGAATAAATGGGATACCCATGTGGGATCCCTACGAGGGTCAAGATAAGGAAATTGGGTCATTAGGGTATAGACAGGGGGTGGGTAAGCAGAGTGGGCAGACTTGATGGGCTGTAGCCCTTTTCTGCCGTCATCTTCTATGTTTCTATGTTTCTGTGACCTGTCTTTTAGGTCTTATAGGTATTAAGATCTGGGATGATTAATAAAACTGTGGCCAGTTATTTTTTTGCCGCATGCCTGGATGTCTTTGAGTTTTATTTAGGTGAATGGTATGTAATGAATATGAATGCTAGAGTTATGAGTGCTGCTTATATATGCCTGAGAGCATGCATAATATATGCCATTACATTCACTAGTGAAATTTTAGTCCATGTTCACTCACTTAAAATTGTGAGAATTTATGAAAGCTGATAAAATTGTTTGGTCTGCCTGCCTCCTTTTTTTTTTTAATTAAAAATGACTTTTCTGCATATTTTCCATTCTGAGCAGACCATACTAAAAATGTTGGTAACCATTTATTTATTTATTTACCATCTGCACTTGGCATCCTGTGTTAGATCCAATACCTTCAAAATGTCTCATCCAGAATAATATATTTTTATATTTTTAGTTCCTGCTATGTAATATTAGCTTAAAATAGCTTTTCCTCCTATTAAATGGAAAAAGGCAGTTTGACCAATTTTGAAAACAAGCATGTTGGATCCTTCCTTGTTTGAGAACTATATACCAATATGTAACTAGTGGCGCTAGAACAATTTAAAGCTTTTGCAGAAAAGAAGACTTTATTACATTCTTGCCAGTCAGGCTTCCATGAGTTCATAATACAGAAATCAAATTGGTATCAATGATTAGTGGTGGTGATGTTTGTTGTGTAATTGGATTTATTTGTAGTTTTAGACCTTGTTGACCATAGCCTACTTTTGTTATTTTAAAAGAAAATAGTGAAGTCTTTCAGTGGTTTTGCTATTTATTATTATTTTTTTTTAATCAGAAAGATCCTTATTATGTATCTCATAATGAGAATGAATCTAGCTTGTCCTCTGGCACTTCTCACACTAGAGCCTGGAATTTCAGTGGAATTTTTTTTTTTTTGCAAGTGATATTCAACTCATTCCTCTGCGGAATTCTGTATTAAGGAAATTTTGTGGGGGGAGACTGACTTATTTGTTTACTGCATTTTACAATGTTTGTGTTTGAAATTGTGGCTGTAAATGTTTCTCTACTTAATGTACATTGTATATTAAAATCAATAAAATATTTGATCTAAAAAAAAAAAATTTAAGCAATTCATAAATTTTTTAAAATAAATAAATATGTACATCCTAGGCAACTTAACCTTTTAGGTTCAAATAATTCCTTTAAGGATATAGCACTGTGGTTGGAGAAACATCACTTAAAACTAAACCCAACTAAATGTAATGTAATTTGGATACTTGAGTACGCCAAAGAGTATTCTGCTGTTTGCGAGTAGGACGTACCCCCTTGTTTACTAAGGTACACTAGCCGATTTAGCTCTCATTAAATATTAGCATGCGCTAAATGCTAACGCGTCCATAGAATATAATGGACATGTTAGCATTTAGCAAGCGCTACTATTTAGCGTGCACTAAATCGGCTAGCGTGCCTTAGCAAAAGGACTTATAGAAGCATTATACACAGAAATAATGGGTAAGGATTTTCCATCATTTATTGAAAGTATCAATAGCAAGTAATCTTTTTTTTTAACTTTATTAATTTTCAAAGCTAATACAAAGTGCCATGAATTATACAAACATTAATAACAAAATAATCACTTAAATTCCACTAATAAAAATGCAGAAAATAAATATCCCTCCCCTCCCATCCACCAATTTAATCAAGAAATAAACCAGAAAGATATTCCTCCACCCACCCACCCCGTCCTGGATATGTATGAAAATAAACAAAAAAATTTAAACCGAGACAACTATCTTGAAGTAACAAAGGATGTCAACGGGCCCCAAGCCAAATTAAATAATTTACTATGCCCCAACATATCCGCATTCATCTTTTCGTATTTGTAACCTAAACATAAACTGGCCCACCAAAACGGAAAGTTGAGGCGATCACAATTTTTCCAATTGCAGGTTATCATTTGCATATCTATCCCTGACATAATCAAGAAAAGCCTGCCTTTGTATCGATCCATGGGAGGCTTGATATGCAGCAATGTTCCACATATAATTGCCTCATACGTCAAAGGGATTTTTGATTCCAGTATGAGGTTAATCTGTCCCCATATTGTCTTCCAGAAGCTGAGTATCAAAGGACAATACATTACATTAATTTAGTGATTTCTATTCCGCCGTTACCTTATGGTTCAAGGCGGATTACATAAGAATTGTTATGATGCTATGAAATACATTCAGTGGATTACATGAGAATTGTCAAGATACTAATAAATGCCTAATGAGTGATTTTAATTTGCTATGTAGATAGAGTTTTGGGTGAAGCTTTTGAGTGAAGATGATCTAGTGTTCCTATATCTAGATGACAATGCCAGCAATAGCAAGTAATCTTGTGGAAAATGGCTATAAGATGCTTTATCAGAGGTGCTACACCCCAGTATGACGTCACAAGACATATTCTAATATCAGTAAGAAATGCTGAAGAAAATGAGAACAAACCACTTTTCAGTATATTTGGTAGCATTGCCTCCAAGTGCAGATATTTTGGATGATGTACTTAATATGCTTAAAGACATTACAGGAATAGTACAAAATTCAGAAAGCGTAAAATGATATGACTCTGTCGCTCATAGCTCTATACTGGTTAACTGTAAAATTTACACAAATAGGAACAAAAGATACTCGTACAAACTGGTAATGCAAAATTTAAATATAAGAGTGTCAGACTCACTGCAGGGAACTCCAAATGTAGCCAGGCTTCACATTCTTTATTTTTTTTTTTTCAAATCTTTATTAATTTTTATTACTAACAAAAAGTGCAACACAATGTTCACATCAGTAATAATAATAAATAAGCACTTAAATACAATCAGTATTAGTACAATTACCTTAAAAAATCACCCTGAAAGATACATCCCTCCCCACCCTCCCACCCCTGGATGTGTCTGAATTATACCAATAAAAGAAAGTTAAAAGAACTATAACAATTGGACAAAGGATGTTAATGGACCCCAAACTAAGTTAAATATCTTAGAATGCTAATGTCAGCATTCATCTTCTCATACCTGTAACTCAAACATAAGCTCACCCAACAGAAAGAAAAATTTAAGATGATCACAGTTTTTCCAATTTTGAGTTATCATCTATATGGCTACCCCAGTAATAATCAGAAAAAGCCGACATTTATAACAATCCATGGGGGGGCTTAATATACAGTAGTGTTCCACATATAATTACCTTATAAGTCAATGGGACTGTCGATTCCAATATGAGGTTAATCTGTCTCCATTCAGACTTCCAGAAACTGAGTATCAAAGGACAATAGAACAACAGATGATCCAATGTCCCAATGTCTATATGACAGTGCCAGCATCTATTAGATTTAGAACTGTCCAACTTTTGTAACCTAACAGGGGTCCAAAAAGATCTATGTAACAAGAAAATCCAGGTTTGTCTCATAGATGCTGACACTGTACCAGTGGCGTACCTAGGGTATGTGGCACCCGGGGCCCATCATTTTTTGACACCCCCCCCCCCCCCATGTAAATTTTTTTTTTTTTTTTTGCAATAACCATGAAATGGAATAAATGGTCAGAATAGAAACAGGCAGTGAAAATTTTCTTTTATTGAACCTCATTTATGTAACCATTATTCCAAACATAACATAACATAAATTATGTCTGAATTGTCATGACATCAGAAGTACATATGGAGTAGTTGCAGGTGATGCTTGGGACAGTTCTGATTATGTTAGTTTGGTTTTATGTGTTTTTTGAATAGAAGGGTTTTTATTTCTTTTTTTAAGGTTTTGTAGTTTGTGGTCGAGGTCAATAGGTTGTAGAGTTGGGGGTCAAGTGTTGCAGCTCGAATGGCTAGGAGGTTGTCGAACAGTTTTTTTCTTTTGACGTTTTTGGTTGGAGGGTGTGTGAATGGTGCGTGAGTTCTCCTATGTCTGTTTGAAGTGGATTGAATTATTTAGCTGAAGAAATTAGTTACCCCCCCATTCCACACACATTAATTCTCTTCCATTTTTGTTCCCATTATAAAAAAACACTGATAAGTTCCCAGGAAAAAAATACATTAAAATAAGAAGTGAAAACAAAGGCCCCTACAGAAGAGAACATAACATAAGAATAGCCTAACTGGGTCACACCAATGGTCCATCATGCCCAGTAGCCCATTCTCATGGTAGCCAATAGTGCTGCCCGATTCAGAGAAAAATATTTCATTCGATTCGATTCACCCTGTTGAATCGATTTTTCGATTAGATTCACTGTTAATGACACCGCTTTTTAAGTTTAAACAAAGTATAACAATAAATTTCACAAAGTACTTAAAAAAAAAAAATCACATTTTTCCATTAAAGCAGTTCTGGAGACATTTGCTTGAACAGTCTTTTTTTCCCAGTCCATAAGCAAGCAATATGAAAAAGATTTCCTTAATTATCTACTCAAACATTTTTGCTATTTACTTTCATTGTACCTAGACTATTATTCAGTAGAAAAAATTTAGTTTGTTCAATCAAGCAGAACATTCACTCATAGAAGTCCAATGTCCACACAGGATTTGATTGAACAAACCAAATTTTTTCTACTGAATAATAGTTTAGGTATACTGAATAGCAAAAATGTTAAAGCCACACAGAAAAGCAGTAAAAGTCAATAGGTTCTCCAAGTGGGAACAACCTGATGTCTCAGCACTTGAGGAAAAGACCACGTAATAATGTTTATAAGATAAATCATATAAATGATTATACTGAAGCAGGGTGTCCTCAGCGTGAGAGGTAAGCGAGAGGAGAGAATTCTCCAGTGCTTTACACAATAAGGCTCCTCTGCCTGCAGTGCACACCATCATAGGACACCTCAGGTGTGCTCAAATTAATCAATGTGATAAATTAAACAGTGATAAACAATTGGTCAATCACAAGAGTGCAAGATCAAACAGGTTGTTCCCACTCAGAGAACCTATTGACTTTACTGCTTTTCTGTGTGAGTAGATAATTAAGCAAATTTCTGATAGCCTACAGAACTGATTCTCACCTTCCATCCCCAGCCCCCAAGACTTACCAGACCCCCCCTGCCGATGCATTTACTTACTGCCTGAACTGGATATTAAATCGTGGGGAAGAGAGGAGAAATGCGGGGAAAGAGCCAGCCAAAACTAGTATTTGTTGCTGCTGAGTGCACCAATCCAGGGCAAGCAGACGCTTCCCCCATGTCTTAATAACAGACAATGGACTTTTCCTCCAGGAATTTGTCCAAACCTTTCTTAAAACCAGCTACGCTATCTACTTTTAACATAACTTCTGGCCACTTCATTTTTAAGCTTAGATCTTTCCTTCCAAACAGAGACCTTGCTAGATGTCAAATACAGCACAAGGTAACTTCACATGGACTTAACTGTGCAGGAAATGAATCTCCTCATACACCCACCATATAGTGCAAAAATGTGCAAAGGTCTGTTTTTTTCTTTCGATCACTACATAGCCTAATGCCACACAAGCAACGCTGTTACAAACATATTCTGAAGGTCAATGCTAAGGTTGACAAAGTTTCCTTCCTTGGACCAGAAGGAGATACTGACAAACCACTGGAAGAGATTCTAAAACAACTACCCAGAAATAACACCCAAAGACCCACTCAGTGTGTGAACCAGTTGAGTGGAGTGGACTAACTGGGGGTGGAAATGGGCCCAGAGTTTGCTCAGCAGAATTTCCCAGACTACCTCTTCCTCTCAACACACTGACATGCTACCACCACCACCAACACTAGGAACACCTCACCGAGTATGCCAGCAATGCTTATAAACTTTATAAAACACATTATTATATTTTCTTATAAAGCATATATTTTAACTGAACTCAGCCTTGCCATTCACAAAAATAGAAAAGTTCCCATTTCAAGCTGTCTCATGTACACTTTTCAAATCTAACATATTGTAATCACAAAACAGAAAATAAAATTATTTTTTCTACCTTTTGTTCTCTGATCAATATTCAAATCTTGTTGGTCCCAGGCTCTTGTTGTCTTGCTTGCCAGGGTCTCCTTTCTCCGTGCTAACCATCCGTCTGCCATCTCTGTTCTCCCCTTCCGTTTCCCTTCCCTCTCCCGGAGATCTGGCATCTTTCCTTTTTTTTGTCTCCATCCACAGATTCACCTTTTCTCAACTCCCCACCACCCCAGGATCCACCATCTCTCCCTTTCTGTTCCCAACTATCCTCCTATCCAGTATCTCTATCCCCCCTCCACACCATCCCCTGTTTCCAAGTTCTCTCCCTTTCTGTTCCTTCCCTCCCTAAATCCCATTATGCACCATCTCTCTCCCACTCCTCTGTTTTTAGACCCATTATTTCTAACCCCCAAAGTCTGGCATATGCACGTATCTTTGAACCCCCCCTTCCCTCTCTCCCTCTGTGTACTTTTACACCAGGACCCCCCTCCCCCGAAGGTCTGTCCCCCCTCCGAAGGGCTACACCCCACCCCTGAAGACCTGCACCCCCCCGAAGGACTTTACCTCCCACCCGAAGGTCTGTCCCCCTCTGAAGGCCTAAACCCCACCCCTGAAGGCCTGCACCCTCCCCGAAGGATTGTACCCCCCACCCGAAGGTCTGTCCCCCCCTGAAGGCCTGCACCCATCCCGAAGGCCTGCACCCACCCCGAATGCCTGCACCCACCCCGAAGGCCTGCACCCACCCCGAAGGCCTGCACCCCCGAAGGCCTGTCCCCCCCCTTGAAGGCCTGACCCCCCCTTGAAGGCCTGCCTGCTTGTCCCCCCTTGAAGGCCTATCCCCCCTTAAAGGTCTGCCTGTCCCACCCCCTTGTAGGCCTGTCCCCCCTTAAAGGTCTGCCTGTCCCACCCCCTTGTAGGCCTGTCCCCCCCTTGAAGGCCTGACCCCCCCTTGAAGGCCTGTCCCCCCCCTTGAAGGTTGGCACCCCCCCAAAGGCCTGCACCCCCTTGAAGGCCTGTCCCACCCCCTTGTAGGCCTGTCCCCCCCTTGAAGGCCTGCCTGCTAGTCCCCCCTTGAAGGCCTGTCCCCCCATTGAAGGCCTGCACCCCCCCTTGAAGGTTGGCACCCCCCCAAAGGCCTGCACCCCCTTGAAGGCCTGTCCCACCCCCTTGTAGGCCTGTCCCCCCCTTGAAGGCCTGCCTGCCTGTCCCCCCCTTGAAGGCCTGTCCCCTCCCTTGAAGGCCTGCACCCCCTTGAAGGTCTGCACCCCCCCCCGAAGGCCTGCACCCCCCCGAAGGCCTGTCCCCCCACTTGAAGGCCTGCCTGCCTGTCCCCCCCTTGAAGGCCTGCACCCCCTTGAAGGTCGGCACCCCCCCTGAAGGCATGCACCCCCCCTGAAGGCCTGTCCCCCCTTGAAGGCCTGTCCCCCCCCTTGTAGGCCTGCACCCCCTTGTAGGCCTGTCCCCCCCCTTGTAGGCCTGTCCCCCCCTTGAAGGCCTGCCTGCCTGTCCCCCCTTGAAGGCCTGTACCCCCTTGAAGGTCTGCACCCCCCCCCGAAGACCTGCACCCCCCCTTGAAGGCCTACCTGCCTGCCTGTCACCCCCCTCCCCCTTGAAAGTCTGCCTGCCCGCCCGCCCGCCCCACCCTGAAGGCCTGATGCCCCGACCCACCCCGAAGGACCATTCGCCCCCCTGGCCTCCCCGCACTACCTATGAAGCAGCCGCAGCAGGATCGCGACGTCAGCTATCTTTGCGCTGCTTAGGAGCTGCTTCCTGCGCCGCGGTCCCGCCCCCTCCTCTGACGTCAGAGGAGGGACGGGACCGCGGCGCAGGAAGCAGCGCCCAAGCAGCTGAGGGATTGCTGACGTCGCGATCCTGCTGCGGGCTGCTTCATAGGTGTGCTGGAAGGTCAGTGGGGCGAGCGGTCCTTCGGGCGTGGGGGGGGACTGAGCGGCAAGGCCGGGAACACCCCCTCAGGGCTGGTACCCGGGGCGGCCCGCCCCCCCCGCCCCCCCCCTAGGTACGCCACTGCACTGTACATCTCATCCTCCAAGTCCAAATACGTGGCCATCGAAACACAGAAATATACTGATTTATTTCGATGCTCCAAATTTCTCTAAGACTGGATTTTGGTTTTTTATTCAGGAATTCAGATAACTATTTATACCACTTGGTGGTCTGATGCCCTAAAAAAATCTGTCTGGAAGCATAGGACCTGCAAGCTATAATGATTTTTTAAATTTTGCCAGTCAGGGAACCCACTCTGAATAGCCTGCTTCAACTGCAACCACCTATAATTTTGTGACTTTGAAATACCAAATAACTATTGCAGTCGTGAAAAATCAAGCATATTACCATTTGATAAAACATCTTCCAATGTACGTATACCTGCTTTCATCCAATGCCTCAAAAAGATTCCAGACCCACCAATTTGAATCTTGGAGTTTAACCATAAGGATTGATAAATAGATTTCTCTACTGGAACATCTTTTAATTTGTTAAATTTCAACGTTTTCCAAGTATCAAATAAAATACTATTGTCCTTAGCGTATCTGGGTAACTTGATATTCAACACATGAAACAATCGTAACAGGGACATAATTTGCTACTCTAAGTACAACCAGTCTGGTAGAATCTCCATGAGTTCAGGAAGGATCCAATACATACCCTGACGTATCATATAGGCCTGATGATACCTATAAAAATTTGGAAAATTTAGCCCACCCTCCACAATTGTTTTTTGTAAAGATACTAGAGCAATTTTTGCAGTTTTACCCAGCCAAACAAATTTGGTAAGTATACTGTTCAACTTCTTATATAAGAACCCCTGAAAATAAACTGGCAACATTCCCATTTGGTAACAAACTACAGGCAGGACCATCATTTTAACTGTTTGGACTCTCCCCCACCAAGACAAATGTAATGGGTTCCATTGCTCACACATTTGAGACCTTTTGCAGTAACACTTTTTAATTCACTTTCATCATTTCCTCCACAGTCTTTTGTATCCAAATACATAAATATTTTATACCCTCTTCTTTCCAAAGAAAAGGGAATTTATCAAATAACCCTTTTGCACAATATACATTTAGTGGAAGAACCTTCGATTTACTCCAATTAATTTTGTATCCAGAAAATTTTCAACATTTCTCAATCAGATCCAATAAACATGGAATGGTAATTTCAGGATTCCTCAAATGAAGCAAAATATCATCTGTGTAAGCAGAGACCTTGTATTCCTGACCTGCATAAGGAATACCTTGACTCTCTTTTGCTTGTAGAACTCCCCTCTCCAGTCGGAAAGGCTCTGAAAAACTATTATTAATATATAATCTGCTGAAGGGGAACTATACAAAGCTTGAATCATGTGAATAAATCCAGAACCAATACCAAATCATTCCATTGCTTGATACATAAAGATCCACTCTACACGATCAAAAGCCTTCTCCGCATCCAAAGACACAGAGAAGGCTGGATCTTCCATGGCTTTTGTTAAATTTAACATGTGGAAAGCCAGTCTGATGTTTTTAGAAGAATGTCTGTGAGTAACAAACCCCGTTTGGTGCATACCAATGATATAAGGGAGAGCCTTAGCCAAGCTTAAAGCCAATAACTTGGCCAAAAGTTTTCCGTCTATATTAATCAAAGAAATAGGCCTGTAATTCTAAACCAACATAGGATCTTTATTTGGTTTCAGAAAAACTATAGTTAAGGATTCCGCCATAGTACCTGTAATACAACCTTCAGTTAGTTGAGTCTGATATAAATTTAAAAGATGAGGTAATAAAGTAATTTGGAATGATTTATAAAACTCCACAGTAAAACTATCACTACCTGGAGTGGATCCAACTCTAAGGGACTTCAACGCTGCTTGAAATTCTTTCAATGATATAGGCGCCTCATGACTTCCTTTTATATGCTCAGGGATTTTTGGTCCCTTAATTAATTTTAAAAATTCTATACCTTCTAATTCTTTATTTGAATAAAGCTCAGAAGAATATAAAGCTTTATAGAAGTTCAAAAATTGTTTTAAAATATCTCCAATTTGAGAATGAGTTTCTCCCTTCGCATCTTTAATTGCTGCAATCTTAACTTTTCTTTTTTTAGCTTTGAGGTAGTTAGCCAATAATCTTCCTGCTTTATTCGAGTTTCCATAATATAGAGCCTGCTGAGAAAACAGCTGAGAAATTTCATTATATTTATAGTTAGCTTTTAAGAGGGCCTGCAAAGTCATTTGATTCCATTTCGAGGCCAATTGTGATTCCAATTCCTTAACATTTTGCTCTAATTCAGAAAATTCCTTTTTCAGTTGTTTCCTAATATATGCTGAATACGAAATGATCTGGCCTCTCATTGTAGCTTTAAAAGCATCCCACAATGTTACCAAAGAGATTTCGTCTGAGGTATTAAGTTGAAAATAATCATTTATTTTTAACTGAAACTCCTCAAGAAAGTTTGAATTAGCAAACAATGCATTATTGAATCTCCAAACAGGTCTACTACAGTCTTGTTCAGCAAGTTTAAATTCTATCCAAACTCCAGCATGATCCGATAAAAGTATCAGATCTAGGCTAGCTTTTGTAATCTGCTGAACTAATTAATCTGAAACAAAAATATAATCAGTTCTTGAAAACGATTTATGCACATGGGAACAAAACAAAAATTCCTGAGCATTAAAGTTAAGAATCCACCATATATCCTTCATTCCACAGAACTGTACTAAGTTGTCTAAGCCCATTGATTTCATTATCTTACTAGATTGTTTATCCAGCAAAGAATCCATAACAGCATTAAAGTCCCCTTCTACTATTAAATTTGAAGACACCAGTAGCAAAATCATTTGTTGAAGATTTTTAAAAAATTCTGCCTGATTCGAATTAGGGGCGTAGATATTAAAAAGCGTCAGAGTATTATTTCCTGAACTCATATTCACCTAGAGCCATTTTCCCATTGGATCTGCTTTAACCATGTCAAACACAGCTGAACACTTTTTATGTACTAGGATAGCCACCCCAGCCTTTCTCCCTATCGCAGGAGCACAAAAACTGTGCTTTACCCATCCACCTTCACAGGCTTCACATATTTTAGAAAAAAGGACCTCCCTGAAGCACACAGAAAAAGAGAGCATTTAGACTATCACTGGTCCTGCTGTGGAGAAAATTAAACAAACAGAGAGAAAACCCACAACGGGGATAAACTCTCCAGCTAAAAAACCGGGATTATATAGAAGGCTTAAAATGTTAAGGAGCCCCTGCATTAAGACATGAAATTATCAGGAAGTAAGTAATCAAAAAACCACCGGGGTAGGCAAAATTTCCAAAATAGCATCTTAAAATCAAACTTGTAATGAATGCTGAAAGATTCAGACTTAGCTTTACTGCAAATCTTATCGCTGTCCATTCAGTCAAGCTGAAAGTTCCCAAGACGCTATAGGCTGCCAAAAACTGGGGTGTACTTTAGTTCTTCAACAAGAGAATCCTTGTTTTGCCATCTGGTTGCTGCATCAGAAAGAGCCAGCCTCTCTGGTAATCACTATAAAATTTCACATTGTTATAAAATCCTACTGATGGTGGTCAAAGTATTAAATAATATGATATTCCCTGTGATTGTTTCTTCTCTTCAGCTACATCAGCCTACAAGGTCGTTAACCACCCTAACCACACCCACATTTAGGTAGGAGACTACCCAGTTAGGCTCCTGTCAATTAATTCCAAGTAACGTTAATTATGAGGCACACCAATGTAGGCACCTAACTTTAGGTGGACTTTATAGAATTTGGGGGATAGAGCAAAAAATAATACTTACATACATATATCATTGCAAAATGTAAAGAATACTGTGCTCATAGAATTGAAAAATGAACTTGCTGTTATTGTTAGAAATTAGTAATTTATCTTTAAAATCCAGCATGGTACTGGAAGACTGAATGGTGCCAATTTTTGAAAAAGGTTCCAGAGGTGATCAGGGTCCTTTGTCACCGGCTTGGCTGAAGTTTGAAAATTCAATATCTGTTGGTGTTCCGTTGAGGAATGTTTCTTCTTGGGCTCCTATTTGGAACAATCTTAATTATAAAATATCAAACAGAACAATTGATTAGAAGATCTGGAAAGAGGGTGGAATTTGGTAAAGTCGAAATCTAAGAGACCAAGATAAATGGTTTCCATTTTGTGATCTGGTTAGTAAATATAGGTTACCTAATTCTCAACAATATAGATGGATGCAACCACCCTGACACAGCAAATAGAAAAACACTGGTGTGCTAACGTCGGAGGAAGGCACTTAGGACACTACACAGTCTCTGCAAGCAGTTCTTACAAAGTAGACAGCTTGCTTTGCAACACGATTACAACAATGGTGCTGATTGTTAAGATAAGAAACTGCTATTTGTTAAACAGTTTTCACATGCTTCATTCGATGAGTATCAATGGATTAGAACTGGTTAACCCATGGGTATAGAACTGTGGTGCATGACCGTGTTTTCAAAGCAAATTACAATATATTTGAGTGTGACTACATCCATATAGAGTGTGCAAGGAAGTTTTTTTAAGCCCATGAGGTTCTTGCCCTTTTCCTCCTTGCAGCAAGGTACAAGTTTGAAATATAAGTTTAACTTGTTCAAAAGAGTGAGCAGGTATATTTGATATATGAATTTAAAGAAACCTACTCTATCTGTATATTGTTGATAGTGATAAATATTCCCCAGGGGTCTGTGCTGGGACCACTGCATTTTAACATATTTATCAATGATCTAGAGATGGGAATAACTAGTGAGATCATTAAATTTACTGATGACACAAAGTCATTCAATATTGTTAAATCACAAGAGGATTGTGAAAAATTGTAAGAGGACCTTGTGAGACTAGGTATCAAACAGTGAATCAAAATGGCAGATGATGTTTAATGTGAGCAAGTGCCAAGTAATGCATGTGAGAAAGAGGAACCTGAACTATAGCTACGTGATGCAAGATTCTATGTTAGGAGTCACTGCCCAGGAAAAGGGTCTAGGTGTCATTATTGAGGATATGTTGAAACCCTCAGCAAAATGTGTAGCAGCGGCTATGAAAGCAAATAGAATGTTAGGAATTATCTATGGTATGGCCACATCTTTCTATGTGCAATTCTGATCTCAGTATATATAAAAAATATATATAGCGAAATTAGAAAAGTTACAGAGAAGGGCAACGAAAATGATAAAAGTGATGGGACGACTTCCCTAGGAGGAAAGGCTAAAGCGGCTAGGGCTCTTTAGCTTGGAGAAGAGACAGCTCAAGGGTGATATGATAGAGCTCTTTAAAATACAAGTTTCAAGTTTCAAGTTTATTAGGTTTTAATATACCGACCATCAAATAAATATCTGGCCGGTGTACATTACAATAAAATATAAAAAAGGAAGAGGAGTTAATATATTCAATATTTAGAGGACAGACAGTGTATATTAAAACATAGACTAGACAAACTTGATTGTGAGGGAGGGGGTTGATGGTAGGGTAAAGTTACAATGTTGAGCGAAAAGGGAGAAAGAGGGGATGGGAAAAAAACATTAGGGTGGGGAAAAGTCTTTAAAATAGGTTTTTTTTTTTTTTTTTTAAGTTAAATAATTAGAAATTACTGAGAAATAGATACTAAACTGAAATAAATGCATCACGGAATAGAAAAGTCTTTAGGCCTATCTTAAATTTATCCAGTTGTTGTTCATCACGAAGAGGTTGAGGTAAAGAATTCCATAGTGTTGGAGCGGTGACAGAGAAATTTATTTTCCGTGTGTAATAAAAATTTTTAATAGAGGGAATCAGATGAAGATTTTGATTTGTGGATCTCAGAGTACGGGATGAACATTGGGGGATGAGAAGTTTATGTAGAAATGAAGGCAAATGAGAGGATTTTATTTTAAAGGTCAAGAGAATAATTTTGTATGTAATTCGATGGGCCACAGGAAGCCAGTGGGCATCTTTCAGAATTGGAGTGACGTGATCATATTTTCCTAGTTTGTAAATTAGTTTTATTGCTGTATTTTGAATCAATTGAAGACGTCGAATTTCTTTTTGTGGAAGACCGTTAAAAAGGGAATTACAATAGTCTAGGTGAGAGATGATCAAAGAATGAACCAGGATTGTAATTGATTCGGTCTGTAGGATTGAAGTCAATGAACGAATGATACGGAGTTTATAGAAGCAAGTCTTTATTATAGAGCTGATGTGATCGTGGAAGGATAAGTCTTTATCTATAATTACCCCTAAGAGTTTTATTTTTGTTTCCATTTGGATAGGAACTGATTGCACCCCAAAGAACAGGCATCTAGACATGGCACAATCAAACAGCAGAACTCATGAACAAAGGCCATCCTAGTACCATCAATAACAGTGTTAACCAATTTTCTGAAACCCCCAAGAAAACACCTCCCCCCAACCTCTAAATAAAGAATTATATTAAAAAAAAATACTGAGTGGAGTGGAAAGGGTAGATGGAATTTGTTGCCAAGAATGTGGTGAAATCAGGTAGCTTAGCAGGGTTTTTAAAAGATTTGGATTAATTTCCTAAAAGAGACATCCATAGGCCATAGGCTCCTCTCACACTTGATACTTGAGATGGCTTGGGGAAATCCGCTGCTCATTCCTAGGATAAGCAGCATAAAATCTGTTTTACTACTTAAGATCTAGCTAGGTACTTGGGACCTGGGTTGGCCACTGTTGGAAACGGGATACTGGGCATGATAGACTTTCGGTTTGTCCCATTATGCTCTTATATAACATTAGCATTCGCATTCCCGTCACCTGCAACTGAAAGCTAATCACCATCAATCAATAATCACACAACTCAGTTTTATTGGAATAAATATTTGGCCGCAGCTTTATTATCTATCTGAATATTATCTTCACTTACAATACAATCTGTGTCCAAAAACCAACAAACCCCCAATGCATATTTCACACATCCCCAGGGAGCTATTCGGTGTCGAAACTAGCTCCAGTTAAGTCTTTAAATTTATAACATTCCCCCAAACATGGCCCACGGTGACGCAAGGCCATGCTTCCCCTCCCCTCCCCCCAAACATGACCCACGGTGACGCCAGGTCATGCTTCCCCTCCCCCCAAACATGACCCACGGTGACGCCAGGTCATGCTTCCCCTCCCCCCAAACATGATCCACGGTGACGCAAGGCCATGCTTCCCCTCGCAGCGGTATCGCATATGAGTGTTACATTTATTTATTTATTAACTGCTCATCTCCCAGATCCAACTGGGCCAAACCCCATTTTCCGCCACAAGCGGTGACAGCCTCGAGCTTGTCACCTCTCACACTTGATACTTGAGATGGCTTGGGGAAATCCGCTGCTCATTCCTAGGATAAGCAGCATAAAATCTGTTTTACTACTTAAGATCTAGCTAGGTACTTGGGACCTGGGTTGGCCACTGTTGGAAACGGGATACTGGGCATGATAGACTTTTGGTTTGTCCCATTATGCTCTTATGTTATTATAGTACAGACCACTTTTTAGCGCAGTTTGTTAAATGACCCATTAGTTACAAGTTGTTTGGATTATTGTAATTCTTTATACCAGGGATTGTCAAAAAATAAGCTGAAAAGACTTCAGTTCAGAATATAGCAACTAAATTGGTGACAGGAAGGGGAAAGTTTGATTATATGACACCTGTCTTGATAGAACTATACTATTTTTTTACTGAAGAATAACTGAGCAAAACATTTCAGTCAGTCAGTGCCTATCAGTCTTTTTCATTATCTATAGTCAGACTTGTTCATCTTTCTACTAATCTATGAGTCTGTCAAGACTATGACTCCAAAAAGTTAGAACCATCAGAATAAACTATTTATTTCTCATACTAAGTGTCATTTTAAGAAAGAATGTTGGTACTCAGTACTTTCCGTCAACTGATACAGAAGAGAAAAATGGTTGAAGGTTAATCTCAGTTATACAGTGTACAGACATGCTGTTATTCTTAAATATTATACCACAAGTCTTAATTTTTGCATTTAGATACATGATGCAAGCATACTGAAATCAAATGTTTAATTATAAATTTTTTAAAGTTACATTTAATGAAGACTGAATGGCTTGCATTTTCCAGATAGATCAATCAAAGAAGCAGGCTGACATGACTATACAGTCCTTTACAGAAAGAAAGGAATAGCAGAATCCATGGCATCTGATTTAGCAATTTCTTAATTGTAAATTTATGATCCAGTAGAATCTTAAGAATGATGCTGAGATACAAGTTTTAAAAAATATTTTTCTTATTCTGAGCTTGTGATAAAAATAATATTGCAAATTAAATTAGGGCTTTGGCAAATCAATGCAGATATAATTTTTTCACTCTCAAATTGAGGAGTTCAGTGTGATTCAGATTTATTGAAAACCAGGAAACTGTATTTGATCAAATATGAGTTGTACTGAATTGCATTACATCACCAATGTGTGAACCATCTTTCTACTTTATTTTGATTTTGTGTTTTGACGTAAAAGTCTCAAGTAGGACATGGGTAATTCTAAGCTTGAATACTCTCTTGACATCTAATGGCCTCTTTTACAAAGCCGTGCTAGCGGCTGCGCTGCTAACGGCCCCGAAACCCATAGAGATTTAAAGAGCTTCGGGGCTGTTGCTACGCGGCTTTGTAAAAGAGGTCATAAATGTTGTTACGTTGAAAAGCTGTTAAAGTCATCAGAGGGAGCTGGATAAATTTGAGGCATCTTGCATAAAATAATCATAGAACCTGGCATTAATATCTGCGATGCATCAAGTAAATATTGGTGATCAAGCAGAGTCTGACAAATCAGAGCCAGCTTAGAAATCATGACTGACGATCCAAAATAGGCTTGAGTAAGCTCAGAAAAAAATAGAAACAAAAGTCAAAGGTTAAAGAGTGGTTCCATGAAAACAAATCTCGGCAGCTCTAAGTTATATTATTATTCATTGTTTTATCTAAACTTGCTGCACTCTCTGTATGAGGGGGTGCTGAAAACTTCTCAGCCCAACCAACTAACTTCTTAAATTCAGTGTGTTGTTTTGCTACTGTAACTGAAAAGAGTGCTATTTTATTAAGTGCAAATTTTCAGAACTTTTCAGCACCTCCTCGTAAAGATCTCTAATCCCAGCACTGGAAGCTACCTGGATGGCAGATTCCATGACGCTATCTTTCCCCCCCCCACCCCCACCCCTCCCCCACAAGCTAACGCCTCACACAGGCCTGTGGCCTAAGATACCAAAAAACAAAAACTTTTCCCTTCAGCTCAACATACTATTTGTGTGTCAAAGCCTGCTTTGCACAGCAGGCTGGAACTCCTCACTGAATATTCAGGTTTTTGGTGGTGCACAAAAGCTATCTACAGTAAGTATGGCTGATTTTCAGTGCCATACTTGGATAACTAACCAGGCACAGATGGCACCTTTTGGGTGCTAAGCTTCTGTAGGAATCTGTGACCAATGGGTTGCAGGGGAAAGCAGGAGCTGTAGCTACAGAGACAGTGCCTTAGTATCTTACTTTACCCTGACCAATGAGCTGCTGTTATCTTCAGCTGTGTTTTCCTTTTTCCTTTCCATATCTCTTCCCTCAGCCTTTCACAGAGGCAGTGCCTTAGAATCCTTCAGTACTGCTTTTCACTGTAGCCTATTGGCTGGCTAAGCTTCCTAAGGAATGTCTGACCAATGGGCTAAAGTTATCTCTGTATCACTTTCCCCGACTCCTCCAACTTGCATTACTGTAGCTATCTTTGTATCACTTTCCATGCCTTCCCCTGCTTGCATTAAGTTAAGTTGTGTTCTCTCTTTTACATTCCATATGTCTTCCCTCAGCCTCTCATAGAGACATTGCTTTAGGAACCTTCAGTCCTGCAGGGGAATATGGGAGCAGTATCTTCAGAGACAGTGCCTTAGCAACCTTCAATCCTGATTTTCTCTGCAGCCTATTGGCAGGCTAAGCTTTCTTAGGAATGTCTGACCAATAGGCTACAGTTATCCTTGTATCACTTTCCATGCCTCCTTCTGCTTGCATTAAGTTTAGTTGTGTTTTACCTTTTAAATTCTATGGGGCTCATAATCGAAAGAGAAAAACGTCCCAAAACCAGCATAAGTCGGCACTTGGCCGAACATTTCCCAAATATGTCCAAGTGCCGATAATAAAAATGGGTTTTGGACATATTTCTAAACGACCTAGAAACATAGAAGATGACGGCAGAAAAGGGCTACAGCCCATCAAGTCTGCCCACTCTGCTTACCCACCCCCTGTCTATGCCCTAATGACCCAATTTCCTTATCTTGACCCTCGTAGGGATCCCACATGGGTATCCCATTTATTCTTAAAGTCTGGCACGCTGTCTGCCTCGATCACCTGCACTGGAAGCTTGTTCCAATGATCAACCACTCTCTCTGTGAAGAAATACTTTCTGGTGTCGCCATGAAATTTTCTGCCCCTGAGTTTGAGCGGGTGCCCTCTTGTGGCCGAGGGTCCCTTGAGAAAGAAAATATCATCTTCCATTTCGACACGTCCCGTGAGGTACTTAAATGTTTCGATCATGTCTCCCCTCTTCCTACGTTCCTCAAGAGTGTAGAGCTGCAATTTGTTCAGTCTCTCTTCGTACGAGAGATCCTTGAGCCCCGAGATCATCCTGGTGGCCGTCCGTTGAACCGATTCAATTCTGCGCACATCTTTACTGTAATGTGGCCTCCAGAATTGCACACAGTACTCCAGATGAGGTCTCACCATGGCCCTGTACAACGGCATTATGACTTCAAGCTTTCGGCTGACGAAACTTCTATTGATACAACCCAATATCTGCCTTGCCTTAGATGAAGCCTTCTCCACTTGATTGGCAGTTTTCATGTCTGCACTGATGATTACTCCTAAATCTCGTTCTGCTGAAGTCCTAGTTAAAGTTTCTCCGTTCAAGAAGTACGTCCTGCATGGATTTCCGCTTCCGAGGTGCATGACCTTACATTTCTTAACATTGAAGCCTAGCTGCCAGGTTGAGGACCAACTTTCCAATGTAAGCAGGTCCTGCGCCATATAATTCTGTAAACTGCATTCACTTACTATATTACATAGTTTGGCGTCATCGGCGAATAGTGTTATTTTACCTTGAAGCCCTTGAGTCAGATCCCCTATGAATATGTTGAAAAGGAGTGGACCCAGGACCGAGCCCTGCGGCACTCCACTGGTCACCTCCGATGTTTTAGAGAGGGTACCATTAACCACCACCCTCTGAAGTCTGCCACTCAGCCAATCATTGACCCATGCAGTTAGTGTCTCTCCTAACCCCATCGATTCCATCTTGCTTAGCAGCCTGCAGTGTGGGACACTGTCAAAAGCTTTCCTGAAGTCCAGGTACACGACGTCCAAAGACTCTCCCAAGTCCAACTTTCTTGTTACCCAGTCAAAGAAGCTGATGAGATTGGATTGGCAGGACCTACCCTTGGTGAATCCATGCTGACTGGGATCCCGAAGATTCCCTTCATTCAAGATCGTGTCCAATTTGCTTTTAATTAGTGTTTCCATGAGTTTGCACACTATTGATGTGAGACTCACCGGTCTATAATTCGCAGCCTCTGCCCTGCAACCCTTTTTATGCAGAGGAACGACATTAGCTAATTTCCAGTCCAGGGGAACTTTCCCCTTACTTAGGGAGAGATTGAATAGCTCAGCCAACGGTTTCGCCAGGACATCGCTCAATTCTCTGAGCATTCTTGGGTGCAAATTGTCTGGTCCCATGGCTTTGTTCACCTTGAGTCTTGCCAGTTCACTGTAAACTTCACCTGGTGTGAACTCAAAATTCTGAAACGGGTCTTCTGTGCTTTGTGTTGCCTTCAACTGGGGACCATGTCCCGGTGCCTCACAGGTGAAGACTGAGCAGAAGTATTCATTCAGTAGTTCGGCTTTATCGGAATCTGCTTCCACGTAACTTCCGTCCGGTCTTCTAAGGCGTACTATCCCGCCTGTGTTCCTTTTTCTGTCACCAATATACCTGAAGAAGGATTTGTCCCCCTTTTTAATGTTTTTTGCCAGAATTTCTTCCACTCGAAGTTTTGCCTCCCTAACTGCCATTTTGACCGCTGTAGACCTGGTCCTATATTCTACTTTTGCCTCTCTTTTCTCCGTGCACTTGTAGGAGAGAAACACTTTTTTCTTCTCCTTAATGAGGTGCGAGATCTCCGCGGTGAACCATTGGGGTTTATTGTTTCTTTGTCGTTTATTTACTGATTTTATGAAGCGGCTAGTTGCTTCATGTATGGTTGATTTCAGTGTTAACCACTTAGCTTCTACATCATCGGTCTCCGCTTGGTCCTGCAGCGTCTGATGGACGAAATCTCCCATGCGTGCGAAGTCTGTGCCCCGGAAATTGAGTACCTTTGTTTTCGTGTTTGATCTAGGGAAGCCTTTCTTAAGGTTGAACCATACTATATTGTGGTCGCTGGAGGCTAGCGTATCTCCTACTGAGACCTCTGAAACGCTTTCCCCGTTGGTGAGTACCAGGTCGAGGATCGCCTGGGCCCTAGTGGGCTCCGTTACCATTTGTTTGAGACGTGCTCCCTTTATGGAGGTTAAGAGCCTCCTGCTACCGCTGGTTGTCGCTGAAAATGAGTTCCAGTCTGCATCAGGCATATTGAAGTCCCCTCGTAGAGTGATATTCTCTATGTCTTCAATTAATTCTGCGTCCATGTCTTCCAGTTGTCTTGGGGGTCTCTAAACCACACCTAGATACAGGCATTTTTCTCTGCCTCTTGCCAGGTTTACCCAGAGGGACTCCCCGGTGTACTTGACATCTGTGATCCTGGTGGTTTTGATGTCCTCTTTAATGTATAGAGCTACCCCCCCTCCTAACCTGCCCTCTCTGTCCTGACGAAGTAGATTGTAGCCCGGTATAGCCATATCCCACCCATGTGAGTCCGTGAACCAAGTTTCAGATATTGCCACCACATCTAGGTCGGCATTCCTTATTTCAGCCTCCAATTCTAGAATTTTGTTACCTAAACTGTGTGCATTGACATACATGGCCCTCCATATCTTGTGTTTGCTAAGTCCCTGTGAGGCGTATCCTACCCGAGTCGGTGTGACTCCCAAAAAACTGTTTGCAATGTGGGTACTTACCTTGGACATGGAAGCGGGGTTTCGACTCACCTCATCAGGATAATTCCTTTCTGCACTAATATGTGAATGGGTACCCTCCCCCGACTTACCTAGTTTAAAGCCCTGTGAAGCAGGCGGGCTAGTCGGTGTCCGAAGACGTTCTTACCCTACTGGTCAGATGGAGTCCGTCTGGTCCCTGAAGTCCTTGTAGCGCTTCCCCATGGTTTAGGAATCCGAAGTTCATATCCCGGCACCATCCCTGTATCCACTCGTTCGACCTAAGCCTCTATGAAGTTAAATGGGGCATTTCGGGAGGAGTGTCGATGGAGGGAGTTGGGCAGGATGTGGGCCGGCTTAGACTTAGTCGTACAGCATGTATAACCGAAAGTTATACAGGCTGGGATCAACGGAACTTGGACGTTGTGACTTAGATCATGCAAAACATGGTCTAAGTCACAAAAACCACCTAAAGTCACCAGATAAGCACTGCAAACACATAAAACAGACCCCCACACAATACCCCAGTGATCACCGACCCCCCCCCGACACCCCCATAAAAATATTAATCACACCTTTAAAATTCAGCCTCCAGACCATCATCACCTGGCCGCCTGGCATAGGAAAGCCTAGTCGTCCAGCACAGAGGCAGCTTAAGTCATCTTGGGAGTGGGTTAGGGACCCATAGAGAAGAGGACCCATGCCCATAAGCCCCTGTAATCACTGCATTGATATTGAAACATGTGCACTGCCCTATACACCCCCCAACCCTTTTTTACTGGCATATAAGTGGCTCCTGCAGCCATAAGGGCTATTGGGGTGGTAGATAAGTGGGTCTAGGAGATTGTGGAGGTGGTTTGGGGGGCTCACCGTGATCTATAAGGGAGCTGTAATGATGAGAAGCCATGGCACCCTTTTTGTGACGTTCACAGCAATGCCCTATAAGGAACCCCACTATTTAGGTGCCATGTCTGGTGTTCAGTCCATCACTTTGCAGACCCCTCCCACGCCCAACAGGGCTTGTTCTAGGCGTTTTTGACTTAGACGAAAAGTTGGACCGAAAAGTGGTATAAAGATGGACGATTTAGTGGCTTGGATGATCAGATCGGCAGGATGTATAATTAGACAATTTTCAAAAGAAAAAAATGGACGTATTTTTTGAAAATGTGTCCTAGGCTGTTTTTTTACTTTGGACAACTTGCAACTCAGATGCAAATGGACTTAGACGTCCCTTTCGATTATGCCCCTCCACATGTCTTCCCTCAGTTTCTCACAGAGGCAGTACCTTAGGAACCTTCAGTCCTGCTTTTTGCTGCAGACTATTGGCTGGTTAAGCTTCCTAAGAAATGTGTGGCCAATAGACTGCAGTTATCTTTATATCATTTTACATGGCTCCATCAGCTTACAGTAAATTCAGCTGTGTTCTCCCTTTTAAAATCCATGTCTTTCCTCAGCCTCTCACAAAGACAGTGCCTTAGAAATGTTTAATCCTGCCTTTCCCTGCAGCCTATTAACTGCCTAAGATTCCTTAGAAATGTGTGACCAATGGGCTGCAGGGGGAGGTGGAAGCAGTAGCTATAGAGACGCTACTTTATCAACCTTCACTCCTTCTTATAGCTGCAGCCTTTTGGCTGACTGAGCTTTCTTAGGAATGTCTGACCAATGGGCTTTAGTTACCTTTGTATCAGTTTCCATGCCTCCCTCAGTTTAGCTGTGTTCTCCCTTTTACATTCCATACGTCTTCTCTCAGCCTCTCATAGAAACAGTTCCTTAGCAACATTCAGTCCTGCTTTTCCCTGCAGTGTATTGGCTGGCTAAGCTTCTTTAGCAATGTCTGACTAATAGGCTGCAGGGGGAGGTGGAAGCAGTAGCTACAGAGACAGTGCCTTTGCAATCTTAAGTCCTAAGTTCTGGATCTAATGGAGGGATGGATGTTAGATTTCAGACTTAAGCTTAACTCGGAGAAAACCAAATTTGCCACTTCATACCAAGATATTTCTGAAACTTCAATCATATTAAAGATGGTCCAATATCCCAATTCATTCTACCAGATTCTGAGGGTCAGTATTGATCAAAATCTGACTATGGGAAACCAAATATCTTAGATAGTTTGGAAGGGATTTCATACACTTTGGAAATTGTGCACGCTGAGGGCATATTTTGATTTCTCTGCATTTAAATTACTGGTACAAGTCGTTAGTGCTCAGCCACTTAGACTACTGTAATATTGTCTACCTGGCTGGGACTAAGAAAAATGTGTTAAGACTGAAAATTAGAGAATTGCATTGGTTTCCAGTCGAGGCGCGGATTATTTTCAAACTGGGTTGTCTGTATTATAAAATCTTAGCAGGTGATGCTCCTTCCTATTTGACAGAATTATTTTGTTTTACATCTTTAAAATACTCTTCAAATACTAAGGCCTTTCTGAAAGGTTGTAAAGCAGAGACATCATGACCAGATGTTCTCATATCAGGTTGCTTTATGGGATAAGGAGCTGAAACCCCTATTACTGATTTCTGTATCCTATTTACACTTTAAAAAACAACTTAAGACTTACTTATTTTCTAGATTCCTGGGTTCTTTGTTTCTTAGTCTCATCTTTTGTGCATTTTTTAATTAATCTTGTGTAAACCACATATTACTTAAAGGAAGTGAATTTTTATGTTATGTTATGTTATGTTATATTATTTTCCAAAATTACACACACAAAAAATGTTATGTTATTTTCCCTGCAGCCTATTGGCTGGCTAAGCTTTGTTAGGAATGTTTGACCAATAGACTATAGGGGAAGGTGGGAAACACTGGAAAAATCCCCCAAATGATCTCCCAAATGATTTTTGCCAAACTCCAGACAGGATAACTTCTCCAACCTCTCTGTTCATTCTTAAATACTACTCACCATTATCGCCAAACTCATTCAGCTGCAAAACACTCCCTATTCCATCACAACAGGTTCCACTCTACCTCTTTGTTCAAACCCCAAGGCTCTATGGTGTTCCATTGATAAATTAGACGTTCTTTTTTAAGCAATACCTCTGATACATTTCCACCATGAGTCAACATTATATGAATCAAGACTACAAAAAGTATATCTTCCATTTTGTGGTGTTTCAATTTCTAATATGACACCAGAGGCATTTCTTCCTTACCAAGTTGCAAATTACTAAGGTACTAAGCTATGCGATATTTAATTCTTCTTTTAGTCTGACTTAAGTACCATTTGCCACAAGGGCATTGTATCCTGTACACTACCTGATTAATCTCACAATCTGAAAAAGATCTTAGATAAAATTCCTTTCCATCACCCCGGATCATTACTTTGTCCGTTTCCAGAGCATATTTGCAATACACAAACTTATTACAACGGAAATGGCCACGGCAGTAATCTTCCTGGTATTCCCCTTGATGTGAGTCGGACAGTATTTCCATCAGATTTCTACCCCAGGTATAGGCAAACCGGGACTGCATGATTAACTGAGGGTGTAAACGTAGCAGAGGCCAGTAGTGGCAAATTGATTTTCTAAATTGTTGAGCATGGTAGGAGTTTGGTAACACAAAATAGACTTCAAAAAGGAACCCAAAACAATGCAAATATGACAAATATTAAATACAAAAACACAATTGGCAACAAAAATGTTTTCTCCTAGTTCGAAATAGGTCAGAGGGTATAGGGCCTAGATAAATATTGATACTGAAATCTGGAATAATGTTACAAATAGGACATCAGTACGGGCCACGTGAAGCTTGCATCTGATTTCCTCAAGCTCTGATGAAATATATCTGTAGAATTGATGACTGCTTGTCGTTTCAGAGAGGACTAGCTTTCCTTACATTTCAGATATTCAGCACTCTAATCGTCACTCCTGAAGAAGACACCGAAACGGGGCTCTGTTCAGTGGTGATTAGTGCTGCCCGATTCACGATTCAAATCGATTCACCGATTCACTTCGGGTGAATCGATTTGAATTGGTTCGTTTTTAAAAAAAAATTGGCCTCCTGATACGGGGTGACCAACCCTCCTCCCCATGCCTTCGGATCTCCTAAAGCAGGAGCGGAAGCTGCCTTTTGCTGGCCATTCGCTGCCGCTCTTGCTTTAGCTTGTCTCAAGGCTCCGCCTCCTACTTCACACAGATACCCCCTGCCCCTCGCCTGCACAACAATGCACTGCTCGCCATGGGCTTTGTAATAGGCAATAGGCAGCTGGAAGGAGTGAAACTGGAGATAGTTTCCAAGCACCTGCTGGTGCCCGGTAGACTTTCACGATTCTCCTTTTTCTGCATCTTGGCTTTGCTCCTCGCTTGTGAGGCAGGCGACTATATTCTTGGCCAGAGAAGGGAAGACAGCCTTGGGCAATCGTGGTGGCCAGTGCTGGCTGGGGGCGTGTGGGGGATTTGACATGCTAACAATCTGGCTCTGTTTGTTTCCTGCTTCCTCCAACTGAAGTGTAGATGCGATTGCTCGGCAAAAAGGGGAGAGTGACAGACAGATTGTTTAATTCCCTTTGTTACTTCTATTCCCTCAGTCCCCTGCTGCTGTTTAACCGTATCTTATTTTTCTCTCTTCAGGCCTCCTGTGCAGGGCTTAGGACCCATTATATATATTTTTTCCACCTGCTAGAATTAAGCACAGTCTGCAAATGAACCCGTTTGCTTCATAGATAAAATCTTTAAGAAATTGTTTGCTTGTTGCCACGGCAGAGAACTTGATATACTGGCTATTGCAATGTGTTAAAAAAACAGATCTTGTCTTTTTGGAGGGGATCATGGAAAGGCTTAGAGGGCCCTCATAATCAGATTTGGAGGCCACAGGGCACAAAATATAAAGGACCTTAAGCCCCCTAGTGGGCTTCTTCCCAGCTCGAGGTGTTAATGATCAAAACTACCCACAAAACCCTGCCCCCCCTAAGCTTCTCTCCTACCAATGGCTGCACTGAGGGCAAATAGCATACCTTCCACCCTACTCCAATTCATCGAAGGGGACCAGTAATGTTGGGGACAGGTGTGATCCTTATTGCTCCTGCTCTGGTGGCTGCTACTGTGAAAATTGTATTGTATCACCCCTAGCAGTAATCCCATAATACTACCACTAGGGCAATAGTAGCCATCAGACCAGTAGCTAGTGGGGGTCCTTCCTGCAAGGTTGCTCAGACCCCTAGAGTCAGTTATTAATTGGAGGGGTGGATGGTATAGGGGTGGGGGTAATGGGTCTAAAAACAGGAGAGGGAGAGAGATGGTAGACAATGGGATAGAGGGAGGGAAGGAACAGAAATGGAGAGAAGTTGGACACAAGGAATGGTTTGGAAGGGGGTATAGAGATACTGTATAGGAGGGTAGTTGGGAAGAGAAAGGGAGAGCTGGTGGATCCTGGGGTGGTTGGGAAGGAGGGATAGATGTTGGATGAAAGGGTAGTTGAGAAAAGGAGAGAGGTGGATCTAGGGATAGTGGGGTCCATTGCTGCAGCTGCAGGGATAGAAAAAAAAAAAAAAAAAGATGCCAGACCTCCGGGGGAGAGAAGGGAAATGGAAAGGGAGGACAGAGATGGAAGATAATGGTTAGCACTGAGAAAGAAGGAGACCCTGGCAAGCGAGTTATCAGAAGACAACCAGAGCCTGGGACCACAATAAGATTTGAATAATGACCAGACAACAAAAGGTAGAAAAAATAATTTTATTTTCTGTTTTGTGATTACAATATGCCACATTTGAAAAGTGTATCCTGCCAGAGTTGGTGTTAGACCACAAACGTGAGCTAGGATTTAACAGAGAGAAGAAAAGTCTTTTTTGTTTGTTTATTTTGTTTACACCACAGTGCCAGTGTGGTTAGGAGAAGGCTAAGGGAGTGAAGAGGCTATAAAATAAACCTACCAGGGTGTTTGAAAAAAACCACCCAATTGGGCAGGAAAATCGAATTGAATCGAAAAACCAATTCAATAGGCTGAATCGAATCAAATCAAAATTTTTTTTCCTAAATCGGGCAGCACTAGTGGTGATACAAACTTTGACACAATTTAGCTAAGTACTTCCTGATAATGGACATTATCTTAATGATTTTTTCTATGACTTCTTAACAATTGCACGTTTACTATTCAGAACAGCATTTGGCCATGGGCACCAGACACAAGGTCTAAATAAGACCTATCCCGTATGTCCAATATTTGATATTTACTAGTATAGAAGTCCATAAACCCTCTGCCTAAAAAAGGACCAAGTGAGAAAAAGAATGCAAAACATTTTAATCACCCAGTAAAAATTCATCAAAAATTCATCAAAAAATTTGTCAAATGTTAATCAAAAATTAATCAATAGTTCATCAAAAATTTCATTGCAGGTCTTCATGAAAGGATAATAAAATGCAAGTGCAATTGTTAAGAAGTCATAGAAAAAATCTTAGCTAAATTGTGTCAAAGTTTGTATCACCACTGGACAGAGCCCCATTTCGGTGTCTTCTTCAGGAGTGGTGATTAGAGTGCAGAATAGCTGAAATGTAAGGAAAGCTTACATGAGAAGCAGTCATCAATTCTATAGACATATTTAATCGAAGCTTGACGCAATCAGATGCAAGCTTCACATGGCCTGTACTGATGTCCTATTAGTAACATTATTCCAGATTTCAGTATCAATATTTATCTAGGCCCTATACCCTCTGACCTATTTCGTACCAGGAGAAAAAAAGTTTTGTTGCCAATTGTGTTTTTTTAATTAGGAGTTTGGTAAAACACACATCATATGATACTCACTACTAGCCCAATTCGTCCGTGTCAACAGCCACTCCCGATCTGCATTTAGTGCTCTTTTCCATGCTTTATGAATCACTTTTACAAGATACCCTCACTGTCTAAATTTCTCCTTCATTTCATTGGACTGCTTCAGAAATTGTGCCCTACTAGTACACAATCGCTTCAGTCTGAGAAACTGCCCTACCGGCACACTCTCCCACAAATTACGGGGGTGATGACTTTCATAATGAATTATCGTATTGTGGTCAGTTTGCTTCCGGAAAATCAATGTAGGAAAGTGCCCTGATTCTAGTGATATTTCCACAACTAGAAAATGGATCTTAGTATGGGACACTGTGGTCTGAAAATAAATAAATATTTGGGTCACATTGATTTAGGTACAGGAAAAAATCCTGAATTTCCTCAATTGAGCCTGACCACAATAAAAGAATATCATCTATAAATCTTTTCAAGCCCACTAAGTGATCACCATATTTACTATTATACACATGTTGTTTTTCAAACCGATCCATATAGAGGTACATGATGGAGGGGGCAACCGTGGCCCCCATTGCTACTCCCTTGGTATGTAGGTAAACCCTATTGATAATTAGTACAAGATCTTGATTATCTGAGTAATTAACGGGCATTCACTAGGGACATCCTCAAAACCCAACTGACTGGTGGTCTCCCAGGACAGGTTGAAAACCACTGGTATAGATTAATTCAAGTTTCAAGTTCAAGTTTATTTGTTCTTAATGAATCGCTTATTTAGATTGCTAAGCGATGTACAACATAATATAAATGTACAGATAAAATATTGGTGCTGACGTATAAAATGACTTTTATATTGTGGGTTAAAACTTACACGAATTGTGTGGGAAAATGGGGAGAAAGTTACAATGTTTAGATAGTAGAGAAAGAAGAACATAAAAGGAATGAACAAAAAGGGGGGTAATTTTGGCTACTTAAATAAAAATTGTTAATTAGAAAGCTAGGAATCATATGCATCTTTAAAAAGATATGTTTTTAAGGTTTTTTTTAAATAAGGTTAAATCTTTTAATTCTCTAATGTATTGAGGTAGAAGGTTCCATGAATGGGGGGCCATTACAGAAAACATGTCGTACCGTCTAATTCCTATAACTTTCATCGAGGGAACGGAAAGAAGATTGTGAGAAGTCGAGTGGAGAGATCGTGAAGTGCTGTATGGGATTAACCACCTGTTAATAAATTGTGGTTCATTATAACTCAAGGCTTTAAAAACTAAAAACAATAATTTAAAAGTAATGCGGTGGCTTTCTGGAAGCCAATGGGATTTAATCAACAGAGGGGTAACATGATCATATTTTTTCGCATTGTGGATCAGTTTCACGGCAGTATTTTGGATTAATTGCAGCCTTCTTTTTTCTTTTTGAGTGATATTAAGAAGGAGGGAATTACAATAGTCTATTTTGGATATTACCAAGGAATGTATTAAAATATTAATAGATTTAGACTCTAGGAATTTGGTAAGTGAACGAATTAAATGTAATTTATAAAAACATGATTTAACAATTTGTATATAAAATTGTATATAAAATTAACTGTAACTAAATCAGTGTGGACCTATCTTATCCTGCTATCAATGGGCAACACTAGTAGATTTTGGGAAGCCAATAGTGAGATTTGAGGGCTCTAGCACCAGATGATGCAACATGCATTTGTTTGGAGCAAATGTTTGGAACAATCACATCTGATGGGTGCTCCATAATCTGGTAGAGACTCAGGGTCAGGTTCTCAAAACTTAAGGCTGCATTTAATGCGGTCACTAAACTGGTTCCAGCCAGTTTAGAGTGCATGTATTTTAGCAGCAGATTATCAAAATGGCTTACCAAGGCCTTTTCCAAGCTTCCAAGTAGTCTCCAATTCTACCATACAAATGGAATCATCAATATTTAAATGAGCACTCCAGTCAATTCTTCAACATCACCGAATGGTCCGGGGGTTCCGGTACTGTGCCAACACTGTGAAAAGCGCATCTCTGGTGTATGTTTTGACTTTGGCTAATAAAATAAAAATTACATGATTAACATAAATTTTAGGGCTCCTTTTATGAAGGTGCACCGGATTAGCCAATAATCTTCTCCCTGCTCAAAAGGAGGCGGTAGTGGCTAGCGCACGCGGCATTTTAGCACGTACTATTCTGCGCATTAAGGCCCCAGCGCACCTTTGTAAAAGGAGCCCATAGTCTTTTATTTTGAGAGGGGGAAGGTGGACACAAATGTGCTTCTTGAGCACATAGATTATAGCCATGTCTTATATGCTTCTGGCTGTGGTTTATGATAACATTTAACAACAAAGAGAAGACAAGGTGGATGTCTAAATCAACCAATATGAGTCTTTATTAGAATGAACAAATGTTTAAGAAGTCCCAACAAGGATCCCTGTTTCGGCGTCTTAAAATGATGCCTTCTTCAGGGGACACTCGGTCAAAAAACACTGTTCATATAGGAATAATGCAAGCGCTCAGCCCGACATGCTGGTTTAGCTCTGCTTAAGCATTATTCCTATATAAACAGTGTTTTTCGACCGAGTGTTCCCTGAAGAAGGCATCATTTTGAGATGCCGAAACAAGGATCCTTGTTGGGACTTCTTAAACATTTGTTTATTCTAATAAAGACTCATATTGGTTGATTTAGACATCCACCTTGTCTTCTCTTTGTTGTTGTACCTTTATCCCAAGACAAGGGGTTCTTCTTTATTTGCCTTCATGATAAAATTTGATATTAAAAACAAATTACAAGGTTTACATGAATTATAGCAGTTTTTATCTGGTTTTGTGACATGAGCGCCCAATGACTACAGTCGCATGTGTCACGCATCTATGGTGCAAGCATATATTATGCTCAAATAAGGCACGCACAAGATATGTGTGCATATGGTGCTGCTCTTCTCGGCACATGTGCACATTTATGCCACTTTCATGGTGCATTCTGTGGATGTGCTGATCATTATCACCAGCAATTCATCTCCTGTAAATTTAGCAAACTGTTGCTACTCTCTGCCAACCTCATTTGCATGCATGTTTTTTTGAGAATGACTCGCCTTTTTTAAAATCACTACAATAACAGCTGTGACAGCGGCCCATCATTGTTTACCGCAAAGTTTTGAGAATTTAGTCCTCAGTCTACGGTGGTATTATATCTGATAATGCCTAAAACCCTGACAGGGCTGGTAATTCCCTGCCTACTATAATATTGCAGATAAGCCATTCAGGTTTTGGGATTAGGGGTTTTTATTGAATTACTTTGCTGACTTTTGTTTGTCATATGATCGTAATCTTAATAAAGCTGCAGTCCTTTATCTAGTTCATGTCTCCAGTTCTTTGGGTTCGTTTTTTATTTTTTTCCAATTGTATGAAGGGAATGAGTTGAGAGAAACACCAGAGAGTCCCAAATGCCCATGTAATGTCAATGAAAGGAATGATATAAATCCATAATATTGTTTTTGTTTTTATCATTTTTTACTGTGAAATGCCACCTAATTGTTGCAATGCAAAAATTGTTAATTAAAAAATGGATTAACAGCAACATATTTTGTGCTTTTTAATGCTTACTTTAGACCAATATACCAATAAATCTACAATGTGTTTATAAATTATTAGTTTGTGGGTGTTTGTGAAGCAATTATCTGTCTCCCACTGTCAATAATTTAGCAGATTTCTACAATATAAAATTTTAAATTGTATTCCATGAACCATTACCAATTAATCCTTCAGAATAACACTGGCACCTTTATGATTTGTTTGTGGAGGAGATTTCTCTGCTAGAGACATTAGTGTCCAAGTTTACTGTAGGCCTCTAATTTACATTTGCTTTTCAGTAAATAAAAAAACAAAAAAAAATATGCACATACTGAAGAAGTGTTTACAATAGGTTTCACTGTGGTCTTTCTGAGGCTTCAAGGCAATCATTTGTGAGTGAAAAACAGAATTCTGTTGTTACCTCCAGGAGGCTGCTCCTTCGATTAGTCCTTTGTAACAATGGTTTTAGATGAAATCTATTTCTTAATTTCAATACCTAATTTGCTTTTATTCCTTTTCATATTGTCTTGGGCTAATTAAAAAATAAACCACACACACACAAAGAATAATAGCAAATCTTCTGTGCTTCATTTCCTGTAACTGGCTTGCACAGAAAAAAAAAAAAGAGCATCCCCTGAAGTATGAGGGGCAACTGGAAAGTTCTCAGCCTAACCAAGAAGAGAATGATGTGGAGTCATGAAACTTACAAGTTATTCCACACTTTTCTTGACACTTTCCGTTTCATTTCATATCATTGAAATGAAAAGTGTCAAGAAAAATGAGCAATAACTTGCAAGTTTCATGGCTTCACATCATTCTCTTCTTGACTGGGCTAAGAACTCTTCAGTGGCCCCTCGTACAGAAATAGTAACCCTTTTATTATGGAACATTGGTGTACTTGCTGTATTCACATATCTATTCCTTAGAGTAAAGTTTATCAGGCAGCCCATGTACAAGGGCGGTTTGAAAAGTATGGTAAAAAGGCAAATTAAACAATGTAGTCTCCATCGAGGGCTATACAATTTAGTTCAGAGAGTTTCCAGTTTCTTCGTAAGCTATTTTTCCTATGATACGAAAAAACTGGAAACTCTCTGGACTAAGCACATAGCTGTTGATGGAGACTATGGGCTCCTTTTACTAAGCTGCGATAGCAGTTTTAGCACGTGCAAAATTGCCGCACGTGCTAGACGCTAATGCCAGCATTGAGCTGGCGTTAGTTCTAGCCACGTAGCGTGGGTTTAGCACACACTAAAATTCTGCGCACACTAAAAACGCTATTGCAGCTTTACAAAACTTTTCAAACCACCCTCGTACTTAAAGCACATTTGCATGTACACTAATGGGTATTATTTTTAATTAATGTGCAATTTATAAAGGTATTGACGCAGAAGAAAATGGCTGCTAATTAGTACATACGTAGGCATTTTAAGTTCTCAAAGCACAGAAAAAGGAGAGTAATCTCAATGTCTATTTAAGGCAAACAGACTCAGCATATGAAAAACACTTCTGCCTATCCTTGTCCAACCCATCTCATTTTAAAGTTAACCTGGAAATTACTGCACATTATCAGCACAGATGCTACATTGTCAGCATTAAATAGCACACCTTAAAAAATAGACCACTTTTTATTTTGTTCAGAGTTTTGTTCTGCTTTGTCTTGTTACCAAGACGTAAAGACAAACTTTCAAGCTTAAATTTTCCATCTTTATTCTTTTAGCACGGACAAGTCTTAGTTTTAAATTGACAACACTAGGAGCGGCAAGGGAGCTATAGTATATCTCCTCTTATCTGTTATATTATGCAAAAGCAATGTGTTAGACTTTTGTCTATAAACAACCAATTTGTGTTTTAAATGAGAAACAATTCTGAATGCTCTGGAAACATAAAAACCATATATTTTTTATGATATCAGCTATATTTTATTATGGGTAGATACTTTGAATATAGGATAATAAGAACAGCAATACCTACGGCTATGCTGAACTACTATGAAACAATTCAGGTAGTCAGCAAACAGGGTTAATTGCCAGTATGGGGGATATTATGGATAATTTACTATACACTGAGGACATTTACCTCAAAAATGTTTTTCTCTCTCCCTTTCTCTTTCTCTCGGTCTTGCATGTTAATGCAACAGATCTAATATAAACATATATTCAGAGGATGATCAAAAGAAATATGCATCATGCGTTAATGTCTTCACATATCCACAAATATTGCTTGACAAACATCTTTATTTCCCATTCCTAAACTATTGTTTATAGACAAAAGTTTGTGATAGTATGAAGTTGGATATGGCTGGATGCAGAAGAAAAAATGTTCAATAACCAAATAAATCTTTTAGTGATCATAATGTTATCTGCAAACACAGCAGCAAAACAGATCTAGCTCTGATGATAAAGCTGTGCAAACTTCATCTTTTCTATGTACTCGTATACATTTATATTATAACTATAGGATTGAGTTTGGGGAATATCAATGCATACTGTTGTTACTAAGAGAGCGCAAGAGTCGATGGTAGGGCACCGAAATGCCTAAATCTATAGGGCCATGATGAATGCCCGTGTTTCATTACATACTCACTTTGGAATTATCCCCCAAATAGCACATCTACATTTGTATTATGAAATCATATATTTCCCTTTTTCAATTCCATCCTCCATTTTATCACTTATAGGGTGAATTTAACTCGAGTGCCTGAATGAAAGAGAAATGGAGCATCTTAATGGCATTGCACAAGGACAGAAGAATTGCAAAGGGATTGGGAGAAAATGTAAGTTTTCCCTTCACATTTTAATTGGCAGATGGTGAAACGGCTGCTTTACATAACTTCATGTTGAATGAGAGCAACAGTGCCAAGTAACAGGCATTTGGAGTTGCAGATCTCCCATAAGAGCCATAGGAGACGCTTGTCGTTTCTGAGCGACAATGCCAAATAAACCTACAAATAAATAAATATACAGTACATAGGAAGGAAAAAAAAGGGCACAATTCATTTAGGGTGATATTCTGTACAAATGTAAGGAATTTCTTCTTTATCCAGACAGTGGTGGAAAGCTGGAACGCTTTTCCTGAGGCTGTTATAGGAGAAAACACCCTCCAGGGATTCAAGACACAGTTAGACAAGTTCCTGCTAAACTGCTACGTACTCAGGTACGGCTAGTCTTAGTTAAGGCACTGGTCTTTGACCTAGGGGCCGCAGCATGAGTGGATTACAGGCCACGATGAACCACTGGTCTGACCCAGCAGTGGTAATTCTTATGTTCTTAAAATTCCAAAGTATGCATATGTTGTAATATTCCTAACCATGCCCCCTTAGGAATGCCTCCTTCTACAATGGGTAAAAGTACATGTGAAATGGCAATTTGCACACAGTTTTACCTGTATATAAGATGTGCAATTTAATGACACACCAACTACATACACTTCTATTGCATTTGTATTACACATTTGCTTTACATATGTGTATATTTTGTATCAGGTGTGCATTTTTTTTACATATAGCAGCATTTATCTATATTGACTTTTTAATTTTTTTAAATAAATTTTGTCATCCAGAACACCTGTTCCACATTTTTTTGTTTTTGGATTTTCCTTTTTCCTGTGGAATTTTGTGCTGAAATTTTTTATTTTATTGTCAGTTTAATGAGAACTCATTTCAATAGGTAAATCACTGTTATACTCAGAAAAACAGTTTTGAAATTGCCCCCTTTAAAAGGGTTGTAGTCCTTGAGTAATACAAATGGTGATAAAAAGTATCATGTGGAGATCCTAAAGGAGGTACCTCACTCCTCCCCATGAGCCTCACTCATAAAACTATAAAAGAATCAAATGAAATTGTGCACTATAGGACAATTTAAGCATTAGTGCTACATTTTTTTGCCATTATCTGTTGACTTTTACCCTTAATGTATTATTTTTAGCAGAGTAAATGAAAATGTCCATTATTATAGTGCTTTAAAGGTTATGATGGTCTTTACTATGAAATGCAAATCATCTTTGTTCATTGTCTCCTGCTGAGGTCCAAATTTCATAGATCAGCTCTTCAGTGGTGAATCCATGAGCTGGCTGTTTTAAAAATATTTTTTTGTAGACATCACATGGCAACATGGCATCATTTTCAGCAGTATAATTGTGAGTTACCAGAGGGAAGTTTGCAATAGAACAAACACCCTCTGCTTTATTATTTGGCTATAAAAGACTTTCAACAAACAAACAAAAAAAATTAACAAATCAAAGAATATTTCTTTCTCTCTTGCATACATGAATGAAGTAACTACAGCTTGTTTACATTTGTTGAAATGAAGATCCACAAACATGGTGCAAATTATACAGATAGCTTCACACTTTGTTATAGCCCAAAAAATGATGTTTGGAACTTGCAGAGAGATAAGTCTAATCTAATTTAATCTACTCTGGGATTTATGAGTCGCACTATGCCTAAAAAGGTTCAAGGCGGCTTTTAGTACAATTTAAGGAGACACAATTTAGTACAGTATATCCCCCTGCGTCTTCACTACTCTGAATAGCTTCATATCGTCTACAAATTTAATCACCTCATTCGTCGTACCAATTTCCAGATCGTTTATAAATATGTTGAAGAGCACGGGTCCAAGCATTGAACCCTGCGGCACTCCACTCATGATGTTTTTCCAGTCTGAGTATTGTCCATTCACCCCCACTCTCTGTTTCCTAGCTGCCAGCCAGTTTTTAATCCACGTGAGTATTTCACCTCAATTTCATGGTTTGCAATTTTTCAAAGTAGTCATTCATGTGGAACCTTGTAAAACGCCTTCTGAAAATATACAATGTCAACCAGGTCACCCTTGTCTATCTGCCTGTGTACTCCCTCAAAGAAGTGCAGCAAGTTCGTCAAGCAAGATCTTCCTTTGCTGAAACCGTGCTGGTTGGTCCTCATCAGATTGTGTCCGTCAGGGTGATCAATGATGCAGTCTTTTATCAGCGCCTCTACTATCTACCATTTCTACTCTTTTATTGTCCAACCTTATGTTGCCCCAGATGTGAAGGAGACACCCAATTAGTCCTTCACTCTTTTTATCAAAAGTATTTTGAGGTCCCTAGTCCCCCAGATTTCCTAACTGTCAGACCGATTTCAAGACTTCCAAAATAGTCCTGTCTGTTTGATTGATCAACAAAGTCATAATTACCTGTTTGTATGCCGGTGCAGCATACCTGATAATTTTATTTTTCATGGGCACTGTAAAAGGTAATGACATATATATCAGCGTGACCTATTACTAAGGCTACCTTCATAGCCTCCTCCTTAATTCTCATTTGTGCATCTTTTAATGTATACCAAATTTTATCATTTGAGGGTCAATCAGATTCAAGTGGATATCGTCTCATGACACCATTACCAATTACCTCTAATAAAGATCACTGGTTGTAATTTGTAGGATCGGGATCCTCCCGTAACTTATCTAGTACTGCTGCTTCTTGACTAATTCGAATAAATTTGGGGGTGTCTGTGGCATCCAACATAATCCCTGATGCGCCCAGCTCTTGCACCTGAATTACCCATTGTATCAGTGGTTCCCCTGGCCGCTGTGTAAAGCGTGCCATAATATCCATGACTTCCTGTTGAGTAAAGTCCTACATAACATCATTTCTAGTCAGATTTTCTCCTGTCTGCAGATTTCCCTGTAATCTTCGTCTCCGCACCGGCTTTGCTTCTAAACTTTCTGCCTGTCCTCCTTCAACACATATATCCCCCTCACTGGTATTAGAATTTGAATCCCAAATAGCCCCATCCCATTTGTCTGGATCCCAATCATCCGGCGGATGGGAAAGTAAGGTTCTGGCACTCACTTTTCCCCTCTGTTTCTTGTATTTATATCGTGTACATCGCACAGCTGCCTTTTCTGCTACATTTTGATAGGTGTTCACCTTATCCATTAACAATTTATTCTGACATTGTAGCATTGTAATGGCATACTGTTGATTACACATTTTCTTTACCAGCTCTCCTAATTTCAATAGTAATTTATGTTTAGCTTTATGCAACTTCCTCCATACTGATAAAATCATCCATCCTCATCTAGAAATTCCTTCGCCCTCTCTCCATTATGAGAGGGAGAAGGAATTTCGCAGATGCTCAAGGCTCGGCCCAGGCAAGAGGCAGGAACTTGCTTTCACTCTCACAACCAGCAGAAGGGGTAAGGAGCGTGTTTGAGAGGAAGGGTGGGCAGATGCCGCTTTCAGCACGGGGGCGTTCACGGGGGGGGGGGGGTTTGCGATGCCGGTTCGGCGGATGCGATGCCAGTTAGAGTGGGGGGAGGGGGTGATGGAGCAGCACCAGTAGCCTCGGGTGTGGGGTTGGGGGATTTGGTGGAACGAATCAAAGCGAGTTTCCATTCATTCCTATGGGGAAACTCGCTTTGATATATATATATATACAGTGGAACCTTGGTTTACGAGCATAATTCGTTCCAGAAGCATGCTCGTAAATCAAGTTACTCATATATCAAAGCGAGTTTCCCCATAGGAATGAATGGAAACTCGCTTTGATTCGTTCCACCAAATCCCCCAACCCCACACCCGAGGCTACTGGTGCTGCTCCATATATATATATATATATATATATAAGAATAGCATAACTTCACTGTGATCCCAGACATCACCATCCTTCATAATTGGGAATCCCTTTCGATTGATAGATGGGGTGGATCGCAGGACTTCCCCATGGCTGCAACAAGATGGATTTGGATTCTGGGGGAAAGTACCATTTCTTATATAGGGTGAGAACTGCTGAGTCCATGGTTACACAAGCTGGATTTCTGCTTCTCTAACTATGACTCAGACACACCTGGTTTTACTGGTTTTCAGGATAGCAAGCAAGCAGATGGTTTTGCTGGATTTACTGTTCTTTTGTTCTTTGTTTTGGCAACACCCAGGTCACTGTGGTAAAGAGGTCAGGATAGCAGATAAGCAGGCTTGTTGCAGAAACCAGCTTTCTTTACTACGACACCTGGTTTACCTGGTTTTACTGTTCTTTTGTTCTTTGTTTTGGCAGCACCCAGGTCACATTCGGCCAGGAGGTCAGGATAGCAGATAAGCAGGCTTGAGGATACATGTCATGCAGCGTTTCAGTATTTCAGGATTTCTGTTGTGCCTATGATCTGGTGAGTCTTCCCCGCTATTTTCTTGCATGGTATCCTCTGGGAATACTGGTTCCCGAACCATTGACTCTCGGTCAACTGTCAGCTTTCCCCCTCTTCCTAGTTTAAAAACTTCTCAATTTCTCTCTTGATGTCGCTTGTAAGTAGCCTCATTCCGTCTCCGCTGAGGTGGAGTCCATCCTTCCTGAATAGCTTGCTCTTCTCCCAGAATGTCGTCCAGTTGCGCACGAAGTGGAATCCTTCTTCCTCACACCAGCACCTCATCCACACGTTGATTGCTTGCAGCTCCATCTGCCTCTTCTCATCAGCCCTGGGTACCGGAAGGATCTCTGAGAATGCTCCGAGAATGCTACAAACAACGTGAGCAACAGGAACTACAGCAGGGGAGTACTGAAGGACCAGTTACGGATGCTAGGAAGGAAGCTGAAGACCAGAATGTTCTGGTCTTCAGTTTCCTTCCTAGCATCCGTAACTGGTCCTTCAGTACTCCCCTGCTGTAGTTCCTGTTGCTCACGTTGTCTGTTCTCACATGGATCCCCACCGCCGTATCTTCCACGCTGTCAATGATCCTGTTGATGATGCTCACTATGTATTCTATCTTGGCTCCCAGTAGGCAGGTAACCAGCTGATCCTGTCTTCCTCCCGCTATGTGGCTGTCGACTTGTCTGATGATGGAGTCCCCCACGATGATCACTGTCCTCTCTGTATTCTCTTGCCTCTCCAGCCACAGGTCCATGTCCTCCGTGTACTTCCATCTTCCCTCAACCTGGTGGTGGCTTGCACTGGACTCGTCTTCCTGTGGGTTCCCTTCACTGTTTCCAGGTGTCACTGCTGTGTCATCCATTTCTTACTTGTGGTTGTCCTCCAGGTGGTCCTCACTCACTGTGGACGTATCTTGGCAGTTCCACTGTTGCTGGTGATTTTCCATGGCCTCTCTGTATGCCTCCCGATGAACTTCTCTAACTCTCTGACTTCTTCCTCAATGGTTTCCTCTGTCTTGAAGTTTTCTGCCTCTCTGTCCTCCTCCTTCTCCACTGCTTGAAGTGCTTCTAGTTCCAGAATTCTGCCTTCTAGGAGTCTAACTTGTTTCTTCAGGCCCTCCTGTTCCCTGCATCGAGTGCATACATAAGACTGCCTCCCAGAGGGGAGGTAGTCATACATATGGCAAACAGTGCAGAAAACTGGGTAGCTTAACATCCTGCTTCTGTCTGCTGCTTCCATTGCTGTCCGCTTGCTGGTTTGCTGTCTGAAGTGGCTTTTTCTGCTAATGGATGTGTGCACTGATTGCATATGAATTAAATTTGTAGGTTAATATATATACTGTATATTAAATACAGGAAAGCAGGTTGGCCTTCATGGGGAGGGGAAGAGGCAAGTTCAAAGCCATACTGAAAAAGGTATAAGCAAAATCCAACTAAATAGGAGATAGGCCTCCCTAAAGTAAACATCTCAAATTTCACCTTGTCACAAGTAGAAGAAAATGTTTTAAGGAAAGGTCTATATTTGGTTCCAACTGTATAATGTAGAAGGGCATTTTCAATATTATACTATATTAAATTATATTTGATTACTATATATTATATTAAAAGCAGAAAGCCAGGAAAAGAATCAGTTGGGCCGCTGATGACCGAGGGATATAAGTAGCTCTCAGAGAAGACAAGGCCATAGCAGAGAGATTAACCTCCTCCCCCCCCCTTTTTGCAAAATCATAGTGCGGTTTTTAGTGCCGGCCATGGCAGTAAGAGCTCTGACACTCATAGGAATTCTGAGCATCAGAGCTGTTAACACCACGGCCAGAACTAAGAAACGGTGCTATAGTTTTGTAAAAGGGGGGGGGGAATAGATGAATTTTTTGCCTTGATCTTCACCGAGAAAGATATAGAAGAGTTATTGGTGCCAGAAATGGTATTCAATTCTGATTAATCAGATAAACTCATACAAATCTCTGTAATGCTGGAAGATGGAATGGGTCAATTTGGCAAATTGAACAGTAGCAAATCACCTGGACTGAATGATATACATCCCAGAGTGCTGATAGAATTGAAAAATGAACTTGCAGAGCTATTGTTAGTAATTTGAAATTTTTCTTTGAAATCCAGCATAGTATCAGAAGTATCATGGCCAACGTGACACCGATTTTCAAAAGGGTTCCAGAGGTGATCCAAGAAATTATAGACCAGTGAGTCTGGTGCCGGGCAAAATGCTAGAGGCTATTATAAAAAAACAAAATGACAGAACATATACATAAGTATGGATTAATGAGAGAAAGTCAGCATAGATTTAGTAAAGGGAAATCTTGCCTTACTAATCTACTGCATTTCTTTGAAGGGGGTGAATGAACATATGGATAAAGGTGAGCTGGTTGATATTGTGTATTTGGATTTTCAAAGGTCATTTGACAAAGTACCTCATGAAAGACTTCTGAGGAAATTAGAAAGCCATGGATTAGGAGATAATGTCCTATTATGGATTAGGAACTCTTTGAAAGACAGAAAGCAGAAATTAGGTTGAAATGGTCAATATTCTCAATGGAGAAGGGTAAATAGTGGGGTTTCACAGGGGTATGTGCTGGGACCACTGCTTTTTTAAATATTTATCAATGATCTAGAGATGGGACATCGTGGACAAAATTGGAGAGATCCTGGAAGGAGCAGAGACGGCAGAGACTGCAGTAATGATCCAGATCGGGACAAATGATGTCAGCAGGAGAGACTACAGAAGAAGTGCACTGATAAAACAGTTCAAGATCCTGGGAAGGAAGTTGAAGATGAGGACCCATAAGATAGCGTTCTCAGAGATCCTACCAGTACTGAGAGCTGATGTGAAGAGGCATATGGAACTACAATCAATAAATGCATGGATGAGGAGATGGTGTGAAGAAGAGGGGTTCTACTTCGTGAGGAACTGGACAATGTTTTGGGGGTAAGAGCAAGCTCTTCAGGAGAGATGGACTGCACCTGAGCGAGGCGGGAACTAGACTTCTAGCAAACGTCAGGAGAGGAATAGAACAGGCTTTAAACTAAGTAGAAGGGGAAAGCCGACAGTTGACCAAGTGTCGACTATTTGGAAGAAGGTATCCTGCGAAGATACTAAAAGGGAAAAATGCTGGGAAGAGACAATGGGCAAAACACAGGAGCTGACTAACCCAGAAGAGGATAAAAGGATTGAAGCATAGGAGAAGAAAATAAAATTCAAAGCACAGCGAGAGGAAGTAAAGACAAAAAAATACCAGGACCTAAATTGCATATATACTAATGCAAGGAGCCTAAGGAACAAAATGGGGGAATTAGAAGTCATGGCCAAAACTGAGAACATAGACATCCGAAACATGGTGGAATGAAGAAAACAAATGGGATACAGCACTGCCGGAGTACAAACTCTATCGCCAGGACAGGGCAGGTCAAAAAGGAGGAGGAATAGCCCTAAACATAAAAGAAAGCATACACTTGACCAGAGTGGATACAGCGACGACCAACAATTTGGAATAACTATGGGTTAAAATACTGGGAAGGAAAGGGCCCGAGATAAAGATGGGACTGTACTATCGTCCACCTGGGCAAACTGAAGCTATCGATGAAGAAATGGAAGCCGAGATGAAGCGAGAATGCAAAAGCAGCAGCACGATTATTATGGGAGACTTCAACTATCCCGGGATAGACTGGAGTCTTGGAAGCTCAAAATGTGCCAGAGAGACCAGATTCCTGGAGGCCATACAGGATTGCTTCATGGATCAACTTGTTAGAGAACCGATGAGAGGGAATGCCACTCTGGATCTAATCCTAAATGGGCTAAAAGACCTGCGAAGGAAGTGGAAGTAGTTGGACTGTTGGGAAATAGCGATCACAATATGATCAAGTTCAAAGTTGAAGTAGGAATACTGAAGGGAAAGAGAACCATAGCAACAATTTTTAACTTCAAGAAAGGAAACTACAAAGCGATGAGAGCAAAGGTAAGGAAGAAACTTAGGAACACCTCAAAGAAATGGCAGACTGTAGAGCAAGCCTGGTCTTTATTCAAGGACACGGTGATCGATGCGCAAAATCAACATATACCAAGATTCAAAAAAGGGTGCAAACAGAATTGAACAAAAGACCCGGTGTGGATAACCAAAGAAGTGGAGAAAGCGATAGGTGATAAGAAGAACTCATTCAAGAAATGGAAAAAGGGCAAAACTGAGGAGAACTGGAAAGAGCACAGGAAGTATCAAAAAGAATGTCACCATGTGGTTAGAAAAGCCAAAAGAGAATATAAAGAAAGGCTAGCCAAGGAAGCATGAAATTTCAAACCATTCTTCAGATATGTTAAAGGGAAGCTGCCGGCTAGGGAGGAGTTGGGACCATTGGATGACGGAAACAGGAAGTGAGAGGTGAAGGAGGAGAAAGAAGTGGCGGAAAGACTAAACATTTTCTTTTTGTCTATATTTACAAAAGAGGAAACATCGAACATACCGGAACCTGAGCAAATCTTCAAAGGAGCCCAAACAGATAAACTAACATCCATGGAAGTAAGCTTTGAAGACATACGCAGGCAGTTAGAAAAATTAAAAACTGACAAATTGCCAGGCCCGGACAGAATCTACCCAAGATTTCTGAAAGAACTAAAGGAGGAAATAGCGGAACTACTACAGCAAGTTTGCAATCTATCCCTGGAGGATTGGAAGATAGCCAATGTTACACCCATCTTTAAAAAAAGGATCGAGAGGTGACCTGGGGAACTACAGACCAGTGAGTCTGACCTAGGTTCTAGGGAAAATGGTGGAAGCGCTGATAAAGACAGCATCGATAAGCATTTTGAAAAAAATAAACTTCTAACCACAAGCCAACATGGCTTCTGCAAGGGGAGATCGTGCCTAATGAACTTACTGCACTTCTTCTAAGGAATTAACAAACAGATGGACAAAGGGGACCCCATTACATCATATATTTAGATTTCCAGAAAGCCTTTGACAAGGCACTCTATGAACGCCTACTTCGGAAACTGAAGAACCATGGGGTGGAAGGAGACGTACACAGATGGATCAGAAATTGGTTGGCGGGGAGGAAGCAGAGGGTAGGAGTGAAAGGCCACTACTCGGACTGGAGGAGGGTCACGAGTGGTGTTCCTCAGGGGTTGGTGCTCGGACCGCTGCTATTCAATATATTTATAAATGATATAGAAACAGGGACGAAGTGCGAAATAATAAAATTTGCAGACGACACCAAACTATTTAGTGCTGCTCAGACTAAGGAGGACTGCGAAGAATTACAAAGGGACCTGAACAAGCTAGGGGAATGGGTGACGAGATGGCAGATGAAGTTCAATGTAGAGAAATGTAAAGTATTACATGTGGGAAGCAGAAACCCGAGGTACAGCTATACGATGGGAGGGATGTTATTGACTGAGAGTACCCAAGAACGGGACTTGGGGTAATAGTGGACAAGACAATGAAGCTGTCAGCACAGTACGCAGCGGCCGCTAAGAGAGCGAATAGAATGCTGGGTATAATCAAGAAGGGTATTACAACCAGAACGAAAGAAGTTATCCTGCCATTGTATCGGGCAATGGTGCATCCACATCTGGAGTACTGCGTCCAATACTGGTCGCCGTACCTTAAGAAGGATATAGCAATACTCGAGAGGGTTCAGAGGAGAGCGACACATTTGATAAAGGGTATGGAAAACCTTTCATACACTGAGAGACTGGAGAAACTGGTGCTCTTTTCCCTGGAGAAGAGGAGAATTAGAGGGGCTATGATAGAGACTTACAAGATCATGAAGGGCATACAGAAAGTGGAGAAGGACAGATTCTTCAAACTTTTGAAAACTACAAGAACGAGAGGGCATTTGGAAAAGCTGAAAGGGGACAGATTCAAAACCAGTGCTAGGAAGTTTTTCTTCACAAAGCGGATGGTGGACACCTGGAATAAGCTTCCAGAGGGCGTGATAGGACAGAGTATGGTATTAGGGTTTAAGAAGGAATTGGATAATTTTCTGAAGGAAAAGGGGATAGAGGGGTATAGATAGAGGACTACTACACAGGTCCTGGACCTGTTTGGCCGCCGCGCTTCTTATGTTCTTATGTGATCCCCTGCATGATATCTTCTATTCAATTTCTTTGTAACATCTATGTCTTTGTAGTAATTCTAATATTATATAAGCAGCAATGATTCCTAGCTGACATTTGCAGGATATAAGACTTGATATGGTATGGTATGGTAAAATAAATTGCAAGAGGACCTTGTGAGACTGGGAAACTGGGTATCAAAATGGCAGATGACATTTAGGGCTCCTTTTGCTAAGATGCACTAGCGTTTTTAGCGCACGCAAGATATTACTGCTCAATGCTGGCGTTAAGGTCTAGCACACGCGGCAATTCCACACGCGCTATTCTGCTCATTAATGCCCTAACGCAGCTTAGTAAAAGGAGCCCTTAATGTGAGCAAGTGCAAAGTGATGCATGTGGGAAAGAGGACCCCGAACTATAGCTATGTGATGCAAGATTCTATGTTAGGAGTCAATGCCCAGTCATTGTGTCATTGTTGAGGATATGTTGAAACACTCAGCTCAATGTGTGACAGCAGCTAAGAAAGCAAATAGAATGTTGGGAATTAGGAAAAAAATGGAAAACAAAGATGAAAATGTTATATTGCCCTTGTATCGCTCTATGGTAAGGCTGCACCCCGTATACTGTTTGCAGTTCTGGTCGTCGTATCTCTAAAAAGATATAGTGGAATTAGAAAAGTTACAGAAGGGCTATTGTTCGTCAAGACCACCAGGATTTCTATCTTTGTACCACATTCTCAACCAAAATTTTGTCCAAGTCCCAAATGCCCAAAATAAGATCATTTGGACGTGGGAGGGGTCAGCATTGTGATGAACTGGCCACCCAGACATGGCAACAAAGCAGTGGGCCACCTTACAGGGCACTGCTGTGAGCTTCACAAAAAGGGTGCCACATAAACATCTCACTATAACTCCCTTATAGGTTATGCTGAGCCCCTATGAACATACCCCAAAACCCACTATACCCACCTGTTTATAACCCCAATAGCCCTTATGGCTGCAGGTGGCACCTATATGGCAGTAAAGTAGGGTGGGGGGGGTTGGTGGGTGCAGATGTTCCACCATAAATGTAGTGGTTAGAGTGGCTTATGAGCCTGGGACCTCCTTTCTATGGTTCACGAGCCCACCCCCCAGGCTATTTAAGAGACCTGTGTGCAGCTCTACTAGACTTTCCTATACCAGGTGCTGATGTTCTGGAGACAGGTATGTATGTTTTTATTCAGATCTTTGCAGGGATGTGAGGGAGGTCAGTGAACATTGGGGAGTGTGTGTGGGGGGGTCTTTACTTTGTCTCTACAGTGGTTATCTGGTCACTTTGGATACCTTTTGGGCACTTTTACATATTTTTACATCATCTAAGTCACAACGTCTAAGTTCCATCCAGGAAATCTTGTAAAACTTTTGATTATCCCTGCAGGATGACTAAGTCTAGGTCGGCTTACATCCCACCCTAACCACTGCTCCAGATACGCTCCTTTTAGCTCTGGGCGCACAGTGGCATTCAGAGGCCTAAAAAGTTCTTAGATATGTCCAAAAAATAGTTTTGATTATCAGCACACAAATGTGTTTAAGCTTTGATTATGAGCCCTTATGTGCTTATCACAGTCCTTTTACTGCTGATTAGTTAAAGGAATCCTTAGTATAGTGAACATTGATTGTGTAGCAAGGTTACATCTATCTATATATATAAAATCGGATGTATGTATGTATGTGCCGCGATCACGCAAAAACGGCTTGACCGATTTAAACGAAACTTGGTATGCAGATCCCTCACTACCCGGGATGATATGTTCTGGGGGTCTCGTGGCCCACCTGCACACGTGGGCGGAGCTACAAACAGATAATCGGATTTCACCCATTCATGTCAATGGAAAAAATGTAAAGAGCTGCCAACGCAAAAACGGCTTGCCCGATTTGAACGAAACTTGGTATGCCGATCCCTCACTACCTGGGGTGATATGTTCTGGGGGTCTCACGGCCCACCTGCACATGTGGGCGGAGCTACAAACATAAAATCAGATTTCACCCATTCATGTCAATGGAAAAAATGTAAAACAGCTGCCAACGCAAAAACGGCTTGCCCGATTTGAACAAAACTTGGTATGCAGATCCCTCACTACCTGGGGTGATATGTTCTGGGGGTATCGCGGCCAACCTGCACACCTGGGCGGAGCTACAAACAGAAAATCAGATTTCACCCATTCATGTCAATGGAAAAAATGTAAAAACTGCCTCCGCAAAACCGGCTTGCCCGATTTGAACGAAACTTGGTATGCGGATCACTCACTACCTGGGGTGATATGTTCTGGGGGTCTCACGGCCCACCTGCACATGTGGGCGGAGCTACAAACATAAAATCAGATTTCACCCATTCATGTCAATGGAAAAAATGTAAAACAGCTGCCAACGCAAAAACGGCTTGCCCGATTTGAACGAAACTTGGTATGCAGATCCCTCACTACCTGGGGTGATATGTTCTGGGGGTATCGCGGCCAACCTGCACACCTGGGCGGAGCTACAAACAGAAAATCAGATTTCACCCATTCATGTCAATGGAAAAAATGTAAAAACTGCCTCCGCAAAACCAGCTTGCCCGATTTGAACGAAACTTGGTATGCGGATCCCTCACTACCCGGAATGATATGTTCTGGGGGTCTCGCGGCCCAACTGCACACGTGGGCGGAGCTACAAACATAACTTCAGATTTCACCCATTCAAGTCAATGGGAAAAATGTAAAAAGCTGTGGGACCGATTTGAACTGAATTTGGTATGCTGATCCCTCACTACCTGGGGTGATATGTTCTGGGGGTCTCGCGGCCCACCTGCACACATGGGCGGAGCTACAAACAGAAAATCAGATTTCACCCATTCATGTCAATGGAAAAAATGTAAAAAACTGCCATTCTCACAGTAATTCCAACTACCTGGGGTGATATGTTCTGGGGGTCTCGCGGCCCACCTGCACACGTGGGCGGAGCTACAAACAGAACATCAAATTTCACCCATTCATGTCAATGGAAAAAATGTAAAAAGCTGCCATTCTCACAGTAATTCAAAAACGGCTTGACCGATTTGAACGAAACTTGGTATGCAGATTCCTCAGTACCTGGGGTGATATGTTCTTGGGGTCTCGCGGCCCACCTGCTCACGTGGGTGGAGCTACAAACAGAAAATCAGATTTCACCCATTCAAGTCAATGGAAAAAATGTAAAAAGCTGTGGGACCGATTTGAACGAAACTTGGTATGCAGATCCCTCACTACCTGGGGTGATATGTTCTGGGGGTCTCGCGGCCCACCTGCACACGTGGGCGGAGCTACAAACAGAAAATCACATTTCACCCATTCATGTCAATGGAAAAAATGTAAAAAGATGCCATTCTCACATTAATTCAAAAACGGCTTGACCGATTTGAACGAAACTTGGTATGCAGATCCCTCACTACCTGGGGTGATATGTTCTGGGGGTCTTCCGGCCCACCTGCACACTTTGGCTGAGCTACAAGCAGAAAATCGGATTTCACCCATTCATGTCAATGGAAAAAATGTAATAAGCTGTGGGACCGATTTGAACGAAACTTGGTATGCAGATCCCTCACTACCTGGGGTGATATGTTCTTGGGGTCTCGCGGCCCACCTGCACACGTGGGCGGAGCTACAAACAGAAAATCAGATTTCACCCATTCAAGTCAATGGAAAAAATGTAAAAAGCTGTGGGACCGATTTGAACGAAACTTGGTATGCAGATCCCTCACTTCCTGGGGTGATATGTTCTGGGGGTCTCGCGGCCCACCTGCACACGTGGGAAGGGTGGGTTCACCCAATAATGTACATGTTCTTGCTCCTGGAGGTGAAACTAAAAATGTTGTTTATAATCAAGTTTTGTGTTAGTTGTATTGTATTTATTTTGTCAAATATTTCACATTATAATTTGAATATTGTACTTTTAATAAAGTAAAAAAATATTTTCATTCACCACTATAAAGTATCTTTATTTGAATCCATTTACAATGTTATTGCTATAATTAAATACCCGTGCAACGCCGGGCCATTAGCTAGTATATATATAAAATCGGAGGTATGTGTGTATTATGTGTGTGTGTATGTGCCGCGATCACGCAAAAACGGCTTGACCGATTTGAACGAAACTTGGTATGCAGATCCCTCACTACTTGGGATGATATGTTCTGAGGGTCTCGCGGCCCACCTGCACACATGGGCGGAGCTACAAACATAAAATCAGATTTCACCCATTCATGTCAATGGAAAAAATGTAAAAAGCTGCCATTCTCACAGTAATTCAAAAACGGCTTGACCGATTTGAACGAAACTTGGTATGCAGATCCCTCACTACCTGGGGTGATATGTTCTGGGGGTCTCACGGCCCACCTGCACACGTGGGCGGAGCTACAAACAGAAAATCAGATTTCACCCATTCATGTCAATGGAAAAAATGTAAAAAGCTGCCATTCTCACAGTAATTCAAAAACGGCTTGACCGATTTGAACGAAATTTGGTATGCAGATCCCTCACTAACTGGGGTGGTATGTTCTGGGGGTCTCGCGGCCCACCTGCACACGTAGGCAGAGCTACAAACAGAAAATCTGATTTCACCCATTCATATCAATGGAAAAAATGTAAAAAGCTGCCATTCTCACAGTAATTCAAAAACGGCTTGATCGATTTGAACGAAACTTGGTATGCAGACCCCTCACTACCTGGGGTGATATGTTCTGGGGGTCTCGGGCCCACAACTCTATGTTGCTTGCTCAAGGGTGGGTTCACCAAAGAATTTATATGTTCTTGCTCCTGGAGGTGAAACTAAAAATGTTGTTTATAATCAAGTTTTGCGTTAGTTGTATTGTATTCATTTTGTCAACTATTTCACATTATAATTTGAATATATGTGTGTGTGTGTATGTATGTATGTTCCAGCATAACTCTTCAATGCATGGACAGATTTCAACCAAACTTGACATACACATTACTTACTATCTGAGGACAAACACTGTACGGGTGGGAAGGGGGGGATATGTAAAAATGATTGAAAATGACAGATTTTAGTATCTACCCCATAGTGTTTTCGGGCTCACAGATGAATACTCAGCATAACTCTGAAACGCATGGAGAGATTTCAACCAAACTTGGTACACATATGACTTACTATCTGGGGAAAAATATTGTGCAGGTGGGACGGGGTAAAATACTGTGGGGGTGGGAAGGGGGGTGATATGTTAAAATTATCAAAAGCGACAGATATTAATGTCCAACCCATAGTTTTCGGGCTCGCAGAGATGAATACCGACACTCCCGATGCCGTTTAAGTAAGTTCAGCCCCATAGAGAGGGACATTCCTTTGGGACATGTGGAGGGTAGGGGGTTGGGGAATGGGGGTGGGGCATATGGGACATGTGGGGGGGGGGGTAACGTGGGGGGTTGGACATGTGAGACATAGGGGGGTGGGACATGTAGGGGGTTGGACATTTTGGGATAAATAAATATCCGGGCAACGCCGGGTAATCAGCTAGTTTAAAATAAAATACCTTTCTGTAGTTATGTAATTCTTTAGTTGTGCATGCTTTTTTAACTTTATCTTAGCTGGAAATGGGGTACCTGACCTAGGAAAAAATGGAAGAGTTGAAGCCACCTGACATTATTCCTGGGCATGGGTGGGAGATGTTCTCCACTTACTAGGTCTGGTTCTGGTTGTTTGCCAAACCTGTAAACATCATGTAGTCATGCAATGGCTAGAGAACTTGCAGTCTTGCTTGCTTTGGACCCCTAGACCAGTGCTGTTTTTGTTTCTCTTTTGCATATGTACATATGTCAGCAGCAGATTAAGAAAATTACACCCCCCTCCCCTTTTTATGAAGCTGCATTAGGGTTTTTTAATCGTAGGCTGTGGTGGTAAAAGCTCTGGAACTCATAGAAAGCCTATGAGCATCAGAGCTTTTACGCCACAGCCTGCAATAAAAAACCCTAAAGTGGCTTCATAAAAGGGGGCGGGGGGAGGTTATCTAGTTATCCAGGCATTCCTAATATACCCTTTTTTTTTTTTTTTTTTTTTTTTTACAAAACTGCAGAAATAGTTTTTAGCACAACAAAGAAAAATGGGGAGACCCAATGATCCATAGTGAAAACAATCCACCGATGAAAACAAAAACAAAAACAAAAAGCTGTGGATACAGATGTTCTGGAGATAATTTATTATACACTGACATATAAAAACATGAAAATTCAATGAAAAAAGTACAATGATAAAAAATACAGTGGTAAAAATCCAACCGGACCCTACACGGTCCGTGTTTCGGCGAACACGCCTTCCTTAGGGGTCCAATTGTTTGCAAACTTACATATAAAGAATTGGACTGAAAACAGTCTATTGTCTATAAACATGTGAGCAAAGAACACCGCAGACAAGCTGAAGTAGCAAAAAAAACGCGGTGTTCTATGCTCACAGGCAGGCTAATTTGGCTACTTTTGGAGCACAGAGTTAAAACTTATAACTATTGTCTGCTGATCTTTCATACAGAAGATGCACAGAGTTACAAAAATGGTATTGTACTTGAATGCCTCCCATTAAATGGTTCTCTCAACCCCACTCTAATAGGATCTTCAGTGTGTTTCTAAGTAAATGGTAATATTTGTTTAGTATTAGATCAAACAACGAAGGCTCCACAAATAGAAGGCAGATATATTAGCAGCCAATTGATATACAGTGAAGAACCAAATGCAGTGGGAAAGTTTATTAAATCCAATTCCACACATAAAACAGTATTTTATGCATGAAAATGATTGGTTATAAAAGTATCCAGATTTTAAGCACGCAATAAAGATGGATTTTAAGATTTTAAGCAAGCGATAAGATAGATTAATACAATCACAACTATAATGAATGCTCCATTAAAAAGCCCCCACATACAAATAGAAGACAAGATGTTATGGAGAAAGCCAATCTGTATGATCACCAGGAGTTGACTTTGATTTGATGGCAATTAATTGTTCAATCAAATGCCATTTGATGCATTCTTTACTTATGATGAGCAGAGGCAGTACTGGGATGGGGTTTGGACTATTTACTAGTGTGGAAAATAATGCACTTAGGGACAGATTCTATAAATGGTGCCTAGATTGTTCGCATCTAGAAATAGGGCGTCTACCGCACATCAATCAAATCTAGCCACCATTTGTTTATTCATTTATTCAATTTTCTACACCGTTCTCCTAGGGGAGCTCAGAACAGTCTACATGAATTTATTCAGGTACACAAGCATTTTTCCCTGTCTGTCCTGACAGGCTCACATTCCATCTAATGTACCTGGGGAAATGGGGGGATTTAGTGACTTACCCAGGGTTTCAGGGAGTAGTGTGGGTTTGAGCCTAAGGATGCTGAGGCTGTAGCTTTAACCACTGTACCACTCTAGAAATCAAAATGTAGCAAAAGTGAGCCAAGTGTAGGACAATCAAGCCATTGTGACATCATTGATGAGGATGACTCTTAGGCATTGGTGGAATGAGGCATTATGATATCACAATCTCAGTTCTGAAGACACGAAAGATTATGATATTCAGCTTAATTTTGTATAATTTAATATGAATGGATTAAGTAGTATTATTGTTTGTCCTATAGCTAATTCTTTAAGATGAAGCATGGGAGCCTCGGGCTATAGATTAACAGCCCAATTCTCGTGGGCAGGTTGATCATAAGCTGCATTAATCATGTACTATGGGAGTCGCTAATCTTTGATACTGATATACTGCGGGTTAGTGATTTCTGTGATAAACTAAAGTGAGAATAAAATCCAGACTTAACTCATTTTAGTTATTAAGTCCCGCAAACGTTTTGGGATGACTGCTAATCATGCAAGTCCCTTCGAATATTAAGCCTTTTTGTTTTCCTATGTTCACTGGTTCTTCATTGTAAGCCACCACCATAAAAACATGGCTATTGAATGAAGATGAATGATATACTAGTGTATGGGATAGAACAGGTTAATGTAACTGGAATCAAGAAAATTGGTGATAAGTGAGTGATTATTAGCCTGGTCCAGTGTACAGTCAGAGATAATATACATGACAGGGTTGCACTGTAGGATGCAAATCATTTAAGACAAATCATTAGGAACTACTTAAAATTAAAAAGGGGAAAGTGACATTGGGGTATTTAATTTAAACTGTAAATACAGCAATATAGAATGCAGCAAAAATACTGTATGACTTTCCCTTTTCTCAAGGAGCATAGATTAACATTTGCACAGTATTATACAAATATGTAATTTCAATCCATCTATACCTAATTTTAATGTTCTCTGTATGTAAGCATACAGTACAACATTATAAATGAAATTAGCTATATTACTAATGCTTTTAATCTGTTTCTTAGTATCACCCAGGGGTAGGCAATTCCAGTCCTCGAGAGCTACAGGCAGGTCAGGTTTTCAGGATATCCGCAATAAATATGCATGAGATAGATTTGCATCTCAAGGAGGCAGTGCATGCAAATCCATCTCATACATATACATTGTGGATATCCTGAATACCTGACGTTCCTGTGGTTCTCGAGGACTGGAATTGCCTACCCCTGGTATAGCCTAATAGTGACATTTAGGAATCAGTAGCTGTCCCATCAAAGAAAAACATACCCATCCACCCCTTTTACAAAACGGCGGAAGCGGTTTATAGCGCAGGCTGGCACGCTGACTGCTCTACGCTGCTCCTGACACTCATAGGAGCATCAAGAGTAGCACAGACCATTCAGCATGCCAGCCGGCGCCAAAAACTACGTTTGCGATTTTGTAAAAGGGGGAATAGTTATGTAGAAATGAAAGAATGGGTTCCTTTTAGAAAGTGGCACTAAAAATAGTCCCCATCTTTTACAAAACCGCGGAAGCGGTTATTAGTTCAGCCTGGCATGCTGAATGCACAGTGCTGCTCCCAACGAACTCTACGAGTGTTGGGAGCAGCGCAGAGCAAACAGTGTGCCGGCCTGTGCTAAAAAATGCTTTCATGGTTTTGTAAAAAGGGGGGAGGAGTGTGAGTTACCAAAGTACTGAGAACATATTTTAGATAATTTTGAAGTTAGCTTGTGGCCATCACCTACCTGGAGCTGTCCATGGTTGTCAATGGCCTTGTCCTCCCTGAGTGTCCCTTTTCTTTTAACATTTATTTATAAATTTTTCAATACATATGCAAAAGAATAAACATAAAAAAATCAACAAATACAAGTGGCTGCAATACTAATCAGTGGTTAAAGCTACAGCCTCAGTACCCTGGGGTTGTGGGTTCAAACCAACGCTGATCCTTGTGACCCTGGGCAAGTCACTTAATCCCCCCATTGTTCCAGGTACATTAGATAGATTGTAACCCCACCAGGACAGACAGGAAAAATGTTTGAGTACCTGAATAAACTCATGTCAACCGTTCTGAGCTCTCCTGGGAGAACGGTATAGAAAATTGAATAAATAAATAAATGATACAAAGCTCAGATTATACTAAAATTGAGAGAAATAAGTCTCTAAAATACTCCAAACTTTAATAAATTATGATAAACAGTGTTTTAGCCCGTTACATACGTTAAAGTAATGGGTGCTAGAATAGCCCCCACCTATACCCTGACCCTGACCCTGACCCCACCCATGCCCTGCCTCTACCATGCCCGGACCCTGCCTCCCACTGATCCCAGTCCTACCACCTCACCTTTCACCATTTCCTTAGTCCTCTGTACCATTTTGGCCCTCATAGATCCTCCATTGCATTTATCACCTGACAGGGACTTTTGCTCAATGTGGGTCTGGCCTCCTAGACCCCCATTTCTTACCTGAGGCAGCAGCGGTCCTGATGTACCAACCCCTCCTCCCTCAGTGCCCCAAAGCAGCAGCAGTCCTACCATTTCCTTCTCTCCCTTTCCCCCTTTCACACCCTCTACCATCTCTCTCTGACCCTGTTTCACCCTTTTTGCCATCTTTCCCTTTCCTGTCCCCTCCATCCTTCCTCAAGGCAATCTTTCTCTCTACTGCCCCCTCCATCCTTCCTGAAGTCTATCGCTCCCTATCCCCTACCATATCTCCCTGTCCCCCTTGTAGCCCCTCTGTCCTTCTCATCCATCTGTCTCTCTCTCTCCTTTCCTCACTTGAGTCCATCTCTCCATTCTTCCTCCCCCGAATCCAGCACCTCCTGCCTCTGCACAGCTCTCGCAGCTCCTCCTCATCCTCCTCCAGCCAGGCTTCAGTCATCTACACTGGCTCCGGGCTCGCACCATCGCGGAGGAAGGGCAATGTGGAAACTGCCGCAGGCTCCTTCTTGCGATGGGGATAATAAAACCCTTAGCGTGCTTGCGCACTTGACACTCCATGCATCCATGCAGGCTCCTACTGTGCATACAGAGGCATGGAGGCACAAAGGATGGACGCATGGATTTTCAAGTGTGCATGCGTGCTAAGGATTTTATTATCCCCATCGCAAGAAGGAGCCTGCAGCAGTTTCCACTTCACTAAGGGTTTTATTATAGCAGATGATTACATTTTAGCAGTGGCATACCAAGGGGGGGTGGTCCGCCCCAGGTGCACGCTTCAAGGGGGTGCACAGCCGGATGGATCTGGAACCTCCCGTACTGCTCAAATCGGCACTTCAGCGTGGCTGCCATACATATTTCAGAGCAGAGTCGGCAGCCACGCTGAAGTGCAGCAAGGTCCCGCGATGACTACTGCTGCCTCTGCTCCGGAAGACATAAGTGACGTCGGAGGGGGGTGGACTGGCAGCCGAAGTCATCGCGGGACCTTTCTGCAACTCCCTGTGTCTGCCGGCCCTGCCCCCCTCCGATGTAACTTACCTCTTACGGAGCAGAGGCAGCAGAAGTAGTCATCGTGGGACCTTGCTGATTTGGATGGAAAGGAGCATAGCAGGGTGGTGTAAGGAGAAAAAGGGGGGTCATGGTATTATGGAAGGGTGGTGAAGGAAGAGAAAGGGGGTCTGGGTGGTAAGGAAGGATGTGGAGGGTGAGAAAGGGGATCAGGGTGGTAAGGAAGGGTGGTGAAGGGAGAGAAAGGGGTTCAGGGTGGTAAGGAAGGGTGTGGAGGGTAAGAAAGGGGGTCAGGGTGGTATGAAAGGGTGTGGAGGGTGAAAAAGGGGGTCAGGGTGGTAAGGAAGGGTGGTGAAGAGAGAGAAAGGGGGTCAGGGTGGTATGGAAGCATAGTGGAGGGAGAGAAAAGTCAGATGCTGATGGAATTGCAGGGAAAGGGGAAAGAGACATCAGGGGGAAGGATACTGCATGGAATTGGGTTGCTGGGAGAGAAAGGGGGCAGATGCTAATGGAAGTGGGGGGGAAGGGAGAGGAGAGCGTGAAATGCCAGACCATGGGGGTGTGGAAGAGGGAAGGAGAGGATAGGAGAGAGATGCCAGACCATTTGAGGAGGAAGGGAAGAAGATGGATGCCAGACCAATGGAGGTGAAGGGAGAAATGGAAGGGGGAGGCATAAAGTTTCTGGAAGGGGAACAGAAGGAGAGAAGATGCCATATAGAAGGGGCAGAGAGAAGGTAGACAGTGGATGAAAGGAAGAGAATGACAAGAAAATGAGGAAAACAGAAACCAGAGAAGACAAGGTAGAAAAAAATTATATATATATATATATATATATATATATATATATTTTTTTTGCTTTAGGGGATATGCATCGCTGTTTATGTGGTGTTGCATTGTATGCAGAATCCAGCTTCTTGATGCTTCAGTTTAACCTTTGTCTATGTATTCTTATTATATCTCCCCATTTAAAAAACTGTAGAGCGTTTTTTAGTGTTGGCATCTGAGCTGTTACCACCATGTCTAAAAACTACACTACAGTTTTGTAAAAGGGGGAGGGGTTAATTTGTGATTACATACTAGGCGAAGGTGTTTTTCTGTGTTCTGTGTGTTCGAAAAGACATGGTTTTCTGTTAGGACTGACTGTGTAGGATTGATCTGTACTAGTTTGGCTTGTTTAGTTTTACAATGGGTGTATTGATGTACTGCTCACTGCAATATGTAAGATGCTGCCTTTTCCTAGGTATACTTGTGTGACGTGTAGATTGTTATTAAAAATCATGTTTTTCATACAGATCAGTGTGTGTGTCAAAAAATGATGGGCCCCGGCTGTCACATATGCTAGGTACACCACTGCATTTTAGTGCTATAATTTATTAGTGCAAATTCACACTAGATTGCACCAACTGTCTCAATTGGGGTGCTTGGTTTTTGAACCTCTCCTTACGTGAATATACAATATACAGTATAAACACTTTTCATTACCCCACTTTAGTTCACACAGCAGATCCTCTGTGACACCACTTTAAGTTCAAACCATCTCATTGCCCAAAGCTTTACATGTCAAATCATCACTGGATCTTTCCCCTTTTGGTATAACTTATTCTTTAAGTATAACTTGTTCTTTACAACTTTACATTTTAAAGCAAGTACTGTACTTAACGTAGTGGTCACTAGATAGGGATGACTTTGCCAACATGTTTCGCCCACTGCTTTATCAAGGCTTTATACCCTATGAGAAAAACAAGAACTAACATTAAGGGCTCCTTTTACAAAGGTGCACTAGCGTTTTTAGTGCATGCACTGGATTAGCGTGTCAAAAAACTACCGCCTGCTCAAGAGGAGGCTATAGTGGCTAGCGTGCGCTATTCCACGCATTAAGGCCCTAACGCATCTTTGTAAAAGGAGACCTAAGTTCCAGATCCAGATTTCTTTGAGGGAATAAACAGCCAGGTGGATAAAGGGGAATCCATAGACATCATTTACCTTGACTTCCAAAAGGCCTTCGACAAGGTACCTCACGAAAGACTGCTTAGGAAGCTGTGGAGCCATGGGGTGCAGGGGGATGTTCACCAATGGATCAAACACTGGCTGGCAGGCAGAAAACAGAAGGTTGGAGTAAAGGACCATTACTCAGACTGGCAATGGGTCATGAGCGGAGTTCCACAGGGTTCGGTGCTGGGACCGCTCTTGTTCAATATATTTATCAACGACCTGGAGACGGGGACGAAATGTGAGGTTATTAAATTTGCTGATGACACCAAACTCTGCAGCAGGGTTAGAAACACGGAAGACTGCGAAGACCTGCAAAGAGACCTAACGAGACTGGAAGAGTGGGCAAAAAAGTGGCAGATGAGTTTTAACATAGAAAAATGCAAGGTCATGCATGTAGGGAAAAATTACCCGATGTTCAGCTACAAAATGGGAGGTATCACTGCTAGGGGTGAGCAACCTTGAAAGAGACCTGGGGGTGATGGTGGACACAACATTGAAAGCAACAGCACAATGTGCAACAGCCTCAAAGAAAGCGAACAGAATGTTGGGTATCATTAAAAAGGGTATCACGACCAAGACGAAGGAAGTCATCATGCCGCTATATCGTGCAATGGTGCGCCCACATCTGGAGTACTGTGTCCAGTACTGGTCGCCGTACCTCAAGAAGGACATGGCAGTACTTGAGGGGGGTCCAGAGGAGAGCAACTAACCTGGTAAATGGTATGGAAAACTTTTCATACGCTGACAGGTTGAAAATGCTGGGGCTATTCTTCCTGGAAAAGCGGAGACTTAGAGGAGACATGATAGAAACCTTCAAAATCCTGAGGGGCATAGAGAAGGTGGACAGGGACAGATTCTTCAGACTGTGGGGAACCACAAGTACAAGGGGGTCACTCAGAGAAATTGAGAGGGGACAGGTTTAGAACAAATGAGAGGAAGTTCTTTTTTACCCAGAGGGTAGTGGACACATGGAACACACTTCTGGAGGTTGTGATAGGCCAGAGCACACTACAGGGTTTCAAGGAAGGTTTAGATAGGTTCCTAAAGGATGAGGGGATTGAGGGTTACAGATAGATGTAGAGGTAGGTTACAGAAATGGTCAGGAACCACTTCACAGGTCATAGACCTGATGGGCCGCCGCGGGAGCGGACCGCTGAGCGCGATGGACCTCTGGTCTGACCCAGTGGTGGCAACTTCTTATGTTCTTATATATCTTACTTATATATCTTACTTATATAAGTACTTAAGTTATGAAATAAAATAATTTTGCCTCATTATATTAATATCACTCCTTCCCCACATACCTAATAATAAATTGCTAGCTCTCTTGACGACATCATCAATTAAGATGGTGGGGGCATCTTTTACTAATGCTTAAATATTCCGTGGAACCTATCAGCTGATTGCTATGTCATCTTTCATGCCTCCAGTGTGAAAGGCCACACGGAATAATCCTACTCTCTTTGTTCTTCCTTTGACTCCTCCCCATCGCTAAACCAATGACATCCAATCCAACTCCGCATTTAATCCATGCAGAGACACTGCATTTAATTGATATATCTAACGCTGTTCCATAAAATTTAATGCATCTTCCAGAAGGAAGATGTGTTAAATTTTATGGAACAGTTGATTCGCAGGTAACACCTGGCACGAGGAGCGTGGGCATCCCTCCTGCCATATTCACTACCATAAGCTGCTTAAGCAGGAGAAAGCGGGCATCCTTCCTGTCTCTCATGGGGAAAGCTGTCTTCATCGGGGGGGGGGGAGGGGGGGTACGGGGACCTTGTGGTTATCATTGGGGAGGTTGTAAAGGCTGTGGTCAGGAGAGGCGGCACAACTTTTTTTTATGGGGACAGATATTGTATTTGGGTAACATGCATTTATTATATTGGTAGTTTGTATTTCAACAGATTTTAAGTGAAGCCGATCTAAACAATCACCATATAAGTCTTCACTTCCATACTGTTCAAATTAATCATACATATTCACTCCAAAGCTCTTATATAGTTCAAAAAAGATTTTGTAAAAAAACAAACAATAGATTAATTATAAATTTATTTCAATATGGTTGTGAGTGGAGGGGAAGATCAATGAGAAGGCTAGCTACATATAACCCAAACTTGAATGAAATATGTAGCCTACTGAGGTCTTATCTCCAGACTAAATACCGAGATAAAAGAATATATATAAATTGATTTTCTTTACAAAATATTTTATTAACTATATAAGGGCTTTGGAGTGAATAATAATATTTCTGATTAATTTGAACAATATGGAAGTGAAGATTTATATGGTGATGGGTAATATGTATAACATCTGTATTCATTAAAAGAAAATAAATTAAAAAGGTTTCCTGCCCCGAACAGCTGAGTGGCAGGAGGCTGCTTCAAGGCTTCCCCTGATGGTTCTGTGCATGTATGAGAGTTGCCCTCACTGTGATCCATTGAACAGGAGAGATAGGGATTATAGTGAATGTCCATGCAAATCATTTGCATGCAAATGTGTTTGTCCATCAATTGCTCTTTTGGAATTGGCCAAAAATTGGATTTCAGTGGACCCATGTGGCATTACTGACTGGTGTATCTAGTTCTAAGTGACTTGTCCAAGGTCACAAGGAGCTGTACTGGGATTCGATCTCACAACCTCTGGGTTCAAGGACAGCAGCTCTACCAGTGAGCCACCCCTTCCCCCAATGCTAATGTGCCCAGATCACTCTTATTTCCTTGCTCTGCAAATCATTTGGGCTGCTATATTTTGTAATGTTTGTAATGTTTCTGTTAGCATTACAACCATTTATGTGTGTAAGTGTACACTTACCTGCATCAACTGCAGCATGTCTTTGACCTGTTATACAATGGGGAGGGGGGATAGAGGCAATTCTCAGCCATCAATCATATAGCTGTTTGTTATTTTTAATTTAGGTTTACAAAAAAAAACAACACAAAACAGTCCCAAAATAAACCACTTAAATTAATACATATATTCAGTGCTACCACCTACCTGGTTAAAGTTGCTGTATATATGTATGTTTTATCTGAAATGTGGATTGAGGCTGAGGTTTTTGGGTTTTTTAAAGCTTGTCAATGGGTCTGAATGAGTATAGAGGCAATGAAATATACCTAGACCTTATATAACATGACATAAATATATCAACTCCAAACTATTTATACTTTTTACTTAAAATCAGTCCACTCCAGATTACAAAACCATATTTACTGTAAGCATAGACAAATGGGCCAGTTGTCAGAAAACCTGCTATTTTGTGATTCCTTCTTTTTTTCTCTCAGATGGATCTTGTCATTAATTAAAGGCTGATTTAGTCTGTGTAGTTGTCTTATGCCATGCATAATTTCACATGGGGTGTACTTCAATGTCCCTTCAAGTCAGCTTATTAGCCTAAATGCTATCTTTTGTATTTGTGACATCATCAATCATCATTTGTAGGTGGAGAGACACAGTAGTGTGGTGAGTTAAAAGAAAAGAGAGGCGGGAGATGCCTTTTCATGTTAAGAAATCTCACAGCAGGTGACTGATTATCTTTCAAAATTTCCATATGCTCAGGACCCAGTGGTTCTCCATCCTATAGCCTTAGAGCTAAAATTATGTTTTTCTAAAGCAATATTTGAAAACTTTACCTTTACCTTCCAACAACTTCTTAAAAAAAAAAGATCCAAAGGATAGTGGATGCTGTGTAGATATTGTAAAGATTTAATTAGTACAATTATTTTGTTTGAATTCAATTCACACATTTGAATTTGCAGTTCATAGAACTTTGCATTTTTAGGTACAGAAAGCCTCTCTTGTCTCCATACGGCATGCAATCTAGCGTCCACAGATTTACTAAAAAGCACAACTTTGGGTTAACACAAAGTTACTACAAGTCACATTTTATACAATGCAACCTACTGTATTTAGTAATAACACACATTAACATTGGGACGCACCTGGTCCTAATTTTGTTCTTGAGGCAAGAGAATATGAAGCAAATTGCTGATCATCACAAGCAGTATTAGCAGATTTCAAATCCTGGTTTCTTTTATCATTATTATTACAATCAATATTCAAAACAATCTTGCCTGCTTAAATCCTCTCAGCATGCCAGCCATTGATATACAGTGACACTTAACCAAATAATGCAAGTGAGTAAGAACATAAGAGCTACCATGCTGGGACAGACTGCAGGTCCATCAAGCCCAATATCCTGTCTCCAACAGTGACCAACCCAGGTCAGAAGTACCTGACAAGATTCCCAAGGAGTAAAACATATTTTATTCTGCTTTTCCTAGGAATAAGCAGTGGATTTTCCAAAATCTATCTTAATAATGTCTTATGGACTTCGCTTTTAGGAAGTTATCTAAACCTCTTTTTAAATCCTGCTAAGCTAACTGCTTTCACCACATTTTCTAGCAATGAATTCCAGTTTAATTATACAATGAGTGAACAAATATTTTCTCCTGCTTTAAATCTATAGCTTCATTACATGTCCCCAAGTCCAAGGCCCTGATGCTTTAAAGTCCTCTTTAAAATCCTGTGAGCCATTGTAGTACCGGTAAATTTTCTAACTTCCAAATGATGAGTGATTTTCCAAAAACTTCACATGCAAATGAGGTCTGTGGAAATATCATTCAGTCATTGGAGTAAACAACTGACACATGTGCAGAATAGTTCACGGAAAGAGACATAAATATGCGCATACACCAGGTAAAGCTACATCATAGACAAACAAATCATAGGTGTGCCTTATTGCAGCTCATCATAGGTGCACATCACAAGCATCATTGGTGGGGGAGGGGGAGAACTATCAACAAACAATGCAAATGTACATATTTTTTAAACTTCATGCAATCGGTAGCCCCAGTCCTGCCAGTATACAGTTTTAATGAACACGCCTGAGATTTGCATCTGAGATTTATCCTTAATACATATTCCTGAGATGCGCTTTAACACACGCATATAGCAAGATATACTGTACTGTTTAAAAAGTTCCAGGACACCATCAGGAAGTTCTTTTGAGACACGATAGATGGTGTTGAGTAGCTTGAATCCACACAAGTAACCTCCTTTTTTCTGTTTCTTGAAATCTGTTTTCATCTCTAAGCCACAGCAGTTTTTGTGAAACTGCATTTTTGCGATCAGCTATTTTTCATCATGCGACATCAATAAGTAGCACTACAGTGTGAAGTTCTGTTTTAACTTGGGTAAGACCACTACAGAAACTTATGAATTGTTGAATGTGGCTTATGGAGAACATGTCATGAGCCATGGAAGGTATTTTGAATGGTATTCATGCTTCAGAAATGGTCATGAATCAGTGGAAGACGATTTACAAAGTGGAAGACTATCAATGTCAACTAATGATGATCATGTTGACCAAGTGAGGATTCTTGTGCCTGCTAATCGTTGATTAAATGTTAAAGAATTGGCTGAGGAATTCAGCATATCCATTGGTTCATGCCACAACATTCTAACAGAGAAGTTGAGGATGTTTTGCGTTGCTGCAAATTTGTTCCTCAGTTGATGACTGACGACCAGAAGAACAACTGCAAAATACATACTGACAGTTCTTCCCCCGTCACCTTACTCTCCTGACTTGGCCCCTGCTGTCTTCTTCTTGTTTCCTAAACTTAAATCCACGCTGAAAGGAAAGTAATTTGACATAAAGCAAAATTTGACGCAGCAACTTTTGACGAATCCTGAAGATACATTTAAGGACTGTTTTCAGAAGTGGAAACAATATTGAAAAAAGGGTATACATAGGGAAGGGGAGTATTTTGAAAGGAATCCAATGGAATAAGTTGTAAAATTTTTATAAAATCGGTCCTGGAATTTTTTGAACAGACTTTTTTTGAGCAAGCTTTGTTTTTTAATGTCTCCCCCCCCCCCATCAAGCTTTTTTTAATGTCTCCCCCAACCCTATAAAAGTATGATGCATGTATCCTGTAGTTTTATTTTTTGAACTTCCACCTCTCAAGGAATCAGGAGCCCCAGACCTGCTGGTATATGCTTTAACACATGTGGTTCAACGCTACTGGCATCTCTAGACCTACTGGTAATTTTGGAGCATTAAAGGTTGGTGCTTCATTTTGTGCAACACCCAGCAATGTCTGGTAGATGATTTTACAATAATCAAGGGTAGATAGAACAGAAGACTGTACTAATAGCCTAAAAGAGGCTAGATCAAAATATTGTTTAATGGTTCGAAGTTTCCACAGAATCGTGAAACATTTTTTAATCAATAGATCAGTATGGTCCTCTAAAGATAGATAACGATCTAAAGTTACGCCCAAGATTGTTGACGCTCTGTGTAAATTTTGACATTGATCCCGTTGCCTAAATTTACACACATAAATACAACTTAAATCCAATTAACACTAATATTTGCTTATTAGGAAGCCAATTACAGCACTAATTTACTTCTTATTCAATTAAGTTGTGCACATGCCTAAATTTGCATTCACAACTCAAAGCACCATATCTAGAATTTGGGAATGTGTGTCTGATTGGCTAGAGTTTCATGACTTAAGATCATATAATAAAACCACAAGTTATGCTTTATATAAATGAACAATGTTTTTTTTCTTCCATAGACAATAAACAAAATCCATTTTACCCTGACTTCATACTTCAATCAGAACTTTCATACAAAATGTCACTTTCAAAGTTACAGCTTTAAAAAAAAAAAAGTCTTTATAAAATATTCATGGCCACAATGATCTGATAATGCAGCACTCTGAAACTAGCAGATGTTTTGTCTTACATGTTCCCTGAAGCTGTACAATGTGCTTGTCTATCTTTTATTTCCAGTTGCTATCTGCTGATGGTGGGATGCTATGCATGTACCCTATAGCTATGCGCAGCTATTCAGCAACTAACACCGAAGGCGCGTAATGAGCTTCACAAGATGTTTGTCACAATAACTCCGCACTTCCCGAACCATATGGAACACAATACTAAAGCCCACAGACACTTTTTTTCTTAAATAACAGTTCACATCCCTAAAACATAATCTGTGTGATATCTGGTGAATGTACGTGAAGAGCTGCTGAAAACAAAGTTAACACTTGTTCACATCATCTGTTACAAATGTCCAATTTGGGACAATAAATTTCCTCAGAACCTGTTCTTTTGCTGATTCGTTGCTTTATTTATTTCTCTTTCTCTCACGTGTTGGTTTTTTTTAATGAACTATGCATATGTATTAAATGGGATCTGTTGTCCCTAGATACCAATTTGCATAAAGTGCAAGCCATCATTGGTTGGAGAGAAGCAAATTACTTCTCTGACAAGATCACACTTCTTTTTTTTCTTTTACATTTTGTTATTTTTATTTTAACAAACTACAGGCAGAGACTGTTAGCAGCACTTAGCCAGATATGCAAAGTATCACTTTTCTCAAACTGGCTTGATCAATAGGGGAATAGGGGTGGGGTGGGGGAGATATTATTGAATTAAGTGTTAGGCCAATCATTTAACAAATCCCACTGCTACCTTTGTGAGAAGCCTATCTCTTAAGCCTCAGGTTTAAGAATTTAGAGTAATCATGTACAAATGATACCCCTGTGCATTATGATCCACTGAATCTGACTAATGCTGCCTCTCAGAAGAGAGCTTATTAATAGAAGGATGCAGTTCCTTCCCCCTTCTCTCTCCAGTGTTCTGTTTTTCTTTTACACAGATATTTGTCATGGACAGTGGCGTAGTGAGGGTGAGAGGTGCCCCTCCCCCGCCCTCATCTCCACGTGTCCCCCTCCCTTCCCCCGTACCTCTAGTTGAAGTTGTTGCGCATGGCAGCCATGACCCCGTTGTCTCTCCCTCTGATGCCACTTCCTTTTGCTTGGCACCTGGAAGTGATGTCAACGTTAGAGTCGACGGAGTCATGAAGTGCACATCGTTGAATGCCACAAACAACAACTTCAACTAGAGGTACGGGGAGGGGGGAGGAAAAGGGGGTGCGCGCATGGAGGGGAGAAATGGGAAGAGGTGGGGGCAGAGAGGAACAGGGGTGTTGGTGCCCCCACCAACATGGTGCCCGGAGCGGACTGCCTCCCTCATCCCACCTCACCGTTAATACACCACTGGTCATGGATTCTATAGCGATTCTTAGTTCTAACAAAGTAACGGTAATGAACTGTTTTGTGTAAGACAACAGTCTCAGTCTAGAAGTGCTGAATTAGTTACTTGCTGTACTTCCCAGTCAGTGGCACAGCGATGGTGAGAGGTGCCTGGGTCAGTGGCACCCCTCCACACCCTCTTACCTGCTCCCCCTTCACCTCCACATGCTCCTTCCCTGACCACTCCTGCCACACGCACGTCGCTTCCCTTTCCCCGTACCTCTTTAACATTCCTGGCATGAGCAGCAACCCCCCCAAACTGTTGTTGCGCCAGCATCGGCTCTTCCTCTGATGTCACTTCCTAGGTGCAGGCCCAGGAAGTGACATCAGAGAAAGAGCCAACGCCAGCGCAACAGTAGGTTGGGAGGTTGCTGCTCATGCCAGGAATGCTACAGAGATACAGGAAAAGGGAAGCAGTGTGCATGCATGGAAGTGGGGGGCAGGGAAGGAGCGGGGGAGGGCAAAGATTTGGATGGGTGCCTGCACCCTTACCAAGATGGTACCCGGCATGGACCACCCCTCCCCCTTTTACTATGCCACTGTTCCCAGAACAATTAGTTGATATTTCTTATCAGAGAGATACCGTATGATCTATACAATAGTCTTAAAATAGTCCTAAGGCCCATTTTCTTAAAAAAAAAAATAATAATAATAATAATAATTTCATAACCACAAATGCAATTGTAAGCAATATTCAAACAATAATAGCTGGCTGTCTGCAATTTCCTGAACAATTGCAAACAGAATGGGGAAGAGCCTCTTTGTTCAATGATGTGTACAAACCTTGTATTTGACCTAATTCCACACTTTCTAATCAAATTAACTCTAAATGACAATGAAGGAGTAGCCTAGTGGTTAGAGCACTGGGGCTGACAACCAGAGAAGTACAATTTGTGTACTACTGCTGCTGTTGCTTGTGATCTTGGGCAGTGCCACATATAAGGGCAGGTTTACTAAAGTGCAGTATTTTTGTGTGCTTATCGCACTATAACTGAAAAATGTAAGGCGCGGTAAAAGCAAAGCCCATGTGTTAAATGCAGAGGGTGTGTCTTGCGTTTGCCCTGCATTTACCACACAGACACTACATTATATGCAGCTCCAGATAGTGTAAGAGCCCCAGCGCCCTCAGGCACTGCATGTAATGCAGTGCCGGCAAGTTGAAACCCCCTAAGGTAGCATGTAGCTGATTCCCCCTCTTCTCCAACTCGACAAAAAATTATATTTAATAAAGGGTATCAAAAGTCCCAAATAGAACTTTGTATGGGATAAAATCCTACCATCAGGTCGAATACTCAAAATACAAATACAATCACTATCAGTTTTCAAGTGCACAGTATATATTAAACACACACAATATAAATTATTCATGTTTATATGTACTCATTTTATGAATCTTCCACAATATACAGCATTTAAAGTGTGATCATTGAATACTCATCTGAAATAGTGCTGCGCAAAATCTTCAAGGTTTGACCACTGCTGTTTCCTATGAATATTGAATGATTATGATCTCTTTATATTGTTGGAGATTTATGAAATATAGGTATATATATTGTAGCTGGGCCAGGCTCTTGGTAAGCAAAAGACCCTGCTCTGACCACAGACAAGATTTTGGGCGTCTTTGATTTGGTTGGTGAAAAGAAAAACACATAATTTTTCTGGATTCAGTTCAAAATAAGGTTTACACTTTTTGTCCACAAGAAAAAAAACCCAAATATATCAGACTTAAATCCAGTGATAATTTCCCTGCAGTTCAGTCTTCACTGCCATCTGGGTAAAGCATGCATTCTCATTATTGTGATTCATTTCAAAGTTCATTGCCACCAGGCTTCATTTGCCTCCAATACTAATGTCCAAATAATATGATAGTCTTTGTTGGGACCCCTACCCGCAGGTAGCTAGGTTCCCTCTTAGGGAGCGCTCGCCAGGCAATGCCTAGTATATCATAGCCAGTCCAAACAATAAACCAAAACAGTTTCCATTGACTTTTGGCTTCTCAGCTTTCACTGCTTTTCTCTCTTGGGACTTCTCCCATTCTGCCTAAGCAGTGGGGAGAAAGTTGTGCTATGCCCCACCCAAGTTTCCAAGCCCTCCTTGCTTCTGCACGGCAGTTTAAAAGTTTGTTCAAGGGATTGGCTAATTCCCCTAGCACTTGTGCTTGGTCCCTGTTTCTTATCAGCACTCTGTAGCCCTCCCCCAGCACATACATGTTCCTAGCTCATTTAATATTCTGGCTGGAGAGATGTTTGCAAAGTGCAGTGCTGGTGAGCAGTTTAATTACAACTCCATGCCTTCTTCTGGCAAATTATATTCTTCTGGGATATTAGCATGGCTCTTCCAGCCCATACTACTGGTATCACAATCATACTCAGCTATTACCATGCTTTCTGAATTTACATTTTCCCATTCCCCTCCCCCTTCAGGGTAGTTAGAAGAGCAGGCTGGCCAAGTTTCCCTTCCCCCCTCTGTACTTTGCCTTTCCCTTACAAAACCCTCTGCAAGGTCCCAGTACTTAGCTGCTTGAGGAATTTCTGTTTGTCCTTCTCTGGGTGGCAAAAAAGCTGCCTCTCTGTCTCTGTGGAGGGAATATCCAGCCTGGAGCTGTGGGCTGGGCTCGAGTCTCTCTTCCAGCCATAGCTGGGGTTAATTTATTTCCCTTCTGCTTCACATCTGAAGGCTTATGTGCTTGCAGTTTCTCCAGTGTAGCCCTGACCCCTTATGGGTTGATTCTCTATTTCACAGCTTGGTTTTGCAGGGAAACTTCTCTGCTCTTGGGAACAGAATAATGGCAATTAGACCATGGTTTGGGAGCCCTCCCTACTGAGTTTCCTGGTGGATGGCTCTCTTGTTTTAACCCTGCTTGTTTTACTGTGCCTAAAAGCCTATTCTCTGGCTGCTGAACAGGCTTAGCTTTAGAGATTGAGGGTTTTAGAGCAGGGTTTTTCCACCTGACAGGGGCTTCCCTGTCACTATATATATATATAGATAGATAGATAGATAGATATACTCATATTTCATAAATCTCCAACAATATCTAGCACACCAGTGATCCAACTTTTGCCACAGGCACAAGGCCCAGTGCTCCCTGGAATGACACACAATAATGGCAACCGAGGAAAAGGAAACAAAAAAATACTATCCACAAAACACGTCACAGTTCCAACATTTATTACTTGGTTCAACTTGCACTGTATGATGCTTGCAGCCTCCTTGGCTTACCTTTATGTGAGCCCACTCAATTCAAAACACAGTTCATATTAGAACGACTTCTCTCACCGGTTAGAAAAACAAAAATTATCTTCCAAAGTCTAGCTGCTACTTTTAGCTCAGTCTCTGCAGCTTTCTGGCTCTAAGTACCAATGTTCTGGCCCTAGTGGCTACCCTGTTCTGGCTTTTTTCTTTTCTTTGGCTTGTCATAACTGTGGTGCTTCAGTTAAACATATTTCAGGAAGTTTCTTCCACCTGACTCCCTGAACTGCATATTCCTCAAGTTCAAGTTCAGGTTTATTTTGATTAATCGCCTATATAAAGCTTTCTAGGCGATGTACAATAAAATACAGGTTAAAAGAAAACAAAACATAATATCACATTAGTATTACAAAACATCCGATACATAATCACAAATAATTATTAATTAATTAAATAAAATAGAGAAAATTTCTCTTTACCTAACAATTAACAAAAACATAAGACATAACAGGGAGGAAGGGGGGGAAAAAGGTTACAATATTTCTCTTAATAAAGGGAAAGAACAAATGGAAGGGAAAGACAATATATAAAAAAAGGGAGAAAGGAAAGGAAATTAATCGTTAAAAGCATCGTTAAATAAAAAAGTTTTCAATAATTTTTTAAAAGAAATAAGATCTTTTTCCTTTCTGATAAAAAGAGGAAGGGTGTTCCACAGTTGGGGAGCTAGTACAGAGAACATATCATTTCTCCTAGTTCCAACAATTTTTAGTGAAGGGACCAATAATAAGTCTTGCTGGGAAGATCGAAGGAGTCGAGTTGTACAATAAGGGGTTATCATTCTAGATATGAATAATGGCGTATTGAACAATAATACCTTGTAAACTAAGAATGCTATTTTAAATGTTATCCGATGATTAATAGGTAGCCAATGCGACTTGATAAGAAGAGGGGTGACATGATCATATTTTTTTCCTTTGTGTATGAGTTTTATTGCAGTATTTTGTATTATTTGAAGTCTTTTCTTTTTGAGATATGTTATACAGTAAAGAGTTACAATAATCTAATTTAGAAATTATCATAGAGTGAACCAGAATATTAATAGATTTTGGTTCTAGAAAAGATGCAATAGATCGTATTAGGCGTAATTTATAGAAACAAGATTTTACCGTTTGACTTATGTGATCGTGGAAGGATAGATTTGTGTCAATGATTACACCTAAAATTTTTATAGCTGATACAGGTTCTATTGGATTATTTTCTAGCATAAATGGTGATATAGCTGTAATGTCATTTTTCCATGTAAATAACATAGTTTGTGTTTTTTTAATATTTAATGAAAGTTTATTGTTGTAGAGCCAGTTTTTGATTATTTCAAGTTTAGTATTAATTTCTGTAATTTCATTATCGTTCTGTGGGTCAATTGGGTGAAGGAGTTGAATGTCATCAGCATAAGAGAATGAAGTAAAACCCAGTGATTGACAGATAGTAAGTAAAGGTGAAAGAAAGATATTGAATAAAAGTGGAGACAGAACAGAGCCCTGAGGTATACCAAAAGGCAAGGTGTAAGAAGTAGAATGATCTTCTTTCATTATAACTGTTGAGAGTCGATTAGAAAGGAAAGATTTAAACCAGTCCAGTACCTCCGCTGGCCAGTCTTTAACTCTGGGCAGGGGAATAGGGAACCTCACCACCCTTTAAGATTTTGATGGTCTAATCCCTCCACAGGTTCCCTCTATCAGGTATTTTAAAATTTCAGGGCTCCAAATTCACTTTAAGGGTTTCTTTCCCCTCTGCACATAAGCCAATTCTAGCCCCTCCCTCTATGCTTCAATAGCACACAGGAATCCTGGCTTTACCGTTCCTAGTTTCAAAGTTACACATTCATCCATAAAGACATTAATACTTCCTCACAGTCTTTTAGACCACCATCTATTATTCAGTAAACTTACACCACCTCCCCCCCCCCTCAGTATTTTGTTCACACATGCTTTCCCACTCAACACTAAAGCACCAATGTGCATCAACAACCTCAGCTATCCAATTCAACCCACTATGAAGATATTGGGTGTAACATTGGACCAAAACCTGAACATGAAAGACCAAGTGGACTCCTTGATCAGAAAAATCTTTTATACCCTCTGGAAACTTCGGTCCTTCAGAGCTTACTTCGATGCCTTATCATTTCGAATTCTAGTACAATCCCTTATTCTGAGTCAACTCGATTATTGTAACATCGCCTACTTGGCACTCCTCCAGAAATACATGCGGCGATTGCAACTGGTCCAAAATACAGCGGTTAGACTACTTTGTGGATTGAAGAAGTTTGATCATGTGACACCTTCCTATCGACTTTTACACTGGCTACCAATGGAGGCACATGTGAAATTCAAGTTTGGTTGTTTTTGCTTCAAGGTACTTTATGGCTTAGCCCCTAAATACATAACAGATCTTTTCTCTTTCTCAACCAACAGACACAAACGAAGCTCACACCTGAACTTCGTTTCTTCACCGGTTAGAGGTTGTAAATTTAAAAGTCATCATCAACATCTTCTCACACATCAAGCAGCATTATGGGGTAAAGATCTTGAACAATTGCTTGTGCCTACTACCTATGGAGAATTCAGGAAACGTCTGAAAACACATCTATTCCTGAAATACTTAGGAGACCAACCCATTCAATCTTAATCCTTAACAACCGAGTGCAAGAATCACCTGTCGCTAAATCTGTACTTTCTTTATTGAAGAAGTTTGATCATGTGACACCTTCCTATCGACTTTTACACTGGCTACCAATGGAGGCATGTGTGAAATTCAAGTTTGGTTGTTTTTGCTTCAAGGTACTTTATGGCTTAGCCCCTAAATACATAACAGACCTTTTCTCTTTCTCAACCAACAGACACAAGCGAAGCTCACACCTGAACTTCGTTTCTTCACCGGTTAGAGGTTGTAAATTTAAAAGTCATCATCAACATCTTCTCACACATCAAGCAGCATTATGGGGTAAAGACCTTGAACAATTGCTTGTGCCTACTACCTATGGAGAATTCAGGAAATGTCTGAAAACACATCTATTCCTGAAATACTTAGGAGACCAACCCATTCAATCTTAATCCTTAACAACCGAGTGCAAGAATCACCTGTCGCTAAATCTGTACTTTGTTTGTTCATTCAATCTGTAACTCTGTTTATTAACTCACTCTGTAACATTTCTAAGCATTGTAAACCGCATAGAACTTCACGGTCCTGCGGTATATAAACTGTTATTATTATTATTGTTATTATTATTATTTTTCTAAAGTCACACCTTCTACTACTTCTGGATTCCAATCCATGTCATGGTCACTCTCCATGTCAAAGAAATTTTCTGCTATCTCCATAGACATTTCCTCTCCTTCTGAACTAGAGGGCACACTTCTTTCCTGAGCAACTCCCAAATAACTCTGTATGAGCTGCCCCTTTCTCCTTTCTAGCTGCTACCCTGAAGCTGTGCTTCTAACAGCTTTATTTCATGCTGGAATAAAGTGCTTATGGGGCAGAGGAACTGGAACTGGGCTTCTTGCATAGCGTTCTCTGACACTTGCATAGATGTTTTCTCTGACACTTTTTCCTTTCCGAGTTACTGATTGTGTTTACAGCTGAATTTAATTTATCCCATCCAGGTTCTTGCCTTGCCCTGTCTTTCTGGGCAACCGCTGGCTGTGCTCTAAGTTAGCCATGTATTTCTGTCTCTCCCCTTTCTTTAACCATTGCTGTGTTAGATTGTTTGGCTAGAGGTTTAGCCTGAGAACTTTCAGTGTGTTTGTAAAAGGAATGATAGGGGTTTGTAGCAGGAATCCTGTTATCTACAGTATCCCCTCTGATCTGCCCTCCCTGTCTTTCCTTAGGGCTAGGAACAGATATAATGGGCAGGTTTCTCTCTCTAGACACGGGGACACTTTCCTTACTAGTTGGATTTAAATCAGGATTTGAACCCTTGATAGGCTCTTCCTACATATTTTTTATTGGGTATAAGTGTAAAAATTTGCAGAGGAAGTTGATAACCTTCAGAAAGATTATGAAAAATAACAGCAGCCTCAGCCTCAAAAAGCTGTCCCCAGGTTGCTATGCCCAAGGAAACCCATTTAGAAAATGGTCCCACCACTAAACCAGGAGAAAATAATAGATTGAGGGCAACAGGAGTATGGTGTGAAAAGGGAGAGTCTAATTTAGAGAAGTCCCAGCAATGAAAAGTTATAAGGACAGTGGGCCAATGGGAAATAGATCCATTGGAAAACCCCTGTGTTTACGAAAAAGCCACATTAAATATTTCAACAATTTAGCCCCAACCATGGTTTGCTCTAAGTAATCCTAAAGTTTATCAGGTTGGTCCAGGAACCACTCAACACAGTTATGTAGATTGTGCATTATTCAGAATGCTGGAGAGAGAGCCCATGGAAGTGGCCTTAGGAATCTGGACAATCAGAGTCTTAGGCCACTCCCAGTACATCCCAGGATGCACCAGGAAAGGGAAGGCCCACCATTATGAAGAGGTGGGCATGACGTCCAGAGGGAGTAGGCATCCCTTTGGCTAGGCTTATAAAGGTATTGGGGTCCAGTTGGGCTTTGGGGGCTGGGAGGGTTAGGGTTTCAGGAGGTGAGGGATTGTGTTTTTGGGGAGTGCCAGAAGGAGGGAGTGGGTATCCCTCCTGCTGCGGACAGTATGTTGGAGGTTCTGTGTGGCTGTAGGAGGGCATCCCTCCTGCTGGCTGACTTGTGATGGGGTTCGGGGGTTCCCTGCCACTACCGCTCATCTGATCACAGCAGGAAGATTCCTTTGCCACAATCAACTCAGCAGAAATGCAATTCTCTAAACGGCGCCTGTGACATGGACACCAATTAGAGAATCAGAGTGGTTAGGCACAGTTAGGCATCTGTCTGGGATACCTGTGTGTGATTTTCAAAGCTGCTTAGGCAGCTGCTGAGACTGGACATCCTATTCAGAATCAGGCCCCAAATATCTAACCCCCTATATGCCCACCTAAAAAAAAAGAGACTGAAAAATATGTAAAGTTTATTGGGAAAGACCAATAGAGAAACCTTTAGGTTTAGACATTTTAAATTTAAAACCCAAGACAGCAGATCATGCCAAAATCTATTTTAATAAATTGGGCATCAAAATAAGTGGGCATTAAAAATTCATCCATAAATAGGGCATACTTGCATTCTCTGCCTCCCATCTGGATGCTCATAACATTAATATTAGCTTGGGTGCTGTAGCAAATGGTTCTTAGGCTCATAATCAAAACATTTAAGCATCCAAATACCAGCGTAAGTTGGCACTTGGACGTCCCAGTAGCCAGGATGTCCAAGTACCAATAATCAATACAAACTTTCTGGATGTCCAGAAGGACTTCAAGTCCAGAGCCTAAAGCGGCATATTGGGTGGTGTAAATGAGCGGGCAACAGGCAGGCTAAAACCTAGATATCCTGCAGCAATAATCAAAGCTTTTACCAGGATGCCCAAGGTGGAACTTACTTAGACCTATTTTACATGTGGCTAAGTGTTCCAAAGGTGACCAAACTAACAAGATAACCACTGGAGGGTTTAAGGCATGACCCCTCCCTTTCTCCCCCAGTGATTACGACCCTATCCCACCACACGTGGAGTGAAAAAAAAACAGTAGGCTTCCCATCAGCTGATTGTGACAGGGGAATTCCCATCAGCTGAGCAGGTTTTGGGGATTCCTGATGGCTCAGCTAATGGGGATTCCCCCCTGCCAGGATCAGCTGAACTGACAGGGAGATTCCTCTTTCCCTCCCTTCCTCACAGTGACTGATTCCCCAGCCCACTCTACAGAACCTCCACACTACACCCCTCCCCTCCAACATCCCCTGACACTCCCCCAACATTCCCAAACACTCATAACATCCCCACACATACCCCTGTATTTTTGGTACAAAAATTTGGTAGGAATAATACCCACTCCCTTCTGCAGCCAAGTCCCATTGAACCCCGACACTCCACCACAAACAACATCACCTTCTGAACCAATGGCACCCCACCCCAATACCCCCCCAAACCCATATCACTTCATCACGGCACCCCCCAAACCCCTGGCATCCCACACTGACATCCCCTGAAACTGTAGCATTCTACCTGAAACCGTGGCACCCCCTTACATCCTCATACCTTCAAAGATAATTAGGCAGGAGGGATGCCCACTCCCTCCTGCAGGAAGACCCACCTGTTCATAATAGTGGGCTTTCCCCTTCCTGGTGCATACTAGGATGCATTGGGAGGGGTCTAAGGTAGTGATTGGCCCAGGTGAACCAGGTGGGAAGGGCCTTAGGCACCTGGGCCAATAACAGCCTTAGGTCCCTCCTAGTGCATCCCTAGATGCACCGGGAAGGGGAAGACCCACCATTATGAAGAGGTGGGCCTGCCAGCAGGAAGGAGTGGGCATCCCTCCTGCTGGATTGTCTTTGAAGGTATGGGGATGTAGGGGGGTCAGGGTTGGGTACCATGAGTTTGAGGAGTACCACAGAAGAGTGCTACAGGTTTGGGGGAAGTTGTGGTGGGGTTCCATGGATTTAGGATATTGGAATTCAGTTTTGAGCCAATCAGAGCCTTAGTCCCATCACACTGCATCCCAAGATGCAGTGGGAGGGGGAAGACCCGTCATTCTGAGCATGCAGCTCTATATGGAGGAGGGAGAGGACTTCCCTCCTGCCGATTTGTAATCCAAAGGTATGAAAGTGTCGGGAGATCTCAGGGGTGGGGTCCAGGAATGTTGGGGGATATTGGAGTAGGTATCTGGGGATGTCAGGAGGTCGAAGGATGTCAGGGGGTCCAGGAAAGAGGGGGGGATGTGTGGAGGATTTGGGGGAATCCAGGGATGTCAGGGAGGTCCAGGGATGTTTGTGGATGTGGGGGAGGGGGTTTGCGGGGGGGGGGGGCAGGGATATCAGGGGATGTCCAGGGATGTTGGGGGTCCAGGGATATTGGGGAGGGATATAGTTCTCATCGGTTCTTTTTTTATTTGGTTAGTTTGGAGGTGTCCTGGAGGGGATCGGTGCCTGATGGAGAGAGAGAAGAATCTCCCTGCCAGTTCATCTGAACCTGGCAAGTGGAATCCCCATCAGCTGAATCAGCAGCAATCCCTGAAAGTGGCTCAGCTGATGGGGATTCCCAATATACTGCTTCCCCCCTCCTATCTTTGGCTGGTGGGAGGGAGTCGATGATCCTATGAGGGTCGGAGCAGCATCTGAGGATTTAGTAGCCCGGGCCACAGTAAAAACCTCTACCACGGCTTAGTAAAAGAGAACCCTAGATTTGCTAGCCATGCCAATCTAGGTACTTAACTGTAGGTGTCTTTTAGAGAATCAGGGCCTTAGTGCCAAAATGTTTGGCACCTAACTGTGAAGTAATAAGAAGAGGAGAGGTGGACTTCAGGAAGAAAGGAACATACAAGATAGAAAAGCAAGGCTCGCCATAAGCAGCATTCCAATCAGCAAAATAAATTTATTTAGTCCCCAACTGGGCTGACTGGAAAGCTGCTAACAGCAAGCTTCACTGTTTCTGTCTTGTGATGCCTAACTAGGGTCACCAGATTTTCCGTCTGGAAAATCCGGACCCCTAGACCCGCCCCCCAGGACTGCCCTGCTCCACCCATCCCCACCCCGTCACGCCTCCAAGCCCTGCCTCCAATCCCACCCCCGCTGCCTTCTCTCATCAGGCAGGACCTCCGTGCATGCGCAGATGCCCTCCTCCATGAAGGAAAGCTTTTCAAAACCCAGACAAAGTGCCTGGTTTTGAAAAGCCATTCGGGGAAATCCGGTAACCCTATGCCTAACTGTAGCAGACCTTTCTTGAATTTTTCCTTGAATGGGATAAAATGCACCATTAAGTCCAAAAGTCATACTACAGGGGCAACCTTTGGCCTGATTTTCAAGTGAACACTACATATTTCTTTATTGGCTATTGGAGTGGAAGAGATAGTGGATGATGTGGATGGACAGCTTGGATGGGCCATTTGGCTTTATCTGCCGTCTTGTTTCTATGTTTCTCTATTTCATTTTTAACAAAAACCTAATGGCCTCACTTATCTTCAGTCTGTTTATTCATCATGCTGCATGATTGATCTAGGCTGGTCATTGGAAACAAAAAAATGTCCTATCCTTGGTGAAGTGGATGAATAAGTTAATGGTATATTTGTGATGAGGATATGGGAATCTTTTCTAACTCATTGCTCGTATAGATGATAAATCTTAATTGTTTTATTGATTTACTCGTATGTAGATTGTGTTATGTGCAGTATGTTCTTGCTATTTTATGTTGCTGGCTGCGATTGAATAAGGCCAAAAAAAACCAAATCCAACAGATCTGCAGTGAGAATACAGTGGGCCAAAGACGAAAAAGAAACTGCAGACAGATGTACAAGATACAGGCAAAGTTTATTTAGACAAATAAAACAATTTGTTGTGTACAAATAGACTATTTTTTACGGAATATGGGACCCATCTTGTACATCTGACTGGGCTGCGATTGCCCTTGTTTTTCCTTTATATGGAATATGAACCCTTAGCAGTAGTCGTAAAAAACATGGCAGTGGACCCCCCTAGACCGCCAATGAATTTCAAGGTAGCCACTAAGGAGAGGGGGGTGCCAGGGGGGTCCATACATGGGGGTGTTGGGTCCAAGGGTTTGAACTCACCACTGCAATTTGGTAGCATTGGGCCATAACACTGGTGGCATGATGCTCCTGGGCCACAGGAATAATGCTGCTAGTGTGCCACCTCCCAAACAGCGTTATGCCTATAAAATAAGATTGAGCATCCTCTGGTACTGGGATATCTCAGGTTGCTGAATTCCGTGGGGAATCAAGGTGTGGTAAAGGGTGACCCTTTACAACAATGGTTCCCAACCCTGTCCTGGAGGAGCAGCAGGCCAATCGGGTTTTCAGGCTAGCCCTAATGAATATGCATGAGAGAGATTTGCATATAATAGAAATGACAGGCATGCAAATCTGCTCCTTGCATACTCATTAGGGCTATCCTGAAAACCCAATTGACCTGGTGGTCCTCCAGGAGAGGGTTGGGAACCACTGCTTTACAACACCTTAATGAATCTCTCCTTAGTGTGTCCCATGTTAGGCTATTTTTGCTGAGTTAGGTGAGTATTAGCGCTTTATGGAGCTTGGTAAAAGGGCCCTTCAGAAAGCAGTTAAATGAGATTAAAAAAATATTAGTGCTTACAGTTTGATGGTAACAAATTATTACATCCTATGAGAAAAATCCAGAATTTATGTAAAAGTTCACAAAAAATAAGAAAAGGGATTTTGCAAAGGTCAATCTTTATTTGCTAGGTATATGTCTTTATATATGGATGTGGAAGATCTAATTAACTCTGACTAAGCAGGATTTATGGAGTGAGAATGCAAATTGTTTTATGACCTTTTAAACTACCAATAAAGAGAAACCACCTATCTATGAATGCATGGAAAACTTGGATATCTAGTTTGCATGAACAAATACTGAAATAAGATTTGAAGTCTGAAGTGTCTGCAGCAAGTTAACATTATAAATATGTTAACCTAGATGAAAAAGTATGATTTATACATTTGTTGTGCAAGTAGGTTCACAGAGCAGCACCCATTCTCCCTAGCAGGCCACTGATCAGATCAAATCAGTACTGTAAAGAAAAGTTTACGTTTCTATTGAAACCAAGCAAAGCATTTTAAAAGAAAGGGAGTTTAAATTCAACTTTTTCTGGACTGGAATCAAAATTTTAAAAAATACATGCAAAACCTTTTTGCAATAGAAGCAAGTCAGCTGAAATTTAAAGGATTTGGGACCAGATTCACTAAACTCACCGATCCTGTAACGATTGTCGCTAAACCAGCTTGAGTGGTTTTGTGATCATTCATGTTCCCTGACCCGATTCACAAAACTGCTGTTCGATGTGCTTCTCTGAGCACTCACCCAATCTCCGATTCGAGCATGCTAATGAGGGGAAATGCCATGGAAAAGTAGGTAGCTATCGAATCACAAAGCAGAAGAAGAAATACCGATCGTGCTTGCCAATCTGAAAAGAGCAACTGCTGAGGACCACTATCCTTGCCGACTCTTCTGCCCTGAAATATCAGTATCGAGGTTACAACTCCACATAAAACAACTATTAAAAATAAAACTATAAAATAACTTTAGATATGCAGAATAAATCATTCTTATGCTATATTTTGTATCATGCGCATTGCTGAAGTTTTTTTCCTGTTTTGGTAGCCTTTGTAATTGTGCGAATTACTTGGCTAACAGTGTCCTAGTATGAAGATCTGATAACATGGCTCTTAATTGTCAATGAGCTAGTTGCCCTTTGATGTCCAAAGAGTTAGAGGTGCTGGTGTTGTGTTACTTGTGGTTTAATGTCACTATTAGGGGCATTTTCAATATTATGTCTAAATCCAGTTTTGGACGTCTTGGGAAATATGTCCAAAAATCCAGTAGAGAAAATGGCCATTTTCAAACCAGAAAACTGTTCAACTTTTTGTTTTGAAAGTGACAAAGTTGCTAGATGTTTTGAGCTGTCTATCTATCTTTTAAAAACATTTCTAGATTAAAAAAAAAAAAGTCAAGGTAGATCTCTTACATCTTCTTCCATAAAGACTGAAGCAAATAATTAATTCATTCTCTCCACTATGGCCTTATCCTCCATGAGCACCCCTTTTGCTCCTTGATCATCCAATGGTCCCAAGGATTAATTCACTGGTTTTCTGTTTTTGATGTACCTAAAAAAAAAAACTGTTATAAGATTTTGCCTCTTTATCAAGTTTCTCTTTATATTCTTTCTTAGCTTTCTTTATCAATGCTTTGCATCTAACTTGCCTGTGCTTGTGTCTCTTCTTATTTTCTTCATTCAGATCCTTTTTCCATTCTTTAAAGGATGTTTTTTTGGCTCTAATAGCCTCTTTCAATTTACCTTTTAACCATGTCGGCTCTCGTTTCCTCTTCTTTCCACCTTTGCTAATATGTGGAATATATCTGGTCTGGGCTTCCACGTATTTTTAAATAACATCCATGCCTGGTTTACTGTCCTAACCTTTGTAACTGATCCTTTTAGCTTCTTTTTAACCATTTTCCTAATTTTAATCATAGTCACCCTTTCAAAATTAAATGTCTCTACTTTAGATTTCTTTTGCGACGTCACTCCCGGTATCAGCTCAAATTTGATCATTTTCTGACCACTGTTTCCAAGTGTACCCAATATAATTAACTCCTGTACTGTGCCTTGCATTCCATTAAGAACAAAATCTAACATAGCTCCCAGACCAGTTGCTCCAAGAAGCAGTCATTTCTGAGGTCTAGAAATTTTACCTCCCTAGCTCTCTTCAGTGTAACATTTAACCAGTCAATGATGGAGTAATTGAAATTGCCTATTATTGCTTTATCTCATTTTCAGTGGCCTCAGTTTTGTGCATTGGCTCCAAATGCAGACAAATTGCCTACAGCAATGCCCACAGATTGTTTTCTGTTTTGTAGTTATATTTTATTATCATATGAGATTTTTTAGAAGCCTGCTAAAATCTTCACTAGCTGAATTTCATTGAGTTGACATGTCATAAGGGTTGGTCTGCACATACTGTGATATCCATTAGTGTATGATTTGTAGGTAAATTGGGGAGTTGGAAGGTGAATGGAAAGCACAGAGAAAGAAGAAATACACTTCCCCCCTCCCTGTTTGTGGTTTCGATTATTCGCAAATTCCCCCCCCCCCCACCTAGAATCGCTCGTTGGCAACCCGCATTAAAAAAAAAAATGGTCCCAGGACTTGGATCGGGGCAAGGAGGGAGGCGATCAGAGGTGGAGGAGGCGAGCTGTCGCCCCAGGAGCATGGACCTTACCTGATGGTCTAGCGGTGATGTGGGGTAAAAGCGATCTTCCTACACTCCTGCTCCATGCAGAGCCGTGCTGTGAGTTCCTGTGGTCTCACGAGACTACAACAGGGAGTTCATGTTGTAGTCTTCTGAGACCACGGGAACTCGCAACATGGATCTGCACGGGGCAGGAGTGTAGGAAGATCACTCCTGCCCCGCATCACTTCTAGACCACAAGGTAAAGTCCAGGGGTGGGTCAAAGCCAGCCCAAAAGTTATTCGTGAATTTTCCCTATTCACGGGCTGGCTCTGCCCCTAATCCCTGCGAATAGGGGGGGAAAAGTGTATCAAATGAGTAGGAAACCTTGATGAGTAAATTAAGAGAAGACAGTTGGAAACAGAGACCAGACCGTAGGACCAAAATGACTTGAAAAATAACTTGCGGGGTTTTCTTTCACAATTTTTATTGCATCATTTTGTGGAAGTGTGATAGTGTGTTCATTGTGTGTTTTCACTATACTATGGGTGTTGGGCTATAGATTGAAAAATAAAATGACCAAACAAAAGGTAGAAACAATAATTTTATTTTCTATTTTATGATTAGAATATATGTGGATTGAAATGGTTATCCTGCCAGTGCTGGTGTAGACATGGGTAGGACCCAGGGCACACATTTGGAAGGGGACCCCAAAGCCTACTACTAGCCTGTGCCATCATCAGCTTCCAGAAGGCTTAGGTTATTCTCTAGCCAGGGGGCAGTTGCCCTAATTGCATTCCTTAGCCTAACACTATCTCTGGCATGTGTGATATTTATATTTTGCACAATATGGGAGGAAATGGATCTTTCTATTTCTTTGGTGATGTACTCTGTGGAAGGTGTGGCTTCTTGGAATTTGGGTTTAATTTATGTTTATCATTTTTGGTCAGTTATTATGTATTTGACATTTGTGTTCTTTGTGTATGACCAAGATATTCTGTTAGTATTAATTTTCTATGTAGCATTCAGTTTTCCCAATAGTGAAGAGGATATTTGTGAGGGAGATGGGTTTTGTTGATCCTTGTTCTGTATTTGTGATTTATAAAGCAATAGTTGTACATTAAATTGTCTCTTTTTATACTTTAATAAAATGATTTAAATAATCATAACTATGAGGCTTGTATAGATGGAATCAGACTGAGCTCATGGGGATGGGGATGGGGACAGAGCTCGCAGGGTCGTCATTCTCTACTGGATGATTTGCAGCAATAATCAAACTTTTTACAAAATGTCCATGGCACAAGTAGGACATTTGGGGCTAGGCTTTTTTTAAATAATGAGTAAGTGCCAAAAGGTGCTCAAAATGACCAGACGACCACTGGAAGGATGAAGGCCTGACCTCCCCACACTTCCTCAGTGGTCATTGACCTTTTCCCCACCCACCAAAGATGTGAATGAAACAGTTCATACCTGTCTGTATGAAAGCATATTACGATGTTGATGCTGAATATACATCAATGAATTAAATGCTCAATGCTCAATTTAAAAAAAGAAAAACTAACTACAAGGTTTTATATTGACATGGTTGCCTACTTCACTTGCTCAATATTTTAGTTTTTAAGAATGTGTATTTGCTAATGTAATCATTGTGTTAGTAAAAAGTGCTGGAAGCCAATAAAATTCCATTGGTATAAGACTGAACGCAAATCAACTGAATCAACACAACCCAATTGGTAAATTTCAAAAAGCCCGCTGACTGAATTAAGCAAATAGCACATCTAAATATAGCAAATATGCATTCTCCAATCACCACCATCACTACAGCACTGAAACTTGGATTTATACACACCCCACACACCCTGAAAAGCCCTCGATATAAGCTTATCTGCTAGCAATCAGTGCTGAAATTCATAACTGTTGGCCATTTGGAAATCTGTTTAATGCAGACAGTTGGCACTTAAATGCCAAAAGCTTGGTTTAGATTCCTCTTTAAACAGAATTTGCAAATCCCTAATCATGGATAAATGTAAACCAAACATGACTGCGAGCAGAGATTTACAGTACATTTCTTATGAATATAAAAACCCAAATCACATTCTAGTCCAATTAATTCAATCATATTTACATCAAAGAAGATTGAATGTGTTTAAAAAAAATCATACTAGGGATGTGAATTTGTAAGTATGCACATTAGCACACTTTAATATATTTAGAGAACTAAATTAATCTAATGTGAGTTAACCTTTGAATTAACTTGTGTTATCTAGATTAGTGTTCAAATGTATGCTTTTTTTAAGGAATATGTGAAATGAACCAAAAGTCCAAAAAAACCCCAAAATGAAACAAAAATGTTTGCTCTATGTACATCCCTAATCCTACCTATCTCACATTCAGCATGCATAATTCCAACATACTGTATATAAAAGACTTACCATTGATTGGCCATTGATTTCATGAGTTGGATTGTCCAAGAGTCTTAGGGCTAGAGAGATAGCTCTTCTGCTGTAGCCATTAGCAAGAAATGTGTCCTGGAAGGTGTCCTTTTCTTTCTGAAGACTTCCCAGGTCACAAACTCTTAGTGCTCTATTTACTAGTGTGCATAGAACCCCTTTTTTGTGGATAGGGGTGATGGGACTCTGCATGCAAATGACGATTGGTATGAGTGGGTTTTCAGTATACTGTGTGTCCCAGGGTTCCATCTGACTGTTTTCTTATCATTACTTCCAGAAAGGGAAGGTATCCATTGGACTCAGCCTCCATGATGAAATTTTATATTGGAGTTGCCAATATTCAGATGGTTTAGAAATTCACAGTGATTTTCCTGTTCATGGGGCCAGATAACAAAAATGTAGTCTACATAGTGGATCCACAATTTAGGCTCGAGCTTGGCACTCTCCAGTAGGGTGGATTCAAGAGACTCCATAAATATGTTGGCTGTCACTGGGGAGAGAGGGGAGCCCATCGCTGTGCCTTTTGTTTGGGCATAGTACTGTTCCGGAAACGGAAAGAAAGCTGTCTTTAAACAGAAAGCTTCTATGTTTGCTCATTTCATTCATAGTCCATGTGTCTGTAGCAGTGGCGTACCAAGGGGGAGGCGGGGGGGGGGGGGGAGGTCCGCCCCGGATGCATCTTTAGGGGGGTTGCACAGCTGGCCCGGTCCCTTTCACACTTCCTCCCTCCTTACTGCCACCCTTCTTACTTAAGGTGACTGACCGACTGACCTGTTGTCCCAACCCACCGCTTCGGGACGCTGAAATGTCCCATTTTCAGGGACTATTTCCCTAAGGTGATATTGTAAATCACCCTTAATACCTTGTAACTAAGGTGTGTCAATCAACTTTTCATGGCCCTCAGAGATGTCACCCAGGGATCAACACGATCATATCCCTCGGCTTTACACACCCAATCGTCATCGGGTCAAATCTAATGTGCAAATAATGTATAAATTTTAACGTTTCTTTTTTCTTTTTTCCTTATGTGTGTTAAACTCTTATTACTAATCTTAAAACAATAAATATGACTGTGAGTTTAAAGTAGATACTTAGCTTCACCGGGATGGTAAGTAGCAGTTGGTAAGGGATACATATGCCAACATGTTTCACCCCTAAAAAGGGGGTTTCTTCAGGGCTACTATCCCTTTTGTGCTAGTTGTACACGGCTGGCCACCCGATCTAAGTTTTATTCAAGATCGGGTGGCCAGCCGTGTACAACTAGCACAAAAGGGATAGTAGCCCTGAAGAAACCCCCTTTTTAGGGGTGAAATATGTTGGCATATGTATCCCTTACCAACTGCTACTTACCATCCCGGTGAAGCTAAGTATCTACTTTAAACTCACAGTCATATTTATTGTTTTAAGATTAGTAATAAGAGTTTAACACACATAAGGAAAAAAGAAAAAAGAAACGTTAAAATTTATACATTATTTGCACATTAGATTTGACCCGATGACGATTGGGTGTGTAAAGCCGAGGGATATGATCGTGTTGATCCCTGGGTGACATCTCTGAGGGCCATGAAAAGTTGATTGACACACCTTAGTTACAAGGTATTAAGGGTGATTTACAATATCACCTTAGGGAAATAATTAATAGCACCTTGTAAGAAACTACAGTTTAAACCGATTGTCCTAATCCATTTTCAGGGACAGCATCCCGAAGCTGTGCGAGGGGACAAGGGATCGGCGATCGCTTCCCCTCCCACGCTAAAGCCTGCCTCCCTCCTTCCCTCCCTACAGCACCGAAATGGTCAAGGGGGTGCTGCCAGGTCCGGAATCACCCTCCCTATTAACAGGGCCGGCATTAGGGGATGGCAAGGGGGCCCCGCAATCCAGGCAGCTCTCTTAGCTGCCATCAGCCCTGCCTTCGGCTGTGCTGGTAAAGCTAAACTGGACGGTAAAAGCAAAGAGAGACACCGTGGGACTTTTCCACTTGCCTGCATCGCTCGAAGTTCTGCTGCTCTCAATCCCGCACCCTCTGAAGTGACTTCCTGTTTTTGAGGGGCGGTATCGAGAGTGGTAGAACTTCGAGCGATGCAGGCAAGTGGAAAAGTCCAGCGGCGTCTCTCTTTGCTTTTACCTTCCAATTTTGCTTTACCGGCGCAGCCGTAGGCAGGGCTGATGGCAGCTAAGAGAGCTGCCTGGATCGCAGGGCCCCCTTGCAATCCCCTAATGCCGGCCCTGAGAATAGGGAGGGTGATTCCGGACCTGGCGGCCCCCCTGACCATTTCGGCGCTGTAGGGAGGGAAGGAGGGAGGCAGGCTTTAGCGCAGGAGGGGAAGCATTTGCTGGTTACCGGCGGAGCCAAAGGCAGGGCTGATGGCAGCTAAGAATCACCTCCAGTCTTGCAGCAGCACTGGAACACTCTGAGGGACTTCTATACCATTCAGGCTTATTAAGTAGGGGAAAAGAGGGGAGGTACTGAAATGGGATGTGGGAAGATGGTGGGTTGGCTGGCTCAGGAAAGGGAAGAAAGCTGCTGAATCAGATAAGGAAGAAAAAAAGGAACACAGGAAGATGCTGGACATGGAGGTTGTAGGGTGAAGGGAAAAAAACAGACATGATGTGAGTAGATGGGAGATGCTGGACACAGGGTGGATGCAATAAGAAGAAAAAGGAGGTTCTGGATATTGGAGTAGTAGGTAGATAAGGGGCATGCTGACACAGAAGGAGGGAGAAGGAAAAGGGAGAGGAACAAGAGATGCCAAGTCCATGGGAGGGAAGGAAAGGAAAGGAGATACCAGACCATGGAGGGAGAGGGAGAGATGCCAGGGCATGGGGGAGGGGGAAGGAGGCAGATGCCAGACCATGGGAAAGGAAGGAAGGAGGGAGGGAGAGAAAGGAAGGAGAGGAGATGCCAGATAATGGAGGGGGAGGGGGAGTTGGAAGGAGAGGACATGGGGGAGAGACAGGAAACAAATGCTAGACCAGAGGGAGAAGAGGTGCCAGAGCATGGAGAAAAAGAGATCCCAGGGCATGCGGGAGGGAAGGAGATAGAGATGCCAGACCATGGGGTGGAGTGGAAAGGAAGGAAAGGAGAAGAGAGAGATTCCAGAGCATAGGGAGACAGAAAAATGGAGAGGAGGTTAGGCTGAAATGAATCATGTACAAAGGAGACAGTTTATGGAAGGAGCATAGAAAGAGGGAAGATGAGAGTGGGCAGAGAAGAGAGAGTGGGCAGGGACACTGGAAGGAAAGGGCAGAAAGGGCAGAGAATGGAAGGGGCGAGACAGAGGGTGAACAGTAGATGGAAGGGGTAGAGAGAGGGGAATAGATACTGAATGGAAGTGTGGAGGAGAGGAGGGACAAACACTGAATGGAAGTGGGGGGAGAGGAGGGACAGACATTGAATGAAAGTGTGGGGGAAAGGGGGGCAGACTGAATGCAAGTGGAGGGAGAGGGGGAGCAGACGCTGGAAGGAAGTGGGGAGGAGAAAGAAAAAAGGGCACATGCTAGATTGAGGGAAGAAGATAGATACTTGAAGGGTTGAGGGAAAGAGGTGGCGAGCTGTAGGTAAAAAAGGAAATTGATGAGAGGGTAGTAAGAACGTAATCTAGATGGGTGCAGAAATTAAATTGAAAAGGAAAATGAGGGAAGAAAGGGATTGCAGAAGAGAGGTGTGGGAGAGGGAAGGAGAGGAGAGAGATGCCAGACCAATGGGAGTGAAAGGAGAAATGGAAGGGGGAGGCATACAGTTTCTGGAAGGAGCATAGAAGGAGAGAAGATGCCAAATAGGGGCAGAGAGATGGCAGACAGTGGATGGAAGGAAGAGAGTAACAAGAAAGCAGAAACCAGAGAAGACAAAGGTAGAACAAAAATTTTCTATTTATTTATTGCTTTAGGAGACATGTGTCACTGTTTCTGTGGTGTTGCATTGTATACAGAGTCCAGCTTCTTGCTGGTTCAATTTAACCTTTGTCTATGCATTTCTATTTTATCCCCCCTTTTAGCCATGGTGGTAGCAGCTCTGATGCTCAGAATTCCATGAGCGTCAGAGCTGTTACTACCTTGGCTAAAATCCACACTTCAGTTTTGTAAAAGGGGAGGGGTTAGTTTGTGATGACATTTCATACTAGGAGAAGGTGTTTTCTGTGTTCTGTGTGTTCGAAAAACATGGTTTTCTGTTAGGATTGACGGTGTAGAATTGATCTGTACTAGTCTGGCTTGTTTAGTTTTACAATGGGTGTATTGATGTTGTACTACTCACTGAGTATGTAAGATGCTGCCTTTTCCTAGGTACTCATGTGGCTTGTTACTAAAAATCATGTTTTTTGTACAGATGGGGGTGTGTGCCAAAAAATGATGGGTCCTGGGTGTCACATATGCTAGGTACGCAACTGGTCTGTAGCTTCTGGTTTATCACCTGGATTGCTTCATCCACTAGGATTTTTGGTGAATAGGGAATCTACATTGAAACTGACCAGAATGTCTGTGTCACTTTGTTGCAGGCCGGTGATGATCTCAATGAGATGGGCAGAATGTCTAACATTCAAAACTATGTCATCAGTTAAAGTTCTTAACTTTTGGACTACATAGCGTGCTAGAGGACAAGTTGGAGAATTGCCTGCACATACAATTGGTCGCAGTAGAACTCCAGGTTTGTGGATCTTGGGTAGGTCATAGAATGTAGGGGTCAGATGGTTACCTTGCTTCAAGCGAGGTTTTAACTCCAGCTATGCCATTTATAGAATCTGGCCCAAAATGCCTCTTTCAAAAAAATATTTCCTGCACACATGTCTCCAGATTCTATAGATGATGCAAACATTTTAGTAGAGATCCAAGATGTGCACACAATTAAATTAGTTATTGAGCCAATAACTATGCTTTACTTGGCCTGCACGATCAATTACTGCAGTTAATTTGCACTAATTTGAATTTGTACCTGCATCTGCCTGAATGCTATTATAACACCAAGCACCTAAATCTCTTAGAACATAGCTCAAAAGGGGGAAATGCCAGTGGAGTGGGATGGTGTAATCTTTTGTGTTTCCTGTATAGTCTATTCTATTTTGAGTCCTGGGTTCAGTCCTCAGAGAGGCAGTGGGAAGTGGAATTATGAAACAACAGCCAGGTGGTACATAGAAATAAGTGGTGAATAGAAATGTTTAATATTACAAAAATACAATGCTTAGAGAGATGTACTACAGAACTGCTTCTTTTGGTAAATAAGAGAGAAGAGACTGTTTTGTATGAATAGATGTCCTGTGTCTCTTTATGAATAGGTGAGGTGTGATGGGGCTGAATGAGAAAGAGAGAGAAGAGAGGAGGCCACAAGAGAGAGGCAGGGGGAGGGTTTTAGCCTGTTTTTATAGGTTTAAGTTTGTTCTAAAAATATAACTTCCAGCGATAAAGCAATATATTTCTGTGTCTCGATGGTCACAAATTTGGACTTGGAAGATGAGATGTACAGCGTCAGCATCTATGAGACAAACATGGTTTTTTTCTGTTACATAGATCTTTTTGGACCCCAGTTAGGTTACATAAGTTAGACAGTTCTAAATCTAATAGATGCTGGCACTGCCATCTAGACATAGGGACACTGGTTCACCTGTTGTTCAATTGTTCTTTGATACTCAGCTTCTGCAAGTCAATATGGGGACAGATTAACCTCATAATGGAATCAACAATCCCTTTGACGTATGAGGCAATTATATGTGGAACATTGCTGCATATCAAACCTCCCATGGATCGATACAAAGGCAGGCTTTTCTTGATTATGACAGGGATAGGTATGCAAATGATAACCCACAATTGGAAAAATTGTGATCGACTCAACTTTCCATTTTGGTGGGCCAGTTTATGTTTAGGTTACAAATATGAAAAGATGAATGCAGATATGTTGGGGCGGAACCGTTGGCCGTGCTCTTCAATCTCTCACTAAGTACCGGGAAAGTTCCTTTGGACTGGAAAACAGCTAACGTCGTTGCTCTGCATAAAAAGGGTTGCAAGGCAGAGGCTGCGAACTATAGACCGGTGAGTCTCACTTCAATAGTGTGTAAACTCATGGAAACACTAATTAAGCATAAATTAGATACAATCTTGAATGAGGGGAATCTCTGGGATCCCAGTCAACATGGATTCACCAAGGGTAGGTCCTGCCAGTCCAATCTCATCAGCTTCTTTGACTGGGTAACAAGAAGGCTGGACTTGGGAGAGTCCTTGGATGTCGTATACCTAGACTTCAGCAAGGCTTTTGACAGCGTCCCACACCGCAGGCTGCTGAACAAGATGGAATCGATGGGGTTAGGAGAGACACTAACTGCATGGGTTAAAGATTGGCTAAGTGGCAGACTCCAGAGAGTGGTAGTTAACGGTACCCTCTCTAAAACATCAGAGGTGACCAGCGGAGTGCCGCAGGGCTCAGTCCTGGGCCCACTCCTCTTCAACATATTCATTGGGGATCTGACTCAAGGGCTTCAAGGCAAGGTAACCTTATTCGCTGATGACGCCAAACTATGCAATATAGTAAGCGACTGCAATCTACAGGATACTATGGCGCATGACCTGCGTACATTAGAAAGTTGGTCCTCGACCAGGCAGTTGGGCTTCAACGCCAAGAAATGTAAGATCATGCATCTCGGAAACGGAAATCCATGCAGAGCTTACACCTTGAATGGAGAAACCTTATCCAAAACTACAGCAGAACAAGATTTAGGAGTAATCATCAGTGCAGACATGAAAACTGCCACTCAAGTGGAGAAGGCTTCATCTAAGGCACGGCAGATGATAGGTTGTATCAAGAGAAGCTTAGTCAGCAGGAAGCCTGAAGTCATAATGCCGTTGTACAGAGCCATGGTGAGACCTCATCTGGAATACTGTGTGCAATTCTGGAGGCCACACTACCGTAAAGATGTGCTCAGAATTGAGTCGGTTAAGCGGATGGCCACCAGGATGGTCTCGGGGCTAAAGGGTCTCTCGTACGAAGAAAGACTGAACAAATTGCAGCTCTACACTCTCGAAGAACGTAGGGAGAGGGGAGACATGATTGAGACATTTAAGTACATTACGGGACGTGTCGAGGTGGAAGATATCTTTCTTCTCGAAGGACCCTCGACAACAAGAGGACATCCACTCAAACTCAGGGGAGGGAAGTTTCGTGGAGACACCAGGAAGTACTTCTTCACGGAAAGAGTGATTGAGCATTGGAACAAGCTTCCAGTGCAGGTGATCAAAGCCAGCAGCATCACAGACTTCAAGAATAAATGGGATACCTATGTGGGATCCCTACGAGGGTCAAGCCAAGGAATAGGGTCACTAGGGCATAGACCTGAAAGAGCGAGTCAATAGAATGGCAATATAATTATAATCAAGGGGGTCAGTAGACTTAAAAGGGTGGGTCAATAGTGTGGGCAGACTTGATGGGCTATAGCTCTTATCTGCCGTCATCTTTCTATGTTTCTAGCAAATTATTTAATTTGGTTTGGGGCTCATTGACATCCTTTGTTACTTCAACATAGTTGTATTTGTTTAATTTTTATATGCGTCCAGGACAGGGTGGGAGGGTGGGGGGGATATCTTTATGGTTTATTTATTGATTAAATTGGTGGAGGGGAGGGGAGAGATATTTATCTTCTGCATTGTTATTAATGGAATTTAAGTGCTAATTTTGTGGTTAGTGTCTGTATAATTCATGGCACTTTGTATTAGCTTTGAAAATTAATTAAAAAAAAAAATTATATATATATATATATATAATTTTTTTTTATATATATATATATATATATATATATAACTTCCAGTATCTTCTGTCACAGTTTGATAACTGTTTGAAACAATGGGAGCCATTCCTTATGCACTTGTCTTTAGCGCATCTGTTTGAAAGTCCAGGGTTGTGCAGGACACTCCCCAGTACTTTGCAAAGAGTTCTTTATTAATCCCAAGTGCTGTTTTTTTAAGAGTCATTTAGTGGCATTCTAATGTCTTTTGTAGACTGAATTGAAGGGCCCATTCAGTCTATCTGCAGACATTCCCAGGGTCAGATTTGTTTAATATAATATCCCAGAATCCTGTGCTTGCACTATGAACACAGTCAACACACAGTAATGTAATGCTGACACTTGGAGAGATATTCCAAATGTTTGTGTGCTGTGTTATAGAAGAGTGCCATTTACATGCCAAATTGCATTGAGTTGGCCATCATCGGAATATTTTTTGTTTGTATTGTTTTGGAGAAGATTTGTTAGATAATATATTTTTCATTTGGTGTGAAACTGAAGATAAATTGAAACAATGTTTTCAATTGTTAAATTTAATCAATAGTCATACCCAATTTACAATTACAAGTAATGCACAATGGATAGATTTTTTATATGTGCATTTTGTTTGTCACCAATATAAATTATCAACAGTATATCATAAACTGGTGCCAAGAAATTAATATTTACATTATGATAGTTTTTACCCCAATCTTTTGAAACAGAATCTACTACTAAGTCAGTTTCTTCAGATTAGGCATATTTGTTCCTTTTTGGATGATTTTAAGTACCATTCAAGATTGATGTCTGAAAGGTTTCAGAAGCTGGGTTATCCAGAGCCTGTAGTTAAAAGAGCCTATATATGTGGGAGATATGATTGAAGTCTACAAAATCCTGAGTGGAGTAAAACGGGTATAAGTGGATCGATTTTTCACTCCATCAAAAATTACAAAGACTAGGGGACACTCAATAAAGTTATAGGGAAATACTTTTAAAATCAATAGAAACATAGAACATAGAAAGATGACAGCAGAAAAGGGCTATAGCCCATCAAGTCTGCCCACTCTACTGTCCCACCCCATTAAGTCAGAGTGCTGCTCGACCCACGTAGAGATCCCACGTGAATGTCCCATTATTCTTAAAGTCAAGCACGCTAGTGGCCTTGATCACCTGCACCGGTAGTTTGTTCCAGTGATCCACCACCCTTTCTGTAAAGAAATACTTCCTGGTGTCACCACCAAATCTCCCTCCTCTGAGTTTGATCAGGTGCCCCCTTGTGACTGAAGGTCCCTTAGGAAAGAATATGTCGTTTTCCACCTCGACACGACCTGTGACGTACTTAAATGTCTCAATCATGTCACCCCTCTCCCTGCGCTCGTCTAGAGAGTAGAGCTGCAACTTGCCCAGTCTTTCCTCGTATGAGAGACCCTTGAGTCCGGAGACCATCCTAGTGGCCATTCGCTGAACTGACTCAGCTCGAAGTACATCTTTACGGTAATGTGGCCTCCAGAACTGCACACAGTACTCCAGATGAGGTCTCACCATGGTTCTGTACAGTGGCATTATGACTTCAGGTTTACGGCTGACAAAGCTTCTATTGATACATCCCATCATCCGCCTTGCCTTGGATGAGGCCTTCTCTACTTGTTTGGCAGCCTTCATGTCTGCACTGATGATTACTCCCAAGTCCCGTTCTTCTGAGGTCGTAGCTAGTGTTTCTCCATTCAAGGTGTATGTTCTGCATGGATTTCTGCTACCGAGATGCATCACCTTACACTTCTTTGTGTTGAAGCCCAGCTGCCATGTTGAGGACCAGTTTTCCAACTTGATCAGATTCTGCGCCATACCATCCGTGAGATCGCTTTCACCTACTATATTAAACAGTTTGGCGTCGTCGGCAAACAGCGCTACTTTTCCCTGAAGCCCTTGGGTCAAGTCCCTTATGAATATGTTAAAAAGGGATGGTCCCAGGACTGAGCCCTGCGGCACTCCGCTAGTCACCTCCGATGTCTTAGAGAGGGTGCCATTGACCATCACCCTCTGAAGTCTTCCACTCAGCCAATCATTGACCCATGCCGTTAGTTTCTCACCTAACCCCATCGATTTCATCTTGTTTAATAGTCTACGGAGTGGGACACTGTCAAACGCTTTACTGAAATCCAAGTATACTATGTCCAGAGACTCTCCCGAGTCTAGCTTTCCTGTCACCCAGTCAAAGAAGCTGATAAGATTGGATTGGCATGACCTGCCCCTAGTGAATCCATGTTGACAGGGATCCCTCAGATTCTCCTCATCCAATATCGTGTCTAATTTCCCTTTAAGTAGAGTTTACATGAGTTTACACACTATTGATGTGAGACTTACTGGTCTGTAATTCGCAGCCTCCGCTCTGCAACCCTTTTTGTGCAGAGGAACAACATTGGCAGTTTTCCAGTCCAGGGGGACTCTCCCCGTACTTAGGGAGAGATTGAAGAGCATGGCTAACGGTTCCGCTAAAACATCGCATAGCTCTCTGAGCACTCTTGGGTGCAGATTGTCCGGTCCCATGGCTTTGTTCACCTTGAGTCTTGACAGTTCTTTGTAAACATCAGCTGATGTGAACTCAAACTTCTGAAATGGGTCATCCATGCTTTGCTTTGCATCCAGCCGAGGCCCGTGCCCTAGTGCCTCGCAGGTAAAGACTGAACAGAAGTAATCATTCAGTAGTTTGGCTTTATCGGAGTCAGTTTCCACATAATTCCCGTCTGGCAAGGAAATAGGAGGAAATATTTTTTCACTCAGAGAATAGTTAAGCTCTGGAATACATTACAGAGGTTGTGGTAAGAGTGGTTAGTGTAGCTTGTTTTAAGAAAGGTTTGGACATTTCCTGGAGGAAAAGTCCATAGTCTGTTATTAAGAAGGACAAGGGGAAGCCACTACTTGCCCTGGATCAATAGCCTGGAATGTTGCTACTCTTTGGGTTTTGGCCAGGTACTAGTGATCTGGATTGGCCGCCATGAGAACAGACTACTGGACTTTATGGACTACTGATCTGACCCAGTAAGGCTATTCTTATGTTCTTATAAGATATGATAATTGTGATTTTTTTCTTGCAATATCAAATAAAGACACAGGATGACAAAATGGCTGCTGCTTTTCCTTTTTCAAATAATTATTCTAAAATAAGAGCTATCATTCTTAATACATTACATTAGGGGTTTCTATTCCGCCATTACCTTGCAGTTCAAGGCGGATTACAAAAGAATTATCCAAGATGTATTACAACAAGAACTTACAAAAAAAAAACAACAATTGCTCATTTTCAAAAAGAGTAAGAAATGGGTAAGGTTATTTGTTTGGGGTAGTTGGCTTTAGTGAGAGGTGGAGTTTGAGACTTGTGGTATTTCTTTTTTCAGAGTTTTCTTGAAGAATATGGTCTTTATTTATTTTTTAAAAGTCTTGTAGTCGAGGGATGGCGTCAGTAGATTGGTGATTTGGTTGTCTAGTTTGGCTGCTTGAGTCTATTTTGGTCTATTGGTCTATTTTGACCATTTATGATGAATTTGCTACACCTCCAATTTTTGTTTATTATAGAGGAAAACAATTGGTGAAATAACCTATAGATTAGATTATTGCAGGGTGGGAGGGTTGTAGCGTGGCTGTCCCTTGGACTACAGCAGGGACCGGCACATGTCACCAATATAGGCCCAACGTGCATCCCCAAGAGGGAGGAAGTCCCTGCACTGGTGAGATTACCCAAAGCTTACCACAGTCATAATGAAAAAAAACCCCTAAGCTTTCAAAGTTATATTTATTCTTCATACAAGTTTGCCTGAGAACCAAAACAAATCATATTCAGGACTCCAACAAAAACAATAGGCAAAAGAAGTTTCTTATACCAGCCTTGGCTGCTCATTCTCAGAGTCCTCACCTTATGTAACAGGTAAATCCAAAAATATTCCCAAAACAAATCAGTTAACAGTGTGCACAGTTCTTTACATGAGTTGAACCTCAATTGGTATTTTCAGTAAAAGCACAAAGAATATTCCAGCTTCTCAGTGCTACAGCAGAGAGATTTGATGGATCTGCCAAATATATGCACTTCAGAGTCAAATTGCAGCCTACAAATCAAACAGGCAAATCCAGCCCTCAAACTCTTTATCTCCTTTGCAGTATAAAGAAAATAAACTCAACAGGGAAATGGCACAGTTTCCAAACATCCCACACAGTCCTTGAGTCTGCTTACATCCAGCAGAGACTCAGTGCAGTACCCTTGCCTGCAGTGGCAGCCATCTTGTGTGTAAAAATAAATAAATAAAAAAAAAAACAGGCAAAAAATACAAAATAAAATGTTAAGCTTCCTTGAAAGTTTTAAATGCTTAAACTTTCCCTTCTTATAAGTCCCAGAAAGTTCTTAGCTCCTTCAGCTTAACAAAGAGCCTCAACCTTTTCACAGGCAAGGTATTTGCAGCAACAGACTGCACAGCAAAACTTCTGGTTTAAAAAAAACACCTTGGCTAAGGCAACAAAACAGCTTCCACTTACTTCCATATCTTCAGTAAGTATTGGTTCATGTAACTCTCCTAATTCCATGGCCTCTGGTGAATTATACTCAGTTAAATCCTCAGAAACCAGCATTTCAATGTCCTCTGGCTGTGAGGACATAAGAGTCTCATCCTGTGTGTGAGCTTCCCTGGGCTGCCTTCTCAACTGAGGCTTCTAGCCATCTAATTCCCTCAAAGCTGCAGGGACATGCCCAGCCCTGCGCTGGGAAGGTTACTGCTTAGCTCCGACTGCCTTTCTACCTGCTTAACCAGCAATTTCAACATGGTGGAACTTAAAGGGGCCAAGCCCTGTTTTACCTGGCTATGCTTAGCAGAGGCTTTAGGCATTGTTCTGTGAACAGAGTTTTGTCTGAGCTCAGCATGATTACTGGATTCTGTGCTATGCATGTCAGCTACAGACTGACCAGCCCTAACCAGCTTAATAGGGGTGTTTTGGCTCACTTTACCTGGCACAAGGCTAGAACGGGAGTCGGGCTTGTGACAGGGTGGAGATATTGGGTCCCTTTTAAATTACAAAGAGAAGTGCTGGAATTTTGAATTGGAGATGCTGAAGCCAAGATGAATTAATGCTGAATTGGATTGGATGTCCTTGACTTGAATTACCTATGAGAGAATGACACATATTGATGATATTAACATGGATGTGTACATGAGGGGATCATTATATGCGGCTTTTGATGCCGCATCACCATCTTGTAGGAGCTATTTGAAAAGTGATTACAAGTGAGTGAAAACAGTAAATGTGATTAAGGTTTTTGTGATAATTTTTGATGTTATTCATTTATATGAGAGCTTACAGTTTTTTATTGTAAGATTATAATGCTGGCAGAGCCAACCGCGATAAATAATGAGGGCGGAGGTGGAAGGGGGGGGGGGTCAGGGACTAAGATGTCAGGTAGTATGCATTGGAAAAAGTCAGAGTAATAGGTAAGGTCGGGATTGGTAGTTGGGGTGCTTGGGAAAAGGGATTGGTTAATTAGAATGGGTGGGAAGTTTGGATTGGTGGAAAAGTTGTGGAAGCTTGGGGAGGCTTGTGGTAATTGTCGGGGTTTGGCCATTTTGGAAAGGGAGGGAGTGTGGGAGGGTGTTATTTAGTAGGAGTAATTTGTTCCCATCCCATTCTCCCTATTATATTTTGGGGGTTGGTTTGTTTTTGGTTGATGGGGTGTGGGTTGGTCTTAGCTTTTGGGTATTAAATGAAAGATATGGGGGGTGAATTCTGGAACAGTGTGGCTAATAAGGTTATGTGTTAACATGTGCTTTTCTGCTCATGTGTGGAACCCCCATGAGTGACGGCAGGACCCTGTAGCACCATAAGTCTTGCTGGGGGAAGTGGGGATTGGTGGAATGTGAAGAATTTTGTGAGCTGGGCTAGTTTGACACCAAATAGCTTCAGGTGTATGTGATGGTTAAGCTACACTGAATTATTTCTGCAAGAAAATATTATATATATGGAATTGTTTGATGAGTTCAATAAAGCTATGGCCCACGTTTTGACATTACTGAAGTGTATTGTGTTTTCTTGTTCATGTTTTTTGGTTTGAATGTGATAAGTTGTGAAAATGCCAGTGTTATTCTTTTAGAACATAAGAACATAAGAATTGTCGCTGCTGGGTCAGACCAGTGGTCCATCGCGCCCAGCAGTCCGCTCACGTGGCGGCCCCCTGGTCAAATACCTGTGCCCTAACCGAGACCGGACCTACCTGCATTCGTTCTGGTTCAGCAGAAACTCGTCCAACTTTGTCTTGAATCCCCGGAGCGTGTTTTCCCTTATAACAGACTCTGGAAGAGCATTCCAGTTCTCCACCACTCTCTGGGTGAAGAAGAATTTCCTTATGTTCGTACAGAATCTATCTCCTTTTAACTTCAGAGAGTGCCCTCTCGTTCTCTCTTCCTTGGAGAGGGTGAACAATCTCTCTTTATCTACTAAGTCTATTCTCTTCATTATCTTGAATGTTTCGATCATGTCTCCTCTCAGTCTCCTCTTTTCAAGAGAGAACAGGCCCAGATTCCCTAATCTCTCACTGTATGGCAACTCCTCCAATCCCTTCACCATTTTAGTCACTCTTCTCTGGACCCTTTCGAATAGTACCGTGTCCTTCTTTATGTACGGCGACCAGTGCTGGATGCAGTATTCCAGGTGAGGGCGTACCATAGCCCGGTACAGCGGCATGATAACCTTCTCCGATCTGTTCGTGATCCCCTTCTTAATTATTCCTAACATTCTATTCGCCCTTTTCGCCACCGCCGCACATTGCGCAGATGGCTTCATTGACTTGTCGACCAGTACTCCCAGGTCCCTTTCCTGGGAGGTCTCTCCAAGTACCGCTCTGGACATCTTGTATTTGTGTATGGGATTTTTGATACTGACATGCATTGCCTTACTCTTATCCATGTTGAACCTCATTTACCATGTCGCTGCCCATTTCTCGAGCGTGGTTATGTCGCGTTGCAGGTCTTCACAATCCCCCTGCGCCTTCACTACTCTGCAATCATCTGCAAATTTAATCACCTCACTCATTGTACCCATTTCCAGATCATTTATGAATATGTTGAAGAGCACGGGTCCAAGTACCGAGCCCTGTGGCACCCCACTGGTGACGTTCTTCCAGTACGAGCATTGTCCATTTACCCCCACTCTCTGTTTCCTATCTGCTAGCCAGTTTTTAACCCACGTGAGTATTTCACCCTCTATTCCATGGCTCTCAATATTTTGAAGTAGTCGTTCATGCAGAACCTTATCAAATGCCTTCTGAAAATCCAGATATACAATGTCGACCGGGTCACCCTTTTCTATCTGCCTGTTTACCCCCTCGAAGAAGTGCAGCAAGTTCGTCAAGCAAGATCATCCTTTGCTGAACCCGTGCTGACTGGTCCTTATCAGATTGTGTCAAGGTGATCAATGATGCGGTCCTTTATCAGCGCCTCTATCATCTTTCCCGGTACCGAAGTCAGACTCACTGGTCTGTAGTTTCCCAGATCTCCCCTCAAACCTTTTTTGAAGATCGGCGTAACATTCTCCACCTTCCAGTCTTCCGAAATCCTTCCCGAATTGATCGACAGATTGGCTATTAGTTGAAGCAGTTCAGCTATAGTTCCTTTCAGTTCCTTAATGACCCTTGGATGGATGCCATCCGGTCCCGGGGATTTGTCGCTCTTAAGCCTATCAATCTGCCTGCATACTTTTTCTAGACTGCCCATCAACCTTGTCAGTTTCCCGTCTTCGTCTATAGCCTGTCGGGTTCCGGTATGTTGTGTATGTCCTCTTTGGTAAATACAGATGCAAAAAAATGTGTTCACTTTATCGGCGATGGCTTTGTCCTCCTTTAGCACTCCCTTTATTCCATTATCATCCAACAGTCCCACTGCTTCCTTTGCGGGTCGTTTCCCCTTAATGTATCAAAAGAATGGCTTGAAGTTTTTTGCTTCCTTGGCTATTTTTTCCTCGTAGTCTCTTTTGGCCCCTTTTACCACTTTATGGTACTTGCGTTGATGCTGTTTGTGCTTTTTCCAGTTTTCATCCGTTTTTGATCTTTTCCATTCCTTAAATGAAGTTTTCTTGTCTCTGATTCCTTCCTTCACCGCTACAGTGAGCCACGTTGGTTCTTTGTTCTTTTTTCTCTTGGCTCCCTTGTTAATACGCGGTATATATAGATTTTGCATATCCGTGACTGTATCCTTAAAAAGGGACCATGCCTGCTCTAATGTTTTTACAGTGCTTATCCTCTTCTTGATCTTTTTCCCCACCATGAATCTCATCCCTTCGTAATTTCCTTTTCAGAAGTTCAGTGCCGTGGCCATCATTCTGGATAGATGTTTCACCCCTGCATCTATGTTGAAGAAGATCATATTGTGATCACTGGTTCCCAGCGTCCCCTCTACTTCTATATCTTATGTCTGTCTTCATAGTCCATTTAGAATTAAGTCTAGAGAATTGCATTTCCTCTCATGTTTTCCTTGACAAGTTGTTCCAGGAAGCAATAGCCTACAGCATCCAGGAACTTGATCTCCCTACCACAGCCGGAGGTGCCTAGATTCCAGTCTATTCCTGGATAGTTGAAATCACCCATGACAACTGTGTTGCCTCCCTTGCAGTTGCGTTTAATCTCATCTATCATTTCTCCATCCATTTCTTCGGGCTGCCCTAGGGAGGCACCGAGCCCGGCACCGAGCCCGGGATTATTGGTGGCCATGAGCTAGTCCAGCAAAGACCGAGGCATGCCTTTGAAAAGAGAAATCTCGCTAAGCCACCAAATCATACAGAGCGATGCTTGAGGAGCCTACCAAAGAATTGGAGCCTGACATACCAGGAACCACCAGAACAAAAGCGACTGATGTAGCGTTATAATGGGAAAGCAAGCCGAAGTTCTCAGCAACATGGATCCTAGAACCTATACAGAATCCCATACTCTTGGTCATGGAAAGAAGAAAAAATCGAGACCCAGTCAGACCTTCATTTCCAATCCATTGGCTCCCAGAATTTTGACCCATAGAGACTCTAACTTATTCATACTTTCAGGCATGTTCTCTCCAGTAGATTTGAGTCCCTCTTTGACATATAGGGCAATGCCCCCACCTTTGTGACCCATTCTGTCTCTGCGGTATAGTTTGTATCCCAGTAGCACAGTGTCCCAGATGTTTTCTTTGGTCCACCATGTTTCCGTGATGCCGATGATGTCGAAGTTATCCTTTTGTGTCATAGCTTCTAATTCACCCATCTTGTTCCTTAGGCTGCTTGCGTTCGTGTATATACACTTGAGAATGTGGCATGTTCCTTTCTTGCATTTCCTTCCCTCTTGTGTCCCTTTAGATCTGTCTTGCCTGAGATCTGGTGAGTCTTTCCCGCTATCTTTCTGCACAGTATCCTCCGGGTATTTCTTTTGTCCTGATGAAGATTGAGAAACATGCATGTTGGCTGTTCGCTAATCTGGTAGTTCGTTATTACAGCTTGGCAACTTGCTACTATAACTCAAGCTAAGTATTGCTAATTGAATTTGCAAAGTGGGAAGTTACAGCTCAATAATAAGTTTTGTTTGTCAATGAGTTTTCAAAATGAATTTCAAAGACGTGGGAGATATGAAATTGATATAAAGAAAACTTTATACAAGATATTAATTGAGCCGATGAGGAAGCTAGTGGCAGAAATTACTGCTCAACTTGGGAGTTGGTTCTGTTGAGCGCCACTTCTGAAGGCTCTTGAGAAGTACTAAGTATGCAAAGATTTTAAAGATACTCCAATAAGTAATTCTGGACTAAAAGTGCTTTTCTCTCAATGTTTTTGTCTAGTGATGGTATATCAATTTGTATGACAAAAATGAAAAAACAATCAAATAGAATGCTCCTTAAATCTTCAACAGTATCATGCATTCAGGTGCCACATAACAATGGGAAAGAAGTGCCACAGATTTAATATTTAAAAAAATAGAGAAAATACCTCAGTGTCACGGTGTATTTAGTAAGAAGGTTAATCCTCCGGACAAGACAACTTCAAAAGGAATTTTGAAGGTGCAGACACATCCTCAGTCTAGAAAAACTCCATTTTATATTATCATTCCTTACTTGAGTAAAATTGTTGAGCAAATGAATAGCGTATTCACTCTAATAGCTATATAACATAAGTCTTCCCAAAACTCAAAGCAAAGAAACAAAAACTTATCTGCAGCAGGAATTTCTTCCACAAGTTATGTGAGCAGGGTGCAGTAAAGAGGTGTTCACACAGAGTCCGGATGATCCAAATCTAAACTATGCTCATCAACGGACCCCCTTCAGCAAACTCCCGACAGGGCCCCTGTTTCACTATCTTAAGCTTCATCAGTGGAATAAGCTTCTGCTTGAGCAAACTTTGAAGCAATTTGCTCAAGCAGAAACTTATTCCCCTGACGAAGCTTAAGACATTTTTGGACCGATGATAACCCGCATGCACGTTATTAGCCAAGACTAGTTCTAACAGTAAATAATCACGGGCCCTTGAGATCCAAAGTCTCAAATATTATCTTTATCAAAGACAAGTTAGACAAGCTAGTTTGAGCAATAGTCTATTATCAGAAGAATATCAATTTGTATGACATAACAAGCCGGATTAAAAATTAGAGACCAAGTTTAAGGGATGAGTTGGAAGCTAGCATTTACACCTAGTTTAAATGGGCATAAATTCCTCCTCTCCTCTCAGTTTTATGCCCAGGAATCAGCTGTTAGTGCTTTTCTATAAAGAGCGCTCATCCCAGATAACCCTTTATAGAATATTGCTTAGCGAGAAATTTTTTTCCAGCATCAATTTTTGAGCGCCTTTTACTGAATCTGGCCTGTGGTGCCAAGAATACACAAACTTGGGCAAAGCTCAGGTGTAATCATGTTTGTAGGGTGGGTTTTGGTTGGATTGTGGACTGATTCACATGTTCTTTATAAAACCAGGCATAAAAATTGCTCTCCATGTTCTGCTTGATGGTGGATGAATTTTCTATTTTTCTTTTCTTTTGTTTTGGTTTTTTTCTTCCTCTGCCAATATTAATTATCCCTAGCAATGAGAATAAACATGCTTGTTAGTGTCTAAAACTCTGTACACCAGATGAGATATGAAGTTCTTGCATATCATTTGATATGAATATAAACTTTCTGGATCTATATTTATTCCTGCTAGAATGATAACCTATCCTGACTAGGTTGTTGCTTTCTTTGTTCTCGCAAAACAAGTAACTTGCAAGATTGCACTGTGCCTCTTCCATAACCTTACACTAGAAGCAAAGAGATTACAAAGGGGGCAAAATACCCCAGAGGGTTCCCCTTTGTCAGAAGCTTCCTTTTCTGTTTCCTTTCTCATTTCCCAAGTCCCCTTTGCATTATCAGTATGCTGGCAGAACAAAAATAATCACATATCCCTGTATGAATCATAAATAAAACTCTTTTATTTCATCAAAGTGGGTGGAGGGTATATAGTTCTCTGAAATGCATGCACAGTGTGAATGACATACCTTTAATTTTGCTGACAAGCCTGCCAAGGTTCTAATAAAAATGAGCATAGTGGAGGTGACTTTGCAAAGGGTTTTCACAGTTGCTTCTTTGGTTGAGGATGTATATTTCACCTGCCAGCATAACCAGAGACCCAATTGATCTTAGTAATGCACTTTTAAATTACAGTCCACTTCTGAGTCAAGAATGCCTAAGCAACAATGCCATAGTGATTATAGCTGATGATGCAGGCTAGAGATGAATGCTTTATTATATATATATATATATATAGATATATAGAGATATTTTCTTCTTCTTCTTTTAAATATATGATATGCAAATATGAGAAAAACTTTGATAAGTCTCAGAATTTTCTCTTGCACCTGGAAGTAATAATAATAATAATAAATAATAATAATAACAGCTTATATACCGCAATACCGTGAAGTTCTATGCGGTTTACAAAAGATTAAGCAAAGGTACAAATTGACTGTCTTCAAGAGGGGAAACTAAACTAAACTAAACTAAACCTTAGGTTTGTATACCGCGCCATCTCCGCAAGCGCAGAGCTCGGCACGGTTTACAGAGTTAAGAGGAATGGAACTATAATAAGGGATAAAGGAGAGGGACTAAGAGGAAAGAGAGGGACAGAATACTGGAGAATGGGAGGTGATTAGATTTTTGCAAAGAGACAAGTTTTCAGGTGTTTGCGGAAGGATTGGAAGGAGCTTGAGTTTCTGAGTGGGGATGAGAGGTTGTTCCAGAGTTCTGTGGTTCTAAAGGGGAGAGATGTTCCAAGTTTTCCTGCGCGGGATATACCTTTTATAGAGGGGAATGATAGTTTCAGTTTTTGGGAGGGTCTGGTGGAGTGTGGTTTTGAGGAATTCCAAAAGAGTGGGATAACGGGAGGAAGGACGCCATGTAGGATCTTGAAGGCTTAGCAGACACATTTAAAGAGGACTCTGGAGTATACTGGGAGCCAGTGAAGCTTGGAGAGGAGTGGGGAGACATGATCGAACTTGCCTTTTGCGAAAATAAGCTTAGCCGCGGCGTTCTGAATTAGCTTAGGTCTATGGAGGTTTTTCTTAGTTAGGCTTATATAGATGGAATTGCAGTAATCCAGTCTAGAGAGGATAGTAGAAAGAGAAGAAGAAAGAGAAGTAATTAGACAGGAAATTCATTGTTGAGGAGAAAAGTGATCAAAAGGACAGTAGGTCGCTATTAAGAGGAAAGAGATAAGTGGATCAGTTGTCAAGATGTTTTAGGAACAGGTGTGTTTTTAGACGTTTCCTAAATACCTCATAAGTAGAGGGCGAAAGTAATTGTTCTAGGTCTTTACCCCATGATGCTGCTTGGTGTGAGAGAAGGAATTCATGGTGTTTTTTCAGTTTGCAACCTCTCACTGGGGGGGAAACGAAGTTGGAATGTGAACTTCTCTTGTGTCTGTTGGTTGAGAAGGAGAAAAGGTCATTAATGTATTTGGGGGCAAGTCCGTGTAATGCTTTAAAGTAGAAACAGGCAAATTTGAACTTTACGCGTGCCTTCATCGGCAGCCAATGTAGCTGCCGGTAGTAGGGTGTCACATGGTCAAATTTTTTTAGTCCAAAGATTAGTCTGACTGCCGCATTCTGCAACAGTTGTAGGCGTCGCATATTTTTTGGAGAAATTGCCAAATAGGCGATGTTACAGTAGTCAAGCAGGCTTAGTATGAGGGATTGGACTAGGATTCTAAAAACCGATGTAACAAAATAAGCTTTAAGGGATCTGAGTTTCCAGAGAGTGAAAAATCCCTTTCTGATTAAGGTTAATTAATTAATTAATAGAGCTAGTGTAAATGATTACATCAGATAATGGTTGCTAACACCAAAGAGCTAGGATGAGACATTTATTAATTGTCTTTTTCATGAAAGCACCCAAAGCAGTTTACAATACACTGAATAGTAAGTATTTCCCTTATTTCTCCTGGAAGGCTTACAATCTAACTATAGTAGCTGGGGCAATGGAGGGATTAAGTGACACCCAGAGTCACAAGGAGCATGCTGGGATTGAACTCACAATCTCAGGGTGCTGAGGCAGCAGTTCTACTGTTGGCCACACCTCTACTCCTGATAGTGGTACAGCTTAACCGCCCTACGGAAGGGAATGCATCAAGAGGAAAATAAATTTGTCACTGGATGAGTTATCCTAGCCTTGTTTCTCCACTATAATGTCTATAACATGGAATCAGATTGAAATTACATTAGGATTTTTAAAAATCTATATCTGGATACTTAAATTAGGTTATGGAGGTTCAGGCAATGATTTCTGCCACAGATATTAGCAGAAGGTAGCAAATGTAGTTTCTTTTCAAAATCAGAGTTCTAGCATTGTGGTTCATCAATAGTGGATCCTGTAGACTAATCTAATACACGATTTATTAATCGCATTATACCAAAAATGTTCAAGGTGATTTACATTCAAAGAGGCCATAAAATCTATGGGAAAATACAAAAGCAGACAATAATTAAAATATCATTCTAACATAAATATTATAACAAGTCATATAAAAAAGTTTTCTAATTTTTACAAAGCCTGAAGTGATTGATATCAGTCCTAATGTAAACAGGTAGATTATTCCAAATTGTGATGGCAGCAAAAGCAAAAGAGAAGTTGAGCTATCGTTTATACCGTACTCCTCTAATCTGTGGAAAATGTAGTAATAAAGTACCACATAATCTGGTGGGAGAATAATGCAAATGAGAAAAAAAAAAGCAAAATCAGATATCTAAAGAATCAGTCTGTAATATACGATGAACTACGCAAGATGATTTAAACTTAATTTGCCTCTCAACCAATAAGCAATGAAGATTCTTATACGTTAATGCAACACTTTCATATCTTTTTAGACCAAAAATTAATCTAACCACAGTATTCTGGAGCAACTGCAATTTTTTGATCTGTTTTGATGTTAAGTTCAAGTATAAATAATTACAGTAATCAAGTTGAGGTAACACTAACATCTGAACCAACAGTGCAAAATGATGTTCAAAGAACACGACTTCACTAACCTAAGTTTCCTCATAAGATATAAAATCTTCTTACACAAATTAGAATTTTGATCTTCAACTATGGGGTCCTTTTATCAAGCTGTGCTAGCGGGGTTAGCACGTCAGACATTTCATCACACGCTAACCCCTGCGGCCGGCTAAACAACTACCGCCTGCTCAATGCAGGTGTTAGAGGCTAGCGTGGCAGGCAGTTTAACACGCGTTAAACCCCTACCACAGCTTGAGAAAAGGATCCCTATAAGTCTAAAAGAATATCCAAAATTTTACATGTTTTTCTACTTGCGGGGATTGTAGAGTAAGAAATAAAGATCGTGAATTATGAAACCAAAGAACCTTCATCTTACTTGCATTCAATTTCAATTTAGTAGTAGAAGCCCAATCTCCAATTCTATTGGTTGGAAGGGAGGGTTGGAGACAACAGGACAAAACACAAATTTTCTGTTAAACACCCAAAATAAATGGACATTTACAACCAAAACTTCAGCACTGGATAGCTCTTCTACTTCACTGGTCCCCCTTGTCAGCACTGGCCAGTCCAGGACTTACTGGGATTTAGTCCAAAGCCAACATTCCTCCTCCCAAGGATAACCCAGCTCCCGAAGGAGCTCTTGCTCTTCTCAACTCTCTGTGCTTGAGCTCTCCTTTTCAGCACCCTAACTCACTCAGGGTGAGTGGACAGTTCCCAGCAGACTTTGCAATATCTTATTCAAATGAGTTCTACACACCACTGCTCCAGCTCCCTCTTTTGGCCTGGGACAGGAACTTCATCCTGTCACAACAACATGCACTAACCTATCAGCAACAATACATACATACTTTAGCAGGTAGAAAAGGCTGTCAAAACAAAGCTTCTCTTGCAGCTGCTGACTAAAAACCTAGGATTATTTTTACACATCCACAGGTAATACAGCTCTTTGCTCACTGAACACTTCTCAAAAGCGTTCTCCCCTTGATCAAAAGCTGCATGAACAGAGATCATGTCAACTACACCTACAACAATGTTCGTGTACAAATGTGAATTGCAGCTGCTCATTAATCCATGCATGAAGAGGTATTAAAGCAAATCAATTTACTTATTCAAATTAGATTTGAACTAATAGAAAAAAAAATGATAAGGCTTGTTTCAGCCTGGTCTGGGTTGTGTCCCACTATATGAAAAAAAAAATTAAAAAAAAATTTCAAAAGGTTGAAACTTGCACTCAAGTGAAGTCAAGAGATTGAATCACACAATATCAATATAGTTTGCTCATATTAAGTGAAACAGATTTTAATATGTTCCTACATTTTCAAATTTTATACATTTAATTCCAGAGGAGCATGCCCAGTGAAGTTTTGCTGTCGCATGACTTGATACAGTATGTAAAACTGAGAGAACATTTTCTCTTTATTTATAGCATCTACTAAAGGAGAAATTGCTGCTTTAAAAAGTTGCTGCTTTCACACTGTGTTTGGAGAGTGTTCTTGATTGTGTATTGTTCCTGATGTTACCTTTCACTTTCTTTTTTTAATTGTATTTCCTTGGAATGTGTAGCTCAGAGCTTTGCATTTATTCCCTGGGGTTGTAATTACTGTAGTGTGAAAATGCCTATGTTAGGCAGAAAACCTCATCCCAATTTCCTCTTTGGTATACATGTTTCCACCCTCATGATTCTCACTCTTCTATTTGTACATGAATTCTTTCCTACGCAAGGCATGGAGTCCAAAAAATGCTTGCGCACATCTAGAATCTTAGGGCTCCTTTTAAGAAGCCGCGTTAGTGGTTTAACGCGCGTAATAGCATGCACTAAACTGCCGACCGCGCTAGACACTAACGCCAGCATTGAGCGAGCATTAGTTTTAGCCGCGTAGCGCAGGTTTAGCACGCGCTAAAAATCTGTGTGTGCTAAAACCGCTAACGCGGCTTCGTAAAAAGAGCCCTAAGCGTATGCTACTGCAAAATATCCAGTAGCACAGAAGAGACAATAGAAGAAAAGTATCTGTGAGTATTTCAGAAGGTATAAATCCTTATCAAGGCAATGTTCAGACTGGTCACGTAGCTTTGAAATTTTCAGCTCTCTTTTATCTATAGTCCTAAATTTAGAAGCCTGGTTTTTATTGAACATTGGGCTCTATGAGGGGCAGTCACATTCACATGTGAAAATGTTTGGAAGAGTATATGCATGCATGTAACTACAAACATTTAGCATAAATGCTATGCTGTAAATACTGCATATACCTGATTGCAAGTTGATCCCATGCATACCGTAAATACTCAAATATAAACCGAGATTTTTGGGCCCAAAAATGGGGGCATCAGTTTATATTCTAGCCCCCTTTTTGATGATGGTACTCTTTTGGTCCCCTCCCGATTGACCAACACTGCTATTTTCCACCCCACCCTTGACGTCTGGCACTGTTATCCTCCATTCTCCTCTGATGACCGGCACTGTTGTCTCCTCCCTCTGATGACCAGCACTGCTATCCCTCCGATGACTGGCATTACTATCTTCCTCCTCCCACCCTGATGACCAACACTCCTATCCTCCAATACCTGCTCCCCCCACCCCACATTGACATCGCACTTATAGTTCTGGGACTCAGGAAGCTGACGCCAGTGTTCTTTGCTGGTGAAAGGCCTTGAGTATCTTGTGACAGGGACACACAACTAACCCTTTTAGAGCCAGCTTGGACCCCTACTTCCTTGCTCAGGTGTGCTCTACTAAGTTAACCTGGCCATGGCTGAGTCCATGAGCATCCCATATTTGTGTAAACTGCTTAGAACTTCATAGTAAAAGTCATATATTATTATTACTACTGCTACTAATTTACATGCCAAATATTCTACCACTTGGATCCTTTCTTGGTGCCTCACTCCCTTCTTGTTTGATATAGGGTAGTATGGCATAGATCAGAAACACAGACAAGTTGGTCAGACAACATTATTAAAGTTTGGAATGTATGGCACAAAGAAATCTCAACTATTATTTATTTATTTATACAATTTATATTCCAAACTATCTTTGCCACTCTAGGTCAATCATGAATCAACACACATATTTCAATACAAAGAGTAAAAATGCAAGTTAAATAAAAATAATAAAATCAACATATTAACTAAATATTAAATCTATATTAATTAACTTTCTACAACTATCCATTTGGGGGCAGATTCTGTATATGATGTTTAAAATTAAGGTGCACTAGCGTTTTTAGTGTGTGCTACAGATTAGTGCGCGCTAACCCTGCGCTACACGAAAAATACTAATGCAAGCTCTATGGAGGCGTTAGCGTGAGGCACACGCTAAAACCACAAGGCGCACGCTAAAACCGCTACCGCACCTTAATAAAATGAGCCCTATGCACACATTTGGACATGTGCCTAATTTGTAAAATAATGTAATTGGTTAATGAGCCAATCAGTGCTAATAGTTGAACCTTAACAACCAATTATTGGCATTAATTATCAAAAATTTGGACTTATACATGCATTTTGCCATGTGTTTGTATTCTGTGAAGATACATGTGTAAATCATTTAGCGTGCAACTGAAATTCTGCTTTTTATTTCTTGACTTCTTTATTGGATTGGATTTATTATATTTGATATACCACTAGTACGTGAGTACTAAGAGGTTTACAATACTACTACAATAGAAGTGGAGGTTGAAAAAAAAAATTAGGGATAGGAATTACATGTTTACAAACCATCAGAGGGTAGAAGAAAGGCAAAATGGTTAACAGAGGGCATGAAAATGCAGGAAATGAGAAAGAAGGTGGGGTTAATGAAAATATGAGAATCAGAGACACAAAGAATTAGAGTCATTGTTGTAAATGCTAAATGCTCATATGCAGATTATGATGAGTAATCGCATAGGGTTCCATAGTGTTGGTGAAACAGAGTTGATTTCAATTGTTTCCGGAAGGAAAGGTCGGGGATTTCTTAAATGAATCCTTGAAGTATGGAGTTCCATAGATTAGAACCCACATACGAATAGAATCTCTTTCTAGTTGATTTTTTAGTTTTATAGCTCTCAGGCCTGGGATTTCAAATCGGGCATGTTGAGGTGATCTTAGAGCTCCATTACGTTGATATCTAATAATGATGATGGAACACTCTTCCAGAAAACAAAAGAGATGAGCAATCTTTTGTATGTTTTAAGACTTTATTAAAAATATATCATTTTGCATTGGCATTATAAGTTTGATATCGGCCACTGGGCTTCCTTTGAAGACAGCAACAATATTTTTAATGATAGGATGAATACCTATATGTGTGATCCTGATATGTTGACGGATGGAAGCATGAATGGATAATTATCTTGTCTACTATCCTACAATATATATTAGCCACCTAGGAACTTGGATGGTAAAGGATGAATATCAAGTCAATAAATAAAAATAAAAGTGGGTATGGCTATGGGAGTCAGGGGCATTCACTAGAGATGCATGCAGTATTATGGAATTAGAGCAATGGTCTCAAGCTCAAACCCTTTTGGATTTGTAGGTACTTGGAGGGCCTGAGAAAAAATAGTTAATGTCTTATTAAAGAAATACAAAACACGAACCCAAAAAATGTAAAGGGAGGAAAAAATATAACTATAACAAAACCTCCCCAACCCCAAGAAAGACAACCGATAAGGGGGAGAGACAAGAGAACTCTGACCGCAGCCTAAATTAACCTACAAATGATATGATGTGAAACAGGAAAACCCTCAGTAACACAGCCGCCCGCTTGGGGAAAGGCTGTCACCGGCTGACACTCAGAAAGAGTGTAAACTGTGAAACATCCCCGGGTTTTTCCTGTACAATTTATGAAAATCAATAAAGTGCACCCCCAAAAAGTGCTACGTGTGAAAAAAGATTACTAAATCAAAAAAACACACAATATGAAGTCGAGTAAACTCTTGTCTCTACTCCTTGTCAGGGGGGCCAAACAAGGAAGGAAAGTGTCCAAATCTGTCCAAATCTGAACCAAGCCATCATATCATTTGTAGGTTAATTTAGGCTGCGGTCAGAGTTCTCTTGTCTCTCCCCCTTATCGGTTGTCTTTCTTGGGGTTGGGGAGGTTTTGTTATAGTTATTAAAGAAATGACAATTTTGCATGAGATAAAACTCTTTATAGTTTATAAATCTTTCCTTTTGGTTAAGTCTTAATAATAATATTGTAATTTATAGCTAAAGAGACATTTGATCAAGAAACTGTTTTATTTTACTTTTGTGATTATGATAAACATACCAAGGGCCTCAAAATAGTACCTGGCAGGCCGCATGTGAGCCCCCGGACCGTGAGTTTGAGACCACTGAATTAGGGAGATCTGCACCTGAATATTATACAGTTTTACAACTTCACTGGCTACCGACAGAAGTTAAAATCTTGTTCAAGCTCTCTTGTGTATTATTAATGTGACCATTTATTTTTTTCATCAAAACGGGAGATCTATTAATATTCAGTCCCGCCCCCAATCCCGCCCTAGCCCCGCCCCCAATTTCTTCCATTCATTTTCTTGCATACACAATATCTTATTAATTCATAATGGTAAACATAAAATATAAAAAAAAAAACCACAATGCACACTGTACGCAGAGAAAATATTAATTATCATTTAAGAGTTTCAGGGTTTTTTCAAAGATGTCAAGGCAGATTACTTTAAAATATGCAATGTCACCTCAGTAACTATAGAAAAATAGACAAATATAGTGCAAAATATAGACAGCAGATATAAATTCTCAAAACAGACACATTTTGATCACTAAATTGATAATAAAATCATTTTTCCTACCTTTGTTGTCTAGTGATTTCATGAGTCTCTCGTTGCACTTCCTTCTGACTGTTGTCACACCTACCCACAAGTTCCTGTTCACGGCAGCGAGCTGTGGACCCCGTGACCGTAACTGTCCAAACATGTACCCTTTGACCAGGGTATCCTTCAGGCCTTCTTAGGCGCCCGCCTAAGGTACAATAACAGGTTCTGTGTCATTACAGAAACCAGGCAAGGGAAAAGAAATTCACACACCTTCAAAACAAGATTAGCAGAATAATAAAGTTGAGTTTTATTCTTATGTTTCCAGATTATTTTGTACAGTTATTCATAGCATCTTGTAACAATTCTCACACAGGTTGTAGAAAACATAAAACTTTAGGTTAAGTTGAACACTCTGGTTTCATGCATATCAGCTTGACTCTAATGTCCCTAAAAAATAAAAATGCAAAATAAACTTTTCAGGCTGGACTCTAAATCTTGGGTAACATAGTCCTCTTCACCAACCAATTATGTGACCAGGATGGCTCTAGCCATAATTCTTTCTCCAGGTCAAATAAAGCTTTTACAAAAGCAAAAAGAGAAAAAAAAACAACAGGCCAAAAAAACACAGTTAACTTGGCAGCCCAGACTGCAGATAAGGAACTCTCCTTAAAGACGCTCCCCTGTGCTGGCCGTTTCAGAGAAACGTTATCTCCCTTAATTAATCCCCAGCTGAGCTGAGAGGGAACAAACAAATGAACAGTGCTACAGTGGAATTTCACAGTTCAATTATCAGTGCTTTTGAAGAGAGCTTTTCTATTCTCCTCAGCGTTTGTCAAACAAGCGTTTTCCATTCAAACCATTAAGCAACAAAAAAAAACAAGAAGTCATTCATTTCCCACCTTTGTTCAGGCTGTGTCCATTGCCTCTAAGCATTCCCTAGGCATAGTAGGCACACCAATATCTATGGGTTCACAGCTGGGCAACTGTCCCTCAGTTTCAGCCCCAAGCACTCCTGACACGTCCACCATGTCCCAGTCTTGGTTCAGCTCTTTAGGATTCAGTTGAGGAGGAGAGTGTTCTCCACCGAGCTCACTCTGAAGCCTCCTTGGATCCTCCTCCTCCCTGTGTCTCAGCTGCCCTGTTTTAACCCCCTCTAAATCGCCCCTCCCTTCTCTGAAGAGGGGGAAGGGAGAGAAATCTCTCTGCAGCTGTGCCTGACTCAGTGACAGCTTCCTGTGTAGAGCCTGGCCTTCTGGGAGCTGTAGTTTCTTAGCTCCTGGGTTAGTCTTAGTGAAGTCAGCGCTTATAACATCAGCAGGGCCAACCTGATCAGCTCTCCTGCAACGGGGTTTCCTGCTCTTCTTCCCTAATTCTGTGTCAAAGCTAGGAAGAGAGCTAGATTTGTCACACTGTGCATCCAATCTTTCTTTCTTTTGCATTCAACATTTCTTTCAGAATCCAGCCCCATCTCCTTTGGGTCCAGGTCTCTCTCTCTTTTCCCTCTGTTACCCTCCCCAGATTCAGTGTCAGTTCTCCTTTCTACCTTTGTTCCAGGTCTCCCTCTTTCTCCCCCTCTGTTTGAACCTCCCATAGTCATGCATCTGCCTCCTGTCTTTCCACTTTCATCAAAGCCTTTTTCTCTGTAGTCTTTCTAATGTGCTTACAACCCCCCCCCCCACCCCATTTGTCTGCCTCTTTCTCTCCTTCTTTCCTTCTTCCCTCCCAGCAGATTTTAGCATATCTCTCTCCTTTTTTCCCCTCAGATCTAGTATCTGTCTCCTTCCTCTTTTCCTCCTCCCAGGTCTGGTATCTGTCTCCTCTCTTTCCCCCCTGCTCTGGCATCTCTCTCTCCGCTCCCTTCCTCCTGTTCTTCCCTTGTCTTCCTTCTCAATTTATTTTCTGCCTCTGTCTAAATTCTTTTTTACTATTCAGTCCTCAATTTCCCTCTTTCACTGTGTCTACCTATAGTTGCCACCTTTTCCCTCGCCCCTTCCATTAACTAACTCTATCCTCTTCCCTCAATCCTGCATGTGCCCTTTTTTCTTTCTCCTCCCCACTTCCTTCCAGTGTCTGCTCCCCCTGTCCCTCACACTTCCATTCTGCGGCTGTCCCTCCTCTCCCCCACACTTCCATTCAGTGTCACACTGTTCACCCTCTATCTCGACCCTTCCATTTACTGCCCTCTGTGCTCTTTCCATCCAGTGTCCGCCCTCTCTCTTCCATATGGCATCTTCCCTCTTTCTATGCTCCTTTCATAAACTATCTATCCCGTGCCCCTTCTCTCCTTTGTACATGATTGATTTCTCTCTGTCTCCACCCCCTCCCTTATGCTCTGGCATCTCTCTCTTCTCCTTTCTTTCCTTTCCCCATGGTCTGGCATCATCCCTTACCTGATTCTCAGCATCTCTCTCCTTTCCTTCCATCTCTCCCTCCCCCTCCATGCTCTGACATCTCCTCCTTCCTTTTCCCTTGGGCTGGCATACCTTCCTCCTTCCCTCCAAGCCCTGGCATTTCCTTTCATTCCCTCCCTCATCTTCCTTCAACACTCTCCCCAATTCTCTCCCCCTCTGCTCCTTTTCCTCCTTGTCACCCAAGGCCTGGTGTCCTGAACTTCATCGGGCAGCAGCAGCATTCACAATTCACTTCTGTTGCCGACTTCAGGCCTTCCTCTCTGTCGGGTCCTGTCTTCATGAAACCAGGTGTAAATTCTGGCAAGCAAATTGGGTGTAGATCTACACTATTTTATAACACAGGAAAACAGGAAATAGGCAGGACCCAGCAGAGAGCAAGGCCTGAAGCCGGCAACAGCAGCGAATTGTAAACACTGCTGCTTCCTGCCCGCGAATCCCTCTGCCGCATCACCGATGACGTCATCAGTGACACTTCACCGGCAGTAGAAAGCCGCGAAGCAGTCTATTTAGCTTGCTGCGGCTGCCGGCGCTACTGGAGGGAGGTTGTCAATTCGCTGGTAGGGTCGGGAGGGAGAGATAGGAGGCCGATCCCCTGTCCCGTTGTCCCCACTCACAGCTTTGGGACGCCCTCTTTGAAAACGGGACATTTTGGGCGTCCCAAAGCTGTGAGTGGGGACAACGGGACAGGGGATGTGAAAAAGGGACTGTCTCGTTCAAAACGGGACGTATGGTCACCTTATGTATTATATAAAGTTTTAAACGGAGACTGTCCAGCATATATACTATCTGATCTCCAGTTTATTGATTCTAAGAAAAATAGAAGATCTTATTACAGTTGTCCCTGGCAGTTTCCTCCTGTAAAAGGCAGAAAAAGGACTATGATTTTTTTAAAGCTTCTTGCTTATCAGGCTCCTAAGATTTGGGGTAAGATTAGAGAATGTTTCTTCAGAAGTTATTCCTACTAACTTTTTAGAAAGAAGTTAAGAACTTTGTTATTTAGGAAACATATTTTATGCTAATTTCATAACTGACTTCTTGAATTCCCACTTTAATTGTAGGCTATTTTTTTGTAATTCTCAATCAATTTGCTTGAATTCTAACTTAAGCATTCATACGCATTCACCTTCATTCACCACCACACTCCTTACCCGTTAAACCCTCCCTCTCCAACCCCCATCATACAGACGATCTTCACTCAAGATCAAGCAGAAACATACCCTTTTCCACCTTAACCAGCTAAATGCTATCAAACTATCTGGTGTAGTTCTCTATACTCCTCAGGCCTGCAGTCTCGCTGAGCCCCAAATCGTCAAATCACTCAAGGCAGTGACCTACTTAAGTGTACCAAAATAACATTTCTTTATCCAATATATTACCCTCATTCACTCCAGTATTCCCACAAGCTGTGACCCATCCACCAAACCCCCCACTATACTCCCGTAACCTATCCCCCAGACCCTAAGATCCTCTGGGTAGGGAGGGAGTGGAAAACATTACCCCTATTCATCTCCCAAACTATCTCCTTTCCTCACAGCCAACACTCCCACAAAAAACGTCAGCTCGCCATAAAACATTCTACCCTCCTAACCCTGCCTTCCACATCCCCATTCTACCAATTCCTTAACTTTTCTACCTCCAACCTTACCCTAACTTAACCAGTTCCCTTTTCCAATCCCCCTATTTCCTTGCTCAGGTGTGTTCATCCCAAATTTGTATAAACTGCTTAGAACTTGGTAAGAGTTCTATATTATTATTACTACTAATTTACATGCCAGGAATTATACCAACTTTCAATTGGTGTAAATTTCCATGCCTAAAAGTTGGGCATGGATCCGACTTGTATTGTATATATGGCACCCAACTTGGAGCAGCATTTTCAGAATAGTACCGAGCACAATTTTTGTTTGGTACCCAAATCTGGGAGTGTTATATAGAATTTCCCTCTTATTTCCCTCCTTTGTCATACCTGTGGGTCAGTATTGGGTAGTCCAGTGGATGGCACCAAAAATACACAGAACAGGGTTGGGATAGATTCCTCAAACTAATCTGGATTTTGAAGACATTTTGAGGACAATTTTTAAGAAATATATTATTTTTAATTCATGAAACTTTATTAATTTTGAAATAAGGTGAACAAACAGAAAAGTAAATCATACAAGCGCATTGTTGTTTGCAGAGAGGAACAATCATTTTCAGTGCCTAATTTTATCTGGTTAACTGCTGAGTTATTTGTATAAAATCTTTCAATTTTTTTTCTCCGGTATGGTGATCATTTGCATAAATTAGCATATGATATTAGTACATGGCTGTCTTTGTGCTGTGTTTAGATTAAAAGTGAATAAGTATGGAATACACAGTAGCTTTCAAACCTGCCCTGTGAGAGCATCACCCAATCAGGTTTTAGAATAGCCACAATGAATATGCATAAGACAGGTCTGCATACACTGACTCTATTATATATAGATTTATCTCAAGCATAAATGCGCATGAGTCGAGTCTCTTTCATTTGAAAGGAAGATCTTGAATGAGAGGGCATAGGGATGAAGTTAAGAAGTGATAGGCTCAGGAGTAATTTAAGGAAATACTTTTTTACAGAAAGGGTGGTAGATGTATGGGACAGTCTCCCGGAAGAGGTGGTGGAGACAGAGACTGTGTCTGAATTCAAGAAAGCCTGGGATAGGCAAATGGGATCTCTCAGAGAGAGGAAGAGATAATGGTTACTGCGGATGGGTAGACTGGATGGGCCATTTGGCCTTTATCTGCCATCATGTTTCTGTGTTTCTGTCTTCACTGTGGATATCCTGAAAACCAGACTTGCTGGTGATCTTCCAGGATGGGTTTAAAAATCACTACTACAGTATAACAGTAAAGAATAACCCTTTCTGGAAAGAGTTATAGTAATTCATGCTCTGTGGACAGTTCACAATATTACATTGTCAAATGATTTATTTCTTTGGTTATTGTCATCACAGTACACTGAAACATAAAATTCAAACTGATTTGTCACTTCCAAACTGAGCCCACCCAAGTAAATGGTTGCCCCCATGTTGCAGCAGTCAGCTGTGCCGTGAGAGGTGACTCTCCTGACAGTTTCCATTTCCTTAGTATAAGGACTCGGGGTTTAAATCTATCACTCAGCAGTGGAGCTCCATAAGTTTAAAGATCCATGAATATGCAATATTGGCATCATGATATGAATAGCAATACAAATTCATCTGTGGAACTTATTAGATCCGAGTTCAGCTGAAAAAGATGGAACTAGCATTCAGTGATGAATGTTTCAGAAAATGTGTTAAGTCAGAGATGCTTTCACATATTATACTCACTTCTAAATTGTAAGATCTAAAAAAGAAATAGTATGAAATCACATGTAACTTGTTAAAATAATTGCAATCGCCTCAACCCCATACTGTTTTTGGCTATTATGTCATGAGGTGGCTTGAAAACCTGAGTGGGGAATCGATTCTAAAATTAATTCATCCAGGGTGGTGGAGTGTAATTCTTAATTAGAAGAACCTAGATCATCTTCATTAATTAGAAAAAAAAGTGGGAGCAAATGTAATGGATGCAGAAAGCTAATTATAAGAAAGATAAGTTCATTCAGTTGTCTGCTTGGTCCCTCATAATTTGTGTAAGTGGGCATGCAGAGAGTAATTTTATAAAACAAAAAGGACTTATCTCTTATAAATTTTATATATGGTTAATAAAGAACCTCAGTGGCTACTCTCAGAGGATTAATTTGGTCCAAATTGAGCTTCAGTATGCCAGACTCATCATCAGTCCAGTCACAATAATAGCATTCAGATGTTTTTCATATCAATTATTTCAATTTTCTCTTAAATATCTACAAACTATAAATACTCATCTTTTACTTATTCAATCACATTGGATTAATGGAGACACTGACATATCACGTTTCGCCATATGGCTGTTTCAAGGCACATCCCTTTAACAAATAATTTCTAATTAGAATTCTACTAATACCTATTTAAACTTTTAATAAAAAAAAAGGTAGCAGGTCAGAATGAACTAACTACACACAATCAAACCTTACTTTAAAACATCTACCATCTCAGTTAGAATCTTTCCCAAGATAGCCATGGCATTTTTCTTCTGATACTTAAACCTATCAGCTGATCAGGTTACAGCCAATAACTGAGTTCTATTTTTATGCCAATGACATCCATTCAATCTCAGCATTCAGTCTGAATGGTGTCACTGTATTCAGCAAATAAATCCACTATTGTTCTCTATAATTCAATAATCTTTCAAAGTTACCACCCTCCCACCCAACTGATATCTGGTCAGTCATTCTCCATTGAATATCTTCAGCAGTATGTTTCATATCACTCCAATCTTGAACAAGTGGAGCTTCCATATTCATAGTAGAGATCCTAGATTTAAGCACTCACTGAAATATCAGTTAATGCAGCTGCATTACTGAGTCTACCACAACAGACCACCAGAACCCTCCCAATTGCTACTTCCAGTCTTTGGCATAATAAGGGGGGGGAGAAGCGGTCCGCCCCGGGTGCAGCCTTGGGCGGGGGTGTGCACAGCCAGCCTGGTCCCTATCGCGCTCCCTCCCTCCTTACTGCTGCCCTCCTTACTGTCCCGCCGAGTTGAATCAGCTCCCTTTCTCCCTCCCTGCCCCTTTCCTTTGTGGCGCTTTCACCCCCCCAACAGGCCCAGTCTGACAAACCTCCCTGCCCTGTGGCCGGTGATGTCTACACGGCCTTCTTCCAGCAGCCGGAGCATTGTCATTGCAAATGGCTGCCGTAAAGGTCATCTCCGACGCAACTTCCGGTTGCGTCAGAGACGACCTTTACGGCAGCCATATGCAACGACAACGCTCCGGCTGCTGGAAGAAGGCCATTTAGACATCGCTGGCCACAGGGAAGGGAGGTTTGTCGGACCGGGCCTGTTGGGGGAGTGAAAGCATCACGAAGGTAAGGGGAGGTGAAACCGCCACAAAGATAAGGGGCAGGGAGGAAGAAAGGGAGGAAAGATGGGGTGGAGAGGAAAAGACGCTGAAGAGAAATGGGTAAAACAGAGGGGGAGAAGGATGCTGAAAGCACATAGGGAAGACAGGGGGGGGGAGAAGGACACTGAAAGCACATGGGGAAGACAGAGCGGGAAAAGGATGTTGAAGGGAAATGGGGATGACAGAGTGGGGAGAAGACGCTAAAGAAAAATGGGGAACAGAGTGGGGAGAAGATGCTGGAAGGGAAGAAAACAGAGATGCTAGACTATGGGGGTGAGAGGAGGGAAGAAGATGGGTGCCAGACCAATTTGGAAGGGGGGAGAAAGGGAGAGGCACAGTAACAGAGCAAATGGAAGACGCATAGAGAAGAGAGACAGTGGATGGTAGGAATTGAATGAGATGAGGAAAGCAGAAACCAGACAACAAAAGGTAGAAAAAAAATTATATTTCTTTTTCTTTTTTTTTTTTGCTTCAGGATAAAGTAGTATATTAGTTGTGTTGATAAAAAATTATAAACAAAGCCCTGCCAGCTGAACATCTCTTTCTCCAGTTCAGCAGCCAGAACTTTGATTTATAAGGAAGGAATAAGCTAAATATTGCAGTACTGAGGCTTGTATGGATGCTGAGGGGATGGTGACAGGGCGGTGAAGGGAATGGCGATGACAGAGCGGTGAAGGGTATGGTGCAGTGATAGGGACAGATTTTTTCCCCGTGTCATTTTCTAGTGCTCACGTCAAAAGCTTCCCTCTGACTCAGCTTCCTGTTTCCGCTTTTGACTGAACACCGCGTTGCCGATCTGAAGTTCTGTTGATGCTGGGGGTAGAAGGAGGCCTGTTGCCAATCTTAAGTGTCATCTTGGGGGGGGGGGGGTCATTGCCGATCTTGTTACCAAAATCAGAAAGGTGAGGAAGGGAGAAATATGGGCCTGTGGTGGATGGAGAGATTGAGAGAAGGGGGCAGATGATGGAAGTGGGGAGAAAGGGGACAGAAAAGAGGGTGGACAATGGAAATGGACAGAGAGAGGAGAAGGTACTAGATGGAAGAGGTAGAGAAAGAGGGCACATGATGGAAGGAGGGGATAAATAAAAGGAGGGCACATGATGGGGGGGAAAAGATTGAGTTAGGGAAATACTGGAGGGGGTGAGGGAAAGAGGTGGAGAGCTGTAGGTAGACAGTAAAAAGGGAAATTGATGAGATGGTAGTAAGAATGTAATCTAGATGGATGCAGAAAATAAATTGAAAAGGAAAATGAGGGAAGAAAGGGATTGCAGAAGAGAGGTGTGGGAGAGGGAAGGAGAGGATAGAGATGCCAATGGGGGTGAAAGGAGAGATGAAAGGGGGAGGCATACAGTTTCTGGAAGGGGCATAGAAGGAGAGAAGATGCCATATAGGGGAAGAGAGACGGCAGACAGTGGATGGAAGGAAGAGAGTTACAAGAAGATGAGGAAAGTAGAAACCAGAGAAGACAAAGGTAGAACAAAAATTTTCTATTTATTTATTGCTTTAGAAGACATGTGTCACTGTTTCTGTGATGTTGCATTGTATGCAGAGTCCAGCTTCTTGCTGGTTCAATTTAACCTTTGTCTATGTATTTCTATTTTATCCCCCCTTTTACAAAACTGTGGAGCGTTTTTTAGCGCCAGCCATGGTGGTAGCAGCTCTGTTGCTCAGAATTCCATGAGCGTCAGAGCTGTTACCACCGTGGCTAAAATCCACACTACAGTTTTGTAAAAGGGGAGGGGTTAGTTTGTGATGACATTCCATACTAGGCGAAGGTGTTCTGTGTGTTCGAAAGACATGGTTTTCTGTTAAGATTGACGGTGTAGGATTGATCTATGCTGGTCTGGCTTGTTTAGTTTTACAATGGGTGTATTGATGTACTGCTCACTGCAATATGTAAGATGATACCTTTTCCTAGGTACTCATGTGTGACGTGTGGCTTGTTACTAAAAATCATGTTTTTCATACAGATGGGGGGGGGTGCCTAAAAATGAAGGCCCCGGGTGTCACATATGCTAGGTATTCCACTGCTTCCAGTTACCCTCTCCCAGCTCCCCAATTGCTGCTTCCAGGCATATGATCACCCTAAGCACAACATCCAGGCATCTCACCTCTCTTAGATCATATTATCCCTCCCAGGACTGACTTAGAGGTTCCTTCATGATGGACTGGTAGACTAGGGCAGATGCAGTCCCTTCCATTCCTGTCCCAAATGACTCTGAGTATCAAAAGGGAAGTGTGCCCTCTAGTGATAGTATCATGGTACTACAGCTAGGGAGCAACCTTCAAAATAAGGGCAGGTTAGGATGCTGATGAGGAGTGGGTATAAGTGACAGGCATCTGCAGGGTGCTGCTAGGGATGGGAAGAATCATTTTAGAGACATTGGGGATGGGGAAGCTGTTGAATCTGAAGGATGGGTAAGGTTATTTTTTCTTTTTAGTTACAATGGCAGTAAAACATATCCATATCATGAATACACTTAACATCTCATTTTGAGGAGACAATTAGCAGAAGGAAACTTACCATGCACTAGTTGTAAGTGCTGTCCATGCCAATAACTAATTTCCCACCCCCAGCTGTGGTAAGTGTTACCATGTTATTTTTAGTAATGGAATGGGGACTTGTATACTACTGACATTCAGAGTGGTGGACACTGGAGGATTAAGTGACTTGCCCAGGGTCCAAAGAGCAGCACTAGGATTTGATCTCACAACCTCTTGGTGCAGAGGCAGCAGCTCTACCAGTGAGCCACACCTTCCCCTGTTACACAGCCCTGAAATATCTCTTACCATACTCTAATCCAGTGTCCCGAAAACTTTCTTGAGTTGCGGCACACTAAAGGTAGTGGCTGTGGCTCGAGGCACCTGGAAGTGCGTAAATATCACTGTGATGACATCACATGCATACGTGACATCATCATGTCGATGTCCATGTGTGTATGAAGGCCCTCCAGGAGGGGACCTGAGACGCCAGTGGGGAGTGCCAGAAGGGAAGAGGGCCAGAGAGAAGGATAGGTGCTGGCACCCACTGATTGCCTACAGGACGTGCTTCTCACCTCTCCTCCTCCCCAGTGTACTGTGGCACACCTGAAATCTCAGGAGGCACACTAGCCTTGGCACACAGTTTGAGATACACTGCTCTAATCCATGAGTAATTATTTACCATACTTTAGTAAACAGACCCCTAAATGTTTTACCACATGCATGCAACAATCAGAGTTGAAATCTTGAGAATTGGTGCTACAGTGCAGAAGATTTAACCCCGTGTTAATTCAAACACATTTTGGGCTCTTTTATCAAGGTGCAGTAGGTGGTTAATGCGCGGAATTCCACGCGTTCAACCGCCTGCTGCGCTAGTCGCTAATGCCTCAATTGACGAGGCATTAGGTTTTTGGCTTGCCGCGGGGGTTAGCGCGTGATGAAATGTCCGACGCGCTAACCCCCGTAGCGCACCTTGATAAAAGGAGCCTTTTTATATTAAGTTTTAGACTTATGGAACAAGGTTGATATAGGCTGCAGAAGAAGGATTTTGTAATTTGAAATATGGATTGCAGATGTTGTAAAAAGGAGAACAGAATGTGCAGAGCAAAACAAAAACAAAAAACTTTATTCTGTTTAGTTTCTTTGCTGTTTCTTGAATTTTTCTTTTCTTTTTTTTTTTTTATTTCATTTTGAAGGCAATACAATTAATGCTATGCACTCTTCATAAATAGTGTTCACTCTACGTGAACAGTTATAGTACTAATGATAGAGGGCACTCCTGACATTTCAAGTGATTTCCAGTTTCAGGTTAAAAAAAGGCTTGACATAGCAAGAGGAACGAACTCATGTTGTTTCAAACAAATACAAAATAATAGATGTTAAAAGCCAAAGCAATACAAACAAAGAGTCAGCTCTTCAACACCACATATCTGTGCAGAGGCAGAATCTGTAGGGGCAGTTTTAAACAAGGTTGCCTAGGTTGTGAAGGCACGAAGACACCTATTTTCTATTTCCAGCCTGTTTCATAAAGGCACAAAGGTAAAAGGGATAGACTGGCAGAAATCATGGCTGTATTGAAGCCATTCCGAAAAACTTGTGAAACATACTATTCCATCCCAAAAATAGGTTGATGCTAAACCCAAAAGCCCATACACTAGATTCAAATTAAATTGAAATAATGACTAGGGATCTCAAGCGCTCGCTTATAACCGAATCTAGTGTATGGGCTTTTGGGTTTAGCATCAGCCTATTTTTTGTACTAAAGCCATGCCAGCAAAACACAGATTAGTGAAATTGAAAGAACAACACAATGAGACTTTTTCACCATACAACGTGCTGGGTGCGCTCTTCACATCAATATAAATGCTTACATAGCAAGCACAGGCTTATTGAAAGTGTAAAAATGAATGAAGAATTGAAAACAAAAATTCAATGAGGAGGCAAAAGCCTCAGAACCAAAACCTTTACCTATCATAGAAAAGGCAAAAGGTAAGAAAGGTAACAAACCTCATTGGCATTAAAAAAAAAAAAAAAAGCTCTGTGCAATGCAGTATAGAATCAGCAAAGTGAAAATAACAACTACTTATCTTATGCAGGGGATCAGCACACCATGGGAATTTATGCCTGCTCAGAAGCAGCCATAAACGTTGATCCTTAAAATACTCCACTCATGCTTCTCAGAACCTGCACCCCCCCCCCCTAAAACTCAGATTCTATAAAGAGTGAGCACATTTACTTTTCCAAATCCATCCCCAACCCTATGGCCCTCTTTTACAAAGGTGCACTAATCGTTGAAGTGCAGATTTAGCATACACTAAATCAATGTGTGCGCTAACCTCTAATGCAGGGGTCTCAAAGTCCCTCCTTGAGGGTCGCAATCCAGTCGGGTTTTCAGGATTTCCTAATGAATATGCATTGAAAGCAGTTCATGCATATAGATCTCATGCATATTCATTGGGGAAATCCTGAAAACCCAACTGGATTGCGGCCCTCAAGGAGGGACTTTGAGATCCCTGCTCTAATGCGTCCATAGGATAGCATGCACGCGTTAGTGTTTAGGGCGTGCTCATATCTAGCGCGCACTAAAAAGCTTTGCGAACCTTTGTAATAGAGGGGGTATATGTCATGTCTGTCTGTCCAACTTAGACTGTAATCCTTTCTGAGCATGGACCATCTATTAAAAGTCAATGTACAAGGCTGCATACCTTTCAGTTGTATAGAAGTGAAAAATAGTAGTAGTAGTAGTAGTATGTGCTATCCTGAGATGCACATGCAACTAAATTGGCTAACAAGCTAATTAGTGCCAGTAATTATTGGTGTTAATTATTGCCATTAATTGGCAACTATTTAGATTTCCATGTGCATCTTGTTCTTTAATGTTTTGCGTGCAAACCTTAAAGGGTACCACTCAGAAGGGGGCACAGGTAGGTCAAGGGCATTCACTAAAATTGTGCGCAGTGTTATCAAATACCGATAATCTGCACCTAAATTGTGCACCAGGATTTACACCAGGTTTCAGATGGTGCCATGGAAATCAGTTCTAAGCAATATGCTGATTTTTGAATACCATTTACTGGGTCCAGTCCAAAATGTCTGCCTGCGGGTTGCATAAGGATATGCATCTACATGACACTGTGCCTATTTTTATGTGTATCACCTGGGATGATTTTATAAAAGACCTCTTATACATATTGAGCAGGATTTGCACATAAAAAAAAGTTTGAAAAATGACCCCCATGCGAATAAGTGTCATAAGAACATAAGCAATGCCTCTGCTGGGTCAGACCTGAGGTCCATCGTGCCCAGCAGTCCGCTCACGCTGCGGCCCAACAGGTCCAGGACCTGTGCAGTAATCCTCTATCTATACCCCTCTATCTCCTTGTCTACCAATTATATAGAGAGTTTAGCTGAATATTCTTACAGACAGCTTTGGCACTATCCAGAGAGTGCTGGGATGGAGAATTGGTGGAATATGGGCACTCTGCAAGCCTTGCTATTAGTCAGATGATATTCAGCCATTTTCTGAATAGCACTGAGGATAAAGTTAGTCCATCATAAAAAGGCTGTTCTAACTTTATTCACTTAGCTATATTCAGTGCTGCTTGGTATCAGACAGCAGTGCTGAATATACTAAAAAGATGTACGGTAAATGCTGCAGCCAGCATTTGAAACTTGGGAGACTTGGGAGTTCTGATTGAAAAATCGATGAAGCCGTCGGCACAATGCACTGTGGCGGCAAAAAGGGCGAACAGAATGCTAGAAATGATTAAGAAGGGGATAATGAACAGATCGGAGAAGGTTATTATGCACTGTACCGGGCCATGGTGCACCCTCATCTGGAGTACTGCGTCTAGCTCTGGTCACCATACATGAAGAAGGACACGGTACTACTCGAAAGGGTCCAGAGAAGAGAGACTAAAATGGTTAAGGGGCTGGAGGAGTTGCCGTACAGTGAGAGATTGGAGAAACTGGGTCTCTTCTCCCTTGAAAAGAGGAGACCGAGAGGAGACATGATTGAAACATTCAAAATACTGAAGGGAATAGACTTAGTAGATAAAGACAGACTGTTCACACTCTCCAAGGTAGGGAGAACGAGAGGGCACTCTCTAAAGTTGGAAGGGGATAGATTCCGTACAAACGTAAGGAAGTTCTTCTTCAGCCAGAGTGGTGGAGAGCTAGAATGCTCTTCTGGAGTTTGTGGTAGGGGAAAACACCCTCCAGGGATTCAAGACAAAGTTAGACATGTTCCTACTGAACAAGGGCATATGCTGGTAGGGCTAGTCTCAGTTAGGGCACTGGTCTTTAACCACAAGGGCCGCCGCATGAGCGGACTGCTGGGCATGATGGACCACTGGTCTGACCCAGCAGCTGCAATTCTTATGTTCATACACTGACCATGAGGGCGCAATACAGTTTAGGGGTGTTAAAGAGAGGAATGGGGCTTGGATGTAATCATGTGATGATTTTAAAGTGGCCAAACAGATAAGAAGGCAATAGCGAACGCTGGAAGGATACTTGGGTGCATGGGGGAGAGGAATGGCAGCAGGAAAAAGGAGGTGATAATGTCTCTATATAAGACTTACCTTCTCTTTTACGAAACTGCGATAGCAGTTTATAGCGCGGGGAGCCATACTGAATGCTCATAGGAACTCCATGAGTGTCAGGAGCAGCGCGGGCCATTCAGTGCGGCTCCCCTTGCTAGAAACTGCTATCGCAGTTTTGTAAAAGGAGGCCTAAAGTGAAACCTCATTTAGAATATTGTGTAGAACTCCGAAGACCACATGTTCAGAAAGATATAAACAGGATGATGTCAGTCCAGAAGGCTGCAACTAAAACAGCCAGTGGTCTTCATCATAAAGGGCTCCTTTTACTATGCTGCGATAGAGTTTTTAGCGTGTGCAGAATTTTAGCATGTGCTAAACCTGCACTACACGGCTAGAACTAATGCCAGCTCAATGCTGGCGTTAGCGTCTAACGTATGCGCTAAAACCGCTATCGCAGCTTAGTAAAGGGAGCCCAACGTGTATGGAGACAGGCTTAAAAACCTCAATATGTATATTTTGGGAGAAAAGTGAGAGGGGGAGATATGTATTGTCAAAGTTAGATTGTGGTAATTTAGTATATGCAGGTATAGGATCAGGACAGTTGCAGCACTTACAAACAGTGCAAAATGCTGTGATTAGATTGTTAGGCCATGCATATATTCATGATCATGTGACAACTTGGTGTTATTTTATGCGCCAAGGCATTTATTATGATCTTTGAATGAAAATAGGGTAGTTGTTCTTCATATCTCGAAGGCACATCTTGCGTCAACTAGAGATTGTGCGTTCTTTTATTTAGTTCCACGGCTATGTAACAACTTGCCCATAAACTTGAGAAAAGAAGAATCATATATAAATTTTAAAAGACATTTAAAAGCACATTTTTTTCAATTGGCTTTCTCAAATTGAAGAATTGAGTCTGGGACTGTAATCTGTATTTATGTAATGATATTTTTTTAGTTGTATGTATTAGTTATGGTTTATTGAGATTTGATTGTTTTAGAGTTTTATTATTTGAATTTTTTTATTAGAATTGCTATTATTGAGATGTTGATTGTTTATTATGGTTTATTATTGAGATTTTGATTGTTATAGAACTGTATTATTAGAATTTTTTTATTAGAATTGTTACTATTGAGATGTTGATTGTTAGAGTATTTTATGAAAAAAAATTAACTTTTGCTCTTATTCTTTCCTTTCCTATTTTTAATTTAAATCATTTTTATTGACCATACATAAAAATTAATACAAAAAGAATAGCAATATAAATATTAAGCTCAACCAATTTTCAATAACAATAATCAATCCATATCCCATACTGTCAAACCTCCCCCCCATCTAATCCCCCATTCAATATCCAGAACAGATGTATTGAGCATATTCAAAAACAAGCAATACAGAAATAATATATTATAAATATTAACTAATTCCTTCTACCCATTTCTCTTCTCAGGACTGTAAAATAATAATAATAATTATTATTATTATATACTACTTAAGGTCTTCCTAATAAAACATGACTGCGAGCAGTGGGAGGCAATGCATTTAAAAATGGTTGCCAAGTTGTAAGTAACATTCTGCCTTGTTTCATATCCCAATCAGAAACAGACATAGCCTCCATAAGAACAAGATGTAACATTCTAGCTCTCCAGTGACCATAAGCTGGTCCTGTAGAATTATCCATAAATAGAGAATAGTTTTCAAGCCTGTAAGAATCACCCGTTTTAAAAATTTTTTATAACCCTTAGGTATAGGATGTTGAATATCAAAAATTCAAAATAAACTATAGCTATTACAATGCTATTTAACATGCCACAAATGACTTACTTGAGAAAAATTTACGAATCAAGGAACATTCCCAGAACATATGCGCTAAAATCGCTTTAGGGTGACCACATTTCACTTAAGAACTTTCAGATACAATTGTTGCTCGATAGGCTTTCCAAGATCCCATATACAAGCGACAAAGAAATTTGTATCCCATCTCAAAAAAAAAAAGTCAAGTATAAGACCATGAAGTAAGGACAAAAAACGTTTAATATGAGTACCTTGCAAATTTAGTTGCAATTCCATGTTCCAAGCTCAAACCACTTTATCATAATCCATAATGGGAGAAAATTCCAAAAGAGAGTGTCACTCAGGTATTTTAAAGGAACTATTAACTGAGCTTCCAACCAAAATACCTCTGATAAAGTTTCATGTTTATAAACATAAATTTTTTTTAGGTAGAGCGGATACATAATATTTTAATTGAAGATATGAAAAAATATCTAAATGAGGCCACTCATACTCAATATGTAATTGAGAGAACTTTGAAAGAATATCATTATCTCCAAGATTGATACAAGTAAGTAATAATCCCTCTCTTATCTGGCCAAAAACCAGCAGATTTCATACCAAGTTGAAAGGATCCATTTCCAATAATAGGCAATAAAAGGGTAATTTGATAATTAATAGCTAATTTACAACAAATCTGACGCCAAGTGGTTCATAAAGGTGCAAGTAAAATATAATAAAGATTCCTCAGGACAGCAGGCTTCAACCTAGAAGAATGAAGTAAATAACTGAAGTGAAAAGGTTTCCATAAATGAAGTTCCACTGAAATCCAAGAAAAATAAGATGTTGAAAGAAACCAGTCATATATATATCTCAAATTACAAGAATCTACAAATTGACGTAAAGGCAATAAACCAAGACCTCTCCTATCTATTGGCATAGCCACCGTTGGAAATGGAAGATGAGGTTTACATCCTTTCCAAATAAACCTTCAAATAAATTTATTTAATTGAAATTTAATTTTTCGATAAAGAATGAGAGGAAGCATCTGATAAATGTAAAGCCATTGAAGTAAAATTATCATATTGTATAGAACTATTTGCCCCATCAAAGAAATTGGAAAATGACGCTACATTAAAAGCCTAGATTTAGTCTTTGCAAACAACGGCTGTATGTTTGTTTACATCAGGAAGTTGAGTGAGATCTTGTGGTATTATTATCCTGAGATATACTACTTTACCTGGCACCCAAGTTAAGGGAAAAGTGCCAGTCTATTGAGAAGGTAATGACGAATGGAACGGAAGAACCATCAATTTCTAGTCATTCAATTGAAATCCAGAATGGAAGCCAAATTCATTCAGTGCATCAAACAGATGTAATAAAGAATGCTTTAGATCAGTCAATATGAACATAAGATCATCTGCAAAGGCTAGAACCTTCAATTCACTACCTGCAACTGAGAGGCCCTTTATATGGACATCACGCTGAAAAGTACGTAATAATGGTTCCAAATAAATAAGAAAAAGTAATGGAGATAATGCACAACCCTGACATGTCCCTCGAGAAATAACAAAAGATGAAGAACAAGTCCCATTAATAAGAATAGATGCACAAGGTCTAGCATATAGGGCATGCAAACAATAAGTCATCCTGAGAAACCCGTATGAGAAAGTGTAGAAGAAAGAAAAGACCATTCCACCCAGATGCTTTTTGAACATCCAGACTAGTCAAGAGTCCAGATATCCCCTGTGATTGTCTCGTCACCAACGCCATCAAAACCTTGCAAACATGTAGAACTGATTGTCGACCACAAACAAATCCAACTTGCTCTTGCCTAGTAGGTAAAGGTAAATAATTTTTAAATTAAGTTCTTTTCTTAATGAATGTGAACTATACAGCATACTGTAAACTGTTTGGATCCTTTTTAGGCTGTTATGCAGTATATAAAGTTTTTAATAAACATAAGCATCTTAAACCATGTGGCATAAATACATGTGAGGCGAGACTTTTTCAATTGAGAGGAGGCTCTGAAATGAGGCGGCATAGGATGAAGGAAAAAGAGGACATACTCAGGAGCAACCTGAGGAAATATTTCTTCACAGAAATGGTAGTGAATTTGTGGAATCTTCTAGTGGAGGTGATGGAGAGGAAAATTGTATCTGAATTCAAGGTATCTTGGGATAAATATATAGGCTCTCTAAGGAAGAAGAAGGGATAGTAAATGGCATGGATGGACAGATTGAATAAGTCACTGGTAAATTGAATACTGTCATCAATACACCATTATCATCCTCAGCATATTTGGCTGCCTATATGTTTGGCTTGGTGGTGACTTCACAGCCAACATTTAAAGAAGAGTGATCTGAGCCTACATGAAGTGGTGGATGAGGCTCTAATCACCTTGTTGGGCAGAATGAGTGGACCATGAGGGTCTTTTTCTGCCATCATTTACTGTGTTACAGTGTATCTGCCTTCATTTTTCTCTGTCTCTGTGTTTCATTGCTCCTGCTACTGTCCTTGTCTATGGAAGGATTTTTATAAGTCAGTCATAGCTCCTAGTCTTCCAGAGCACCACTTTAGCTTGACTCAACATACTGTGCTAAAATAACTCCCTATACACCCAAAAGAGTTGCCTAATTGTAGAACTTAATAGGTTTCTTAATTGGTTAGATCATCCAACTGTATGTGTGATGCAACATAAGGGGTTAGAAGCAGAGGTTTCTGTTGTGGAATCTAAGAAGCTTATTAAGGCTTTGCCACTAAATAAACATCAAGTAATGATGGTCTGCTTGTTGAATTTTATAGGGCCTTTGCAAAGCTCTTGATTTCCAAGCTTAAGTGTTCATATCTAGTTTTAAGCAGCAGGGATTGGCACTGGGTACTTTTACTGAGACTTAAATAATTGTTATATGGAAACCTGGCAAGGACCCCAGTTCTAAAGCCAGTTATAGGCCTATATAATGAATACTACTAGTACTATTATTTCTATAGTGCTGCCAGATGCACATAACGCTGTACAGGGTCACAGAGTAAGAAAACAGTCCCTTCTCGAAAGAGCTTACAATCTAAACAGGTTAAATGTTGATATCAAAATGTATTCTAAGATTTTAGCTTAGAGAACACATCTTTGCAGTGATAGACCGTGAATGGTTTTATGTTTTCTATATGAAAGTAGTGTACTTTCCCATTTTAATGGCGTTCCTTTTTCCTTTTTTGTTTTATGTGATATATTTTATTGTAAACCGTCTTGAATTGTGCTGCAACAAAGGCAGTATATCAAGTTTGATAAACGACAAATGACTCTGGTCCAGCCTTTCTGATCCTGGATTGGAGGAAAGGGTTATGCATTCCAACTCCCAGGATTCCTGGGCATTCTAGTCCTTCCCAGGTTAAAACTGTCTGCTTCCTGAGGTTATATTGCTACTACTACTCCCCCAACGATCACAGCGGCTCCTCTCCAAGCCTGCCTGCTGCATGGGATTTCTGGCAGCTACTCATTTATCAGCTAAATAGGTATTTGTTTTCCCCTTCTGTTGTGTGGTTCCAGGTCCCATTATAAGACAATGTCCTCACCCCTTTTTACTCCTTCCCCAACAACTTCTGAGCCTATCAGGGCATTATGATTCCCTCCTGTCTTGTGGCCCATCCAGATTTCTCCTTTGGCCCAGGAATTCCAAATTCATCTCCCCTGGGGATAATCCTGTAGTGAGAAGACAATGAAGCACATGGACCTCAGCACTTATTAAAATATAGATATAGATACAAGATATAAATACTTATTAAAATATAGATACAAGATAGAAATAGTTGTATATAAATTATTTCAGTAGTTAGCTAACATTTTCATTGTGCATGTGGCTTATCATATAAAAAAGTGAAGAAAAAATACCGAATAAAGCATATGACTAACCTGAATAATATGTTAATATGCCCATGAAATTTTCCAAGATTGTTTTAAAATATATTTCTATGCACATAATATTGTTACATGCAAATTCTTCCATAAATAATATTGGCCTGGATAAAAAAGAAGAAATATATTAATTAAGGAAAGGATTTAGACTGACTCTGTCTCATACATAAGACAAAAGGTTAAGTAAATGCCAAGGCCGCAATGTCTCTTCAAACAATGAATATTAGTTCTGGAATCATTAATGTCTGCTTAGAAAACAGAGTCATACTGAAGGCTTCTGTGCCAAAATGACCAAGGCCAACGCTGTTCCTTTTCAATGCAAAGCTAAATTATTCTACTATAAAGGTCTTAAATGTAATTAACAGTGCTAAGAAAACTGGGATTGATGCTTCTAATACATAGTCAAATTAAGGTTTTTATTATTATTATTGTTTTATTATCTGGCTGAATATTTAATGCACATGTGTACACTGGAGCAGAATTTGTGACATATAACACACTAATTAACTCTTTAAGTACTTTAAAATACAAGAGAACATTGGTTTCTGATTCCAGCAAACTAAATACACACAAAGGGAAAAGACTTTAGTCTACTGTTTTATTAGAAAAGGGACTATATAGTATGAGGGTAAATAGAAAATTAAATGCAACTGTTAAATTATGCGATAACCAGAGCACTTAGTGAAATGCAATAGCTGTACCAATACTTTGCCTATTGGATAGTTCGTCCACACACAGTGCAGCACTCAGCCTTTAGTCGTGTGGCAGCCATGAGGTCAAAAACATGGATGATCCATGGCAAGATTACACCATCAAAAAACAGCATGCAGTAGTGCGCTTTCTTTGGAAAGAGGGAATGAAATCTGTGGAAATTCATCGTCAGATATTGACTTTCATGAATCAACATGAAAGGTTTATGAGTTGGTAAAAAGATTTAAAGTGGGAAGAACATGTATAACCGATGAAAGTTGTTCTGGTCACCCATCAACATTGTGCACACAAGAGCACATTGACAGGGCGGATGCCTTAATTAGAGAAGACAGACGAATAACAGTGTCCCAATTGGCTGCAAATCTGGATATCAGCTATGGATCTACATTTGCCATAATGCATGATGACTTGGGATACAGAAAAGTGTGCACAGGATGGGCTCACAAACAGCTTACTGATCTGCACAAGCAACAGCGAGTGGAGGTTGCGACCTAGTTCCTGAAACGTATAAAGAAGATTCAAGTATTCTGGAAAGAATTGTCACTGGCGACGAGACATGGGTACATCACTGTGACCCAGACAGCAAAAGACAAAGCATGATGAAGTAAAGGAAGTGGTACTCACCTGGCTTCAGGAGCAGTCAAAAAATGTCTTCTATGCAGGAATGTAGAAGCTAGCTGAATGAAACAACAAATACATCGTCTTGCATGGGGAATATGTAGAAAAGTGATAAGCTCAATTGCTCAGTTACCTTTACTAAAGCTGTTAAATGTATTTTGCCTTTACTTTTTGATTTACCCTCAAATAAGTTAGAAAAACTGAATTTGATACACATTTTAACTTGTGAAGCTCACTATATCAAATCAAATTATGGTGCTGAAAAATTTAGCACCTCCCCCCGTTTCTACCAAAGGCCCAGAGCACTAGATTCTCTGGCATTCATAGAATAATAATAATAATTTATTGCTTATATACTGCTAAAGCCAAAGTAGTTTGAGGTGGTTTACAATAAAGAAGAGCTGGACATACAGCGAAAAAACAATGGAATCTTTGAGTACATGAATATTTGTACAGAGTATGGTAGCATTCTAGATGCAGGTTTAAAGTAAAAGTAATTTGAGGCGATTTACAACAGGAAGAGCAGGTCATACAGTGAGGGAATAAGCAGTGAAGACTTTAGGAATTCTTGGTCAATAGGAAGTAGATCGAGGCAATTTACAATAAGAGGGATAGGTCATACAGTGAGAGATAAGCAGTGAAGACTTTAGGAATTCTTGGTCACAAATCGGTTGAACACGTTGGTTTTAACAAGTTTTCTGAAGTTAAGGTAGGATGAGGAGTGCATGATGATGTTGCTTAACCAGTCGTTCTGTAGACTTGCTTGGAAGGAAACGTTCTGTCAAGGAATCTTTTGTATCGGCAGGTTTTTATTGTAGGATGGCTAAACATGCGTATTCTGCGTGTAGGCCTGGTGGAGCAGTCTAGTTTAAAGTGGGAGACCAGGTACAGAGGGGCCAAACCGAGAATGGATTTGTGACAGAGACAGGCAAATTTGAACAATACTCTTGCCTCCAGGGGCAACCAGTGGAACTTTTGGTAGTAGGGGGTTATGTGTTCCCATTTCTTTAAGCCAAAAGTCAGTCGCACAGCTGAGTTTTGTATGATTCGGAGTCTTTGAATAGTTTTCTTGAGAGACCCCAGATAAATAATATTGCAATAGTCGAGTAGGTTTAAGATGGAGGATTGCACCAGTAAGTGGAATGATGTTGTGTTGAAGTACTTTCTGATAGTTCTTAGTTTCCATAGTGTCGAGAAGCCTTTTCTGATTATCTAGAGTGAGATGGCGGTCCATTGTCACTCCCAGGATTTTTATGGTATCGACAATGGGGAAGTTCTGTCCATTCAGGGTTATTGTAGTATCTTTGATTTTGTCGTTTGGGCTTGCCAGGAAGAATTTGGTTTTTTCGGAGTTGAGCTTCAGTTTGAACTCTGTCATCCATGTTTCGATTTGTTTTAGAGTTAGTGCTAGATGAGTCTTCGTCTCAGGGGTCAGGCTTGTTAGGAGCAGGACTATGATGATGTCATCAGCATAAATGTAGAATTTGATTTTTAATTTTTGCATTAGTTTAGCCAGTGGGGCTAGGTAAATGTTGAATAGAGTGGGGAATAGGGGGGGAACCCTGAGGGACACCGCATGGGCTTACCCAGCTGGAGGATTGGATATTGTTGCTATAGACTCGGTACGATCATTTAGTCAAGAAGCCTTGGAACCATTTTAGTACTTTGCCTGAGAGACCGATTGTCTCCAGGCAGTCAATTAGGATGGTGTGATCGACTAAGTCAAAGGTGCTGCTTAAGTCTAGTTGAAGGATTAGTGCACTAGAACCTTGGCTGAAGAGATTCAGGAGGGAATCCAGTAATGAAGCAATAACCATTTCCGTGCTGAACCCGGATCGAAAGCCTGATTGGTTGTCGTGAAGTATGTTGAATTTGTCCAGGTGAGTTACTAAATCCTGGTTTACCAAGCCTTCCATCAGCTTTACGAAAAAGGGAATGTTTGCGATGGGCTTGTAGTTAGATGACAGCTTGGTAGATTTTTTGGGGGTTTTTACAATCGGTGTGATCAGTATGTGACCTAACTCCTCGGGAAATGTACCCAACAGTAGTAGGAAGGAGAGCCAATCATAGAACGAGGCTTTGAAGGGGACTGGAGCAGCTTTCATGACGTTTGGTGGGCAGCTGTCTAATCTGAAGTATGAGTCGACGTATTTTGAGAAGAGTTTGCTGAAGTGATTCCAGGTAGGGATAGAGAAGTTGTTCCAGTACATGTCTACTCTGGGATCGTTTGTGTGTTGGGCGACTGGGTAGTTCAGATGGCTGGATGTGGAGGGTGGTAGGTTGGATCTTAGGATATTGATTTTGTTGTTGAAGAATTCCTATGAGCATCAGATCATTTAGCGCCCCAGGCCGCATTAGAAATCAGTACAGCAGCATAGTAAAAGAAAGCTTTAATCATCATAATAATATATGTAGATGATGTATTCTGAGTCGTGGCTCGTGGCCAGCGTGCTGTTTATGGGACGATATTGGAATGGATGTCAGGAGCATGATAGTGCAGTAAAAAGTGCCAGTTTTTCGTATGATTCTGGGTAATTCTAGTTAGATAATTCTGTGTTAGTTAAGGACCACGCCCAAATAGAAGCGTACGGAAAAACAGGTGAATAAAAATTTGAATATAATGTAGCTAAGGCCAGAGAAAAACACACTAAGGATTAATATAAGGGAAAGCATAATAATATCTGTGTATGTACTTTGCTGTTGAGCCAAATCATGGTGGAAATCATGATTACATGATTACATAGAATCCAGTTTGGGTTCTCTGTTTGGACACCATCTTGTGCCAGTGATTAGTTTTCTGCCTTCTTTGTCCTCTCTGAGTTTTTCCCGCTCCCAGCAGCGTGGTGTTAAGTAATACCACATGTACTGTAGACTGGCTAGGAAGATCACGTGTCCTAAACTAAGATAAAAAATGTATGAAGTATGAATGGCCAAGATATGAATGAAATTATGAATGTTTGGGGCCCCTGAATGTGATATGTGGTGATATAAATGGTTTATAAGAAGAAACACTAAGGAAAATCCTAAAGTAACATCTGGAAGTAGTTAAGTTAGAATCTGAGATGCTGTATCAGTCTCCAGCAGAGGGGAGGGGGATCTACCACCCCCCCCCCTCCAGAGTAAGGTTTCTGTGTAAGGCTATGCAATTTGAACCTGTCAGCTTAGGAAGAGTTTTTTCCTTTAGGGCTGAGAATTTCTCAGCACCATGTTAATAATTATAGATTCTCTTGAATGTTATAATGTTAATTCAGAAATCAAAAGTAATTTTCTGAAAACTTTGTATAACTTTTAAATATGGAGGAATGTTTCTTTGTCCAACTTTAAGACCACCCATAGGATTGTTATTGGTTGATTATGATGATGATGTCACGAAAAGCCAACAGCATATAATAGGAATTTTGGAGCTAGTAAAACGAGACCATTGTGAGAAGGCCAGCCTTTGGCCACGATGATGATCTCCCATGAGCGCAACGTAAGCAATTATGCTGTTCTTTTGATCTAATAATGGAAAAATAGAAACAATAATTCAATAAATCTTGGTTATAATTTTTAAAACCTTGCGCTGGTGTCATTTTGCATGTATAATTATTTTCAAATCTGAAGCTTTCACAAATGGCGTCAATGTCCCTTGCTCAATTCATACCTATGTATTTATCATATTACGTATAATTCACAGATTAAGTAGAAATTATGATACACATGGCAATCAGCACCAGCCGAAAAATCTGAGTCACCACAAATAAAGATGCAAATGGACAGTTTTCTCACTAAACCCTTCCAATTCACAATTTTCAAAACCTATTTTCTAGACAGATTTCTGTGCTGTTCATCTAAATCTCAAGAGGTGTAGTGTGAGAACTAAAATGGGCTTACGATCTGAAAATGTTTCTGCCATAGTCATGACCACTCCACAAACTTGTTACTGTGATGTTATCAGTAAAAATCAGATACCAAAATCCACAGAGAAAACCAAAAAGAAAATAAAGAAAGAAAACAAGTGATATAGAGGACCGGAGGGGGTATCAGATAACCCGGCACACAAAGATTGGGTGCTGGGGACAATTCCTCATTTAACCCCACGGAACCTCCACCACCTAATATTTTTTTATATATAATTATTTTTTTTAAAAAATGTTACTTGACTGTGTTGCTCATTTCTAGATACTTATTATCACTGTTGCGTTGCTACATTGTATAACTAGTAACCATTACTTAGCTTTAGCTTGTCCAGGTGGGGAGTATTTAAATCCCAGAGTCAGTCTGCCTCGGCGTGCGTTTGCAGCCGGTTGGTGGTATGCAGTGATATTTAATTCAAAAGCAAGTATATTTAGTTGGTTTAAGTTTATTTAGATTCTGTCAAGGTTTGTGAGTCTAATGGGCTGTTTTGTTTTTTCTTTTTTCTTTTCTTTTTGTGTGTAATTTCAGCTCCCCATGTCGCCTTGAGAAAGGACACCGAAACGCGTTGGCGTTCAGGGGAAAGATTATTTTGTTATTAGCAAGCTAAAGCTAAGTAATGGTTACTAGTTATACAATGTAGCAACGCAACAGTGATAATAAGTATCTAGAAATGAGCAACACAGTCAAGTAACATTTTTAAAAAAAAATAATTATATATAAAAAAATATTAGGTGGTGGAGGTTCCGTGGGGTTAAATGAGGAATTGTCCCCAGCACCCAATCTTTGTGTGCCGGGTTATCTGATACCCCCTCCGGTCCTCTATATCACTTGTTTTCTTTCTTTATTTTCTTTTTGGTTTTCTCTGTGGATTTTGGTATCTGATTTTTACTGATAACATCACAGTAACAAGTTTGTGGAGTGGTCATGGCTTTAATGCAAGGAAACCCAGCAGTCTTTTCATTTTCGGAGGAGCAGAGGACGGAATTGTTGAAACGGCCCACCCTCATTGAAGGGGGGGCTCTTGCCACGGGTTCTTCCATGTGGTTTGAATTGGAAGTCTTACAGAAGAAATTAGTTAGGGCAGAGTTACATGCCAATACTTTGGCTCAGTATGTTTCCACTGCCATGATTCCTCGAGGACTGAGAATACAAAAAGGTCCGACCTTATTTGCCAATGAGGCACAGTTTCAGGAGAAATGGTGTGCCATCCTCAATAAATGCAGTTTTGACTTAATGCTGTTGATCATTGAACAGATTACATGTTTGGAATCGGAATTAAAAAAGACGATTGAGGATACAAAAAATTTAATTCGAGAAGCTTGTGCTAATGACACTGAGTTCACATCTCTAGCGAGTGATCAAACTAACAGGATTGAAGCATACAAAGACTCAATTAAGCAATCCAAAATCAAAAAATATAGAAGAGATGAACGAGATTACGCTATGAATCAAGTTTACCTTTGGAGATTCAGAAATAATGTTCCTCAAAAACCACCTTTTGAGGATGACCACCTGTCCACGGATTCCAGCTCCTCCGGTAATTTGAGTGGAGGTCCCCCGGGGGTGAGGGGACAACGTGGCCAAGGGGGTTTTCCATTACGAGGACCCAGAGGCAGACAAAAGGGCCGAGGACCAAGGCGAGTGGCATTCCAGGGGCAGCAACAGACATATGCCCAGGGCCCCCAGACGAGGTCTCAATTCAGGCCCAATCAGCTGTAATCAATTTAATGAAGACTCAACTCACCCCCATTCAGGAAGAAGTTTTAAACTTGGGCATGGGGTTCGTGCCTACGGCGCGATATGATGCGTTCAGTACACGTTTGTCTATTTACAGTTTGCTCCGGAAGCTGCATCTAAAAGCATTTTTTCAAGAACATGCTCCGGTCAGTGATGGGACGTTGATTTCAACTAAATCGCATTGGTGCCCGGCGTCTCCACTGCATCCCAATTTGATAACCTTCCGTGATGTGGTATTATCGGAAGTGGAACAAATGGAAATACAAAATGCTCATATTCCGCCTCAGTTCAACATGTCCTACTCTGAATGGTGTGCTTTGCAACAACTTCGGGAGGACAAGTCTATCATATTCTCTCGAGCGGATAAAGGGGGTGCCATTGTGTTGTGGTCCAAGGAACAATATCTAATAGAAGCCCATAGGCAATTGGATGATCCTTCTTTTTATCAGTTACTGCCTGAGGATCCAGCCGCTGAACTTAAAAGCATAATCTCTAAGTTGGTCTCGAAAGCGTACAAGCAGAAAATGATCACTTCTAGAGAAGCTTCCTTCCTCAATCCTAACTTCTATGTAACGCCCGTCATCTACTTCCTTCCGAAAATCCATAAAAATCTTCTCACTCCCCCTGGACGTCCGATAGTGTCCATGCGGGATTCCCCCTTGGAGCCGTTGTCGAAATTTTTGGACATTTTTTTGAAACAACAAGTCCCTTTAATAAAATCTTATATAAAAGACACGAACCACATGCTTAGATTGATAGCTGACATGGACATCTATGAATCACATTGGATCCTGGTGACGTTGGACGTGACAGCGCTGTACACCATGATCCCCATGGATAGTGCCTTGGCCATAATAAACAGCATATGCAGGGAGCAAACAATCAGACCCCGCTTATCTTCTGAGATATTGATGGAAATGGCCCAGTTGGTGTTAACCAGAAGTTATTTCTGGTTTCACAATCAGTTTTATGTGCAGAAACATGGCATTGCCATGGGAGCGTCCTTAGCTCCTTCTTTAGCAGCTTTGTTTATGGCTGATTTGGAGGAACGTCTGATTTACCCGTTGCCAGCTTTCAGAAATGTCAAAATCTGGAAGAGATTCCTTGACGACATTCTTTGCGTGTGGACCTCAACTGAAGAGGAGTTGTTGTCTTTTATTGATATCTTGAATACCTTAGACCATAATATCAAGTTTACGGCTACTATAAGTCACAGGGAGATACCGTTTTTGGACATTTTAATTATAAAGGGGGCTACACATTTACAGACCTCGCTGTATAGAAAACAGACTGACCGCAACAGTTTGTTGCGGTTCCACAGTTTCCATCCGGAGAGCCTCAAAAGAAGTTTGCCGACTAGTCAATTTCTTAGGCTAAGAAGGATTTGTGACTCTCTAGATGAATTCCGCAGGCATGCTAAACATATGAAATCAAGATTCTATCATCGGGGTTACCCGTATGCCACGGTTAAACAGGCGTATAAAAGAGCTAAACACGCCCATAGGGAGTGGTTGTTGCAGGATGCGGCTAGAGAGGAGCAGTCCCATGATTTGGTAGCCTTTGTGCAGGAGTTTTCCACCCTGGCCCACCGGGTTGCGGAGATTGTAAAAAAATACTGGTATATCCCTAGACTGGCCATTCCCACTCTTGAAGAAACCCCTCTGTGTTCCTATCGTAGACGTAGGAATTTGGGGGAGTTGCTTAATCATTACAAACTTCAAGACAGTGCCCCCAGGGTTAGGGGCAATCATCTTCCGTGTGGGTCATGCCAGTGGTGTGAGTTTACCATCTCGGGGGAGTATTGGACTCACCCGAGCACGGGGGTCAAGTATCAGACTAAGCACAAAACGACCTGTGTGTCAGAAAATGTAATATATGTGATACAATGCCCCTGTCCTATGCTGTATGTGGGCAGAACCACTCGCCCCATACGGGTCCGATTAACTGAGCATAAATCTAGAGTCCATACTCACGCTGAATCGTCCCCGTTGGTCCGTCATTGGATCAGGCACGGGCACACACTAAGAGATCTTAAATGGAGGGTGTTGGACCAGATCATAGTCGGGTGGGAGGGAGGCAACACTGTCCGGAGGCTAAACCGTGGTGAGCTCCGGTGGATGTTTGTTTTAGATTCAATGTCCCCTAAGGGGTTAAATGAGACATCCGATTGGTTAGCCCAATCTGATGTATAGGCTAGCCAGTCTGCAGTTTGAGGTAGGGCCCCTTTAAGAGAAATTTCAGTGAGGTTGAGGGAGTTCCCCGGAAGAGCTGTCCAGGTGGGGAGTATTTAAATCCCAGAGTCAGTCTGCCTCGGCGTGCGTTTGCAGCCGGTTGGTGGTATGCAGTGATATTTAATTCAAAAGCAAGTATATTTAGTTGGTTTAAGTTTATTTAGATTCTGTCAAGGTTTGTGAGTCTAATGGGCTGTTTTGTTTTTTCTTTTTTCTTTTCTTTTTGTGTGTAATTTCAGCTCCCCATGTCGCCTTGAGAAAGGACACCGAAACGCGTTGGCGTTCAGGGGAAAGATTATTTTGTTATTAGCAAGCTAAAGCTAAGTAATGGTTACTAGTTATACAATGTAGCAACGCAACAGTGATAATAAGTATCTAGAAATGAGCAACACAGTCAAGTAACATTTTTAAAAAAAAATAATTATATATAAAAAAATATTAGGTGGTGGAGGTTCCGTGGGGTTAAATGAGGAATTGTCCCCAGCACCCAATCTTTGTGTGCCGGGTTATCTGATACCCCCTCCGGTCCTCTATATCACTTGTTTTCTTTCTTTATTTTCTTTTTGGTTTTCTCTGTGGATTTTGGTATCTGCCATAGTCAAACATTTTAGACAACATCCAGAGTACAGTTTGGATGTTTGGGGCTATACCTGTTTTAACAATGAAAAAGTGCCAAAAAGGTGCCCAAACTGACCAGATGACCTCTGGAGGGATGTAAGCATTATTCCCCCCACACACACTCCCCCAGTGGTCTCTGACCCCCTTCCCACCCCTCAAGATATAAATGAAACAATATCTACCTCCCTGTATGACAGCTTCAAATGTTAAAGCCAGTCCTAGAAGAGCAGCAAGCAGGTCTCTGGAGTCGCCTGGTGGTCAGTGCAGTGGACTGCAAAGAAGGGGACCCAGGCCTATATCCCATTCTATCTACTTTTCAAAAATTAATTTCCAGACAACTGCATCTATTGTCTGTTTGCACTGACCAGAGTTATCTAAGGGTTTTCAGTGGCACAGATGGTGTTGAAGCTGAATATGTTTCCAAGTTTATTCAAATTTATTGGTCGGGTATTTTGTCCAGAATTCAGGCGATAATGCAATAATGCATCCTATTCAAAGCCCTAAATGGAAATGGACCAAGCTATCTGAACAACCGCTTAATCTGGAAAAACATATCCAGACCAAGGAGAACTAAAGCACACTTTACACCCCCCCTTCCTAAATCAAAGGCATGCAAAGCAAAAAATATATGACGGTCTACTAGCCACCAGAGCGGCAAAAATAGACCACCACCTCTCAAATCTGTTGACGCCCAACTACAAAACATTCAGAAAAAAACTGAAAACCATACTATTCAAGAAATTTGTCAAATGATCTAACCAAACCGTATTGACCATTCCCAGATCCCGACGCATACGATAGCTATCAACCTTGTAATCTCCCTGGGAATGGCCAGGCTAATTTCTTGTTGTAACCGCCTAGAACTGAAAGGTATTGACAGGATAGAAGACATCAATGTAATGTAATGTACCTTTGTCATATAAATCTATCATACTGCGTTCCGCAAACCCAGATATCTCATTACCAGCATCATTCAATAAAATCTTTGATTCTATGATTGCGCTAACCATTCATTATATTATCTGCAATTGGAAAGATAACTCTGAGCTTAACTTCTTTTTTTTTTTTTTTTTGTTCAATAATTTTTATTGATTTTTAAATAAACAAATACAACAGAAAAGGAAAAAGTATCAACAGTATGAGTAATCGTGTTATGCGTGCGCCCTTAGGCACATGGGATGGATTGGCCCATGTGCCTAAGGCCCCGCCCATAGTAGGGGCCACAGGCAACTGGACAAATTCTGGTTAGCCCAGTTGCCTAAAGCCCCTCCTATGAGCAGGCCTTAGGTGCCTGGGCCAATTAGGCCATAGGCCCCTCCCCAGTACATCCCACAATGCACCAGGAAGGGGCAGGCCTGCCATTCCGAGGATGGAGGGCCTGCCAACCGGACTAGGAACCCATCTGTCTGACCAGCTAAAAGGTTAGTGTATGTGTGTGTGTGTGTGGGGGGGGGGCATTGGGTTAGTAGTAGGGGCATTTGGGGTGGTTGCAGGGGGTGGGGGGGCCATCTTTGGCAGGAGGGCTTGAGCTCCCTCCTGCTGGTATTTGCATGAGGGGGGCTTTGGGGGTTCGCCTTCTGGAGGAGGGCTTGGGATCCCTCCTGCAGGTATTGTCGGGGTGGGGGTTTTGGGGGGTTCACCTTCTGGCAGGAGGGCTGGGGATCCTTCCTGCTGGTATTCATGGGGGGGGGGGGAGGTTCAGGAGTGCACCTTTGACAGGATGGCCTGAGCTCCCTCTTGCCGGTATTCAGGTTTGTCGGGGGGAGGGGGTCCGGCAGGAGAGATTGGGCATCTCTCCTGTCAGTTTGCGGCAGTTCAGGGGGGAATGGGATCGCGGAAGGATAATAATAATAACAACTTTATTCTTTTATACCGCTATAACCAAAGGTTCTAGATGGTTTATACTAAAAAGAGCTGGACAATCGGCGAAATATAATAATACAGTAAAAAATACAAATATTTGTAAACTAGAATTTCAATAATAAAACTCACGAAATAATAAACTTATTGAACAAAGTAGTCTTAATTTCCGAAAACTACAATAGGATAACATAGCTTGCTGAATACATTTTCCTAACCAAGATTGTTGCCTACCAGCTTGAAATGGTCCTATCTAAGAAGGTCTTATATCTACACCCATTAATTTTTGGATAAGCAAATTAGAAGTTTCTAGTTTCTCTTGATGGTCTATGCAACACAAAATGAGGAAAAAGAAAAGCTGGAGACAATCCCGATATCAGCTTAAAGCAGATATAGGAAAATTTGAATAATACTCTTGCCTCCAAAGGAAGCCAATGAAGTAAACAATAATATGGGCTAATATGGTCGTTCTTTTTTAAACTAAAAATCAATCGAACAGCTGTATTCTGTAGATTAGGTAACTCTCATGCCACGATCGTTGCAGTGAAAGGTGGGCAGGTTGCCGGGGCTGCTGAGGTACTTTCATGGGGTATCTCCACCACTAGGCTAATAACAATTTTTTGTATATTGTATTTAAACATCTCTATCATATCTCCACTCTACCACCTTTCCTCCATTTCAATTTTCAATATTTGGCCTCTTAATGGTTTGAAGAGTCTACAAGAGGTAATTGAAAAGTTCTCAGCCCAACCAAGAAGAGAATGTAGAGCCAAGAAACTTACAAGTTATTCCACATTTTTCTTGACTCTTTTTTGTTTCATTTTATATCATTAAAATGAAAAGGGTGAAGAAAAGTGTGGAATAACTTGTAAGTTTCTTGGCTCTACATCATTCTCTTGGTTGGGTTGAAAACGTTTCAGTGGTACCTCGTATAGTTTCCTCCCTTTTATATTGCTAGGATACCAGAGGATCTTCTATCCATCAAGATGACACAGTTCTGTCATTAAACAAGATACTAAAGGCCTTAATGATATTTAAGGGCAGAGTGTTGTTAACGCCAATTAATAAGGATAATTAGAAATAATAAGAAAAGCCTTCCTGCATTATCATAGGGTCTATACAAGAAATACAAAATAACTAGTAAGAAAATATCTACCAAGTAATGTAATTTGAACTGCTGACCTACTGTGCAGGTGAAAAGTCAATTCACTGAGCTGACATTATTTAAATATAGCACCCTCATATATGTTAATTATAATATTTTAATATAAATGCTCTTTTAATTAGAAATCCACATTTACATGCATCATACTAGCTGTATTTGCTGCGCAGTTTCTTATATTTCTTGGACTGCAGCCAGCAAGGCTGGGTCCCAATTTGGTTAATCTATTACTTTCACACTGCAATAGATCTGGATCTTTGCCAGATATTAAGCTAATGCTACATACAGAATGTGTAATGCAATTTCTTATTCCATCGCTTTAGTGAAAAAAAAATCATAGTTTTTTTTCTCTCTCTCTCTTTCTCTATATTCTTACCAAACATTTATTTGAATGCATTTTTTTTTAATTCTTTATTTAGTATAGAAATCACTGTTTATTTGAATGCATTTTTAAAGGAACATATACTGTAAACTGGAAAAGAATGACAAAACTGTGTTAAGATTCATGTTTTAAAAAGGCATTATTTTTTTCTCTAATAAAAACAGGATAGTTGGTGAATTAATAATAATAATAATAATAATAATAATAGAAACATTTGCCCACCATTTTATCAAGCTGCACTAGAGCTTTTTAGTGTGGACCGGTGAGTTATGTGCTCCAACGCTCATAGGAATTCTATGAGCGTCAGAGCATTTATAGTGCCAGCTTGTGCTAAAAACCTCTAGCACAGCTTGATAAAAGGGGCCCTTACTAAATTATTATTTTATGTAAGGGTTTTTCTGCTTGATTTAGGCAAGGAACAGTGTTTACATTTCTGTAGTTAATTCCACTTAAAGAAAGATACTGCATTTGAGATGGTTGTTTTTACATCGCTACATAATTAATTAAAGTAATTGAAGATGGTTGTAAAGATGATTTAGATTTCTATATATGATGACTAATTAACTCTGTACCACATTGCTTGATTGAGACTCACAGGGAACAAGGAGTAACTGTGCTATCTACAGTATTCATCGGGTGCCTAAAATGTTTGAAATAGGAAATGTGACAGCAGAGATACATAAAGCGCACTTGAAAAAGCTTGTGAAATAAATGTTACTATATAGATGAAAGCCCTCTTATGCATGATAAAGATATTAAGCTACGCAGGAAGGCATTATCATGCGTGTTAAAAGGTGCAGGTTCCCATATAAAGGCCTCTTTATCCTTTTATGTAGGGTTACCAGCAGTAGTATACCTAGCATATGTGACACCCGGGGCCCATCATTTTTTGACACCCCCCCATCTGTACGAAAAACATGATTTTTAGTAACAAGCTACACATCACACATGAGTACCTAGGAAAAGGCAGCATCTTACATACTGCAGTGAGCAGTACATCAATACACCCATTGTAAAACTAAACAAGCCAGACTAGTACAGATCAATACTGCAGTCAATCCTAACAAAAAAACATGTCTTTCGAATACACAGAACACACAGAAAACACCTTCGCCTAGTATGGAATATGTAATTGCAAACTATCCCCTCCCTCTTTTACAAAACTGTAGTGTGGATTTTAGCCACGGTGGTAACAGCTCTGACGCTCATAGAATTCTGAGCATTAGAGCTGCTACCACCACGGCTGGCGCTAAAAAACGCTCCACAGTTTTGTAAAAGGGGGGGATAAAATAGAAATACATAGACAAAGGTTAAATTGAACCAGTAAGAAGCTGGACTCTGCATACAGTGCACCACAAAAACAGTGACACTTGTCTCCTAAAGCAATAAATAAATAGAACATTTTTTTCTATCTTTGTCTTCTGTGGTTTCTGCTTTCCTCATCTTCTTGTAACTCTCTTCCTTCCATCCACTGTCTGTCATCTCTCTTCCCCTATTTGGCATCTTCTCTCCTTCTATGCCCCTTCCAGAAACTGTACGCCGCCCCCTTCCATCTCTCCTTTCACCCCCATTGGTCTGGTATCCAGGGCCACCATCAGAAATTTCTGGGCCCCTTACTGAGCAATCCTATTATGCCCCCCACGCACCCTTCCCCCCGACCCCCCCCCTTCTTCCATGGGCCGAATACACACATACTTTTCTCTGTCGCCGCACTCTTTGACCAAAAGATTTGTAAGGCTGCAAGCACGTCAAGGTACACTCTTTCAACAGGGCCCTAACCTAACCTAAACTAAACTAATCTATATCTATCTATTCTAAACTAACATATGTCTAATACTGAAATAATAACAAACTAACAAACATCTGCATAATAAATAACTAATAAATAATAGTGCTAGTAGCTATAATTCACTTTTGAATGTAAAATCTCAGTTAAGGATTTCTTTTGACCTTTGTAGGCCAGAAGTAGATCACAATTGCACAATATTTTTTGTAACAAGTATTAAATGTGTTTTTATAAATACTGTAAGCTTAATAAATATATCAGAAAAAACTACACATCTGAGCGCATATCTGAACATACACATCTGTATGATCCCATCCTCCTCAGCTTGCCTATAGCTGCATCATGCATGTTAAAAATGTACGATATGTTGATATGTGCACCTTCCTTCCTTCCCATCCATCCTCCTCAGCCTGTCCTTACACATCCACAGCTGCATGTTAATGATGATGTATATGTTATGATGATAAATAAGTGCATATGAGCACATCATTAACATGCAGCTATGGATGAATATAAAAAAGAAACAATATTCTGTACAATTGTCAATTTATAAATCAGCGTCTTCTCCCCACTCTCTCTTCCCCATTTCCCTTCAGCGTCCTCAGCCCACTCTCTCTCCACTTTCCTTCAGCGCACGCACATAAAAACAAGCAAGTAATTTATATCATTTTCATTCTATTCATTCATAGAAATTAAAGTCTAAATAATGCCAGTCACATAACAAAACATGATTTTACAAAAATAATTCCCTGCACAGTCAAGCCTGCAAGGATTACTAGATGTCTTTCAGCAGCTCCCCTCCCTCCCCCTTACCTTTGTGGCCAAGTCAAAATGATCTACCAACAATACAATTTTAAAAACAAAAAGCACGCTGTACGCAGAGAAAATGTTAATTATCATTTATATTCCGCAGGTTTTCAAAGAGGTCAAGGCAGATGACTTTATGCAATGTCACCTCAGTAACAACTATACAAAAATAGACAAATATTCCCCCTCCCTTTTTACTAAAACACGATAGTGGTTTTTAGCGCAGGGAGCTGCGCTGAATGCCCCACTCTGCTCTCAACACTCATAGGCTCCCTGCGCTAAAAAACGCTATTGCGGTTTAGTAAAAGGGAGCCATAGTGCAAAATATAGACAGCATATATAAATTCTCAAAGCAGACACATTTTGATCACTAAATTGAAAATAAAATCATTTTTCCTACCTTTGGTAATTTCATCAGTCTCTGGTTGCACTTTATTCTTCTGACTGTGCATCCAATATTTCTTCCCTTCTTTCAGCCTCCTGTATGCTTCCTCTCCTCCAGACCTTATTCCCTCCCCAAACTTTTTCTTTGTTTCACCCTGCCCCTTCTTTCTTTTTCTCTCTCTCCATACCCCCTTTCTATCTGTATGTCTGTTATTCTCTCTCTCTCACCCTGCCCCTTCTTTCTTTCTCTCTCCACACCCTCTTTCGTTCTGTATGTCTGTCTTTCTCTCTCTCTCCGTGCACCATTTTTCTTTGTTTCACCCTGCCCCCTTTCTTTCTTTCTGGCTTCTTGTCCCCCCTTTCTTTCTTTCTTCCTGCCCTCCCCTATGCCACCACCATTGGGAAAATGCTGCCACAGCCACTGGGGAATAGGCTGCCACTGCCGCCATCGGGAACAGGCCGGCGCCGAGTTCACCCTGCTTCTCTTCCCCGCGGGGCCGACCAACTCTCACCACCCGACGTCAATTCTGACATCGTAGAGGATGTTCTAGGCCAGCCAGGCAGCGATTGGCTGGCCCAGAACGTCCTCTCCAACGTCAGAATTGACGCGAGTGGCGAGAGTTGGTCATCCCCACAGGGAAAAGCAGAGAGAACTTGGCGCCGGCCTGTTCCCGATGGCGGCGATGGCACTCAAGTAGCTAAGGAGCCACAGTTTGCCGGCCTAAGGAGAACACTGGAGGGTGGCCAGCTGTGCACCCCCTTGGGACGTAAACCCGGGGTGGGGCGGGGCGGACCACCCCCATCCTCCCCCACCTTGGTATGCCACTATCTGTACCTCACTCCCTCCCTATGACCAAAAATTCTCCTTTCTTCTATTCCCCGTGTACACAACCATCTCTTTCCCTCTCTTCCTCTCTCCCAAGTCCATGCCTTCTGTGTCCAAAAACACATTTCCTCCCCCACTTCAGCATCTCTTTCCCTCCCTTCCTCTCTCCCAAGTCCATGCCTTCTGTGTCCAAAAATATATTCCCTCCCCCACCTCAGCTTCTCTTTCTCTCCCTTCCTCTCTCCAAGTCCATGCCTTCTGTGTCCAAAAACCCATTCCATCCCCCACCTCAGCATCTCTTTCCCTCCCTTCCTCTCTCCCGTCCATGCCTTCCTTGTCCAAAAACCCATTCCATTCCCCACCTCAGCATCTCTTTCCCTCCCTTCCTCTCTCCCAAGTCCATGCCTTCTGTGTCCAAAAACCCATTTCCTCCCCCACCTCAGCATCTCTTTCCCTCCCTTCCTCTCTCCCAAGTCCATGCCTTCTGTGTCCAAAAACCCATTCCATCCCCCACCTCAGCATCTCTTTCCCTCCCTTCCTCTCTCCCAAGTCCATGCCTTGTATCCAAAATGCACTCCCTCCCCCCTTTTGTGTTCCGCGTTTGCCTCCCAGCCCATCTTTGCAACTTTGTCAGCAAAACGGAGCTCGAGCCGAGAGGCTTGTCTCTTGTTTCCTGCCTGTCCTGCCTCGTACAAATAGCCGACCGGAAGTATTCTCCGACGTCAGCGCTGATGTCAGAGGGCAGGCTTTGCTTAAGCCCTCCCTCCGACGTCAGCGCTGACATCGGGGAACACTTCCGATCAGCCATATGTGAGCGGCAGGGCAGGAAAGAACAGAAGACGAGCCTCGTGGCTCGAGATGTATTTAACTCCGCGGGTCCCCCGTCCAGCTCTCTCCTGTGCACCTGGGGCGGACCTCCCCCCCTAGGTACGCCACTGGGACCGGCACCGGTCCACGGACCGGCGGTTGAAGAACTATGGCCTAGGACCCTGGGGGAGCCCGGGCCCCCTGTCAGCTCTGGGCCCCTGAATGCAGGACTGGTAGTACTGCCCTGATGGTGGCCCTGCTGGTATCTCTCTCCTCTCCGTCCCTCTCCCACACATCTCCTCTGCAATCCCTTTCCCTTTTTTCCCTCATTTTCCTTTTCAGTTTATTTTCTGCATCTGTCTAGATTATGTTCTTACTACCCTCTCATCAATGCCCTTTTTTACTGTCTACCTAAAGCTTGCCACCTCTTTCCCTCACCCCTCCAGTGTATCTCTAACTCAATCATTTTCTCCCCATCATGTGCCCTCCTTTTATTTATCCCCTCCTTCCATCATGTACCCTCTTTCTCCAACCCTTCCATGTAATACCTTTTCCTCTGTCTACTTCCATCCAGCATATGCTCCCCTCTTTCTCTCCTCCCATTTCCTTCCTGCATTTGCTCCCTTATCTCTCCCATCTGCACTTCCATTCAGCATAGCCTCCCCACTACCATCCAATGTCTGCCCTTTCTCTCGCCATCCACCCCTCTTCAATCAGCATCTGCCCCCTTTCTTTCCCTCCAATATCCTTCCCCCTTATGTTTCTCCCCTTTCTCTGTACATCAATTCCATCAGCACCACCCTTCCATACCACCCTGCCCCTATTTCTTTCCCTCCACCACTCTTCCATTCCAGAAGTCCTGCTCCTTTCTCTCCATTCATGCAGCAAGGTCCCACGATGATTATAGCTGCCGGCTGCCAGTCCACCCCACTCTGACGTACTTGCTCTGGAGCGAACTCAGCAGCCACATGCTGGAAGGTCCCGCGATGACTCGTCTCTTGGCTCTGCTCAGGAAGAAGTAAGTTACATCAGAGGGGTTGGACCCGGCAGACGCAGGGAGTTGTGGCAAAGTTCCGCAATGACTGCGTCTGCCGGGTCTACCCCCTCTGACGTAACTTACTTCTTCCGGAGCAGAGCCAGCAGATGAGTCATCGCGGCACCTTCCTGCACCTCAGCGCGGCTTCCGACTCTGCTGCAGAGAAAATAAGTCAGAGGTAATGCGACCATTTATTTTTTTCATCAAAAGGGGACATCTATTAATTGACTGTGTATCCTTTCTTTCATTTCTTTCTTTCAGCACTCAGGCCCAACAATTGTCCCTTTCTATTCCCTCCCTCCTTACTTCCCATGTCCTTAGTGCCCCCAGTGCCTCCTTCCCATGTCCTTAGTGCCCCCAGTGCCTCCGTCCTGTGCCCTTAGTGCCCCCAGTGCCTCCTTCTCATGTCCTTAGTGCCCCCAGTGCCTCCTTCCTGTGTCCATAGTGCTCCCAGTGCCTCCTTCCTGTGTCCATAGTGTCCCCAGTGCCCCCATCCTGTGTCCTTAGTGCCCCCAGTGCCTCTGTGTTGTGTCCTTAGTGCTCTCAGTACCTCCGTCCTGTGTCCATAGTACCCCCAGTGCCTCCTTCCCGTGTCCTTAGTGCTCCCAGTGCTTCCTTCCCGTATCGTTAGTGCCCCAGTGCCTTCTTCCCATGTCCATAATGCCCCCAGTGCCTCTATCCTGTGTCCATGGTGCCCTCAGTGCCTCCTTCCTGTGTCCATGGTGCCCCATTGCCTCCTTCCTGTGTCTATAGTACCCCCAGTGCCTCATTCCCATGTCCTTAGTGCCCCGATGCCTCCTTCCTGTGTCCATAGTGCCCCCAGTGCCTCCATCCTGTGTCCATAGTGCCCCCTTCCCGTGTCCTTAGTGCCCCCAGTGCCTCCTTCTTATGTCCCCCCAATGCCTTCCAGATTTTGTCCACCCCTAAAGCCAGCCTGCCTGCCTGCCTACCTATCTCCCTCCCTGCTGCGGAAAAAATAAAAGCACCTCTCTCTTTCCTTTCCCCCGGTCCCTGCTGCTGTTTCTAATCGCCGACAACAAGTCTTCTTTCCGACGTCAATTCTGATGCGGTAACTACACAATTTAATGCACTTATCTAAAAGAATCCCTATGTGTCTATAAAAAAAAGTGGGAAATAGACACTTGGGCCCTAATTCTATAAAAGATACCTACAGTCAGACACATAGGCAGTGGAATGATTTTTCTATTGGGGGAGGGGGGCCCGCCCTAGCCCTAGCAGGATGCTGTGGCATGACCTCTCTTTCCAGCTCCCGACTACCTCATATACCTTCTCCAGTTTCTGTAATTTTAAATCTTCTGGCAGTCACCGCACAGCATCAGCAAACAGGCCTATCCTGGAAGTCTTCACTCTGCAGTGACACTGCATGGTGCCTGCCGGAAGATTTTAAATTATAGCAACCGGAAAAAGGTAGATGGGGAAGCAGAGCCATAACTGACTCTTACCGCCAATTTGGGGGGAGGCCATGGCCCCTGTGGCTTCCCCTGTTCTGATGCCTATGGTCAGGCTCATAGATATGCATGCCTAGCCTATCTAGGCTTAATTGGCGCTGATAATTGAAAGCTAATTAATAATTTGCCAGTAGCTGACTAACTCAGTAGGCACCTCACACTTTGAGGAAGGTGTCTACACTGAGACACCTATTGGCACCTACATAGTAAGTTGGCATGAAACATAATGATTATGTTTTTATTATGTACATCGCCTAGAAGTTTTATAGGCAATACTATCAAATTTTAAATAAACCTGGTGTGAAGCTTGTGCATGGATTGTTTAAGGTGCTGGTAGTCACTTCCCACTCCCCATTAGACCTCATGGAAGATTAAAGGTAGGCCCATGGTCCTATAGGAGAGGTCATATATAGGTGGTAAATTTTTAAAGGTGCATTTATTTAGGCAAAGAAAATCCTGGGTTAAATGGCAATACGCCTAAGATTTTAACACCTACCAGCTAGGCATAGTTCTAGAAATGACACCTAGTGGTTGATTGACAGCCATGCCAAATGCCGCCTAAGAGTTAGATGCCATTTATAGAATCAGGGGTTTAGGCTTCACATATAGTATCCTCTACCAACATTTCATCCACAAAAAGTATAAAGACATCTAAGATCTGGATGCACTAAACATAATCACTAATACCATGCACAATATCTGCCCCATTAAAAAAAAAAATGAAAGAAAAAAGCCCTCCCTGATGTACCCCTCCCCAAACAGCGAAAGTGGCAGGAGAGATGACCACTCCCTCCTGTCATGCTGACCCCACCCCTCCATGAGATAAAATTGGTAGGAGGTATGCCCACTCCTTCCTGCCAATGAAGTCCCCTCAAACCATCCCCTACCCTCTACCCTTCCTCCCGAAAAAAAAAGGTAGGAGGATTGGCTTCTTCCTCCTACCACCAGATGCTCCCCTGAACCCCCCATTGAAGGTAAAATAAAATTAAAGGTAAAATAAACCAAAGTTGCCCAACTGTAGAAGCACAATTTAAAGCAAAGAAAATGATTGGGGTGACTTCAGTAAACAACCTCATGAATAGATTCTACCTATTTATCAGACAAAGGAACAAAACCTGCACTGCCAGCTGTTGTATATTGCTTTAGGAAGCTATGAAAGAACAATTAATACATTAAATTATAATTAAGTAAATGAATAAATTCCAGCTATTTTAAATTAATATGCACTTACGAAATAACTATATCACAAAACCTGTCCAGTTTCACTAGTCTCATTTCTGGAAATATATTAGAATTTATTGTTATATAACTAAACTAGAAAAATGGATTTTGAAGGGGGATGGAAAGTTATCTAATTTAAAGTGCATATCATAATGCTAAGTACAATTCCTCACCATCCCCTCTGACTGTGCCACATTTCTTAGCTGTGCATACAACTGGGAAGGTTAATGACTTTATTTCTTAGCTAGTTTAAGGTCCCCAGTTATTCCTATCTATTCATCTCTAGTAAATGTATTTATTGTTCTGAGCAATATTATCTCAGAGAAAATAGGAGAATATCATGTTTGATGCCTTAAAGATATTGTCTGGAAAAATATCACTAAAAATAATACTCATTGTATAGGTTCTACTAGGTATATTCATTCTTTAGAAATCTGAATTCTTTGCAGGTCAAGGTAGAACTTATTCTATTAATTAAAAACAACATCAAAAGTCATTATTGCAGATAAGACTAAATAAAATTTATAAAAAGGTATACAAGCACAAATGAATTATGTCACAAATGGATACAGTAGAAAATATATTTATTTTGTACTTATACCATTTTGGAATATATTCACTAAGGCTCATATTCTGTAAATGGTGCCCAAAGTTAAGAAGCAGTAGGCGTCCTACTGTTGCCTATCTCAATTGGTTTAATTGGCACATTAATTGTCTGTGTCAATTAAAAAACAATTTAAACATAATTTAAAAAGGAGTCACCTAAGGTCACCTCCAAAAAGGTTGCTGTTATCCCACATATGGAGGCTCCTTATAATGCCTAATGTCACTTTAAGCATGGTTAGCACCAAAAGTGGTATTAGGCTTCATAAGGTGCCTCCATAGGTGTGATTCTCATGAAAGGTAGGTGCTGAAAATGTAGGCCTTTAAAACCCTAGCCTACATTTCTGGTGCCTACCTTTCATGCAGTTGCAATTCTGCGAACAGCACCATTGCATGATTGACAAGCGATTGGTGGCTGATTTTTAGGCGGCCACCAAAAATGGTGCTGTTTACAGTATTCAGGTCTATAGGCTTGTTTTTCAAGGAATAAAAGAAACCTGATGAAGAAGTAGGACCTAAAATGAATAAATCTAAATTAGAGACAAATAGACATGTAAGTGAACTCTTCTCTCTCCCACCCTCTCTATAATATAAGTAACCTCTTCTCTCTCTCTACAGTATATATACTGTATATCAAGTTTCAAGTTTAATTAAATTTTGATATACCGACCATCGACATGCACCTGGCAGGTTTACAAAGCTAAAAAAAATGTTACTACTGAACATAAACAATATGAAGATCATGAACATCAAATATGATGAAGATTTTGAGCTTGAAGGCAATAGAGTAGAAATTGTAAAGGATTTCAATCTTCTGGGCTCTTTTGCAAACAAAGAAGCAACCAGTAGGAAAAAAAATACTCTACAGAATAGCACTTGGTCACTCTTCAATGAAGGCTCTTGACAAAGGCATGGAAATAACACTCCAAACAAAGCACTCATTTTTAAGCACTCATTTTCTAAGTTGTCAATTACAAATGTGAAAGCTAGACACCATAGAAACAAGACAGAGAGAAGATTGACTCATTTGAGCTTTGGTGCTGGAGAAGGATTTTATGTGAGCCATGGACTGCCAGAAAAACTAAAAAAAATCGATTCTGGAAGAGTTCAAATTGATTATGTCACTCAAAGCCCAAATGATGAAATTATGACTGCCTTATTTTGGTCATACAGTTAGAAGAGAAGGACATCATGTTTGGAAAGATTGAAGGAACCAGGCGAAGAGAACAATTTGCATCCAAATCCAAGCAGTGTCTCACTTCCGGCTCACCACATATTAGCTTTCCCATGTATTCATCATTAAAGGACCCCCAGGGACCCCTGAAGAAGACTTTTTTGTTGAAACGCGGACCGTGTTGGGTCCTGCATCCCTAGCGGACTAAGTCCTTTAAGATTTTTATGTGGACCATTTTACTTTTATGTGGATGATTTTATTTTATGTGGATGATATTAGTGTACCTTTGGAACTTTGACATTTTCAATTAAAGTCCATTTAGGAACATCGTCATTCCAGAGTTTCTTTTGGTTTCTTCCAGATGGCTGGACATGTTGAAAACAGCCATGGAGATTACGCTGAAAGATCTTACTGGACTAGCCCAAAACTAATTTCTTTTCAGATCTGTATAATTCATCAAGTCGCTAGGACTCAAATATGAATTGATGGCATCTAACTAACTATATACATACTTATACACATGTCTGATTTGAGTGTACTGGTATCATTTTAGTGCATTCATGCCATGTACTTGCTAAGTGCTATTTATAACATCATTAATGTAGCACATATGTGCTGCATGACACATTCATGTGAGCTTTAGAAAAGGGAGAGGTCTAGGGAGGACAGTAGGCCCATTATTGGGCAATACAATCAACTAGATACATTGATTCTATTCTATAAGACTACATCTGTCAATGATGCATAATTAATATGCCTAGTCTGAATTTTGGCAGCTAAAATTTAATGCTAAGAAATGCAAGGTCATGCATTTGGACTGCAAAAAAGTGAAGAAATGGTACAATTTAGGAAGTGAAGAACTTTTGTGTAAGACAAAAGAGTAGGACTTGGGTGTGATTGTATGTGATGATCTTAAGGTGGCCAAACAGGTTGAAAAGGTGACGGTGAAAGCCAGAAGGATGCTAGGGTGCATAGGAAGAAGTATGGCTAGTAAGAAAAAGGAGATATTGAGGGCCGGATTTTGTAATTGGTGCCCGAGTCGGTGGCCACCTTAAAAGCAGCTGCCAATCGCTTGTCAATCATTTTAGGGTGTCGGTTACAGAATCACAGCTTTAGGGAGTCCCTGTTGCTCAGCCGATAGGGGATGGGAGGAATTCCCCTGCCATAATCGGCTAAGCAGCCAAAGAAGGGAACCCCAGAACCACACACACACATTGTCCGCAGCAGGAAGGATGCCCACTTCTTCCTGCCGGCACCCCCCCCTCCGCAACATCCCCGACAGGAGGGATGCCCAATCCCTCCTTCTGGCACCCCATGCAACATCCCCAGCTGGATGGATACCCAATCCCACCTGCCGGCACCCCCCAAACACCCCACCCCTCTAAAACCCACCCCATACCTTTTTCTTGAAGGCTGGCTGGAGAGATGCCCACTCCCTCTGGCCAGCAGGCCCACCTCCTCAGAGTGGAAGACCCACTATGCTGTTTTTCCCCTCCCCTCGTACCCTCCTTTATTTTTATTTTTATGATGTAATTATCAACTTTCCTCACTCCTTGCTCCTTTCATGTTCAGTTATGTCCATGTCTTTGTCCTCATTTTGTTTAAATTTTTGTCCCCATATATTTATTTTAATATTTTTAGCATTGTAAACCGTGCAGATACATGTAGATCAGGGGTCTCAAAGTCCCTCCTTGAGGACCACAATCCAGTCGGGTTTTCAGGATTTCCCCAATGAATATGCATGAGATCTATGTGCATGCACTGCTTTCAATGCATATTCATTGGGGAAATCCTAAAAACCCGACTGGATTGCAGCTCTCAAGGAGCGACTTTGAGATCCCTGATGTAGATGGTCGGAATATTAAATTAAAAACTTGGAAATTTGGAAACCTTCCCCTTCCCGGTGCATCCTGGGATACACCAGGGAGGGGCCTAAGGTACCCTAGATTGTCCCAGGTACCCTAGACCCCTCCCATAGGAGAGGCTTTAAGGTACCTGGGCCAATTGGAGTCTTAGGCCTTTTTCCCAGTGGCATTATGTGGATAATGTCTCTGAAAACCACATCTGACTGTCTTGCTACTATTTGGGTAGTACTAGGGTATCCAGGGACAACATAGCTATCCTAATTTAGATCTATGACAGAAGAATTGCCATACTAGGTCAGATCTATCCTAGTATCTTGCTTCTAACAGTGGCTAAAGCCAGGCCACTTGTATGTAGCAGAATCCCTCAAAAAGATGAAAAGTTCCATGATACCTAATAGGGCTGCCCAAGTCTGACCTTCAAGATCTACTGGCAGGCCAGGTTTTCAGGATATCCACAATGAATATGCATGAGAGAGATTTGCAAGCACCGCCTTCTTGGTATGCAAATCTCTCTCATGCATGTTCATTGTGGATATCCTGAAAACTTGGCCTGACAGTAGATCTCGAGGACCGGAGCTGGGCAGCCCTGCTCTAATACCTATTCTGAGTGATAAACAATAGCATTCCATGGGTTTACTTAATTAACAGTTTATATATTGTACCTCTGGGAATTTGTCCAAATCTTTTCTTTTAACCCAGCTACACTAATTTCTTTTACAACATCCTGTGGTAACACATTCCAAAACTTAACTTTGAGTGGAAAAAAATGTTGTTTTAAAAGTATTACTTTTGAAACAGCAAACACTTGATTTACCCAGGTATTATTTTAAATGCTGTGGATAGCATTTGAAATCGTTGCTGATGGAGCTGTTTAAACACGGGGAGGGGAATATTTTTGAGACTCGATGAAACTTCAGACCATGGTATCTAGGACCTTATGAAGACACTAATTAGCTTTATTTATTGGAAAAAAAATACTATACAAATCTACCCAAGGCAGGAGGAGAACACATCAATGTTGTTAAAAGCCATGAATTTAAGACTAGTCAAGGAAGTACAGTGCATAAATACTGTAATTTAATGTAAAGGAAATAGAGTACATGCATCTAATGTACTTGTTAAGAACCTGAAGAATAGACTTCACAGGCAGATATTCTTATAGTACGTTGTCTTCTGCTATTGTGTCATATGAAATCTTGAAAGCTCCAAGTTTAGACAACTAAATTACTACTTGTCAATTCAACTTTCCATGAAAGACAGTGGCTTTACTTCAGTATAAAAATCCATTCAGATTAAACATCACTCTTATATCAAACCTGATTCCTGTTTTTAATTTAAGTATGCAGCAATGGAATACATCATTTTTAATTCCTGAAAATGATTTTATACATAGCAGCATATTTTATTTACCACTTATAGGGCTCTTTTTATGAAAGTACGCTAGCGTTTTTCGCGCGTGCTACAATGCCGCGTTCACTAACCCCACGCTACACGGAAAATACTAACGCTAGCTCTATGGAAGTATTAGTGTTTAGCATGCGCGGCATTGTAGTGTGCACTAAGTGCACCCTAAAACCGCTAGCACACCTTCGTAAAAGGAGCCCATAGTGTAATGGTTTACATTCAAGTACTCAAGTATTTCTCCCCATCTGTCCCGGTGGGTTCACAATCTGACTAACATACCTGTACAAAATTTAAAGCAAAATCACTAATGCTGGGTTTTACTAAACCGCTGAAAAGCTTCTTACTGCAGCCAGTGAGTTAAATGCTCCGATGCTCATAGAAATTAAATAAGCGTCAGAGCATTTACTTCACCGGTCCACGGTAAAAATCTCTTCCACGGTTTAGTACAAGGAAGAAAAAGACTGCTTTCCAAGGAGATCCGAGATCAAATGAGATGCAGAAAACGTATTGGAATATCATGAAAATGAACAAGACAGTATGGAGTAGTCAATCAGTGAGAGCTTTTTTAGAGAAAGATATTTCTTCTCGTAGCTTCATAATTGGCATATGTAATAGGTTTGGGCAGTGATTAGAACTCCTTTAGAAGAGAGTAAAAGTTAATTTTTTGAATTTTGATGTTTCTATTCCAAATTTCTTACATATGCCTCAAGGCTAATGGCGAGGGCTATCATTCCCTCTTCTTTGCTAATCAGGCTGACGCCCTTAATGGCCGCTGGCTGTGTTCCTCAAACACTTCATCCTAAGACAAAACTTTTATCAGTTAGAGCAGTGGTTCCCAATCCTATCCTGGAGGACCACCAGGCCAATCGGGTTTTCAGGCTAGCCCTAATGAATATGCATGGAGCAGATTTGCATGCCTGTCACTTCCATTATATGCAAATCTCTCTCATGCATATTCATTAGGGCTAGCCTGAAAACCCGATTGGCCTGGTGGTCCTCCAGGACAGGGTTGGGAACCACTGAGTTAGAGTTCTATTCTACATGAACTTCCTTCTCTTTGCTATTTCAGCAGACATAAAACCTAGCACCATGCGACTGCCATTATAAAATACTAGTGTAAGTCCTCAGTTACATACCTAATTTTGGGAGTGAGCATCTCTTCCAGGTCAAAGGCTGGAATAAATGCTCAAGCCTAGCTGTAGACAGGCACATAATCTATAACCTGTGCATGGAAGTGATAGGCATGTCCCTGATCTGTTCTTGCCCCTCCCAGATCCACACTCTTCTTGCAGTTGTGTGCTATGGATTTTGTGCGTGCAATTTACAGAATCCCATCTATGCATAGCCATTGATAACACCAACTTTTAACAACAAGCATAAAATTGTATGCGCACATTTATAGCATTAGGGGTTAAAAGTGCTCAGATTTACACATGCAAGTGATTAGACTACTAGGGTTTAAGTGTGTATGAATTATTGTAAAATTAACTAGAGCTATTGAAGGTATTTTATAAATCCTGTAGGTGTTTGTGTATTAATGAATATGCATGAGAGAGAAATGTGCATGCCTATTACCTACTTTATAGGTAAATTTCAATAATGCATATTTATTAGGGATATCTTGAAAACCTGATTGGCTGGGGTCCAGTCTTTGACATGGCCCAGTCTTTGACATGAAGATGTTAAGCTACATATCTAGCCTGTCTACTTTATCTAGCCTGTCTCAACTCTACCCCACTTCACCCTGTCACCCACAGACCACCCACGCCACCCACTGGCTCCACCCACAACAGACTTCAACTGTAGTACAAACAATCTTCCTCCCCTTTGGGCAGTATCATTTCCTGCTTCTATGGGACTAGTCTCACGATAATAACTGCAAGATTTTAAGGTTCTTATAGTGAGGCTGGTCCTATGGCAGCAGGAGATGATGTTTTAGTAACACATCTTCTGCTGATGGAAGAGAGGTTGCTCAGTGAGAGATCTTCACTTCCCAGTGGGGTGAAAAAGATAATCTGTGAAAGTAGGAGTGTCCTGTTCAATGTTCCTCTCCTGGTTAGTTTTACTTTTAAAAATAAATTTTAGTGATTTGTCACCCTTCCGCTTGGTGCTGGGTAGCGGGAACGCGAGCAGGGTGATAAAAAAGTTCACTGCATGCCACTCTAACAAGTGAGTGGCCCTTCAGGCAAAACAAAGTCACTTAGAATGAAACCATACTTGCACACTTTCTATGGTTCAAAAAACAAAACAAAACATGGTTTATTGGAATGTTCAGACAACAAAATAATAGTCTTAGGTAAATAGAACACTTTCTTATACCTCCTTCTGTCAGGATTAGGCCAGCAATACTCTCCTAACCAGGAGCAAACAAACAGTTCTTCAAAAACAAACAAACAATCTCCAATTTTGTCTAAAATTCCCCTTGAGGGTTGTGGGGCTGGCCCACGGGCCTCAGCCCTGCAAGACTCCTGTCCTTGCTACAAACAAATTACAAGACTCTTTATCAGTCTCTTGAAGATAATCCAACAAAAGAAAACTTCTTTGTGAAAAACAAAACAATCACTGTTTTAGTACCTGTCTGCCCTTATCATAGACATGCATGTGCTGGCTCCCTATAGCCACTGTGGGGCATAGGCTGCTGTGTAGCTTTATTCATCCCCTCTCCTAACAACAATAGAGGAAGAGAAGACCCACAAAAATATCTCACCCAGATGTTGCAGCATACATCCCCCCAGCCTATTTCTCCACAGTACTTTTAAAGTCCTTAAAGAAAGCTGGTAATTAGGCACACAAACAGCAGTGCAAAAAAACCCTTCTCAATTGGAACAGTTCTCTGTTAGAAAAAAATCCCCCCAACAAAATAGTACAGCTATCCACATATCAGGCTTGTGCTTGCAAAGTTCCATTTAGTGTTTTGGTAAATACCACAAGAAACACAACTAGGCCGTGGGTTTGGCTTTTCTTTTCTTGAAAGGAAAGAAAAAAAACAACTTGCCACAAAATGACTGTTTGCCCTTCTCATAGCAGTTTACCTCCATGACCTCCACTGGTTCAAGAACTGGCTCAGGGACAAGCACTGGCTCTGTACAGTCAATCTTTTTTCCACCGGTTCTAGGCTTGCAGTTTGGGAATCTTCAGCATTGACCCATTCCATGGGCTCTCCTTCCCGGGCCTGCAACTTGGACTGAAGAGCTCTTTTCAAGCACTGTTCCTCCATTGCCTTTGCTAGCTTCTATAAGCTAGTTTTCTGTCTATTTGGACCACACCCAAACTTAGCTGAAGTGGTAGTAGGTTTTCCTTCTCTCTGGCTCCCCTAGTGGTCGGTGAGGAAATTTTCTTCTTGCTTGCTAAACATTGTTTGCCTAGGCTGGGCTAGAGATTAGGCAGCTTTTGAAGCTTTCAAATGCCTTTTACTAAAGGTGTGCTTAACTTGGTGGTGGCATGTTCAAGTTTCAAGTTTCAAGTTTATTAATTGGCTTGTTCAATCGCTTAATCGGATTTCTAAGCGATGTACAATAAAATATACATGTAAGGAAACAAAAACATTACATACAATTAATTAATTATAACGTAAACAAAAAGGTAAGAGGGGATGAAATACATTTTTTATAGTAAAGAAAGAACATACAGGGAAAATACAAAAGGAAATTGAAAAAAACAAAAGAAAGCAAAATAATTCACTAGAATAACACTTTATAATAAAATTTAATTAATTTGCAAATGCATCTTTAAACAAAAAGGTTTTTAATTCGCTTTTAAATTTCCCAAACACCTTCTCCTCCCGTAAAAACATGGGAAGCGCATTCCAGATCTGGGGAGCTGTACATGAGAAGATAAATTGTCTTCTTGTGCTAATAACCTTCAACGAAGGAATTGACAAAAGGTTCCGTTCACTAGATCTTAAAGTTCTTTTAACTGAATATGGGATAAGTAATCTGAATAAAAATGCTGGAGTCTTATTTTCTAATGTTTTAAAAATAATTGTACATAATTTATGTGTAATTCTATGAATGACTGGAAGCCAATGAGCCTTTTTAAGGAGTGGTGTCACATGATCAAATTTTTTAGATTTTGTTATTAATTTAATAGAAGCATTTTGAATAATTTGTAATCGTTTAATTTCTTGTGACGCAATTCCTGTAAATAATGAGTTACAATAATCGATTTTAGACATCACCAGAGAGTGAATAAGAATATTAAGTGCTTTGGGACAGAGGAATTTAGAAATGGATCGAATTTTCCGCAACCTATAGAAGGTGGTTTTAACAATACTACTAATGTGATCATGATAATTAAGTTTATTATCAAAAATTACTCCTAGAATTTTAGTATTTTTAACTAATTGAAGAGGAATATTATGAATCAAAATAGGAGCAACTAAAGAAAAATTTTCCTTCCAAGGAAACAGCATGATATTTGTTTTTTTAATATTGAGGGCCAATCTGTTTTTGTCCAGCCAATGATGAATTTGCTCAAGTTTTTCATTAATTATTAAAATTTCATTTATGTCGTTATCTTTTAGGGGGTACAATAACTGTATATCATCAGCATAGGCAAAAACATGAAATCCTATAGATTGACATAATGTCAAAAGAGGTGCCAAAAATATATTAAAAAGTAAGGGTGAAAGTATTGATCCTTGAGGAACCCCATGTGATATTGGTGAAGTTGAAGAAGAAAAATCATTAAAAATTACTGTAGATGTGCGATTACTGAAATAAGATGTAAACCATGCTAGAACATCATCTTTAACCCCAATAGTTTGAAGTCTAGCAAGGAGTAATTGGTGATCAATCGTATCAAACGATCCTGGCTTCTCCTGTGTGTCAGGGCTGACTCGGGAGTCGGAACTGTCACAGAGTACATGTCAAAGACCCACCTGGAGCATGGAATATTAAGATGTTTTCAACATTGATTTTTGAAGCCATCCTGGTGTAAAAGATAGAACATAAAGAGGTTTTTATATGATAACTGGAGTGATCTTACTCATTTTGAAGAAGCAAAGTGATAAACACTACCCAGTTTTTATGATATGCAATGTAGGAGACGCTTGACAGGTCTGCTATCATATGCTGACTGTAATATGCAGTCCATGCCCAGTCTCTGTCCATAACCTTCCCAGTCCATACCCCATTTTATATTAAGCAGTTAATTGGGGATTTTAGCTGTTTTTAGACTGGTAGCTGTTAGAATGGTCTCACAATAATGTTCTGTGCCCACTAAGAGCTCCTTTTACTAAGGTGCGCTAGCATTTTTAGCACACGCAGGAAATAACCACACGCTACACCGCGTACTACACTTCTAGAACTAACGCCAGCTCGATGCTGGCGTTAAGGTCTAGCGCATGCGGCAATGTAGCGTGCGCTATTCCACGCGTTAAAGCTCTAATGAGGCTTAGTAAAAGGAGCCCTAAATTTCATGCTAACTGCTTAGTACTATTTTATGACAAATTTTTATGAATGTTTGATATTGAAAACCGCTTAGATATTAGGCAGTATATAAATGTATTAAATAAATAAATACCCTTAAATTGCTAATTAAAAGAATCCAAAGAAGTGCAAAACTGAGAAAATAAGCCCAGACAAGCTACTACTACTAAAAATAACAATAATTATTATTTCTAGAGAACTACCAGATGTAAGCAGTACTGTACAGAGTCACAAAGGAGACAGTCCCTGCTCAAAGGAGCTTATAATCTAAATAATCAAGACAGACAGGATGCCAGGGTAGGGGTTACAGGTATAGGGGATGGTTAAACTGCTGGCTAGGGTGGTGAAAACAAACAGAAATGTTTGTCATTAGTATATCTCTTCACATTGGTTGCCTGTGGAAATGTTTGTCCTTTTCTAATTTCCTCACATAATTTGCCTGTGGAAGCCAGGATTAGATTTAAATTATGCATGATAGTATTTAGAATCTATTGTGGACTGGCCCTTCAATATCTGATACATTTACTTGTACCATCTATGTGCTCTAATGAGTTTGGTCTTAGAAATTCCTGGCAAGCACGATTCTCCTGTTAGGGATATTAAATCAACCAAAGTTTTTGCATCCTCTCTTGTTTATCAAGTACTGGTAGCTTGGAATGATCTGCCTTGTACGGTGAGACGAATAATGCATTATCCAGCCTTTAGAAAGTTGGTAAAATTGGATCATTTAGGAAATATTTGTTAGAAACCTAATGTACTTTTAATTTAAAATGTGTTTATTTCATATATGTAATTATGTAATTTATTCCTGGAGTGTCTCCAACCTCTTGTAAATTGTTACTGGTGTTGTTCAGCTGTTAAGGTATTTATTTATTTATTCATTCACTTTTATAGCCCGTCTTCCCCAGGAGCCCAGAACGGGTTACAAGGATACATACACAAAGTTTTCAGGAACAGAGATACATACGCTAGAGTCAATAACATGCTACACAATGAAAGAAATCACATGAAATCATAATGAAAGAAAAGAAAAAATGGAATGGGAAGGAAAGCAAAATGTAATAAAAATTAAAAGAAAAAAAGTTCAGTTCAGCTCAATTCAATGTAAAGCAGGCAGGCAATAGACCGCCAAAAACCACCATCAGCAGAAGGAGGAGTCGAGCCGACATTGAAGTCCGCTGTCCAAATCGCTGTTGCCAGAGGAGGGACAGTCGCAGGGCCCAACGGACAGCCGTTTTCAGCAGGGCCGATTCATCGTCTGTGTGATGTTTTGATTGAGGGCCTCCGATACCTCATCTTTGGCTCCATCCGCTGCAGGCACCGGCGGTTTTTCATCATCAGGCTCCGCCATCGGCTAACACCCTGGCATGCCGCACAGGGGGAACATCAATCTCCCCGTCACTGCCCTGCATCGCCTCAGCACACCACCGAATACCGGCAGACAAGTGATAAAAAATCATCCAACGAAACAACTCTGCCCCTGCCGCAAAAGGTAGTTAGAATGCTTACTGCCGTTGAAACTGTTAGGCTATAGAACCTACGGTCAGAAACGGAAGAATAAAATTAAAATACTGTTAAGGCCAAAAAAGTAAGAATCGTGTTAGAAGCAAAAAGAAAAGTTAAAAGAATAAAAGTTAGTGAAAGATGTAGAAGAAAAATAAAATCAAAATAAAATAAATGAGAAGGAGTCACCACCATCTATGACCTATCCCGGTGACATCTTGTTATTAGAGTATAATGCGGGATATAATAATAAATTGTACTGTGTTGTATTGTATGTGTTAGTGAACTTTGCCTTGTAAAACACTCTCCCAAATGTTTATATTTGTACTTATTTCACTGGTGAACAAGCATTTTGCTACTGGAGTTCTGCTACCTGTACCTTAACAAGGCCATATGCTGACTCTAAATCTGAAAACAGTTTTCATCTATCACATCCTGTTTTTAAGTTAAGAACATAAGAATTGACGCTGCTGGGTCAGACCAGCGGTCCATCGCGCCCAGCAGTTCATCAATAACGCTACCATGAAGCGTCGGTATTTTACTATTTCTGAAACACAATATTGCATTTTAGGACAGCTCATCGATCACATATACCATTAATTTGAAAGTTTATACTAAAAAGTGATTGTGCTGCTTTTTCTACCTATGAATTTTTATATTTTGATTGTTTTTGTCTAAGATATTATAATTATTATGAACAGACAAGGTTGAGTTAACTATTCTGATAATTTCTGTTATGTCTGTGGACAATTTACTGCACAAGATCAACGAAAGAATCTGTCCAGCAGACTTCAGAGTGCATAAAAGCATTATTTTGGCTGTAAAGTTGGCGACTAAGATAAAGCATGGGCACCTCATGTGTACTGCACTGTCTGCTATTCCGGATTAACACAGTGACTGAATGGGAAACGGAAGAATATACCTTTCGCTGAACCCATGGTGTGGCGTGAACCAACAAATCATCACTCAGACTGTTATTTTTGCTTGACAAAAATTGCTAAATTCACAAAGAGGGATAAATAAAAAATTGTGTATCCTGATTGCCCGTCAGCAATTAAACCCGTTCCTCATGACTCGGAGAATCCAGTTCCAATTCCTCCTTCCACATGTGCAGTGCCGATCTGCTGCTGTGGAGGAGTTGTATGAACCTGAAGTGGATGAAAAACAGCCTCACCTGCTAACTCAAGAAAATCTTAATGATCTGGTTAGAGACTTGTCACTGTCAAAGAAGAAAGCAGAATTGTTGGGTTCAAGGCTGAAGCAATGGAATGTTTTAAGGCAGGACACCAAAATATATTGGTTCCTAGACAATTGAAAGACTTGACTGTTGAAATCAGCTTATCAAGAAGAAAAAAATGGATATTTGAGATTGAGGGAGGTCATCAATAATCCAGTGAGATGGGTCTAATCAAATCATGCCTGGATCTGTGAAAACAGTGGTTATAATGCACTTAAACAGGCATGGAAGCAAAGTTGTCCAGAAGATTATCATGGATAAAATATGATGATAAAAAGGATTCCAGGGAGTTCCAAGGAGCTCACATGAACTGCTCCTTGGGTGTTCTCCATCAGTGCACACCACTCCGTCACAGGATGCCACTAGTGGGTACAATATAAATGTCCAAATCTAGAGATGACTCTTACTTGGGAGGTCAAATAATCTCATGCTAGAATAGAGCCTCGGACCTTCAAGATACAACATCTAAGTGTGGTGTCAGTCCTGGAAATCACACAGAACATGCACTACTCAGTTACAGAAAGAGAGGCAGTGTGTGAATGTCCCAACAGTTACCACAGAGGTTTTGTATTACTCCTGAGCCTATCACCTCTTAGCTTCATCCTATGCCCTCTCATTCCAAAATTTCCCTTCATTTGAAAGAGACTCACCTCCTCTACATTAATGCCACAGAGATATTTAAATGTCTCTATCATATCTCCTCTCTCCCGCCTCTGTTCCAATGTATACATATTAAGGTCTGTAAGTCTGTCCCCATACTCTTTATGATGAAGACTACTCGATTTTGTTACAGCCCTCTGAACCAACTCTATCCTATTTATATCTTTTTTGAAAGTGCTGTCCCCAGAATTGCACACAGTATTCCAAATGGGACCTTACTAAAGACTTACAATATATAACGGCATAACACCTCCTTTTTCCTACATAGAAACATAGAGTATGACAGCAGAAAAGGTCTGACGGCCCAACAAGTCTGCCCACACATGAATCCTCCCTCCTTCGAGAATCCATCTTTTAAGCATTCCTCTGGAGCGACCCCACCTTTCTATCCCATCGTTCCTTGAAGTCGAGGGTGGTACTGGCCTCGACTACCTGACGTGGAAGACTATTCCATCGATCAATTACCCTTTTGGTGAAGAAATACTTCCTGGTGTCCCCATGAAATCTTCCCCCCCTGAGTATTAGCGGATGCACTCTTGTCGCCGTGGGACCCATAAGACAAAAGATTTCTTCCTCCACATCAATGAGGCCCGTGATGTATTTGAATGTTTCTATCATGCCCCCCCTTTCTCTGTGCTCTTTGAGAGAATATAAGCCTGCTCAAACGTTCTTCATATGGGAGATTTTTTAGTCCTGAGACCATCCTAGTGGCCATTCGCTGAATCGACTCCATTCTCTGAACTTCCTCTTGATAATGTGGCCTCCAAAACTGAACACAGTACTCCAGGTGAGGTCTCACCATTGATCTGTACAACGGCAGTATGACTTCAGGCTTTCGACTGATAAAGCTCCTTCTGATGCAGCCCAGCATTTGTCTAGCTTTTGCTGTAGCTTTCTCCACCTGATTCGTAGCTTTCATATCTTTCCGGATGATTGCTCCCAAGTCCCATTCTGCTACAGTTCTGGTTAGGTTTTCACCATTCAGGGTGTATGTTCTGCATGGATTTCTTCTACCAAGGTGCATTACCTTACATTTTTTGGCATTAAAATTCAGTTGCCAAGTACTGGACCATTGTTCTAGTAAAAGTAGGTCCTGCTCCATAGTGCCAGGCATGGTTGCGCTATCAGGTTTTGCTACGCTGCCCACAATGTTACATAGTTTAGCGTCATCGGCGAATAATGTAATTTTACCTCGAAGTCCCTGAAGCAGATCCCTTACAAAGATATTGAATAGTATCGGGCCCAAGACCGAGCCCTGCGGTACTCCACTGGTCACTTCCGAAGTTTTTGAGGGAATACCGTTTACCATTACCCTTTGAAGTCTACCGCTAAGCCAGTCTTCTACCCATGCAGTCAGTGTTTCTCCTAGGCCCATCGCGTTCATCTTGTTCAATAACCTACAGTGTGGGACACTATCAAAAGTCTTACTGAAGTCTAAATACACGATGTCCAGGGACTCTCCCTTATCCAGTTTCTTTGTTATCCAGTCAAAAAAGTTTATCAGATTGGATTGACAAGACCTTCCCTTCGTAAAGCCATGCTGGTGGGGATCCCTTAGTCCTTTGTCATCCAGAATCGTGTCCAATCTGTTTTTGATCAACGTTTCCATAAGATTACATACTATTGATGTGAGACTCACTGGCCTGTAATTTTCGGCCTCTGACCTGCATCCCTTTTTGTGGAGCGGAATAACGTTGGCAGTTTTCCAGTTCAAGGGAACTTTTCCCTTGGCTAGGGAAAGATTAAAAAGCTCAGCCAATGGTTCTGCCAGACCATCTCTCAATTTCCAAAGTACTCTGAGGTGTAGATTATCCGAGCCCATGGCTTTGTTCACCTTTAGCTTTGATAGTTCGTGGTAGACATTGCCTGCGGTAAATGCAAAGTCCCAGAATGGGTCCTCCGAGCACCCCTTTGTCTGTGGCTGGATCCTGGTGCTTCGCAGGTGAAGACTGAGCAGAAGTAGTTATTGAGTAGTTCTGCTATGTCCGCGTCTGAGTCTATGAAGTTGCCTTCAGGTTTCTTTAGGCGCACAACACCGCTTGAGTTCTTCTTCCTGTCGCTAACGTACTTAAAAAAGGATTTATCCCCCTTTTTAACTTGTCTTGCTAAATTTTCTTCCACCCAGAGTTTGGCCTCCCTGACTGCCGTTTTAACATTTCTAGATTTCTCCAGATATGCTTCTTTAGCTTCCGGCCGTTGCGATTGTTTGTAGGTTACGAATGCTTTTTTCTTTTGCTTTACTAGTTCTGAGATCTCCGCTGAGAACCACTTCGATCTATTTTTTCTGTGCCATTTGCTCAGTTTTTATTTATATGTTGGTTGCTTCTTGCAAGGTTGATTTCAAAGCTGACCATAGTACCTCCACACTGTCTGTCGTGCTCTGGTTTTGCAGTGCTTTGTAGACATAGTCCCTCATGCACTGAAAGTTAGTTCCTTTAAAATTTAGGACCTTGGTTGATGTATTTGACCTAGTGATTCCTTTCTTCAGATGGAACCACACCATGTTGTGGTCACTGGAGGCCAAAGCTTCTCCTACTGACACCTCTGTGACACCGTCCCCGTTGGTGAGCAGCAGGTCCAGGATCGCCTGATCCCTGGTGGGTTCTAGTACCATCTGTTAGAGGCGTGCTCCTCGTATGGAGGCTAGTAGCCTCTTGCTGTCACTTGTTGTAGCTGAAAGTTTGTTCCAGTCCACATCGGGCATATTGAAGTCTCCCAACAGTACTGTGTCTCCTCGCAGTGTGATGGTCTCAATGTCTTCAATTAGTTCTTGGTCCACATCGTCCTTTTGTCTTGGTGGTCTGTACACAACACCAAGATACATGCATTTGTTATTGCCCCTGGCAAGGTTCACCCAGAGGGATTCTCCCTTATACTTGATGTCTGTGATTTTAGTAACTTTGATGTCTTCTCTAATGTATAGAGCTACTCCTCTCCCTGATTTGCCCTCTCTGTCGTGACGGAGTAAGTTATATCCTGGTATGACCATATCCCATCCGTGGGACTCCAAGAACCACGTTTCTGATATCGCCACCACATCAAGATCGGTGTTTCTCATTTCTGTTTCCAGTTCCAGAATTTTATTGCCCAAGCTATGAGCATTAGCATACATGGCTTTCCATTCTTTCTGCTTGCATGGTGTTTTCTGCCCGAGATAGTTTGTCCCCTTCAATCTTGCATTTGTCACTCTTAGTATTTCCTCTGCCCCTTTCATTATTTGCGCAAATTCTTAACCTAGGCTCTAGGATGGAGTCTCTGTCTCTCCCTCTGTCTCCTTCTTTGTTGATGCGATTACTTACCTCAGATTCCAAGGTGGAATCTCTGCCTCTCACACTGTCTCCCTCTGTACTGCCGCGAGATGTTTTGTCCTCCTTGATTTTGCCCTTGTATCCCTTGATATTGCCTCTGTCCCCTTTGGTATTCGCGTGATTACTTACCTCAGGCTCCAAGATGGAGTTACTTACCCTACTAGTGTGAGAGTTGGTCCCCTCCCCCAGCTCACCTATTTTAAAGCCTTCCGGAGCAGGTGAGCCAGGCGTCATCCCAGGACATTCTTCCCTCTTCTGGTTAGGTGTAGCCCATCTGGTCCCTGCAGTCCCTGAAGTGTCTCTCCATGGTCCAGGAAGCTGAGTTCATCTCTTTGCACCATCTCCGTAGCCATTCGTTTGTCCTCTGGATTCTTTCTTCTCTAGCTCTTCCCTTGTTTCTCACTGGTAGGATGGAGGAGAAAACCACCTGTGCTTCCATCTGCTTCAGCTTCTCACCTAAGGCTCTAAAGTCTTCCAGTATCTTCTCCAGTGAGTTCCTGGCTGTGTCGTTTGTTCCAACGTGGATGAGAAGCATTGGGTAGTGGTCTTGGGGCTTGATTATTTTTCCTACACAGGTAGTCACATCCCAGATCCTGGCTCCTGGTAGACAACAAACCTCTCTTGATTGTAGATCTGGTCTGCAAGCCTGTCCCTCCGTTCCCCGCAGCAGAGAGTCCCCAATAACAACCACTCTGCGCTTCTTGGGGGGGTGCTGATTCGTTGTTTCTTGAGTTGGGGGTCATCTGCTGGGTTTCAAGATTACACTCCTGAATATCCTCCTGAGTTCCGCTGGGGGGTCCTTCTTGTAGGAGTTGAAATCTGTTGTTCAGGGTAATCTGTGGTGTCGGTGTGGGGTTGTTGTGCCTACATGAAGATAACAAAGATAACAAAGAGGAGGACCACCCTCTGTGCTTGCTTGCAGAGGTGACTAGTTTCCAGGTTTCGTCATCTCGAGTCTCTTCTTGCACCTCAGTCTTCACTTCCAATACAGCAAGTTTGGTCGATTCGGGTGTCTCAAAGATGGACCTGTCTTCATACACTTGCTCAGAGTTTTGGGACAGTTTTTGGAGGACTTCATCGATGAACGCCTCGCCCTCCGGGATACTTCTTAGCTGCCGCACTTCTTCCCTCAGACTCGTCAGTTCTTGTAGGATGTCTCCGATGGGCTGTTGCTGGGTATCCTCATCAGTCTGCACAGAGACCGAAGTCTTCAGCTGGGGGTCAGCTTCGGTCTGCACAGAGACCTCCGTCATCCATCTGGGGGTGTCCTCTTCGGTCTACACGGAGACTGTGGTCTTCATCTGGATCTCTTCAGCAGCCATTCCTCTCCTTATACGCCCGAGCATCCTCCTGACTTTGACCCTTTCCTTTTCTACCTGTTTTGATGCCTTAAGGTCATCAGACACAATCACTCCATGTCCTGATTTCCTCTCATACACAGAAGTACTTTGCCACCTATACTATTCTCTTGAATTTTTGCAGCCTAAAGTGCATGACCCTGCATTTTTAGCATCAAATTTTAGTTGCCAATTACTGGACCATTCTTCAAGCTTTGCTAGATCATGACTCATGTTATCCACACCTTCTGGGTTGTCTATCCTATAACAAAGTTTGGTATCATCCACAAAAATACAAACTTTACTAAACAGTCCTTCCAAAATATCACTCAAAAAGATGTTAAAAAGAACTGGCCCAAGAACAGATTTCTGTGGCACTCCACTAACAACATCCTTTTCCTCGGAGCAAACTCCATTTACCACTACCATCTATCTCCTACCACATAACTAGGGTTTAATTTAGTCCGTCACTTTAGGGTTCATACCAAGGGCACTCAGTTTATTTATCAACCAATGTGTCAAAGGCTTTGCTAAACTCCAGGTATACCACATCTAGTGCCCCTCCCACATCCACCTCTTTGGTCACCCAGTCAAAGAAATCAATCAGATTTGCCTGACAAGACCTGCCTCTCATAAAACCATGCTGCCTCGATTCTAGAAATCTCACTATCCTCCATTTAAGAAGTATTTCTATTAATTTACTCACTACTGAAGTCAGACTAACCGGCCTGTAATTCCCAATCTCTTCCTTACTTCCGCTCTTGTACAGAGGGACCACATCTGCCCTTTTTCTGTCCTCCGGGATTGCTCTAAACTCTAAAGAAGCATTGAAAAGGAGATATGACGGAGCCATCAGAACCTCTCTGAGTTCCTTGAGTACCCTCAGATTATCCTATCAGGCCCCATCACGTTGTCATTTTTTTTTTTTAACCAGAAATCACTTTATTAGAATGTTACAGCATGGATAAGAACTCACTTGTCCTATTGGGAATGACAGGACATTACAGGCTCATGCAATTGAAAGCAGACTGGCTCATAGGGCAAGGCATATGTAGCCTATTTAGCTTGACTCCTCCCCCAAGGTATGCTTGTCAAACAGGTATTCTGCCATGCCATTCTGTGGTGCTCCCATTCTGTGCAAGTTAGTCACATGGTCACCAAGCTCCTTGATGGCCTTAACTTGCTCATCCAGGTAATAGTTTTCCAGGAAGTCACACAAATGTGGGTCATTCCTATCCATTGACAGCTTGTGTAAATCCAGGAGTGACTGGTTCACATTCTTCACTAGTTGCAGAGCACAGTCCTTTGCCGCCACACCACTGCCCCATTCATTTTGTTCTGGTTCTGAAGTTTATCAGTTTTTCAGCACTTGGGAGCTCATGGCACCGAGCAGGAGTCACAAGCTAATGAGACCTCGCGAAAAAAATCGATATCGCAGGGAGAGCCCTGGGCACAGCCACTTTGTCTATTTTTAATTTATCTGTCTCTACACAAACATAGTCTTTTGAGAATCTATCCCAATCTGCCACACATCCATTCCCATTTGCATTTGTTTTCTACAGTCCAGCCCCAGCCTTTCATCCATGAACACAGAACAGATATACTGGTAATTGTTAAGCAGTTCAGTCCTATCTAGGGTTATCATATGTATATTTAAAAAAACAAAACAAAAAACCCCAGACACATTACCCCGTCCTGTTCTGCCTCCAGCCTCACCACATTCTGCCCCAGCCCCACCCAGTTTCACCTCCAGCCCCACCCCATTATGTCCTCCAGCCCTGCCCCCAGAAAGATTCCTCTCTGTGTGAGGAGCTCTGGTCGCGAATGGAGGGCCTGGAGCATGCATGGATGAATGAGGCATCATCCGCACAGGCTCAGAGGCCCTCCAGATGTGGGCAGAGCTTGTAGGGGCTTTTCAAAACCCAGGCCAATGCTGGATTTTGGAAAGTCCATCTGGGAACCTGGACAGTCCTCTAAAAAGAAGACATGTCTGAGTTTCTACATATTTATCATCTTCACCCTTGAGCCTCACAATGTCATTTTAACATTTCCTCCCATCACTTACATACCTAAAAAAAATGTATTCTCCCCCAATTTTACCATATCAGCTACTTTTTTTCTTCCATTTCCATCTTTGCTTTTCTGACAGCTTTTCCTGCTTCTCATAGTTTTTGTACATATGTTTGCCTATCTTCCTCTTTCTGCAATGTCTTGTAATTTATGAAAGCTAACTTTTCCCCCTTTAGCTTTTCAGCTGCTACATTTGAAAAACAAAATGCCCTATTTTTCCTTATATCTTTATGTACTTTTCTAGCATAAAGGTTTTCTGTCTTTAAAATAGATCCTTTCAGTTTTGCCCACTGCTGTTCTACTTCGTTTAGCTGTTCCCATCCAACTAACTCCTTAATGTATTTCCCCTTCATAACAAAGTCTAGCATCTTCAGTCTTGAATAAGTTCTCTCCTCCTGCGTCTTAATATTGAACGACACCATTTGGTGATCAGTAGATGCTAAATGATCGCTCATCATAACTTCAGAAACACTTTCCCTGTTTGTAATCACCAGGTCCAGAACAGTTCTATCCTTTGTGTATTCCATTACTAACTGCTTGAATAATCCTTCCTGTAGCGAATCCAAGCTATCCTTGCTTCTAGAGCAGGGGTGTCAAAGTTCCTCCTCGAGGGCTGCAATCTAGTCGGGTTTTCAGGATTTCCCCAATGAATATGCATGAGATCTATTAGCATACAATGAAAGCAGTGCATGCAAATAGATCTCATTGGGGTAATCCTGAAAACCCAACTGGATTGTGGCCCTCAAGGAGGGACTTTGACACCCCTGTTCTAGAGGATGACACAGCAGGGACAGCGCAATCAGGCCCTAATTCTCAAAAAGTGCGTCCCGATTTTAGGCAGCTGTAGGCGTCTTACAGCTGTCTAATCAGCCAATAGGGATGCACGTTTAAAAAAAAAAATGCTCCCCAGGCAGGCCTGAAGGCACATCTGGGAGCCTAGGGAGACCCGCAAGATGCCTAAGCTCGCCTAAGGGCCTTAGGCGAACCTAGGTGGCCCTACGCGTCTCCCTAGTAGAGGAAGAAACCTTAAAAATGTAGGCCAGCAAAATGCTGGTCTACATTGTAAGTAGACGCAGCTGCTATACTTATCGCGGCAAGGGATCTCTCTGCCGCTATAAGTATAGCGGGCCGCGGCCTGTCCGATCGGATGCCCCCCGACACTACCGACCGCCCCCCCCCGACACTACCAACCCCCCCCCCGACATTACCGATCTCCCTCCCACCCCGACACTACCGATGCTGGCAGGAGAGTGCCCAATCCCTCCTGCCCGAAGACGGCACCCCCCCTCCTGCCCGAAGACAGCGCACCCCCCTCCTGCCCGAAGACGGCACACCACCCCCCGGCGCTAACAACCCCCAAACTAACCTGTTCTTCAGGCCAGATGGTTCTTTCCCGTCTAGCCGGTAAGCCCGCCTCGTCGAAATGAGGCGGGTTCGCCCCTTCCCGGCCCATCCCGCCGAAACATAAGGCCTGATTGGCCCAGGCTCTAGAAGCCTGGACCAATCAGGCCTTAGGCATAGCGGGTCCGCCCATCCCCACTTGGCCAATCAGACCTTAGACTTAGTGGGGATGGGCGGACCCGCTATGCCTAAGGCCTGATTGGTCCAGGCTTCTAAAGCCTGGGCCAATCAGGCCTTAGGCTTCGGCGGGATGGGCCGGGAAGGGGCGAGCCCACCTCATTTCGATGAGGCGGGCTTACCGGCTAGACGGGAAAGAACCGTCTGGCCTGAAGAACAGGTTAGTTTGGGGGTTGTTAGCGCCGGGGGGTGGTGTGCCGTCTTCGGGCAGGAGGGGGGTGCGCTGTCTTCGGGCAGGAGGGGGGTGCCGTCTTCGGGCAGGAGGGATTGGGCACTCTCCTGCCAGCATCAGTAGTGTCGGGGTGGGAGGGAGATCGGTAATGTCGGGGGGGGGGCGGTTGGTAGTGTCGGGGGGGGCGGTCGGTAGTGTCGGGGGGGGCATCCGATCGGACAGGCCGCGGCCCGCTATACTTATAGCGGCAGAGAGATCCCTTGCCGCGATACGTATAGCGGGCCGTGTCTAATCTAACCTAACCCGATTCTCTAACCAGCGTCTGTAACATGGACGCCGGTTACAGAATCGGGGTTTTAGTGTAGGCCGATTCTGAATAGGACGCCTCTCCTGGGCGTCCTATACAGAATCAAGGCCTAGGTGTCTTGCGGGCCTCGCCTTCAATATAAGCGGCCTGCCTGGGGAGCATTTTTTTTAAAAAAACGTGCATCCCGATTGGCTGATTAGACAGCTGTAGGACGCCTACAGCTGCCTAAAATCGGGACGCACTTTTTGAGAATCAGGGCCTCAGTGTCTGGCATATTAAAATCAACTAACTATAGTAGCTCCCCTTTCATAGCTATCTTGTGAATGTCTTCAATTAAATTTTTGTCCATTTTTTTCGACTGTGAAGGAGGTCTGTATATCACACCAGCATAAATACATTTTCCATTCCCTCTTTCTAGATTAACCCAGAATGCTTCTTCTTTATATGTCCTACAATTCTGTCGCTTTAATATTATTCTTAACATACAATGCCAACTCCTCCACCCTTTTTGCCTACACTGTCTCTTCGGAATAGATTATAGCCAGATATAACTTTATCCCAGTCATGGTTCTCCATGAACCACTTCTCCGTAACTGCCACTAAATCTAAATCAGCTTCTACTATTAGAGCCTCTAGATCTAGAAATTTGTTACCCATACTAAGGGCATTGGTATACAAAGCTTTACATCCATCACCCTTTTATCCTATTTCAATAATGGTATTTGATGCCTTGCTTTCCTGAGAGCTATCAATTAATGACCCCGGAACATTTTTCACCCATCCCCAGCAAATTCGAAAATACAATTTATAAATATTCTATAACAAGTCACTTAGGGCCTCTTTTACAAAACCATGGGCTTCGGTTCAATTACCATGGCCACAGCTTTGTAAAAGGGGCCCTTAGGTAGGTATTTTATTGGACCTATTTTTAATGACATAAAGGCACCTCTTAATCTTTATAAAATACTTGCAGAAATCCATTAGAAATAGTAGGTAAAATGAACATATGTACTTTTTAATTTTTTTTTTTTTGTTGGGGGGGGACTTGTATATCGCCTTTTTGTAGTTTTACAACCACACTCATAGCGGTTTACACACAGGTACTTCAAGCATTTTCCCTGTTTGGAAACAGGTATTCACTGGGGAGCAGGTATACAATAAATTAATGCACATAAAGTACACATGTATGCATGTGTTTCACATAAATAATAGTTTGCCCCATACTCTGAACATACCTAGATGCAGACATACAAAAGTACACAAATTCTTGACATCACACCTACTGCTCTTGGGGATAGGGATTAATTTTATAAGAAGCATTTCATGTGTTTTTTTCTGTCATATGCAAGTGAAAAAGCCTTAATAAAAGCATCCAGTTACTCTTCTTCCAAGGACTATAAACACTCCTGAAAATGCACAAAGTGAAAGTCTGTATATCCATGTAGCTGGATAAAGTGGTATCTACTTAGGCAGTGATTCCCAACCCTGTCCTGGAGGAACACCAGGCCAATCGGGTTTTCAGGCTAGCCCTAATGAATATGCATGAGAGAGATTTGCATATGATGGAAGTGATAGGCATGCAAATTTGCTTCATGCATATTCATTAGGGCTAGCCTGAAAACCCAATTGGCCTGGTGTTCCTCCAGGACAGGGTTGGGAACCACTGTACTTAGGTAAATATCTTCTGATAGCTGCCCTCCAAATGATGAGTCTTTCAGAACACAATATAGATTTGGCAGGTGTCTATTATAATCAAATGAATTAATACAGAACCAGTTCCTAAAACAATGAAGAGAAATAATTATAAATGTCTCAAAGTACAAAGTAAAATTTATGACACAAAAACTGTACTGTTTAGAACAGGGCTGCCCAAGTCCGGCCCTCGAGATTTACAGGCCAGGCCAGGTTTTTAGGATATCCACAATGAACATGCATGAGAGAGATTTGCATACCAAGAAGGCAGTGCAGGCAAACCTCTCTCATGCATATTCATTGTGGATATCCCGAAAACCTGGCCTGCCAGTAGATCACGAGGACCAGACTTGGGCAGCTCTAGTTAAGAAGTCTAACAATGTATATGGGTAAAAAGGAATGTGAAAATAAATGTTTTACAAACTTTTTTTTTTTTAGAAACATATACTGTATTTTTAATCTTGCAGATCAGCACCTTTTAAAAGTGAAATTCTATCTACAGATGATCAAAGTTGGGTTTCCCATATTAAGAATCAGTGGAGAAATGAATGCACTCTGCGATGAAACCTTATGCAAGTTAAAGTTTTTTTTTTTTTAAGTTTATTATTATTACGATTTTATATACCACCTATCAAGGTTATCTAAGCAGTTTTACAATCAGGTACTCAAGCATTTTCCCTATCTGTCCCGGTGGGCTCACAACCTATCTAATGTACCTGGGGCTATGGAGGATTAAGTGACTTGCCCAGGATCACAAGGAGCAGCGTGGGGTTTGAACCCACAACCCCAGGGTGCCGAGGCTGTAGCTTCAACCACTGCCCCACACAGAAGAACCTTGACAAAGAAGAGTGGTAAGCAGAGACACAAAGAAGCAGTTTACAGTCCACTATCTTGCTCCTAAAGAGTGGCAGACCAGAGGTTTTGTGTTCTTTGTTTCACAGGTGCACAGATGAGCTACAGCATTTTTCGCATGACTGTAATAATGTGGCATCTGAAAAACTCCAGGGATGGTTTAAACTGAAGGGTATTCTCCCAGAGTCCTGTGCAAGAATGATCTGGCAAAAATGTGGACAGAGAACCATCGACCTCTGCTTTCCTTCCTGAACATATGCAGCTCTGATCAGTCTAGTATTTCAAGAAAAACAAGGTCCTGAACCCTAATCCTCAGGCACATAACAAAGCATACTTCACAGCTGTGATGCACAGCTACTATCTGCTCAGGGGCCTGAGTGGGTCCCAAGACAGTGCCTCCTTTATCACCCTGAGGACAAATATCTAGACAGCAATATTTTCTGCTTGAATGCTTCAAGCATCTCCTGCAACTCCTGACTTAAAGAGAAAACTGAGCCGAGAGTGTTTGCTGAGTGATTATTTTAATTTACTACCTGATGTAAATCTAAATGAGCTGACAGCCAGCTTGAGATGGACAGAAAACAATCACAGTGGGGGGAAAAAGAGATGAAGCTGATATTAAAATATTGTTTTAGCCCTATAGGTTTGTGAAAAATTGCAGGCTGCAATTCCAAATAAGAAGAACTTCAGATGCCTGAATTATTTTACTTTTACTTGGCTATTATAGATGGAAGCAAATTTAGACAGAACACTAGAATTGACAGGTCTAGGTAAAAACGTGTACAATTCCAATAGTTCTGTAGAACAGGATCTTCTTGTACTTTGAGAAGGATAAGCTGTATTACAGAAAAGCATTAGCATCATATCTATGTTATTTAAGGGCTTCTTTTACTATGCCGCGTTAGGGCTTTAATACGCGGAATAGCGCATGCTAAATTGCCGCCCGCACTAGACCATAACTCCAGCATTGAGCTGGTGTTAGTTCTAGCCACATAGCGCGAGTTTAGCATGCGCTAAAATGCTGTGTGCGCTAAAAACGCTAACGCAACTTAGTAAAAACGAACCCTAAATGTTCTGATTTGAGCTTATTAGATGCTTCATAAGTAGCTTGTCTCCCAATGTATTATATCTTCCTTATTTGAATTTCCGTCAAGTATATTTTTGAACTGTTTCATGGTAGTCCTATTAATAAGTTTCAATTTACTGATTTTGACGTTACATCATTCATGTTTATATTTGGTCCTTTTACTATTGTTATGCTGTTAACAAAATTGTAAGTTTTTTTTATTGCATTATACCTGCTGTACACTGCCTTGGGTAAATTTCTTCATAAAGGCGCTTAACAAATCCCAATAAATAAATAAATAAAATGCATACTTTTCTTGGTTATAAAATGCAAAATACATAGAAGTAGAACAATCTGATTCTTAGCCAGCAATGAGTACAATAGAATCAGCATGTAGTATAAAATATAACAAAACAGAGAACAGCCCATAACATAACATGAATGTGCATGCATAACACATTTTCAGTATAGGTGAGTACAGTATTATAAGCACAATACAAGTGGAAGGGCATAATCAAAAGAAACGTCTAAGACCGTTTTTGGCCTAAGTTGCTAGTCGCCCAAAGTCGGCTAAGGAAAATGTCCATTCCCGAAAAATATGTCCAAAATATTTTTTCCCCACCGAAAATTGTCTAGCTGAATGACCAGCCGTTTGATTGTCCAGACCGCTAAGTCGTCTATCGTTATACCCCATTCTCGTCCAAAAATTCATCCAAGTCAAAAACGCCCAGAACAAGACCTTTTGGATATGGGCAGGGTCAGCAAAGTGATGGACTGGATACCCAAACATTGTACCAGAGTAGTAGGGTACTTTACAGGGCACTGCTGTGAACTTCACAAAAAGGGTACCACATAAACATCTCACCACAACTCCCTTATAGATCATGATGAGCCCCCCAACCCCCCCGAACCTACTAAACCCATCTGTCTACCACCCCAATAGCTCTTATGGCTGCAGAGTACAAAAGAGTTTGGGGATTTTTGAGGGTGTGGACATGTTTTCCCATGCACGCAGGCTTATGGGCCTGGGTCCTCCTCTCCATGGTTCACTATCCCACCCCCAAGGCCACTTAAGCCACTTCTGTGCAGCTCTACTAGGCTTTCCTATGTCAGGCTGCCAGGTGCAGATGTGTATGTCAGGCTGGAGGCAGATGTGTATGTTTTTATTATGATTTTTATGGTTGGGGGGGGTCAGTGATCACTGGGGCAGTGTGTGAGGGTATGTACTTTGTGTCTGCAGTGCTTATCTGGTCACTTTAGATAACTTTTTGCCACTTAGACCTGTTTTTACATGGCCTAAGTTACAATGTACAACTTCCGTCCAGGCAGCCTCGTTAAAGTCTTAGTTATACTTGCAGTACAACTAAGTTTAGATTAGCCCATGTACCGCCCAAATCCAGCCCTCACCACTCCTCCTAAAATGCCCTTTTTAGCGCTGGTCGTACAGCAGCACTGACAAGGCCTAAGTCATTTTTAGGTACGTCTAAAACCCGTTTCGATTATCGGCACTTGGACGACTTGTCTTTTAGATCGTCCAAGTACCGATTTAGCCAGTTTTTTTAGATGTATTTATTTTTTGATTACGAGCCCCATAATTTTCAGAAAGACTCACTTTGTAAGAGTGAATATGTCCGTGTTTTTCAGCAAAAGTTCTTTCATACTTTTCAATCATACAAACATTATGCCACCACAAATTGTAAGATAGATTGGAGCTATTTTTTCAGTTGGTTAGGATAGTTTGGAGGGTAATAAACCATAGACATTTTTAGAAGTTTAGCCATATTGTCACTAATGGTGTGTACCAGCCCATATCTCCCATATATAACAATAGCCAGAGTGATATCTTCCTGTATACCGGTGATTGAGCATATGGTTTCCCAGATTGGTAGCCAATAACTGTTTGTCATGGGGCAGTTAAAGATCATGTGATCAAGAGTTCCAATAGGAGAATTACAAACATGTGCATTCCTGATATGGATTCACAAAGGTAGGTAGTCAGTAAAGTAGCTGTTGGTAAAGTGTGGTAAAAGGACAGCTTTTATCACACCTTACTGGTATATTAAAGCCACACATATGTGGGAGTGAGCAAGTGTAAATCCTGACATTTGAGCATCAGAATATATGCACATATTCCCTTTCTGAGATAGGGAATACATGTGTAGATCAGAGTCCCACCCTAACCACAACCAGTGGCGTAACGAGGGTGATAGGTGCCCGGGGCTGTGGCGCCCCTTCCCCACCATTGTCTCCGCCCCCCCTTGCTCATTCCCCAATCGCCCTGCCACATGCGCACCCCTTCCCTTCCCCAAAATCTCTAGTTGTTCACCGCCACAAACAACAACAACTTCAAGGTGCTCCTCGCAACCCTATCGGATCTCCCTCTGATGTCACTTCCTATGCGCTGCACCTGGAAATGATGTCAATGGGAGAGATGACACGGTCATGAGGAGCACAGTGGTGAACAACTAGAGGTTTGGGGGAATGGGGGTACGCACATGGTAAGGGAAGGAGTGAGAAGAGGTGGGGTGGAGAGAAGGATGGGTGCCGGCACCCCTGCCAACATGGCACCTGGGGCGGACCGCCCTCCTGCCCCCCTTACTACACCACTGACCACAGCACACCTACACCATGCACCCTTCCCACATATACACAGCAGTGATATACATGTGTAAAGGTACTTGTGGAGCGGCATTTTCGATAGTTTTCTTCCCCACAGCAAGGTGTGTCAGTGAGAGATACACTTCACAGACTTTGTTTCCAGCTAAAACTGTGAGTGGGGCATGTAGGGAAAAAAGCCCTTCAGAAAGTTCTGCAGGTGTGAAAAATAAGAAGCCAGCCATTATAACCTTACAGGTACTTTGGAAGGCTATACAAGACTTAAATTTCTCTTTTTTTGAGAAGAGTGTATAAAATGGAGGGTGAAATGAAAAATGTCTCTGAACAAAATGCTTCACAGTCCCAAGGCTTAGTTCAGCAATTGAAGAAAATAACAAGTTTGGAGCAGAAAGTAGAGGAGGTAAAGAATCTGGAAGTAACTTTGGTGAAAGACAAGACCTTAACCCAATGAAAGATTGAATATCTGGAAAATCAGTTAAGAAGGAATACTTTGAGATTCTTAAATTTTTCCAAGTTCCCTTTGATATCAGCAGTGGACTTGGTGAGACAATATTTGAAGGAGGTCATTAAGATACCGGGTGAAGCACTTCCACCAATTGTGAAAGCTCAGTATGTGTCTGGGAAAGAAACGGGAGGAGCTGGGACCTCGGGGAGACCAGATCTGATGGTGGACTTAACTGACTTTCTGGAATCATCTCTTGAAATAGTTAGAGATTGACTCTAATTGTAACATTTGCTTTGGAGCTGGATTGCAATAATGTTTTGTGTTTATATTTCCATAATATTAATCAGCAGTTTATGGGATCAAATATTTGGATCTTTCCTGATTTATCTAGAGATACAGAAAAGAAGTGCCAGTCATTCTCGGTCTATAGACCAAGGCCAATTTTGTATTGAAGTTTTCTTATATTTGGATTGTATTGCTTGAGGGTTCAACCTTTAATTTTTTGACCCAAAATTGCTATTGGATTTACTTGTAGCTAAGGAGGAGATTAAGGTGTCTGTATGACTCTCCAATGTGGAAGGGATGCCATGATCGGGCTGAGACTAGGATGTGAGGAAGCCTCCAGAGAAAGTATTTTGTTTTTCCTTATTGATTATTTCTATGTATCTTGGATCTTATTTCTGACAAATTGTGGACTATCTTAAGATGATGTTTTCTTTCTGTTATATTACTGAAATTTCATTATCATGGATATATTGAAGTGATTGTAAATTTGAAATGTTAGAAGAAAAAAAAAAGAAATGGTGCATAATGAAATATGTCCAACTTCAAAATATCCAAACTCAAGCTATTTAAAAGTGGGAGGGGCCAGAATTGTAATGGACTAGCCACACAGACATGCCAATAGAGCTTATAGGACACTGCTGTGAACTTCACATAAAGAGTACCAGATGTACATCTCACCATTACCCCCTTATAGTGCATGGTGAGCCCAGGAAAACAGATTTGATCAGCACTTGGACATCCCAGTGATTAGGATATCCAAATGCTGACTTAAGCAGTTTTTTGTAAATCATAGTTTATAGATTTTGCCCCTAATTTTGTATCTGGGTAAATGAAGTGTTAAGTGACTTGCTGCAGTGGGAATCAAACTCAGAACCTTAGGGTGCTGAGGCCGCTGCTCTAATCACTAGGCCACTCCTTCACTCCATTTTTCTTAAATTGAATTTTACACATACAGTGCTCCCCTGTGAATTCGCAGTCGGCGATTTGCAGTCCCGGTCATTCGCGGAATTTTATGACCATGAATGACCGGGCATGAGAGGGCAGCTGGAGAGGCAGGAGAGAGCAGCCGGAGCACTGGCGAGTGAAGGAAATCACTCACTGTATGCTCCAGCCGCCTCTTCCTGTACTAAAGTCGGGCCTTACCAATCAGGAGCTGTGTGTCAAAGCAGGTCCTGATTGGTGAGGCCCGACTTTAGTACAGGAAGAGGCGGTCGGAGCATACAGCGAGTGATTTCCTTTACTCGCCGGCACTCCAGCTGCTCTCTCCTGCCTCTCCAGCTGCCCTCTTCTGTCTCCCCTGCCTAAAAACCATATTCGCGGTTTTTCGAAGTTCACGGAGGTTCCTGGACGGAACCCCCGCAAATTCCGGGGGAGTACTGTATATGCTATGTAGTATACACATAGAAATGACATTGTTTGCATGCCTATATCATTCTAAAATATGGGATTAAATGTAATGATCTGTTTTAGGCTTTTATTTATCTTAATTATATCTGATAACAAGGAATGAGAAAACAGCATTCTAAGCAGGGAGAAAAATGTAGGATAATGGTCTTGTGGATTCTTTGTATAAAACATAACAAAACATTAGGGGAACCGCTGAAAAGTTCTCAGACCAACCAAGAAGAGAAAGATGTGGAGCCATGAAACTTACAAGTTATTCCACACTTTTCTTCACACTTTTTGTGTCATTTCATATCATTGAAACAAAAAAATGTGAAGAAAAAGTGACTCCACCTCATTCTCTTCTTGCTTGGGCTAAGAATCTTTCAGCAGTCCCTTGTAAAGCATTCCATTAAAAATGCAAAATTTATGATTCAAAATAAAATAATATCATAACAGGAAACAAAATATACTGAATTCTGAATAATTTGTTGAGTTGAAAAAAAAATAGTTATTAGCCTTGTAGAAATTATCTCTTCCACTTAATTAACTGTTTACAAAAACAATCATAACTTTTGATATTTTGACAAGATTCATTTATGGATATCATTCCATCATTTAGGTCCCCTTTTATAAAGTCATATTAGGGTTAAGGGTCCATCGCTCAGAGGAATTCTATGAGCATTGGAGATTTTACCGTAGCGTCCGGTGATTTAAAAAAACAAAAAAAAAACCTAACATGGCTTGATAAAAGGCGGCCTTAAAGATTAACCCAGATAAAAGAAACATCTTGTGGATGGTGAATTGCAAACAATGTATGCCCCTTTTAAATCCAACATTACAAGGTTCAGAGGTATTAATTAAATCAGAAATAAAACTTCTAGGAGTATCTCTTGACTCTGAGTTAACTATGGAGTCTCAAATTATTGTACAGGTCAGAAATGCTTTATTAAATTGAAGATGTCATGAAAGCTTCGAACTGAATCATTTTCAACTGATAATTCAGTCACTAATTCTTATTACACCAGATTATTGCAAATCTAATTTGTATGAGTCTTCCTTGAAAGCAACTAAGGGCTAGATGCACTAAAGTCAGCGATCGTTGCTAAACCTGTTTTCACAGCTTTAGCGACAGTCGCTGTTACCGAACTGATGCACTCAAGGGGCCACCGTGTGTTTTTTCCCCTCAGTTGCCTATTTCCGATCCAGCCATGCAATTTAGCTAAAACCCCATTCGAAATAGCCAAGCAATTGATGCATTAACATTGCTTGGCTATTCCAACTGGGTTTTAGTGATCGTAAAAAATGATTTGTCTAGCTGCCTGTTTTATCATTTTTTTTTTTTTCAATGGCACAGATATTTTGTCTGTGTTGCATATGCAAAATATTAGTTCCATTAGAAAAATGAAAAAAGTCCCCCATCACTGATGACGGCCCTCTCTGATAACAAATATGCCCCTCCCCCTAAGCCAGGCATCCCAAGCCACTGTCCCCCTGAACCCAAAATAAATGTCACTAGGGATTCCTACTCCATCTGCCATCCTGATGACACCCCCATGGCAAAACTGCAGGAGGGATGCCCACTCCCACCAGTCACAAAAGCCCCCCTTTGCCAATCACTGCCCACCAATCATCCCCTACCTCTCCCTGAAAAAAGGCAGGATGAATGACCACTCCCTCCTGCCATGAAGGCTCCCCCCCACACACACCAATTGCACCCCTCCTGCCAATCATCCCCTACCCTCCACCCCTGAAAATAAAGGCAGAAGGGATGCCCACTTCCTCCTGCCACTGGAGGCCCCCCTCCCCTCCCTCCGTACCCTTGAATTTGGTAACAGGAAGGGCACTCAGTCCCTACTTCTCCAAGGCCGCCAAGTCTACAATGCCGGGCCTTTAGTGCATCTAGCCCTAACTAGGTTGCAGGAAGTTCAGAATGCCGCAATCAAGCTTAATTTGGGGGGAATGAAGCACAACCATATCATGCCTCGTCTGATTTAACTTCACTAGTTGCCATTTCTGACCAGAATAATAATAATAACTTTATTATTATATACCGCTACACCACTTAGTTCTAGGCGGTTCACATCAAGAAAAACTGTACAATCAGTGAATCATATACATGCATGTATCATACACATGTCATAAAATACAGCACTAGCAATCAGGTCGTTATATTAATCAATATATAAAAAACAAAACATATACTATTCAGAAAGAGAGAATTTTGCTCTGAAAGAAAATATTTGGGGAAGTACAGGAATTATTATTAGTGGATGATTTATTATTTTCTACAAATCATTCAATCTCAAGTGCAAACAAGTTAGCCCAATAATTTGAAAGTAAAGAGGAGAAATTACGTATCCAACTAAAGTTTTTTGATAAAGGTGACGAACAACTACATATGGGACTGCCAATTACTGGCTGTCCAGATAGAATGTGGTCATCTTTTTCAGAAATAACAGTTGATCAGTTGTTAAAAATATATGCCCAATCCCTCCTGCCGTCAACCCCCAGCCCCAGATGACTGTGCTCTAATTTGACTTGTCATGTGCATTTGATGTATTGGACCATAATCTTATGTTAAAATGTTTGGCAGATTTTGGTATCATAGGAAGTGTTCTTTCTTGGTCCACTGGATTTCTGGATGAGAGATCTTATTAGATTAAGATGATGGGTGAAATATCTAATAGCACAATATGGAGTTCTGCAAGAATCCCCTTTGTCCCAAATATTATTTAATGTGATGTTAAATTTTATAGGGGCTAAATTAGAATATCTGGGACTGCAAATTCTTATCTATGCTGATGATATTACAGTTCTATTTCCAGTTGTAGAGGACTGGGATTATACTTGAAGCAAATAACTACCGTATTTTCACTCATATACCGCGCACCCGTGTAAAACACGCACACGGGTATAGCACACGGGAAACTGTAATTTATGTAAAGAAATTTTTATATAGCGCGCACACCCGTATACCGCGCATGCCGCCCCGACTCTCCTTTCGCCCGCCCCGACTCTCCTCTCCCCCTTGAAGTCCTGTCCCCCCTTGAAGTCCTGTCCCCACCCTGAAAGCCTGATGACCCCCCGACGTCCGATTCACCCCCCCGCAGGACCGCTCGCACCCCCACCCCAAAGGACCGCTCGCATTCTCACTCTCACTCGCAACCGCACCCGCACCCCCACCCCAAAGGACCACTCGCACTCCCACAGCCTCCCCCCATCATGGAGAAGCTGCCTACCGTTGTCCTGCTGCTTCCTCTGCCGGCGGTCCCGCCCCTTCTCTGAGCCCTGCGTCTGCGCTGCTTCCTCTTCCGGCGGTCCCGCCCTTTCTCTGACATCAGGCTTTCTATGACATCAGAGAAAGGGCGGGACCGCCGGAAGAGGAAGCAGCGCAGACACAGGGCTCAGAGAAGGGGCAGGACCGCCGGCAGAGGAAGCAGCAGGACAACGGTAGGCAGCTTCTCCATGATGGGGGGGAGGCTGTGGGGGTGCGAGTGGTCCTTCGGGGTGGGGGTGCGGGTGCGGTTGCGAGTGAGAGTGAGAGTGCGAGCGGTCCTTCGGGGTGGGTATGCGAGCGGTCCTGCGGGGGGGTGAATAGGACATCGGGGGGGCATCAGGCTTTCAGGGTGGGGACAGGACTTCAAGGGGGGACAGGACTTCAAGGGGAAGAGGAGAGTCGGGGCGGGCGAAAGGAGAGTCGGGGCGGCATGCGCGGTATACGGGTGTGCGCGCTATATAAAAATTTCTTTACATAAATTACAGTTTCCCGCGTGCTATACCCGTGTGTGTGTTTTACACGGGTGCGCGGTATATGAGTGAAAATACGGTAGTTATTTGCTTCAAGTATAATCCCAGTCCTCTACAACTGGAAATAGAACTGTAATATCATCAGCATAGATAAGAATTTGCAGGCCCAGATATTCTAATTTAGCCCCTATAAAATTTAACATCACATTAAATAATATTTGGGACAAAGGGGATTCTTGCAGAACTCCATATTGTGCTATTAGATATTTCACCCATCATCTTAATCTAATAAGATCTCTCATCCAGAAATCCAATGGACCAAGAAAGAACACTTCCCATGATACCAAAATGACATCAGAGAAAGGGCGGAAGAGGAAGCAGCGCAGACGCAGGGCTCAGAGAAGGGGCGGGAACGCCGGCAGAGGAAGCAGCAGGACAACGGTAGGCAGCTTCTCCATGATGGGGGGGGGGGGGTGGGAGGCTGTGGGGGTGCGAGCGATCCTTCGGGGTGGGAGTGTGGGTGCGGGTGCGAGTGCGAGTGGTCCTTCGGGGTGGGGGTGCGAGCGGTCCTGCAGGGTGAATCGGACATCGGGGGGGGGGGGAACTATGTAAAAAAAAATTTGTACAACGCGCTCATGAATATAACACGCATGGTTATACTCGGTTTGTAAAATCGTGCATAACGCGCGCATTATATACGTGAAAATACGGTAATTATGTCAATAATATTGATTAGTGGATAACATTTCATAAACTGCCCCCCTTCTGCTCCCCCCAAACAAAGCAGCGATCTGCTGCCTATGCCACAGACTACAAGTTTTTCAGAATGTAACTGTGAAAATGATATGAATGGAAAATAGTGTGGAACATGTTACACTGTTTTTAATTAGAGCTTTAAATGTTTGTTTTTAAAATTATCACAAAGTTTTATTAAACAACACTAGAGGCAGGCAAGGTAAATGCGCCAAAGTTCATAGAATTTTTCTATGAGCGTTAGAGCATTTACCTCACCAGCCCATGGTAGAAACCTCTAGCACCGTTTAGTAAAAGGAGCCCTATATATGGAATTGCACCCAATTGTATGCCAAAATTTTGTGGGTTATACACTCTGAGATAAAGTTAAAGATCAGAGTCTAAAATTTTTGATTGAATGTCCCAAATATATCTGAGATCCATTTGCAATCTACAAGGTTTAAAATTGTTGTGGTCCAAGATCCTCTTTTGTGGAGAGTGTTATAGATTTAGGCCCAGATTCTGTAACTGGTGCCCAAGTCGGCGGCTGCCTTAAAAGCGGCTGCAGATCACTTGTCAATCTGACCAGGGCGCCGGTTACAGAATCGCTCCAAGATATGCAGCTGAAATATAGGCCAGGGATACAATTCAGCCACTTATCTTTGCCACCAACCACAGCAGCTGCTCGCAGCAGGGGGATTTCCCCCTCCCCCATCAGCTGAGTGGCAGGGATTCCCCAAAGCTGCAATTCTGTAACTGGCACCCGAATTCTGAGCGCTGGTTACAGATTTATGGCTTTAGGGGGTTCCTGCTGCTCAGCTGATTTTGGAGGAGGAAATTCCCCTGCTGTGATCGGCTGAGAGCGGCTGCGGCAGAGAACCCCTGTACCCGACTTCCAATCAGCCTGCAGGAGGTATGCCCAATCCCTCCTGCTGGCAGCCCTACTGAACATCCTGGGCAGGAAGGATGCCCAATCCCTCCAGCCAGAACCACCCTACCCACCCCCACCTCATAAGCTCTGACACTCAGAATTCCTAACATTTTATTTGCTTTCTTGGACACCACTGTACACTAAGCAGACTAACTGTTTGCATATATCCATGATATGCCTAATTTTATAACTTGCTCTAAAATGCCTTTTTATGTGCATGCTATGAACTTACTTTTCACAGAACCTGCACTTGTGAGTCGGATGACAAAGGCGGCCTCGGGAGACCCTTGAGACAGCACTGTGTGTGCAAAACATGTCGGGTCAGACGCCCAGGTTCAGCTGTGTATAAAAGCTAAGTATATACTTTTGTAATAATTTCTTGACACTATTGTAGTTGAAAAAAAGGCATCTTTATGAACACGTTTGAATTATCACAGCGGTTTAAAAAAATCATTTACCTATGATGAGCTATCACGTAAATCTCCCGCGTTTTTGAAATTCAACATAGCGGTGGAGTGGTGGGGCTGAGGTATTTCTGAGAAGATATTTATATGCATAGTATGCCAACCTAGCTGCTTATTTATTTATCTTGAGAGAGAGGGTTGGTGATAGACCTATAACTATACTGGTATTATATGAACTTACTTTTAAGCATCTTAAAAATGCCAGTATGCTTACATTGCAGACAAAGCTTTTGAAAGTTACCCTTAGCGCTGACTTTATGTTCATTTGCATACAGTTTATTTCTTTGTCACAAAATGCTAAAACTGTGGCAGAGTTTCTGTTAGAGGGGAATGATTGCTGAGTAGCAATAAATACATCATCTTCAGCAAATCCTCTCCATTGTTTTTACTGTTGAATTCTTAATGCAGAATTAGCATAATTCATAACTGCATCAAAAGAAAGTTACACGAAGCTGAATAGTCTCTAAATGACACTTGTATTGTTCCTTATTCTGTATACCACAGTTTTGCAGCTTAATTGCAAACCTCTTTTGATATTTGGTGATAGGGTTGGTACACCATACAATATCTCAAGTCAAAATGACCAGAAAGTCATTGTACTCTGTGAGAGGAATATCTTCCATTTACTGTAACTCAATTTAAGGTGATATGACATATGAAAAGAATATGTTGCAGACAGTGATGTGCCTTTATATTGTTCTGTATATTCATATTAAAGTGAAGAAACACTGAGGGCTCCTTTTATTAAAGTGCGCTAGTGTTTTTAGCGCACAAAGGAAATTACCGTGCGCTACGCAGCTAGAACTAACACCAGCTCAATGCTGGCGTTAAGGTTAATGCCCTAACGCAGCTTAGTAAAAGGATCCCTGAATGTTTCAGGACAAATTAATTTTTACATGGTATAGGGGTTTGTTTTAATTTGTTAATGTTGCCAGATATGTGATGTCCTGTGGCACGACTTCTCACCAGCTCCTGATTCCTCTACCCACCCACTCCCGGAGCTCAGCCATTGTTATTAGCACACCACTAAATTGGTGGACTTTCCGAGTACTTGGGAGTTAGACTTAGACAAAACATTAGATGAAACTCAATGGAAATCAGTTTTAATATCACTGATTACCTCACTTCATTCAACAAGTTTCATGCAATCTTCTTCTTTTTTTTTTTTTTAATGCATGAGGCTTTGTGGACTCCATTAAAATTGTCAAAAAATAGATGATTCAAAAGGGAAATTTTGCTGGACTTTTAAGGAGGCAACTGGAACTATGGAGCATATGATATTTAAATGTTCATATGCAGCTACTGATTGGAGTAAAGTTTGGTCAACTATTTCAACTTTACTCTCAATATCACAACCATTAACATTCAATAATCATATTAGGGGGGGGTTCGGTCTTAGGCTTGAGTTAAACACTTTTAAAGTGCAATTATTTAAAAATCTAATAATAATAACAATTAAAACAATGTTATCTAACTGGAAAGATTTCTCCAAATTAGATTATAATATCTGGTGGAATATGGTATGCCTGTATAGTAAATAAGAGAAAATATACAAAGTCAAGAGTGCCAGTTTGAGAACATTTAAGAAAATATGGGATTGTTTACTTAAATTTAATGATTAAATGCTGACATTATATTGATTAGTATGTTAGTAGAGTTGTGATACCCTAGGACTAATTGGATTTTAAAAAATTGTATTAACACTATTCATTCTTATTTTGTTGTAATGTTTTCTTAATATTCAATAAAATATTTCTGAAACTCAAAGGAATCTTGAAGTATCGTCATTGAACTTGACGAGATCAGTAAGACCACGTCAGTCTATGATGTCAGTTCAGGGAGTTGTATTATGGAATTAATTGCCTGTTGAAATTAAGCAGGCTTCAAATGGGATGCAATTTAGAAAAGGAGTGAAATGACTTTAAGGCGCTGGGTTAGTAAAGAAGAAGGTTTCCACGGCCTTCCTGAAGTTCCAGAGTCCATCTAGTGATCTGACAGATGGAGGGATTGTGTGCCAAAGTTTGGGTATGAAATGTGAGTAGGAGCGTTTGCGGGTAGTTTCAGTTTTGAGGGAGTGGCCAGAAGGTATGGTCAGTCGTTTTTCTCCTTGGGACCTCAGTGGTCATTTTGGGAAGTAGATTTGCAGTTTAGTTTTCATGTAGTACGGAATCATTTCATGGAAGGTTTTGAAAGCGAGGAGCAGGGCCTTGAAGGTGCAGCGTTTTTGAATGGGCAGCCAGTGCATTGAAGCTAATGTAGGGGTAACATGGTCCCGGATGCCTAGGTTTTTCAGAAGGCGGATTGCAGCGTTTTGCACCCTTTGGAGGCGGGAGAGAGTTTTGGTAGGCAGGCCCACTAATAGAGCGTTACAATAGTCTACACGGGATAGAACAAAAACGTAGAGTAGTTGAAATGCCACCCAGTCAACTCACCTATGTCACTTAATTTCACCAGATCCTACTTAGTACATATGTTTTATTGTTATGTCTATATTGTAATTTATGTAAACTGTCATCTATATTGTAATTTATGTAAATGTCATCTCTGCTCTGTCTGGATTATTATGGATGTACTTTGTAACCCGTTCTGGGCTCTTTTGGGAGGACGGGCTAAAAATCGAATAAATAAATAAATAAATAAATAAATAAAATAAATATTAGGTTCTCAAATGGTTTAAATCTTACTTTTCTAACAGGGTTTCCACAGTTCATTTCAATAATTCAGTCTCTAAATCTTTTAATACCAACTTTGGTATTCCACAAGGTTCCATATTGTCCCCTCTACTCTTCAATAATTTTCTGACCTCTCTATTAACTCTCAGTCAATCAATCTGTTTTTCTGTCTACGCTTATGCCTACGACCTTCAACTTCTTCACACCATTGACCCCACTAACTTAAATGATATTGCCAACATTAACCTGAAATTAGGTAAAATTCACGACTGGCTAAATTTAAATATGCTTTCTTTAAGCATCTTAAAAACAAGCACTGTTCTTTTCTCATGGAAACAAGGTTTACAGTTAGACGCACCAGTTTCCATTGACAATATCCCTCTTGAATCTACTCCAACAACCAAAATGCTAGGTGTCACCCTTGATAATAAACTTTCATTTCGTCCCCAAATCAGTGCTTTGGTCAAAAACTGTTTCTACAAACTTAGGATGATAAGATCTTTAGTCCCTCTTCTTGACTCAAATTCTCTTAACATCATAATACACTCCCTTATAATATCCAAAATCGGTTACTGCAACTCACTATATAAAGGATTGTGTCAAAAAGATATTAGGTTCCTTCAACTCAAACAATGTATGGCCATCAAAATCATTTCGGGTTCCCAAAAATTTCCATCATGTCACCCCTTTATTAAAGAAAGCTCATTGGTTGCCTATCCCACACCGGATTACCTATAAAATTGCTGTTCTAAATTTCTAAACTCTATAGACTAATGCTCCTTCATTTATAGATAGACTGTTGATTCCATATGACCCCCCAGAACTTTAAGATCAGCTTCACAACACTCTCTTAATGTTCTGTCCTTAAAAACAATTGGCACCCGTCGTACTCTTATTTTCTCAGTTACTGCCCCTTCAATTTGAAACTCTCTCCCCTTACACCTCAGAGCTGAACAACATTTGAATAAATTTAAAAGTAGTTTAAAATGCTTTCTTTTTAAAGATGCCTACAATTGATTTATCACATGTATATATTTACTTTATTATCATTTAACCGGTCACATCTTCCCTATTGTACCTCCCTTTTATGTGCTTTTTTCTTAATAAATTGTAGTTCCTCCCTTTTTTTCCTATTGTTCTCATGTCACTACCCTAGCTAAGTATGTCAGTCTTGGAAAGTCTATGTTTATCATTTGTTGCTTGTTCCCTATTTAAATTTTTAATTTTTAATATACAATGCTTTGTATTCCAGGAGAAGCGTTTTATCAAATTTCAATAAACTATGAACTATGAAACTCTGAACTATTAGGATTGTTTAAAGACATTCTTACTGTTTTTAGTCTACATTTGTTTTCTGAGACCATTGTATCCAACTGGACTCCTGAAGAAGGCGTGTTTGCCGAAACACGGACCGTGTAGGGCAGGGGTAGGGAACTCCGGTCCTCGAGAGCCATATTCCAGTCGGGTTTTCAGGATTTCCCCAATGAATATGCATTGAAAGCAGTGCATACAAATAGATCTCATGCATATTCATTGGGAAATCTTGAAAACCTGACTGGAATACGGCTCTCGAGGACCGGAGTTCCCTACCCCTGGTGTAGGGTCTGGTAGGATTTCACATGTGGACAATTTTATTTGTATTTATTTGTGTTCATTAAAAGACATGATAAATAAATCATCTTTTAAACCATCATCATCCACAGTCTTTTATAGTTTGGAATCCATACACAATATTTTCTTTTCCTATTAAAACGTAATTGTTAATGTTCAAAGGGGTTTATCTGGGCAGGAGATATTCAGAGGCATTTAGCTGGAAAGTGCTGACTCCCAGACCACCCCCTATGCAGAGTTCCCCAACAGGCTAGGCTACCCCTCCATTCCCTTTTACAAAACTTTAGTGCATTTTTTAGTGCCAGCCACAGCAGTAACAGCTCCAATGCTCATATAATTCCTATGTCAGAGCTATTACCACCATGCCTGGCACTAAAAACCACGTCACGGTTTTGCAAAAGGATGGGGGTAGGTTAGGGGGCTGTCTGGGAGTAGAGTTTGGCAGAGCAGCAACTTAGAGAGTTAAGGCCTGAATCTATAAACATGCCTAAATCAGTTCAATTGAAAGGAAGCTCTGGAATGAGAGGGCATAGGATGAAGTTAAGAGGTGATAGGCTCCGGAGTAATCAAAGGAAATACTTTTTTACAGAAAGGGTGGTAGATGCGTGGAACAGTCTCCTGGAAGAGGTGGTGGAAACAGAGACGTTGTCTGAATTCAAAAAGGTGTGGGATAGGCATGTGTGATCTCTCAGAGAGAGAAAGAGATAATGGTTTATGCAGATGGGCAGACTAGATGGGCCATTTGGCCTTTATCTGCCATCATGTGTCTATGTTTCTAGAATCGGGCCTAGTGATGCCTAACTTGAATTAGGCGCTGGTAGGAATCTCTAACTTAGGCACCAATCAGGGTTTTCTTACCTAACTCATTCCATTTCTTGCCTAGCTCATTCCATGTCCAAGTTCCATCCCTAATCATGCCTACTTATTGGATAGGTGACAGTAGGCGCCTTGGTCTAGATGCCTATATGGTGCCCACCGAGTTAAGTGCCTAGCCAACAATTATTTTTTTAGTTGTTTTTAAATTATTTTTTAATGGCATTTTTCAATTAACATAATAATATATAAGGGATCAAACTTAATGTTTCCAACAATGTTGCAATAGATAATAATAAGTTTGCTAATGATGGTTTTATTTATTTATTTAAAAAAATTATATACTGCCTTGGATCTCGGTGGTTTCCATACAACAAACATACATAATTACATATAAATCTTACAATTGACAAATAATTTATATAATCCTGGAGCAATATCTCCATACTTCTTAACAAATAACAAAATACAACCTGGGAAATCCTACCTCAATATATATAAAAAAATATATTATTAAAAACTATGTTCCGAAAGAAATAAAAATAACTTGTACAGCAATAGTTCTAAAAATAAGCATCAACAAACAGCTTAGTTTTTAGCAGTTTCCTAAAACTGTAATGATCAACACATAATCTCAAAAGACCAGACAGCTTGTTCCCAAAAGACATGCCCGCAAGAGAGAACATTTTTAGTTTCATAGCCATATACCTCACATTCACATCCATATCCATTTTTGCCACTAATCTCATGCCCCCCTCTGATCTCAGTGCCCTATTTGGTTTATAAACCTCCCAGAGGAACTGAAACCAATAGAGTGCAGATTGGCATAGAATCTGATGAGCTAACAACAACTCTTTGTAGTGAATTCTTTGTTCGATTGGCAGCCAATGAAGGCTTTTCAAATAGGGGATTTTCCTCTCTGGCTGAATATATGGACTGCTGAAAATAAGCTACTTTGAATTGGATGTGAAGTTTCATCAACTCGACTGAAAATCTTGACTTTAAGATAAGTGCTTATTTTGCCCGAGAGGTTTATATTGACATTCTCTTGAACTGCAGATGATTTGCAGAAGGGATTCTGATTTGGAATGATAGAGTCTGGGTTTTTGTAGAACAGTCTTTTTCTCCTATCCTTTTGTAGGAGTTTTTTTTTAATGTCCTGTTTTTCCCAACTGTTAAGAGCAAGCCAGTGATATGAGCTGGACGTCTGATCCCAATAGTGGTCTATTTTGAAGCCTGTTTTCTGGTTTTGAGGCTTGCCATTTTATAAAAAAATTTACCCACCAGTTTAGACGGCTGGGGATATAACAATGCCAAACTGTGTCACCATCCTAGCATAGGTAAAGTGTTGGGGGGGGGGGGTTGAATGAAGAATAGGGTTAAAATTAATGAAGAAAGAAAAGAGCAGGGTGATTGGTGTTAGGGAAATGTTGAGAGAATGTGTGTGGAGGAATATGATTGGAGCAGTGTATGGAAGTGATGATTGGTTAGGGTGAATGTAAGTTTATTCTGGGGCTGGAGTGAGGTCGGGATGATCGTATGTGAAGGGATTGTGTGAGGTGTTGCCCACACGCCCATCCCTATTGTTGGTTCTTTATAGGTAGGTTGGTGGGATGGTTTGTCTCATTATGTTCAGTGGGAGGCTGGGTGGTTTCAGGGTGGGATGGTCGCAGCTTAAGTCTGTGAGGGGCAGGATTTGGGGAATTGTTGGGGAAGTTTATGCGGCTGAGGTATGGAGTTCATATACAAGTTGGGGTTGATAAAAGGGGGACACTCATGAGCATCACTGCCACAAGTGGGGTCATGACCTAACTATACCGTGGGTCATAATGTTGTGAACTGACAAGGTTTGCCAAGAATGCATGAGCTAATTTCGTGACCGAATAGCTCATTGGGGGAGGGGAAAAGTGGGTTGGGATAGCCGCATTGGTTTGTGGGAAATGTTATTGAAATTGATTATGCTTGTTGACTATGTAAAAAAGTTTAAAATAAAGCTGTGGCCAAACTTTATGCCACAATTAAATTAAATTAATTGTGTTGTAGTGGATTATTTATGGTACAGATCTCTGAGGATGGTGACAGAATGTGAGTGCACATGTTATTAATTTCCCAGTTTATCCCTTACTGCAAATCATCATTAGCAAACTTATTGTTCAATTAATAGTACTAACTGAACCAATTAAAAAATTGACCCTAGAGGTTTTTAGCACTGGCTCATAAGAATCGAACGAGCGTCGGAGCATTTACCACACTGGCCCAAACTAAAAATCTTTAGCGCAGCTTGATAAAAGGTGGGGAGTAAGTTAAGCACCTAGATCAGCTAGGCACACTGATCTAGGCGCCTAAAGGCAGGCACCTTTTTATAGAATCAGGACCTTAGTAGTTAGTGGCTAAAAAGACTGTCCCTAATTTTATCTGCTGGGTTAATATCAGCCACTGCCCAGTTAACTTCCAAGTTTCTTTACCACCCAGATAATCAAAACACACATTCCCTGACACTGAAGGCTCCTTTTACTAAGGTGCGCTAGCGGTTTTAGCGCACGCTTAGCGTGTGCAACAATGCCGTGCGCGCTAGACGCTAATGCCTCCATAGAGCTTGCGTTAGGATTTTCTGTTTAGCGCGGGCTTTGCACGTGCTAATCTGCGCGCGCTAAAACCGCTAGCACACCTTAGTAAAAGGAGCCCTGAATCTCGAGGGCTAGCTCAGCCCACAGCTGTGGGAGGTTTGCAAGCCACTTACCACCACAGGCTGAATATTTACCCTTATAATGCATATATTTGTAGTTTTATTTTCTGTATCATTATTCTCTGGATCAATATAAAAAAGAAAACAAACAAATAAAAAAAGCTTTGGACAGTTAACTTCAAAATTTACCCAGGAAAAATGCTGAGTTTAAATTTTCACAATTGCAAGTTATAAAATGCTTCTCTGGACATCTCCATAATTTCTTTTTCTTTTTATTTTATTTTTTTTAATTTTTATTGATTTTCAAAACGTGTAAAAAGTGCAAACAAATATACATTCAGATATATTAAATAACAGCACTTGTATTTTTACAAATAATAAAACAAATTACCCTACTCCCTCCCTCCCCCCTTTCCCTCCCTCCTTACCTGGATGTGTGTAGAAATCAAAGAAAGTCCAGGAATTAAGGGGCTCATAATCGAAAGAGAAAAACATCCAAAAACCGGCACTTGGACGAACATTTCTCAAAAACGTCCACGCGCCAATAATAAAACTGGGTTTTGGACGTATTTGAAAATGACCTAGACCTTCATAGTGCCGCTCAACTTCCAAAGCTAAACGGGGCATTTCGGGAGGCGTGTCGAGGGCGGGAGTTGGGCGGGATGTGGGCCGGCTTAGACTTAGTCTAAGTCACAAAAACCCACCTAAAGTCACCAGATAAGCACTTCAAACACATAACACAGAACCCTACACACTACCCCAGTGATCACCAATCCCACCCCCACCCCCACCCCCATAAAAATTTTATTCATAACTTTAAATTTCAGCATCCAGACCATCATCACCTGGCCGCCTGGCATAGGAAAGCCTAGTCGTCCAGCCCAGAGGTAGCTAAGTTGCCTTGGGGGGTTTGTTAGGGACCCATAGAGAGGAGGAGGACCCATGCCCATAAGCCCCTGTAATCACTGCACTGATACTTAAACATGTGCACTGCCCTATACACCCCCAAAGCCCTTTTTTACTGGCATATAAGTGGCTCCTGCAGCCATAAGGGCTATTGGGGTGGTAGATAAGTGGGTCTAGGGGATTCTGGAGGTGGTTTGGGGGGCTCATCATGACCTATAAGGGAGCTGTAGTGAAGAGAAGCCATGGCACCCTTTTTGTGAAGTTCACAGCAGTGCTCTGTAAGGTACCCCATTATTTAGGTGCCATGTCTGGGTGTGCAGTCCATCACTTTGCAGACCTTCCCACGTCCAACAGGGCTTGTTCTAGGCATTTTGGACTTGGACGGAGAGTTGGACGGAAATGTGGTATAAAGATGGACGATTTAGCGGCTTGGACGATCAGATCGGCAGGACGTATAATTAGACGATTTTCGAAAGTAAATAAAAGTTGGATGTATCTTTAACTTTTTAACTCTTTTTAACTTTGGACGACTTGCAAGATGGACATAAACGGACTTAGGCGTCCCTTTCGATTATGCCCCTCCACGAATTTAATCATTCTGCTGTTTGACAAATGCCTCCAATGGACCCCATATTTCTTTAAACCTTTTACTGTTTCCCAATTGTTCTGCATTCATCCTTTCATATCTATAATACAAACAAAGTGTTTCCCACCAAAAAGAAAAGTTCAACCTATCACAATTTTTCAGTTCCTAGTTATCAATTGCATGGCCACCCCCGTCATAATAATAAGAAATCTACTTTTATGTGTGTCCATAGGACTCTTAAATTTCAACAATGTCCCAAATAATACCATGTCATAAGACAATGGAATAGAGACACCTAATATCATATTAATTTTGCCCCAAATTGACTTCCAAAAATTGAATATCAATGGACAATAAAATAACAAATGATCCAGTGTCCCTACTTCAAGATGACAGTGCCAGTATCTTTTAAATATTGAATTATCTCAATGTCCAGTTTAAAATTAGGCTGTTAAGTCAGAGAGGAGATAGTATGCCAGGAGCACGGTCTCGTGCTTTCAAGATACTAACCAGGCTCACGATTTGTGTGGTGAAAGTGGACCACATAAACAAATGTTCTAAACTGGATAACTTATTTGGTTAACACTGGGACTGCCTATTCAGCCATCCTACGAGGAGCGGCTGAAAAGTTCTCAGCCCAACCAACATAGTCGGGGCATCGAGGGCCATACTGTACACAAGTCCAGCAGTTCTCCACTTGTTTTGGTTCCGTATTTTTCTGACGGAATGAAAAAAAGTGGAAAATCACTGGACTCAGTGGATAGCCCTCGATAGAGACTGCCCCAACTTTGTTGGTTGAGCTGAGAGCTTCGTAATCAACTGCATTAAGCCAGCTGAAAATATGCCTAGTAATTAATCTGATAAGTAATTTGGTTCATTCTGAGCAAATACCTTGCCATCAAATACTGGCCACTTCTGTTTCAAATGCATCACTTTTAAAATATGAAAAATATAGCAAATATAGCAAAAATATAGGAAACAGAGGGTAGGAGTGAAGGGCCACTACTCGGACTGGATGAGGGTCACGAGTGGTGTTCCGCAGGGCTCGGTGCTCGGGCCGCTGCTATTTAATATATTCATAAATGATCTAGAAACAGGGACGAAATGTGAGATAATAAAATTTGCGGACGATACAAAAATATTTAGTGGAGCTGGAACTAAAGAGGAATGCGAAGAATTGCAAAGGGACTTGAACAAACTGGGGGAATGGGCGGCGAGATGGCAGATGAAGTTCAACGTTGAGAAATGTAAAGTATTGCATGTGGGAAGCAGAAACCCAAGGTACAACTATACGATGGGAGGGATGTTATTGAATGAGAGTACCCAAGAAAGGGACTTGGGGGTAATGGTGGACATGACAATGAAGCCGACGGCACAGTGCGCAGCAGCCGCTAAGAAAGCAAATAGAATGCTAGGTATAATCAAGAAGGGTATTACAACCAGGACAAAAGAAGTTATCCTGCCGTTGTATCGGGCGATGGTGCGCCCGCATCTGGAATACTGCGTCCAATATTGGTCGCCGTACCTTAAGAAGGATATGGCGTTACTCGAGAGGGTTCAGAGGAGAGCGACACGTCTGATAAAAGGGATGGAAAACCTTTCATACGCTGAGAGATTGGAGAAACTGGGTCTCTTTTCCCTGGAGAAGGAGACTTAGAGGGGATATTTTAGAGACTTACAAGATCATGAAGGGCATAGAGAGAGTAGAGAGGGACAGATTCTTCAAACTTTAGAATAATAAAAGAACAAGAGGGCACTTGGAAAAGTTGAAAGGGGACAGATTCAAAACGAATGCTAGGAAGTTCTTCTTTACCCAACAAGTGGTGGACTACTGGAATGCGCTTCCAGAGGGAGTAATAGGGCAGAGTACGCTACTGGGGTTCAAGAAAGGATTGGACAATTTCCTGCTGGAAAAGGGGATAGAAGGGTATAAATAGAGGATTACTGCACAGGTCCTGGACCTGTTGTGCCGCCGCGTGAGCGGACTTCTGGGCATGATGGACCTCAGGTCTGACCCAGGAGAGGCATTGCTTATGTTCTTATGTTAACAGGTGAAGAGCTTGTTTCAAACTGTTTTTCCAAATGTCACCTATGGAACGATAACACTATTTCATTTACCCCCTAGTTAGCTTTCGTTGTTTTCACTCTCCACAAAGGTCTTTCCTACAAATGACTGGTGTAATTTTTTTTTCAGTGTAGACTATAAAATTTTAATAATGTGTCATTTTTCACAGCTTCATGGAACTTTACAAATCAGAAAATATTCAATCACCCATTACAACATTCCTCTCCTTCATTTTCTTAGTAATTATTTCACAAACTGAAAGCAATGTCCCGAGTCTGAACTGTTCAGAATATTTGCTCAATGTGCAGTTCAATACTACTTAAATCATTTTCCCAACCATTAGCATATATCTGTCTTGTGAGTAATTTATATCACACTAATATCTTTAAAACTGATTCTTCCAGTACTTATCTAGAGCTATTGTGAGGACTAGAGAATGACATGGGGGACAAATTTTCCCCACCCCCTCGGGATCTTTCTATCCCCATCTCATTCCCATGAGCTTTGTCCCTGTCCCTGCTGCATCTATGCATGCTCTGTCTTCATCTGCACATTTTGAAAATCATAGGTGTTCTTTCCGACAGTGGAGGTCCCATAATCTTATTTACATCCATCAAATACTTCTTGAAGATGGTTCAGTAAGATCCTTTTGGAACCTTCAGGTGGAGTTCCAACTCCTTCCTTGCGATCAGTTGCTTATTGGCATTTGAGACATTATATTCATTCTTTACCCTCTGAGATACTTTCTGGGGGAAATGTATATCTGAGATACTTTCTTCAGGAAACGTTATGTTTGGAAGCGCAGGGTCATATCCCATTGCATTTTCATTTGAAATCTCTGGAAGAACTTCTCCCCAATTTTGACTATTCTCGTTTGGGCCAATAGTGGTCTCGTGATTTGGGGGTTACTATTTCGATTGATCTTCTTTGTCATTCTCTTCGCTTAACTTCACAGATGAGATTGTCAGTAGACCTTTGGGAACTTAATTGTAAGATGGTCATGCGATTGCACATGTCTCCTAGGTGGGCACAACAAATACCTTTGCAAAGGATGCCCATTGTTCAAAATGTCATCTTCTTGGGGACACTCTGGGTCATATGTTTTTCACCTGTCCCAGGATCCGTGTCTTCTGGGGGAGGGTCTTGGATTACATTTCCACATTATGGCAAGCCCGTTGTATAATCTCTCTGCACATATTGTTTTTTCAGTGTTGGGTAGCCCCAGTCCCTAAGGGCCTGCATTGTTTTTTACGTAAGGCACTCTTATTGAGGAAGAAAGTTATATTACTGTGCTGGTTTGAGGCATCTCCCCCCTCTTTGAAACAGTGGAGGGCCATGATACAATTTCTGCTGGTAGAGAAGCAGATGGTTTCTACTATGGAATCTTGGGCTGAGCATCGCCTACAAACTGTTTTGGCACCCTTTTGGAATTATCTTACACCTGCTGCACGCAGTTATTTGCTAAACTCGTGATAGGTGTTTTGGTGGTGCTTCTGGACTGCTGACAGCTGCTGAGTGCCTAAGTTTGTACCTGAGGCAACGGAGGGTTAAATGACTTTCCCAAGATCACAAAGAACTGTAGTAGGATTTGAACCTGACTTTCCTAGTTTCTGCTCTTGTGCGCTAATCATTAGACTGTTCCTGCATATGATAAACACATTTAAATCAGAGTCTGCTTGATGTCACAGTCACTTATGACATCATAGATTTTATCTTATTTCTTGCTCATATGGAATGACAGAGAATAATGAGGTCAGTGTACAAATGGTCTGAGTCTTTTTTACACAATAGGACATTTAGAGGTTCTATTACTAAGCTGCTGTAAACACTAAAACACATGTTTATTGCAGCTTAGGAGGTTTTGCATGTGCACATGCTACCCACACACAAAAAATTGTTTTTTATTTTTTAGCATTGGGGGTGGGTCTGGATTGGAGAATAGGCATGATCTTTGCCTGAGGGGGGGGGGGGGCCTACCTTGAACACTGGAGTTTCATTTGATGTTTGGGTTGCGGGGGGTGTGTGTGTTAAACTTCTAGTAGGCTGGGGGGCTAGTGAGAAGGAAGGAAGGGGCCAGGAGGGGAATTGCTGCCTGTTTAGTAGATGTTTTAAAGTTATGTGGGTGATGGCCTGATATTCCCAGCATGCAACAATACAAAGTGTACCAGGCAAATTACCTTATCCATCCAATATCAATTAGCAAAATGTTGGTACCAACTACCACTTACACTACGATCTTGACCAATAGCTCAGGTTTAGAAAACTTTTAAAAGCATTTCTGTACCAAGATTGGGAGCCAACCAAGAAGCAACTGAAATGGTATGTATTAATTATGGTTTATTAAGATTTGACTGTTTTTATTAGAATTGTTATTAGAATTATTATGATGGAGATTTTGATTGCTTAGCATTTTTAGATGGAAATTTTTTTAAAAAAATTTTTGCTTTTACTCTTTTCTATCCTATTTTTAAATGGAGTTCCTTTCTTAATGAATATGCATTATATTGTACATCGCTTGGATCCTTTTTTAGGCTGTTACGCGGTATATAAAGTTTTTTTTAATAAACATAATTGTAAAAACCTATTTCTAAACTGTCCATTGCAAGTTCTGAGACATAACAATAAGACAATGATGACCTACTTGAACTTGTAAGTATGTATTTGTAACTATAATCTAACTGTATTGATCTATCTCTAGCAGCAACTTTCTGGGTAACTGACCCAACCTCTTGTAATATAATCCGACCTTGAACTGACTAGGTAAAGGCGGAATAGAAAACCTGATTAACATAACATTCAGCTGGGACCCACATAACAGTTATATGTGGCCAAGCTGGATATTAGCTAGTTTCTTCTAAACTCAGGTAGCCTTCCCACCTGTGCCCGGACATGAACCAGCACTGAATACTGGTGGCTAAATCAGCCAACAATGGTCAGAATTTTTTTTTTTTTTTTAAATGCTGACCGCTGCTGGCTGAATATTGAGGAAGGGGATTACTTAGTTTTATTATTGTGCATGATGCAGTAGCAGAACCCCTTCTGTGGTACTAGCAGTATGTACGCATCATCTTGTGTACCCATTGTATCTTAGCAGTTACTGTTAACTTATTGTATAATAGAGCTAAAATTGAATTGGACTTTATAACCTAGCCTTCTGTTTGTGGATTTTTTGTATTATGTCTGCCTTTTGTGGATGTTTCCTATTCATTTTTATTTATTTATGGCATTTGATATATTACCCCTCTACTATATCTCTAATCACCTAATCAAAATTTGTCCTTTCTGGCCTGAATCCTTGTTTTATATTTTGAACTGCTTAATTCTTTAAAAGAGAATAGCCAAAAGTGGGCATTTACTTTACCGCTTAAAGTACATATCCCAATATACAAGTACTCTCATAATACTCAAATTCAATATACACCATTGTGTCAGTATAGAGTCATTATAATATTATCTGTTTTATTCCCCTTTCCATTCCAAATAATTACTAACATTCAACTTGTTTGCTTGCTTGTTCGTTTGTTTTTTGGCCAATCTCAAACCTTCAATTACTAAAGTGGACTTTAGTGATAGATTATAAAGTAGATTACCATCAACAAGTCGGAAATGTTATCTTTTTTTTTTTGTAATTCTTTATTTATAACACATACACAGAACAAGAAAAATACAACAAGCAAGGCCTCAAGAAAAGCAGCAACAAAGCAACAGCAATACTCCAAGCACATGAACAGTGTTAACCATGAACTCAAGAGATATATACCATCCAGTCCTAGTAATTTTTAATCTTTGGTTTGTCAGTTTGCCCCATCATATCTTCTAGATTCATTGGGATATGTTATACTTCCCCTAAGTCATCACCAGGTATTTCTGGGCCTCTTCTCTCTTGAAAAGAGGAGACTGAGAGGGGACATGCTCGAAACATTCAAAATACTGAAAGGAATAGACTAAGCAGATAAAGACAGATTGTTCACCCTCTCTAAGGTAGGGAGAACGAGAGGATACTCTCTAAAGTTGAAAGGAGATAGATTCCGTACAAACGTAAGGAAGTTCTTCACCCAGAGAGTGGTAGAAAACTGGAAAGCTCTTCCGGAGTCTTTAAAAGTTCTTTAAAAGGCACACACTATATAGGGGAAAACACCCTCCATGGATTCAAGACAAAATTGGATAAGTTCCCGCTAAACTGGAACGTATGCAGGTGAGGCTGGACTCATTTAGAGCACTAGTCTTTGACCTGGGGGCCGCCGCATGAGCAGACTGCTGGGCATGATGGACTACTGGTCTGACCCAGCAGGAGTAATGTTCTTATGGCTGTCTCCCCAACATGTATTTCAGTAAAAACTGAAGCTATTCTATAACTAGGCACATAATTATGCATCTAACTGCAATATAATCACTCCCAATAATCATATATGGTGCACTGATCAGAATGGCACTTAGCGCAGTTCTTTAAAAGGCATCCACTATTTATAGAATTATGATTAGTGTCCATAAACCACATACCATTTAGGCACACATATCAGTAGTGTAGTAATGGTGAGCGGTGCCCGGGTTCTCTTGCCTGTCATGCACGCGCCCCTTTCTTTTTCCTCATACCTTCTTAACTTCACCGCTTAAGTTTCATTTGTGAAAAATGCTGAGAGCTTTTTACTCTTCTGTAGTTTTGCAGCTCATGTTATATTTTCTTCATTTGATGACCTCACGTGGCTCAAAAAAAGTGCCCCCTGAGGAAGGCATATTTCTATGCTAAAACTAGGATCTTTGTTGGAACCAAGACCCACATATTAATGTTGGTTGGGTGGACATTGGACCAGATTCACTAACCTGCCTGAGCAGGCCAGATCCGGGCAGGTCTGATGAATTCTGCACAACTTAATATGCAGTTGGGGGCGATTGGAGGAACGTCCCCATCTGCAGGCACGAATCGCTGTAGATGGTTTGCGCATACGCTAGATCTCCGGGGCCAGCTCTGAGCTGAAAAATACAATTTGCATGGCAGGGAGTATACCAGTACCTGGAAGTAAAAATGAAACAGCAGAGAACTTCCAAGCTGGATGAGACCCGAAGATCCCAAACTGATCCATTCGACGGTGCTTAGAAACCGGAAACGCTACTCTGAGCGTGCAATGGGGTTGGGTGCCTGCGAGCAGAGGAGGGAAGATTTTTTTTTGAGAGCTGTGAAACTTTTTGTGAGCCCGTTTACTCTCCCATGTCCCAGGCTAGCCTGCCCTTCCTCGAAGTTCGAGCCCGTGGGTTTAAAGTGGGGTTTCACTGCTGGAAAGGGCTGACTAACCTGGAACACGGGAGAGTAAAACAGGCTCATGAAAAAGTTTCAGCTCGGGAGGCTGTGGAGGAGAACATGCCCTGAGAAGCGTGTGAGAGAGCCGAGGCTTTTTAAGAGCCAGCAACAGTCAGGGTGGCAAGAGCAGGGCTGCAGAAAGGCAGAAGAATAAGGGCTGAGCAAGGCGGGCTGAGAGCAGGAGATTCATTTGAGGTAGGCAGGAGATTGGGGCTTATAGCAGAAAAGCAGGGCGGCAGAAGGCAGGGCAGTCGGAAAGGGCTTGAGCAACTGGTCCTCAGCAGTCGCTTGTTTGTGATCAGCCAGCCCAGTCAATGTTGCAGCGTTTTGGTTAGTGAATCACGTCTCTGCCTACTTTACATGCCATTCCCCTCATTTGCATGCGCGGATCGGAAGATGGTCGACAGAGAGGTAAGTGAATCGGGCCTGAGTAAAATCGGGTCGCAAAGGGGTCGCAAACCGATCGGTACACGACTGGTTTGCTTTGTGAATCTAGCCCATTGTCATTTGCCTGTAGTTGTTTTCTCTGTTTATTTGGGGCTAGATTCACAAAGCAAACCGATCATGAACCAATCAGTTTGCGACCCATTAGCGACCCCGGCCCGATTCACCTACCTCTCTGCCAACCATCCTCCGATCCACGCATGCAAATGAGGGCAACGTCATGCAAAGTAGGCATGGACACGATTCACTAAACAAAACCATGCAACACCGACTTGGCTGGCCAATCAAAAAAAAAGTGACTGCTGAGGATCAGTCGCTAAAGCACTTTCCGGCTGCCCTACCTTCTGCTACCCTCCTCTCTGCCCTGTCAGCCCCTATCCTGCAGCCCCGAACATACTGCCTGCCTGCCCCAAACACGATGCCTGCCTGCCTCCCTCCCCCACACTGAGGCCTAAATTCTCTATTACTGCGTTTAACTTAGGCGTGCTTTGGACGTCCGTTGCAAGTGAATAATTACGGAGTTAAGGGTCTTAATTGATGTTAATTGGGTAATTAACGACACATAGACGTCCCTAGGTAGTACATAACAAACTAACGTCTATTGAACGCATAGTCCCGTCTGCAGCTCTGGACGTGGGCGTTCCGTGGGCGTTCCGTTGGGCGTGCCAAGTGGGGACGCTAGATAGGCGCTACTTGGGCGAACGCGTGCGTCTAAATCTCGTGAATTATGTAGACGTAAGAAACCCTGGTCTAGCTTGGATTTCAATGCCGTTTCAACTATCGTAATTGCGGCTCTTTGTTAGACGCGAGGCAGACGTCCGCTGTGTTTTTCATCAATAATTCCAATAGTGAATTTCAATAGGTATATTTCATCTTTTCTCTGTCCGAATAAATATAATGACACCATAACAATGGAACACATTATATTGCATGGATAACAAACCACATTTCATCCCAAACCATAATATAATTTTCACATGGCTTTTACAACCCCCTTTTTTGTCTCAACAAACAGCACTGCAATCGGCTCTCTTTTGAAAGCAAAGAAAAACCAGCACACATTATCAGCACTTAAAAAGAGAATAAACAGATACACACCTTAACAATCCAGCTTCCCTCATTGCAAAATGGAGGTGTTCAGTTGCACAAAACTGACCTCATTGTGACCTCATCAATCTGCATCTTCCAGTAATATGCCACAATTAAAAGACGTGGTGGGTGTTGAACCCACAACTTCTGGATGTTAGCAGCACAGGCTGGGCTCCTAACCGATAGAGCTACAGCTGCTTGACTGAACTGTCCGTGCTTCATTAGGTATCATATCAGGATGAACTCAAATAAGTTTAAGCAAAGGAATGCCTAAAGATTTGGAACGTTTTCAAGTAGAAAACAAATATGAAATATGTATTAAAGAATTGCAGCACAAATAACGCCTAAACGGAACCGATTATTTACAGTCCTATATGCATTAGTACAGTGCTTAGAATGAAGATTAGCGTGTGAGAAAAACGGAGCTCCACCTCACATGCATTCAAGCACACTTGGGAATATGGGTTTGGGGCTCAGTGAAAGCAGCCTACTATGACATTATAGCTAAACTCCTTTTCCCTTAGCACTTCACTAAGATATGATATGACAAGGGAACCAGAGGAATTGGAGCTGTGGGTCAGTGAGGAAAGGCACTCTCTACCAATTGTCCGGCCTTTGAGGGTTCAAATCCCAGCCTGTATTTTACTTGTGGCGTATCTGCCTTCCAGGTGCACTTTGATGATGCTTTCCACTTCTTATAGGAGTTGAATATAACATTTCTCCATTTAAACATGGCATACGTTGTTAGTTTTTATCGTGGTAAAGTATACATTTCTGAAATGGTGAAGAAATGGCAGAAAGCGGTATAAGCAAATCCAAACTGCTATAAGCACAAGAAAGCATTTGTAGCTCAACACGCTAATGCTCCTTTTCTGAGCTTTGCCATCTAAAACTCCCCAGTTCGACTCCCACCTTTGCTAATTTTAATAAGGTCCTAGTTTTTTGCTATTAGCTCTTATAACATTTCCCTTTGCAGGCAAACCTATTTTCAACTTACCATGGCTGGGACATCCTAAGCAGTGATGAGAGCACATTAACCAGGCGATCCACAAATGTCATCTTGCTGTCAGAGGAAAGGTGTCTCTCATCACTGCTTAGGATGTCCGAGCCATGGTAAGTTGAAAATAGGTTTGCCTGCAAAGGGAAATGTTATAAGAGCTAATAGCAAAAAACTAGGACCTTATTAAAATTAGCAAAGGTGGGAGTCGAACTGGGGAGTTTTAGATGGCAAAGCTCAGAAAAGGAGCATTAGCGTGTTGAGCTACAAATGCTTTCTTGTGCTTATAGCAGTTTGGATTTGCTTATACCGCTTTCTGCCATTTCTTCACCATTTCAGAAATGTATACTTTACCACGATAAAAACTAACAACGTATGCCATGTTTAAATGGAGAAATGTTATATTCAACTCCTATAAGAAGTGGAAAGCATCATCAAAGTGCACCTGGAAGGCAGATACGCCACAAGTAAAATACAGGCTGGGATTTGAACCCTCAAAGGCCGGACAATTGGTAGAGAGTGCCTTTCCTCACTGACCCACAGCTCCAATTCCTCTGGTTCCCTTGTCATATCATATCTTAGTGAAGTGCTAAGGGAAAAGGAGTTTAGCTATAATGTCATAGTAGGCTGCTTTCACTGAGCCCCAAACCCATATTCCCAAGTGTGCTTGAATGCATGTGAGGTGGAGCTCTGTTTTTCTCACACGCTAATCTTCATTCTAAGCACTGTACTAATGCATATAGGACTGTAAATAATCGGTTCCGTTTAGGCGTTATTTGTGCTGCAATTCTTTAATACATATTTCATATTTGTTTTCTATGAGTTAAATCAAACTTCAGATGGCTTGGACAGGTGTTGAAGAATGATCCAGTTAGGGGGGGATGTTTTTGGTGGGGGGAGGGTGTTCAGCATGAGAGAGAACAGGTTGCATTAACTATTAGACAATGGGCTGCACATAATAAAAGCTGAAGCAAAATATTGATATGTAAAGGCAAGGCTAAAGAGTTACCAGGTGTCCTGGCTGAGAAATGAATATAACCTATTTGCTAACCTTACTCAAGACTTGAACCCCCTGATGTATGGACGATGAAAAAAGCAATGCCTTAAGGCATAGAGCTATAGAGGTAACTTTGTTTAGAACATAGAGCTTAGAGATGTGAAGGAAATGACTACAACGTCACTACAGCTGTATATTGCAAAACCACATCCAATGCACATCCAATTAGATTTGAATCCTAACGGTTTCTATGACGTCCGCCGCTAATTAGGCGTGCTTAGTATATAGAAAGCTTTGGCACAGCCATTTTCCCTATGTAAGACCCCCTCATGTGAGTTGGTGTTTGTGGTGTTCCGTTTCCTCAATGATGAAACTTTGTGCTATGAAACTTGCCTGTTCTCCTTTATACTCCCTTCTGCCTTTGACACTCCTCCCCACCCCCATTATCTGTATTTCTTTCGTTTATGGATTTTTCTGGGTGTTGGTGTGAGGGATTGTTGAGGACTTAAATTTTGTGTTAAGTGTGGAGGGGAATCAATTGTTAGGGAAAAGAAGGGGCCAGGCCAGGTTACACACAGATGCCTACACCCACCACTCTCCCTGCTTTCAAAATGTCATGGTCTGCCCCACTTCCATTTTCCATATCTGCAACTCTCCATGCAAGAAATTCGATTTCCGTTTTGGAGCCATGTTGTAAGGTGAAGATATCTTTTCAGGCTACTTGTAGAACACGTTCAAACACACCCCCATAGAATAGCCAATGAGGTGTGATAGGCGTGGTTAGGAAGCGGGCCAAGGAACCGCACCCGAACGGTGCCCAATAGGCATTGAGAAACCTTTCCCGTCCTACTGACGTCAGACGTTAATTAGGCGTGCATGGGTATAAGAAGGTCCAGGTGAGCAGTGTTTCTTTTCTATTCTGTTCTATTCCTTATGCAGATGTTTGAGACTTTACTCTGTCTTAGTCTTTTACTTTTTTTTTCCTATCTCTGCCTCCCATTTCTCTCTATTCCACAGAGCCATTAACAAGCTACATGTCATTCTAATATGTTGTTTTATCTTTTCTAGAAGTAGCTCAGATAGTAAGTCCAGGTGAGAATGATATTTTGTAAGCTACTTAGGTGTCCTTATGATAGAACTAAAGAAACCAACCAGCAAAAACTGACTTCTCTTTATGGGCTTTCATTGTGTGCTATTGTTTATAATAGTTATTTTATTTCTGATATCTCTTACTCTTCATTCCACAGGGCTGACAAAAATGACTGAGAAGACTGATAAAGACCATGCTGGTAGAAATTTTGCTGGTAGAAATATGGATATATAAGTAAAATGGATGTGTTCATACATCTGAGAGGGTTTACTCATAGAGCTAAAGTTAATTCTTTGTAGAATCAAATTACAGGCAAGTTAAAATCAGGTGAGGAATGGTTCTGTGTACTAACTCATTGATAAGAACAGGTTGGGTGTGTTGGGGGGGGGGGAACACTGCCATTCAGTGGACATCCAATCAGTGTACATGGTTCAGGTGGAAAACTCCTAATGAGTGGCTAATGGCTGCCATTTTTAATAAGGAGTCTAAAGGTATGTTAGCACTTCTGTTACTTCTAGGTGTGTGTTCTGCCACAACTTCAGTGTTTCATTTTGGAGACATAGATCTTTGTTAACAGTTTCTCTATTCTTCATTTCAGGTTAACTCTGCTCATCAGCTCAGCACACCAGCTTGCACCTAGCCAAACAGTTGTAGGTGAGAATGATACTCTACTATTCTTCACTTGAGTCACTCTTCTGATGAGTGAAATAAATGTTTCACACTTCTATTGTTCTCTTCACACAGGTATCCTTGATGACTTTCAGGAACAATAGTAAATTGATAATGTTGGCCTCATAGAACACCATGGCACGCATTCCTGCTGTTATATGCACACAAACAGCAGCTCAACATAAATGAGGTTAACACATTGCTTCAGGGAAGGGAGGATAGATATGGACCTTGGGGGTTGAACCCCCTGTTTGTGAACCTTGTGTAAACCAGCTTCTCCTCTTTTCTGTTTTCAGGTGTCTTAAACAGGCAACTGCAGTATTGTCAGATGGAGTTTTGTATTACTGAGAGCAGTGCAGCTGTGAGCATCTTTGTGGTTTCCACACCTGCTTAACCAAAATAGTGCAGCTCAAGAACCAGGAGGATAGATTGAGGTATGTGGCCTTTACTTCCATCACCTTCCGTGAAAGGAAGAAAAACCCACATGTCTCATTTGGATTCTCCTGGTGTGGAGCCAACTCTTAGTAGCAGTAACCCTATTCCTTAACAACAAATCTACCACAGTGACTTATATTTTCTTCCTTATGTAGCCATTTACTTTGGAACAGGGACTGCCTTATTTTGCACATCATAGCTGAGATGTCGTTATCTACCTATAGTTGCATATACCCTTGCATTCACTTACTTTTTTCCTAGATTCTGCAATGATTTGACATCAGAGTGGCTAGCAGGTAATAGAATGAATGACAGACCCCAATAAAGATTGTCAAACTTTCTATATGTCACCTTCTTGTATATTGAAAAGGGCCCATTCAGCAGTCCCTCCTGAACCCCTATCTACCTTGGACTCTGTCCACTAAACTGCTGATGCTACATGGTTAAAACCACACAGGAAAGTTTAAACTATAACCAACTTTTTTATTAAAATATAAACTTTTTAAAACTTTTAAAAACTTAAAACTTTTTTTTAAATAACTATTTACATACACATAACACAGGGAAAGAGGGTAGGTGCCCCCCAAGAGCAGCTTGAGCTACCTCAGGCGAGGGGGGCGGAAGGAGGTGCAGTCAATGAGAGGGTGTATGGCTGCTGGCACCATGCCCTCTTTCGGCTACCAGCCGCAAGAGGGCATGTTCCATCCTCTCCACACACCCTCTCATTACCTGCACCTCCTCCAAGATGGCAGAGTAGGCCGCCATCTCCCTGGCTGCCCCCTCCTGAGGCTGGTCGGGCTGCTCCTGGGGGGGAACAGCAAGGAAAGGGGGTGGGATGGGAACAGGAAGGGCAGGAGAGTGAGGGGAAGGGCTGTGGGTGGGGGAAGGGGAAGGTCCAACAGGGGATGGTGGTGGTGGTCCAGGAGGTAGTGGTGGGGCAGGCGGTGGGGGTCCAGGGGGCAGTGGTGGGGCAGGCAGTCCAGGGGGCAGTGGTGGGGGCAGTGGTGGAGGTCCAGGTGGCAGTGGTGGAGGTCCAGGGGGCAGTGGTGGTGTGGGCGGTCCTGAGGGCTGCCAGGCCTCCTCCTCCTCTTCCTCCTCCTCCATCTCCTCTTCCTCTGCTGAGGACCAGGGTGGGGCTCCCTCCATCACCTGCGGGGCCTCCTGAGGGGGTGCCTGCGGTGCTGCTTGACAAGAGAGAAATAGGATACAGTCAGATATGTCCACAACACTTTTGAACATGACATTATTTACTACGTTATTTTCTTCAAATGCAAACATCAAAATGTAGCGTAAGTAAGTGAGGCAAGTAGCACACCATAAAGCCATTGTGACATGATATCACAATAGCAGCTTTACTGCAGATTTTATGATTAAGAATGGTTGACAGCTACTCAAGCATTTTCATCTATTTATTCTGGTAGGCTGATCACAAAGAAACACACGCTGGACTCATTACTCACCGGCTTCAGCGCGCAATTCCTCCCTCACCCCCTCAAGGAAGGCCCGCTCCTGGCGCCTCAGCAGCCGCCCCCTTTTCCTGAGATCCTCAACCTAGATAATAGAGAGAGAGAGAAAGAACAGAGAGGGAGGGATATGATGAGTGCCATCTAGCACTGTGGCATAACATGTTTACTTAAGTATTGACCTCTATAAGCACATAAAAATGGAGTACGCTGCCCTCCAAGAGCCGCTATCCGCTTTGCTGCCTGCCTCTACCCCCTTCTGCCACATGTTTTACATGAATGTATTCACGTACTCCAGCTCTTTCCCCTTTCTGTGCTGGAGGCATCGCTATCTCTCTACTGTACCTGGGACAGTGGGGGGGGGGGGGGGGTTTGAGGTGACATGGCCAGCATCACAAGGAGGAGTGTGGGATTGAACTCACAACCCCAGGGTGCTGAGGCTGTAGCCTATCAGCACTGCCCCACATTACAGCATGTCCTGGTGAGCTTACAATCATACAGCAGGGGCAATAACATAGTTTGGTCAGAAGGAGCAGCGTGGCTTGAAACCCCTGACGTCAGGGTACTGACGCTGTCACTTTAAACGTCATGCCACTATCTCCCTAGACCAGCAGATTGATCCAGGAAAGGTGAAGGTATTTGAAATGACATAGCAGCAATTTGGCAAAGTTGATTTCAAGATGTTTCTATTACAAATGCGAAGCTTGTGACCCAAAAATTAGTTGTGTGCATGTTGTGAATGGAATAGATGCCTTCTAGGAGCTGAATTTGACATTTGAAATCCTACTACTGCTCCTTTGGGATGTGCTTTAATTTCAGTATTCAATGTAAAAGATTTATTATGCACAATTGTAGTTTTTAAAAGGAATCAAAATTTACCCACAAAAACATGAACAATTTGATTGAGACAGGTTTCCATCATTACATTTTACATGATTATTTGTGAGGGCCTGACTTGGAATACTTACTTCCCTGGGACAGGAGGCTCTGCGATTGTACCGCCGGGTCAGGCGGCTCCATGACTCCCTGAATTGCAGGTATGACCTGCGATGGCCAGGCACTACAAAATAGTGGTGCTCCCGGGAGAGAAACAGCCTGGCTAGCAGCCTGGTGTCCTGTGTGGTAAAATTTGGCTGTCTTCTGGCAGCCATTTTATGAGAAATAACTGCGTATGAAGAACAGCCGATTCTATGATGTCACAACGCAAAAAAAACGCGATGACGTATTTGTGCCGCTTGGGCGTGCTTGCGGTGGCAGTTCCGCACTACATCAACACTGTTAATTACATCCTAAACCACGCCGATATCGCTGTTATACAAAAAAGTACAGCAGAATGAACCACCTCCACCAAACACAATGACAAATTAAATAAGTGAAGATTGGGAAGTGAGGTTCACATGCTTAGCTATGCATGTTTGGGTGGGTGGAAAAAAAAAATATTATGTCTTTGGTAACCTTAGTCAGGACTTGAACTCCTGACCTTTGGAAGATACAGGCAGTGCTTTTAAGCACTGAGCTATGGTGGGGACTTGGGAATGGGAGTCTCCAGAAATGGCTTTAGGTACAAGATTTGACAAGGGGTAATCATTGCATCACTAAGGTATGCTTTGACAGGGGAACCAGAGACACAAGTGTAGGTTAGTGAGTAAAAGCACTATATTGATCATCTGTAGGTTGTGAGTTCAAGTCCCGGCTTGTCTTTTACTTGTGGCATATCTACCTTCCAGGTGCACCTTGATGATGTCACAATGAGATCAGCATTGTGCTGCTTGCTATTTCCTCTTCCTGTGAACTGGAAGCCACATTCAGGTTGAATCTGTGTTTTGATTGTGTTTCTTGTTGTGAAGAATGAGCTGATAGTAGGAATGTTTTAAGACCAGGAGAGTGTTCTTTGGAGCAAGATATCACTTCTAAACTATCCTCTCTGAAATAATGTCTCTGTGAAATCGAGAGAAAGCTTATTGGATGACTTAGGGTGCCTTTCCTGCCAGTCTTTGTGGAAGTTAAACGAAGTTTATAAAAAGTCTATATGGTGTTCAAAGTCCTATCCTTTCCACTTCTAATAGGAGGTGAGTATGACATTCCTGTATAGCTTTCTGTGTAGCACACATCTACTGGTTCCCACCTTCCATTACTGATAATGTAAGTTCAACACCCACTCGGTACGTTTCATTTTCTAGTTTTCCTTTGAAACATAACATATTTATTTTCCTTGTATTAATGGTAAATTGTACAATTCTGATACAGTGTTTTAGTTATGTTTTTCATCATCCTATACTTATCAATGCTGAATGTGTGATAATAAAGAGTATATATAAAGTATAATTTAAAAAAAAAACAAATAACAAAAAACAAACCCGTACTCACGTCTATCACGGGTCCATTAGAGACGGTTCAGAAACCTGCGTCTATTTTGCGCACGTCTATTTTGAGGGACGTCTATTTTGCGCGACGAGGGACGTCTATTTTGCGGGACGTCTATCTCACGCCTAAATATAGTTAATTGGTATTTACGTTTACCGGACGTCCAAAGCACGCCTAAGTTAAACGTACTAATAGAGAATTTAGGCCTGAATGCCCGTGGTTTTAACCCACGGGCTTAAGTGGTTTAAAACCACGGGCTCCAAAAACCACGGGCTCCAATAAAATGATCGCCTATTTTTTTTTTTCTTTTTTAATCTATGCCAGCCCTGAGGTCCAGCGCATGCGCTGGGATCGTTATCGAGCGATCCGGGAAGACAGATGTGGGTGTTCCTCCGATCGCCACCATCTGCATATTGGGGCTTCATGAATTCATCGGACCTGCCCAGATCGGGCCCAATCGGGCAGGTTCGTGAATCTAGGCCTTGGTTGGGCAAGTTATTTCCCTCTCTGTTTTCTGTACTCATAACTTGTAGGAATGACCATGATCCACTCATGCTTCTCACCTGGCCATGCTCCCTTTTGAAAGTCACACATTAGAAGTGATGCTCATCTCTTTATAGAATGCATCTACAAAGTTGTGTGCATAACTTCTAATGAGTGCCAATTAGCGTCAATGATTAGGTGTAAATTGTCAATTATCAGCACTGATTGTCTTGTTAAACAATTAAGTTGCATACATAAATTGGCTATGCACTTCAATTTGCATGCACAACTTAGGTCCAGATTCACTAACCTGCCCGATCAGGCCCGATCCAGGCAGGCCTGACAAATTCTGCAAAGTTAAATATGCAGATGGGGGCGATTGGAGGAAGGCCCCCCATCTGCCTGCCCGGATCGCTAGTGTGCGATCCCCGCGCATGCGCAGACCATCTGCTTTCCCTGCATATGGTCTGCACATGTGTTTTGTGTCCAGTTTTTTGGGTTGTTGTTTTTTTTCTAGACTCCCCGTTGGCGACTCTTCCCCCCCCCAACAATTCGGTTACCGGACCGCATGGACCCGCTGCTCTGCGCTCCCCAAGCTCTCGTGAGCGTCGGCTTGCTTTGCCATTTTTTAATTTTTTAAATTGAGCCCGTGGTTTTAACCCGCTTAAAGCCCGTGGGTTAAAACCACAGGCTCGCATTGCGGGGCAGAGCAGGGCGACATTCGGGAGACATGGGGCAGTGCAGGGCGGCATTCGGTCACTTTTTAATGAAAAATAATGCATTTTCACCCTTTAATTTTGCAGCCATAGGCGAGAGACCTTCCTCCTGCCCCCCCAGACCAGAGCATGGAGGCATTCGGGGCGAGCAGGCAGGAGACACGGGGCAGAGCAGGGTGGCATTCGAAGCGAGCAGGCAGGAGAGATTGCATAGTAGGGCAGAGAGCAGGGTCGGAAAGACGTTTTTGACTGGTCCCAAGCAGTTGCTTTCTTGATCGGCTAGCCCAGTCGGATGTGATATTTTGTGTTGTGAATCGCGTCCCTGCCTACTTTGCATGCGTTTCACCTCATTTGCATTCACGGATCGGAGGATCATCGGCAGAGAGGTAAGTGAATCGGGCCGGAGGGAAATTTGGTCGCTAAGGGGTCGCAAACCGATCGGTTTGCTTTGTGAATCTAGCCCTTAGGACACCATGTACAAGGGGCCGCTGAAAAGTTCTCAGCCCAACCAACATAGTTGGGACAGTCTCCATCGAGGGCTATATACTTAGTCCAGTGATTTTTCACTTTTGTCTTTCTGTTGGAAAAATATGGAATGAAAAAAGTGGAAAATCGCTGGACTTATATCCCTCAACGGAGACTGCCCCAACTTTGCTGGTTGGGCTGAGAACGTTTCAGCAGCCCCTCAGACAGCATTTGTGCTTCAGTGGGCACATACCTGAAGGGAGATGATGTCCATGCCCCCAACAGTTACCATATAGGCTTAGCAGTTACGATGCATTAATTTTTCTACTGAATGATAACTGCAAAACTTTACTTCAGTTATAGCAAACAGGTTCTTATATTTGGTTTCTAGATTCTCCATTCTGTGCTAGTAAACCTCAATTTTGCCTGCAGAGAGAAATATATTTCTAGATGATCGGATTTATTACTCCAAAGCTAGAATTCTTAGACTTCACACAAATTGTACTATCTAGCTAATGGAAAGTATTACAGATATTATGCAATCTTTACCTCACTGGAAAACATCCTGTAAAAATAAAATTGTCTATTTAACTCGATGGCCAAGCTGAAAGAACTTAATTTGGGAAAAACAGAACTTGTGTACTTTTACATTAAAAGAATAACATGAAGTAGCCAACATATACAAAAAAAAAAAGATAAATTTAAATGTGGCAAAACAAGTTAGTAAATTAGACATCTGTAAAATAATAGTAGCAGTAATAGTGATACAAGAATGTTATACTTTAAGCTCACATAAAGGGGCACATTCCATAAGATTTTCCATAATTTAGGGAATATGTGAACCACTAATAAATAACTTCATGGAACCACCTCCAAAAAAAGCCATTCATCTTATACAAGATTTACAGTGACTGCGTACTTACTTTGACTTTGATGCTGAATAAAGGAGGTACTTTGTTGAAAAGCATTCACAGCTGGCTGTGAAAACCCCCAAATCAATCAACGTAACATTTCTTTTTCTTTTGAAAAGAGGACCCAAAACATGTGAGGGTATTGTCTATTTCACTCTGTGTTTCCATAAGACATAAACCTAGCACATCTTGCCTTCATTCATTTTTAGTGCCACGGTTGAATAGCAGCGGTAGTCTTAAGGGGCACACTTTCAAAAGAGCTTTGCCAGAGGGATAGCATTTTTTTTTTTAAGTCTGTTTAGAAAATAGTAAAGTTTTGAAAAAATAAAAAAATCTTCTGGATTCATCTGATTTGACTATATGTGATTTTCCCATCTTGCTGAGCAAAGTGGAAGAAAGAAACTAGATTAGAGGAAACAGAATTTCCACAAGCGGGGGGGGGGGGGGGGGAGTTTGAGATAACCATATGGCTTAAAGCTCTAGTCTATTTCACATCAAGCTGAGAAGGTTGAGATCTTTTGGTTCAGAGATCCAGTTCACTGCACATTCCTACTGAGCCTGCCTATTAATTGCATCCTGTGTTTGTCAATCAAATATTTGCAATTAACAAAAATATTCCCTTAAGAGACCTAGAGCAGAGGCTCTAACTCAACTTTTAACCTCTGATTCTAGAAGCTCCATATTCACATTCTATCATGATTCATTTGATTCTGGCACTTAATTTAACTATGGGTACAATTTGTTAAGGATATTTTATTGAGCTTTGGTTTAGCAAATATTCTTTATTTTTTCTCTTAACTACCATAAAAACAAACGAACAAACACAAAAATCTGTCTAAATAGAAACTAATCAGAAGCAAAATGGAATAAAGAAAACTAGCAGATATTCAGAGGGAAACCTAATTTGTTCTTTTGCATCAGGTCTTTCCTAAGGAGAATACTATTTGAACAGTGAAAGCTTGTCCCTTCATACTAAATGCCATTTAAGTTTTCTGCCAGCGTGGGATCTCTCTCCCTCCCTGTCTAAACCTTGGAAAACAGCTCAGGACTTTATACCCTGCACATGCAGAATATCTAATGTAAATAGGTAGAAAATGCCAGCATTTTACTGGGAATTGAAGACCTTCTGTATGCAACAGTGGAGCTTAGCAGCTGCGCGTTGTTTTTTTGTAAATCAATATTGCATCTGGAGGTAGTGCCTGCGTACTCAAGTCATCGAGTTTGACTCCAAGTTCTTTATAAGAAATGTTTAAAAAAATAACAAGAAAACAAACTCAATCCCTTCCCAGTGCTTTCCGGTAAAGTCCAAATATAATACTCCAGCAGGGATATAACATTTAAATTACCTACTGTACTTCCATAATTACACATAGCTTGTCAGTCACAGAAATAGATCTGAACTGGTGACGGATGGCCCTCTGCTCAACACATTAATTTATGTTGATGCACAATAAATAATAAGAATAAAATCTACAAGTGTTCACACACTATTAAGGCAATGAGTTTTATTTCCAATTTTCCAAAGAGAGAAAATTCACAGAGTAGTCACATATCAGGACTCAAGTTTTCTGCAATTCTGCAGATGCAGAATTCTGAAGTTGCTTATGTCAACACATCTTTATGCTTTTAAATGTCTTCTTTCGGCATATTTTGCTGTAGGGGGTAATGTAGCTATATTTATCCAAACAAACTCTGGGCTGTTCTAAGGATGCAGCAAAATCATGGGAAGGAACTTAACACACACTTAGCACACAGGAATAGGTTATGATCCAAATGCATTAAGGCGTTGTGTGTGCATTAAACTGCATATTTTATTATTTTTCTGAAATTTTGTCTGAGGGGGTGTGGCATGGGCAGGGAGTCGGCGTTGAAGTATTAGTCAGCTGGCATGTTATACTTTGCATACCTTACCTGGCTAACAGAGTTAATATAGGAGCACTTAGTATATCCTGTTTTCTTCTTCCTTTTTTCTTCTTTTCTTTGTTTCCTTTTCTTCTTTTTTCTTTCTCTCCTTTTTTTCCTTTTGTTTTTTGTTATTTTCTTTCTTTTTCTATTTTTTAATGTGTTACCCTTTCTATTCATGTTTTATGTTCATGTGTTGGTGATTTATGCTGGGTTCATTTCTACAAGATAATAGAGGGCTGCCAAATAAGATCTGTTAAGATATATTTTAGTAAATTTTTTTTTTTTTTAATATATAATATTTCTTTATTGAGCAAACCAGTACACACATAACATAACAGAGTAAAGGAACATCCATCAATCCAGAAAAAAAATGTTTGCAAACAAAATTTAAGAAAGGGTCAAAACATGAGTATACATCCATAATGTTAACTAACACTATTTTTACATTTATATTTGATTTATTCATCTGTATTTTTTGCTCCATTAGACGCACCTGACCATAAGATGCACCCTAGATTTAGAGGAGGAAAACAAGAAAAAAACCATTCTGAACTAAATTCTCCCTCTCAGGCTCTGCACCCAACCCCACACTCCTTGCCAAGCTCTGCACCCTATCCCCCCTCCATGTCAGGCTCTGTACTCTGTCCCCTGTCTGGTGGTCTACTGGTAGGCCGGGACAGGGCAAGCAGGGACAGGTCACAGGGCAGGCAGGCCTAGTGGCTGGCAGGCAGGCGGGGACAGGGCAGACAGGTAGGGAAAGGAGACAGGGCAGGTAGGTAGGTAGGCAGGCAGGCCTCCCCCAGCCTCTCCCTCCTCACCCCCCAGGCAGGCAGCAATCAACAGGCAGGCCCCGGCCCTCTTCCTCCTCCCCCCCAAAGCATACCTCTTTTTAGCTTCTAGCACCTCACTCGCTGAGAGTGGCGCACAAGGGTTGCTGGGTGCCTGGTCCCCACCACTTCTACAGAGAACAGCAGACACAGCTGCCTTCTCTTCTGTTCTCTCGCAGCATAGCGGCGCACCAGGTTGCCTGCCTGGTCCTGCATCACTTCCCGCAAGAACTGAGTTCTCGCAGGAAGTGGCATGGGACCAGGCCTGGTGTGCCGCTATACCGCAAAAGAACAGAAGAAGAGGCTGCCACATCTGCCATCCATTCTCGGGGAAGTGGCGAGGACCAGGCAGCCAGCAATCCTTGTGTGCTGCTCTCAGCGAGTGAGGCTCCAGAAGTTTAAAAAAAAGGTACGCACGGGGGAGAGGGGGAGGAAGAGGGCCGACAAGTAAGGGAGGGTGGCAGCATTAATATAAGTTAACGGGGGGAATGCTTTGGGTATTTGCTCCATTAGATGAACTCTTATTTCCACCCACTTTTTGGGGGAAAAAAGTGCATCTAATGGAGGAAAAAATATGGTATATGAAGTTGATGACTACTAGTGATTATTCGTAATGTAATGGCAATTGGTATAAATGCTGTTATTGGTTTTGACAATTATTTTAGTCACTTTATCCTTGTATCTCATTCATGTCTATATTTCATTGCATTTTAGATACATCATTTTAATATGTGTGTATCATTTGAACTGTTGTTTGCAGTCAAAACATCCTCTAGGTCATTTTTAAATGGCATTTTTCTTTTATTAGTAACACTGTCTTGATAGTTTATTTTTATCATTTGGGACACATAAATATCTCACCAGAACTCCCTTATAGGTTATGGTGAACCCCCAAAACCCACTATACCCACCTGTCTACAACCCCAATTGCCCTTTTGGCACCTATATGGCAGTATAGTAGGGTTTGGGGAAATTTTGGTGGGCTCACATTTTCCAGTTGGAGTGGCATGGACCTTGGTCCTCCTCTCTATGGTTCAGTAGCCCACCCCCTCAGACTACTTAAGCTACCTGTGTAAAGCTCTACTAGGCTTTCCTATAGCAGATGATGATGTTCCAGAGGCAGGTATGTTTGTTTTTATTCTGAACTTTGTGGGGATACCACAGGGTCAGTTAATACAGGGGGATTGTGTGGGGGGTCTTTACTTTGTCCCTGCAGTGGTTATCTGGGCACTTTTGAAACCTTTTTGGCACTTATACCTGTTTTTACATTGTCTAACACGTAATGTATGTTTCCCCTAGGAAGCCTCGTCAAACATTTGATTATCCCTGCAGGACAACTAAGGGCTCCTTTTACGAAGGTGCGCTAGCGATTGTATCACATGCACTGGATTAGCACACGCTATAGTGTGTGCTAGCCGAAAATCTGCCACCTGCTCAAAAGGACAACTAAGTGCCGACGGGCGGGTTTTTAGATGTGTTTAAGTTTCGATTATGAGCCCCATTATGTATACATTTCTTTTTTTCCATATGACATTAGTCAAGGGGATTTAGGTGAAGAGGTAAATTTTTATCACTTTTTTAAAGTTTAGGAGCCCTTCAAGAGATCAGATATGTGGGGTAGATGATATATTTATATATATGCCTCAGGAATATTGGCATTCCTTAAATGCCCATTAAAGAAAGCAAATTAATGTCATAGTTTTGTTAACTTTTCTCACAATTTTTACTATGGATAAATGATTTCAAAATGTGACAACTTGCAAACTGCCAATTAATGCAGACAGCAATATAGTCATCTTTTAAGACACTTATTAACAATACATAATTAATGCAGAATACACCTTCACATGTTTGCTGATTCCCTTGAGGGGAACAGTTTGACCCCCACATTAATTTACAGCTCAATGACAATTTTATGGAGACATGAACTTTTATTATAGATGATATTACCATAGTTATACAGAAGTAGAGTGGTAAATGGTAAGACACTTGCAAAGGAGCGTATTGTGTCATATCTCAAAGCTCAATACCCAGTAAGCTGACTCCAGTACTCTCTTCTAGACAAGAGCTGAAAACTTCCCATTGCGTTGGAATATGTTCTATTCTATTCTTTTTCAGCCTAATTCTATAAAAGGTGCTAAAAACTTTGCATGCCCAGTTTGAGCGTGCAGTTTAATTGAATAATAAGATGCTCATTAACAAGTAACTGTTGATGCTAATTGGAATTAATTAGAACTTATGCCCATATATTTAGGAGTGGGTTTCATGTGTAAATTTTATGCACGGTTCCCAAAAGCGAGTGTGGCCATGGGAGAGTCTTGGGTGGATCAGAGGCATTCCAGCAATTTACACATGCTGTTATAGAATTAGGGGGATTTGCATCTAATGTAATGGTGAGGATCTACACCATGCTTCAGTTGGTGCAAACAGCCATATCTAAAATTAGGCATGGTTTCCAGCACATGCCTTTGAGCACAATTTATAGAATAGCGCTAAGTATTATTTTTTCGACACCAGTTTGTTTAGGCATCATTTATAGAATCTAGCCCTTTGTGGTAAGCATTTTCTCAAGCACTAGCCCCCTAATTCTATAAAGTCTGCCTAAAGATAGGCGTCTATATTAGTGTACCTAGCAATTGATTAATACGCTAAATCTGTGCTGATTATTGGCAATTGATATCTCACAACTGGCATTAATTGGACTTAATTGAAAGGTGTCTAAGTTGGTAGTCACCTAGTCCAAAGTGTAAAATGGGCATGGTTAGGGGTGGATCATAGGTATGTTTTTGAGTTAGGTACCTGTTTTTTTACTTAGGTGTCATTATGCGCCTTACTTAGGTGCAGGAATTTACGCCGAGATAACTCTGGCATAATATACAGTGTCACCAATATCCAAAAGGAAGTGTAGAAGCCAACAGAACTGCGACCAAAAGTTCTTGTTTTTATATTTTATTTATACAATTTTAAATATTTACCAAGCATAAAAATCTTGTATAGAAAAGTGTGATCAAAAAACAAATTAACTTATTTTCCAAAATTGAAAAACACACCAAACTTAGAAATATAAGAATACATAAAATAGACTCATTTGATCACACACTAGTCCTCAATAACTGGAACCAAGATTTAAAGAGTAGAGCAAAATTAATCAAAAAATTATTTTAAGGAAAAGCGTATATCTACTGCAGTACAGAGAGCTAAACTTCATTAGGCGCAGCTATTCCTTTCTCAAGACGCTTCATTGAGAGGAAACATCAAATGGGATGGATCTGCAAAGATATACTTCAAAGAACAGTATCTGACAACACATTTGCATGGATATCTCAGAAAGAAAATACCCCCTATTTGAGTCACTCCAGGTTTCAAAATTAAGTATTCTTTTCTTCTTTTTTGAGTCTCTCTAGAGACATCAGGAAATATCTGAATATGATGTCCCAGGAAGTTCTTGGATCTATTTTTAAAGAAAAGTTTTAATATCCAATCCTTTCTGGAGCCAAAGCCACAGACAACAAGAGAGTGTCTGGAACAGCCAATTCTCTATCCGATTGTTCCAGTATTGCGGAAATGTCCAATGGTCTTTCCCGAGATTCCTCAACTTTTTCTTTTTCTTTGACTTGGGATTTAACAGGAAGATAATATACTCTTGTAAGAGGAACCAAAAGTTCTTTATTCAACGAAAGACCCATTGTGCCTAAAGGTTAGGATGCCTAACAATGCCTATTCCAATTAGATGGCACTAAGCATGATTCTATACAGTAGTACTCAATTCAGCACACAGACTGTTTCTGCCACTGTACTTAGTAATGTTTACTCATGCCTTAACAAACACAACATTACACTTGTAGTTTTTCTCGATCTTTCTGCTGCTTTTGACCTGGTAGACCACTCACATTCATGATTTCATAGCTTTCTTCCTTAGGTATGCAGGTACTGTATGGCATGGTTTATTTCCACTCTCTGATCACTATATGTCTCTATGTCCTCATCCACATCCTTACCCTACTCTCTTACTTGTGGTATCCCCACTGGAATCCATTCTATCCCCTTAGCCCTTTTGCTACTATTATTCGAGCTACCAGAGTTTCTTGTCATATTCATGCAGATGACATTCTTCTTCTTTTTTCCCACCAATCCATTTGCCCCTTCCATAAGGCCCTTTCAGGACTACTTAAATCTCAGAATGGCTTTCTGTCCATAGACTGATTCTAAATAAGAAGAAAACTGTTGCTTGTTGATTCACAGGTGGTTTACCTGCCCCTAGTGCGGGGGTCGGCAACCTGCGGCTCCAGAGCCGCATGCGGCTCTTTTCCACCTTTGCTGCGGCTCCGGTAGTGTGTCACGCAGGCATGCAGCTTAAGTCCGGCGTCGCGGCGGGAAATAGCCATGCTGAGCAGTGAGCTCAGCACATACACAGATGAAAGCCTTGCTTGCTGATTGGTCCGGCGGCCCCGCCCCGCCGGACCAATCAGCAAGCAAGGCTTTCATCTGTGTAGTGCTGAGCTCACTGCTCAGCATGGCTATTTCCCGCCGCGACGCTGGACTTGTAAGGTGCCTGAAAAAGAAATCATCCTGGCCGGGGTCGGTGTCGTGCTCCGGAGATCTACAGCCTTCCTATCTCCCTCTCCCTTCTACCTGCTTCCGGCCACATCCCCTGCTCCGCGGCTCTCTTCGGCAACTCAGCAGCAGCTTCTGACGTCGGGGCCTACCCTCTGCGAGTCCCGCTTGTTTCAACTTCCTTTTTCCACAAAGGCGGGACTCGTAGAGGGAAGGCCTCGATGTCGGCAGCTTGTCTTGATCACTGCTGCTGACCAGTTGCTGAAGAGAGCCACGGAGCAGGGGGGTGTTGCCAGGTGCAGGTAGAAGGGAGAGGGCCAGATGCAGGACTCGTGGGTGAGGGAGCAGAAGAGAGAGAGAGAAAGAGAGAGGGGAGGGAAACAAAAGGAAATCTTTCATACTGGGCTGGGCCGGGAGTGGAGGGAGGGTGGAAAGATTCTAGCTACAGGGTGCAGTAACAAAGGAAAAGGGGGGGAAAGCTGAAAATGGAGATAGTGACACAAAGAAGAGACCTACTGAATAAGGATAGAGATACAGAGGGGACATGAAGAGGAGGTGAAATAGAGACATAGAAGTAATGCTGAAAAAGTGGGGGGGGGGAGATAAAGACATTGAAAGGGCAAATGGTGAACATGGCGTAAAGATAAGGACAGAGACAAATGAAGATTCTGAAAAAGTGGTGAGATAGGGATATAGGTGAGATGGACACAAAGAAGGGTGATGCTGGAAAATAGGTGGAATGGTAATTCTGACAGACACAGAAGGGAAATGCTGGATCAAGGAGAGATGGGGCTCAGGCTGGATGGAATGAGGAGAAATGCCTTGTTGGCCCGGAACTTCCTCTCCTACGTCAGAATTGACGTCAGGGAGCGGAATGCTGGTCAGCGCAACACTTCTGCAGGGAAAGCTTGGGACGGCGGTGGCTTGGGGGCTGTTCCCCGATGGCGGTGGCAGCAAACCGAGTGGCTTGGGGGACGGCACGGAGACAGAAAGAAAAAGTTGGGGGAGAGAATGAGGTCTGGAGGAGAGGAAACATACAGGAGGCTGAAAGAAAGGAAGAAAGATTGGATGCACAGTCAGAAGAAGAAAGTGCAACCAGAGACTCATGAAATCACCAAATAGCAAAGGTAGGAAAAATGATTTTATTTTCAATTTAGTGATCCTGTATATAGCATTAAGATAAGAAACAATATATGCAGTGTTAGATTTGTTTTATAATGGTTTTGCGGCTCCAAGTTTTTTTTTCTTTTCGAAAACGGGTCCAAGTGGCTCTTTATGTCTTAAAGGTTGCAGACCCCTGCCCTAGTGTCAATCTAAACTTGTTTTGTTCACTAAATCAAGCTGTCCAATCTTTCCATTATTTAGACATCATCAACTACCATCTGTGTCTTTCATCACAAATATCTAACGTAAGTAAAACAATTTTTTACATCCTTCACCAACTATGTTATTTTAGGCATTATTTCAACCATGATACTCTTCACTCCCTCATTCTCTCACTATTGATTCACTAGGCTAGATTACTGTACTATTGTCTACCTAGGCTGTACTCAATCACACTTAAAAAAAAAAATTGCAATTCCTCCAAAACACAACCATCAGATCTTTCTGCTATGCATGGCACAGTGACCATGTTTCTCCACTGTTCAAGAGGCTCCACTGGTTTCCAATGGAACAGCAAATCATCTTTAAAACTTTAACTCTCACTTTTAAAGCTTTCGGGATAGGTTTACCTCTTTATTTGTCATCTCTTGTGGATCCCATACTTTCCAGCCCATTCCTTATGGTCCGTGAATGATCATCGGTTAGTCCTGCCTGGCCTAAAGTGCAGACTTAGTCAAATAAATAAATAAGGGGAACCATAGACTAGGTACTCTATATTGTATGAGTGATTAAAGAAGATATGGCAAATCTGATACAAAATCACTCTTCAATCTTCAGGTGTTACTTTTCTCAAAGATCATATCAACTTATAATGGAAAAAATATGCTCAGAGACATAGAGGCAAAAACAAGGGGCGAACCCCAAGAATATCGTCTCACCACCTAATCATCACATATTAAATAAATTTTAATTGATGTCAAAAATGTTCAATATGCTGTGTCCCACAGTCTATCACATTCTCATGGAACCTGCAATTTAAGATGTTTGTTATTTTGGAATTTTTGACTCCATGATAATGTGATAGACTGTGGGACACAGCAAATTGAACATTTTTGACATCAATTAAAATATATTTAATATGCGATGATTGGGTGGTGAGGTGATATTCTTGGGGTTCGTCCCTTGTTTTTGCCTCTATGTCTCTGAGTATATTTTTTTGCATTATAAGTTGATATGATCTTTGAGAAAAGTAAAAACTGAAGATTGAAGATTGATTTTGTATCAGATTGGCCTAAAGCGTGGCCAGAGTCGACTAGACTCCAGGGAATTCTTATTTGCTGCCTCTTTCCTATGGAACTCCCCACCTCTCACTATCAAAAGTGACAACCTGGATGTTCAGAGAATCATTTGTAAATTATTAGTTGTCATGGCTATCAACTGTCTAGATTCCTGGTACAAGACTCTCTCTCCTTCCTTTATCTCTTCCTCGTCTCCTGAAATTCCTATGTCCTGTGGTCCTTTTCCTTTCCCATTCTCTATCCCTGTTTTCCTGCTTTTGAGGAGGACTATAAGCTATAAACTGCCAAAAGCCTTACCCATCTATGTTTTAATTGATGTAAACCGTTTAGTTTTTTGTAAACGCTATAAAAAGGTTTTAAATAAAAATCTGCCCATGCCATGTCTTCTGACAAAAAGCCTTATATTTTTTGATGTATAAAGTTGCTTAGACCCCAGTGAGACTGCAGAAAATAAATAAAACACTCTCTAATAGATGTTGGTATTGTCATGTAGAAGTGTGAACTTTAGATCATCTTTTATTTCACTGCCCCATCTATCTGGAAAAAGATAATTTTTATTCTTGAAGTTCCCATACCACTATCCTATGGAGTAATTTTGTTTGGAACTTCACTTATGACAAAGAGTCCACTAAAAAAATATAAGGATAATCTTCTCCTTATTATGACTGGAGTTTCCTTAAAATTGATTATGAGGAATTGGAAAAATTGGGACAGATTAAATTTACTTTTCTGGTGGGAGACTCTGTTTATATTACGATCTGAACATTGGTATGACAAGTGAGGTGATTAAATTTGTGGACAATACAAAGTTATTCAGAGTAGTAAAGACACAGGGGGATTGTGAAGATCTGCAACGTGACATAATCAGGCTCGAGGAATGGGCATTGACATGGCAAATGAGGTTCAATGTGAATAAGTGTAAAGTGATGCATGTCGGTAAAAAAATCTCATTCACGAATACAGGATGTCCGAGGCGGTACTTGGAGAGACCTTCCAGGAAAGAGACTTGGGAGTTCTGATCGACAAGTTGATGAAGCTGTCCCCGCAATGCGTGGCGGCAGCGGCAAAAAGGGTGAACAGAATGCTAGGAATGATAAAGAAAGGGATCACAAACAGATCGGAGAAGGGGTTCATGCCGCTGTACCGGTCCATGGTGCGCTCTCACCTAGAGTACTGCGTCCAGCACTGGTCACCATACATGAAGAAGGACATGGTACTCCTCAAAAGGGTCCAGAGAAGAGCAACTAAAATGGTTAAGGGGCAGGAGGAGTTGCTGTACAGTGAGAGATAAGAGAAACTGGGCCTCTTCTCTCTCGAAAAGAGGAGATTGAGAGGGGACATGATTGAAACATTCAAGATACTGAAGGGAATAGACTTAGTAGATAAAGACAGGTTGTTCACTCTCTCCAAGGTAGGGAGAACGAGAGGGCACTCTCTAAAATTGAAAGGGGATTGATTCCATATGAACATAAGGAAGTTCTTCTTCACCCAGAGAATGGTAGAAAACTGGAACGCTCTCCTGGAGTCTGTCATAGGGGAAAACACCCTCCAGGGATTCAAGACAAAGTTGGATAAGTTCGTGCTCCTGGAAAGTAAACAGGTGAGGCTGGGCTCATTTAGAGCACTGGTCTTTGACCTAGGGGATGCCATGTGAGCGGACTGCTGGTTTGACCCAGCAGCGGCAATTCTTATGAGAAAATATTAGCAGAAGAAAAAGGTGATTCCAGGAAATTTAAGGAGACTTGGGGTCCATTGGAAATTTTCATAAAAGATCTTTAAAATAATTTATGTATATGTCCCTGTCAGTTTGGAAATTTAATACATATCCAGAAATAGGGAGAGAAGAAGGGAGGGACTGGATAGGAAGGGGGTTTCTTTATTGTTGTTTCATATAAAGATTATAAGGGCTTTTATGGAATTATTGTTAATGTTATTTTTTTTCATGCATTATTGTATGATGTTCTTAAAGAAATTAATAAAAAAGTTGAAACAAAAAGCCTTTATGTCTGTTTTACCATGTGTTAACTGCCAAACTACTGCAAAGTTCCTTAACTTAGCTCTGCATTATCAGTTAATGCGGCATAAACTGAGCATTGAGGCCCTAATTCTATAAACAGCACCTAACTTCTAGGTGCCAAGGAGCACATTTGTCAATCATCTGCTAAACGCTGTTTATAAAATCATGACTAGTGGCACCTAAATGGTCTTAGGTAGTGTTAGGCATTGAAACTTTAAATACACTCCATTTATGCTAGGGTTGTTTTTTTTTAAGCCTAAATTACCGTATTTTCGCGGATATAACGCGCGCGTTATACGTGATTTTACGTACCGCGCATACCCCTCGCGCGTTATATGCCTGAGCGCGGTATACAAAAGTTTTTAAACATAGTTCCCACCCCGCCCGACGCCCGATTCACCCCCCCAGCAGGACCGCTCGCACCCCCACCCCGAACGACCGCTCGCACGCGCTCCCACCCGCACCCGCATCCACGATCGGAGCAAGAGGGAGCCCAAGCCCTCTTGCCCGGCCGACTCCCCGACGTCCGATACATCCCCCCCCCCGGCAGGACCACTCGCACCCTCACCCCGAAGGACCGCCGACTCCCCAACAATATCGGGCCAGGAGGGAGCCCAAACCCTCCTGGCCACGGCGACCCCCTAACCCCACCCCGCACTACATTACGGGCAGGAGGGATCCCAGGCCCTCCTGCCCTCGACGCAAACCCCCCCCCCCCACCGACCGCCCCCCCCCCAAGAACCTCCGCCCGTCCCCCAGCCGACCCGCGACCCCCCTGGCCGACCCCCACCCGCCTTCCCCGTACTTTGTGTAGTTGGGCCAGAAGGGAGCCCAAACCCTCCTGGCCACGGCGACCCCCTAACCCCACCCCGCACTACATTACGGGCAGGAGGGATCCCAGGCCCTCCTGCCCTCGACGCAAACCCCCCTCCCCCCAACGACCGCCCCCCCCCCAAGAACCTCCGACCGACCCGCGACCCCCCTACCCCCCTTCCCCGTACCTTTGGAAGTTGGCCGGACAGACGGGAGCCAAACCCGCCTGTCCGGCAGGCAGCCAACGAAGGAATGAGGCCGGATTGGCCCATCCGTCCTAAAGCTCCGCCTACTGGTGGGGCCTAAGGCGCGTGGGCCAATCAGAATAGGCCCTGGAGCCTTAGGTCCCACCTGGGGGCGCGGCCTGAGGCACATGGGCCAAACCCGACCATGTGTCTCAGGCCGCGCCCCCAGGTGGGACCTAAGGCTCCAGGGCCTATTCTGATTGGCCCACGCGCCTTAGGCCCCACCAGTAGGCGGAGCTTTAGGACGGATGGGCCAATCCGGCCTCATTCCTTCGTTGGCTGCCTGCCGGACAGGCGGGTTTGGCTCCCGTCTGTCCGGCCAACTTCCAAAGGTACGGGGAAGGGGGGTGGGGGGGTCGGCCAGGGGGGTCGCGGGTCGGTCGGAGGTTCTTGGGGGGGGCGGTCGTTGGAGGGAGGGGGGTTTGCGTCGAGGGCAGGAGGGCCTGGGATCCCTCCTGCCCGTAATGTAGTGCGGGGTGGGGTTAGGGGGTCGCCGTGGCCAGGAGGGTTTGGGCTCCCTTCTGGCCCAACTACACAAAGTACGGGGAAGGCGGGTGGGGGTGTCGTGGGGGTCGGCCAGGGGGGTCGCGGGTCGGCTGGGGGACGGGCGGAGGTTCTTGGGGGGGGGCGGTCGTTGGGGGGAGGGGGTTTGCGTCGAGGGCAGGAGGGCCTGGGATCCCTCCTGCCCGTAATGTAGTGCGGGGTGGGGTTAGGGGGTCGCCGTGGCCAGGAGGATTTGGGCTCCCTCCTGGCCCAATATTGTCGGGGAGTCGGCGGTCCTTCGGGGTGGGGGTGCGAGTGGTCCTGCCGAGGGGGGAGAAGAATCGGACGTCGAGGGGGGGCATCAGGCTTTCAGGATGGGGACAGGACTTCAAGGGGGGACAGGCAGATCTTCAAGGGGGACAGGCAGACCTTCAAGGGGGACAGGACTTCAAGGGGGGACAGGCAGACCTTCAAGGGGGGACAGGCAGACCTTCAAGGGGGGACAGGACTTCAAGGGGGACAGGCACGGAGAGGCGGGGCAGTGCACCGAAAGTCAGGGCGGGTGAACGGTGAGTCGGGGCAACCAGAGGAGAGTCGGGGCAGTGCACCGAAAGTCAGGGTGAGTCGGGGCAACCAGATGAGAGTCGGGGAGGGCGAAAGGAGAGTCGGGGTGGCCAGAGGAGAGTCGGGGAGAGCGAAAGGAGAGTCGGGGTGGCCAGAGGAGAGTCGGGCAGCATGCGCGTTATATGCCTGAGCGCGGTATAGAAAAGTTTTTGTACATATCATCGTGATTTCTGCGCGCTATACCCCTGTGCGCGTTTTACAATGGTGCGCGTTATATCCGCGAAAATACGGTAGTGTGCTTAAGTTAGGCTTCTACCAGTGCCTGTCTAACCACACCTATTTTCTAGTACCTCGTGGTACTACCACTAGGAGTGAAATGTCTATACAAAGGCCTTTCATGTTTCCTGCATATTACAAATATATCCCTGCTTGTAATTTGAAGGGTTTCAACATCTCGTGAGCAATGTCCTGCAATTGAGGAAGTAGTTAGTAAGTTCAGCCTATAACATCTCTGAACTCACTTCCAGAGCCATGTCTGTGGCCAAGAGGAGACTAGTGTGGCTTAGAGTCTCTGACATGGATGTAAACCTGCAGGACAGACTAGCCAATGTGCCTTGCTTGGGGGATGAGATTTTTGGGGATTCAGCGGATACTACAACCCAAAACCTCTCAGCTCATGAGACTCGATGGGTTACCTTAGTTTAACCCCAAACAAAACCCTCATCATTGAGACTTTTCAGGCCTGTTCCTTATCAGAGGCATTTTTCAGCCAAAGTCTCTGCTCCAGTATGGCCACAGGAGAAAAAACAAAAGCAGCAACGTCCTGCTAAGACACAGCCTGCTGCTCCTGCCAAATCAACTCAGTCTTTTTGACATGTTAATGGAGAGCATAGTTTCAATACCCTTGATTCAACCTCTTCCTCAACCAATCAGAGGGCGCCTTCAAATTTATATCCATCATTGGGAGCTTATCACCTCCTATATCTGGGTCCTGCAGATCATTCGGGAGGGTTACTCTCTACATTTTACTGCCCTTCCTCCAGATTATCCTCCAAGAATGACTGCTTTCAAACCTTGACAGTCCTCTCTTCTTCAGAAGGTTCAATCCCTTCTTTGATAAACTTCAAAATCTCATGCATCTTACAGAAACTCAGCGGCTCCCCTCATCCAGCTATTCTCTACAGCTTGGTCAACATCCAGAATAATCATTAACAGAATTCAACTAAACCTGCCATCCACAAAGTACCTCCACTACAAGTGAATCTTCCACTCCAAGCTGACTTTCCTGGGTGTAAAAACCTGGAACAACTTTTCTGAAGCAATCAGGAAGGAGATAAATCTCACATCTTTGACAACTAATTGCTTCATGCTTAAATTACCATTGCAAGGGATCTTAAGAGAGACTTTTTATAAAAATATGAAATCACCCCTCTCGGTACCGGTGCCTCTCAGAAATTGGAGTCTCTCTACAAGATAATTTCTCTCCCTGGATTTGATAAACCTCAATTCCCTCATCAATCCCTCGTCGTGAAGTCTACTTTGAAAAAAATCTACTCCATCCAAAGTTTATGCATTGGTTCCTCCTGGTATGGAGGGCCGTACTATAGATAAATTCTGTCACCTCCCCCGCCACCTAGTCTCCTCCTCGCCCCCATTTTTCCCTCCTATTCCCTTCCTGATCTCTGATCAGTCGCCTTGAGCTTGTAGATGTTTGTGCAACACACAAATGGAAGATTAGATTAGATTCTTCTCCTCAATGCCATTTAAGAAATTCCAGTGGATCAACAAAACCTAGGGTTTTACTCCTGCTATTTCTAGTACTGAAGAAGATGGGAAGTCTGTGACCAATCTTAGATCTCAGAGCCCTCAACAAGTTTCTGGTCAAAGAAAAATTTTGAATGCTATCTCTAGCCACTCTATATACCCTCTTAGCTCACAACAATTGGCTATGCTCTCTGGATATCATATCCCAATTCACCAGGCTTCCCAAAAATATCTCAGATTTCAAGTGGCTCGTCACCACTATCAGTACAAAGTCCTATCATTCGGCCTGGCATCTTCCTTATCTAGATGACTAGACTCTTCCTGTCAAGATGTTGTTCTGGTGACAAATCACACCATCTTGTTTCTCCAGAACTTGAGATTCAAGATCAACTTCCCCAAGTCGCAGCTTCATCTCTCTCAAAAACTTCAGTTCATTGGGGCTCTTCTCGATACTACTCAAATGAGAATATTCCTTCCCAAGGATCGTCGGAATGCTCTTATTCAGCTGTGTCATCAAGTAGACCAGCTTCAATCCATATTAGCCAGGCAGATGATGGTTCTTCTGGGCCACATGGCATCTGTGGTCCACATGACTCCTCTGGCGAGGCTCCATCTCAAAACACCTCAATGGACTCTAGCCTCACAGTGGTCTTAAGTGACAGATCCTCTCTCACAAGTTTCTATAACCTCATCTCTTCTACAGTCGCTGCAGTGGTGGATGATTTCATCCAATCTCTCCAGGGGTCTACTTTTTCATGTGCCCTCATCACAGAGTTTTAACCACGGACACATCAACTTATGCCTGGGGGGCGCATCTAGATGGTCTTCAGACTCAAGATCATTGGTCCAACAAATAATAGAAGTTCCATATCAATCTTCTGGAACTCAAGTTGATTTATTATGCTTTCAAAGCTTTCCAGCATCTCTTAAACAAGTCCTACTGCTTCGCACGGACAATCAAATAGCAATGTACTATATAAGCAAGCAAGGAGGTACAGGGTCTCTTTTGCTTTGTCAGGAAACTCAAAAAAATCTGGCTCTGGGCGACTGCTCAGAACATCTATCTCAAAGCAGTCTACATTCAGGGGGAACAGAATTCCTTAGCAGACAAACTCAGCCGGATGCTTCAGCCTCACGAATGGATGCTCAACCCGACAGCTCTCCATCCCATCTTCGGAGTGGGGTACTGCTCAAGTGAACTTGTTTGTATCTCCCAACAACAAGTTGCCCTAGTTCTGTTCCAGACTTTATTCACCTCATCGCCTAGAAGCAGATGCATTTCTATTGGATTGGACACGCAAGTTTCTCTATGTGTTTCTACCCACTCCTCTCATTTTGAAGACTATTGTCAAAGTCAAACAGGAGGCAGCCATCATGATTCTTAATAGTGCCTTGGTGGCCCAGACAGCCTTTGTTCTCCCTTCTACTTCTGCTCAGTGCCAGGGAGCCAATGCCTCTGTCAATATTTCCATCTTTTTTTACGCAGAGTCAAGGTGCACTTCTATATCCCAACCTTCAGTTACTACACCTGAGAACTTGGTATCTCTCAGATTGAATTCAGATAATCTTCATCTTTCTCAGCCTGTTTGACTTATTCTAGAAGCCTACAGGAAACCAGCCACTCAACAATGTTATCAGCAGAAGTGGACTCATTTTTCCTCCTGGTATCTTCTCTATCACTATGACCGGCATACATCTCAGTTTCGCTAATCTTGGATTACCTTCTTCGTTTATATGATTTGGGACTCAAGTTTATATCTATTAGAGTCCACCTCAGCACTATTACAGCTTTTCACCAACCAGTGGAGGGTAAACCTCTCATGGCTCATCCTCTGGTCTTCAGATTCATGAAGAAGCTTTTCAATGTGAAACCACCTCTTAAGCCACCTCCAGTAGTCTGGGACCTCAATGTAGTTCTTGCTAGATTGATGAAACCTCCATCTGAACCAATGTCTATGGCTCCTCTTAAGTATCTTACCTGTAAAGTTGTTTTTCTCACTTTACTTACTTCTGCCAGAAGGATCAGTGAACTTCAGGCATTGGTGGTGGACCCACCAATCACTGTGTTCCACCATGATAAAGTGGTTCTTCACACACAAAGTTTCTGCCAAAAGTTGTCACTGAATTTCATCTCAATCAATCAATTGTGCTTCCAGTATTTTTTCCTAAGCCTCATTCTCACTCAGGAGAAACAGCTCTTCATACTCTAGATTGCAAGTGAGCTTTGGCCTACTATCTCACCAGAACAAAGCCACATAGATCATCTCCTCAACTTTTCATCTCCTATAATCCCAAGTTGGGGCATCCTATTTCCAAGAGAATGATTTCCAACTGGTTGGCTTCCTGTATATCATTTTATTATGCTCAGGCTGACTGCAACTGGAGAGTCGGGTCACAGCCCATAAAGTTAGAGGTGTGGCAGCATCAGTAGCTTTCCTTAGATCTACCCCTATTGACAAAATCTGCAAAGCTTCTACTTGGTCCTCGGTTCATACATTCACCTCGCATTACTGTCTGGAATCTTTTACCAGACAAGATGGGCGCTTCAGCCAGTCAGAATTACAAAATTTATTTTCCTAAAAGCCAACACTCCCACATCTCATTCTTGTTAGCTTAGAGGTCACCAACATGTGAGAATATGTCATCCTGGGATAAAGCACAGTTACTTACCGTAACAGGTGTTATCCATGGACAGTAGGCAGATATTCTCACAACCCACATACCTCCCCTGGTTGACTTCTTAGCTGGCTTACTGAACTGAGGGATCACACACCTGCGTCAGGCAGGAAGGCACTTGTGCATGCGTGGTATGGGCTATCGCAAACTTTCTGAAATCTTAAAGTGGCAATGAACTTTTACTGTCCGTACCGGGGCTCTGCCGGTGACGTAACCCATATGTGAGACTATCTGCTTGCCTACTTAGATGTTCCCTATCTGTCCCGAAGGCTCACAATCTAGCTAAAGTACCTGAGTAAACAATTATTAAAATAGTAAAGATGTAACAAAATTCCAAAAATGGTGAGGGAAAGGTTCAATTCAGATAATGAAAAAAAAAAAGAGAAAAGATAAAAAAATAAATAAACATTTGAGGCGGTGTACATTTAACACATTTATAATTAAAATAAAAAATAAAATTACAAACACAGACAGCACTAAAACAACACAACCTATTCCTTAATACAGTATACTTATAAAGTAGTGTATCTCTAGAAATTCCACAACATCATACATATTAAAAAAAATATTTCCAACCTTCCCTATTCACAACCTTGAGATTGATAGGCCTTCAAAAACATTTGGGGTTTTAAACCTCTTTTAAAAGCCTACACATCCTGCTCTAGTATTACATAGGCTGGAAACATATTCCATAACTTTGAATCCATGATGTAGAATATTGAAGCCCTATAATCCTCCAGCCTCAGCAATGTTGTTTCTGATGATTTCACAGCTCTGGATGGCTGATATAAATTAAATTTTGCAGCCAGTACAGAACTCTTCAGTACTTTGAAAACCCTCAATAAGGTCTTATACCAAATTGTAAATTCAATAGGCAGCCAATGTAATTGTTTCAGGATTGGTGTTATATGCTCCTACTGAGAAGTGAGAACATCCTTCTCCTATCTGTGATGCTCTATTTTGGGCTACTTGTATGGCTTTCAACATATTTTTTTGGAACACCCAACAATAAACTGGTTACAGTAAACAAATCAGGGCATAACCAGGCTCCGTATAACTTGTCTGAAATTATTTTTTGTAAGAAAATCCCTTCATCGTCTGGTTAACCTTACTCTGTAAAAGACCTTCTTATGTTATTTATTTATTGTAGGTATTTATATACCACATATCAAGGTTATCTAAGCCATTTACAATCAGGTACTCAAGCATTTTCCCTTTCTGTCCTGGTGGGCTCACAATATATCTAACATACCTGAGGCAATGGAGGATTGAGTGACTTACCCAAGGTCACAAGGAGCATTGTGGGATTTGAACCCACAACCTCAGGGTGCTGAGGCTGTAGCTCTAACCACTAGGCTATTCCTTGCTTATAGCCTAAGCAGTTTGCATTCAAGTACTCAAGAATTTCTCCCTATCTGTCCTGGTGAGCTCACAATCTGATTAATGTACCTGGGGCAATGGAGCAGCACTGGGCTTGAACCTGCACCCTCATGGTGCTGAAGCTGCAGTCCTAACCACTAGGCCACTCACTATCTGCTGTTTCATAGTCAACTTTGAATCAAACTGTACCTCCAAATTATGGACTGAGGGGCTGATTCTATAAAGGGCGCCTAACCTAATTGACAAAATACACTTAATTGGCTCAGTAATTGTAAAAAATATATAATTGTGCAATAGGTGCCTATTCGATTCTATACAAGATAGGCACCTATTGCATGGCACTAGTGGCTTCTAACACCTAAGTGGGCATTTTTATAGGTGGGGTGTGAGTTAGCCACGACCAACACAATTCTCCAAAAACTTTGATACCTGAAATATAGGTTTATAAAACCGTCACCTACATTTCAAGCACCCAAGTTTTTATATAGGTACCGCTAGCTATGATTCTGCAAAAGGTGTCTAAGTGTGATTGACAGGTCTCCAATGACCTTTCTTCAAATGGTTAATTTGTCTACATAAATTAGAATTGGGGGAAACAACAGTGCCAATTGTTCATTCAGGGGTTGATTCTATAAATAGCATCTAAGTTGGCTGGAGTCTAAAAAATAGGCACCGGCCACATGTCATAGAAACATAGAAACTGACAGCAGAAAAGGGCCATGGCCCATCTAGTCTGCCCACACTAATGACCCAACCCCTAACTTCCTCCGGGATTGGCACGTGGGATCTCTTCATGGAGGAAGTTAGGGGGTGGGTCATTAGTGTGGGCAGACTAGATGGGCTGTGGCCCTTTTCTGCTGTCTGTTTCTATGTTTCTATGACATGTGGCCGGCGCCTATTTTTTAGACTCCAGCCAACTTAGATGCTATTTATAGAATCAACCCCTGAATGAACAATTGGTACTATTGTTTCCCCCAATTCTAATTTATGTAGGCAAATCAATCATTTGAAGAAAGGTCCTTGGAGACTATGGAATATTTGGAGAGGGGCACTTTGAGATCAGCGTAATTTTGGGTGGTACCAGGCAGGCAGTGAAAAGCTTGTGCCTGCATTGTGGTTCACTCAGCCAAGGCATGGAGGCAGCTGTCCAGTGAGGGAGGGGCAGGAGATACAGTGCTAGACCATAGGAATTTAGAAAAAAGGTACCGGGGGGGGGGGGGTCTGCCTGCCTAGATCACTAGAAAAAAAAATGGTACCCTTGAGAGGAGGATTGTCTGCCTGTCTGTCTGCCTGTCTGCCACTAGGCCTGCCCTGTGCCCTGTATCCTGTCCCAGCCTACCACTAGACCACCAGAGGGGGGACAGGGTACAGGGCACAGGGCAGGCCTAGTGGTAGGCAGGGTACACCATTTGCTTTAGAATTTTTTTTCATGGTTTTTCCTCCTCTATATTAGGTGCATCTTATGGTCAGGTGCGTCTTATAGAGCAAAAAATACGGTAGTTAAATGCTATTGAAAATGAGCAGTTAGTCAACAATATATGAGCTAACTTTTCAGAAGCCATTCTCAGCCAGTTAATTCACGTTGAATATCTGATGGTCTGCTTTTAAGATGGACCACAAGAAGCATCGGAATCAATAACTTGTGGTACTAGGTTACTGTTAATTGGAGACTCCCATGGTACATTAAGGTATGTATGGTAAAAGTTTATCTTGATAACTTACCACCTCATAGCAAGTGTTACCTCTGCTTTTACGCCAATCAGTCTGCACTAAATACAGTTTCTAGTTTAAAATCATTTTAAAAAAAGTCATGGATAAGCTATTTTTAAAAGATCATATTATCCTTTATCATAAATATGTCAAACTTTTGACTAATAGGCAACTACAGCAGCTGCCCATTCATTGATGGGCCACATTAATATATTTTTCCTCTCTATTCTCCTCATTACAATTACTTAGGAGCTAAATTACATCACATAATTAGCCAGATGTTAAATTTAGAAAGGGACTGACCATGACCAAATACATAATTTTCACATAGATAACGCGCACCCGTGTAAAACGCGCACACGGGTATAGCGCGCAAAAAACACATATTTATGTACATAAATTTTTATATACCGCGCACACCCGTATACCACGCATGCTGCCCGACTCTCCTTTCGCCCGCCCCGACTCTCCTCTGGAGACCCCGACTCTGTTTTCGCCCGCCCCGACTCTCCTTTCCTCCTTGAAGTCCTGTCCCTACCCTGAAAGCCTGATGCCCCCCGACGTCCGATTCACCCCCCCGCAGGACTGCTCGCACCCCCACCCCGAAGGACCGCTCGCACGCACCCGCACCCCCACCCTGAAGGACCGCTCGCACCCCCACCCCGAAGGAGCGCTCGCACTCCCACCCCGAAGGACCGCTCGCACCCCTACCCGAAGAACCGCTCGCACCCCCACAGCCTCACCCCCCTCCCCCATGGAGAAGCAGTCTACCTTGTTTCCAGATGCCAGTGAGCCCACCTGTTTTCTCTGCCGGCGGTCCCGCCCCTTCTCTGAGCCCTGCTGCGCTGCTTTTTCTTCCGGCGGTCCCACCCTTTCTCTGACATCAGAGAAAGGGCGGGACCGCCTGAAGAGGAAGCAGCACAGCACAGGGCTCTGAGAAGGGGCAGGACCACCGGCAGAGGAAGCAGCTGGGCTGGCATCCGGAAACAAGGTAGACAGCTTCTCCATGGGGGAGGGGGGGAGGCTGTGGGGTGCGAGCGGTCCTTCGGGTGGGGGTGCGAGCGGTCCTTCGGGTGGGAGTGCGAGCGCTTCTTCCGGGTGATGAATCGGGCGTCGGGGGGGGAAACTATGTAAAAAAAATTTTGTACAACGCGCTCACGCGTATAACGCGCAAGGGTATGCGCGGTTTGTAAAAACCACGTATAACGCGCGCGTTATATGCGAGAAAATACGGTAGAAGGTGAGAAACAAACAAGCAGTGGCCTGGCACTGGTTTAAGGACAGGATAAAAGAAAAGGGGATGAAGGGAAAGGGGAAGGAACATAGAAGATAGTGAAATTGGGAATTAAGTATGGAGAGGTTTGAGCAAGATTACGTAGAAGGTGGCAGTCAGTGTGGTGGAGGGATTATATGAGTAGGGTCCATGGGAACCTAGGAAGTAGTTTTGGGCAATGATTTGGAGCTGGTAAAAGGATACTCCTATGAATACAATCACTATTTTGCTTATCAATCTAGCTGCTTTCCTGCCCCACCTGTCCCAGTTAGGAGGTAGGGGTGTCAAGTCACAGCATTGGAAGAGGGTCCTAGACAAATAAAGCATACAGCAATATGTTTACACAAAAATTTCAAATGCTGGCCATGTTTTTTGATGGCTAGTAGCTCCCACAAATGGTAAGTGTTCTAATTTTAATGTGCTTGCTGTTTGGTATGCAGTTTTTGAGTTAAAGATAATGTCTCCTAGACTATGAACTGAGAATACAATTCGGATACAAATGTAGTTCCCCTCAACCCTGAAGAAAGTTTCCTGTGAAACATGTATGTTGGGAGAGGTGGTTAGTGAAGACATTGAAGAAAGACTTTAAAAGCTAAATGATGTCTATTGAATTTATCAAATTATGAATTAAAGAAAAAACTTACAATTAAAATTTTTTTTTTAATATAAAATGAATGCTACAAATATTCAATAAAAGGTGGACCGATAGAGTTAGAAGCAATCAGAAGAAATATGTGCCTGATTGTATTCTGAAGGTCCATACAATAAAAATAAGGACACCAAACTAAAAGATTTATCCTATAGTTTAGATGAGTGGGTTCAGCAGTACAACTCTATACTGGTATCTATAGTATGTAACTGAGAGTGATTGTACTAGTAAATAGCTCTAATTTTCAAGCAGTATCTTTTACACAAAAAAGAAGCATTAGCATGGTCCAATGAAAAGTTGTTTGTCACATACTAACACTGGGATTGGTGAAGTCAAAGACCCATGACAGCCTCCTCTTCTACGGAGGGATGCCAGTGCCAGAAAATAAAGGATGGTAGGCAAGTTACTTTGTAAAAATAATAGGGCTGTACATTTAATGTGTTAACACAACACTTTAAATTGTTAATGTGCTTTAAAATTTTTAATGCTCATTAACACAAGTCCCCTTACCTCCTTAGCACCACCTGCCACCTGCCTCTACCATGGCCCACCAGCTGCTGACATGACCAATTCTCACCACCTGATGCCCCCATCCGTGGTTGATTAAATCCCTCCCTTCCTGCATCCCTCTCTCTCCAAGGTAGGGAGAACGAGAGGGCACTCTCTGAAGTTAAAAGGGGATAGATTCCGTACAAATGTAAAGAAGTTCTTCTTCACCCAGAGAGTGGTGGAAAACTGGAACACTCTTCCGGAGACTGTTATAGGGGAAAACACCTTCCAGGGATTCAAGACAAAGTTCCTGCGGAACCGGAACATACGCAGGTAGGGCTGGTCTCAGTTAGGGCACAGGTCTTTGACCTAGGGGCCGCCGTGGGAGCGGACTGCTGGCCATGATAGACCACTGGTCTGACCCAGCAGCGGCAATTCTTATGTTCTTATGTTCTCTATCTCATCTTTCACAGCCTGCTGGCAGAACACTTTTGGCAGGCTAGCCAGCTGTAGTCTCTTCAGACCCTGCTATACTGGAACAGGGAGTTACACCAGATGTTCTGTTGTAGCAGGGACTGAAGAGACCGCGAAAGACTGGAGCTGGCTAGCCAACAAGCAGTTCTCTGCTTTAATCCCTAGCACTGCCAGTGGGCTATGAAAGGTTAGAGGGAGAGAGGGAAGGAGGAGAGAGGGACCTGACCATGGAAGAAGGAAGGTGAGAAACCTGACCCAACCACAACATGGAGGGAGAAAGGAAGGAGAGACAGAGACCTAAGCCGACCCTGAAGGGAGGGAGGAGATAGAGAGAGAGAGAGACAAATCTGACTATGGGGGATGGAGGGAGAGAGAGAGAGAGATACCTGACCATGAGAGAGAAGGAGAGGAAGAAGATAGGAAGTAGCGAGCGAGGAGGGGAAGAGACCCAACTACAGAGGGCGGAAGGGATGGATGGAGGAAGGAAAGAAAAAGAGAAAGATAAATACTAGACCATGGGGAGGAAGGAAGGAGATACCTAACCACAGGGGGAAGAGGGAGGGAGGAAAGAAGGAGAGAGATACAGAACCAAAGGGGAAAAGGGAGGGAGGAAGGAAGGATAACAGGAAGATTTGTTGGGAGAAAGAGGTGCAGATGGGGGTAGGGGGTAGGGTGATGTTTGAGAGGGCCAGGAAGGAAAAAACAGGGAAATGGTGACAGAGGAGGAAAGGAGATAAATTGTGAGCTTGGAATGGTGGGGAAAGTGAGGGAAAAGAGAAGGGAAGAGAGGGTACCCAGGAAAGGAAAGGAAAGGGAGGGAGATTATGGTGCCTATGAATGGCAGGGAAGGTAAGAGATGAAAACATATTGATAACTTTTCTCAGAATTTAGTAACACATACAGTAGTATAAATTTAGACACTTAAGCCTAGTATATTTTCAAAGAGCCCAACTGAGAAGAATAACTCTCAACATTAGGAGAATAAATCCTTTAAATAGCAGTCCCTCTGTGTTTATGTAGAAGGGTGCACTGAACCTTTTAGATGATCTACTAAAGGTACTGAAGCTGAACCAATTTAGCTATTGTTTGCTATTCTGTGAGCCTTATTATTTCTTTTAAGTAGATTTCTCCATTCCTTGACAAGGAAAAAAGTCTTCATTACATAAGGCGCTACAAGAATAACCATCCTAGTAGAAGTTTGAACTTTGTAATGATGCCTAGTGTGCCAGATGTCAAGTAGATATTTAAGACTAAAAGAGATTCATTTGTTATAATCAGACCACAAATATGTAAGATGTATCTGATACCTCTAATGGAAAGGTAATATATTTACTAATTTATAATTCAAGTAACCTTTATGAATATTGTAAAGCTAGCAACATGAAAAACCTCATGGAAGTAACTGTCTGTTCCAAGTAAAGTCAGCAGTGAAATATCATGTTGTCTATTCAGTCTCAGTATTTAAATCTAAAGTAATCTGTGTAAGTTACAAAGCAAGGGTTAAAGTGCAATTTTAAACACACTGTCAGTGTTTTACTGTTTTATAATAAATTTCCCTAGTGGACATTATTCTGAAACCTCAAGTTCTTAGGTCTTGGTCTTTGTTCCTTTCTTTATAGAGTAAGCATCATTAGAGGATAATGTCTATCTTGCTAAAACTGTTTAATGATTTAAACCTGTACTAACAATTTAAGGAATCCTTTTACTAAGGTGGAATAAAAAGTGGCCCTAGTGTGCTTTTGTGTGGTCTTTCTTACACACAGGCCATTCTATTTTAATAATATTTTTATTCAGTGTTATAGAAATAGAACAAAATAAAGCTAATTAAAAATGTAGGGACCCCCTCCCCCCACACACACACTTTTACTAAATTGCATTGGGAGTAGAATGGAGAATTCAGCTTGGCTCCCTGTGCTAATAGCCACTATCGCAGTTTAGTAAAGAGGGGGGAGGGGAGGTGAAAAGGTCATAAAAGCCCCAATTTTTTTTTTTTTTTTTTGCATGTACTAATGTTTGCATCTTCACGTGGCTATTTAAAAAAATTCAAAAATAATAGCGAAATACCACTATATCAAACAATACACATCAGTATTGTCAAGCCTTCATCTATCAAGGCATCCTATACGGCCTCAGAAATGGAGCCTACGCACAGCAATGCAGTCACAAACTGAGACAATCCACGTAGTAGAAATGCTCCTGCTCCAATCATTGGCCTTTAAAACTATTTTTTTTTTAAAGTGCTATTTTTTAATCACTATTTTGTAATATAAACCCTACACCACTCAATATTTAAGATGTGGTTTTAAATACGTAATGCTTATTCAAAAAATCTGCATCAAATACTGTGTGTAATATCAAAATTTGAAAAACTCGACCACAAAAACTTATCTTATTTGTTTAGTAGTCTTCACTGTCGGAGTATATTGGTATATACTACATTATACCAATATAATGTAGTATATACCACTGGGTTATACTACATTATATTTAAAAAAATTACCATAGGAGTACTTGCCAACACCTATCATGTAAGGCAGTAAGGGCTCCTGTGTCATCCATGCACTGACCAATTAGCATGTGGTAGTGTAGATGCAATAACCCCTAAATTCTATGATGTCCGCCTAAAGTTAGGTACCTACAGTATATCAGTACCCCTAGCTGATGTAGGCAGCTAACTTATTTGAATAATAGGCTTAATCGGTGCTGATAATTAGCACTTAACACCTCATAATTGGCATTAATTAGACCTAACTGAAAGGCGTACAACTCGCAAAGCACAATTGTATAAAAGACAGGTGCCTAGTTCAAAGCGCATAGTTAAAAGTGGGCATGGTTGGGTGTGGATCGCGAGCGTATTTTTGAGTTAGGCACTGCTGTGTGCATAACTTAGGCACAGGCATTTAGTCTAGGAGAACCCTGGCATAAATATGGTGGTGCACCTAAAAGTTAGGATGCCTAGCAATGCCTAAGGTCACTTAGGCAGTACTAAACATGATTCTATACAGTGTACCTAGGGTTGCCAGATTTTCATTTTGGAAAATCTGGACCTCCTAGCCCCGCATAGTTGTGCCCACCTCACCTAATCCCACCCCCAAGCCTGCCCTAGCCCCGCCCCCCACTTCCTGCTCTTGTCGAGCAGGGATGAAGTCCGCACATGCACAGATGCACGGCACGTGTGTGTGATGTCATCGTGTGATGGCCGTTGTCACATGCCCGATACCAATGCCGGCCTTGTGCCTTAAAAAACAACCTGTGAAACTAGTCAGGGCTAATCACTTTGTCCCTGTTAGGCAGGAATTGGAGCAGGAATTGGGCAGGCTGTGTTGGAACAAGACTTAGAACATAGCCTGGTGAAAACAGACAGGGCCCCTTTAAATCCTCCATTTTGTAAAGGCCTGGCTAAACAGGGCAGGAGGCAGCCTCAGCTGAAGGAAGCCCGGCCTCTGAGTAGGACTGGGCGGGGCACAGCAGCCTTGGAGCATTTGGACAGCTGGCTGTCCAGGAGAAGGGGAGAAGACAAGGAAGCTCTCAGGTGGAAAGAGCCTCCAATTCCTCCAGAGCCGAGTGATGTGGAAATGCTGAACACAGAACCTGAAGGAACAACCTTGGTAAACCAGGAACATGAGGGAATGGACTGGAGTGTTCTACCAGAGGTGGGACTTACTGAGGAAATGGATATAAGCTGATTTAATTAAGTCTCTGTGTTTGACATTGCTTGCTTTTGAGTGAACTTTTCTTTTTGGATTATTTTGAATGTTTTCCTTACTTCTGGGACAATGGGTGCATTCTCTGAGCATGCTGGTCAAGAGAGGTATGCTAGCAAACTATTTTTGTTTGGTTGGAAGTTTTCATTTTCTTGCTGCCATGATGGCTGCTGCAAGCTAGGGTTTGGCAGCAGTGAAGCAACTACAGCAGTCTCCTCCATGGTGTGGGAATACCCTGAAGGCTGGGTCAGGATATGCCCAACATCTTAGTGGAGGGATTGAGGGTTATTTTGCTCTTTGACTTATCAAAGAGCCGATTTGGCAAATCCGCCAACCTTCTGCCATTACACTCAGAAGGGAAGTGCTATACCATTGCAGGGTGCTGTGTTTTTCTTGTTTGTTTGCACTGAGGACTTTTAGAGACTGAATTGAGTGCTATGCCATTACTCTCTGGATAAATAAGACTTTCCTGGGACATAAGATATATGTTTTGGGAATATAACCAGACCAGGCTTGTTTTGTGCCTATTATTATTATCGCTATTGGACTTTTGGGCTTTATGCATTATTTTTGGTTTTGACCCTCACAGAGAGATGAATAAATTTGATTTCTTTCTTTTATAACTCACCTGTGTGAAGCCATTCTGTTTTTATACACAGGATAAGTTATCCACAACAGGGTCTTCCTCCCTCTTGGGGAAGCACGCTGAGTCAATATTGTAAGCGTGTGCCGGTTACCGCTAGTCCCGAGGGCCGGCCACGCTACACCGTGCATGTTCGGACTTCCTCCTTGCCCGACCCAGCTTTTCAAAACCCGGACAAAGTGTCAGGTTTTGAAAAGCCGTCTAGACCTTTGGACATGTCCTCAAAAGGGGGACATGTCTGGGGAAATCTGGACGTCTGGTAACCCTAAGTATACCTAACTAGTCAACGCTGATTTTTTTTTTTTTTAGGTGATATACATACAATTGGGGCCTGTGGCATGTGGTCAGGGCCTTCAGGGAATTCACCCCACCCCCTAAAGGCCCTGAGGACAATGCTCTGAATTTGATTGATCGAGCAGGCAACAGGCAGAAGCTGCTCAGCCAGTCAAATTCAGATCAGTATTGTCAGGGCCTTCAGGGGGTTCGGAGAATCCACAGCCCAAGAGCCCTGTTTTTTTTAATTTGCGGTGGGGAAGGGGGGTTACTTTTTTGTTTGATGCAGTTTGACTGGTTGAGCAGGCTGCCTACTCAACAAATCAAGCTGCATCAAGGAAAAAGTAAACAAAAAAATACAAAAGCAGGGCTGTAGAGCTGGGGAATGTGTGGCACAGTGGTTAGAGCTATAGCCTCAGCATCCTCAGCAGCAATAGAGCCTTTTACCGCAGGCCGATGCTCATTCAATTCCTGTGAGCGTTTGAGCATTTACCTCGCCGGCCCATGGTAAAATGCTCTACTGCTGCTCGATAAAAGGAGCCCTTAATAAAATAACCCCTAAATTTATTAAAGATTAAATTCCGATACTGGTTTTATTACTGTGTGTTAAAAAGGACATTTTTCTTCAAGGAACAAAACATACTAGTTCCTATTTCTTCTTGAGTTTATGGTATATGTGGCTAAAGTCAGGCATTTTGCTCAGAAAAGCTGACAAATTTGTGTCTCTCCAACATATCATTAACGCCCATAACACATTTACCAAAACCCATTTCTAAGCTGTAAAAAAAGATTGCCACAGAATGAGACCCTTGATATAATGCTATAAGCACCCAACAATGGTACCTTTTATGAAGAGGAGCAACAGCAGACACAAATTGCACCCTTTCCTCCACCTTTTGCACAAAAATCAATATTAAAGTAGCAGCTGCCTTAAATCTCCCATAGATTGTATGAGAAGAAACACACACACAGAGCAACACTAAGGACTTTTTAGGTCAATAAAGAATCAATACAAGGACTGAATTTGGAGACAGAAAAAAAGACTTAGAACTTCCTACATTCAGCCCCATTGTTTTCTCCTGTTCCCTTATAAAAAGAGGCAAAAGTACCTTTCTTAAAGAACTGACAAATTTATATGTTTGAAGCAAGAAGGGGCACCGGAGGCTGAATTCTTGTGAACTGTAAGTTATAGATTGTTCTACTGCTCAATGCTTTCTTGAACCACACAACAAGCTGATGTATTAAAGCAGTATTTTTCAACCTTTTTACACCTATGGACCGGCAGAAATAAAATAATTATTCTGTGGACCGGCATCGGTCCGTGGGCTGGCGGTTGAAGAACACTGGACTAAGTCGTGGGCCAGATCCCGCCCATCTCTACCCAATCTCCACCCCAGATCCCGCCCCCCATAATAGTACTAATTGCACCTTGCACATCCTGTGCCTCATCTGGAAGCCTTCCCTCTGACATTGCAACGTCAGAGAGAAGGCTTCCGGTTCAGGCGCAGGATGCCCGTAGGAGCCACTGCCCGTGGCTTTGTGCACTGAATCAGTTAGGAAGAAGGAGTTGGCTCGAAGATAATGCCGCATTGATCGCACCATGGACCGTCGGTTGAAGAACACTGTTTTGGGCCTGATGCACATGCTGGCCCTGTGGACCGACAGGAAATTTCTGTGGATCGGCACTGGTACCCAAGCCCTCCTGCCATGTCAAACATAACCCCCCCCTCCTGACAACATTGGGGCAAGAGGGAGCTCAAGCCCTCTTGCCCCGGCCAACCGCGGCACCCCCGACGATATCGGGCCAGGAGAGAGCCCAAGCTCTCTTGGCCCCAGCGACCATCCCTCCCCCCCTGCGACTGGCTTGGGCCTGGAGGGAGCCCAAACCCTCCTGGCCCTGGCGAACCCCCTGCCGCTACTCGATTGGGCCAAGAGGGAGTCCAAACCCCCCTGGCCCTGGCGACCCCCTACCCCCAGCCCCCTACTCCCAGGCCCTCCTGCCCTCAATGAAACCCTCTCCCCCCAATGTACGCCCCCCCCAGAACCCCCGATCAGCCCCCCCCAGCCGACCCGTGACCCCCCGGCCAACCCCCACCCCCTTCCCCGTACCTTTTTAACGTTGGCCGGACAGACGAGTGCCAAACCCATCCGTCCGGCAGGCAGCCCACAGCAGAATGGGGCCGGATTGGCCCAGCTGTCCCAAAGCCCCGCCTACTGGTGGGGCCTAAGGCGCCTGGGCCAATCAGAATGGCTTTTTGATATTTCTACTCTTCTCCAATATTCATCTAACATTGGCAATATCATCTCTGGTTCCTCAATCTTTTCTAAAACCAGCGTGAACTTCAGGTAATTCTTGTTCCACATATGGCTGCAACCTTCATTGTATTATTTTCAACAATATTTTGCTGGTGTGTAGAATTAATGCAAATGTTCTATAGCTGTGACAGTCTTTTCATCGCCTTTCTTAGGTATAGGTATAAATAAAGATCTTCTCCAGTCAGTTGGCCATGTTTTGTCTTCCAAATCTGTTGAAACACTCGAGTGAGAATCATAATAGCACCTTTTGAGCCTTTAATTATTTCAGTTGGAATACCATTGGTAACTTCCTCCCTTAAAATACCCACTTTCTCCTTGACATTGTTACAAAGGCCCTGATTCACTAAAGTCAGCGATCATCACTAAACCTGTTTTCACAGGTTTAGGGACAATCACTGCTAACCGACCCGATTCACAAAACGGCCCACCGCGTGTTTTCCCCCTCGATCGCCCATTTTCCGATCTGGCCACGCAAATTAGTAAAACCCCATGCAAAATAGCCAAGTGATTGATTCACTTACATTGCTTGGCTATTTTCCGTCGAGTTTTACGATCCTAATAACCAGACTGCTGTAGACCTGTCAGTCACTGACAGAGTTTGTTCCTGACAGGTCTGCCTTTTTTTTTTTTTTAATGGCACAGATATTTTGCGTGTGTTACACACATGTATTACATTGTGTGTATTATTTTATTTGGCTTCTAGGTTGGCATAACTTTTTTTTATATAGTTCCTAACCTTTACCTACCCATCACTGGGATAGCCAAATGGTTAGTGCACTGGTGTGAGAACCAGAGGAGCTAGGTTTAATTTCCACTGCAATTCTCTGTGACTATGGGTATGTCACTTGGTCCTTCATTGCCTGCATACAAAATAAATCCTTACAGTATGCTGTATATAAATCCCTTACCCTTTCCCATTAACTAAACATGATAATTATGTAGTCAAACAAAAGTTGCTATTTGATTTTTATCATTTCCATTAGGAATACCCCACTCCTTTTCTTTTCTTTTTTTTTTTTTTTTTTTTTACTAAAGCGCAGAAGAGGTTTTTAGTGCCAGCCGGTGCGCTGAAAGCTCTGCGCTGCTGCAGTGGCCATAGAGTTCCTAAGAGCAGCAGAGCAGCGCAGAGCATTCGTCATGCTGGCTAGCGTTAAAAACCTCTTCTGTGCTTTTGTAAAAGGGGAGGAGGTTCAAAGATATTTACAGGGGATTTGATATTTAGAAGCACTTTTCCGTTTATTTAAATATAGGGGTGCATTTATAGCCTTACAAAAAAATAGATAACTAATTATAAGATGAAACTAGATAAGCTCCGATGTTTCCACTTAGATTTCAAGTTATTACAGCCTGTGAGATAGATTAATTTTAGCATCATAGCCCATCAAACAGAGCTAGCTAGGTGAGAACGGTGTCAGGTCAAAAGCGTGCCGGGACAAAGGCGCGCGCAGACAATTGAGCGCAGCGCGGAGGCGCGCGCCACAGAAAATTACTGTTTTTACGGCTCCGACGGGGGGGGGTGTGGGGGTGGAACCCCCCCACTTTACTTAATAGAGATCGTGCCACGTTATGGGGGCATTGTGGGGGGGTGTTGGGGGTTGTAACCCCCCACATTTTACTGAAAACTTCACTTTTTCCTGGTTTTAGGGAAAAAGTTAAGTTTACAGTAAAATGTGGAGGGTTACAACCCCCCAAACCCCCCACAACGCCGGCACGATATCTATTAAGTAAACTGGGGGGGCTCCCGAACAAAACCCCCCGTCGGAGCCCCTAAAAACTGTAATTTTCTTCGGCGCGCGCCTCCATCTTGCACTCAGTTGTCGGCGCGCGCCTTTGTCTTTCGCCGACTTGTCTATGAACCGGTGAGAACCTGCATTTTTGTTAGGTCTTCTAGCTCTATGCTTTCATCCAACCAGAGGGACTAGGATGCTAATTAATTGATGCCATTAGATTTTATAACTTTTTGCAGCTAACTTTCTTCCATGCTTTTCTATTGCTTCTTGAAGTCTGTCATCATTTTTGTCCTACACCAACCACTCTGGGAATGCATTCCGTGAATTTACCCCTATTTTCATGAAAGGATATTTACTGATATTGCTCTTGTGTCTATATTCCCAGAGCCTTATAACACACTCTTATTCTAGAACTTTCTATCAATTAAAAAGCGTTTACTTTATGTATACTCGTGGGTATTTTGATTGATAGGTTTTGCACCAATATGAAAGACAATAGGCCACACAGACCTTTGCTTTATTTCTCCTGAAAAGTTACACACAGAAATTATGCCAGCTTTTTCTGCAAGGTAAAAAAAAAAAAACTCAACAACCCAACTCCACAGTAAATAACAGCAGATAAAACCAAATCTTTTCCAGAGAAGGAAAAATGGTAAAACTAGAGGACATACTGTAAATTGAGGTTGAGGGGTGGTAGACTTCAGAGTAATGTTAGTAAATTCTTTTTTTACATAGAGGGATGTAGATGCCTGGAATGCCCTCCCGAGGGAGGTGGTGGAGAGGAAAATGATGACGGAATTTTAAAAAATGTAGGATGAAGGTAATATTTCCATTGAGAAGTGCATACAGATTGTGTTTATGCAAATCTAGGGATGCATCTCTAATCTTCAGTCACATTCTGCCCCCAGCACGATATTTCACTTAGCCCAAACATTTATCCACTGGACAGGTTGGACAGCTTCAGTCCATATGTACCATTTTATCTGAGGAAAAAGGCTTGAATTATTGATTTTTTAATAGATAGTACCTACTTATAAGAGGACATGGGTGTGAGTGTGGGCATATATATACAGAGCTAGAAAAACACAATTATAAACATATCTACCATGGTTTATTTATCTGAATTCAAATAGTGTATTCTCAAATTCTAATCACTAGTGTGGCCTGTTGGCTACAAATATTCTAAGACATCTGATTTTCTATTTTGTGTAAAAGACAGAAAACAACACTGTGATCTTACCCAAGGGAACATTTAGTTGGACTTTTCAATCTATTTATGATTTGTTATTCCCAACCCCCCAAAGTTTCCATGTCATGGCAGAGTATCTGGGGACTCCATATGTTCAGGGAGAACAACAGGACCAAATCGAGTTGAAAGTAGAATGCATTAGATTCAGACGTGGGAAAAAGCAGTACCCAAAGAGCCCTTGCTTCATTTTCTGTGCTTGGAACCCTGGGACTTGCAGTCATCTTAACCTCATTCAAGTGTGACATTTTCTTTGAATTTGACAGTGGTGGCGACCTTGTCATTAACTGATGCTGCTAGCAACATTTCAGCTTTCATAATTCTGTTAATTTTCAAACCAATGGCTGTTGATCCCCCAGTATAATTTTAGTGCAGCACAAAATATGAACATGCAGTGAACCAGAGCATGGCTATATGAAAAGATGCAAAGAATATAAAGTAACATATTTCTATGAAATTAAAAAAAAAAAAAAATTAGGAACACTAGTATAGTTTTGGCCTATAGCAAAAGATCATCATAGAGAATTATTTTTAATTAGAGCTCTGCCAGGCTGTGAATATTTGGTCTTTTGTCAGAATCTACTAAGCAACTAAAAAAAATCTCACCATCTTTACTTTGTTAAGCTGTTAGCATTTTTTTATGTTAGTTAAATTGGAGTACTTAAAAAAAAAACTAAAACTTGTTACTTTTAATATGGCATTTTAAAAATTAAACAATGAATAATGGCAATGGATTTTCTCTCAGCCCGTCTAATTAACCCCTTCCTTTACAAAGCTGCGCTTGTGTTTTTAGCACCAACCGCCGCACTAACAGCTCCAATGATCATAGAATTCCTATGAGCGTCTGAGCTGTTACTGCTGTGACTGGGGCTAAAAAGGCTAGCGCAGCTTTGTAAAGGAAGAGGTAATTCATCTATACTTTCTTCAAGTTTCCTGCATCTTCTGCATGGATAACATTCCACAAAAATAATTAGTGGTGGGTCACAAAACATGACCAACTGTCAGCTCTGGACATGTGTGGTAAATTGGAATATTAGGCTAGGACAGATAGATGTCTCAAAATGGCCATTAAACTGCCCATCTGCTAAAAACATCCAAATTGCTATATTTGAATGGTAGAATTTGGATGTTTTACACTATAGTTTATAAAAAGGGGGTCTGTTGTGGGTGACATAGATAGCATAATTCTTCTATCATTAATGCATATGCTCTAATACTTAATTTTAATCAGACTTTATGTATAGGTCGTAATTTCCTTTACCTCTTCTCTAGGTTTAGCCATGCTTTCAAGATTAATTTTTATTACCCTCCAGTTGTTTTTTTTCCATAAATGTATTTCTATTTTCTTTAAAGATTGTAGTTCACCCTTCTTTCCTTTTGTACTGGTAATTATTTGTACGTATTTTGACAAGCCTGACTCCCGTTCCAGCCTTGTGCCAGTTAGGAGCCCCAGAAATCACCCGGTGAAACTGGTTAGAGCTGACTAGTATGTCCCTGCAGGGCAGGAACAGGACCAAAAAGCTCAGGCTGAGTTCAGGCAGGACTTAGAGCATAGCCCTGAGAAAACTGCTTTGGTCCCTTTAAAACCTCCATCTTTAAAATTGCTGACCAAACAGGTTGGAAGGCAGCCTCAGCTGCAGAAAGCCCTTCCCCCGCGTAGGGCTGGGTGTTGCACGGCAACTCTCCAGCATTTACAGAGCTGGCTGTCTCAGAGGAAGGAACAGCCTAGGGAAGCTCTCATGCTGAAAGAGCCTCCACCTCTTCAAGAGCCAGCAGATGTGGAAATGCTGAACCCAGAGACAGAGTTTGTGCTTCCTGAGGAAATGGAAGTAAGCTAATTAGATTGTGTGCTTGTTTTTGAAAAGTTTTCTTTTTCTGGACTTTTTGGAGGTTTGGCTGTTTTGCTGTTTTGCTGCTGGGACAATTATTTAGCTGCTGTTATTTTTTGGAAAAAGTCACTGCTGAAGAAGTGAATTTTCTGTGTTTGCTAGAAGAAGGAAATTTGCTAGTAATTTATTCTGCTGTTTGGAAGTTGTTTTTTTGAGCCAAGATGACCACTGCAAGCTGAGGCTTGGCTGCAGTGAGGCAGCAATAGCAATGTCCTTCTTAGAGTTGGAAAAACCCTGAAGATTGGAGCAGGATCTGCCCAACATCTATGTGATGGGATTTGAAGGTTAATTTTGCTCTTTGTCTTGACAAGGAGCTGATTTGGTCAATCCACTGACCTTCTGCTCCTGAACTCTGGGGAGAAGGGAAGATTTGCAACATTGCAAAGTGATGAGTTTTTCTTTTTTTTGTTTGGATTAAAGACTACTGGAGACTGAATTGAGTTTTGTTCTATTGCTGCCACAATGAAGTAAGACTTACCTGGGAAATAAGTTGATGAGTGCAACATTATTTTGGCTTCCAGTTATTGTTGCTGTTATTTTTGGACTTTTGCTTTTCTTGTATTCTGTTTGGCCCTGACTGGATGACAAATAAATTTAAGTTCATTCTTTTTGATACTTACCTGTGTGGTGCCATTCTATTCATTATCTCCAAGGTAAGCTCTCCACTACAAGGATTTCCTCCCGTTTGAGGAAGCACGCCGTGCTATTTTGTGGTTGTGGGCCGGTCCCTGCCTTACCTTAAGGGATGGTCATGCTACAGTATACACTGTGGGCTCCTTTTACGAAGGCACATTAGCGATTTAATGCGCGTAATATCGCACGCTAAACTGCCGACCGCGCTATCCGCTACCGCCTCCTCTTGAGCAGGTGGAAGTTTTTCGGCTAACACAGGGGTTAATGCGTGATAAAAAGTCACTTGCAATAAAGTCGCAAATGCGGCTTTGTAAAAGGAACCCTGTATGTTTATTTGTATAAAGTTGTTTTATTGTTTGTTTCCTAATTTTAAACTGTCATACGCATTGAAGTATTTGACATTGCATATACAACAAATTTTTAATAAACTTGAATTTTGGATGAGACTAGGGAGGGCTCAAAGTAAGGATATCTTTCATTGATAATGCAATGGGTAGAAATGTCTAAGGCTATAAAGAAGGACATTTTTATTGAGAGTGTGGTGCAGTGGTTAAAGCTACAGCCTCAGCACCCTGAGGTTGTGGGTTCAAATCCCATGCTGCTCCTTGTGACCCTGGGCAAGTCACTTAATCCCCACTTTGCCCCAGGTACATTAGTTAGATTGTGAGCCCACCGGGAAAGATGGGGAAAATGCTTGAGTACCTGAATAAATTTATGTAAACCTTCTGAGCTCCCCTGGGAGAACAGTATAGAAAATTGAATAAATAAATAATTACACTCAGGGATTGAGCAGCTGACCAATGGAGGGATGAAGACATAACTCCTTAATCTCCCTGTGGTTACTTACCTCCTCCTACCACTCTAAGAAGTGAAAGTGACAGTGAATACCAGACTCTATGACTTCAGTTTTATGGCCACTTCTAATAAAGCAGCATGCAAGTACAAGCAGTGCAGTAGACTTTGAACAATGGGATCCAGGTGAAATCCTACTTTAATCTAATTTCTGTATAAACATATGAGCTTTCCTGGAACATAAAAATAATTACTGTACCTGATTGGTAAGATACCTGCAAAATGATGGTTATTATAACAGGCATGTAACCAGACCTTGGATTTTGTGACATCCAAAGCCCAAACTGGGGAAGAGGCAAACTTTTACCTGTCCCCTGCCATTCTCTGCCCCCTCCTGTGACCCTGCATACCTGATTGGCTCTTCCTCTGATGTCACTTCCTGGACCTGCGGCTAGGAAATGATGTCAGAGGAAGATGTTATCGACAGGATTTCCCAGTTCAGACAATGTTATTTCAAAAAACTTCTCCATGGGTTATAGTTACTTACATGTGCTACGTTTGGCATGTGTTATTTTACCAGTAATGTGCTAATTTAACACTGGTCCCATTTTACGTAATGAAACTTGATTATTAAAATCTCAGGTTAGTAGAAAAATAATTTGTGTTAGTAAGGGCCCCTTTTACAAAACTGCAGTAGGAATAAAATTACGATAAATACTTTGAACCCATAGGAATTTGTAAAAAAAAAAAAAAAAGACCCTAATTCTGGCCTTAGTTCTATTTAGAAAAATCTACACAAGCACTTCTAAAAATATGGCTGTTTCTATCAAATGTATACTTATTATTATTATAATAACCTAAAAAATGGGAAGTTCCTCACTAATAACGGTCACATAATAATAACCCCAATCCTAAAAAATAGTAAAGAATCATCAGCTCTAGTAACCAACTATAGACCAGTAGCATCCATTTCATTTATTCTAAAAATCATGGAAAGATTGGTACACATCCAGTTGATGGAATATCTTAATCAGTTCTCTCTCCTATATGAAACCCAATCTGGTTTTAGACCTTTATTCAGTACAGAGAGAGTAATTGCGGCTATCTTAGATAATCTGCGTCTATTGTTTAGCAAGGGCCTCAATGCCCTGATCATGCAATTTGATATGACCTCTGCCTTTGATCTAGTAGACCATGGGAAAATGCTACAATGCCTAGACGCTATTGGTATCAGGGATGAGGTGTTGAATTGGTTTTGTGGCTTCATTATGTCCCGTATCTTTCAGGTACGTTTCAATTATGATCTCTCCAATACCTGGAGCAATCCTTCCAGTGTACCGCAAGGGTCACCACTATCCCCATTGCTTTTCAATGTCTACATGTCCTCACTGGGTATGCAATTAATCCAGCTAGGGATAAAATTATTCAGTTACGCAGATGACTTTACAATCATCATCCCATTTGCTAACTCTATCTCGGAAACTATTCCCAAGGCATCTGAAGCTATAAATTTGATGGAGCAATGGATGACTGACTTCAAGCTCAAACTTAATTCAGAAAAAACAAAATTTTTTGTTGATTCGCCACATCCGCTTGACACCAAAACACCACTATTCATCAATAAACTTAGTTACCCTATTCAGTCTACCATGAAGATACTGGGTGTAGCCCTGGATCAATGCCTAACCATGAAAGACCAGGTGGACTCCTTAATCAGAAAGGGTTTTTTCACTCTCTGGAAACTTAGATCCATTAAATCATATTTTGATACATCAGCATTCAGAATCCTGGTACAATCCCTCGTACTAAATCAACTTGATTACTATAACATCGCCTATTTAGCAATTTACGTAAAGAATATGCAACGTTTACAATTGATGCAAAATGCAGCAGTCAGACTAATCTTTGGGCTAAAGAAATTTGATCACGTGACACCTTACTACCAACAATTGCACTGGCTACCGATGGAAGCACACGTAAAGTTCAAGTTCGCCTGCCTCTGCTTTAAAGTACTATACGGACTAGCCCCTAAATACATCTGACCTTTTCTCCTTCTCAGACCACAGACACAAGAGAAGTTCACATTCGAACTTCGTGTCCCCCCCAGTTAGAGGATGTAAACTGAAAAAAACACCATGATCACCTTCTCTCACATCAGGCAGCATTTATGGGGTAAAGACCTAGAACAATTGCTTTCGCCCACTAATGAGGAATTCAGGAAGCGCCTAAAAACACATCTGTTTCTGAAGTATCTAGACAGCTGACCCGTACATCTCCTTCTCCTCAATAACGGTTCTCTTGACCTATTATCCACTATCTTTCACCTCTTTTAAGTTCAATCAATATTTGTATCCTTCTTTGAATCTTTTGTAAACCACATAGAACTTCACGGTACTGCGGTATATAAACTGTTATTATTATTATTTGTCATAACATTCAAGCTGTGATTTTGTCTTCACAGTTGAAGATTTGGGGCTCCTTTTACTAAGGTGTGCTAGCAGTTTTAGTGCGCACTTAGCGTGCGCTAGACGCAAACGCCTCCATAGAGCTTACATTAGTATTTTTTATTGCGCGCTAAAAACGCTAGCACACCTTAGTAAAATGAGCCCTTTTGTTACCTCTTATACATAATATATGTTTGAATAAAGTGGCAAAACTTGTTTAAGGTTTTCTGGCCATTACAAACAAACAAAAAGTATTAAGCCTAGCATGGTACACTGTCATGCAAAAGTGCCTTTTTCAGTCTCCTTGAATCAGGTGAGACTGCAAAGAATGTAAAAGCCAAAACCATTGGTCTAGATGACAAAATTTATAAAAAAAAAATGTATTACAACAAATTAAAAACAGTCAATATAGCTAAATGTGGGGAGTGTGTGGTGCAGTGGTTAGAGCTACAGTCCCAGAACCCTGGGGTTGTGGGTTCAAATCCTACACTGTTCCTTGTGACCCTTGGCAAGTCATTTAATCCCACAGATATATTAGATAGTGTAAGCCCACCAGGACAGATAGGGAAAAATGCTTGAGTAGCTGAATAATTTGTAATCCACACAGAATTGTAGGATATGCAGAATTAGATTAGAGCTCCACAATTTGTTCCCAATGGCTAGATATTGAGCTGTCAAAATAGATGGTAAATTCTCTGTTGGAATCATCAATATCTTTCTCATATATCTCTGTACCATTTCAACAGCTGATACAACTGGAGAATTTGGAATTTTCTAGACAGATTTCTATGCTGTTCACCTGCAGTTCATTTACATCTCAAGAGGACGTATTGGAAGGGTTTTTTGGGTGGGACTAGGGTGGGCTTATGATGGACTTTTTCTACTATAATCAAACATTTTAGAAAACATCCAGAGCACAATTTGGATATTTGGGGCTAGACCTGTTTTAAAAATGGATAAATGTTCTAAAGTTGCCCAAACTGACCAGATGGCCATTGAGGGGGATAGAAGTATGACCCCCCCCAATCCCCCAGAGGTCACTGACCTCCTCCCATCCCCCAAAGATGTGAATGTAATAGTGCATTACCTGTCTGTATGATAGCTGCAGATGCTATGGCCCGTCTCATGAGAGCAGCAAGCAGGTCTTCGGAGTAACCTGGTGGGCAGTGTAAAGAACTCCAGAGAAGGGGACCCAAGCACGTATCCCACTCTAATTACTACACTTGTGGTGAAGAGTTTGAGCCCAACAAAACCCATCCAAAACCTACTGTACTATCATGTAGGTGACACCTGCAGGCATAAGATCTATTGGGGTGGGTTCAATAGGTTTTAGGCAGGTTTTGGAGGGCTTACCTAACAGCATAATGGGGATTATGGTAAGATGTGTACTTGGGACCTTTGATGTGAAGTTCATTACAGTGGCCCCTAAGGTGACCTACTGCTTTGTTGAGATGTCTGTGTAGTTAGTTTACTAAAAATGATGGTTCTACCTACATCCCAATGGCATGTTTTGTGCATTTTTCAATTGGATGTTCTTTTTCAAAAATGGTCAAAAAAGATAGACATATTAAGGGTGAGCATGTCTAGAACAGTCATTTTTGAAATGCAAAGATGTTTTGCAGTTTTGAAAATGACCATTTTCTCTACCCAGATCGGAGAAGGTTATCATGCTGCTGTACTGGGCCATGATATGCCCCAACTTGGAATACTGTGTCTGAAAAGAGGAGACTGAGAGGGGACATGATCGAAATGTTCAAGATAATGAAGGGAATAGACGTAGTAGATAAAGATAGGTTGTTCACCCTCTCCAAGGCAGGGAGAACGAGAGGGCACTCTTTAAAGTTAAACGAGGATAGATTCTGTACAAACATAAGGAAGTTCTTCTTCAACCAGAGAGTAGTGGAAAGCTGGAATGTCTTCCGGAGGTTGTTATAGGGGAAAACACCCTCCACAGATTCAAGACAAGGTTAGACAACTTCCTGCTGAACCAGAACGTACGCAGGTAAGGCTAGAGTCAGTTAGGGGACTGGTCTTTGACCTAAGAGCTGCCGCAGGAGTGGACTACTGGGCACGATTGACCACTGGTCTGACCCAGCAGCGGCAATTCTTATGTTCTTATGTTCACAGAATGTCCAAACCCGTACTTAGATGTCCTATCAGAAATGGCCCCCTAAGTATGATATTCACAGTGTCCCTTGTTCAAGCAATGGTTGAACAGAGTGTGGTTCTTTATCTGCTGTTGTTTACTGTGATTTCATTCCCAGCTTATGGATATCGTCAATCAGATCTTTGTCCAGCTCCTCTGTTTGTTCCAGAAGTCTGAAGACAACACCTGTATAGATATAGGTTCCTTCTTTCTAGGAGGATTCATATTGCTTCCTCTTTTGCCCAGATTCCCTGAATTTCAGCTCCTTTAAATAAAGTGCTACTTCTTCATCCATTCAGTGTCCCCTATCCTTCCTGAAAAAGATTATTGTTGCATCCCATTCATAGGAATCATTGAACAATGCCTTTGTGTGCCTCAAACATCAGGGCTTGCAAATCCTGAACCTTTTTTTAATTAGACTCTGAGCATCTGTGCTCATTGCTTTCCATTTGTTGCTAATGAATGAGTTATTTAGATAGTTTGTTATATTAACCGCTGTCATGATTTTCCTGGAGGTGACTTCCCCTAAATGCCTTTGCTTCGTATTATCACTGCAACTTCCTAGTTTAAATGCTTAGAAAAATAAATATACCATCTGAATTTCTCCTCGAGGATCCTTTTTCTGATCTCAGAAAGATGTAGTGCATCATTACCCTAGATCCTTTTGTTTTCCCATATATTGCCTCATTCTCTTATACATCTAAAACTTTTTTGTTGATACCAGGCTATGAGCCACTTATAGAATTTCTCTGCATTATTTAGGCCCTCTATTACTAAGGTGCGCTAACCGATTAGTGTGCGCTAATCGATTTAGCGCACGCTAAACGCTAATGCATGCATGTTAGTCTATGGATAAGTTAGTGTTTAACGTGCACTAATTCGATTAGTGCACCTTAGTAAAAAAGGGGGTTAGTCTTTCTTCTCTCTATCCATGGGTATAGTAGCCTAGTAATAATAATAATAATAACTTTATTCTTCTATACCGCCATAGTCGTGAGACTTCTAGGTGGTTCACATTGAAGAGAGCTGGACAGTCAGTGAGTTACAATATGCAGAAGTCAGAGAATTACAGCATACAGAAAGGGATGGCAGCCCTTCTCCAGTGATGGGGAATCTTTTAACTGTACTCCCACCTCCCCGATACTTCTTAAATCCTTATGTTGTTCAGTAGCAGTGCCCAGGAACTTCTATGCTTATGTTTATTAAATTCTATATGCCACCCTTCGCATTAATAGCAGAATGGTGTACAATACAAGGAAAAATGAAAAGAACTACAATGATCATAGGATAGTGGAGGAGAGTGAGCGAGGAAGAAAAAAAAACCCCAACAATATATAGAAACATATTCTATAAATGGCATCCTGATTGTAAGTGGTGGTAGGTGTCCTACTGCTTTCTAACCAGCCAATCGGGACACACGTTTTTTAAAAAACAACCCGAGGCAGACTGCCTACACTGTAGGCATCTATCACGGGTGCAGGGAGGTACCTAGGGCTACTTAAGCTCGCCCATGGCTGGGCATGGATGTGGTTTCACGCAGAAATGGCATTAGGTAAGCTTAGGCAGCCCTAGGAGCCTGAAATGTACCATGTTTCCCCGAAAATAAGACATACCCTGAAAATAAGTCCTAGCATGATTTTCGGGGTAGGTCTTAATATAAGCCCTACCCCCGAAAATAAGCCCTAGGTGTAGGCAGTCACACTTCCTTCCGCCCCGCCCCCGCAGCCGAACCATCAAACTCCCGCTGACCCTCCATCCTTCCCTCCCAACTGATCCCCGCCTATCGCGACCATAAATACCTTGCTGTAGAGGAGCGTCGGGCCAGCAGCCTGTGAGTGCTGCTGGCCCGACACTCCTCTGCAGCAAGGTATTTATGGTCGCGGTTAGTGGGGATCGGTTGGAAGGAAAGGATGGAGTGTCAGCGGGAGTTCTGCTGCATTAGGGATGGGAGGGAGGGAAGGATGGAAGCTGGGCACAAGGTTCTGCTGCACAGGGGGTTGGGAGGGAGGGAAGGATGAAAGCTGGGCAAAGGGTTCTGCTGCACGAGGGATGGGAGGGAGGGAAGGATAGAAGCTGGGCAAGGGTTCTGCTGCACAGGGAGATGGGAGGGTTGGAGGAATAGAAAGATGCTGCACAGGGAAGGCACAAGGGGATGGGTGAGAGGGGAGAAAAGATGTTGCACATTTGGGGGAAAGCAAAGAGGAAGAATTGGGGTGAAGGAGAGGAAGGGAGAGATGATCATGTACATGAAAAAAATAAAACCTACCCGAAAATAAAACCTAGTGCCTTTTTGGGGCAATTTATTTTCGGGGAAAACATGGTAGTCCAGCAAAATGTTGGCCTACATTTCAAATAGACGTGGCTGCTAAACTGATCACGGCAAGGAAATCTCACTGCTGTGATCAGCTGAGCAGCCGTGGCCATGGCAGGGAACTCCATCACAAGTCAGCCAGCAAGAGGTGACCAGTACCACCCCCACTCCCCAACCCCCCCCCCCCACACACACACATACACACACACATATACACACACACTGTATGCAGCATGAGGAATGCCCACTACCTCATGCTGCAAATCCCTAAACATTCCCCAGCATCTCTCCGGCCGGCCTTCTTGTTAAAGGTATAGGGGGTCTGGGTGGGCTTTAGGGTGTGTGATTTCAAGGGGTGCCAGAAGGAGAAAGTGGGCATCCTTCCTGCCAGGGATTTTGGGAGGTGCCGGCAGGAAGGAGTGGGTATCTCTCCTGCCAGGGATTGTTTAGAGGTTTGTGGCAGGAGGGATTGGGCATCCCTCCTGCCGCAGACAGTGTGGGGGGTTCAGGGGTTCCCTGCTGCTGCTGCTCAGTTGATCGCGGCAGGGAGATTCCATTGTCACAATCAGTTCAGCAGTAATGTGATTCTCTAAATAGTGCTTGTGACATGGACACGGTAAGAGAAATGGTGTGGTTAGGCATCTGTCTCTTAGGACAGATGCGATTCTATAACAAACAGATGAAAATCGATATAGGATGTGATTCTCAAAAGCCACTTAGGTGGCTGCTGAGACCAGGTGTCATATACAGAATCTGGCCCATAGTGTAAAAAGTGCCCGCCCAAAACACACACACACACATTAAAAAAAAAAGCCTGATCAAAGAGGTAGCTTTTTAGGAGTGCCCAGACCCTGAAAAATGATGACTTAGAACAAACTTCTTTAGGGAGGCACAAAGGAGAAAAATGCTAAATTGCGTGAAGAAGTAAATCTTATCAAATAAACAGAGGGAATGGTCAGACAATGTGTCTGAGCATAGCGTAAAGCGTGTGCTGGTTTAAAGGGGATTATTTGGTGTGCAAGATAGGGAGACAGGAAGTAATTGTTTTGTGTGCTGTTGTCAGAGCCTTATGTTGGATGTGAAACTTAATAGGAAGCCAATAGTGTTATTTACGCAAAGAAGTGACATGATCAAATCATCATGCATGTGCAAGTAATCTGATAGCTGTGTTTTGAATGGATTGTAAGTTCTTGTGAACCAGATTCATCTTTGGTAAAACAAGAGTATATAAAAGAGCAGCGCAGGAGATATCATTGATGTATGGATTCGCCGAGCAGATCAGGCGGAGGGAATGAAAACAGGAAAGGGTGACTGATTTTACTTAATTTGGGAAAGTTAGGGCACCATAAGAATAGCCTTACTGGGTCAACCCAAAGATCCATCTTGCCCAGTAGGCTGTGCTCACGATGGCCAATCCAGGTCACTAGAACCTGGCAAAAAACCCAAATAGTAGCAACATTGTATGCTACTGATCCAGGGCAAGCAGTGGCTTCCCCATGTCTGTCTCAATAACAGACTACGGACTTTTCCTCCAGGAAATTGTCCATACCTTTTTTAAACCAGCTATGTTAACTACTCTTACCACAACCTCTTTGCAATACATTCCAGAGCTTAACTATTCTCTGAGTGAAAAAAAGTATGACCTCCTATTGGTTTTAAAAGTATTTTCCTGCAACTTCATTGAATGTCTTCTAATCTTTACAATTTTTGATGGAGTAAAAAAATCAATCCACTTATACCTGTTCTACCCCACTCAGGATTTTGTAGACTTTAATCATATCTCCCCTCAGCCATCTCTTTTCCAAGCTGAAGAGCCCTAATTTTTGTAGTCTTGCTTCATATGAGAGGAGTTCCATCCCGTTTATCATCTCTTTGAACCTTTTTTAGTTCCACTATATCTTTCTTGAGATAAGGTGACCAAACTCCTAAATATTTGAAACTGTCAACCAGTTGAATTGGAGAACTTCAGAGACAAGGTGAAGTGGAAGGTGAGAGAGGCTTTCCAGTTGCCCAAAGAGCAAATTTAGAACTAGGTGATTTTTGAATAACCAATTATGGAGTTGCTTACCGGCAAAAATTTTCTTTTTTGAGCTGATTTATCAGTGGTTTTTGGGTGTCTTTTGGACTGAGTTATCTTCTTGGTCACTGGCTCTACCTTAGTTCTTAATTTCAGAGCATCATAATGTTTCAGTGCAGCAAAAGAATTAGAGCAATGACTGGGATGGAGAATGTCTTTGCGTCACAAGTCTTAATCTACCTAAGCCTACTGTAATCCACCTTTTCTTAAGTTTCCTTTTTCTTTGTGGCAGCAGGGATGGTAAATTGGTTGTTAGTTGGATTGCTCTATAAGGTCCTTTTAATTGCAGTCAATTCCTTCTTAAATAAACCCCCCACCCCTTTATTAAGCAATGGTAGAGGTTTCATTGTGACCCTGAGTGCTAAATGCTTTGATGCTCATAGGAATTCTGTGAGCGTTGGAGCAGTGTCGGAGCATTTAGCCTCTGGGCCATGATAGAAATCTTTACCGTGGCTTAGTAAAAGGGGGGGGGTTTAGTTTGTTGATCTCTTATTTTATAGGAGAGTGTTTATTTATTTATTTTAAAAATTTATATACCGTTTAATTAAACCTAAACGGTTTACATATTGTTACATACATAATTTAATAAAACAAATAAAATCAAACAAACATTAACCTCATATAATCATCAGAAAATCACGTGTTGAAGCACTGATTCGAATGGCGCAGCCAGGAATGGTTTTGTGGTGGAACCCAAGGTTAATGTGGTTGAACACAAGCCAATGTAGGGATTTCCACCACTTAGGAACCCCTTATTGTTTCCTAAGTGATTGCCACCTTTTCTCACTTGAGTGACAACAGACTGGGTTTCTGGGAGTTCTAGTCTAGCCACCATTTCACCTTAGGGCTGTCACTGCAAATATATATCATTACATAATTCCTTACTTTTTTCCCCTGAGATTTATATTTCTCTTTTGCACTCGCCCTCTACTTCTTGTGCTAGAAAATCTGCATTAACATGATCTTTCTGTGATCTATGAATCACTTTATAATCATAAGTTTGCAAAGTCGCATACTATTGTTTTAACCTAGAATTGCTATTTGTCATAACTCAGCCATTTCAGAGAAAGTAGGCATGCATAATTATACCTACTCTGAGGCAGTTTTAAGTGTGTGTGTGTGTGTGTGTGAGGGTGCATGCGCACACGCTGTAAGAGCCAGGAGCATTTTTTAACTAAATATGTGCCTGAGTGCCAATCCTGCCCTTACTCCAACTATTCTTCACCCTTGGGAAAGCTTGAGTATACTTCTCCCTCCGAATCTGAGATTTCATTATCAGCAGATTTTGTTATTCGCAATTTTTTTTTTTTTACAAAAAAACTATTTTCATTTTTTGGCTATTTTTAAGCCGTCCAAGCCTCCCTGGAACCTTACCTTGTGGTCTAGCGGTGAAGCGGGGCAGGAGCGATCTTCCTATGCTCCTGCCCTGTGCAGAGCCGTCATCAGAATGGCTGCCGTGAGTTCCCGTTGTAGTCTCGCGACTACAACGGGAACTCACGGCAGCCATTCTGATGACGGCTCTGCACGGGGCAGGAGCATAGGAAGATCGCTCCTGCTCCGCTTCACCGCTAGACCACAAGGTAAGGTTCCGGGGACGCAGGAAGGAGGCGGGGGTGGGTCAGAGCTGGCTGAGAAGTTATTCGCGATTTTTCACACTTTGCGGTCTGGCTCTGCATCTAACCCCCGCGAATACCGAGGGAGAAATCAACTGTATATTGTATAAAAGTAGGTGCTATAGACAGTGGTGTAGCGAAGGTGAGCGATGCCGGGGTGGTAGCACTCCTCCCTCATTCCCCCGCCGCACGCACTCACCCCTTCCCCATATCTTTTTAACTTTGGCACAAGCAGCCACCAATTTACTGCCCACCTCAGCTCTGGCGCGGTCTCTGGCGTCGTGTCCTAGGCGCAGATCCTGGAAGTGACATCGGAGAGAGCACTGAAGCCGACGCAGGCAGCAAGTTGGTGGCTGCTCGCACCAAAGTTAAAAAGGTACGTGGGGAAGGGAAGGGGTGCACGCACAGCATGGGGAGGAGGAGGAGGAAGGGGGGTGTAGAGGTGCAGGCACTCCAGGTAACATAGCAACCAGGGCAGACTGCTCCCCTGCCCCCCCCCTTTACTACGCCACTGCCTTTAGGGCAGGGGTGTCAAAGTTGATCCTCGAGGGCCGCAATCCAGTTGGGTTTTCAATATTTCCCCAATGAGTATGCATGAGATCTATTAGCATGCACTGCTTTCAATGCATATTCATTGGGGAAATCCTGAAAACCTGACTAGATTGCGGCCCTCGAGGACCGACTTGACACCTGCGCTTTAAGGATACCTCTATAACTGGGCATCTATACATACCACACCTGGTAGGATCCTATTCTGTAAAGCGGTCTACTTCCCTTTATAGAGCACTAGCTTAACAGATAAAATAGTTGCTTATAAGATATGAGCATTTATGTTCGGCTATGAAAAAAACCCCAAAATTAAATGGCAATAAGGTAATCAAAGAGCAAAAAGACAACTTTTATCTCCCACTAAGAAAACATCAGTGTGTGGGAACTCAAGGACCTTAATGGGCAGTCCGCCATACATTTTAACCTCGCCCCGGGCAGGAACTTATTGGTGACTTTAGCACCAGACCCAGGTCTACATAAATCCTGCCCTGTACATCATTACTGTCTTGAATGATTTATATAATTATGAGTGTGAATGTTCAAAATCAGTGAAAGCGTAGCAACAAGGATTCCAAAATAATATAAAAAAGCAAAGGAGATAAGGGACATCCTTGTCTAACTCTTCTCTGAGAATGTATTATTAATATATAATCTGGCAGAAGGGGAGCTATACAAGGTTTGAATTATTTGAATAAAACCAGAACCAATTCTAAACCAATCCATTGTCTGAGTCTTGAGTGGGGCAGATAAGCCTACTGCTAGCACTTAAGACCAAAAGCTTGCATCCATTTGTGCCATTACATCCACCCTGTAAAGTTTTTGTTGTTTTTTTTAAATGAAAGAATGGAGGGTGGACCATGTAGCTGCCCTACAAATCTCCTTAGGCAGAATGCCTGGGACTCCATCCATGAAAAAGCCACAGTCCTTGTAGAGCAGGAATCTCAAAGTCCCTCCTTGAGGGCCGCAAACCAGTCGGGTTTTCAGGATTTCCCCAATGAATATGCATTGAAAGCAGTGCATGCTAATAGATCTCATGCATATTCATTGGGGAAATCCTGAAAACCCAATTGGATTGCGGCCCTCAAGGAGGGACTTTGAGACCCCTGTTGTAGAGTGTGCTTTCAAAGAAATCAGAGGTTGCTTACCCGACCCGATAAACACTGAAGAAATAGCCAAGCAAATTCATCTTGAAATGGAAGTCTTAGAAGCCATTGACATCGGAACCTTAAAGGACTCCACATTCTGCTTGGCACACCAGTACTGAAGTATTTTCCAAGCCTTAATATAGGCAGCAACAGTCGCCAGCTTCTTAGATCTTAGAAGGGTAGCTATGACCACCTCCAAGTAGCCCTTCTGCACTAAGGCTGTGCATTTAAGAGCTATGCTTTACACTCAAAGCATTCCAGATCTCCCAGGACAATTGTACCCTGCGAGTGGAGAGAGGGATGCTGTGGCAGCTTGAGACAGTCTTGTCCCTCTATAGATGAACCAGAGTAGGGTTACCAGACATCCTGATTTCCCCAAACATGTCCTCCTTTTCGAGGACATGTCCGGGCATCCAGATGGCTTTTCAAAACCCGGCACTTTGTCCGGGACACATGCGATGACGCCGCACACAATGTGATGTCACACGCGGGTCGCATGCGTTTATGTCATTGCATCACACCAGCGCATGCGCAGATGCCATCTCAATGAGCAAACAGGTCAAGGGGGCAGAGCTGGGGCAGAATAGGGCATGACTCGGGTGGAACACAGTGGGGCCAGGTAGAGTGAGGCAGGCCTGGGGGCATGGCCATGGGTCCAGATTTTCATTGCTGAAAATCTGGTAACCCTAAACCAGAACCACATACCAAGGTCAACACATCCAATCTGGAGCAATTAGAATTACCAACCCTGGGTGTTTCACTATTTTTTTAAAAGACTCAGCTTATCATAGACCACAAGGTAAACACGTACAACAGCCCTTTCTCTGGCCAAGGTTGTACTACAGCGTCCATGCCGGTACTCAAATCTTTGGCTAAATAATTGAAAGACTTTCTTTTTTTTGTTGGCTGCCAATGCCATCAGATAGAATGATGGATGCTCCCATCAATGCACAATGCTGTCAAAGGCCTTCTGAAACAGAGACCACTGCCCCAGGACTAGGGTCTGCCAGCTGATATTATCAGCTTGCACATTGTCCATTCCTACTATATGTGCTGCTGATAGATCTGTAGGTGGACATCTGCTCAGTGAAACAACAATTGGGCCTCCAGTCTCAACGGGGCAGTCTTGCTGCCTCCCTGCCTGTTGACATATGTAATAGCTGTGGGCGTTGTCCAAGAAAACTCTGTTTCCAGACGGGAGCAAAATCACGAATTTGCTGCCCGTGTTGCGTTGGCTATCGCTCTGATGTCACTTCCTAGGTGCGGGGCCCAGAAGTGATGTCAGAGAGAGGTGATGTCAGAGAAAGGCAGGGGAGTTGTGAAGGAGTGGGGGAGGGTCAGAGAGGAGGATAGGAGCTGGCATCCCTACCAAGACTGCGCCCGGGGCGGACCGCCCCTCGTCCCCCTTTACTACGCCACTGCAAGTTGGTATAAGTTGGTATATATACTTTGTATATGCGATCCCACTTGGTTTCTACACACTCAAGTCCTTTATAATCCTCCCCCTCACTTGAGGAGGGGAATAACTAAGATGCATTACAACAATTCACATTATTTGCCTCTTAATGTGAGCTAAATGGCAATAACACATGCTATATTACATTAATGTATATTAGTGTAAGTTATCACAGGCAAATGATAATGAGATGCAAAGCATGGAAATGCATGCAAAACACCTCACTGTTATGTAAATGAAATGAAGCAACATGCAGTAATCTCCACAAACTGCATTATTTCTAGAAAAATAACAACAGTTCAAAGTTGACATATTTTCTCTCCCCAGAGCATGAGCTTGTGAATGTGACCTAATGCTCCAGAGGATATTGTTAAAGGGGCCAGTGATTACCCCCTCAATCCCCCCCCAAAGCAAGGACTCACCCTGCTATTGAACCTCTATACGTCACATGCTGAAAAGCATTACTTACCCCTAGGGAATTTCCTTGGTGTCTAGGGGAAGTGGGAAGGAATACGCTTCTTAAGGTTAGAAAAGTTAAGCATAATTGTTCCCGCTCCTTCTGATGCCAGGTTCAAAACTGTTGTCATATAAGGTGGTGGGGGAGAGAAGGCAGAGGGAGCTCTTGCCATTCTGGGAGAAGGGGTATGATTTTTTTTTTACCTTCACTTTAAGACTGCTCTCCAGAGGATCAGACCATGTATTTGTGGCCTGATGCCCCAGAGAGGAAGAATAACAAAACTTGTGAAGCAGATAGCAACTTGCATTGCTCATGTACCGTAGAAGTCATTAACTTGTCCTACTGAGATACTACAATTTGTTGATTTTTAAAAAAATGTCATTTCAAATTGAACATAACACCAATCCATAGAGATATACAGAATCATAGAAATAATAGCAATCCCAAAAAAGAAAAAGCTGTCCATCGGGTAGCCTGACCAGAAAAAAAAAATAAATTAAATTTTTCACAAGAGAAGGAACAGATCCAAGATCTATCTAATAAACAAAGGAAATATTTTAAACCTTAGAGGTTATTCAGAATCCCTTCCCCCCCCCCCCCCCAAGCCATCCCTGAGATACCACAGTTTAACGGCATCCATAGTAAACTAAGGTATGATAAAAACCATTTCTATCCCATCTTTGTAAGTACCCCCTTTAATGTAGACCAGCATCAATGTTAACCAAGCTTGGCTTGTACATGGTTTACAGTTTTCAAAGACTTTTCTTCAGTTCATTTTTGTTCTATTAGTGGCGTTTTTATTTTGCTGCATTTAAGTTTGTTTGTTATTATTGTTATTTTGTTATTTTTCAATTCATTATTTGCCAACAGAGCAGGTTAAAGACATTTTTGTATGCATGAGTAGTAGAGAATAGTAAAATTTGACAATCAGACCCAAAACCCCTTTGTCAATTAACCCTATAACTTACACAAAAGTTGAACCCCCTATGTATGGTTTGGCAGACTGGATGGACCACTCGGGTCTTTATCTGCTGTCATTTACTATTAGAGAATGACACGGTGATTGTTACCCGCGGCTAGCCACGGGTAACCCGCCAAAACAGTGACCAAAAAAAAAAGGTCACTGTGAGATCAGGGACAAGGCCATTCACAGCCTCCTGGAGCGGTGAATGGTTAGCACGCGCGATGAACGAGCGTTCGATTCGGCAGCCCTCTCTCTCCTGCCAGCCGGCCGGCCATGCATCTCCCTCCCTCCCTCTCTCCTTTCCTTTACCTTCTCTTGTTAAAACTGGTGATTTCTATAAGGCTATTACAGCCGGAGCCTTGAGGTTGCGTTGCGTTGCTTGCTGGAAAAGTCTCCTCCGATGCAACTTCCTGTTTCTGGTTGCATCGGAGGAGACTTTTCTAGCAGGTAACCTGACGCGACTTCAAGGCTCTGGCTATAATACAGCGCATAGCCTCATACAAATTGCCAGTTTCGCTACAAGAGAAGGTAAGGGAAAGGAAAGGAGGGAGGGAGGGAAATGCATGGCTGGCCAGCGGGAGGGAGCTGCTGGACCGCGTGAAGGGTGCTGGGGGTGGGGGTATGGAGAGGAGAAGATGCTGAAGATGGGGATGGGGCGGTGAAGGGACAGGGGGGACGGTTACAGGGCAGTGAAGGGGACAGCAGAGATGGGGACGGGGCGGTGAAGGGGACAGCAGAGATGGGGACGGGGCGGTGAAGGGGACGGGGCGGTGAAGAGGATGGTAGTCCAGGGACAGGGCAGTGACGGGGACAGAATTTTTCCCCATGTCATTCTCTATTTACTATGTTACTCTGTTACTTTAATTTGGAACGATCCCAGGATCCAAATAAGTCAAAAGGATTCACAGTCATACCTGCCCCGTACCAGTGACATACTCCAAAACAAAGTCCTAATGGAACAGAACTGATTTCCATTTAGCCACTGAGGATTGTTTTGGCTTAAGAGGCGAAACTACGGACTGGGTAGAAAACAGAGGGAGGGGCCTTTTCAACATGTTTAAGATGCTGGAAAAAATTGGTGGGTAGGGGGAAGACAGTAAAGAATCAAAATAAACATGAGCAAGATGTGATTTATGTTTTCTTTCCAAAACAAAAACAATAAATGGCATTTTATTTTCCAACAAAATCGTATCTCTGACATGTAATGCATTCCCCATTTGTGTGGATCATGCATTTTTTTTCTTTATACTTTTGTGGTTAGTTTTTTAAAGATCTCAGTTACTCCAATAATTAAATCACCACTCTGGTTATAATGTGCAGGCATTCGCTTTAAGCTTCTGCAGAAAACCACCTAACACGAATTAACTCTCATCACCTTCAGGTGTGAATTTCTCTTGTCAATAACCACCAAACTCCCTGAGATAGAACCACATGTTCATGAATTTTCTTCCTTTCCCTGCTCGATTGCGAGCTCCGCTCTCCCTGGTGGGTTTATTCTGGGATGATTTACAGTGGGAAAGGTGACATTAAATAAGTCATTGAGCATGCAAAGATGCTGCACTCAAAGAGGCATATGCTTGACTTTGTTAAAAGATGAATGCTGCCAACTTTGCTGTGCTCATAAAGAACCGGCCTTCATTTCTTCACCCTGAGACTTTGAGGGGGGAAGAGAAATGCCTGACACCAAGGGAAGGAGAGAGGAAATGAATGCATGCCATGATTTCACTAGCAGCCTGGTCTGACAATGCCTCCTCCAATTTGTCTCTGCTCTTGCTTTTTCCCCAATTTACTTGTTGCAAAAAGAAGACGAAGAAAAATAAATAAATAAAATGTACCATGGTCTTATTTATCCTTCTTTGGACATTTCTTTAGTTAGGCAGATGGTCAATTAAGAGCACTAAACAATGACACTGTTTTTTTTTCTGTAAACATTTTTTTTTTTTTTCTAATAGTCTAACAAATGAGAATCTGTCCTGCCATTCTGCCGAATACCATCTTGACTGTCTAATTACAAAGAACTGTGTCTTAATTGTTACAATTACAGCTGTAACAATGATGCTGGTCCTTGAACAATACAGTTTGGAAGCAAAGTACTTATCTGAATATTCAAAAGAAAACACTTAAATCCCTTTCCAGAGCCGAAGGCTTGAGGTTAAACAATAAAACCAAAAAAAGGTTGAAAACATTGTTTTAGTGTCCCAGATGCGCATTTTTCGCCTTTGAATCACTTTACGAGCAAAATGCAACAAAGGTGTTGTGCTTAGGTTTTGATAATCAAAAAAGTTGGAGTTATTATGCTTTAGCAGGCTAATAATACTAATTTAGTAATTTTATCTACACTTCCTGAAATGTTATTGTCTGATCGAGGCGCTGTTGTATGTTTTGAATTGAACAAAAGCTTGCCTTTAACAAAGTGACTTTCTGGGTGATGCAGATAGAAAATGCCTCTAGTTTTCTCTGCCTGGAAATCAAGTGAAGCTATTTTCAAATTCTTCGAATTATAGGAAAACTAAGTATGTTTAGTGTAAAAAAGGATAGCCAGCTAGCTAGATTTGTTGGCAAAATATATGGAGAAACAATGACGTGCTAATATAAATGTTTTTCCATTACACAATCTGATGTTATTAATCTGGAGCAATGAATGATTTTAGTAGATAAGAGAAGGGGTTTACAGGTTTGTGGAAACCGAAGTTGCTTTATTTCAAACTTGCTTTCAATAAAAACAACTCAAGGTGTTATTTCATTAAAAAAAAATCATTCAGTGTTTTCCCCAGACTGCTCATACACAACTGACCCATGTTTCTTGCCATATTTTAAACTACAGAAGATAACAGATACACATGAATCCTCAGCATCACCAAATCACCATATGCAGGATTAACAAAAGTCTGAAATGAACTTCCTACTGTTTATTTTGTAAATCATTGCATCCCCACCCCACCCCGCCACCCCCAGAATCAGAATGTCTAGCTGCCACAAGGATGGCCTTAAATACGTATTTGTAGATGATTATTTTGTCTTGATTTGTGTCTTTTAACTGTTTACTGCTTGCATTACAGTGAATAGGTAGTTTACAAACGCTTATAAAGAAAATAAATGAATAAACCAACACAGTTCAGAATCCAGAGAGATAATTGTTTCCTTAATAAGTTTCTGGTGGACATTTTTTTTTTTAAAGATCCAATGGACACACACGCACACACACACACACACACACACACACCCTTCATCATTATGTGAAATATAAACAGATTAGACTTGGTTATTAGGCGAGATGTGACTGCACTTGCATAAGCTCCATAGTGATGGTGTTTCCATTCTGAATTTCAGTCAGCCACTGTCACTTGCCTTGACAATGAAAGCAGATAATATATTCCGGACATTACTGCATTTCCATTCTCATTTCACAGCATATTCTATTACTTATGCTTTCTCCTTTGTAGTACGGCATGTAGCAATTTACCTCTAGTAACAGAAAATTTCTCAACTTAAATTCTTATCCTCATTTTATTTACTCTTAATAGCGGGGGGGGAAAAACCCCAACCCAGTCATTAAAGGGTTCTATTCACTCAAACAGAAAAAAAAAAAAAAGCAGTGGAAAGGTATTCACCAAATTCCACTTAGAGAAATAATTTAATCATATGTTTAGGGGGAAAAGCATTGCTCAAAGGCTTGACCTATCTCAGAAATCTCAGCAAAACTCCCTATACCTGTGTTTTCAGGCTAGTTTCATTACAACTCGCATAATATATTATCTGCTTCATTACAGTGAGCATGACCCTCATTATACCTTTTTGGAAATGGAGAGATGTTCTCCTAAAATCTCCAGCATCTGGAAATAGAGGAGGTGCATGCAGTCTGTGTAATGTCAAGCTGAATAACTCTTTAGTCACCACATTTAAATCTGTTTACATTGCTTAACTCCATAGGCATCAGTGGGGCTAGAGCAGGGGTAGGGAACTCCGGTCCTCGAGAGCCGTATTCCAGCCGGGTTTTCAGGATTTCCCTAATGAATATGCATGAGATCTATTTGCATGCAATGCTTTCAATGCATATTCATTGGGGAAATCCTGAAAACCTGACTGGAATACGGCTCTCGAGGACTGGAGTTCCCTACCCCTTTGCTAGAGGAAAATAGAAAGTGAATAGGTCATACGGCGGTGCGTCTAATTTTCAATCTAAAAATTATCAGAACGTGTAACACCATACTATCGAAAGTTGCATTGGATTCCAGTAGAGGCAAGAATCATTTTTAAATTGGTCTGTATTTGTTATAAAACAGGGATCTCAAAGTCCCTCCTTGAGGGCCGCAATCCAGTCGGGTTTTCAGGATTTCCCCAATGAATATGCATTGAAAGCAGTGCATGCACATACATCTCATGCATATTCATTGGGGAAATCCTAAAAACCCGACTAGATTGCGGCCCTCAAGGAGGGACTTTGAGACCCCTGGTATAAAACATTATATGGTCTTATACCATGTTACCTTTTAGATCATTTTGAACTAGTAGAAAACAGACATTCTTCACGAAACACAACCTTATTTGTTCCCCCTCAATAAAAGGTTGTGTATAGAAAAGATTTCTTAATAGAACCCTATCCTTTCAAGCAGGCCTTTAGAAGATCGTTAAAAACTTATCTGTTTGATAAGTTTGTATAATCTAGATAAGAAAATTTTTTAATGTTGTCAATCTGCTGTGTTTTTACAGTTCTTACCTGTTATTGTAAACCGCACTGAACTGTGAGGTATTGTGGCATATAAATAATTTTTTTTAACAAATAAATTTTGCAAAATATTTATATTTTACAAAAAATAGATTAATAGTTCTTCTGCAGATATTAAGGTAGACTGATTTATGATCATGAACATTTTGCATTGACTTAACTCATTTCTGAGCAATACTGCAAATCAAAAAGAATCATAACAGGGATAGAGGTCAGCATCACACACCCTATAATGTCAATGATGAGATGGATAAATGCCAATGGCTTTATTAGGATAGCTAAAGAAGGGATGCTTTGAACTAATCTAAGTCTTCCTCTCTCCCTCTCCCCCCAATTCTATCCTTTCCCTCACAGAGTTGCCACTAGTACCGTAATTTCCAATCTGCATATCTCATGGGGAATGGAACCCACCATAGATAAAAGGCCATCTTGTAATTTACAAAGGCATCATTTGACAGCTATCACATACTGCCTGGGAAGCTGAATACCCATTAGTATTCAGACCTGAACCACTGGACATGTTTTTGACTAAGGCCTTCCTTTACAAACTGATATAGGTCAGGTTATCAGACAGGAAAATCATGTGAACCATTTGGGTTCTTTCCCCCATTAATTGAGTGTGCCAAAATATCCCTCCACACACACACACACAGTTCAAAATCATTAATTAATGAAAAAATTACAAATCAACATAACAAAACCTACACATTGCATTGATTTTATTTCAAATACCGGTAATCTACCAGATCTATAAATGGAAGAAGAATAATCATCCACATAGACAGGCAGACCAAGTGAAAAAAGGCAAAAAAAGACTGCATTGTCCTCTCCTTATAAGTATGAGTTTTACACCTTCTACTTTCTATGTGTCATGCTTCACTTCTGTAGCTGGCCTTTTCTGAGAAATGGCAAACATTTTCTCAGGCCATGCAACCATGTGGTTGCAGCTCCCATCTATCTTGATTGTGAAAGGATTGGATGGGAACCCTCTCCCTTCAAACATGATTGCTAAAGGTAGAAAATGACACGGGGATAAATTTGTCCACGTTCCTGTAGGAACTCAATTTGCCCATCCCGTCCCTGTGAGTTTTGTCACTGTCCCTGTCTCTGCCCCATTTCCGTAAGCTCTGCCTTAACTGCACAAGCCTCGGACACTTATGATTTTAAAGTTTTTGAGGCTTGTGCAAATGAGGACGGAGCTTGTAGTAATGGGGCAGGGACAGGAAAAGAACTCATGGGGATGGGACGGGGAAATGAGTTCCCGCGGGGACAAGGAAAAATTTGTCCCCGTGTCACTCTAGCTCAGTGTATCTCAAACTGTGTGCCGACACACACTAGTTTGCCTCCTGAGATTCCAAGTATACCGCGGCACACTGAGGAGGAAGAGAGGCGCCTGCCAGCTGATTTCCCTACGCAGTACAGCGCCAGGGCTGCCCAATTCTCTGAAGGCCTGCATGTTTCCCCCTTCTCTCTAGCGTCCTCTGGCTTCCCCCCTGGCCTCCCGGTCTCACCTTTAAAGCTAATTACAGTAGCTTGAAGAGGATCGCCGGTAGGTAAAATGAATTTATTTTCAATATTGTGATTCAAATGTGTCAGTTTTGAGAATTTATATCTGCTGTGTATATTGTGTGTATATGAAAAATGAATGGAAAAAAATTGCATTACAATTAGTAAAGGGGATGGGATCTGGGGCAGAGCTTGGGTGGGCCTAGGGAGGTCTGTGGTTGGGGTACTCAGTTGATATTTGTTAAACTTAGGGGGTACTTACCTTGAAGTAGTTGAGAAACACTGCTGTAGCAATCAGCTGGCACCAGTGCCTCTCCTCTCCGGCCCTCTTCCCTGCTGGCACCCTCTACTGGCGTCTCAGGGCCCATCTGCAGGGCATATGTGCGATGTCATCACTGCGACATCTGCGCACTTCTGGGTGCCTCAAGCCGTGGCCACTACCTTTAATGTGCCCCGGCTTGAGAAAGTTTGAGAGACACTGCTCTAGCTAAAGGTCCAAGAGCACTGCACTGAACTGTGAGGTATTGTGGCATATAAATAATTTTTTTTAACAAATAATTTTTTAATGTTATATTTTATATTTAATATACTGTGTTTTGTGTTGTCAATTTGCTGTGTTTTTACAGTTCTTACCTGTTATTGTAAACCGCACTGAACTGTGAGGTATTGTGGCATATAAATAATTTTTTTTAACAAATAAATTTTGCAAAATATTTATATTTTACAAAAAATAGATTAATAGTTCTTCTGCAGATATTAAGGTAGACTGATTTATGATCATGAACATTTTGCATTGACTTAACTCATTTCTGAGCAATACTGCAAATCAAAAAGAACCATAACAGGGATAGAGGTCGGCATCACACACCCTATAATGTCAATGATGAGATGGATAAATGACAATGGCTTTATTAGATTGCTAAAGAAGGGATGCTTTGAACTAGTCTAAGTCTTCCTCTCTCCCTCTCCCCCCAATTCTATCCTTTCCCTCACAGAGTTGCCACTAGTACCGTAATTTCCAATCTGCATATCTCATGGGGAATGGAACCCACCATTGCCCCCTCACTGCAGCTCTGATGAGTCATACAGCTCAAAAGGAGGATGTATGTTGATCTACCCCCTTACGATATCATCCAGGAATGAGGAATCGCAGTGCTGTCAATTATCTCTCCTAAACAATGCATTTCTGTATTCACCAATATAAACTTTTATTTTCAACTCCCCCCTCATATTAGAAAGTACTTGTATATTACTACTACTATTAATTATTTCTATAGCGCTACCAGACATGTGTAGCGCTGTTCAGAGTCACAAGAAAGACAGTCCCTGCTCAAAAGAGCTTATAATCTAAACAGAAAAGACAGACAAACAGGATGTTATAAATACAGCACAATAATGAGTATCATATTAAAGGAAGGGTAGGGACATAGAGGAGTAAATTCTCTATTATTGTGTTTAACTTAAGCGTGCTTTGGACGTCCGATGTAAGTGAATAATTACGGAGTTAAGGGTCTTAATTAATGTTAATTGGGAAATAAACGACACATAGACGTCCCTAAGAGGTAGTTGACGGACTGACGTCTACAGAAAGCATAGTCTCGTCTCCAGCTCTGGACGTGGGCGTTCTGTGGGCTTTCCGTGGGCGTGCCAAATGGGGACGCTAGATAGGCGCTACCTGAGCGAACGCCTGCGTCTAAATATCGTGTATTATGTAGACGTAAGAAACCCTGGTCTAACTTGGATTTCAATGCCATTTCAACTTTCATAATTGCGGCTCTTTGTTAGACGCGAGGCAGACGTTCGCTGTGTTTTTCATCAATAATTACAATAGTGAGTTTGAATAGGTAATTTTCATCTTTTCTCTGTCCTAATAAATATAATGTCAATGGAACACATTATATTGCATGGATAACAAACCACATTTCTGCCCGAACAATAATATAATTTACACATGGCTTTTACAACCCCCTTTTTTTTCTCAACAAACAGCACTGCAATCGGCTCTCTTTTGAAAGCAAAGAAAAATCAGCACACATTATCAGCACTTAAAAAGAGAATAAACAGATACACACCTTAACCTTCAGTTCCCTTATTGCAAAATGGAGGTCTTCAGTTGCACAAAACTGACCTCATTGTGACCTCATCAATCTGCACCTTCAAAGTAGTATGCCACAATTAAAAGATGTGCTGGGTGTAGAACTCACAACCTCTGGATGTTAGGAGCACAGGCTGGCTCCTAACACATAGAGCTACAGCTGCTTCTACTTAAGTCCATCTCACCACCCTTTCATATCATACTTGACTGAGCTGTCTATGCTCATTAGCTATCATATCAGGATGAACTCAAATAAGTTTAAGCAAAGGAATGCCTAAAGATTTGGAAGGTTTTCAAGTAGAAAACAAATATCAAATATGTATTAAAGAATTGCAGCACAAATGACGCTGATCGGTAAGGGCAAAAAAACACCACTTTTCCGGGTATGACGCCTAAACGGAACAGATTACTTACAGTCATATATCCATTAGTACAGTGCTTAGAATGAAGATTAGCGTGTGAGAAAAATGGAGCTCCACCTCACATGCATTCAAGCACACTTGGGAATATGGGTTTGGGGCTCAGTGAAAGCAGTGCTTTTAACCATTGAGCTACCACTCTTTTGTCTCAGCCTACTATGACATTATAGCTAAACTCCTTTTCCCTTAGCACTTCACTAAGATATGATATGACAAGGGAGCCAGAGACATTGGAGCAAAAGTTGCTGTAGCTCAGTGAGGAAAGGCACTCTCTACCAATCTTCCGGGCTTTGAGGGTTCAAATCCCAGCCTGTATTTTACTTGTGGCATATCTACCTTCCAGGTGCACTTTGATGATGCTTTCCACTTCTTATAGGAGTTGAATATAACATTACTGTACAACTTTGCTGTGTAGCAGAAAAATAAACTTTTCCCCCTTCCATGCTAAGAATTTGAGTTCAACTCATCTTATATTTCTCCTTTTAAACATGGCATACTTTGTTAGTTTTTATCATGGTAAAGTATACATTTCTGAAATGGTGAAGAAACAATAATATACAACTGCAGTGTTTTGTCTCTTAGCAGAATTAACGGCCTATAAGAAGCGGTATAAGCAAATCCAAACTGCTATAAGCACAAGAAAGCATTTCTAGCTCAACACGGTAATGCTCCTGTTCTGAGCTCTGACCTCTGAAACTCCCCGGTTCGACTCCCACCTTTGCTCATTTTAATAAGGTCCTAGTTTTTTCCTATTAGCTCTTATAACAGGGTCTACATGGTGGACTTTGCCATTTGTAAGGTGCACATTTCCCTTTCCATGCAAACCTATTTTGAGTTCTACACCCAACACATCTTTTAATTGTGGCATACTACTTTGAAGGTGCAGAATGATGAGGTCACAATGAGGTCAGTTTTGTGCAACTGAAGACCTCCATTTTGCAATGAGGGAAGCTTGAATGTTAAGGTGTGTATCTGTTTATTCTCTTTTTAAGTGCTGATAATGTGTGCTGTTTTTTCTTTGCTTTCAAAAGAGAGCCGATTGCAGTGCTGTTTGTTGTTCACTTTTGTTTCCTTGCATCCTAACAGTTCTCAGAAGTGGTGGAATTTGCTGTTTTTCCTCAGCATTCTGCAGCCACAGGTGCATGAGATACTTTCATGAATGTGTTTCTTTTGATGCAATATAGGCATTGGCCAACAGCTATGAGTTAAATCAAACTTCAGAGGGCTTGGACAGGTGTTGAAGAATGATCCAGTTAGGGGGGATGTTTTTGGTGGGGGAGGGTGTTCAGCATGAGAGAGAACAGGTTGCATTAAATATTAGACAATGGGCTGCACATAATAAAAGCTGAAGCAAAATATTGATATGTAAAGGCAAGGCTAAAGAGTTACCAGGTGTCCTGGCTGAGAAATGAATATAAACTATTTGCTAACCTTACTCAAGACTTGAACCCCCTGATGTATGGAAGATGAAAAGCAATGCCTTAAGGCATAGAGCTATAGAGGTAACTTTGTTTAGAACATAGAGCTTCGTATCAAAGCTTAGAGATGTGAAGGAAATGACTACAACGTCACTACAGCTGTATATGGCAAAACGACATTCAATGCACATCCAATTAGATTTGAATCCTAACGGTTCCTATGACGTCAGCCGCTAATTAGGCGTGCATAGTATATAGAAAGCTTTGGCACAGCCATTTTTCCTATGTAGGACCCCCTCATGTGAGTTGGTGTTTGTGGTGTTCCGTTTCCTCAATGATGAAACTTTGTGCTATGACTTGGCTGTTCTCCTTTATACTCCCTTCTGCCTTTGACACTCCTCCCCACCCCCATTATCTGTATTTCTTTAGTTTATGGATTTTTCTGGGTGTTGGTGTGAGGGATTGTTGAGGACTTAGGTTTTGTGTTAAGTGTGGAGGGGAATCAATTGTTAGGGAAAAGAAGGGGCCAGGCCAGGTTACACATAGATGCCCACACCCACCACTCTCTCTGCTTTCATAATGTCATGGTCTGCCCCACCTCCATTTTCCATATCTGCAACTCTCCATGCAAGAAATTCGATTTCCGTTTTGGAGCCATGTTGTAAGGTGAAGACATCTTTTCAGGCTACTTATAGAACACGTTCAAACACACCCCCATAGGACAGCCAATGAGGTGTGATGGGCATGGTTAGAGAGCGGGACAAGCAACCACGCCCGAACGGTGCCCAATAGGCATTGGGAAAGTTTTCCCGCCCTACTGACGTCAGACGCCACATAGGCGTGCATGGGTATAAGAAGGTCCAGGTGAGTAGTGTTTCCTTTCTATTCTGTCCTATTGCTTATGCAGATGTTTGAGACTTTACTCTGTCTTAGTCTTTTACATTTTTTTTCCTATCTCTGCCTCCCATTTCTCTCTATTCCACAGAGCCATTAACAAGCTACATGTCATTCTAATATGTTGTTTTATCTTTTCTAGAAGCAGCTCAGATAGTAAGTCCAGGTGAGAATGATATTTTGTAAGCTACTTAGGTGTCCTTATGATAGAACTAAAGAAACCAACCAGAAAAACTGACTTCTCTTTATGGGCTTTCATTGTGTGCTATTGTTTATAATAGTTATTTTATTTCTGATATCTCCTACTCTCCATTCCACAGGGCTGACAAAAATGACTGAGAAGACTGATAAAGACTATGCTGGTAGAAATTTTGCTGGTAGAAAAATGGATATGTAAGTAAAATGGATGTGTTCACACATCTGAGAGGGTTTACTCATAGAGCTAAAGTTAATTCTTTGTAGAATCAAATTACAGGCAAGTTAAAATCAGGTGAGGAATGGTTCTGTTTACTAACTCATTGATAAAAATAGGTCGGGTGTGTTGGGGGGGGGGGGAAACACTGCCATTCAGTGGACATCCAATCAGTGTACATGGTTCAGGTGGAAAACTCCTAATGAGTGCCTAATGGCTGCCATTTTTAATAAGGAGTCTAAAGGTATGTTAGCAGATCTGCTACTTCTAGGTGTGTGTTCTGCCACAACTTCAGTGTTTAATTTTGGAGTCATAGGTCTTTGTTAACAGTTTCTCTCTATTCTTCATTTCAGGTTAACTCTGCTCATCACCTATGTGTTTGCCAGCGAGAGACCAGACGAGCAGCTCAGCACACCAGCTTGCACCTAGCCAAACAGGTGAGAATGATATATGGTAACCTTTATTTGCTTACTCTACTATTCTTCACTTGAGTCACTCTTCTGATGAGTGAAATAAATGTTCACAAAGCTAACATGTTTCACACTTCTATTGTTCTCTTCACACAGGTATCCTTGATGACTTTCAGGAACAATAGTAAATTGATAATGTTGGCCTCATAGAACACCATGGCACGCATTCCTGCTGTTATATGCACACAAACTTTTTGTTTTCAGTTAGTCTATTCCCTCACATGAATTCTAAACAGTAGCAGTGGAGGATTACAGGTGATATTAACCCACACCATCAGCGAGTTAAGGCTATTGCTTTAACAACTATACCACGGTGACATCTAAGCAGCTCAACATAAATGAGGTTAATACATTGCTTCAGGGAAGGGAGGACAGATATGGACCTTGGGGGTTGAACCCCCTGTTTGTGAACCTTGTGTAAACCATCTTCTCCTCTTTTCTGTTTTCAGGTGTCTTAGACAGAAAACTGCAGTATTGTCAGATGGAGTTTTGTATTACTGAGAGCAGTGCAGCTGTGAGCATCTTTGTGGTTTCCACACCTGCTTAACCAAAATAGTGTAGCTCAAGAACCAGGAAGATAGATTGAGGTATGTGGCCTTTACTTCCATCACCTTCCGTGAAAGGAAGAAAAACCCACATGTCTCATTTGGATTCTCCTGGTGTGGAGCCAACTCTTACTAGCAATAACCCTATTCCTCAACAACAAATCTACCACAGTGACTTATATTCTCTTCCTTATGTAGCCATTTACTTTGGAACAGGGACTGGCTTACTTTGCACATCATAGCTGAGATGTCGTCATCTACCTACAGTTGCATATACCCTTGCATTCACTTGCTTCTTTCCTAGATTCTGCAATGATTTGACATCAGAGTGGCTAGCAGGTAATAGAATGAATGACAGACCCCAATAAAGATTGTCAAACTTTTTATATGTCACCTTGTTGTTATATTGAAAAGGGCCCATTCAGCAGTCCCTCCTGAACCCCTATCTACCTTGGACTCTGTCCACTAAACTGCTGATGCTACAAGGTTAAAACCACACAGGAAAGTTTAAACAATTTTTTTATTCAAATATAAAACTTTTTTAAAAATTTAAACTTTTGAACAAAATAACTATTTACATAACACATAACGCAGGGAAAGAGGGTGGGTGCCCCCCAAGAGCAGCTTGAGCTACCTCAGGCGAGGGGGGCGGAAGAGGTGCAGTTATTGAGAGGGTGTATGGCTGCTGGCACCATGCCCTCTTTCAGCTACCAGCCGCAAGAGGGCATGTTCCATCCTCTCAACACACCCTCTCAATACCTGCACCTCTTCCAAGAGGGCAGAGTAGGGCTCTATCTCCCTGACCACCCCCTCCTGAGGCTGGTCGGGCTGCTCCTGGGGGGGAACAGCAAGGAAAGGGGGTGGGATGGGAACAGGAAGGGCAGGAGAGTGAGGGGAAGGGCTATGGGTGGGGGAAGGGGAAGGTCCAACAGGGGATGGTGGTGGTGGTCCTGGAGGTAGTGGTGGGGCAGGCGGTGGGGGTCCAGGGGGCAGTGGTGGGGCAGGCAGTCCAGGGGGCAGTAGTGGGGCAGGCGGTGGAGGTCCAGGGGGCAGTAGTGGGGCAGGCGGTGGAGGTCCAGGGGGCAGTGGTGAAGGTCCAGGGGGCAGTAGTGGGGCAGGCGGTGTGGGTGGTCCTGAGGGCTGCCAGGCCTCCTCCTCCTCCTCTTCCCTCTCCTCTTCCTCCTCCTCCTCCGCCGAGGACCAGGGTGGGGCTCCCTCCATTAGTTGCGGGGCCTCCTGAGGGGGTGCCTGCGCTGCTGCTTGACAAGAGAGAAATAGGATACAGTCAGATATGTCCACAACACTTTTGAACATGACATTCTTTACTACGTTATTTTCTTCAAATGCTAATAACAGGATGCAAAGCACCTACTCCACTGTAAACATCAAAATGTAGCATAAGTAAGTGAGGCAAGTAGAACACCATAAAGCCATTGTGACATGATATCACAATAGCAGCTTTACTACAGATTTTATGATTAAGAATGGTTTACAGCTACTCAAGCATTTTCATCTATTTATTCTTGTAGGCTGATCACAAAGAAACACACGCTGGACTCATTACTCACCGGCTTCAGCGCACAATTCCTCCCTCACCCCCTCAAGGAAGGCCCGCTCCTGGCGCCTCAGCAGCCGTCCCCTTTTCCTGAGATCCTCAACCTGGATAATAGAGAGAGAAAGAGAAAGAACAGAGAGGGAGGGATATGATGAGTGCCATCTAGCACTGTGGCATAACATGTTTACTTAAGTATTGACCTCTATAAGCACATAAAAATGGAGTATGCTGCCCTCCAAGAGCCCCTATCCGCTTTGCTGCCTGCCTCCACCCACTTCTGCCACATGTTTTACATGAATGTATTCACGTACTCCAGCATTTTCCCCTTTCTGTGCTGGAGACATCGCTATCTCTCTACTGTACCTGGGACAGTGGGAGGGGGGGGGGGGTTGAGGTGACATGGCCAGCATCACAAGGAGGAGTGTGGGATTGAACTCACAACCCCAGGGTGCTGAGGCTGTAGCCTATCAGCACTGCCCCACATTACAGCATGTCCTGGTGAGCTTACAATCATGCAGCAGGGGCAATAAAATAGTTTGGTCAGAAGGAGCAGCGTGGCTTGAAACCCCTGACGTCAGGGTACTGACGCTGTCACTTTAAACGTCATGCCACTATCTCCCTAGACCAGCAGATTGATACAGGAAAGTTGAAGGTATTTGAAATGACATAGCAGCACTTTAATATATTTGTTTTCCTTTGGCAAAGTTGATTTCAAGATGTTTCTATTACAAATGCGATGTTCATGACTCAAAAATTAGTTGTGTGCATGTTGTGAATGGAATAGATGCCTTATAGGAGCTGAATTTGTCATTTAAAATCCTACTACTGCTCCTTTGGGATGTGCTTTAATTTCAGTATTCAATGTAAAATATTTTATTATGCACAATTGTAGTTTTTAAAAGGAATCAAGATTTACCCACAATAACATGACCAATTTGATTGAGACAGGTTTCCATCATCATTACATGATTATTTGTGAGGGCCTGACTTGGAATACTTACTTCCCTGGGACATGAGGCTCTTCTGTTATACCGCCGGGTCAGGCGGGTCCAGGAGTTCCTGAACTGCAGGTATGACCTGCGATGGCCTGCCAATCTAAAATAGTGGTGCTCATGGACCAAAAAGAGCCTGGCCAGCAGCCTGGAGTCCTCAGTACTGAAGTTTGGCTGTCTCCTGGCAGCCATTTTAGGAGAAATAACTGCGTATGAAGAACGGGTGATTCTATGACGTCACAACGCAAAAATACGCGATGACGTTTTTGTGCCGCTTGGGTGTGCTTGCAGCGGCTGCTCCGCACTACATCAACACTGTTGATTACATCCTAAACTACGCCGATATCGCTGTTATACAAAAAAATATAGCAGAACGCTTAGAAGCTTACCATGTAAACCTAATGAAACTTCACCTCCCCCAAACACAATGACAAGTTATAAATTAAATAAATGAAGATTGGGAAGTGAGGTTCACATATTTTAGCTTAGCTAAAATATGGTGGGTGAAAAAAAAATTAATATTATGTCTTTGGTAACCTTAGTCAGGACTTGAACCCCTGCCCTTTGGAAGATACATGCTGTGCTTTTAAGCACTTGAGCTATGTTGGGGATTTGGGAATGGGAGTCTCCAGAAATGACTTTAGGTACAAGCTTAGAAGCTTACCATGTAAACCTAATGAAACTTCACCTCCCCCAAACACAATGACAAGTTATAAATTAAATAAATGAAGATTGGGAAGTGAGGTTCACATATTATAGCTTAGCTATGCATGTTTGGGTGGGTGGAAAATAAAAAGAATATTATGTCTTTGGTAACCTTAATCAGGACTTGAACCCCTGACCTTTGGAAGATACATGCAGTGCTTTTAAGCACTGAGCTATGTTGGGGACTTGGGAAGGGGAGTCTCCAGAAATGGCTTTAGGTACAAGCTTTGACAAGGGGTAATCATTGCAAATATCTACAGGTGTATTTGATCTGAGAACACCCAATGAACGTCCAAAACGATTTCAAAATTCTAACGGCTTCTATAACGTCAGATGCTACTTTATGGTTAGGGTTAGGGCTACAGTTAAGTAGCTCGGTAGCTCAGTGAGTAAACACGGTGTACCAATCATCCATAGGTTGTGATTTCAACTCCCGGCTTGTCTTTTACTTGATTATAACTTTTACTTGATTATGCTGCAGGAGTGTGTTGTTGGGGTGTTGCAGGGGTGTCTAGGATGACAGAGAATAGTCACTTGCATTTTCAACAATGCATTTGAATTTCTTAAGATGAAACCTTAGTGAGCCGGGGGAGGAAGGTCACCGCAGCCTCGCGCCTCAGATGAAAAGGTTAATTTTTTAGGGACTGTGTAAGCTGATCTGGGACAGTCTTCAGCGACTCGGAGCCCTCCTCCAAGGTGGGCAGAAGGAGGAGGCTTTGGCGGTGGTGGTTTTGGTGGTGAGTGAGGGCGGAAGGGGGGAGTCGCCTGGCTGCTGCATCTGCACTCCTGCTGGCCACAGACCTACTGATCACAGAGCAGAGATCACAGAAGCACGCAGGTATGTGCGCATGCGCGGTTAGGGTTTTATTATATAGGATATACACCTATCGCATCTCATTTTCATCACAAACACATTATCGAGACTATACACAATACATTACAAAGTTGAGCTTGGGTTTGATAAAATAAACAGCATAATTTTGACTCTGTATTACATTTATTGAACCATACTTAAGAATATAGGTGTTGCATCCATAACAACGGTGCTTTACACCATTGAACTACCAGTCTTTTGCCTCAACGAACTGTGATATGATAGCTAAGTAGAGTATACTTTAGCACATCACTAAGGTATGCTATGACAGGGGAACCAGAGACACAGGTGTAGGTCAGTGAGTAAAAGCACTATATCGATCATCTGTAGGTTGTGAGTTCAACTCCCGGCTTGTCTTTTACTTGTGGCATATCTACCTTCCAGGTGCACCTTGATGATGTCACAATGAGATCAGCATTGTGCTGCTTGCTACTTCCTCTTCCTGTGAACTAGAAGCCACATTCAGGTCTAATCTGTGTTTTGATTCTGTTTCTAAGTTGGGCCAGTGTAAGTTATGGGATTTACCTTTGTTCTGAAGAATGAGCTGATTGTTGCAATGTTTTAAGACCAGGAGAGTGTTCTTTCGAGCAAGATATCACTTCTAAACTATCCTCTCTGAAATAATGTCTCTGGGAAATCGAGAGAAAGCTTATTGGATGACTTAGGGTGCCTTTCCTGCCAGTCTTTGTGGAACTTAAACAAAGTTTATATGGTGTTCAAAGTCCTATCCTTTCCACTTCTAATAGGAGGTGAGTATGACATTTCTGTATAGCTTTCTGTGTAGCATACATCTACCGGTTCCCACCTTCCATACTGATAATGTAAGTTCAACACCCACTCGGTACGTTTCATCTTCTAGTTCTTCTTTGAAACATAACATATTTTTTTTCCTTGTATTAATGGTAAACTGTACAATTCTGATATCCTAGAGGAAAAAGATACAACACAGCAGTGTTCTCTGTCTGCCATTCCCTACCTCACTGATATTGCTAGATCAACTAATATATAGTTTACAAAATGGTATACTGTGTTTTAGTTATCTTTTTCATCATCCTATACTTACAATGCTGAATGAGTGATAATAAAGAGTATAAATAAAGTATAATTAAAAAAAAAAAAAAAAACCGAACCCACGTCTATCACGGGTCCATTGGAGACGTCTTAATGACGTTTCAGAAACCTGCGTCTATTTTGCGCGAAGAGGTTGTAGGGACGTCTACCGCACGCCTAAGTACCGTTTGATTGACACTTGCGTTTCCCGGATGTCTAAAGCACGCCTATGTTAGACGTACTAATAGAGAATTTACCCCAGAAAGTCTAATAATTCCTAATCTCAGATGCAGTATGCCTTTCCAATTTGCATACTACTTACACGTTTTCCTTTAGATCAAAACAACCTGCTAACAAATCCACTGGTTCATTTCTACGACTACTGATCAGCAACTAGGTAATGGTCTCCATAAATTGATTTGGTCATAGAAAGGTTACTGCACACATAGTTATTTCACAATGCCTCCAATTAATTCACATGCGGATTGTGCCACAACAAACAATTTACATAAGACAACTGATATCTCTATGGAAAATTTATGGAGTATCACAACTTAAAAAGCTTAAGAGATGGAACCAATTACATGATGGAGTGTGTTTTTTCCTGGATAAATCAAAAATAGAGAGTGTCAATGGAGACATGGGTCATTTTGATTCTTTATCAGATACTTCAACTAATAGAGAGGAAAGCAATGTTACTGAGTCTGATTTCTGCACAAAGAGCATAGAGGTATAGATGGGAAGAACAAGAACCATCAGTTCTTGTTCATCCAGCCACTCAGCATGAGAAACATAATTCCTTGTGTAAATCATGGCATATACATGTACATATCAAACAAACATAGAAACACAATTTTGGAAAGTCAATATTTCTATATACAAATCACACATATGGCAAGAGGCATGCCGTGATAATGGTTAGGGTGGGCCTAGAATGTGACTGGGATAGGCTAAAATACATATGTATTCCCCATTTCAAAAAAAGAAAACAATGTTAGCCACGAATGGGCAGCTAAGTGGAGTCAATGCACTAGTAACAAACAGGTTTGTTGATTAGCTAAAAGATGAAAAACGAAAACCAATCACAGCAGTCGCTGATAAAAAAATATACATTTTGACGCAGTCTTGTGCGCTGAAAGATGTATGTCGCCTTGATTATGGTTCCAGTTATGGCAGTAGAAATAGCTGACGAATGCTATGACACACAGATGGACTTCTGCAGATGAATAAAAGCCTGGGATCCAACACGGTCCGCATTTCGGCTATTTAGCTGCCTTCATCAGGGGTCCATAACTGCGAATCCAGAATGAAAACAAAACTGAACATTAAAAGCGCATTTGGAACGTTGATAGCTTAAGATGTCAATGCAAAGCATTTGTGCTGAGCTTATATTCATCTATAGAAGGCCATCTGTGTGTCATACCATTTGTCAGCTAATCAAGGCAACATATATCTTTCAGCGCACAAGACTGTGTCAAAATTTATATTTTTACCAGTGACTGTTATTTTTTTTTTTGCTAATCAATAAACCAGGTTGTTACTAGTACATTGACTCCACTTAGCTGCCCATTCGTGGCTTGCATGAGTTTTTTTTTTGTGACTAGCATTACATTTAGTGGAGATGAAGGTTTTCTGTTTTGTGCTTCCTTGGATTCCCCATTTCAGAAGGCACATTCGCATCTATGTGCATTAAAATCAGTGCTAGAATTTATACCTGTTCCTGTGCAAGTTGTATACCAACGTAGCAGCTCTTCCCATGACCCTCTCAATCTCCACCCATGCACTGTAAGCGCTCCTCTTTCATTTGCACACTCTGGGCTCGATTCAATAAATGGCACAGAAATTTCACCGCTGAATGGCATTCGGTAAGGGCTGTTTTGGGATTGCGGCCCTTTATAAAATAGCTCATAGTGACTGGATTCACACCCAACTTTGGGTGTGAGGATTTACACCAGCTGAAATCTGGCACGTAAGTTAGGTGCAGATCCCTGGCATCCAACAAAGAGTACACAAGTTTAGTAAACACCCCTTCCATGGCCACTCCCCTTTTGAGTTGTATACAATAAGATTTGTGCATAGATCTTTAAAGAATATCACTTAGAAAGCTATGCATGTAAATCAAAAGGGTTGCCAATTAAAGACAATAATTTATTGTTTTCAATGAAGCGCCTTAAATGGGGACAGCCTTGATACAGCCGAAGAGGCAAAACATGTCGGCAGGAGACCCCCAGCTGACAGAGTTCCAGATAAAGAAAGATAAGTGCCTAAAGCAAAGTAGCTTTAAATAACAAAGTTAAATAAATAAAGTAAATAATAAAGCAAAAAACCATAGGATGGATGACGATTTAAGCAGTTCTTCTATAGAAAGATTATGAAGGATTACTGTATTACTTCCGATGATCCAAAGTAATGAAATAGGAAAAGGTAAAGTGTTTATTATGATCACACACACTGAAGAAGTTATTATAATAATTTATTGTTAGCACTCAATTATTAGTGTTAATTAGCTCATTTAGCCGATTTAATTGCATGCATCTCTCAGGATAGTATGCAATTTTGTGTGCAGAATTTTTTGCACCATTTATAAAATCCAGTCTTATGTCACTTGCATGTACCTTTAAAAAAATAGCACTTAGTTGCATTGCCTTCACTTGCATGCATTTACCTGTGAAAATACCAGTATTCTCTACATTTATGCATGCAAGTGAGATAGATATTGGATGTCCGGTTAGAGAATTGCCCTCCATATGACAGATTGTGGGCAATTGTTCTTGGATTCTTGCCCTCAGTTTATAAGCGACATTATGACAGAAACATGCCCAGATCATTTTCTTCAATTAATTTCAAATATCTGTGATCAGAAAAGAGACTCTGCATATTAGAAAATTAAGAGGCTTATGCGTATTGAAAAATGAATCTTAGATGATTCCAAATGGAGGCCAATTTAGAAACTCATATTAAGGATTCTGTTTCTTTTTCTCATTTTTTCATGATTTTTCTGAAAATATAGAAGGAAATGCATTTTGTTTCAATAAATGTTATTATAATGTAGAAGGAATGTAAATGTGTGTGTATATTCCTGTTGTTAGGTGCCATCGATTCGTGCGACTTGATGAATTGCGGATCTAAAAAGAAATCAGTTTTCTACTGTATATATGTTGAAATATTTTTCTATCAAAACATAGCACTGCTCCTCTGATTTTCATGGTGCATCAGGAACAGCATTCTCTTCCTAACTATTTCTACTTACAAAAGTAAATACAAACAAGAGTCAGATTCTTACCCCCTCCCTCCTTATAATTTTAATAGCTTCATAATTTAGGCTCTTCTATATTGTTATGCATTTTATTTATACATTTATTTCACAATTATAGGATGGATCAGATTGGAAGGGTGGTGCTATATATTAAAGAGGGAACTGAGACAGAATAAAAATTCAGCAAGAAACACATAGTAATGCTTCTATCCTTATGGATAGAAATCCCATGTGTGAAAGGAAAGTGAATATGGGTAGGGCTATATGACCGTCTGCCAGGCCAGAATGAACAGATGATGAAATGTAAGCAGAAATTAGAGAAGCTAGCAAATTTGGCAAAATTATAATCATGAATGATTTCATTTACCTCTGACAGAACAGTACCTTTAAGGATTAGGGTGGTAATCAATCAAAAAACTAAAGATTTCAATTATCCCAATATTAACAGGAAAACAAATGTCACATCAGGAAATACTAGCTAGGTAAAGTTCCTAGAAGAAATAAATGCGCTGGCATAGTATGGGGAGTGCGGGTCCACCCTGGGCGGGGTCTTTGTAAAGGGTGCAGGCACCCGTACTCTTCTCCGCCCCCCCTTCCCGCCCCTCTTACTGCACACGTCGCCTCTTCCCTCATACCTCTTTAATGTTTCCTGCGCAAGCAGCATTGTGAACTGGCTGCCCGTGTAGGTGTCGCCTCTCTATGACCTCACCTCCGGGCCCTGCACCTAGTGACATCAGGGGGATAGCCGACACGACGCAGGCAGCAAGTTCGTGCTGTTGCCCTCGCCTGGAAATCGAAAAAGGTACGGGGGAAGTGAAGGGGGCGCCCCCATGGCGAGGGGGTCAGGAAGGAGCAGGGGGGGTGGAGAAGATGGCATGGGAGGGGCACCACTTACACTCATTACGCCACTGAATAAATGACTACTTCACAGAACATCTTGTTTCATATCCAACAAGAGGGGGAGCTACTTTAGCTTCAGTTCTTAGTGCAGTGTTTCTCAAACTTTTTAAACTCCGGCACACTAAAGGGAGAAAATGTTTTTTCATGGTGCATGATAATTGAAATTATAAAATTGCAAAACCAACAAAAAAATTACATTTGAGAATTATTTATTTAAAGTTCTTTAAGCTATGCATGGGTAATTGAAACAACGGTGAATCTACCCCCTCCCCCCTCTTTTTTTACTAAACCGTGATAGCGTTTATTAGCGCAGGGAGCTGCGCTGAATACGCCGCGCTGATCCCGACGCTCATAGGACTTCTATGAGCATCGGGAGCAGCATGGAGCATTTAGCATGGCTCCCTGCGCTAATAACCGCTATCGAGGTTTAGTAAAAGGGGGGAGAATAAAGTAGATAGAATAGAATTGCTAATCAATGCGATAGATGTGTTTGATTTTTAATGCAAATTAACTCAAAATACAGCTTGATAATCGACAAGCAAATACGCATTTCATTATCTACCATCTACAGTCGTTTTGTTTTGTTTTTTTAATTTAATTTCTGTCAGAGCTGAAAATCCAAGTTTACAAAGATAAGAAGATTCAAACAGTTATAAAGCCCTGATTGGTTTGTGGCTCAAGTTAGGATAACTATTGCATTAAAAATGAAATTACCTGCCATTAGTTTTCAAGGACCAATCACATCAAAGAATGATGCTTGTCAGGGCGGTTGTGTCCTTATACACCCAGACACTCATTGACAGACTCTTGCGTCTACAATGTACATGTCACCTCTTCTCATATACTTATAAATGGAATTTTAAAAAATAAAGTAAAATTCTGGAATCTCTCGAGGCACACCCAGAATCTCTTCAGAGCACACCACTGTGCCATGGACACAGTTTGAGAGACACTGCCTTAGTGGAATGCAAAACTTGGTGAGAGATGTAATGGTTTTGGGGCCACTTAGTAAAAGTAATCATAACATGATCACATTTGAAGTAATAATTAGAGTATGGACATTAAAGACATCTATTGAAATATCATTTAACTTTTAATAGAGTAATTTCTAACATAGCAACAGTCTGAGCAATTCAGCAGAGATGAGGTTGAATGAATCCTCTGTGCTGTTGCTATCATCTTTAGTGCTGTGCCATTGCCCTTAATGCTTGTACTATGATCCTCAATGCTCTAACACAGTGTCTTGCAAACTTTGTAGAACCAAGTCACACTAAATGTAGTGGCTATGGCTCGAGGCATCTGGAAGTGCATGGACATCAATGCGATAATGTCACGCGAATGTGAGATGTCACCACATCGACATCTGAGCATGCGTGAAGGCTCTTCAGATGGGCCCTGAGTCGCCAGTGGGGGGTGGCGGCAGGGAAGACGCGCGGAGAGAAGACAAGGCGCTAGTGTCAGTTGATTGCCTATAGGTTATGTCTCTTGCCGTGAGAGTTACGTACTGTAGGTAGTCAGCCGGTGCTGGCGCCTCTCCTCCTTCCCAGCATCTCGCAGCATACCTGAAATCTCAGTATGGTTTGCGATACACTACTCTAACATACCATCTACTCTAATGATATCATCTTCAATGATGCTGATATCGTCCGCCAATAGAATAAAATTTTCTGTTTGACCTCACAGATAGGTAGGCAGGCAAACACTGTCCTTTGAGTGAACTCTCTGGCTTCCTGCTTCCAGAAACGATTAGAAGACCCAGGAAAGTTATAGAACAATAGGAGTGTCTAGTAATAATTTGGATGGCTCAGGTGACTGCAGAAACCCTCCTCCGACTATAAGACTCCTTCTTGTAACAATATTTTAAGCCCATATCTTCAGGCTCTGATACTTCAGAAATAAAAGACAACCTTCTAGCTAAGCATGAGGAATATAAGATCCAGAAATATATAAAATCTTTGCTTAGTCATCCAGACTAGAACGTTGTACAATGGCATAATTAAAGTGATAAGTAAGTGCAAGAAACAGAACATGGAAATTTGCTAACTTGTAAATGGCTGAGGGATCAGGAACCCTCTGAAAAACCCCAAGGCTTCAATTTTGACAATTAAGTTCATGAACTTGCCATTGTGCACTTAAGTTGGCAGGGCTGTACAGACAGCTCAGTAAGGTTTCATGACCTTTGCATATCAGTTTCTCACAGCTGTGTTCATGTCGACCTGTGGTGGTGTCTTGCTGAGTGGCATTTATTATCGTTGCATGTTTTTGTGTACCATCACAAAATGTTGGAGTTTTGATTCCTTTTACTTCATCTAGATTACTGAGGTTGAATGACCAATACTTATTGGTCATTCCCGCTCTTAAAATTATTAACATGCGGCGGCAATCTATCTTTTCCGTTACAGCTCCTCAAACATGGAATGCCCTTCCAATTTATTTAAGAGAGGAAAAAAATTTTGAAAAATTTAAGAGCAAACTCAAGGGTTTTCTTTTTAAAGATGCATTCAATGACAAATGAATTGCTTATGGCCCTCATTTCATCTTTATATCTTTTGATAGTTTTCTCTTTCCCTTTCCTATTGTTTTTCTTTATAATCAGATTGTATTTCTTTCCTAGCCTTACCTTGTATTTTATTATGTTTGTATAAGTTGTTTTTTTATTATGTTTAATAGATTTAGTTTTTTTTGTTAGTTACGTTTGGTTCCCCTAACTCTGTAATTTTTATCGATTTGTACATTGCCTAGAATTTGGAATAGGCGATTAATCAAATTCTATAATAAACTTGAAACTTGAAACTTGATTACATTTGTTAAACTTGGCAAAAGTGGACATGAAATCAGGGACATGTTAGTTCAAGTTTATGAGGATAATGCTATGAAGAAAACGGCAGTGTACAGTGGATTAAATGTTTTTCTGAGGGTATAGAAAGCGTCACTGATGAAGAAAGGTCAGGAAAGCCAGTAACGAACAGAACTGAAGAAAAACATTGCAACAATTTGTCGAATTGTGCGTTAACATTATCAGCTGACTGTAAGAAGTATAGCAGACCAAATAAACATCGATAGAGAAACAGGAAAATCTTAACGGAAAATCTTGGCATGAGAAAGGTGTGTGCAAAAATGGTCCCTCCTGGCTCTTGCATCACAACAATGCATCAGCTCATACGGCACTGTCTGTGAGGGAGTTTTTATCCAGTAAACAAATAACTATATTAGAACGCCCTCCTTACTCACCTGATCTGGCCCCCAATGACTTTTTTCTTAACTGAAGATAAAGGAAATATTGAAAGGAAGACATTTTGATGACATTCAGGACATCAAGGGTAATACGACAACAGCTCTTATGGCCATTCCAGAAAAAGAGTTCCAAAATTGCTTTAAAGGGTGGACAAGGTGCTGGCATCAGTGCATAGCTTCCCAAGGGGAGTATTTCAAAGGTGATCATAGTGGTATTCAGCAATGAAGTATGTAGCACTTTTTCTAGGATGAGTTGATGAACTTAATTGCCAGACCTCGTAATCACAAGAAAGGAGAAAGGGATACTGAACTACTTTGTTATCTACATCTAGGTACCATCATTGTGGTTCAGGAACATCTAAGGCAGAAAGAGAGTATAGGATTCTCTGCATGATACATTTTTCTTTATGACTTCTATAATTTCTAAAATATCTCAATGGTTGTTTATTCATAAACTGAAATTAAATCTGGAAAAAACATTTTTACTTTGGGTTGGGGTGGGAGGTTTTTATGCCCTACTTTGAATCCAGTACTGGAAGATAAAGTAAACCCTTTAGAATTTACAGTACATAACCTGGGTTTATTGTTAGAAACTGCTGATCCAAGATCTCAAATGAATCATCTGATAAGTTCAGACATGATCACTATTGTCTCTGGATAATTTACAGAAATTTGTAGTGAGGTTTGTACATTCTAGATTAGATTATTGCAATTTTTTTTAAATTATGATATTGCAAAGTCATCTTTGTCCCATCTTCAGCTATTATAGAATATAGTTGTAAAGATAATGTTGGGTAAATCTAAATTTGACAGGGTAACTCCACTAATTTTAATAACACACAACTCTAAAGGGATGTAGCTATGGGAGGAATAAGGGCAGATCAAGGAGCAGTCCCAGAAGGCAGGTGTGATGTAAGAGAATAATGTCATATCTGAACCTAAGTTAGGTGCCATAATTATACCAGGTGTAAATCCAGTGCCCAATGTTAGTTGCAAGATTTATAGTAAACTAGTATTCTGCAGAGGACATTCTCCTTTTGTTGAATTCTAGTTTAATACAAATCTTTTCAGCCCTTAATTTGGGGTGCTATTACTGAATCTAGCCCTTACTGTACAGCTCTGGATATTATAAGCATTGGCTGATAGAATGGGTACACGTCACTACATGCTAATACATGTAATACAAGCCCCCCATCCTCAACTAAACATAACATTGGGACTCAGATATCAGCCATACATTCAATTACCACTTCACTTCAATAACTCAAGTACAACTATAAAATTGTTAGCATAACATTGGCCGCAGCTTTATTTATATTAACCCATGAATTCCATAACAAACTGTAATAGCTGATAACAGATTTCAGCCTATATCAAATACAAACTTGAAATTATTGTATACTCACTGAAGCCATTCGGCAATGAAACTAGCTCCAGTATACAATAAATTAATATATAACATTTTATGTGACTTACGGTGCCGTCAAGCCACCTTAACTTGTGGCGGTATCGCCCACGAGTCCATATTTCAATTACTCCCATATCAAGTCTTCACTTCACACATTCCGCAATAAATGTTCAAATCTAGGCCCCCACTTAAAACTGCGACCGCCTCAGACCCACCACCCCACCGAAAACTTAATAACAACAGCCCCCCCCCCCAGGGAGGGCAACTCCGCTCCCTGCTCCCGACCTCCTCTTTCCTTATTCCCTCACAACCCTTTCTTCCCGCCCAACAATTCACTACCAAAACCCCCCTCCCTTACCCAACCTCTCTAATCCCGCCCTAATTCTTCCCTCATCCAATCAACTAACTTAAAATTTCTAATCTCCTCCCTCTTCTTATCCCTCCCCAATCCTAACCTTTCCTACCTTAGCTTCAAGCCTTTCTGTCCCTCTTCCGGCTGTCCTTCGCCCAATGTTATCAGCCCCCCAGCCAAACCTGGGTGGCTCCCTCAATACTCTGAACAGACTTCCTCTTCCTGAATGGAACCACCACCAAGTCAAATAACCCCAGCTGATCAAAGGTCTCCCCAGATCAAACTACCATGATGAAGACACTTCCCCCAACTCTAGATCAGCACCCCCAACAAGAAACTGCTGATCCAAGATCTCCCTAATGTCAACCTCGATCCTACCCCTAACCTCATGATATTTCCTCCCCCCACCCCTGCCAGGATCACCAGAGGCTCTCCCTTTGTAATATGCAGGAGCAGCCCTTTCCACCTCTGCCTCATAGTTGTTACAGGTTCAAGGGGGCTATGACCAATAGTGTAATTTTGTAGTATTACAACTAAGTTAATTAGTAGTTCTGATAGCGTGCATGTAATAACGTTCTATGTGACCACATCCTATCTCTGCCCCTAATCCTCCCAAATTCTGCCCCTACCCATGTTGTAGAGAGAGCATGGGATTTTTAATCATACTGTAAGATTTTAGTGTGTAGCTGCATTAATGTGGACACTGCATACCAGTGACAAAGTAAGGAGCTGTGGCGATGCGGACTACCCCAGGAGCTATCTTGGCAGAGGTACCAGCACCTTTCCTCCTCCTCTCTGCCTAGCCACCTACCTCTTCAAATTATTGCTGGCAGCGAGCAACATCTCTAACCTGCTGCTCACACTGCCATCATCCCTCCCTCTAGTATTATACATGCACAGATATCTTCTATATATCAGTGCTCCAACCTGGACCATATATGCTTATATATTTTCTAAAGGAAGCCTCAGCCCCACCACTCCACCGCAAAAGTACTAACTTACTGCGAGAAGCTTTATGTGGCGCCTCATCATTGGCCGTCCTTGTTTTGTATTGCTTAGTTGTACCATATAATAACTTTAAATAAATATTTGCATGTTTCAATAAATATAAGTGCTGCTATAAAGTGCTTGTGCTTTTGTTTGTATATTACTTAGCTTTATATTGTTGAACTTGATTCACAGCCAAAACACAGGAGTCTGACCCGACATGTTTCGCATATAATGCTTTATCAAGGGTCCCCCTGTATTTAAAGTTATTATATGGTACAACTAAGCAATACAAAACAAGGACAGCCAATGATGAGGCGCCACATAAAGCTTCTCGCAGTAAGTTAGTACTTTTGCGGTGGAGTGGTGGAGCTGAGGCTTGCTTTAGAAAATATATAAGCATATATGGTCCAGGTTGGAGCACTGATATATAGAAGATATCTGTGCATGTATAATACTATTGAGAAATATTCATCAGGACATCTAAATAAGTCAGGCCATTGAAGATCATACTGTATAGTATCATCCCTCCCTCTGGCATTACTTCCTAGTCACGGGACCAGGAAATGATGTCAGAGGGAGAGCTGAGGCTGGCACAAACAGCAGATTAGAGATAAGAACATAAGAAGTTGCCCCCGCTGAGTCAGACCAGAGGTCCATCTTGCTCAGCAGTCCGCTCCCGCGGCGGCCCATCAGGCCTAGTGCCTGAACAGTGGTCCCTGATTAATTTTGTAACTTACCTCTAATCCCATCCCTATAATCTACCTTTACTCTTATCTGTACCCCTCAATTCCTTTGTCTTCCAAGTACCTATCCAAAGCTTCTTTGAACCCCTGTAGCGTGCTCCTGTTTATTACATCCTCTGGTAGCGTGTTCCATGTATCCACCACCCTCTGTGTGAAAAAGAACTTCCTGGCGTTTGTTCTAAACCTCTCCCCTTTCAATTTCTCTGAGTGCCCCCTTGTACTTATTGATCCTGCTTGCTGCCAGCGATCATTTGAAGAGTACGCTGGAGGGGGGAGGGACCCACACTGCTAGTGGTTCTCATTTGATGTTCTTTTTTCCCAACAGAGAACTTGGTCTGCTATGGCCGTCCTGCCTTTGATAATTTGCCTTTATGTCCCTGTTGTCCCAAAGGCAGAGATAGCAGGGAAAACTGCCTTGGAGACTCATTAGTAATGCCAACATTTTGAAGTTTCCAATGACCTCCCAGCCATGCTCATTATACTTCAAGGCACTTAGTAAGGTATATATGCTGTTTTAATCCTCTTTGAGGTGCACTGTATGAGCCAGTGGAAGAGACAGGCGCTTGTTCACTTTATGGAGCAGCATGGCTTTGATGCTCCTGGATAAGCTGTCAATGAAGACGCACCATTCTTTCGGGTTACAGGTGATTTCAATTGCCTCATACAGACTGGTCACATTGTGGCAGAAGTAGAGCCCATCTTGATGGGTGAAGAAAGTGGAAAAAGATTGGTGATGCTTCCTTTGATCTGTGACTTGCATATCCAACAAGTTCCACTGCTTAAGCCTAGACATCAAAAGCTTGGCACCAGACTTGGTAAGACCAAGATCTTTGATCAAGTCATTGAGACCTTTTGGTTTGGATAGCATGGGTTTTCCTCATCAGCTGCACCACTGATATTGCAAACTGGATCTACATCTCCCTCACTCTTTGACTTGCAGCTTTCTTCTGAAGACAGCTTCTCTATCTCTGGGGGAGTGGGAATGTGGAGCTGAAGGCAATGTGACACCGGAGCGATGGATGAAGAAATGTCCACATATGTGATTTCAGATGCATGCTTGCCAGTTTGAGTTTGGAAGAGTCCACATGCAGAAACAGCAGTTGCCTGAGTAGTCAGTGGGCTCCAGTCAAATTCTTGGGAAAGCAAACTTCATGGCTTTCTTTTCTCCTCTGTACCATTCTGTAGAAGAAAAGAATGAAATTGTGATAATAAAAACAATAAATTTATTTCACCTATAACTAATGTGTATGAGATTTTCACAACATATTTCATATATGATATATTTTCAAATAACATTGAAAATTGAAAAATTTAAATATTTTTTAAAAATTAAACAGTGTAAGAAATTTTATAGCAGAAAATTCTGCCATTCTGTGATCAAGGTGACATTGATCAACTTTCCATATAGATAGATTGACATGACTCTATCACTGATAACATTGTACTTTAGTATCGTCTTTGAAAGCTTATTGTTGAATATGAATGCCACTCCATTTTTCCTGTGTGTTTCATGGCTAGAGTAGCATATCTAATGCTCATTTGATTGAAAATGGCCCTGTCCTGTCCATTTGAGTTCACTGATCCTTATCAAGTGATAGAACACGAATGCTAATGTTACTGAGAACCCTAAACCTTTTTTGTCCATTAATGGAACACATGGAGGATGAAGTGATCTTCCACAAATCCAAATGTCCTCAGAGTTTTCCAAAATAAGGGCTCCTTTTATCAAACCACAGTACAACTTCTTATTGTAGGCCGGCAAGGTAAATGCTCCAATGCTCATTCAATTCCTATGAGCATTAGAGCATTTACCTTGCTGGTCCACGGTAAAAAGCTCTACCGTGGTTTGATAAAAGGGGGATTTAAGTTTTAAATGATGAAACTACAACCATACTTCTACAATCAATAGACAATTATCAAGTCTACTCAATAGTTCTGCTTCAAATTTATCCCAACAATTTAACAATGACACACCATCTGCTTACTTATAGATGTTCAAACCAAATTTTCATATTGAAGAAGAAAAAGTGAATAAGACAATTGAATAAAATGGGATCTAAAATATAGAATTATAGGATATGAACTAAAAAAAAGTAGGAGAAAACCAATCACTATAAAAATAATTTTAGATTTTTTTTACATTTCAATAACCAAAAATCAAATAGAAAAATCTCCCTAAAGACTAAAAAAATATTTATTTTTATATATCTTATCTGTAAAATATATATAAAGTGCTCAGTATAACGTACACCAGCACAGCCAGCCAGTGGCGTACCTAGGGTATGTGGCACCCGGGGCCCATCATTTTTTGACACCCCCCCCCCTCATGGAAAAATTTTTATTTTTTTTTTTTTGCAATAACCATGAAATGGAATAAATGGTCAGAATAGAAACAGGCAGTGAAAATTTTCTTTTATTGAACCTCATTTATGTAACCATTATTCCAAACATAACATCATAACATAACATAAATTATGTCGGAATTGTCATGACATCAGAAGTACATATGGAGTAGTTGCAGGTGATGCTTGGGACAGTTCTGATTATGTTAGTTTGGTTTTATGTGTTTTTTGAATAGAAGGGTTTTTATTTCTTTTTTAAGGTTTTGTAGTTTGTGGTCGAGGTCAATAGGTTGTAGAGTTGGGGGTCAAGTGTTGCAGCTCGAATGGCTAGGAGGTTGTCGAACAGTTTTTTTCTTTTGACGTTTTTGGTTGGAGGGTGTGTGAATGGTGCGTGAGTTCTCCTATGTCTGTTTGAAGTGGATTGAATTATTTAGCTGAAGAAATTAGTTACCCCCCCATTCCACACACATTAATTCTCTTCCATTTTTGTTCCCATTATAAAAAAACACTGATAAGTTCCCAGGAAAAAAATACATTAAAATAAGAAGTGAAAACAAAGGCCCCTACAGATGAGAACATAACATAAGAATAGCCTAACTGGGTCACACCAATGGTCCATCATGCCCAGTAGCCCATTCTCATGGTAGCCAATAGTGCTGCCCGATTCAGAGAAAAATATTTCATTCGATTCGATTCACCCTGTTGAATCGATTTTTCGATTAGATTCACTGTTAATGACACCGCTTTTTAAGTTTAAACAAAGTATAACAATAAATTTCACAACAACAATAAATTTCACAAAGTACTTAAAAAAAAAAAATCACATTTTTCCATTAAAGCAGTTCTGGAGACATTTGCTTGAACAGTCTTTTTTCCCAGTCCATAAGCAAGCAATATGAAAAAGATTTCCTTAATTATCTACTCAAACATTTTTGCTATTTACTTTCATTGTACCTAGACTATTATTCAGTAGAAAAAATTTAGTTTGTTCAATCAAGCAGAACATTCACTCATAGAAGTCCAATGTCCACACAGGATTTGATTGAACAAACCATATTTTTTCTACTGAATAATAGTTTAGGTATACTGAATAGCAAAAATGTTAAAGCCACACAGAAAAGCAGTAAAAGTCAATAGGTTCTCCAAGTGGGAACAACCTGATGTCTCAGCACTTGAGGAAAAGACCACGTAATAATGTTTATAAGATAAATCATATAAATGATTATACTGAAGCAGGGTGTCCTCAGCGTGAGAGGTAAGCGAGAGGAGAGAATTCTCCAGCGCTTTACACAATAAGGCACAGGTTAATCACCCTCTGCCTGCAGTGCACACCATCATAGGACACCTCAGGTGTGCTCAAATTAATCAATGTGATAAATTAAACAGTGATAAACAATTGGTCAATCACAAGAGTGCAAGATCAAACAGGTTGTTCCCACTCAGAGAACCTATTGACTTTACTGCTTTTCTGTGTGAGTAGATAATTAAGCAAATTTCTGATAGCCTACAGAACTGATTCTCACCTTCCATCCCCAGCCCCCAAGACTTACCAGACCCCCCCTGCCGATGCATTTACTTACTGCCTGAACTGGATATTAAATCGTGGGGAAGAGAGGAGAAATGCGGGGAAAGAGCCAGCCAAAACTAGTATTTGTTGCTGCTGAGTGCACCAATCCAGGGCAAGCAGACGCTTCCCCCATGTCTTAATAACAGACAATGGACTTTTCCTCCAGGAATTTGTCCAAACCTTTCTTAAAACCAGCTACGCTATCTACTTTTAACATAACTTCTGGCCACTTCATTTTTAAGCTTAGATCTTTCCTTCCAAACAGAGACCTTGCTAGATGTCAAATACAGCACAAGGTAACTTCACATGGACTTAACTGTGCAGGAAATGAATCTCCTCATACACCCACCATATAGTGCAAAAATGTGCAAAGGTCTGTTTTTTTCTTTCGATCACTACATAGCCTAATGCCACACAAGCAGCGCTGTTACAAACATATTCTGAAGGTCAATGCTAAGGTTGACAAAGTTTCCTTCCTTGGACCAGAAGGAGATACTGACAAACCACTGGATGAGATTCTAAAACAACTACCCAGAAATAACACCCAAAGACCCACTCAGTGTGTGAACCAGTTGAGTGGAGTGGACTAACTGGGGGTGGAAATGGGCCCAGAGTTTGCTCAGCAGAATTTCCCAGACTACCTCTTCCTCTCAACACACTGACATGCTACCACCACCACCAACACTAGGAACACCTCACCGAGTATGCCAGCAATGCTTATAAACTTTATAAAACACATTATTATATTTTCTTATAAAGCATATATTTTAACTGAACTCAGCCTTGCCATTCACAAAAATAGAAAAGTTCCCATTTCAAGCTGTCTCATGTACACTTTTCAAATCTAACATATTGTAATCACAAAACAGAAAATAAAATTATTTTTTCTACCTTTTGTTCTCTGATCAATATTCAAATCTTGTTGGTCCCAGGCTCTTGTTGTCTTGCTTGCCAGGGTCTCCTTTCTCCGTGCTAACCATCCGTCTGCCATCTCTGTTCTCCCCTTCCGTTTCCCTTCCCTCTCCCGGAGATCTGGCATCTTTCCTTTTTTTTGTCTCCATCCACAGATTCACCTTTTCTCAACTCCCCACCACCCCAGGATCCACCATCTCTCCCTTTCTGTTCCCAACTATCCTCCTATCCAGTATCTCTATCCCCCCTCCACACCATCCCCTGTTTCCAAGTTCTCTCCCTTTCTGTTCCTTCCCTCCCTAAATCCCATTATGCACCATCTCTCTCCCACTCCTCTGTTTTTAGACCCATTATTTCTAACCCCCAAAGTCTGGCATATGCACGTATCTTTGAACCCCCCCTTCCCTCTCTCCCTCTGTGTACTTTTACACCAGGACCCCCCTCCCCCGAAGGTCTGTCCCCCCTCAGAAGGGCTACACCCCACCCCTGAAGACCTGCACCCCCCGAAGGACTTTACCTCCCACCCGAAGGTCTGTCCCCCTCTGAACGCCTAAACCCCACCCCTGAAGGCCTGCACCCTCCCCGAAGGATTGTACCCCCCACCCGAAGGTCTGTCCCCCCCTGAAGGCCTGCACCCATCCCGAAGGCCTGCACCCACCCCGAATGCCTGCACCCACCCCGAAGGCCTGCACCCACCCCGAAGGCCTGCACCCCCGAAGGCCTGTCCCCCCCCCTTGAAGGCCTGACCCCCCCTTGAAGGCCTGCCTGCTTGTCCCCCCTTGAAGGCCTATCCCCCCTTAAAGGTCTGCCTGTCCCACCCCCTTGTAGGCCTGTCCCCCCTTAAAGGTCTGCCTGTCCCACCCCCTTGTAGGCCTGTCCCCCCCTTGAAGGCCTGACCCCCCCTTGAAGGCCTGCCTGCTTGTCCCCCCTTGAAGGCCTGTCCCCCCCTTGAAGGTTGGCACCCCCCCAAAGGCCTGCACCCCCTTGAAGGCCTGTCCCACCCCCTTGTAGGCCTGTCCCCCCCTTGAAGGCCTGCCTGCTTGTCCCCCCTTGAAGGCCTGTCCCCCCCTTGAAGGCCTGCACCCCCCCTTGAAGGTTGGCACCCCCCCAAAGGCCTGCACCCCCTTGAAGGCCTGTCCCACCCCCTTGTAGGCCTGCCCCCCCCTTGAAGGCCTGCCTGCCTGTCCCCCCCTTGAAGGCCTGCACCCCCTTGAAGGTCTGCACCCCCCCCCCCGAAGGCCTGCCCCCCCCCGAAGGCCTGTCCCCCCACTTGAAGGCCTGCCTGCCTGTCCCCCCCTTGAAGGCCTGCACCCCCTTGAAGGTCGGCACCCCCCCCTGAAGGCATGCACCCCCCCTGAAGGCCTGTCCCCCCTTGAAGGCCTGCCCCCCCCCCTTGTAGGCCTGCACCCCCTTGTAGGCCTGTCCCCCCCTTGTAGGCCTGTCCCCCCCTTGAAGGCCTGCCTGCCTGTCCCCCCCTTGAAGGCCTGCACCCCCTTGAAGGTCTGCACCCCCCCCCGAAGACCTGCACCCCCCCTTGAAGGCCTGCCTGCCTGCCTGTCACCCCCCCTCCCCCTTGAAAGTCTGCCTGCCCGCCCGCCCGCCCCACCCTGAAGGCCTGATGCCCCGACCCACCCCGAAGGACCATTCGCCCCCCTGGCCTCCCCGCACTACCTATGAAGCAGCCGCAGCAGGATCGCGACGTCAGCTATCTTTGCGCTGCTTAGGAGCTGCTTCCTGCGCCGGGCTACCTTAAGCTACTGCCCCCCCCACGCCCGAAGGACCGCTCGCCCCACTGACCTTCCAGCACACCTATGAAGCAGCCCGCAGCAGGATCGCGACGTCAGCAATCCCTCAGCTGCTTGGGCGCTGCTTCCTGCGCCACGGTCCCGCCCCCTCCTCTGACGTCAGAGGAGGGACGGGACCGCGGCGCAGGAAGCAGCGCCCAAGCAGCTGAGGGATTGCTGACGTCGCGATCCTGCTGCGGGCTGCTTCATAGGTGTGCTGGAAGGTCAGTGGGGCGAGCGGTCCTTCGGGCGTGGGGGGGGACTGAGCGGCAAGGCCGGGAACACCCCCTCAGGGCTGGTACCCGGGGCGGCCCGCCCCCCCCGCCCCCCCCTAGGTACGCCACTGCAGCCAGCATCAGCGTACTTGAAACATAATAGCACCACCTGACCAACTTAAAGCCACCTGACCAACTTAATGTCAGAATGAGCAAGGAACAGACAAGGTCTTACATCTAAAGTTTTCTTAATAGGTTAAAGTCACTTATCTGAATCAGATGTGATGCACTCTTTTCCTTGTCAAACAGTGTAGGTTGATGGTGGCCCATTGTTGAATCTGGAGGTGAAAACTCCAGTGTGAAAAATCCAGAGTTAAAAAATATCTCAAAATACATATGTACAAAACCACTATCCAAATGTCAGCTCCAAACAGTGCATAATTTCCAAACACTCGCCCTTCAGTCCCGCAGGTTGCTTTCTATAGGGCCCTGTCTTCTCTAACTCAATTTCTCTCCCTCTGATGCATCCTCCCTTGCCGGAAACAGGATATTTCAAATGAGTATATATATATATAGAAAAATCTCTTCAATGACTAAAATAAATAAATAAATAAATAAATGAGGATATATATATATATCATTTATTTATTTATTTATTTTAGTCATTGGAGAGATTTTTCTATTTGATTTTTGAATTATAGGATCACACATGTTAGATTTCTCTCTATTGAAAATTTTGTTCCCTTCCATTTTTTTTCTGGTCTAATCTGATAAAAACAAATAAAACTATTTGAAGGACACACCAAGAATATCAATGGTATAAGACTCTGGAAAATCAAGATATGATCAATCAGTTGCTGTCAGGTCCAAAGATAGAAGTAAGATTAACTTACTTCCATGAAGCTGCACCAAAATATCAGTAACCAGATTAACACTGTTTTAATGCTATGGCCTTACAAAAAAAAAAATCATCACTTAAGATATAAAATGTTCCTCTTGTCAAAATAATCCATTTCTGATTATGACATAGGTATCCCATATAAAAAATCAAGCCTACACAGCTTGAGCCCCCCATGTGAGTCCCACCCAAATATCCCCAAAACCCACTATTGCCACCTGTCTACAACCCCAATAACCCTTATGGCTGCAGGTGGCACCTATATGGCAGTACAGTAGGGTTTGTTTTATTTTTGGTGGGCTCACATTTCTCACCATTAATGTAGTGGTTAGAGTGGTTTATGGGCCTGGGTCCTCCTCTCAATGGTTCAGTAGCCCACCCTCCAGACTACATAAGCCACCTCTGTGCAGCTCTACTAGACTTTCCTATAGCAGGTGCTGATAGGCCGGAAGCAGGTATGTATGTTTTTATTCTGAACTTTGTGGGGGGTGCAACGGGGTCAGTGAATATAGGGGGAGTGTGTGTGGGGTCTTTACTTTGTCCCTGCAGTGGTTATCTGGTCACTTTAGATATCTTTTTGGCACTTTTACTTACATTTATAATGTCTAACTCACAACATAAAAATTTTGCCTAGGAAGTCACATCAAACATTTGATTATCCCTGCAGGACAACTATGTGGCTCACATCCTGCCCTAACTACTCTTTCAGAAATGCCCCTTTCAGCTCTTTGCGCACAGCGGGATTCAGAGGCCCAAAAAGTCCCTGGATACGTCCAAAAAGTCATTTTGTTTATTGGCACTTGGATGACCTGTTTTTTAGGATGACCAAGTGCCGGGTTTTTAGACGTATTTAAGTTTCGATTATGAGCCCCACATTGTATATGTTATTAAAATTATTTTAATTGTATATGCATGCTGAAAGAAACCTCCAAGGGTTAACTGCCCACAATGTAATGAATTTCATAATGATGAGTTAAAAAAAGGTTTAATTAGTAAAGAATTACTTTATTATGAAAGGAAATAGTAACGATTTTAATAGCTCAAAACCATTAACAATATTTTGTTTGCTGGTACTTGTTCCCTATTATCTTCATTAATAAGAACATTTAATATGTTTTAAAATGGATTTGTAATATTTTCTGTGCCATGAGGTTACAGTGATGGAAAGAGTATAATTATTTTGCTAATTGTTATCAGTATATGTTTTTGATCTACATAGCAGCCTATCTAGGTGTTAATGCAGAAATAAAATAAAAGTAATTAAGAAATGAATGACTTAAAATCTAATTTAAAAACTCAGAAATGTAAAATTGTCCTTCATAAAGGAAAATAAGTTTATAACAAAATGGTTGGCTAAAAGTTGTTTTTAATAGATTTTACTAATATATGCTTATACTCGTAGAAGGTAATTTTATAAGGGGGTATCTATTTTAGGGCCCCTTTTACTAAGCTGTGATAAGCAGTAATGTATGTTTACCACAGTTCAGAATGCAGTACTACAGGGCACAGTCAGGCTCCTCATGGTAGTTTTTACATGTAACTGTGCTACCCATGAGTGTTTGGGGTTGGAGAGTAGTCATGGATATGCTAATTAGTTAGCATGTGGGCACTGTGCACGAAGATTAGCACAGGATTAGCATGTGAGCCCTTACCACCTACAAAATATGTGCCATTAAGACACCCGCTGGAGGGAAGCGCCTAGTTGAGGCACAGCATGGAGGAAAGGAAACAACACAGGTAAGGGGAATAATTATATTTTCGATTTAGTGATTGAATTGTCTCAATTTTGAGAATTTATATCTGCTGTCTATATTTTGAACTGTTCAGGAAGAAATGAATTTTTCTCTGGGGTTCTACTGCATGCAGAGTCTTGAATCTTAGAGCCTGTTTTACAAAGCCGCTCTAGCGGCTGCTGCGCGGTAACGGCCCTGAAGCCCATAGAGATTTAAAGGGCTTTGGGGCTGTTGCCACGCAGCAACCGCTAGCACAGCTTTATAAAACAGGCCCTTAGGGTTTGGTTTGTATATATTAGTACTTTTAGCTTTTGGTCCCATATTTGCATAGGTATTATCTGTGTTCTGGTAGGAATGAATGTTGAGAAGCATACAGTGTGCTTTGTGTAGTTTAATTTTGTGGTTAACCATTATGTGTTGTTAAAAAGATTAAATTGTGTGTTTATATTTGAAAAATGAATGGAAAAAATGATGTTACAATTAGAAATATTATGGGGCGGGGTTTGGCCCACGACTTAGCCTGTGTTTTGGATTTCAGCCCCTTAATGTGACTGAGTTTGACACCCCTGGGCTAGAGTTTTCCTCATCTAATTTACCAGCATCTAACTACAACAACTAGCAATGCCTAAGTCAACCATACCATACCTACCATATTGTTTCTTAGACACCGTAAATGTCAACTGGGAATCATTGCAGCTTATATAAGATTAATAAGGTTAGCAACATAGACATTATGAATTATACCATGACTATAATGAAAACAGATGTGTTTTTAGCAGCTTCCTAAATTGAAGATAGGAGGAGGTCTGATGTAAGCAGTTTGGGAGCAGTTCCAAATTTTGAAACTTGAAGGTGGATTCGAAGAGTGATTTCCTCTGAACTTGACATGGAGAGGGAAGAGGTAATTTATAGCACTGAGTCATTCTTGAGTTATAGAAGGAGTGTGAAACTTGGATGGCTAAAGTTAACCCAGTCGAGTTTTCTCCATATTTAGTCATAAGAACATAAGAATTGCCATCTCCGGATCAGACCCTGGGTCCATCAAGTCCGGTGATCTGCACATGCGGAGGCCCCACCAGGTCTACCCTGGCATAGTTTTAGTCCCCATATCACTATATGCTTCTCAAGGGAGATGGGCATCTAATTTACCCTTACCCGTATCACTCTATGCCACTCTTAAGGAGATGTGCATCTAGTTTACCCTTAAATCCTAGAACAGTGGATTCTGCAATTACTTCCTCTGGGAGAGCATTCCAGGTGTCCACCACTCGCTGCGTGAAACAGAACTTCCTGATATTGGTCCTGTACCTGTCCCCCCTCAGCTTCAGTCTATGTCCTCTTGTCCATGTCACATCGGACATTGTAAATAACTGCTTTCCCTGCTCCATTTTGTCGAATCCTTTCAGTATTTTGAGTCTCGATCAGATCCCCTCGCAGTCTCCTCTTCTCAAGGGAGAACAACCCCAGTCTCCTAAGTCATTCCTCGTAGTCCAGGTTCTCCATACTTTTCACTAGCTTCATTGCTCGTCTCTGCACCCTCTCTAGCAGTTTTATATCCTTCTTTAGGTATGGAGACCAATGCTGGATGCAGTATTCCAGGTGCGGTCTGACCATGGCTCTGTAGAGCGGTATTATAACTTTCTCTGATCTACTCGTAATTCCCTTCTTTATCATGCCCAGCATTCAATTTGCTTTCTTTGCCGCCGCCGCACATAGCACCGACGGTTTCAGGGTCCTATCTATCAGTACGCCCAGGTCCTTTTCCTGTTCGGTCTTTCCCAGAGTTACACCTGACATACTATACTTGTGATCTTTATTTTTTCTGCATAAATGCATCACTTTGCATTGTTCCACATTAAAATTCATTCATGCAATTTTAAATTGAATTGTATACTTGACTGGCGGACAGTGTAGTTCTATCAGTCAGGGGGGTGGGTCAGTAGAGTGGGCAGACTTGATGGGCCATGGCCCTTTTCTGCCGTCATTTTCTATGTTTCTATGTTTCTATGGAATGGCCCTCTCAATTCAGGCCATGACCATTCTCTGCCGCTAACCACTCCTACTTTTCAGGTAGATGTAGTAGGACACCTTGACTTGGGCGTCGCTAGGCCCTGTGCTGATATCCATGCATAACCTTAATTGATATTAACCCGTTAACAAACAATTAAGTTACACATGGATGTAAGTTAGGCATCGTTAGGGGGCCATGATTAGGGTGCTTAGCAGTGCCTAACTTAGGCGCTGTTTATTGAATCAGGCCATTGGTGCACACTAATCATTAGCTTACTATTTATTTGTGTATTTATTGAGATTCATTAACCACCTTTATGAAGAGATTCACCCAAGGAGGTGTACAGCAAATACAATTCAGCAATTTATTACCACACTTTAGTAAAAAGAACCCCAAGTAAAAAATGACTCATAGGAGAAAAATTTATAATGTCATACCTACATGTGTGTGGCCACATACATACAAAAATCCAAAAATATCAAAAGCACCCCACAAGCCAAGAAAGCTTGCTTATTACTTGAGCGAAAGAAAAGCCTCAGACAAACGGAGAGGTGTACCCACACTCTTCCACCCAAGCATCATAGGCAAAAATCTTTTGCACAGGTTTAAAGTTAGCAGGTGGTTGAAAGCAGCAGTTAGCTTCTGTGTACTGATAAGCCTGGATTTGGCGCTAAGGCCCTGAAGCAGTGGTTACCAGCCACAAAACAATCGTCGGCCTGGCCTGTTTGTGTTCAGTGGTTTTTACTATTAATCATTCTCGGCTATTTATTTGCTCCCACCTGCTAATTTTAAACTTATGCGAAAGTTTTTTGCCTATGATGCTTGGGTAGAAGAGTGTGGGTACACCTCTCCGTTTGTCTGAGGTTTTTCCTTTGCTTAAGTAATAAGCTAGCATTCTTGGCTTGCGTGGTGCTTTTGTCTTGGAGTGATATTTTTGGATTACACTTCCCTCCATTCCTCCCTGTTTTTTTGTGGTTGGCCACATACATACACACATACACAAATGATATGACGGCACACACTCTGCCATTGGGCAAGTACAGAGATGGAGCCTGGGCGATGTTAACATGTTCCATTGTACGAGAGGGTGCTGAAAAGTTCTCAGCCCATCCTACTTCCTAAATTCTCATTTTGCCTCTGTAGCTGAATAGCTTGTTATCTTATTACACCCCCCCCCCCCCCCATTTTACAAAACCTAGCGTGCTTTATAGCATCGGCCAGGCGGTAATAGCTCTGACGCTCATAGGAATTCTATGAGCATCGGAGCTGTTACTGCCGTGGCCAGCGCTAAAGACCGCGTTACAGTTTTGTAAAAGGGGGGGATTTATTAAGTGCCAATTTATAGAAACAAAATTCTATGTTTTGCTATTGTTTCAGATCTTTGATTGAGCCGTATCCACGTCATTTTCTTCTTGGCTGGACTGCAAACTTTTTGGCACACCCTCGTAGAATAGAAAACATGTCAGTCAGTCATGTACACACCTTCATTTATGCCAGCTCTCAAGCTATTGTAAATTATCTTGACTTTATTCTAGGTAAGTGGCACACAAACTCTACGAAGCTGCAGCACACCAAATGTGGTGGCCTATGCTTCAGGGCATCTGAAAGTGCGTGGATGTTGATGCAATGATATCACGCCCATGCGTGATGTCATCATGATGTCCGCACATGCACGAAGGACCTCCAAATGGGACCCTGAGCCGCCATTGGGAGGGGGCTAGTAGGGATGAGGCGCAAAGGAAATGTGAAAAGGAGAGGCACTGGCTGACTGCCTACAGGATGTGCCTCTCGCGGAAAGACAACTGACTCCAAGGAAAATTGCCAACGAAACTTGAAAGAATCCAACAATGTGGGGGCTCTTTAGCCTCTACCTTTTCGCTTGAAGCGTTGGAGTTTTTCTCCCATCGCTTATCCTGCGCACCGAGGGTACCTCATACTTTCACACTTTTATTATTATTTTCGTATATATATTCCTTTGTTCGTCGGTGGTTTTGCAGTTCTGCAATCACTCACGGAACTTTGACCATTTTTTGCCTTGCTGAAAGAGGCACATCTTGTTGGTAGTCAGTCAGCACCGGCGCCTCTCCTCCCATCTTGCGGCACAGCTGGAATCTCAGGCGGCACACAGTTTGCGATACACTGTTCTAGGTAAATTGTCCACCATATAAATTAGAATTTTATAAAGGTAGACACATACCGTACTAATCTTGATAAAATAGTGCCCGTGTAGGTGGCTGTATACAGTTGTCCTGAAAGAGTCATATTTTAGGCTTCTTTTATCTATATCCAAAAAGATACGCTGAAAACAAATATGAATCAAATAAACAACTGACAAATTAAACATCTTTAGTTGCAAAGGAATATATTTAGAAATGGTTTGAAAAAAAAAAATACTAAACAAAAGGAGCAAGATGGTCTGCTAGTGGATCCAAATTTCTATAAAACAGCAGATATGATATGCAAATGTGATTTTTTAAAAAAAAATTATTCTTCTTATAATCATATCCTAAAGAAGCAAGTTTTAGATATGTAAGCTGATCAAAAATTGTTTCTGGGGATAATCCTTGACAGAGTTGTTCCTAAAAAAAAAAATCTCCTTGCCAACTCAGCCTTTTAAAGAAACTATTGTCACTCAAATAAGAAAAATCTTGGAAAGAAAATTCTAATTGCAAGAAATATGTTCCAGGAATAAGACTCTCCATATGCTGCAATCTTGTTTTTCATCAGTATGCACATGCTTCAACAGTACTGTACTTCACCAAAAGGATGGCAACAATCCAGAAGTTTCGGGTCCTGAGGATGATTTTTAATTTGTAATAGGACAATGTTTCAAATGACTTCTTTATTATTATTATTCCCTGTATTTTGCTTACATGATTTGAGATGTTTAACAGCAAGTGGAACTTTGCGATGAATTGCTCAATATTCACATAGCCATTGACTGTTCTCTACTATACAAAACAGAGCTATGAAATAAAAGTTTAAAAAAAAAAAAAATTCTAGGTAAGCTCTTTGTTCCTTTTCTGTCCTTGAAGTCTTGCCAGTGAATTGTCGAAGAGCTTAAATGACAGCAAATGCTGGCAGCTCTCACCTAATGATAAGAACAAAAGTTGCATTCATCGTTTCTTTTAAAAGAAAAAAAAAAAAAAAGCCAAGGGTTCTTTTACTTGCTTAAAAGTGCAAAAGCATATAAAGCATTATTGAATTAGCTATGAGAATGTGATGGATGGGAGCTCGGTTTGTTGTTACATTGTTAATATCACCAGCAAGTGGACTAGGAATTTAATCTGTGCGGCTGGGGTCAGGACGTATAGGCCGATTCTAAGATGACCTGCATTAGGAAAATCTCCGAGAGTCCACATATTTGTGTGTTCCTCCACATTGTACCATTTTTGTTATATGGAACAAAAAGCACTCTTCTTTAACTAATAATCCAATGAGATGTATCAAATTGCACGGAAGGAGGATTGTATTTAATGCACTGGTATCAGGCATTTTATTTATTTATTGTAAAATTTCTAATCTGCTTAAAAACTAAGCATAATACAATATAAATATATGTATATTAAAATGTTACAAACAAGGCAAGACAACCACCAACTAGTTCTCTTCCAAAATCTGCTCAGTCCCCTACCCATCACTGTTCGTGTCATACAGCAAGAAAGACCTGGACAAAGAGATGTATTTTTAACACTGACCTAAATTGTTCATCCTTGCCATATAGCCTAAGTACTCCTGGTGAGGTATTCCATAGCTGAGGACCGGCCACAGAAATAGCTGACATTTGAGTTCCTGCATATCTTACCCCACCCGACTTCTCATTGCTGTTTCAGCCCTCAAGTGTCAGCCTGGTATATGTATAGGTACAGTATGTGTGATTCACTATATTTTCTCGTCTACTTTTAGATGTAGTTGAAAACCTCACTTTTGGGCTATGGGTAAATTCTCAATTGTGTAGATATAGCAAAGCAAGTTGCACGTATAGTTACAGAATACGTCTTCAATGTGCTTAACTTGGATTCCAGCATTTAGACTAGGTTTCTGCAGGCCTAAAGTTAGCCACTACAAAAACACGATTTCCTAATTCCAAATCAGAACACCCCTCTGCCCCCCCCCTCCCATTTCAGACATATGAACACTTATCTTAATATCCTGAATATTCATCAAGTTCAAAACATTTCAGATTGGATCCAAATAACTTCTTTGAAGCAGTCTTATAAATCCAAGTCCAGCCGGAGAGGACAAACAGTCCTGAAAAGGGCCCCTTGTTTCACGGCTTCCCGCTGCTTCAGGAGAAATAGATCTACTGTGACTGCAAATTTTGGGGGAGTTCTATACTGAAGAAGTGGTAGCAGTCTAATAACCCAAATCTGGTTGATGGAGTCATGCTTTTCCAAATTGGCTCCCAGACTGCTCCCTGATTTTGTGTCAAGGACTTTAAAAAGGCTAATTGTTCCATGGAGGTCAACTGGATCATCAGTGTGCACCAATGTGTGATAGTGGGTGGTTCAGGACTTATCCAGTGTTGTAGTATGCTTTTTCTGCACTAAACCAATATTTAAACATCACCATGCAGAGACTCAAACTTTAATACCAGAAATCTAACAGAAAAAAAGAATGTTATTGGAATGTACAGAGTAACTTCCCCTCTTCATCAAGCACTCTCAGATAGGTGAGGCTGGGGATATCAGCCACATAGGCTTGTTGATGAAATTATGAAAATACTTCTATAAGTGTGGTAAAAAAACAAACAAACCCTAAAACAAACCCATAGTGCTCAATCAGAGGGGGATGAAGAGCTCAGAGCAGAAGGATGACAAACACCATTATGTCAAACAAATGCACATTCTTTTCTTTCAGATACCCTACCTTTCTAGCAGGCTTGATGCCAGAGCAAAGCCAATAAGAAAGGCCCATGATAAATAGGAACAGAACACATGTGCTCAAAGGGGGCCAATACCAGCAGAACTATACCTTAGAGGTCACTCTATGATTGGGTTTTAAATCTATCTAACTATCTGCATATATGCTCATATTTAAATGGAAATAGCATGGGTAATTTCTATAAATGGGTAGAAGACACAGAGCAGATCATATGGATCAAGAAGTATTGGATTTATTAACAAACCAAAACGAACCAGAACGTGGCCACGTTTCGCTATCAGGCTGCATCAGGGGTAGATGATAGAAGGGTTAGGGTTACCAGCAGTGGCATACCTAGCATATGTGACACCCGGGGCCCATCATTTTTTGACATTCCCCCATCTGTACGAAAACAATCCACATGTCACACATGAGTACCTAGGAAAAGGCAGCATCTTACATACTGCAGTGAGCAGTACAACAGCAATACACCCATTGTAAAACTAAACAAGCCAGACTAATACAGATCAATCCTGCAGTCATTCCTAACAAAAAACCATGTCTTTCGAACACACAGAACACAGAAAACACCTTCGCCTAGTATGGAATATGTAATCGCAAACTATCCCCTCCCTCTTTTACAAAATTGTAGTGTGGATTTTAGCCATTGTGGTAACAGCTCTGACGCTCATAGAATTCTGAGCATCAGAGCTGCTACCACTACAGCTGGTGCTAAAAAACGCTCCACAGTTTTGTAAAAGGGGGGATAAAATAGAAATACATAGACAAAGGTTAAATTGAACCAGTAAGAAGCTGGACTCTGCATACAGTGCACCACAGAAGCAGTGATAAATAGAAAAAAATTTTCTATATTTGTCTTCTATGGTTTCTGCTTTCCTCATCTTCTTGCAACTCTCTTCCTTCCATCCACTGTCTGCCGTCTCTCTTCCCCTATATGGCATCTTTTCTCCTTCTATGCCCCTTCCAGAAACTGTATGCCTCCCCCATCCATCTCTCCTTTCACCTCCATTGGTCTGGCATCTCTCTCCTCTCCAATCCCCTTCACTTTTTCCCCTCATTTCCTTTTCAATTTATTTTCTGCATCTCTCTAGATTACGTTCTTACTACCCTCTCATCAATGTCCTTTTTTACTGTCTACCAAAAGCTTGCCATCTCTTTCCCTCACATTGCTAGAATGACTTCACTGATTTGTCGACCAGTACTCCGAAGTCCCTTTCCTGGGAGGTCTCTCCAAGTACCGCCCCGGACATCCTATATTCGTGCATGAGATTTTTGTTACCGACAAGCATCACTTTACACTTATCCACGTTGAACCTCATCTGCCATGTCGATGCCCATTCCTCAAGCCTGATTATGTCACGTTGCAGATCTTCGCAATCCTCCTGCATCTTCACTACTCTGAATAACTTCGTATCGTCTGCAAATTTAATCACCTCGCTCGTCGTACCTATGTCCAGATCATTTATAAAGCACCGAGCCTTGCGGCACCCCACTGGTGATGCTCTTCTAGTCTTAGTATTGTCCATTTACCCCCACTCTCTGTCTCCTCTGCTCTAGCCAGTTTTTAATCCACTTGAGTATTTCACCCTCGATTCTATGGCTCACAATTTTCCGAAGTAGTCATTCATGCAGAACCTTGTTGAACGCATTCTGAAAGTCCAGATATACAAAATCAACCGGGTCGTCCTTGTCTATCTGCCTGTATGCTCCCTCGAAGAAGTACAGCAAGATCTGCCTTTGCTGTAACCGTGCTGGCTGGTCCTCATCAGACCGTGTCCAACAAGGTGATCAATGATGCGGTCCTTTATCAGCGCCTCTACCATCTTTCCCGGGTCTCCCCCTCAAACCTTTTTTGAAGATTGGCGTAACATTTGCCACCTTCGAGTTCTGGAATCTTTCCTGATTCGATCGACAGATTAGCTATTAGTTGAAGCAGTTCAGCTATGGTCCCTTTCAGTTTCCCATCTTCATTTCCCATGTATAGCCTGTCGGCTTACGGTATGTTCTGTATATCCTCTTCGGTACATACAGACACAAACAATGTGTTCAGTTTGTCGGCGATAGCTTTGTCCTCCTTTAGCACTCTCTTTATTCCATGGACATCCAATGGCCCCATCGCTTCCTTCCCGGGTCGTTTCCCCTTAATATATCAAAAGAACGGCTTGAAGTTTTTTGCCTCCTTGGCTATTTTTTTCGTCGTAGTCTCTTTTGGCCCCTCTTACTACCTTATAACACCTGCTTTGATGCTGTTTGTGTTTTTTCCAGTTTTTATCCGTTTTTGACCTTTTCCATTCCTTAAACGAAATCTTCTTGTCTCTGATCGCTTCCTTCACTGCTACAGTCAACCACGCCACTTCCTTGTTCTTTTTCCTCTTGAAACCTTTGTTGATACGTGGTATATACAGATTTTGCACCTTGGTGACCGTGTCCTTAAAAAGGGACCATGCTTGCTCTAGCGTCTTTACAGTGTTTATCCTTTTCTTAATCTTCTTCCCCACCATGAGTCTCATCCCTTCGTAATTCCCTCCCCCCCCCTTCTTTTTTGGCCCACAGGAAAAAATGCTGACTCTTTTGGGGTCAGTATCACTGGATCTGAAATGGCAGAGGCTTTGGGATTTATGAATGTCTTGGCCTAGATCTTCTCATTTCTACTTCAGTGTCCTATGCAAACAGACTTTTTGCCCTGTTAAAAAAGGAAACAAAAGGAACCCAAAAATGACCTGTATTGAATTTTGTATTAATAATGGAAATTGTCTTTGTTCCATGTTTTGAAACAATTATAAATACAATTTTAATGTCATCGGCCGGTGCACTCAGACCTACCCTAACCCTCCTTTTACTAAACCGCGATAGCGGTTATTAGCACAGGGAGCCATGCTGAATACTCCGCGCTGCTTCCGACACTCATAGGAAATCTATGAGTGTCGGGAGCAGCACGGAGCATTCAGCGCAGCTCCCTGCGCTAATAATCATTATTGCGGTTTAGTAAAAAAAAAAGGGGGGGGGCTAATGTGTTATCCTTTCCCTCTTTTCTAAAACAAATTTTAGTTCTACCTTTTTTTTTCCCTATATGTTTATGTTACATCATTTTTATATTTCAGACTTTCCTTTTTTTTAGACTATTAATTATTATTTGATTTGCGGGATATCAAATTATAATAAACTTGAAACTTAAAATTTTTAAAAAGCAACCCAAGATTTTTTTCTATGACAGAAAAAAAAGTGTTATTCACCTGTTTGATTCTTCTCTCCATATTTTGTCTAAACAGGATTCTTCATTCATTAAAAGCTGTGTAAATAATCCATACCTTATGAAGCTGTAGTTTGCCTCTGTGCATCTGCCTATTTTAATATACCTCTGACCTAAACACTTTAAGTCACTGTCTACAGAATGCAAATGATCAATTAAAGTGTTAACCAAATAACCCCAGAATCACCTTTTGTATATTTTAGGTCTTCAAGATTGCAAAGACCATTTCAGCTCAAATGAAATAATTTTCAACTGATTTAGTAAGTTCACATCTGCAGAAATTTCAAAGTCATGCTTGTAGAACTGTGGTTTGATTTTATGAGGTGCTTTCATTGTCATTAAAGACAATCCCACCTTAGCCCTTTGCCTACCAAGACAATCTTGCTGCATCATTATAAAATGTGATCCAAGCTTGTCATCGGGGAAAAGCTGCTTGCTAGGTCAATGAGGATTGCAGCAAGTTCGTCTGATGTACAAAAGATATTCATTGTGGTAGTTACAGGCCAACAACTAAGGGGACAGACCTGACAGATTTAATTTCTAAACCACTGTCTCTGAAGTTCTAACTTATGCCCTATTGCTAAGGTATACAGATTTATAGATTGACAAAAAATGGAAGCAATAATGATTGTCAGCAGCTGATTCCTAGTCATATTATGAGCGATCCCTCTAAAAATCTGATTACTGCATTTGCCATTATAAATAAGCTAGTGAAAACATCTAACAAAATGTTTTTTTGGGGGGGTTTGTCATCAAAAACACAAATAAATAGGTACAGATCATAATAATTTATTAACCCTAATACCTGGATAAGGATTTTTTTGAAGTGGGCAGAATATGCCTTTGCCAACTGTGTGCAACAACTATTCTGGCCACTGTGAAAGCTAATAACATTACTTTCTCTTAAGGATCGTCAAGATCTCCTACTCTGCCACCCAAAAGAGTGGTCTCTATCTTCGGAGGTACTGTATAACGCACCAATTTACTCACATACTCCTATTCTGTATACTGAATTCATTACTTCTTCAATCTAACTATGTCGCTGACTGTCCAGCTCTTCTTATTATACTTGCATTCATTGTACTTGTATTCATTGATTCTATATTGTAATTATGTCGCTGATTGTCCAGCTCTTCTTATTGTAAACCGCCTCGAACTACCATGGCTTCCGACGTCGGGAAGGCATCTGCGAATACGTAGACGTAACACGGTGATTTCATCCGCACACATGCCGTCCCAACACAGGTTAAGGGGGCGGGGCTGGGGGCAGAAAGTGGGACACAGGAGAAACTGGGTAGGCCTGGGGTCGTAGCCATGGGTCTGGGTTTTCCTTTGGGAAAATCTAGTAACCCTATATAAGATGAAGCTAAAATATTTCAGGGTCAGAAGTAATCTAAAGAAATACTTTCTTTTTTTTTTTTCAGAATGGGTATTGGATACATGGAATAGTCTTCTGGTGGAGATGGTGGCGTTATTGAAGTAAAGAAAGCATGGGACAAGTACTTGGGATCTCTTAGGGAGGGAAAGAGATACTGGATGAAATGGTTGGGCAGACTGCATGAGCCATTTGGCATTTATGGGATGGGCGGCCTATTGAAAGAGCACTGGCGCCTTTAGAAAGGATCCCAGGGAGCAGAAAAATGTATCTTGCAATGTTAATGGCAAGTTGTATTCATTTACTGTGTGAGTCACTAAACTATAGTACTGAGTTACTGCAGGTTAATGACACTCACAGTAAACTAAGCTGCAGTAAAATAGCAACTTTTACTGCAAATCAGTAAATTCTTACTTAATCACTATTGGCAAGGGCTGAAATTACACCTTTGAATTAGTATTGATAGTCTATTTACACTTAGTTAACACACTGCCATCCATTTCCTGTTCACAAAGTTTTTAGAAACCAATTTTGTATGTCTATGTTTGTAATATATATGTACTGTATATGTGCATGTATATGTTTGTAATAAATTAATGATATATACATAATATGAGATTATGTATATATATCATTAATTTAAAAAGGACATAAAAATTCATAACCTGGTGGCTCTGATGCTTCAGTAGAGTTATCCATGATTTACTGCATCTGCCAACCATTTATTAATGCACAATATTATTATATGCCTAACTCTGTATGTTAATGCCAAATGACTGATGCTGCTTTTTTTTTTTTTAGCTACACATTTTTGTTGCGGCTCTTTTGTTATTTTAAATCACGCAATACTTTTTATTATTATTATTATTATTATTTTCTTCTACTTAAAGCCCGAGTTGATTGCAGTTGTTCAGTTCCTTCGTAGGAATAATTGTAAATGCATTATTCAAATATATTTTGTGCTGAATACATGATATGCATATCATGAATACCTATAATCACAGCACAATCGTTTGTGCATGTTCTGAAAATAGTATCAGGAAGCGTTGAATATGAATTTCTTTCACAATACCCAAAACAGATTTATTCAGAAAGGACAAATCCAACAGCATAGTCTAATGGTTAGTTAGGGATCACACTGTAGAATTCCACCATAAATGTATACGAAACTTTTCCATACATTTGTATGTTCAAAGCCTCATAGATGTCTTGAGGAAATCTTATATACAGTATACCTGATAAAGCATTGCATTTTTTTAGTGCTTGACTGATTTATATACATTCATGGAAAACAGTTTTTTACACAATTTGCTCTGTCTTTTTGCAGCCTGTGAACCTATTAATCTTATATCTTTAAAAAATTCTCCCCCCCCCCTCTTTTTCCGAAGCTCGTTAAGGCTTTTTTTTATTGTCAGCCATGGCAGTATTAGCTCCGACGCTCATAGAATTCCTATAAGCGTGGGAGCTAATACCGTCATGGCCGGCGATAAAAAAAAAGCCTAACGTGGCTTTGTACAAGGGGGAAGGTCTATTTTTTTAAAAAAATAGGATTCATTTTTTAAGGGTTTTTTTTTTCCTTTGTGAATATGTCATTATTGTTGACTTAAAATGTGTAAGAAATCCTGTTGTTTATGGAGCATTTTAAATAAATGAAACCTATGTTTCACAGCAAACATTGGATTCACAGTAAAGAATATATAGCGTCTTTAATGTGTGCAATCAGACTTCTAAAGAACCTTCATGCCCATGACCCCATCTCCCAAGCTCGATCATCAGTCCATTGGTTACCTATAGCCAAAAGCTGCATCTTTAAGGGCTTGTTGCTGGCACACAAGTCCTTGCACAACCTGGCGCCCAACTTCAGTACATCTCAGCCAAGCTTCCCCCATATGTCCCGAGCAGGCCGCTCCACTCCCAGGAGGAAATACGTTTCCAAATACTCCCTGGCCATGCCCTGCAACTCCAGAACATCAGAGGACAACCCTACTCTTACTTCATACCAAGCCACTGAAATCAACTGGCCCCACAGATAAGATCTCTTGAAGGGCTTCAGTACTTCACCTAACCCCTCACTCAATGTCCATATGATGGAAAGAGAAATGTATATTAAATATATGTTAAATAAGATCCTCTATATATGTCAAGCTAGAATGAACTCATTGTATTATAAGTATTGCAAATTGTAACCAGTTTGACCTGTATTAACCTGTAATCCGTTCTGAGCTATTTATTTTTTTCAAGTGTTCCTTTTAAATTACTGTGTCTTAAAGATTATTAATGATTTCACTCCACTTTATTTATTAAGGCTAACATAATCATTCTGTTTGTTGTATGTTAATGTATATAAGATGTCCATTCCTGCAACTCATAATATAGGCTTGTAAGAACTTGACAAACAGTAGGATCTAACAGGGTGCTAAACTGATCTGTTGAAAATCATTGCCTCCCGATGGACCACACTTATCTTAGCTCTCAGAAATAGTTGAAAACATGCTTAATTGATGAATGTTTTAAGTTACCTATCTAAGTAATGCACTGTATTCCTCCCCCCAGGTAGAGGGTATAAACTCAAAAGACACCACCAATATCTTCTCTCACACCAAGCAGTATTATGGGGTAAAGATCTAGAACAATTGCTCACGCCTTCCACTTATGGGGAATTTAGGAAACGCCTAAAAACATATCTGTTCCTGAAGTATCTAGACACTGACCCATTTAACTCTTTCTTTTCAATAACGGTTCCCTTGAATTGTTAACCTCTATCTTTCACCTCTACTAAGTTCATTCAACTTGTACCATCTTTTAATCTTTGTAAACTGCATAGAACTTCACGGTCCTGCGGTATATAAACTGTTATTATCAAAAAGTCTGACCATGTTAGCCCCTTCTACAGAAAACTTCATTGGCTTCCAATTGAAGCAAGGGTCATCTTCAAATTCGCCTGCCTTTGCTTTAAAACCTTGACTGGATCATCCCCGATATACCTGTCACGTCACTTTGTGTTCCCAGGCTCTAACCGAACATGCAATGCCCACCTGTTTGCCTTCCCCTCGCCAAAGGGATATATTTACAAAAGATTCCTGGACAAAACCCTCTCTTTTCAAGCTGGCAAATGGAATGATTGTCTTACCACCCTCATCTCTCTTGCCCCATCCTACCTATCCTTCAGAAAATCTTTCAAAGCTTACCTCTTTGATAAATTTCTCTAACCTCATCCTTCCTTCCTTTCCTCTCCTTCCTCACCTATATACCTCTTCTTCCCCAGATCTTACTATCCTCATCCTGCACTCCCTTGTAACTGTATATATTCCTTTCTCTCTTCTCTTCATCCTTCCAAAGTATTTTAGATCAATGTAGTCTTGTTAGAATGTTTATTTCTTATTTTTCCTCTATCTCTATTTTTCACTTCTTTGTTATTCTCCAGGTACTTTAGTTAGATTGTGAGCCTTCGGGACAGTAAGGGAATTTCTAAGTACCTATCTTACTTTTTAATTTTAATTGTTACTGGTTACTTTACCTTGGTTAATCTGACTCTGCATCTCCGCTGTAAATGTACAGTCTCTTCTCCTGTAAACTGCTCTGAACTGTTTTATGGTATTGCGGTATACATAAATAAAGTTATTATTATTATTATTTTATCAGTGATTACAGTCGACTCCGCTTAAGTGCAAAGCCTCCGGACTGGACCGTGACTTGTGCTTAAACATAGTGTGCGCTTAATCGGAGTACCACTTTTTAGTCATGAAAAATTACAGTACGCTTTAGTCAAATGCAATAAAACTTTTATTCAGCAAAAAATACACCGAATGCAATTTAACATGGTCTTTTATTGATCATGACAAGAATAGCCATCTAAACGATCACAAGGAACTGGAAATGTTATGACAGACTTAACTACACATTCTGGTGGGCAAGTGTGTGTAATACATATAAATATGAAAGAATGAATGCGGAATGCTTGGGTCTTAGCAATACATTTAATAAAGTATGGAGCCCATTGACTGCATTGTTCAAATACAATAATAGAGATATATCTTTTATTTCTTAGATTTCCTTACACATCCAGGGTGGGGGGAGGGGAGGGGAAAATATTTGGAAGAGTTTAAAAATATTTAAATATAATATTGTAATAAATAATATGATTTAATATATTAATAATTGGGAGGAGGAGGGAAAATGGATGTTTTCTTTAATAATGTGTGTAATATGGTGTATTTTATGCAATCTGTTAAAGTTATTAATTGTAATATACTGTCAAAGCTTGAAAATTAATAAAGAATTATAAAAAACAAAACAAAACATGATTCAGTTATAGAAACAGCACTGTTCCGTCTAATGCAATACACTGTACACCTTTTTTTAAACCAACATTCTACTGAAATAGTTAGTCACTGTTTTCTGCACGCAGATTGCACGATTCAGGCTGTGTATCTGACTACTGATGCTGTAAAACTGTCCATAGTCGTGACATACATTTATCTCCAGATAACAACACAGCGTGTGTAGGGACTTTAGCGCGTCCGAGAAGGAAACAATCTCTGCAGGTATTTCATTAGTCGTGATGACCACAGCAGTATCTCCATCACCCTCTTGGTTTTTTGCAGTGACCTTTATGACTGTACAGATATTGGAATTAGTGCTGTCAGATGATGTGGGCACATTGTTGTCAATGGCGATATACAGCTCAAACTCTTGTGGCAAGAGTCCAACTGGGAGTTCAGTGGACGAAGTGTCAGCTTTAGTTGGCTCATCAGATGCGTGAATGAAGCTCACTCGTCGATAGCAATTTTAAATCATTGATGATGAGACTCGACTCCACGATTCCCATACCATGTGAAGAGAGTCAAGCACCATCATTTTTCTTGTGAGCTCAGAAGCTCGGGGGCTGGATTCCGTGCTTGCATCAATCACTGCCATCACATATCTTAAGATGAGCGACCTGTAATGACGTTTGAAGTTGGCGATTATCCCTTGGTCCATCGGTTGGATCAAAGAGGTCATGTCTGGCGGAAGAATCACAAGTTTGATGTTGGTTAGTCGTACGTCATTGCTGTATACTGCACATTTATCACACAGGATTACAATGTGCCTCCTACGCCTTCTCATCAGATTGTCAAGCTTCTGCAAACATTCAATCGACAGTGTAACTGTCATCCATGCGTTTTTGTTGCTTTCATATTCAACAGGCAGGCGTTTAATGTTTTTGAAGCACCAAGGATTTTGATTCTTCCCAATCACCAGTGGTTCGACCTTTTCACTGCCATCCATATTGCAACTGAGCAGCAACGTCAATCGTTCCTTTGGCATCTTGAAGCCAACAGTTTTGCTGCATTTGAAAGCCAATGTTCCACCAGAGATGGCACACCAGTACAGACCCGTCTCATCTGTGTTGAAAATGTTGCATGGTTCATATCCACTAATGACTGATGGCAAGACTTCCATGACCCATCTTTCTGCACCAAATTCATCCGTGTCTTGTTTTTCGCCATGCTGCTTCTTAAATTTTATGCCGTTATGAACTTTCCACCTCTCTAGCCATCTGTTTGTTGCTTTGAAGTCTTCTATGCCCAGTTCTTCGGATAGCTGTGCTGCTTTCTCCATCAGCAGAGACCCACTGATTGGCAGTTGACTACTTCTTGCTTCAGTAAACCATCACAGCAATGCCTGTTCAATGTCTCCAGCCTTCCCAATTGTTTTCCATTTTCTGGTAGGATTGCTGTTGTTTTGCCAGTCTTTCAATATGGCTTGTTTGGTGTTTTTTTTTTTTTGTAAATCTGAGAAATATGGCTAGGATGAACGCTGTAAAGTTTTTCATTGGAGACTTGACTCTCCCGTTGGTCAAATCTCTTTAAGACATCGACACGTTCAGCCAAAGACAAAGATTTTTGTCCACGCGATGCCTTGGTACATTTCCGAAAGTTTGAACACCTGGCCAGGCCTAGACTGCTGATCCGAAACACGTGGCTCATCCATGTGAAAACGTGATTGCTTTTAACTGGAATGAATGTAACATGAACAAATAGAGGTGGGACCTATAACATCAGTGCGCATAAGCGGATTGTGTGCTTATCAGAATTCCAATTATCCAGAGTTTACGTCCATTGACTGTAATGTAAAAAAAACGGGACCATGGTCGTAGGTTGCGGATAACCGAAGTGTGCGCTTAACTGACGTGCACTTAGGTGGAGTCGACTGTACTGTGTTCTATTGTAATTTGGGATGGGAAAAATTTGGGTCTAGGTTTATATCTGCATGTTGCGTGATCTACCTCGGGCTATTGGTTGACTATTGGACAACATTAAATTGCATTTCTATATACTGTATTTGAACAACACATTGCTTATATAATGCTGATAGAAACCATATTAGTGACACGGGGGGAATCTGAATCCTTTTCCCAGTTAAGGTCTCCCCCTCCTGGAGACTGCTACAACTGTAGATGCTGCAGAAGCCACATTCATTTTTCCTGTAGGAGGAGATCCCATTCATGATGCCTCAGTGGCACATAATAGTTGGATCTGTGGCCTACAATGTAGGATTAAAAAAAACAACAACAAAACGAAAACAACCTGATGCATTGCAGCTGGCTGAAGATTGTCAGTTACTATGATTACTGGGCTGTCTCTGATGCTGTAGCAGTTAGCTGCAGCTGTAATCGGTTTGCGCGTGGACATTGATGTCCTCTAACCAATTAGCATAGGATTAGCGTGAGAGCTCTTACCACCTACAAAATAGGTGGCAGTAAGGACTAACATGCTAGTGGCCAAACGCTCTGACAGCCACTTTATCCCATAGCTTTGGAACCAACTTCCCCCTCAAATCAGATCACAGAACTTCCGAAGAGCAGTGAAGACCTTTCTCTTCAACTAAAGGTCCAACTGCAAACAGTTCCCTCTGATCTCTATTCCGACAACAACCACCAGCTTGCGACCCCCCCCCCCCAGTCCAATCTTCTGTAATGCCTCTCCAGAAATTCCCTTTGACTACTAAGAGGACATAATTTGAGGTTGAGGGGTGGTAGATTCAAAGGCAATGTTAGGAAATTCTACTTTACGGAGAGGGTGGTGGATGCCTGGAATGCTCTCCCGAGAGAGGTGGTGGAGAGTAAAACAGTGACTGAGTTCAAAGAAGCGTGGGATGAACACAGAGGATCTAGAATCAGAAAATAATATTAAATATTGAACTAAGGCCAGTACTGGGCAGGCTTGCACGGTCTGTGTCTGTGTATGGCCGTTTGGTGGGGGATGGGCTGGGGAGGGCTTCCGTGGCTGGGAGGATGTAGATGGGCTGGAGTAGGTTTTAATGAAGATTTTGGCAGTTGGAATCCAAGCACAGTATCGGGTAGAGCTTTGGATTGTTGCCCAGAAATAGCTAAGAAAAAAATTAAAAAATTTAAATTGAATCAGGTTGGACAGACTGGATGGACCATTCGGGTCTTTATCTGCTGTCATGTACTATGTTACTATGTTACCCAGCCTTGCCCTCTGTGACTGTATTGTATAGTATTTTATTGTACTGTATCACCAAATATACCATCTGTGAATGTTGGCTTGTAACCCGTTCTGAGCTCTCGGAAGGATGGGATAGAAATTGAATCAAATAAATAAATAAATAAAATAGAAAAAAAAAAAAAAACTGCAACCATTTTAGAGATGTGTTAAAATGTGGAAAGACCCTCAATCCTCTGTGGAAATGTCTTGTTAAAATGAGTATTAAAAAATTGTATACATGGATCTGAGCTGATGTAAAACTCTACATGGAGAGTTTTCTTTTCTTCTTAGATATAGTATATGTTTGGGGGGGGGGGGGGGGGGTTTCTCTCTTTTTAATCCTCCCAAGCCTCACCCAAACATACCCTAGCAAGGCCCCTTGAAATCCCTGTACCTTGTGAATCTCCATTTGTATATACCTTAACACCAACTTTCTAAAACTGCTATTCATACATGTGATTTACACATATAAATACTGCTATTTACACTTGGAGATGATTTAAAATAGGGACTTTAGTGTACCGGAATATAACTCGCCTTGAACTGCTGCTGATGGATTTTACATGAAGGAAAAACCTTTCTAAATTAACCGCCATTGTAAGAGCAAGAACCTTGAACACTGCGAAAAGTTTAACTGGGAATCAGTGTAAGGCAATAAGCACAGGAGTAGCTCTGTCCCAACTCTGACCTCGAGTAATTAATCTGACTGCTGCATTCTGTGCAGTCACCAGAGAGATCTTTTGAAAAGACCCAGATAGACATGAGTTACAATAGTCAAGGTGACTCAGACCTACTGTCTGCTTCTTCAACTCTGATTTATAGAGGGAAAAGTCTAAGCTCTTTAACTAGATGCAGGTTTGCAAATGCCTTTTTGGCTACTGTGGTGAGCGGCCCTGGAATAAATAGTGCTGAATCAAAGAAAATACCCAGCCTCTTAACTTACTGAAAGGGTAAAATCATCTACCACGGGCAAACTTTTGAAGTTTGCAGATCTGATCTCCCCACCAATAACATACCAGCTTTACTAGAGTTTAATTTTAACTTGTTACATGCCATTTGTTGACTGGATAACACGGAACAAGATGATGAAAAGTCTCATCCAAAGAGCCAGAAACTGAGAGAATATTTTAGTTGGCCTCAGCATAAAGACAATTTGTTAAACCCAGACTATGAACGAGAGACCTAGGCTTTCTATAGGTGAGATGCATTTTAGCGTTGATCTGCAAGAGGCTGTTTCAACATATCATGAGAGTGAAGAAGAATTGACTGACATAAGGAAATGCTCCAGGACATTATACGTGGCCTGGAGGAGTAGCCTAAAGTTTAGAGCACTGGACTGACAACCAGATAAGTCCGCTTCAATTCCCAAAGCTGCTCCTTGAGATCTTGGTCAAGACTCTTAATCCGCCATCGCATCGAGTACAAACTGAAATTGCGAGACTTACAGGGATAGAAAAATACCTACTGCATCTGAATATATACTTACCTCCTTTTTTACTAAGGTGAGCTAAGTGATTAGCGCGTGCTAATTGAATTAGTGCACGCTAACGCGTCCATAGACTAACATGCACGTCTTAGCGTTCAGCACGTGCTAATCGGTTGGCGCACCTTATTAAAAGAGGCCTTACTTCCATTGCTTTCAATGGAATTAAAACCCAGCTGACTCTGTCTGTCCTAATTTCTTCCATTGCTTTCCGTAGAAGTAATACCCAGATGTCTAAATCCTTCCTTCTTTTTCTGGAGCAAGTTCTAAGTAAGCTCATGAAATTGGAAAAGCATGTGCATGCTCACAAAGACTACAGCTGAGAACGTACAGGTAAATATTGTATCTGGTTCAATCTAATGAATAAAATGTTAACAGTGTTAAAAAAAAAATAAAATAAAATTCCAATCAAGCACTTAAGGGACATGTTCACCAGTAGAAAAACAGCCTGCAATTAGTTCAAAGATCTAGAAGAGATATTTAAACAAATGAATAAGAACATAAGAATTGCCATACTGGGACGTTGAGCCCAATAGTGGCCAGTCCAGGTAACAAGTACCTTCAGGATCCCAAGGAGTAAAACAGCTTTTATGCTGCTTATCCTAGGAATAAGCCTTCTCAGTAATGACTTATGTTTATTAAAAACTTTATATACCGTATAATAGCCATAAAAGGATCCAAGCGGTTTACAATATATGTTTAGAAAAGAACTCCATTCAAGAATATTAAAGGAAAGAAGAAAAAATAACTTTATGGAATTCTCTTTTAGAAAATTATCCACACCTTTTTAAAATCCTGCTAGCTAACTTATCACATTCTCTGGCAATGAATTCCAGAGTTTAATTACACATTGTATGAAGTAATATATAGAAATAAAACAAAAAAAAAAAAAAACCAACCAACAAGGAAATAAGGTAATACCTTTTTTATTGGACTAACATAAAGAAGAACACCAGATTCATCTGGTGTGATATAACATTAGCTGAGCTGATGTCACCAGCTGGTAATATTTATTGAATGATGGTGTGGGTAAAATGGGAGGGGGGACAGATAGTGAGGGGAATATATGAGGTGTTATCAAGGGTCTGTAGAATAAGGATTGACAATTTTATAAGAGGAGGTAAGAAAGGGTTAATAGATAGAGCTTGTAAGAAAGAAAAATGATTAGGGAGGTTGCTAAGGTGATGGGGTGGAGCAGTCACGTGATTGGTTGGATGTTGTGGCACTCTGGAGTGAATTCTGTGAGGAAAGGGGAACAGTAGAGTAGTCTCTTCAGGAAAAGATTATTCTCTTCAGAGTATATTAATTCTTACTAAAAATATTCTTCTTCATTGTGATTTTAATGTTAGGAAGTTTGGTTTATTTTGAGTAAGATAATTTTTTGCCTTGTTAACCTTCTCTGTGTCTGTGTTTTAGTCAGGGCAGGATATTTTGTCTGTCAGGTGCTGGATTTGTTGCCTGATTAAGCAGAGACTGCAATGGAGAGGGGCAGTTTGGGCTCTTCTGTGGAAGTTTCACAGCCTTGCAGCACAACAGTCCCCTGTGTGGAGTTGCAGTTAGCGCTGTCTGCACGACAGTGAGCAGAGTGGGTTGGCTATGAGGGAGATGGGATGTGAAAGGTGTTTGCTCGCTAATGTACAGTGTGTCAGAGAGGGACTTACCTGTTGGGGTTATTTTGTGTGACACAGAGAGGTCTTTCTGTTGAGGTGTAATTTTGCCAGGTTGTTTCTTAGTAGGCAAGTTTAGGGGAGCTGGCAGGTGGTTGGTCTTTAGTTCACGAGGGTAGTGACTGGCTGGTCTGTGTGCCACATGGTAGGGCACTTCTAGATAGGTTTGAGGCTTTGACTCTAAATTCTGGTGTTAGAGGGAGGGAGTTGGGAGGTGCCGATGCTGCATTCAGGTGTTTGTTTTTACAGCTAGGCAGAGTTGTGGATTTGTGGCCTTCACAGATTTGGTGTTCCAATGTCTGGGAGCTTAGGAGCACTGGCAGCTGCCATTGCAATAGTTATGTGCTCAGCGGCTGCATGACTGTATGGCATAGTATTGTGATTTAAAATTTTGTTTGGAGTGTCAATAGGGGCCATCTTCCTAATTTTCCTTTTGTGCTATGGCCTTTCTGGGTCTCTTGGATCTTCCTGTGTCTGCCATTCTTTCTGTGGTGATTCAGCATGGTGTCAGCTGTCCTGATTTGTTAGCTCAGCTGGAGATGACCTGTTCTTGGTGTTTCAGGTACATTCATATTATGTACTTGTGGTGTTTTTCTGGGTGTGTGGTGTGTGTGTGTTAGGGGGAAATAGATTTCTTGGTGTCTGTCTCTGTGGAAAGGGAGAGGGTTCATTGTAGTAAAGTTGAGGGTTTGGTTTATTTGTGCTGGAGAAATTAAAGGGTAAAGGTTTTTATGGTGTTAGTGGGGAATCATCTAGGTAAGTGGTGAGCAAACTTAAACAAAGTTATTGTAAGGGTAACAACCTATTGTGTATGTCATGTATAGGATATACTGAGTGGAGTGCAGTAAAAAAGGTTGATGTGAATCGCTTGTTCACTCTTTCCAAAAATACTAGGACTAGGGGGTGTGCAATGAATCTATTAAGTAGTAGATTTATAACAAACCAGATAAATATGTCTTCACACAACATGTGATTAATCTAAGGAATTCATTGCTGGAGAATGAGGTGAAATCAGTTAGCTTAGCGGGGTTTAAAAAAGGTTTGGGTACTCTCCTAACCGAGAAGGCCTTATTGAGATGGCTTGGGGAAATCCTCTGCTTATTCCTATGATAGGCAGCATAATTTCTGTTTTATTACTAGGGCATAGAATTTGGATTATAGGATCTCACTAGGTTCTTGGGTCCTGGGTTGGCCACTGTTGGAAACAGGATACTGTTCTTGATGGACTTTTGGTCTGTCCCAGTATCACAATTCTTCTGTTCTTCTGTTCTTATAAGGTGCAAGGCATCAGAAGCACTATTGGATAGAGTTAAGGGGGGGGGGGGGGTTGGTCGAGTAGTCTGGAAATGGAGATGGAAGGATAAATATCTGCCACGATAATGATGGGGGACAAGACATTTTTGGATTTATTAGGGATAGGAAGACATGCAAAAGTGGCATTGTGGAACCCAAGGGTACAAGAGGCCAACAAGTAGCAGATGGTAAAGAGATAGATGACTTCTTCACTAATATTTTCTGTTCTGGGTTCACAGCTGAAGTGTTTGGGGGGGAGGGTGTACAAACACCTCATGTGACTGGGGCAGGAGGTGTAAAAAACCCTGATTGATTTTCAGTGGCTTGGGTTTGTGAGGGTTCGTTAGAACTACGGGTGGATACCACGAGGGGAATGGCTGGTACATCCAAGGGTACTGCAAGAATTTGGGGGTAGTTCTGGTGACTCTGCTGACTACCTTCTCACTGCTTCTGTAGAGTAGGGAGTGGGTAATGCATGAATAGAGCAGGGAGAATATGGTTTCCCTCCACAACAAATGGAGAAAAGGCAGCACTAGGGATATACAGACCGGTAAGTTTGACTTATTGGTGAGTATCTCAATAGAAACACTTTTACAACAGAGCTTGGGGATTCACTAGAGACAGATTTGGATCGACAAATCTGCTTACTTTCTTTGGGTGATCTTGGCATTAGATAAGGGGAGTATGGTGAATATGGTGTATTTTGATTTTAGTCATTTTACCATTTTCATAGGCATATCGTATTCAGTGTTCTCGGTATGGAGGGCTCCACTGGTGGTCTGGGGCAGGAACTAGTTGGTCAGTAAGGTGTCAGTGGGTTGTGGTCCCAGGAGATGGTTATGCCAAGGGAGGAACTTATCGGTAGTGTGTTTGAAGGTTTGTTATTGGGCTTGTTCTTTTCACAATTATGTAAGTGGGATTGTTGTAGGAGGCCAAAGCAGTAATGGATCAGACAGTCCTGATGGTGTGCCTAACGAGGATGGGCTTAAGTTGTAGAATGGCTTCATATTGTGCAGCTCAGATTTCATGTTTAGAAATGCCAGGTCATGCATTTGCATTGCTAAACCACAAGGGAATGGTGCGATTAAAGGGTGAAGACCTTGGTGTACGAATGAGGAGTGCGGGTTTGGTGTGATTGTATGTGATGAGCTTCAGGAGGCAACCAGGTTGTAACAGTGCTAGCAAAAGCTAGACAGATGTTTGGATGCATGGGAATCAGTATGGCCAGCAGGACAATGGAAGTTTGCTGCCCCTCTACAAATTTTGGTGAGACCTCCTTGTGAATTTTGTGTACATTTAAGTTCAGTTCAAAGGAAGGCTACTACAAGGGTTGATGGTCTATGTCCTATAGGCATATGGGAACTGAGTTCATGATCTCCATCTGTATACTTTGAGGAGGAGCATGAGAAAGGAGATAATAGTGATGTTTAAATACCTATGTGGCCTAACTATACATGAGATGACTCCCCTTTTATTTGACAGCAAATCCAAAGTAAGAGGGCAGGGGATGCAGTGCAGCAGTGCTGGGCTCTGCAGTACGGTATGGCGCTACATTGTTACAGAAGGTGAGGTAGATGCATGAAATAGTTTTGGAATTCCAGTAGGTGTAGGAGTAGTAGATGCATGAAATAGTTTCTGAATTCAGGACGAGTTTGTATAGGCACATGGACTCTCTGGGAGAGAGGAGTTAATTGTTACTGTGGAGGGGTATACTGGCTGGGCATTTTGGTCTTTATCTGTCCTTATGTTTTTTCTAAGTGGCTTTGTTTGTGTCCTCAGACTGGAGGAACTGCAAGGCGCTGGATAGGTGCTGAGAGCCAAACTGCTTTGTTTGACTCATTTTCTGCAATTTTGGGTGCCAGAGGTGCATTGCTCCTTTCTCTTATGGAGCAGCCGCATGTTCTATTAGTACTGTATTGTTTGTTTGTAGGATGATTTTAGAAGATGGTTCACTTGACATTTGCTGGTGTGGGGATTTTATGGAAGTTATGAAATTGGTTGTGGGTGCGTGTGATCTGGTGTCCATGTGCAGGGTTTACTTGTTTGTTTGTTTTTTGTATGAGGGTTTAGTGACATTTGTTTGCAGTATTGCCTGATGTGTGCACTTCATGATTTGTAGTGGTGCTCTGGCGATTAGCCTTTTTGCAGCACTGGGCAGATTATCGAGTGGGTAAACTGGCACCTTCTCGACCTGCTATTGTGTTCACGGGGTAGCTGTCTGGAGATGTTGGGTTGACTGCAGGTTAAATGCAATTGCCTATTCCCCGGTCACCTTCTTGGAAGGATCAGGAATTTGGATTCTTTTATACGTGTGTGTGTGGAGTAACGGGAATGTGCAATATCTTGTTTACCATTCTATTGGGCTGGTGAGGATTTTCTTAGCTGTTTCTGAGTCCAGTGGGGCATGGACTATAGATTTTATGGTTAGGTATATAGAGCATTTGTTGGGAGTGACCCTTGCTAATTCTTTTCCAGCAAAGACAGTTTCCTAATCTTCTATTCTGCTTCCCTTATGATTCTTTTGGTGGGTTGTGACATTTGTTCAGCAAAGAGAGAGGATTTCATACTGCCCCTGAGGCAGGATCTGTTGTCTGCTGTCTGTGTTTTCCCTAATGCCCCCACCCCTTTTTGTTTTGTTTGGTCCTCTATTGAGTGTGTAAGGAGGATTGGGACATGGTTGCTATTGAGTGGGTTTAATACTAAGCTTTTGGAGTTATGGATAGCATGTGGGGGTTTAGAGTGGTTTCTCATGAGTTTGTTGCAGCTATTTTCCATGGACATTATTGTCCTGATGCTGTCAACCTTTCAGGCATAGGTTTGGCCTATTTTATTGGAGACTTGTTTTAAAGCTGTTGGCCGCAGCTTATGTGGTGGGGGGAGCGGTGACAAGCTCGAGGCTGTCACCGCTTGTGGCGGAAAATGGGGTTTGGCCCAGTTGGATCTGGGAGATGAGCAGTTAATAAATAAATAAATGTGACACTCGTATGCGATACCGCTGCGAGGGGAAGCATGACCTTGCGTCACCGTGGATCATGTTTGGGGGGAGGGGAAGCATGACCTTGCGTCACCGTGGGTCATGTTTGGGGGGAGGGGAGGGGAAGCATGGCCTTGCGTCACCGTGGGCCGTTTGGGGGAATGTTATAAATTTAAAGACTTAACTGGAGCTAGTTTCGACACCGAATAGCTCCCTTGGGGTGTGTGAAATATGCATTGGGGATTTGTTGGTTTTTGGACACAGATTGCATTGTAAGTGAAGATAATATTCAGATAGATAATAAAGCTGCGGCCAAATATTTATTCCAATAAAACTGAGTTGTGCGATTATTGATTGATGGTGATTAGCTTTCAGTTGCAGGTGACGGGAATGCGAATGCTAATGTTAAGAAGAACACCAGATTCATCTGGTGTGATATAACATTAGCTGAGCTGATGTCACCAGCTGGTAATATTTATTGAATGATGGTGTGGGTAAAATGGGAGGGGGGACAGATAGTGAGGGGAATATATGAGGTGTTATCAAGGGTCTGTAGAATAAGGATTGACAATTTTATAAGAGGAGGTAAGAAAGGGTTAATAGATAGAGCTTGTAAGAAAGAAAAATGATTAGGGAGGTTGCTAAGGTGATGGGGTGGAGCAGTCACGTGATTGGTTGGATGTTGTGGCACTCTGGAGTGAATTCTGTGAGGAAAGGGGAACAGTAGAGTAGTCTCTTCAGGAAAAGATTATCCCTCCCTCCCTCCCATTTGTGCTGATGTTATGTTTTGTGTCAGTGTTGTGGGGTGGGGTGGGGGGTTTACATGTTATATGTCGACTTGAGTGGGTTTGGTGGAGCTTATGGGGTTGGGGGGGAGGTGGTCGCAGCTTTGGGTGGGGCGGAAAATGGGGTTTGGCCCAGTTGGATCTGGGAGATGAGCAGTTAATAAATAAATAAATGTGACACTCGTATGCGATACCGCTGCGAGGGGAAGCATGACCTTGCGTCACCGTGGATCATGTTTGGGGGGAGGGGAAGCATGACCTTGCGTCACCGTGGGTCATGTTTGGGGGGAGGGGAGGGGAAGCATGGCCTTGCGTCACCGTGGGCCGTTTGGGGGAATGTTATAAATTTAAAGACTTAACTGGAGCTAGTTTCGACACCGAATAGCTCCCTTGGGGTGTGTGAAATATGCATTGGGGGTTTGTTGGTTTTTGGACACAGATTGCATTGTAAGTGAAGATAATATTCAGATAGATAATAAAGCTGCGGCCAAATATTTATTCCAATAAAACTGAGTTGTGTGATTATTGATTGATGGTGATTAGCTTTCAGTTGCAGGTGACGGGAATGCGAATGCTAATGTTATGCATTTTATGATGAGTTTTCAAAGGTAACCCTTCCTCAGATCTTATGAAATGAGTATTGGAACTAATACCACCATGGATGGCGATAAAAAAGCCTAACACAGCTTGGTAAAAGGGGGCCTAAAGAAAATGAAACAATTCACCCAAATTTCAGGATGTAGAAAAATGTATATCCAAAGCTGTTCATTGGCATTCATAAATAAAATATTTTCATTTTGTATTACAAACTTTCACTTTAGATGTCCTGCATATCTGAAAAAAAACCTTGCATATAAACTCTTTTTATTTTGCTGCATTTATTTATTGGCAAGTGTATATAGCAGGTACAGTTTAACAAAAATTCATGCTAAAAGCATAACATTAGTAAAATGTTTAGTTTCAGAAAATCAGCATGTATTGGCATTTTGTGGTGTAGGTACTATTGCTAGATACACTTACCATGCATTTTCATAACACAAATGTACTGCCATAACAAAGAGATAAGTACTTTTTCCTCAAGCATCTGGCACCTTGATTGTCCCTGCCTTTACAAAGCCGTGCTAGCGGCTGCTGTGCGGCCCCGAAGCCCTTTAAATCCCTTCAGGGCAGTTACTTCAGCGGCCCACGCTAAACTGCTTTGTAAAAGAGGCCCTCTGATTCCTTTAGCAGGGCACTTTTAAAGAAGGTAAGTTTGTCTGTTCTCTTTACTTCAGGGTTTTCTAGAACAATCTGTATTTGACTTTCAATGTCATGGTAATGTAGTTCTAGCTATTTCTTTGAGACTCTAAGTGCCGTCATTCTTAACAAGTTTGCTTCATGCCTTTTAGAGTTCTTGATTTATTAAACTTTACAGAACTTATATAAATCAACCAAGAAAGATAGAGGCCCTTTTGCTACAGCTTACTGCGAGCTAACGGGCATTAGCATATGCTACGTGCCATGTGCCCCGGTGGCATAGTGAGGGTGAGTGATGCCCCTCTACTGCCCTCTTCTCTGTCTCCCTGCTCCTTCATGACTCCCCCCCCCCCACCCCGGTCGCATGTGTGCTCCCCCTTCCCTTTCCTCGTACCTTTAAAATTTTTTTAGCATGAACTTGCTGCCCACATCGTGCCAGCTCCCCCTCTGACGTCATTTCCTAGGTGCCCGGAAGTGATGTCAGAGAGAGCCGACACCAATGTGGGCAGCAAGTTCATCATACTGCTTACGCCGGCTGCTGGGAAAATTAAAGTGGTGCGAGGAAGGGAAGGGGCGCACGAACATGGAGGGGGGGTCAGGAAGGAGTAGGGGGCAGACATGGAGAATGGGTACTGTCAGCCCCACCAAACTGCTGCCTGGAGTAGACCGCCCCCTCTGCCCCCCTTACTACATCACTGTGTGGCCCATAGGTATAAAACAGAATGTGCAGCATTAGTGCATGCTAACGTCTGTTGACGCATGCTAAGCTTTAGTAAAAGGGTCCCTTAAATATGAAACTCCTTAAGCAATATTATAAAAGTGAGGGGGAGAAAACCACAAAAACATTTATGGGAGATATAGCCCTAATGGAGAAAGATCGTATGGATATTCAAATCCATAAGAAAATCTTAAGAATTACTGAAAAAGATTCCATCCTTATAACTGAAGCCCTCTGTACTTATCAGGGGGCTATTAATCTTGGTAGAGCTCAGATCCCATAGCAAATAGGGAGACTTGGGGAAAGGGGGATAAAGAGAAAGAAAGGGAGGAAGGGGGTGTGACTAACCAGTGAAGATGGGGATGGTATTGGAGAGAAGAGGGGAACAGCACGCTAAGGTTAATGATTAAAGGAGAGGATTCTTCTGGTAACTGAGTGCGTAGAGAAACGCATTGGAAAATGAAGGTGAGTGTGGATTGATGGAGGAGAGGTGAAAGGTGGGAAGAAAGTGGGAGGGACTAAGGAGTCTTGGGTGGGAGTCATTTGGGTGGGAGGCAGGAATGTAGGCAAAGAGCTCAGGGCTGGGCCTGTTGAACAATGCCCTGGTGAAGTGTAGTGTGGGTTGAGGGGTGTTGTCTGATTGCAGCTGTGCAGAGTAACAGGGCCTAGCCAGGCAGCCATTTAAGGAATAGGGAAGGGAAGCAAAGGGGGTACGAGGTTTAAAGAACAAGAGGTTGGCTGCAACACTTGTGGGCCCAAGACGGGGTCTTGGCGTCACCGCAAGGCCCACTTCAAGGGGAGACAATGAAAGTCAATTAAATATAAGAAGAATTGCTTGGGGTTGGTAGGGAAGCTAGAGTGTCACTGTCTAGCTGTCTAGTTTAAGGGGACTATAGAGAAGGCAATCTGGCAGTATTGGAGAGAAAAGTTAAGCGGTTTTAATGTTGGCTAAAATAAATTATTAATAAAGAAGCTGCAGCCAATTTTTCCCACAAGCGGGTCTTGTACTTATTTGATTATTAGTGTTATTGATGGAGTGCAGTGTGAGTGCCGAGGTTACACAAATATTGATCTTGACACTCTTATCTCCACACCAGGCAGGTCAATAACTATTATTATTACCTAACATCATGGAGGTCTGTTTTATTTTATTTTTTTCCTACTGACTCATCAGTAATAAACATCTAGGTGAGACTGCACTCTCCAACTTTACATGGCCTTATATTTAATATATTTATATGCAATATAGGGTCCCTTTTATTAAAAGACATTAAGCCCTTAACATGTGATTAATCCACAAAAACAGGCTGCCGTATAACTGTATTAAGGGGCTTTGCAGGAGGTTTCTTGTTTCTATTAAGGGAGTGAGGCTGGGTGGGGAATAAAAGCATTAGCCAGAAAGCATGTTATACTTGCTATACTGTACACTTAAAGCTCTGATTCTATTAAGTAATTAGTTTATTTGATATACCACATTTCTTAACAATTTTGTCAGATCAAGGCAGTTAACAAATTTAAAATAATAGGCACATTAAGGCCCTCTTAAACTAAGGTGTGCTAACCGATTTGCGCATGCTAATCGAATTAGCACACGCTAAATGCTAATGTGTGCATTTAGTCTATGGATGCGTTAGCGTTTAGCATGTGCTAATTTGATTAGCATGTGCTAATTGGTTAGCGCACCATAGTAAAAGAGAGGGTTAAACTCCTCTCTGTCCCAATTGAGCTCATAATCTAAACTTACTCCTTCTTTTACTAAGGTGTGCTATGCTTTTTAGAGCACGGCACATATTGGTGCGTGCTAATCTCGCGCTAAATGCTAACGTGTGCATGTTATCCTATAGGCGCATTAGCGGTTAGCGCACATGTTGATTTAGCGCACACTAAATGCGTGTTAAAACACAGCGCACCTTAGTAAAAAAGGGCCTAAGTGCCTTGGAAGAAAACAATACTTCTGTAAAAGATAAATTAGGAAAAAGACAGAAAGAAAAAGAACCCCCCAGAGAAAGTATGGGATAGAATTATATGGAACCCAGTATCAAAAATTCATAAGAAAATAATAATAAAATAAATACATAAATTACAATCAATCAAAATAGAAGATGAAAAGAAAAAGGTAAAAGAAAAAAATTAAGTAAGAAATAGAATCAAATAAAAAAAAACAAAAAACAATCCTATAGAGCAAAAAGGAGGACTCTGGAGAGGCCCACTATCAACCTGGCCCGCCCTCGAAACTCCTCCTGAAACGCCCCGTTTAACTATGGTCATTCAGCAGCACTATGAAGGCCTAGGTCTTTTAGAAAAATGTCCAAAACCCGGTTTGATTATCAGCACTTGGACATCTTTCGTTTATGATCATCCAAGTGCCGACTTAGGACAGTTTTTGGACGTTTTTCTCTTTTGATTATGAGCCCCATAGTATATAGTATATTTTATGCAAATCAAATGATAGTATGCAAACCTCACAAAAAGGGTTCCATATTAACATCTCACCACAACTCCCTTATAGGTCATGGTGAGCTCCCCAAAACACCCCTACCTGTCTACAACCCCCAATAGCCCTTATGGCTGCAGGTGCCACCTATATGGCAGTAAAAAATGGTTTTGGTGGGTGCACATGTTTCACCATGAATGCAGTAGTTAGAGTGGTTCACTAACCCACCTCCCAGACCACTTAAGCCATCTCTGTGCAGCTCTACAAGGCTTTCCTATGCCAGGTGCTGATGTTCTGGAGACAGATGTGTATTTTTTTATTCCAATTTTTATGGCAGTGTGTGGGAGGGGGGTGTCAGTGATCACTGGGGAAGTGTGTGTGGGGGGGTCTGTACTTTGTGTCTGCAGTGGATATCTGGTCACTTTGGATACTTTTTTTGCCACTTAGACCTGTTTTTAGATGACCTAAGTCACATTTAGGCAGTCTCGTTAAACTTTCGGTTATACTTGCAGTACGACTAAGTCTAGCTCAGCTCACATCCCGCCCAAATCCCGCCCTCACCACTCCTCCTAAAACGCTTCTTTCAGCTCTGGGCATACAGCAGCACTGAAGAGGCTTAAGCTGTTTTTAAATACGTCTAAAACCCATTTTGGTTATCGGCATTTGGACGACTTGTCTTATTAATCGTCCAAGTGCCGATTTAGATGGGATTTTAGACATATTTCCGTTTTGATTATGAGCCCCATAAGGTTTTGAAAATGTTTTATTTATAAGTTAATATTTATATATGATATAAAATAATATTTATTAAAGAAATCAGCATTATTTTGAGGTAGGGTCAAAATATGGTCATATCAGGGCACTGTCTTTTTTAATTGCAGTTTCGTAATACATATCTATTATCATATGATCTGCTTTGTTTAACCACTTTTGCAAAGAGAGTGAACTATTTGCAGAGGGCACAGTGTTTCTGATAGTGCACATATACAAATAGTGTATGTTATGTGTGCACAATTGGAAAAGAATGTACCCTTTTTGTGAATAGTGGAAATTCTGTGTGAAAAGTGAACACTCATTTGAAAAACTGTGCACTCCTAATACTCCTAATGATATTTCCCGTTAGGAAGGAGCGCGGCCAAATCGGCCGAAGCCGTTGCTCGAGGGGGGTGGCGAGAGGAAGGGCTAGAGCAGAGAGGGCCGAGATAGGGATAGGGGAGGGCCAATAAAGAAGGCCAATCAGGGAAGAGTAGGGGCAAGGAAGTGGAGAGAGCTTAGCCAGGGCGGAAGGGAGGTCGCTCCCTTTTCGAATTGGTGAGTGGAGGAGGCAGACGCGACTTACCCCATACTCCAGCAACCCGCTGCGGCCATACTTTCTCCCCTACTGCGAGCGCCCTTGCGATTCCAAGAGCAAATGTATTCAGCAGCTGCGACCAGTGTGCACTGCTTGGAGTGCAGCATCTAAGTGAGGTTTTGCTAACGCGGGTAGTGGAGGGTAAGCACAGCATAGGAGTCACAGAGACACCTTCACAATGGTTAAGAAAGGGGCACGTCTCCTTGCTTGAACGGCGGGGAGGCCATGATTTCACAGCAAAGTACTGCTGATGAAAGGACCCATCCTTGAACGGGCTGGGTCAAGTGAGCAGTGGGGAAGCTTGTACGGCACCCCACAATGTGAGTTAATGGAGAGGCCTATGCTGTGCACCGGATCATGTGATGGTTATATGTTGCATACTATTAACACGTGATGTATACAGAGAGTGATATGTCATGGTTCATATATTCAGTTTTGATGTACAGTTGATTGTGGTTCATGATTGGTTATTCTGTTCAGTTGATTATGATTCATGCTTTGTTGTATTGTGCAGTTATGGCTGCGGCCAGAATAAAATTCCACACTGGTTGACGAACACCTGAGTATTGTCATTGTCTCATGATCGACGGTAAGGGGGGTAGAGCAACAAGTGCTGAGTGCACGATTTGTCCCATAATGAAAAATAGGAAAAATACTCAAATGAAACAAAACTTTCTGTAAAAAATGTGGGAAATACACCCCTATTAATTCCCATTACAATTCCTACTGTTATTTTTCTAATACATATAGCATTCTCTTTCTCAAGTTTTCCTAACATCCAAACACAAACAGAGATACACAAGTAAGGAAGACCATAAGCTGAGAAATCCAATATATATTAAGATCAAATTCCTTTCTCAAGAGCAGTGCTTATATTCATGTATTCATGCATTCCTAAGAATCAAGTTATTGCTTCCCACATGCATAGATATGGAAATGATTTGCTTTTTCAAGAGTTAGTCATTATACTGAGTCAAGGAGCTGACTTTAAAAATAGAACATAAATCTCTTTAAGTTACATCACTTCTGCATGTGGCTCACATAGCAATTTGACACAAGTTTTAGAGGATGAAGTAGAAAGACCTAGATTCCTTTCCTTGTGATTGCAAAAGAATGAGAATTTGAAATTGTTACTTTGAACAAAAGACTGCCCAAAATTTAGGATATATCAACTGGCATATAGGGGTCCTTTTACTAAAGCCAAGGCACAAGTAGACTTAGCGCTGCTTACCTGTGTCTTTCCCATGCATTAAGGTCACTTGTGCCATGGTCGGAAAATGGCTGATTTTTCCACATTCCCAATTAATGGCCACAAGATAATTTCACTATTGTCTTAAGACCATTAAAAAAAATTGCTGTGTGAGCATCCAACTGACACCTGTTTTATAGGTGGTAAGGGACCACTCGCTAAACCCACACTCATGGGTGTTGGAACAGGGAGGCCACAGGAGCCAGAGATTGGTGGTCAGATGAGTCAGTAATGGGTGGCTCTAATCCCCCAGCCACCTCCTCCCAGTCGCTGTAATTTTTTTATTATTATTTATTTATTGAAATTTCATATTTTCCATAAGAATTACACAGGCAACACAGAAGGAAAAATTTTTAAAGAAAAGTACAAAATAAAGTTATTTCCACATTTCTTCCTTAGACCACTATCGAAGAGGGGATAGTGCCAGTGAAAGGTGAAGAGAATCAAAAGTAGCGGAAAAAAACAATATAAAGGAAATTGCTTAACAGTTTATGTCCCACTATATCCTAAACAGCCATTCAACTACCGCTAAACAGTCCCAGAAACCACTCTTCAAATCCAGAAAGATTCGTAGCTCTTCAGGTGAGAAAAAAAATATACTTCACACCTAGATATTTAACCATACACTTACATGGGTAAACCAACAAAAATGAGGCTCCAAAAGTCACAGTTTCAGATTTCATGGCCAAAAATAATTTTCTTCTCTCCTCTTTTTGTTTCATCACGTCCAGAAACATACAAAACTTTTTCCCATGGAATAACACTTGAGAATTATGAAAATATAGTCTTAATACTGCATTAATATCTTGTTCAAAAACAAAGGAAACAAGTAAAGTGGATCTTTCAGATAGGTAATATTCAAGCAAATTCGTAACATTCAAAGCCTCTCTTGCATTCAAAATTCCATCGTCTGTCTTCGACATCACTCTCATGTCTTTCCTCGTTGGAATACAATAATATATTCGATTCACAGGGGGAATATTTTCAAGGGAAAATCTCAAGACTTCAATGAGGTAATTTTTTTAAGTGTTTTAAAAATTTTCACAGGAGTTATCACCGGAGACTTTGGAAAGTTTAAAAGGCGCAAATTCAGTCTACCATTGTAATTCTCTATTTGCTCAATCTTATCTTTAATAATCCCAGATGTTAAATCTTGAAGAATCTTAAAGTGTCTTTAACAGATTTCAATTCAAAAGCAAATTCTTCTCTTGTTCCATCTATTTTTACCCCAGTCTACAGTGCTCACAAGAGCAGCCACCTACTGGGAAGATTTAGTTACTGTGGTGCTAAGCTTCACACGAGCATCCCATATGCTCTCTAAGGTCACCACCGCCGGCTTCACCAACTGAGAACGAGTCTCTTAGTTTGCTCTAAGATATTCCAACTCTCCTGCACTCCTCGCGGCAACCACCCCTCGAAATGGGGTCTTCCCTTGCGAGTGCACTTTCATGAGCAGAGTCACAGGAATAGCAGGGTGCGGTGGTAGAATAGCCACTGAAGGTGATAAAGAGATATCAAAGTCCAGGTCTTCAGAGTCTCTTCCCTCTGAAGACACAGCGACAGACTCCCCAGTAATTGCAGTGGAAACCGTAATGGCATCAAATTTCAAAATCGACTGCTATTCTGGTGAGGAAGTGTTTACCACCGAGGGTGCAGATCGAACATTCCCCTTACATTTAATATGGGGCATATCGAAAATAGGTAAAAAGAGATACAACACAGCAAAAACAAGTCTGAAACACCAATGTTATGCTGCCGCCATCTTGGGCCCTCCCTGAACTCACTGTAATTTTAAGTGTTTGGGCAGCCGCTGAACAGCGTCAACAAGCATCGCTGCAGAGTGAACACTTCTGGGGCGGGCCTGCTCATTGATGCTGCGCGGCAGCTACTCAAAGACTTAAAATTACAGTGACCGAGAGGAGGTGGATGGAGAAGTCGGAAACTGGAGAGAGACATGATGCAGGATCCTGCTGGGCGGAGCTTTTGGGCTCTCCCCCCCCAAAAAAAGCGTTCTATTGCCTATGCCCTCGCTAATCAATTAGTGCACACTAATGCCTCATGTGCTGATTTGCGCTGTCACATCCCATCTCCACTCCCAAACATGCCTCCTTGGGGAAAATTAGGAAAAATATTTTTAGCAGGCCGTGTACACTCGTAGACAGGCAAATTTGCTGCACAAGCCACAGTAAGCCTGTTCAATTTGTGGTAAGCGCACCCTAGTGCTTACCGCACTTTAGTAAAAGGGCTCCATAGTCACAGTTCTGCACCAGTGAATATTTTAATAACCTTAAAAAAAAAAAAAAGCCTGATTCTTGATCTCGTTATTCTGCGCTCTCCTGTTCCGTTAAGATAGCATTCAATATATTAAGAAAAGTAAATAAATATACTGTGTTTCTGTGGCTACCATAGCATTTTGTTAAATGTTGTTCGTGATGTGGAAAAAAAATCTATTAGGATAAATAAAGTTCAAAATGCGGCCTTCATATGTTAAATCCCCTGCAATGATTTGTAGCAACCAAGCACAATTACTGCCAGCATGGTACATGAGCTGTTTCCTGCCACTGCTCAGAAAACTAGATTGTCTGTGCCAGTGACCCCTGGCAGTCCTGGCCACTGCCACTGGGGCGCTGAGAGTTCCCTTCCTCCCTCTATACTTCCCTCTCCCCTTTTTTCTTTCCAAGCCTGTCATCAATCTTACTAAAATGACAGCAGACAGATGTTAGCCTTTGCAAAGATCAAACAAAATCTATGGCTTTAGGGCTGTTCACCAAGGAGCACAGTAGTCTATACCAGACATGGGCACCAGAGTCACCTCCTCTGCATCAACCTGCCTAGAACAGTTTGGCAGCCATCACAGTCATCCCTCCATGGGCAAAGTGAGCAACTTCACTTTTGTATTTATTTGAGCTAGTGTGATAAGCAGCTATAAAAAGGGAACTACATAGTGTAGAAAGGTCACATGCTATAGGATTCTAGTAAAAAGTATAAAATCTCACTTTAATTAAGAATGCACAGCCAGAATTATTATTTTTTTCCTGTATACAAGGAGCAGCTGAAAATTCTCAGCCCAACCAACAAAGTTGGGGTAGTCTCCACCAAGGGCTATACATTTGGTCCTGTCATTTTCCACTTTTTTATGTTCCATCGGACAAATACGGAACAAAAAATGTTGAAAATTGCTGGATTAAACGCTTAGCCCTCGATGGACACTGCACCACCAGCTTTGTTGGTTGGGCTGAAAACTTTTCAGTGGCCCCTTGTAGTTTCCAGAAGTATATATATATTAATCAATTTTGTATGCCATCTGTTCATCACAAGAGAGCATTGGTATAGGAATCAATTCAAGAAAGCTTGCCTAAAGCTGGGTACCAACATTTTGGGTGCTTAGTGCCATTTCTATTACAGCAATTATATAGACCAGTGGTTCCCAACCCTGTCCTGGAGGACCACCAGGCCAATCGGGTTTTCAGGCTAGCCCTAATGAATATGCATGGAGCAGATTTGCCTGCCTGTCACTTCCATTCTATGCAAATCTCTCTCATGCATATTCATCAAGGCAAGCCTGAAAACCCGATCGGCCTGGTGGTCCTCCAGGACAGGGTTGGGAACCACTGATATAGACAATTGCTATTATAGAATATTAGCATAAGTTGGCATTCATGTAGAATTTTTAGTTCATTTGATACAGGGCCCAAAAACCATAGTAAAATAACCCCTTTAAACATATTCAGATAGGAAAGATAAAGATAAGAGACAAGAAATGTACATCCCAACAAATATTCAATGAGTAAAATTAAATTGAATTACAAATTAACATTATAATTATAATTTAAAAAATTAAATGAATTCCAGTCAGACATTAGGGGCTCCTTTTGCTAAGCTGCACTAGCGGTTTTAGCGCGTGCTACAATGTTGCACACGTTAGACGCTAACGCCTCCATAGAGCTGGCGTTAGTTTTTACATGTAGCGTGGGGGGTTAGCGCGCACGTGCTAAAAACCTACCGCAGCTTAGTAAAAGGAGTCAGTAGCCACTAATGAAATTGGATCAGCTGCAGGTGACGGCCAGCACGTCGTACGCCCCCTAAGGCCATCTCCTCCAATGCGAAGCGTTGCTCCCATCTCGGCGGTGTTTATCTGCACACTGCTAACCTCCTCAGACCTGGCGTGGCTGTTGACATGGCGCAGTCCCATCGGTGGCACAAAGGAGCCGAAACTATATCTTTGCCACCCTCGACGACGAAAGAAAAATTGTGAGGGCCCAGTCCAACATCCCTCAACTGCAACCATGAAACCAAGCAACAGATAGGAGGCCCCTTGACAGCCAAATCGGAGCATCAATGAAGTGATTTAACAAATAAGACTGGAGGTCCCAGACCAAAGGAATAAAATTAAAATTTTTAAGACTATACAGGTACGTTTAAATTGAACACTCAATTGAAATGGCACTAGCATTTACATAGCTTCCCAAGGGGAGTGTTTCAAGGTGACCAGCAATAAGGTATGTAGTACTTTTTCTAGGATAAGTTCATGAACTGAATTGTCAGATTTTGTATGTATAAATATAATTGCACGTATACACATAGGACTCAATACTGTAAATGGTACCCAAATTTGGGCACCCCCAACTTTGCATACAAATTGGTATTCTATAAATCGTGCTTATAATTGGAAGCTGTTTGTGGAATAGAGCTTAGCACTGGGATCCGCACCCAATTTTGAGCACCATCTAAACCAGGCAGAAGCAATATTTAGGGCTAGATTCACAAAACTTACCAATGGTTTTGCAATCATTTCCCGACCTGATTCACTAAACAGCTGTGCGATCAGTATCCGATCCAATTCACACATGCATATGGGGGGAAATGCCATGTACAAGTAGGAAGTCAGCGATTCACTAAATAGAAGAAGAAACACTGATCGGGGATGCCGATCCAAACTGAAGCGACTGCTGAGGACCAACCACTCACGTCCTTGCCGACTGTCCTGCTCTCTGCCACCCTGAAATCCCAGCCCTGCAGCCTTGAAATCCCAGTATCAAAATAAAACCATCAAAATAAAACTGAAATCTCTGAAATCTCCCTGCTCTCTGTTGCCCTGTTCTCTGCCACCCTGCCTTTCTGCGAGCCTGTGGTTTTAACCCACGGTTTTAACTCGTGGGTTTAAAGCGGGGCTGCACTACAGCATGTTCTGTTCCATGTTGTTCCAGTCTGGCTGCAAAGCTTGTTCTGTTCTATTGAAATGATTCCTGGAAGACCACTTGTGAGGCCAGCGAGTGCTTCCACCCCTCCCCTTTTTTGTTTTTCCATCAAGCTTGTGCGAAGAGCAAGCGCATGCACAGATCACATCTACAGGCAAAGAGGATGGTCTGCGCATGCATCTAGATTGCTCTGCAGCGATCCGTGGTGTCACTGTGGGGCGTGCAACCGATCACTTCATTTGCATGAGGACTCTGTAGTGAATCGGCCCCCCGGCAAGACTCGGCCACGGATCGCCCACGGATCACCCAGATCGGTGAGTTTAGTGAATCTAGGCCATAGTGTTGCAAATTGCATTCCTAACCACCCAGATGGGGCTGCATAAAAAGCAGTCCTATCTTTGCCTAATTAGGTATGAATATTCGCTGGTACTAGCATAACTTCCAGGTCTTCTGATAAACTGGATCTTCAATGCTGGTGCCTGGCTATGACCTGGCACTGAATATACGGGTCTCATTTAGCTGGTGTCCGTCAGTGCATAAAGAAACATTGAATGCACCGGCGTAATATTGACTCGATAATTTATACTGGCACATTCAGTAGCACTGCTGAATATAGGAATAATTTGAAATCTCTAGATTAGATGTTTCATATTATTTGCTAGACTTTTTTTTTCTGAATATTGGCCTAATTATATTCCGTAGTCATTTCTTAGCTAAAGGAAATGTTTCTCTATCCTTCTGCAGTATCTGTACTAAAAATGGAATCCTGCTTGCAATAAATATAACTGATGAATGAAATATTATGCCAATGCTTATTCATAGTTTTAAAATAAGACACGTTTGTTTTCTTTTTACAGATCTTGACTCTGTATTTGGAACTAGCAAATAATAGCATTTGGCAGCCTTCCCACTTACAATAGAATACTTGCATTGCAAAACTTAAAATTTAAAAAAAGCTTTGTAGAATATAAAATCCCATTCAGACTAAATAGCTCTATAACAACCATGGAAGATGCTAGAATTTTTTTTAATTAATTGGATTAGCTGATAAGCTATTTTCAGCTACAGCACCAGGTTATGACTATATATTTATTTATTTACTTTATGCTATAAGGGAAAAATAATTTTTAAATCTATCTATACAATTAAAACCTATTTTACCCATGGAAATCAACTTATAAAACTTAATTCCCTATGTGTGAGTAAAATTGCACATCTATAGTCTATAAATGTATAATGTTTTTCATAATTTGAGGAAACATTTCTGAGAATGGTTTGGGGTGAGATTTTCATGTATACACATACTTTTGAATTTTTAAATTGTTTAATCTCTTAGAGATCCTTTTGCTTAACTGTGGTAAGAACTAGCGCATACATACTGTGCATTAAAAAGGCTGGCGCCCTGTGGTAAATTTGCCAATTTATGTGTGCATACCACACGCTAAAAAATATTTTTATTTCCTGGAAAGGAGCGTGTTTGGGGCTGGAGAGTTCGCATGACACTGCTAATCATTTAGCATGTTAGACATTGGGGTTAACATAGGCGCCTTTATAGCATACCAAATAGGTGGCAGTAGGGACTCATGCAATAAGTTTTTTAAATGGCTGTGTGCTAATGGCAAAACTAGTGCTTGGCCATTAATTTGGAAAATCTGCCATTTTCTGGCCATGGCATACGTGGCCTTAGCGCATGGGAAAGACTCACTTAAGGGGTGCACTAAGGCTACTTTTGCCAGTAAAAGAGCCCCTTACTGCAGAAAAAAGAATGTATTCAACAAATACTAAGTATAAATGTGTGCACATAATTTTCCAGAGGTAATTTTCAAAGGGAAAGTATATATGTGTTTCCACTTTGAAAATTCAGCACAGTCTACATTGTGAGAAGGAGATGCACACATTTCACTAATACAGCCTATTATACGATTGATTGTTAAGGGGCCCTTTTACAACATTGCAGGTTTAATTATTACCACAAGACGTCCAAGTCTAAGCTTTCCCAAAACCTGGCAAAACAAGCCTCCAATATGCCCCCATTTAATCTTGGATGCACAGCGGGTAGAATGACTCACAAAATGTCCATTAAGACAGTTTCAAAAATTGACACTTGGACGTCCTAGCAATTAAGACATCCATGTGTCAATTTATACTACTTTCTGGACGTCTTTAATTTTCAAAATATCCCTAATAGTCTATTGGACCTCCAGCATAGAATGGATAACTAAACTATCCTTGATAGCAGAAACATGTGATCTCTGCGGTGTAGCTAGTTGTGGTTTAATAGTCATCACACATTTGTAACCACTCCAATTTACCCAAAGTGCCTCATGAAATCAAATAATTGGGGTACAGTCCTGTTAAGAAGAGCTTCAGTTTGGGTCACTAATTTCTAGATATCAGAAATAATAATTCTTGCACAAGGCCAAACCTCCATTTTGTTAAAAGTCCAAAGTAGAAAGAGTAGCAGCAATCTTAGGAAGGGTAGTTTGAACAGAAACAAGCTAATAACAACATTCTTTAGAAATTGATCCCATTCCAGAAGCTTATGATCCTTAAGTTGTAGTCTACAGTAGGTATCTGCATCAGCTGATGAGACCATTGGTGGTGGAGGGAAGTTCTGCCTCCAGAAATCAAGGAAGTACATGTGTTTGAAGAAGAATAAAATAAGCCCACTGGGCTTGTGGCTTCAGGTCTAATTACCTGGACATAATTTTCTTTAAGCTCAGGCACACTTGGTGAATAGAGGTTTTAGTCTTACTCTTCCTTTTACCATCCAAACTCAGAAACAGTAGAAGAAAAAATGAATACCTGAAAACCAGAAAAATCTAATAGTGCTTCTCCAACCATCACCTCTATTCTGGGAATCCTAAGGAGCTCAAAAATAACAGCAAAGGTAGGCTGGGGTACTCAGTATCTTTATTGTATAATAGTCTTATAGCCCGTTACATTAACGGGTGCTAGAATATATGTGTGTGTGTGTCTCTCTTTATTTCTTTCTCTCGCTCTCCTTAGCCGCTTTCTTTCTTTCTGTCTTTCTTTTTCCTTGGCTGTCCATCACCACCCCTTGCCTGCTGCCCCTGTCCATTCTCCCTTCCTTTTACCTCCCCTGTGTCCACCACCACCACCCCTTCACTGCTCTCCTTATGCAGCAGCAGGCCTTCTCCCTTTGTTTTACCTCCCCCCTGACCAGCAGCACCTCTTTACTTCTCCCCCTGTCCAACAGTAGGCCTCGGTTCCTTTTTATTCACACACACCTTGTCCATCAGCACCTCTTTCCTTCTCCCCCTGTCCAGCAGTAGGCGTCCCTTCCTTTTTCTCCCCCCCTCCTCCTTCTTATGCCTATGATACACTTACCTTGCTCTGCCCCTGATCAGAGGTTCCCGACAGTCTCCCAGTTGCACCCATTGGAAAAGTTCCCTCTGCCGCATCCCGCACCCCTCCTGACGCGACTCCCGCTGTCTTTCTTTCTGTCTGTCTCTGTCCCTGGCCCCCTTTGTCTGTCTGTCTTTCTGTGTATCTCCCTGCCCCTGTGTCTTTCTTTTTTTCTTTCTGTCTCCCTTCCTCCCTCTGTCTGTCTGTCCGAAGCAGCATTCCCTCCCCCTCCATTTCCCTCCCCCCCACCAGTTCCCTGTGCACCTGCCCCTGTGTCTTTCTTCTTTTCTTTCTGTCTCCCTTCCTCCCTCTGTCTGTCTGTCCAAAGCAGCATTCCCTCCCCCTCCATTTCCCTCCCCCACACCAGTTCCCTGTGCACCTGCCCCTGTGTCTTTCTTCTTTTCTTTCTGTCTCCCTTCCTCCCTTTGTCTGTTTGTCCAAAGCAGCATTCCTTCCCCCTTCCATTTCCCTCCCCCCACACCAGTTCCCTGTGCAGCAGCATTAGCGTTTCTTCTACCCCCCCCCTTTCCCTTCCCTTCCCGAAGACCCGACTACACATAGCGATTCAAGCAGCGTGTGCAGCAGCCTTCACACGCTGCTTTGGGTCCTTCTATTGCCCTGATTTACTCTGGCCCATCCCTGATGACATCATCAGAGACGCGGCAGAGCAAATCAGGGCAGTAGAAGGGCCCGAAGCAACGTGTGAAGACTGCTGTACACGCTGCTTAAATCGCCAGTCAGGCCCGCGGAAGGAAAGGGGGGGCAAATGACTCGGGTCCCGGGCAGTGGAAAGTTGCTGGGCTCCTCGGTGGGGGCGCTGAGCGACCGCGATCCCTCTCCTCCCAGACCCCCCCCCACAGGAGGAACGGATATCGGCGGCTACAGCCGCTGGCTTTGGCGTCTTCTATCCACTGCGGCCAACCCTAGTGGAAACAGGAAGTAGTCAGAGAGGGCGGGCCGCAGTGGACAGAAGACGGCAAAGCCAGCCTTAGCGCGGTGCAGCGCTTTTCTCTCCATTTAAAGGCGGGTGATCCGGCAAGAAGGAGGAGGTGGTGATTTTGGCTGTGAGTGAGGGCGGGAGGGGGGAGTCGCCGGCTGTGCTGTGCTTTCCCGATCTGGCCGCCGCATACGCACTGTGACCACGGACATACGGATCACAGATCAGGGATTACAGATCACGCAGGTCTGAGTGCGCATGCGCAGCTAGCGTTTTATTATATAGGATTGGGACACGACACAATCGTGTTTTGACCGAGAGGGCCTGCTTCAGGATTCTGAATATTGGTTGAGGAGATTTTAGGCAATGAAGCCATAGATGACTAGATGGAAATTGGTCAACAAAAACAAAAGTGAAATCCAACTGGTCTGCAGTGAAAAACAATCAGAACAAACAAAGAGAAACTGAAGACAAAACCAAGATGCAGGCTTGGTTTATTAAAGCAATTATTGGTTACAGTTAATGTTACCACCTTTGTACAAACTAGAAGATCCGACACGGTCTGTGTTTCAGTTAACACGCCTTCATCAGGGATCCCTAATTTGAAAGGTATCAGATTGAACCGCAAAAAAAAATAAACTTAAGCCTGATACAAACAAAATTGATTGATGGAAAAATATCTCCATGGGGTAATTGCAGAAAAACAATAATTGTTTTAATAAACCAAGTCTGCATCTTGTACTTTTGTCTGCAGTTTCTCTTTGTTTGTTCTGATAGATGGAAATTGGTCACATGCTATATTAAAAGTACTGTTTTGTAACAACATAAAACATGCTTTTGTGCATACAGCAACCCACATGGAAACCACGATAGAGTGTGAGTGTTTTATGTTGTTACAAAAACAGTACTTTTAAAGTAGCATGTTACCAATTTCCATCTAGTCATCAATTACTTTACTGCACTGAAAATTTCACATGATTTCTATAGCCAGTGACTTCAGGTGATAATTCCTGAAATCTCCTCAACCAATATTCAGACTCCTGAAGCAGGCCCTTTCAGCCGAAACACGATCATGTCGAGTCCCAATATACAATAAAGATATTGAGCACCCCAGGTTACCTTCGCTGCTGTTTATGCTTTTCTTCTTTGGGAAGGTGGTATCTCCTGTTTCTTTTTGTGTGTGTGTGTGGGGGGGAACCTAAGGAACTCTCAAGGGGTGTTCCCCTTTGGATATGTCTCTTTGGGTACAAGCCTTTAACTGTGTACAAGCAGCTGCATGCTGCAGCAGACACATCTTTAAAACACCACCAACGATGTCACCTCCTGCACCAGGACCTGGAATCTCCTGCAAGTCCTGGGACAGGTAATTTGGGGTGTAACAGTAGTTGCATTTGCTCCTCTCTATCATCTCCTCCACAGCAAATAGGTCTTTAAATACACACCAACACGCGCTTCCAATACATGTTGGTAACTGGCACTTCCAGTGATATCACTTCCAGTGTCAAATCCCAAAATCTCCTGCCTGCACATCATTGTGGTTACATTTCCCACACTTTATCAAGTCCTTTACAGCAGATAGATTTTTAAATACGTGCCATCTAGTGCCTGGATGATACCACCTCCCACACCAGGTCTTTGAATCTCCCGAAGTGCCTGGATAAGTAATTCTGCCCTGCTTAACAGTTACACCTGCCCTTTCCTCTCCAAATTTCAAATGCAAGTACAATTCAGTCTATTTGATAAGGCAAATACAATAAACTCTAACACTAGGTAAAAATTATGCTAAATATGCAAAATGGGAAAGGATAATATTTTCATGGGAATGTTATTAAATGTTCAAAAGATCCATTCATTATTTACACACACCCTCCCATTTTTACAAAAGTATAGCATGTTTTTTAGTATTGACCATGGCGGTAACAGCTCCTACGCTCATAGGAATTCTATGAGTGTCGGAGCTGTTATCGCCATGGCTGGCACTCAAATCCGCGCTATGCTTTTTAAAAGGGGGCTATTGACAACTCATTGTAATGAATAGACAGCATTTTCTAGTGAAAGTATATTTGCAAATGGGACAAGGGTGGTTTATAGTACTATGGGTTTAATCAAAAGAAAAATAATATTTATAATGTATATTTTTGATTAAATGTTAAAAGAAAGGGGTGGGGGTGGGAAGGGAATAAATTTATATATTTGATGTTATATTAGAAAGAAATTCAAGTGATGTATTTAATTTCAAATTTTTTATTATTTATACACTTGATGTAAGATTAAAAATGAATAAAGAATTAAAAAAAAAATCTTCCAAGAAAATATAGCAGATTCTAATTTTGCATATTTAGCGCACAATTTTAAAAGTGCTGGAGTTATATTGTATTTAATTGCCAACTACATTGAATGCACTTAGAAAGACTTTTTTTTTAGTCACTGGTAGAACTACAAGATCATTCAGAAACTTGCATCATAACAATCAAACTCAACTATGATGCCTTTGCTATATTCTCAGGATCAGTGACAAAAACAATGTTCAGGATTCAAGAAATGTACAAAATGGATACCTTAACTTGATGCTGATGTCTGATGAGGATAATGATGAACACAATGATGGTGATCAAGAAAAGGACATGGAATCTGATTGAACGCTGATTGCTAACTGCCATCATTGCAAAGTTGAATTTTGTATTAAGGGAACTTTCTTGCATACATTGGAAATTTTTGCTGTTATGTAAGTGAGAATACATCTGTCTAGTGTAACTGTATTGTGACTTTGCTAGCAAAATCATATGAAATATTCCCAATTACAAAATAATAGATATCGCTATTGCAGTATTTGATTTTCTGTTGTTGAAGCCCATTTGTAGTATACTATTGTAGCCAAGTTTAGATGCATGTATGTATTTAGTAACATATTAACATAGTAAATAACATACTTACATAGTAAATAACCTAAATGGTCCATCCAGTCTGCTCAATAGTCACATGCATTATAAATTCATGATTGATTTATTATTTTTTCTTTGATATTTCTGGAACTTAGACCATAGAATTCCACCCAATACTATCCTTAGGTTTCAACTACTAGAGTTGCTGCCCTGGATTGGTAGCATGGAATATTGCTACTCTTTGGGTTTTGGCCAGGTACTGGTGACCTGGATTGGCTACTGGGCTTGATTGGTCTAACCCAGTAAGGCTATTCTTATGTTCTTTTTTTTTAATATTTATTCATTTTTAAAACTTTCAACAAGTGTAACATAAGATACAATCATTTTATACTTTAACATCACTTAATATACCATCAAAGTTTAATTCACATCAAATACCCCTCCCTCCTTATACCCAACAATTGTACTGAAGCCTAATAAATCATAAAATATTCCCTCCCCCCCTTCCCCACCCTGGACATGTATGAACAAAGGGAGAAAATAATATTCATTCTGTATAATATTTTGTTAATGGCTCCCAAACATCCCTATATTTTTAAAAAATTCTTAAGTTCTTAAACCATTTTGTCATTTTCGAGATAAAGACCATAAAAGTCCACCCAGCACTGTCCTCATGTTCCAAATTACTGGAGTTTCTGTCAAAGCCCTCCCCAGCCTATCCTAGATTGAATTGCCATATACAGAACACAGACTGTGCAAGTCTGCCCAGTATCAGCCTTTGTTCTTCATTTTATACCATTTGTTTTCTAATTAAAAATCCTCTGTGTTCATCCCACTTTTTTTTTTTTTTTTTTTTTTTTTGGGGGGGATCATCGTTTTCATCTGCATCACCTCTCTTGGGAGGGCATTCCAGGCATCAATCAACCTCTCCGTGAACAAGAACTTCCTAACATTACTCCTAAGTCTACCACCCCATAACATCATACCGTTTTCTCTTCTCTGGAAAAGATTTGTTTCTATATTAATATCTTTCAAGTATGTCTCCTCTGTCCCTCCTCTCTTCTAGAGTATACGTATTCAGATCTTCCAGTCTATTCTCATACATCTTTTGGTGCAAGCCCCATACCATTTTCATCACCTTCTTATGGACCCCTCCAAAACTGAACACAATACTCCAAGTGGGACCTCACCAATGACTTGAACAGGGGCATCAACACCTTTCGTATGCTGGTTATGTCTCTCTCTATACAGTCTAGCATCCTTCTGGCTATAGCTACCACTTCGTCACACTGTGTCTTTACCTTCAGATCTTCAGACACTATCATCCCAATGTCCCTCACCTCATCTGTGCATATCAAGCTCTCACCTCCTTCACATAAGACCCCCTCGGATAATCTTTCCTTTATCTTTTCTTTTACTTTTTCTTGTTGTATTAGTACCCTGCCCCCCCCCCTCCCCATTTAGTGGGCTTAAAAAGGATTTATGCACAATGTAATTATGTACTTTGATTATACATTTTCTTTTTTCCTATTATTATTGGATAATGTATTATTCAAATTAGAATAAAAAACTTATTGAACTGAAAAAAAAAAAGACCCCCTCGGATTTGTACTCCTCAAATATATCATTCTGTAATTCTCTGCACTGAATTTTTGTTGCTTAGACCATTCTAACTTTTGCAGATCCTTTTACATGTTTTCCACTCCCTCTGGAGTGCCCACTCTGTTACAAATCTTGGTATCATCACCACCACTGGCAGTACTGCAGCTTACAGGGAACAATGCCAAGCATACAGCTGATGTCTGGGAGACATGCACATAACACTCCAACCCATGCTTACAGAATAGCACATAGCTGGATAGTTGTTATTTAGTCCGAGGACTATTTTCCGCCTCCTGTCTTCCCTGGCTGACATAGTAGACCTGAGTGCACAAGACAAGTGCTTTTTAAGCATGTTTAAAAATTGGAATTTCTAAAATGTATCAATAAAATGTGTGAGTAAAGTATATAGATAAAATGTAAAAATAAAGCGTATTAATATATTGCATAAAATCGGGTTAATGAAGAGTGCTAAGTAACGATTAAACTCAAGATATCGTTGCCTAAGCTGTGCACATATTTCCGTTGATTAAAAGTGATGAAATGCGGAAAGCGCATCAGATGACCTAATAAAAGAGCTTATGTTGACGCTATAGATGGTTTTTATTGCGCTACTCCTCTCTCTATTTGTAGTTTGTTGGAATTGATGAGTGAGCAAGGCGCTAATAATATAAGAGCTGAAAACTGAACATTGGAAATCTACAACTGTAGGCATCTCTAATGGTCAGGGTTTACCACACCTACAATGTAGATGAGATTCTCTTAGAGATGCCTACCAACTCCTAACTTTAAAAATGCCCCCGATCTGCCCCTAACCATATATACATGGTAGTAGGCACCTGGGTGAAGGCACCTACTACCAAATTAACCTTTATTTTTTTTGTCGTTATGAGCTTTTTATTGATGTAGGTGCCTATACCTCAAGTGCCACTTATAGAATTTTTCCTAAGGGCTTACGCGTTAAGCGCTTGCTAATTGGTTAGCAGTGACATAGTAAGGGGGACAGCCTGCCCTAGGTGCCATGTTGTTGGGGGGTGCCAGAATCCCTCCTCCTCTCCGCCTCTTCCCATTCCTCTCCTCCACGTGCACACCCCCTTCTCTTTCCCTATACCTCTAGTTTGCGGCAGTCAACAACGTGCTCTTCATGACCCCATCGGCTCTCCCGCTAATGTGACTTCTGGGTGCCGTGTATAGGAAGTGACATCAGAGGGAGAGCCGATGGGGTCGCAAAGAGCAGTTGTTGACCACCCTGAGCAACAACTTTAACTAGAGGTAAAAGGGAGGGGGCGTGCGCGGCAGGCAGGATGGTGGAAGGAACGGGGGCGCGCACGGCAGGCAGGGTGGTGGAAGGAACGAGGGCGCGCACGGCAGGCGGGATTGGGGAAGGAGCGGGGGAGGGGCACCACCGCCCCGGGCGCCTCTCACCCTCGCTACACCACTGTTAGTTGGCCTATGGCATTGTACTTGTGCTAGCCAATTAGCGCAGAACACACCCACTCTCCAACCACAGACAAGCTTTCCAAGTTTTATTTAAAATTTGTTCATCCGCTTATCGAATTTCTAAGCGGAGTACATATAATTTTAAAAAAGGGTATTACATAGAATATAACTGAACAGACATACTGAGACAAGAGGGAGATGGGGGTAGAACTACATCAGATTATAGGATAGTAAACAGTAATGGTTAGCACATAAGGATAGGGAATCCCATCTGTAGGAATGATTCAGGTAAAGGACATTTGGACTGAGCGTACTGAAATTGGATAGTTATAGAACAGAAGCATCCCTAAATAGAAAGGTTTTTAGATTTGATTTAAAGTGGTTTACTATTGTTTCTTCCCTTAGATGGGTTGGCATGTCTTCTATGCCAAACAATACATTTTGGCCCCCTTTTATCAAGCTGCGTTAGGTTTTTTATTGCTGGCCGCTGCGGTAAAACCTCCGACACTCATAGAATTTCTATGAGTGTTGGAGTTTTTACCGCTGCGACCAGTGATAGAAAACCCTAACATGGCTTAATAAAAAGGGGATGTATTTTTTAGCATTTGAGCAGCACATGCATATGGCAAAATTATTGTGGGTTACCTCACTGCACCATTTATTGCTGTGGTAAGCATGCATTAGTACTTACTGAAGCTTCGTAAAAGGGCCTCTAGGTGGAACATAAATTTATTAAATAAATAGGCAATGACATCCAAAAACACTAGCATATATACTGCATATACACACACACTTCATGCAGACCTGTCACCCTAGTGAGAAATTCTATCATGACTTTTCACACCCAGTCCACAAATAGACCTGCATGAGTTAACAAAAGGAGGAAGGAAAAATGCACCAGTTTTTCACATTTATAAGTGTGCACTTATCAATGTGAAAAACTGGTGCATTTTTCCTTCCTCCTTTTGTTAACTCATGCACCTCTAGTTAAAAGTCTAAAAAAAAGCATACAAAATAAATTCAAGAAGTGTGCACTTATCAACTTCTTGAATTTATTTTGTATGCTTTTTTTTTCTTTCCTTTTTATGTGGGTCATACATGTTTGTATGATGCTGGATTTTTTTTTTTCTTGGCTAAAGGAAATTTCTGTTTTTTGTTTTTATTCCTCTGTTTCTTTTAGAATGTGACATTTTAAAATTCTAATTGTTTTTGACCTAGGGCCTCTTTTATCAAGCCGAATAGCACGGGCTGGCATGGCAAATGCACCAAAGTCCATAGGGATTGAATGGGCTTCAGTGTATTTGCCGTGTGGCACTCGCTATCACGGCTTGATAAAAGAGGCCCTTATTGTGTGGTTTACAATTCTGAGCATTATGTTGTTGGGAAAAGTGAGTTTTTAAAGTTCTGAAAAAGAAAATATTTGTTGGATGAAATAAAATGTGCTTGTACCAAAAAAAACAAACAAACAATTTTGCAAAAGAAAGAGCTTACTGGATAAAATAATGTGTTTATATAAAAAGTTTTAGCAAAAGAGAATTGGTGTGAATGCTCTTTCATATAAGGCAGTGTCTCATTTTAACAGACACCTTCCTCACTTCCATCTTACGTTGATCACATTTTTGACATGTGGACAATTACTCCAATGAAGAGATTAGGAGGAAAATTTTACATCACAGAAATCAATTAGGAATGTACATTAACAATTAGGTAATTAACCTCGAAATTAGCAATTGATTAACTGTAGTCCCATTGCAGGTCATTGACAAGATAACATTAAATACACCTAATAAATTTAGAGGGGTTGAAATTGGATTAAGCATCTCAACAACTTTATATAATTTTAATTGCCCATAATATTTCAACAATATTAAGATGCAGGAAATAGTACAATAGTAGGAAAAGGACTAATACGTCTCTGGCGCCAACTACCATTTTCAGGATTTCCCCAATAAATATGCATGAGATCTATTTGCATGCTAATAGATCTCATGCACATTCATTGGGGAAATCCTGAAAAACCAACTGGAATGCGGCCCTCGAGGGCTGACATTTGACACCCCTGGTCTAATGGCTAGAGCACTGGGCTGACAAATAGCAAAGTCCAGTTCAAATAGTTCTGCTGCTCCCTGTGTTCTTGGGAGTGTTTTATTTATTTATTAATTTATTCAATTTTCTATACCGTTCTCCCAGGGGAGCTCAGAACAGTTTTACAAAAATTTATTCAAGCATTTTTTTCCCTCTCTGTCCCAGTGGGCTCACAATCTAATATACCTGGGGCAATGGGGGACCAAGTGACTTTGGGCTCCTTTTACAAAGGCGTGCTAAGCGTTTTAGCGCACGCTACAATACCGCACACGCTAAACACTAACGCCTCCATTGAGCTTGCGTTAGTATTTTTCGTTTAGTTCATGGTTAGGGTGCGCTAATCTTTAGCGCATGCTAAATACGCTAGCACACCTTAGTAAAACGAGCCCTTTATGTCACCAAAAATATACACAGGTATGAGAAAGATCAAAATAATTCCAGTGTTTTGTTCTGGATCATGTACCACCAATGATAAGAGGAGGTGATAGGAAACTTGCCTTGATGAAGAAAGGACAGGAATGGATAGTCCGTGTGCACTCAGAGGAACCTATGGGATTAAACTTAAAAATTGAGTGGCAATTGTTTTTTTAGTCACTGAAAAGATTGCTGTAAAAATCTTTTTTCACCTTAGTAAAGTGATTAAATGATCTAGTGTTTAAAGCTGTAAGTTGAACCTTTGAGAACTTTAAAAACATGTGATTGTCTGGAGAGAACTTTAAAAAACATGTGATTGTCTGGAAAGAGGTCACATAATATGAAATCTAATACAAATTTCTGACTCGTGTTTGCTGGATCAGCTGTTTGTTTTATCAGCTGACATAACGTCAGACGCTTTAAATTTTAGCGGGTCGGAGCTGACGTCATCTTTGCCCACATGAGTGTAGAACTAGTAACATCAAGGTAAGCTCAAGAAGGGATAAAAGTTTCCTTTACACACAGTCCTTTTTGTTAAGTTCTTTTGCGTTTTTTTTGCAGGAAAGGTCCACTGCCCTGACGCAGCTGACAAATCGAAACACCAGCTAGCTAACATCAGCAGGAAAAGACCGGCAAAGACGGCAAGAGAACTAAAAAGCCTGTGACCAATGAACTAACTTACACTCTGTTCAAAGGTAAGTTGTTTTTTTTAAATTTATGCTGATATACGTATGTGAGCAAGCACAAGTCTAGCAGATGTAATTTACATGAACATTGAACAGGAGGGATTTTTCAGAGCCAATGAGGTGTCTACCCTATCTAGTGTGGTTGTTAAGTTTTATACTTACAACACATCGAGATCTGAGGCTCTTTCCCCTTTAAAACTCATTTTAATTTAATTTAATATAAAAATTGTAAGACAATTGGTGAAAGGAGCCATCTTCAGAATTTCTAAGTTGATATATTTATATGAGAAAATACGAGAGGGGTATTTTGCAGTGTAGGGATCAAGTGACTCTCTCAGGGTCACAAGGAGCAGCAGGGATTTCAGCCCACAACCTCAGGATGCTGAGGCTGTAGTTTTAACCCATGAGTCACGCTCTCAGATATAGTTTTAAATGACACGGTCAATTACTGTGCCATTTATTACCAATTAAACCAATTAAGTTAGGTGGCGGTAGGGTGCCTAGCACCATCTAACTTTTGGCGTGGTTTTGAGAATCAGGACCGCTGTAAACATGCAAGACATGCAATATTGAATGAAAGTCGCAATGAAATGCTACTGAAAGAATGATATAATTTATTTATGATTAATTGAAAATAATTGTTATATGAGCGTGGCTTAAGATTTGGATTGAGTTATTGATTTTGCTTCACTCTTACATTGGTAATTATTATTGGCCTGAAAGTTGGTGATTCTCAATATAGACAGAGGGGGCATAAAATGAAGGTGAAAGGGGATAGACTCAGAAATAACCTCAAAAAAATTCTTTTTCACAGAAAGGGTGGTGAATGTGTAGGATGGCGTCCCAGTGGGAGTTCTAATGTTAATTCTCCCTTAATTCAGATGCAAGCATAAAGAGCCATTTTTGAAAAGGACGTCTATGTCCAATTTAGACATTTCACGCTAAACGTCCAAAGTCGGAAGCACAGAAACATCCATAAACATTATGGCTCTGATTCGCTAAAAGGCGCCGCTGTTGTTGGCCACCTTAAAAGCGGCCGCCGATCGTGTGTCAATCACATGACGGCACCGTTTAGAGAATCGCGCCTCCGGCAAAGGTATGTGCCAGAAATATAGGCCAAGGTTGTCAATGCCTACATTTATGGCACCTACCTTTGACTTGAACTGTGCCTCTGGCGGAGCCTGCCGGCACCTAACACCAGTTCCGGTATTATCCTTACCTGCAGTGACAGGTGCCGTAGTCCCCTCCAGAGGTGAGATTATGGTGCCATTTCTTTAGGTGTCGGTAGGCGTCTTGAAATTTTAACTACCATTTGAAATGGTATTTCCCTCTTAACTTAGGCGCCAGCAGGGCACCTACTTGTGCCTAAATTATAGCGCTGTTTATATAATTTCCCTCTATAGGCCCAATGCTATCAATGGTGCTGAAAAATCAGCGCTGGGAAAATGAGCATTAAGCACAGTTCTATAAAAAGCACTCTAAGTTGGCGCATAAAACTTGGATCCAGCCGGAATTTATAGGTGCAAGAGTTTACAGTAGCCTAATTCCTGGGTAAATCTTCATGCTTAATTTAGGCATAGGGGAAAACACCCTCCAGGGATTCAAAACAAAGTTAGACAAGTTCATAACGAACAAGGACGTACGCTGGTAGGACTAGTCTCAGTTAGGGCGTTGGTCTTTGACCAGAGGGCCGCCGCGTGAACAGACTGCTGGACATGATGGGCCACCGGCCTGACCCAGCAGCGGCAATTCTTATGTTCTTATTTTCCTATAATACTGCGCCTATCTTTAGTGAATGCCCAACCTCCCATGGCCATGCCCCTTTTCTGTAGCATGCTAACAAATTTGTGATTGCATCTTTATAAACAACACATAGCAAGTTGTGTGTGTAATTGCAAATTGTTTGCCAATAAGAGCACCAATAATTGATTGTTAGCGCTCAAAGCACACAATTATTGACACCGATTGGCTTATTAAGCAATTAAATTTTGTGTGGAATTTGGGCACATGCCCAAATATCTGTGCACACCTTTTAGCATCATGAATAGAATTTGGAGTACCTGAGAGGTTTCAGCTTCAGTTTCCTTATCAGCTGTCATTCTTTATGCTGATAGAGTCTTGTGCTGACCTTTTGATTCTTGGGACACCTCAAAAGCATTTCTATTTTGGGTGATTTACGAACGACCATGTTAATTATTTCTGAAGATTACTTGGAAGCAACAGAAATTTTAGTTATAGAGAACAATATGATGGTTGATTTGTTCCTCAGAGAGCAGATCTCTTACCAATCCATAGCAAGCTCTGTAGCGCCCTCCAATGCTACCATGTTTACACACTATGTACAATATTTCTGGTACAACATAAACTGCTTACAAACAAGGCTTTATAGTCACAGATAACTTTATATTGAGTCTGAATGGTTTATTGACAGTGATCTGTTATAAATAATCTAAAAATAGCCTTTCCTTTAACAACGACAGATCTATGCTCACCTAAAAAAAATGAAATTTCAATGATACATTTATTTAGCAATGATACATTTATTTATTTATGTTAGGTTTTGCCATGAATATTTTTTTTTTTAAATAAAGCTGATAAAACCATAGTTAATTTCTTCAATGAAGTAAACTAGGGATTTCAAGTGAAGCATCATTTTCTGGGTGATTTTCATCATGGATTTCACGGCAGATGACCTGACAGCAAATCTCATGATCTGAACTCTGCTGTGTGGCATACATACAAACAAACCACTGTCAATGCTCAAAGGATCGCACGGCTTTCACATGACATGTCTGCAAGTTAGTGCTGCAAATGTCCACAGGTCCAGACTGACCTCTTCACCTCCCGTCTGGGAAACATTCCGACCCCGGCAGCTCATTCTTGACAACAAACAGAGCAAGACCATTGGGCGTAAGCTTGAAAAGGGAATAAGAGAAGAGCCATGAATGGAGTGTGTCTGCTATGACAATAAGTATGAAAAGGACTAGAAACTGCCCATGGGCCGGCAGTGCCTTTATTTCCCTCCTCTCTTCTCGTCAATACGTTTCCTTTATCACTTATCCTTTAAACACATTTTTGCCTTTTGTGACTTAAATAGGAAAATAATTACAGGGGATGTGTTATTTTATATCAGGCTGTCAATTTGGGCATTTTTGATAAGAAGATCCGGACTTTCAAAAGTTATTTTTTTTCTTTGATGCTGGGCTATTTGAAGATAAACAACATTTCTCTGTAAATTAGCCTAGCTTAACATTTTAGACAGAGCGTAGTTTAGAAGAAAGAAATGTCCAGGTAAGCAAATGGAAGCTGGAGACAGTATTTCACAAAAGCAGTGGTGAACATGGAGGTCAGTCTAAGAATAGGTATAATTTTGCACACACACTCCACCCCCGAGAATGACATGGAAACAAAATGTGAATTGGGGATATTCAAGTGCAAGTAATCTGGGAAAAACCCTCCACCTGATAATCAGCACTATTTAACATGCCAGGAATGACTTCTGGCTGATTAAATAGTGTTTGGCTGGCTAACTGCTAATATTCAATGGGAGATAGTCGGCTATCTCTGCTGAATATATGCAGTTAGTGACTTTAAACTTGGCTGGCTATATTGCAAGATAGTCACTAATATTAAGCGCTGACCAGTCAAGTTTAGTGGCCAAATCAGGCCATGCAAAAAGCAGGTCTAACTTTGGCCATTATAACTTAGCCAGGCAGCACTTAAAATTGACATTGCAGGCTAAGTTTGAGTTAGCCAAAGATAGACTAGATATTCAATATGCCCCCCCCCAAGCCCCCCTTACTATGCCACTGAGTACAGTTACCTGAAACATCCATGAAAAATGTCCTTAACACCAGAGACATATGCAGTTAACAAAATTGCAAACCCTGTGGCTTTGGCTGAACTTGTAAGATGCATTTGCCTCATTGAAATGAAAAGTATCAAGAAAAGCGTGGAATAACTTGTAAGTTTCCTAGCTCCACATCATTCTTTCCTTGGTTGGGCTGAGAACTTTTCAGTAGCCCCTCGTATTGTGATGTCATAATACCTCATTCTACCAGTCTAAGAGCCAACCTTTTCAGTGATGTCACAATGGCTTGGTTTCCTTATACTTGTGCCCATTGGCAAGAAAAGTAGAAAAGTGTGGAATAACGTTGGGTAATGCTAGGAAGTTTTTCTTTACCCAACGTGTGGTGGATACCTGGAATGCGCTTCCAGAGGGCGTAATAGGGCAGAGTACGGTACTGGGGTTCATGAAAGGATTGGACAATTTCCTGTTGGAAAAGGGGATAGAGGGGTATAGATAGAGGATTAGTGCACAAGTCGTGGACCTGTTGGGCTGCCGCGAGAGGGGACTGCTGGGCACGATGGATCTCAGGTCTGACCCAGCAGAGGCATTGCTTATGTTCTTATGTTATGTTCTTAAGTTTCATGCCTCCATATCATTCTCTTCTTGGTTGGGCTGAGAACTTTTCAGTGGCACCTTGTACAAGATCTTCACCTTTCCTCCTCCTTTGTCAGCTGGTTTGATGACTATGCATTGGTCTTTTATGGGATAATTCAAATATATTTTCTCCTTTTTATTTATGTTACAATACATGTTACAATATTATGTTACAATACTTTTCAGCAGCAACTCGTAATAAGTGCATTAAAATACTGTTTCTTTAAAAAATAGGATATTTGACTGCTAGTTAAGTAAAGTAGTTTTGGTGTTTATTGCTAAGGATCATTGCTTTTGTTTCTCTGAGACACTAGGGATGTGCATTTCTTTGAAAGGGAACAGGGAATATCAACAACCAACACAAAAAAAATGTTGACAGTGGCAAAAGAGTGCCCATGTTTTTTACACGAATAATTTTGCTTTAGTGGTACAATCACTAATTTTGATCCAGATGGCCTATTGCAACTCTCTGTATCTAGGAATCTCATAAAAACCTGGAACAGATTTAAGTTGTTCCAGAATACTTGGAGCTTCAGGCAAAATGGTGATCATGCCCTTGCAAATGCCCATCTTCTTGCTCCTAGTTTCCACCCACCTTGACACTGCATCTTAGACTCCACTCATTCCTAACTGTGGCTACCCTTCACCCTTCGATTACCTTCCATTTTCTTATCCCTGTCCTAATCTGCTTAGACTTGGGCAAGTATAAGCATCTCTACGTGTCTCCCTAGAGCTGCGACAGGTGTCTGAAATGAAGGCCTGCAAAATGCTAGTCTACATTTCATTCTAAAAGTAGATGCTGCTGCCGGCTCAACTGATCGCGACAAGGGAATCCCTGATCAGCTGAGCTGGTAGAATTCCCCAAATCGCAGTTTCGGGGAGTCCTGCCAGCTCAGCTGATCAGAGAAAATATCACTGCCGTGATAAACTGAGCTGGAAACAGCAGAAGACCCCCCCGACACCCAAATCCACGCAGTAGGAGGAATGCCCACTCACACCTACCTAAAACCCCTGATTATCCCACTCCACACGGACATCCGCGTGACATTGGAGAGTCCTGCTGGCTCAGCTGTTCGGGGATTCCCTTGCCACAATCAGCTGAAGGCAAGGGATCCCTCAGCAAAGATAGGCGGCTGAAATGCCTAACTTTGCAATCAGGCAGGCATGATTCTCTAACTGGCACTGGTGACATGGGTGCCAGTTAGAGGTTCCGGGGGTAAGGTGTCTGTTCTTCAAGATAGATGTGATTCTTTATAGGACACCGGTGTGCGATTCTCAACTGCCTCTTGGGCAGCTGACATAACTGGCGTACTATACAAAATCAGCCCCAAAGAGTGTGCACTGTTTACAAATAAGACACTCTATCAGAAAGAATATACCATCTTTACTGATAGAGTACATGTGCAATCCATCACGCATTTGCGATTGGTGTATGGATTATTGAGAAAGAATGTTCACTCTTTTTGAAACAGTGCACCCTCTTTGCAAATAACATGCACTCTGTGAAAAATATTGTGTTCTTTCTGAAAGAGCATGTACTCTTATTGACATTACTCATGTAATAAAAAAAAAAGACCATAAAAAATTATTTCCCAAACAAAATGAACATTCCTGTAAACAGCACGAAAAATGACACAACATGAAAACTTTTGAGCTGTATATCCCTAGTAGTTAAACTAAAATAAAACTAAGTTTTATAGACCGGGTTATCAACTAAATGGAGCTCGACTCGGTTAACAGAAAATAGTAACATAATACAGGGGAACAAAAGCAGGAAATCTAAATTAAAAGAAATGATTAATTTCCAAAATGCTTAGCAAACAAGAAAGTCGTCAGAGCTTTCCAGAATAAAACAAAGGGTCCTAAACTTCTTAATGCAAATGGTAAATTATTCCAAAGCTTTGTCAATTTGATAGCGAAAGAGTAGCTGAGTCTCCTAATAGATCTATTTTTACCCCTAAGGGAAGGAAATAAAAGTTTTCATTTTTTAGAACTTCTGGCGAGATGAGATCTATGCGCATTCCAATCCAAAGGAACCAGAGTAATGAAAATGCCAAATAGGATCTTAAATGCAATAAAAATGCATTTAAAATGAATTCTAAGATACACTGGAAACCTAAAGGATCTGGCCAATATGAATCTTAGGCCACTCCCAGTGCATTCCAGAATCCACTGGAAAATAGGCCTAAGACTCTCGTTGGCCCAGGTGTCTAAGGCCTCTCCTGTGGCCAATGTAATTCCTTGAGCAATGGAGTCCACCAATGTGCCATCAGCTTCATTGGTGGACATGACAATGAAGCCGACGGCACAGTGCGCAGTGGCCGCTAAGAGAGCGAATAGAAAGCTAGGTATAACCAAGAAGGGTATTACAATCAGAACGAAATAAGTTATCCTGCCGTTGTATCGGGCGATGGTGCGCCAGCATCTGGAATACTGCATCCAATATTGGTCGCCATACCTTAAGAAGGATATGGCGTTACTCGAGAGGGTTCAGAGGAGAGCGATACGTCTGATAAAAGGGATGGAAAACCTTTCATACGCTGAGAGATTGGAGAAACTGGCTCTCTTTTCCCTGGAGAAGAGGAGACTTAGAGGGGATATGATAGAGACTTACAATATCATGAAGGGCATAGAGAGAGTAGAGAAGGACAGATTCTTCAAACTTTCATAAAATAAAAGAACAAGAGGGCATTCGGAAAAGTTGAAAAGGGACAGATTCCCGAAACTGTGCGCAGGGACAATGGGACAGACAATCACTTCTCCTCCCTCCCTCCAGCACTGAAGCCGAACCCTGCTCCTCCCCCCCCCCCCCCAACTGGCCCTCGCTGCTGTCTACCACCACTTCAAACCCACCCACTCCGTCCACCGCCACTGCTGACTGCTGCAACTAAAGCAAAGGAAGGTCCAGGCGCCGGCCCACAAACCTTCTGTCTGATGTCAATTCTGACGTTGAAGAGGAAGTTCAGGGCAAGCCAATCACTGCCTGGCTGGCCCGGAACTTCTTCTCCGACTTCAGAATTGAAGTCGGGAAGAAGGTCTGTGGGCCGGCACCTGGACCTTCCTTTGCTTTAGTTGAGGCGGGCGGCGGTAGGCGGTCGGCAATGGTGGCGGGGAGGGGGTGTTTGAAGTGGCAGTAGGCAGCAGCAGTGGAGGCCGGTCCAGGGGGAGGGGAGAAGGCTTCGTCGCTGAAGGGAGGGAGGCAGGCAGGCTGGCTTTAGCGTGGCAGGGAGGGAGGGAGGTAGCTTCGGGAGAGGGGGGTGGGACAAAGGTTGGAAGGCAATGAGGGGGGACATAAGAAGGAGCATTAAGGACATAGGAAGGGGCACTAAGGACAAAGGAAGGGGCACTAAGGACATAGGAAGGAGGCACTGGGGGCACTAAGGATATAGGAAGGGGCACTAAGGATATGGGAAGGGGCACTAAGGACATAGAAAGGAGGCACCGGGGGCACTAAGGACATAGGAAGGAAGGAGGGAGTGAATAGAATAGGACAATTATTGTGTCTGAGTGCAGAAAGAAAGAAAGAAATGAATGAAAGGATGCACAGTCAGAAGGAAACGCAACCAGAGACTCATGAAATCACCAGACAGCAAAGGTAGGAAAAATTATTTTATTTTCAATTTAGTGATCAAAATGTGTCAGTTTTGAGAATTTATATCTGCTATCTATATTTTGTACTATATTTGTCTATTTTTCTATAGTTACTGAGGTGACATTGCATATTTTAAAGTCATCTGCCTTGACATCTTTGAAACCCCCCAAATATAAATGATAATTAACATTTTCTCTGCATATAGTATGCTTTATAGTTTTTAAAAAATTTTATGATTACCATTATGAATGAATAAGATATTGTATACAAGAAAAATGAGTGGAAGAAATTGGGGGCGGGATTGGGGGCGGGGCTAGGGTGGGATTGGGGGCGGGAGAATACTGACTAGCAGAAAAGCACTGTACATGCCATGCTTTGATGGTGCTTGCTTTACCAGCTAGCAAAAACATAGGCTGAGTTTGCACAGAAATCTAGGTTAGGGTTACCAGATGTCTGGATTTCCCAGGACATGTCCTCCTTTTCGAGGACCTGTCTGGGGGTCCGGATGGTTTTTCAAAACCCGGCACTTTGTCTGGGTTTTGAAAAGCTTCTTTGCAGATGTCCTCCTGCCTGAGAGCAGGCAGCAGGGGGAGGGGAGCTTTGGGGCTGGGGCGGGATTGGGGGCGAGACTGGTGCATAATGGGGCAGGGCTGGGTGGGATTAGGATCCGGTGGGGGCTGTTACACCAGCTATATTGCTTTGCTGTCTGAAGGTTGGATGTGCTTAATCATATCTGCCCTTTGCCTTTGGACAACTGTTCTCACTGTATTTTATTCAAGAGAAGAGATTTAAAATTGCCTCATCTGTTTGTTAATGACAGTTTGCTCTTCACCAAGTGGAGCCCTTATATGTATGCTATACCCTTCATGATGAATTTTCAAAACATGATCCATGTTAGGTGTTTGGTCTTTATGAATAAAGTCTGCAAGCTATTCCTCTCTCTGATTCCATAGGGCAGATCCGCTTCTTGTTTGACACAATACACGCAGACATACACATTTAGAATTGCATGCATAGGAACAAAAGAATAGCCATACTGAGTCAGACCATGGTCCATCTAGCCCAGTATCCCGTCTTCACGGTGGCCAATCCACGTCACGCCTGACAAAAGCCCAAATGGTAGCACCATTCCATGCTACCAATCCAGGGCAAGCAGTGGCTTCCCTCTTGTCTTTCTTTTTTTTTTTTAAGTTCAATAAAGTTTTATTGGAATTTCAATACATAAACAAGGGGAGAGAAAGCAGTTATTACATGGATACTGATCATCGATATAACAACAATAATAGGGCAAAGGGAACGAAATAAAAGGAGAAACATTCTGATCTTGAGTTACAGAACATGAAAAGAGGCATCATCTGTATGGTAAGCATCATATAGTAAGAGATATCAGATATATAAATCATATAAAAGGTGAGAGTATAAATTGACAGCTACATCAAATAGGCAATTCTGCGTCAAATGTAATATATAAGAAACTCACTGAGATCCCATGTCTTTCTTAATAGCATACTATGGACTTTTCTTCCAGGACTTTGTCCAAACTTTTTTTTTTTTTTTCAAAACCAGCTATGTTAACTGCTCTTTCCACATCCTCTGGCAAGTTCAGATACAAAATAAAATTAAGAAGCATATGTAGATAATAGACGTATGAACACAAATCTGTAGTTGTGTGTGTGCATTTAAGAACCTCTTGTCAAACTCTTATTAGATGTTTCCTTACTTTCTCACAATTGATTTGAGTTGTTCTCTCATATTCCTGGGCCATTTCAGTAACTAAATGACATGTCATCTTTCTCATTGGTATACTTATCATCTGTTATGCGGACATTACTGTACGAATGTTCTTGTATTTGCACCTCCATATTCTCCTTTTTTCTTGGTTATTGTATATTGCTTTTCTGTACTTTCATTAAAACAATAAAACTTATTGAACTAAAAAAAACCAAAACAACCTCTTGTCAAACTGTATGTTTCAATGAATTCCTAACTGAATAGAAACTGACACAATCTCTGCATAACACAAGGTAAACATGACATTTTTCTGCACATCGTAATACAGTACATGCTTTACATACACACACATATATTCAAACACAGATTCTTATTAAACATGGGGTGGCTATTTGTTTGTATCATTACAGAATAAACCACGCTGTCAGTTTTTATTAGTTTTGTTGTGTTCTCCCATTTTCACAATCATGTAAATCTAGCAAGGGGAGCAGGAAAAAAAATTTCTAAATGGAGTGCAAACAGAAGAGGAGAGATTCAGTGGCTTTCTACCATGCTGCAGCTGACTACTGACAGGCAGATTAGGTTGGCATTCCAAAGCTGTGCTGCTTTCCTAGAGGAAACCTATTGCATGGTTATGAAGTAGGATGACATAACAATGGCAGTGAATTAAAGCTGATGAGAAACCAGGCTGCACTATGATTTGCTCCCAGGGAACTAGGCCAGCGTCTTTTCTTTGCAAAATAAGCAGGAGTAAAAAAAAAAAAAAAAGAGAAAGTTAGTCATTATATTACAGGGTTTGTGACCAGCCTGTGAATGCTACCGTGTTTAAGTCACATGAAATACGGCCGTATAGACTGTGGAGCAAACACAGGTCTGTGCTTAACACTCCACAGGCTCTCCACCTTTCCCACAGAATTGACCCCGTGAGTGTAACAGAGTGATATGGATGAATAGCAAAGCACAGCAGAAAAGTACAGCCTGACCCAGACATGACCCTGCTTCAGCCAGGTGCAGGGACACAAAGTCTGACACATTCCTTTTCTTTTCATTTTTTGTCTTTAGAAAAAAAAACAGACAGGAGTCTAAAAAAAAAAAAAAAATCTAGTACTTTCAAGCAGAAAGAAGGAATACTTTTCAGCGATTCTGACAGCAGGATTAACTGTAAAAGTTCAATGGTGTACTTTCTACAAATAAGCATGTCTCTCTTTTCCCCCAGCTTACATTTGACAAGGCAGAGTGCGAGTAGCTATATTGGTTCTGGAAAAATCTAGATTCCTTTCGGGGTTTTTTTTTTTTTTTTAAATCAGCAGAGTTGGAGAAAGCAACTTTGTACCTGATCATGAAGAATGCATAAGCTATTTCTATAAAACTCGTGTTTATAAAGAAAATTTATGAAATCTTTTCACTAATCCAATTAATAGTATCGCACTGTATAAAGATTCCTCTGGCATATAGGCTGAATTGTGATCATGTGATCAGTATCATATTTAGCCTAAACGTTTAATGGTAGAAAATCTTTTACACCTAGAATCTCAGTGTACAATAAAAAGTAAACTATGGATAACATAAGAAGTAGATGTGTACTGGTACCAAGAGTACCATTTTCAGACAGTAAAGAGAACATCTGTGTATAATATTTGTTTTAAACCCTTCAAGTTGTTTCAGCATTCCTAAAATTTATTCATAACATCTCTCCCATTCTAATGTAATCCATATTGCTAGCAGAAGATAAAACGTGATTTAAACATTTCAAATGCTTATTTCACCTCAGGAATTTGACAAATATCTGCATATTATTATTATTATCATTTATTGATTTGATATACTGCCTTTATCAATTAAGGACCTAAGCGGTGAACATAATTACTAAAAAACAAATTGCAGAAACGAAAAGAATGCCAATATAGTCTCAAAATTTAGACAAGGCACATAATTTTTATAGAATTGCCTATTCCAAGCTGTGCGCCCAACTTTCAATTAAGTGCAAGTCATGTCACCAATGAAGCCTAATAATCAATTACGCCACGCGTCAAGATTGGCTAGGTGTGTCGATGTAAGTGTCTATCTTTAGGTGTACTTTATAGAATAGGGAAATGTAGGCACTATGTTATAGAATGAGTGGGTAAACCTTTTTGGCATTCTTTTCAAAACTTTAGTAGCCTCCATTGCCTTTTTATTAACTTTCTTACTAAAAAGGTTCATAGCCTTACAATATATCCTTTCAGTTTTTCTACTGCTTTTGTATTTTCCTAGATGTTGCCATGCTGCTAACGACTTCTCGAGACATTCCCTCGTGCTGAGTAAGGATCTGCTCAGGGGAAGAAAAACTCCATTTTGGAATATCTTACCTGCTGGTATTTAAACATGGGGAAAGGTACACTTGGACTTCAGTAGGTTATTTCACTGTCCTTCTCTTTTACTTTTTTAGTTCAGTGCTTTGTTTTTTTCAGCAAAGTCAGTTTATACAATAGTGATAGCCTATAGAGTGTTTTAGTCTAAATTAGTATTTTGGTTGCATTTCAGAGCAAAAATAAGATCAGATTAGGGCACAAAGAGCAGTTAAGGAAAGTCTCTGTTAAAAAATAGTGCTTGCTCAAAGGGAAAGGTTGAAAGAGTAGGAACAGTGCAGAGTGACTCATCCAGGAGGTGTAGCTGACATCACATTCACTTTAGAAGCACAGCTAACAAAAAGGTAACCAAGACGTCAACTGCTCCTTGTCCTGAAGAGGTGCTGAGTGAGGATCTACTAAGGGGAAGAAAAAACCATAAGAACATAAGAACATAAGAAGTTGCCTCCACTGGGTCAGATCGAGGTCCATCTCGCCCAGCGGTCCGCTCCCGCGGCGGCCCATCAGGTCTGTGACCTGTGAAGTGGTTTCTGACCACTTTTATAACCTACCTCAAGTTCTATCTGTACCCCTCTATCCCTTTATCCTCCAGGAACCTATCCAAACCCTTCTTGAACCCCTGTACAGAGTTCTGGCCTATCACTTCCTCCGGAAGCGCGTTCCATGTGTCCACCACCCTCTGCGTAAAAAAGAACTTTCTAGCATTTGTTCTAAACCTGTCCCCTTTCAATTTCTCTGAGTGACCCCTAGTGCTTGTGGCTCCCCTCAGTTTGAAGAATCTGTCCTTATTTACTCTCTCTATGCCCTTAAGGATTTTGAAGGTTTCTATCATGTCCCCTCTAAGTCTCCTCTTCTCCAGGGAGAACAGCCCCAGCATTTTTAACCTGTCAGCGTATGGAAAATTTTCCATACCTTTTATCAGCTTAGTCGCCCTCCTCTGCACTCCCTCGAGTACCGCCATGTCCTTCTTGAGGTACGGCGACCAGTATTGAACACAGTACTCCAGGTGCGGGCGCACCATTGCGCGATACAGCGGCATGATGACTTCCTTCGTCCGGGTTGTGATACCCTTTTTGATGATGCCCAGCATTCTGTTTGCTTTCTTTGAGGCTGTCGCACATTGCGCCGATGGTTTCAGTGATGAGTCGACCATCACCCCCAAGTCCCTTTCCAGGTTACTCACCCCTAGCAGTGTTCCCCCCATTTTGTAGTTGAACATCGGGTTCTTTTTCCCTACATGCATGACCTTGCATTTCTCCACGTTAAAACTCATTTGCCACTTTTTTGCCCAGTCTTCCAGTCTCGTTAGGTCCTTTTGTAGGTCTTCACAGTCTTCCGTGTTTCTAACCCTGCTGCAGAGTTTGGTGTCATCAGCAAATTTGATAACCTCACATTTTGTCCCCGTTTCCAGATCGTTAATAAATATATTGAATAGTAGAGGTCCCAGCACTGACCCCTGCGGAACTCCGCTCGTGACCCATTGCCAATCTGAGTATTGGCCCTTGACTCCAACCCTCTGTTTCCTGCCCGCTAGCCAGTGTTTGATCCAACGGTAGATATCCCCTTGCACCCCGTGGTTCCACAGTTTTTTAAGTAGCCGTTCATGTGGTACCTTGTCGAAGGCTTTTTGGAAGTCAAGGTAAATGATGTCTATGGATTCACCCTTATCCATCTGACTGTTTATTCCCTCAAAGAAGTACAGCAAGTTCGTGAGGCATGACCTTCCCTTGCAGAAGCCATGCTGGCTCGCCTTCAGTTGTCCATTGTTTTCTATGTGTTCGCAGATTGTGTCCTTTACCATTGCTTCCAGCATCTTTCCAGGAACCGAGGTCAAGCTCACAGGCCTGTAGTTTCCCGGGTCACCCCTTGATCCCTTCTTAAAGATGGGCGTGACATTTGCTATTTTCCAGTCCTCTGGGATCTCCCCAGTTTTTAGGGAGAGGTTACATATTTGGCGAAGTGTCTCTGCTATTTCGTTTCTCAGTTCTTTTAGTACCCTTGGGTGGATGCCGTCCGGGCCTGGTGATTTGTCGCTCTTTAGTCTGTCTATCTGTCTGAGGACATCCTCTTTGCTTACCTCTAGTTGTACCAGCCTTTCGTCGTGTTCTCCGTTTATAATCACCTCGGGTTCTGGGATATTGGATGTGTCCTCTCTGGTGAAGACTGACGAGAAGAATTTGTTTAACATTTCAGCTATCTCTTTTTCCTCCTTTATCGCTCCTTTCCTGTCTCCGTCGTCCAGTGGTCCCACTTCCTCTCTGGCTGGTTGTTTCCCTTTCACATACCTGTAGAAGGGTTTGAAGTTTCTTGCTTCTCCTGCCAGTCTTTCCTCATATTCTCTCTTTGCCTTCCTGACCTCTCGATGACATTCTTTCTGGTGTCTTTTGTGCTCTTCCTGGTTTTCTTTTGTTGGATCCTTTTTCCATTTCTTGAAGGATGATTTCTTGTCACTTATCGCCTTTTTAACTGCAGATGTTATCCATGCTGGGTTTCTAGTTCGATTTTTTTTGCACCCTTTCCTAAACCTTGGGACGCACAGGTCTTGTGCCTCGAGCACTGTGCCTTTAAGCAGTGTCCAGGCTTCCTTTACGGTCTTCACCTTCCCTGAGTTGCTGTTGAGCTTTTTTCCTACCATATTCCTCATGTCCTTGTAGTTTCCCTTTCTGAAGTTGAGTGCTGTCGTTTTGGTTTTTTCACCTTTGATGTTCCCATGTTTAATTTGTACTGGATCATGTTGTGATCACTGTTCCCTAATGGTGCTATTACCACCACTTCCTTTGCGGGTCCTTCTAGCCCGTTGAGGATTAGGTCTAGCGTGGCATCCCCTCGCGTTGGTTCCGTGACCAGCTGCTCCATGAAACAGTCCCTTATCGCCTCTAGGAATTTAGTTTCTCTCGTGCAATTTGAGTGCCCAATGTCCCAGTCTATTCCCGGATAGTTGAAATCCCCCATAACCACCAACCTTCCACTTTTGCACTCCTGCCTCAGTTCGGCCTCCAGTTCCAGGTCGTTTGCTTCTGACTGTCCTGGCGGGCGATAGTACAATCCCAATTTGATGTCAGCTCCTTCCCCTCCTGTCAGCTTTTTGAATATTTTACCTGCTGGTATTCAAATTTGGGAAAAGGTAAACTTGAGCTTCAGTAGGTTATTTCATTATCCTGCTCACTGTGTTTGATTCTTGTTTTGATGGATTTGTATGTTTTTGGTGACTAATAAAAATGATGGAAAAAACCCCAAAAAACTTTGTCCAGATAGGGGATTAAGTTAAGGAATTGTCTGGATGGGAACACCTGGCAGTAGTAGGAAAGCAGTGGGCAAAACTGAAAGGAACTACTGTAAGGGAAACAAACCACTTTGTAAGGAAAATAAGTAAAAGTAAGAGGAAAAGAAGGCCCTTTTAGTTTGCAAAAGTAGTAGCTGAAAACTTAAGGAAAAAAGAGGTTAGCTCTCATAAACTACAAAGATTGCAGAAAGAAGACAGGATAAAATACCTGTAAAAGTTAAGAGAGTCATGTCGAGTAGTCAGGAAAGCAAAGATGCAAATGGATAAAAAATAGCCGAGAAAGTAAAACGGGGGGCCAAGACAATATTTATGTATGCAGTATTAGTGATAGGAAGACATGCATTGTGAGATTCAAAGGTGAAAGAGAAAAATATGTAGGAGCTGATAAAGATAAGGCTGAATTATTTAACAAATATTTCTGTTCTGTGTTCACAGCTGTAGTACCAGGAGCAGGACCACAGAAGACAAACACAAGTAGGGGTGGAGGTGAGGTACACCCTGACCTATTTTCTGAGAATTTTATTTGTGAGGAGCCAGGATAAACTACAAGTGGACAAAGTAATGGGGCCACATGGTGTACATCTGAGGGTACTGAAGGAACTTAGGGAAGTTCTGGTGGCTCCACTGACTGACCTTTTCAATGCTTCTCTAGAATCGGGAGTGGGACCGGAGGACTGGAGAAAGGCAGATGTGGTCCCTCTCCATAAAAGTTGAAGAAAGGAAGAAGTAGGGAACTACAGGATGGTAAGTCTAACTTCTGTGGTAAGTAAATTAATGCAAATGCCTTTAAAATGAGAATAGTTTCCAATTTCTGTAATCTAGTGGATTACAGGACTCAAAGCAACATGGATTCATTAGAGGCAGGTATTGTCAGACAAATCTGATTTCTTTGATTGGGTACAGCAATAGTATAGGTGTTGGCTGCTGGTATGTTGGCGTCCAAAAAGCCTTGGAATGAAATGCTCCCGTTCCTTTCTTTGACAACGAGACACTATTGGGTGAAGAACTTTTGTGCATGAAAGAGGAATGGGATTTGCATGTGATAATATGTGATGATCTAAAGGTGGCCTATAAGGATGCTAGGGTCCATAGGAGAGGTATGGTCACTAGGAAAAAGGAAGCATTGATGCCCCTATATAAGACTGGTGAGACCTCATTTAGAATATTGTGTACAGTTCTGGAGACCACACCTTCAAAAAGATTTAAAAAGGATGGAGTTGCTTCAAAGGAAGGCCCCTAAAATGGTTGGTGGTCTTCATCGTAAGACATATGGGGACACTCTTAAAGCTCTCAGTATGTATACTATGGAGGAAAGGTGGGGGAGGGGAGGGGAGATATGATAGAGATGTTTAAATACTTATGTGACATAAATGCACATGAGGCAAACCTCTTTAATTTGAAAGGAAGCTCCAGAATGAGAAGGCATAGGATGAAGTTAAGAGGTATTAGTCTCAGACGTAATCTAAGGAAATACTTTTTTACAGAAAGGGTGATAGATGCATAGAATAGGCTCCTGATAGAGTTGGTGGAGACAAAACTGTGCATGAGTTCAAGAAAGCATGGGACAGACACCTGGGATCTCTTAGGCAGAGGAGGAGATAGTGGATGCTATGGAGGGACAGATTGGATAGGAATTTTGGCCTTTATCTGCCTTCATGTTTCTATGTTTAGAAGCTCTGCAACTATGGGAGCAGTGGCAGAACCAGCGTACACACCAGGCCAATGGAAGCAGGTGCACTACCATCCACAAATAGACTTCTAGAAGGGTATAAATAGGTAGAACCGAGACAATGTCTGCATAGAATTGGACTCTGCTCTACATCCTACAGATGACCCATAATGTAACAGTTCCATCCCACACCTTTTCCTCCTGTTGGTGGTACATGGGAGATAGTGCTGCTGTTGTAGCTGTCATAGGATCTATCCATTTAGTATCACAGTTGACAGAGGCCAGAAAGGGTTTCTTAACGTTAAAAACAAAACAAAAAACACATTATATAGACTTGCCTTTATACTGTACTTTGAGGTTACAAACTGGAAAAAAGGCCAACCCCCCAAACCCCCCTTTTTGTGTTGGTATTTCCTAATAAGTTCCATGTAAAATCTGTGTATACCATAGAAGGGCAAAATATATGCTATCCACTGGATATCTAAAAATGTGTCTTTTAAAATTGATTGAACTCATCTAGAGCAAAGACTCTTACCGTCATTATCTCCTATTCCCTCTCTAAGCCTATTGTCCATTTACAACTGTGCTTCCCTTCTGTCTCTTCTATTCATTCAAACACTTATAGGGATATCACAAGCTATAAAGTATTTTCATAAGCATACCCGAAGATATATAGATACAAGCACAATCTGCCCACTAGATTCCCTTAAACTATTTAGGGGGCAAATCAATATAACATAGAAAACATAGAAAACATAGAAAATGACGGCAGAAAAGGGCCATAGCCCACCTAGTCTGCCCTTTCCAATTATTCGCCCCCCAGAGTTCACTCCCCTAGAGATCCCACATGAATATCCCATTTCCTCTTAAAATCCGTCACACTGCTGGCTTCAATCACCTGTAATTGGAGTTCATTCCAATGATCCACCACTCTCTCGGTGAAGAAGTACTTTCTGGAGTCGCTACGAAATTTCCCTCCCCTGATTTTCAGTGGATGCCCTCTGGTGGTTGAGGGTCCTATGAGACAGAAGAGTTCATCTTCCGACTCGATACGTCCCGTGATGTACTTATACGTTTCAATCATGTCTCCCCGTTCTCTTCTTTCCTCAAGTGAGTAAAGCCGCAACTTTTTTAGTCTTTCTTCATACGTGAGATCCTTGAGCCCCAAGACCAACCTTGTCGCCATTCGTAGTGCATGAAAAGATAGGCACCAAAGTGACTGTGAAGAGCTGGCATTTTTATATAGTGTGGGGTATCAAGTTTTAAATAAACAAATGTTATAGAATACAACATGTTGGCATATATGTGCCAATAGTTAGGGGTTAACACCTACACTTGATCTATCTGACCAAATGTTGCATTTTAGTGCGTAATACATAATTTTCTATAAATTTGGGACCCAGTCATGTCTCTCAAATGCCTCACTCATGTATTTCCACACACCCTCACCACACCTCACCCCCTACATCCCTTCCTTGCAATTTGCAGAATAGTGCTTGGTGTACACCGAACACTTAGGGCTCCTTTTAAGAAGGTATGCTAGCGTTTTTAGCGCACACACAAGATTAGTTTGCGCTATAGCACGCGCTAGCCGAAAAACTACCGCCTGCTTAAAAGGAGACGGTAGCGGCTAATGCGCATGTTAAAACCGCTAGCGCACCTTTGTAAAAGGAGTCCTTAATCATCTACTGCCCTAGGTACATTAGATAGATTGTGAGCCTACCGGGACAGATGGGGAAAATGCTTTGAGTGTAAACTGATTTGTAAACTGTTGTGATGTCCTTTGGGAGGACAAGTTAAAAAAAAATGAATTAATAAATACATTTTAGAGTGCAAATGGTGCTTTCATTTAGCCACTAACCACCTATTTATTTATTTATTTAGCCACTAACCATTTATTTATTTAAAACTTGATACCACACACTATATAAAAATGATATTCAGTGGTATTTAGACGGTTAAGAACGGGTCTTGGAGAGTGTAGCATAGTGGTTAAAGCTGCAGCCTCAGCCCCTTGAGGTTATGGGTTCAAACCCATGCTACTCCTTGTAACCCTGGGTATGTCACCTAGTCCCCACCCCCTCCATTGCCCCAGGCACATTAAATAGATTGTGAGCCCACTGGGACAGGCAGGGAAAAATGCTTGAGTATCTGAATAAATTCATGTAAACCATTCTGAGTTTCCCTGGAAGAATGGTATAGAAAACTGAATAAATAAATATTGCTAAGCTATTACTCATTGGAAAATAGCTGGCTATCAGCTGCTAAATATCCTGGTCATCAGCTATATCAACTGACATAGCTAGTCAGTGCCAATATTCACTGACTGACCAGCTAGACCTAATGGCCTAAATAACAGATCTATCTTTGACTGCTCTGACTTACTTGGTCAACTAATGACTCTCAGCTTGGCCGGCCATGTCTACCATGGTTAAACTTAGACAAGAAATTCAATACCGGTAGACAGATATGGTCCTGCCATTGAATTTCCAGGTTTGACATTGACCACGGCAATATCAGCCCCTAAATCAATAAGAGGGGTTAAAGGGCATAATGGCATATATACACATATGTGCAGACATACAGGTGTAAATGCAAAAATTCTATCTCAGCGTTATTTTACAAATCCCCACTTAACTTATAAACCAAGAATTTGCAAGGAGGGCATATGGTGCACATGGTGAACAAAGGCAGAAATGGGTAGGTTATAAGTGCATAGCTTACAGAATACTACAAGTTACAAAGGCATCTTCCACCTCTAGGTACTCACACTTAAGCTTTAACCAAGGGCACCTGAATGTTAAGTATGTTTATATTGGTTAATGCTAGTATTCTGTAACAGAATCTAGGCACTCAGGCCCTGATTCTATATAGGACGCCCAGGAGAGGTGTCCTATACAGAATCGGTCCTACACTAAACCCCGATTCTGTAACCAGCGTCCATGGTACAGACGCCGGTTAGAGAATCGGGTTAAATTAGACGCGGCCGCTATACTTATGGCAACAAGGGATCTCCCTGCTGCAATAAGTATAGCGTCCGCGGCCACGGCCGCCTGTCCCATCGCCGGCAGGAGGATGCCCAATCCTCCTGCCGGAACCCCTCTGGAGCCCCCCTCCCCCCCAAACTGGTAATCGCCAGCAGGAGGATGCCCAATTCTCCTGCCGGAACCCCCCTGGAACCCCCCTCTCCCCCAAACTGGTAATCACCTGCAGGAGGATGCCCAATCCTCCTGCCAGAACCCCCCTGGAACCCCCTCCCCCCAAACTGGTAATCGCCGGCAGGAGGATGCCCAATCCTCCTGCCGGAAAGCCCGACAACCCGACAACCTCCCCCAAACTAACCTCCCCCTCCCAACTAACCTTTAAATGTTGGTCGGCTGGACGGGTCTTGTTGCAGTCCAGCCGACAGGACCGCCTTGTGGAAATGAGATGGGCCCGCCCCTTCCCGGCCCATCCCCACTAAATCTAAGGCCTGATTGGCCCAGGCTCCCAAAGCCTGGACCAATTAGGCCTTAGGCATAGCGGGCCGCCCTCCCCACTAATCCTAAGGCCTGATTGGCCTAGGCTAAGCACCTGGACCAATCAGGCCTTAGGATTAGTGGGGATGGGCAGCCCGCTATGCCTAAGGCCTGATTGGTCCAGGCTTCTAGAGCCTGGGCCAATCAGGCCTTAGATTTAGCAGGGATGGGCCGGGAAGGGGTGGGCCCGTCTCATTTCCACGAGGCAGGCCTGTCGGCTAGACGGCAGCAAGACCCATCCAGCCGACCAACATTTAAAGGTTAGTTGGGGGAGGGAGGTTAGTTTGGGGGGGGGGTCATCGGGTCGTCGGGCTTTCCGGCAGGAGGATTGGGCATCCTCCTGCCGGCGATTACCAATTTGGGGGGGAGGGGGGCTCCAAGGGGGTTCCGGCAGGAGGATTGGGCATCATTCTTCCGGCGATTACTAGTTTGGGGGGGAGGGGGTATCCAGGGGGGTTCCGGCAGGAGGATTCGGCATCCTCCTGCCGGCGATGGGACAGGTGGCCGCGGCCGCTATACTTATTGCAGCAGGGAGATCCCTTGCTGCCATAAGTATAGCGGCCGCGTCTACTTACAATGTAGACCAGCATATTGCTGGCCTACATTTTAAGCGTCTCTTCCTCTACTAGGGAGACGCGTAGGGCCGCCTAGGTTCGCCTAAGGCCCTTAGGCGAGCTTAGGCTTCTTGCAGGCCTCCCTAGGCTCCCGGAGGCGCCTTCAATATAGGTGGCCTGCCTGGGGAGCATTTTTTTAAAAAACGTGCATCCCGATTGGCTGATTAGACAGCTGTAGGATGCCTACAGCTGCCTAAAATCGGGACGCACTTTGTAGAATCAGGGCCTCAGGATCCCTCGTAGATAAGTTAATATCATGCGCCCTCAGAGCACCTAATAAGAAGCATCCAGTTATGGAACTGCCCACTCAATGCAAGCAAAATTAATTCTATCTGATGTTTGTTTTTTTCTCTGCATGACTATTCTCCCTACTCCCTGCCATCCTCCTCCCCTTGCTGTCTCCTCCTGTTCTTGCTCCTAGCCATTCATATGCTCTTCCTTACCCTTATATGTCTTTCTTCAATGTCTGTTTTCTTCCTGTTATCTCTTCTTCCTCTGCAGATTCATGCACATACTTCTCTCAGTATTTACTCCTATCATGTACTCTTTTCCTTCTCACAACCACATTCCCCCCATTTGGGATCTAGCTAGGTATTTGGGACATTGGCTGGTCATTGTTGGAAACGGGATATTGAGGGGCATATCCCAATATGGAAATTCTTATGTTTTTATGGCCTTTCGCTCTCTATTCACCCTCCTGCATCCTGATAACATAACATAAGAACAGCCTTACCGGGTCAGACCAATGGTCCATCAATCCCAGTAGCCTGTCCTTATGGTTCTTCTTAAATTTATTTTAAGAGACAAGCAAAAGTTTTACAAGATAAATTTATGCCCCGAGGATATCTTAAAGCTATTGTCAACAAAGCTTACAAAAGAACTAGATACTGTAATCGTGATTTTTTTGTTAACCCTGGGAAGATGATCTGAAGACAATTCACTTGAGACGTGTGTCTGAATTTTTGCTTACAGGGCACAGAGATTACCAATATCATTAGAAAATATTGGACTATAGTTTAAACTCACCCTGTGATCCAAGAGAGAGATTTAAGGATAGCATTTCCATGGCAAAATAATCTAAAAGAGATTTTGAGCCCTTCTTCATTAGAAGAATAGAAGATGGAAAATCAAGTGGACTTAGTAGGACATTACACATGTATGTCTTGTAGTTGTGAACAGTTTACAGATCAAGTCCTTTAAAAATTCTCTAGATGAGAAAGAATTTCATCTGTGTTGATTCCCATAAGAGGGGCCTTAGATACCTGGGCCAACTTGAGTGTTAGGCCTATTTTCCAGTGCATTCTGGAATGCACTGGGAGTGGCCTAAGATTCCGATCGGCCAGATCCCTTAGACCACTCGAAGGTGGTCTAAGGGATGTCTTATTGGCGGCAGGAAGAATTGGGCACTCCTCCTGCCATGGACATTTTTTTTTTTGGGGGGGGCTGTGGGTGTTCCGGCTTGAGGTAGTGGGCATCCATCCTGCTGGCCAACTTCACCAGGGGGGGAGACGGGTTCTCTGCTGTGGCCACGGATGCTAAACTGATCGCCGCAGGGAGATTCCCTTGTGGCGATCAGATCAGTGGCAATGCGATTCTCTAACCAGCATCTGTGACATGGATGCTGGTTAGAGAATTGGGGTAGTTAGGCGGGGTTAGGCATCTGTCCGTCAAGACAGATGTGATTCTATATAGGACACTCATGCATGCTTCTCAAAAACTGCTTAGTCGGCTGCTGAGACTGGGCGTCCAATACAGAATCCAGCCCAAAGTGTCTTATTGTTTGGATCTAACACAAAAATTTTCATATTTGAAACGCTTTTGTTTTGATATCGAACCACACAAGAAAAGAGGGGGCGATCGTGAGAAAAAATTGTTATAGCGGGAAGCCAGGTGGATTTTCTGCCTGGGTTCTCTTCAAACTTAAAGTCTTAATAGTTCCTTCAAATGGAGTATTTTCTTTTAATTGTCATCAATGACAAAGCATTTGAATATGGACGTATGATTTATTTAGTAGGAGTATGAGAATGAGAATATGTTGGTTTTCTCTACTCTTCTTGTACATGTTGATCAGGCTTTTGCAATTAGATGTTAGAATTCTAGAATTTCAATTCACTTGTGAGATTTGAAAGCAATTAGTTCATGTTTTAGGGCTTCTTTTACGAAGCCGCATCAGCGGCTTTATCGCATACACCTTTTTAGCGCGTGCTAACCCCCGCGCTAGCCGAAAAACTACCGCCTGCGCAAGAAGAGGCGGTAGCGGCTAGCGCAGCCGGCAAATTAGCGCACGTTATTACGCGCGTTAAACCACTATCGCGGCTTCGTAAAAAGGGCCCTTAATATACATATGTGATAAGCAGATTCAGAATAATAAAATTTGATGCTGTTCTCCATTGACATTCATTATGCACTATTTATGTGAGCGTAATATGCACGCAAAAGTGGGTGTTAGTTAAAGCAGATTTTTGATGCTTGACACATTTGTTTAACAGTGTACATGCAGTATATGACTGCACTGGCATTTTTTGAGTAGGACACAATTGAAGGTGCTTGGATGCTGGTGAACTGATTATGTTCTTCCCACTCTAATAGTAAGTTAATGTCTTAGTTTTGTAATTTAAAATAATCCTGTGAGCTAGTTTATGATACATTTTTTTTCGTTGTAGATATCCCTTGTGAATATTTGACCCTTGAAGAAGCCACCATTGGTGGCAAAGCGGGTCCTATCGTGGATATGGTGAATCATAACTAGATTCACCAAGCAATGGGGGGAATCTGTGAAAAAAGGTAAGTGGTGTTTTTATGTTTTCTTAAATTTAGTTCTTAAATTTAATTTGGGGACAAATAAATCTTGTTCTGGGCCCAAACGTTCAACTACCTACCATATGAAGCTATACTATGTGAAACGATACTACATGTGAAACCCACTTTAGATAAATATAAGAGTCGTCTTTTTATGATCATGACGGGCATAGCCATGCAATTGATCACGAGTAATTGGAAAAACCATGACAGAATAAGTTACACTTTTTGGTGGGTGAATGTTGGCAGAAGGGCTACGAGGTAAAATAACATTATTCGCCGATGACGCCAAACTGAGTAATGTAGTGGGCAAATGCACAACAGACGAAGATTCAGTGCCCGACAACATGATGCACGACCTACTCCTACTGGAGCGATGGTCTAGGACATGGCAACTCAACTTCAATGCCAAAAAATGCAAAGTTATGCACCTGGGCAGCCAGAATCCATGCAAGTCTTATACCCTTAATGGCGAGATCCTAGCAAAAACGGTAGCAGAACGAGACTTGGGGGTAATCGTCAGTGAGGACATGAAGTCTGCCAATCAAGTGGAGCAGGCTTCATCCAAGGCAAGACAAATCATGGGCTGCATACGAAGGGGTTTCGTCAGTCGTAAGGCGGACGTCATTATGCCATTGTATAGATCCATGGTGAGGCCCCACCTGGAATACTGTGTGCAATTCTGGAGGCCGCATTATCGCAAAGATGTGCTGAGATTGGAGTCGGTGCAAAGAATGGCCACCCGGATGGTCTCGGGACTCAAGGATCTACCATACGAAAAACGGCTTGACAAATTACAGCTATACTCGCTCGAGGAGCGCAGAGAGAGGGGGGACATGATCGAGACGTTCAAGTATCTTACGGGCCGCATCGAGGCGGAGGAAGATATCTTCTTTTTCAAGGGTCCCACGACAACAAGAGGGCATCCGTTGAAAATCAGGGGCGGGAAACTACGAGGTGACACCAGGAAATTCTTTTTCACTGAAAGAGTGGTTGATCGCTGGAATAGTCTGCCACTACAGGTGATTGAGGCCAGCAGCGTGCCTGATTTTAAGGCAAAATGGGATCGGCACATGGGATCTATTCACAGGGCAAAGGTAGGGGAGGGACATTAAGGTGGGCAGACTGGATGGGCCGTGGGCCCTTATCTGCCGTCTATTTCTATGTTTCTATGTTTCTATGAAAGAATTAATGCAGAATGTAGGGGATTTAGTGATGTATTTAATAAAGTTTGGAGCCCATTGACTAAATTTATGGAGGCATGATAATATTTCTTTTATTCATTTCCTGTACACATCCATGGGGAGAGGGGGGTGGAAGGGAGGGAAATAAATAAATACCGATGGTGACATTTAGGTAACTTTATTACTTATTTAAATCATATATGAAATTTGAAAATCCTGAATGATATATATAAGTTGCCTGTACAGATAATAGTGCATTGTATGTAATACCTACTGTTCTTTATTTGTTTGGCACTGTTTTTAGTTTAAAAATCAATAAAGATTTATTTAAAAAAAAAATTTAGTTCACTTTGCCAAGATCGATGTAAAAAAAAGTTTTAAAACAGTAAATTGGATTCAGCATTTTTGGCAAGTTTAAAAGTTTTTTTGATCGGTGAAAGACAATGGAACCCATTTTTCAAAGACTTGATCATTTTGACTATCTGTTAAGATGGTTTGTGGGGTTGCTGAGATCTTTTTCCTCTCATTAGCAAGATTTGAGATGATCTAGGTCCGGAGATCTTTTTTGGATTAGGTTATTACATTGTAAAAAAAGGCACATACTATTTTACAATCAATTAAATGTAACAATGTTTTAGCATACTTTTTAAGGCAGAAATTAATTTTACTTCTTTTAAGTAAAGATCTATACATTATTTTTAGCACAGTAATGAAGTAAAGCTTTCATCAGTTTTACTGAACAATTCTAATTTACTCCCCCCCCCCCCCCCAAAGAGGTTTTAGCACCGGCCGGCATGCTGAATGCTTTGCGCTGCTCCGACGCTCAAAGGAACTCTATGACCTTTGGGCAGTGCAGAGCATTCAGCACGTTCGCTGGCACTAAAAACCTCTTGGTGAATCTGTTTATCGCATATCTAGTACAGATTTTTTTACTATCCAAAATTACTTCATCATTTTATTAGATGCAAAGTTAATTATTATTATTTTTTTAATAATCTTTATTCATTTTTAAATAATTTCAAAAAGTGAAGAACAATAAATAAAACATTTACACTATAGACATCACTTAAAATATTACAATATTCTTACAGACCAATAACCCTCCCACCCAAATTATTCTTTATCATTCAAGAATCTATAGATCTATCATAATTCCATAATTCACTACATATTTTAAACATGAAATTACACATTTATCCACTTAGACATATTTTAAACTTATAAACCATCCTGCCCCCATCCATAATAATATTTGATTTGATGCAAAGTTAATTAAAAAATTTACATAGAAAGAAAAATATTCTGTTAAAAATTCAACCCTGAGTTTGAGCGTATTCTTATTATATCAGCTAACAGTGTATGCCTTCATGTGCACCTTTAGTTTATTAGAAGATGCTGGATGCTAACAATTCAACACGCTAAAATATTTCTTCCATTTATGAGTCTGTGAAAAAAATGCTTACCTCATCAGTTCTGCATATATCATAATGTCTAATTTGCAAGACAGAATAGCATGGTGCTATTTGGGGCAATGCTCTAGCATATCAACATAATTTTAGTGTTTTTCTTGACATTAAGTGTTACCTGGAATTAAGAATTATACATTCCAATTACTGTCTAAATTGGTGAACACTTTGCAAATTCCAGCTTGGAGTCATTAGTGCTGTTCTGCTCAGGTGTCTGAGGTGACCAAATGGAATTCTAGAGATAATTTGTACTTCACTTAAGCATAATATATGGCAAGGTGTGCATTGATATATAATTAGAAGCAACTAGGTGCATTGTTAGTGTGAGAGAGTAGGGCTGTGTGTGTGTGTATGCCTGCAATAACACTACAAAAAAAAAAAATCTCTGTCATTCCCTGGTGTGATTATAAACTGGCTGGAATGAAAAAAGCAGAAATAAGAAACTAATACTTTGTCAACTAATACCCAATCCATTTTATCAGATTGACCCTTTTTGGACCTAATGCGTATTTACCGAACAGATATGCAGTAGTTTGCCATGTTCAATAAATAGAGGATTGGAAATATGTGTTTCTCAATATGAGATAATTTTTAGTCTTTATTGCATATTGAAAATTATAGACTGAGGAAATATTTCTAAAGGTAAAGAAGGGTACTAAGATGGCTGCTGAAGTATGAAGACATGCTGTAGTTCTCCCCTGAGCAGTACTTTCAAAACTTTACCTTTCGGACGCCTAAGTGAAGGGGAAGAGTATCGACTCTCGCTCATTCGATGGTTCCCCATTTACAGCAGACCAAGATTGCTGCATTCTGCACCCCGTAGGACATACAGGCTGCAGTGAACAGGCAAGAAGGAGGGTCCCAGCTTTGGAAGCAAAGCGTTACTTAATCCAGCAGGACATGTGTTGCCCCACAGAATGGAGCCATCAGAAGGGACATCAAAGCGGGCAGAAGGAATGCCGAAACAGGTGTCTACGAGTGGAACTCTAACTACAGATGCCAAGGGCCAAATTCCAGCGTTTTGGGGTACATGATTCATGTTTAGTCTTGACTTTTAAATATTTTAAGATAGGGATGTCTTATTGTTCTTTTTGAAAATCAGTTAAGACTACTTTGATAAATTCATTACCTAACTTAGGAGTTTTTAAGAGTGTAACTAGTATATTTTATGTGATTGTACTCTCGCTGATTGTACAGCTTCCCTTGGTGCAAACCGCCTAGAACTACTGGTGATGGCGGTATAGAAGAATAAAGTTATTATTATTAAGAAAGTAGACTGTGGTTTTCAAGGGGGGTAAAATTTCACTCTTCCTGGATGTATCTAGATGGACACAGAACTGAATGAAGCTTTTTCTGGCTTTATGTCAGCGAGTTTTGGATCTACGTGTATGTGCAATAGGGTGGTCCCCCAAAATTAATTAGCACATTTCATTTGTCCACAAGGCTAATTTTATTTCTTTACATAAAAATGAACTACACAAAATTTTACTTAAAACAAAGGGCTCCTTTTACTAAGGTACACTAGCATTTTTAGCGCGCGCTAAAGATTAGCGCACGCAAACCACGTGCTAAACGAAAAATACTAATGCAAGTTTCTTTTAAAATGTATGTATGGGGCAGACACATATTTCATGCTCAGTCTTTTCAGTTTTATGACCACTCAGAAGCAAAACTATTTTCCTAGGTTCCATTAAATCAGAGGTCTCAAAATCGCGGCCCGCCAGGTACTATTTCTAGGCCCTCGATATGTTTATCATAATCACAAAAGTAAAATGAAACAGTTTCTTGATCATGTGTTTCTTTACCTATAAATTACAATATTATTATTAAGACTTAGCCAAAAGAAAAGATTTATAAACTATAAAGAGTTTTTTTTACCTCTTGCAAAATTGCCATTTCTTTAATAAGACATTAACTATTTTCTCTGAGGCCCTCCAAGTACCTACAAATCCCAAATGTGGTTCTGCATAGGATTTGAGTTTGAGACCACTGCATTAAATGAAGAATGCAGGTTGATAGGGATGTGTACAAGGCCCCAATGCCATCAGCCTGTACTAAATGTTGCTGCTGCTGGTAAAATAAATATGGAAGAAATGGGGAATAGGGGAGTAGAAGGAAGGGTGATGGACAGATGCTTTTCTCTTGTAGTAGGGAAAAAGAGAGAGAGATGTAGATGCTTTTTTCACCAAGGAGTGGGGAGAGAGAGATATGCAGATGTTACATTTACCAATGAGCAATTAATGCAGGGGCCTGGGAAAACTACCCCCTTTACCTCTTGGTAAAAGTAGCTCTGAGGGTGCCTATGATGTAATCGGTTCTAGTGATAGTTTCAGTCTTACTAGCTTTCTGGTAATTTCTCAGGATAATACCACAGCCTGGGCTACCCTGCTTGTCTCTTTCCTTTCTGAACAGGATCATTTGTTAGTTATGAGATCTTATTTCAAGAAGGATTTATTATTTTGTGGTCAGCAGATGCAGACATTTCCGGATGTGGTGGGAGCCACTCTATTGTGTTATGAAATGTTTCTTCAGTTGAAAAAAAAGATTAGTTTCTCTTGGTACTACATTCTTTTTTAAATTTCCCTGTAAATGTTTGGTTAGATAAGAGAAGGCTAAGTATCTTTTTTTTTTAAGAAGATTTTCTCGATAATTTTGGTTTATTTGTTTTACTTATTGCTGATATGAGGTTTGAGTACTAGAACGGTAATTAGGCCCTGAACATGATAATTCTTTTTGGGGACATTTTACTAAAGGGTGCTAAGCCCTTAGAGGAGCATAATCAAAAAAAGCCTCTAAGTCCCCTTTTGGCCTAAGTCCTTAAACGTTCAACGCAGAAGCAGGGAAAGTGTCCATAACCAAACCAAACGTCCTTGTTTTGATTATGACCTTCCTCTGCCTAAACGTCCAATCACCACTACATCTAAAAGTACACCCACACCACGTCTACACTTTTCAATGAAACAAAAAAACGCCTAAGCCCCAAACGTCCAACAGAAGGGCTTTTAATCGAAGGAGGAGCCAGTCCTTCGCCTAAAAGCTGGATTCTGTAACTGGTGTCTGTCAAAAACAACACCGGTTACAGAATTCCCCCCCTACAACCATCCAGGCAGGAGGGTGCCCAAGCCCTCCTGCCATGTCAAACACGCCCCCCCTCCTGACAACATTGGGGCAAGAGGGAGCCCATGCCCTCTTGCCCATCTGATTAACATCGGGCTAGGAGAGAGCCCAAGCTCTCCTGGCCCCAGTGACCACCCCCCCCCCCCCCACGACTGGCTTGGGCCATGAGGGAGCCCAAGCCCTCCTGGCCCCAGCGACCCCCCCCCCCACGACTCGTTCAGGCCAGGAGGGAGCCCAAGCCCTCCTGGCCCCGGTGACCCCCCCCGCCGCTACATGAATGGGCCAGGAGGGAGCCCAAACCCTCCAACCCCGGCCCCAGCGACCCCCTACCCCCACCCCCCACTAGAATACGGGCAGGAGGGATTCCAGGGTCACAGCAGTTCGGATAGAGGAGTGATGGCATCGCGGTAGGGGAGATGAGGCATCTCTCCTGCCGCGATCCATCACTCCCCCCTCGTGATTAACGTCTGGCCAACAAGGAAAGGTTAGTTTGGTTGGGGAGAGGTTTGAGGGCTGTTAGCGCGAGGGGGGGAGGGGGTGCGTCTTCCGGCAGGAGGGTCTCTTCTAGCTTACATTCTAGTTAAGACAGACAAACTGGATAAGAAGGTGCATCAAGGCACTGTGTTAAAATAGAGGAATTATAGTAGGAATTATGACAGTTTTAGGCATGATAATTGGTTTTAGATACCAGGAGGCATTGAAACCTTCAACAGGGTTTTCATGGTCTAAATGAGTGAGTCTAAGTTAGTGCCTACCGGCACTTAAATCAAGCCATGCATAAAATCTACCCAGAATTTGCCCCTAGCCACACCTATCCCCTCTTTTACATAGGTGCGCTAAACACGTGCTAAACGCTAATGCGTGCATGTTATAATATGGATGCATTAGCTATTAGCGCACGCATTGATTTAGCGCTTGCTAAATCCGCGCTAAAATGCTTACCGCACCTTTGTAAAAGAGGGCCCTAATTTCTGGTAGGCACCTTGGAGTAGATGCCTACCAAGTTAGGCATCTCTCCTGCAGCGGGTTGTGGAAGTTCACGCAGTAAGGTTGTATGCTCTTCTCTATACGTTATTTAGCATGTGGATGCTCATGCCTAAAATTTAAAATCCACCACAAAGCTGGTCTCAATTTCTTGTTCACAAGCTATTTAATAAGCTCAGCTAACACTGGACTGGATTTGGGTGCTATTAATCATCTTTCCAATCTGTTGGTAGCTTGATCGGGATACTACCACTAGGAGACCAGGGCCGTCGTTTTTATGCAGAAAACTCTCTTGGCAGAAATGTCCTGAAATCAACACTTGTCCCTGGGAGGAAGAGAATAGCACAGTGATAAAATTCATCACCATCCCCATCCCCGTAGATAACCGGAGAGAGGGTAGAATCAGAGTATGAATGGGCTCAGTCACTAACCCTCAAGTCTTGCATTGAAGAATGCTGGTGTAGAAGGACCACGGGGACAGGAACAGTGATACATTTTGTCACCGTGTCATTCTCTAATTGTTTTTTTTTTTTTTTTTTAAATTAAATGAAAGCTTTTATTGAAAAATATACATAAGTATACAGCAATAACACGCAGCAACAGCAAAGCACAGAGCAAAACACCAACATTGCTGTCAGCAAATTAAACAGTAGTTATAACCCCAACATCTCAAAAACAAACCACAAATCCATCAAAACCACAGCATTATCCCCCCACCCACCCCCCCAGGGACGAAGCACAATGCCCACACCACCCCATAGGGTAAAGAGTCTCCTAACCAGTGTCCCCTCTAAGCGGGCGGGTGGTGTGAGCAAAATTTTTTCCCCGTGCGCTAAAAATATCGGGCGCCAGCACCAACTCGCCCGATTCTCCTCTCGCCGCGGCCTGCCATCTCCGTACGCCGTGCGCTGTGACGTGACATTGTGCGCTGCGAGGCAATATTTTGTGCGCCAGCGCACGCCAGCGCAGCTTAGAGGGAACACTGCAAAAATAAAAAATAGAGTAGTAATAGGGTCTCCCCAGTCCCAACCTCCCAATCAAACATCCAAGCCAACCCCCCCACTCCCCCCTTCCACTAATCCCTATAGAGGCCCGATGCCAAATACGAGCATAGCCATGGTGTTTGCCATGTCGTAAAGCCGTCAACTGATAAAGAAGCTGCCAGTTAGTCAAACGCTGTTCCACCATATGCCAAGTGGATGCTAGGGCCAACTGGGCAGCAGTAAAAGCTAACTTGCAAAATAAGAAGTCTCCCCAATCAAGATCCAATTGGTGCCAATACAACAGGGCATGTCTCCAGTCTACCGGAACCTGCAAGGCGAGAATCCGGGAAACTCGAGAGAACACCTCAGTCCAAAAACCACTCACCCTCCCACAATACCACCACATATGCAGGTAGGTACCCACCTCCCCACATCCCCTCCAACAAAGAGCACTCGCCCCCCCGCGCTAACGAGCCAGAACCTGAGGAGTATAATACCACCGGAATAGAACTTTATACCCATTTTCAACCAACAAAGCTGTAATGCCCGCTGAAGCAACTTCTCTCCAAATGTCCCCCCAAGTATCCAGAGAAATAGCAGACTCCCAATCCCCTTCCCAAGCTAACATGTAAGGCAAGGGCCGAACCCCCCGACCATTAAGGCACCGATATATATCAGATAATGCACCCTTCCGGCGAGTCGGGCCCAACAACAACTCAAAGGGGGTCTTACCTGCCTGCAAGTCCCGCAGGGCCTCCGAGGCCCACAAATAGTGAACAGCCTGCAAGTAGGGAAACAAATCCCGAGCCAGAAGATCATAACGGTCCTGAAGCTCAGCAAAGGATTTAATACTGCCCAATATCGGATCCCACAGTTGACCCACACACACCAATCCATGAGACTCCCACCTAGCAAACACCCCCTCTCCCCGACCAGGCTCAAAGGCCACATTATGGCGCAGCGGCGTATACCAAGAATGGCGCCTACCCTGCAACAAACTGCCCCGGGTCATATTCCAGACCCGCAAGGCTGTGTCTACTGAGGATAAGACTCGCCCGGGCCTTATCCTCCCAGGCACCCAGGGCCGATGCAACAGGGGCACCCCAGCGGAGAAGCGTTGTTCAAGCTCCACCCAATGTTTCGGGTCCTGCGCTTGCCACTCCAACAGGGCTCGCAGCTGAGCAGCCTGATAATATTTCACCACATTGGGGACCGCCAACCCCCCATCACCCCGACCCAAGTACATGACCGACCTACTCACTCAAGGCCTCCGACCGGCCCAAATAAAATAAAAAATGTGCCGTTGCACTCCCTCCAACGTACGCCTACTCACCCAGAGCGGCAACACCTGGAATAAGAACAGAAGACGAGACAATATCATCATCTTCACTATTTCCACCCTACCCAACCAGGAGAAAAATTGATCCTTCCAACTTGCCAAATCTCGCTGGATATGACGAAAAAGTGGGGGAAAATTAAGATCATAAATCTCCATTCCCGGCGGGCCAAAATAAACCCCAAGATAGCGCATAGAATGCTGAACCCAACGAAACGGAAACCGGGCCCGAAGAAAATTCACTCTGTCCGGGGGTAAATTAACATTAAGCAGCTCAGATTTCCCAACATTAACACGAAACCCCGACACCCGTCCGAACTCCTCTATCTCCCTCAAGATAGCCGGCAAGGAACTCTCGGGATCCTCCACTGTGAAAAGAAGATCATCCGCAAACAGAGACAACTTATAATCACTGCCCGGAACCGTAACCCCCCTGATATCCCGATTCATCCGCACCCGCTGTGCTAGAGGTTCCACCGTCAATGCAAAGAGGAGCGGAGAAAGAGGGCACCCCTGACGCGTGCCTCAGCTTAAAGAAAAAGTATCAGAATAACCCCCATTCACTTTAATACAGCCAACAGGACGAGTGTAGAGGATCCGAATCCATTCCTGCATACGAGGTCCCAAACCTACAAAATCCAAAACCCGAAACAAAAAAGGCCAGGAAACCCTATCAAAAGCCTTCTCGGCGTCGACAGACAAGAAGACCGTCTCCCGGCCGCCACCCCTAGCCCTCTTGAACAGGTTATAAATCCGACGAGTATTATCCCCCACCTGCCTCCCCACCACAAAGCCCGATTGATCAGGATGTATCAGCCGAGGAATCCAGCTCATCATTCTATCCGCTAAGATCCGTGTAAATATTTTCGTATCTACCCCCAACAAAGATATCGGTCGATAGGATGCACATTGAAGGGGATCCTTCCCCGCCTTAGCCAACACTGTAATACCCGCCAAGCGCATGAAGAACGGAAGCGCACTGTTACCCTCCAGAGAGTTAAGAAAATTGAGCAGGGGAGGCAACAACAAATCCTGAAACCGCTTATAATAGTGAACAGTAAAGCCATCCAGCCCAGGCGACTTGCCAAGTTTCATGGAGCGCAAATCTCCCCGAACCTCAATCAACATGAGGGGACGATCCAACCGGGCCACATCTGCCAGCGCAATCCTAGGCAACCCCGCCGAAGTTAAATAGCTATCGAGATCAGACGAGGACCCAGACACTTCCGGAGAATAGAGGTGTGAGTAGAACTCTACAAAACGTGCTCGAATATCGTCATCTTTACGCAACAGTTCTCCTGAAGCCGCCCGAATGGACAGAATTTGATTGCGCGTCTGCCTCACTTTCAATCGATGAGCTACTAGTCGGCTAGCTTTATTAGAAAACTCGAAATATCTCTGTTGCAAGAGCTGCAGATTGAATCGCAGGCGCTCCAGATCCAACGCCTAGAAATCACGGCGCACCTGGAACAAGCGTCCACGCAGCACCACATCCCAAGGTCGGCGTTTATGGAGACTCTCCAAACACCCAATAGTATGTAACAAGGCCGCCGCAGCCTCCCTACGTTTACGCTGCCGAGCAGAGGCCAGAGCACCCCCCTTGAACCGGAGAATTCGAGGCACCAGATCACGAAAGAAGGCCCCCTGGCCTTCATTGGGGGCATAGACATTAACCAGAGAATATAAACACCCCTCTATGAGAATCTCCAACATAATATACCTTCCCTGAGGGTCCCTGACCACCCGTTGTACTTCGCTCCGAAGCCCCTTACGAAGTAGAATCCCCACCCCTCCCCTCTTGGACATGCCCACCCTAGAGGCCCAAAATATCTGGGGAAAGCGGGAATCCTTGACTAGATATTCATGGGTCGAGAGCAGATGAGTTTCCTGTACAAAACAGACATCCGCTTTCAAGCGAATCAACTCCCTATAGAAAGCCCTCCTCTTATTGGGAGAATTAAGACCCCGGACATTATAAGAGACCAATTTAAACCCCCCCCCCATTTTTTAAAGGATACCAAATAGATGAAGACCCTACCCAAACAATGTCATCCCTGCATCCTCCTCCCCTCCCCCCCTTTTTCCCCATGTGAGAGTCCACAGATCTCCCACCAACGTACAAGGAAGGTAACAATCCCCGAGGCCCCTGTCACATAACCCCACAACCAAGTACTAACTATCAAATTAACAGACACTACAATCCCCTAATCAAGCTCACCTGCCTAACAACCCCCCACAGCACAAAATCCCCTTCCCCCCTCCATCCCGCTTCCTCGCCAGACCCCCCCACTTCTCCACACCACCCCGCACCCACACATCATGTCTGGTCCATAAGTGCCCCCCCCTAAGCTCCAAACCAGAACAAGAACTCAGGAGCACAGTCATCAGGGGTAGACCACACCCCAGCCGGAGGACTATCCCCCTCGATAGCAGAGGGAGGAAATTACATCCAATCAAAAGCTGTCGCCCCGCCATCAAGGGAGGCCACTCGAGGAGGAAGCAATAGCCTGAAGTGAGGGTCCACCTCCACGGCCTCCCCTCCCACTCCGGGGTCCACGATCCACTCGCTGCCATCTAGAGGCGGTAGGGAGCCCCACACGACTGGACACCGCACTCACAGGGGGAACAGGCTCTTCAGGGACTTTAATTCCTGCTTGTTGCAGCAGGGTCCGGGCTTCACGAACAGTGGCAACTCTAGTATGTACTCCATTGATAGTAATGACCACTCCAAATGGATAAGTCCAACGGTAGCGCAGGTTGCTACGCTGTAGAGCCTTAGTCACTTCACGGAACGCCCGGCGCTTCTGGAGCGTACCTGCCGCCAGGTCCTGATAAAACTCCAGCCGATGTCCTTCCCAGGTCACCGTGCCCAGCTCTCGGGCTCTACAGAAGATCTGTTCTTTAAGCACGAAGCTCTGAAGACACAGCACAATATCTGTAGGTTGATCAGAGGTGCGGGGCCCCAGCGCCCGATGAGCACGCTCAAGACCCGACTCCAGGGTGTCATTCTGCAATAGCCAGCAAATCAAGGTCGTAGTGATAGCGCGAACATCTTTATATTCCGGTAGGTCAGGTAAACCCCGCACCCGCAGGTTATTACGCCGGGTGCGGTTCTCCAGGTCTTCCACCTTGTCTAAAAGAAGCTGATGGTCCGCAGCAGCACTTTCCAAGGAGCGTTGCACTCCGGTCACAGTCTCCTCACAACTGTCCATACGCATTTCCACTACTTCCATGCGTGTGCCCACCTCCACAAGGTCCGTGCGCAACTCCTGCACCGCCTCCCGGACCTGCACTGCTACGGCCAAAATCTCAGCTTTAACTTCTGAAATCCAGCGCTGCATATCGACCTTCGTGAGCGGGTCCGGTGAGGAACATTCCGGGACCGGCTCTGTCAGCATGTAAGCCACCGCCGCGATAGCCCCACTCAATTGCGCCGCCTCACCGCTGCTGGTCTCCAGGCCCGCACCGCCACGTGCCATCCGACTCAGCGCCTGCTCCAACGTGCGCTGGCCGGTCTCCTTCGTCGGAAGTTTTTTGCGCGTTGCCATGCGCCCTCCTCACCGCTGCAAGAAAAAGTATTTTAGCGCGTTTTGCACAGCCAATTTGATAATTAAGCGCCGGGCCCGAACGGAGCTCACAGATCAAGCTCCCGTTCGCATCGGTGATGTCACTTCCTCTCTCTACATTCATTCTCTAATTGTGGGGTCATAAATATACTGCCAGGGGAGAGATCACTGCCCGGGTGGATCTGGAGAGGATGGTATTTGCACTATTTAGTGGCAGGGAAATCAGATATATGGTACTGGGGGGGATGGGGGATTGGGATCTAATTGGAACCAGGAAATTCTATTTATGGGGATGGGGCTGTGGGGAGAGGGAATTCTTAGGTAATGCACTAGTTTGCTGCCTTAAAAGAGAGTGTACCCTACTTGCAGACAACTCTATTTGCTTTATTGCAGCTGGGAATATGAGGTATATCAGACTAAAGGAATCCAGAATGAAATTTAGTGCCTGTCACTAACCTGAGGTACTGAAGTACTGTAGATTAGGGATTATCATGGTAAATTTTGCTGCAGTAAAATACACATTTTATTGCAGCTTAGTAAGTATCCCTATGAGTATGTATAAAATCAATTTAATGCATATTAACCTATTAATTAACTTTATTCATCTTTACCAAGCTAATCTTGTTCTTGGTCTCTTGCTCGCTCTCTCTCTCTCTCTCTCTCTCACACACACATATTGAGAGAGAGAAAGAGTGAGTGAGCCCTAATAGCATTAATTAAGAAAAGATGACCATGAAAATTAAGATTGTTTACCCTTTAAGGTTACAGTTTTCCCTAATTTCTTTTTACAGGATCATTTTCTCTCAGTTATAAAGAACTGCCAAGAGAAAGAAATAGTTTGTTGGAATGTATTGTAGCTTCTAGCTACCACTGACCTGCTTATTCCAGGACACAACAATGTGTAATTAATCTGAAATAACAGCACTGAGGAAAGCCATAAAAAACTGCTAGGAAAAAAAAAAATAATACACAGATATCTAAGCTAAATAGGCTTTGAGAATGTTTAAGGACATTGCGATCGGTATGAAGCAGAATAACCTGAAGAAACAATAATACTAGCACAACTGAAACAACCTGTACATTTCCAGAAAAAAAGCTGCATTCAGAGAACCTCAGCAATTGATGCTGCTTTAAAAGCGGCACTCTGGTTTAATAAAGATGCTTGCTTTTCTTTTGGTCATGCATAGAAAATTATATCTTGCATATTATAAATCAGGGCTGTGCACAGGTTAAGGAGTTCTTTGCCCCTCAGATATTTAGGCTAACCCTTGCTGGGCTACACAGTTGTCCGTCTGCAAGTCTTCAAATCTCAAAGAAAGCACCATATTTGCTGAACACCGTCTAGATGAGATATTTGCTTTTTCATTTTATCTTTTCTTTGGGAGTTTCACCCAATGTAGCTTTGCAGCCTTTTGGAACGTTACATATTCTATTCTTATCAATAGATACCCACAAGCCTCACCCATGGGCACCTTTGTTCTCAGTTCCATTGAATCCAATGGGACTGAGTGAAACTTGCTGGGTATCTATTGATAAGAATAGAATATGTAACGTTCCAAAAGGCTGCAAAACAACAGTGAACATTTAAGAATATGTCCAAGGCATAAGCTGGATGTCTGTGCCTAGACCTGTTTTAACAATGAATAAGTGCCAAACGGTGCCCAAACTGACCAGATATTCATTGGAAGAATGCAAGTATGACCCACCATACTCACCCAGTGATCACTGACCCCTCCCACCAACCCCCAAAGATGTGAATGAAAATGTACATACCTGTCCATGGCCGGCATTAATGGAAGGCAAACAGGGCAGCTGCCCTGGGCCCCACAGTTCCAGGGTGCCCTGCGGACTGGGCATCTCTTCCTTTTGTCGAGCCATCTCCCTCCCTTCCCCTCACCTTCATGGATGTTTTCCAAACCAAAGTTTTCTCTTTCATAGGGGCCCTGACATGGCAGCAATTCTCACTAGTTGCACGCGGCTGCCCCAAAGCTTCTCCTCTGACGCAACTTCCTGTTTCCGCTGGATCGCGTCAGAGGAGAAGTTTTGGTGCAACCACGTGCAGTAGTGAGAATGGATGCCACGTCAGGGACCCTCTGAGAGAGAAAACTTTGGTTTGGAAAAACGTCCGTGAAGGTGAGGGGAAGGGAGAGAGATGGCCCAACAAAGGAAACTGGTTGAGTGGCGTATTAGGTTTATTTTGTGGAAAGTGTGTGACACAAACTTCTTAATGTTTCCTCCAGATGAGAGATGAGTGCAGTGGTCTCTGGTAAGGGAGATTAGGCCTCAAGGACTACAGCACCACTTTCTACCACGTACAAATGAGTCCTGTATACAAACTCAGCATCAATGGGAGACATGTTGCTATTGTGCAATAATGGTGTATGTACAAGCGAAGTTTTACTGTATATATATATATATATGAGGGTGGTTTGAAAAGTTCAGTAAAAAATTAAGTTAAATTTTTTTAACTTGACAAAAGTTTTTCCAACAGAAACTCACTAGTGTACCCCCCCCCCCCATCCTTTTACTATTCTGCAGTAGAAGGTTCTACCACAGCCTGGAATGCTAAATGCTCCGATGCTCATAAAATTCTATGAGTTTTGGAGCATTTAGCGCCCCAGGCCATGGTAGAAATCTCTACCACGGCCTAGTAAAAGAAGGCCTAAGTGTGTAGCCCTCGATGGAGACTATGGACCTCTTTTACTAAGGTGTGCTAACTGATTAGCGCGTGCTAAATGCTAATGAATGCATGTTAGTCTATGGACGCGTTAGTGTTTAGTTCACGCTAATCGGTTAGCATACCTTAGTAAAAGAGGGGGTATGTTGAGAAATTTAACTATTTTAAAAAATATATATTTATTTAACTTGTTCCCCCCCTTTTACAAAGTGAAACTGGACTATGTAATTGTTCGACTTTAATTTAGTTTGATATTCAAATCCTTTTATATGTTTATTGATTTTTTACTCTTTTAAAAAGATTCTATTCTATTCTTGTGACTTATAGTCTGCACTAATCTCAATTGATTCTTGGCAGATAGCAAACCGTAAACTTCCTAACCACGTGCAAAAATTTAAAACAAACACAGAATACAATTAAACATTTACATCATCATAGGAACAAAATAAGGGCTCCTTTTACAAAGCTGCGGTTGAGGTAAATGCTCCAATGCTCATAGGACGTGACGTCAGAAGGAAGCAGAGGCCAGCACATGCAGCAGGTGGATGATGCTGCTCGCACCAGCAAACTTTTAGGGGTCATTTTACTAAAGCGTGCTAACCGATTTAGCACATGCTAAACATTAATGCGAATTAAATGCTAAGTCACCCATGGAATATAATGGGTGCTTTAGCATTTAGCGCGCGCTAATCTTTAGCACATGCAAAATCGATTAGCGTTTGCTTTATCAGTGCGCGCTAAATTGGTTAGCACACCTTAGTAAAAGGACCCCTTAAAGAGGTATGCGGCAGCGGAGAGGAGGAGAGATGCTGGCACTGGAGCTTGCACAAATACGACACCTGGGGGTTTAGGCCTTTTTGCCGTTCCTGCATCAAGTTTGGTTTGCACCCCCACCCCCCAATGCCATGAAGATCGATATTAATCTAGATCTTGAATTTTTAGGAGGAAATTCTGTCTAAAACGCTGATAAATTAGTCAGCTTGTGCAATTGAGGGAAGAGCTATGAGATTACTCGTCCATCTTGTTCTGCAGCCAAGCCCCGCCCCCCCTTACTATCCCACTGTTTCTGTGGTAATCAGACCAGCTACATTACCGCATGCTAACTGATTAGTGCAGGATTAGCACATGAGCCCTTTCTGTCTACAAAATAGGTGTCAGTAAGTGCTCGTGCGTTAATATTGTTTAATTGCCAAAGTCTAATTGCCATGGCCATTAATAGGAAACATAAAATCAGTCATTTCACTGCTGTGGTAAAAATGGCCTTAATGTATGGGGGAAAAAAAATGCATAGAGCATGTTAAGACCACTTTTTAACCACAGCTTAGTAAAAGGACCCCCTATTTGTTTAAAGTTTTATGGTTAATAGAAGGTTATTTAAGTTTTTATAAATTATGCAAGGCCTGGTTATTTACTTCTGACTCTGATTGCTTTTTCTTCAACACCTGTTCCCTGCTTATTGAGTTTCATTTTTTTACATTTGCTCTGCATCTATGATGCATTAAATGATGATCTTTACCTGAGTGCAAAGGAAAGAACATTGTAATCATTATGGATGTACGCAACTTTTCATTTTTATCTTCAGTTCATTTTGTGTCTAATCCCCCTATGTTCATTGATTTTTATTTTGTTTAACATATTTTTGCTAATAACATCTTTTAATGCATATCAGAACTTTCTATTCTGTGGAGATCAATCGTATATATGTTAATTCACAGGCTAACGTGATTTAAATTGATTTTAGGCACAATTGCTTGAAACACCTTAATGAACTTAATGATTGTTAATGAGCACACATCCCAAGTGATCATACTGATTGAACTTTCAGGAGCATTTGACATAATAGATGATATCATTCTCATAGAAATGTTGGAGAAGATTGCCCAAAATGCTTTGTTTTACTGGTTTATTGTGTTCCTTAATAACAGACAGCAATTTGCATCTCAAACAAGAGTTTCTAATTGATGGATAGTACAAAGGGGAATGTCCTACAGCTCAATACGCTAGTTAATTTTTATTATTGCTGTTGTTGTTTCACATTTATGTATTTATTTTCAAAACAACAAATACACACTTTTCAAGGTAAGACCATCGCAAAAAAGCGCAACCGTACAAAGTAGCCAAGTGTCAAGTTATATCTGATGACTACAAAAATAATATTGAAAAGTGCACAGGCTTATCCAAATAATCCAAGATTCCGTGACACTATAAAACAATAATCCACATTAATTGGTTAGGCATGGAAAAAAATAATAAGACTAAAGAAGACTGAAAGAATCAAAAGTGAAAATACAAGATGACATATAGGCCTGGATTCTATAAACCAGTGTATCGCAAACTGTGTGCCGTGGCACACTAGTGTGTCTCCTGAGATTTCAGGTGTGCCCTGACACACTTGGGAGGAGGAGAGGTGCCAGCGCCGGCTGACTGCCTACAGGACCAGCTTCTTTTGGCGAGAGGCACGTCCTGTAGACAATCAGCCGACGCCAGCTGCTCTCCTTCTCTCCGGCCCTCTTCCCTGCATGCACCCACTTTTGGCGTCTCAGGTCCCATCTGGAGGGCCTTTGAGCATGTGCGTGATGTCATCATGGTGACGTCCACGCACTTACAGATGCCTCGAGCTACAGCCACTACGTTTAGTGTGCCGTGGCTCGAGAATGTTTGCGGGTCTGTCTGGAGGGGCTTCGCGCATGCGCATGTCATCATCACAGCGACATCCACATTTAGTGTGCGGTGGCTCGAGAAAATTTGTGGGACACAGTTGTAAATGGTGCCATTTTCGGCAGCTATCTTACAAATGGCCACTAATTGCGTGTCAATCATTTGACAGTAGCATTTATAGAACTGCGGCTTCGGAAAACAAAAGTGCCAGAAATGTAGGCCAGGGTTTTCCATTGGTGCGATGCAAGCACCGTTTTTAAGGCACCAGTAGGCAACTACATTTTTATTTTTAAGATTCTTTTTTATTTTTATAAACTGTATTTTCAACTACCAGCACCTGACTTAAAGTACCATTTATATAATATGGGCCATATTGGCTCACCATTAATTCCAAAAACCATAAATACCTATCTACCCCCCCCCCCCCCCCAACCAAACAACAAGATGACTCTTATTTTAGAAACTTTATTCATGTTTTAGATGTCTGAAAACCAACATTTAGATCTCTGTATTGTATGGACATCTAATTCATGTTTTAATAAGACAGGATATGACATCTAAAAACTGCAGTACATCCTTATCAAGTTTCAGGATTTCTAAGCGAGTTACAATAAAAAGATTTTGGGGTTAAAAATTTACAATACGGATAACAGAACTAAACTTGGACATTTGACTAACGGGAAACGCAAGGTTGGATGGTATGAAATACAATAGTGAAAGATAAAGAGAATATTTAAGGTAAGAATAAAAGGACCGGGGCAAGACAGTGTTTCCTTGATAGTTTATGACAAGGAGTGTGGTCTGGACATGTTTTGGGTGGGGCTAGGAAGGTGCTACAATATGAATGTCCAACTCTGAATTTAGAAGGAAAAAGGACATCTATATCCAAAAGGATAGATTATCATTTAGACCTGGCACCCAGCATGTCTAGGTTATAGAAAATTACTCCAACTGAGCAGTTCTTCATTGGTGAGATTAAGGGAAGTCACAGTAGGCATTTTCTATCCTTGGAGGGCTCACAATTTAAAAAAAAAAAAAAGTTACTAAGAGCCATACTGTGATTTGAATCAGTGTCGTTTGATTCTCAGTATGTTACTCGAACCATAGGTTCATCCTCTGTTTGTCAATTTTGGCACTTCTTTTGAGTACAGCAATGCCAATTCACCAGAAGCTACTACGCGACTTTAGCAGAGCTACACTAGTCCTTTATTGTCCCTTGAGGAAGGCGACCCAATCACCGAAACTTGGATCCGAGTTGGGACTTTATTTTATATGTATGTTATGGACTTGTTTTGGACTTTGAAAAATCATCAATAAAGCATATGTAACTGAAGGTTGGTTTTGGACATCTCCAGTGCCTCTACTTTTGTTTGTTTGTTTGTCTATCTGGCCATTTTAAAATATGTATGATCCTATTATACTAATTATAACCTTGTTTCTAGAGGAGCTTCTCAAGTGTGGTAACCCCTAGGTTTAACAAAGCTACAGAGGTTAGATTAATTTAATAGGAGAGAGAGAGAGATGTTGCTACCAGATCTCTACCATTTGCAATTTATGGGACAAAAAGAGCTAAAAATGGGATCTATTCTCATTGTCTTTAAATATAGAGTAGAGCATCAACTCCAGTGATAAAGATACTCGAAACGCGTCGGGAAGGGGAACCAGAAGGACTAAAAAGATAAGTTAAATTCATAAGTTATAAAGAAAATTAAGTTCTAAACTAGAAACAAAAATTATAAAAGGGAATTATGAAGAGCACCACTCCATTCCAGTTCGTTTGAATTGGTGGAATCTGAACTCCCAATACTCATTAAGTATAAGAATTACCTGAGTGTGTATTACTGGGTGTTTTTCACTATATTGGTGTGTGAACCACTATATTGGTTGATACATTATAGAATGACATGGTAGCTGTTACTAGCAGCTAGCTACCGGTAGCCACCAGTAGCTGCGGGTAACCCGCTGAAAGAGTGGGGGGAAAAACAGTGCTCACTGCAGGTACAGGGACAAGGCAATCCACCGCCCCATGGAGCAGTGAATGGCCTTGTCTCTGCAGTTAAGGGAGGGAATGAGCACAGTCACCGATTGCATGTGGCCCTTTCCCTCCTTCCTAGCTACCGGCTGCATCTATCTCCCTCCCTTCCCCTTACCTTTGTGGTGCATTTTTACTCTACAGGGTAATTTGTTCAAGCCACCAGAGCCTCCTGGAAGTCGCATGTGTCTGCAGGAGGAAACTCCTCCTCTGACACAACCCCCCCCCCCTAAGCCCTCCCCCCAAAAAAAAACAAGCGGCCTTGATTTCTGCCAGTGTTAATAGCCACCCAACTTAATCTGGGTGGCCCTCAAAATGATGATTACAAATTGTTTTCTTGTTTAAAAGTTCCAGCTTATGCAGCTGAGTTTGAAATAATGCAATAGAGTAAAGTTGTTTGCCAATATTGATTTCTTTTGTATAACTCGCAAGTCAAGGAATTTTATCTCTAATTTCAATTCAGAGATTGGATTACATATATCCAATCTAATCAACTTAATTAGATTCAACAGCTCCATAAAATCAGATCTTACTGGAGAATCAGCCATGTGCATGTGGTCTGTAGCCAGATCAGTATTATTGTTGTCAACAATCATATTCTTTATAGCAGGCACAGAATTTTCTGATCTGCAGAACTTAGCAAAACGTAAAATATAAATAGATAAAAGTTCCTTACAGTGGGCAAAACCAAAAAGAGCTATTGTAAGGGCAACAAATCATTTTGTAAGAAAAGTAAGTAAAAGTAAGAAGAAAAGAAGGCTGCTTTGGTTCTCAAAAGTAGTAGATTAGAAGGTAAAGAAAAAGAGGTTAATTTTCATAAACCAGAAAAGATCACAGAAAGAAGAAGACAGGCAATAATATCTGGAAAAGTTAAGAGAGGCAAGACTGTCTACTCATTAGTTGCCTCCCACATTGTGGAATGCTCTCCCTTTGGCCCTGAGACAGGAAACTAATCTCAACAACTTCAAATCTAGCCTCAAAAACTTTCTCTTTAAAGATGCCTCCGAGATCTACTGTATTCCTAGGATTAATTGCTCATGAGACTCAGATAATGGCCACACATCAGATATTCCCTTTCTCCCTCTTGTTTCTCCAATTTCCCTCTTGTAGCATGTTTTGGCTGTAAAGACCATGTGGTCAGTTTTGTTGTTATCAATACAAGTTTGAAAGTAGGTCAATAATGCTAAAAGTGCAGTTTTGGTACTGTAGCATTTATGAAATCCTGGTGCATTAGATAGATTGTGAGCCCAGCAGGACAGATAGGGAAAATACTTGACTCCCCGATTGTAAAACCGCTTAGATAAACCTTGATAGGTGGTATATAAACACCTAATAAACTTGAAAATTAAACATGATGGAGGAGATTTGGGGTTTTTTTCCCAAGAAGTCATTAAGGTGCTCATTTTTTTTTTTCTAAAACTGAGGCTCCTAGAATTATACACAATATTTACATCATGGACTGATGTGGAAGCATTATGGCTGTGGTCTTCACTCCTAGTTCTCAAGGGCCTTCAACAGGTCATGTTTTTAGTACTCCTAATTAATATTCATGTGAAAGATATACATACAATGGAGTTAGTAAGCATGTAAATCTTTCATGCATACTCATTAGGGTTGTCCACAAAATCTAACCTGTTAGCGTTTCTCAAGGACTGGCATTATGACTATATTGATTATATTCCTTTAACAAAGAATTACTAGCCTTCTTAATCCCATTACATTCCAAGATAAGGATTTCAATATGTATTATACACAATGCCTTCAAGATCCTTTTCCTGGGTGGAAGTTCCTAATATGGAATCCACCATTGTTCCAGTAATGTTAGAATTGTTTTTCCATATGTGCATTAATCTGCCATTTTGATGCCCATTTTCTCTAGTATAGGACGATTCTTTGCAATTAAATCCCATTTTTGTTGTTTTGACTGCTTAAAACTATCTTTTGTCATCTGTGAATTCATTGGTTGCTCATTTTTTCAGATAGCTGATAATTTTGAGGGATTTAGTAGTAGTAAATGATGGCAGATAAAGACCTGAACGGATCATTCAGGCTTTATCTGCCGTCATTTACTACTACTATATCCCTCAAAATTATCATTAATTAGCTATCTGAAAAAGTCTGCCCATTAGTTATACCCATTACAAATACATGATTCAATTAACTTGTCTCTTCTTTGTTATTTCTAGGTCATATAAATTAAAGTCCATTTGGTGGACAACTGTATGTACTACATATAGATTTGAAAGAGTAAACGCAGAATGCTCAGGAAGTAATGTTCTATTTAACAAATTTGGAATCCATTGGCGTTATTTGCAAATTTAAAGTAAAATATAACATATTGCCTTCTGAGTTTTTTCATTGCACATCTGGGATGGGATGGGAGGGAGATTTTGATTAACATAGATATTGAATCTTCATATTAAGACATTTAATATTTTTAACATTAATAATTGATGGAAGAGGGGTGGTTATAGTTATGGTTCTATACTTTCTGCTTGTAATAGTGTTTTCTTGTCATATTTTCATGTTGTTAATCTAATGTATTACACTATTGTATTTTAATAAAATAATAAAAATTATAAAAAAAAAATAAAAGAAATTAAAGTCCACCTGATATTGTCTTAGGTTTCAAATGCTGAAGTTACCATCCAAGCTCACTCCAGCCTATCCAACCATCCTGTTTGCAGGATTTAGCTTGCATGTTTTCAGAAGTAGCTCAAGATGACGTACAATAGCTATTTTCCTATTACAACAGGGCTTACAGTCTGACTTTGCACTGGAGGTATAGAAGATTAATGGGTCCTTTTACTAAGGCGCGCTAACAGATTTAGAATGTGCAAAGATTAGCGCGCTCTAAATGCTAACTTGCCCATAGAATATAATGGGTATGTTAGCATTTAGCATGCGCTAAATTGGTTAGCCCGCCTTAGTAAAAGAACCCCTAAGCGAATTGGGCATCTTGTCTTCCATTTTTATCTTTTCTTTCCTGGCTACTAGTGTGTCTCCCTTTTTCTATGATCTTTTGTAGTTTATGAAGGTGTGATAGAGTTGGGCAGCTTGTTCAGGAGAAGGGTTGCATAGCCGGACAGACAGACCACACTCTGGGCATTCAAGAAAAACTCTTTAATTAAACAGTAGTACAGAGTCTGTTTCTTCACATGTTCCTATAAGTTTGTGTTCTTCCAAGAAACCAAGTAGGCTTTTCCCCAGTCTTTTCCCAAACACAAGTCCTAATCTCTGTAGGGCTTGACACGTCCCCAAACAGTCTTTATTTTAGGTGCAGGAAACAGCTAGGCAGGATTTGGTCCCAGGTCTTAGCATGCACTGGACAAAGGCCGGTTTTTCTAAAGGCAGGGTTTTTAAATGCAGTAGAATCTTACCTCCTACAAACTCTGTCCATGCCAAGCCCTTCCAACCAGCTTCTCCAGCTCCTATGGTCCCTCTAGCATACCTTCTCTCTTCCTGGGTCTGGCTCAGCCTCTTAAGTTCCCCTGAGTCACTTCCTGGTTTCCTACTTTTCTCCCCTTCCCCCTCCCTGGGAGAAACTCTTTCTCAGTGCTGCTGTGGTTGTGAGACAAATTAACCAGGAGGGGGAGTGCTGGATTTTCCTGAGATTTATTCTGAGTCTAAGCAGGGGAAGTGGCAGGGTTTCATACATTCTGACAGAGAAGGCTAACCTCTTTTTTTCACAAACTATAATGGCCTCCCTTTTTTCTTACTTTAATTTATTTTCCTATCCTGAACATTGGTTGCCATTAAAAAGTCTCTTTTTAGTTTTGTTCAGTACTTTCCTACTTCTCCCAGTTGTCCCCATCCTGCTAATGACCCCTTGAGATATTTTCCAATCTTGACAAATATAGTTTTCCTAAAGTCTAGAACTCTTACATTTGAATGGAACCTCCCTTTCAAAGTCATAATATTGAATCACATCATCCAGTGATTACTTGATGCGGATAATTTCCCACTACATCAAAAACACTTTTCTCATTCTAAGTACCAATCCCAATATCACCTCACCACAACTATCACATGGCTTCCATTACCAGTTACTGTGACAGTTCTCCTTGTAGAAAATCTAGGATCTCCCTACATGTACAGTATATGACAACCAAATTAGGAGGTCCTAGTCAACTTCAGGCAAATTAAAATCTCCAATCATAGCACTTCCTTTTCCATAGCAATATTGAAAATGTATTCAATTAAATTTATATCTACAGTATTTCTTTGATGCAAGAGCTTTGAATATCACACCAATATAAATAGATACTCTATTTAATTTTTTTAAAATTATTTTTCAGATGAGCCCATAGTGCTTCCTCAATACCTCAAAAATTCTGCAGTTTTCTTGCTTTAATGTTGTTGGGGTGTTTTTTGGTTTTTTTTACATGTAATGCCACATACCCTTCATTTTTTCCTATTCTGGCCTTTCTAAATAAACTCTAGCTCAGTGTAACTATATTCCAATAATGGCTCTACATGTACCATGTCTCTGTGATCATCACTAGATCCAAGTTAGCATGTTTAATTGCATCCTCTAGATCCAGAACTTTATTTCCCATATAATGGATGTTAGTATATACAGTATTTCAGAGGATGCACTTTTCTTCCATTTCTATACAAGTGTTTAATGTTTTACGTAACTGGGGGAGGGGGTTGGAGGAGGAGAGCACCTACTGAATTTGATGTATGTTTTTTTCCAGTAGTCCTATTGATAGGCTATTGCAGTAATCAAAAATAGGTATGATGGTACTTTGTCTACTAATCTAAAATTTTCTAATGTCACATAATTCCTCAACCTCAAGAGGATAGTACCAGTCATATTTTTAACCACGCAGAGTAACTTTGCCACAGGTCATATAGGTTAGAAAATTAAGCAGGTGCTCACTTTAAACCTATTTTATAAAGACAAATAGGAACCTACCGATATGCCTGAACTATATCCAGGGAAAGAGAACAATGGGTAATAATAAAAGTTAATAGTAGTTAGAAAGGCTGACTGAACACAAGCAAAACCAACATTCCAATCCTACATAGTCCAGCTCCAAGGAGTGCCAAAAGAGTAGTAGCAGTATTCTTTATACAAACAGCTTCTGAGCCATAATCATTTTCCAAACACAAAAAAAGGTTTATGTCTTTTCACATAGCCCAATGCACAAAAAGAAAAGCACTATCAACACAGGTCTCTCTTCAACCATCTGATCTCCATCAATACCAGACAATCCAAGGCATTAATTTGCTATTCAAACAGTTGTCATTTTCAGCTTAACAGAATAAAACAGAAAAATATTCTGCCAACAGTTCTAGCTCATGGGTTGTTGTTTTGTTAGTCCAGGCAGTCTTCTCTAACTGGGACCTAAGTCCACTACTTCCTGCCCCTAGGCAGTCCCAGGAAATGCTCCTGCCTGCATGTTTCCCCCAGTGCCTTCTTAGACCCACTACAGCACTAGTAACATCTCAAACAAACAGTTGCTTTTAACACATTACTGCCCTGTCTCTCCTTAGCTAACCACCCTTAATAAGATCACAATGACCCTGTTCCCTCCTGTGGTTCTCAGATGTTTATTTCTCAAGGTTTGTTCAAACTTGGGAGCTCTTAGAATGTCCTCAAAGCTTTTTGCACACAGCTTCCTGCTTCAGCTGTGCTGGGGTTTCATACACAGACACTCTCCTCCCCAAAGCTTAACACAATTTTCATGCAAACCTCTCTCAAGGAGAAAAATGTTTTCCCTGATTTAATAGGATCATTCCATATATATATCTAACTTTTCTGGATCATTCAAACATCTCTTCATCTAATATAGCTTTTTCTGGTTCAAAATAATGGTCCATACCGGATTCTTCCTCATTCACTTCCTACACTGGCTCTTCTATTTCCATGGGATACTCTTCAATACATCCTAACCCCACAACTTCTACCTATGGGTGAATCACTTTACTTCTGCCAGCTTTACTATCATTTCTCTGTCAACCCTTTCCTCTCCAGGAAAACTTTTCTCCATTGTCTGGGTTCCTCCTGTACAACACTCTTGCGAGGAGTAGGAGTTGGTGCCTAGGGTTCTACTGCCTGTTCCAGCAGGGAGGGATTTATTTTCCCAGGGCTGCTGCATGTCCTGGTGCAACACAGCTCTCCCCTTTCATTAACCCTTTGGTTACTCTCTTCTACTGCTGAGGAATTACTAGTAGTCTTAGGGAAGGAATAATAGGGTCCCTTTGTGGAGCACAGCTTTGCTGCTGCACTGGTCCCTATCAGTTTTCCTTCTGAAGGATCAGAAACCTGTCTGCCAGGCCTTAAAACTCTATTCCTTTCTCTAGGAATAGGCACAGGCTTAGCTGATCTAGGGTTAGCAGCAGGGGTTGTGGACATTACAGGGGCTTCCCTGTCACAATATATGCATGGATAATCATTAAGTTTCAAGTTTCAAGTTTATTAGGTGACTTGATTAATCGCTTAATCAGGATTTCTAAGCGATGTACACTTTAAAATTCACATTTGTTTAGGGGACAATACAATACGTACAAATACTTAAATAGGGCTAATTTACATTAAATTAACATTACTAAACAATGGGTAAGGAGGGAAGAAATACAATTCTTAAAGTAAAGAGAAGACATTAAGGGAAAATACAAAGGGGTAATAATTAACAAAAGTATAGCAAAGTTAAATAAGACAATAAAGTAGTAAAATTAAGTTGTGAAGGCATCTTTGAAAAGGAAGGTTTTTAACTCATTTTTAAATTTCCCAAACTCCTTCTCCTCCCGTAAAAAAATAGGGAGGGCGTTCCAAGTCTGTGGTGCAGTACAAGAAAAGATAAATTGTCGTCTCGTATTAATAATTTTTAGTGAGGGAATAGATAATAAATTTTGTTCACTAGATCGTAAAATTCTCTTTGCAGTATATGGAATTAAAAACCTAAATAAAAATGCAGGGGTCTTGTTATATAGGGTTTTAAAAATAATTATACATAATTTATAAGTAATCCAAGGAGCATTTTTGAGAAGTGGTGTTACATGATCAAATTTTTTAGACTTGGTTATTAATTTAATTGATGCATTTTGTATAATTTGTAATCGTTTTATTTCGTGTAACGCAATTCCTTTAAATAAAGAATTGCAGTAGTCGATTTTAGACATCACCAAAGAGTGAATCAGTATATTAAGTGCTTTGGGACAAAGAAATTTAGAGATGGAGCGAATTTTGCGTAACCTATAAAAGGTAGTTTTCACAATGTTACTGATGTGATCATGATAATTAAGTTTATTATCGAAGATTACTCCTAAAAATTTTGTATTTTTGACTGATTGTAGGGGAACGTTTTGAATTGAAATAGGAGTAACAAGAGGAAAACTATCCTTCCATGGAAAGAGCATAACGTTAGTTTTTTTGATATTAAGAGCCAGTCTGTTTTTATCCAGCCAATGATGAACTTGATCAAGTTTTCCATTAATAGCCGAAATTTCATTTATATTATTATTATTTAATGGATGCAATAGCTGTATATCATCGGCGTAGGCAAAAACATGAAAACCTACGGATTGGCATAATGTCATTAGTGGTGCCAGAAAGATATTAAAAAGCAAAGGTGAAAGAATAGATCCTTGTGGAACCCCATGTGAAATCTGTGAAGGTAGGGATGAAGATTCATTGAAAATAACTGTGGATGTACGATCACTGAAGTAAGATGTAAACCAAGCTAGAACTTCATCTGTAACCCCAATAGATTGGAGTCTAGCAAGGAGTAATTGATGATCAATCGTATCAAACGCTGCTGAAAGATCAAGGGAAATTAACAGCACCGATTGATGATGATCTAAAAAATATTGAATGGATGTTGTCATACCAATAAGGGAATGTTCCGTACTATGGTGTTGTCTAAAACCAGTTTGATTCGGATGTAACACATTAGTTTGTTCTACAAACTCTGAAATTTGGTTGAAAACAATTTTTTCTGTTAATTTTGCCAAAAACGGGATGTTAGAAATTGGTCTATAATTAGATAGGTCTGCATGACCAATATTTTTTTCTTTAATAATAGGACGAATATATGACTTTTTCCAATCCAAGGGCACTGTGTGTTGATTTAAACTTTCTGTAACTAATACATGAGTCAAAGGTCCAAAGATGTCAAAATATTGTTTGAAAATTAGTGGTGGTATTTGATCAGCTTTAGAACTTCTAATATTCAGAGTTTTTAGAGTAATTTCAATCTCATTTAAGCTAGGTATTTTGAATTTTGAACACTTAGAAGATAGTAAGTCTGGATTAACTTGTTCAGAATCATTTAAAGGTAGTAAATATTTTTTGAAAGATTTCCTAATGTTAATAATTTTTCCAGTAAAGTAGTCGGCAAAATCTTGTGCTGTGGGAACTATACTACTTGATTCATATTGTTTTTTATTATTTGGCGTTATATTATTGAGGATGGTATAAAGAATAGAAGGGTTTTTAGCTTTAAATATTTTATCGGAATAGTATTTCATTTTGGTTTGATTTATTTTTGCTTTATAGAATTTCGACTGTTCCCTGTATGTTTCAAAATTATTTTGTGATTTATCATTCCTCCATCGTCGTTCAAGAGCTCTTAATTGTTTTAAAAAGTATCCTCTATGAAGTCAGCACAAATATGTTTTCCCAGCTAACTTTGAGGGTTTTTAAATTCATAAATTTCTAAATTCCTCTCCTTGCCAGTTAAATATTACCCTGGCAAATCACTACCACATAAAATTTATCTGGATAATAAAAGGTGACACTGTGAGCATTACCAGGCGCTAATTAACTTTAGCCTGTCAGTGTTGATATTCAGCACTGACCTAGTAAAATAACGTGGATAGCTCTGGTCATGTCAAATGGCTGTCCTAAAAATAGAAGGATAACTTTGTCTAGAAATATTCAGTAGTACACTGAATATTTAGATGAACTTATTCAGATAAAGTTATTTAATTGATTTTTTTTTATGACATACTGTATATCCTACTCTTCTCTACAACAAAGATTCATTGCGAGTTACAATTAAAACAAATAAAAAGTATAATTGAAAATGAGTAAAAATACAGACTTTCCTAGTTACACTTCAGTAATATTAATTCATTATCTACCTAAGCCCAAATGATATCCAGATTCATACATTTCTATATAATAAAGTCCAATAAAATAATCACTCTTCAGGTCATTTGTAATAAGCTGTTTTAAGCGTACATAAACTGTTGATAGAACTTATGCTCAGAGACATGAAGGCAATAACAGGGAAAACCCCCAACACTACTACCTCACCACCCAGTCATCGCATGTTCAAAACAGTTTGAGATTAATAGTCAAGTTTGTTGAATGTTTCACTTGACATGCCTCACACGCTATTAGATATACTTTTGCACTGATAAATTGAGTATAGATAGCAGCTGGCTCTGACGTGACACATTTCGGTACTGCTTCAGGGAACCGACAGTGCGTTTCAAAAAAAATTTAAAATTTGGGCGATGTAGTCTCAAAATGTTTGTCACACATTTTGCATACTTGCCAGTAAATTAACTTCCTCCTATCATTACGATATCTTTACGATAGGAGGAAGTTAATTTACTGGCAAGTATGCAAAATGTGTGACAAACTTTTTGAGACTACATCGCCCAAATTTAGAATGTTTTTTTGAAACGCACTGTCAGTTCCCTGAAGCAGTACCGAAACGTGTCACGTCGGAACCTGCAAGATGAAAGATAAGTTTGCTATCTATATTCAATTTATCAGTGCAAAAGTATATCTATTAGCGTGTGAGGCATTTCAAGTGAAACATTCAACAGACTTGACTATTAATCTTAAACTGTTTTGAACATGCGATGACTGGGTGGTGAGGTAGTAGAGTTGGGGGTTTCCCCTGTTATTGCCTTCATATCTCTGAGCATAAGTTCTATCAACAGTTTATGTATGCTTAAAACAGCTTATTACAAATGACCTAAAGAGTGATTATTTTATTGGACTTGATACAATCTCTTTAGTCACTCAATATTCACAACATATTGAGTCATTTGTCCCCATCTATATTTATTTGACTATTTTTATATAATAAGCAAGACGTAAGCACATCACTCTTAATTAATTAATTAATTAAATTTATATATTTACGTATTTATTCCATTTTTTTAGCCTGTCCTCCCAAAAGAGCCCAGAATGGGTTAAAAGTTTACATACTTAATAAAGCTTAGTGATAAGATAGTTGGCCTAAGATGTTCTAATAGGGATAATCGTCAATAATGGAGAGAAAATCTATATTCCTCTGTGATAATATCGTAACACGTATTAACAATAATCACAGTTCTAATAAAGAGACTTCTTAATAAATATTTGTGTGAAAAACTCAGACCCTGAACCCGTGAACTGGTGATAACACCAACTGAGGTTCAATGGGGGACCATCATTGTTTCCACTGTCCCCTAATACCATCCATATATATATAGAAACAATGAATGCAACAAAGCACTTATCTGAATCAGATGGTATTGCGCTGGTATAGAACCCCAGAGGAGTTAAAGTGACTCATGTGGCTAAAAGCAATTCTTGTGTTGATTGAAGATAATTTCACTCTAATGACCCTGTCCCCCCGACTCGAGTTTCAAGTCTTCTTCAGGGAAGGACACTAACAATCCAAAACAAAAATAACTATTAGAAAAATCTTAAATCATTATAACCTGTTACTCGGGTCCCTGGGATCTATCTCCCGTTTAGATCTACCAAGCTTACTCTCAATCTTGAAACTACATAAAAATATCTGTTAGTGGCACAGAACATCAGAGAGGCAACAATATCAGGGCAGACTGACTGAGAATGTGGAAAAGTTCCCCTGGGCGGCTGTTATATTCCAATCGAAGCAGAAATGACGGAACCTCAACCCGGAAGAGATGGCTCACCTGCACCGGCATTATTAAGTCAATAGCCATTCAATTTCGTGATTCAGCCCGTGAGGGGACAATGTATGCCAATGTATGCCAAGATAAATTGCTGTTCCCTCCGGATCAGACATCCCGAGAGATCACCCTCAAGATCCCTGATCTGGATCAGAACAGTGTACTTAAGATCATCAATTGAATGAGATTCCTCAATCCAGTGGGCTGCAAGGGGGGCTGACATCCTTTGATTACGGATACCGCTCAAATGTTCAGAAATTCTGATCTTTATCTTACGAGACGTCTGACCTATATATAGTTTTTGACATGGGTATTTTATGCAATACACCACCCCTACGGATTTGCAATTTGTTCCTGATTGTAATTTAAATTTTCTCCCTTGACCCATAGGAATATCCACGCAAGTTGTCTTCCATACATACTGACATAAGCGGCATTTACCGCACGCTTTATGGGGTTGGAAATTCCCTATGTCTCGTCTCACTTGCCTGTATTTCAATTTTTCCCCTAAATTCGGGGCCCTGGAGAAGGCAAACTTGGGTCTCTCCTGGAAAACCGTATGGTATTGGACTATAGGCCAATATTTGAGAATGATCTACTTGATGTCATTGCTCTTACTCGTATATGGCATGACACATACCATATCCTCAGAATTATTGTTGTTTTTAGAATTTGTTTTCATGACCCGAGGTCTGTGGCAATTTTTTGCTCATTTCCAAGCCCTCCTTATTACCTTATGTGGATACCCCCATCCACGAAATTATTGTACATTTTGAAGGCCTCATCATCAAAATCTTGCTCATTAGAGCAGATTCTCCTAAGGCGGAGAAACTGCCCTATTGGAATGTTATTTCTTAGAAGCCGGGGATGAAAACTTTGATATTGCAGAAGAGTATTCCGATCCGATGGTTTCTTGTGGAGAGTGGTGGAGGGGTGCCCTTGAAGGTTATAAATTTTAATATCAAGGAACGAAATCTGATGACTATCATACTGGTAAGTAAATTTGATATTAGGGTCCCATTGATTCATCTCACTCATAAATGATTTAAGCGCCTCATCCCCACCACTCCACACAAAAAACACATCGTCGATGAATCTCTTCCAACATCGTACATATTTAAACAAAGATAATTTGTATACATGGGTCTCCTCAAACACTATAAACCAAATAATTCCCACTTATCCTAACATGTAAATGAAAGTTCTATTCTAACAACAGGAGTCGGCCTCAGTAATGGAGCCTACGCGTAGTCGAAATCAATGACTGGGGTGTTCAGCGTAGTTATTTATGCTCCTTATTCTCCAATCATTGGCCTCACTCCCCTTACTTTACTTTATTCAAAAAGATTAATTATTTCTTATTTTAAATATAAGTTAATATTTTCTTTTTTTCTTTTTTCTAGTTTTTAAACTTATTTTCATTAAAACATTCTATTTACTTCATTCATTACACTATCATTCTACTCCTTTCACTACACTATCATTCTACTCCTTTCATTACACTATTATATATTTCTCATGAGAAATATATAATAGTGTAATGAAAGGAGTAGAATGACAGTGTAGTGAAAGGAGTAGAATGATAGTGTAATGAATGAAGTAAATAGAATGTTTTAATGAAAATAAGTTTAAAAACTAGAAAAAAGAAAAAAAGAAAATATTAACTTATATTTAAAATAAGAAATAATTAATCTTTTTGAATAAAGTAAAGTAAGGGGAGTGAGGCCAATGATTGGAGAATAAGGAGCATAAATAACTACGCTGAACACCCCAGTCATTGATTTCGACTACGCGTAGGCTCCATTACTGAGGCCGACTCCTGTTGTTAGAATAGAACTTTCATTTACATGTTAGGATAAGTGGGAATTATTTGGTTTATAATATTTGATATAGCTTTTCCACTGGGGAATTTTGTATTTAGTGTATCCTCAAACACTGTCATATAGAGGCAAGCCAAGGTCGGGGCAACCGTTGCCCCCATAGCCACCCCTTTAGTTTGGAGGAAAAACTCCTCTTCAAACCTGAAATAATTGTTATAAATCACAATTTCAGCCAAGTCATTCAGCAAGGACCTTTTGGCTTGAGCCATCTCAGTTTTAGCCATCTGGGTATTGACCAAATACACAGCTGCCGATTGGGGAATGTTCGTATATAATGCTACCACGTCAGCCGTAACAAGGATGCATTGATCCCACCAAGTATTATTTGATAATTCTTCTATGATGTGCAAAAATGAGTCGACTCCTTGATGAATTGATTTAGCGCATGCTAAACACACACTAAAACGCTTAGCGCACCTTAGTAAAAGAGGGCCTAAATCGGTTAGCACACAATAATTAAAGGACCCCCATATTTTACTCTGGCAATACCACATCAACAATCTATTAAAGGACTACAAAGAAAATAATCTTGTCATTAAACATAAAAATAATTTTATGTATGCCTTTAATTCATTTATTTCTAGCAGTTTTCGTTTTTGCTTATAGCTATTGATCTTGCCTGAAGAGGATGAGAGGAAAGACATTAAGTGCTCTGTTTACAAAGCCGCGGTGACAGGTCAAATGCACGCATGACAACAGCGTGCAGACAAAAACGCAAAGACAAATCAGCGCAAAGATAATACCGCGCAAAGACAATAGCGCGAGAGACAATTGAGCGCAAGGATAACTCAGCGCAAGACAATTGAGTGCAATGATAATTCAGTACAAGACAATTGAGCGCAAGGATAACTCAGCGCAACCACAATTCAGCGCGCCTCAAAATGGTGCACCCGTTTATCCGCACGCTATTGTCTTGCGCGCATTTAACTATGAACCCAAAGCCGCAATAGAGGTTTCTACTGCAGGCCGGTGAGGTAAATGCTCCAACACTCATAGGTATTCTATGAGCATCGGAGCATTTACCTCATCAGCCCATGGTAAAAGTCTTACTACCGCAGCTTTGTAAAAGCCTACGTAAGCCGGCCACACTATTTTCAGAGGGAATTGTTTTGACTGCTTTTTTTTGTTGTTGTTGTTGTTTGGTTTTCTTTCTGTGTTATCCAGGACAAATTAGTATTCTGAAGTTCTAAACATTGCACAGTGTTACAGCTCTTGTTTCTTTCCCATCATAGGAAATGCAAAAAAGTGCCATGAATGAAGAAAACATATTTCTGTAATATATACCACCTGCTGGATGAAAAATGCCAACTGAAAAGGAAACAGGTAATCATTCTTCACTGTCTTTCCCCTTGTATTAGAAATGTTTTATTGCTTATTTACTTTTGTTTTGTCAACAGTTGGCAGAAAAGGTTTTTCTTTTCCATGGGATGGAAGGATTTTCTTATTAATTAGAATACTATTTATTTATTCAGTTTTCTATACTGTTCTCCCAGGAGAGTTCAGAATGGTTTACATGAATTTATTCAGGTACTCAAGAATGTTTCCCTGTCAGTCCTGGTGAGCTCACAATCTACCTGGGGCAATGGGGGGATTAAGTGACTTGCTCAGGGTCACAAGGAGCAGTGTGGGTTTGATCCCACAACCCCAGGGTAGTGAGGCTGTAGCTTTAACCACTGCACCACACTCTCCCATCTTCTCGCCCCATGGAAACTGCTAGATAGAACAGGCATCAATATTCTACCTGAGATGAAACTGTATATGTGTCACTAAAGCAAGGGTGTCCAACTCAGGTCCTCGCTCAGTCAGGTTTTCAGGATTTCCACTGATAATACATGTGATCCCCTGAAAAATGCCTTTGCCATAGAGGCAGAGATGGTGGATTTTTCAGAGGGGCACTGAAATTGTTGGAATGGATATTGAGGAGAAGGGGGAGGAGTGGGTGGACCCTTTTCCGGTGGGAGGGGGTAGAATATAAAAAGGAATCAAAGGGGGTTCACAGCAGAAAAGATCTGTGGACTTTGTTTCAAGCAGTGGCTTAGTAAGGGGGGAGCAAGGGGGGCAACTGCCCCAGGCACTCTGTCAGTGGGGACACTGGCACTTCTCTACCCCACCCTGCACCATCCCTCCCCCATGCCGTACCTCTATAAATCTTTGCTAGCACAAGCAACTTCTGCCTGTTGCGCATGCAAGCCTGGTTCCCTTCTGAATCACTTCCGGGTCACAGGGCCAGGAAGTGACATCAGAGGGAAATCCAATGCTGGTGTGAAGAGCATGCTGGAGAAGCCACTCGCACTCACAACAATTCAGAGGTATGGGGGGAGGAGAGAGAGCACGAGTGTGGAGTAGGGGACAGGAAGGAATGGGGGGGGGGGGCAGAAGGAGCAAGGACATACTACTGCCCCGGGTTAATTTTCAAGGGGATCCTGGGAGAGGACAAACGCTGTGAGAATACCTGAGTAGTACAGTTTTAGTGAACTGAATGAGATTTATGATTATAGAAATACAAACAGAAAAAAAGAACCTTTTACACCTGATAATTGCCAACACTGAAGGAGATTGTAAATAGTTGATTTTGAAGCCTACAATCAAGATATATAAAAAGTTCCTGTTTTCAGATACCTTTCACTGGCGTAAATTCTTCAACTGCAATTCAGGCAAGAGACAGCTTGTATTGAACCCGGGATTTTAATTCTCCAGCCTACCACAGAAAGTCCGTCCCTGGTCTGCGCACAGCTTGAGTGAATGTAAGAACAGTCTCACTTATAAATTACTTTTGTGAGCCCTGATCATGGGTAACCCAACCCCAAAGAGATGACTGGAGCCTATGGATCCTGCGTGAAGTCAGGGTTACATATGCATGAAATCTATTTGCATATAGTGGAGGTAATACATGTAAATAAATCTCATGCATATTCATTGGGGAAAACCTGAAAACCCAACAGGGTTGCGGCCCTCAAAGATCAAGGATAGACACTCCTGCACAGTGTTGAAATCTTTGGGAACCGAATATCGTCTTTATGCTGATGATATTCAGTTTGTATTTAAATCATGCTGAAACATTAGATTTCTTGAATTTCTCTTTAGATAAGAACAGTAATTGGCTGTATGATAATCATCTCAAATTGAATGTGGAGAAGACGAAAATCATTTTGCTTTCGAATCATGTTATTCATGATTTTCCAACACTGGTTACATTTAAAGAAGTGATGATTTCATTTGTAAAAACACTTAAAACTTTAAAAGTATATTTGGATACTTTTTTGAAGATGAAAGAGCATGTTTCTTATATTGTTTAAAAAATATATATTTTTTAAACTGAGGCTTTTACGCCCTTTGAAGTCAATGTTTACCAATGCTAATTTTTTTGGCTATTCAAAGTCTGATTTTTCCACATTTTGACTATTATAATTCCTTGTTAATGAGTGTTCCAAAGAAATATTTGAGATCTTTACAGGTTGCTCAAAACTCTGTGGCAAAGTTAATGATTGGAACTTCTAGATTTGAACACATCACTCTTGTTCCTAAAAAATTGTACTGGTTGCCAATTGGGTATTGTATTCATTATAATTTGTTGTTACTTGTTTTTAAAACATTGGTTGGCAGAAAATCACTAATTTTGTTAGATTCACTTTATATTTATCGATCAACACAGAACTTACGTTCTTTGAACAATAATGCCCTGGTTATCCCTTCTGTTCATGGAATTCACTGCAAAGAATTGTATTGAAAAACATCTCAAAAAGCACTAATTCTGTATTGTAACACCTTTACAGAAGCTCATGTAGACTGCTCTGAATTGACTCCCCAGTCATTAGTAGTGGTATAGAAGCTTTCAATGAACATAAACATATAGGAAATCTATATTCTATGTGCGTGGACCACAGTTATGGAAAAAAATTACCTGAGCAACTGTGAGGGCATGATGTTTACTGTTTCAAGATTCTGTTGAAAATGGTTTAGGGAAGTATATCAATCTTAAGTGTCTAGATTTATTTTAAGAATTTTGAAGTTTATTAAGTAATTGCTGTTTTAATGCATTTGTTATAAATTATATATGTTTGTTGGAATCCGCCTAGAAATGTTGATAGAGCGGAATATAAATTTATTAAATAAATAAACTAAATAAATTACAGCAATAAAACACCCTTGGGATTTAGTTTGGCAAACTAATTTTATCATTATCAATTTAATAATCAAGATTTTTTTTCTTTATAATTGCAGCCATTTTTCTGTAAGAACAGTTGGCATTTAAAATTCGATATATGGTGCCAATACATTTTCACGCAAAGCATTATTCAGGGTTTGGCGCTGTTTATAGAATTGTGATTGGCATCAGGATCGGCACTCCATTTTAGGTGTCAGGATTTACACCAAGCAAAACCTGGTGCAAATTTTTGCGCCTAAATAATGCACAGATCTCCCTTATTCTATGAAACTGCACGTAATTCCAGGAATGTCCCCAATCTGTTCATGTCTTTCCCATATCTGCACCCCCTTTCAGTTCCATGTGTAAAATTTATATGCAGCTCCTGACGCCTAAAAATGCATGCATAAATTTTATTTAATGCCAGTTAGTGACAATAATTATTAGCACCCAATTATCAGCACTGATTGGCTTGTTATTCAATTAAATTGCATATAGAATTGGGTGCAAATCCAAATTCCAGCTCTATTTTGAGTGCCATACACAGAATTAGGCCATTAATGAGAAAAGTTGGGCATCATTTTATAGAATAAGGTCAGTTGCATGGATAACTTAACACCGATTAAAAGCCAGCTATTGGCCTAAATTGGCATTAATTGGCCTAGATTGGCTGTTGCATACACAGCAGACCTTAGTCACATGCAATTTGTGTTGTATACACCTTTTAGAGGGACATAGACAAGTCAGGGGCATGCTTATGAGTCATGAGGCTCATAATAATAATAAAAAAAACAACACATCTAAAAAGTGGCCTAAATGGCTACTTGGACGATCAAAAAGCCTGATCGTCCGAGTCCCCATAATCAAAGCTGGTTTTAGACGTATCTAAAACCAGCTTAGGCCTTTCCCCTGCCTCTAAACGCATAGAGCGAAAAAAGGTGTTTTTAGAGGTGGGGAAAGGGCGGGGGGAGGGCGGAAGGTGGGCCGACCTACACCTAGGCGTATAACAGGGGGGGAGTCGATGTTCAACAGGTCAAGAGGGCTTGGGCTCCGTCTTGCCCCGATGTCGTGGGGAAGGGTGGATTCTGTAACCGGTGTTGTTTTTGACAGACACTGGTTACAGAATCCAGCTTTTAGGCGAAGGACTGGCTCCTCCTTCGCCTAAAAGCCCTTGTTTTGGATGTTTGGGGCTTAGGCTTTTTTTAGGTTGACTATATGGTATAAGTTTAGATGTAGTGGTGGTCTGGGCGTTTAAACAGCTGAACGTAGAGGCAAGCCATTATCAAAAAAACACTCCTTTTGGATGTTTTTTTTTATAATGGACATTTTCCCTGCTTCTACTTTCAACGTTTAAGGCCTTAGGCCAAAAGGGGACTTAGACGTTTTTTTTTTATTATGCCCCTCCACATGTATAGATTGTAGAATATAACTGCCAACAGTTAGGTGTGAGCACTTACACCAGATTTTAGCATGGCATATGTACTTGTGCCTAAGGTTAGGCGTGAAACTGCAAACTTATGCTAGTATTCTCTTACAGGAGTTCCATTTAGGACCTGCCATTGTACTGTAGCATTCACATTCAGCATGCAGCATCTCGGCATCTATATTCCAGTGCTATTTATTGAATTTACCCTTAAAGGACAACTGGCTGCTAGGAATATGTATCAGGTAAGAGCGCTATTGTGTTGCATCTCTTGGACCCAATAGGAAGCCATTGAAGTGGTACAATTCACATGTCCACTGACTGACATCTATGGCTTATGAGCAGACAAAAACACAATAAAATAGCATAAGCACTCATACATTAAGTATGAGATATCTATCAATGATTACTTATCTACATTAGGCATAACCTCTGTATAATCCATCGGCAGATTTTATTTACAGATTTTTTTATTTTATTTTCAGGCTTCCAGAGGTGATCCGGGAAATTATAGATCGGTGAGTCTGATGTCGGTACTGGGCAAAATAGTAGAGACTATTATAAAGAACAAAATGACAGAACATATAAGCATGGATTAATGAGAGAAAGTCAACTTGGATTTAGTCAAGGGAAATCTTGCCTCACCAATTTACTACATTTCTTTGAAGGAGTGAATGAACATGTGGATAAAGGCGAACTGGTTGATATTGTGTATGTGGATTTTCAAAAGTCATTTAACAAAGTACCTCATGAAAGACTTCTGAGGAAATTAGAAAGTCATGGCATAGGAGGTAATGTCCTATTATGGACTAAGAACTGGTTGAAAGACAGGAGGAGGAGGAAAATGGAGAGCATGGATATCAGGGGATTGGAGCTGTAGAGAGGACCAAGGACCTTTGCTCCCTACTGGCAATGTAGCTGTGGAAGACAGGATTTCAGAGTCTGTGCGAGGACTTCTTTCTTGAGGTTCAGGATTTTCAGTCATCCCTTCCTGTTGGTGATGATAGGGGCAGAGAGATTGTCATAGGAGCTAGAAGTTGCTCCCTATGGATTTGAATGGGCTAAGTGATGGCTTCTAAGGGTCTCAGCTCACTGCTGCCAGATAGTGGGGGTAGAGGGTTTAAAGAAAGCTGTACAGAACAGTATCACAGGTTGAGAGTATAGTAGAAGCTTCAGAGTTCCTCTCTTAATTCTGTAGTGATAAATCGCCTTAAAATGTATATTAAAACTGGCACAATCTAAAAAAAAAAAAAAAGAAAGACAACAGAGAGTAGGTTTAAATGGTCAATATTATAAATGGAGAAGGGTAAATAGTGGGATTCCCAGGGGTCTGTGCTGGGACCATTGCATTTCAACATATTTATCAATGATCTAGAGATGGGAATAATTAGTGAGAGAATTAAATTTGCTGATGACACAAAATTGTTCAAAGTTGTTAAATTGCAAGAGGATTGTGAAGAATTACAAGAGGACCTTGTGAGAATGGGCATCAAAGTGGCAGATGACATTTAATGTGAGCAAGTGCAAAGTGATGCATGTGAGTAAGAGGAACCCGAACTTTAGCTACAATATGTGATGCTGGGTTCTTTGTTAGGAGTCACTGCCTAGGAAAAGGATCCAGGTGTCATTGCTATGGTACAGCTGCATCTCTGTGTGCAGTTCTGGACACCGTATCTCAAAAAAGATATGCATTGCAGAATTAGAAAAGGTACAGAGGAGGACGACTAAAATGATAAAAGGGATGGGATGACTTCCCTTTGAGGAAAGGCTAAGGTGGCTAGCGCTCTTCAGTTTGAAGAAGAGATGGCTCAGGGGTGATATGATAGAGGTCTATAAAATAATGAGTAGAGTGGAAAGGGTAGATGTGAAATGTATGTTCACTCTTTCCAAAAATACTAGGACCATGTGGCATGCGATGAAGCTACTAAGTAGTAGATTTAAAACAAACCGGAGAAAATATTTCTTCACACAACGTGTACTTAAACTCTGGAATTCGTTGCCAGAGAATGTGGTGAAAATCAGTTAGCTTAGTGGAGTTTTTAAAAGGTTTGGATAATTTCCTCAAAGAGAAGTCCATAGGCCATCATTGATATGGCTTGGGGAAATCCACTGCTTATTCCTAGGATAAGCAGCATAAAATCTGTTTACTACTTAGGGTCTAGCTAGGTACTTGGGACCTGGGTTGGCTACTATTAGAAACAGGATACTGGGCTTGATGGACCTTCAGTCTCTCCCAATATGACAATTCTTATGTAATCTTATAATTGTTATTTCGCTGTGACTACATGTTAGTATGCAGTAACTGCAGTTTTCATGTGAAATTTAGAGCACTGCAGTAATATTAGCATTAGACTAGTCTCGCAAACTCTGTGCTGTTGCACAGTGGTGTGCCACGAAGAGATTCCGGGTGTACCATGTGAGATTCCAGAATTTATTTTAAAAATTGCCTTCATAAGAAATAATTCATAAAATAAATATACACTAGAATAGATGATGTGTATGTTGTGTACCCAACAGTCTCACTGCCGGTGCCTCTCCTCCTCTCTGTCCCAGGTGCACCTCTGTAAATATTCATCAGAATAGGCAGCATCTTTCACCTAATGCTCGCGCCAGCCTCGGCTCCCTTCTGACATCACTTCCTGTCACGGGACCAGAACGTGACAGCAGAAGGGAGCTGAGGGTGGCACAAGCAGCAGGTGAAAGATGCTGCTCACGTTGGCGAACATTGACAGAGGTATAATTTTGATTATAATGCGCCCCAAAAATCATTTGATCCATTTAGTGTGTTGAAGCTATGTACCGGTAGTTCCGGCACACTAAATGGAGCAAATGTTTTTTGCAAGACAAGTTTGTGAGACAATTTATTGGACTATATTCAGCTGAATAGCTTTTGAAGAGTTCATATGAACACCATGACCAGTGCAAAATCATTATCAGAACAGGGAAAAACCCATTAATAAATAGATTGATACCTTTTTTATTTAAAAAAATTATATATTTATTAGTTTTTCAAACTTAATTACCAAGCATAACTCATACAGAAAGCAAATATTAGACATATACATATTCCATTATATTAAACAATGTTAACATTAAAGAATAAATTTTGACTAATTATGCTCAATTCTTCAAATAAGATCCAAAATGTTAAAGTCCAGTGAGAACAAAAGAAATTCAATTAAAGATTAAGGCTGGTTATAGCGTTGAGTGAAGGTGTATATTCCATTTAGACAGGGCTCAAGTTTTTTTCCTTTTCCAAGTGGGAAAGCGACAAAAAGGTTGTCAACTGGCATGGTTCAAAAAAGACATATTTAACAGCTCGATAAGAAACAATACATTTACAAGAGTGCCGTAAATAAAAAGTAGCACCCAAAGATGTAACCCCAGCTTTCATCATCAAAAATTCACGGTGACGCTTCTTCATTTCACGTGTCAAGTCAGGAAACCATTTGCATTTTAAGACCTTACATTTAAAGCGTGCTTTATGTTTCTAGAAGATAATAAACAAATCCAAACTATATACTTGTTCTTGAATTGGAATGATATACTATTGAGCTTAAAAGGGCTTAACTATTATTCATCTTTTGACATGGAATAACATTGATCTGATGTGAGTATATAATGTCACAGAGACAGCTAAATATAATGTGGAAAAGACCTTTCTGATTCTAATAGGCATTTGGTGACATAAGTGACACACCTACTACTTATTAATATTATTTTACCTTAGGATGGGGTGAGAGGATGGAGCCAATTACCTTAGTTGATTTGACAGGCAAATTTAAAAGGGGCTAAGGCTTTTCTTCTTTTGATCATTTGCATCCATATGAATAATGATTTAAAAAAATACTTTAAAGAGCTGCCATTGGTAATTCAGCAAACCTACAGGATGGCATAATAGAAAGGAAGCAAGCTAAGCATGGAAGTTTAATTAAAGATGGGGTGTTTTCACATTTTATTTTTTCAGAAATACTTGCTACAGGGACAAGGGGAGTAATACTGCATTCAGCTGGCAGTGATCAACATTGTTTTAAAATGCTGACCACAGCCTTCAAAATTATGCCCAGATATACAGCGCCAGGTCCATGTCTTAGAAACATAGAAACATAGAAAAAAGTGGCAGAAAAGGGCTATAGCCCACCAAGTCTGCCCATTCCAAGTATCCCCCCCCCTGAATTTAGTCCCTTAAAGATCCCACGTGAGTATCCCATTTTTTCTTAAAATCCGTCACGCTGCTGGCCGTTATCACCTGGAGTGGGAGTCTGTTCCAATGATCCACCACTCTTTCGGTGAAGAAGTACTTCCTGGAGTCACCATGAAACTTCCCTCCCCTGACTTTCAGCGGATGCCCTCTGGTGGTTGAGGGTCCCATGAGCCAGAAGATATCATCTTCTGACTCGATGCGTCCCGTGATGTACTTATACGTTTCAATCATATCTCCCCGTTCTCTTCTTTCCTCAAGTGAGTACAGCCGCAATTTCTTTAGTCTTTCTTCATACATGAGATCCTTGAGCCCCATGACCATCCTGGTGGCCGTTCGCTGAACCGACTCGATCCTCAACACGTCCTTTCGGTAGTGTGGTCTCCAAAACTGAACACAGTACTCCAAGTATTGATATTAAATATCTGGATATAAGTGGATGGCCAGCACTTAACTGAATAAGTGCTGATATTCAGCCCTTAATTGGTTAAGTTAAACTGACTACTTAGATTTTAGCAAAGCCTTTAACAGTGTTCCACACAGGCATCTTTTTTTTTTTTTATTATTTATAATTATACAGTCTTATTTTACAAGAATTAATTCTTGTTACATTGAATACAGGGAAGAAAATTTTAACACAATAATACTTTTACAACAATCATCATAGTGATAAACCCCTTCTTAGACCACAATAAACAGGGGGTGACCAAAACTAAAATTAGAGAGAAATTTAGAGGAATAGTGCAAAGAAGAAAGGCATAATGTATCTAGCGCCCATTACTATTATTATCCCTTAATCCTTAATGATCTGCTTAACATCTAGAAATTCCTTCAGATGGTTAGGAGAGAAAAAAACATATTTAACACCTAAGTACCTAACCAGGCATTTGCAGGGATACACCAATAAAAATGTTGCTCCAATATTTATAGTCTGTTGTCGCATTGCAAGAAATTCTTTCCTCCGTTCTTGTGTAGTCTTAGCTACGTCAGGATATATCCATATTTTTCGTCCCCCAAATAATTTTTGGGAATTTTTGAAAAACAATTTCATAATCATATTCACATCCTGTTCAAAGACAAATGATACTAGTAATGTTGCTCTGTCCATTTCAGATGTTATCGTTTGTTCCAGTAAAGCCGTCACATTTGCAAAATCTATCACATTTGTCTCTCCTTCTCTTACTTTCCCAATCTCATTTCCATTTACCTTTCCATTTCCGTCAGGCATCTTTTTATATGGTAGGTAATAAATTTTGTTAATTGGAGGAATACAGTTTGAAGAAATTTCCAAATTCTCAATGAAGCATCCACACAGGCATCTAATAAATAAACTGAGTGCCCTTTGGATGGGTCCCAAAGTTTCAAGTTTCAAGTTTAATAAATTCTTTGATTAGATCACAAAATCTCATTTCAATGCGATTTACATCAGATAAAAATATAAAATAATAAAATCCACATATATCACATATACTGCTAATTAACATTAAAACATTAGGGAAGAGGGCAGCGTAAATTACAATATTAAAAGAATAAAAACCAAAAATAAAATCGGGTATAGGTTTAGCACACACAGGATGGGAGACAAATACCCTCTTATTACAGTGAACCTCCTTGTCCTATCCTAAAATATAGTAAGACTGATCTAGTAAAAAGCGTCTTTAAAAAGCCAGCTCTTTAGAAGACTTTTAAATTTGTTCAATAGTGATGGACTGGATCAGGAACCAGTTGAATGGAAGGTGACAGAAGGTAGTGATCAATGGAGATTGCTCTGAAGAAAGAGACATTACCAGTGGTGTGCCTGAAGGTTCGGTTCGTGAGGTTTTTTATTACATTTTTGCAAGCGATATTGCTGAAGGACTGTCAGGTGAGATTTGCCTCTTTGCGGATGATACCAAAATCTGCAATAGAAAAGATACACCTAATTATGGTTACCATTTGGCTCCAGAAAAAGGAGGATAGATTGAGATCTGCGTTTTACTTCCATTGAAAGCAATGAAAGTAAGGCTAGATTGAGACATCTGGGTTTTACTTTCATTGACAGCAATGGAAGTAAAACCTGGATGTCTCAATCCACTCTCCGTTTTCTGGAGCCATATGGTAACTCTACCCCTGATAGTGTGGATAACTTGAGGAAGGACCTAGTGAAGTTTGAGGAATGGTCTGAAATTTGGCAGGTAAGATTTAACTCTAAAAAATGTGATGTCATGCATTTGGGTTGCAAAATACCCGAAGGAACAATACAGTTTGGAGGTGAAGAAAGTTTTTGCATGAAGGAGGAGCAGGACTTGGGTGTGATAGTATCTTATGGTGGCCAAACAGACTGAAAAGACGATGGTGAAAGTTAGAAGGATGCTTAGGTGCAAAGGGAGAAGAACGGCCAGTAGGAAAAAGGAGGTATCGATGCCCTTGTATAAGACTCTGGTGAGACCTCATTTAGAATATTGTATACAATTGTGGATATTGCACTTTCAAAAAGATATAAACACAATAGAGTCGATCCAGATGAGGTGAGTGGTCGGTAAAATTGTGAGTGGTCTACGTCATAAGGTTTACTGGTATAGACTTAAAAATCAAAATATGTATACTTTAGAGGAATGGCGGGATAGGGGAGATATGATAGAATGTTTAAAAACCTACATGGCATAAACATGCATGAATTAAACACCATGACCAGTGCAAAATTGAATTAAATGGAAACTCCAGAGTGAGAGGGCATAGAATGAAGTTAAGACGTGATAGCCTCAGAAGTAATCTAAGGAGTAGACAGGCAAAGAGCAGGGTGGTGGGAAGTATTTTACTGGATTCCAGGGCTGCAGGGCAGAGAGGCAGAGAGCAGGGTGACGGGAAGTATTTTAAATGATTTCATGGCTGCAGGGCAGAGAGCAGGGCGGTTGGGGGAAATATGGTTTTATCAAGCCGCGCTAGCGGGGTTAGCGCATCGGACATTTCATCACGCACTAACCCCCGTGACTGGCTAAAAAACTAATGCCTGCTCAATGCAGGCCTTGCTAGCGCGGCAGGCGGTTTAACGCACGGTATTACGCACGTTAAACCCCTACTGCAGCTTGATAAAAGGACCCCTAAATAACTTCTGTAAATATTGATATTAATGCTCAGAAAAATGCTACCTAATTAGCCCACATACTTAACATGTGCTAAGGCACCCCTTCTCAATCATTGCACTAATAAGATACCATCAGAGATTTCTTTTATCTTTTTTTGTAAAAGTACCCTTTAATTGGCAGATGCTTTATGTAACTTGATGTTGAATGAGAGCAACAGTGCCAAGTAACAGGCATTTGGAGATGCAGATCTCCCATAAGAGCCGTAGAAGACACATGTTGCTTCTGAGCAACAATGCCAAATAAAGGGCTAATCTTCAATCTGGCTGTAACCAAGCAGGTCCCAAAACTCCACAACTGTGGTCCAATGTCTAGATCACAAAAGCACTTTTACAGCCATCTTCTATTTGCAATGAATAAAGGGGTGAATAATCCTTAGAGATTCCAAAAGTTTTGCATCTCCATAACCTTTTCATATTATCATAATCCATTCATACATAAAATTCCCAAATATCACCTGTTATTTCATCTCTTAGCAAACTGTATCAACTGAAATTGTATGCACTGTCAGGCTAATATCATAGGCCAAAAAATCCCTGTTTTTCTTGGTGCCATGGGCCTGTTCCTGGGGTTATTTGGGGCGCTTGGTGCCTTGGGCCTGTTACTGGGGTTATTTGGGGCGCTTAATCAGAAAATTGCATTGGATAGACTGCATCAGCTCTAGTTTCTTATATATGGTTGAATTTATGCCTTTGGGATAGTAGAGCCAAACATGAACATTGGGCAAAAAAAGATTGGCCTCTGAGGGAATATATGATGGTTGGAGGACAACATGTAATCAATAAACCTTTGATAGCACGAGATAGACTCATACTGCCACCACTACATAAAAAGCTAGGCCTAAGGAAACAATTTGTATAGGCTTTGGAAAAAAAAATGATTAATTCACTGAATACGTGGAGGGGCATAATGAAAACATACGTTTAAGTCTGAGTGGGATATATAACGCTAGACACCCAAAGTCGGCAGTGGGAAAATGCCCATTCTCAAAAAATCTGTCTATTTTTTTCCCCAAAAAAATCATCTATCTGGACGTCCAGGCTATTGTTCGTCCAGAGCACCAGTACGTCTATCTATGCATGTGAATGCATCGGCGTCTGTCCATCAAAAAAGAAACGCTTCTTTTTGGATAGAGAGTGGTCGACATGTTCGCACGCACAGTTTGCAGAGCTTTGCAAGTTCTAATTTGTCCCCTGAAGAAGGTAATGGTATCGCCAAAACTCAGATCCTAGTTGGAACTTTGTTGTTTGTTTTGGAACTTTATTTGTTTTAAGACTTGTTATGAAACTTTGATATAAACTGCAAATAAAGGCTCAGTGACCACAGATTGGATGTGACATGTGATTTTTATTATTCCTCAAAATTGTACACAATATTCTAAATTAGGTCTCACCAAAGTCTTATACAGAGGATACCTTACAGGGCATTGCTGTGAACTTCACAAAAAAGGGTGCCATATAAACATCTCACCAGAACTTCCTTGTAGGTTATGCTGAGCCCCCCCCCCCACACACACACGGAACACCTACAAAACTCACTATACCCACCTGTCTACAACCCCAATAGCCCTTATGGCTGCAGGTGGAACCTATATGGCAGTACACCCAATGGGTCCTGGACACTATTCACTGGTCCTTCTGCTAGTCATCAAGCATAGATGCTTTCTGATCACTCCAACTACTCCTTCTTCCAGATTCACTCCCAGTCACTCAGTTATCTTTTGCTGGACACATGCCCTGAAGACTCTCCCTGAGAATGCCTTCCAATTGCTCAGACTCCACAATCCCTGAGGACTCTTCCAGTTGCTCGGTCTCCTTTTCTCCACCAGGCCCTCTGCAAGTTGTTATGTTTGAGCCCTCTCTATTCTCTAAGCTCTACCAGTTAGGCTGTTATACAGGTTTACTGAGGATTAGGCTGAAACCAGCATTCCTCCCTTAAGGGTTACCTGGGCTCCCAAAGGAGCTCTTGATAATAATAATAATAATAATAATAATAATAACAGCTTATATACCGCAATACTGTGAAGTTCTATGCGGTTTACAAAGATTAAGCAAAGGTACAAATTGATTGACTTTAAGAGGGGAGGAAGAAAGAGGGTTAATAGGACAGGAAATCCATTTTTGAGGAGAGAGTGATCAATAGAACAAGTTAATCGCTATAGAGGGGAGAGAGAAGAGAGGATTGGTTGTCTAGATACTTTAGGAACAGGTGTGTTTTCAGAGGTTTCCTAAATTCCTCATAAGAAGTGGGCGAAAGCAATTGTTCTAGGTCTTTACCCCATGATGCTGCTTGGCGCGAGAGAAGATGTTCATGGTGTTTTTTCAGTTTACAACCTCTCACTGGAGGGGAAACGAAGTTGGAATGTAAGCTTCTCTTGTGTCTGTTGTCTGATCTTCTTTGCTCTTTGCTCTGAAATTGTCCTTTTGAGCACCCTTTTCTACTCAGGGTGAGTGAACAGTTCCCAGTGGGCTTTGCAAGATCTCTATGCAAATAAGTTCCACACACCATTACTCAGGGCTCCCTATGTTGGCTTGTGACAGGAACTTCACCCTGTCACAGTGGAATATAAATTTTTTTAATTAATTGGTTTTAGGTAGCACGATAATTCATTGCACCATTAAAAAAAACCTTTTTTTTTAAATTAAATTCTTTATTCATTTTTAAACGTACAATAAGTGCATCAATATAATATAACAAATAGATCATAAATATATCACTTAATAGTCATCAAGAGTACACATAAAATGCTATTAACCCCCACCCTCCCCAACCCTTCCTATTATATAATCAAATACAATGTACAATATACATTAATAAAATAATAAAATTATCCCCCTCCCCCCTCGTAATTGAACCTGTAAATCAAGGGAAAAGAATCATTTAATCATTGCAATATTTTGTTAATGGCTCCCACACATCTTGAAATTTTCTAACACACCCTCGCTGTATTGCAATATATCTTTTCATTTTATATATATGACATAGGGAATTCCACCAAAAAATATAGTTTAGTCTACTCCAGTTTTCCAATTGTACGTAATTTGTTGAATGGCAACCTCGGTCATTATAAATAATAATTTGTTATTATTTGAAGAAATTTGACTTTTTGCTCTCATTGCCGTATCAAACAACACAGTATCATATGACAATGCCACTGGATTGTCAAATAAACAATTAATTTGTTCCCAAATTGATTTCCAAAAGGTCATAATAAATGGACAATAGAACAATAAATGCTTTAAAGTCCCTGCTTCGAGATGACAATGCCAACATCTATTAGACTCAGAGCTATCCAATTTTTGTAACCGAACAGGGGTCCATAACACTCTATGTAACAGAAAAAAAACATGTTTGTCTCATAGATGCTGACATTGTACATCTCAACCTCCAAGTCCAAATTTGTGTCCATTTAGACACAGAAATTTGATGTTTAATCTCTTTGCCCCAAATGTCTCTCAGACCAGTGTTTGGTTTCTTTTTAATAAGTCCAGTTAATAATTTATACCATTGGGCAGCCTGATGACCCAGGAAGTCTGCCTGAAAGCATATGAACTCCATACTATATTGCTCGCTAAGATTTTTCCATTCAGGGAACCCAGCCTGAATGGCCTGCTTCAATTGCAACCATCTAAAACTTTCTGATTTATTAAGGCCATATTTGTATTGCAATTGTGAAAACTCAAGCAGTTTACCATTAGAGATAACATCATTTAATAAATGTATACCTGCAATCATCCAATGCTTCCAGACGATCCTTTCTCCGCCTATTTGAATCTTGGAGTTCAGCCATATAGATTGATTTGTAGATTTGTAAATTGGAATAGTTGTTAAATTACTTACATAACGCAATGTTTTCCATGTATCAGCTAATATTCTATTATCTTTACTGTAACTAGGCATTTTGATACTGAGCACTTGGCAAAGGCGCAATGGAGACATGAGTTGCCATTCTAACCACAACCAATCTGGGAATTTTTCCATGCGCTCTGGGAGGACCCAATATATACCCTGGCACAATATATAGGCTTGATGATACCTATAAAAATTGGGAAAATTTACCCCTCTCTCTGAAATTAGCCTTTGTAAAGATACCAAGGGTACTCTGGGAGTTTTACCCAGCCAAATCAATTTTATAAGAATGCTATTTAATTTTTTATAAAAGGACCCTTGAAAATAAACCGGCAACATACCCATCTGATAACAAACCACAGGCAAGATCATCATCTTAATAGTTTGGACTCTCCCCCACCATGAAAGATGTAAAGGATTCCATTGCTCATACATTTCTGTTACCTTCTGTAATAAAGATTTTTCATTTATTTTCATTGTTTCTTCCAGCGTATTTTTAATCCAAATACCTAAATACTTTATTCCATCTTCCCTCCAAAGAAAGGGAAATGAATCAAATAAACCTTTTGTACAGTGGACATTAAGTGGAAGAATTTCCGATTTACTCCAATAATTAAAAACTTATATGTAGGTGCCACTAGGCGACCTCTTGGACAGGAACCAGGGTCCATGGTGCCTAGATGTGCCTAGTGATACCAATGCCCACAAATGGGTGTGTTTAGGTGCAGCACTGAACTTTGGTGTCATTAGGTGCCACTGGTTGCAATTCTGCAAGGACTCTAGACACCAGAAATGTAGGGCTGTAAAATCGTGGCTTACATTTCTGGAGTCTAGGGTCCTTGCTAGCCATGGTTCTGTAAACGGCGCCTGTCCATGATTGATACGCAGCAGGTTCCTATTGTAGCAGGCACTACTTACAGAATCAGCCCCAATAAGTACACATTAAAACATCCAAATAATGATAATGTTTTCTACAATACAGTTTAAAACTAAACTAAACCTTAAGTTTATATACCGCATCATCTCCACGGATGTTGTGAAGCTCGGCATGGTTTACAAGAACTTAAAATATAGGAAGAAAAGAAAAAAAAGGTTTACATGAACCAAAAAAATACTGTGGAGTGATGATGTTCCTAAATGGACTTTATTTGAAAGTGTCAAAGTTCCAAAGGTACACTGAAATCATCCACATAAAATAATTTCATCCACATAAAAATAAATCATCCACATAAAAGCCTTAAAGGACCTAGTCTGCTAGGGATACAGGACCCAACACGGTACGCATTTCAACAAAAAGTCTTCCTCAGGGGTCTCTGGGGATCCTATAAAGGTGAATACGTGGGAAACAATTGTGTGGTGAGCCGGAAGTGAGACACTGCTTGCATTTGCAATAGAAAAAAAAAAAATACAGTTTATTATATAGCCAAGAGGTCAAGTGCAGATATTAGATGGGATAAGATGGGTGGTACAAAGTCCATTGGAATAAACAGATGGGTGGATAAATTCAAGGCAAGTTGTTAGATCAGTTTCTTATATCTTGTTTAACTGTACAAAAATACAGTACAGTGTGTAGCAAGCTAGTCCAGGTGTAGAATGAGTACCGTATTTTCGCGGATATAACGCGCACCCGTGTAAAACGCGCACACGGGTATAGCGCGCAGAAATCACGATGATATGCACAAAAACTTTTGTATACCGCGCTCACGGGTATACCGCGCATGATGCCCGACGCTCCTTTCGCCCGCCCTGACTTTCCGTGCGCTGTCCCGACTCTCCGTTCACCCCCCCTGACTTCCGTGCACTGCCCTGACTTTCCGTGCGCTGTACCCCCTTGAAGTCCTGTCCCCCCTTGAAGGTCTGTCCCCATCCTGAAAGCCTGATGCCCCCCCCCCGGCAGGACCACTCGCACCCTCACCCCGAAGGACCGCCGACTCCCCAACAATATCGGGCCAGGAGGGAGCCCAAACCCTCCTGGCCACGGCGACCCCCTAACCCCACCCCGCACTACATTACGGGCAGGAGGGATCCCAGGCCCTCCTGCCCTCGACGCAAACCCCCCTCCCCCCCCAACGACCGCCCCCCCCAAGAACCTCCGACCGCCCCCCCAGCCGACCCGCGACCCCCCTGGCCGACCCCCACGACCCCCCCACCCCCCTTCCCCGTACCTTTGGTAGTTGGCCGGACAGACGGGAGCCAAACCCGCCTGTCCGGCAGGCAGCCAACGAAGGAATGAGGCCGGATTGGCCCATCCGTCCTAAAGCTCCGCCTACTGGTGGGGCCTAAGGCGCGTGGGCCAATCAGAATAGGCCCTGGAGCCTTAGGTCCCACCTGGGGGCGCGGCCTGAGGCACATGGGCCCAACCCGACCATGTGTCTCAGGCCGCGCTCCCAGGTGGGACCTAAGGCTCCAGGGCCTATTCTGATTGGCCCACGCGCCTTAGGCCCCACCAGTAGGCGGAGCTTTAGGACGGATGGGCCAATCCGGCTTCATTCCTTTGTTGGCTGCCTGCCGGACAGGCGGGTTTGGCTCCCGTCTGTCCGGCCAACTACCAAAGGTACGGGGAAGGGGGGTGGGGGGGTCGTGGGGGTCGGCCAGGGGGGTCGCGGGTCGGCTGGGGGGGCGGTCGGAGGTTCTTGGGGGGGCGGTCGTTGGGGGGGAGGGGGGTTTGCGTCGAGGGCAGGAGGGCCTGGGATCCCTCCTGCCCGTAATGTAGTGCGGGGTGGGGTTAGGGGGTCGCCGTGGCCAGGAGGGTTTGGGCTCCCTTCTGGCCCAATATTGTCGGGAAGTCGGCGGTCCTTCGGGGTGGGGGTGCGAGTGGTCCTTCCGGGGGGGGATGTATCGGACGTCGGGGAGTCGGCCGGGCAAGAGGGCTTGGGCTCCCTCTTGCTCCGATCGTGGATGCGGGTGCGGGTGGGAGCACGTGCGAGCGGTCGTTCGGGGTGGGGGTGCGAGCGGTCCTGCTGAGGGGGTGAATCGGGCGTCGGGCGGGGTGGGAACTATGTTTAAAAACTTTTGTATACCGCGCTCAGGCATATAACGCGCGAGGGGTATGCGCGGTAGGTAAAAACGCGTATAACGCGCGCGTTATATCCGCGAAAATACGGTATATAGAAAAGGTTCAAAGAAGAGTGACCAAAATGATAAAGGGGATAGAACTCCTCTCGCATGAGGAAAGACTAAAAAGGTTAGGGCTCTTCAGCTTGGAAAAAAGATGCCTGAGGGGAGATATGATTGAAGTCTACAAAATCCTGAGTAGAGTAGAACGGGTATAAGTGGATCAATTTTTCACTCTGTCAAAAATTACAAAGACTAGGGGACATTCAATAAAGTTACAGGGAAATAATTTTAAAACCAATTGGAGGAAATATATTTTTACTCAGAGAATAATTAAGCGCTGGAATGGATTGCCAGAGTTTGTGGAATGAGGGGATAGTGTAGCTGATTTTAAGAAGAGCTTTGACAATTTCCTGGAGGAAAAGTCCATAGTCTTTTATTGAGAATGACACGGGGCAAGCCACTGCTTGCCCTGGATTGGTAGCATGGAATGTTGCAACTCTCTGGGTTTTGGTCAGGTGCTGGTGACCTAGATTGGCCACCGTGAGAATGGGCTACTAGGCTTGATGGACCATTGGTCTGACCCAGTAAGGCTATTTATATGTTCTTATGTATAGTCAGTCATCCTATGTAGTAAAGACTTGCTACAATTGTCAAAGTTCTTGAAGCAAGTGGTTTCATTGAAACATGTCAGCACTCCACATGGACTATTAATGGGAATGTGCCATATGATTTGATACTCGATGAAGTTACAGGGAAATACTTTTAAAACCAATTGGAGGAAAAAAAATTCACTCAAAGAATAGTTAAGCTCTGGAATGCTTTTGCCAGAGGATGTGTTAAGAGCGGATAGCGTAGCTGGTTTTAAGAAAGGTTTGGACAAAGTTCCTGGAGGAAAAGTCCGTAGTCTGTTATTGAGAAAGACATGGGAGAAGCCACTGCTTGCCCTGTATTGGTAGCATGGAATATTGCTACACCTTGGGTTTTGGCCAGGTACTAGTGACCTGGATTGGTCACCCTGAGAACGGGCTACGGGGCTTGGTGGACCAATGGTCTGACCAAGTAAGGCTATTCTTATATTCTTATGATTATTTGTTTATTAAAGAAAATGTATCAGTTTTATTTTTATGGTATAAAGAATCCATGCTGACTGCTTGATTGTTTTCCCAAGTGTCCCTTTTGGTGTTCTATATCTGCATTTGTGATCTGGTTATGTCCCTTGATTATTTTTGATACTATATTCATTCTATACATGAAACAATGCTTTTTTCTAAGGATTTTGATGGTGTATTTGTAAAATAACATTAACATAAAGAAAATGTTTTTCATTCTTCCTACATCTTATTCTCAAATTGATGTGATCTGTTGTGGAGTGAACATATGTGTGTGTTAGATGCCCACTATCTGCATAAATCTTTTGTGTATTGCTAACGGAGAGCTGGAATTATGGCAACTCTGAGCAGGGAGTACATGTGAGCAACAATGCACTGACCGACCCCTCAGTGGAATCTAATCTGTTCCAGCTCATGCACTCCTCAGAAACTATTTAACTTCCATTAAACTGTGTTTGATATCAGCTAAATAGAATGCATATGGCTCCAATATAGCTCATATGGTCTCATTCATTCATCGCAGCAGTGCCTCTCCACCTCCCTATCGTCATATTTTCCCCTCACTTATATCTGTACCCAGGTAAATGCAAGACTTTGGAAGATGTCGTTCCACGTTCAAATTTCTGTGGGTTTTTTTTGTAATGGTTTCTTTGTGATTAAACAGTGATCCATGTATGTTTCACACAACCTCCATTAACTTCATATAATATGGAGGGGCATTTTCAATATGATATCTAAATCTGAAGTTAAATGTCGCCTGGAAGACATCCATAATCTAACAGCAATAATCAACAATCCTTGAAATGTATGGCATGTTTCAAAAATTGCCAAAATAAACATCTGGGAAATTGGTGTCTCCAGATGGTATTACTGTTTGCCGATAAATGTCACCGTGCATCCAAAAAGATCTGCTGTATGACTGGGTATGGAGAAAGTCAGTGATGATTTCAATACGGTACTGTACACACACACACACACACATAGAGTACGGCAGCACAGAGCATGGTGACTAACTGGGAGTGGAATGGTGGATAAGAGACAAAAAGCAGGTAAGAGGAGTGGAGGAAATGGGGGTTGGGGTCTGGAAGATATGGTGTGATATGAGAGAGGTTGCAGGCAGAGGAGCAGGGCTGGTTAGGTGAAGGTCCAGATGGGGACATAGGCAGACAGGCAATACTGCACTCAACAACTCTCCAGTAGTTGAGACAAATGCTCAATTTTTGCTCTCCATCACAAAAGACTGTGGGGTCCTTTTATCAAGCCGCGCTAGCGGGGTTAGCCCGTCGGACATTTCATCACGCGCTAACCCCCGCGGCTGGCTACAAAACTAACGCCTGCTCTATGCAGGTGCTAGCGGCTAGCACAGCAGGCAGTTTAACACGTGTTAAACCCCTACCGCAGCTTGATTAAAGGACCCCTATTTGCTGCTCACCTTATTCACCTTTAAAACGGGTCTAAAATCTGGGTGTGTTTCAGGACACCCAAATTAATAGAAAACATAGAAACATGATGGCAGATAAAGGCCAAATGGCCCATCCAGTCTGTCCATCTGCAGTAACCATTATCTTATCCTCTCTCTAAGAGATCCCATGTGACTATCTCAGGCTTTCTTGAAATCAGACACAGTTATCATGCCAAAATACACATCCATTGACACTGTCCATGTTACGCCTAAATCCCGCCCACAGGATGCCTTATTCGCGGATATCTTGATTTTGATGACTAGTGTTGTGCAATGCTTTTTTAAAATATTTTTTGATTATATGCTTTGGATGTTTTGTTGATAGATTGCCTTCCATTTCCCTTTTATGTCGCCTTTTTGACTTTTTTTATTTATTTTTTTTTAATGAGCCTCATAGTTTTTATCTCAAGCTGGGACAGTTATCTCCATTGTAAGCTCTCTATAGGATCTCTTTTACAGACTTCTGCCTTATAACCAACTCTCTGAACATATACTGCATATTCCCTCCCACTCCTTATATACGTCTTAAAGCTGCTCCTTTATGACTGTTGTTCTTTTTAATTTTGCTTCCTTGAAGAAGGAGGAAACGCAGGGCTGGGTTAAAGTTGAATTAATAAAGGGCTTCTTTTACAAAGCCACGGTAGAGATTGCTACCATTGGCCAGGGAGGTAAATGCTCCGACGCTCACTATGATCGTCAGAGCATTTACCTCGTCGGCCCATGGTAGAAACTTCTACCTCAGCTTTGTAAAGGTCAGCAAAAATGAGGAATGGATATTTTACTGTGTTTGAAGATTTTTTACTTTTTTTATTTTATTTTTTGGTAGCTTAGTTAAAGCACCAAGCATTGCATTTGTTGAACAAGTTTTACCTATTCACAGTATCCATTTGTTTGATTACATCACAGTGGGAGTGCACAATCGCTTGTGAAGGAGGAGTAATGGATTTACAAGCAAATGGTCTAGATTAGAATTTTATTGGCGAGCTGTTCATGCACTGATACACTGATTCACCGCCAAACCTTATCACTCAAATACAAACTCATTCAAGTCCTAAAAAATTAATAATATGTACAGTATGTATATTGTGCTCAAAGAACCAGTGACAAAAAGAAAATAGTTTTAGTATGCTGATTTTCAAGCATTAGATTTTGCAATTATACTTGAACATGTCCAAAGGGAGAATGACATTTTTAAGAGCAAGAAAGGCATCGTTGTATAATACAAAATATATATATATATATCAGTTATTTTGACCTATTACTTTGTGAATGATTTTCTTATTATTAGTAGAACCCGAGGCTTTGTCACAATCACAATATTATACCCCATCATGTATTTCTTTTTTGAAGAAGTCGCTGGTACACGTGATAGCACTAATCACAGCTTTTTCTAATAAAATAAAAGGGGGAATGGGACTTCTCAAACGTGTCACCATGCAGCCAATAAAGGGTTGTATTACTCTTGAAATACTTAATACAAAATTATTTGTTACCTTAGAATCTTTGACCCTGAAAAGACTTTCCCAGAAATCACTCGTGTTTTATTTAAGACACTCTCTAGTTGAAGAGATCAAGTTTTGTAAAGTTTTGCACATACCATAGGATGAGTGCCTAAATTACCACACAATAAACTATAAAAGCTATGAAGGAACTGCTGGGGCATCCCCTGCATCTTCCCATACATTTTCTTCAAAAGAAAAAAACCCTCCCCCCCTTTTTTACAAACCATAGCTCAGTTTTTAGCGCCAGCCGCAGTAGTAACAGCTCCAATGCTCATAGTGAGCAGTGATGTCACGCACATGTTTTTGATATGATTGAGCCACACCTGCACATGAGCAGATGCCCTCCCTATGCGGCTCCGAGAACGAAAACAGATTGAGGCGAAACAAGAGCCTTGTTGAATATTTACAGCTTTTCCCTTATCTTCATTCCAACGTTTAGTTTGCTATAGCAGGAAGATCGACACACTGGACTGAGCACTTTGTGCTAATTGCGGACATCTTTGAAGATAAGTGGATTGTGTCTCTTGTTCTTTTTCTTGTTCCCTGTGCACAGTGGTGGGATGATTTCCCATTTTGAAAAATTGCATTTTGAAAATTTGTGGAATTTTTTGCCCATGATACAGAATTAGAACGGCTAAAAAACTCATTGGGTTGCCGTCTGCCTATTTTATAAAGTTGAGGCTTTTTTTCCACTTAAGTTAAATGATTTTTCAGGAGATACCCCCCAGCACTTGGCTAATAACATTTCTTCAGAATTTTTAAATTTAAACATCTCTATCATATCTCCCCTCTCCCACCTTTCTTCTAAAGTGTATATATTGAGTATACATATTGAGATCTTTAAGTCTGTCCCCATACGCCTTATCACGAAGACTATGCACCATTTTAGTAGCCTTCCTCCAACTCCATCCTTTTTATATCTTTTTGAAGGTGCGGCCTCCAGAATTGTACACAATATTCTACATGAAGTCTCACCAGAGTCTTATACAGGGGAATCAATGCCTCTTTTTTCCTACTGGCCATACCTCTTCCTATGCACCCTAGCATCCTTCTAGCTTTTGCTGTCACCTTTTCAACCTATTTGGCCACTTTAAGATCATCACATAGAATCACAGCCAAGTCCCACTCTTCTGTCATGCACATAAGTTTTTCACCCCCTAAACTGTACTGTTCCCTCGTATTTTTTGCAGCCCAAATGCATGAACTTGCATCTTAGCATTAAATTTTAGCTGCCAAATTTCAGACCATTCTTCAAGCTTTGTTAGATATTTCTTCATGTTATTGACACCATAGGCATCGGAACGGGAGGCCACAGGGGCCTTGGCCTCCCCAAAAATTGCCCATGGCTCCAGGACTGCCATTAGTAGTGGCCCAGGGTTTCTCAACGTGCGATGTTCTCCGCACGCACACAGTTCGCTGCCCGCTGCTATATTAAATTACAGCTCCAGTGCCGCAACTACAGGAAGGGAAGGGCCAGTATGTGCAGCAATTGCATGCTGCCGGCCCACAATCAGAATTGATGTCGGGGAAGGATCATGGGTTGGTGGTGTGCAATCGCTGCACGCGCTGGCCCTTCCCTTCCCTTCCTATAGTTGTGGCACCGAGGCTGTAATTTAATGTAGCGTGTAGGGTGTGGTGGACCAGGGGGGAGGGGAAAAGGAAGCGGCGGCGGATTGGCTTGAGGGCAGGCTTCGTTATGGCTTTGGGAGGGAGGGGCACTAAGGACATAGGAAGGGGCACTAAGTACATAGGAAGAAGGCACTGGGGCACTAAGTACATAGGAAGGAAGGAGGGAGGGAATAGAAAGGGATAATTGTTGGGCCTGAGTGCAGAAAGCAAGCAAGCAAGAAAGGATGTAGTCAGAAGGAAATGTAACCAGAGACTCATGAAATCACCAAACAGCAAAGGTAGGAAAAATGATTTTATTTTCAATTTAGTGATCAAAATGTATCAGTTTTGAGAATTTATATCTGCTGTCTATATTTTGCACTATATTTGTCTATTTTTCTATATTTGCTACTGATACATATTTTAAAATCATCTTCCTTGACATCTTTGAAAAAAACCCAAATTTAAATGAAAATTAATATTTTCTCTGTTTACAGTGTGCTTTGTTTTTTAAATTTTGTGGTTAACCATTATGTGTTATTAATAAGATTATATTGTACTTATATATGAAAAATGAATGGAAAAATGGTATTACAATTAGTACTATTATGGGAGCAGGGTCTGGGGCTGAGATTGGGTGGGGTCTGGGGTGGAGCTTTCAAACAAAAAATTGTTCTGCTGCTTATGATTCACACCATCCGAGCTGTCTACTCTATTGCAGATTTTAGTATCATCTGCAAAGCGGCAAATGTTATCTGACATCCCTTCAGCAATATTGTTTATAAAAATGTTAAAAAAAGAACAGGCTGAAGAGTAGAACCTTGAGGCCCACCACTGGTAACATCCCTTTCCTTAGCGAGATCTCCATTGCAAATTACCCTCTGTCGCCTTCAATCAACCAGTTCCTGACCCAGCCCGTCACTTTGGGACCCATCCTGAGGGCACTCAGTTTATTTATTAGGCATCTGTGTGGAACACTGTCAAAGGTTTTGCTAAAATCTAAATACACCACATCTAGCGCACTCCCTCTACCCAATTCTCTGGTCACCCAGTCAAAGAAATTGATCAGATTTGTCTGGCAAGACCTACCTCTAGTGAATCCATGAATTATGACCCATGAACTATAAACTATCTGCAGGGTTTGCCTTACCACTTATATTTTGATTATTATTTGTTTTTATTTTTGTATTAAATTTAAAAATGTATTCCAACATAGAAGAAAAGGATAAAGCAAATTCCCATTTCCAAAAATACAAAGAAACATCAATAATATATCAGTTTCTAGCCCACATTTTGAGACTAGAAGAAATTTCCAATTAAAGAAAACCAAAAGTAAATCTAAGGATTTATATTCATTAATAATTAGCAATATTTTGATTATCTTACTCCACAATATTCTACTGAAATTTTACCATCTCAACATCTAAATATTTGATACATTGACTGGAAGTGGTGGCACAATGTATTGTTTAGAAAATCATATTGACAATTTTACTGTGTATCATTAATCTTATTATGAGCGTTAAGGAAGGCTAATTGAAAATACATTTTCTATAATTACATTAGCCTTCATCTTAGTAGAATTTTGTCAGAGTAAACTAGAGAGGAGCAATTAACACAGCAAGTGTTATTTATTCTGATTTTAAAAGACTGTTTCTACAGTATGCTAGATGTGAACATAGCCTGATTAAGCTGAACACCACAAGCCCAGAAGATAAGAAAAACAAATGGACAGCTGTGTTTTCCAGATCCAAGAGCCTAAAAATACAGTAAATAAGATTTATTGCTATGGAATAGGTATCCACAACATTATCCCTCTGATATTGTCCTGAGAGTTAAAATGGCGTATTGCATTATTAAGTGTTGTTTTTCCCACAAGAGAGGCACAGGGTATCAGATATAATTTTGGCCTGATAGATGTCTTGACTACCTTAGGAAAAAAAAAAAAAAAAAAAGCTGTGCAAACACATGATTTTAAATTTGCATGTGTAACTGCTGATCATATGAATTGAATAATGGCCAGGTGGCATAAAATGAAACCCAGACAAAGATTTACAAGAGCTCACAATAGGAAATGCTTCATGTTAGCATGCCACACGTCATGTAGGGAACGCTTGTATCACCCAGAAACCCCTGTCACGAATCAGGCTTCCAATTCATAATCTCTAAGTGATTTTCTTCTGCACTGAAACAAATCATGGCATATTGGTAGTCCTGCTGCCAAATGATATGGCCATGCCCTCTCCACAGAGTCCAACTGCAAACATGCTAGTCCGATAATCTCCAGGGCAACTGTGTCCACTGCTTTTTCACTGTGAACAGATGTAAGGACACCTGGGCTAGTACACCTTGCCACTTCCTATGGACCTCATTCCATTACCTTTGCTCTTCTGCCACTGAGGGTTAATTTTCTCATGCTTGCTTTGCCGCTGAAGCTAGCCAAGGTTTTCATCGCCCACAGAGCACCTCAAGCTGTGATTTGGATCCAGAAAACACCATTAATTCTCTAAATAGGAAGGATTGCATATGCAAACTGTCTGGCTCTGTAACCAGCTGGACAGGTATTGTAGAAACAGAAACACACAGCGAACTTTGGGAATGTTGAAAGAAAACAGCTAGTCTAAGTCCCATAGGGTGTCTTCATATTTGTCTTTTTCTTTTTTACATTGACAGTGTAGGTTGGAATATTTTTAGGAAAGGTCAGGCTGATGATTTATTGACCACTTATGGAAGCTCCTATTATTTAGAATGTTCTGAAAAATCACTGGTAAATAAAAGGGAGAGTGGCATTATAGATCTCTTGATGTAAAATTTTACTACATCTTAATACAAACACTTAGGTGGTAATTCTATTAATTGAAGCTACATTTTTGGTAAGGCAAAAAAGAAACTCCAACAAATCTGCAGTCAAAAACGATAAACCAAGGACAAAGAAAAGGACTGTAGACAGGTGTACAAGATGCAGGCAAAATTTATTATAAACTAATAAAACAAATTGTTGCGTACAAATAAACCACTTATAGTAATTTGGGACCCAACATGGTCCATGTATCGATCAACACTGTCTTCTTCAGGGGTCCCATATAAAGGTGGTAACAAATAAACACAACGAATATACCTGATCTGTATACTGTGCAGTACACAAACTGAAAGTGCTACTACACCATATATAGATTAGGCATATTTGTTGCGTTTATTTGTTACCACCTTTATATGGGACCCCTGAGGAAGACAGTGTTGATCGAAACACGGACCGTGTCGGGTCCCATATTATTATAAGTGGTTTATCTGTATGCAATAATTTATTAGTTTATAATAAATTTTGCCTGCATCTTGTACACCTGTCTGCAGTCCTTTTCTTTGTCCTTGCCACATTTTAGGTACCATAAGGTGGCGTACTTAATGCTAATTCTATACTGGCTTAAGGGTGTGCCTAAGACTTTACAAAATTCTTGTGCAACGCAGCATCAGCATGCTGAAAGGTAGGTGTGCACACTTACGACAGGTCAATGTACACAACTGACAGCACTCGATAAGTTGCAAGTTGTCATTTGGTGATATGCCTATGACCCATGGCGTACCTATACTCTATCTATGTGCATATCCCCTAACAGTTATGCGCTAACGATGGGATTCTAAACATGGCACCAAATGTTATGTGCTACTTCTACATCGAATTTTCAGTGTGGAAAAGCAAGCTAATGGATGCAAAGCAACGAAGCGGGGCCAAAACAGCACGTTCACTCAAAAGTACACTACACATCCATTTATAGAATAGTGTCTGTTTCTGTGCAGGTTCGCAAAGAGAGCATAGCCATGGGAGGGACATGGGCAGGACCGGGGCATTCCCCTAAAATGTGTTCAGTGTTATGGAATAGTGTAGATCCCAATTTGGGCTCCTGGATTTACACCTGGTTTAGTTGCTGTAACTCATTGTCCCCAGAGTTGAGTGGGGTTCCTGACACTATGGACGCCTTAAAAGTGTCTGCCGATTGCATGTCAATCACATGATAGCACCGGTTATAGAATTGTGCCCCTGGCAAAATTAGGCACCGGAAATGTAGGCCATGGTTTTCAACGTCTACATTTTTGGTGCCTGCCTTTGGTGGAAAGAAGAGGAAACAAGAGTCGGCGTGGTTAAAAGGTGAAGTGAAAGAGGCTATTAGAGCCAAAAAAAATCCTTCAAAGAATGGAAAAAGGATCTAAATGAAGAAAATAAGAAACACAAGCACTGGAAAGTTAGAGGCAAAGCACTGATAAAGACAGCTAAGAAAGAATATGAAGAGAAACTTGCAAAAGAGGCAAAAACTCATAGCAATTTTTTTAGGTACATCAGAAGCAGAAAACCTGTGAGAGAATCTGTGGGACCGTTGGATGACCAAGGAGTGAAAGGGGTGCTCAGAGACAATTAGGCCATTGTGGAAAGACTGAATGAATTTTTTGCTTCCGTCTTTACGGAAGAAGATGTAAGAGATCTACCTGAACCGGAAATGGTTTTCAAGGGTGATGATGCGGAGGTACTGAAAGAAATCTCGGTGAATCTGGAAGATGTACTGAGCCAAATTGACAAGTTAAAAGTGATAAATCGCCAGGACCGGATGGTATACATCCCCGGGTACTAAAAGAACTCAAACATGAAATTGCTGACCTGCTGTTAGTGATCTGTAACCTGTCACTCAAATCGTCTGTAGTACCTGAAGATTGGAGAGTGGCCAATGTTATGCCGATTTTTAAAAAGGACTCCAGGGGAAGCCTTACTTCGGTGCTGGGCAAAATGGTAGAAACAATTATAAAAAATAAAATTGTGGAACACGTAGACAAACATGATTTAATGAGATGGAGTCAGCATGAATTCAGCCGAGGGAGATCTTGCCTCACAAATTTGCTTGACTTCTTTGAACGTGTGAATAAACATATGGATAAAGGTGAGCTGGTTGATATAGTGTATCTAGATTTTCAGAAAGCTTTTGTTAAAGTTCCTCATGAGAGGCTCCTGAGAGAATTAAAGAATTATAGGATAGGTGGCAAAGTTCAGTTGTGGATTAGGAATTGGTTATCGAATAGAAAACAGAGGGTAGGGTTAAATGGTCATTTTTCTCAATGGAGGAGGGTAAACAGTGGAGTGCCGCAGGGGTCTGTACTGGGACCGATGCTATTTAACTTATTTATAAATAATATGGAAATTGGAATGATGAGTGAGGTGATTAAATTTGCCGATGACACTAAACTGTTCAAAGTTGTTAAAACGCATGTGGATTGTGAAAAATTGAAGGCAGACCTTAGGAAATTGGAAGACTGAGCGTCTAAGTGGCAGATGAAATTTAATGTGGACAAATGCAAAGTGATGCACATTGGGAACAATAACCTGAATCACAGTTACCAGATGCTAGGATCAACCTTGGGTTAGTGCCCAAGAAAAGGATCTGGGTATCATTGTAGACAATACAATGAAACCTTCTGCCCAATGTGCAAAGGCGACCAAAAAGGGAAAAACAGGATGCTGGGAATTATTAAAAGAGGGATGGTTAACAAGACTAAGAATGTTATAATGCCCCTGTATCATCACTCCATGGTGCGATCTCATTTGGAGTATTGCGTTCAATTCTGGTCTCCTTATCTCAAGAAAGATATAGTGGCGCTAGAAAAGGTTCAAAGAAGAGCGACCAAGATGGTAAAAGGAATGGAACTCCTCTCATAAGAGGAAAGACTAAAATGGTTAGGGCTCTTCAGCTTGGAAAAGAGAAGGCTGAGGAGAGATATGACTGAAGTCTACAAAATCCCGAGTGGAGTAGAACGGGTGCAAGTGGATCGATTTTTCATTCCGTCAAAAATTACAAAGACTAGAGGACACTCAATGAAGTTACAGGGAAATACTTTTAAAATCAATTGGAGGAAATTTTAATTCACTCAGAGAATAGTTAAGCTCTGGAACGCGTTGCCAGAGAATGTGGTAAGAGCGGATAGCGTAGCTGGTTTTAAGAAAGGTTTGGACAAGTTCCTGGAGGAAAAGTCCATAGTCTGTTATTGAGAAAGACATGGGAGAAGCCACTGCTTGCCCTGTATTGGTAGCATGGAATATTGCTACACCTTGGGTTTTGGCCTGGTACTAGTGACAGGGCTTGATGGACCATTGGGCTGACCCAGTAAGGCTATTCTTATGTTCTTATCCCTCCTGCTGGGGGACTTTGCGTGGGGGGTGCGGGGAGAGGGGGTTTGAGGTTCTGGCAGGAGTGGGCATCCCTCCTGCCAGGGAACTTTGTTGGGGGAGTTGGGGGCTCCAGCAGGAGTAGGGATACCAGATTTTACATATGTAAAATCTGGACCATTAGACCCACCTCCCCAGGCCCGCCCAGTTCCATCCATCCCTGCCCTGTTATGCCCACACCACACCATGCCCCAGCCCCACCCCTAGTCCCACCCCTAGTCCCTCCCCTAGCCCTGCCCCCTCAGCCTGATTGTCTCGATCAAGAGGGCATCCGCGTATGCGTAAATGCGCCTCCCGATGCTAATTTGCTTTTCAAAACCCAGATAAAGTGCCGTGTTTTGAAAAGCCGTCCAGATGCGCAGACGTACCCTCTAAAAAGAGGAAAGGTCAGGGCATCTGGTAACCCTAAGCAGGAGGTAGTAGCCATCCTTCCTGCCAATGTTGTGGGTTCCCCGCTGCTCAGCTGATCACAGTAGGGGTATTTTCTCCCCATTCAGCTGAGCCAGCAGGTCTCAGCTGATCAGGGATTCCCTTGCCATGATCAGCTCAACAAGCCGCATCTAGTTTTGGATTTTGAAATGTTGGCCAGCAGCCCTAGAGAGATGCCTAGGGCCACTTAAGCTCACCCAAGGCCACTTCCAGGTGAAACTATGCCAATACCCAGACTTGGGCGAGCTTAAGTGTCTCTAGGCATCTCCCTGCACTTGCAACAAATGTCTACAGTGTAGGCTGTTGCCTCAGGTTGTTTTTTTTTTTTTTTTTTTTAAATAAACGTGCATCCCAATTGGCTGCCAGACAGTGGTAGGATGCCTACCACTATCTACAATCTGGACACCATTTATAGAATCGGCCCCAAAACATATTGCTGATGCATTAAAAACAACAATCTACTGTGCCTCAGAAATGTGCTTTGAGTTTTTGTCTTTCTATCCATGCATTTTTGTATATGCCTGCTATACTTTTCAGTAACACATGCTTCATTTGCATCTCGTCAACATCATGTGTGGTTCATTAACATGACTACACATGATAACCCCTACATTATACTTATATAAAGAAAAATACAGTAGGTACTTGAATTGCATTCCTTTATTAGTGTGTTGTCTGGATATATATTAAAAGCAACAGAAAATTGATAGGATATATCACAGTGGGCTATTGGACAGTGCATTAGTAACACCATGATAGTTACCGTACTGTAGAGTTTAAGCAGAATATGATGTTATCCTTCTATACCTGACAGCTTATTGACAGCTAAGGTCATCAAACCATCTAATAAAGAAAACTAACAAAAGGCTAAGAATAAGTGAGTGGAGGAGGGTGGGGGGTTTCCTTATATTAAAAATAAAGGTCAACAAATAGGTTGAGGTGATGCCTTTTTCTTTCTGGACTAACAATATATTGATACCCAACTTATTTGTTGACCTTTATCTCTGTACAAATCTAAGCAGGCTAATACGGTAAGCATGTTTCTTCTTTTATTGGAATTAGATCTTCAGGTGAGGTTTTTATTTATCTTTCTCTAGACCCTAACTTGTGGTTTGTTTGGGGGTTTTTTTTATATTCTGTAAAGGCACTTCAGATTCTGTGCAAAGTCTGGAGAGTGACTAACAAATATTTAGGCTCAGATAAATAAATGGTAAATAATGGAATGGAAAACATTTACAAAATATTTTGGCAAAAAAAAACATATATTGCTCTTAACCTCAAAAATATTTTATTAGTTAGTTTGCAGAAGATGTGAGAGCAGCAACATTTTATATACGGTGTGTTTCAGAGGAAAGCCCTGAAATCCCTCTTCAATTTAACATCTATTTCCTGAAGGAAGGAGAAACAGCAGCTTGGAAATAGTATTGTCCTGAAAGGGAGAGGGGGATTCAATACACTGAAAAAAACTATTTTATTCAGTTGTTTTTTTTTTCTTTTATTAAAAAAAAAAAAAAACCAAAACACACACACACTTTGAGACCAAGCTTTTCTTTTACTCAATAACACCAAACAAAATGTGAGGATCTTATATTTCAACATGAGCTAATGCTTCCAAGGCTACAGGTATTTTCAAAGCACTTAGCACCACGTTCCCAGTTGGGGATGGTAATTATTGCATTTTAAAAATCACTTTATCTTACTATCACATCTAGATTATATTTTTCATTGTTTCAATGTCTCTAACTTTTACTAGTCTAAACATTTTCTTTCATTTACAGTTTTATAGCTTCTCTCATAATCAATCTTATGCATTTCCCACAGTCACGGGCACATTTGACATAGGCCACCTTTAATCAAGTCACATTAGGGTATTTTTTTATCACCGGCTACTACGATAAAAAACCCAACACGGCTTGATAAAAGAGGGCCATAGTTTCTACATCTGTCTTCTCTTTTACATAGCACATATCAGGGAAAACCTGAGATTTCAAAGACTGTAGAAAAACTAGAAGACAGATGCTGCTCTTATATAAAGAAGTTTTTTTTCAGTTGACCTATTCTATCACAAAGCACTACTGCACAGGTCGTACACATTACAAAACACTTGAGAACTAAAATATATCACTGGGGTAATTTTCAGTGGCAATAGTCACCATTTTGATATAAATGCTAGCACCATATTCAGCACTGCTTTACATATAGTCAGTAGCATTGAAGATATGTCTAGTGAAGTTAGGGCTACGTAAAATCTGGACCCCCTAGACCAGCCCCCAGGCCATCCCAGTTCCACCCATTCCCACCCCCGACATTACCCTCAGTCCCGCCCCCTGCCCTGCCTCCCACTGCCTGTTCATCAAACTGGAAGGCATCCTCGCATGCGTGGATGCTCCCCTTCCCCCTCGACACTATTTCTTTTCAAAACCTGGACAAAGTACCTGGTTTTGAAAAGACATCTAGAACATGTATGGGGAAATCTGGATGTCTGGTAACCCTAAGTGAAGTCACTGCTGTCGCTATCCATATAATTAAGGCGTGCTTTTTGCCAGGCCTAAAATAAAATATATTTTATCCATGTAACTGCAGAATATCACCACTATGTGGATGTTTTGTTGCAACCTTTGGTTCATTGTCCTTCTACTTACCTGTAAAATATGCACTATATCAGATAAGTGTGTATGTACAGAATAGTACATAGGCATAATTTTTGGCATATATGCACATATATACAAATGTATATGCAATTAGTCTAATTACTTACACCCATAATTAGTGTGTAACCATTTGCTCATAATTCAGAAACTGACCTTGCCACATAAGAAAGTCAAAAACACTAAAGGGCGGTGGTCTGGCACTTAGCTGGGGATAGAATTTTGAGGTGGGGGAAGGGGAAGGGAGGCAGGGTAAGGGGCTGGGTAGGTCTAAGACAGGGGTGTCAAACTCAATCACATTAAGAGTCCTAAATCCAAAACACAGGCTAAGTCGCAGGCCAGACCCCGCCCAATCTCTGCCCCAGACCCCACCTCCATAATAATACTAATTATAACACCATTTTTCCATTCATTTTTCATACAGACACACACAAATAATCTTATTAACACATAATGGTAATTTGTAACTACAAAATTAAACTGCACAAAACACACTGTATGCTTCTCAACATTTATTCCTACAAGAACACAGATAACCTCTATGCAAAAACGGGACCAAAAACTAAAAGTACTAATACATGAAAAAAACACACCCTAAGTTTCAAGATTCTGCATGCAGTACAACCCCCAGAGAAAAAGAAACATTATGCTTGGTAATTAAGATTGAAATTAATAAATATAATTAAAAAAAAAAAAAAAGAAACAAATGTTTTTATGCTAATTACAGTATTTCTTACTGAGCAGTGCAAACGATAGATAGCAGATTAAAATGCTCAAAATTGACACAATTCAAACACTAACTTGAAAATAAAACCATTCCCTCTACCTTTGTTGTCTCCCTCCCTCCATGCTGTGCTTCCCTCCGGCGGGTGTCTAATCTTCTGGCTGGCTTCAACCTGGCTGTTTTATGCGGCCCGCAGTCCAATGCCCCACGGTGTCATCTTGTGGTCGGCTCCCTCTTCCTCACACTATAGTGTGCACGGAGCTGCGTGCAGCGGCTCCTTGTGCATCCTGCACCTGAACCAGAAGTTTTCTCTCTGACATCGCAATGTCAGAGGGAATGCTTCTGGATGAAGTGTGGCCCTCAGTTCCACCCTGTTGGTTGATCATTTCATTTGAGAAGGGGGCCAAACACACCTGAATGGGATGATGATTGCAATGAGCTTCCGAGCCCTGAAGGCTGGCATCCATCATCACAACAACCCATGAAGCAATCCACAGTGGCATGCCTATGAAAAGAGACTGCGGAAGGAGCCACAAATTCATGCTGGTTCTGGCCTCCAGAGTCCAAGAGAGGTCTGTAATGAATCCTTGTACTGAGCCCAGTGGGAGAGCAGCGCATGTGCGCCCTTGCCTATGGCATTACATCCAGAGGGACCACCATGGATCCCAGGACTTGAAGATAGACCTACATTGATGGAGCTGCCTTGTCCAGAAGAACAACAATCTGAGCACACAGCTTCTGTCTGTGTGCTTCTGGAAGATAGACACAGCCCACTGCCTTGTCAAACAGAACACCCAAGTACTCCAGTTACTCCAGAGTGGGCGACAAACTACTCTTTCTGTAATTCACAATCCACCCGAGGTCCTCTAAAATCTGGATCACCTGATCTACAGTGCACTGACTTTCGGTAAATGAGGAGGCTCTGATCAGCCCGTAATCCAAGTATGGGTGCACCTTCAAACCAGTTTTCCTCAAGTGAGCTGCCACAACCACCATCAGAGCCGAGAATTGGTAATGACTTTCTAAGACATGAAAGCACGGAAATCTGGTGAGCGGGAAAAATCTCGATGTGCAAGTAAGCCTCTGTGAGATGCAGAGAGGCAAGGAACTCTCTCAGTGCTTCTCTCAGACATCACTGTCTCCAAACAAAAGTGAAGGATCCTGAGAGCCTCAATCAAGTGCATAAGATCCAGAATAGGTCTCCAATCATTGAAGCCTTTCTTTGGCATGATAAAGTATATGGAGTATCTGCCTGAGCTTGAGAGGTTGAGCAGCACTGACTCTATGGCCTGAATATCCAGCAATCTTTGAACAGTAACTTGCACCTTGACTACTTTGTTCAGGAATCCCACAGGAGAGTCCATGAACCAATCAGTCAGAGCTAGTGCTGGTTTATGCTTGATTTCAGGAATTACTTGTGTTTTTTGTATTTTCTTTTAAAATATTATACGTATTAATCATGATCAACATTTTTAATCTTCCTTCAGCCCCCATTTTTATTTCTCCACTGTTGCAATTGCTGAGATTGACTTTTTCAGGTTCCTAGTACAATTTTTGTCTTCATATATTTATTTCTAATTAGTGATCCTTTGTTCTGTGTTTGGTAAACATCTGTCTGTGTTTTTCAGGGGACTGAGGTATGGCATTCTGTTTACATTCAGTTTCTGAGTAAAGATTAGTAGCAGTCCTACTTGTCCTGTTTTCCTCTAGTGGATTTACTGGTGTTTTAGGGCCTAGCATAATATTTTGGTTCTTGTACTTTTGCAAGCTATAGAGCTGGTGTAAGTATGCACGCCTAAGAACAGCAGGGAAGCATCTAAACATTTACAAGTATAATGTGCAAATAAATGTGTGTCTAGGTTGTAGAGTTATCAAAGCGAAATATTGAAAAATGTATATCAACACAAAATATACCGTACTACACCAAGTTGATATATGGAATATTACCTATCAGGAGGAAAAGATCTCAGATTTTACCACATAGGGAACATGTATGTTTTCTCCCTATATTGGAGTGGTATATGGTTGTCTTTCATCGATCAAAAACCTCCTTCCACACAAAATTTATATTTTAGTATAATAAATATTTTTAATATTTTTAAATCTTTTTGTCTTTTTGTCTTATCTTTTTATATATATAAAGTGCAAATAACGTTACTTATCTGCTTCTTTGAAAATGTAGAAAATTCCAAGTGAAAGTGCTGGGTGCATGGATGAAAGTGCTTCAATAGAGGATATTTTCAAATAAAGTGCTTGTGCCTAAATGAATAGCAGTGGATCTGGAAAGAATTTTTTACCCCAAAGAACCAATCGAGGAAGAAAAGGAAACACAAGAGGGAAATGGCTACAAAGAAGACGGCCATATACGAGGTCCCAACAACATCAACAACAACCATAGAAATAGATTCTGTTGTAGTAAATTTATCGAATCGTATTTTGTCATCCCAAGAAATACAATTGTTAAATTGTGGATTATCATTTGTACCATCAAAGAAATTTGATTTTTTTCAATTTAACATTGATTTGGAAAAGTTTATTAGGAATCTCCAAATCAAAATCTTTTTTCATGGAAGAGAATTTGTTGATCATTCTATATTGTCTCCTCATTCTAACTGGTATCCTCCAGGCCCTTTGGACAACATCTTAACTATCTTTAAAAGCAAAGTTCTAAAAGAGATTCAATTCAATAAATTAGAACAAATGGATGGTTTTAATAATTTAAATAAAGAATTAAGAGTGGCCTTAAAAAATCTATTAGAAGATGATTCAATTGTAATACGCAAGGCAGATAAAGGTGGTGCAGTTGTGGTGTTGAATGAGAATGACTATATGAATGAAGCACATAGACAATTAAATGATTCCACAGTATATAAGAAAATCAAGTTGGATCCAACTAAGAGACTTCAAAATGTCATCAGAAAATTAACCGAAAAAGGAGCAAAAGAAGGTTTTTTGACTAAAAGAGATGTCAGATTCTTAAATAAACCTCATCCTATCATACCAACTTTATATTTCTTACCAAAGATCCATAAAGACATACATCATCCACCGGGTCGACCCATCATTTCGTCAAAAAATTCAGTATTGGAACCCCTCAGCAAATTTGTGGATTTTTTCCTCCAAAATGTTGTTTCACAATGTGATTCATACATTAAAGACACTGCTCATTTTTTAAGATTACTAGATAACATCCATCTAAATTCTCCATGCATTATGGTTACTCTAGACGTTGTTTCTCTGTACACCTCTATTCCTCAGAGTGCAGCAATTCAAATTGTTAAAGATACCTTAGAAATTCTTCCAAGACCTCATTTGATTCCGTTTGAATTTCCTACAAACATCACCAGATTAGCGGTCACCGAAAATTTTTTCATGTTCAATAACGAGTTGTATTTACAGACATCAGGTGTGGCGATGGGGGCAGCATTCGCACCCTCCATCGCCAACCTATATATGAGTAACTTTGAAAAAGAGTGGGTACAACATTCCCCGTTTGCAGAAAAAATAACATGTTGGTATCGTTTTATTGATGATATTTTCATGGTATGGGGAGGAACTCTATCTGAATTAAATGAATTCTACTTATGGTTGGGCACTTGTGATACACAGATTCAATTTACTCTAAAATATTCCACCAACAATATTCAATTTCTAGATGTTGATATCTTTTTGGATCTGCATCATAATTTTTCCACCAAAGTGTATTTTAAATCAACAGACCGAAACACTTTTTTACAATTTGATAGCAGCCATTCAAGAAAATTAAAAGAAAGCCTCCCTTTCTCTCAAATGGTCAGGATTAGAAGGAACTGTTCTTCTTTAAATGATTTTAATACACAATCAAAGGATTTAACATCAAAACTTGGAGCAAGAGGATATCCCAAAAAAATATTGCACCAAGCTAGAAAACGAGCTAAATACTTGAATCGTGATCATTTATTACAACAGCTTAAAGGTATTCCCGTTCTTGAAGATCAACATACATTCATTACGAGATACTGTTCTAAAAGCAAGACAGTTGCTGATATCATGAGAAAAAATTGGGAGATTGTTAATCTACACCCTTGTTTTGCAAATAGCAAACTTCGCATTGCTTTCTCAAGAAATCAAAATTTAAAAGAAATTTTGAACTCTTCATCTTCTTCATCTAGAAATTCATTTAAAAACATTGTGTTGGGACATTTTAAATGTGGTAATTGCAATACCTGTCAAATCACTAAAGAATGTAAGGAATTTATGAATCCTCAAGATCAAAAAAGATATACTCTAAGACATTTTACCAATTGCAAAACCAACTTTGTTATTTATTTAATTATTTGTCCGTGTGACAAATTCTATGTCGGTATGACGTCACGTGATTTAAGAACTCGTATGCGTGAACACAAGTCCAATTTAAAGTTAGGGAAGAGCTCTGAAGTAATTGTAGAACATTGTCAATCAAAAAGTCATTCTTTCAATGATTTACGTTGTTTTGTAATCGATGTTGAACCAAAGTTTTCAAGGGGAGGAGACCGTATTGGACGTCTCAAACAACGTGAATCTAGGTGGATATTCAGATTGAACAGTGTACATCCATACGGCTTGAATTCCAAAGTCGAATGGTCAAGTTTCATATAACAACAAAGCATTGATGGTCTTTATTCTATGTCTAACTTAGTGTTTCTGTTTTCTTTTTCTTTTTCTTCTTTTTTCAAATCACATTAGAATATCTTTTTAAATTGAGTCATGCTTGTAATCAAGTAAATGCGCATGTGCAAGCGTTCTTTCAGATAAAAGCGCCATTTTGTGTATGGTAGAATGTGTACTGAATTGATTCTGAGCAGACACAATGTAAGTGTGCAGGACTTTATAAGATATTTATGGATTTAAAATGACTTAACTTTTAACTTTTTCTAATTCTTATCTGTTAAAGTATGCTTCCTGATGAAGCCACTCTGTGGTGAAACGGGGCCCGTAGAACGGAACTAATTCTTTATATAGTGAAAAGCTGCTGGTTGGGTACTTTCTCCAAAGCTTTTTGATGATTCCTGGAGCACGCTTTACACTCTTAGCGTGACAGCTTCTTGAGATAAGTGCTGCCTTTTAAACCATTCTTCATTGTAATGCATTTGGGCAGTCCTAAGCATTCGCACTTTATCTAATGTGCAATTTTTTCATTTAGGCACAAGCACTTTATTTGAAAATATCCTCTATTGAAGCACTTTCATCCATGCACCCAGCACTTTCACTTGGAATTTTCTACATTTTCAAAGAAGCAGATAAGTAACGTTATTTGCACTTTATATATATAAAAAGATAAGATAAAAAGACAAAAAGATTTAAAAATATTTAAAATATTTATTATACTAAAATATAAATTTTGTGTGGAAGGAGGTTTTTGATCGATGAAAGACAACCATATACCACTCCAATATAGGGAGAAAACATACATGTTCCCTATGTGGTAAAATCTGAGATCTTTTCCTCCTGATAGGTAATATTCCATATATCAACTTGGTGTAGTACGGTAGGTTGTAGAGTTGCCATTTATATGATTCTGTGTTAGCGCTGTTCTAAAAATCAACACAATTGCATGCAGGAGGTTTAGTAGGTATTGCTTAGGTAATTCATTGTGTGCATGTGTGTGGGTGGGGGTGTGTTTTGTTTAACAGGGTGTGATTATTTCTATTTACCTAAGTTTCCAAATTACTTTCTGTAACAAATTCTTACAATGTCTGAATTTTAAAATGGAATACAAATTGGCCTACACTATTGTGACCTGGCTTCAATGTCTGAAAGTGTCTTTGCAAACTAGCATTCTGCAGTCAAGTCTCTTAATTGCACTTTTAAACACAGTATAATTTATGTAATTAACATTATGGTTTCTGAGGGCAGAACAGCCTGCATTATGCTAATTACATGCTATATAACAGTAACAGAAGGAATCCAAGGTTTCTGATACTGGGGTAGAATGCAGTTTTGATGAAAAATTTCAAAGATTCTCAATGGACTGTGTTCTGAGTCATCATTAGCATTTGATAACATAAAGAAATTTTATAATGTGGCAGTCAGCTCTGTGCAGATTTTACCGGATAACAGAGACATTTACATAAAGAGCTTTATTAGCTCACTACTCACATTGCTGGATGTGTAAAGTGCTATGCACCCATTCCCGGTAAAGATTGCTCTTGGGAGCCAGGGAAATTTGTGTTTTATAAATTAAATGCATGACACTTTATTATGGGAGTGTTTGAATTAAGTTTCAATAACATTTGGCCACTGGATACAATAAACTTTCAAAGGGAAAAATAAATGGTAAAAATCAAAATTAGCATGTAATAGAAAACCTTATGTTATAGGTGCATTGTACTTACTATATGCAAATATTCAAGAGTGCAGTTTCTCCATGGACAAGCAGTATAAGTCAGCCCCACTTTTGGTGGCGTCATCTACGTTCCCAATTTGGAATTGCTCTCCCAGAGCTCAGGTGAGGCTTTTGGGAGCCTCATCTGAGCATGTGCAGGTAGCCCTATATATACCTGTGCTGGCCCTCACTAATCCAATTTAGTTCATCCGCCCTTCCCAAACGGACGGATCACAGCTTTCCATTAAAAAAACAAACAAACAAACAAAAACAAAAAAAACCCAGAAGGAAAAGAAAAGAAACAAAAACCAACGAAAAGCCTGCAGCAAAACTGGGTTTCAAGAAGTGCCGGGACTGCAGACGAAAAATGAGCTCCACAGACCCCCACGAGGTATGGGTCCAGTGCCTAGGAGAAGAACACCTCATGGCAGCCTACCCTCAGTGCCTAAAAATGTCTCAGAGGGCTAGAAGAAATCGGCTCCAAATGCTGTACAACACTGGGGAAGACCAGCGAAGGAGGGAAAAATGCAGCCAAAAACCACAGGCAAGACCCCTCTGGAGCACCCGACAAAGATAAGAACTTCCCCGGGTCCCCAAACGGCAATCATGGCAGCCCCTGCTTACCTGCTGCCTCAGGAAGTCCAGCAAGAACAGAGTAGACTGCTCCTGAAACTTTCCGATTTCATGAAAGCCTCCCCGATGGCTGCTCCATGGCCCGAGCAGAGCAAAGAAGTGCAGACAGTGGCAGAAATGGCCGAGAGTCTCCTATCCCCTCCGCTGACCATTTTAGCAGCACCAACTCGGGACTGCTACGATTCAAATCGAAGCCATGCTGCCTGCAGCCCCGAGATTCAAGCTGCCTCAATCTCATCCCAGGATGATATCAGTGCACTGGGCCCCGCCCCCTTAAAGGCACAGACACAGCAAAAGGCAAGCCTGGATACAGACAGTGCCTTTGAAAGCATGGAACAGAACTCTGCTCACCTAAAGGTACAGGGCAATGTATCTCACAGGAGCCAACATACCAGAACCTGCAAGGAGGGAAGATGAAGAAGACACAAAACATCTTCCTCCCCTTCCTCCCCCCCCTCCTCTTCATCATCATCATCTTCAGCAGCCTCACCAAGATGACGGAGGAGCAATAGGTCAAAAGATCGTAGGACCAGGAGCAGGGGCAGACCCATCAGCCGGCTGACCACCCATGTGCATCGGCCGCAGATCCCAGTATCCAGCTGTGCCAATTGACCACCTCTACCAATCACAGACAATTGTTTGACCTTTCCAACAGATTCATCGCACAGCAACTCTCTGGGCAAAGGGCGCAGAGCAAAAGCCCAGCACCGAATGCAAAGCAGACACTGCAACCACCGGCAACATGGAGGCAGGGAGCAGAGACAGCCATGTCACACTCTTCAGCCACAGACGGCTATGCCTCCGAACTCAGTGGGCGCTACCAGCAAAGCTATGCTTCAACACGGGGCAGCCCACACACATCAACAACCCAAGACACCCCAGACACAGAGCCCGCGTCTGGAACAACACAGTCCGGCACGCCGGTGGAAGACCTCACTTATCCAAAGTTCCTCCAGAAGGTAGCTTCCAAGCTCACCCCAGTACAGGAGCTAGAGGCGACAGAAGAAGCACCAGGACTGCTGAAATACCTAAAGGTGCAAAAGGCCATAGCTGCACTACCAGCTCACAGAATGCTACTAGATTGCCAGGACCAGATCTGGAAAACCCCACTGTCAGGCCCGGTCGTGTCCAGGAGGCTAGACCAAAAATACCAGATCAGCGAGGCACCGGGCTTTGACAAACCACAGCTCCCTCACCAGTCCATCATAGTAGAAAGTGCCCTTAAGAAAGCTAAGAGCAACCGCCTGCAGGTCAACGAACACAGGACCCTAGATGCTTCCGCCAAAAAGGTCTACCATGGCTCCATGCTGAATGCCAAGATTGACTCTCACCTGTTCCACCTTACCCTGTACAATGATGCCCTCCGGAGGAAAATAGAGGAAACCCTAGACACGCTACACCCTGAGGGAAAATCCTGCATAGCCCCCATATTACAGGATATGGAGGAATGCGGAAAACACATGATAAAAGCGACTTTTGATGCATTTGAAACATCTGCCTGCACGGCCGGAGTGGCCATAGCTTCCAGACACCTGGCATGGCTGCGGGCATTGGGCCTACGCAAGGACACCCATGAGCGTATTGCAGATGCCCCCTGCTCAGGGGAGAACTTATTCGGAGATAAAGTCACGGAAACAGTGGACACAATGAAAGTCAATTGCATAACTCTCCAAACCCTCTCGTCAGATGGCTTCGTAAAAACCTCAGCACCAAGGCGGCATAGCACCAACCACTATTGCCGACAAAATAACACTGTAAGGCTCTTCAACAACCAGACAAGAGGGCCGTCCCACAAACAGAAAGCACAACCCTACAGCGCCCCTTACCAGCAAAGGCAGCGCCAGAGGGAGCGAAAACAGCAGAAGCCAGCTACTTCCACCACCGCAAAAGCCGGGCCTAGCTTTTGACTCATCAACAAGGCCCTCCACCCCTGTTGGGGGCCGCCTCTCCGCATTCAACAAAGCCAGGGAGAAGATAACAACAGAAAAATGGGTGCTAGCAACCGCAACCAGAACTCATCCTCAGAGAAATCAAAGCTCTCCTCCAAGCAAGAGCAATAGAACCAGTACCCAAGTCACAGCACAACCAAGGGTTCTACTCCCACTATTTTCTCAAAATCCCCAAAAAGACAGGAGGGCTCAGACCCATCCTAGACCTATGAGGCCTAAACAAGTATGTAACCAAGGAGAAATTTTGTATGCACTCCTTAGGAACAATCCTACCACTAATTCAAAAGGACGACTGGCTGGCTTCACTGAACCTCCATGATGCGTATTCACACATCCCTATGCACCCCTCCCAAAGAAAGTTTCTGCGGTTCAGGACCCTAACCCAGCACTTCCAATACAGGGTCCTGCCCCTTTGGACTCTCCTCTGCACCGAGAGTCTTCACAAAATGTGTAACGGTAGCAGCGGCACACCTCCGCAAGAGCACCATATGAGTGTTCCCTTACCTGGACGACTGGCTGCTGGTGGGTCCATCAGCCTGGAAAATGACAACAGCAGTCAATACAACGATGTCACTCCTGAAATCCCTGGGGTTCCTCTTAAACACCAAAATATCCTTGATACAACCAGCACAATCAATAGAATTCATTGGGGCAAGGATATGCATGTCCCTGAATGCAGCTTTTCTGCCCCACTCAAGGGGACAAGCAATACAAAAACTGGTTCAGCAAATATCAGAGACACACAGTCACAGCAAGAACAATACTACGCCTCCTAGGCCATCAAGCAGCCTCCATGCATGTTGTTCCACTCGCCAAACTCCACATGCGACTCCTTCAGTGGTTCCTCAGAAAGAATTGGAACCAACACACACAGCCTCTGTCTCACAGAGTCACAATGGATCAGAAAATCTGCAACAACCTTAAGTGGTGGACACAACAACAGAATTTGTACATGGGCAAACTTTTCCAGCAGCCACAACACCAACTGACACTCACCACAGATGCCTCAAAACAGGGGTGGGGAGCCCACCTCTTCCATCTGAGAACCAAGGGCCCCTGGTCACCTTCCGAGGCCAAACAACACATCAATCTGCTAAAACTCAGGGCAATTGGGAATGCCCTACAAGCCTTTGCTCCCTGGATCTCCAACTAGACCTTACTGATCCAGACAATCAGGTGGCAATGTTCTATATCAACAAGCAGGGAGGCATGGGCTCACTCACCCTCTGCAGGGAAGCCCAGAAAATCTGGACATTTACTTTATCAACCAATACTCTCAACCATGCCACCTACCTCCCGAGCCTGAACAGCGCCCTGGCGGACAGCCTCAGCAGAAAGATGGACCCCCACAAATGGTCCCTCCATCTGGAGGTAGCCCAGGATCTCTTCCACAAATGGGGCCTCCCAACAAGGGACCTCTTCACCGCAGAGGACAACAAGAAGTGCCCTCAATTCTGCTCCAAAAGAACGGCACAATACAGTCAAACCAGGGACACTTTCTCCATACATTGGGGGGAACGCCTGCTCCATGCTTTTCCCCCCATACCACTCATCCACAGAGCGCTACAGAAGATCAGGCAGGAGGCAGCCACAGTGATATTCATTGCGCCCTAATGGCCAAGACAGGTGTGGTTCCCCTTCCTATACCAGATGTCGGCATGGCCGCCAATCAGTCTACCGCTGCGACCGGACCTCATCACCCAGGACCAAGGACAAACTCTGCATTCCAGATTGAAAACACTAACACTGACAGCATGGATGTTGAAAAGCTAATCCTGGACCCTTTCCACATGTCAACCAGGGTGACTGAGGTACTGCTAGCAGCCAGACGCCCGGCAACTAGGAAATCATACAGGTTCAAGTGGAATAGATTCCACATGTGGTGTGTCTCGAAAGGAGAAGATCCACTCACCTGCCAGGTCCCAGCAGTACTCCAATACTTACTTGACTTATCCACAGCAGGCCTGAAAACATCCTCCATAAAGGTCCACTTGAGCACTATATCAGCGTTCCACAACCGCATCGAGGACAGGACCCTAGCCACACACCCACTAGTGTCCAAATTCATGAAAGGGCTTATAAACCTGCACCCCCCCGCCCACCGCCAGCGTGGGACCTGGGCATCATCCTCCGCAGGTTAACAGAGCACCCCTTCGAGCCATTGTAGAATGCGCCAATCAAATTCCTCACCTGGAAAGTAATCTTTCTCATTGCCATCACATCAGCAAGGTGCATCAGCGAGCTACAGGCCCTGGTGACATACCCACCATACACACAGATCCTTCATGACCACACAGTGCTGAGAACTCACCCAAAGTTCCTACCTAAGGTAGTCTCACCTTTCCATGTAAACCAATCGATAGTGCTCCCCTCCTTCTGCCCGGGACCACATACTAACAGCACAGAACAACTCCTACACACCTTGGACTGCACCCGTGCACTTCGCCTATACATTCAATGAACGCAACCCTGGTGAAAAGCAGTACAACTATTCATCTCCTTTGATCCCAACAAGCCAGGAACACCAGTGGGGAAACACACTATATCCAACTGGATCTCAAACTGCATTGCCTCCTGCTACGAGCAGGAGGGAGTGTCCCTTGAGGGAAAGACCACAGCACACCAACTAAGAGCCATGGCCGCAACATTAGCAAACCTCAGCAACACGCCACTTCAGGACATTTGCAGAGGATCCACATGGTCTACCCCACACACCTTCACCAGACACTATTGCCTGGATTGCTCGCTGCAGACCTCCAATGACTTTGGTCTCAACATACTACGAATGGTGACCAAAACAGACACAGCAAAAGATACCAATACCTGGACTAGTTGAACAGGACTATTAGTCTGAATCAGATAGAAGAGATTGTTAGACAGCTTATATTCTGCCATGTTGGCACAATTTGCACAGTTTGTCTTTTGCACAATCCAAAAAAACAAACAAACCCAAGTGTTACTCAAACACCACGTTGGTGATATATATTTGTTATAATCGCTATCTGTTATTGAGATACATACTCTACCATGTTGGTAGATTTAAAAAAAAAAAAAAAAAGAAGAAGAAGAAAGGAAGGGAGTGTTGGTCCAGTTCTAAGGACCAAAATAAAGTTCCTATTGTTTACAATGCAATAACCTCTGACTGATCTCAATAATTGGGGTTTTGTCTCTGTCCCTCACCTGACATTTATGCAGCCTCACCCTACCGCAGCAAGGTAGCAGGGACGCAGAGGGGACCATCCCCAACGGGGACCTCATCCTCTTACACCCTCTGCACCACGCAGCTGGAGAGTCACCAAAAGTAGGGCTGACTTATACTGCTTGTCCAAGGAGAAAGCGAAGTTACATACCTGTATTGAGAGTTCTCCATTGACAGCAGGATAAGTTAGCCACACTGACCCTCCCTCCTCCCCTATGGGTGACACTGCAATAAGACTCAAGCTAGGGGAATCACTGGATTAGTGAAGGCTAGCACAGGTATATATAGGGCTACCTGCACATGCTCGGTTGAGGCTCCCAAAAGCCTCACCTGAGCTCTGGGAGAGCAATTCCGAATTGGGAACGTAGATGACATCACCAAAAGTGTGGCTGACTTATCCTGCTGTCCACGGAGAACTCCCATTACAGGTAAGTAACTTTGCTTTATTGCATTGCACTAATGCATGAAAGACCAAAAGGCATACTGTGTAATTTTTATTTTTTTCTGAAGAGCTTATTCAATGCTGAATGTTATCTGGTTTTACACTGGGGCTGGCTAGCAGAAGCGAGAAAAGACTGAATTTCAGTTCATGCTATGGATCCTGCATAATAAAGCAGTGCAATTTTTGCTTGAATGTTTCAAAGCAGTGCTGGGGGGGAACCACCATATAGTAATGGCTGTGCTAGACTGGGTCACATTAATTCCACTTACCCTAAAAGTCACTGCACAGTTTCTTTAAAGAGATGACCCCAATATTCAGCTGTGGTGGTCAACATTTTTTAAAATGGTGATCATTATCAGCAGTGGCGTACCAAGGGGGGGGCGGGAGGGGCGGTCCGCCCCGGGTGCCAGCCCTGAGGGGGTGCTCCCGGCCTTGCTGTTCATTCCCCCCCACCCCCGAAGGACCGCTCGCCCCACTGACCTTCCTGCACCACCTGTGAAGCAGCCCGCAGCAGGATCGTGACGTAGGCTGAGCTGCTTGGGCGCTGCTTCCTGCGCCGCGGTCCCAGCTCTCCTCTGACGTCAGAGGAGGGGCGGGACCACGGCGCAGGAAGCAGCGCCTAAGCAGCGCAGGGATCGCTGATGTCGTGATTCTGCTGCGGCTGCTTCATAGTGGTGCAGGAAGGTCAGTGGGGCGAGCGGTCCTTCGGTGGTGGTGATGGGGGGATTGAACGGCAAGGTCGGGAGCATAGGTAGTGCTGCTTCATAGGTGGTGCGGGGAGGCCAGGGGTCCTTCGGGGTGGGGCGGGCGGGCAGGCAGGCAGGCTTTCAAGGGGGAGGGGGGTGTCAGGCAGGCAGGCAGGCCTTCAAGGGGGGACAGGCCTTCAAGGGGGGGACAGGCAGGCCTTCAAGGGGGGGGACAGGCCTTCAGGGGGTGTGTGCAGACATTCAAGGGGGAGGGACAGGCCTTCAAGGGGGAGCAGGCAGGCCTTCAAGGGGGGCAGGCAGGCCTTCAAGGGGGGAACAGGTCTACAAGGGGGTGGGACAGGCCTTCAAGGGGGTGCAGGCCTTCGGGGGGGGTGCAGGCCTTCAGGGGGGGTGCAGGCCTTCAAGGGGGGGGGACAGGCCTTGGGGGGGGTGTAGGCCTTCGGGGGGGTGCAGACCTTCAAGGGGGTGCAGGCCTTCAAGGGGGGGACAGACCTTCAAGGGGGGGACAGGCAGGCAGGCCTACAAGGGGGGACAGGCCTACAAGGGGGAGACAGGCCTACAAGGGGGTGGGACAGGCCTTCAAGGGGGGGGACAGGCCTTCAGGGGGGTGCAGACCTTCAAGGAGGGGACAGGCCTTCAAGGGGGGGACAGGCAGGCAGGCCTTCAAGGGGGGGACAGGCCTACAAGGGGGGTCAGGCCTACAAAGGGGGGGACAGGCCTTCAAGGGGGGGACAGGCCTTCAAGGGGGGGACAGGCCTACAAGGGGGTGGGACAGGCCTTCAAGGGGGGTGCAGGCCTTCAAGGGGGGACAGGCAGACCTTTAAGGGGGGACAGGCCTTTGGGGGGGGGACCATGATTTAGAAGTACACGGAGGGAAGGGGGTGTTCAAAGAGACGTGCATATGCCAAACTTTGGGGGGGGAGGAAGAAATAATGGGTCTGCACTGCACAACAAAGTTTTTGCTTCCTGAACACTGCTGGGTGTTTCTTATAGAATTTTGGGTGCTGATCATGAATATTACATCAAAAATTACCCATCACGTACCATTTCAGAGAAATCTTCAATTTTGTCGTGATTTTTTCTTATATTTGGATGCAAACAATTTTTTCTCCCATAAGTGTCTTATCAACAACGGTTTGTGCCGCCTGGGTATGTCCATGCATAAAATCTAGCCAGGTTGGAAGCTGTTTTATGGAAGATGACATCCTGGGCATGTCTGGGCAGGTCTGAACGAGCTTGCGCTGTCTCACCATGCTATAATGGTGGCTTCCATACACCGATCCTGCTCATTTGGTTAATATAGATAGTCCGTGTGTGTATATAGTATCAGTATAGTAAAGTATAGTAGTATAGTAGCTGTAGCAATATAACAGTAAGTAAGCTTGATGCTATAGACGTTTTGGTGTCGGGCAATATGTCTCGTCGGTGTCGTAACAGCCGCGACACATTCTGCTATATCTGTGGGGAATATACACTTACGCCTCAGAGACGTTCGATGACTGCCCTTGTAAAGAAAGCCTATCATCTGTATTTTGGCTGCAAAATAGGTGATCAAGACAAGCAATGGGCGCCTCACATTTGCTGTGCGACATGTGCTGTTAGTCTGAGAGCCTGGCTCAGAGGTACTCAAAAGACGATGCCATTTGCTGTTCCGATGATATGGCGAGAACAGAAAGACCATGTGACGGACTGTTATTTCTGTTTGACTAATGTGTCTGGTTTCTCTGCCAAAAACAAGAAGTCAATTGAATATCCTAATCTGCCTTCAGCAATGAGACCCATGCCACATGATGACAGTCTTCCAGTTCCGAAACCACCAGAGGATTGGACCTTAGACGAACCAGATGAAGAAACTGCAGTGCAGGGTTCTAACAGTGACATTGACCCGGATTTTGAACCATCCTCATCAGGCGATCCACATCTGATAACACAGTCCGAATTGAACGATTTGGTCAGAGATTTGGGTCTGTCAAAAGCAAAAGCTGAGCTGCTAGGTTCGAGACTGCAGGAATGGTGTTTGCTATCACCAGGTACGAAAATTTCTGTGTTTCGAGACCGGCATCATGATATAACCAAATTTTTTGCACAAGTCGACACTCTCTGTTTCTGTTGTGACATTGAAGGATTGTTCTCGGTCTTTGGTTGTGATCACAACCCGGAAGAGTGGCGTCTTTTCATTGATTCGTCAATGTTAAGCCTGAAAGCTGTTCTGTTGCACAATGGCAACGTTTATCCTTCAGTACCTGTTGGCTATGCAGCACATATGAAAGAAACATATGAGAATATGGAAATGTTACTAAAGTATGTCCAGTATACCAGGTATAACTGGAATATCTGTGGAGACCTCAAAGTCGTTGCTCTGTTACTAGGACTGCAGCTTGGCTATACAAAGTACTGCTGTTTCATCTGCGAATGGGACAGCCGAGACAGAGAGTCGCACTATTCTAGAAAGAACTGGCCACTCCGTAAAAAGTTAGTTCCAGGACAGAAAAATGTAGCACATGAATCGCTTGTTGACCCGACAAAGATATTTTTGCCTCCTCTTCACATTAAACTGGGACTCATGAAGAATTTTGTGAAAGCAATGAACAAGGAAGGGGAAGGTTTTCGTTATTTAAGACAGATGTTCCCAAGAATAACTGATGCCAAGATCAAAGAGGGTATTTTTGTTGGCCCCCAGATCAGACATGTTATGAGTGACAAGCGATTTGAAGATCTGTTAGTTGGGCCGGAAAAAATTGGCTGGAAAGCCTTGAAAGACGTTGTTGACAATTTTCTGGGCAATTACAGAGCCCCAAACTACATTCAGCTGGTAGACAAACTTCTCAAAGCATACAAGAGAATGAAGTGCAATATGTCACTCAAGATTCATTTCCTCCATTCACACTTGGACTTCTTCCCCGCAAATCTCGGTGCTGTGAGTGACGAGCACGGTGAAAGGTTTCATCAAGACATAGCTACGATGGAGAAACGATACCAGGGCAATTGGAATCCGTCAATGCTTGCCGACTATTGTTGGATGCTACAACGTGATGCACCAGACACTGAATATAAAAGAAACTCGGGAGCAAAACACTTTTAATTCTGTTTCATTTAGTCGCTTGTGCGAAACGTAAACTTGACTATATATTTTATTGTCAGTAAACATAAAAATGTCTATTTCTCATAGTTCTTACGTGATGCAGTAAAACCAAAACCATATTTGAGCATACCAAGTTGGTACCTGTCATAATCACCAAAAACTTTTCAGGAATCAAGACTTAACCAAAAAATTGTTGTGCAGTGAAATAGAGGAGAGGGAGAGAGATGATGGACCATGGTATTTAGGGAGGGAAGGAACAGAAAGGGAGAGAAATTGGACACAAGGGATGGTGTGGAGGAGGGATAGAGATATTGGATAGGAGGGTAATTGGGAAAAGAAAGGGAGAGATGGTGGACTCTGGGGTGGTGGGGAAGGAGGGAGAGATGCCGGATGAAAGGGTAGTTAATAAAAGGTGGATCTTTGGAGGGAGATGAAAAAAAGGAAAGATACCAGACTTCCTGGGGAGGGAAGGGAAATGGAAAGGGAGGACAGAGTTGGCAGATGGATGGTTAGCATGCAGAAAGAAGAAAGAAGGAGACCCTGGCAAGCAAGTTATCAGAAGAAAACCAGAGCCTTGGACCAACAAGATTTGAAATATAACCAGACAACAAAAGGTAGAAAAATTAATTTTATTTTCTGTTTTGTGATTATAATATGTCAGATTTGAAATGTGTATCCTGACAGAGCTGGTGTTGGACTGCAAACGTGAGCTAGGATTTAACAGAGAGAGGAAAAGTCCTTTTTGTTTCTTTATTTTATTTACACCACAGCGCCAGTGTGGTTAGGAGAAGCCAAAGGGGGTGAAAAAGCTATAAAACCCACCAGGAGTTTTGAAAAAAATCACCCAACTGGGCAGGAAAATCGAATTGAAAAACCAATTCAATAGGCTGAATCGAATCAAAATTTTTTTTCCTGAATCTGGCAGCATTAGTTTACGCTACTGTCTTAGACTTTAGGACCTGGGATTGGGGAGAGATGGCATCCTCAGTACTTTATAATGCAAGTGAAACAAGGATTTGGTCAGACTTTTGAAGGGTCTGCAGAAAAAAAATATTGTATAGGCTGGGAACATGAGACAGCAGGAAATGGGAACTTTTCTTCCTTCTATTTTTGTGAATGGAAAGGCTGAGGATGTCAGAGAGTTCGGTTAAAATATGTGCTTTATAAGAAAATATAATAATGTGTTTTATAAAGTTTATAGCATAGCTGGCCTACCCAGTGAGGTGTTCCTAGTGGTGGTGGTGGCAGCGTGTCAATTTGTTGAGAGGAAGAGGTGGTCTGGGAAATTCTGCTGAGCAAACTACGGGCCCATTTCCACCCCCCAGTTAGTCCATTCCACTCAACTGGTTCACACACTGAGTGGGTCTTTGGGTGTTGTTTTGGGATCTCTTCCAGTGGTTTATCAGTATCTCCTTCTGGTCCAAGGAAGGAAACTTTGTCATCCTTAGCATTGACCTACAGAATATGTTTGTAACAGCGCTGCTTGTGTGGCATTAGGCTATGTAGTGATCGAAAGAAAAAAAACAGACCTTTGCACATTTTTGCACTATATGGTGGGTGTATGAGGAGATTCACATTTCCTGCACAGCTAAGTCCATGTGAAGTTACCTTGTGTTGTATTTGACATCTAGCAAGGTCTCTGTTTGAAAGGAAAGATCTAAACTTAAAAATGAAGTGGCCAGTAGTTATGGTAAAAGCAGATAGTGTAGCTGGTTTTAAGAAAGATTTGGACAAATTCCTGGAGGAAAAGTCCATAATCTGTTATTAAGACATGGGGGAAGTGTCTGTTTGCCCTGGATCGGTAGCATGGAATGTTGCTACTCTTTGGGTTTTGACCAGGTATTAGTGTCCTGGATTGGCTACCATGAGAATGGGCTACTGGGCATGATGGACCATTGGTCTGACCCAGTTAGGCTATTCTTATGTTATGTTCTCATCTGTAGGGGCCTTTGTTTTCACTTCTTATTTTAATGTATTTTTTTTCTGGGAACTTATCAGTGTTTTTTATAATGGGAACAAAAATGGAAGAGAATTAATGTGTGTGGGATGAGGGGGTAACTAATTTCTTCAGCTAAATAATTCAATCCACTTCAAACAGACATAGGAGAACTCACGCACCATTCACACACCCTCCAACCAAAAACGTCAAAAGAAAAAAACTGTTTGACAACCTCCTAGCCATTCGAGCTGCAACACTCGACCCCCAACTCTACAACCAATTGACATCGACCACAGACTGCAAAACCTTCAAAAAGAAATAAAAACCCTTCTATTCAAAAAACACATAAAACCGAACTAACACAATCAGAACTGTCCCAAGCATCACCTGCAACTACTCCATATATACTTCTGATGTCATGACAATTCAGACAATTTATGTTATGTTATGTTTGGAATATAAGAAAATTTTCACTGCCTGTTTCTATTCTGACCATTTATTCCATTTCATGGTCATTACAAAAAATATTTTTTACATGGGGGGGGGGTGTCAAAAAATGATGGGCCCCGGGTGCCACATACCCTAGGTACGCCACTGATTATCAGCTTAATTTACCCTGATATTCAGTGCTAGGCCATGTCTGGACACGGACATTGAATGTCAGATCATAATTTTGGGCAATCTGGCCAACTGGATCTTATATTGACCCGGCTGATATTCAGTCAGGACCCACACGATTCGATACGGCCCCTGCTGAATATCAGGCTGGAACTACATAATTTTTTTGGTATTACAAAAAGAAATAAGCTCTGGAGCCCCCAATTCCCTCCTACTCCCCCCCCAAACAATGTTCCTTCCCAACTAGCCCATCTACCCCATACCAATCTAATGATAAAAATATGCTTTGTGATTCTTTGGAAACTTCGAACCATTAAAAAATATTTTGACTTAGGGATGGTGAGATAGAGAGATTTCATTCAATGATGTAAAAGTGACGTTTAAAATGGTGTGGGTGGATTTAAAAGAATTTAAAAGAATACCCTTCCAGTGAAAAAAGTAATAAATGCCTACAGTAGTGCTGCCCGACTCACGATTTGAATCTGTTCACCGATTCAAATCAGGTGAATTGATTCGAATCGGTTCGTTTTTGTTAAAAACCGGACATACGATTCAGCTGCAAGACGAGTTTGGGATATTTCACGCCGCCGGCCGTCGGACTCTACACATCTAATGTAACTTCCGATTTTGCAAAACCAAAAGTTACATCGGAAGAAATGAAAGGAGTGGGAGAGTCAATCGGCAAGCGAGCGGACCTTGTGCAGCAGACCTCGGCAGCAGCAAATACTATTTTTGGCTGGCTCTTTCCCCGCATTTCTTCTCTCTTCCCCGCGATTTAATATCCAGTCCAGTAAGTAAATGAATCGGAATGGGGGCTGGTGAGTCTTGGGGGCTGGAGATAGAAGCTGAAATCGGCATGGGGGCTGGGGATGGAAGCTGAAATCGGCAGGGGGGCTGGTGAGTCTTAAGGCCTGGGGATGGAAGCTGAAATTGGCAGGGGGGCTGGGGATGGAAGCTGAAATCGGCAGGAGGCTGGTGAGTCTTGGGGCCTGGGGATGGAAGCTGAAATCGTCAGGGGGGCTGGTGAGTCATGGGGCCTGGGGATAGAAGCTGATATCGGCAGGGGGGCTGGGGATGGAAGCTGAAATTGGCAGGGGGGCTGGTGAGTCTTGGGGCCTGGGAATGGAAGCTGAAATCGGCAGGGGGGCTGGGGATAGAAGCTGAAATCAGCAGGTGGGGCTGGGGATGGAAGCTGAAATCAGCAGGGGGGGCTTGTGAGTCTTGGGGCCTGGGGATGGAAGCTGAAATCGGCAGGGGGGCTGGGGTTGGAAGCTGAAATCGGCAGGGGGGCTAGGGATGGAAGCTGAAATCGGCAGGGGGGCTGATGAGTCTTGGGGCCTGGGGATGAAAGCTGAAATCGGTAGGGGGGCTGGGGATGGAAGCTGATATCGGCAGGGGGGCTGGTTAGTCTTGGGGCCTGGGGATGGAAGCTGAAATCGGCAGGGGGGCTGGGGATGGAAGCTGAAATCGGCAGGGGGGCTGGTGAGTCTTGGGAGCTGGGGATGGAAGCTCAGAATAGGCAGGGGGGCTGGAGATGGAAACTGAGAATTGGAATGGGGCTGGTGAGTCTTGGGGGCTGTGGATGGAAGCTGGGAATCATTTCTGTACGCTATCAGAAATTTGCTTAATTATCTACTCACACAGAAAAGCAGTAAAAGTCAATAGGTTCTCTGATGGGAACAACCTGTTTGATCTTGCACTCGTGTGATTGACCAATTGTATATCGCTGTTTAATTTATCACATTGATTATTTTGAGCACACGTGAGGTGTTCTATGATGGTGTGCACTGCAGGCAGAGGGTGATTAACCTGTGCCTTATTGTGTAAAGCGCTGGAGAATTCTCTCCCCTCGCTTACCTCTCACGCTGAGGACACCCTGCTTCAGTATAATCATTTATATGATTTATCTTATAAACATTATTACGTGGTCTTTTCCTCAAGTGCTGAGACATCAGGTTATTCCCACTCGGAGAACCTATTGACTTTTATAGTGAATCGAATCGAATCGAAAAATCGATTCAACAGGGTGAATCGAATCGAAATATTTTTCTCTGAATCAGGCAGCACTAGCCTACAGCATGCCTAAAAGGGAGGGGGGAGGGGGGAAGGGGGAAATTTGAATAGACAGAAAGAAAGACCATTGTGAAATATGAATACATACCCTAAGAGTCCTAAGACAAAGAACGTGGATCAAAGGCTGAGAACTAAAAATGGACACATATGAAAGTAAGCTTATGTATATGGCAGGGCACAAGTCTAAGACAACCAAAAACCAAATTTAATATAAAACGTGTACTTATTACAATAGTCCAATTTATATGTATGAGGCTAATTTGATTATTAGAAAATTTTTTTACATCTAAGGACAAATGAAAAATCTAAAATCTAAAAATAATGTAAGCCAAAAGAACGATAAAAATCCACCCATGGGGACCGTGATAAGATAGATATTCCATATCAAGTGCACTCATGCCAATAATGTAAGTGATGCAATCAATAAAAATTAACCAGTGCATAAAAGCAAGGCTAAAAAGGGGGGGGGGGGGGGGAGGAGAGGGGTCTACCCGGTATATGCATACAGTACTGAAGCTAGAAGTGGTGAACATAAAAGCAGTGTTGCAAAACCAAGAGACTACCCAGTATATGCATGCAGTGCTAAGTTGGAAATGGTGAAAATATAAAAGAGTATAGTGCTTATCAATCCTGCTCGAGAGCTCTGTGCGATAGAGTAATGCTCTAATGCTGTAGAAAAACACGCATTTGTGCAGGAACCTATTTAACCAAGATAGAAAAAGATATGGAGTATGTGGAGCCCTTGGATAGGTCAAAGAAAAACCATCATGGAGACTAGGAGAATCAGAGAAGTGATGTCAGAAAAGGGGGGGAGTCTGGAGAAAAAAGAGGATGAGCTCAGGGTATGATATCATAAAGGGGAGTAGCTCAGGGTATGATGTCAAAAAAGGGAGTGGAAAAAAGGGGAGTCAGAGAAAACTCATACACAACTGATGTAAAAAAGGGATGAAGATAGAATTTAAGTGTCATGGTGAAAAGTAAAAAGAAGTGATGTAATGTGAAAAAAAGTAGATAAAAACAATTAGATTTATAAAAATAACCGTGCTAGGTGATATGAATAGGGGGTGGAAAAAAACCCACTAAGTATGAACTAAAAGGGAAAGAGTAGTATACTGGACTAACATAAACTAATACAACCCAACGAAGGATAGTGTACAAGAGAAATAATATTAGATGTGTGCCCAAATAATAACGCCAAAAAAGTGTTCTGTGTGTGTGAGAAGATGAATGAATGAATCACCCAAAAGACAAACTTAAAATCAAAATACTTATGCTGTAATGCATAAATAATATACATAAAGTAGATGAATGGGTCCAAGTTTATGGTGCAAGTGATAAATTGATAAGTGAATGTGTTAGCTATGTGAAAGATACTCTGTGGACATGTGATAGTGAAGTGTCCGGGAATGTGTTTTGTGAACATATAGTGGTAAAAAGTCTTATATGAATTATATGAATGTTGTTCCCCAGTTGGTAAAATGCATATTGTAAAACACATTGATATAATGAAAACAAAATAGGTTGAGTTGACATTAAAGACATAATGAATTATATAAAATACAGGACTGATATATAAAAAAAAAATATAAATATAACACATACTTATAAAAATATATAATGGTATTGCATATGATCAAGTATATAAATTGATGAATAGTGATAAATAAACCAGCTTGATTGTACTTAGATAACAATGATAAGTACAGGTTAAGTTAAAAAAAAGTGACATAAAAATGACATAGAGAACATAATAGGTTATACGTTATGGTAAAATCCAGGACTAAAATCTAATCTAATCTAAACCTTAGGTTTGTATACCGTATCATCTCTACATTCGTAAAGCTCGACATGGTTAACAAGAGTTAGGGTAGAAAGGAACTCCAGTAGAGGGAAGAGGCAAAATGAAGAGAAAATTTAGAGGACTAGAATAACCCGAGAGGGAGGAGGAGTTAAATTTTTGAGAATAACCAGGAATAAAATGCAATAAAAATAATTGACAGAAGAACATATTAGCAAATACTAAGTGATAGATAAGCATAATCGAACTAAAAAGTAGTGCATGCTTAAATAGAGTGATTCGTTAAAAAGGATCCTCAAAGGATTATGAAACGGCACAAAGTAACCATATAACCTGTAACAAACTTTAGTATACCTTATGTGTGATTTGAATGGGTTTCAAGTACATCCTAAAAGCAATAATATAATATAATATAATATGCACATCTTGCAAGGGTGCCTAGCATTAAGTAGCCAAAGTGATGTGACCAGTTTTACTCTAAAAAAATGGTATACAGTCGAAGTATATGTAATAAACATAAGTAGACTACATGCATAATTATCATATAGGTCACGTTACAAGAAATGTATGTATTACAAATCCTGATTAAGACCTGCAGGATATATTGAAGAGCATAATAGAAAGGAACTTCTAAGTCCGTTTTCATCTAAGTCGCAAGTCGTCCAAAGTAAAAAACAGCCTAGAACACATTTTCAAAAAATACATCCAAAATTTTTTTTGTTTTGAAAATCGTCTAACTAGACGACCTACCGATATGATCGTCCAAGTGCCTAAATCGTCCATCTTTATACCACATTTTCGTCCAACTTTTCATCAAGTCAAAAACGCCTGGAACAAGCCCTGTTGGACGTGGAAGGGGTCTGCAAAGCGATGGACTGAACATCCAGACATGGCACCTAAATAGTGGGGTACCTTACAGGGCACTGATGTGAACTTCACAAAAATGGTGCCATGTCTTCTCCTCACTACAGCTCCCTTATAGGCCATGGTGAGCCCCCCAAAACATCTCCAGAATCCCCTAGACCCACTTATCTACCACCCTAATAGCCCTTATGGCTGCAGGAGCCACTTATATGCCAGTAAAAAAGGGTTTTAGGGGTTTTAGGGAAGTGCACATGTTTCAGTATCAATGCAGGGTTACAGGGGCTTATGGGCATTGGTCTTCCTCACCATGATTTCCTAACCCACCCCCAAGATGGCTTAAGCCGCCTCAGTGCTGGATAACTAGGCTTTCCTATGCTAGGCTGCCAGGTGATAATGGTCCGGAGGCTGAATTTTAAAGGTGTGATTATGATTTTTATGGGGTTGAGGGGGGTCAGTGATCACTGGGGTAGTGTGTGGGGGTCTGTATTATGTGTTTGCAGTGCTTATTTGGAGACTTTAGGTGGGTTTTTGTCTTAGACCATGTTTTAAATGGTCTAAGTCACAACGTCCAAGTTCCGTCGATCCTGGGATGTAAAACTTTCGGTTATACATGCTATACGACTAAGTCTAAACTGGCCCAAATCCCGCCCAACTCCCGCCCTTGGCATTCCTCCTGAACCTCCCCATTTAGCAATGGTCATTCAGCAACCTTTCAATTATGAGCCTCATTGTGTTTAACTCAAAGATTGCTCTTTGTTCTGATTGTAATAACAATAGGTTTAAATCTCCGCCTCTTCAATTACGTTTACAAGTCTTGAAGACAAAGAAATTTAAATCGTTAATACAATGTCCCAGTTCCATCCAGTGATTGACTAATGGAGCTGATGTGACCTCTCTGAGGATGCAGCTCCTGTGTTCAATGATCCAAGTCTTGATTTTCCTCTTTGTTTTCCCGATATATAAAAGATCACATGGGCATTTGATGATGTATAAAACATTTTCAGAATTACAGTTACTGTCGAAATTAAGTTTATATTTCTTCCCTGTTCAAGGGTGTATAAATTCATGAATAGCCTTAGTGTGCTTGCAGACAGAACGAGATTCGCAGGGTTTATGCCCCTGAAGTGTTACTGATAGAAATAGTTTTCTGTATTATTCCAGCTTCCATCAACCACAACTCAAAAACAACTTACCATATTGCAAGTTTTTAAGATTGAAAAGACTCTCCTCGAATTATTCTGAGTTTGAATCACAGGCAAGTAGAATGGCAGACTGATTTCAAAATAGAGAATACCCTCAACGAGAAATTCAAAAGGATCTTCAAAGATCCAAATCATTACACAGAGAAGACTTACTTAAAAGAAGGCCACAAACTTAAAACAATATCTGACATAGTATAGTACTGCAGATGATATATGCCCCAATTATTTCATAGAGGTAGTCAACCTATCAGAATGATGTTTCTAATAACTCTCTTCCTTTATACAGCATCCAATTTTTGAAAGGGGAAGGAAGCTAGGAGAGCTGGACCCAACGAAGTACCAGGTAACTTGAGGTTGTGAGCATATATCTATGGACTAAAGGAAGGTTCTTCAACATTAGCAGCTTCTCTCGGTGAGCGTTCACTTTCCAGTATGGAGCCTTATGGCCCATCTCCAGAAATTCAGTAACAAAACTGTCCACAGAGCCTTGAACCACAGAAGATGGAGTAGTCCTCAAATTCTCTTTTTGCTTTCCCATGATGAAACAACAAACAAAGCAGTGAAAAAGAATTTCCTGGTGTCCCCATGCAGTTTTCCGCCCCTAATTTTCCACGGATGCCCCCTTGTTGCCGCTGGACTCTTCTTCAAGGGTCCAGCGGCAACAAGGGGGCATCCGTGGAAAATTAGGGGCGGAAAACTGCATGGGGACACCAGGAAATTCTTTTTCACTGAAAGGGTGGTTGATCGCTGGAATAGTCTTCCACTTCAGGTTATTGAGGCCAGCAGCGTGCCTGATTTTAAGGCCAAATGGGACAGACACGTGGGATCTATTCACAAAGAAAGGTAGGGGAGGGTCTTTGGGGTGGGCAGACTGGATGGGCCGTGGCCCTTATCTGCCGTCTATTTCTATGTTTCTATGTTTCTATGAGATGAATGAATGATAAATGTATCCTAGTAATAACAACAATTTTGAATCTACTTATTTTAGGTCTTCCAATTCCTCTAGCTATGAAGGGGTTCCAAAGGGTCTTGACTTGCTCCTTTCGTCACATATTTTTGGGCATGTGGCTATAGATTTATGTCTGAAGTCTACATTTTGTAGTTGTTCCAAGCTTTAATTGAGACCTCCTGGATATGAATTTTGATGATATCATATGCCATCTATAGAGTTCCCCCTCAGTACTCCTCCTATGGGTAGACTCCTCCATAGCTGTCCCAAGCTTCTACTGGGACCTGGGTATGCCTTTTGGTGACATCAGATGCTAACTGAAAAGTACCCCCCCACACCCCAACACTCCTTCACTTAACAGTTCTCCAAGGTTTTGCTGCAGTCCTCCCTCCTTCCAGAAAACCCTTTTATAAGATGGCTTCCATATTATACTACAGAAGGGTATGATAGTAAAAATAAATTGTCAAAGTCCAATTACGTTTGACCAAAGTTAAGAGAAATGTTAAAACAACTGTCAAAGTTTCCTTCTTATTGTTGTTATTATTGTTACTATTAATATTTTACAAAATATTTGCTTCCAGTAGAGTGTATCGTAATTTGCAAATGCAGAAATCTGTCATTAAGATTTGACCCAGCTGCATGACATTGTCAGATACAATAACACGGCTTTTAATAGTTTTATATCAAATAAGGATATAACATATCATTACTTTAAATGTATTTGCAAGAAATTACCCCCACCAGGATATTTGTGAATTCTCTCATACAAAATTGACACATTTCTGAAGTACTTAAATATTGTTCAGTTAACTCTAGTGCTCATGTATAGAAAATGAGAATAAAATATCTGCCTGCTACTGTCAGGCATTTTATTCTGTTCACGGCTTCAGCCCTATCTCTATATACTTCAGTGATATTTTTTTTTTGGGGGGGTGGGGGGGAGAAATAATTATGTAAGTATTTTATTTTAAATACATCTATATGATTATTCTCACCTCTCATTATTGCTCAATGTAGCAATTTAAATATGAGCTGGATTTAATGAATGCTGGCTGTACTGCCTTTAGAAAATGGGATAAATTATTAAATGACTGTGGCCTGTGAGACAACAGATTTCTGAGTCTCTTACTGAAGAAAGAGCATACACATTTAGCTGGCTCTTATAAAGAATAAATTGATTAAGGCACTTTTGTGGTTCAAAAGCGCATTGTCTCAACACCTTCTTGTATACCTCTACATGTACCAGGGCTTGACTTATCTGAGGAGAAATTACAGAAGTAATATAAGGTCCTTAATTTATATATACAGTATATATATATTTATATATTGTGGCCTGGGCAGGCCCCAGGTAAGTGGGAAACCCGGTTCGGACCACAGGTAAGATTTTCAGTGCACCTTTTATATGGTTGTTGTAAGGAAAACCTGGACACTGGATTTCTTTGAAACAAAACTTCACCGGGTTTATTATAAGGAAAAAGAAAAAGTCCAAAATAAACAATGGTTTCTCACAGGCACCAATTATGCAGTTCCTTCCACTTAGTTCCAATGCACTCTATCTATGCTCAAGTTCAGGGACTAGACAGTCCTAGTCAGCAAAAAGGATAAACCAAAATTAAACAAGCTTTTCAGTCTCTCTCAAATGCCCCAATTCTCCCTCCTTAGGGCCGCTGGCTTCTATTATCACCAGTTCTTGCCAGACCTGGCTGAGCACTGCAGCTGCCAGCCCTTCTTCCCAACACTTTTCCCAACAAAGAGAAGAAAAATGTTTTCTCTGCCACTGCTTTTCCTCTCTAGCAATGAGTTCCCCTCTCAGGACTTTCACAGCCCTGCTTTGCAGGCTGTGTGGAGCAAGCCTCCCTTTTCCCAAGGTCTTCAGACCCTCCCAATTGCTACCACAGTCCTAGAGCAGCTTATAATTTCTAAATCAGGTTTCCATACATTCTTCTGGCACACTTAATTCTGCCTCAGCCTCACTGCACCACCCCCACACTGTGTCACTGGGGCTATAGTCATTTTCTGTCTCCATGAATTCCCCTTCTTCATTCTCCACCTCCTATCCCCCTCTCTGGGTGTTTGGGAAAGTTTCCTAGCCAGGTTCCTCTCCCTCAGAGAACCTCTAGCCCTACCCAATTAGGCTCTCCTGGGAAATCACAGTACCTAGCTGGCTGCTGGATTCCTCTCCCTGCTTGTTGGCCTGGGGCAATCCTATGTTCCTGGTATTTTGCACAGAGCGTTGGGCTGCTTCCAGTGTGCTCCGTTCTGCTTCTCCAATTAGAGTCAGCTGAGGCTTCATGATCTCCCTGCTGTCTTCCTACTTGAGGCTTACGTGACTGCAGAACTCAGTGGCTAACTCCACCCCCTTCTGGGTTGATCTCATGTTTCTCCCTAGCTCTGGGAAAGGAATAATAGGGGATAGACTGTGGTTTGTGTGCCCTCCCTACCTGAATCCAGGCTGTGACATCACCTGCCTTTTATCCCTTCCTTCTTGTTGTACTAAGCTCTTGCTTTTAGCAGGGTGTACAGGCTTTATCTTAGGGATTGAAGGTTTAAGGGCTGTACTTTTGACTGGGCTAGCAGTCTTTTTAACCATGACAGGAGCTTCCCTGTCACTATATATATATACTGTTGTACAGTCAGTGGTGGCTGATGAAAATGAAAATGCATGTTTTGCCATTACAGATGATTACTATATATATATACCTATATACCACAGGTGTCGAAGTCGGTCCTCAAGGGCCGCAATCCAGTCGGGTTTTCAGAATTTCCCCAATGAATATGCATTGAAAGCAGTGCATGCACATAGATCTCATGCATATTCATTGGGGAAATCTTGAAAACCCGACTGGATTGCGGCCCTCGAGGATCGACTTTGACACCTGTGCTATATACTATACATATACATATAGATATAGATATAGTTATAGATATAGATATATACCTATATCTATATATATATATCTATATCTATAACTCTATCTATATATCTATATCTATATATGATTACTATATATACTATATCATATACATATAGATAGATATATAGATAGAGTTATAGATATATATAGATATAGGTATATATATATATCCATATCTATATATCTATATCTATAACTATATCTATATGTATAGTATATAGGTATATATATAGTAATCATCTGTAATGGCAAAACATGCATTTTCATTTTTACCACTTTTACCAGGTTCTCTTTCCACAGCAAAACTGATTATTCCGACTTCTTCTATAAACCATAGAGTACTAATCCCCATTCTAACACACAGTGACTTCTCAGGAACCAAGTTCTTAAAATATATATCTATAACTATATATCTATATCTATAACTATATCTATATGTATAGTATATAGGTATATATATAGTAATCATCTGTAATGGCAAAACATGCATTTTCATTTTCATCAGCCACCACTGGCTGTACAACAGCATCAGTTCACTAACAAACTGCAATGTGCTTCAGGGTTAGTGATCCATACCAATTTTAGATTTAAGCTGCTTTTATTACAGAATTAAATGTAACTATCCATAAAATTTAATTTTGTTTTGTCTTTTTTTGTATAAAAAGAATTGATTTCATGTTAGCTTGCAAAATTCTTAGTTTCCCAGACAGAGAAGGTAGGCGGTATTGAGTACCTCATCTATTATGCAAATCAGGTAAGAAAATGGATCTTTGTTTCTCATTGTGTTATTCCGTTTGGCACAGATGGGCATTCACTCAATATCTATGTAATTAAGAGGTTCAGTTCTGCCAGAATTAAGGAGCCTTTGTTCATTTCACTCAATCCTGCTCAGAAATTCTGAGCTTCACAGTGTTGGCCAATCAATTGTCTTGACTTCCTTCAACTAATCTTCTCTATAGTTTGAGTTTTATTTTAGGTAGAAAAAAAATAATGAACTTAAGAACAGCGAAACTTAATCCAAATTCTGTGAATTAAGATTGGCTTGGCTAAGGATTTGATTGCTAGTTCAGGAAATATTGTTTGCATATTATTGATAATGCCCCTAACCTATTAATGACACCATCATTCTAAGGACTAACATGATTCATTCCCTTTCTATAGAATGTAAACAGTGCTTTGTAGCTTGTATATTTAAGACAGGAAGAAGACCAGATAAGTGTTTCAGATGAAAATACCCCTTATAGCAAGTTCATGTGAAAGAGTTTTACATTCTAGTCTTACATAATCTTCAAAGCAAATATTTATTATGTTAAGACCATATCAACAAACAAAGAACTCCAGCTGTTTTAGCCATTCTGCCCCTCCTCCTTTCCTGTGCTGAACTGATTGGATTTATAATGACAAAATGGATCACTATGACAGGGCAAGAGTGACTACTTGATGGAAGAAGCTCTGCGCCAATTGGGTGGGTATCACCTCCAGACCTTCCAATAGATATGTAAGGCTGAGGCAGGCATGGGTACAGATCAACTGCAAATATGACAACAGAAAAATCATACCTCTGATCCAGAATATCACTTTTCTGTCTGATTGATCACTTACCCATCAGCTCAGGATTTTTAGCTCTGCTATATTATCTGTAACAGTGCTAGTTTGTCACTGTCACCATAAGGAAGCAATGACCCCCATCATTGAGCAATTGTGGCAACAGGAGATGTACTTGGGGAAAGTCCCACTAGTAGGAGATATGGAGTATATGAAGAGGTGTGGATCTCATGAAGAGCTGTCAGCTAAGTTGATATTAGAGACGAACCAGAACCTTGAACATAGCAATGGATGGCTTCCTTTCGCAGACTGCCTATTTAATTTGGACCTGCACTTTTACCAGGTTCTCTTTCCACAGCAAAACTGATTATTCCTACTTCTTCTATAAACCATAGAGTACCAATCCCCATTCTAACACACAGTGACTTCTCAGGAACCAAGTTCTTAAAATATGTATTTATTCATTTCAAATGACTTTCAATACCACCTTTCAGGCAAAGAAACCCATCAAGGCAGTTTACAAGGGATGTGTGACAGAGGCTATAAAACCTTGCCCCTTCCCTGGGTTAGTTCAGCTCTCCAGCTAGAAACCCCAGCACTCCCCCTCTGGCCAACTGGAAGAAAGGCAAGGGCAGCTTAGAAAGGGAAACAGCTTCAGGAGGGGGAGGAAAGTGCCAAATCAAGAAATAAAGGAGTTGAGTTTAAGAGGAAGAGGCAGGATCAGATCCAGGGGTCCCAGAGTGAAGGAAGGACATGGAGGATCAGGAGAGAACTGTAACTTTGTCCCAACTGAGGTAGCAACCCACTGAACTGAAGTTTTTCTTTGGTTACACAGGAATAAGTAAAAAGACTGTACCTTAAACTCTCCCGGAGGTGGGTTTACATGAATGGTGCTCCTAACTGGATTAGGAGGACTGTCAAGCAGAACTCTGGATTGACTAAACTAAACTGATAATGGCAATGTATTTTGAGAAAGAATCTAATTTCTCTGTGGGGAGAGCTGTGAGGAAAACAGGCCCCTAGTTCAATTGCTGGTTTTGGGACATCTAGATTATTGCAATATAATCTATCTAGCAGGGGTAAAGAAGAATATCTTCCAGATTGTGACTCATACAGAACACTGCGGTGCGATTGATCTATGGTTTGAAAAAATATGATCACATATCTCCACTTTACCATGAATTGTATTGGCTGCCCGTATTATTTTCAAATTCAGTTGTATTTACTATAGAATCATAACAGGCCAGGCTCCCTCTTACTTGTTAAGAACATAAGAATTGCCGCTGCTGGGACAGATCAGTGGTCCATCTTGCCCAGCGGTCCACTCCCGTGGTGACCCTTAGGTCAAAGACCATTTCCCTAACTGAGACTAGCCTTACCTGCGTACGTTCTAGTTCAGCAGGAACTTGTACAACTTTGTCTTGAATCCCTGGCGGGTGTTTTCCCCTAGAACAGCCTCTGAAAGAGCGTTTCAGTTTTCTACCACTCTCTGGGTGAAGAAGAACTTTCTTTCGTTTGTACGAAATCTATCCCCTTTTAGCTTTAGAGAGTGCTCTCTCGTTCTCTCTACCTTGAAGAGGGTGAACAACCTGTCTCTATTTACTCAGTCTATTCCCTTCATTATCTTGAATGTTTCGATCATGTCCCTCTCTCTCTCCTCTTTTTAAGGGAGAAGAGGCCCAGTTTCTCTAACCTCTCACTGTATGGCAACTCCTCCAGCCCCTTTACCATTTTAGTCGCTCTTCTCTGAACCCTTTTGAGTAGTACCGTGTCCTTCTTCATGTATGGCGACCAGTGCAGGATGCAGTATTCCAGATGGGGCATACCATGGCCTGGTACAGTGGCATGATAACCTTCTCCAATCTGTTTGTGATCCCCTTCTTAATCATTCCTAGCATTCTGTTCATTCTTTTCACAGCCGCCATGCATTGTGTGGATGGCTTCATCGACTTGTCAACCAGTACTCCCAAGTCTCTTTCCTTGGGGGTTCTCTCCGAGTACCGCATCAGACATTCTGTATTTGTGTATAAGATTTTTGTTACCGACATGCATCACCTTATACTTATTCATGTTAAACCTCATTTGCCATGTCGCGGCCCATTTCTCTAGCGTGTTTATATCACATTGTAGGTCTTCGCAATCCTTATGCGTCTTCACTACTCTGAATAGCTTCGTATCATCCCCAAATTTAATCACCTCACTCATCGTACCAATTTCCAGGTCATTTATAAATATGTTGAAGAGCACGGGTCCAAGCACCGAACCATGCAGCACTCTACTTGTGACGCTTTTCAAGTCCAAGTATTGTCCATTTACCCCCCACTCTCTGTTTCCTATCCGCCAGCCAATTTTTAATCCACGTGAATATATCACCCTTAATTCCATGGCTCGCAATTTTTCAAAGTTCATGCGGAACCTTGTCGAACGCTTTCTGAAAATCCAGATATACAATGTCGACTGGCTCACCCTTGTCTATCTGCCTGTTTACTCCCTCAAAGAAGTGCAGAAAGTTTGTCAAGAAAGATTTTCCTTGCTGAAGCCGTGTTGGCTGATCCTTATCAGATTGTGTCCATCAAGGTGATCAATGATGCGGTCCTTTATCAGCGCCTCTACCATCTTTCACGGTACCGAGGACAGACTCACAAGTCTGTAGTTTCCTGCATCTCCCCTTGAACTTTTCTTGAAGATCGGCATAACATTCGTCACCTTCCAGTCTTCCAGAATCCTTCCCAATTTGATCAACAGATTGGCTATTAGTTGAAGCAGTTCAGCTATAGCCCCTTTCAGTTCCTTGATTACCTTTGGATGGATGCCATCCAGTCCCGGGGATTTATCGTTTTTAAGCCTATCAATCTGCCTGCATACCTCTTCTAGACTAACCGTCAACCCTGTCAGTTTCCGGTCTTCGTTTCCTGCGTATAGCCTATTGGCTTCTGGTATATTGTGTATATCCTCTTCGGTAAATACAGACACAAAAAATGTGTTCAGTTTGTCAGCAATGGCTTTGTTCTCCTTTAGCACTCCCTTTATTCCATGGTCATCCAACAGCCCCACTGCTTCCTTCGCGAGTCGTTTCCCCTTAATATATCAAAAGAATGTCTTGAAGTTTTTTGCCTCCTTGGTTATTTTTTCCTCATAGTCTCTTTTGGCCCCTCTTACCACCTTGTGGCACCTGCTTTGATGTTGTTTGTGCTTTTTCCAGTTTTTGTCCATTTTTGACCTTTTCCATTCTTTAAACAAAGTCTTCTTGTCTCTGATTGCTTCCTTCACCGCTACAGTGAGCCATGCTGGTTCCTTGTTCTTTTTCCTCTTGGATCCCTTGTAGATACATTCACAGTCCCTAATCCAAAATATTTTCGCAAACTTGTGTATTTTTCAGTTATCCATCAGTGAATGGTTGCAAATTTAAAAGACATCATGAACGTACACTATCATATCAGGCTGCTCTTTGGGACAAAGATTTTAGGCAACTATTCTTTGTATCTGTTTCATATTTGGAGTTCAGAAGACATCTGAAAACCCATCTATTTTCTAGATTTTGGGGTAATTAAATGTCTTCATTGTTCTATTTGTAATTGCAAGTTAATCATTTGTAAACCGTTTAGATCCTCATGGTTATGCAGTCTATAAGTTGATTTTTATGTTATGTTTATGTTATAAATAAAAGCCTATTCCCCTACCTCTCAAGACTGCGTGTTAGCATTTGTGTGACTCCTCTTTGGGTGACCGGGCTATGACTGTTACAGGTGGTTTGAAAATATTGGAAAAAAGCAAGTTAAACAATGCAGTCTCCATCAAGGCCTATACACTTAGTCCAGCGAGTTTCCAGTTTTCTCATAAGCTATTTTTCCTATGATACGAGAAAACTGGAAACTTGTCCTTGATGAAGACTGCGTTATTTAACTTGCTTTTTTTTAACCAAACTTTTCAAACCACCCTTATACATTTCTAAAATAATCTATGTGACCATCTAGGTTTAAATGAATTCTGTTAGAGCAAACCATTTGTAATACAACCTTCCAGATCACATTCTTTTATGTGAAAAATCTTTTTTTTAAAGTTATAGAAGATCAAATATACAACTTTTGCATGCTACTGATGGACCCATGATATGAAAACTTAGATGCTACTTTGGTCACCTTTTTCCAGATACGGTCACATATAACATATAGATAACTAGAAATCTAGCAACAAACCACTGACAACCATGTCCAACACTTCCAATACTTAGGGCTCCTTTTACTAAGTTGTGATAGCAGTTTTAGCATGCGCTAAATTGCAGCACGTGCTAGACGCTAACGCCAGCATTGAGCTGGCATTAGTTCTAACCGCTTAGCGCGGGTTTAGCATGCGCTAAAAACGCTATCGCAGCTTAGTAAAAGGAGCCCTTAATCATTTGTATAAAGCCCTTGCTGAAACTTTTACGTTTAAAAACTTGAGATGGTGTGAAACATGCCATGAATTTTTGCCCCCCCAAAAGGTGTATTCCTTGTGCAATGTGGGGAATAAATGTGTTGATTTTAGTTGTGCGTAAACCATTTCCAATAGACACTTTTAATATGGAGAGAAATCTATAAAATATCCTGTGATAATATGTTTGGACAATACCTTCTATAATCACAGTTACTCTTTATAAGTGTAATAATATGTTGTTATATATTGTGGAAATCTCAGACCCAAAAACCCGTTCTAGTGCTTGTGACATGTTAAAAACAATCGTTGCAATTCCTGAGTACTCAAATAGACACTTTTAATATGGAGAGAAATCTATAAAATATCCTGTGATAATATGTTTGGACAATACCTTCTATAATCACAGTTACTCTTTATAAGTGTAATAATATGTTGTTATATATTGTGGAAATCTCAGACCCAAAAACCCGTTCTAGTGCTTGTGACATGTTAAAAACAATCGTTGCAATTCCTGAGTACTCAAATAGACACTTTTAATATGGAGAGAAATCTATAAAATATCCTGTGATAATATGTTTGGACAATACCTTCTATAATCACAGTTACTCTTTATAAGTGTAATAATATGTTGTTATATATTGTGGAAATCTCAGACCCAAAAACCCGTTCTAGTGCTTGTGACATGTTAAAAACAATCGTTGCAATTTTTTCTGATACATTTAGGTTGTCTTTCTTGTTTTTCCAGTATACTTGTTCTTACACAGTCCTTCCCTGAAGAAGGAAGTCATTCGAAACTCGAGTCGGAGGGACAAGCATATAGTATGAAGGAATTGCAACGATTGTTTTTAACATGTCACAAGCACTAGAACGGGTTTTTGGGTCTGAGATTTCCACAATATATAACAACATATTATTACACTTATAAAGAGTAACTGTGATTATAGAAGGTATTGTATAAACCATTTCCAAACCATAACCCCTTATGATGTGGAATTGAAATGTAAATCAAAGTTTCCTGCAGCTGCCATTTGCACACATGTGATAGACATAGGAATTGCCATACTGGCACAGACCGAAGGTCCATCAAACCCAGCATCCTGATTGCAACAGTGGCCAACCCAGGTCACAAGTGCCTAGCAAGATCCCAAGCAGAAAAATAGATTTTTATGCTGCTTATCCTAGGAACAAGCAGTGGATTTCCCCAAACCATCCAAATACAGTGGTACCTCGGTTTGCGAGCATAATTCATTCCAGAAGCATGCTTGTAATCCAAAGTGCTCGTATATCAAACCAAAGTTCCCCATAGGCCACAATGGCAACTCGAATGATTCATTCCACTGACTTAGGTACATCTCTCCGACCCGAACCCCGAGCCGAGATGACACCCGACCCGGCTCCCGACCCAACCCGACCCATATCGCTTCTTCCATCTTCTCCCACTGCTGTCCTCCCCTTTGACTCCCCCCCCCCCCCCCCCCCCGGAACCGGCTTTGCTGCTCCCCCGTGGCCAACAGTGTTGCTCCCTCCCTTCGCGACCGAGATTGCCTCCTCTCCCCACTGACCAGCCCTGTCCTTACCCGTGCGCCGGTGCTGAAAGTACCTGCTGCTGGTTCACTGCTGGGCTGCTGCGGGGCCTTGAGCATCTGCGCATGCTCAAGGCCTTCTGGCTCTCACCCTCACCCTCTCCGAGATTATTGGGGGGAAAAAAAGGTTATCTTGGTTTATAATAAGATCAGTTTATATTCAAATACATACAATAACAGAATTAGAAAAGGTACAGAGAAGGGTGGTGAAACTGATAAAAGGCATGGAATGACTTCCCTCTGAGGAAAGACTAAAGCATCTAGGCCTCTCTAGCCTCGTGAATAGACAGCTCAGGGGATTTATGAACAACAAAACAAAAAGATAAGTTTTTAGCTCATTGAGCTTTAAAAACTGATTAAATTATTGAATATAGCACTTTAACAAAATAAGCACTTTGTGGTATATAAAGCACTTTATAGAAAAGCACTTTACAAAAAATATTAAAAGAACTAATTGCGGGTCCAGTGAGGAGGCCAGTGCCAAATGTACTGTAGCCATTGAAAACACTTGGCTGATGCTGGCACTTCTAAGGACCTTGCTTTAATGGATCTCCCTGTCACAGCATTGGGCTCCTGAAGAAGGAAGATCAATTTCTAAAACAGAGCTTTGTTGATACCGTTTTTGAGTTTCTGACAGGAGCTCACTAAGGCATGGGTTTGGCCAATTGGACTCTTATATATTCATATATTGAAGATACAAGCTTTATATTTATGCATGAGAATATTTGTGTGTTTGAATTTACAATTTTGAGACTGTTTCTTCATACAAACTTATATCTTACAGATATTTAATGATTTGTCACTTGTGCTTTATTTTTCATAACATGAGAGCTACAGGGATGTTCTTATCGATCCTACCTGTTTGGGTAGAGGTCTAAAAGCCCTCTAAAGTGGGGCCTGGTTCCAGCGAACCTATATTATGAACTGAGGACCCTCACAAACACTATACTGTATACTGTTCCATCACACAATTATATTATTTTATTTTGTTGTTATGTGTGTATCTTGTGGTAATTAATCCATTTATCTCTAGAACCTGTATGTACAAGAAAAAAAATGCTACCATAAAAGGTCCTTAGCTAAGATTGGAAAGGAGATCTAGAAAAGCAAAAAAGGTTACTGTTATCTGCCAAAAAAACCATGATTTTGATGATGAAGAACTTAAGATAACAGTTCACAGAAAAAAGTTAACCTAAAACTTCGCATGAAAAGTGACATATACATCCTTGTTGCATAACTATCCGGAACTTTTGTTTTTTTAAAGCTCTTCCTGAGTATAAATTTACCGTGCCAGGGCTGTTTTGCAATACTTGTTTCATATTATCCCTGTAACCATGGCAAGTTCCTATTTTTCATCTTCATGAATAAGATAATAACAAGCTGGTCTATGGTTGCTGTGTTTTGGGGTTTGGGGTTTGTTTGTTTTTTAGTGTTATATAATCATCAGTAGTTCAGTATTCTAGTAGGAAAGAGCTCCATAATTTAGGCACTATTAAAAAATAAATTTCAGTTTGAAAAATAAATTAGCAGGCCCTAATACAGTAATCAGCCTATAACGCAGTTTAAAATTAGCTGTTACTTATGCACTACTTCAAGCACTCCTGAGAAGATGTTTCAGGAGCTAAGTATCTTGAGTGTTACAGCAGTGAGCTAAGAATATTCTCTTATGGGATTTCGAGTGACATTGTTCTTTTTGCACTTTATAATGGAAAGTATGAAGATGGAAGATGAATGCAAAATAAACCATGGCATTAGCAGACTAAAATTGTTTATGTTGCCTATTTATAAAGCAGGACAAGTATTGTGTGAGGTCCAAATTATGCAAATCAATAATACAAATAGCACAGCATGTGCTCAGCTAGTAGCTGTTTTATCTTAAAAATCAAACAAAAACAACCTATAAAGTAGAAAATACATCCAAAACACTTTATATAGAAGTCCATGTGGTCAATATGTTTCGGCACTCAGCGCCTACTTCAGAGGCAAAATTATAAGCATTAAAAGATAGACAATCCATCTAGGCAGTTGCCTAAGATGTGTATAAGGTTGAACATAAAAAGGTTTCCAGCCTAGTGAACTGCTTTTAGTTATGGGCTGGAGATCTTTTTTACATGCAACATTTTAGACAACTAACTAATTGGTGCTAGTTAATCTCAATATAGGTTGTTGGCATTCAGTTATTGATGGTTAACAGCTCGTTAACCAATTAAGTTACATTATGTTATGTTTATTATTTTAAAAATTGTTTATTAATTTTATAGCTGATACACAGTGTAAGAAAATTGACATAAATTAGCAATATGTTCAGAAAACACCAAGAAACTATACATAAATAACTTAAGACCAACTCCCCACCCACCTCCTGTATGTGTATAAAAGGATCTTGAACTGAAATCAAGTTCAAAAGGGTACATTTTATGCGAGTATGTTTAAAGAAAATTAACATACGTATCTAGCGGACCCCATGTTTTTTATAAATTTTCGAAACTCCCCAGATTTTTCTGACATTTTTCTTTCAAACCTATAATACTGACATATAGTTTCCCACCAAATTGAAAAATTCAAACAATCCCAAGGTTTCCAATTTCTCGTTATCATCTGTATTGCAATTCTGGTCATAATTATCATTTGTTCTACCATATCACCATATTATAGACCTCAGCAGTTCACATTTTAAATTATAAAAATAAAAATAAAGTGGTAGGTAATTATAAAGTAAAAATTAAAAGTAAAATAAATTCCAGTCTGATACTAGGTCCAAGCTTCACTCCAGTCCAGTAGAGACAATGATGAACTTCCAAAATGCAGGCACGATGAACCTCCCCAAAAGCAGGCTGACTCGAAGTCGGGAAAGTATGGTAGGCAGGGACCTGGAAGCCCAGACAGCTACATGACAGGCAGGCCTCAAAGCAGCTGAAGGCAAGCAGCCCAAGACTGAAGAAGTCCACAGAGGCAGGCAACAGGCCAAGGAGAGGAAGACCCAGCAGTCAGCCATCCTTGACAGAGCTGTCCCACTGGCTGCACGCTGCTGCAAGTCGTGTGTGAAACTCAGTAGCAAGTCCAAATCTGAGTGCCATCTATAGAATCTGAGTGATAATATATTCTATAAGTGGTTGAAATGCTCTTCAAATCTTGTAAATCCATAATTTAAATTGTGTCCACTTGATGTAGTAACCGCAAACCATCTTTTAAGTATAAGAACATAAGAATTGCCATACTGGAAGAGACTGAAGATCCATCAAGCCCAGTATCCTGTTTCCAACAGTGGCCAACCCAGGTCCCGATTGCCTAGCTAGATCCCCAGTAATAAAACAGGTTTTATGCTGCTTATCCTAGGTATAAGCAGTGGATTTCCCCAAGCCATCTCAATAATAGCATATGGACTTCTCTTCTATGAAATCATCCAAAACTTTTTTAAACCCCGCTAAGCTAACTGATTTCACCACATTCTCCAGCAATGAATGCCAGAGTTTAATTACACGTTGTGTGAAGGAATATTTTCTCCAGTATGTTTTAAATCTACTACTTAGTAGATTCATTACATGCCCCCTAGTCCTAGTATTTTTGGACAGAGTAAACAAGTGATTCACATCTACCCTTTCCACTTCTCTCAGTATTTTATAGACCTCTATCATATCAGCCATGAGTCATCTCTTCGTCTAGCTGAAGAGCCCTAGCCACTTTAGCCTTTCTTCATAGGGAAGTCATCCCATCCCTTTTATCATTTTCATTGCCCTTCTCTGTATGTTACCCAGGTGTCTCATTTATGGAATTTGCTACTGTAAACAATCCAAAATATAGTGAGTTTTTAAAATATATCCTTAAAATATTGTAGAATCAACACTAGTAGTATTTTTTAAAGTTTAATACCCAGTCTGAATGAGCAGGTCAGGGTGGCTTACAAGATTAGTAGTATGTGTAAGCTTGAAATCTTTGGTGGCCCTCAGAGCTTTTGCATAGTCACATTACGGCTCTTTACATGAAAACGTTTGAAGACCACTGGCTTGACTCCACCCAAAGGAATACCCATCTGGAAACTATTTGAACATGTGTGTACTTACAGAATATTGTATAGCCAGATTCCACAGCAGTTACACATGTATAAATAAATACGTATTTACTTACATGTTGTTATTCTAATCATGTCTCTGTATATTAGTGTGTAAATGTTAGTTCCTTCTTTATAGTATTACTAGCCCCATTTTACCAGCCCCAATTGCTCTTCCCAATGGGAGATTTATGTCATTACTTGCCCGTGCAATCTACTATATGTAGGGCGCACTACCAGGTATATTAAAGTGAGGCTAGCTGAACACAAAAGCAGAACAAACAACAAAAGGAATCCAACAGAGTCTGCAGTGCGACAGGCGAAGAGCAAGAAACAAAACCACAAACCGCAGACTGGTATGTACAAGATGCAGGCGGTATTTATTATACCAAATATTTAATGCAGTTAATGATACCACCTCATTACAATCCAAGGGACCCGAAATGGTCCGTGTTTCGGAGAACACGCCTTCTTCAGGGGTTCTAATAGATTTAAATAACAAAGCTAAGCAAGTGTAGATAGTACATGATAGATATAAAATGGTGTACATAGTGATAATCCATTTCGAATGATAAGTAAACAAAATGTACTTAAGTGAGTACTAGTGCTGTAAAAACCTCACAGATACATCAGATCAAGTCATCATATGCAACTAGACATATCAAAATGGACATATAAAGTTCAAAAATAAAGAAGACAGAGGGTGAAAGAGAAGAGATAAGAAAAGTGTGCATGAAAACCATGCGAATGTCCACTAGGTTGTACTTGAGAATATACAAAAGTGCAAATTGTGCAAAAGTGCTAATGACCACTGAGGTGTATAAAAGTGCTACATGCTAAACTTGAGTAAAACCAAAAACTGCAATCAAATTGGTGAAGTGAACGAATGAATTGTTGAAATAATTAAAAAGCCCTACCATGGTTGATAAGGTATGAAATAAACCGCAATAAAAAGGTATAAAATTGAAGTAAAAAAAAGGAACACATATTAAAAATAAGATGTAGGGAATATATAAACTGATAATTTGAATTGTCAAATACATATTATGTTATAAAAATAGTAATCCTTTATTCAAAATTGATATAAGAAGGTTAAAAAGTACAAATAGAAAGTTCATATAAAAAAGCATGATACAAATATCCATGTTTTAAAAAAATATATAAAAAATTATATAAAAATATATATATAAAAGATATTGAGACATTCATGTTAGAGGAAGGGATGGGTGATCTGAACTATCTAATTTACCATGATACAGATAACTCCAGTTTAATACTTAAAACCTTGTCTAATATAAAAACATATATGGGGAACACATGAAAATGTGAGCACCATTGCAGAATGTACATCCTTGCATACTCCAAAATACAGGACAAAAAAGTCACCTTTCTTTACAAAAAGGGAGAAAAGTCCTCAGTGTCTAATAGGGGCTCTTTAAGCTTCCCATATAGACAGGCTAGTTTTAAACAGAATTTAATCCTAGCAGACACATCCTTGGTCAGAAAAACTCCCAATTAGTAAGTGAACCTCTATTCTAATTTTCTAATAGTTTTTCCTGCTTCGATATTCAGGACTACACCTGAATATCGAAGGGCTCAGATAAGTGACTTCTATTTTTGACAATTGTTGTTTGAAGAAAAGTTTAAAAAAATATATAAAACTATAAGAAAATATATAAAACTATTAGAAAATTAGAATAGAGGTTCACTTACTAATTGGGAGTTTTTCTGACCAAGGATGTGTCTGCTAGGATTAAATTCTGTTTAAAACTAGCCTGTCTATATGGGAAGCTTAAAGAGCCCCTATTAGACACTGAGGTCTTTTCTCCCTTTTTGTAAAGAAAGGTGACTTTTTTGTCCTGTATTTTGGAGGGTGCAATTTTTTGTGATTTATTTTGGGCATCCTTTTCTTGATTTTTTGGACATCCTTGCATACTGCCATTCAAGTACAAAAGCAGAATTCATACGGCCGATCTTGCAGCTCCTATGGTATCTCACTGACTGCAATGTAAACATGACTTTTACGATTTCACCTGGTTCATCATAGAACAAATTCCCACGGACTATAAAGTAGATAAATTAGCCCAGATTCAGTTACAAGAACAATTCTGGATTTTTCATCTTAACTCCATCCATCCAGCTGGTTTGAATGAAGGGATGGAATGGAATGCCATTATTTGATTCTGTTCAACTTTGCCTCTGGATTGTTTAGAACACCTCGCGCCTCTCTGGTGGCTCCTCTTCCTCTCAGCATCCATATTGCTGTACACCGGCTTCAAATTTGGCTGCGTTCAACACTAGCCAACTGGTATAGCGACAGGTTCCTGAAACCAAGCCTGGTCGAACCTTTATTGAGGTTTACATGAATGATTGTAGCCTCATCTTAAGCTGTGCTAAACTGCATGAAGACATAAGCTAAACGCTATTTTTTTCCATCTTCTTGCTGAGGAGCGCTGATCTTTACAGAGTGCCATACTGTTTCTAAGAAATAACACACATTGATTTTGTAATGAATTGATTTTGAAGGATTGATTATATTCACTGTTTAATTTGTGCCCTATGATGGTGTGTGGCTGAAAGGGAATTGCTACTCCTTCACATTTAGCTCCCATGGTAAAGCGCTGGAATGGCTACATGAGTTCACTCCGTATTGATTACTCCATAACACTGAGGACACGTCTTATTCACTATTTATAATTATTTCTTGTTGCATTTTTCTATACGAATTAGTGTGTTGCAGTTGACTCTCTGCTCTGACCGATAGATTAAAGCTGCTTTTGTTTAGCATCTTTCAAGTATCTTGGCAACAGTTGAGATATTTTTGATCCATTTTATATAAAAACATAAGAATTGCTATATTGGGACAAACTGAAGGTCCATCAAGCCCAGTATCCTGTTTCCAACAGTGGTCAACCTAGGAATAAGCAGTGGCTTTCCCCAAGCCATTGCAATAATGGTCTGTGGACTTCTCTTTTAGGAAATTATCCAAACCTTTTTAAACTTTGCTAAGCTAACTGATTCACCCAATTTTCTGGCAATGAATTCCAGAATGTTGAACTCAGATTGGGACATCTGTGTCAGAACATACTAAGTTCTGATGGAATTTTAGAAATGAATCTGCTAATGTATAGTTTTCTCTAAAATACCTGCAGGAGTGCATAAGTATTTGCTGGCATATTCAGTGGAAGAAAACATTTTTTTTCCAGTCATGTTTATTAAATTTCAATAAAATAAGCAAATACAACAATGCAACATGGAAGAAAAGTTGCCATATACAAAAATCAAAGAGCAAAGATAGCGTCACAAATATCAACAAGGTAAATATCTATCCACACTAACCTTTCTGTTGGTTGGACGGATGGGTCCCTGCTCTGGCCGGCCAGCTGGCATGCCCACCATCCTCAGAATGGCGGGCCTGCCCCTTCCCGGTGGGATGCACCGAGGAGGGGCCTAGGGCCTGATTGGCCGAGGCCATAGGAGGGGCCTTAGGCAACTGGGCCAACCAGAATTGAGCCAGTTGCCTGAGGTCCCTCCTATGAGTGGGGCCTTAGGCACATGGGCCAATCAAGATTCAGGAGTATTGGGTGTTTGGGACTTGTGCGATTTTTGGGTTGGGAATGTGTTTAAAGGTTAGACATAGTGATGGTCTGGGTGATTAAACTGCTGAATGTAGAGGTAGGCCATTCTCAAAAAAGACCTCAATTTGGACAGGTTTTTTTTGAGAATGGACATTTCTCTGCTGCTACTTTCAGTGTTTTGGGACTTAGGCCTAAAAGGGACTTAGACGGTTTTTTTTTTATTATGTCCCTCCACACCTACTATTTATATGTCATTGTTTTATGCACAAACACAGAAGATGTAGTAAGGAATGGTGACAAGTATTCTACTTACACACCAACTACAAAGAATGGTATTGAATGGTGCTGAGTGTTATGAGTCTAGGAAAGGATGGTCTTACTAATGAAGACACGAAATGCCACTCAAACAGTACTGTGGATAAAGGGATAATATACCTTCTCGATTAGATCAGTCCACATTATCAGGCTTTGAGTAGAGAGTTGCAAGGGGACAGAAATCCCATCCATCCCCACCCGTCCCCATCAGGATCCTTTCCGTGCCCACCCATCCCTGCAAGGAATTACCTCCACCCCTGCCCATCCCCATAAAAAGCAGCAATTACTTCTGACAGGATCATCAATTCCACAGTTTCTTTTGTGTTGCGCTGCTGTTTTCCTTGTGGAATCTCTTTGGTGGAACCCTTTTTTTGCTTTCTGTTCAGGTAATTAACTTATAAACCCCCTCTTTTACTAAGGCTGATGTGTCCATTATATTATATGGACGAACCCTGCTTCCAAAGCCTTCCATCCTCGTGGGAGTCCCATTGGCTAGAAGGGCGTCCCCGTGGGAGTCCCGTGGGCCAGAGGGGGTCCCCATGGGAGTCCCATGGGTTAGGGGGGATTCCCGTGGGATCCCTGCTGGACCTGCGGGATTCCTGCGATCCCCGTTCCCATGCAGACCTCTAGCTTTGAGGCTAAATAACACTGTTTACACTTTCATACCACTATTGTGCGTATAGATCACACATATTATTCACACTTAATATTCACACATGTGCTCAAAAATTGATAGTACAAAGGTTACACCCTAGTAAATAAGTTATTAATCTGCTGCCCAGAGGGGAAAAAATCATGAGGCACAATAACTACACTAGACTACGCATGTATGTGTCCGTTGTACTTATAAAAATTCCAAATGGATATTACACCACAAAACGGTCATGAGAAGACAGTCAGAATATCTAACAGTTAGTCGCGGTAATAGTGAATTACACTTCTTAAACAAGTATTAAGGATGTTACATCACAACAATGGCCATATAAAACAGTCGGAATGTCTAACAGTAAAAAGCGGTGATAGTGAATTACGCTCCTAAACATGTAATGAGAAACTTCCTGACGCGCTCTCCCTTCCCTTCCCCGCACCTCTAACTGAAGTTGTTGTTCATATCGGCTCTCTCTCTTACATCACTTCCTATGCGCATCACTCAGAACCGACGTCAGCGGAAGAGCCGACGAAGTCACGAAGAGCACATTGTTGACCACCACGAACAACAACTTCAGTTAGAGGTGCGGGGAAGGGAAGGGGGACACGCACCAGGCGGGATTGGGGAAGGAGTGGGGAAGGCATAGATGAGGGCAGGGGAGGGGCACCCCGCCAGGTGCCTCTCGCCCTCGATACGCCACTGCCCCCTCGATGCCCCTATTAATCTTACCTGGTCAAGATAGAAGCGATCCCCCTGTGCTCTTGCCTGTCCAGCTCCAGCTACCATAACCCCTAGAATAATCTCACAGTACTAATGATAGGGCCAGACCGCCATACTAATAGTACTGACATCTAATGCTCTGCTGTTTAAAAGGGCCCCCTAGTGTTGAACAAAATTATTAAATTTAAGACATTTTCAAACAATAGCCAATTTGGCCATATAGGAAAGATGTCCTTCTAAACAATTGCGAATCTTCTACTTTCTATCTAATGTAATGGTTACTGTAGAAATAAGAGGCCACAGGGATCTAACAACTCGAATACATTACATTACATTACATTACATTAGTGATTTCTATTTCACCTATGCCTTGCGGTTCTAAGCGGATTACAATTAAAAGAGATCTGGACATTTCCGAGAGAATTACATAACAACGATTCAAGTAAATTACATGTTATGGTGTAGAAATACAAATTAGAAGATATCTGGATTTTTTGATAGAATAACATAGCAGGATTCAAGTAGTTACAGGGTACAGTGGAGAATAAAAATATAGGAATAGGAACAGAATGAGAGAAAAAGCTTTATAAAAATCAGGCCCTCACAAATTAATAAAGATTTCACAATGACCTAACAGAATTGTATGGATTAATCAGCTGTACAATTATAAGAATATCTGTTAAAGCATGTTTCAGTTCCTTCTGATAAACAGGCAGGGTATTAGGCAACATTACAGATATAATCAAGCATGAATTGTGATTAATGTGGAGATATAATAATTCATTTAAATACTGGTCATTGTTTGTAATGTTGAGGGAAAAAAAAATACTACTGGGCTTTCTGCTGGTTAACTATACAACTGTTACCTAATGATCCTAATTTCCATGATTTTAATAATAATGAGTAAAAGCAAACTGTTAAATTGCACTTTCTACCTCAGCAAAACTAGGCTATAATTGCACAGAGAACAATTTTATGGTTGAAATGTGCCCTATATTGTAAAAGATTAAAATAATGTGCTCTAATACACAATGTCTTAGCAGGTGCAAGCACTTACCTGGGCAATTAAAACCTTTTTAATATACAAATCACGGCCAATGAGACTGTTGGCATGACTCACTGCGTCTTGCAGGACATAGTATGCTTTGAATTAGCTTTTTGTTTGTTAGCAAATTTCGCAATAAAATAACTAAACACATTAAAAAATAAAACTAGGAGGTAGGCATATTGAAGATGCTTTAACAGGATATATTTAAGAGAGTTTAAGTCACTATTTCTTATGTTCTTGTAATGAAGATGCAGCAGGATAGGTTTTTGGCTACCGTAGATAACATGGCACTAAGTAAGTCCATCATCTTACTTTGATCTTTTGGGGTCTTCTTTGAGGATCGGGCTAGAGATGTCACACTGCACTACACCCCCTGAGTGGGTTAAAAAACGGTCTGAATCTTCACTGCAGGATATTGATCTAACCATCTACTATAATAAAACCCTAAGCGCGCATGCGCACTTCAAACTTCGTGATCCCTGTGTCCGTGATCTGTAGCTCCGTGCCAGTAGAACGAGCCTGTTGCGATTTTCTGGCTCCTACTGCGCATGTGGAGTTTGAAATGGCGACCACAGATGCAGGGAGGCAGAGAACATGCCAGTGACTCCCCCTCCTGCCCGCACTCACTCTAAGAGGACCACGCAATAGAAGCAGCCGCGGTTTGAGAGCAGATATTGATGGACAGAGGGAGCAGGGAAGAGGGGCTGCTGGACAGGGGGAGGTCAAACGAAGGGAGAAGGGCTGCTTCTGGATAGGGGGAGCAATGAAGGGGTGCTGCTAGACAGTGGGGAGGTAAAACAAAGGGAGAAGGGCTGCTGCTGGACAGGGGGAGCAGTGAAGGGGTGCTGCTGGACAGTGGAGAGGTAAAAGGAAGGGAGAAGGGCTACTGCTGGACAGAGGGAGCAGGGAAGGGATAGTGGTGGACAGTTTAAGAAAGAGAGAGACAGAGAAAGAAAGACAGACAGACAGCGGCCAGGAGAGAGACAGACAGAAAGAAAGAAAGAAAGACAGACACACACATCTATTCTAGCACCCGTTAGTGCAATGGGCCTAAAGACTAGTGAGAAATAAAACAAGGGAATGTCTATCACTTCTCTTTCTCCTGCCTTCTAAGAAGAGAGTGATGTGGGGATAAAGATTCACCCCATCCTCTCACCATCCCCGCATTTTCATTTCCGTCCCCTCACTGTCCCCAGAGTGAAACATATTCTTCATCCTCGTCCTCTTACCATCTCCACATTATTCATTGTCATCCCCTCTCCATCCCTGCAGTCTTAATATTTTTCCCCGCTCAAGGCAGAAATATGATTTTATGCAATTTTATGAACCTAAGACATTGCATAAGACCTAAGACATAGTGTGTGTGTGTGTGTGGGGGGGGGGTCTAACTTTTATTTTGATTGAAAGAACATCAATAAAAGTACAACTTGGGAGGCATTCTTGGTTCTGCATTGCACACAAAAACCCCAAATATCAGTTCAATACTAATAATATTTTAGTCCAGCTCTCCCCAAAAACATTTTTCTTAGCGCTCTCTTGCACACTGTCATCCTTCCTATCTGTCACATTCTCAAACTATCACTCTCCACTGCAACTGCCCTGATCCAAGTTTATTAAAAAAAAGTTTTCCAAGTTTATTAAAATTTTGATAAAATGCAAATCAAAACTTCTAAGTGTTTTACAATTTATAATTAAAAAAGGGGGAGACAATAAACTAATAAATACTCACAAAACAGTACATGACCAACTAGAAACAATGGGAAAATGGGGAGAACTACAAATTAAAAGTAAAGAATACATAAAAGGTAAACCACAATGGGGAAGCTGGGGAGCAAAGATTATAGAATAACTCTGGCTGTAACCAAATCTATTTAACAGTCAAATACATCTTGGAAAAGGAAGGCCTTTAGATTTCCCTTGAATTTATCTAAGTTGTTTTCTGCCCCTCCTCACTGGACCCCCACATGCCCCTCCAACTATTGCCCCTATCTCTCTTCTCCAAGTTACTTGAATGTTCTGTTCACTGCCATTGCCTGGACTTCCTCTTCACCCAAGCAATTCTTAATCCACTTCAGTCAGATTTCGCCTGCTGCATTCCATGGAAACTGTCCTTACTAAAGTTTCCAATGGCTTGTTGCTGGCCAGATCCGAAGGCCTCTACTCTATCATCATCCTTCACGATCTATTTGTGCCTTTGATACTGTTGATCACCACCTACTCCTTGATGCACTGTTCTCACTGGGATTCCAGGGCTTCAGTGGAATAGTAAAGGGGTGCGGGGGCACAGTCTTCCTAAGGGCATGGAACCCCTCCTTCTCTCTACCCCCCAATTCCTCTCCTTACCGTGTGTGCCCCTTGCCTTACCCCGTACCTTTTTAACTTCCCCTGTGCAAGGTTGCTGCCTACGTTGGCATTGGCGCTCTCTCTGATATCACTTCCAGGACCTTTCCTAGGTCAAAGGGCGAGCGGACACCGACGTGGGCATGCTGCTCATGCCGTATAAGTTAAAAAGGTACGAGTAAGGGGGGTAAGCGTGCAGTGGGGGGGGGGGGAAGAAGGCAGGGAGGGGTCCCACTGCCTCGGGTGCCATTCACTCTTACTATTCCACGGCAGGATTCTGATCTCCCCTGATTCTCTTCCTACCTCTCCCATCGCATCTTCAGTGTATGCAATGGTAGTTCCTCCTCCACAGCCATCCCATTATTAATTGGTGACCTCAAGGCTCTGTTCTGGGATCACTCCTTTACTCAATCTACACTTGCTCACTTGGGAGTGCTGATCTCCTCCCACGGCTTCCAGTATCACCTCTTTGCTGACGACTCCCATATCTACCTCTGCATCAGATATCTCTACTAAAACCCAGACCTGAGTCACAGTCTGCCTGTCTCACATTGCTGCTTGGATGTCTCACCACAATCTAAAACTCAATATGGCTAAAATGGAGCTGCTCATCTTCCTTCCTAAACCCATCTTCCCTCTTCCCCTGTTCCCTGTCTCTGTGGACAACACTCTCTTCCTCTCTGTTTTGTCTGCTTGCAATTTCGGGGTCTGCCTAGATACAACATGTCGCTAAAACCTGCTGCTTCTTCCTCTCTAATATTACCAAAATCTGAGCCTTTCTCTCCAAGAACACTACCAAAACCCTTATCCATGCCCTCATCATTTCACGCTTAGATTACTGCAACTCGCTACTACCAAGTCATTTTTCTCCCTTTCAGTCCGTCCACAATTCAGTTGCATGACTCATATTCTGTGAGAACTGCTGTACTCACTTTACCTCTCTCCTAAAGTCACTTCATTGGCTACCCATCCATTTCTGAATACAATTCAGACTCCTCTTACTGACCTACAAATGTATTCACTCAGATGCCTCTCACTATCTCACTTCACTTATCTCTCCCTATGCCCCCCTCCCCGGAGCTCAGGTCAGATGATAAATTCTCCTATCTGTGCCCTTCTCTTCCTCTTCCAACTCCAGACTTCATACATTCTATCTTGCTGCACCCTATACATGGAATGTACTGTCCGATTCCCTATGGTGGGCTCCATCCCTGGCAGTGTTCAAGGCCAAGTTAAAAGCCCACCTCTTTGAGACTGCTTTCAACTCCTAACTCCTTTCACTTTGGGTTCTGCATTCCCAACCCTATATGTCATGTCTGTCTGTCCAGGTTAGATTGTAAGTTCTTCCAAGCAGGGACAGTCTATTAAATGTCAAACTGTACAGCGCTAAGTACACCTCTCAGCCCTATATAAGTGATAAATAGTAGTAGTAGTCTTATTCAGTTCACAAAATCTCAACAAATAAACCCTCCCAATGTATTTCAGGATGCACCAGTAAGTGTAAGGTACACCATGTTGAAGAGGTGGGCCTGCTGGCAGGAGGGAGTGGGCATCCCTCTTGTCAGGCTTCCAGAAAAGGTATGGGGGGTGTCAAGGAGGTCGTTCAGGCAGGAGGGAGTGTGCATTCTTCCTGCTGATTGGGAAGGGGAGGGTCTTCTGCCTGCCACAGCTGGATGAATTAATCACAGCAAGGAATTTCCCCCGATCAGCTGAGACATCAGGACTCCCTGAAGCTGTGGTTTCAAGGAATCCTGCCGACTCAACTGGTTGGGAGAAATTCACCTTCCACGATCAGCTGATGGCAAGCTGCGGTCTAGTTTCAGGATAGGTGGCTGAAATGTAGGCCAGGGTTTTCTGGCCTTTATTTCTGCTGCCAATCTTTGTGTGAATCAGGTGCAATTATCTAACCGGCGCTGTCATGTATTTGACACATTATCAACAGCCACTTTTAAGGCAGCTGCCAACATGGGCACCGGTTAGAGAATCTGGGGTGTGTGCCTATGATATAATGGCTGGATCCTAGGCATGCTCTGAGCCAATGATCCTGGACTTTGTATGTTTGTTCTCTTTTCGTATTGTGGCTTTCCTTTGTCTAGAAGCCGACTGAAACATGAGGGAAGCCACTGCTTGCCCCGGATCGGTAGAATGGAATGTTTTGCCAGGTACTTGTGACCTGAATTGGCCACAATGAAGATGGGATATTGGGCTAGATGAACCATTGGTCTGACCCAGTAAGGCTATTTTTATGAAACCAGGCTTTTCGGTTTCTGTCAAAATCCACCATTCGGTTTTGTCCAAAATTGCAACTGGCTAGGTCCCGCCCCCAAATAGCACACATTTACTCCTATTTCATAACATAAACATTTATGTTTCCATGGTGCCCCATTCATATTTTAGATATGTAGGATTTAAAAAAGAACTGCTCCTGCTTCATGTAAGTGGTACATAAAGTCCATTGTAGTATAGAAATAGAGAATGACAAGGTGACAAAATTCATCACCGTTTCCGTCCTCACAGATAACCATGGGAAGACATCTCCATGTCATTCTTTAAGGAAAGAGGGAAGAATCAGAGTATGAATGGGCACAGTCACTGACTCTCAAGCCTTGCATTGAAGAATGCTGATGTAGAAGGAATGAGGTTGAAATAGACACTAAAGAATGACATGGGATGGTTTTCCGCAGTTATCTGTGGGGATAGGAACTGTGATGAATTTTGTCACTCTGTCATTCTCTACATAGAAGGTCTATATTGACAAATCCCATTTAAAATACTAGAGAACATCATACAGCTGTAAAGAAAGGGCAGTCACTGCAAATAAACAGCAAAGAATATCCCAAAAAATAGAGAAAAAAAGAGACCTCAGAACACAGTCCCAGTAATTCAGTCCAAAAGTCCTTGTCAAGGGATATAGCACAATTGCAGGTATCTAAAAAAAATCCACTCGAATAACATTCAAAGCAAAATTGTCAAAAAGAGGCAATACATTTATCTTCACAGCTGTTTTCTGGGAATTTCTGAAGCACTCAAATCCAGACTGGTTTCCACAGAACACTCCTAAACAGATCAGTTTCTTCAATGCTCCCAGCCCGACAGCAGCCCTATTTCGCAGTAGCTATTTCAAGGGCAAGGTATCTTCTTTCATCCAGTCAAATATAAAAAAAGACAAAACAAAAAAAAAATCCCAGCCAAAAAAAAAAATCACCATCAGGTAGATTTAGTTCAAATCTGCCATATACCACTGATCAACTCACAATCTTTGGTGTTCATCAAGCGTCATGCCATCATCACGTCAAAAATGTCAAAAGACGTGATGACGTCAAAGACCCGGGAAAAATAAAACTTTAAACAAAACTGTGCCAGAAAACAACATGAGAAAACCAAAATATCGATACTACAGCACCAAAACAAAAAACAACGTAAGGCAAATCAAAAATCAAAATACCATGAAAAAACAACAAAACCCAAAATGATCATAGCAAACTCCAACCATTAGATTCTTTGCTGTTTATTTGTAGTGGCTGCCCTTTCTTTACAGCTGTATGATATTTTCTATGTGTATTTTGGATCGTTAATTTATAGAATTCTAGTTCTCTGGTTTAGCTAAAATACTAGAGCCATCCTGACCTAGATGACTTAATTCTGATTTGTATGTCCTTTTTAAAATGCTGCTCTAAATGTTTATCTTCTTAATGTGCAGGCAGTTCACTCAAAAGTGGCATTAATTAGTGATATGATTTGTCAACATAAGGTATACCATTTGGTATCATTGAATCTTGAATAAATGCCAATGATTCCATAGCTAACAGAATTATGTCTGACAGGCTACTCAATTTTTTTGTTGCCCTCATTTAAAATATAAAATCTAGTGGCGCAGCATGATGGGAGAATTTGATAAGGTTGCTCCAGAGTAAGATCTACCAGCAGAAATATGTTGACTTTTTTATTTTTTTTTGAAGGACAAATGTGAATGTGAAAGGAACTGCAGAAGGGGATAAGCAAATTTCCCATAATTTTAGCCAGGATTCAGAGTTCCTCATTTCACCACTGTAGTTGATCCTACAACCCTTTATAGTGTAAGGCCTTGTTGGTATATGCTCATGGTATCTAATGCACATAAGGATGTCTTGTTTGATATGTTATAGAAGACAAAAGATATCAGTTTCTTGCCAACAAAGATGATAAACCAGATGCAGCCAGCACAGCAGGTTAGCACAGGATGTCATGTTAGGTTAGACCAAATGCAGATGAGCTGCTGATTAGTAAGTCCTCCTGTATATATTATTATTTATTAACTGCCTTTTTCATGAAGAAATTCACCCAAAGCGATTTACAATACACTGAATAGTAATCAGGTACTCTTAAGTAACAGCTGTCTGGTGTGGCTGAGGTAAGCCATGCAGGTTATCTGACTAAGTACTGAGGATTGCTGAATTGAATGGGAAATTGTACTGTCTATAGAACAAACTGTTAGACTGAACTTAAAAGCGTAGGTTTCCCTGAGCTGGTGAAGGAACAAGCTCATGTTACGTAAAAGAATAAAAGTTCTGTTGCACCTTTTCCAGTGCTTGTGTTGGTGTATTTATGTATGAGTACATAGGGGTTATTGGACAGGAGCACTGTAGGTGCTGGTCATGTGATGGAAGAAGACCACTTGGCCCGTTCACACCACCAAAAAATACTAGTGCAAGTTGGCATTGGCATACCTTATCTTAGACCATGTCGATAGCTGGTGGAAATGGGTGTGCCAAAGTACACCAAGTGACACGCTTAACTGGCAATATTCAATAACTTACAAGAATTGCTTGGTGCCACACCCATGGACCGTTCATATTCCTCCCATATATCTGTCCACCGTGGAGTTACACACTAAGGTCCTGATTCTACAAAGTGCGTCCCGATTATAGGCAGCTGTAGGTGTCCTACAGCTGTCTAATCAGCCAATCGGGATGCACGTTTTTTAAAAAAATGCTCCCCAGGCAGGCCGCCTATATTGAAGGCGCCTCCGGGAGCCTAGGGAGGCCCGCAAGACGCCTAAGCTCGCCTAAGGACCTTAGGCAGGCCTTAGGTGAACCTAGGCGGCCCTTCGCGTCTCCCTAGTAGAGGAAGAGACGCTTACAATATAGGCCAACAAAATTCTGGTCTACATTGTAAGTAGACGTGGCCGCTATACTTATTGCGGCAAGGGATCTCTCTGCCGCTATAAGTATAGCGTGCCGTGGCTGTCTGTCCGATTGCCAGCAGGAGGGTGCCCAAAGGTGCTCTAGGTGCCTGGGCCAATCAGGCCTTAGACTTAGTGGGGATGGGCGGACCCATGCCTTAGGCCTGATTGGTCCAGGCTTCTAGAGCCTGGGCCAATCAGGCCTTAGGCTTCAGTGGGATGGGCCGGGAAGGGGCGGGTCCACCTCATTTCGACGAGGCGGGCCTGCCGGCTGGACGGGCAAGACCCATCTGGCCATAAGAAAAGGTTAGTTTGGTGGGGTGGAGGTTTGGGGGCTGTTAGCGCGGGGGGGAGGGTGCGTCTTCGGGCAGGAGGGATTGGGCACCCTCCTGCCAGCGATCGGTAGTTTCGGGGGGGCATCTTCTGGCAGGAGGGTTTGGGCACCCTCCTGCCAGCGATCGGTAGTGTCAGGGTGGGCGGTCGGTAGTGTCGGGGGGGCATCTTCTGGCAGGAGGGTTTGGGCACCCTCCTGCCAGCGATTGGTAGTGTCGGGAAGGGCATCTTCTGGCAGGAGGGTTTGGGCACCCTCTTGCCAGCGATCGGTAGTGTCGGGGGGGGCATCTTCTGGCAAGAGGGTTTGGGCACCCTCCTGCCGGCAATCGGACAGGCGGCCATGGCCCGCTATACTTATAGCGGCAGAGAGATCCCTTGCTGCGATAAGTGTAGTGGGCAGTGTCTAATCTAACCCGATTTTCTAACCAGCGTCTGTAACATGTACGCCAGTTACAGAATCAGGGTTTAGTGTAGGCCCGATTCTGAATAGGACACCTCTCCCAAGCGTCCTATACAGAATCAGGGCCTAAGGGGCTGATTCTATAAAGTATACCTAAAGTTAAGAGCCTCTTAAGCACCTAACTTAAGACCCCTTTTACAAAGATGATTATTGAGTTGGGCCGCAGTAATCGCTCCGACGCTCATAGGACTGCAATGGGCATTGGAGTATTTGCTAAGTATCAGCAGTTACTGTGCCTTTGTAAAAAAAAAAAAAAAAGGAGGGGGGGTCAATTGGCAATATACCCTTAATAGCCTCAATAATTGATTAAAAAATAATAATAATTGGATGATAGGTGCCTATCTGATTCTATAAAAGATAGGTACCCATCATATGGTACTTAGCAGCGCCTAGTGCCTAAGTGGGCACTTCTATAGGCAGAGTATCACTTAGGCACCGCAAAGTGCAATTCTCTAAAAAGTTAGGTGCCTAAAATATAGGCCGTTAAAAACCTGGCCTACATTTCAGGCGCCTTAAGTTTTTACATAGACGCCTCTAGCCGTGATTCTGTAAATTGTGTCTAAGTGTGATTGACATGTGGGTGGCGCCATTTTTCTAGGTGCCAGCTAATTTAGGTGCCATTTACAGAATCAGCCCCTAAGCACTGTGACAGGGTCCTGCACTAGGCAAAGAAAGTACCTGCACAGGGTCACAAGGCAAGAAAGTTAAATTGATCTTTCTCAGGATTTCCCTTTCCCCAGCATCTATGCACACTTTGTTTCTTGAAAAGGAAAACAAGTCTGGTTTTATTAGAGAATTAAAAAAAAAAAAAAATGCAACAAGTCTTTCTCTCCATCCTTTCCTCAGGACAGTAGATATCAGGATTTTCTCAAGAAAACAAAAAGGCGGTTTCCTGCACACAATAATATTATCCCAAGTGCTTTACAAACAAAAAGAAAAGCCCAAAACTTCTTCTGGGCCTTGAATAAGAAAAGTTCACCTCAGTGTAGCTCCTTTTCCTAATCCCAGATAGAGCACTGAGCACCTGGTCCCTCCCTTCCTAGGGAGCACAGCTTCAAGCACAGAAACAAACAAAAACAAAACATAGCAAAGGTGTTTTCTCTCTCTCCTAGCTCTGACCTTAGAAAGGCAGGGCTTTGTGCAAGTGCAGAACATAAGCCCTCTCAGGGAGGAACAGCCAATTCCCACTGATTTTGCCACCCACCCCAAAATATGAGGCTTCCAGACCTTCACAGTCCATACCCTTGGCTTTAGTACAAATCACAATCCTTTCAAAAGAAAAAAAAAAAGTTTTGAAAAGGCAGGGAGCACAAGTTTCTTTCTTTCTTTTTTTTTGAAAATTTTGTATTATTTTCCATTATGAACAGTGCAATACAAATATATACATCTGAAACATATCAAATCATTAAGAAGCACCTTTGAACTACAAAAATTAAAAGTCATCATTCCCCCCCCAACCCTTTATAAATCAGAAATGTAAACATATATAAATTATATTGTTATGAATTACCCCTCCCCCCGGATGTGTATGGGAACCAAACCTAATTTAAAAAGAGATATAAATCATAAATATATAACAAAATATCTTAAATAGATGCAACAAAAGCTGTTAACAGGCCCCACACTAATTTAAATATCTTATTATTCCCCAATAATTCTGCATTCATTTTTTTCATATTTGTAACTAAAACACAAGTTTGCCCACCAAAAAGGAAAAATTTAGAGTATCAGAACTCTTCCAATTTCTTGTTATCATTTGAATGGCTATCCCTGTCATTATCATAAAAAGCCTACCTTTATAACGATCAAATGGGGGTTTAACATACAATAAGGTACCACATAGACCATCTCATATGACAATGGAATTGCAGAATCAAGTATTACATTGATTTGTCCCCATATCGATTTCCAGAAGCTGAGTATCAGAGGACAAAAAACATAATGTCTGTATGACAATGCCAGCATCTATTAGATCTAGAACTGTCTATTTTTTGTAAACGCACAGAGGTCCAAAAGCTTCTATGTAACAGAAAAAAACAGGTTTGTCTCATAGATGCTGACATTGTACATTTCATCCTCCAAGTCCAAATTTGTGGCCATTGAGCTGCAGAAATATACTGCTTAATCTCAATGCTCCAAGTTTCACTCCCTGGTTTAATGACACACACACATAGCTATCTTGAAGTCCACATTCAGGTAACAAAAGAATAAAAAACAAAGCAAGTTAACTTCAGTCTCTAGTGCTTGCCCACACGCAGTAGCTTTTAGCAGGAAAAAAAAAGTCAACAAACACTTCTCACAGTTACACACAGTTTCCAGTTATCATTGGGCATTACTCGCAGTCCATGGCTTCTTCAGAATTCTCCACTGTGTCTGAGCCCAGCTGCCATTCCATTCCTTCCTCTTCTTGGTCCTCTGGACATTCTACTTCCTGCATTTCCACATCAGAAAGGTCTACCTGCTCATTTTCCCTTTTAAGCAAGTTCTTCAGCAGCTCAGCACTTACCTTCCTTCAGGCTCAGGTGCTGTGTCTCTTGCTCTCTCTGAGGGGAATGGCTTCTCACCAAAATTCCAGGTTGTAGGGCCCCTCCCCCTCTCAAAATTCCAGGTTGTAGGGCCCCTCCCCCTCCCTCTGGATGGAACAGGTTGAGATTTAAAGGGACCTACACTATTAAACTGGGATTTAGCATTTGAAGGATGTTTGAGATTATGTAAGAACATGATATCTTTTAAGAAGCAATTCAAAACACATCTGTTTGTGAGAGCTTTTTACTAGGTTAGATTTCAATAGCCTCTTTTACTGAAGGTTAGTTTTTGTTTGCCTATTTTATTGAAGTTTTACTAGTTTTGTACTGTTTTAGTATGTTAGATTACTGTGATGAGTCAATGTATTATGCTGTCTTGATTATGTGTGCTTATTTGATTATGTATGTCCTCTCCATAAACCGCTTAGGTTTTAAGCGGTGTAGAAATATTTTAAATAAATAAAAAGTGACAGCTTTGTAACTGGGACTTTTAATTTGTCTTCGCCTTTCTCTTAGGGAATCCAAACCCTTCCTCCCTGGGCTACTGGTAGGACTAGGCTCATATTCCTGAGGTTCAGGTTCAGGTGTTGCAGGGTCCCTATCACAGCACCTAGGCACTACTTTACAGAAAAGCACATAGTGCACTTATTTGTAAAACTAGCAATTAAGGTTGCCTTTGACGCATACAAGTGTACTATAGCTCTAAGCAGACACTTATAGATTTGCCCAATATGTTTTCAAGGTCTCTTGTGATCAGGATGTTGAACATACTGTACAGTTAAGCGTGAATGTTAAGTTAAGGATAAATGTCAGATGTTACAGTATTGCTCATTATTTAGATTATTTTCTTTTTGTGAATTTTTTAGTACTTGAACAGATACGGAAGGTGGCAGAGTGTTTTCATTTATACTGATATTTCATAAGTAGTCAGTTGTCATTTGGGTAGATAAGAAATTAACTGGGTAAGCTATCTGAAAATTACTCTCACTCAATCTAGCAGCCCACTTAGCATATCATTTCAATCCTATTTAAAAAGGCAGTTGTGGGGGAGCAGATTTTGGCAGGATAAAAAAAAAAAATGTCGTGTAGATTGCATTTGCAGGTTGATATGCATAATTTTCCTTACAAAATCCAGCTTCTCAAACAACAGGTGCAAATGCCTATGGGTTCTTTGTACCCATGCCACATTTCTTTTTGAAATATACTGCAAACTCTGTGAACAGAGTACCTTTAGGCATTGCTTTAGAGTGGGCAGCATGAATGTTGCCCCCACATTTGTTCTTTTTGCAGATTCATTGACAAAGCAAGTTTTATGTGGATTTGTGTCGATCTGTTACCCTGTCTCTAGATGACCTAATGAATCAGTTTATACAAAGGAAATATTGGACAGCGCATTACAATGGATGCATTCTGTCATGTGACAATAACATTATATTTGAGCAATAGCTCTTGTCATAATAGATTCTCTTGCACATATTGTATTTGACCGTGAACATAGTGACGTATCTTCAGTCAAAGTAAAAGGCTTCTAAAATGAGTCAAGGTGACTGGATGAATATATAAGTGGAAAAGCCCTCCAGAAAGAGACTTTGGCCTTAGAAATCTGTGTCTGTAAAATACAGAAAAGGCATCTCTTGCAGTGCTTTTCAGCTGTTGCTCCAGGAACACCTAGGGAGGGGAGGAATAGCCCGAGAACATGGGGGAACTGGGTTTGATTCTCACTGCAGCTCCTTGTGACTCTGGGCAAGTCACTTAACCCTCCTTTGCCCCAAGTATAAAATAAATACCTGTATATAATATGTAAATCACTTTGGGGTCCTTTTACTAAGGCATGCTAGCTGATTTAGCGTGCACGCTAAACACTAATGCGTCCATTATAGTCTATGGACATGTTAGATTTTAGTGTATGCTAATATTTAGCACGCCTTAGTAAAAGGACCCCGTTATTTGTTACCACAGGTAGACAGTATATCAAGTCCCTTTCCCTAACTGTAAAGTTCTAGGTTGCCTCTTCTCACATAGGTATTTTCAATAAATGTCTGTACTTCTCAGCATCCTGAAATATATGGGTGGTTCCAGGATGGTTAAGAAGCTTGTTGCCCTAACTTGCTATCTGGGTAATAGCACTAAAGAGCAGGTGATACCTAGATAAATCCTGAGTTTGCTCCAATCCCAGATCATCTTAGAACTACACATACAATGCCAAAGCAGTCTTGACATGATTTTCAATGGCATTATATGTATAGTCCTACTTAAAATACTGGCTGGGAACAATGAGCACTAGTTAACTGGGTAGGAGGTGTTGGTGCCTAGGTAACTAGCTTTGAATAAATGTTATTATCCATAATAATAGGGTCATTTATGCATTCAACTTAATTTCAATTAACAGTCATTTATTGGCTTAAATTGACCGTAATTGGTAGGAGTTGGCACCAATTAGCAATTGCACAGACAACTACCTTTAGTTGCTATTTTAGAAGTTGTGCATGCAATTTCTATCATTCACAGATTCTTGGGAGCCATGGATATGGGTGAGACATGAATGGGTCAGTGCATGCCTAAGAGTTACATGAGCAGGTTATAGAACACTAGGCGTTATGCGCCCGCCAACAGTTAGGCTTGAGCACTTATACAGTCCTTTGGCATGGCATAAGTGTTCGTGTCTAGAGTTAAGTGGAAAAGTGAGGACTTCTGCTAGAAATCTTTAACAGCAGTTCTAAACGGAACTTGCATCTAGCATGCATCATCCCAGTATCTAAAGTTTGGTGTTTTTTTCTTGAATCTACCCAAGCTGTCTCTATAAAGAGTTAAATTATGTTTGGGAAATTACATCCCCCTTCTTAAAATTAGAATTTTTCATATGCTTTTCTTTCACATCATATAGTAATTAAAAGGCAAAAAGACTCTGGTAGGAGACTAGAACATTTCCTGCCTAAGAACCATCAAATGGTTTTAATCAATTGAGGATGAGCAGCTTAAAAGTAAGAAATGTAACCAGGACCCTGAGATACTGGATTATATTTCAAGCTTATTAGAGTAGTGCTAAGTAGTGCTAAGGTTGGTGTTGCTATCAGTTTGAGAGATAGTGGTCTAAACTGGGAAAACCAGATGGTGACTCCTGAAGTTTTAGACCTGAAAGTAATTGTATTTATAAAGGCCTGTTTGTTCTTGAAGGAAGAGAACCTGGCAGAGGAAATGCCCCACTAGTGAGAGGGCAACTTTCAACATTTTCTTCCACAGCCTTTGGACGACCAGAGGAAGGGTGAGATGTGCCAGACCTAGGCATGAGAGAGGGGAGAAGGAGAAGGAGAAGTAGAAAGAGAGAGAGAGAGAGATAGAGACCCTGGACCCTGAAATGAGGAGAAAGAAAGAGAGAGAAAGAGACCCCAGAACCCTGGAGGGAAGGGGTGAGAAGCAAAGGGAACAAATAGTGAGACATCTTGTACCCTAGAGGGAGGAAGGGAGGGAGAGAGAAAGAAAGAGAGAGAGAGTATGACACCCTGTACCAAGCAAGGAGGGAGGGAGGAAGACATACACACAAATCCATACCAACATCCATACCTACACACAAACACATATACACGTACACACATAAACCTAGATTAAGGAGGGAGGGAGACAGACACTCACACTCTTACCTTGGACTAGGGAGAGAGAGAGAGAGAGAGAGAGAGAGAGACCCTGGACCAAGGAAGGAGGGAGAAAGAGACTCTAGATCAATGAGGGAAGGACAGAGAGAGAAAGAAAGAGAGAGAGACCCCCTGGACCAAGGAAGAAGGGAGAGAAAGAAGAGATGCCAGACCATGAAGGAGGAAAACAGGACTGGGTGTTGTAGGAGGAAGGGAAGAGAAAATAAAAATGGGCATGGGGAGGAAGAGGAAGACAGATAAGAGATGGGCATGGAGGGAGCATAGACACAAAGGGATGATACTAGATACAAGAGGAGGGACAATGACACAGAGGGAGGTTCTGGACAGAGTAAAATAGTAAAATAGAAGAGATAGTAAACTTGGGGGTAGATAGGAACAGAAACACAGAGGGAAGACACAACAGGACAGATAGGGAAGCAGATGAAAGATGGATAAGGAGCACAAAGAGAAATGTAGGAGACACTGGGATCAAACCAATGCTCCGGCAACAAAGGTAATTATAATATTTCAGCTTTGGGGAATTGCATTTCAATTTCCTGTATCGTAATAGGTTTGCTTTTTGCAGGGTTCGTTCACTAGAGTTCTGAAAGGGAGTCTTCTCTTCTACCCTGATCCCTGTTCCACACCACCTTAGGAGAGATGGTGTTATAGGGGGCCCATCTCAGTTTTTCTGTGAGGGGCCTATTCAGCCTATACTTGCAGGAGCCTTCAACCTGACAATCACTCTTGGCTGAATATTCATCAGGACAATGGCAAATGAAGTTCACTTTAAGGAAAGGGGTGTTACTAGTTGTTTGGCATAGGGATTGGTCCTTAACTTATTCTTTTTAACAATAATTGTGAGTGATATTGTAAAAAGGCCATCTGGTAAGGTTTGCCTTTTTACAGACGACATCAAACTCTAAACTCTGAAAACCAGGCCTAAATACCTGGGCCTAAATTGTGCAATGTTGAAATCACCTACAAGTAGTTCTCCCCTTTCATAGTTATATTTTGAATGTCATCAGTTAAATCTCTGTCTACGTCTGCCTGCGAAAGAAGCCTGTACATCACATCAGTATTAATAGACTCTCCATTCCATCTTTCCAGATTGACCCAGAGTGCCTCTTCCTTACCCCATAAGTCCTGCAGTTCCATTGCTTTAATGTTCCCTTCTAAGTGACCTTTATATTAATTTAATACCTGCCATATAAGTTTATTATGAGGTGAATTAAAATTTAATGCCAAGAATGAAACAAAGACCTAAATTATATTTTATTATCACAAAATCAATAAGATTAACTTTCTCATTCCATTTTCTAGTTTGCTTATGGAGAATATAAAGAACTTAAGCTAAATAGTTACACCCCTTTTACAAATACACACCCACACACCCACACACCCTAATGCTTACAGACCCTCTCCTACTCCAAAATATCCTTTTTAAAGAGTACATTCTTATATGTAAAATAATAATAATAATTTATTTTATATACCGCCATACCCGTGAGTTCTAGGCGGTTCACAACAGTTAAGCATAGTACAAACAATGCAAATCGTTTGAGATGCAACAAATTAAGTGCATACAATATAAAAGAAATACATACAATATAAGAAGAATGCAACAATGTAAAAATGAAGTTAAGAGGTAAAAGAATAAGTACATTAAAAACAGAGCCTATTAAATAATTGAGTTTTTAACTGTTTTCTAAAATCAAGATAAGAAGAAGCTTCTAGCACAGTTTTGGCCAGCCATACATTCAGTTTGGCCACCTGAAAAGAAAAGGTTCTCTCAAGGAGCCTTTTATAATGGTATAGGGAACCCTAGTACAGCATCACACAGGTATCTGTCTTAAGTAGCCTGGTGGATGGGCCAGTTAACCTTAGAGAGGAGGACCCAGACCCTTAAGACACTCTACACTACATTTATGGTGGAAAGAGTGAGGCCACCAAAATCCTACTCCACTTCCATATAGATGCCACTTGCAGCCATAAGGACTATTGTGGGAGATAAGCAGGTATAGTAGGTTTGGGGGGGCTCACCCTAAATTATAAGGGGATTTTGGTGAGGCACCTTTTATGTAAAGTTCATAGCAGTGCCCTCTAATGTGCCCCACTGCTTTGTTGTTATTTCTGTATGGCCATTCCATTACAATGTGGACCCCTCCCACATCCAAATGATCTGCATTTGGACACTTGGAGCTTGAATGCATCTGTGGTCAAAAATGCCGCATAAAGTTAGACTTGTCAGCCAAGATGTACAAGTAGGCAATTTTTAGAAAAAAAAATGTGGATGTCATTTTCAGCTGATGGGAAGGGATCAAGCGCGATTCTCTAATCGCCACCTGTGACATGGGTGTCAGTTAGAGAATGAGGCCAGTTAGATGGGGTTGGGTGTTTGTCTCTTAGGACAGACACGATTATGTATAGGACACTGATGTGCAATTCTCAGCTGCTTCTTAGGAGGCTGCAGAAACTAGCATCTTATAAAGAATTTCCCCCTTGATGCTTCTGGAAATGTTTAAAAGTAGTTTTGAGGCTCAAACATTTTTCTAGGACAACCATTGATTAAGGCCCTCTTTTACAAAGCTGTGGTAGAGGTTTCTACTGTGGCTCCAGGTGCTAAATGCTCTGACGCTCATAGGAATTCTGTGAGCATCAGAGCAGTGTGGGAACATTTAACGCTCTGGGCCACAGTAGAACCTCTACCATGGCTTAATAAATGGGGGTGGAGGTGGTATGCTTTTTAAAATGCACTGTTCAGAAATTCTCCATCTAATAGGTTAAGAACAAAAAGTAGAGGACAGCTGAGATGTCAAATCCAGTCCATAGCAATCTTTATTCTTGTGAGTCCCAACAAGGATCCAAGTTTTGGCAATGTACAAACTGTCTTCCTCAGGGGACAAAAAATACTACCAAAAAAAAAAAAATGCATATAAAGCAATAATATATAAACACTAGTCTTTAAGCCCGTTACATTAATGGGTGCTAGAATAGATGTGTCTGTCTGTCTGTGTTTCTTTATCTCTCTCTCCTTGGCCGCTGTCTGTATCCTTCTGTCTCCCTCTCCCCCCCGAGCAAAGCTGTCTGTCCCCAGCACACCCCTCCCCCCAAAGCAGCCCCCTTTCCCTCTCCCTGTCTCTCCATGGCCCCTTCTGTCTTCCCCCCCAGAGCAAAGCTGTTTGCCCCAAGCACACCCCTCCCCCAAAGCAGCCCCCTTCCCTCTCCCGCTGACTCTCTCTCTGGCCCCTTTTCTCTGTCTGTCTTTCTGTCCCTCTCCCTACCCCTGTGTCTTTCTTTCTTTCTGTCTCCCTCCCTCCCGCTGTCTGTCATTTTTCCCCATTTCGCTGTGCAGCAGCATTTCCATCCCACTTCCCTATGCAGCAGAAACAGCATTTCCCTCCTATCCCCCCCTTTCCTGTGTAGAAGCAGTAGCAGCATTTCCCCCCACTACCCCTTTCCCTTCTCTTACCCTGCTCCGTTCGGTCCCTCCCCCTTCTTTTACTGCCGTTGTCGATCCGGCCTGCTCCTGACCCTCCCACCACCGACAAACCTCGGGGCTCCAGCCGCTTAGGCAGCACTATAAACACGCTGCTTCACGGCCTTCTACTGGCGATTTCCTCTGCCGCGTCTGTCTCCGATGATGTCATCAGAGACGCGGCAGAGGAAATCGGCAGAGAAGGGCGCGAAGCAGCGTGTTTAAAGTGCTGCCTACGCCGCTGGAGCTGGGAGGCGACAGAGAGGGCAGGGGGTGCTAGCCTCCGCTCCGCAGGTGGAGAGCAGGGAAGGGCGCGCTTGTGCACTTGTCTTGCCTTGCGTGAGGCCGTACCGTAAGCCATGCATGCGCACTTCCTATGGGTCGCTACAGCTCACGGAAAACCGGCGCACGCATAGGAAGTGTGCATGCGTGGCTTACCGTTTTATTATATTAGATATAAATTAGAACATATAAGAGGTTCTTATATTTATTTGAGCCACAACATGAGTTGATTGTTCTTATCTTGGTAGGTACCTTTTTATTGAACTTTATGTTCACCTGCCTCTGGTTCCTCCTTGCGCAGTAGTGCATAAATAAATAAAAGTGGTTTCACAAGAATTCTCTCACGCTACATTTAGATCACTTTTAATGGCTTGATGGCGATCTCATAGTTCTTTTTCTTCCACTGTGTTTGCAAATCTTTAATAGCTGGATAGTTACCTCATAGTATCTTCTTAATAATAATAATAATAATAATAACAGCTTATATACCGCAATACCGTGAAGTTCTATGCGGTTTACAAAGATTAAACAAAGGTACAAATCGATTGACTTTAGGAGGGGAGGAAGAAAGAGGATTAATAGGACAGGAAATCCATTTTTGAGGAGAGAGTGATCAATAGAACAAGTTAATTGCTATAGAGGGGAGAGAGAAGAGAGGATCAGTTGTCTAGATACTTTAGGAACAGGTGTGTTTTCAGACGTTTCCTAAATTCCTCATAAGTAGTGGGCGAAAGCAATTGTTCTAGGTCTTTACCCCATGATGCTGCTTGGTGCGAGAGAAGATGTTCATGGTGTTTTTTCAGTTTACAACCTCTCAGTGGGGGGGAAACGAAGTTGGAATGTGAGCTTCTCTTGTGTCTGTTGGATGAGAAGATGAAAAGGTCAGTTATATATTTAGGGGCAAGTCCGTGTAGTGCTTTGAAGCAGAAGCAGGCAAATTTAAACTTTACACGCACCTCCATTGGCAGCCAATGCAGCTGCCGGTAGTAGGGTGTCTCGTGGTCAAACTTCCTCAGCCCAAAGATCAGTTTGACCGCTGCATTTTGCATCAATTGTAAACGCTGCATGTTCTTTTGGGAAATTGCTAAATAGGCGATGTTACAGTAGTCAAGTAGACTCAGTACGAGGGATTGGACTAGGGTTCTGAATACCGCTGTATCGAAATAAGCTTTAATGGATCTGAGTTTCCAGAGAGTGAAAAATCCCTTTCTGATCAAGGAGTCCACCTGGTCTCTCATGGTTAGGCACTGATCCAAAGTTACACCTAGTATCTTTATGGTAGGTTGGATAGGTTAATTAAGATTATTGATACATAGTGGTGATTTGGTGTCAAGCGGATGTGGTGAAGCAACGAAGAAAGTTGTCTTTTCTGAATTAAGTTTGAGCCTAAAGGTTGTCATCCAATGCTCCATCACGTTTATGGCTTCTGAAGCTTTAGGAATAGTTTCAGAGATAGAATTAACGAATGGGATGATGATCGTAAAATCATCTGCATAATTAAATAGTTTTATCCCTAACTGGGTTAGCTGCGTGCCTAGTGAGGAAATGTAGACGTTGAAGAGCAATGGAGATAGCGGAGACCCTTGTGGCACACTGGATGGATTGCTCCAGGTATCTGAAAGTTCATAATTAAAACGTACTTGATAAGTGCTGGACATAAGGAAGCCACGGAACCAATTCAGCACCTCGTCCCTGATACCAATGGTGTCTAGGCATTGCAGCAGTTTCCCGTGGTCTATTAGATCAAAGGCAGAACTCATATCGAATTGTATAACCAGGGCATTAAGGCCCTTACTAAACAGTAGGCGCAGATTGTCTAAAATAGCCGCAATTACTGTCTCAGTACTGAATAACGGTCTAAAACCGGATTGAGTTTCATGTAGGAGAGAGAACTGATCCAGATAATCCATCAGTTGGATGTGTACCAATCCCTCCATAATTTTTACAATAAACGAAATGGATGCTACTGGTCTGTAGTTGGATATTATAGCTGAAGATTCTTTTCAATTTTTTAGAATTGGGGTTATTACTATGTGACCATTATTAGAGAGGAACTTCCCAGTTTTTAGGTTATAAGCCAAATATTGCATCAACGATAGTTTAAATACTAAAGGTGCCGCTTTCATGATTTCTGGGGGGCATGAGTCCAGAACGCAATAGGATTTAGAGTATTTGATATATAGTCTGTTGTAATTGTTCCATTCTAAATCTTGAAAGGAGCTCCAGATCATGTCTGCCGGTGTATCATTTCCTTAGGTGATAGGTATCAGATGATTACTAGGGTCGTTTGTTGAACAATGAATTCTAAGGTGTTTAATTTTCGAATCGAAGTGTAGTGCTAAGTCATTTGCAGAGGGTAACTTAGAGTTGTGTGTGGGTGAGGTGTAGCGAGCGGTGTCAAATAAATTTGTGATCAGGTTGAATAGCTTTTTTGTATTTATTCCTTGTGAACCATTACAAGATGAGTTGATTTTAATTGAGTAGAATGCTTTACTTTTGTCTTTTATCATTTGTTTGTAGATTTTTATGTTAGCTCTCCATTTGTTACGGTCTGTTAGTTCTCCTGTTTTTTTCCAAGTTCTTTCTAGTCGTCTAGCTAGTTGTTTCAGTTTTAGAAGTTCGGTGTCAAAGCACTCTCTTCACTTTTTACCTCACAGCATAATTGTTCATCTTTGTTTCATATCCTCTGACACATAACACTTTATTATTTACCTTATATTTATGGTTTTACATTTGTATACATTTCCATTAATGTTTTTTATTGTATATGTTCTAATATTTATGTTTATATATTATTGTTTTATATGTAGTTGTTTTTGTAAATTTTTTTGTCCCCTGAAGAAAGCAATTTGTACATTGCAAAAACTTGGATCCTTGTTGGGACTCACAAAAATAAAGATTGTTATGGACTGAATTTGACTTCTCAGCTGTCCCCTATTTTTTGTTCCCATCTAACAGGATGCCATAATTAGGATAGAATTTATTCTGGTATGAACCAGCATCAATGAATGAATATCATTTGTTTTGGATTTCATAACAACATTATGGTCTCTGTTTCCCCTTTCTGCTTTACTATTGTTATGACTTTATTATTGTAAACAACTTAAACTTTTACTTTTATAAGTGGTACTTTATATAAGTTAAACTGAACCTTGAATCTTAGATTATTCCTGAGTATATACCCTTTTGAAGCCTTATCTTTGATTTGAAGGTGTATAAACCACATATACTGTACATCTATATCCCAATTTTAGGAAGCAGGCAGATACTCATGCAAATTGTGAATGTTTGCATATCACAAAGGGGCATGGTCTGGGCATGTTTTAGGCAGGACAGCTAAAATATACATATGCATTCCTCATTTCAAATCAATGTCAGTTTATAGCTGATCCCAAGGATGTCAGATTAATATCAGGATTTATAGCTGATCCTAAAGATGTTTAGATCAGTGGTTCCAAAACCTGGTCCTGGAAGCACCCCAGCCAGTCAGGTTTCCAGGATATCCACAATTAATATTAATGAGGGAGATTTGTATACAGTGGAGGCAATGCATGTAAATCTCTCTCATGAATATTCATTGTAGATATCCTAAAAACTTGACTGGCTGGGGTAACTTCAAGACCAGGTTTGGGAACCACTAATCTAGAAATTGATCTTTCTGTACAGAGCTCTACTGTATTGGAGGTGTTAGAAGTGATCATCCCTCCGTGTTTTTTGCACCCCCTGAAAATGATAAAAACGTGGAGGGGCATAATCAAAAAAAGCGTCTGTCCCCTTTTGGCTAAGTCCTTAAACGTTCAATGCAGAAGCAGGGAAAGTGTCCATAACCAAAACAAACATCCTTGTTTTGATTATGGCCTTCCTCTGCCTAAACGCCCAAACACCACTACGTCTAAAAGTACACCCACACCACGTCTACACTTTTCAGCCATAATGAAACAAAAAAACGCCTAAGCCCCAAACATCCAACAGAAGGGCTTTTAGGCGAAGGAGGAGCCAGTCCTTCGCCTAAAATCTGGATTCTGTAACCGGTGTCTGTCAAAAACAACACCGGTTACAGAATCCCCCCCCCCCAACCATCCAGGCAGGAGGGTGCCCAAGCCCTCCTGCCATGTCAAACCACGACCTCCCCTCCCGACAACATCGGGGTAAGAGGGAGCTCAAGCCCTCTTGCCCCGGCCAACCGCGGCACCCCCGACAATATCTGTTTGTCAAAAACAACACCGGTTACAGAATCCCTCCCCCACAACCATCCAGGCAGGAGGGTGCCCAAGCCCTCCTGCCATGTCAAACTGCGACCCCTCCCTCCCGACAACATCGGGGCAAGAGGGAGCTCAAGCCCTCTTGCCCCACTGATTAACATCGGGCCAGGAGAGAGCCCAAGCTCTCCTGGCCCCAGCGACCCCCCCCCCCGTGACTGTTTTGGGCCAGGAGGGAGCCCAAACCCTCCTGGCCCCGGCGACCCCCTACCCCCACCCCCCACTACAATACGGGCAGGAGGGATCCCAGGCCCTCCTGCCCTCGACGGAACCCCCCTCCCCCCAACGATCGCCCCCCCAGGACCACTGATCGCCCCCCCGCTGACCCGCAACCCCCCGGCTGACCCCACGACCCCCCCCACCCCCACCCCCCTTCCCTGTACCTTTTTTTAAGTTGGCCGGACAGACGGGAGCCAAACCCGCCTATCCAGCAGGCAACCACTGGCAGAATGGGGCCAGATTGGCCCAGCCATCCAAAAGGCCCTCCCAAAGGTACCTGGGCCAATCAGAATATGCCCGGGAGCCTTAGGCCCCTCCTGATTGACCCAGGTGCCTTAGGCCCCACAAGCATGCAAGCATGCAAACTTACAAGCATGCAAGGTAAAAAGGAATTAGTCAGAAATGGCAAACCAAACATAAACTTTATTTCAACCACTGGTTGATAGTGCCCTGCTTCTGGACTTTAATCAGTCAAGAAATACAGTCCTCTTCACCAGAGCAGCAATAATTAGGTAAGTAATGCTTTTATCAAACAGTCCAGAACTCATAAGAATCACAGCATTATTCAGAGTCCAAAATAAGGCAAACGTTTCCCTCTAAACTTTGCTGTAGCAATCAGGCACAGCTGTGAAGGACCAACGAGATTTCCTAGCTGAATCACCATACAGGAAATACATTCAAAATGGTTTGTCAGAAAACACATGCATTCCTGCTTTACAGAAAGCCTCAAAATGTGGCTTTCCAGGAGAGCTTCTGCACTGGCTTCACAGTTAAGAGACAAGCTGGCAGCATAAAGAACTTAAATCCTAATCTCAGGCTTACTGTGTCTCCATGGGTGTTGGCAGAGTGTCAGCTCCTACACAGCTTTCCTGCACCTCCATGGCTTCTCCTTCTGGCTATACTCCAGTGTCCCAGACAGGAGGTAACTCGTCTGCCTCAAGCATAGGACAGTCTGTGAGAGACTGCCTCCTCTCAGCTTCCCATTCTCCCCTCTCTCCTGTGTGCCTCTCTCCTGTTCTCAGAAGCCTCGTTATATCCTGTGGATAACCACTCCCCCTCTGAGAAGGTGGGGGAAGGGTTTTCCATCCACCGGCTTGCTTCCTGCTATTACAGGCAGGTTTCTCCCTAGTCCTGATTTTAAAAGGCTGTTCAAACTGAATAAGCTTTCTGACAGTGGCAGGTCTGCATGGAGTGTAGCTTTTTCTCTTCATCTTATGCTGCCCTGTCTCTTCTACCTCCATGTCAGAATCAGAGCAGAAGTCAGCTTCATCAATCAATTGGCAGGTCACCTGATCAGCCCTCCTGCATCTAGGTGCACTGTGAATACTCCTGATCACTGGGGCAAAACCCGGTACGGATTCGGGTTTGTTTTGGCTAAAACCCGAAACGGACCTAGGTTTGTCACACTACGTCTAAGTCAAAAAAGTCTAAGTGCCGACTAGGCAACCTGTTAATGTTTTAGTTATACCTGTTGTACGCCTAAGTGTAGGTCGGCCCTGCCCACTGCCCACCCTTTCCCCTCCTCTAAACACACCTCTTTTCTCTCTGTGTGTTTAGTGGCAGGGGAAAGGCCTAAGCTGTTTTTAGATATGTCTAAAACCCAGCTTTGGTTATGGGTACTTCAACGATCAGGCTTTTTGATCGTCCAAGTAGCCATTTAGGACACTTTTTAGACTTTTTTTTTTTTTTAATTATTATTACCCCATAGACATATAAGTTTCTATGTGTTGGCACAAACATGCATATGTATGCATATGTTGTCATATTGGCCCTATTGATATTTTAGACACTCAAACTTGTAAAATGGGTGCTACTGCCACACGTAGTCGGCATATACAAATTCTTTCTGGAATGTATTTTAGAAAAGACTGGCAGATTTTTCTATAAAATACTACTCAAATTTGACACACTGTAACCTTGAAGTCTCAATTCCAATTTGTACGCTCTGTCTAAAATCTGCCTTCATGTAACTATTTATATAAGAAGGAAAATCGAATATCATGTGTTAACATTTGAGAAACTCTACAAATAGTACTGAATTGGTGGGCATGTATGCCAACCCATCTGAAGAGCTTCACTACTGCTTTCTAAATAGGAATGCTAGTACACTGGCATCTACAAAAAGTGTTGTACAAATTCACTTCACTATCAAGGAGGAACACTGATTTCTGTTAATGGTTTATTTGTTGATTTTTGTTACAGACTCTTCTTCAACTACATTTTTAACTATAGGAACTCAACCAAGTTTTCTGTACTAAATTCTTTGGTTTGCGTGCAGCCTACTTATGAAAGAAAAAAAACAACAACAAAAAACCAACAACCCACAACTGTATGCTTTTAGTAGCAGGATCTAGCTTCCACCACCCACTCTGCTATGTGACCCCGCAAGCACTCATGATACATTGTCCCATCACCTTCACCGTTTACAGCAAAAAAGCCATTTAGCCAGTGCCTGCAACCCTTCAGTCCGCAATGCCTGACAGCAGAGGTTATGGAAAAAAAAAAAAAGGAAGAAAGAACAATGTGCAATCGGCACTGCATTAGAGATGGAAAAAGTACTTAAAGGCTGCAACATTCATCAAGGCTGAATACATAAATGCCACATTTTGAATAAGCCAAGCAAAAGACAATGACAAAGGAAAGGCGCAGTGCTTCAGGAATCTCTATCATTTTCATTTGCTGCTGTCAGGAACCTGTTTTTTACCTCTCACTCTATCAGCCATTATAGCATTAATGAAGTAACCTCACATAGTTATTGACTGGCTTGTCAGAGTCCCTGCCTGATCCCTTAATAGAAACCATTGGTCTTCAGTTAAAAATGGGGTGAGCTGGGAGGTGCTGTGGGCATGTGCTGAATTTCAAGTGCACTCCTGAGGTTATCAAAAGCCATGAAATGCAAATTATTATATTTTTTAAACACACAAGCCGCAAACGACTGAGCATATAAAATTGACTAATACTGTACTTTATGCATGCCTAATAATGTTTTCAAATGCACACTGCATATGTTCTTTCTCAAGAAAGCTGTGCATAGTATTTAAATAAGCAGTATTAAAATTGTGTGTTCTTTTACAGTGTGTGGATATGTGATTCTCTCTGTTTCTTTCTTTCTCGTTCTATTTGTTCATCTTATCTATTGTTAGATCATAAAGGGCTCCTTTTACTAAACCTCAGAAGAGGTTCTTACCGTGGGCCAGAGAGGTAAATGCTCCGACGCTCATTCTATTTCTGCCATCGGAGCATTTACCTTGCCGGCCCACTGTAAAAAGCTATTCTGCGGTTTAGAAAAACCCAGCGAAAATCTCATAATAGTTTGCACAATCAAAAAACATAGCACACAGCTCCTCAGCTCTCCCTATCCCAGCATTCCTATCTTTCCCCATGCACTTCCCCAAATAACTAGGTTTTTCATGCTCTAGGAAAACATCAAATCTTTATACAAATCTATAGAACTTAGCACAACCCATGAGATCTTCTGGTCTGGAGTCAGTCTATTTATGGTCTTAAAACATTAACCCCTCCCCCCCTTTTACAAAAGCGTAGCGTGGTTTTTAGCACCAGCCATGGCAGTAGCAGCTCCTACGCTCATTGAAATTCTATGATTATTGGAGCTGTTACTGCCATGGCCGGCACTAAAATCCACGTTACACTTTTGTAAAAGAGGTGTGGCATAGGTAAAATCTTGAGTTTGGTCTTCCATTCAATTGGCAGGCAATTAATGACCTTCAATATAGTACTATGTAATGTTTGTGAAGGTTTTTCTTTGAAATTATGTTGATAGGCATATTTAATAGGAATCTTGAGCTGTGATTGTTGCACTTTATTTAGTGGGAATGGTTAATATGTAAATTCATTGAGCTTTTGACATCATTTTAAGTGGACTAAATTACTATGTAATTTGAATGCATTTTGTAAATTCTACTGTCTATGAACTACTGTAAATGTTTTAATTGTCAAGCACTTAGTTATAGGCGGTTTAGAAATTTTAGAAATAAATAAAAATGTAGATTGATGATCTTATTACATTCACAGTCATGATAATTTATTGAACATTAGAAAATAAATTTTACAAATGATGATGTCATCAATTCAAAATGGGAAATAAATCTTCTCCTTTTGTGTATTAATGCCAAATTTCCTTATTTGACAAACTGACCTTTCACAGTAGTACTAGATATGTACCACTATGAGTAATAGCCACCATTTTGATCCCAGGAAGTCATGCTGCAGAAATGGAGGGGGATCACTCTTTCCTCATCAATTATACTACAAAGGAGAACATTGGGTAAATCCTGAGGAGAACATTCAGAGTATGGGTGGCGAATCATTGCAGTCCTTGAGTGGAAGGTGCTTTCCAGGAATCAAAACTATGGTCTCACAGGCCCATGACTGGATGCGTGTAGCTGAGTCTCAGAGGCTGCTTAGCTGCACCTTTAGTTCCAGGAACATGACCATGAGCAGCAGAATCCAATCCCTTAAGAAGCCTTTTGAATTATCAAGAATGCAAATAAAGAAGCCCAGACAGACACACTCTTGGTAGTTCAATAGTTTTCAGTGGGCTTATCCTGTGTATACTGAGGTCCTAGCTTCTTCTGCTCCTGGGAATAAATAGTGAATTTCCCCATGTCCATCTTAATAATGTTTCATGAAGGCTGGATTTATTTGTCTGTATATTAGCTGGGAGGGAGGGGGAAATTTCTTTGTTTTAGTAATATTTGAAAGTTTGCTGTATTTATTATACAATGTACATATATGTGAATCATTTATGGCACATTTGTATTTTGAAAATCAATAAAGAATTTAAAAAATAATTAAAAATAATGGATTATGGACACTTATTTTTTTTAGGAAATGATCTAAACCAGTGTTCTTCAACCTTTTGACATCTATGGACCGGTGGAAATAAAATAATTATTTTGTGGGCCGGCAGCGGTCTGCGGACCGGCAGTTGAAGAACACTGGGCTAAGTCGTGGGCCATAAATCGCCCATCTCCACCCAATCTCCGCCCCCAGACCCTGCCCCCATAATAGTACTAATTGTAACACCATTTTTTCCATTCATTTTTCATATACACACACACACACAATACAATCGTATTAATAACACATAATGGTTAACCCCATAATTAAACTACACAAAGCACACTGTATGCTTCTCAGTATTCATTCCTACCAGAACACAGATAACCTTATGCAAATACGGGACCAAAAAATAAAAGTACTAATATATACAAACAAACTCTAAGATGCAAGACTTTGTATGCAGTACAACCCCAGAGGAAAAGAAACAAATGCATTTCTTCCTGAACAGACAGCAGATGTAAGTCAATCACTAAATTAAAAAATAAAATCATTCCCCCTACCGTTGTTGTCTCCCTCCCTCCATGCTGTGCCTTGCCTTCTGGCCTGCCTCACGGTATTATCTTCAGGCTGGCTCCCTCTTCCTCAGTGCTACAGTGCACAAAGCCGTGGGCAGCGGCTCCTCGCGCATCCCACACCTCATCTGGAAGCCTTCCTTCTGACGTTACAATGTCAGAGAGAAGGCTTATGGTTCAGGCGCAAGACACGGGTAGGAGCCACTGTCCACGGCTTTGTGCATTGAGGAAGAGGGAGCCGGCCTGAAGACATCGCCACATCGATCGTACCGTGGACCAGTGGCTGAAGAGCACTGTCTAGGGCCCGAAGCACCTGCCGGCCCTGTGGACCAGCAGGAAATTTCTGCGGACCGGCACCGGTCCACGGACCGGCAGTTGAAGAACACTGATCTAAACCTTTTACTCCTTGGGATCTTGTCAGGTACTGTGACTTGGGTTGGCCACTGTAGAAAACAAGATACTGGGTTTGATGGACCTTCGGTCTGTCCCAGTAATGGCAACTTTTATGCTCTTATGTTCTAAGAGTGTAGTTGGGAGCTACTGGACAGCATTCATACTAGTAACTTGCTGGTATGATTTCACTGTGAACATTTAGTCCTAAGAGGCCAGCAAGAAAGGTTATGCCCACGTCTGAAACAGTCCAAAAATGCTCTTATTCACACTACATACCCAGATTATGGCACATTTTCCCCCCATCCATTAGATCGTTAGACAGTGTATGGAACTTCCGGAAGTACATGAAAACCTTCCTCTTTACAAACCCAGTTCCTTAACAACCTGTGTCTGCACCCCTGACTTATGGATCTCAAAGGCACCGCCTAATACACCAAACGGACTCTCAATAAAACTTGTATACCACCGTAAGTACAACTTGAATTACTACCAAACTTACAAATCACTCCAAACAAAATCAAATTGTACTGTATTCTAAAAACCAAATTCATTCCCAGTAAAATTTATCTGTGATACCCACCGGATCAAAAATCACCACACTTCAACGATGCACACAGCTGCAAAGCAAAATCTATTTTACCTCAATGTTATGCTATGTCTATACTGAAAATGCTTCAATTTAAACCCTCTATGTCCGCCAAGTCTGTATTTTCCACTAAAGTCTGTCCTGCTTATACTGTGAATGTACTCTTGTAACCCGTTCTGGGCTCCTTTGAGAGAACGAGCTAAATAAACGAATAAATAAATAAAGATATGTTAGAAATTGAACCTGCAGCTTCAAAAGCCAGCATCCAGACTTGTAGCTGAAATAAAGAGGTTGCCTAGATCCAACCCAGGTTCCAATGAAAAATGATCATAAGTGTCAGAAGAAGCAGACCGCCTTCAAAGCCCTTTGGGCCAACAAGAATTCCGTATTCATTTCTTAGGTATACATGTGTACAATTGAGTTTTTGTGCAGTAAAATATTTAAAGAACGTGTTTGCATTTAGGGAGGAATTAATCAAAGTGCACTAAGCACGGTATCACATGAAAATGTGTTAGCATGTGCTAAAGATACCCTTCCTATGGGTGACTTTAGTGGTTAACATGCATTAATGCATTACACTATTTGGGTTTCTGCTAGGTGCTTGTGACCTTGATTGTCCACTGTGGAAACAAGATAATGGGCCTTAGGTGCCTGGGCCAATCAGGCCTTATGCCCCGCCCCGGTGCATCCCACAATGCAAGCCCACCTCATTTTGACAGAGGCAGGCCTGCTGACCGGATAGTAGAAAGACCCACCCATCCATCCATCATTCCAGGTTAAGGGGGAGTCTGGGAGGGGGGGGGTTAGGGGGTTGGGGGGTCCGCATGGGAGGGGGTGATGGCATCTCAATTTCTACGGTGGGGGGGGTGTTTCCTGCCAGTTTCATTCAGGGGGGTGAGGGTGTGGGGTGCTCAAGTGCCACCACTAATTTTAGTCTCAGTGTATGCCAACCACACTAGGGGTGTGTTTGGAACAGTGAGTAGGTATGCCCTACACTAATTGGTTAATGTGTGGACATTGGCATGTACTGATTGGTTAGCACAGGATTAGAGTGGGAACCCTTATTGCCTTCAAAATAGATGGTGGTAAGGCCTCATGCGCTAATGGCTGTGCACTAATTTAAAAATTAGTGCTAGGCCATTCATGGAAAAAAAAATTTGTGACCATTTTATATAGAAAATCCATGTGCTAAAAATAGCGCAGCCCACCTTTTAGTACAGCTTTATAAAAGGGCTCCTTAGACTTCAAGCTATTCTATCCAAAGTCCACTACACCATTTTCAGAACCTTTTCATTTTCAGTAATTAAGAGATATTTTAGCCTTACAATTTACTCCATTTCTTTTCATGTAATATTTTTGAGCATTTACCAATGGGGCATCTTTAGTTTCTGTCTGTGTCTTTTTATTTAATAGGTAGTCTGTACAGATTGCATATGGAAAAATAATTAGCATTCAGAAAGCTCAGTAGGACAGCAATTTCAGCTCTTAAAAGTAGTCAAAGTGCATAATACCGCCCTACAAATAACTCTTGACACACTGTATAGATACAGTCTGGAATATCCAATTGCTTTGAATCTCATCTCTGGGTTATTTTAAACTCAGATAGATATATTATATGGAGAAACCTCTTAATCCCATCTAGGATTTATTTCTGCCGTGCACTCCGTGCCAGGTAAAACAGCATGTGCCTCACAAAGGGGTCTGCTCACAGGTCAGGAGAACTTCACTTACTGCACAGTTCAAACGTTTCTGACCAGATGGTCCTTCCAGTGTTCAAATTTGTCCAATCCCATTTTCACTCAGATAAGCATGCACAAACATTCCACAGAAGGAATCTGCTTTGCATTACCTTCACATGACTGTCATAATATATATATATATATATACAGTACGCTCAAAATCTCCTAAAGTTCACTGGAGTACAGTTTATCAGGAAGAGGTGAAGTCAAGTCCATGTAAACCAAAAAAAGAAAGAGAGAGAGGGAGAATAAAAAAAAGAACTACTATATTTGAACTGGATCGATATGAGGCTCAAGGTAGACCATCATTGAAAAAAAAAAAAATAGATTTTTCACCTGTCAGTATTTATTGTTACACTGTTCCCTTAGCAAATTTTAACTCATTGCTTTTGGTTATTTATTTATTCAGTTTTCTAGACTGTTCTCCCAGGGGAACTCAGACAGCTTACATGAATTTATTCAGGTACTCAAGCATTTTTCCCCTGTCTGTCCCAGCAGGCTCACAATCTGTCTAATATAACTGTGGCAATGGGAGATTGGCGGGCTGGGGGAGCAGCGTGGGTTTGAACCTACAACCTCAGGGTGCTGAGGCTCTAGCTTTAACCACTATGCCACACTCACCACACTTGGCATGCTATTATTCCTCTATTTGATATTTGCTGGTTTTTACTACTGCTTCTCTTGGTAAAGGGTTAAGAAAACATTATTATACAAGGAAGATAGTCCTTGTGGAGTATGGGATTTCAGTGTAAAAACCCAATTGTTACATTGCTGTTAAGTGATTTTTTTTAAAAAAAAGACAGTAAGAACTGCTATGAGAAAGCTTTGTGTTTTTAATGGATTATGTACAAAGACGTTTCATGCTTAGTTTAAGCTTTCATTCTGAATAGTGCTAGGGGAAAAAAAAAAACAGACTTGTATCAATACTGGATATTAAAGCTAGGATTTATTTGCCTAGTATATTCAGAACACACATCACGGTAGAAGATAATTTACATACTTAACAGAATTTTTTCCAAGGATTTGCCTTTGTCCAAGTTCGGAGAGATTATAAGAACATAAAGTGAAAGTAATTCTATAAATGTCGGCTAAAGTTAGGTACCAGGGTAAGTCATGTTATGTGCAATCTTATATCCCGCTGAATCCTCGCACATTGGAGTTCTAAGCGGGCTACAAGCAGCATATTGCTACATAGAGTTATACATCAATCATACATGCTACACAGAGTTATACATGTTGCATAAAATTATACATGTAATTTAAGATAAGGCATTTATAACAGTAAGTAAACAATATTATCATGCTATAGAATAAACATTTTTTACTCTCCTTAGGCCCTTAGTAGGTACTTCTTGAAAAGCCATGTTTTCAGACTTTTGCAGAAGAGTGCATATACAGTTGTTGCACAAATTTTGATGGAAAGTGAGTTCCATACTTTTGCAATGTGGTTGTTAAATGATTTGCTATGAGTAATTTTGTATTTTATGTCTTTCAGAATTGGAAATGATAGGATCAAGTGGTCAGAGTTATGATGATTAGCAGATCGACCTACTGTATATACTCGAATATAAACCAAGATGTTTAGACCAAAAATGGGGATCTTGGATTATATTCAGTCAGCACTGACTGCTAGGTCTGCCATGAGACCTGGTGGTCAAAACAGTGGGCTGGGACAGGAGGGTTCCCTTCTGTCTAATAACTTTTACCTTCCTCCCCCTCCCTGATGTACCTTTTAAATCCCTGGTGGTCCAGCAGTGGGCTGGGACAGCAGGGATCTGTCCTGCTTCCTGTCCCAGCTGATTCTAAGAATTTTTTTACCTCCCTTCTGCCTCCCCCACATATCTTTAGAATCCCTGGAGGTCCAGCGGTTAACTGTGGCAGGAGCGACCTTCCTTCACCCTTGCCCATGCAAAGCCACTACCTGATTGGCTGCCCTAAGTTCTCTCGGGACCGCGAAAACTCGTGGCAGCCAATCAGCTAGCGGCTCTACATGGGCAGGAGCGAAGAAAGGTTGTTCCTGCCGCAGTTCACCGCTGGACCTCCAAGGATTCTAAAGATATGTGGGGGAGGCAGAAGGTGGGTAAAATTCTTAGAATCAGCTGGGACAGGAGGTAACAATTTGTAGAATCGGCTAGGACAAGAGGCAGGAGGGTTCCTTGCTGTCCCAGCCCGCTGCTGACCCACCAGGACTTATGGCAGGCCCGGTGGAGACTTGCAAGGCATCAGGAGGGATGGCCAGATGCTTCTCCCACTTACACATTTTGCAGTACCCTACTTTTCATGAACTAAAAACACATTAAGCCTCAATGCACTTTAGAGGCCTTTTTGAAAATTTACTAAAGTTGATCGCAAAATGTTTACTCAAAATTCACCAAACAAATTTTTGGAACATAAAAAGTGGGTCTTAATAGTGGTGGATTCAAAACAAGACTGTTATTTAGTTGATACTCTGTTAACTGTTGGTATAAAAGTTGTATTAGTGTCTTGGGAAATTTAAAATTGGCAACTCATGTTAAGTGGTGGAATATAGTATGCTTTACTTATAAATATGAGTTATATTTAATGAAAAAAATACAAGTTCTCACCTTCATATATTACTAAATTGGCTATTTTTAACCTTCAGTGGCCCAGTCGGATCCATAAGTTACTTTCCATTGAATATAATTGATATCGTTAGCTATTCTTTGGTGAGCTTTCATGACTTTGTAGAGCGACTTGTGTTCCTTGAAAGGTGAGGAAATTTTATTTATTTTTTATTTATGAGTATAGAAAATAAATTATTTATATGAACCACCTGGTGTAATTAGAGTGCCAGCATTTCTGCTATGCAGTTCTTTTAGCATTTAGCTGTTAATAAGATCATGTTGTTCAAGCAAGCGATAATAGGGGTTAGCAATATATATTATAATATGTAATGTGTTGTCTTTATAATATGTTATTATTGTTTTTTCAGTTGATCATATATGCACAGCAGCCATGTCAGAGCAGTCATGTCATCCACAATGCATGCCAGCAGCAAAAGCTTTGGACCTGATTCTTGCAGATATTGATTCAGACGATGAAATGTACCAATTCAATGACAGCAGTAGTGATATGAATTATGTTGAAGAAGACACGGACATTGAGCTAGGTATTCTCACTGATGATGGAGGTTCAACTCTAGACATGAGCACATCTACTCCTGCATCTACTACAAATAGTGTGCTGTTGTCCAAAGATAAGAAGATAACTTGGAACGACTCACCAGTTTTATCGTACATTGGAAGAACCTAGTGATATGAAACATCTATTTCTCGTAGATGTTGGGAAAGACTTAGTAATGCTAAGCATTTGCATCAATCTCTGTCTCCAGCAGAGGCATTCCAGCCGTCAACATAGTGTGCCATGATAGCAGTCAGTCACCTGTTGTGAAAACAGTGACAAAAGCAGCTACAAGTCAAAAATGAAAGCACTGCCACCTTTGCTCTACCAAACAGGATTGCAAATGCTGAATGAACTATGACGTGTGTCAGCAGCTAGTTTGTGGAGAACACTGTGATGTTGTGACCACAAAGAAAATGTCAAAGATGCAGTGGCCAGATAGCAGACTCAGGCAACAAGATTTAATTATCTATCACTGAAGTAAGCAGTGTGCACGAAAATTTTTATATAGAGTTAACATAAGAGTTTGTCACTTTACAGATGTAGGATATAAGAAAGTAACTCAGTTGACAGATGCAGATTTAATATTAAAGATGTATAAATGTAAAACCATGATAAACTATTGATATTCATGCAAGACTAAGGGACTGAGCTCCACCTCCAGATAGGGTACCCTTGAAAAAGTTTAGTAAAAGCTGAACAGGCAGGTTTTTTTTTCTTTTGATTAATTCTTGTGCAGTGCTTGCAACAGGTATACTGGAACCATGGAAAAATTGATCCAGGTCATATTGGGAGGGCAACAGCACCAATTTATGCAGGCTCATTTTGAACAGCAGCAGAAGCAACATCAGAAACAAATGTTGCAGAAGTTGAGAGTTGCAACAGGGCTCTCAAGGACAGACAACTCCAACTCTTCTAGCACCCATGCTGCAAGCTACACCTTCAATTTCAGTGCTAAATAAAATGGCACCGAAAGATGACCCAGACTATTTTCTAATGAACTTTGAGAGGATTGCTTACTTGGGTTGGCCAGAAGCACCATAGACTGCTTATTTAGGAAACCTAATTGGTAGACTATCTTCAAGGATGTTAACCCAGAGAGATGGCCACATATGCACTTTGGAGAGAGCTGACTGCATAACAAAAGACTATCAGCAATGATTTCTGAAGGGGTCTCTATAGAGAAAAGAGACTCCCTGAAGTTTATTTTACAGACTTAAAAAAGTGGCCTGAAGATGACTTCAGCCATAGAGCAATACTGGTTTGGGGGTAATGAGATTTGTTCTCCTTAAACAGTTCCCTGAAGGGCTATCCCAGTCCATGAAACAGTGGGTGACATGGTGCTTTAAATTGACACTGGAGAACTCTGTGGAAGCAGCTCAAGCCTTCTAGTAAGAGAAACTAGAACCTGAACCTTACAAGGAGAGCAAATGAGATGGGAGTCCTGGGAAGAAAAGAAAGAAGGCAGATTCAAGAATGTGAAGGCCCAGAAATTGCCTTCTGACCCAGCCTCTCCAAGACAGTAGCGTACCTAGCATATATGACACCTGGGGCCCATCATTTTTTGGCACATCCCCCATCTGTACGAAAAACATGATTTTTAATAAGCTACATGTCACACAAGAGTACCTAGGAAAAGGCAGCATCTTACATATTGCAGTGAGCAGTACAACATCAATACACCCATTGTAAAACTAAACAAGCCAGACTAGTACAGGTCAATCCTACACCGTCAATCCTAACAGAAAACCATGTCTTTCGAACACACAGAACACAGAAAACACTTTCGCCTAGTATAGAATATGTCATCACGAACTAACCCCTCTCCCTTTTACAAAACTGTAGTGTGGATTTTAGCTACGGTGGTAACAGCTCTGACGCTCATAGAATTCTGAGCTTCAGAGCTGCTACCACCACAGCTGGCGCTAAAAAACGCTCCACAGTTTTGTAAAAGGGGGATAAAATAGAAATACATAGACAAAGGTTAAATTGAACCAGCAAGAGGCTGAACTCTGCATAAAATGCAACACCACAGAAACAGTGACACATGTCTCCTAAAAAAATAAATAAATAGAAAATTTTTGTTCTACCTTTATCTTCTTGTTACTGTCTTCTTTCCATCCACTGTCTGCCATTTCTCTGCCCCTCCCTATATGGCATCTTCTCTCCTTCTATGCCCCTTCCAGAAACTGTATGCCTCTCCTTCCATCTCTCCTTTCACCCCCATTGGTCTGGCATCTCTCTCCTCTCCTTCCCTCTCCCACACCTCTCTTCTGCAATCCCTTTCTTCCCTCATTTTCCTTTTCAGTTTATTTTCTGCATCCATCTAGATTACGTTCTTACTACCCTCTCATCAATTTCCTTTTTTACTGTCTACCTACAGCTCGCCACCTCTTTCCCTCACCCTCTCCAGTATTTTCCTAACTCAATCCTTTTCCCCATCATCTGCCCTCTTCTCTCTCCCCTTTCTCCCACTTCCATCATCTGCCCCCTTCTCTCAATCTCAACATCCACCACAGGCTCATCTTTCTCCCTTCATCACCTTTCCTATTTTGGCAACAAGATCTGCAACCCCCTCCCCCCCACGGGATGACAGTTAAGATCTTCAACGGGCCTCCTTCTACCTCTGGCATCAACAGAACTTCAGATTGGCAACGCGGTGCTCAGTCAAAAGCGGAAACAGGAAGCTAAGTCAGAGGGACGCTTTTAACTTGAGCACTAGAGAATGACACGGGGGAAAAATCTGTCCCTGTCACTGCACGTCCCCTTCACTGCCCCATCACCACCATCCCATTCACCGCCCCGTCACCATCCCCGCAGCATCTATACAAGCCTCAGTACTGCAATATTTAACTTATTCCTTCCATATAAATCAAAGTTCTTGCTGCTGAACTGGAGAAAGAGATGTTCAGCTGGCAGGGCTTTGTTTATGAATTTTTATCAACACAACTAATATACTAATTTATCCTGAAGCAAAAAAAAAAAAAAGAAAGATTTTTTTTCTATCATTGTTGCCTGGTTTCTGCTTTCCTCATGTTTCCATTCACTTCCTTCTATCCACTGTCTCTATTCTCTCTGCGTCTTCCATTTGCTCTGTTACTGTGCCTCTTCCTTTCTCCCCCCTTCCAAATTGGTCTGGCACCCATCTTCTTCCCTCCGCTCCCCCCATAGTCTGGCATCTCTGTCTTCTTCCCTGCCAGTGTCTTCTCCCCACTCTCTCTTCCCCATTTCTCTTCAGCATCTTCTCCCCACTCTCTCTTCCCCATTTCCTTTCAGCATCCTTCTCCCCCTCTGTCTTCCCCATGTGCTTTCAGCATCCTTCTCCCTCTCTGTCTTCCCCATGTCCTTTCAGCGTCCTCCCCCTGACTTCCCCATGTCCTATCAGTGTCCTTCTCCCCCCTCTGTCTTCCTCATTTGCTTTCAGCGTCCTTCTCCCCCCTCTGTCTTCCCCATGTGCTTTCAGCGTCCTTCTCCCCCCTCTGTTTTACCAATTTCTCTTAAGCGTCTTTTCCTTTCCACTCCACCTTTCCTCCCTTTCTCCCTCCCTGCTCCTTACCTTCTTGGCGCTTCCCCCCCCCCCACCCGACCGACCGACCGACAACAGACCCGGTCCGACAAACCTCCCTGCCCTGTGGCCACGAGTCTAAATTACCTTCTTACAGCAGCCGGAACTCCCTGGGTATGACGGTATACAAAAATAAAATTATTATTATTATTATATGGTTGCCGGAAAGGTCATCTCTGATGCAACTTCCGGTTACGTCAGAGATGACCTTTACGGCAGCCACACCCAGCTTCAATACTCCAGCTGCTGTAAGAGGTAATTTAGACTCGCGGCCACAAGGCAGGGAGGTTTGTCGGATCAGGCCTGTTATCGGTCAGTCGGGTGGGGGAGGGAAGTGCCACAAAGGTAAGGAGCAGGGAGGGAGAAAGTGAACTGTTTCAACACCATTCACCGCCGAATTTTCCGGACCTGGCCGGCTGTGCACCCCCTCTAAGGCTGCACCCGGGGTGGACCGCTCCCCCTTGGTACGCCACTGCTCCAAGAAAAGAGTCAAAGTGCTGGAGACCCTCATTCCTACGAACCTGATGTGCTCCATTGACCCAGTGGAAGGAACCACCCTTGCTTACCTGTTTCCGATGTGGAAGCAGAGGTCAAATAGTCAAAGACTGCCAGGAGCTTGATGCAAAAGCCATGGATATCAGCATGGCCACTCCACATTCTTGCAACTTTTGGAGGCCTCTCAACTCAAAATTAGGAATTGTGTAATGGAAGTTGAGCTGAATGGAACCCCTATTAAGCACTGATAGACTTGGGCAGTGCCAAAACTCTTATATGGAGAGGAATGGTTATATGACTGCAAGTAAACTGTGATTGGACTGTGACATTATCCTGTGTTCATGGTGACCAAAGACAATATCCTGCAACTCAAGTATCCCTCAAGACCCCAATTGGGCAAGCCCAGATGGAGGTGGCAGTCTTGCCATGGTTTTCCTACCCAGTTGACTTGGGTTGGGATCTTCTAAAATTTTGAATGATTTAGCTCAGCTAATCACTGGCCCTATAGAAGAAGGAGGAGGAGTATTTTCTTGAGATGTTCCCTTTGGAAGACCCTTATCTCTATACAGAGGATCTAAAGCTGCCTAAACCCAGCAGACAAAAGCGATTGTAAAAACTGTGCTATCCCCTGAACTTAGATGAGGATACTGGGTGAGGAAAATGTCACCCCAGACTTTTTTGATGGTCTCTCTGAGTGGAGTGGGTTTGGGACCCCAAGTGATTTTAAAAGGGCGCAGGGAGATTATGAGTCCCTTAGAGCAGCATAAGCTTAGAATATGAATGTAGATGGGAATACAGTGGACAATCAGGACCCCTCTAAGGTAGCAGCCCCATAATTTATAAGGACATGCAATACAGTGTAGCTAAGGGGACTCTGGAGGAGGAAGAGGAAGATCAATTGTTGGTTCCTCATCTTTATCATAGGCAGGTCATGCAATTAGCCAATAGTCATTTCTTGGGAAGGAGAAAACATTGAAAAGGATCCTAGTCCAGTTTTTCTGGTCAGGCATGTACAAGTAAGCAAGTAGCATTTTTTGTCAATCCTGCCCAACCTGCTAGCTGAGTATTCCTGCAATGGTTCTACCTGTCCCTCTTGTATCCATATCTATTCTCAATACCTCATTTGAGAGAGTGGCTATGGATTTTGTGGAGCCACTGAAAAGCACCACCCAGGGCAAAAAGTATATCATGGTTATTTTGGATTATGCTACTCCCTACCCAGAAGAACTTGCCTTGTGGAATATGAAAATTTACGCTGTGGCTAATGCCCTGTGGGAAGTTTTCTCTCAGATGGGAATTTTTTCTGAAATACTAACTGACTAGGGCAACACTTTTATGTCTAGAGACATGAAGCAAATATGTGCCCTGCTTCAAGTAAAGGTGCTAAGATGTATATTTATCATCTGAAATAGTCTGGTGGAACACTTTAACAAGACTCAGATGTTGAAGAAATATGTGGTTGAAGATGGGAAGAACTGCAATATTCTCCTCTCATATGCACTATTTGCTGTCTGAGAGGTACCTCAAAGTTTGACAGATTTCCAGAGGCCTAGAGGAAGCCTAGATGCAATTAGAAAAGCCTGGTAAGAGGAACCAAGCCCAGGGAAGAAATCTGAAGAGGCATCCAAGGTCTGCTTGGAGAAGGCTCAGGCAGACCAAGCCTGAGCCTAAAACCAGAAAGCTGTGCAGAGACCTGTCAGCTGAGGAATAGAGTCTTAGACCTCCTGCCATCCTCTGATAGTAAGTCATTATATAAATGGAAAGGACTTTATGAAATAAGAACATAAGAACATAAGAACATAAGCAGTGCCTCCGCCGGGTCAGACCACAGGTCCATCCCACCCAGCAGTCCGCTCCCGCGGCGGCCCAAACAGGTCACGACCTGTCTGAATAACCAGAAGGGGCCCCCTTGCCACCTTGGTTTCCCATTTTAGTCCTATCTTCCCATCGAAGTCCTAACCCTCCGGTCTTGCACATTCACGACTTGGTTGGGTTTCCATACTTATTACCTGGTTAGCTTTCTATACTTGTATTACATCCCAGCACCTCTCTCAGTATCCCACAATCCCTTTATCCCTCAGGAATCCGTCCAATCCCTGTTTGAATCCCTGTACCGTACTCTGCCTGATCACTTCCTCCGGAAGCGCATTCCAAGTGTCCACGACCCTTTGGGTGAAAAAAAACTTCCTTGCATTTGTTTTGAACCTATCTCCCTTCAGTTTCTCCGAATGCCCCCTCGTACCTGTTGTCCCCTTCAATCTGAAGAATCTGTCCCTATCCACCCTCTCTATGCCCCTCATGATCTTGAAGGTCTCTATCATATCTCCCCTGAGCCTCCTCTTTTCCAGAGAGAAGAGCCCCAGCCTATCCAACCTCTCGGCGTATGGGCAGTGTTCCAGCCCTTTTACCAGTTTCGTTGCTCTCCTTTGGACTCTCTCAAGTACCGCCATGTCCTTCTTGAGGTGTGGCGACCAATACTGAACGCAGTATTCCAGATGTGGACGCACCATCGCTCGATACAATGGCATGATGACTTCCCGCGTCCTGGTTGTTATGCCCCTCTTTATGATGCCCAGCATCCTGTTGGCTTTTTTCGAGGCTGCTGCGCACTGCGCAGATGGCTTCAGTGATGCATCCACAAGCACACCCAAGTCTCTCTCTAGACTGCTGTCTCCCAGCAATGCCCCCCCCAATTTGTAGTTGAACAACGGGTTCTTTTTCCCTATATGCATGACCTTGCATTTTTCCACGTTAAAGCGCATTTGCCATTTGTTTGCCCAGTCTTCCAGCTTGTCCAGGTCCCTTTGCAGGTCCTCACACTCCTCCCTGGATCTAACTCTGCCGCACAGTTTGGTATCGTCTGCAAATTTTATAACCTCGCACTTTGCCTCCTTTTCCAGGTCATTGATAAATATGTTGAAGAGTAACGGCCCCAGCACCGATCCCTGTGGTACACCGCTCGTGACTCCCCGCCAGTCAGAATATTGTCCCTTTACTCCGACCCTCTGCAGTCTACCCGACAACCAGTGCTTAATCCATCTGTGCACATCCCCTCCCACCCCGTGGTTCCACAGCTTCCTAAGCAGCCTTTCATGTGGCACCTTGTCGAAAGCCTTTTGAAAATCGAGGTAAATGATGTCTATGGGTTCCCCATTGTCCACCCGACTGCTTATTCCCTCAAAGAAGTACAAAAGGTTCGTTAAGCATGACCTTCCCTTACAGAATCCGTGCTGGCTTGTTCTCAGTAGGCCATTTCTCTCGATGTGCTCGCAAATACCATCCTTGATCATAGTCATCAATCAGTTAAAAAATAGATCCCAATGACTGCAGTATTAGTTCAAAGGGATGACTTTGGTTCAGAGATTCCAACAGAGTCTGGACACTTGCAAATCCCATTCATTAATCAGCCCTTTTTTCACAGAAGGCTGACTTAGAGCAGTTGGTATGCTAAAACCAAGATGTGTTTTCAGGAATAATGGACCATACTCACCTTAAAACTCAGGATAGCATTACCAAACTGAAAGTGGTAGTCCATCAGCACCCCTAACAGATCTCTGAATAGATAGCAGGCAAAAGCAAAAGAAGTATCTAAGATGTTTGAACTGGGTATTATTGAAAAATTGGTCAGTAACTGGTCATCCCCATCATGTTGGTGCCAAAGCCAGATAAAAACTTCTGATTTTCTAATGATTTCCATAAAGTGAATGCTGTCTCTAAACTAGATCATTTTTGTCTCCAAACTAGAGGCTTCTCCAATGCCAAGAACTGATGAGCTAATTGAGAGGCTGGGTGGAACCCAGTTCATCTTGACTCTAGACCTGATCAAATGATATTGGCAAGTACCCTCACTTTGGTTGCCAAGAAAAATACAGCCTTTTCCACAATCCAAGGTCTGTTCCAGTTCATGGTATTACCTTTTGGCCTTCATAGAGCTGCAGCTCACTTCCAATGCCTTGTTTACTTTCTTCTTAAGCCACATGGTGACTATGCGGTTCCCTACTTAGACAACATCATAGTCTATAGTAAGAACTTGAGGACCCTTCTAGGTAGAAGTAGTTCTGGTCAGTTTATGGGCCACTAGATTGATGGCCAGTCCTAAAAAGTGCTTCCTGGGAGAACAAGAGGTCTAAAACCTGTGGTACTCCATCAGGAAAGGACATACAGTATAAAACCCCAGACATGGAAGGTGGAAGTGATCATCTAGATACCAGAACCACAGACCAAGAAACAGGTACAAGACTTCTTAGGGCTCATTGGATATTACTGATGATTTATCCCAGGGTTTGCTGAGAAGGCAGCAACACTAGACTGTCTTCTACAAACGAAAGCCCCAGAAAAGGTTCAGTGGATGTCAGAACAGATCAGTTTATTTCAAACCTTGAAGACATATGCTCAGAACCAGTGCTGGTCAGCCTTCACCTTAATTGGCCTTTTGTGGTGCAGATAGAAGCATCACAAGTTGGAATCAGGACTATCCTGGTCCAAGAAGTTGATGGAAAAGAGCACCTGGTAGCCTATATTAGCTGAAAGTGTTCCCTAGGAAGAGTAAAAATGTGGTAATTAAAAAGGAAGCTCTATTGGTCAAGTGGGTCTTGGAGATATTACATTATTATCTACTGGGATGCAAATTCCTGCTGGCCATGGACCATGAATCCATGAGGATGGCTTGCCACAAGGAATCAAACACACACATCATGAGGTAGTTCTTTAGCCTTCAATCCTTCAGCTTCCAGGTGCGACATTGGGCAAGCGAGGAGCATGCTAATGCTGATTTTTTATCTTGGAATATAGACCCTGACATGGCAGATGATCATCCAGGCATGGCTGAGATGAGGGGGAGGGTATGTGAGGGACACTGCCTCTCCCTCTGCTAAATATTCTCTTGCAGTATCAGAGCAACCTTAAATTTCAAAGCCCTTCTCAAAGGGGAAGTGACATGAGATGGGTGGAGCCAGGGAAGCAGCCGTTAGAAAATATGAAAGGCAGAGTCAATGTTGGAGATCCAAGAAAAAAAGTGATCACCAGTATGCCTTGACTATATGAGTCAAGCTATTCTGCTTAGCTGAGGTAAGTCAACCTTTTCTATTGGATACTTGGATACCCTATCTTAAGGTCTAGCTGGGGTCAGACCCTGTAACCTAGGAAAATATAATTTACAGACTATTTTGGGCATAGCAGTCATGGGCCACAGATAGTATTAGGACCCTGTCAACCAAAGGCCCAGCTCAAGACCTTTTCCTTCTGCAGTAAGAGACTATCTCCTTTTGTTCTTGACCCTGTAAAGTAATAGGCCTCAGTTTTTTTAATTAATAAAGTGCTTTAACTCTTTATAATCTTGTCCAGCAGGGTCTTTGAAGGCCCACTCTCAACCCTTGGTCATGTCCCCAAGGGTGCTAAACCCAATGGAAATTACCCCTCCCCTGAATACAGTCACAGATTTTGTTTAGTATTAGGGTATTAGCTATTGTGGAGTTGAAGGTGATGCCTTTTTATTTTGTAAAAAATACATTTGTGAGGTTTACCATCTTTATATCAGAGACACAAAAATATACTATGGCCCTCTTCTAACAAGTTAATTTTAATCTTACAAAATTAATAGACACCTTACTGTGTGTGTGGTAGACCGTACAGATGAGCACAGTCTTATTGCACCCACTCAGTGTTATTTCCTTTCACCGGCTGAGACTCATGGTTATAAGCATGTGGACCTTAAGACCTTAAACATAGAAATTCCATGAAATTCATATTAAATAAAATATTGAACCTTAATAGATCAGATATTCTCATGAATTAGTAATCTAAAAGACATGTTTGTTTACCTATATTTGTGGAAATAAAGGTCCGCAAATTCACTGCAGGCATTAATGTTTTATTGAACTAAGGCCCTCTTCTATCAAACTGCGATAGCAGATTTTAGCACAGGGAGCCGCGCTGAATGGCCTGCATTGCTCCTGATGCTCATAGGAACTCAATGAGCATCAGGAGCAGTGCAGGCCATTCAGCGCAGCTCCCCGTGCTAAAAACTGCTATCGCAGTTTGATAGAAGAGGGCCTTAGTTCAATAAAACATTAATGCCTGAAGTGAATTTGCAGACCTTTATTTCCACAAATATAGGTAAACAAACATGTCTTTTAGATTACTAATTCATGAGAATATCTGATCTATTAAGGTTCAATATTTTATTTAATATGAATTTCATGGAATTTCTATGTTTAAGGTCTTAAGGTCCACATGCTTATAACCATGAGTCTCAGCCGGTGAAAGGAAATAACACTGAGTGGGTGCAATAAGACTGTGCTCATCTGTACGGTCTACCACACACACAGTAAGGTGTCTATTAATTTTGTAAGATTAAAATTAAAACCTGAAATCGGAATGAAAAATGAAGTTGAACTTTTAGAAAGTAATTATCCAACTCATTCACAGCTTGATTTTATTAAATGATTTATTTTCTAATAAATGAAGGAATGGTATTTGTATCTGGTTGTTTTTTGTGGGGGGGGGGTTTGGAGGGGGGTTCAATTCCTAATACACCACCCATTTAGTATCAGAAAACATACAGAAACCTATCTGCATGATTGGATGGGTTGGTGAGCGAGTAGTAAACTTTGTTCATGATAGATTATTTCTATTATGCTCCTTTAGTGCTATAACTATTATATCATTAAATCTGGATTTTTATTTGAATATGGAAATGCAATCTGTGTGGCTGATACTGAGATGATGGGAGGTAGGTCAGCTAACTCCTGTGGATATTTAATATCAGGCTTTGAATATCCAGTCTATTTTTGACTGGCTCAAACTTACTTCCCCCCTTTTATGAAGCTGCATTAGCAAGTTTTATTGCCAGCCACAGTGGTAAAAGCTCCAACGTTCATAGAATTCCTATGAGCGTCAGAATTTTTACCGCCGCAGCCGGCAATACAAAATGCTAACGTAGCTTCATAAAAGGGGAGGGGGGGTGTTAGCTGGTTAAGTCAATTTTAAGAGCTGACCAGTTAAGTTATAGCATACAAAGATAGACTAGCTATATGGGCATAACTGCTAAACTTGACTGGTCAGCGCTTAACATTGGTGGCTATGGCATGATTTAGCCAGCTAAGTTTTAGCCACTAAGCGCTAATATTCAGTAGAGAATAGCTAGCTATCTCCCACTGAATATTAGTGCTTAGCCAGTTAAATGCTACTTAACCGGCCAGGAGCCATTCCTGGCCATTTAAATAGCACCAAATATCAGGGGGACTGTATGCCTAATTTACCACACATAAAGCAACTGTAAATGACTTCTTCACACACAAAATACAGACAGGCCTTACCAAGTACAGAACACAAATAGAAATTGAACTGGGAGCCCCAGGAAATTAAACTCATCAAGTATGACAACACTGGAGAAATAAAACAGATATTCTCTTCTAAATATATTTAACACACAGGGGTCCCAGGCTCAGATCCCCTATAAATTAGCCACTTCCCTTGCTGTATATGGTAGAGATCCTGAAGCCCTTCCAATTGAAGACTGCCTCATCAGGTCTGCTACTAGAAATCTCCAAGCTCTGCAGCTAGAAGCAGTGTCCCCAAGCTGCCACTAGCTAGAGAGTTTGGAGAGTTCTGACCACTGGACTGGATGAAGAGGTCTTCAGCTGGCAAGGCTTTGGGATTCCCACCAGCTTAGGTATTTATATTTTTGTATTTCGGCAAGGAACATGGGGAGGGCAAGGAGAAAATTTAGTGCACACCTACATTGGGCTCAGGGCCACTGCCCACCCCATCCCCTTATCCTCCTCTCCTGTCCTGCCTCCTCCTCCTCAATCTGCTGTCTGGTAAGTCATTGAACACAATACAAAGATCCGTGCTGTACATATCCCAAAGCTAACATATTCCAGTTTATCAATTTAACATAAAAACACTTTTTTTTCTACCATTGTGTTCATTTTATTTTTCCATCATGTCGGTCCCATATAAGCTTAAAAGAAGAAAAAGAACAATTCACAAAGAGAATACCACAGTGCCTAATTAAGAGGACTAATGCAGGTTAACTAGGTAACATACAAAGAGATGAAGCTCTACCTTTACCCTCAACTGGCGATAAAGGCTGACAACTTCATAGGGTCAATAAAATATATTTAATGCATCTACATTTTATAATGCACTTGCATGGAAATTTCAAAAAATAATAATGACCCTAGTTGCACTACACAGGATCGCAAAAGAGGGAATTGTTTTCTTTTCTTTTGTGTATCTTTAGAAATATCAGGATAAAGTCAAATTTTCACTTTCAAAAACAATTTATCATGTCTGAAGAATATACATAAAAGCCAATGTTTTTGAGAAACCAGAGCTAAGGTTACAGTAACTGTAGCAGGTTGAGCCAGTTAAGTCTCTAATGATTCCATTAAAGCAGAAATATCTATTTCTTCAGATAGATTAACTGACTCAAGCTGTCTACCTTCATCAAAGTTTTTTGTGCAGCATTGTACGTAGTAGTATTTAACCACTGGTGGAATCAAATCAGCAATGCATATTTAAAACTTCTGAGAGATTCTTAAAAAGTATATATACAGTATATATATTGAAAAGGTTCAGATCCTAATACTGCCTTACACACATACTCTGTCGCCTCTGGTACCAATGCAAAAAAAGGGTGGGGGGAGGGCATTTCATTAGGAAGAAAAGAACACACACGCAGATTATTACATGGCAAAAGAGATGATGATTTTATTCAGAACCACACATATTTATAGTCCCCCCCCCTTTGTACATGCGCAGTCACAAGCTAATAATGGGTGTAGTTTATAGGGAGAGAAAGTTTTGTTTCTCATAAAAACAGGGAAGGGGTTGGGAAATTCCACAGCCAGTAGTCATAGTTACAGATAACAAGAAGAGACAATGTTTTTGTGTGATTTCTTGCATAGCAAAATAAGCTTATAAAGAATATACCCTTACATATATTATTATTATTTATATTTATTTGTTATATATACATAACGTGACCATTTTTTTCATCAAAACAGGACATCTATTAATTGTCAGTCCCACCCCCAATCCTGCCCTTGTCCCGCCCCATCTCACTTTAGCCCCGCCTCCAATTTCTTCCATTCATTTTTCATGTACACATAATATCTTATTAATTCATAATGGTAACTATAAAATTTTTAAAGCTACAAAGCACACTATACGCAGAGAAAATATTAATTATCATTTATATTTGGGGATTTCAAAGATGTCAAGGCAGATGATGTTAAAATATGCAATGTCACCTCAGTAACTGCAGAAAAATAGACAAATACAGTCAAACCTCGGTTTACGAGTAACGCAGTTTGCGAGTGTTTTGCAAGACGAGCAAAACTTTCTCGCAAATCTTGTTTCGCAAACCGACTCAATTTGCGAGCACCCCCCCAATGAGAACCGGCATCGCTCCCCCCCACTCGCCCACCCGAACAACATTCATCCTTACCCCATCTGGCACCGGCACACAGCCCACAGGACGTGCCAATGCCGGTGAAAAAAGTTCCTGCCTCTTGCCTGGGCCTTGAGTATCTGCGTACTAAACATGATCTTCCTACACCTTCCAAAGTGCCACTCCCTAAAGACTCTGTTGAGATTCTTGATAACTTGATGATTGAAATAAGAACATAAGAACATAAGCAGTGCGTCCACTGGGTCAGACCCGAGGTCCATCGTACCCAGCAGTCCACTCATGCAGTGGCCCAACAGGTCCAGGACCTGTATAATAATCCTCTATCTATACCCCTCTATCCCCTTTTCTAGCAGAAGAGTATTAAAGACATTCTGATAGAAAACTAAAAAACTACAGAAAAACTCAAGTGTCCTTGTTAAGGTTCAAGAGGAGGTGGAGAATCTGTCTGCTCAGGTGCAGATCTCAAACACAAGAATGGAGTCTTTGGAGAAGCGTGTAACTGCCACTGAAACCAGCTTAATGCAGTGCCAGTCAGACCACTAGACTGTACAGCGTCTAACTAGGGATTTGGAAGATCTGAGTAATAGGACCAGGAAAAATAACATAAGATTGATTGGTTTACCGGAAGGGGTTGAATGGCCTGACCCTATTAAGTTCCTAGAAGATTTTATTCCTAAACTGCTTACCTTAAATCTCAGACATCCATTAGAACTGGAAAGGGCACACTGGATACCTTCAAGTTGAAATAGCAGACAAAGTGGTCCAAGACCTATAATATTTAAGCTGCTCATATTTCCTCAAGCCTTGGAGATACTTCAGGCAGCTAGAGTCCAGAAATCTGAAATGGCAGGAGTCCAAGATTTTATTTCTTCCAGACTTCGCAAAAGCCACGGCAACTGGGAGCCAGATATGGGTTATTTTATCCAGCAATTATGAAGATCACTCATAATAATCATACCACCCATTACGAGGACCCAGGAAAGCTCCAGGAGTATTTAAATCAATTCTTGGAAGAGATGGCATAGGCCATGTGGTTTTTCTGGACTCCAGTTTTATTTATTTATTTGTTTATTTTAGGGTAAGGCTTATTTCGATGAATACATTTCAATTATATCTCTGGTAACTCTTTTTGTATGGCCACATGTTCAGATTTTTTAATTTGGCTTCAAAATCATTTGTGAAGCTGTTGGAAAATGTGAAATTTTAAATTTTCAGTCGTCTTGAATTAATAACGGAAAGAATTGCCAGAATGAGGCTTGGAATGTTTTGAAAGAAGGAGAGCATATTATTGACTGGAAGTCACGAGGTAGTGAGATGGAATATGTGAGTAGGAGAATACCTCAGGAACTATGGAGCCGAAGGAAGTTTGAGGGCTCCTGAAGCCTTGTTTGGAGTGGTTGATAGGAATTCTTCTGTTCTGAGCTTTCCGACATTGGTGGAGATACTGAGCAAGCAGTTAGAACCTATTAGAACCAATATGCAAATATGTAGAGGACAGAAAGGAACCCTCCAGTTGGTATTAAAACAGCCTATCCTATAAAAGAAGCCACACAGGCCAAGAAACCAGTGCCACTATACCCAAAAGGAACCAAAAATACCCCAGCACAATAATAAAAATACACACTTTACCAGGGCTGCTGCTCACACTGCCTCCCAAGCCAGGTCCCTGCAGAAGACAACTCGGACGACATATGGCAGCTTGCAAAGATTGCTAGAGCCAGCGATCTTATGCAAAGCAGGCTGCTGAAATTAGGCAAATTGATGCGGGGAAGCCGAACACCAGTGGGGAAGCCACTTCCCGACTGACCCTCCCCACTCGTGCTCTAAAGCAGGAGCGGCAGGCCAGCGAGAGGCAGCGCTGCTGCTCCTGCTTTAGGGGCGAGGGGGGAGGGTCAGTCAACGAATCGGGAGGCCGATTTTATGGCGTGGTAAATCGATTCGAATTGATTCACCCGAAGTGAATCGGTGAATCGATTCAAATCGTGAATCGGGCAGCGCTAGTAGCAACATTCTAAAGCTTATATTGTGATGTCATAATGCCTCATTCTGCCAATGCCTAAGAGCCAACCTCATCAGTGATGTCACAATGGCTTGATTATTCCTATTCTTGACTGTATAAGAACATAAGCATTGCCACACTGGGACAGACCAAAGGTCCATCAAGCCTAGTATCCTGTTTCCAACAGTAACCAACCCAGGCCCCAAGTATCTAGCTAGATTCTAAGTAGGACAACAGATTTTATGCTGCTTATTCTAGGAATAAGCAGTGAATTTCCCCAAGCCATTGCAATGATGGCCTATAGACTTCTCTTTTAGGAATGTGTCTAAACCTTTTTAAAAACCCTGTTAAGCTAACTGATTTCACCAATTAGCATGCACTATTATGAACATGCTTGTTGGTTAGCACTTCAATGCCCATTTCCTGCCCATGCCACACCTCCTCCAAAAATATTTTTAAAGAAATAGTGTACAGCAGGGCTGCCCAAGTCCGGTCCTCAAGATCTACTTCCAGGTCAGGTTTTCAGGATATCCACAATGAATATGAGAGAGATTTACCTGCACTGCCTTCATATATAAGAACATAAGAAGTTGCCTCCACTGGGTCAGACCAGAGATCCATCGCGCCCAGCAGCCCGCTCCCGCGGCGGCCCATCAGGTCCATGACCTGTAAAGTGATTTTTGTCTGAAACCCTTCATTCCCCTTTTCCCTTCTATCTATTAACCTTCTTGGCATGCAAATCTCTCTCATGCATGTTCATTGTGGATATTTTGTAAACCTGGCCTGCCAGTCCAGGCCAGGTTTTCAGGATAGCCACAATGAATATGCATGAGAGAGATTTGCCTGCACTGCCTTCTTGGTATGCAAATCTCTCTCATACATGTTCATTGTGGATATCCTGAAAACCAGGCCTGCCAGTAGATTTCGAGGACTGGACTTGGGCAGCCCTGGTGTACAGCATACCACAAAACATTTTACTTCATCTTGTGGTAGGTCTCTCCCCCCACCCACTAATCACTTGTGAATTGCGCATTAGCGCTTAATGTGGTTTAGTAAGAGGGCCCCTAATTTTGTGCCTGCGACAGTATAGTGTTATGTGACTTACTCAAGACCACAAGGAAACTACTTTCAGTCCACTGTTCTAAACCTCTAAACTGCTGCTCCAGTCATAAAAGGCCTTTTAGGTATGGAAACACTTTATAAAATTATTCCCAGAGAGCGGGCCTTTTAAAATACAATTATGCATGCTATAAAAGGGCAATCATCCAAATCATCTCTTTCTTTTTTTTGTTTTTTGTTATATAAACGCTTTAACTATCACTCCACTATTTCTTGGTCGAATTGATTTGATTCAGCATGGTACTTATGCAGAAGAGAGAAATGCTCTATTAAATTAGGGAATCTCTCATGCAACACATCCCCCCAATTACAAGGTATGGATGCAATTTTATGATTTATAATACATTACACAGTTAAGTAATATAATATTATAGATACAATTTGTGCCTATCTTTCCACAGATTAGCGAGGTGGCATAAGAAGAGTGGATCATTAAACAGCAGTGCAAGGCCAGGGGCCAAGCACTTCTGTTTAACAAGCTGCTCCAAGTACCACCTCTCTAATCCACAGAGAGACAAGAATAAATTGTTCCTATAACTTATTATAAATCATGCTCTTTGGGGCCTTTTTAAAATTCAAAAATAATAATTTTCTGCTCTTGGCACGTGTTTCATAGACTAAGGAAACATGATCAAGAAGAAGCACTTGTGTGCAAGAAACAACTCTATGGTGTAGTTAGGGTCTCTTCTGCTGCATGTTCCACTAATTAGGGAAGATTCTCTGAGCTATTAAATAACTGAAAGTGCGTAGCAAGATTATGTTTTATATACTGACCCAGGAGTTGAAAGGAGACTCACTTTAATGACCCAATTTCTATACAAGATCAGAGGTATAGATGTAGTTCGGTAACCATGGAGGGTGGCGCCCTCCCCTTCGCAATGTGAGCACCAATGATAGAAACATAGAAACATAGAAATTGACGGCAGAAAAGGGCCATACCAATGACCCACTCCCTGATTCTTACTCCCCTATAGATCCCACATGAATATCCCATTTTCTCTTAAAATCTGACACGCTGCTGGCCTCAATCACCCGCTGAGGCAGCTCGTTCCAATGATCGACCACCCTTTCGGTGAAGAAGTACTTCCTAGCATCACCATGAAATTTCCCTCCCCTGATTTTCAGCGAGTGTCCTCTGGTTACCGAGGGCCCTGTAAGACTGAAGATATCATCATGATGAGTTGGTCTACCCCCCACCCACTACCAATATGACTTTCTTATACTTTGCCACTTTGCCTGTCCCCCAGTTGAGTAGTAAGGAGGGGGGCAGGAGGTGCAGACCTCCCCTGGTGTCGAGTCGGTGGGAGTGCAGGCTCTTCTCCACCACACCCCCCACCATGCTTGTGCCATCCCTCCTCCCCCACCCCGTACCTCTGTATCATCTTTGCTAGCACAAGCAACTTCTGCCTGTTGTTTACGCCAGCCTGGTTCCCATCTGAATCACTTCTGGGTCACGGGGCTAGGAAGTGGCATTAGTGGGAAATCCAACACTGGCGCGAGGAGCATGCTGCTGAAGCCAGTCACGCTGGTGAAGATTTAGAGGTACATGGGGGTGGGGAGGGAGAGCATAAGTGTGGAATGGGGGTGGCGGCACAGAAGGAATGGGGGCACAGGGGGCGCCTCCTACCCTTACAAGCCACTGCTCTTCCCCTCCTTTAAAGTAAGCAGGGAAACTATGTCATTGGTATGAGGATTGTAATTGTAATTCTGATATTGTTAGGAATGAAAACTGTATACAAATATGCTATAAGAAAGGTGTAACATACGCCATAGGCTCTAAGAATCACTGTGCTTTCAACTGAGGTGAAGGGCTGCAGCTAGCAAAGCTCTTAGTAATAACTGTTTTCCCTTTCATATCCTGTTGCAAAATGGAGCTCATTTGCGTAGTCAATCATTCTGAATCAACACATTTAAAGAAATATTCTAGTGAATTCATTGAAGTGTTCTTGAAATATTAGCTTACAGATTGATAGCCACAGACTAGGAAATTCATGGCAACAGCAGGTATGCACATGGTTTCTGGTTTTGTTATAGAAAACATTTGTGCACACTAGGGGACACTCGATGAAGTTACAGGGAAATACTTTTAAAACCAATTGGAGGAAATTTTTTTTCACTCAGAGAATAGTTAAACTCAGGAACACATTTCCAGAGGTTTTGGTAAGAGCGGATAGCGTAGCTAGTTTTAAGAAAGGTTTGGACTGAGATAGAACAATGGACAATCAATTTTAAATTAAAATTAAATACTGAAAAGACAAAAATATTTCCTAGCAAGTCCAAAGGATAAAATAACTAGAACGCTTCACTTGAATGGTCATGACTACCCGATTTCCAAATCTATAAAAATATTAGGAGTCACATTAGACTCTCATTTATCCATAGTAGAACATACGAATTTAATGGTGAAGAAGTGCATTTTTGCACTATGGAAACTAAAGACCATCGAAAAATACTTTCATCCTTTATCCTTTAGATTATTGGTGCAGGCATTGGTTCTGTCTATATTGGATTATTGCAACATCATTTATGTGGGTGTACCTAAAAAATTTTGAAAAACTTAAGAATAGTACAGAATACTGCCATCCATCTGATATTTGGGCTGAAGAAAAGTAATCATGTTAGTCCCTACTACAGACTGTTGCACTGGTTGCCAGTGGAGGCACGAGTAATATTTAAATTATCTTGTATTTGCTTTAAGTTGGTCTGGGGATTGGCCCCTACCTATCTTTGAGCTATATAGCCCTACGAGGATAACCAGAAATTGTAATTTATTTGCCTATCCAAAAATTACTGGTTGTAGATACAGGTCTTTTCTGGATAGGACTTTTAATTTTCAAGCAAGTAAGCAGCAGTCCTGGTTGGTTAATTACATCAGTGGAATCAGACTGTCCTACGGCGCATTTTGGAAAGAAATTAAGACTGTACTGTTTGATAAATTCATTTCCTAAATAGAAATAGATTAATAACAATAATTCTACTTTGACTATTTTTAGGAAGTATGTTGCACTCTTGCTATTTGTATTTTGTACTTTACTGACTGTCCAGCTCTCTTCAGTGTAAACCGCCCAGAAATCGTCTGATTGTGGCAGTACAGAAGAATAAAGTTATGTTATTACTGCTTGCCCTGGATTGATAATATGGAATATTGCTACTCCTTGGATTTTGGCCAGATACTAGGGACCTGGATTGGCCACTGTGAGAACAGGCTACTGGGCTTGATGGACTGTGTTATGTTGGAATCAACCATCAACCAGGATGCAAACCCAACATACGGTAAGAAGATATACAACAATGACACTATCAGCTCAGAGGATCTCTCCACAATCCTTTCCAACCTAGTGAGAACAATAAAACCCAATTCTGAAGGCTGCCAAACCGTATATGAATCAATCTTCAATACTTTCAATATTGGATTATTGTAATGTTATTTATCTGGGATCGTATAAAATAACTACTAGCCGAGTAAAAATCATACAAAATACAGCTATTCATTTGATTTTTAATCTGAAAAAACATAATCATATCAGTGTATATTTTCAAAAGCTTCACTGGCTACCGTTTGAGGCTAGAGTGCTATTTCAATTTGGATGCATTTGTTTTAAAAGTTATATTTGGCTTAGCACCGGCTTACCTTGTTTCTCATTTTAGTTTTTTTTATTTCTAACAAAAATATTCATAGATCTGGTTGGTTTTATTTTCCTTCAGCAAATGCAGTCATGTTTGAATCTTCTTGTTTCTTCATTTCGTACTTACTATCAATTTCGAAAAGATCTTAAAACCCACTTATTTAACTAATATAATATACATTACTGATTTTCATATTATCATGTAGTTATAATGCACTTTTTATATGAACTTATTTTAGTTGATATCATGTTATTCTTATTCATTAGTTTTAATGCTTGTATTAGTTACTTAGAATTTTATTATGTATGATGTTATTATTATATTGTATGCTGAGCACCTAGAGGGGCATAATCAAAAAAAACGTTTAAGTCCCCTTTTGGCCTAAGGCCTTAAACGTTGAAAGTAGAAGCAGGGAAAATGTCCATAATCCAAAAAAACGTCCAAAAGGAGATTTTTTTTGATAATGGCCTGCCTCTACGTTCAGCTGTTTAAACGCCCAGACCACCACACTACGTCTAAACTTATACCCCATAATGAATCAAAAAAATGCCTAAGCCCCAAATGTCCAACACAAGGGCTTTTAGGCGAAGGAGGGAGACCTTCGCCTAAAAGCTGGATTCTGTAACCGGTGTCTGTCAAAAACAATACCGGTTACAGAATCCACCCCCTCCCCCCCCACACGACATCGGGGCAAGAGGGTCGCGGCAGTTCGGGTAGAGGAGTGATGGCATCGCGGTAAGGGAGATGAGGCATCTCTCCTGCCGTGATCATTGTTGTGGGGGGTAGGCAGATTGCTAGGGACCGCTGAGCTGATCGCAGCAGCCACGATCAGTTCAGCGGCCCCTTTTTCGGCACTTAGACCTGTTTTGACTTTGTCTAAGTCAAAACGTATAAGTGCCGACAAGGCAACTTGCCTAAAGTTTTGGTTATACCTGCTGCACGCCTAGGTCTAGGTCGGCCCACCTCCCGCCCTTTCCCCTCCTCTAAAAATGCCTCTTTTCTCTCTGTGCGTTTAGATGCAGGGGAAAGGCCTAAGCTGGTTTTACATACGTCTCTATAAACAGAACAGTCATCAGACCAATCTTGAAAAAAAATGCCCAACAACTTTAGACCTGTCTCCAACCTATCTTTCATCTACAAAATCCTGGAAAAAAACCAGTGATAAACCAACTACACTCCTTCATCAATGAACAAGGAGCCCTATCCACCTTATAATCAGGATTCAGGAAATTCCATAGTACTGAAACTCTCCTTCTTGACATCATTGACCGCTGGAAACTCATGGATAAGGGAAATGATATCCTTCTAGTGTTACTGGATCTCAGCGTGGCATTCATAACTATTGACCATCCTCTCCTCATTGCATGACTCTCTGAAATTGGAATCAAGACACTGCATTATGATGTTTAACCTCCTTCCTGAATAATAGATCCCAAAGTGTACTGCTCAAAAATGACTATCGAAACCAAAACCATTTGAAATAAAGTACTCGTTATAATGTTCATATAGTTCATATAGCTATCCTATATAATAAAACCCTAGCCGCGCATGCGCACTCTTAACTACGTGCTTCCATGATCCGTAGGTCTGTGGCTGCAGGAGTGCGCATGCATGCCTAACTGTGACAGTGGCCGGCAGAGAATCTGTACGCGAGCCTCCCTGCTCTTCAGCTCCTCCAGGCTGTGGCAGACCAAACAGGACCCGATCAGAGACCAGGAAAAATTGTACCATACTCGCGGAACCTAAGGTAATGTTCTGACCGAAGTTATTTTTAAGTTCTAAGCTGCTGCCGCGGCTCCTCTCACGAGCCACACCTGCGTCGGGGAAGGCTTCCGATGCCGGCAGGGATCATGAGGGAAGCCACTGCCGCAGCTTAGAATTTAAAAATAACTTCGGCCAGAACTAAGGGAGTCAAGGCCCCAGTTGTAACGGTCGGCAACAGAACAATCACTGTAAGAGAGAGTTCAGGGCATTAGCAAGCAGGGTTGACATGGAAATCCAGCAGGCATAACAAAAATTATGCAGTCACAAGGGTCAGTGAAAGGGGATAAGGAGCGACATGTACAGCAGGGGCTTAGAGGGCAAGAGAGCTGCAGTTGGAGAGACTGAGGAACGGAATGTTCAGATAAAGAACTGAGACTGAAGAAGGAATTAAAAAAAAAAAGGAAGAGACACCTACAAGGAAACACAGGATCAGGAGCAGGGAGAAAAAGCGAGGTAGTAATGTTACAACTGGAGAGTGCAGAGTGAGGAAGAAAGCAGAGACAGCGCTACACAGGGAAATGGAGGGGGAGAAAGACAGAAAGAAAAAGGCAGACAGACATATATTCTAGCACCCGTTAATGTAACAGGCTTAACGATTAGTAACTATTAGGTACCTAGTTAATTTTTTTAGTAACTAGTAAAGTAATATTTACATTTAGTGAAGAGTAACTGAAATAAGTAACTACTTACTTTGTATGCCATGTAACTAGTAACTGTAACTAGCTATTTTTTGCAGTAACTAGCACAGCATTGACCTACAGGAACAGGAAATCTTACCATTCCATGAACATACAGGTCATCTGCAATGCACAATCCTGATAACAGATAGCTGTGCATGCTACCCTGGTCCTGCCATAATTTATACATTTTAGATAATAGAAAAGGATTTAGATCATGCTATTGCCCACACTTTGCAATATCTCAAAACAGTCCTAAGAGTATTCCTTGTTTTCTCAATATGATAGTTCAAAATCTTCACATTCAAAAAAGTCACAAATATCTTCAACACTGTCAACACTTATTTTAGATTCCAGCGCTGGCAGAGCTTCAAAAAACTCCCAATGCTCGCTATCATTTAGGCCAGGGGTGTCCAACCTTTTGGCTTCCCTGGGCCGCATTGGCCGAAAAAAATGTTTCTGGGGCCGCGCAAATGCTGCAGCAAGACAGAGGAGGGAGCTGTCAAGACGGTAAACACCCAGGGGGAGGAGAGGAAAACACTGTATCGCCCTCGACCAGGGACGCACAAAATACTTCATTGGGCCGCAGGTTGGACACCTCTGATTTAGGCGTTTCGATCTAAATGATCTTCTTTGGGGGAAATATATGCCATCGTTGCCTCACATAAATATTTGCCGGCGTCCTACATCGACAGAACAGTGACTGAAAATTGTGATTCATATTAGTTTAGGTTTTTGATATTAGAAATAGAAGGTGGTGTATTTATGATTAGAGCTATGATTCGAAATAACAGTATGTTATAAGAGATCCTATAATCTGAGTAAAAGATATATACTTTGACATACCCACCTTTTTACATTTAGTTTAACTAATTGGTTGAAGTTTTCTGAGTCTTTTGAGCTGATTCTCATTTCAATTGATGATTGAGATAAGTTGAGATAATTATGATTATACTCTGCTCTTAGGACTGTGTTATGATTTATGCATTTGGCATTCCACAATGGGCAAATCACTGGTGGATGTTGGTTAGGTTAGCTCTACAGAACCACCCACACTTTATGTCACTAGCCACATTTTCTTTCTTCCCACAGGATAGTCCTTTAATGTGAAAGAACCTGATTTGAAACAGCTACAGTTTGTAAGTACCTGTTAGGAAAGGCTGGTTCTTTTCTGCTTAATGGCAGCCAGTATAGCAACTTTCAAAGGATAGTGGAGGCAAGAGTCTGATTAAGGGTCTACAGCATGCTGGCTATGATGCCCCCATTGTAGCCACACACTAATCCCCTGTCCCATGTTAACTCTGCCCTGATCTGTCACTGGTATTCCTCAATAGTCCTTGGTAGGATCCTAACAAAGACCTTCTTCTCCTCCCCCCTCCTCCACCAATGTCATATCTTTCTACAGCATCATAAGCATGGTCTTTCTTCTGGTCTCCCCACTGCTGGTTGCACATGTTACTACTACTACTTATATAGCGCTGAAAGGCTTACGCAGTGCTGTACATTTTGACATTTATAGACGGTTCCTGCTTAGAAAATGGTAAAACCAGAGGACATAATTTGAGGTTGAGGGGTGGTAGATTCAGGGGCAATGTTAGGAAATTCTACTTTACGGAGAGGGTGGTGGATGCCTGGAATGCGCTCCCGAGAGAGGTGGTGGAGAGTAAAACTGTGACTGAGTTCAAAGAAGCGTGGGATGAACACAGAAGATTTAGAATCAGAAAATAATATTAAAGATTGAACTAGGCCAGTTACTGGGCAGACTTGTACGGTCTGTGTCTGTGCATGGCCGTTTGGAGGAGGATGGGCAGGGGAGGGTGTAGATGGGCTGGAGTAAGTCTTAACAGAGATTTCGGCAGTTGGAACCCAAGCACAGTACCGGGAAAAGCTTTGGATTCTCGCCCAGAAATAGCTAAGAAGAAAAAAAAAAAAATTTAAATTGAATCAGGTTGGGCAGACTGGATGGACCATTCGGGTCTTTATCTGCCGTCATCTACTATGTTATGTAGAAGAGCATACAATCCAAATTGGACAGACAGACATGACGTATAGGTTTGGGGATGCAGAACCCAAGTTGTGAGGAGTTAGGAGTCGAAAACACTCTTGAAGAAGTGAGCTTTTAACTGGGCCTTGAACACTGCCAGAGATGGAGCCTGCCATAGGGATTCAGGCAGCTTGTTCCAAGCATGCGACGCAGCAAGGTAGAAGGGGCAGACTCTGGAGTTGGCAGTTGAAGAGAAGGGCACAAATAGGAGGGACTTACCAGCTGAGTGGAGCTCATGGGGGGGGGGAGGAACATAGGGGGAGATAAGTGAAGAGAGATAATGAGGGACAGCTGAGTGTGTGCATTTGTAGGTCAGTAAGAGGAGTTTTAATTGTATTCAGAAACAGATGCGAAGCCAATGAAGTGACTTTAGGAGAGGGGCAATGTGAGTTTAGTGGCTCTCCCGGAATATGAGTCGTACAGCTGAATTCTGGATGGATAGGAGGGGAGTGAGATGGCTAAGCGGAAGGCTTGAGAGTAGTGAGTTGCAGCAGTCTAAGCGCAAGGTGATGAGAGTGTGGATAAGTGTTTTGGTAGTGTGCTCAGAAAGGAAGGGTCGGATTTTAGTAATATTATAAAGGAAGAAGCGGCAGGTTTTAGCAATATGTTGTTTCTGTCAACATGTCAGAAAACAAGGATATAATCATAGTGCGTCATGATCTATAATACAAGCAGTCTAGCTTGATAAAAATATGGATAGTTTGGGAGCTAACAGTTTAACTGTAAGCTGATAACAGTGGCTGAGCGAACCCGTTATAGCTGTAGTGGGATGGAAGGGGTGGGGGATTGGAATGAGAGAGTGTATTAGGAGTAGAGGGTGGTAGGGATTGGTTGTTGGGGTGCTAGGACAGAGGGATTGGGCGTTAGGAAAGGAGAGTTATGACTGGTAGAGGAATCGTGTGGGAATTAGGAGAATTTGGCGGGTTAAATAATTTTTGGGAAGGGTGGGAGTGTGGGAAGAGGTGGGTAGGTAGGGTTAAATTTGTTCCCTTCCCGCCCGCCCAGTTTTTTGGGTTGTTTGTTTTGGTGGGTGGAGGTTGGGTCAGTCACAGCTTTTGCGGAATGGTGTTATGGGGATGAATTGTGGACAGTGTGGCTTATAAAGTTATGTATTATATATGCTTATTGTGCTCATGTGCGGAACCGCCATGGGGGCCGGCATGACTCTGCAACACTGCGAGTCTTGCTGGGGGAAGTGGGATTTGCTGGAATGTGATGAATGTGGTGAGATGGGCTAATTCGACACCGATTAGCCTCAAGGGGTTTGAGTTTTGTGAGTTGAGCTAGTTCGACACCAAATAGCTCAAAAGAATTATGGTTGTTAAGCTACACTGAATTATTTATGTATGAAAATGTTATATTTTTAGGAATTCATTGATTGATAAGTTTAATAAAGCTGAGGCCCATGCTTTGCCATTACTAAGTGTTATTGTGTCTTTATTTAGTAATGATTATATGAGGAGTGATGTGAATGCCAGTGTTATAAAAATTATTTTTGTCCTTCTGTGGTATGAGAGGGTGCTGAAAAGTTCTCAGCCCAACCAAGAAGAGAATGGTGTAGATTTGGTTCAATCAATGACCTGAAACAATATCAAAATATAGAATTTTGCTTCTGCAAACTGACCCTTAATGAAATAACACTTTTTTCAGCTACAGTGGCAAAATAACGCTCAGAATTTAGAAAGTTGGTTGTTTAGGCTGAAAACATTTCAGCATCCCTTCATATTTGAAAGAGCCAATGAATATTCATGATGATGATAATAATAATAATATCTCAATCTATCAAAAAATTTATCTTCATTCACTAGAAAAACTGATCCCCTCTTTTATCAAGTTGCACTAGAGGTTTTTAGTGTGGTCTATCACCTTTACTTTTCAATATCTTCTTGGCCCCTCAGTTAACTCTAGGTCAATCTATTGGTTTCACAATGTTCGCTTATGTGGATGATGTCCAACTAATTCATCCTATCAATCTAAATGATCCAGACAAGGTAACAACTATAAATCAAAAATTGGAAAAGAATAAGTCATGGCTAGATTCCAACATGTTGTCCCTCAACATTGAAAAGTCCAAACAAATGATTTTTCCCATCAAGGAGGGATTGTCCCTACAGGCTCCTCTAAAATTCAAATATCTATCACAGTAGTATTGTCTTTAAAATTGCTAGGAGTTACCTTCGATAACAAATTCAGTTATCATCTTCACATCAGTACAGTAGTCCAGCGCTGTTTCTACTGTCTACGAATGATCAGATCTCTTTCTAAATTGCTTGAACCTTCCTCTTTAAACACACTGATCCACTCTTTGGTGATTTCTTGCATAGACTACTGCAATGCCCTCTACAAAGGCATAACAAAAAAGGAAATAAGACGACTTTAGATAGTACAGAATACTGCAATAAAAATTATATCTAACGCAAAAAAGTACGATCATGTCACTCCCCTCTTGTACAAAGCACACTGGTTACCGGTAGAATACAGAATCAACTATAAAATTATTTTACTTACATTCAAAACCTGACAGAATAACCAGCCTGAATTAATTGACAGAATTCTTATTCTATATAACCTCTTGAAGACTCTTTGATCTTTGACTCAGAACCTTCTGTCAAGTCCGTCTTTGAAGCACATCAATACAATGAGATCAAACATCTTTACAGTGACCGCTCCCACTCTATGGAATTCTATCCCTACCTATTTTTGCGAAAAATCATTGCTAAATCAATTCAAAACAAAGCTAAAAACATTCTTATTTTTGGATGCCTTTGAAACCTAGCTGCCCTTATAAGGGCGAGCCTACGCTGTTTTTCCCCACAGCGACTCTTCCTAATGTTCTTCCCCTATCTGTCACCTTTTTCTCAGAATATTGTAGCTCTCACCTTTTTACCTTTCGTTCCTGTTTGTTCAAGCTTTAAAAGTCTTTGAATGTATTAGCTACCCTAAAAGATACCTTGTAATTTTAAGTTTGTATTTTAGTCAATGTATATTTTTATGATTACCATACCCCACTTAGAAGCCTGATTAGACGGTATAAGAAATTTTAAACTTGAAACTTGAAGTGCTCCGACACCCATAGGAATACTATGAGCGTTGGAGCATTTACCACGCCAGCCCATGCTAAAAACCTCTAGCGCTGTTTAATAAAAGCTGGCCTGAGATATAGAGAGTGCTGAAATGACCTAAAAAAAATGAAAAATGACATTAAAAACAAATGTCTTTAATCTGGCATTTTGGTCAGGGGCTGGGGGAGGAATGGAATGTGCATTAGTCTACCTGAGTATACACTTTTTTCCCTTTCTCTATGGAGTGATTGATTGATTTAGGTCTGCCCTGTATAGTATTTTGGAGTTATTTTCCTTTAATACATTTTGTTATATTTTATTGTAAACTGCCCTGATCCATGTCAGCTTGGTGATATATCAAGTTTCAATAATTGCAAACTGCTATATATACAGATATTTTAATGTTGCCTAATGTTGTAGTTTGTCTTTTTCATACACAACTAAAATGTCTTGCAGCTTATGTATAGTCACTGGTTTGTAAATGCCCAAAACGCACAAACTGAAAGAAAGTTGCATTTATTTATTTTTTTCTTTTAATTTCATCCTTCCTTATGTTTTTGCTCCCTGGTGAACTTCTTTTATTTTTCTCTGAATCTTAACATGATCTTCTCTGGTCATTTAGATACATCAGTATCTTTAAGCAGTGATGAGATGAGAAATTCAAAAGCTTTTGAAAGTGTCTGTCAAAGCCATTCTTAGGATTCTGGATGAAACCGCATTTCATGCTTCTTGTCATGCACATTTTCCTTGTTTCATAGTAGGCATATCAGATCAGATTGGATAGGGGGAAAATAAGAATTTTAGGCTGGCTTTGTATCAAGCTGTGCTAGAGGTTTTTAGTGCAGGTTGGCACAATAAATACTGTGACACGTAGAATTCCTATGATTGTCAAAGCACTTACCTCGCCACCCTGCGCTAAAAACCTCTAGCGCAGTTTGATAAAAGAGGAGTTTAAATTGTAATTTTAAGCAAAAAAATTATATACCGGTATATATATATATATATATATATATATGAAATTAATGTTTATGATAAGTTGTGTTCATTTTTCTATGTCTCTTATCTAAACATAGGATTATAGATTGTAACATATTGATATTGTATTTTAATATTATACTGCTATACTCTTCAAGTCTTAACATATAGGGATCATTTCCCTAAGCTGGAGTAAGCACTAGTGTGTGCTTATTACAGTTTTAAAGGGTTTTTATGGGAAATGCTGAGGCATCCCAAGGTAAGTTCTGAAAGTGCACCGGAAACCACATAATAAAATATATTTTTACATTTTTCTGAGAGGGGGCACATCTAGGGGTAGAGAAAAGGATTTTAGGCACTAATCCAACGGATTCAGAATGCCGCAGCCAAGCTCATCTTCGCTAAAAGTAAATTTGACCATGTCTCCCCGCTCCTGGCCAAGCTCCACTGGCTTCCGATAATTGCCAGGGTCCACTATAAATGCGCCTATTTAACTTTCAAAATCCTATATGGTATCCTCCCTCCCTTTATCCCTCTTTCTTGGAATTCCTCAAACCCTAATACCACCAGATCCTCCCACAAATTAAAACTATCCTTCCCCTCGCTAAAAGGCATTTCCCACACAGGAAAGCTAAGGACCTCCCTTCACTTCAAAATCACTGAGCTCTGGAACAACCTTACCTCCCCTCTTCGGAACTTGAGCTCTCTCCAAGTTTTCCGCAAACATCTGAAAATCTGGCTTTTCTCAAAAAATGTAAGTCTCCCTCCAACTTAGGAATCAAGGAAACCCTTATATCTTGGCATCCCAAGTCCTCTAAATTTTCTTCATACTTCTACCTCTAACCCTGTGTTGTAGTTCCTTCCTATTTCTCCTACTGTAAACCGCGTCGAGCTCTACGAACGTGGAGATGATGCGGTATACAAACCTAAGGATTAGATTAGATTAGATTAGTGCAAATACTGCTGCCACAAAAGAGGTGTGGTAAGGACTCATGCACTAATTTTTGGTAATGGTCATGTGCTAATGGCTCAAAATACATTTAAAAAAAACACCCTTAATGCTCAAGATTTCATATCAAATCAACTTCAAAAGGGAGAAAAGACCTCTGTGTATAGGGGTTCACAAAATGGCTACCCACATAGACAAACTGGTCTCAAATGGAACTTGAGACCAGAAGACACATCCTTGGTCAGAAAAACTCCCAAAAGAGAAGAAGACGCGATAAGGTAACAATTTACAAAGTGAGTCTATTTCAAAAGTAAAAACAGTCTTATCAATCTTAGCTCACAGATCACTTATCTGAAATTCGCTGTCTTCTCAATGTCTCAATAACTTCTCAATCGATATTAATGAAAACTTGGGGCTTGAACGCAGGAAAAAACCGGCTCCAAAAGGGGATCAGCTTAAAGGATAGCAGCTACTTCTATACAACTGCTAGCCCACCTCCATGGATTTCATGGTTAGTTGAGTGGAAGGCGACAGAGGGTAGTGATCAATGGAGATCGCTCCGAGGAAAGGGATGTTACCAGTGGTATGCCTCAAGGTTCTGTTCTTGGGCCTGTTCTTTTCAACATTTTTATAAACGATATTGCTGAAGGGTTGGTGGGTAAGATTTGCCTCTTTGCAGATGATTCCAAAATCGGCAATAGAGTAGACATGCGGTATGGTGTGAATAACATGAAGAAAGACCTGATGAAGCTTGAAGAATGGTCTGAAATTTGGCAGCTAAAATTTAATGCTATGAAATGCAAGGTCATACATTTGGGCTGCAAAAACCCGAGGGAAGAACTTATGTGCACGACAGAAGAGCGGGACTTGGGTGTGATTGTATGTGATGATCTTAAGGTGGCCAAGCAGGTTGAAAAGGTGACGGCGAAAGCTAGAAGGATGCTAGATTGCATAGGGAGAGGCATGGCCAGTAGGAAAAAGAAGGTATTGATGCCCCTGTACAAGACTTTGGTGAGACCTCATTTAGAATACTATGTACAATACTGGAGGCCATACCTTCAAAAAGATATTTACAAAAATGGAGTTGGTTCAGAGGAAGGCTACTAAAATGGTATGTGGTCTTCATCATAAGGCATATGGGGACAGACTTAAAGATCTCAATCTGTATACTTTGGAGTAAAGGCAGGAGAGGCAAGATATGATAGATACGTTTAAATACTTGTGTAATGTAAATGCGTATGAGCCAAGTCTCTTTCATTTGAAAGGAAACTCTGCAATCAGAGGGCTTAGGATGAAGTTAAGAGGTGATAGGCTCCGGAATAGCGAACTGTGAGCAAGGGATTATGGCCACCACATTCCCCGGACTTGTCCACATGTGATTTTTATCTGTGGGAAAATTTAAAGCAGAAAGTGTACACCAACAATCCATATACATTATTCTAGACTATTTATATTTTGTTCCCCTTCCTTTTGTTTTTTTCCCTCTTCCCCGCTCTTTCTTTTTATATATATATTATATTTCTGCCCATTTCCATTCTGTATCGGTAAGTAAATGTTTGTCAGTGTGTTTGATCATTTGAAGTATTGGTTTGCTATTTGTTTTTAATGTACCTTTTTATTATACCCTGTTTTTATATATTATGTAAAACCGCTTTGAATTTTGATAAGGCGGTATATCAAATTTTAAATAAACCTGAAACCTGATGAACTCAAGGAAAACATTGCAAACACTATCTTCAGCATCACTATTAAAAAGGTGCAAGCAGTATCAGCCAAAATGATCCGATGTGCCCAAAGGTGCATAGACGTGAACGGGGACCACTTTCATCATCTGTTGTAACTTGTGAGTAAGTGAATATAAAACAATCCACTTGATCGTTCATCTTGTCATACTATCGCCGGAGGCGGGCTACTTTCACGTGGCCCACCCTATATTTTGTCATAAGGGCACATGGAACAAGCTTCCGGAGGAGGTGATAAACCAGAACTCTGTACAGGGGTTCAAGGTAGGTTTGGATAGGTTCCTGGAGGATAAGGGGATAGAGGGGTATAGATAGAACTTGAGGTAGGTTATAGAAGTGGTTAGGAACCACTTCACAGGTCACAGACCTGATGGGCCGCCGCGGGAGCGGACCGCTGGGCGGGATGGACCTCTGGTCTGACCCAGTGGAGGCAACTTCTTATGTTCTTATGTATTTAATAAATACCATAATCAGAATTACAGTCAGTATTAGATCTTAATGTTATTCTTTGATGTGCAACTGGATGGTGCCAATCCAATCCTTCCATGGTACTATCACACTAAGAACAAAGTCCACATCTTTTATGATCCTGTAAAGGGCTTGTAATACTTAGCTTTCTAATTAATACATTTATAGGAGAGGATTTCTCTAATGGTATGGCCCCTTTGGTAAGCTATGAAAGGAAAAACTTTAAAACATGCTGAATCACCAAGGCATGCCAATATTTAAAAAGTTAGTGAGGCTATTGTTCCAATCAACAATGAGAATGGCATAACAGCTATAATTCTGTCATTAGATGACTCACTTTTATATTCCAATGATAACTCCCTCTGAGCATACCATGCTCTAAGATGTGTTTTACGTATTGTTGATAGAGGATGCTCTCTCTCTCCAAAAATCATTTCATTAAATTTCAAGCTTGTGTTTCAAAATCTTGTTGAGTGAAACAGATACTTCACACTTGTAGAAATTGACTGATGGGTAAACTTAAACCCAATCTATAAAGATGAAAACTCTGAAAATTCAAAAGTGTGTTTTTTGCTATTTCTCTACGGAATAATATAGTAGAAATCTTGTCTTTATTTTTTATCATCCAGACATCTAAAAAATCCATTTGGTCTCTATTGAAACTCATCACAAACTGTAAATTGGAATCTAAAGAATTCAACCAGATGACAAATTCAGATAACCACTCTCATTATATTCCCATAAAAAGAAGATTTTGTCTAAAAATCTCTTCCAGAATGTTATAAAACCAAATCAATGTAAACTTTAAAAAGTCATTCTGAAACTCAGCCACATATAAAGTAGCCACTGATGGTACTTAAGAAGCCCCCATGATTGCCCCTTTGGTCTGTAAATAATAACTACCCTGAAACCAAAAGTAATTCTTCTTGATCATTAATGATGTCAAATTCATCCAAAAAGAAGATGAAATCCTCTGAGGAGATTTTCACATTCCCAATGCCTTAAAAATGGTAGTCAAATTATGCCATTGGGGTATAGAGGCATAGACAAAAACTTCATCCAAAATGACCATAATGGTGTTGGTTGCTCACCTAACTATTGGGAACCTATTCTAAAAATGAAAGTAGCTGCTTACCTTCATTAATAGAATACTATTTTAGTATATCTGGGTATATACTGTATACACATGTAGGCAGTTAGGAATGAGCACTCATGTCATCCTTAGGGTTGATGTAAGTGTTTGTGCCTAAATACTGTCTCCATGGACAAATAGAATGAGTCAGTCACACCTTGATGATATCATCCGACGAGCTCAATTCAGATTTGCTCTCCTAGAGCTCAGAGGAAGGCTTTGGGGAACCCCCTATGAGGATGTGCAGGTTACATAGTAACATAGTAAATGACGACAGATTAAGACCCAAGTGGTCCATCCAGTCTGCCCAACCATACATGCTCCATAAATTAATTAAATGGTCCTTTTTCTTAGATATTTCTGTCCCAGAAACCCAGAGCCCTGCCCAGTAGTGTGCTTAGGTTCTATCTACTGGAGTCTCCATCAAAGCTCACTCCAGCCCATCTTAACGATTCCAGCCATCTAAAACCCTCCCCAGCCCTCAACTGAATGTCCATATAGGGGACACAGGCCTTGCAAGCCTGCCCAGTACTGGCCTTAGTTCCTTCAATGTATACCTATTATTTTCTGATTAGAGATCCTCTGTGTTCATTCCACACTTGTTTGAACTGTCACCGTTTTCTTCTCCACCACCTCCCTCAGGATCACATTCCATGCATCAACCACCCTCTCCATAAAGAACAATTTCCTAACATTACTCTTGAATCTTGTGACAAACCCATAGCCAGCTTTGTCCCTGTAATGGATAAAAGCAGAGCACACTCCCTGATCAGGAGAGCTGACCAGGTTGAAAGTAAGGATATTGAAATGGCTGACTACCCCTCAGACAGTGAGGTAGAGCAGGAAAGGTATGAGCCTAAGAATATCCAGCAGAGAGTGCCATACCAGAATAGGTTCATCAGAAAGCCTGTTAGGACTTTTACTGAGAAGTGGAGACCTAGTCCTGCAAGGTATTCACACTATCAGTCTAGGAGAAATCTGAGTTATTTCCTTAGGGATTTCCAGCCCAACCCCTCTGCTCCTAGGAGAGAGGGGTGGGGCTATGACACACGTAAAAGCAGAGCACTGAATCACAGAGCAGGAATGGGGCACGGAGGACAGGCAAACAGCAAGGCAGGAGCAGCAGAGGAAACAGGAAGGTGAGGAGAGAAGTCTCTCTCAGCCCCACAGCAATGAGGACGTGGATATGGCAGAGGACCTCCCAAGCCTGAGCCCAACTGCTGAGAAAGCTGAGGCAATGGACACTACTGAATTGTGTCTGGAAGCTGACTATAACCCAGAGGGAATGGAGGTTAGTCCATGAGGTGAAGTGAAGTCAGGAAACTGTCTTTCTAAGCTGCATTTGTGTGCTGGCTCTCTGTAATCTGAGACCAGCTGACCTTGATTAGGAAGAGAAGGAAAACCTCTCCGTTTTTGCTCCGAGACAGCTCAGAAGTTTTGTTTGCTAAAGAAGCTGTATCTCTTATCTTATGAAGCCACTATGATAAAGTCCTGGTAGAACTAATAACTTATCTAAAGCCCTGCTGTGCTTCCTCAGCTGAAAGCCCAGCTGATGCTGTGCTTCCTCGGCTGAAAGCCCAGCTGCTGCTGATAAGCTCTATTGAAAGGCAGAGCACTGAATGGAGTTTGAGCTGGAAACTGGACACTTTACCCAGCAAGGTTAGCTGGGAAGCTTGGGACTTTATTTCCAACGTTTGCTACTTCACTTAACTGCTTTGTTTATGCAGTTTTGCTTTCATTGTTTGAAATGTATTTTCATGGCATTTGTGTTTAGTTAAACCCTGGTGAAGAGGACTATCTTTAAAACAGAGAAAGTCCAGGGAATTGCAACTGTATGCCATACTTGATTCTCAAGCCATTCTGACAACTGTATGATATTTTTGCTTTGTGCTTAATTGATGCATTCCTTGAGGGTGGCTGATAGTATTCAGACCCCCTATCAAATAAAGCCTGAGAAAGAGATTTTGACCATACCTGAATTGTGTCTCCCTTTTATTTGCATACGTATCTCAGTGTGGCCTGGGCAGACTAGGCAGGAGCCTAGGTCTGTTTTACCTGAAAAGCCTTCCTCTTTCCTGGAGAAGCCACACTGACAGGTCAGGATTCGGCACAGCTAATCCGCCTGTCGGTTAGAGCAGGGGATAGCTGGGTGACAATCTACTACTCCTCAACCTCATATTATGCCCTCTGGTTTTACCATTTTCTTTTCTCTGGAATACATTATGTTCTATGTTAATACCTTTGAAGTATTTGAACATCTGAATCATATTTCCCCTGTCTCTTCTTTCCTCTAGGGTATACATATTCAGGGCATTCAGTCTCTCCTCATACGTCTTCTGGCATAAACCTCCTACCATTTTTGTCGCTTTTCTCTGGACCACTTCATGTCTTTTTATGTCCTTCGCCAGATACAGTCTCCAAGTGGGGCCTCACCATCGACCTGTACAGGGGCATCAACACCTTCTTTCTTCTACTGGTCACGCCTCTCCCTCTACAGCTTAGCATCCTTCTGGCAACAGCCACCGCCTTGGCATACTGTTTCTTCACCTTTAAATCTTCAGACACTATCACCTCAAGGTCCCTCTCCCCATCCGTGCATATCCTTCTAATTTCTAATCCCCAAATGCATTACTCTGCACTTCTTTGCATTGAATTTTAGTTGCCAGATATTAGACCATTCATCTAACTTTTGCAGATTCTTTTTCATGTTTTCTACTCCCTCCTCGGTGTCTACTCTGTTACAAATCTTGGTGTAATCCACAAAAAGGCAAACTTTTCCTTCTAACCCTTCGGCAATATCGCTCACAAACATATTGAACAGGATCGGCCCCATCACCGATCCCTGAGGGACTCCACTACTCACCTTTCCCTCACCCGAGCATATTCCATTGCTCTATATAGGCTTGTGCTAGCCTTCTCTATACTTAGTTTAGTTTATCTTCTCAACCCAACAGTCGGATCATTATCTGCTCTCATAAAAAAACAAAGAAGACCATGACTGATCACACAGACCACAACCCTGAGAAGACCAGCGCACCAGCAAAACTGAAATTCAAAAAATGCACAAATTATAAGAGAAAGATGAACTCTACGGACCCACATGAGTTGTACATCCATTAAGAACATAAGAACATAAGAAGTTGCCACCACTGGGTCAGACCATTGGTCCATCGCGCCCAGCGGTCCGCTCTCGCGGCGGCCCATCAGGTCCATGACCTGTAATGTGGTTCCTGTCCGTTTCTGTAACCTACCTCTTCTTTTTTATCTATAACCCTCAATCCCCTTTTCTTTTAGGAACTTGTCTAAACCTTCCTTGAAACCCTGCAATGTGCTCTGGGCTATCACAACCTCCGGAAGCGCGTTCCATGTGTCTACCACCCTCTGGGTAAAAAAGAACCTCCTAGCATTTGTTCTAAACCTGTCCCCTCTCAATTTTTCCGAGTGACCCCTTGTGTTAGTGGTTCCCCACAGTCTGAAAAATCTGTCCCTGTCCACTTTCTCTATGCCCCTCAGGATTTTGAAGGTTTCTATCATGTCTCCTCTAAGTCTCCGCTTTTCCAGGGAGAAGAGCCCCAGTATCTTCAACCTGTCAGCATACAAATAGTTTTCCATACCTTTTATCAATTTAGTTGCTCTCCTCTGGACCCCCTCGAGTACTGCCATGTCCTTCTTGAGGTACGGCGACCAGTATTGGACACAGTACTCCAGATGTGGGCGCACCATTGCACGATACAGCGGCATGATGACTTCCTTCGTCCTGGTCGAGATACCCTTTTTAATGATACCCAACATTCTGTTCACTTTCTTTGAGGCCGTTGCGCACTGAGTTGATGCTTTCAATGTTGTGTCCACCATCACCCCCAGGTCTCTTTCAAGATTGCTTACCCCTAGCAGTGATCCCCCCATTTTGTAGCTGAACATTGCTTGGAAGAAACCCACCTCATGGCTGCCAGCACCCAGTGCCTGTAGATGTCCCCAAGAGCTTGCAAAAATCGCTTGCATTTCCTAAAGAATCCCCTGATCGAACAGCCAAACACTTTGAAAAAGTGAAGGAAGAACAAGAAAATGGAGTCTCCCAGAACAGTAGAGCCCTCCACGGCCCTGATGCAAGCGAAAGCCTCCCCCAGAAGGCCCCAACAGCCCGGGTCTTCCTGATACAACCAGAAACCCTCACCTGCTCTGGCTCATTTGCTGCTCCAAGGCAAAAGCCAGCATTGACAAAACTGTTCCTGTGCCTGCCCAGCAGGCTCCAAAGCAGCCACTCCAGCCAGTGACCCAAACTCTCCTGCAGTAGGCAATGACCAAAGGTCTCCTTCCCGCCACCCCCTACTGCCCTACCATGAGACAACTGGACCAATTCAGCACAGTACCATGAGCCTCTCAGCTCTGGGGAAATTGCAGCCTTGGCTTCATCCCTGATGACATCATTGTGACTGGCTCCACCCACATAAAGGCACAGCACTTTGAAAGCCTGCTCCAGCTCACAGACAGCACCAACAACAGCAATGCCTCAAGCTCTGCCTCCTTAAAGGTCTACCACAAAGAAAATCACAGCAGCAACACAAAGGGGATCCTGTCAAAAAAGGTTGAAAACTACAACCTCCTCCTGAAAAAATCTAAAAAAATGTGTAGTGTCCTGTAAATTTGACCTTACCCTCCTGGTCATAAGTTGCCAGGGAAAAGTCTATAAACTTGCCTAAAAATTCTAACACTGAATTTTTCATCAAGACACGAGGGCAGGCTGGAGGGTTATGAATGTTCTTATGTAACTTGGGAACAAAATAAATGTGAGGAGTATTAGGATGTTTCAACCCTAAAATTACATCTCCTTAACAGTAATCATATTGAAACATGAAGCTTCTCCTACAAGCCAAATAAACCTCTCCTGTAGCTTATTATAATCCAGTAAACATGTCCACATCATCTGACGTGAAGTTTTCCTTGCAGGACAAGAACTTCTGCTTTGGAGCCAATACAAATCTTCCTATGCAGCTTCTGCCAGAGACTGTAAAATGGCAAGCATGACATTTAAATATGCCAATGTCTAGGTGAGAAGGGGGATAGTCTGTAAATATTGATATTTGATACAGCAATTTTCTGAAATTGCCAGCAGCTCTAAACATTTAAGACTGCAAAATGTCTATGCCTACCTCTTTACTAAGCTAGCTTCTTATCTGGCTCAGTATCTGGCTGTGTAACTGGGGAATATAACCATTAAAACATAAGCCATAGTTGTTTATGTACAATTTGGATGGTACAACATTCTTTTTATGGCAATGCTTTTTGTGATTTGATGCCCTTTATATTATATTTGCTGATAAAATAAAGGTTAAAAAAAATAGAAAAACCTTTGCTAAATGTTTTGCACTGCCCTGAGGAGGATTTAAACCAGGCAAGTCTAATATTCTAATCCAGTGTATTTCAAACTGTGTGCTGAGGCACACTAGTGTGCCTCCTGAGATTCCAAGTGTGCCGCGGCACACTGAGGAGGAAGAGAGGCGCCTGCCAGTTGACTTCCCTACGCAGTACAGTGCCAGCGCTGCCCGATTCGCTGAAAGCCTGCATACTTACCCCCTTCTCTCTAGCGTCCTCCGGCTTCCTCCCTGACCTCCCGGTCTTACCTTTAAAGCAAGGTACAGAAGCCTGCAGAGGATTGCCGGTAGATAAAATGATTTTATTTTCAATATAGTGATTGAAATGTGTCATTTTTGAGAATTTATATCTGCTGTGTACATTGTGTGTATATGGAAAAAATTGCATTACAATTAGTAAAGAGGATGGGATCTGGGGCAGAGCTTGGGTGGGCCTAGGGAGGTCTGTGGTTGGGGTACTCAGTTGGTATTTGTTAGACTTAGGGGGTACTTAGCTTGAAGTAGTTGAGAAACACTGCAGTAGACAATCAGCTGGCGCCAGTGCCACTCCTTCTCTCTGGCCCTCTTCCCTGCTGGCACCCCCCTACTGGTGTCTCAGGGCCCATATGGAGGCCCTCTGCACATGCGTGGATGTCGACATGATGATGTCACGCATATGCATGATGTTATCATGGCGACGTCCGCACACTTCTGGGTGCCTCAAGCCATGGTCACTACCTTTAGTGTGCCCCGGCTCGAGAAAGTTTGAGAGACACTGCTCTAACCACTAAGGTATACCTCTAATATGTTCTACCCTCAGGTATCTTGGATACAAACAGGAGAAACTGAATTCACAACGGTGAACAGCAAATACAACAACTGAGGTGACCAATTGGTGTTCACGCAGGCTCCAGCAGTTTTAAAAAGTTACTCTAAACTTAAAACGCACCGCAAAGGTAAGGGGGAGGGAGGGAGATAGATAGATTCAACCAGTAGGTAGGAAGGAGGGAGGGGGCCGCGCGTGATCAGTGACCATGTGCGTTCCCTCCCTTAACTGCGGGGACAAGGCCATTCACCGCTCCATGGGGCGGTGAATGGCCTTGTCCCCATAACCACAGTGAGCACTTCCCCCCCACTCCCACAATTTTGGCGGGTTACCCGCGGCTAGCCGCGGGTAACAGCCACCATGTCATTCTCTACCAGGCACCTCTGGTGATAAAATCCTGTGCTCTAACCAGTAAGTAACTAGGTGTGAAATGTTCTGCACTGCCCAATTTTACCGTGATTTATAGGTCCTAATGCAACTTGTAGTGTATCACTGCAAATAACGTTATAGTATTAAGAACATAAGAATTGCCACTGCTGGGTCAGACCAGTGGTCCATCATGCCCAGCAATCCGCTCATGCGGCAGCCCTTAGGTCAAAGACCAGTGGCCTAACTGATACTAGCCTTATCTGCATACGTTCTGGCTCAGCAGGAACTTGTCTAACTTTGTCTTGAATCCCTGGAGGGCGTTTTCCCCTATAACAGCCTCCAGAAGGGCGTTCCAGTTTTCTACCACTCTCTGGGTGAAGAAGAACTTCCTTACGTTTCTACAGAATCTATCTCCTTTTAACTTTAGAGAGTGTCCTCTCGTTTTCTCTACCTTGGAGAGGGTGAACAACCTGTCTTTATCTACTAAGTCTATTCCCTTCATTATCTTGAATGTTTCGATCATGTCCCCTCTCAGTCTCCTCTTTTCAAGGAAGAAGAAGCCCAGTTTCTCTAATCTCTCACTGTACGGCAACTCCTCCAGCCCCTTTATCATTTTAGTTGTTCTTCTCTGGACCTTTTTGAGTAGTACCGTGTCCTTCTTCATGTACGGCGACCAGTGCTGGATGCAATATTCCAGGTGAGGCCCGGTACAGTGGCATGATAACCTTATCCGATCTGTTTGTGATCCCCTTCTTAATCATTCCTAGCATTCTGTTCGCTCTTTTTGCCGCCGCTACACATTGTGTGGATGGCTTCATCAACTTGTCGACCCAGTACTCCCAAATCTCTTTCCTGGGGGTCTCTCCGAGTACCGCACCGGACATCCTGTATTAGTGTATAAGATTTTTGTTACCGACATGCATCACCTTATACTCATCCACGTTAAACCTCATTTGCCATGTCACGGCCCATTTCTTAAGTGTGTTTATATCATGTTGCAGGTCCTCGCAATCCTCCTGCGTCTTCATTACTCTGAATAACTTCATATCGTCTGCAAATTTAATCACCTCACTCGTCATACCAATTTCCAGGTTGTTTATAAATATGTTGAAGAGCACGGGTCCAAGCACCGAACCCTGCAGCATTCTACTCGTGACGCTTTTCAAGTCCAAGTATTGTCCATTTACCCCCCACTCTCTGTTTCCTATCCGCCAGTCAGTTTTTAATCCATGTGAGTACATCACCCTTAATTCCATGGCTCGCAGTTTTTCAAAGTACAGTAGTCGTTCAAGCGGAACCTTGTCAAACACCTTCTGAAAATCCAGATATACAATGTTGACCGGGTCACCCTTGTCTATCTGCCTGTTTACTCCCTTGTAGAAGTGCAGCAAGTCAAGTAAGCAAGATCTTCCTTTGCTGAAGCCATGCTGGCTGGTCCTCATCAGATCGTGTCCATCAAGGTGATCAATGATGTGGTCCTTTATCAGCGCCTCTACCATCTTTCCCGGTACCGAGGTCATACTCACCAGTCTGTAGTTTCCCGGATCTCCCCTCCAACCTTTTTTGAAGATTGGCGTAACATTTGTCACCTTCCAGTCTTCCGGAATCCTTCCCGATTTGATTGACAGATTGGCTATTAGTTAAAGCAGTTCAGCTATAGCCCCTTTCAGTTCCTTGATTACCCTCGTATGCAGGGCAGGATTAACCAATAGGCCAAGTAGGCACATGCCTAGGGCCCGAAATGGTCAGGGGGGCCCGATGAAGGAGGGCATCAACATTGTTTTTTCCAAATGGTGAAGGGCCCCTCCAGTATCAATCAGCAATGCACCCCAATCGGCAACGAGGGCCACACCCCATTGACAGAAAGTAAGACAAGCAAGCAATGCGGGTAAGAAAGGCAACGGGAACTGTAATTGTGCAAGCGGTGCATGGTGGGGTGGGGCGGGACATGGGGCCCAGTATACTTGTGTGCCTAGGGGCCCTCGATGAATTAATCCTGCCCTGCTCGTATGGATGCCATCCGGTCCTGGGGATTTATCGTTTTTAAGCCTACATACAACTAAGATGCAAAACATTACTCATTACTAAATAACCTGCAGTGGCTTAAATATCACTACAAAAAATTAAGTCAAGCTGCATTTGGGCCCTTTACATCATATTAAAAGGCAAACAATGCAAAAAACCCTAATGTAACTCCCCACCACCACCCCACCCCATAATATTTAAAAATGCACTAATGAACTGAATCCATACAAATGTTTTTGTTTCGGTTTTTTTTTACCTGAAAAGTCATATTGTGGTAAATAAGTAGTTTGATTTTTCACAGAGTCTTAATGGCAAAGGGATATCAAAGTGACTTAGAGAAAGTCAAATTCAGAGTCAGTAGAGGAGGTGAGTCTTGAGCGCATAGCCAAGGTAGACATTTTCTGAATTTTTAGCTAATAGTTTAACCACTAGACTAGCCCTTTCTTGACAGATGAGTAATTTAAATTTACACTAACATTGATTACTGTGCTAATAATCACATAATAGAAGGCAAATATTGTGCTAATAATCACATAATACAAGGCAAATATTTAGCATTTGTTCTGCATAGAAGTGCATGGCACACATATAAGACTAGAAAGCGCAGTGTCTTTATTTATAAGATACACATTTCAAAACTATTGGATGCAAAGAGAGTACGCTAAACTTTTGACCATTGTCTTCAGCCTGATGCTCGATATCCCATCACTTATACAATTGACAGTCACTTGATAACATATGTAATTTCCACAATGAATATCGTTTAATTTCTCCTCTTCATGCATTGTGCTTTTTCCTCATTTAAAACAGCAACAGCCTCTGGCGGTAAAGGACATCACATTTATGTGAAAAACGAAACCCTCTCCCCTCATATGCAGGAGAATAACATGGGTCAAGGGAGAAGAAATGTATGCAAAAATATCACACTTCACTGACCACAGCACATTTTACATTACAATTTCGCCATTTCCACTCTAAGTTCATTTGCCAATGGACCACATCAACTATATTTCAGGCTTCTTTGAAGAATTTTACTCCTCAAGAGTCATGCTTGCATATATCCTGCTACACAACAGGGATTGTCTTCATTAGTGTGTAGTGATGCCTGCAGACTACAGTGTGTACATAGATGCAGTCAGGGTCCTCCATATTTAAAAGTCTTAGTGTTTCCTGGTAGAAGGTTATTTTACCTTGTCCTCCCACGATATCAAACATCATTATAAACTGCATTACTCCCTGGGGCATAGGACCATTAAATGAAATTTAAGAATACCAAATAGGTGAATTCTAGCATAGATTCTGCCTTCTCCTAAGTGCAAAGATTCACAAATCTCAAATCTCTGCTATTTCAGTTTTTGTAAAGCAGCATTAATCTTCATAACCCCCTTGCTTAGTCAGTTCAAAGCAGTGTTGTACATCAAAGACTGAAATAATAATCACCATTCTAGTCATTTAATTTTCTGCATGTATGCAGGGCACACATAATATCGTTCAATAAGCCAGTGGCACATACACAAAGGTCTAACTCAGTCTATGCTGATAAATTAAGATTCCACCCATTGGAGCGATGGCACAGTAATCTTATTCTGGATTAGAAGATACATCCTACAACCATTCTCTTAGGAATATAGAAAGCATTGTTTAATTTTGACTAAAAATCTTTTTGATATATTTATCTAATGTTAAATCTCTATAAATCCTGCCATCTCTTGATTGCATTTGAAGCACTAGCAGATATGTCAGGTTTTCCCCCACTGATAGGATCACTCAGGGGTCTTTTTACAAAGCTATGGTACAAAGTGACCTTAGCGAACCCTTATACAAGTTTTTCCTATGCGCTAAGGCCATTTTTGCTGCAGCCGGTAAATGGCTGATTTTTCATTTACTGCATTAATGGCCATGTGCTAATGTTGCCATTAGCATGCGGCCATTACCAAAAAACTGCATGTGAGCCCTTACCACTGCTCTATTTTATGGGTGGTAAGGGCTCTTGTTTGGTGCAGAAATACCCACTATCCACCCCTCAGAAATGCCCTCAACCAGAAAAATTTTAAACATTTTTTTTAGAAACTTCTATCTAAAAAAACAGCCTATCTAGTCTGCCCAACCATGCCATCTCATACTATCCCCTCCTCTCCCTTAGAGATCCAACATAATTGTCCTAAGCTGTCTTCAAATTGGATACACACTTTGGGGCTCATAATCAAAAAATATAAACGTACAAAATGTGTTCTAAATTGGCATTTGAACGTCCTAATTGCCAGGATGTCCAAGTGCCGATAAAACCACCTTTCTGGACATCTAGTGAGGTGTCCCAGCCTCTGTTCATCCAGTGCTCGAGATGGGCATAACAAAAGACAACTTGAGCTCCAACGCTGTCACGTCTTCTGCAATCTTCCCAACAAGCGACCTTGTTTCATCAATATTTGGCTCATTAGGGGAACAAACAATACAGCCTTGAAAAGTGCTTCCACGCTGAGACCAGATATCTGCGATTAGGATGCTGGTCTCAGCGTGGCTGTGGTGAACACTGTTTCCCCTCCCCCCCCCACCGTTTTGGCGGGTTACCCGCTGTCACCCGCGGCTTACTGCGGGTAACAGCCACTGTGTCATTCTCTACTTTGCAGCCCTCAAACAGTTGGCTGAAATTCTCTTCAAATCCTGCAAATGTGTTAATTTCAATTCTGCCCACTTGATATTGTAACTGCAAACAATCTCTTCAGTGTTATTACTCAGGTGTCTCGTTTATGGCATTTGCTACTGCTGATAATCCAAAATAAAGTGAGTTTTTAAAACATGAATATCCTTGAAGTGTTGTAGAATCAATATTAGTATTAATTTTTAATGTTCAACATGCAGTCTGAACAAGCAGGGTCAAGGCCGTTTACAAAATGAGTAGTATGTGTAAGCTTGCAATCTTTTGGTGGCCCTCAGAGTTCTCATAGTCACGCTGTGGCCCTTTACATGAGAAAGGGTAGAGACCACTGCTCTAACCAGTTAGCATGACATCCTGTGTTAAGCCATTTTTGCTGCATTGGGTGCACGTTTGTGGCTAACACAGGAATTCTATGAGTGTCGGAACTTTTACCACCACAGCCTGCAATAAAAAAAACCCTAAAGCAGCTTGATGAAAGGGGACCACAGCTTAGTAATAAGGCACCTAAGTGAAACACTTAACTTTTTTTTTGTGTGTAATGAAACCTGAATTATGGAGCAAAGAACAGTTTTCCTACTTATCTTGTATTTTTTTTTTTTTTTGTAATATCTTTATTATTTACTAATCAGGCAAAAGGACAATGCAACCATCAGCAAGGGTCTGAACTCATGATATATCTTGAGTTCTCTCATACAGTTCTGCATGCATGGGCTGCACTGTGTTTATAAATGACAAATTAATAATAATAAACCAGCTTTTAATAAATGATTGTATTAAATAATTAGAAGCTTCAGCAACTAATATATATATTGTGAATAGTTATTAACATTCCTCAAACGCTTATTCAAAACTTAATAAAAAATTTTGAACTAAAAAAACAACAGCACATTCCTCTCCCTTAATAATTTGCATTCCTCTTAATAATAAGAATGGACAATGAACGGTATATATTTTAAGAATTTGAGCTCTTTATTCATGAATCCAGCAACTTTGCTTTTGTCATTTGAAGTACCTTCACTTCTGAAGCACAGAATGACATATTTTGCTGAAGTGTATGATGATTTTGTTCCAAGTGTTCTGTCTGAGTTGGCCTGACATGAAGTGACCAATTTTAAAACCTCTAAAAGAGAAAAGGGCCATTTTATTATTCCACTGGATTACCTTGACACACTTTTCAGTTTCTGTTTTCTTTTCTTTCCTTTCCTTATTATTTTGGCTATTTATCCCACTAAAGACTTTTTATGTTGATCAAGGATATGTCCATATTGTTGTTACCTAGTCAGTGTCTTACATGGATTGGTATGTATGCGTGTGTGCATGTGCATATGCGTGTGTGTGATTATACATGCATGTGTAAATGTGTGTGTGTGTGCATGGTATGCGTGCATGTGTGTGTGTGCATATACATACATACTGTGTGTATATATATATATATACAGTATATACACACGTGGAGGAGCATAATCGAAAAGGACGTCTAAGTCCGTTTGCGTCTAAGTCACAAGTTGGCCAAACTAAAAAAACAGCCTAGGACACATTTTTTAAAAATAGGTCCAAAATTTTTTTTGTTTCGAAAATCGTCTAACTATACGTCTTGCTGATCTGATCGTCCAATCCGCTAAATCGTCCATCTTTATACCACATTTCCGTCCAACTTTTCGTCCAAGTCAAAAACGCCTGGACCAAGCCCTGGAGGGGTCTGCAAAGTGATGGACTGCACACCCAGACATGGCACCTAAATAGTGGGGTACCTTACATGGCATTGCTGTGAACTTCACAAACAGGGTGCCATGTCTTCTCCTCACTACTGCTCCCTTATAGGTCATGGTGTGCCCCCCAAACCACCTCCAGAATCCCCTAGAGCCACTTATCTACCACCCCAATAGCCCTTATGGCTGCAGGAGCCACTTACATGCCAGTAAAAAAGGGTTTTGGGGGTGTATAGGGCAGTACACTTGTTTAAGTATCAATGCAGTGATTGCAGGGGCTTATGGGCATGGATCTTCCTCTCTATGGGTCCCTAACCCACCCCCCAAGATGACTTAAACCGCCTCTGTGCTGGACAACTAGGCTTTCCTATGCCAGGCGGCCAGGTGATGATGGTCTGGAGGCTGATTTTAAAGGTGTGATTAATTTTTTTATGGAGGTGGGGGGATCGGTGATCACTGGGGTAGTGAGTGGGGGGTCTGGTTTATGTGTTTGCAGTGCTTATCTGATGACTTTAGGTGGGTTTTTGTGACTTAGACCATGTTTTACGTCCAAGTTCCGTCAATCCTGGGCTGTATAACTTTCGGTTATACATGCTGTACGACTAAGTCTAAGCCACAACGTCTACATGGTCTAAGTCACAACATCCAAGTTCCGTCAATCCTGGGCTGTATAACTTTCGGTTATACATGCTGTACAACTAAGTCTAAGCCAGCCCACGTCCTGCCCCACTCCTGCCCTCAACATTCCTCCCGAAACGCCCCGTTTAGCTTTGGTCATTCAGCGGCACTATAATGGCCTAGGTCGTTTAGAAATACCCGTTTTTATTATCAGCACTTGGACGTTTTGGGGAAATGTTCATCCAAGTGCCAACTTAGGCCGGTTTTGGGACTTTTTTCTCTTTTGATTATGAGCCCCATACTGTATGTGTGTACATGTGTGCATGTTCATGTGTCTCTATAGACAACATTGGACATCAAAATATCTCTTTTGGATGCAATAAAATGCAGGAAGTTGTAAATAATGATGCCCTCATAATACTGTATGAATGTCAATGCAATAAGACGTAGCACTATATCAGGGTAACCTGAATTAACAGTAGCAATAACTGTGCCCTACTTGTAATCTCCTATCCAGAAATTAGTTAGTGCAGTGGTTAAGGCTACAGCCTCAGCACCCTGAGGTTGTGAGTTCAAACCCACGGTGGTCCTTGTGACCCTGGGCAAGTTACTTGGGGCTAGATTCACTTACCCTCGATTCTGTGTCCGATCCGTGACTGCTTGTATACAGGCCGACAAAGTCACAAAAGGCCTGCATGCAAATGGGGATGATCATTGACACGCCACCCACCCATCGCATGGATCGCTAGAGAGCAATCCCGACACATGTGCAGACCATCTGTAGAAGGTCTGCGCATGGGTCTAATAGCCGTCAAAGCTGCAATTTTTTTTTTTAGTTTTACTAACCCAGTGAGCCCATGGTTTTAACCCGCAGGTTAAAACCACGGGCTCGCAGTGCAGAGAAGGGCAGGAAAGTCAGGGGCAGGAGAGATTTGGGGCAGCAGGAAAATTCAGGGCAGAGAAGGGTGGCGATTCGGGAGAGCAGGCAGGAGAGATTCAGGGCAGAGAGAAAAATATGTGGGGCAGCAGAGAGCAGGGCAGCAATGGAGCTGGAGAGTCGGAAAGGACTTTTGTTACTGGTCCCCAGCAGTCGCTTCTTGTGTTGATCGGCCAGCCCAATCAGTTTGCTAGATTTATTTAGTGAATCTGGTCCCTGCCTACTTTGCATGTCATTCCCCTCATTTGCATGTGTGGATCGGAATCGGATAGGCAGAGACGTAAGTGAATCGGGCTGGAGTATAATCGGGTCCCAAAGGGGTTGCAAACCAATCGATACACGATCAGTTTGCTTAGTGAATCTAGCCCTTAATCCCTCCATTGCCCCAGGTACATTAGATAGATTGTGAGTCCGCTGGGAAAAATGCTTGAGTACCTGAATAAATTCAAGTAAACCATTCTGAGCTCCCCTGGGAGAACGGTATAGAAAACTGAATAAATAAATACTATTATTTATTTAATCTAATCTAATCTAATCTAATGCTTGGCTTTATATGCCGAGTCATCATTCTATGAAAGCTCAACTCAGTTTACAATAATTAACTTAAACAGATAAGAACCATTAAAAATAAAAACAAATTTCAAGATCAATTTTCAAAATGTTTAGCAAATAAAACAGTTTTTAAAGATTTATGAAAAAATTGAAGCAAACCAGAACTCCTTAAAAGGAACGGAAGATCATTCCAAAGTTGGGAAAATTTAAAAATCAAAGATTGACAGAAAATCTTAACTCCTTTAATCCCTTTCCTGGAATTCTTTTTTTTTTATCATGTTCTCCCCACCGAGCTCTGATAACAGGATAACTTACATAATATACAGTTAACAGGTTACAAGGAAGGAATTAAGACTACAAACTAGAGCAAGTGTTTTCTCATGTGTAGGTCCCGTAGAGTGGAATAAGTTCCCGATTCATATAAGGCAGCAAGGAGATGTGAAGATTAAAAAAAAAAAAAAAAAAATTGATAAAAAGGTATTTATTTTGTAAAATGAAGTGTGAGTATTGAAAAATCATTTTAATGCTATGGTGGGATAATGGACATAGTGGTGGAGAGAAGATGTATTTGTATATGCTCTGATTTTGTATAGATGTTTGCTATGTATATTATGTATGTAATTTTGTGATCCGCTTTGTAAAAAAGAGGACAATAAATAAAAAAACTATAAACTATTTGCCATAGCTACAGTACAAGTATTTTTAATACAAGTTTTTTGTCCTAACTTGACACATACTAGGGATCTAATACCAATATACACAATAAACAGTTTATAATCTGGAAAGTTTATAATCTTGGAATTAATCTGTAATGTTCTGCAAAAAAAGGAAAATTTCAAAATATAAATATCCTAGTCACAAAAGCATAAGAAATTAAGAGAGACCATGCAAACAGGTTACAGTTTGCCATAGTTACAGTGCAAGATTTTCAATACAAGTTTTTATCCAAACAATATATTGCATCCAAAAGAGATATTTTGATGTCCAGTGTTGTCTATATAGACACATGAACATGCACACATGTACACACATACAGTATGGGGCTCATAATCGAAAGAGAAAAAAGTCCCAAAACCGGCCTAAGTTGGCACTTGGATGAGCATTTCCCAAAAATGTCCAAGTGCCGATAATAAAAACCTATAAATAAATACCTGCGACTCAAATCTTCAAGCACTGCATCAACCTCCCCCCTCCCCCCCCTGTTACGAAACCATAGCACAGCTTTTAGTGCTGGCCGCGGTGGTAACAGCTCTGATGCTCATAGAATTCCTATGAACATCGGATCTGTTACTGCCGTTGCCGTCACTACAAAATGTGCTACGGTTTTGTAAAAAGGGTGGAGGCTTTTCTTGTTTAATTATATGTTTATATACTTATTTATTGCACTGTTAATATTTGAAAAATCAATAAAATTTTAAAAACTAAAAAAAAAAAAAAAAAAGGTGGGGGCAAATTATGGTAACACAAGTATTTTGTTTCCGGGTGCTCTTTGGTCAACAAAAAACTAAATAAACTTACAGGCAGTGTAGCATGGGTACCTGTCATAAATACGTTTTAAAATGAGTCTTCTTTTCTTCCGGTGTTCTCAACAGAGCGGAAGAACAGCTGTTGAAATTTTAAAACCCCCAATTCACGACATCACATAGACAATGTGATGATGGCTCTCACATATGACACCAAAGACGAACTGTCAGATCCATAAAGCTTTACAAAAAAAACACGCCATTCGAGCTCATTATTTAAACCTTCAGGATGTAAAGTGCTTAGTTTAAAGATCCAGTGCTGTTTACAAACCCATATTGCCCGTGCCATATTACCATTTCTCTTCAATCTAGGTGTATCCAATATAGAGAATCGCAGGTCTTCCACTGCATGTCCTTTATCCGCCCAATGCTGGACCAGAGGGGCTTCCAAAACGCCCATCCTGATTCTGCTCAGGTGCTCACTAATGATTGTTGATTGTTTGATAGTGTTATAGAATTAATTTGAGTTGTAATACGATAATATGTATTAGAAATGTCAATTTTCTTTTTCTTTTCTATTTTTAATGGAGTTCTTTTCACAAATTTGATTGAATTGTGATGTAAACTGCTTTGATCCTTTTTGACTGTATAGGCGGTATATAAAGATTGTTTATAGAATAGTGCTTATGTTTTGGCGCCATATATAGAATTTGGTCCATATTTTATAGCATCCATATGTACCGTATAGCACAACTCCTTCCCCACTCCACTAAACCTTTGTCCCCGGGCCTACTCATAACATGCATATAAGTATGTGACATTTTATCAATACACTTTCTTATGATTATGTTTATTAAGATTTGATATACCGCTCCTGCATATCACTGGCCTAAGCGGTTTACAATGCAACAATTGATTAAGGAAAGGAACTCCACTGAAGATAGGAAAGATAGAGATAGAGATAAGATATGTATATCCTAACAAGCATTCCATGAGGATGAAAACAAAGATTACATTAAAAATAAAAATACTAGTTAATTATAAATTATACATTAAAAATATTAAGAAATTAAAATTACCTCTCACCCTTCCCACCCTTTCTTATCATATAATCAATACCTTATACAATATGAAACAATAAATTTACCCTCCTCTCCCCCCTCACAATCAAACTTGTACATTTAAGGGAAAAAAAATAAAATAAAATGTCATATAATCGTTACTATACTTTGTAAATGGCTCACACACATCCTGAAATTTCCTGAAAAAACCGCGCTGTATTGCAATAAATCTTTCCATTTTATAAACATGACATAAGGAATTCCACCAGAAATTATAATTTAATCTACTCCAATTTTTCCAATTATACGTAATTTGTTGAATGACAACCCCAGTATAAGTAATAATTTGTTATTATTTGTAGAAATCTGACTTTTTGCTCTCATTGCCATACCAAATAGCACAGTATCATATGATAATGCCACTGGGTTATCTGATAAACAATTAATTTAGTCCCAAATTGATTTCTAGAAATTCATAATAAATGGACAATAGAATAATAAATGATCTAAAGTCCCTGCTTCGAGATGACATTGCCAACATTTATTATTTGTACCATTGATGATTATTAAGTGTTATATTTATTGTTAATTTGTTTGTATATATTGTTACACTTATTGTAAATTTGAAAATGAATAAAGAATAAAAGAAAAAGAAAAAGAAATTAAAATTACTCATGTATACTCTATTCAACTGCACAGTCCTTTTCCCATATGTATGCATGCTATATGTCTGGAAAATGCTTAGAAAGTTTCCCCTTTATTTATTCAATTTTCTATACCATTCTGCCAGGGGAGCTCAGAACAGTTTACATGCATTTATTCAGGTACTCAAGCAATTTTTCCCTCTCTGTCCTGGCGGGCTCACAATCTATCTAAAGTACCTTGGCCAATGGGGGGGATTAAGTGACTTGCCCAGGGTCACAAGGAGCAGCATGGGTTTGAACCCACAACCTTAGGGTGCAGAAGCTGTAGCTTTAACCACTGTGCCACACTCTCCCTTATTAAGCATGGATTCCTATACATTTGTTGGTGAACAGGCTCTAATGTTCACAATTTTCTCTTTCGCTATGTTCACATAGGAGAAAGAGTAAATATGCTTGTTCCTTTGAGCCTTAGAAAATCTTATGTAAACCACAGTGGTCATACAGTGTGTATATGTTTGTATGGGTATATGCATTTGTATCTATATATCTGTATTTATCTATCTATGGGGAGAGAATGAGAGATATATGTATCAGTCAACTATATATATCTCCATATGTATATATCTTTTGCATTTTCTGTCTCTGTAACTGGCACTTTGAACAAGTGACACTTTTTAATCTGCCCCCATTATCATCCTAATAATACCTCCCGATATTCATATATGTCTAGCAAGACTTTCAGGTATTTTGTGAGAGGATGAAATCACCAGCTAAATTGAGAAGATTACCACATCACCACATAAATCAGTGACAGGCTCTATGCTATTATGGCTGATTTTGGTTGACAGTTGGCCGTAGGCAGTTGTGCTTCAAATGCCTTCTTTCAGTGTAAAATTAAACAGAATTCCATGCAAAATGTCGGCTTGTAGTTAAAAAAAAAAAAATCCCTGCAAATCCAAAATTAGCATTTCGTCCTTAAAAGGTAGTGCACCACAATTTTCCGTTGAAAGGTCTCTACGATTGTCACAAATGGGTGCTTCACATATGACACTAATGCTACTGATGCCTTTTAAGAAAATCATACTTTCTGGTATTATTTTCCTCTTCTAATCATCTGTATACAATCTGTCCCCATGGAAAAGAAAGAAAGCTTGCTCATGTAATTTATCTTACATGAATATTATGCTTTTAGGAGCTTCAAACAAATATCTTGCATTGATAGAGAACAGTTTAAAAACTCCTAAGTGGAAAGCAAACTTGTGCATTGAAAGGCTAATTCTAACCTACACTGCAGCTATTTCTTTCCACTTTAACAGAAGAACCACAAAGAACATATTTGATTTATGAGATGAGAAGATATATGCTGGGATTACTTGTTTGCACAGCTCCAGATAGTGTGGCAACACATCACCTAAAACAACTCTGAGATCTAATTAAGGGAGGAAGAATGTGGCAAGAGGTCATAGAGGTAGCTTGAACAGACAAGTCAAGACTCTTCTGATTCATGAAATTCTGGTCAGTCGTTGTTAATGTCCTAAATAAATGGTGCAGACTGAATTTAGGCCATATTCTTATCTCAAAGGTGCTTAATGCTGCAGTTACTTGCTGACTTCTGTGGATGAAAATAAGTACCAGTACATATTATGCTAATGAGAAACCCCACATATTTCACGAATGATGCACTTGCAGGGGCAATTCTTGATAGGACATCTAAGTTTGACTTTGGATGTTTTATTGAAGATGCTCAAAAATTAAAGGCAATAATAAAAAATAAATTGTACAAATTGTACAATGTATTTACAAAAAAATAAAAAAGTGGTCATTAGAAATGCCCAGCAAAACTGTTTCCAAAGGCCGAGTTACTGTTCCTCATAATTTTTATTTATATTAAAAAAAAAAAAAATTTATACCACCTATAAACAAAGTGGTTTCCATAAAAGTAAACATATATAATTATAAAAACAAGACAAAATTACAATCCTAAAATTAGAACAAAATTTCAGTTCTATTAATTTCATTCTCAAAAAGAGAGAGAGAAAGGGAAAAAAAAGAATACCCCTCGCTCCCAGCAAACAAACAATACCCATCCTAAAGTATCCTCCAGGCAATTTGTAACAGAGGCACTTAACAATCAGACCACTTAGTGACTCCAACAGCCAGAGCCAAGACAGAAGCTACATTTTCCATATTACAATGTAGGCTGATACGGCTCTACAAATAGGCGTCCACAAACAGCTTAGTTTTCAACAGCTTTTTGAAACTAAGGCAGTCAGTGCCTAATCTTAGATGTCCTGAGAACTTATTCCAAAGTGACATTCCAGCCACTGAAAACATCTTAGAAAACATCCATCCTATAATCAGATATGGAGAACGTTGGTAGTGATGTCAGGACGTTCCTGCGGTAATGAGACGACACCCCCCAAGGCATCCTGTGTGTAGCCTTAGGAAATGTGTAAACAGCTATGTCCAAGTTACATGTTACAATGAAGGACATGTGACAGAAGGAACTTTTTAAGAATGTTTATTTATCCAAACATGAGAATTTAATGCTGTCAAAAACAGGTCTAAGAAAGCAGTGATATGGTACATATGTCACATCAGGGTGACAGTTGTCAGGAGATATACAAGTGTGTCAAAGAATACCCACAGATAATAATAATGAGACATCATATCACGAGTCAAAGGTGATGCTAACAGATACCACTTTCAATAATATAAATACATGTATATTTAATAGATAACAGATTTGTACTATAACATCATTCATAAATAGATAGTAAAATTATTATATACAGGTACAATCATGTAAAAATATTCTCATCATAAAAAAATGAATTATGCAATTATTAAAATCTCTTTCTCTTGTATAAAATCTTTGGATAAAAGAGGAATTTCTGATGGAGGCATTTCAGGGCAAGAACATCAGGGCAGCATAGACATATGGGGAAGAGAGCAAGGAAGAACCATAGACATGCCCACCATAGCAACCCGTCAGGCACGGACCAGCAGGTGTGCTCAGGCAGTGCAGAGATTGGACTCTACTTTATGCTCAGGGGTCCTGTTGCCAGGATGCCCCAGGAACATGGGGAAAGAGTTAGTAGCCATCTGTGAGCACCTCAATCAAGTCCATTATAACAACAGTAGTGTTTAAGCCTGTTACATTAGTGGAATATATGTCTGTCTTTCTTTCTTTCTGTCTCTCTCCCTCCCGCTGTCCATCTTTTTTTCTCTTTCTCCCTCCCGCTGTCTGTCTCTCTCCTTGCTCGCTGTCTGTCTGCCTTTCTTTCTGTTTGTCTCTTTCCCTGGCCCCATGTCTGTCTTTCTTTCTGTATGTCACTCTCCCTGCTCGCTGTCTGTCTTTCTGTCTCTCTCTCTCCATGCCTGCTGTCTGTCTGTCTTTCTTTCTGTCTATCTCTCTCCATTTTGCCCTGTCTGTTTATCCTTCTGTCTGTCATCTCCCTGGCCGCCTGTCTGTCTGTGTCTCTCACTGGCCCGCTGTCTGTCTGTCTTTCTTTCTGTCTGTCTCTCCATGGCACCATGTCTGTTTGTCTTTCTTTCTGTCTGTTTCTCTCACTGGCCCACTGTCTGTCTGTCTTTCTTTCTGTCTGTCTCTCTCCCTGGCCCACTGTCTGTCTGTCTTTCTTCCCCTCCCCCCCAAGCAAAGCAATATAATTCCCTGTTCCCAACAAATCACATTCCTCCCCCCAAAGGAAAGCAAGATTGCTTCCTGGGCCCCTTACCCAGCACAGTCCCCTTTTCCCCCAGCACACACCATTCCCACAAATACAAAGTAAAATAGCTCCCTTCCCCAAGTAGGCTTATCTGAAGTGTCCTTTGTTTTCGGAGGCAGATGGGGCAGGGACCACAGGCTCCTTTTTTTAGCTGGGGAAATCCTACATGAAAACCTTATTTAGTCATACGCAAACTGCTGCAGGTTCATTTTTCTTTAGGGTAAACTACTGCACGCAAAACCCAAAACAACAGAACTGTTGGTGGGGAAACCACCGCACGTAAAGTGACACAGGCTGTTTCTAATGCACATGCAGGAGCATAGCATCATGGAGGCACGGAGCCACGGAGATTTAAGTGCGCATGTGCGCTAAGGGTTTTATTATAGCGGATGGAGAACCAGGGGAAGCTGTGTATGCAGCAGCCCCCCTCCCCCCCCAGTTATGTGTGGAGGGCCCTGGAATTGGGAGGAGGGTGCCCCTGCTCTGCCTATACTGAACAGGAGAGGGAAAGACAGACAAAAGGAGAGGGAGGAGGCCCAGGGCAGATAAAGTGGGAGGAAAGAAGTGCAGGAGGACTACCTGGAGAGGCAAAGACAGGAATGACAATGAACTGTGGAAGGTTAGAAAGATGGCCAGCACACACAAATCTCCCCTTTTCCTTGTGTAAATGATGTGAACTTGTGGGCGCTGGCAGGAGCAAGTGCTGGAGGGGGCCAAGGATACACAGTAGGGGAGGGAGAGGGCACAGGGAGGGGGGCACGGGGATCAAGGTCCACAGCTTCCCTTGTGGCCAGTGGCTGTTACAACTGCTGTCCAGCAGCCAGGTCTTTCAATAGAGCAATGAGTCAAAAGTTAGCAGAGAGTTGGATCAGCTGCCCAGCTAAGGCTAGGGGGAATAGACTGAACAGGACTTGCAGAAGGGTCCAGCAGGCTCTGTGCATCCCCCAGCATTAGGCATATACCCTGTGGAGAAAGAATAGAGTATGCTAGTTAATGTTCCAGGTGTTGCAGATAACAAACTGTATGTGGCCATCCCAGAGTGTGGATGTTCAGGTGAATCAAAGATTTGAAAATAACAGCTAAGTTCCAGGATCTCCTAGAGAGGTTTTTCTGATTTGGGCATCCATCTAGAAAATGTCATTCTACCTGCAGCAGAGATGTTTAGAAGGCTGTATAAATGGCTTTTTAAAAGACCAAATGTCCTTTCTATGATAGCCTTGGTTTGACAGAGGGCCCAAATGTACCGTTCCTCAGCTTCGTTCTGGAGTTCTGCTATGGAGCTCATCAGCCATCTGCAATGATGGTAGCCTATGGGACTTATTTAAAAAAATAAAAATCCAAATAACAATATAACACAGAGATGACCACACATATGGCCACAAAATATGCAAAAAAAAAAAAAAAAAAAGAACATGATCCTATAGTGCTATACACATGAAAGAACTGGCAACTACATATACAGTTGCCTGTTTTTCAGTCTACACTGTATTTATGGGCACTTATACAACCTAGTACAGACATATCCTCCTCATGAGCCAACTGTCTTGATCCCCTCTGACAGCATACGATCACCTCCATCTCCTAACCCCCGCCCTCCCCCTACACTCACACACACACACACTTCAAAAATCCCTCCCCTCTTCTCTCAACATAAAAAGTACTTTCCCCCTCCTCTGGACTCTGAAAACAGAAGTACTTAACCCCATCTCTTCAAACTCCCCAACTTCCAAAGTACCTTGCCCCTACTCTCTCAGAAGTAAGTAGTAAGTAACTTGCTTCATCCTCACCCAGACCAACAACTTACCAATAATCTCTAGTTACTCTTGCTGTATTGGTTCTGTTGACCCCTAGTAGTAGTTTCACTGTACTACCAGTAGGGGTCAATTTTCCAAATAAAGGTGCTTAATCCATATTCTGCAACTTGCAACCTGATCCCTAATAGCAATATTGTAATACTATTTATAATGCTTAAATGTGCTTACTGAGCAGGAGCAATTGGGGATCATGCCTGCTTCTTACCACTATGTGCTATCTAATACTAATGCTCACCATTATATAATCCAACAACAAAAAACCTCCCAAACCCCAAGAATAGAAACTAGACAAGGGAGAGAGACAAAAGCAGAGACGGCTCAACTACATTCACCAACCTATCAATGATGTTTAAGATGTAAGTAGATTAAACGGGAGAGCCCTCAGTAACACAGTCACCCACTAGAGAACCAGTGGAAAAGGCTGTCACATGGCTTACACCCAAACGAGTGTTAACTGTGAAACATCCCCAGGCTCTACTCCGTATTTTTTACAATAAAGTGCACCCAACAGTGCTAAGTGTGAAAAAAGATATACATAAATCAAAAAAACACACTTTACCGTCCACTACGATTGTCTCTGCCCCTTATCCAGGGGGCCAGAAAACATCCAAGTCCAGCCAAGCAAAAAACAACAGGAAGTACTTAGCTTCTCTGTGAAGACAAACAGCCAGCAAAGATATTCTTCGTCCAACGGGACTCCGTTTCGGGGGTGCACACCCCCTTCTTCAGGAACAGCTGGACTGCGCTGTGACCATCCAAATCATCCAGCACAGCAAGGATTGACAAAGCAGGAAATGGCACTAAACCGAACAGAACGCCTCCAATTTAAACAGCAGACCCAAAAGGTAATTGGAAGAAAAAGCACCTGACTCCAGAGAACTTCAAAGAGACCAGAAAAACACGGCCCGGAGTCAGCTGAAAAAATGAACTGCAAAAGAATTCAATAAAAACTAAAGCAAAACTAACTTTCAAAAAACAATAAATTAAAAGGTATGTTGCCATTCAATATAGTCATTATGTCCCATAGGAGCTAACGCTTGGAGTTCAAAAATCCAATATTGCTCCCTCCGTTGTAACCACAGTACTTTATCTCCTTGATGACTCTCATAAACCTGTTCAATAATAGACCAACGTAAATCCTGAAAGGTATGTCCCAACTGGATACAATGAGGCACCAGCGGGGAATTCATTGACCGGGTATTGATACGTGAGCGGTGCTCAATCAAGCGTGTTTTGATTTTCCTTTGAGTACGGCCCACGTATACCATACGACAAGAGCATGTAATAACATATATCACCCACATGTGGTGACAGATTTGAGAGCATATGTCTTAAGAGTCTTAGGGTGTTGCCATGTATTACCCTCAATAGTAACCTTGCACAAATCACAGGTATCACTGCATCTTGAGTGCTGTCCCTCCTGGATCTTATGGTTATGTTCAGCAATATATCTGGAATGAACCACATAGTCTGCAACATTTTTGGCACGAGAATATGCTATGCAGGGAGGTTCATGAAAGATGGAATGAAGCTGGAGAATATGCCAGTGCTTTTTGATGCTTTGAGCAACAGTGGCCGCTTGATCAGAAAACGACAACACACAGACTGTTTTAACCTCTTTTTGAGGGGAAGTGGAGGACAGCAACAAGGCCCGGTTGGCATAAAGGGCTCTATGGTAGGCATTCTGCAGGACACGATGCGGGTATCCTCGCTCTCTAAATCTGTGGTATAATTTCTGGGCTTGAATACGGAACTCATCAGTATCTGTACATAACCTCCGAATACGGAGGAACTGGCTTATAGGAAGAGATTGTTTAAGCTTAGTGGGGTGACAACTGGTGTAGCTTAAATAATTATTAACCTCCACCGCTTTTCTGTAGACAGTGGTGGTTAGGGTTTGGTTGGACTTCTGGACCCATACGTCCAAAAAAGCTATTTGATGTTGATCAGATGTCATAGTAAATCTCAAGTTTATGTCCAACGTGTTGAGCCAATCCACAAAATGCACCAACAATCCTGGAGGGCCCATCCAGATACAAAAAACATCGTCAATAAATCTATACCAGACTTTAATATAAGCAAACCACTGGGATGGATACAAGTGGGTTTCCTCAAACCGGGAAACGTATAGATTAGCGATGCTGGGGACCGCTGCGGTGCCCATGGCTATGCCATGTGTCTGCAGGAAAAACTGATGGTCAAATTGAAAATAGTTATGATTCAAAACTAGCTGCGCCAGTTGGATAAGTAAATCCGCTCTAATATGCTCATGGTGAATGTCGTGCATGAAAATCCCGGAAATTAATTCAAGAGCAGCGTTTTGTGGTATGTTGGAATATAAGGATTCTAAATCCATGGTGACTAAAAGGTAAGTATCATGAACGTCCGTAATCTGTGCAATACTTGACAAAAAGTGGGTAGTGTCTTTCAAGTAAGACCTAGCTTTTGTGACTTGAGGTTTAAGAAACCAATCAATGAATTTGGACAAAGGTTCCAGGACAGTGCCTCTAAGAGACACTATTGGTCTACCCGGTGGGGATTAACGTTCTTGTGAACCTTGGGAACGATATAGAATGTCGGGCGGCAAGGGGACGGCAATTTGAGAAATTTTTTTTCAGCTCCCGTGAGTTGTCCTTCGTCATAAGCCTTATCCACAATGGATGCAATGGTACTGATAAGAGAATCAGTGGGGTCCCCAGACAGACTAGAATAGTAACGAGTGTCGGCTAAATGTTTGTATACTTCAGTGGTATATTGTTGGTTATTTAAGACGACTATCGAGCCCCCCTTATCCGCCGGTTTGATGATACGCTGAGTGTCTCTTTCTAAAACTAATAAAGCAGCACGTTCTCGAGCAGTCAAGTTAGAATACCTCCGTGTTTTACTACTAAGAGTGCTCTCTAAAGCATGTAAATCTCTCAAAATAAGCTCTCTGAAAGTATGAAGGGCGGGATCCAGGGGTCCTGGTGGAAGCCATTTGGAGGGAGGTCTAAAAATAGATGGATCTTCCACGTCAGGTTGCTTCTGGAAAAATAACCTGATTTGGAGAGATCTAATAAATCGTTCAATATTACAACGTGTAGTGAAGGCATCATACCGCATAGATGGAACGAACGAAAGCCCCTTATTCAACACCTCCAATTGATCAGTGGATAAGGGTATCCCCGATAAATTATTGACTAGGGATTGGGTGGGCCGAACGATCTCGCTTGGGGGCGTGTAGATGGATTCGAACTGGGATATTGACCTCTGTTCAGCCCCCTGCCTCTCTGCCTGCCTCCCCCCTGCTGCCTCCGTTGCCTGCCCCGACCCACCCTGGGTAAAAAAAACCGGGGATTTAGACCTGGCACTAAGATCCTCCGTGCCACTGCTGGAACCTGAGTCCAAATCAGTATATGATTGGGCTGATGGCATATTGCGTTCTGTTTCTTTAAATGTCAGCCATGAATATATATTACCCTTAGCATAGTCATCTGCATCACGATGGAATTTTTTAATTTTGGATGCACGTGTTTTAGTTCTTAATTGGTCTAAAGATTGTTGGATAACTGGTAGACTCTCTTGTAATGCCTGTAAAGCCTCCGGCTCTTTAGATATTTCCTCATGATATTTCCTTATCTGCTTGTGTGGTCACTTCCTGAGTATCTTCCTGAATAGTATCAACTATGAGCATCATTAGGTCAATAGAACATTTATTTAATATTGATGCCCATTTGGAAAGAAACGATTCCCTGTCTGTAAATAACCCAGGAACCTTCTGAATACGAAGGCCTCTGGGAATATATTGGTGCTTGAGATATTCTACCAGGGACATACTATGTAGATCTAATCGAATGAGACTACGTTGTAAATTGATCCAGGTTTGTTTGTTGGGGGAGGAACTAGAAGAAACTTTAGATTGTTCATTATCCAACAGAGAAGTGCGTTTGGAATATTGAACTAATTGGTCTGCAGTGTAACATAGAGTATGTTGCCATTCTGGTACTTCCATCTTTTTTCACACTTAGCACTATTGGGTGCACTTTATTGTAAAAAATACGGAGTAGAGCCCGGGGATGTTTCACAGTTAACACTCGTTTGGGTGTAAGCCATGTGACAGCCTTTTCCACTGGTTCTCTAGTGGGTGACTGTGTTACTGAGGGCTCTCCCGTTTAATCTACTTACATCTTAAACATCATTGATAGGTTGGTGAATGTAGTTGAGCTGTCTCTGCTTTTGTCTCTCTCCCTTGTCTAGTTTCTATTCTTGGAGTTTGGGAGGTTTTTTGTTGTTGGATTTGTCTATTCACCTTCCAATTTTTTCGGGTTTTTCTGATTTCTTCACCATTATATAATGACACAGACCAACACAAAGAAAACCCAATCAAAATGAACTAGAATTAAAAACAAAGCAAAAGAATAAAAACTTTTCTGTCTGCAGACACCCCTATGAGAAACAGATTGAACTTTGTATCCACAGTCTCCTCAAGAACATTTCTGATAAAAGTTAAATTGAAACAAATCACTAATTTTAAACCAAACTAGGATCCACAAGTGTACTCTTTAAAATGGGTCAAAAACCCCCGCCTACTGCAGCAGTTATCTGGCTGCCTCTTGCAGCTGACTATCAGCCCCTTTATATCTATGGGTTTCTAAGTATTTAGCCCATGCTAAACTTTAGTAAAAGGGCCCCTAAATATTTTAAGGTGTACTAATATTAAAGAATGCACATCCCTAATCCACATACGTATGCTGTATATGGGTAGACCAGCAGCTATAGGACGTACATTAGCTTGGCTTTAATGCGGGAGCGTCTGGGATGGGTATGTGATCACTGTCGACTATCTGCTATATTGTCCCGTCAGTGGCAGCAATTTGTCTCTATTTGGGGAATGTTTCTAGATCTTGAAAAGTTGTGGAATAACACTATTACTGTATAAAGCTACTATATGTTTTAATTTGGGGGTGGAGTGTACTCACTACCGATGATTGGTTGTTGTCTTATGATCTATGCTGTTACCTGTAATTGTATGCTTATGTCCTGCTCAGCTTACCTTATAGGGGTGGAAGAGGGAGGGAGGGAAACTGTTCTAACTCATACAACAGTGTTTGTTGATATTTACAGTGATTGGTTACCCTGCTTATTGGGGGTGATTTGCAATGTACAAAGTTTTGAGGTACTTTACTATTACTTTTATGCTCTTGTGCATTTGTATATTTCTTGAAGTATACACTGTTCTAAATAGTTATAATAATTAAAAAAAAAATTATATTCAATTAACAGTGCTATTTTGCTGATATCATGCTCCTTTTAAAATCCATTTCCAAAGCTGAAACCAGCGTAGCCTCATCACATAAGATTTATTGCTATTTTGTTTAAATTATCATAGTAGCGAGATACTGTAGGGCTTAGGCTTAAATGGCTCATTTAATAGGGAAGTAACTCAATCTTCAGCTTTGTGCTGTTCAACACCCCCAAGTCATGTTCAAATGATCTATTTAAACATGCTCTGTGATTTCATATTGCTTAATTGAAAGTAATGCAAGGGGCTAGAATAAAAATTCACTGCACATCACCCATTCCCACTCACAAAAACTAAAAGTTTTAAAACTTGCAAACTCCAGGCAGTCTTGCTTCCCTCTTGTAAATGGTGGCATCACATGAATGCATGGACACATATTTCTATTACGAAACATTTGAAGATACAATTACTCACATTCTTTTTTTTACCTGTGAAGAATGAATACAGGTACGTTACATTACATTACTGACTTTTATTCCGCCATATCCTCGGCGGAATTACAAAAGAGGTATGCTGGACATTTCCAGGAACATTACAGGTTAAGGAATTAACCCCCCTCTTTTACAAAGGTGCGCTATGCTTTTTAGCGCACGCTAAATATTATCGCGTGCTAAATGCGCTAAACGCTAACGCGTGCATGTTATCCTATGGACACGTTAGCAGTTAGCGCATGTGTTGATTCAGCGTGCACTAAATCCACGCTAAAACGCGTGCGTACCTTTGTAAAAGAGGGCCTAAATACAAGACTGAGACTTATTCCGAAGCATGGGAAATTTAGGTACTTTTCTTTAGGTACTTAGGTACTTTTCTTGACAAAGTTCTGAAAAAGCAGGGTCTTTATTTCTCTTCGGAGGCTTTTGTAATCCTGCGATGTTAACAGGATGTGGGCTAGATGGTGGTCTATTTTCACTGCCTCTGTTGTTGTAGTAGTAAACCAGAAGTAGTTAATTTTCATGATGTAATACATTTTGGAAACCAGCATAGGTGCATATGTTTCTCCTGATCTCTGTGTAATTCAGGCCGGAAGGCTGGAAAGTGGAGAGCTGCAGATTCCAGGGTGGCAGTGAGAAGCAGAAAAGGTTGGGGGGGGGGGGCTGCAAAATGGCAGAGAGAGAGATGTAAATTCCACTGAGTGCAGTGAGAAGCAGAAAAGGAAGCATTTATCTCTGTCAATAGCACAGAAAGTTGAGATATTGAAGACGCTTGATCATGATGCGTCTGTTCAATGGCTGACTGAAGAGGATGGTGTGGGAACAACAATCATATATGACTTAAAAGAAACCGAAAGATAAGTTGTTGAAGTTTTACAGTGAGAGTGATGACCGGAAATTAATGAAAAACAGAACAACACTGCAGATGCAAAAAAAATTAAGATTTAGATTGTGTGCTGATTGAGTGGGTTCAGCAAAAAAAGGCGTGAACGCATGCAGATGACTGGTTCGATGGTAATGAAGCAAGCCAAAAAATACCATCAAGAATTGAAGATTGACAGTGAGTGTGAATATTCAGAAGTTTGGCTGCAGAAATTTAAGAAGCACCATGGTATAATCTCAAAATCTGTGGTAAAAAAATCTTTTGAAAGTTACATGATGAATTTGCTAAGAGAATATCTGATGGATACCTTGGTCCTAAACAAATTTACAGTGCTGATGAAACAACTCTCTACTGATGCTACTGTATATTCCCAGAAAATCACTAACAGCTGATGGACGAGTACCATCTGGTTTTAAGGACGGACATAAAGGACAGGGTAATTGTTCTTGAATGAACCAATGCTGCAGGCACATACAAATTTAAGTTCACTGGTCTCTGGCAGCAGTTCCCACACACTGCCGGCAGCTGACCCAGAAGCCTTCGCTCTCACGCATTAATGATTTTCGTCATAAGGAAGGCTTCTGGGTCAGCTGCCGGCAGTGTGTAGGAACTGCTTCTGGAGACCTGAAGAGAAATGCTGTAAGAAGCAATGCTGCATGGGTTGGGAAGGAAAAGAAATAGAGAGACTGCAGAAGCTGGGAGGCGGGGAGAGAAAGAGAGAGGCTGTTGCACAGGCTGGGCAGTGGGAAGGGAGGGAAAGAAAAAGGCGGGGGGGGGGGGGGTAGGGCGGGGAAGAAAAATCTTTGTGCCTGCCCACTTTCGGCTACGTCATTGGATAGAACTACAAATGTCTGAAAGAAAAGAGGGTGTGGAAAAAACATGGGTCAGCTAGTTGTTTCTCTGAAACTCTGCTGATAATTAAAGATCAAGAAAGGAAACACATAAAGTATATTGGCCCCCTCATCATAGGCTCTACTAAAGAGGCACACTTAGCATTGCTTCTATAACAGCTCAGGAGCATGCCTACGTTGATTGCAGAATATTCGCTCAAAACTGCATTGGTGCCTACTTATGATGGATCAATGACTGGCATAAGTGTGTCAGACAGGCAAAAGAAGAACACCTCGCCTTGGGATACAGACAGAAACAACAGAAGGCAAGGGAGACATCTTTTAAATCAATGACAAAGTCTTTATTTGAAAATATAGTTCCAACAAAAATTCTAGTTTCGGCATGTGAACAACATCTTCCTCAGGGTACACTAACACTTCTTTGGTTATCAGCCTTGGGTTCTATGGCATAGCGTACTTTGGTATAGTGTTCTAATGTCCATTTCCCATTTCTTTGGTTTCTCTATTTTGTATTAGAGAGTTGCGCGGGGACAGAAATCCTACCCGTCCCCACCCGTCCCCGCCAAAGTCCCACCCGTCCCCACCCGTCCCCGCGAGGAATCCCACCCGTCCCCACCCATCCCCGTGAGGAATCCCTCCGTCCCCACCCGTCCCCGCGAGGAATCCCCTCCGTCCCCGCCCGTCCCTATAAACTTCAGAAATAGTTATTTCATTTAATTATGCTACTGAATTAAAGGCTCTGGTAGAAACCCATTTACAAATAAGCAAAAAGACTTTATTAATTTGAAAATATTAATTGGGAAGAATACATACTTTGTAAACGGGTTTCTACCAGAGCCTCTAATGTTTATAAATTTTTATCAACACAACTAATTTTTATCAACACTACTTTATCCTGAAGCAAAAAAAGAAATAGAATTCTTTTCCTACCTTTGTTGCCTGGTTTCTGCTTTCCTTATGTTCTCATTCAATTCCTTCCATCCACTGTCTCTCTTCCTTCTGCATCTTCCATTTGCTCTGTTACTGTGCCTCTCCCTTTCTTCCCCCTTCCAAATTGGTCTGGCACCCATCTTCTTCTCTCCGCTCCCCCCATAGTCTGGCATCTGTCTTCTTCCCTGCCAGCGTCTTCTCCCTACTCTCTCTTCCTCATTTCCTTTCAGTGTCCTTCTCCCCCCCATCTTCCCCATGTCCTTTCAGCATCCTTCTCCCTCTCTGTCTTCCCCATGGCCTTTCAGCGTCCTTCTCCACCCCTTTGTCTTCCCCATGTGCTTTCAGCATCCTTCTCCCCCTCTGTCTTCCACAAGTGCTTTCAGAGTCCTTCCCCCCCGCCCTTCCCATGGCCTTTCAGCGTCCTTCTCCACCCCTTTGTATTCCCCCATGTGCTTTCAGCGTCCTTCTCCCTCCTCTGTCTTCAAGTGCTTTCAGAGTCCTTCCCCCCTCCTCCTGTCTTCACCATGGCCTTTCAGCGTCCTTCTCCCCCCCTCCTTCTCTACCGCCCCGGGTGCAGCACAGCCGGCCAGGTCCCCTTACTTTTGTGGCACTTCCCCGACCAACCGACAACAGCCCCAGTCTGACAAACCTCCCTGCCCTTAACCGCGAATCTAAATTACCTTCTTACAGCTGCTGTAAGAAGGTAATTTAGATTTGCGGCTACAGGGCAGTGAGGATTGTCGGACCCGGGCTGTTATCGGTCGGTCGGGGAAGTGCCACAAAAGTAAGGGGACCTGGCCGGCTGTGCTGCAACCGGGGCGGGGCGGGGCGGGGCGGACCGCCCCACTCCCTTGGTAGCCACTCGAACCGCGAGGCTACTCTCCTTCTCCTTACCTGCCCTGCCTGCAGCACAGAGCCGAACGGAAGTCTTCCCGACGTCAGCGCTGACGTCGGAGGGAGGGAGGGCTTTGTTTAAGCTTTGTTTAAGCCCTCCCTCCCCTCCGACGTCAGCGCTGACGTCGGGAAGACTTCCGTTCGGCTCTGTGCTGCAAGCAGAGAAGGTAGGGAGAAGAAGAGGCGCGCGACTGAGTACATCCAGCCCCGCAGGAGCCCCGCGACCCTCGGAGGCGTCCCCATGGGATCCCCGTGACCCTAGGGGGCGTCCCCACGGGATCCCCGCGACCCTAGGGGCGTCCCCACGGGATCCCCGTGACCCGAAAGGGGAACCCGCGGGATGCCCGCGGGTCCCGCGGGATTCCCGTCGTCCCCGTTCCCGTGCAGCTCTCTATTTTGTATCTTGCTTGTTTTATATTTTGTCCTTCTTAACAAGCACAATCGACATATCTCTTTTTTTCTCTATTTTTTTCTCTCATATCACCTAACAATGGTTAAGAACATAAGAACATAAGAAGTTGCCTCTTCTGGGTCATCGCGCCCAGCAGTCCGCTCCCGGGGCGGCCCATCAGGTTCATGACCTGTAAGTGATCCTTTGTCTAAAACCCTTTAATCCCCATTTTTCTTCTATCTATACCCTTTCATGGTCATATCTCTACCTCTATCTATATCCCTCAATCCCCGTATCCTTCAGGAACTTGTCCAATCCCTCTTTGAATCCCCTTGATGTACTCTGTCCTATCACATCCTCCGGAAGCGCATTCCAGGTGATTTAATATGTCTGTTTTAGCTATGGTTTTATTATATGGTTCTATCATATGGTTCTGTTCTGATACATTGGTTTTAGCAATGCACCCAATGTATGTTTTCTGACATGTGCATGTCTTTATGATTGTACATACAACTATTGCTTACATTTTGCATGTGTTTTTTAAATTTTACATGTGCTCTATTTTTGTGTTATATGTTTATTTAGTGTCTCCTGAAGAAGGCTTTCTTCATGCGCCAAAACTAGAATCCTTGTTGGGACTATATTTCCAAATAAAGACTTTGTCATTGCTTGAAAGGATGCCTTCCTTGCCTTCTGTTGTTTCTGGCATAAATGTATGCTATGCAATGTGTGCGACTGATATGATTCTATAAGCTGTGCACATCACCAGGCAACCTGCTCATGATACACCCATGCTCTACCCACATGTATACCCCCTAACAGTTGCGCTGTTTATAGAATAGCGCTAGTAAATAAGAGCGTAACTGCCAATTATTGGTGCCAATTACATGCACAAGTGCTACTATTCTAAACTAGCCGGGCAATTTTCAGCCAGCGGCAGCCGTGCGATGATCACCCACCACCAGCACTGACCCCAGATATTCAAAGCCAAGCTATTTTCAGTGAGCAGCAGTGAATAACTGTGTTTTCACTGTCCGGCTAGTGCATGCCCAGTTAAGCTGATATGAGTACTCAGCAATAACCAGTCATCGGCAGCTATTTATGCACTCTTATCTATGCGCTAACCTTGTCCGGTCAACACTAACTCCCTCTGATTTAACGTGCACTAAACGCTAATGCATCCATAGAATATAAAGGGTGCGTTAGCATTTAGCGCACATTAATATTTAGCATGCGCTAAATTGGCTGGCGCGCCTTAGTAAAATGACCCTTAAATGTCAGGTCATAATACCTGCTAACTCGTGGTTAACTATGACTATTCAATGGAGATAGCAGGTTATGTTTTGCTAAATATTCAGGGATAGACGTTATCTACGATTTAAGCAGTCAGTGGCCTTTATGACTGGTTAAATTGTTTTGAATATTGGGCCAAATTTGCTCCATTGGCATCTAAATTTAGGCACCAGTTTTTCAAATTGTCTTTATAGAGTATGCATATGGCAACTGAAACACCTAAGTGCGTATATTAAGGCCAGACTATCTCATAGCCGTGTCTTAAAGCATCACATCTGCATTTGTAAAATGCCAAATAATTTATACTAAGGTTAGAATTAGGGTATAATTCTGATAGATGTGAGAGAATTTGCATCTTTGCCCATCTTTTGAGACCATATGGCGGACATAAACAAGGTGAAAACTCAAGTAGAAATCAAAGAAATTCCAGTAAAGGCCATTAAATTGTTTTATCTTATAAATATACCACAGACATTTTTATGCTAGTGTTTTCAGGTTTGGACAATCAGTAAATGTGGTAGATAACAGCTCAGTATTTGTAAGTAATAGGTTCATTCCCTTATGACAATTTTCAAGCAATAGATTCATTTACAGAAAAGAAACTAGTAGATGGAATATATTATTAAACCTAATTGGCAAACTCATGTGATAACTTGTTGTGCCACCACAGCAAATTTTATCCACTGACATAGTAATGAATAGCAAGATACCAATCAGAATGCTACTTTTTGCTCTGTAGGGAAAGTAGCCCTAATGATATATGACAGGGATGTGGGTTTCTTTCACAAATGTACTTATATATAGCATAGAGAAACATAATACTATATATGACATAAAATAAATACTGTAGATCATATTTAGTCTATTCAAGTTATATCCTGGTGTAATGTCATACAGCCCAATTGATTTTTGACTTCTCATTCAGGGGTCCTTTTACTAAGGCACGCTGATTTGGCACACGCTAACCGATTTAGCATGCGCTAAAGAATAGTGCATGCTAAATGCTAAGGTGCCCATAGAATATAATGGGTGCCTTTGCATTTAGCGTTTGCTAAATCGATTAGCGCACATTAAATCAGTTAGCGTACTCTATATCGTTAGCATGCTTTAGTAAAAAGGACACCTCAGTTCTTTGCGACTAGAGATCTGTTATTTTTATCCCATATTATTTTGAATTCTTTTATATTCTGCAGTATTTGGCTGCATTTGCGGTGTGATGATCACTACCACGGCTTTGTAAAAAGAGCCCTAAGATATAATCACTCAAGGTTTCTTTTCTGCTTGTTGTACATCAGTATCTCATCCTCCATCATGCATAGCTACCTTGAATTCCCGTACCCCCAAATGTTTTGAGTCTGAAGTTTTCTATGCTAACAAATGTATGTTAACCTAGAGAAAATTATAAGACATTTAACTTTGCTGTGAAAATTTGAGCCATTCAACTGGGCTCTGTAGATCTAAATAACTGACAAATAAGTACAAAGCTGAGTGTTAAAAATGTGTAGCTGATAACAAAGAACCCTAGTTGCCTTGACCAACTGCAGGAAACCACAAAGGCTTCAGTTGAACTTCTGCAGATGCCCTGTGACCAGTCATGGCCAGCCGGGTATTCCTGTGGCTATGTGCAGATTTTAAGTGTTTAGGCACTGCTAGGTTTCATTGACTGTTATTTATAGACTTAGATTTATAGTCACTAAAAATTGTAATATCTATTTATCTGAACATACTAATATATTTAGAATTTTGAAATGTTTATACTATCAAGTGGGGTCTGTAGCAATGAAGTATGCAGAGAAAAAGAACAGCTCAAATGAGCCTTGAAGTATTTATCTCATATCATATTCTATTTAAATTATATCATAGTTTATAAGCATCATAAATTATAAGCAGTGACCCCTATACCTAGGAACATCCTAACTATCCCCCTCTTTTACTAAGGCGTGCTAGCCATTTTAGCGTGCGCTAAATATTAGCATGCGCTAAACGCTAACACGTCCATAGAATATAATGGATGTGTTAGCGTTTAGCTGCGCTAAAACAGCTAGCACGCCTTCGCAATTCTTCTATATTTTAATTTTTATATTTTTAATTAACCAAATACATATACCAAAGGAAAATCCAGAAAATTGTGCTATCAACAAAGGAGTAATAATCTAATATAATTGAACATAACCAATGTGCAGTGGCTTCTGTATGAAGAGACACGAGGTGGTTTAGCAAAACATGAACTTTGAATGTTTTTAAGAACTATTTATTGTAAGTTTCTTGAAATAGTTCCCTTCTTTATTTTCAGATTTATTCCTACCATTCCACCTAGTGGTGACTTTCTATATAGTGCACAATGCACTTAGAAGTTAATTCTTTTAATATATTGTCTACTTTTTGAGAATATAACATTCAATAATAAACCTTATTGCAATGATTAATATAGAAACATGATGACAAATAAAGGACACACCTATTGTCACAGTGGCCAATCCAGGTCACAAGTTCCTGGCAAAACGTCAGTAGCAACATTCCATGCTACCAATCCAGGGCAAGCAGTGACTTCCCCCATGTCTGTCTCAATAGGAGATTATAGATTTTTTTTGTCCAGGAACTTGTCTAAACTATTTTTAAAACCAGCTATGTTAACAACTCTTAGCACATCCTTTGACAATGTGTTTCAGAGCTTTAACTATTCTGAATGAAAACATATTTCCTCCTATTGGCTTTAAAAGAAACTCTCTGTATCATAAAACCAATAAAACTTTTTGAACTGAAAAAAGGCCCTCTTTTACAAAGGCGCGCTAAGCGTTTTAGCGTGGATTTAGCATACGCTAAATCAACACATGCGCTAACCGCTAATGCATCCATAGGATAACACGCACAAGTTAGCATTTAGCCCGTGTTTAGTGTGCACTAATATTTAGCACGCGCTAAAAAGCTTAGCGCACCTTTGTAAAAGAGGGGGGTTAGTGTCCCCTAGCCTTACTAGGTCAGACCAACGGTACATCAAGCCCAGTAGCCCGTTCTCACAGTGGCCAATCCAGATCCCTAGTACCTGGCCAAAATCCAATGAGTAGCAACATTCCATGCTACCAATCCAGGGTAAGCAGTGGCTTCCCCCATGTCTTTCTCAATAACAGACTATGGACTTTTCCTCCAGGAAATTTTCAAAACCTTTCTTAAAACCAGCCACGCTATCCACTCTTACCATAACCTCTGGCAATGCGTTCCAGAACTTAACTATTGGTTTTAAAAGTATTTCCCTGTAATTTCATCAAGTGTCCTCTAGTCTTTGTAATTTTTGATGGAGTGAAAAATTGACCCATTCTACACCACTCAGGATTTTGTAGACTTCAATCATATCTCCTTTCAGCCATCTCTTTTCCTTGCTGAAGAACCCTAACCTTTTTAGTCTTTTCCTCATACGAGAGGAGTTCCATCCCCTTTACCATCTTGGTTACTTTTCTTTGAAACATTTCTAGTGCTACTATATCTTTCTTGAGATAGGGAAACCAGATTTGAACGCAACACACCAGGTAAGGTCGCACCATGGAGCGATACAGGGACATTATAACATTCTTAGTCTTGCTAGCCATCCCTTTTTTAATAATTCCTAGCGTCCTGTTTGCTTATTTGGCAGCCGCCACACATTGGGCGGAAGTTTTCATTCTATTGTCTACAATGACACCCAGATCCTTTCCTTGGGTGCTAACTCCCAAGGTGAGCCCTAGCATCCAGTAATGTAGAGAAATGTAAAGTATTGCATGTTGGAAGCAGAAACCCGAGGTACAGCTATACGATGGGAGGGATGTTATTGACTGAGAGTAATAGTGGACAAGATAATGAAGCCATCGGCACAGTGCGCGGCGGCCGCTAAGAAAGCAAATAGAAAGCTGGGTATAATCAAGAAAGGCGATGGTGCGCCCTCAACTGAAGTACTGCGTTCAATATTGGTCGCCATACCTTAAGAAGGATATGGAGATACTCGAGAGGGTTCAGAGGAGAGCGACGCGTTTGATAAAAGGTATGGAAAACCTTTCATACACGGAGTGACTGGAGAAACTGGGGCTCTTTTCCCTGGAGAAGAGGAGGATTAGAGGGGATATGATAGAGACTTACAAGATCATGAAGGGCATAGAGAAAGTGGAGAGAGACAGATTCTTCAAACTTTCGAAAACTACAAGAACGAGAGGGCATTCGGAAAAGCTGAAAGGGGACAGGTTCAAAACCAATGCTAGGAAGAATTTCTTCACCCAGCGGGTGGTGGAGACCTGGAATGAGCTTCCAGAGGGCGTGATAGGACAGAGTACGGTAATAGGGTTCAAGAAGGGATTGGACAATTTTCTGAAGAATAAGGGGATAGAGGGGTATAGCTAGAGGACTATTACACAGGTTGGGCCGCGCAAGCGGACTGCTGGGCACAATGGACCTCTGGTCTGACCCAGCATAGGCACTTCTTATGTTCTTATGTTCTAATTGTGATTCGGGTTATTCTTCCCAATGTGCATCACTTTGCATTTGTCCACATTAAATTTCGACAGCCATTTGGATGCCCAGTCTTCCAGTTTCCTAAGGTCTGCCTGTAATTTTTCACAATCTGCATGCGTTTTGACAACTTTCAACAGTTTAATGTCATCTGCAAATTTAATCACCTCACTCGTCGTTCCAATTTCCAGATTATTTATAAATAAGTTAAATAGCACCGGTCCCAGTACAGTTCCCTGCGGCACTCCACTGTTTACTCTCCTCCATTGAGAAAAATGACCATTTAACCCTACCCTCTGTTTTCTATCCAATAATAACCAATTCCTAATCCACAAATGAATTTTGCCAGCATATTGTCTACAAAGACACCCAGATCTTTTACTTGGGTGCTAACCCCGAAGGTGGGCCCTAGCATCTGGCAACTATAATTGATAGGGAAGGCTGTTTTTACTGGTAGTTCTTTGTTTTAAGCCACTTTAGTGAACTGACAAAGCATGAGCTTATGCTACAACGGATCTCTTAGGCCAGGGATGTCCAATGTCGGTCCTCGAGGGCCGCAATCCAGTCGGGTTTTCAGGATTTCCCCAATGAATATGCATGAGATCTATTAGCATACAATGAAAGCAGTGCATGCAAATAGATCTCATGCATATTCATTGGGGAAATCCTGAAAATCCGACTGGACTGCGGCCCTCGAGGACCGACATTGGACACCCCTGTCTTAGGCCCTTATTTTAAAAACCTTATTAGCAAATTAGGCTTGTAAATGCCTCTATAGAGAGAAAGAGAGAAAGAGGCATTTACATGGAATACAGCATACATGTATAAATTAGTGTGTTTGCTCAGTTTAGGTTTTCAACATCTCTCTTTGCAAAATGCTTGTTCCTATTACTCATAAACTTGATAATGTATTTTAGAATGGCTTTAAGCCAGTAGATCCTTTTCAAAACACAGGAGAAAAAAACAAACAAACAAAAGCATACTGACCTGGACATATCAATTCTGATTTCTATGTTTTATCTAAAATGGAGCTTTTAGTATCCTTAAGCAAATGACATAGAATTTCTTTTTTGAGAGATTGTCGAGCAATGCATAGGCTAATTTTTGTTGCTTCTTAATCTACAGCTTGGAAATTTATTTTGTTATGTACTTTTAATTGCTAATGTGAGTTCTCTGTTTGCTTTTTATGGTTTGGATTATACTTTACTTTGAACTCCTTTTATAAGAGCTCTATAAAATAATTGAGTGGAATGGAGCAGGTAGATGTAAATTGGTTTCTTTTCCAAAAATACAAATACTAGAGGATACACAATGAAGCTACTAAGTAGTAAATGTTAAACAAATCAGAGAAAATGTTTCTTCACTCAATGTGTAATTAAACTCTGGAATTTGCTGCCAGAGAATTATAGTAAAAGCAATTAGCTTAGCAGGGTTTAAAAGGGGTGCTGGATAATTTCCTAAAAGAAAAGTTCATAAGCCATTATTAAGATGGACTTTTATAATTTTGTTAAATGTAATGCATGTGAATCCTATTTGTACGCTGCCTTGATATCTGTTGAAAGGCGGTATAACAATTTTAGCTAAAATAAATTCAACAATACTAGGCTATTTAAAGGAATCCAAGAATCTAAGTTCAAATTACTGTCACTATAGGTGAACTAGGGTTGATAGTACTCACAACTTAAAGTTGTTTATCAAGTTTCAAGTTTATTATGGGTTTCTAACCTACATAATTGACAAGTCCTTCTAAGAGGCATACAATGCTGTTTCAGGGAAAAGAAGCTGGGATAGTAATTCCATATATAAACAAACAGATAGACATGAAAATGAGGAAAGGAGGGGAGAACTACAATATGAGGAGCTGTTGAAAAGTTTTCAACCCAACCCAAAAAGTTGGGGGTATCCTCCATCGAGGGATATACACTTAGTCCAGCAATTTTCTACTTTTTTCATTCTGGATTTTTCCGACAGAATGAAAAAAGTGGAAAATTACTAGATTAAGGGGCAAATTCTATAAACGGTGTCCTGATTGTAAGCGGCAGTAGATATCCTACAGCTGTCTAACCAGCCAATCGGGACACATGTTTTTAAAAAAACACCCTGAGGCAGGCAGCCTACATTGGTGGTGATTTCACGAGCCTAGGGAGATGCATAGGGCTGCCTAAGCTCACCCAAGGCTAGGCATAGGCGTGGTTTCAAATGGAAATGGGCTTAGGCAAGCTTAGGTGGCCCTAGGGTCTCCCTAGGTCCGCAATAGGTGCCTGAAATGTAGGCCAGCAAAATGCTGCTTCTGTGGATTACATCGTTATGGAGTGAACACTGGCGCTTTAACAGCGATGTTGATAAAGCAAAACGATCTGTGAGGATTTCATCATGCGAAGCTAAGTTCAGCATTGCTCTTGTGTTCTTTTTGTTGCTATTTTCCCTGTGCACAGGGGTGGTTGGGTACCCATTCTGAAAATTACATTTTTGTCTCTGTGGAGTTTTTTGCCCATGATACATAAGTTGAACGGCTAGAAACTCGCTAGGTTGCCGTCTGAAATGAAAGCAATTTAAGTGCAATCTGTTTTTATTAAACAACAAGCCATATCAAATACAAACAGCAGACAAAAGCATTGGCAATAGTCCCCCCCCCCCCCAACAAAAGAAACAGGGCTCCCCACCTCCCAAGAGGACTGGACTCTGATGTCCTCTCAGGTTACAAAGAACCCCCGACCCCCAACCCCCCCCCCCCCGAAGCAGACCCCTCCCCCATACCCCCCACCCCACCCCTCCCCCAGATCAGACAGGCGGACTGGAATACAACTGCAGTCTATTCAAGATACTACTATGCAGTTGAGGCTTTTTCTCCACTATTACTAAATGTGCTTCAGTGGGTATCTCCACCACTTGGCTAATAGCATTGCTTTTGCATATATTATTAAATTACTACTTGCCCCATACATATTAATAAAAACATTTTAATTTTTTAATACAGATTTATTAGAGAAGGTGAAGGATTGCTGCTGCTTCCTTTTAAACCTCCTACTCAACCTTCCGCATTCTCAAATATCTGAATTATTGCCAGCCAGTCTCTGAGAGATGTCAGGCTATTCCATGGGTAAGAAGGAGATGAACCTAGAAGTAGACATTTGGACATTAGAGAAGGGTAACTTGTGTCTATCTGCCACAGAGTGTGAAGGAGTCCAGAGGGCCAAAGTGGGTTATACTGTAGAGGTAGATGTGTCCCTCTTTCCATTCTGAGGTGAGTTTGAGAACTGGAAAAGTGGTTTTCCCTGTTATTGTTGCTGTCATACATGGGGAGCATGGTAGAGTTCCTTGACAAGGGTCTAATGCATAACCAGTCTCATCCACTTCATCTAAACCTAACATTTCACATGAAGAGAAATCAGTTACAGTGTCTAACTCTATAGCAACTGACTGCATGTGATCATATTATGCAAAGAAGAATTGGAAATTATAGATGTTCTCAACAGGATCAACTGAGAACAACTTCACAGTGATTCAAGGTGATTCATGGGAAATAACAAGGCCTCCATTTTGTCAACAAAAATCCAGCCATTGTATTAGCATCAAATTCTAATGTCTTCCTTCCAACTCTTGGGGAAGGGGGTACTTCTATCCCAAATTATTGTCTAGCAGTGTTTATAACTTCAGTAGTTCTAAAGAAGTAGCAATTATATGAGGGAGTGCTGAAAAATTCTCAGCCCAACCAAGAAGAAAATGACGCGGATATGGTTCAAACAATGATCTGAAACAATGTAAAAAAAAACATAGAATTTTGTTTTCGCTACAGTGGCAAAATAATGCTTAGAATTTAGGAAATTGGTTGGTTGAGTTGAGAACATTTCAGCACTCCCTCGTATTTATATTACCTTATAAATGTTTAGATGCATTAAATTAGAATGACATAGTCTTTGAGCAGGTCACTGCTTTTTTATCACTGTAATTATTAGATAATGAGGATACATAATGAAGGTAGGAATATATTTGCAAACAAATGCATTCAGCATTAAAAGCAGCTGAGGGTGAGTATCAATTTTTTTTTTCCTGTAATGTAATCATGAGGAAGCTTGTCTTAGATGATTCGAGTGTTAGGGTGAAATAGGCTGAAGGACCATCCACAATCTAAGATACACAGATGATACTACCCTGCTGGCATAGAGTGAGAAGGACCTCAAGACGTTGATCCTGAAGCTGAAAGAAGAAAGCAAGAAGATGAGACTTTACCTGAACATCAAGAAGACCAAAATCATGACTACAGTCAACAAGAAAGTCCACATAAAGATCAACAATGATGAAATAGAAGTGATTGACAGCTTTGTTTTCCTTGGGTCCCTCATTGATCACAGTTTCAGTTCGACAGCAGAGATCAAGCATCAATTAGCACTGGAGCGTGCAGCCATAGTGCGCATAGACCAAATATGGAAGTGCAAGGATGTCTCAGTCACCATCAAACAAAGACTGATCACTTCCATTGTGTTCCCAATTGCGACATATAGCTGCGAGTCATGGACATTCATGAAAGCAGAAGAAAAATCAATGCCTTCAAGCTGTGGTTCTGGAGAAGACTTCTACAAATTCCACAGACAGCTAGAATCACCAACAAAGATGTTCTTTGATCATATAAACAAAAGGCTGTGGATACTGATGTTCTGGGAATGGTTTATTGAACACTTATACATAAAACCATAAAAATACAATGGTAACAGTCCAAATTGACCCGGACCCTATACAGTCCGTGTTTCGGCGAACACGCCTTCCTCAGGGGTCCAATAATTCTCAAATGCACAGATAAAGAAATTGGACTGAAAACAGTCAAACTGTCTTTAAACTTATAGTCAAAAAACACTGCTAACGAGCATGAATGACATGTTATCATTGTATTTTTATGTTTTTATGGTTTTATGTGTAAGAGTGTTCAATAAACCATTCCCAGCACATTAGTATCCACAGCCTTTTGTTTTTATCATTGGATTGTTTTACTGTGGATTTTTAGGTCTTCCTCTCTTTTATGTAGCTTTGATCATATAAACCTTGAGTTGTCCCTGGAAGGTAAGATTACCAGACAGAAACTGACCTATTTTGGATATGTGATGAGGGCAAATTCACTAGAAAAGGAGGTGCTACTCAGAATGGTCAATGGTAAAAGGAAGCAGGGGAGACCAAAGGCTAATTGGCTGAATACCATCAAGAATGACACGGGAATGAACATCAAGCAATTTAAAGAAGCAATGAAAAATAGGGAAGTATGGCGAGGACTGGCCTACAGAGTATTCAAGAGTCGGACACGACTGAATAGATAGTAGTAATAGTGATATGTATGCAATTCTGATTTAACAGAGCAAGTGATATATGAAGACAATTTCAAAAACTTTAGCCTAGGTACAAAGAAGGCTGAAAATTGTTTTCCATCTGTCTGTGTAAAAGCACCCAAGCTTTGAAACAGCACAAATGTTTTTGTCTATGCCAAAAAAGGGGTGAGTTAAGGTATCAGGAGAGGGGGAGTCATCTGACAGCATATAGGGATTTCATTTTAAAATCTTGAAAATGTGGTCAAGCACCCCACAGGGTGGATTTAAAACAGAATATAAATACATAAAATAACAAGGCAAAATGAAAGATTTAAAACAAAATGCCATAAAATAGGAAGCATTGTAACCTCCAAGCCATGGCTTATTTGAACTGGATAGCTGATCCGAAAGTAGTAATTGAACTGGTTGGGCCCACATGCACATCTTAAATGCTTTCCAATTTTCCTCTTAAACATATCTGGAGATGGCTATAAATAGTCAAGGAATGTGACTCACTGTACAATGCAGCCTCTGTGCTTTCACAACTCATCATGAACTTCTGTGTAATTTACTTTTATTGAAGAATTCCAATTAATGGCTTCCTGGTGATTTTAAAGCCTCAAATTATCAGTCGCTGAAAACAAAGCAAAGAACATAATTATCATAAACTGAGAATTTTTCATTTTGAAGCTTATCTGTTTGCGCTAAGTATCTTGTCTGTAAGTAATTAGTGCTTTTATTTTTTTTTCAGTAAAAATAATGACCATTCTATACTACACATCCAAATTCTGTTAACAACTAGATGCAAACTCTACATATTATATTTGAAAATGCAGCACCTTGGACCAGCTTTAAAGAACTTCATCAGGAGATAGCAGAAGCAACACAATCCAGCTGTTTGTGAGAATAAATTATGTGGCAATCAAATAAAATAGCTTATTTTATCTTCCTCCTTTCTTTCCAAGGGGGGGGGGGAAGAAATCTTACAAAAATATGCACTTTTTATTTATTACTACAGGTCCACAACTAGCAAAGATAAGATTATCTATTATTTTTATTTCCTGATGGCTAATTAAAGTGGCAATGTTTTACTGTGCATGGTCTGAGAGGTTAGGTATATGGGTGCTGAAACTTTCTGAAACCTAAACGCTATTGTAATTAATTTAATAAAAAGAGAGGTGTATGTGATTTACAACAGAATAATAACTTATTTGCGTTCCTTTCTATTTTAACAATGGCATTTGTTTGAACTAGTGTGTGCCATGATCCTTCACCTTGATAATCTATTTTCCCCCAGAGTTATAAACCCTAGTGAATTCCTCCTCCCTGTATCATATTTTTATACCCATAAACAATATATGATACATATGTGAGCTGATATAGCTTAGTTCTGTTATTTCACTGTGCCTTTTACAATAACAAGAGATATTTCAAAAGCAGAAGAATAGTAGACTGAGAACCAGGTTTCATTTCTTACTTTCTCCCCCTGACACTCTCCACAACCTGGAGCAAATGAAGGGGTCCTTTTACTAAGGCATGCAAGCAGGCTTAGTAAAAGAGAGGGCAAGTTTCCCTCCATTGCCTTGAATGGAATGTTAAGTTGTACTGTAAACCAAAAAAACAAGGAAACCAAACCCCACGGTAAACAGACATAAGAGAAAAAAAAGTCAGGGAGGAACTGTACACATCAACTTGAGATAATATGCTGAAATTTATTATAACATTAGCATTCGCATTCCCGTCATCTGCAACTGAAAGCTAATCACCATCAATCAATAATCACACAACTCAGTTTTACTGGAATAAATATTTGGCCGCAGCTTTATTATCTTTCTGAATATTATCTTCACTTACAATACAATCTGTGTCCAAAAACCAACAAACCCCCAATGCATATTTCACACACCCCCAGGGAGCTATTCGGTGTCAAAACTAGCTCCCGTTAAGTCTTTAAATTTATAACATTCCCCCAAATATGGCCCACGGTGACGCAAGGCCATGCTTCCCCTCCCCCCAAACAAGATCCAAGGTGACGCAAGGCCATGCTTCTCCTCGCAGCGGTATCGCATACGAGTGTTACATTTATTTATTTATTAACTGCTCATCTCCCAGATCCAACTGGGCCAAACCCCATTTTCCGTCCCACCCAAAGCTGCGACCACCTCCCCCCAACCCCATAAGCTCCACCAAACCCACCCAAGTCGACATATAACATGTACACCCCCCACCCCACCCCATAACACTGACACAAAACATAACACCAGCACAAATGGGAGGGAGGGAGGGAGGGATAATCTTTTCCTGAAGAGACTACTCTACTGTTCCCCTTTCCTCACAGAATTCACTCCAGCCTGCCACAACATCCAACCAATCACGTGACTGCTCCACCCCATCACCTTAGAAACCTCCCTAATCATTTTTCTTTCTTACAAGCTCTGTCTATTAACCCTTTCTTATCTCCTCTTATAAAATTGTCAATCCTTATTCTACAGACCCTTGATAACACCTCATATATTCCCCTCACCCTCTGCCCCCCTCCCATTTTACCTACATCATCATTCAATAAATATTACCAGCCGGTGACATCAGCTCAGCTAATGTTATATCACACCAGATAAATCTGGTGTTCTTCTAAACAGATAAAAACAGTCTATATCTCTATGGGCCTCTTTTACTAAACTGCGCTAGTGGTTTTAGTGTGTGCGCCAGACACTAAGGCCTCCATTGAGCTGGCGTTAGTTTTTGACACGTAGCATGGGGTTATCGCGCGCAGCAATATAGCGCACGCTAAAAATGCAAGCGCATCTTAGTATAAAGAGCCCAAATCTTATGCTGGATCAAAATGTTGAAACACATCTTATGTTGAAATATTATCTCAGGTTGATGTGTACAGTTCCTTCCCCACTTTTTTCTTTTTTTTCTTTTGAGGCTGTATGAGTGTAAACCATCTAGGACAGGATAATATTTATTGTAGGGGAATTAGGCATGGCGTTGGAAAAACAAGGAATTAAATGAATTATCTATCTATCTAAAATAATTTTTAAAAATACAGGTTAAAAGTAGTCATAATATCTTACCTGCTCAGCAGCAGCTTGAATAATGTTCCCAGGCACATCCTCCCCCAAAATGATAGAATTAGTGAGTACTTTGTATACCTCTGCAATGAACCTTCCTGGAGACCTAAGGCCCCCCAACCTAAGACTTAAGGCATAAGGGACCATTTTACTGCTTCAAACTGTCTACCTTTGCAGACTTTCATAGAAAGGTGGTTGGAAAAAAGGGAGAATACCCATCTAGTTAAAATTAGCACTAGTGTTCTAAGGGGCTTATGGAGAATTCTATTGGTTGAGGTTTAAGAGCTCCTCGTAGCCCTACTAACAGGGAAAATGGACAGGAGAAGGTATCAAAGTCCTCTCAGACCACTACAGTTTTGAATAGGAAGAAGGGACCACTATGACTGCTGCAATTTGGAACTGGGAAGGCAGTTGGGGAAACTTTTCATCCTTACTAGGAAAGGCAGCAGGAATGGTGTTTGATTGTTTTATTCAGGCAGGTAGAAGGAGAGAACAAAGTAAGGGGGGGAAGAGATTGATGAATGCTGGTCATTCAAATTTAGGCCTTCTACTGCAGCGCCTAGATTTGGTTGGTCAAGTTAGATGGTTAGGTTAGCAGATAGATCTTTACAGTCCTCTTCTAAGTCTCAAGTCCTCTCAGCTTCCCACCACTAAGTTCCTGGGCTCAGTGATGATGCCAATCACCTATTCTGCTTTGCAACACAACTTGGGGCTGCAGTCTGCCTGAACCCTATACGAGTAAACATTCTGCTGGGCTTTTCCACAGTCACTGGACTAAACACAGGTGCAAACCTCTTTGTCCATCCTCTCCCAGAGACACAGTTCACTTCACCTACCTCCATTCTGAAGAAGGCTCGTTGGGTTTTCCTCTATCTCACTCCTGGGTTTTTTTCTGGATTCTACCTTCTCCTTGTCTTGTCAGTTTAATAATGTAACAAAAAAATATTTCTTTAGTCTTCGGATGCTTAAAAAGGGTCGGTCATTTGTTTCATCAACAACATTATACTGTTTTGATCCCGGCAATTATACTGGCTCATTTGGAAAATGTTAATTCTCTTTACATCTGTTTAACCAAGTGTAACATGAGAAGGCTGCAACTTATTCAAAACACGGCGACTATATTGATATTTGGCAAGAGAAAGTATGATCACGTTACTCCTTTGTTGAAAGTTCTTCATTGGCTTCCGGTTTACTGGAGAATCCAATTTAAATGTGCCGGCCATAATATTTAAAATCTTGCATGGGATTTTTTTCTCCGTTGGTTACTGTCTCTTTCAATTCTCAACCACCATTAAATTCTAGGGGAGTTCAAAAATAGAAACTTGCCTTTCCTTCTGTATCAAAGCTTTAGGTATCAAAGCTTTAGGCAATATATGCCGATCTTTCGCTTTCTCTTTTGCAAAAATTTGGAATGACCTTCCTTCAGAAGTTAGACTTCTTCCTTTCCTATTAACCTTTCAGAAAGCCTTGAAAACCGGTTTCAGAAATTCCTAACTGATTCTTCTATCTTAAATTAGTGATTATAAATGATGAAGCTTGTAACTTAACATTTTTTTCCATGTCCTAGAATTATTTCTGTAAACCAAGCTGAGCCCTATTGTAGGGATGAATTGGTATATAAAACCAAGGAGTGGATTGGATTGAAGTTTACACTCTGTCACCTCTGCTACTTCAGAAGAACTGTGTTAATCTTCACTTCATGCAGTCCCTGTTGGTGCCACACTCGATACCCCCTTCACTAAATGGGGTCTTGGCAGACAGTATGGGCAAAGACCACACTTTCAGTAAAGCAGATGCTTTTATCCCATCCAGATCCCACCCTCATGCATAACACTGTCAATCATATTTTCATAACATCCATAATTGTATCAATCTCCAAACTCCACCTACTCTAGGCAGTTCTGCTAGCTCCTATCACCATAGTATCCCTTGGAGGTTTACACTTATATCTATAGACCTGAGATCTGTAGGGTTTGACATATTATTAAATGGTCTAGAGATGGAAGGGAATATGATGATGTAATCAAATTTGTGGATGACACAAAATTATTCAAAGCTGTTGTAACTATAGAGCGGTGGTTCCCAAACCTGTCCTGGGGGACCCCCAGCCAGTCAGGTTTTCAAGATATCCCTAATGAATATGCATGAGAGAGATTTGCATATAATGGAAGTGACAGGTATGCAAATCTCTCTCATGCATATTCATTAGGGATATCTTGAAAACCTGACTGGCTGGGGGTCCCCCAGGACAGGTATGGGAACCACTGCTATAGAGGATTGTGAAGATATTTGTTAAAGGATTTGTGAGACTAAGAGATTGGGCAACTAAATTGCAGATTAAATTTAATGTAGACAACTGAAAAGTAAAGCATATGGGGAAGAATAATCCCCAGCTACAGGTATGTTGAATTCTAAGTTAGACTCTCATCATCTAAGAAAATGATCTTGTACTTATTGTGAATGATATGTTGAATTTGTCAGCCATGTCTAGTGTGGTTGTAAAATCAAATCAAATAGAACACTAAGGATTGTTTGAAAAGAAATGAAGAACAAAACTGAGAATATCATTGTGCCTTCTTGTAGTTCCACAGTGCAGCCACACCTTGAGTATTGTGTGCAGTTCTGACTACCCCATCTCATAAAAAAAATGCAACAGCACAGCTAGAACATTTTTTGAGAAGAGAAGGAATACTGATCCATGGAACATAACACTTCTATTATAAAGAAAGGCTAAAGAGGTTAGGGATCTTTAGGTTGGAGAAAGTATAACTAAGAATTATATGTGGAGAGGAGTTGTTAATCAGGAAACAGTTGATTAATTGCATAGGACAATAGGGCCATGGCCCAGCCAATATTTTGTTCAACACTGCATTGGCAACTTCAGAACCTGGAGGGGGGAGTGATGCTGGAACTTGATTTCTTTGACTCCTTTATCTAAAAGAGGTGTTCCTTTGCTACTAATTTAATCTTTCAAACAACCAGTAAAATTTTTTAAAAAAATTAAAAAATTGTTACGCGCAATACATCATTAAGTTGTGAAATCTGTTGCCAGAGGAGGAGGCCAAGGTCACTAACACAGCAGGATTCAACAGAAGTTTGGGCAAATTCTTGGAATACAAGTCCATAAAAAAAAATTATTATCCAGGCAGATATGAGAGATCCATTATTCATTCCTGGGGGGAGATAGACCTACTTTTTGGAATCACTGTTAAGGGACAAATTGCTGAGATCTGCAGACCCTGATCTGACTGTTATGTTTCTAGGTGCTTTGCTACTTAGTATGCACTTACATGGGTAGTTTCAGTATATGGCATCCAGAGTTAGGTATTTTATTTTAAAATTTTAGTTTTTATATACTGCCTATTAATTGTCTAAGTGGTTTACATTCAGGTACTCAGTCATTTGTCCCTATCTGTCCCCGGTGGGCTCATATTCTATCTAACATATTTGGCACAATGGAGGATTGAGTGACTTGCCAAGGGTCACAAGGAACAGTGAGGGGCTTGAACCCACAACCTCAGGGTGCTAAGGCTGTGGCTCTAACCACTAGGCCACTTCTTCCTCATGGGAGAAAATATGTAAAAAATAAGCCTCAAAGCATTTTTGTATTTTTATCATTGAACTATTTTTTCATTCAAGATTTTTCTGATTTCAAATATGTTTATTGAAACTTTTAGTCAAATAAAACAGAACAAGTAAAACAGATATGGCATCTGCCAAAGCGTGAGTTCATGGTGATACAGAACGCAGTCCTAAAGATACACTTATAGGAATCCAAAGCAGCAGAATTCTCCAACAGACAAACCATTCACTGCACAACAATTTTTTGGTTAAGTCTTGATTCCTGAAAAGTTTTTGGTGATTATGACAGGTACCAACTTGGTATGCTCAAATATGGTTTTGGTTTTACTGCATCACGTAAGAACTATGAGAAATAGACATTTTTATGTTTACTGACAATAAAATATATAGTCAAGTTTACGTTTCGCACAAGCGACTAAATGAAACAGAATTAAAAGTGTTTTGCTCCCGAGTTTCTTTTATATTCAGTGTCTGGTGCATCACGTTGTAGCATCCAACAATAGTCGGCAAGCATTGACGGATTCCAATTGCCCTGGTATCGTTTCTCCATCGTAGCTATGTCTTGATGAAACCTTTCACCGTGCTCGTCACTCACAGCACCGAGATTTGCGGGGAAGAAGTCCAAGTGTGAATGGAGGAAATGAATCTTGAGTGACATATTGCACTTCATTCTCTTGTATGCTTTGAGAAGTTTGTCTACCAGCTGAATGTAGTTTGGGGCTCTGTAATTGCCCAGAAAATTGTCAACAACGTCTTTCAAGGCTTTCCAGCCAATTTTTTCCGGCCCAACTAACAGATCTTCAAATCGCTTGTCACTCATAACATGTCTGATCTGGGGGCCAACAAAAATACCCTCTTTGATCTTGGCATCAGTTATTCTTGGGAACATCTGTCTTAAATAACGAAAACCTTCCCCTTCCTTGTTCATTGCTTTCACAAAATTCTTCATGAGTCCCAGTTTAATGTGAAGAGGAGGCAAAAATATCTTTGTCGGGTCAACAAGCGATTCATGTGCTACATTTTTCTGTCCTGGAACTAACTTTTTACGGAGTGGCCAGTTCTTTCTAGAATAGTGCGACTCTCTGTCTCGGCTGTCCCATTCGCAGATGAAACAGCAGTACTTTGTATAGCCAAGCTGCAGTCCTAGTAACAGAGCAACGACTTTGAGGTCTCCACAGATATTCCAGTTATACCTGGTATACTGGACATACTTTAGTAACATTTCCATATTCTCATATGTTTCTTTCATATGTGCTGCATAGCCAACAGGTACTGAAGGATAAACGTTGCCATTGTGCAACAGAACAGCTTTCAGGCTTAACATTGACGAATCAATGAAAAGACGCCACTCTTCCGGGTTGTGATCACAACCAAAGACCGAGAACAATCCTTCAATGTCACAACAGAAACAGAGACTGTCGACTTGTGCAAAAAATTTGGTTATATCATGATGCCGGTCTCGAAACACAGAAATTTTCGTACCTGGTGATAGCAAACACCATTCCTGCAGTCTCGAACCTAGCAGCTCAGCTTTTGCTTTTGACAGACCCAAATCTCTGACCAAATCGTTCAATTCGGACTGTGTTATCAGATGTGGATCGCCTGATGAGGATGGTTCAAAATCCGGGTCAATGTCACTGTTAGAACCCTGCACTGCAGTTTCTTCATCTGGTTCGTCTAAGGTCCAATCCTCTGGTGGTTTCGGAACTGGAAGACTGTCATCATGTGGCATGGGTCTCATTGCTGAAGGCAGATTAGGATATTCAATTGACTTCTTGTTTTTGGCAGAGAAACCAGACACATTAGTCAAACAGAAATAACAGTCCGTCACATGGTCTTTCTGTTCTCGCCATATCATCGGAACAGCAAATGGCATCGTCTTTCGAGTACCTCTGAGCCAGGCTCTCAGACTAACAGCACATGTCGCACAGCAAATGTGAGGCGCCCATTGCTTGTCTTGATCACCTATTTTGCAGCCAAAATACAGATGATAGGCTTTCTTTACAAGGGCAGTCATCGAACGTCTCTGAGGCGTAAGTGTATATTCCCCACAGATATAGCAGAATGTGTCGCGGCTGTTACGACACCGACGAGACATATTGCCCGACACCAAAACGTCTATAGCATCAAGCTTACTTACTGTTATATTGCTACAGCTACTATACTACTATACTTTACTATACTGATACTATATACACACACGGACTATCTATATTAACCAAATGAGCAGGATCGGTGTATGGAAGCCACCATTATAGCATGGTGAGACAGCGCAAGCTCGTTCAGACCTGCCCAGACATGCCCAGGATGTCATCTTCCATAAAACAGCTTCCAACCTGGCTAGATTTTATGCATGGACATACCCAGGTGGCACAAACCGTTGTTGATAAGACACTTATGGGAGAAAAAATTGTTTGCATCCAAATATAAGAAAAAATCACGACAAAATTGAAGATTTCTCTGAAATGGTACGTGATGGGTAATTTTTGATGTAATATTCATGATCAGCACCCAAAATTCTATAAGAAACACCCAGCAGTGTTCAGGAAGCAAAAACTTTGTTGTGCAGTGTTGTCAATAAAATCTGGGACCCCATAGTGAACTTTTCTCAGCAGCCAATGACATCTCCACCATAATCCTCTGCAGTGTTATTGAGCACTATATTGTTGACTCCCGACAATTTACAATTTTCTGGTGCAGACTCCTTTTACACATTCTGTCTTCATTTCTCAATAGTTAAGTGTGGTACTATTTCTTCCTTTTCAAGGTTCCACTTTTGACCACTACGGGGTTGCTTTGTGTGATTATGTACCTTCATATTACCTACTCGTTTTTAACATTGTATCTGTATCACCATTCAAGATTTTTCTGTCATTTTTTGACATTAATTGATTATGTTCCAGACCACAGAAGAGACAGGAGCTGGTTATTGCTTCAGCGGGAGCATTTCTGGATTCACAAGCTGGGGAGTGAAGATCTGGAAAAGTTGAATTCAAGAATAGAAACATGATGGCAGATAAAGGCCAAATGTCCCATCTAGTCTGCCCAACCGCAGTAACCATTATCTCTTCCTCTCTCCGAGAGATCCCACGTGCCTATCCCAGGCCCTTCTGAATTCAGACACAGTCTCTGTCTCCACCACCTCTTCTGGGAGACTATTCCATGCATCTACCACCCTTTCTGTAAAAAAGTATTTCTTTAGATTTCTCCGGAGCCTATCACCTTTTAACTTCATCCTATGCCCTCTCATTGCAGAGTTTCCTTTCAAATGAAAGAAACTTGACTCATACACATTTACATTACGCAGGTATTTAAATGTCTCTATCATATCTCCCCTCTCCCACCTTTCCTCCAAAGTATACAGATTGAGATCTTTAAGTCTGTCCCCATATGCCTTATGATGAAGACCATATACCATTTTAGTAGCCTTCCTTTAGAATGACTCCATCCTTTGGAAATGGGATGATGTTTGTTAAGCCCAAAGATCCATGACCTCTCCATGCCCCATCCTTGGAGTTGCAGATTTATTTATTTATTTATTTATTCAGTTTTCTATACCGTTCTCCCAGGGGAGCTCAGATCCCACCCTCATGCATAACACTCACATTCTATCTAATGTACCTGGGGCAATAGGGGCATTAAGTGACTTGCCCAGGGTCACAAGGAGCAGCATGGATTTGAACCCACAACCTCAGGGTGCTGAGCTGTACCTTTAACCCTGCGTCACACTCAGGCTCCAATTCTATAAATAGTGCCCTAAACATAGGTGCTGAGGAAGGCCCAAGAAAAGGGATCAAAAAAGCGTACGAACACTGAGCAACCGCAAAAACAGCAAAAAGGCCTAAAGAACTGGGACTACATATTTATTCACAAAAGACCCGACACTGTCAGCGTTTTGGCAGAATGCCTGCATCAGGGGTCTGTGTGGTTGGCTCATATATACCTGAACAATGCAGCATTCAACAATGTAAATGATTTAAGACCCAATCAAAAACAAACCCAAGTGTATATTGCTGCAATCACAAAATAGAGGAGAGCTAAGAATGCAGTTCGCTTTTGTGATTACACCAATATACAGTTTAGGGGGTGAAAAATGTACAGAGAAAGCTTAGACGTCACGTAGCTTGGTGCTATGTTGTGCACACCTGGCTGGGCCTCCGCGTGTGTGGATCGCCGGACTTGATGGACCGAAGGTCTGATCCGGAGATGGCAGTTCTTATGTTCAAGGATTTGAACACAAGCATCAGGCCCTTGAAGACACATTTGGCTAAGGACAGCCTGTGAGCCGACGCTAAAGCCTGGGAGACAGGGTCCTGGGCACAGAGGTTTCTTAGAAGCTTGATCACCACGTTTTGTACATGCTGACGACGTCGTACATTCAGCCTTATCTTTACCAGCTTCTACATATTTCTCCCCTTCACCTATGAATCTCACAATTCCACTTGTGCACTTCTTCCTATCATTATTATATCTAAAAATAGTCTTTATTCCCATTTTACCATGTCTGCTATTTTTTCTTCCATTTGCATCTTTGCTTTCCTGGCTATTCAACCAGATTTTCGCCTGTCTTCTTCTTTCTGTGATCATTTGTAGTTTATGCACACTAAACTCTTTTTCTTTATCTTCTCAGTTACTACTTAGAGAACCAAAGGGGCCTTCTTTTCCTCTTACTTTTGCTTACTTTCCTTACAAAATGTTTTGTTACCCTTACAATAGTTCCTTTTAGTTTTGCCCACTGCTTTCCTACTTCTTCCAGATGTTCCCATCCAGACAATTCCTTGATGTAATCCCTCATCTGAACAAAGTTAGTTCTTTTTAAAGTCAAGAACCTTTACTTTGGAATGAGCCCTACCTACACCTGTCTTAATATTAAACCACGGTGTCAGGTCAAAAGCGCGCCGGGACAAAGGCGCGCGCAGACAATTGAGCGCAGCGCGGAGGCACGCGCCGGAGAAAATTACTGTTTTTAGGGCTCCGACAGGGGGGGGGCATGTGGGGGAACCCCCCCACTTTACTTAATAGAGATCGCGCCACATTGTGAGGGCATTGTGGGGGGTTTGGGGGGTTGTAACCCCCCCACATTTTACTGAAAACTTCACTTTTTCCCTGTTTTTAGGGAAAAAGTTAAGTTTACAGTAAAATGTGGAGGGTTACAACCCCCCAAACCCCCCACAACGCCGGCGCGATCTCTATTAAGTAAACTGGGGGGGCTCCCCAACAAAAACCCCCATCGGAGCCCCTAAAAACTGTAATTTTCTTCGGCACGTGCCTCCATCTTGCATTCAGTTGTCGGCACGCGCCTTTGTCTTTCGCAGGGTTGTCTATGAACCTTAAACCACACTATGCAGTGATCACTGGATGCCAGATGATTACCCACTGTAACATCAGGCACACTTTCCCTGTTTGTAAGCGCTAAGTCCAGTAGGCCCCCATCCCACATGGGTTCCATTACCAACTATTGAGGGGGCGGGGGAGGTCCCCCCCCGTGCATAGTCTTTGTAACGGGCGCAGGCACCCATCCTCCTCTCTGCCCCCTCCTTTCAAGCCCCCTGCTGCACGTGCGCCCCCTTCCCTTCTCTCGTACCTCTTTAATTTTTTCCTGCGCAACCAGCGTTACAAACTTGCTGCCCGCGTCAGTGTCACCTCTCTCTGATGTCACCAGCAAGCAGTATTGATAACATGGACAGCAGCTACACCTCCTCCCTGCGCCCCCCCTCCCCCCCCCCCACACACACACTTTTCTGTGCAAGTTCCCCATTAACTCCAGCACTGGGAAAGCTTTGGTGCCAGAAGCCCTAGATATACTGATGGCAGCAGAAATCCACAAGTGAGACCCACTCCACAAATTTCTGTGACTCGTTCCCTTGCATTTTCCATTGATATCAAAACCACAGATTCATTGTTCATTTTATTTGATATACCGCCTAAGTCAATAAATCTAAGCGGTTTATGAGATGAAAGGCAACTCGGGTGCCTACATAAGTGCCTTTATAAAAGAGGCCATCCAAACCTACTCCAGAAGCATACAAACTCAAGAAGGTGTAAATGTATCCATGTTCTGAATATGTATTTCATAAATACATTGCAAGTAGGAGTATGTCTCACTTTATGGACAAGAAGACAGGTCTCAACTATGGTGCCTTGCTCTGTTATTTATAATAAATTCGGAATGCAATTTGTTGGCTCTTTTCTGATCCTTGGTTAGGGTTACCAGACATTCGGATTTCCCCGGACATGTCCGGGAGTTCTGGACAGCTTTTCAAAAACTGGCACTTTGGCTGGGTTTTGAAAAGCTTCCAACAAATTGCCATTGGGCAGGAGGTATGCATACTTGTATATGCATATGCAGCTGCATAGTTTTATAAGAGCCATTTTGACCCAGATTCTCTAAAGGGCAAAATCCTCTTAATAGCCTCAATAATGAAAAAAATAATAATAAATGGGCAATAGGTGCCTACCTGATTCTATAAAAGGTAGGCAATTATAACGTGGTGCTTAGCGGTGCCTAATGTTTAAGTGGGTGTTTTTACAGGTGGAGCGTGACTCAGACGCCACTAAGTGTGATTCTCTAAAAACGTAGGTGCCTGAAACTCTGGCCTACATTTCCAGCACCTAGGCCAGGCATGATTCTGTAAACAGCATCTAAGCACAATTGGCATGCTGCTGGCACCATTTTTCTAGGCGACGGTCGATTCGGGCACTGTTTACAGAATCCTGACTGCAGACTTTGTTGGTTCTCCCCTTTCGTTGTCCTTTCTGTATATAAACCATGCTTTACATGGAGAAATTGTTTGATAAAATGATCCCTTCTCGTCTTGCTAGGAAACAGCAGAACCCCCCCCCCCCCCCCAGTAAGTAACAGACTTGTTTGCTAATGAATATTACCACGTTTACTATGCTGAAGCTGCAGAGAAGGATATGTGTTCTTTCGAAGTTGAAGTGTAGCGATTAAACTTTGTTCCAATACTCCATAATGATTTCAAATCTAAAATGACTTAATTTGTGCTGCAAAGCCAGCCATGTACCCACAACCACTCTAGAAACCACAGTGAGCGGGGGCAGTGGGGCTATTACTAATTTTTTATTAAAATCCCTTAGGCACAAACACAGCCCAAGAGCAGCTTTAATAACAGACAACATACAGGACATCTTTCTTGTATTGCAATGTAATCAAATCTAAAGCTGCTTTTCCCTTTCTTTGTTTTACCTAGAGGACTAACTTCCAATTTAGTTGTGGCCTGTACTAAACAGATTTTTCATTGTAATTAATGCCTACCTTGGCTTCAGCCACTTATACGACTTTCCATTAGAGGTTTGCACTTTGCAGCCATCCACAGAGCATTTTACTAAGTTCCCTCACAAACCTGCTACAGCTGCAGTTTTATTAAACATATCGGGCCCCTTTAACAAAATCCACAAAGAGAGGCACTGGAAATGTTACGTCCAACCTGTGGACACTGAGCTTTTTATTTGCAGTTTGTATCAAAGTTTCATAATAAATCTAAAAACAAGTAAAGTTCCCAAAAACAATCAACAAAGTCCCGACTAGGATCCAAGTTTCAGCAATACCATCGCCTTCCTCAGGGGACAATTTCGTACTTGTAAAACTCTATAAGTAGTGCATGTGAATGCGTTAGCGTCTCTCCATCCAAAAAGAAGCTCCTCGAGGCCTGGTACCTTCTATTCCTCACCCCTTTTACAAAGCCATGGTAGTGATTCTCACATGGTTAATGCGATAAAGCCTATTCAATTCCTGTGGGCTTCATCACATTTGCCGCACCGGGACTCACTACCACAGTTTTTGTATATGAAGCTTATATTTTTGAATTTCTTTCTTTTCTTTTTTTTTTTTTGTTACAGAGTTTTCAAAATTGCTTAACTAAATAACTTTTTTTGTCTTGGTTTGCTCACTGCTTCTATTAGTGTCCATAACAAATAATTCAAATAGCCCGGTGCAAAATATAAACAACTCACTATGTTTATAAAGCACAAGACCTCAGCAGTGACTCATTTCAAATGAAGTATATGACTCACAGAAATCATCATTGTTCTTTAGAATAATTGCTTCTTATTAAACTTATTTAGACTCTTAATAAATGTTTATAGAATCTCAATAAGTGATAATTATAGAATATCAATATAACTATACTTATGTTTTAAAGTGCATGATAATCATGGTCCCAATGCCAACAAAGGCCATGTTTCACATCCACACAACACTGAATCAGGGCTAGGATCAACGTACAACGTGTTCTAAATTCCTATTTAGGTTCCAAAATGGTGCTCACTACACCCCCGCTATAGACCTCTGTTAGTGTCCAGGCAAAGGTCCAAGTTGAGAAAAGACCTTTGAGTGATTTCAGAAAGGCCTAGGAAAACTTAGATGGGCTTCACATCAGATGTGGCTAATTTTTGGTCAGTGCTTTCTGCTGTTCATTTGCTTTGAAACACTACCTGGTGTTTAAGGCTCCTGAGAACAGGAAGTTAAGTGACTTCTGCTAACACTGCTTTCTCACCACTAACTATATAAAGAATACGGCTCAGGGACAGGGTCAGACTGAATAGCTGAAAAGTGTACACTGCGCTTTTTGCCAGACCTCCCCCCCCCCCCCCCCCCCCCCTTGGCTTAACTGACATTTCCAGTGACTTTTCTTGGAAGAAGTGCTTCATTTCTTACTTGCGTCCTAGAAATGTTCTGCCTGGTATTAGTGGTTCCCAACCCCCTCAACAGTAAAAGCAACTATTCATAATTATAGCCTGCAGGTTGTGTGGACTTTTCTCTCTCAGTCTTAAGGTTCTCCTTTCATAAGAAGCCAATGAATCAGCCAGGCCCCTCAGCACATAATCAATATAATGCAACCACCACTATGCTATGCAGACGTGGGGCTTTCACTTTGAACTTCTTTACCACATACTTAAAAAAAAACACACACACACAAGCTAAAAGAGAACTAATTAAATTTAATCAGATATGTTTCTTTTTCTTGCTAGTTTAAAATCCCAGAGGCAACTAATAAATAAATGAAACACAAGTTAGGTAAGGTGGATTACAGAGTTAAATACTGATACAATTAACAAGAGCCAGCATTTTTAAATAGCATTGCAAAGATAAGCCACACAAAACAACTTGTTACGCTTATGCTGGGAAATGAAAAAGCGATCTGGCTTTTGCACATAACACAATAGTGGAGTTAAATGAACAGGAGCTTTCTGATTTAGCATGTAGATTTTGATCAAAAATGCGTATCCTTCAAAGGAGATATTTTAAAATATGGCAGACCTGCAGCATTCAAATTGCAGAGGTTTTGTGCCCCTCTCCCCATAAAATCCATGTACTTATTTCAGATTTTCATTTCATCCTCCCCCCCCCCCCCCTTTTTTTTTTTTTTTTTTTTTTTTACAAAACCATAGCATGGTTTCTAGTGCCGGCTGCGGCGGTAACAACTCTGATGCTCCTAGAATTCCTATGAGCGTCGGAACCATTACCGCCACGGCCGGCACTAAAAACCACGCTACAGTTTTATAAAAGGGGGGACATGTGTCCGATCCAAGGACAGTGATCACTCAACATAAAAAAGTAGGCTTGGTGGCATAATTCTGTAAGTGGGTACCCGCATCTTCTACTTGCAAACATGAAAGTACAGAATATTTTTGAAGGTAAACGTTATTCTGTAAGGGTATCCATAGGGGGAGTTCAATAAGTGGCACCCAAAGTGAGGTGCTGAGATGATCTGTGGGCTCCTTTTACTAAGGTGCGCTAGCGTTTTAAGCGCATGCAAACCACACGCTAAATGAAAAATACTAACGCAAGCTCTATGGAGGCATTAGCATCTAGCGCGCACGGCATTGTAGCATGTGCTAAGCGTGCACTAAAACCGCTAGCACACCTTAGTAAAAGGAGCTCTGTGTTAAGCTAGTATTCTGTAAAAGGTGCTCTATGTTGACCTACAAGTGTGCTCATTCTGCTGCCCCTCAATATCTCTCCTCTCTCCTTATATACCTCCCAGAGAACTCCATTCATCAGATCAGCTGCTTTTAGCTGTATCCTTCTCCTCCACTACCAATTCCAGCCTTTGTTCCTTTCATCTAGCTGCCCCCTATGCCTGAATTAAATTACCCAAATTTGGCCGCTGAGCCCCTTCCCTTGTTTAAAAGCAGACTGAAAACCCACCTTTTTGATATAACCTTCATTCCATAACCCTACTTCCCTCTGCCCACCAACCCAGCCAGCAGATTATCTGCTCCCCTGTATCCATGACATCCTGTTTGTCTGCTTGTCTGTTTAGATTGTAAGCTCTTTCAAGCAGGGACTATTTTCTTTGTGACTGTACAGCGCAGTGTGCATCTGGTAGCACTCCTTCACTCAATCAGACAAAGCTGAGTACCAAACAGATGCCAGCATATGTAAAGCTTGGATGTTTGATCTCTCCACTCAGAAAGGTCTACAGTGGTTGCATCTGCTGCACCAGACCTTTTTGAGTGGAGAGATCAAGCAACTACCTTTTTGATACTCATAGCTTTGTCTGATTGAGTGAAGGAGTTAAGTAGTATGGACCCCTGATGCAGGCAATATGTGCCGAAACACGGTCTGTGTTGGGTCTTTGAATAAAGTATACCTTCACTATTCCCATCTCTGAAGCCCTTGGTGCTTTTTTTTTTTTTTATCATTGACTGGACTGGTGTGTACTTTTATATCCCTCTTTTGGTTTTTCATTTGAATGATCAATAAAATGCATTCCAGGATGGGTACCCTTTATAGAATATGGTATAGCACCACAATCTACACTCAACTTTGGCCATGAGGATTTATACCAACTAAAACCAGGTATAAATCACTGGGTGCAAGTCTGCCCTGTTCTCTAATATTGCACGCATCTTAAAGGAATGCCCTAGACCTACCTATGTCTTTTCCATCAATATGCTCCCTTTGTAGATCAGCACAGAAACAGACACTACAGGCAGTCCCAGGGTTAAGAAAGAGTTACATTTTTAAAGCAGTTCTTAAGTCGGATTTGTATGTAACTCGGAACTTGTGGATTTTAAGGTTCTTGCTGCTTACCTTTGCTCCCAGCTGACAAAGGGCCAACTGTCCCTACCAGTGTTCTCTCTAAGGTACGGCGTGTACAACCACACACTGTTCTTATTGTGGCCGTGCGTCATTCCTGAACCTGCTGCAGGAAAAGCGTAGGAGTCTATGCCACTGGAAATACTGCTCAGTGAAATCAAATGAATCCGCAACCACGAGTCGTACTTAAGTCGGACGTCTGTAACTCGGGGACTGCCTGCATTCTATAAATGGACATATGTGTTTATGCACAGATCGGCTGTTTCTGCCCTGTTTCGGTGCCATGCATCTGCTAGCACCTAACATTAGGCACCAGATACAGAATTCTAGTGTTCCAGAGGGACTGGAATATATAAATATATATAATAAATCCAAACTCCAGTGCAAAGTTAAATAAGCAGTCCTATAGTGTATTCCAAGTGTTCGTGGAGGAAAAAGGCCTCAGAAGCTGCAGGAAGCAAAAACTGTCCTATGGCTGTCGGAACAGCACAAATTATTCAGCGTACTGGCTGGCGCTAAAAACCTCTTCTGCACTTTTGTAAAAAGGAGAGGGTAGGGTTGGTTCCCCTATATACCACCCACTACACTAAGCCAGTCAATTCACTGCAATGTACGTATTTGTAGTTTGCACAATAAATAGGATTATGTTAAACAATTTGAGATTACATTTGAACCAGACAGATTTTAGTTTGGTCTGAGTTCATTAGAAAACTCCACAGATGATCAGCAAAACTCCAAAGACATGTAAAACATCTGCCTTGGATTTTCCAAGGATTGGAAGGAAATTCCGAAAATTGAACCCTAACTCGCAGGCAGGTTCCAACTGTGTTTGAATTTATATAGCTAATTCTAATATCTAAAAAAAGTTTTAGGTAATTTCCAAGGTAGCTTTCATAAACTCTGTCTACTCTTTGCAGCTACTGCATTCGGAATTATTTCACACAGAATTATGTATGCTGATGATGCTATTTCAATAATAAATAAATTATTGTTAAAACTGCTTTAGTACCACACTGGAAATTTTCAGGACCAATTGTAGATGCTGGGCAATAGGTATGTTCTGACATTCTTTTTAGGGTTAGACCATAACTTATGCAAATGCGTACAATGAATATTAAAACTGCCTGCGGAAGACACTGTAGCACTTGCATTACTCAGAACAGAAGTAACAAAACATTTCTCTTAGCTAATAATAAATGCAATACTCAACAGACTGAGCATAATATTTCTCAGGACTGGGCAATTCTTCAGTGGGCTTGCATTTATTTAGTGCTAACTAGTTCGATAAAAATGCTAAACAGCATAACCCACCGATGCCAGTTAAAAGTGTTTTACCACCTTGGTGGCATGTATTTGTTTAGCCAGTTTCTGCAACTTGGTGTGGCTGAGATCATGCAAAGAGTTAAATAAGACCACCCAGTTCAGCTAATAGCATTTCACACAATGACATTTCAGGTAAACAGGATTGAAAAAGCCTTGATCCTCAAGGGAAAGAAAACTCGAGCAGCTTGCAAATATCTTTTTATTATTATTATTTTGCTTTATTCAGCAATAGAAGGTGGTTTTTGGTTTTTTTCTTGCATTCTGCGAAAGGCAACAAACTATTTACATATTGATTATAACAGTGTGTTTTATATAACACTAATTGTAGCCTCCGTAAGGTAAGTAGTGCCACTTAAGAAGGTAATCTGGCAATGTCATGTGTCCCTTTTGACTGAAAAAAACAAGGTTTGAAGCTAATGAATTCAGTATGTGTGTCATATGCTCTACAGAAATAATTAATAGTAGTTGTCAGAGATGCAACAGATTTGTAGTGTTGTGCTTTTTTCCAGAATATACATTTCAAAAGAATAAAAGCAACTCAACCTATTGCCCTTATAGCAATAACTGTATTGGATGGTTATATCAGCATGTCTGTCAGTCTTCTGAATTTAAATATAATTTTCTAAGAATCTGACTAGTTTTAGGTACTAAGGGGAAAATTCTAGAAATGGCACCTATATTTAGGCGTCTCATAGGTTGCCCATCACTGGACAATATAGGACTACCATTAAAGTGAAGATAAAGCCTCAAAAGCAGCTATCAGCAGCACTTTATCAACAGTAAATCACAAGAACATAAGAATTGCCACTGCTGGGTCAGACCAATAGTCCATCATGCCCAGCAGTCTGCTCACACGGCGGCCCTTAGGTCAAAGATCAATGATTTAAATAAGTCCAGCCTCACCTGCGTAAATTCCCCCAAATCCAGCCAGAAACCCCCATCTAGCCCAGCTGTACCAACCCACCCAGCACACACAAACCCCCCCTACCTTTAGTAGTTGGCCGGCCAGATGGATGTTTCCTCCAGCCGGCTGGCAGGCACACCTTCATCTGAATGGTGGGCATGCCCCTTCTCGTTGCATTATGGGATGCATAGGGGAAGGGCCTAAAGACCTGATTGTCCCAGCTGTATAAAGCCCCTCCCATAGGAGAGGCCTTCGGTGCCTGGGCCAATCAGAATCTTGAGCCTGTCTCCCAGTGCATTATGGGATGCACCTGGCATGGCCTAAGATTCCAATTGGCCTGATCCCTTAGACCCTCTCCCATAGGGGGGGCCTAAAGAATCTGGCCAATTGGAAGGTTGGGCCACTCACAGCAAATCCCACAATGCACTGGGAGACAGACCTAAGATTCTGATTGGCCCAGGCACCTTGGGCCCCTCCTATGGGAGTGGCCTTAGGTGCCTGGTCCAATCAGACCCTTAGGCCCCTTCCCGGTGCATCCCACAATGCACTAGGAAGGGCAGCCCCCCATTCATATGAAGGCAGGCCTGCCGGTTGGCCAGAAGAAGCATCCGGACAACTATTAAAGGTAGGGGGGTTTGGGTGATTGGTCCGGCTGGGCTAGGCAGGCTAAGTAGGGGGTTCCCACTGGGCTGGGGGGGTCTGGCTAGGCTGGGGGTTTGGCAGCCTACTTTTGCAGGGGGGTCCCTCCTAGGTGCGGTCATTACTGAGAATGGGGGGGGGGTTGTCCAGCAGAAGGGACTGAGCATCTGGCAACCCTCCTGCCATGGTCATTACAGAGGGCTAGGGGTGTCCGGCAGGAGGGACTGGGCTTCCCTTCTGTTGTGGTCATTATGGGGAGGGGTAGGAGGTGTCCAGCAGGAGGGACTGGGCATCTCTCATGCCGGTGGATATGTCAGCAGGGTAGCAGCAGGAGGAATTGGGTACTCCTTCTGCCATGGATATTCGGGGGGGTGGCTTTGGGGTCCCAGCAGGATGGACTAGGCATCCCTCCAGCTGACCTACATTTCAGGCGCCTTCCATGGGCCTAGGGTTGGTGTCTAGAGTCACCTTGGCCACCTAAGCTCACCTAAGGCCACTTCTGGGTGAAACCATGCCCAAGCCCAACCTTAAGTGAGGTTAGGCAGCCCCTATATGCCTTACTAGGTTCCTGAAGGCACCTACAATGTAGGTAGCCTGCCTCGGTAGTGGTAGGCTGGCTAAAATCGGAATGCCATTTATAGAATTTGCTCTTAAGTGTATCGACCTAGATGCTTAGCTTTAGGTATCATTGATAGAATCAAACTCTAAGGGGTTAATACTCAAAGTGATATAGCCAGCTGCTGATTGGTTAAATTGCTTGGTTGAGGCTAGCCACAAATTTTCAGTGGCACTTAACTGGCTAATTACTGTTGAAATTTGCAGTTAGCGCCTTACTTAAAGCCAACTATGTTGGGGAATTCCAAGGGTTGACTCAGCACTTGCCACTTAAGTGTTGATATATTCAGCCCTTAAGTGGCCAGGTTTGACCACATAATAGTCTGTCCTATTTTTAGGTGCTACCCCCATAGCCATTTAAGTGGTGCCTATCGACTTATGTAGCTATATGTTAGCTGGCTCAAAAATAACCAGATACTCAAAGCCAAAGCCTGGACAGGGCCTGGCTTTGAATATCCGGGACTAGCTTTGTTGGTAGTGAGCAAAATGCTCACCACCACCAGCTGAAGATCAGGCCTCAATGGGTTAATATTCAAAGTGATTTATCCAGTCAAATACAACTCCCAGCCCGTTAAATCACTTGTTTATGGTTAAATCACTTGTTTATGGTTAACCACTAATTTTTAGTGGCACTTAATAGGTTTTGTTGCTGAAAATAACTGGCTAACCCTAAACTTAAAACAGGCTATTTAGAGGGAGTTCTGGGAACAGTCGGGACCTGGTTAGTAAAGTGCCAATATTCATGACTTAAGCAGTCAGGTTCTGGTTAACCATGTAAATAGGACCACATACAATTCAGTCCTATCTTTATGTGGTCACTATAGTGGGTTAAATGCTGGATATCACATTTAACTAGCTAACCTCTCCCCCCCCCCACACACACCCCTTTTACTAAGAGGTGTGTGTAGTGCAGTGGTTAGAGCTACAGCCCCAGGACCCTGGGGTTGTGAGTTCAAATCCCGCACTGCTAATCCCCCCAGTGCCCCAGGTACATTAGACAGAGTGTGAGCCCACCAGGATAGATAGAGAAAAATGCTTGAGTACTTGAATAATTTGTAATCCAAATAGAATTGTAGGATATGCAGAATATAAATAAATAAATAAGCTGCAAAAGAGTTTTCTACTGCAACCCAGATTGCTAAATGCTCCAATGCTCATAGGAATTCTATGAACATTGAAGAAGAGTTAGAACATTTAGTGCTCTGGGCTGCAGTAGAAACCTCTACCTGGCTCAGTAAAAGGGGTGTTAGGTGTTAGCTGGCTCCAGAATCTCAGAAATTCAATGCTGGTGCCTGGACATGGTCAGGCATTGATTTGCTGAGTTTAACGCCTGTGGAAGTCAGCAGAACTCAAATTGCTAACAGTTAAATATTGGGCCTTAAGAATACATGTAAATGATGGCTATGTTAGTCATTTGTGCATGTAAGAGGCCACTTATGCATATAAATGACCTCTTATAAAATACCAACTAACATGAAAGTGCACACAGACGTGTCATGATGTACACGTTCACTGAGGCCATGCATAGGGTTGAAGTTTGAAAGGAACATGGACAGAGTCTGCTCATATGTGTGTAGATTAAAAGAGTCCTTAATTTATGCACATACTTGAAGAAAGCATGCGCTAATATTTACACCAGCCCTTGAGCTGGTGTACATGTTAGCACTGACCTGTGTGCATGTTCTTTCATACCCTAATTCAATCCCAAACTCTCCACTAATTTGCCAGAAGTCACTATAAGATGAAAGTCTCAGGTCTCTGGTGAGCCGACATTAGCTGTACTACCACCGCCCACATCATCAGCACAAAAAACTTTCATCAAAAGCGACTAACAGCCACACTAAAAAAATGACGACAAAGAGATCGAAGACAACGATAATAGCTGCCTGGATGATTCTGAAAGTCTGTTTTGCCCTGAGGAAGCGGCCATTAAGCCGTGAAACTTTGGCTTAAAGAAAAGGAATGCTTGAGACTAAGGGCTCTTTTTACTAAGCCGCGTTAGGGCTTTAACGCGCGGAATAGCGCGCGCTAGACCTTAATGCCAGCGTTGGGCTGGCGTTAGTTCTAGAAGCGTAGCGCGCGGTAATTTCCTGTGTGCACTAAAAACGCTAGCACACCTTCATAAAAGGAGCCCTACATGACAAAGGATAGCCTTGACATAGCAAGTTTTATGACATAGAGAATTGGGTTCCATGTAATAATTTTTTGTGTGTGGCTATTAGCCACTTTTGCTGAACGTTTTTTGTGCCGATGATGTGGGCGGTGGTGGTATATCTAAAGTAGGCTAAACAGAGACCTGAGGCATTTTATTTCATTTTATAGTGACTTATGGCAAATTAGTGGAGAGTTTGGGATGTAATTAGGACATTTTTGTATTTCCTCCACTTCACTGGTGAGATTTTGTTCTTTCATACCTACATTACTATTTAATAAAATAAAATGGGCTTGACTTTATAAAATAGGCATACCATAGGTGCGCGAAAATGTACATTAACTTTATGTTTGACTTTAATAATTACCACCCAAAGCCCACCGGTTTCTTTCTACTGCTTTAGGAAGTTCAGAATCTATATAATAAAACCGTAGGCGGCGCATGCGCAGTCTTATCAGCGTGCTTCCGTAATCCGTATGTCCGTGGCCGCCAAGACTGCAGCATGCCCCGCGCTTACTACGGCCCCACGCGGCACTTCACTCCATTTTCGCCAGAGCGGTTTGCCCAGATAGGGGAAGCTGAACAGCTCACTCCCGCCTCTGCTCGACTTCCTGTTCACAACCCCCCCCCCCCCAAACAACCGCATAGGAAAAACTCACTCCCTGCTCTCCTGTCACGGCGGTTTCTCCACATAGGGAAAAACTCAATCAATGCTTCCTCTACTCGGCTGAACTCGCCTGCTCCCAGTGGGCCAAGAGAGAGGGGGGAGTGGCTGCCGTGGTGATCTGGCCGACTCCCTGGTGACAGGAGCCGCGGCGGCACCTTTAAAGTGAAAAAATAACTGTGGCAAGGGAGCCGACCAACTGGCAGTTCAAGTTGGAGCTTTGGTCTGGCCTGCTCCCTGCCGTATTGTATTTTTTAGTTGAAAGAAGCGGCGGTGGCTCATCTCACGATCCCCGCCTGGGTCAGACTTCCGACGTAGGTGGGGATCATGAGAGGAGCCACCGCCGCGTCTTTCAAATAAAAAAATACAATATGGCAAGGCGGGCAGGGAGCAGGCCAGACCAAAGCTCCAACTTGAACTGCCAGTTGGCCGGCTCCCTTGCCACAGTTATTTTTTCACTTTAAAGGTGCCGCCGCGGCTCCTGTCACCAGGGAGTCGGCCAGATCACCACGGCAGCCACTCCCCCCTCTCTCTTGGCCCACTGGGAGCAGGCGAGTGAAGCCCGGTACTTCCGGGTAGCTAAGAGGCGGAGCGCGGCGCGTGCTCAGGGTCCGGGTGGAGAAGCCGGTGCTACAGCCGCTTGCACACATTAGATCACTCCCAACCGTTCGAGGAGAACTGAGGGCTGGAAGAGTAGGTATGAGAAGGGGGTTGGGTTTGGGGGCTATAAAGGAATATGTGAGAGAAGGGAGCTGGGGATGAAAAAAGGATGAGATGGGAGAAGGGGGGCTACAAAAGGGGGCATGTGAGAGAAAGGGGCTGAAGACAGGAGCTGGAAGAATAAGTGAAGGGGGAATGAAGAGGGAGTTCTATGGAGGTGAAGGACAGAGAAAGGGGACAGATTTTTAAGTTGGTGAAAAAAGGTGGAAATAGGGAGGGTAAAAGGGGAAATGGGAGCCTGAATAGAGGGGGTAAGACATAAGAAGAATAGCCATACTGGATAAGACTAATCTATTCTAGCACCCGTTAATGTAAGGTGATGATGGACAGGGGGGATGTAAAACAAAGGGGCTGCTGCTGGATAAGGTGAGCAGTGATGGAGTGGTGGAGGACACAGGGGAGGTAAAAGGAAGGGATAATGGATGGGGAGCAGGCAAGGGGTGGTTGTGGACAGCCAAGGAAACCTCCCCCCCCCCCAAAAAAAAACACAGAAAGCGACTAAGGAGAGACAAAAATAAATAAAGACAGACACACACACACATATATTCTAGCACCCGTTAATGTAACGGGCTATAAGACTAGTTTTCAATATATTAAAAATGCAAATAAGAATCTCTCTTCTAAAATGCACAGTACTATATATAACAGGCCATGCTTAACCACTCCTACCCTAGCTAAGATAATTTTCATGTGCAGCTTTCTTTAAATTAGTCCCTTTGCTTTCTAACTTTCCAAGGCACCCTTTTATGAAGGTTTTTGTTAGGTTTTTGTTAATCGCCGGCTGCGGCGGTATTAGCTCCGACACTCATGGGAATTCTAGGAACATCAGAGCTTTTACCGCTGCAGCTGGTAGTAAGAAAGCCTAACACGGCTTCATAAAAGGTGTGTGTGTATGTGGGGGGGGGGTATATGTTCCCTTTGACATATGAGGTAATTATATGTGGAACATTGCTGCATGTCAAACCTCCCTTGGATCGCTACAAAGGTAGGCTCTTCTTGATTATGACAGATGATAACCTGCAATTGGAAGAATTGCGATCGCCTCAACTTTCCATTTTGGTGGACTAGTTTATGTTTAGGGTACAAACACAAAAAGATGAATGCGGATATGTTGGGGCATAGCAAAGTATTTAATTTGGTTTGGGGCCCATTGACATCCTTTGTTAATTCAACATAGTTATCTAGGTTTAAAAATCTTTTGTTTATTTTTATACATGTCCAGGACGGGGAGAGAGGGTGGGGGGATATCTTTTTGGATTATTTCTTGATTAAATTGAGGGAGGGGAGGGGGGATTTTTATATTATGCAATGTTATTAATGGAATTTAAGTGCTTATATTGCTATTTATGTCTGTATAATTTATGGCACTGTGTTTTAGCTTTGAAAATCAATAAAGTTTTTGGGGTTTTTTTTAAAGAAAATTATATGTTCCATCGTTGTGTACACCCTATGCTGTCTATTAAATTTTTGTGTGTGTGTTTTGTGTTAACATTGTATTGTAGCATGCTATGGCATACTTTGCATAGTTATTTAAATATTTTTACTGCTCTACTTGTCTATTGCTTATGTCTGATTTATTCTTGCTATACACTGCCTTTAGTGAATTCATTCAAAAAGGTGGTAATTAAATCATAATAAATAAATAGAATAAATAAAAATGTGCGTTTTTGCATAGCCTTTTTTTTTAATCCTATGCACAATTATTTACTGCAGCAAAGACAGTCTTTGAGCAGTGTATGATTAGTATCTATCAAGTTAAAAGCGAGAAAAATAACGTCTACAGATTCAAAAGAGTTCTTCTCCCACGTGCTTCATCTGCATTAAATTGGTCATGATCTTCCAGGTGTCTTTAAGGTTGAAGTGTTTACTGGACCATTTGAGGCTGCTCTGGCTAGCATATGCAAAGCTTGTGACATCAACAGCTAGGCTTTTAAGAACACAGCTACCTCGTCAATGGGCAAGGTCACTAATAGCCTGTCTCGGACCTTCAAATGGGTCATGTTCAGATTCCTAACCCTACACAAAGGAGAAAGGACAGTGAAGGGGAGAGAGAGAACTGTTGGTGGGGGCATGCGGAGAACATAATTATCATTCTTTTTTTTTTTTCTCTCCTCCAGGTTCAGAGTTATGCTCCGTGTCACTGTGTTAATGTGCTTGCATTCAGGGAGACACATAATGCTCCTCTCAACCCTGTTTATTAGTGAGATCCATTTGCTAGGGCCCTTTCTTTGTGCTTCAATATGAATGTGCTTTGATGGCAAATAATTACGCCAGTCCTTTTGACATGAGGATCCACAGGCTGCCCTAGTTAAGCCAGTAATTAGCCTGTCCTCTTTTTTTTTATTATTATTATTGGGAAACTACAAATTATCCTCATATGGGCACTGGCCATGCCTTTCCTCTTTTATTTTCTGCCTCTCTCTCTTGTATCTCTCAGCACTTTTGATAGGCTGAATGCAGCTGCACTAGAGCAAGATAAAGCTCCGCCATCAAGATGATGAACAATTTGGATGAAGAGCCTTCGAGATGAACACAAAAGCTGAAGGAGTGCGGCTGATGCAGCCCTGGACAGCTGAAGAATGCTGCAGCCTGTAGATGAATAGCCCTCATTTGTGAATATACAGATTTTCCATGATGAATAAAAACTGAGTGTAGGTCACAATAAATAAACTTTTTTTTTTTTTCTTAAATAATAATTCAGGTTCTCGGCAACAAACAGCTGTAAATTGAAGGTTGTGCTTAGTTTTCTCAACTCTCAAAGGGGATAATTAAGCTAAGCTCATATTGTTTGATATATTACTATAATGATGAGCTACTATGTTCTAGCTTGTTTCAAGTTATTTTACTTTTCTTTTCATTATTTCAAATACATGTTCAATACCGTGACTTGATTTGCCCTGTGTTTTGATTTATATGATAAGTAGTACATGTGTAGCATTTAATTCAAGCTTATTGTCTTATGAAATACATGCATCTGAAATTTTCTGTCATGCATGACATGGTAAGTCTTCAGAGGGTACTCCACAAGCCCTCATGCTTTATCAATAATCTAAGCACAAGGAAGAGATGTAATATTAATATCAATACAGAACCTTATTGACATCCTCAGTCACTAATGATGGCATTCCACAGTATAGTAAAAGTCCCAGTGTTCAATAGAATTGCAGATCTACATCATACATTGTTTTCATTAAACTGGGAAAGATCAATGCGATGCCAAAGATCTCTGCTGAAATGTGCTCAGGGTATTAGCTTTTAGAAAAATAACAATGCAGAACTCTTTCCTCTAGGAGGTGGAATTTAATCCTGGAGATAATCTGTTTTTTGAGGAAGTGATGAGAAACAGGGTGAAAGAAGATTACAATTGCACTTTACCTTTTGGAAAGTGAAAATGATACACTTTTGATATCTTGTCTTGGGTCATTATGGGGGTGGGGGGGCGGTGAAAAGTTCTCAACCCAAACAAGAAGAGAATGACGTGGATATGGTTCACTTAATGATCTGAAACAATGTCAAAACATTGAATTTTGTTTCTGCAAATTGGTACTTAACGAAATAAGATAACACTCTTTTAACTGGACTAGCAAAATATTTAGGAAGTTGGTTGGTTGGGCTAAGAACATTTCAGCACCCCCTTGTATGTGAATGAACTGAAATATTAAGTGAACCACTCCTGAATGAGCTTGAGAACACTGCAAATTAAACTGGAAGGGCCTGTAAATGGTGAAAGAAGGTGGGGGGGGGGAAGGACAAATCTTGCCCCAACCAGTATGTGGCAATTTTGACATAACACAAAAAATTCTAGTAGTTGTGTTATTGTTTATTGGCTTCAACATATGATGTATTCTCATGGCGCCTACAATAAGAGACTCACTTCTAAATGACAAGCCTCTCTTATAGATGAGAACTAACAATCAACTTGAAACAATCTCTTTAAAAAAAAATAATTGTCAATCAGGGGGTCGATATTCAATGAGTTTAAACAAGCAGGATACACTCCTGCCCCCTTTAAATCCTAATCAGTGGGCCAGGAGGGGACATGTAGAGGCACTTGATTGGGCAGTGCAATAAATATCTCCTCTGATCACCATAGCAATATCCAGTTATGTCTGGGGAGGTCCAGGGGTAGAATCTAGGCATAGCTGGCAGATATACCAAAATCAGTTCTATCTTTGTCCGATTAGGTATGAAGGGTGCCACACTGAATATTAGCCAGCACCTACATAATTTCTGAGTCCTCAGCTAACCCTGGATTCAACACTGGTGCCCTGATATGATCCAGGTCTAATTTGGTCAGGGGTGGTGACTGTTTTAAAAGTTCTCACTATTGCTTGCTGAATATTGATTGATCAGTTTCTTCCTTTTCCTTGGTATCCCCAGTTCAGTCAGAGCCAGGTTTATGATCTGGTGCCAGAAGCCTTCAATCTCAAATTCTCAAGTTTTGTCTTTCAATCTACACAATATTCCTTCCCGCACTACAGGGTCCTGAATCTGGCACTGAAGTATTATCCTTAAGCAATCCCCATAAATCTCTCTTTAACCCTCACAGACTGTGAACATTGCCTTTGCAGCTTCCCCGGATCCACATAACCCGGGGAACTGAACACTTGACTCGGGTATCAAGACAGGGGCCTTTTCCACAACCCAACTCATGCTGGTTTGTAGCGGGGCTGTGGCACAGATGTCCTTCAGCCACGTCCCTGAGCCTCCTATTACCGCCGGGGGTGGGGGTGGGGTTGCTGCAGAAAAGAGAGGTGAGGAGAAGCAGAGGTGCTGGCCAGAAGGAGAGGCGCAGGTGCTGGCTGACTGAGTACAGAACGTACCTCTTCACGTGAGAGGAACATCCTGTAAGCAGTCAGCCGCATCCTCTCCTCCTCACCAGCATCTCGTGGCACACCTGGAATCCTCTGGGGCACTCTGATGTACCGCAGCACATCAGTTTGCGATACACTGCTGTAAGGTGTACTTAAGGGCAGCCACATATGTCTGTCATTGACGTTATCTAAGCAGTGGCATATAGATATTAGTGCACTGAGGCAACTTTGCAATAGTAATCTATAACGAGCTAGGCATGCCCAAACACCTTTAAGAAATGGCACTACATGTCCCCTTCTAGTGCTGGTATTTAGTAGTGACTTTATAAAATTGCCACCTGAGCCTTTAAGTGAGCAGTTCTATATAGAGTACTAAGCTAGTATTCTCTATTGACAAATTTTATAGAATATTATCATAAGTCAGAACCATTTATTTTAGTTGGTGTAAGTTTGATTTAGTCGATTGATTTGTATTCTACTTATTCCTAAACAGATTGCAGAAAATGCAACTTCAGGATAACAATTTAACCCTTTAATTGGCAGATGGTGAAACGGCTGCTTTAGGTAAGTTGACGTTGAATGAGAGCAGCAGCCAAGGAAACAGGCATTTGGAGATGCAGATCTCACATAAGAGCCATAGGAGACACATGTTGCTTCTGAGCAACAATGCCAAATAAAGAGTTTTGAAAAAGTCATACAAATTGCAAACAATTACAAGTACGTACCTGAACCTGCAACCCTAGGTCATTCTTAACATAAATGCCATGTTTTGTACTTACATGTGCAACACAGTAACTGTATGACCCACTAGATCAAGCATGCCCATATGCACAACCTCCTTACAGTTACATGCTAAAGCACATAGGGGCTAATTCTATAAATGGCACCTAAATTGGCCGGCACCTAAATCAGCCAGCGCCTTAAAAAATGTAGTATCCGCATGTCAAGCCAGATATCAGATGAGAGGTTTTTTGATTATAACACCTTCAGATGAGTGCTATCTATCTGACATAACTGCTCTTAGTTCCACGTTTGTTAAAACCGTTTGAATTTTTGAAGCTGAAGCTGAGCTGTTGCCCTCATTAATGTTTTAGATAGTTTGGGCTCTCTTTCACCACTTTTGACACATGAAGTTAACAGAATGTTGAAAATATAAGTTTTGTTGCATATGAATGAAAGCAATAGTATATATATTTGTACGGAGCTTTTTTACAAATCAGTGATGATGCAAATGGCTTAGGGTACTTGTGTAGTCCCGGCTGCTTGCAATTGAGGTTTGTTTTTCTCCGTTTTTTGTAACTATTGTTTTATACACTATTAGTGTTTCTGGACATCATATAAGGCCTGGTCAATACCAGCTTATTCTACAATTTTGGGCACACCATCGACTAATAGTGCCTAAGATGGATTAAACCCCTCACACTTAAATTAATTTTATTTATTTAAAAATGTATACACCACTTAAATCTAAGCAGTTCATATAACATATACATAGTCTGAATACATTAATTTCTCAATAGTACCATCTCCTTAGCATTTATTTTTCAAGTCTGTTCACAACTTTAATGAATTCAAAGTTATCACTATCCCAGTGATACATCCAAAACTCTATGTAGTAACCCAATGCCTTGACACCCTTGTGGGGGTGCCCCTGAGTTCAGGATTGATCTGGAGGGATTCTCCTTCAGGTAGGATCAGTCACTGCCTGAATACTTGGCACCTGGTACAAAACAAGAAGTGGCTATAAACAAGGCTGGTTAGAGAGATTTACATATTTTATTTAGTTATGCAACCATAAGTTCATAGAATTACATTTAAACAGTCGAGGTACTAAGCTCCCTAAAGTGTAAATATTCAAAGATCAGGAACCACCTTTGTATGTCTACAGGATATCAGATAGTGATCTATATAATTTGGAGTACTAATCCTCATACAGTATTACTATGTAGAGAGGGAAAGCATCTTATCTTCACTACGTTCCATTACAGTTGTTTATTTACTTTTATTTTTAGAAATTTTATAATATATCACAAGAATAAGTCTTAGAATGAGACAGGACACAAAAATCACATACAAATCAAAATTATCAAAAATAAAAATGCAAAGCCTTCCAACAATGATGTGCCCATTGAGCCTAGACTGCAATTGAGATGGGTACATCACCATTGAGAAATTTCCCTAGTTGAATACATATGTTGGCCTGCATACCATTGGATCATTTGTTTTTGAAACAATAGCAAAAGCTTACCCCTGAAGCAGGCATATTGCTGAAACACGGCCTGTGTCGGGTCTTTGAATAAAGACCTATTTGTCTACACACCAATTCTAGTGGCCAAATGTGCTTCTTTCTTGCTGTATTAGAAAAAGATAAGGGACAGAGAAAACAGAGAGTACTTGCCTAGTAGGAGAGCAACAAACAGAAAACATTTTAACAATAAAGGTCACATACAGTTTTTTTTAAGACATCTTCCTTACATTTTTTTGTTTTCAGTTTGTTGCTAGAAAAAGATAAACCACAAAAGTTAATTAAAAAGTTAAGCCTATCTGCATTAAGTGGATCCCAAATGATAGAAAAGAGATAGTACTGTTAACTTTATACACAATCCCTATATTTAAATTGAGAGGGTCTATAAAGAAGGGCTTGCTAAAAACTGGAAGAAACGTGTGCTCATCAAGACTGAAAAGAAAGAGTAAGAGAAACAGGACATCTGAAACAGATAACCAGAAAAAACAGCCTGATGCAGAAATGAGATCTGAAAAGGTAGAGGAAGAGAAAGACTACTGAAAAAAAAGAGAGAAGATAAAAAAAAGAAGCATCAGAAGGAATGCTGGCACAAAGAGATAAAGAGAGTTTAGGAAATGAGTTCAAGTAGAAAACTACCAAAACAATTAGAACAGTTGGGAATTGTAACAGGTGAAACACTAGTGAAACACAAAGGATGTAATGGAAGAAGGTAAAAGCAATGTAAGTCAAGTCAGGAAACCAAGTGATTGGGAATGATGTGAGAAAGACCAGAAAGTGAAGGAGTTAGTGGTTGAACTCCTAGCTATTGTGGCAATGGATACATATGCAGGGTCTAGGGGGAGAAAAGCCTACCTCATTGGAACTTAGTATCTAAAGCAAAAAGGATTATAAATTAGATGAATAAGGCTGTAACCTACATCTATTGATTTTTATAGCAATAAATCAGATAACAATATTGCAAAACAAAAATTATTACAGACAGGCTAGCTAACAAGGAGAAAAGGACAGAAGAAAAGGAGAAAGAAAGATAACTCCTGCTTGGAAAAACCATATAGACAAAAAACTAAAATCACTGAATGTAACAGTGGCACCAATAGATGAATACCTCCGTAAATTGTTGAAAGCAAAAATAACGAGAAGACCCACAGCAGGGTTTGAGAGTGACTAGGGAAAGCCAAAGTATACAGCACACTGCTTTTTGACTCCACAGTAAAGTCAGTCAGAATATGTTCATGGACGCCTTTGAGACCTAATCGTCGGATTTTCTCTTGACCCCCGTTCACCGCAGAAATTCATGTTTCCTCTGTCTTAAGTTCTGAGAAATTTAAAAAAAAAACCTTTTAATTTTCCTTTTTAATCTTGATTATACTTTCAAAATTTTTACCCTCCTTTTGTACTTACCTTTCATGTCCTCTTTACTATGCCTATTGTAGTTCTCCCCACTTCCCTTATGTATCAGTCTGCAACGTTCGTATGTCCATTGTAGTTAATAACTAAGGGCTCCTTTTACAAAGCCGCGTTAGCGGTTTAACGTGTGTAATAGCGTGCGCTAATTTGCAGGCCGCGCTAGCCGCTACCGCCTCCTCTTGAGCAGGCGGTAGTTTTTCAGCTAGGGTGAGGGTTAGCGTGCGATAAAGACGCTAACGCGGCTTCGTAAAAGGAGCCCTAAGACCCTGTATTTAATTGTAAATCACTTTGAATTTACGATATTGCGATACATCAAAAGTTTAATAAAACTTGAAACTTGTTAACCTAACAGGAGAAAATCTTAAATGGACATCCTCCAATAACAAATTGAAAGTAATAACTGAAGCACAAAGTAGGCACAAATGTAAAGAAAATAGAAAAGAGAGAAACCAAATGAATTATTTAGACAGAACTCAAATCTTATTTCATATTGAATTGAAGGAACATGTTACCATAGTTAAAATGTGCCAGCAGAGCTAAAGACACAAAGCTGTGGACGCTGTAGAATTCAGCAGAAGAGCTACCTAGCAAAGCAAAGGCAAAGGGAAATACAAATAACAAAACTATGGGCATGGCACGATGTAATAACTAAAAAAAATGGAAAAATAGGTTGAGAAAAGATCAAATTAGAAGAGTCTGAGTCCTGATGGAGTGTCCAGCTTTCGGCTGAAATATTTAATATTCTTTCACCAAAATTTAACAAAGTGCAATCATCAGAATTCAAAACTGCTGGAGCTGAAACCTCATAGCACAATATATAACGAGATGCCCAACTAATATTCCCCCAAATTACCAATAATAGGGGTGGGAATCCCCAAAATGCTGATTTTTGTTTCATTTCCCGTATCATTTGCAACTTTGTTCGTTTTCATTTGTTCGCGTTCATTTTCTTTCTAGGGCAATATTGATAAAAGTACAACGTGTGTACAATATTTGTAAAGAAAACACACTCTTTTCAAACAGAGTACCGTATTTTCACGCAAATAACGCGCACCCGTATAAAACGCGCACACGGGTATAGCGCGCAGAAATCACGATGATATGTACAAAAACTTTGGTATACCGCGCTCACGGGTATACCGCGCATGCTGCCCGACGCTCCTTTCGCCCGCCCTGACTTTCCGTAAGCTGTCCCGACTCTCCGTTCACCCCCCCTGACTTCCGTGCACTGTCCCCCCTTGAAGGTCTGTCCCCATCCTGAAAGCCTGATGCCCCCCCCCCGACGTCCGATACATCCCTCCCTCCGAAGGACCGCCGACTCCCCAACAATATCGGGCCAGGAGGGAGCCCAAATCCTCCTGGCCACGGCGACCCCCTAACCCCACCCCGCCTATTCTGATTGGCCCACGCGCCTTAGGCCCCACCAGTAGGCGGAGCTTTAGGATGGATGGGCCAATCCGGCCTCATTCCTTCGTTGGCTGCCTGCCGGACAGGCGGGTTTGGCTCCCGTCTGTCCGGCCAACTACCAAAGGTACGGGGAAGGGGGGTGGGGGGGTCGTGGGGGTCGCCAGGGGGATCGCGGGTCGGCTGGGGGGCGGTCGGAGATTCTTGGGGGGGACGGTCGTTGGGGGGGAGGGGGGTTTGCGTCGAGGGCAGGAGGGCCTGGGATCCCTCCTGCCCGTAATGTAGTGCGGGGTGGGGTTAGGGGGTCGCCGTGGCCAGGAGGGTTTGGGCTCCCTTCTGGCCCGATATTGTCGGGAAGTCGGCGGTCCTTCGGGGTGGGGGTGCGAGTGGTCCTGCCGGGGGGGGGATGTATCGGACGTCGGGGAGTCGGCTGGGCAAGAGGGCTTGGGCTCCCTCTTGCTCCGATCGTGGATGCGGGTGCGGGTGGGAGCGCGTGCGAGCGGTCGTTCGGGGTGGGGGTGCGAGCGGTCCTGCTGGGGGGGTGAATCGGGCGTCGGGCGGGGTGGGAACTATGTTTTAAAACTTTTGTATACCGCGCTCACGCATATAACGCGCGAGGGGTATGCGCGGTAGGTAAAAACGCGTATAACGCGCGCGTTATATGCGTGAAAATACGGTATAGTGTGCACATGCTTGATGGTTCATGAATGTATATACTATCAAGAAAGAGTGTGTTCTTTCTGGAAGAATGTGCTTTCCTTGCAAGTAGGCGGCTTCTGAGAATGGGCGTCCTATATTGAATCCGGTTCATAGACAACGGTGCGAAAAACAAAAGCACGCTCCGACAATTGAGCGCAGCGCACACCGCTGCGCCGCTCTAAATTACAGTTTTTAGGGGCTCCGACGGGGGGTTTTGTTGGAGAACCCCCCCAGTTTACTTAATAGACATCGCGCCGGCGTTATGGGGGGTTTGGGGGGTTGTAACCCTCCACATTTTACTGTAAACTGAACTTTTTCCCTAAAAACAGGGAAAAAGTGAAGTTTTCAGTAAAATGTGGGGGGTTACAACCCCCCAAACCCCCCACAACGCGGCTCGATCTCTATTAAGTAAAGTGGGCACTACATTACGGGCAGGAGGGATCCCAGGCCCTCCTGCCCTCGACGCAAACCCCCCTCCCCCCAACGACCGCCCCCCCCAAGAACCTCCGACCGCCCCCCCAGCCGACCCGTGACCCCCCTGGCGACCCCCACGACCCCCCCACCCCCCTTACCTTTGGTAGTTGGGCCAGAAGGGAGCCCAAACCCTCCTGGCCACGGCGACCCCCTAACCCCACCCCGCACTACATTACGGGCAGGAGGGATCCCAGGCCCTCCTGCCCTCGACGCAAACCCCCCTCCCCCCCAACGACCGCCCCCCCAAGAACCTCCGACCGCCCCCCCAGCCGACCCGCGACCCCCCTGGCGATCCCCCCACCCCCCTTCCCCGTACCTTTGGTAGTTGGCCGGACAGACGGGAGCCAAACCCGCCTGTCCGGCAGGCAGCCAACGAAGGAATGAGGCCGGATTGGCCCATCCATCCTAAAGCTCCGCCTACTGGTGGGGCCTAAGGCGCGTGGGCCAATCAGAATAGGCCCTGGAGCCTTAGGTCCCACCTGGGGGCGCGGCCTGAGGCACATGGTCGCACCCCCAGGTGGGACCTAAGGCTCCAGGGCCTATTCTGATTGGCCCACGCGCCTTAGGCCCCACCAGTAGGCGGAGCTTTAGGATGGATGGGCCAATCCGGCCTCATTCCTTCGTTGGCTGCCTGCCGGACAGGCGGGTTTGGCTCCCGTCTGTCCGGCCAACTACCAAAGGTACGGGGAAGGGGGGTGGGGGGGTCGTGGGGGTCGCCAGGGGGATCGCGGGTCGGCTGGGGGGCGGTCGGAGATTCTTGGGGGGGACGGTCGTTGGGGGGGAGGGGGGTTTGCGTCGAGGGCAGGAGGGCCTGGGATCCCTCCTGCCCATAATGTAGTGCGGGGTGGGGTTAGGGGGTCGCCGTGGCCAGGAGGGTTTGGGCTCCCTTCTGGCCCGATATTGTCGGGAAGTCGGCGGTCCTTCGGGGTGGGGGTGCGAGTGGTCCTGCCGGGGGGGGGGATGTATCGGACGTCGGGGAGTCGGCCGGGCAAGAGGGCTTGGGCTCCCTCTTGCTCCGATCGTGGATGCGGGTGCGGGTGGGAGCGCGTGCGAGCGGTCGTTCGGGGTGGAGGTGCGAGCGGTCCTGCTGGGGGGGTGAATCGGGCGTCGGGCGGGGTGGGAACTATGTTTTAAAACTTTTGTATACCGCGCTCGCGCATATAACGCGCGTGGGGTATGCGCGGTAGGTAAAAACGCGTATAACGCGCGCGTTATATGCGTGAAAATACGGTATAGTGTGCACATGCTTGATGGTTCATGAATGTATATACTATCAAGAAAGAGTGTGTTCTTTCTGGAAGAATGTGCTTTCCTTGCAAGTAGGCGGCTTCTGAGAATGGGCGTCCTATATTGAATCCGGTTCATAGACAACGGTGCGAAAAACAAAAGCACGCTCCGACAATTGAGCGCAGCGCACACCGCTGCGCCGCTCTAAATTACAGTTTTTAGGGGCTCCGACGGGGGGTTTTGTTGGAGAACCCCCCCAGTTTACTTAATAGACATCGCGCCGGCGTTATGGGGGGTTTGGGGGGTTGTAACCCTCCACATTTTACTGTAAACTGAACTTTTTCCCTAAAAACAGGGAAAAAGTGAAGTTTTCAGTAAAATGTGGGGGGTTACAACCCCCCAAACCCCCCACAACGCGGCTCGATCTCTATTAAGTAAAGTGGGGGGGTTCCCCCCACACCCCTCCCGTCGGAGCCGTAAAAACAGTAATTTAGAGCGGCACGGCGGCGCGCGCTGCGCTCAATTGTCTGGGTGCGCCTTTGTCCCGGCGCGCTTTTGATCTGACACCCTGAATCCAGGCCAAAATGTGATGTTTTACCTGCTTACCTTCATTGTTAATGACATGCAATTACATGGGATATGTTGTTGATATTTCCTATGTCATTCCAATGATAGCCCATCCCAACCTATTAATCTCACCTACAATGCTCACTGCTTTAGCTGAAGATAAATATATGATCACTTGGAAGGGAATTCTATCAATGGCATTTAAAATTTGAACTATACAATACTTGGGATTCTACTCTACAGAATTCCTTCGCTCCACTAGTGCACTGCGATACTCAGGAAAACAGAAGGGAGGTGGGACTGGAACCAATGAAGGTAACTCAAGAGAACAAGCGCACCCTAAGTACAAATAAAAAAGCCAAAAACAGAAAACTATTACTGTTGGGGGATTCCATCATCAGAGGCATTAACCTTGGAACACAAGACGAGGAGACCAAAATAGTGAAATGTCTTCCAGGATCCTCAGCTACCAGGAGTTCCAGGCAAATACTGACTATAATTAAGGAAGAAACTAAGGATTTTAACACTGATGTTGTTATCCATCTGGGAACAAATGACCTGGCCAACAACTCCACACTTGCAGCACAGAAAGCTTTTCGGGAGCTTGGTGAGGGCGTGAAACCTTTTGTAAAGACTTTAGCTTTTTCTGAAATACTGCCTGCATATGGAAAAGGAGAGCAAAGAGTGAAAAACACAGAGGACTTTAATAGATGGCTCAGAGCCTGGTGTCATCAAGAAGGCTTCAGGTACATAGGAGGATGGGGAAATACATGGAAGGACAAGAAGCTATATTGCACTGATGGGCTACATATTACTACAGCAGGAAAAAGAAACCTTGCAGAGAAATTTAGACAATATTTTTCTAGGCATTTAAACTAGAAGGTGGGGGTGGTGTATGTACGAAGGACAATTATAGAGACCACCCCCGGCAAAAGAAAATATGTGATAGTAGTAAAGGCTGCAACATAAGCAATATCAGCAACTCATTTCTTAGTATTGCAACGGAAAGTGAAACGACACAAAAATCCATACGAAAAAGGAGATTATCGCTGAAAAATAGCTGGAAAGCGATGACCACAAATGCTCGCAGTCTAAGCAACAAAGTTCATGATCTGCAAGCCCTGATATTAGAGGCAGATCTAGATATTGTTGCTATCACAGAGACATGGTTCAGTGAATCACATGGATGGGATGCAAACATACCGGGATATAATCTTTTTAGGAAGGAAAGAGATGGTCATAAAGGTGGAGGAGTAGCTCTCTATGTAAAGATCAATATCCAAGCGACCGAAATGCAAGGGACCTGGGGAGAGGTAGAAGCGATATGGATTGCTCTGAAAAGAGAAGATGGAACTTCTATCTACGTAGGTGTAGTCTACAGACCTCCGACTCAATCTCAGCAAATTGATAAGGATCTGATTGTGGATATCCAAAAGTTTGGAAGGAAAGAGGAGGTTCTGCTGTTGGGAGATTTCAACCTGCCGGATGCGGACTGGAATGTTCCGTCTGCGGAATCGGAAAGAAGTAGGGAGATTGTGGATGCCTTTCAAGAGGCTCTGCTCAGACAAATGGTGACGGAACCCACAAGGGAAAAAGCGATATTGGATCTGGTCCTCACAAATGGAGAGAGTATCTCTAATGTTCGAGTGGGTGCTCACCTGGGTAGTAGCAATCATCAAACGGTTTGGTTTGATATAACGGCTAAAGTGGAGAGCGGCCGCACGATACTTAAAGTCCTAGATTTCAAACGTACGGACTTTAATGCAATGGGAAAGTACCTGAAGAAAGAGCTGTTAGGATGGGAGGACATAAGAGAAGTGGAAAGACAGTGGTCTAAGCTGAAAGGAGCGATAAAAATGGCTACAGACCTTTATGTGAAGAAAATCAATAAAAACAAGAGAAAAAGGAAGCCGATATGGTTCTCCAACCTAGTGGCTGAGAAAATAAAGGCGAAAGAGTTGGCGTTCATGAAATATAAAAAAACCCAAGAAGAGGAGAGCAGAAAGGACTACAGGGTGAAACTGAAAGAAGCCAAGAGAGAGATACGTTTGGCGAAGGCACAGGCGGAAGAGCAAATGGCTAAAAATGTAAAAAAGGGAGATAAAAATTTTTTCAGATATATTAGTGAAAGGAGGAAGATAAAAAATGGAATTGCTAGGCTAAAAGATGCTGGGAACAAATATGTGGAGAGTGATGAGGAGAAAGCAAATGTGCTAAACAAATACTTCTGTTCTGTGTTCACAGAAGAAAATCCTGGAGAAGGACCGAGATTGTCTGGCAAAGTTACACGAGAAAATGGAGTAGATTCTGCGCCGTTCACGGAGGAGGGTGTTTATGAGCAACTTGAAAAACTGAAGGTGGACAAAGCGATGGGACCAGACGGGATCCATCCCAGGATACTAAGGGAGCTCAGAGAGGTTCTGGCGAGTTCTATTAAAGACTTGTTCAACAAATCTCTGGAGACGGGAGTGATTCCTGGGGATTGGAGGAGAGCGGATGTGGTCCCTTTTCATAAAAGTGGTCATAGGGATGAAGCAGGAAACTACAGGCCGGTGAGCCTCACTTCAGTTGTTGGAAAAATAATGGAAGTGTTGCTGAAAGAAAGGATAGTGTATTTCCTTGAATCTAATGGGTTACAGGATCCGAGACAACACAGCTTTACAAAAGGTAAATCGTGCCAAACAAACCTGATTGAATTTTTTGATTGGGTGACCAGAGAGCTGGATCGAGGACATATGCTAGATGTAATTTACTTGGATTTCAGCAAAGCCTTTGATACAGTTCCTCATAGGAGGCTGTTGAACAAACTTGAAGGGCTGAAGGTAGGACCCAAAGTGGTGAACTGGGTGAGAAACTGGCTGTCGGACAGACGCCAGAGGGTGGTGGTTAATGGAAGTCACTCGAAGGAAGGAAAGGTGACTAGTGGAGTCCCTCAGGGTTCGGTGCTGGGGCCAATCCTGTTCAATATGTATGTAAGTGACATTGCTGAAGGGTTAGAAGGAAAAGTGTGCCTTTTTGCAGATGATACCAAGATTTGTAACAGAGTAGACACCGAAGAGGGAGTGGAGAATATGAAAAAGGATCTGCAAAAGTTAGAGGAATGGTCTAATGCCTGGCAACTAAAATTCAATGCAAAGAAATGCAGAGTAATGCATTTGGGGATTAATAATAGGAAGGAACCTTATATGCTGGGAGGAGAGAAGCTGATATGCACGGACGGGGAGAGGGACCTTGGGGTGATAGTGTCCGAAGATCTAAAGGCGAAAAAACAGTGTGACAAGGCAGTGGCTGCTGCCAGAAGGATTCTGGGCTGTATAAAGAGAGGCGTAGTCAGTAGAAGGAAGAAGGTGTTGATGCCCCTGTACAGGTCATTGGTGAGGCCCCACTTGGAGTATTGTGTTCAGTTTTGGAGACCGTATCTGGCGAAAGACGTAAGAAGACTTGAGGCGGTCCAGAGGAGGGCGACGAAAATGATAGGAGGCTTGCGCCAGAAGACGTATGAGGAGAGACTGGAAGCCCTGAATATGTATACCCTATAGGAAAGGAGAGACAGGGGAGATATGATTCAGATGTTCAAATACTTAAAGGGTATTAACGTAGAACAAAATCTTTTCCAGAGAAAGGAAAATGGTAAAACCAGAGGACATAATTTGAGGTTGAGGGGTGGTAGATTCAGGGGCAATGTTAGGAAATTCTACTTTACGGAGAGGGTGGTGGATGCCTGGAATGCGCTCCCGAGAGAGGTGGTGGAGAGTAAAACTGTGACTGAGTTCAAAGTAGCGTGGGATGAACACAGAAGATTTAGAATCAGAAAATAATATTAAATATTGAACTAGGCCAGTTACTGGGCAGACTTGCACAGTCTGTGTCTGTGTATGGCCGTTTGGTGGAGGATGGGCAGGGGAGGGCTTCAATGGCTGGGAGGGTGTAGATGGGCTGGAGTAAGTCTTAACAGAGATTTCGGCAGTTGGAACCCAAGCATAGTACCGGGTAAAGCTTTGGATTCTTGCCCAGAAATAGCTAAGAAGAAAAAAAAAAATTTAAATTGAATCAGGTTGGGCAGACTGGATGGACCATTCGGGTTTTTATCTGCCGTCATCTACTATGTTACTATGTTACTTATTTATTTATACAACATTCAAATATATAATACTATGATTGTTTACCTTTTATTTTCTTATTTTTTTCAAATGTTAAATATGCTCTTTTTGAATTATACAGTATCCTTAAGTGCAATTGCTTACATGAATTTCACTATTATCAATATAAACTTTGTTGGGTGAAAGATATCTTTACAATGTATTCAGTGCTCCTCCACTCAGGTCATTAGCTATATGTTGAGACCATGTGTGTGACTGCTGGGAACCATCACTGCACATGTATGTTCCCACCTATACATATAATGATATTTACTAAATTGTTTTGTATAAACGCCTGTAAAATCCAAGCAATAAGATTGCTACTTATCTTTAGTGTAGTTATTCCGTGGCGGAGTTTTACGATGAGGTTCTGCAGTCCACAAATTCTTATGTTCCCAAAATGTGCTTGTGCATTGTTGTTTTGACTGGTGATTTATCCTATATCCTCAGTTGAATAAATAACTTTGCAACTCTACTCTAAATCATTCTGCTGTTCTCCATTTTTCGTGTCTTGGTTCTCCATTTTTCGTGTCTTGGTTCTCCATTTTCGTGTCTTAGTTTTCCAACTCCAGCTGAGTTTAGTCTTACATCAGAGAGACTCCATATAGATATATCAATATTATCTAAACTCCCGTTGTCAGCAGCACGCCAAATTGGGTTTATTCAGAAATCAAAATTTGAAACCAGACAAAATTGACAATAAGTGTGATTCTATAAAGGACCAAAATCTTATATAAGTGATGGTGCCTAAGTTAGCTGCATATACTCAGTATTCTATAACTTTGTGCATAACTTTTTGGAATGCCCCTGATATACCCTTGCCTCTCCCATGGCCTCAACCCCATTTTGAGATACACATTATTGGTCTCATAATCAAAACACAAATATGTCTAAAAACCCGCCAAAATCGGCACTTGGATGATCTAAAAGACAGGTCGTCCATGTGCCAATAATCGAAATGGGTTTTTAGATTGTTGCAACCCACGGGCTCCTGATCACCGCAGTGAGCTGGGTTCCCTGCGACCTTAACTGCTCCCAGCGCATTCCCTTCTATCAGGGAATCCTTCAAACTATCTAGGCAACCGCCTAGGGTGAAAATAACAAGGTCCAATGTTGACAGTGAAGACAGGCAAGGGAAAACACACCCACCTAGGAATGTCCAAAAGTAATGGTGTACTTTTATTTTTGACCTCTAGTTAAACTTCCTGGTATTATTAGCAGTTTGCAGTGCTTTTCAATACATTTTGTGTAAGAACCAAAACATAGAGCTCTGGGCCAACCTGGCCACACTGGTTTCACAAACAACAGCCTGGCTCCAATTTAAAACACAAAATCATAAAAGACTTTGTCTGGACTTTAGTCTTTCTACCTCCGTCCTCTTCACTTGCCCCCTGAGATTAGGATAGTCCCAGTAATATTCCCTCACCACGAAAGAGCAGGAGAGAGGAGCAAACAAAACTCTTTCAGTATGAAAAATAAAGTTTTACAAAACCAAAAAGAAAAACTGCTAACCTTGAAGCTCTCCCACAGAATACCTGCAGATAGGGAACTCATTCACATGGAGCTCCTCCGTGTCTTACGTTCCCTTCAGTATCTTATCTCCAACAAATTAGCCTCCAGCTGAGCTGAGAGGGAAGAGCACAAATGCTCCCTAGTTTGGAATGTTACACAGTCCAAGGCAACAGTTCAGGTTCTTGAGTGCTTCAGAGGCTAGCTCTGGGAAGCTCAGACAATTCAGCATACAAACAAACTTAGTCCCAAAACTTTCAGACAAAAAGGTAAGAAACAAAAATAGCAAAAAGACTTCCAACCTTGCTCAGCTTGTGTTCATTGCATCCAGTCTCCATCCAGGAACAACCGGCACACTAATGTCCATGGGTTTCCAGCCTTCTAGCTGCCTCTCAGCTGTAGTCTCAGGCTCATCTGAAATGTCCACCATGTCCCAATCCTTGCCCAGTTCATCAGAATTCAGCTGGAGAGGCAAGCCATGCTGCCTCTGAGGCTCTCATTGCAGCCCCCTTTGCTCCTTCCCCTCTCTGGGTCTCAGCTGCCTGGTTTTAACAGCCTCCAATTTGCCCCTCCCTGCTCTGAAGAGGGGGAAGGGAGAAAGCTCCCTCTGCAGCTGTGTCTGCTTAGCTGACAGCTTCCTTCCAGTTCTCTGGCCTTCTGGGAGATGTAGTTCCCTATCTTCTGAATTTCTTTGAGCTCTAATAGCAGGCTTGGGAGAGTAACCTGCAAATGGACTGAACTCTCCCTGGCAGTCACTGTCTGACTTATCAAAGTTAGTACAAGGGAAGTCAGTGCTTTCATAATCAGCAGGGCCAACCTGGTCAGCTCTCCTTCATAGGGGTTTATTGCTCTTCCTAGCTAACCCTGTGCCAAAGCTAGACGGAGAGCTAGATTTGTCACAAACTTTTTAGGCCTCTGAATACTGCTGTATGCCCAGAGCTGAAAGGGCATTTTAGGAGGAGTGGTGAGGGCAGAATTTTGGTGGGATATGAGCCGACCTAGACTTAGTCATACCATAGGGATAATTTAAAGTTTTACAAGGCTGCCTAGATGGAACTTATACGTTGTGACTTAGGCGATCTAAAAACAAGTCTAAGTGCCCAGAAGATATCCAAAGTGACCAGATAACCACTGCAGACCCTCACACATTCCCCCAATGATCACTGACACCCCTCCCCTACGCCTCCACACACATACACACTGCCATAAAAACCGGAATAAAAAAATGTACATACCTGCCTCCAGAATATTAGCACCTGGCATAGAAAAGCCTAGTAAAGCTACACATAGGTAGCTTAAGTAATCTGGGGGGTGGGCTAGTGAACAATGGAGAGGTGGACCCAGGCCCATAAGCCACTCTAGCCACTGCATTCATGATGGAAAGTGTTAGTCCACCTCAAAAACAAACAAACCTTACTGTACTGTCCTAAAGTTGGCACCTGCAGCCATAAGAGCTATTGGGGTTGTAGACAGGTGGGTTTTGTAGATTTGGGAAGGGCTTACTATAACCTGCAAGGAAGTTGTGATAAAATGTTTATGTGGTTTCCTTTTTGTAAAATTCACAGCAGTGCCCTGTAAGATGGCTCACTACTCTGTTGCCATGTCTGGGTGGCTTGTCCATCACTTTGCTGGTCCCTCCCATATCCAAAAGGTCTTGTTCTAGGCGTTTGGGACTTGGACAAATATTTGGCCAAGAAAGTAGTATAAAGATAGACATACTTGCGATCTGGACAATCAAATAGCTGGACGTAGAAGATGATTTTCAAAAAAAAGATTTTGGATGTATTTTTCGAGAATGGACTTTAGACACTGCCGACTTTGAGCGACTAGCGCCCTAGGCCCAAAACGGACTTAGATGTATTTTTTTATTATGCCCCTCCAAGGGAGTTTGGTGCCTTGCCTTATAAAATAGTGTTCAGACAAATGCACATGCAAATTTTAATGAGCGATAATTAGCATCAGTAATTAATTGTTGGCACCTACTGTAATTATTAATGGATAAGAGCTTGTTAGCCAATTAATCTGTGCGCACAACTCATCAGCGTGTCCAAACTTAAGCATGCTGTATAGAGATAGATTTTAATAATATTTCAGTGATAGAATGGCATGTGAATAGCATAGAGAACCAAAAAAACAACCGGTGCTAAATATTCAATGTAAATTAATCAGGCAGGAGTGACTATAATCTGGTTATCTCATGATGATTGGGCTAGGGCTGATATTCAGCAGAACTTTTTTGAATAGTGCTGCTAAATATCTTCAGTCCACTGTGACTCTAGAGCAAGTTTAAACCTTTTCTGGGCTCTAAGAAAACAATCTTAGAGAAACAGGAGATGAAAACTTCTCAAAGAATGGAAAAAAAGAACAAACAGCGAAGGAAACTCTGGTGTACAATCACTTTTATTGTATCTCAAGAGTCAACACGATCGTGCTTCGGCTCCAACTGGGCCTGCCTCAGGAGTCTGAAAGTTTTTTCAACATATTAGACCTTCACCAACCTTTATCAATCCTTTGACAAAAATGGAATGCCTATATGTAGGCCTCTGAAATATAGCTCTGCAATCTGATGTGAACACCTTTCTTGAAACCTAATAAAAAAGCTCTGAAGATGTGTCACTAAATAAAATATATAAAGCCCAAATGGTATAAACCTCCAAATGTAAAGCTTTGGATCATTAATGCAAGGTTTGGAGAACATAAAGAGCTAAAAAACACACACACTCTCAGGATGTGCCTTCTACCTTGAGACTACCTGGAAAAGATCTTACTCACACTACCTACTGCACCTCTGGAACAAACTACACCTCTGGAACAAACTACCAACCCACATAAGATCATTAGAAGGTCTATTGAACTTCAGGAAGGCAATAACAACTCATCTTTCCCCTTGACTCTCTATGAGAGTGTGCCAACCCAAATTTCCTGGACCCTCAGTGAAAGGACACTGATCCTCCACTGTATTTCACTATCTCTCTTCACTTATCTAATCTAATCTAAGGCTTGTAGAAAGCTCGACTTGGTTTACAATAATTAACTTAAATAAAAACCATAAAAAATTAAACTAAATTTGGGGAAATTAATTTTCAAAATGTTTAGCAAATAAAGTAGTTTTTAAAGAAGTGAGAAGTTTTTAAAGAAGTGAGCCGGAACTCAAAAGAAATGGAAGATCATTCCAAAGTTGAGAAAACTTAAAGATCATGGATTGACTAAAAATCTTGACTCCTTTAATTCCTTTTTTGGAAGGAAGAGACAATTTAAATCGTTGGTTACCTCTTGCAAAAGAAAGTCTGTAAGCATTCCAAGATAAAGGAAGGAGAGGAGCAAAGATACCATATAGGATTTTAAAAACAACACAAGCACATTTAAATTAACTCTAAAATAAACTGGGAGCCAATGCAGACTCTGGAGCAATGGAGTCACGTGATCAAATTTATGTTTTCCAAAGATCAATTTTGCAGCAGTATTTTGAATCAGTTGCAATTTATAAAGACAAGATAGATAACATTGCAGTAATCGAGGCAAATTAATATAATTGATTGAACTAATATGGAAAAATGACGATCATGAAAGAGGTGTCTGACCTTCCTCAACAAACACAGATTAAAAAAACATTTCTTAACCACAGAGTTAATTTGATCCTTAAAAGAGAGACTCCCAAAACCTTGCCAGAAAACTCAATCTGTAAGGAGGATCCAGAAACCAAAGCTACAGAAAGGGGAAGACAATCCAATTTTGGGCCTAACCATAATAATTTGGTTTTAGTTATATTAAGCTTCATCCAGACCGACTGAGCCCAGGCTTGCCTCTACGTTCAGCTGTTTAAACGCCCAGACCACCACTGCGTCTAAACTTATACCATATAATCAACCTAAAAAAGCCTAAGCTCCAAACGTCCTAAACAAGGGCTTTTAGGCAAAGGAGGAGCCAGTTCTTCGCCTAAAAGCTGGATTCTGTAACCGGTGTCTGTCAAAAACAACACTGGTTACAGAATCCACACACCCCCCCGCCACGACATCGGGGCAAGAGGGAGCCCAAGCCCTCTTGCCCCGCGATCTCCAACCCTCACCAATGACATCGAGGCAAAAGGGAGCCCAAGCCCTCTTGCCCCGTGGCACCCTGACCTTCCCCGACTCAATGGGACAAGAGGGAGCCCAAGCCCTCTTGCCCTGCGATCCCCAACCCCCACCGACGACATCGGGGCAAGAGGGAGCCCAAGCCCTCTTGCTCCCCGATCCCCAAACCCTCCGTGCCGGGGCTCCCTCTTGCCCCATCGAGTCGGGGAAGGTCAGGGTGCCACGGGGCAAGAAGGCTTGGGCTACCTCTTGTCCCGATCATACTCGGTGGGGCCGGGAGGGCTTGGGCTCTCTCCTGGCCCGATTGGGGGGTGGATCACTGCAGGAAAGATGGGTCATCTCTCCTGCCACTTTAGGGATCCCAAGTGCCGTGTTTGGTGGCACTTGGTGGTATCACTATTGCAGCAGGGGAGATGACCCTTCTCTCCTGCCCCGATGGTTGCAGTGGGGGGTGGGTAGGTTGCCGGGCCGCTGAGCTGATCGCGCCAGCCGCCATCAGCTCAGTGGCCCCTTTTTCGGCACTTATACCTGTTTTGACTTGGTCTAAGTCAAAACATATAAGTGCCAACTAGGCAACCTGTGAAATGTTTTGGTTATACCTGTTGTACGCCTAGATGTAGGTCTGCCCACCTCCTGCCCACCGCCCACCCTTTCCTCTCCTCTAAAAACACCTCTTTTCTCTCTGTGCGTTTAGAGGCAGGGGAAAGGCCTAAGCTGGTTTTAGATATGTCTAAAACCAGCTTTTACAATCAATAACTGTTCTAATAAATGTCTAAAAAGTTTTCAATAAATTACCTCAGATCTCAAACCCCTTTTTCATACATTGTTTGACCTCTTCCCACACCCCTTTGGGGATTCAGGCACCACCAATTAAAACCCCCTGACTTAGAAGGATAACTTCTAGCCAGATCTCTACATCCCAGCTACAAATGATCTGTGGAATAGTGTTTGTCTTTAAAAGAACTTATGTGGTTAACAACAGATGTTAACCACATAATTCCTTTTGAATATTGACCTCAATGTAATTACCTTGGAGTTTTGGTCAGTAATTGTTCATCTTGAGGGAGCTGAAATAATTCATTTGATCTTTAAGGCAGAAATCTATGGAACAGAGTGGAAGATTGCAACACAGACTGTGGTTATTAATTAGGCTCTGAGCAGTTCTTTACAGCAGTTGAAGAATCTACAGACTGAGTGATTCTTTTGTTAGATAGTATTTCTATGAGGAAAAAATGAAGAACAAGGAACATCAAATTAAAGAATGTAAAACCTTTTGAAATTTCTAGCATTTTCATGTAGAGGTTCTCAATATTTCCAAGGAAAATCTGTTCTGTTGATGAAGGTTCATTATTTATACTCTAATCTCTCTTCTAAAAAAAAAGCGAGCAGGGTCAAACTTGGCAATGGAGGTGGGAGAAATTTAGGGGTCACTTTTGGGTGAGTGTGTGTGTCTTCAAGTCAAATTTTCTCAGATATGATCATGGTGTTTAGAGAATTAGTAATGGTTTTGAAATCAGTTCAAAACTCAACTCACTTGCCCTGACAATGCATTATGTGCCAACAAGAACTGTACTGTTAACATTTTCGTAAAGTCAAATTTGGTTCAGAATATTTTCAGATAACGTTTTAGTTACAACTTTAGCATATATCTTTGTATATTTTGTCCAATTTAAGGTAGGCGAATAAAGGGGTCCTCAGCCCAACCAATATGCGAGTTTTCCCATGAAGGCCATTTTTTTTATCACAGCTGTAAAAATGTCCTTATTGTATTTTTTTGTATTAATGGTCATGCACTGTTGACATTAGAATGTGGCCATTAAAACATTTTACTGCATGAGCACTTACCAACACCTATTTTGTAGATGGTAAGGCCAGGTTTCAAGCAGCATTCCTGCGCTAACCAGATAGCACACGGTAATGTAGCTACAATAACTGATTAGTGCAGGATTGTCCACTCATCACTTCTTGACATGTCCCTCCCCAAAAAATAAAAAAATTCATTTTTAGTGTATGATTAGGTCCTGATTCTCTTTAGGACACTGATCTTGGCAGACATCTAAGAGGCAGCTGCCGATGCCGTGCAATCATGCGTCAGCATCTTAAAAAGAATCACATCTGCATTGTTGAACAGACCCCTTAAATGTAAGCCAGCATTTTGCAGGCCTACATTTATACTTGCATAGATGCATCGGGATGCTTAAGCATGCCTAAGGCCACTTCTGGGTGAAACCATGCCCATATCCCGCCTTGGGTGTGCTTAAGCATCCCTCCGTGTCTCCAAAGATGCACAATATACACCTACAATGTAGGTATCCTTCACCTAAAAAAAAAAAGGGTGACCTGATTAGCTGACAGACTTTAGTAGAACGACTACCGTTGGGATGCGTGTTTGCAGAATCAGGTCCTTAGTGCATGCTAATATGACTAAATATCAAGTTGTGATGTAAGTAATAAGGATAACAGTTGTTGGTGCTGATCACATACTGTAGGTGCTGAAACAAATTTGCTACACTTACTAAACTGCAGAGACCAATCAGACCATCTTGTCTTCCCAATTTTCTGGTCCACACTATCTAGTATGTAAACTATCTACCAGCTGAACAAACTTGACTATATGTAGGATACAATTTCTTATCCAAGTTAGGTTTTGTTTTGCATCTCATTGGTTTCCCGCAGTCCTCAGTAGACAAATATGCCTCAATACTTAATATCCACCATAAATTCTCAATGTCCCCTATATTCTTTATACTTATATAAATTCTATTTAGGGCCTCAGATTTGCCATTAGGTGTCAGACATTTCTATGGTTACCATACAACTTTGGCTATGGCTTCCTCACTAACCCATCATACTTTTTTAATGTTTTTTTATATATAAAGTGCTCAGTGCTATTTTTATAACTTAATTAGTTATTTATTAATGTAAAAACTTGCAATAACTTAATAACTTATCTCAAATCTTTTCTGTTAGTAATATCGGGAAAGGACCTGTCATTCGACATGTTTCGCCCTCAGGCTGTTTCAAGAAAAGTCCCCTAAAAACATAAAAGAAAAAATAAGGGCATTAAAACTCAAGGCATTTTCATGTATATATCCATACAATCTCAATATCTAGGAACAATCTGGTTTAAAAAGTTTAAAAACCTCTTACCCCTTTCCAAATATTTCCTTGTCATCCCGATCTGCATAACATTTCTGAAGAAAAGATGGACGCGGCGTTTTTTGTTCCCTTTAAGTATCTCCTCCCTTTTTATTGATGTCAATGGTATCAGGCAGCCAATCAGGATCATTCCAAAGACATCCACTCGATTTCTTGGTTCAGCCCTCCTGGTTCCACCGTATTTAAAGTGTATATCCATTTTTGCTTACTGAAAGGAAAGAGATAGAGGACCTAAATGGTACATGTTTAAGGGGAGAATTCATCAAAGGGTGCTCACTGATTTAGCATGTGCTAACCATGTTAGTGTGTGCTAACAATAAGCATGCATTAAGGCCCTGATTCTCTAAAGACGCCTAAAAATTTACAAAGGACGCCTATCTTGGACGTCTAAACAGTGCCTAACTTTAGATGCGTTTTGCAGAATCAGGGCCTAAATGGTAAGATGCCCTATGGCATTTAGCATGTCCTAATCATTAGCTCACATTAACACAGTTAGTGCCCCTTGATGAATTCCCCCCTAAGTATTTTTTTAAATAATACTAGATGAATTCAATTATTAATGGCAAAATAGTTTATATGAAAGTTTGAAAGTTCTAGTAGAAATACAAGTAATCACATAGCTAAGGCTCTCTTTTACTAACCTGTGGTAGAGGTTTCTACCAAGGCTCGGGGTGCTAAATGCTCCGATGCTGCTCCGACACTCATAGGAATTCTCTGAACATTGGAGCAGCATCAGAACATTTAGGGGTTAAACCGCCTGCCGCACTAGCCGCTAACACCTGCATTGATCAGGTGTTAGTTTTTTAGCCGTCCACGGGAGTTAGCGCGTGATGAAATGTCTGAAGCACTAACCCCGCTAGTGCGACTTGATAAAAGGAGCCCTTAGTGTTACAGACTGCCGTAGAAACCTGTACCATGGCTTAGTTAAAGGGGGGTAAGTTTGTCTGGCAGACTGCAATGGTAGAATCAATTAAAGCTGACTGTGCAGTAGGTTCTAATACAGAAAATATATAGAGAAAAAGAGCAAAAAAAATTTTTTGGGGGGGGCAAATAAATAGAAAAAAAGTTTGTCTATCTGAAATTACTAGAAATCTAACAAATAGGAAAATAAACTTGTATAAAAGTCCTGTACAACTTTAAATATAGCCTTTGAGGCAAAGGTTCTAAACCGCCCCCCTTATACTAAGCCAAATAGTCACCCTGAAGCCCATTGGGAATTAATGGGCTTCAGAACCATTGCCATGTGGCGGCTTTGTAAAAAAAAAAGAAAAAGGGGGGGCGGGCAAATTTTGTGATATATTTTTCCTTTCAAAAAGATAAGGAAATCAAAGTCATTGATAAATATATGCCTACTTTATACTGTGCAGCAAAACTATCTTGCAGTTTTTATACATTTTTTTTGCCAATTGGCGCATGATCCAGAAAAATATGACTCTATGGGACAGTATCAAAAAACATAGACGTCCACAAAGCATCCTAAATTAGCAGTTGGACATCCAAGTGCCGATAATCAAAACCGTCTTTCTGTACATCTAGCAAGGTGTTCCAACCTCGGTATGTTCAGAGCACAAGATGGGCATGGTGGAGGCATGATTTTGGTGGTCTTTGGGTGTTCTCAAGGATGGGTTCTACACGGACGTCTTGCAGAGATAATCAAACATTTTGCAAGACATCCTGGACGGAACTTATACGTTTGGAACCATACCTGTTTTAGAAGTGTCTAAGTGCCACAAAGGTGCCCAAACTGACCAGATGACATACTGCATGCATCAAGGTAAGACACCCCCACACTCCCCCGATGCTCACTGATCCCCCTCACACCAGAATACAAATGGACATACCTGTCTCCAGAACATCAGCACCTGGTATAGGAAAGTCTAGTACAGCTGCACACAGGTGTCTTAAGAAGCCTGGTGGATGGGCTAGTGAAACATAGAGAGGAATAACAAGCCCCATACAACACTCTAACTACTGCATTTATGGTGGAAAATGTGAGGCCCCCCCCCCAAACTCTGCTATACTGCCATATAGGTGCCACCTGCAGGCATAAGGGCTGTTGGGGTTGTAGGCAGATGGGTATAGCGAGTTTTGGGGGTCTCACTATAACCTATAAGGGAATTCTGGTGAGATGTTTATCTGGCACCCTTTATGTGAAGTTCACAGCAATGCCCTCTAAGGTGCCGCTCTGTTTTGTTGCCATGTCTGGGTAGCCAGTCTATTACAGGACTGGCCCCTCCCATGTCCAAATGGTCTTGTTCTAGGTGTTTGGGGCTTGGATGAAATTTTGGTCGAAAATGTGGTATAAAGATAGATGTCCTGGCGGTCTGGGCATTCCAATGGCCTGAATGAACTTCATTTTTTGTTGTTTTATTTTTCACTAGCTGATGCCCCGGCGTTGCACGGGTATTTAATTATAGCAATAACACTGTAAATGGATTCAAATAAAGATACTTTATAGTGATGAATGAAATTATTTTTTTACAGCTTTATAAAAAGTACAATATTCAAATTATAATGTGAAATATTTGACAAAATGAATTTAATACAACTAACACAAAACTTGATTATAAACAACATTTTTAGTTTCACCTCCAGGAGCAAGAACATATAAATTCTTGGGTGAACCCACCCTTGAGCAAGCAACATAGAGTTGTCCATGGGAAAAACAGGGGGATCTTAAATCCACTCCACAGTATGTAATAGTCTGTCCCTGTGATTTGTTGATTGTGATAGAGAATGCAAGTCTCACTGGAATTTGCAATCTCTTAAACTGAAAAGGAAGATGTGTTGCAAGTTTCGTTCAAATCGGGCAAGCCGTTTTTGCGTTGGCAGCTTTTTACATTTTTTCCATTGACATGAATGGTTGAAATCTGATTTTCTGTTTGTAGCTCCGCCCATGTGTGCAAGTGGGCCGCAAGACCCCCAGAACATATCACCCCAGGTAGTGAGGGATCTGCATACCAAGTTTCGTTCAAATCGGGCAAGCCGTTTTTGCGTTGGCAGCTTTTTACATTTTTTCCATTGACATGAATGGGTAAAATCTGATTTTCTGTTTGTAGCTCTGCCCACGTGTGCAGGAGGGCCGCGAGACCCCCAGAACATATCACTCCAGGTAGTGAGGGATCTGCATACCAAGTTTCGTTCAAATCGGTCAAGTCGTTTTTGCGTGATCGCGGCACATACACACACACACACATACACACATACATACCTCCGATTTTATATATATAGATTGTTTTTATTTTTTTTTTATTGGAACAATAATTGTAGTGAGCAGTCTTGTAGTAAGATTGCCCTCTATTTTGTAAAAGCACACACTTTTTACAAAGAGTATGCACTATTCACAAAGACTATCTTTTTTACAAGAGTGCACACCTTTTGGATACTGTGTGCATAACTGCGCTATTCACACTTTGAATTGTGCATGCATGCATGTATTATGGGGGAAAATGGCACAGAGGGCAGAGCAGAGGGGCATCCTAGGGGGCACTGCAGTGAACTTCACATAAAAGGTCTCAAGTGAACATTTCACCACAACCTCTTTGTGGCTGAGTCCAGTCTGGGTTTTCCTGGAGCCTGTGCACATTCACCCAAACATTCCCAAATAACCACTTAGAAGGTGTAACAAAAGCTTTTCTTGTATTGCTGTACAGCTCTGAGTCTTGTTTCTTCACAGGCTTAGGGTTCAAAGCAAACTCTTAATTCAACACAAAGACATCAATATTTCCACAGACTGAGGCTCTTATAATCATGTGCTTTACCAACTATTATGGTATTCAGCCTTTGTCATGTTCCAAGACACTATTCCATATAGTTTGTTCAGCATAAGGTGATTTACCTTAGCCACCCAATCAGCAATCCAATCAACAACCATCTCACCTTGACTCTCTCTTATTCACTTTCTTCCTAGGGCTCTGCTCCAACCCACAGCTAGGAAAGTCTTCTCTCTCTGAACTTCTCAGCTCAGGGAAGACTCCTCAGTGACCTCTCTCTCTGGGACTTCTCTGGAATCACTCCATACTAGGGCATATATCCTCCTCCCTACCTGACTCCTGTCCCTCTGACTCAATAGGGTTGCATTACTTCACTTCTTGTGGCTCAGTTCTGTGCTGCAGAGCTCAGCTCATTCTGGGACATATAGTTTACCCCCTTTTGGGCTCTCCCCCCTGATGCTCAGTGGAATAATTGCAGCCTTAGTGAGGGAGAACTCCTTATTCCCTCACACCCTTATATGGTATTGTGAACCCTCCAAAACCCACCCAAAACTTACTGTTCCTACCACAACAATAGCCCTTATGTCTGCATCTTTATGTAGTACAATAGGTTTTGGAGGGCTCACATATTTCACCAAAAGTGTACCAGGTATATTGGGATATGGAACTGGGTCTCCATCTCCATAGTCTACTGCACTGACCACTAGCCCACTTCAGTAACCTGCTTGCTGCTCTAATAGGATTGACTATAACATCTGAAACTATCATACAGGCTGATATGTACTGTTTCTTTCACATATTTGGGTGGTAAAAGGAATCACTGACCACCTGGGGAATAAGAGGGTTCATGCATTAATCCCTCCAGTAGTCATCTTGTCAGTTAGGCACCTTTTTGACGCTTTTTTGTTACTGAAACAGATCTTGCCTAAAACATCATTTTTTAATTTTTTTTTTTTTTTTTTGCCCAGATCATGTTCTACAATTTCCCATTATTGTAGAAACAAACCAGAGAGAACTGACCACAGGGAATCCACAGAGAAGAAAGTCCAAGAAAAATTTTTAAAACCCCCCCCACTGTGGAGCATTGCTTTGGGTTTAGCTAAGCAATGCTCCACAGTCTTTCCACGTATCTACCACCATAGGACTCTTAGGGACCTCTGAAGAAGACATTTTGTCAAAATGCGGACCGTGTTGGGTCCTGCGCTATCAGCGGACTAGGTCCTTTAGGTTTTTATGTGGATTATTGTATCTTTACGTGGACTGTTTTATTGTGCATTTAGAACTTTGAGTCTTTCATTAAAGTCCATTTCAGGATCATCGTCGCTCCACAGTGTTTTTTTGATTTTTCCATTTTTGTAGAAAAACATCCAAATGATAATCTTGCCCTAATCCCACCCAAACCACACCCCCAACATGACCCCTTGAGATTTAGATGCACTGCAGACAAATTGTACAGAAAAGCATCTAAAATATGGGTCTTGAAATTAGTGATTTGGACACTTTAACAACAAAAAAGTCCAAATGCCACTTTATGATATTTTTTTGAACATTTTTCTCTTTTGAAAATGAGCCCCATCACATGTTTCATGGGAAGAAGTTGAGGCTTTTTTCCAGACTTGAATAAGGTGAAAGTTTTTAGTTATTCATGATTCATTTTCTCTGTAAATGTTTTATTCTAAGTATATATTCTTTGAGCTCTCATGGCTTAGATTTTTTTTTTTTTTCTGGATTCAAAGAGGTCAAATACCTCATCAATTTTGAGTCTTAATTATAATTTGTATTGTACGTTCAAGGTATATAACCTTAGACAGCAGGGGGTGAGACTCTGTTCTTATGATTTCTTTTACCGTTTTTGCTATAATTCATGCGTAGTTTCCAGGTTCTCCTTTGTTGGATCTCTCTATTTGTGGCTCTAAGTGAAACACATTATTATTTCTTTATTGTTTAATGAATATTCGGTGTATCTTGACTTTTAATGTGCTTCTTTCTATTTCAAGTTCTTCTTGATGTATTTAATTTTTGAAATGCCAACAAAAAAGGAATTCATCTTATTGTTATTGCATAGCATGCTAGAGAATAAAGGGACACACCAACTTTCTTGTCCCAGCATTTGGCACAATTCAGCTCTAATAATAAAATGAATGTGCTGCAGCAAGAAAGAAATCTGTTAAATTAATTTTCTCGTCTGAACATATGGCATTCTTTGAATACTTCCCTAGACATACAGATCAAAATTCAGTGACAAGGACAAATAAAGACAATTATGAAAATGAAAAATCGAAAAGTAGTACTTATCCTCCATCATATACACCCCTAAAGGATACCTTAATCAGAGAATTTAACAGCATGTCAGCCTCAGAAAGTTATTTATTTTAGTTTGAGTAGTTTAGAGGTGGGCCACCCAGTTCACGATCATTTTAACACTGCATGTTCAGCTTTAATCTGATAATTATAAACCTGCTAAAAATTCAAGTTGGCCACAGATGACTCATTTATCCTTAAAACAGTTGCTTTATGAATCCACAGTAATTTACCAGCTCAGGCTAATCACATACAAATTGTTTTCAAATGTACACTAAAAAAAATATCCTGTCCCATTTCTTCTCTACACTGTCCATACATCTCAGTCACAGATTGCCCTTGAAATGGGCTTGTAACTTTATTTGGCACAAGAGATTGACACGGGAACAAATGTGTCCCCGTCCCCGCGGGATCTATTTCCCCATCCCCGTGGTTTTGCCCCTGGCCCTGCCCTATCCCTGCAACAATTAAGGGTTTGAGGCCTATGCAGATGTAGACAGAGCTTGCAGGGATAGGGACAGAACTCGCGGAGATGGTACGGGGATTGATCCCTCGAGGCCGGAGACAAATTTGTCCTTATGTCATTCTCTAACTGGCACTTGTTTGAGTAAAATATATATATATTCATTTCTATTTGTTTTAAAAGTATTCTCATGTAATTTAATTATGTGTCCCTTGGAGTTGAAGGAGACGTACATAGATGGATCAGAAATTGGTTGGCGGGTAGGAAGCAGAGGGTTGGAGTAAAGGGCCGCTACTCGGACTGGAGAAGGGTCACGAGTGGTGTTTCACAGGGGTCGGTGCTTGGTCCGTTGCTATTCAATATATTTATAAATGATATAGAAACAGGGACGAAGTGCGAAATAATAAAATTTGCAGACATCACCAAACTATTTAGTGGTGCTCGTACTAAAGAGGACTGCGAGGAATTGCAAAGGGACCTGAACAAACTAGGGGAGTGGGCGACAAGATGGCAGATGAAGTTCAATGTAGAGAAATGTAAAGTATTACATGTAGGAAGCAGAAACCCGAGGTACAGCTATACGAAGGGAGGGATGTTATTGAGCGAGAGTACCCAGGAAAGGGACTTGGGAGTAATAGTAGATGAGACAATGAAGTCGTCGGCACAGTGCGCAGCGGCCGCTAAGAGAGTCAATAGAATGCTAGGTATAATCAAGAAGGGTATTACCACCAGAACGAAAGAAGTTATCCTGCTTTTGTATCAGGCGATGGTGCATCTGCATCTGGAGTACTGCGTCCAATATTGGTCGCCGTACCTTAAAAAGGATATGGCGATACTCGAGAGGGTTCAGAGGAGAGCGACACGTCTGATAAAGGGTATGGAAATCCTTTCATACACTTAGAGACTGGAGAAACTGGGGCTCTTTTCCCTGAAGAAGAGGAGAATTAGAGGGGACATGATAGTGACTTATAAGATCATGAAGGGCATAGAGAAAGTAGAGAGGGACAGATTCTTCAGACTTTAGAAAACCACAAGAACGAGAGAGCATTTGGAAAAGTTGGAAGAGGACAGATTCAAAACCAATGCTACGAATTTGTTCTTCATCCAATGGGTGGTGGACACCTGGAATGCACTTCCAGAGGGCGTGATAGGACAGAGTACGGTATTAGGGTTCAAGAAGGAATTGGACAGTTTTCTGAAGGAAAAGGGGATAGAGGAGTATAGATAGAGGAATACTACACAGGTCCTGGACCTCTTGGGCCGCCGCGCGAGCGGACTGCTAGGCACGATGGACCTCTGGTCTGACCCAGCGGAGGTACTTCTTATGTTCATATATTCTTATGTTGGTTTATGTACTTTTTGATAAAGTAAATCAAATTTTCAAAAAGCACAAAACCAGGGGGCACTCAATGAAATTACATTGAAGGAAATATTTATTTCAATCAAAGAATAGTTAAGTTCTGGAACTTGTTGTCAAAGGATGTAGTTACAGCAGTTAGCATAGCTGGGTTTAAGAAAAGTTTGGAGAAGTTCTTGGAGGAAAAGTCCATAGTAAGCTACTGAGACATATATGGGGGAAGCCACTGCTTACCCTGAATCAGTAGCATGGACTGTTGCTACTATTTGGGTTTCTGCCAGGTACTGTGATCTGGATTGGCCACTGTTGGAGAATGGAAATTGAGCTAGATAGACCATCTGACCCAATATGGCTGTTCTTATGGTCTTCATAATCAATAAATATCATAATCAGAGATTTTATTCATAAAATCCAAATAGGTAAAATATTGAGGATTAAATAGAAACTCATCTGTTTGCAGGTCAGTAATATTTTTTCCTGCATTGCCAGGGCCTCTTTGAGGCTAAGTGCTATGGAGAAGACTTGTAAAGCAAAACCTATATCAGCTCCAAAGTACTGGTACTTCAAGAGTGAACACATCAGGGCTAATTTCAAGAATGCACAGTAGATGAAACAGTTGTACTAAGGTCAGAGGTCAAGCTATGCTGGGAAAAAGGCAAGGACAAATGGAGCTGTGTGAACTGTTAAATGCAGCAGCATTTACCATAACAGAAACCACATGTCTATTGGTTGAAATACTGTACAGCATACATTTGTAGTATTTGATATATTTTTTCTATATCTGCTATCTGCTGTCGCCTGGTAGTTAAATTAATGATGGGTTTTCTATTTGCGACTGTGATGAGAGCTTAGAATTTCTGAGAATGGGCCTACATCAGCCTTAAGAACAGAAAATGAAGAAAAATCACATATTAATGAAATAGTATTTTCCTTTTTTCCAGAACTTTCCACATAAAAGCATAAGTGTCAATTCTTGAGCGTCATTTGATCTGCTTGTCTGTCTGGCTCTGCATCTGTCTGTGTACACCTGTTTGTGTATGTGCCAGATGAAAACTGAATAGGGCCCCGGTGGCACAAAGCTCTGGTGGAGCTTCCCAATCCTTTGCCAGCTGAAAACTGACAAAATCCTGTGTCAGTTCAAGTGCAAGGCATGGTGGAAGTTCACACTCCTCCACCCAGATTAGAGTTTTGTAGTTTTATTGGTGGATTTATGGTTATGATGATGGAATGCATGGGCTGAGCAATTGGAGTTTTAGATCAGTAGATTTCAACCCAGTCCTCAGTAATCAGCTGACCAGTTGGGGTTTCAGAATATCCAACAAAAGAGAAAAGAAGACCCAAAAATCCACAGTAGAATCAATCCAACGATAAAAACAAAAAACTGTGGATGGTGATGTTCTGAAAATGATTTATTATACGTCCTTTCACAATAAAACCATAAAAACATAAAAATACATAAGTAATAGTCCAACCAGACCCTACACGGTCCGTGTTTCAGCGAACACACCTTCATCAGGGGTCCAATTGATGTCAAATACACAAATAAAGAAATGGACTAAAAACAGTTTACTTATATTAAAGTATATAGTAAGAACTGACTTGAGACAAGCACGAATGGTACAAGAAATAATTTCTTTATTTGTGTATTTGACATCAATTGGACCCCGATGAAGGCATGTTTACCGAAACACGGACCATGTAGGATCCGATTGGACTATTACATATGTATTTTTATGTTTTTATGGTTTTGTGAAAGGACGTATAATAAATTTTTTTCATAACATCATCATACACAGTTTTTTGTTTTTATCGTTTCAGAATATCCACTATGAATATGCATGAGATGTATTACTTATCACCTCCCTCATTGCATGCAAATCTCTCAAGCATATTCATGGTGGACATATTGAAAACCTGACTGGTCAGGTGGTCCCTGAGGTCTAGGTTGAAAACCAGATTGGAGTGGAGGAGTTGGCAACAGGTGCAGAAATCACAGTTGGAAAGATAGTTGGAAGGCTACCCTTGTGCGTAGTGAAAGGTTAGTCTGTGGATAATTTGGTCAGTGAATGGAATGAGTATGTCAGGAATGTAGGACTAAAGTAGTTGAAGCAAGACTGTAGAAGGCTTGAAATGGTTTGGAGGCAGATTATGGGGTGAGGCACAGTGTCAGACACTGAAAACTCTGACTACAACTTATAAAGTCTGGATTAGATATGATAAAAGAGCCTATTTTAGTAATCAGATTCAGTGTTCTTGAAATAATTCTAGTGCATTCTCTGCAGTTTTGCATTTCCTAATGGTTTGTGGGAAGAACCACTTAACTTCTTGCATTTGGGTTTTTAGAGTTTGCTGGATTCTTTGAGCCTAAGGTTTTCACATTTGACAGAGAAACTTGAGGTCAAGGATATGGGGAGAGTTGGGTTATGGAAAAGAGTTATCCTTGAATGGTAGTCCTTGGCCACTGGTTGGGGACATGAGGGAGTGCTTAAAGTTTTCAGCCCAACCAACCAACTTCCTAAATTCTGAACATTATTTTGTCATTGAAATGAAAAGAGCGTTTTCTTATTCCATTAAGTGCCAATTTGCAGAAATTTGCAGAAATTCTGTGCTTCGACATTGTTTCAGATCATTGATTGAACCATATCTGCCATTCTCTTCTTTGTTGGGCTGAGAACTATTCAGCACCCCCTTTTCAGCAACCAATTTTGTTAGAATTCCTGTGACTGTCGAAGCATTTACCTTGCCGGTCCATGATAGAAACCTCTACCGCAGCTTTGTAAAAGGAGCCCTTAACACACACACACACACACACACCTTTTACGAAACTGTAGCACGTTTTTTAACACTGCCGACGGCTGTAACCACCATGGCCGGTGCTAAACACTGCGCTACAGTTTTCTAAAAAGGGAGTAGTGAATTACCTTGGACTTAAATATCTGTTCTTTGTTTCTGAACAATTCTTTTTCTTCCTTGACTTGAGAGGAAGTGTCTGTTTTGAGAGGAAGTGATTTGGGACTGTGTAATGAGCAATAACCAGGAAGCAATCTTGGTAATGCTGTTTCCTGTTATGTATTTTTTTTTTATTGGTTATTCCATTAATTTTCATTCTGCCCCATTTATTGTGCTCTGATATTGAAAGGGATGGATAATTTTGTCTTTTGTGATTTTGTTTCCTTTTTTGCTTACTTTCAGATTTCAATAAGAACATAAGAATAGCCTTACTCGGTCAGACCAATGGTCCATCAAACCCAGTAGCCTGTTCTCACAGTGGACAATCCAGGTCACTAGTAACTGGCCAAAACCCAAGGAATAGCAATATTTAATGCTACCAATCCAGGGCAAGAAGTGGCTTCCCCCTGTCTTTGTTAATAACAGCCTATGGGCTTTTCCTCCAGGAACTTGTCCAAATCTTTCTTAAAACCAGCTACACTATCCGCTCTTACCACAACCTCTAGCAATGCATTCCAGAGCTTAACCATTCTTTGAGTGAAAAACAATTTCCTCCTATTGGTTTTAAAAGTATTTCCCTGGGACAATTTTACATATTATTTTTATCTTTAATCTTATCTATTGTTTTGCCTTTTGTCTTTGTTTTGTTCTATTTCTATCATTTAAATTTCTCCAGAATTCTACTGTTCAACGGCTCCCCCTTCTGCTTCTATTCCTTTCTCTCCTCTCTTCTACCTTCCAAAGTATTTAGATCAATGCTGTCTTGTTAAAATGTTTATTTTATTTTTATTTTTCCTCTAACTCTACTTTTCACTTCTCTATTACCCTCCAGGTACTTTAGTTAGATTGTGAGCCTTCGGGACAGTAAGGGAATTTTTCAAGTACCTTTCTTATTTCTAATCTTAATGTATATTTTCTGTAAACCGCTTAGAACCTAACAGATGTAGCGGTATATAAGAAATAAATTACATTACATTACATTACATTATTAATAATAATAATAATAATAACAGCTTATATATCGCAATACCGTGAAGTTCTATGTGGTTTACAAAGATTAAGCAAAGGTACAAATTGATTGACTTTAAGAGGGGAGGAAGAAAGAGGGTTAATAGGACAGGAAATCCATTTTTGAGGAGAGAGTGATCAATAGAACAAGTTAATCGCTATAGAGGGGAGAGAGAAGAGAGGATCAGTTGTCTAGATACTTTAGGAACAGGTGTGTTTTCAGACGTTTCCTAAATTCCTCATAAGTAGTGGGCGAAAGCAATTGTTCTAGGTCTTTACCCCATGATGCTGCTTGGTGCGAGAGAAGATGTTCATGGTGTTTTTTCAGTTTACAACCTCTCAGTGGGGGGGGGAAACGAAGTTGGAATGTGAGCTTCTCTTGTGTCTGTTGGCTGAGAAAACGAAAAGGTCAGTTATATATTTAGGGGCAAGTCCGTGTAGTGCTTTGAAGCAGAAGCAGGCAAATTTAAATTTTACACGCGCCTCCATTGACAGCCAATGCAGCTGCCGGTAGTAGGCTGTCACGTGGTCAAACTTCCTCAGCCCAAAGATCAGTTTGACCGCTGCATTTTGCATCAATTGTAAACGCTGCATGTTCTTTTGGACCAGTATAAATGCCGGCTTTTCCTTATTATGACCTGGATTGCCATGCAAATGGTTACTTGCAATTGGAAAAATTGAGATCACATTAGTTTTACCTTTTGGTGGGTGAATTTATGTTTATGTTACAAATATGAGAAAATGATGGGGCATTACTATTCTATTTCCCCAACCTTTTGTTCTTCCCTTTAACTGTTTTCTCTTTTACTATCAATTGTAATTTCCAATCCCTTCTTCCCTTTTGTTCCTGTTCGTCCGTGTCTGTAGATCATTTTTTGATTTTTTATTTTTTCCCCTGGTCTGTTTTAGCCTAAATTATTTTTTAATTGGTATAATATTAAGGTATTTTGTACACCGCCCAGTAGGTTCAAGTGGGTGGTATAGTAAATTTGAAATAAACTTGAAACTTGAAACATAATAATTTATTCAGATTAGTTTGGGGTCCATTAACGACTTTTGTTACTTCGGTATAGTTGTCTTTCACCTTTATTTTTCTTTAGATTCATACACACATCCAGGGAGGGGTGGGGGAGGGGCTATCTTTTGTTTTATTCCTTGATTGAATGTACTGGAAGGGAGGGGGGTTATTCATTTTGTATTGTTATTGACTGATTGCAAGTGCTGATTCTGATTATTAATGTATGTAGAATTTTCTGCACTTTGGTTTAGCCTTGAAAACTTAAAAATATATTTTTTTTAAGTATTTCCCTGTAACTTCATCGAGTGACCCCTAGTCTTTATAATTTTTGGCGGAGTAAAAAAATCGATCCACATGTACCCGTTCTACACCACTCAGGATTTTGTAGACTTCAATCATATCTCCCCTCAGCAGTCTCTTTTCCAAGCTGAAGAGCCCTAACCGTTTTATTCTTTCCTCATACGAGAGGCGTTTCATCCCCTTTATCATCGTGGTCGCTCTTCTTTGAACCTTTTCTAGTGCCACTATATCTTTCTTGAGATAAGGAGACCAGAATTGAATGCAATACTCCAAATGAGGTCGCACCATGGAGCGATACAGGGGCATTATAACATTCTTAGTATTATTAACCATCCCTTTTTAAATAATTCCTAGCATCCTGTTTGCTTTTTTGGCCGCAGCCACACATTGGGTGGAAGGTTTCATCGTATTATCTACGTTGATACTGAGATCCTTTTCATGGGCGCTAACCCCCAAGGTGGACACTAGCATCTGTCAACTGTGATTCAGATTATTCTTCACAATGTGGATCACTTTGCATTTGTCCACATTAAATTTCATCTGCCATTTGGCCGCCCAGTCTTCCAATTTCCTAAGATCTGCCTACAATTTTTCACAATCCACATGTTTTAACAACTTTGAACAGTTTAGTGTCATCTGTAAATTTAATCACCTCACTCATCGTTCCAATTTCCAGATCATTTATAAATAAGTTAAATAGCACCAGTCCCAATACAGACCCATGCAGCACTCCACTGTTTACTCTCCTCCATTGAGAAAAATTACCATTTAACCCTACCCTCTGTTTTCTATCCGATAACCAATTCCTAATCCACAATTGAACTTTGTCACCTATCCCATGACTCTTTAATTTTCTCAGGAGCCTCTCATGAGGAAATTTATCAAAAGCTTTCTGAAAATCTAGATACACTATATCAACTAGTGCACCATTATCCACATGTTTATTCACACCTTCAAAGAAGTCAAGCAAATTTGTGAGGCAAGATCTCCCTCAGCTGAACCTATGCTGACTCCGTCTCATTAAATCATGTTTTTTATAATCGTTTCTACCATTTTGCCCAGCACTGAAGTGTGGCTTACCAGTCTGTAATTTCCTGGATCTCCCCTGGAGCCCTTTTTAAAAACCTACGTTACAAATTAGAAATGATTAATCAAAACCAAACTTTGAATAAAAAGTAGCATAAATTCCCTGAAGACACACAAAATTTCAGGAATTTGAAGAGTAATTCTATAAAGAAGCATTTACAATATATGTGCTGAATACAAACATAAATGATCAGAATACTGGCATATATAGTACACAAATATATGTACACATATGTGTGGTAATGCCTAAAAAAAAAAATCTTAAGCGCTGTTCTTTTTAAATTATACATATCTTCGATAGTGTGTATTTGTTGGGTGAGCAGACACATGTAGGTAGAGTCTGCACAGAACTCAGATGTTTGCACATACCCCCCAATTCTGTGTATAGCAACCAAAAATTGACACCAATTAGAATTGCATTTAGCAACTGTGTGTGTCACATAGATTGTTAGGTGCCATCATCTAGAGTTTGAATCCTAGCAACTTGATAATGATATCAAGGTTTCATGGCAGAATACAGAAGTAGATTGCCAGGCCTTCTGCGCAGTATAAATTCGATGTTGTCACTATTGTCACATCAAACACGATCCTCCGCCTCCGACACTGCCCATCTGTTGCTGCCCATTTGGTTGGTATATGATTAGTCTGACAACTCCAGATTAGGTGTACTCATTTAAGCAGCTAAAACCAGGCCTAAAAGACTGTACTTTAGTTAATTAGAGAATGACATGGTGGCTGTTACCCACGACTAGCCGCGAGTAGCCGCTGGTAACCTGCCGAAACCGTGTAGGGGAAAACAGTGCTCACTGCAGGCACGGGGACAAGGCCATTCAACACCCTATGGAGCGGTGAATGGCCTTGTCCCTGCAGTTAAGGGAAGGAACACACATGGTCACTGATCGCGTGCAGCCCCCTTCCTCCTTCCTACCTACCGAATCTATCTCCCTCCCTCCCCCTTACCTTCATGGCGCATTAGTAAAGTAACTCACTGAAGCCAGACGAGCCTGCCTGCAGTCACGTGTGTGTGGGTGGAAGCGTCTCAAGCAGGCTTGGCCAGCTTCAGCAAGTTACTTTACTAACGCGCTGCGAAGGTAAGGGGAAGGGAGGGAGATTCTCGGGCCACATGATGGGTGCTGAAGGGCAGTGAGGTGGTGAGAGGGAAGGGTGGTGGTGGTGAGAGGAAGATGCTGAAGGGGAAATCAGAGTGGGGAGAATATGTAGAAGGGAAATGGGGATTGGGGAAGACAGAGTGGGGAGAAGATGCTGAAGGGAAATGGGGATTGGGGAAGTCAAAGAGGGGAGAAGATGCTAAAGGGAAATGGGGATTGGGGAAGTCAAAGAGGGGAGAAGACGCTAAAGGGAAATGTGGATTGGGGAAGTCAGAGTGGGGAGAAGATGCTGAAGGGAAATGGGGATTGGAGAAGACAGAGTGGGGAGAAGATGGTTTTAGGGAAATGGGGATTGGGGAAGACAGAGTGGAGAGAAGACGCTGAAGGGTAATGGGGATTGGGGAAGACAGAGTGGGGAGAAGATGCTGAAGGGAAATGGGGATTGGGGGTCAAAGTGGGGAGAAGATGCTGAAGGGAAATGGGAATTGAGGAAGACAGAGTGGGTGGAAGGAGGGAGAGGTGGAGGTGATTCACTTGAGAACTCAAGAGTAATCTTGTTAACCTTGCTGTGGAAGTACTCAGCCATAGTCTAGGGCAGGGGTGTCAAAGTCCCTCCTTGAGGGCCGCAATCCAGTTGGGTTTTCAGGATTTCCTCAATGAATCTGCATGAGATCTATTTGCATGCACTGCTTTCATTGTATGCTAATAGATCTCATGTATTTTCATTGGGGAAGTCCTGAAAACCCGACTGGACTGATCGAGGAGGGACTTTGACACCCCTAGTCTAGGGAGAAAGTGAAGGAGGAGTCGGTGCTGAGGGCACTTTGAGTAGAGAGGAAAGCATGGCAAAGAGACGGTGAGGACTGGAACCAAGAGAATCAGTCAAGCGGGTGTAGTAGTCTTGTTTTCCAAGTGAAAGGGTGGATTAGAAGGGTCATCAGGAATTTGAAGTGAACAAAGTCAGTGCGAGTGTGGGATTTTAGCCAGTGACATTCCACAGATCTTAGAGGTCAGCCAGGGCTGAGGTTTGGTGCGTCGTACAGGACATGAAATGGGAGAAGCAAGCATATCCAGGGCAGAGGAGAGGATAGTATTATAAGAAGAGACTGCTTCATTGACAGATTTGTATAGTGTTGTGTTTGAGAGGGGGAAGATAATGGCAGCGAGAGTGCACAGGTCGATAGCCTGAAAATTCCTGAATGTATTTGTGAGGTTGTGTTTGGGGGTGTCGAGTCGTGAAGGTTATCAGATGATGGCCAGAGAGCGGGAGAACAGAGGCATAGAAATCGGCAACTGAGGAGGACAAGATTAAGGCAGTGGCCTTTTTCGTGTATGGGAGTAGTAGAGCACAGCTGAAGATTGAATGAGGATATTAGAGCAAGAAACTTTGAGATGTAGGCGTTAGAGATGTCCTCAGCATGAATGTGGTTGCATTCAGGGGTTGCATGAGGGATGCGCTCTGTGTATCTGGATGGTGGTAGTGTGGTGTGCATCTGTGATGGTATACCATCACACATGCACACCACACTACCACCATCCAGATACACAGAGCACATCCCTCATGCAACCCCTGAATGCAAGCACACAGATAGCTTATGTGCATAAATTTCCTACCAATCGGGTTTTACATGCTCGTTTTCCTGGATATGGGGGTTTTACATGAGTAGTTTCACACAATGAGGGATTTTACAACCATACTTATCCACACATAAACAGAAAGACACTAACACCAGGTGCACAAGACAAATCCTACACTCCATGTAAAGAACATCTAATAGCACACAAACTGCTTTTTCATATTTAACAGGGAAGTCGTAAACATGTAGCATGGCAAAAATAATTCCCTGGATGGAGTCCTGACAGAAAGGAGAGATAACGATGGAGCCCTTGTGTGGTATAAGAGAAGTGTGAAGTCAAGTAGTGGGTTTTATGGCATGCCTCTCTTATTCTGTGTTTGCAGGTGATAATGACTGTGCCTTGCTGCCCTGGCTATTAACTTCATTCCTCCATCCATCTCCAGGCTCAGAGAACCACTATAATTCAGTTTACTGTTATTACCAGATCTAAAGCCTGAAGATCTAGCCACTCCGAGGAGCTCTAAAAATTGCACAGAACATGCTTTTCTGTCCCTGACAAATTCTAATGCGCTACACTAATGAAAGTCCATTAAAAGGAAAATGTATGCATTTTTTTCCTTCCCTGCCTTGAGCGCAAATAGTGGAAAGGTGAGCTACAAATCAAAAAATGGCAATAGAAAACAAACAATTGTACCCTTAAGTCTATAGTACATTTACACAATGCATGTTTAGCATCCGGAAAACCCACTTTTTTTGCCTTCACCATACCGATGGCTTAGATGCAGTGATAACATTGAATAGGGTGAGTGTGTATATGTGTGTGTCAGAGAGGTAGAGAGTGTGTGTGTGAAAGTGAGTAAGTGTGAGAGAAAGAGAAAGTGTGTGAAAGTGAGTGTGTGTGTGTATGTGTATGCGAGAGAGAGAGAGAAAGTATGAGTGTGTGAGTGTGTGAGAGAGAGAGAGAGAATATGTTTTCTTAAGCTTTCCTGTATTTCAGGTAGCATGATTTCAGCATTCTTTTATAGGATGGGTTCTCTTTCCTCTTGCCTTTAACTTTGCTTTCCAGTGTTGCTCTGAGTAATTTTACTGTAAGCAAGAAGGAAATGAAAACACCAAATTGGTTGATTATGGAACCTAAGTAAGAAAAAAAAATTGCTTTGTCATCTATATTGCAATTTTGGAGCAATTTTTAAACTGACTGCAGTGCCACAGGTACATTGTTAAATCTACAAACAGATTTTGAAAGAAAAATCCCATTGGGAGGGCCCCTTTAAATATGTGGTTGGAGAGAGAAATGCAGGTTCAATGCACTGATTTTATTCATGTGCACAAATAATGTTCCCAGTTGTGGTGCTATTTTTCAGTGCCAAAGGTGGTAATCTATAAATATCTTCAAATAGATAAACATTTCTTTTTTTCAGCTTTGGATGGGGCAGTTTTCAGTGGGCTTTTCTTATAAGTAAGCAGTTCTTCACTAGTAGGACAGTCTTTGGGCCTGATATTCACAAAGGTTTGAACTGCTAGGCTCTTAAGTTCCTAACCTAAGTGGCCCTTTTATTCAGCTGCAGTAGGCCCTAAAACAGGGCTGCCCAAGTCCGGTCCTCGAGATTTACTGGCAGGCCAGGTTTTCAGGATATCCACAATGAACATGCATTAGAGAGATTTGCATACCAAGAAGGCATTGCAGACAAATCTCTCTCATGTACAACGTACAAGCTCCATCCAGGCAGCCTCGTTAAACTTTCGGTTATACTTGCAGTACAACTAAGTCTAGTTCGGTCCACGTCCCGCCCAAACCCCGTCTTCACCACTCCTCCTAAAACATCCCTTTTAGCTCTGGGCGTACAGCAGCACTGAAAAGGCCTAAGCTGTTTTTAGGTACGTCTAAAACCCGTTTTGATTATTAGCACTTGGACAACTTCTCTTTTAGATCGTCCAAGTGTCGATTTAGGCGGGTTTTTAGATGTATTTATTTTATTATGAGCCCCATAGGCTTATACACATAGAGTCAGATTCTTTACCAGGAATGCTGTGTACATAAAATAGCAAAAGTAATGGGGTTCATAATTAGGGTTACCAGATGTCCGTATTCCTTTTGAGGACATGTCTGGAGGTTTGGACAGCTTTTCCAAAACCTGACACTTTGTAACTTGTCGCCCTGGTCTCCGGGTAGAAATATCTTTCCCACCTTCATGTTGAACATCGCCCCCAGATGTTCCAATGATTGCAAGGGAATGAGAGCTCTTTGGAAAGTTGATGACCCACCCCAAAGATTGAAGAAGGGAGATCATCCTTTGGGTCACTGTCAAACTCTCCTCTCTGGAAGACACCCGAATCAACCAGTCATCCAAGTAAGGTTGTACCTAAATCCCCACTAGTCTCTGGATTCATCTGCTGCTGTTGCTAAGGAAGGAAAAAATTATGTTCTTACCTGTTAATTTTCTTTCCTTTAGATGCAGCAGATGAATCCAGAGCCTCACCCTTTCTGGATATTTGCTGTCGATTACTGTTTCGGGAGTCTCAGAGGTTATGTTATGTTGGTAGTTGTATTCTGTTTTATCACCGCCTGGATCAAATCGTGCACTCAGCACTGTTGCGCTTACCTTTCATGGTCTATCGTGGTACAATGATGACACTCAGGCTTTTGTCAACTCAAGTGGAATTTATTTGGCCGCAGCCATACAGCACTATTACATAAACTGTTATCAAACTTATCAACGTAACATTATAGTCAAGCATGAACGGTGATGAACTGTACACTGTAACCGCACTTCAGAACATGGCATAACACACAATGTACATCACCAGGCAACATATCAGTAACTGCTGGTCAGGCGCACAGCATCTGGCTCTCTATTCCGCACAATGGGGGGCGCCGTCACAAGCTTCCCCAGCTCGCCGGACCCTTCCCGTTCAAGGAGGTGTCCCCTCATCAGCGGTACCTTGTTGCGAAGATCATGGCCTGGCCCCCTGCCGTCCAAGCAAGGCGACGTGCCCCATGTCTTAACCACTGTAAAGATGTCAGCCTTCTCCCCATAAGCTGTGCTTACCTGCCCTGCCTGCTGACTGGCTGCGACTGTAGTGAAGGGTGGGCGGGCGGGAAGTCGCGTCTGTCTCCCTGTGTCTCCGTTTGAAAAGGGGCGACTTCCTTTCCGCTTCCCCTTCTTCTCCTAAACCCCCCCCCACCCCCCCCGGCTTTCCCTCGCTGATTGGTTCCCTCTCCTCCTCCCTCCCCCCCCCCCCCCATTTCCCCCCTCCCTTTTCCGCTCCGGCTTCGGCCGATTTGGCCTCGCTCCTCCCTATACGGGATCGGAGCTTGTTCTCAAATCGTGCACTCAGCACTGTTGCGCTTACCTTTCATGGTCTATCGTGGTACAATGATGACACTCAGGCTTTTGTCAACTCAAGTGGAATTTATTTGGCCGCAGCCATACAGCACTATTACATAAACTGTTATCAAACTTATCAACGTAACATTATAGTCAAGCATGAACGGTGATGAACTGTACACTGTAACCGCACTTCAGAACATGGCATAACACACAATGTACATCACCAGGCAACATATCAGTAACTGCTGGTCAGGCGCACAGCATCTGGCTCTCTATTCCGCACAATGGGGGGCGCCGTCACAAGCTTCCCCAGCTCGCCGGACCCTTCCCGTTCAAGGAGGTGTCCCCTCATCAGCGGTACCTTGTTGCGAAGATCATGGCCTGGCCCCCTGCCGTCCAAGCAAGGCGACGTGCCCCATGTCTTAACCACTGTAAAGATGTCAGCCTTCTCCCCATAAGCTGTGCTTACCTGCCACTACCCGTGATAGCGAAACCTCGCTTATCGCGGGTTCCCCCCAAGTGTCATGGCTGCGGCCCCGCACGCATTAACATAGCGTCTATGCCATCCTGTATTGCACAGGTAAATATATCCAGTCCGATGTCAGAGAGGTGAACTCCGTCTGGCCGGTACAGGCCTGGACAGCTGTCTTCGAGCAAGTCATGTGTTAATGTTAAACCACGGACAGTGGGCATAAATTTTGTCATCCACTTATTTAATTTCTTGCGCGTTCTCTCCACGGCTGTGTGAGATCTTGCGCCTTTCCATACTAAACGGGGTATAATATGGGACCACAGTAAGATCGTGTGGGGAAGCATTCCGGCTAAGGATAAACAGTCGCTCTGTATTTTTTTGACTAATTGTATACTGTGCGTACCTGTGATGTCGTTGCCGCCCAAATGCAATATGATAGCATGTGGACGGCATCGGGAACGTAGAGCCCCTAGGATCGATGGCATAAGCTGGTCCCATAACATTCCCCTGGTGCCCATCCATGTGACCACTACTTCGGTCATCGGGAAACCCAGATTCTCACCCCCTGGTCTCACCAGGGATCTTCTCTGGGCCCAATGCACAAAGGAGTGGCCGCATATCCAAACGTACTTCTGAATACCTGTAACGCACAGATGGAAGAGATTAGTAGCTGATAGGTTTAGTTGTCCGAGAATGGCCGTATGTACTTCCGAAATGCGTTTGACTTCCATCTCCCAAGGGTTTTAATTTGATTGTCGGATAAGCCATTCTCGGCGGCAGTAGAAGCCGCTCCAATGCGGAATGAATGGGAGCGAAATTGTTTGTCCTTCATGCCTAACTTGGTGAAGGATAGGAGTAAAATTCTAGAGAATTGAAAACGTGTAAGAGGTGAACCGTTTGAATGCAGTAGGAGAAGACCGGGTTTCACCGGCCTCTTGGCCATGTAACACAATAGATTGTGTAGAGGGCAAACTAGGGGTGTGGAAGAGGAGGCTAGCGATAGCCAGGCCCCTCTGGCGAACTGGTCGGTTTTAGATTGAGGTATCCGTATGTCTAAGGTGGAGTCAGTGAAGTGGACATTGGATAGTAACATACCGCCGGCCGCTCCCGGTCGTTTGGAAGCCGGGACGAGTTCACTGACTCGTAGTGCGCCATGGAAAGCGAGTGTATAGGCACAGCGGAAGAGATTAACTTCGTATGCATCGTGGCAGATTGTCGGTAATATTTTAAGGAGCATGGCTAGGTTGTCGAGTGATATAGGAAGGCGGCGGTCCGGGAGGGATGCTTGCTCACGCTCCCAACCCTTCATCATGCGTCTCACCACGCAGGCCTTAGTCGGGTTTGGGGTGCCTGTCGCGTCGGTGAAGAAACTAATGCTGGATAGCGTGGCCGACACCCTAGTCCTCTTTGCACCAGCTAGTTTGGATTGACAGATGAAGTGTACAAGGGAGTGGACCGTGTAATCTGTCTCTGTCGCCGTGTAGGCTTCAAACAGCTGAATATATTTTCGCCGTGTGGATTTCGATAACGACTGAAGCATCAGGTTCCAAACGTCGGGGGTCCAAACCGCCATAATTCCGTGGGAATCGGAGTCGGATGAAGGTCTGCTGCTGGGGCCAGCGCCCGGAAGGTGAACATCTTAGAACGAGATAATGAATCAGCGATAACATTTTGGGCTCCGGGTATGTGCTGAGCTTTGATCGTAATGTTATACTGTAAGCATAAGAGAACTATGTGTCTCAATAGGTTGATAATGGGTAGGGATTTGGCGGTCAAACGGTTAATGGTTTCGACCACCGCTGCATTGTCTGACCTGAAGATAATGGATTTATGTGCCAATTGACCTCCCCATATGGTTAAGGCTACCATAATAGGGAAGAGCTCGAGGAAAGAAATGTTTTTGAGGATGTCTGAGTTAAGCCATTGAGTCGGCCACGGGGCTGAGGACCATGACCCTTGAAAGTAAATCCCTAGTCCCTCACTGCCCGCTGCGTCCGTGTATAACTGTAATGCGTCAGCTGTTTCGATAGATGATTGCCAAAAGGCGAGCCCATTAAATTGCGTGAGGAATGTGTCCCATACTTTGAGATCGTCCCTAATAGCTCCCGTGATTCTAATGTGATGGTGAGGTTTTGTCGCGCCTGATGTCGCTCTGGCTAGGCGCCTGGCAAATACTCTGCCTATGGGGATCACCCTAGTGGCGAACCCTAACAAACCCATGAGTTCCTGGAATTGGCGCAATGTGGCCTTCTTCCGAGCACTCATGTCGTGTATAGCCGCGCGTAGTTTTTCTATTTTTTCTGGAGGGAGGCGGGAGACCTGGTTGATCACGTCTAACTCTATTCCTAAGAATGTGAGTACATTCGCGGGGCCTACTGTTTTTTCATTTGCTAAAGGAATGCCAAAGTGGGTAGCGAGTCGATGGAAGGAAGCCAGCAAATGGTCGCAGTCTTGTCGACTCTGGGCAATAAATAAGAAATCATCTAAGTAATGAACAGCTAGCCCTTGAGCTGTTAACTGGCTGAACACCCAATTGATGAATGTGCTGAATTGCTCGAAATACGCACAGGACACTGAACAACCCATGGGCATACATTTATCAAAATAGAACTGACCCTGCCAACGAAAGCCCAATAGGGGGAATGAATCTGGGTGTACTGGCAGAAGCCTAAAAGCTGATTCGATATCTACTTTTGCTAACATGGTACAAGGGCCGGAGTGTTTGATGAATGCAATGGCTTGGTCTAGAGAGGTGTACTGGACGGAGCATAAAGCCGGGTCTATGAAATCGTTAACTGCCGCCCCCGCCGGGTAGGAGAGGTTATGGATGAGACGAAACTTGCCCGGCTCTTTTTTTGGTATGACGCCGATGGGTGAAATAATGAAGTTTGAGAACGGAGGGCGGTCGAAGGGGCCGGCTATCCGACCGAGTTGTGACTCTTTTGTGAGCTTATCTTGGACTATTTGAGGGTGTGCAAAACAGGAGGTAGAGTTGTTAGGGGGCTTATGAACTTGTGCGAGCGGCCCCGAGTAGGGTATAGCAAAACCCTTGGTGAAGCCTGTTTCTATGGCTCGTGCGTCCTCCCTCAGTGGGTATAACCGGAGCCACGGGAGCAGGGCGTTAGGCTTAATGGGGGAGGGGGCCAGCTCCATCCATGTAGGGATGGGCGGGTGGAGTAGAATTTTTGCGGTCTCTCCCTGCTTTGCAGTGTACGGCAGGGTGTGTGCCTCCACATTTGTTGCAGACATGTCTAAATTTACAATTGGGCCACGTGCAATGGCCGTTATTGTATTGCCGGCAGACCCGCTTCCCGGTGTAAGGTCCGGCTTGTCGATGAACGTATGTAGGCTGTGTTGGAGGTCTTTCAACTGGCCCAGGGGGCCAGCTGGGGAGTTTATCGGGAAATCTATCTGGCTGAAATGGGCGTAAGGCGGACATTTCGTCCATCCATAGATCAAAAACTCTATGTTTCCATGTTATGGACTTATTCTCGGCCATACTTTTACGGAATTTAATATCATAATTTAGCCACGCCCATCCCCCAAACTTTTTATGTGACCTAATGATTGTGTCCGAGTATCTGATTAAGTAGGGACTCATATCTGGCTCCCTTTCGACCACCACGCTCATAAATACGTGAAATGCTGATATCCAGTTCGCTAAGGATCTATAGATCTTTGGTTTTTTTTCCCGCTCTAACTGGATGTAAATCCTATCCGTTTCAACGAAATAGTCTTCATCTGGCTCTCTTTGTATTAGGGAGAACATGTCGATATAATCTCTCCTCCATATTTTCTCTTTGATAGCCCTAGGGACTGATGATGCAAGCGTGGTAACCCCACATGTAATATCACCAGGGGCCCCTGGGGAAGATGTGCCCGCCATTACTAATTGTGGGGTTGTGTTAGATCTCTCAAAGGTGGCTATTGCCTCCCGTATGACTTGAGCTAATGATAAATGGTCCCTTACTGACCCACTAGTGGAGGGGATAGCCTCCCCCGTAAAAGGGGGGCAACTTGTGTTGTGAGAGTTACCAGGGTCCTGAGAGCTGGTATTCTGTGGTGCTAAGTGTTCAACCGATGAAGTAGAAGGCACCGGTGCTCCGGCAGGAGTCGGGTGTATTGGCACTAATGTATCTTGCTGTGTGTTGTCAGGTGGTACTTGTCGTGGTTGGTCTGTTGGTGCTTGCAGTGGCTCACCTGGGACGGCCGCTGGCCCCGCTAATAGACGTTGGCGCACTGCATTAACTCCATGCAGGGCTATCTGCTGTTGGACTTCAGACATTAAGTCGGCGAGCTCCTGCTGAGGCTGTACCGCCGTAGAAGCCGTCGCAGCCGTCGCAGCGCGTGTGGTCCTCTTCCTTTGTGTGTTGGCCGCGGGCTTCTTCTGCGCTGGCAGCTTGGATCTTGGCTTACGCTGAGCTGGCATGGCTACAACAAATGCTAAGAGAATAATATTGTAAGTACAGGAATAAGTGCAGTGGAAACCCGATCTAGTACAAGGATGTTCTGTATAACTTTGTTGAGGAATGCTGGCAAGAAATAAAGCCTAGTTGCCTCGAAACTTAATAAAGAAATATATTGATATAGGATTTAAAGTCACTCTGAAACTTAATAAAGAAATATATTGTTATTAGATTTAAAGGTTGACCGTGTAATAATTAACCGCCCCATATTAGATATGAATGTGCTAGACTAATCCAGCCAAGCATAATAATAATAGATTACAAGGGTAATAAATCATGTCTCACTACAATTGATAATTATGCACATGGTGTGCTAGCCTTTTTTTTTTTTTTTTATATAAGTGTTTTAACTGTTAGAAGGACTGCAGTATAACAGGGAAGAAAAAACCGGTTGCTAAGCTCACCTGACTGGTCTATTAGCTTTTAGGGAAGCCATGCTTGCGGTGGAGGGGGAGCGTCCCGGCCCACGTGGCCACCCTACCTCAGATCAGGGACGGCGCATGACCCGGCCGCCAGCATCCCTTAGACCCGCACGGCTTTCTGGCCTCTTAGCCATGAGGGCGAGGGTGCCCCAAAGCCCCTAGGGAGCTGCCATGGCCCACGGAGGTCGGTACATGGGGGGGGAGTAGTGTCCGGCGTGGCTCCTCACTCACTCTTCTCGGCCGCCCCCACGTGGCAACGCAGGTCGCTCTTCCAGGCCCCCCCACCTCCCGGAGTAAGGGGTAGAAATTCCGGTCGGCGGTTTATTATTAATTTATTTAGTTTATGTGTGCCCTTGCCGGCGGCAGTCCGGAAGCCCCGCAGGGGTCCACCGCAGCGACGACAAAGGCCGGCGGCGGGCCACGTGGCGCCGCACTCGCTCCCAGCGGGTGCCCCCTCCCTCCTCTCTCGGCGCGAGGGACAGAAAAAACACAGGCGGCGAAATTGGGGCTTTAGAGGGCCGCGGGTGCCGCGGTTTTTCATCCGCCTACTCCTTACACACTTACCAGAAGTGCAAAGAAAGGTGGATGGGCTGGCGTCGCAATGGGCCTGCTTCCGAGAGATGCGAAGTCGCTGTAGGTGGGCTGCCTAGAATGGTTCTTGTGGCCTGCAGGCGAAACTTTTCGGCGTGAGAGGAAGGTAGGCAAGTCGCGTCTGTCTCCCTGTGTCTCCGTTTGAAAAGGGGCGACTTCCTTTCCGCTTCCCCTTCTTCTCCTAAACCCCCCCCCACCCCCCCCGGCTTTCCCTCGCTGATTGGTTCCCTCTCCTCCTCCCTCCCCCCCCCCCCCCATTTCCCCCCTCCCTTTTCCGCTCCGGCTTCGGCCGATTTGGCCTCGCTCCTCCCTATACGGGATCGGAGCTTGTTCTGTCCAGATAGACGAAAATGGACATTTCTCCACTGCCGACTTTGGGCACCTAGTACCCTATGTCCAAATCGGACTTAGATGTATATTTTGATTATGCTTCTCAATGTATAGATACAAGTATATTCCCTGGGGTAATTTGCAAAGATAAAGTGTTTGGGATGTATATTCTGATTGAATTGAAAGGAATTTCATCCATAAAAGCAGCTTTTCTTGGTTTGGAATTTGTGAAGTGAGTGGCTAGGGTCATCCAAACATGAAGAAACCTTGTCAGCTGATTGGTTCACCAGCGCCTATAAGGAAAGCATGCTTCTAACCCAGAATAAGCAGAGCCACTTTGGATGGGGCAAGGAAAGAGCAAGGCCAATTGTGTTCCAGCACATTCTAACTGGCCCATCTCAGCTGAAAGTTGCATGCCATCATTTTTTTCCTTTTTTTTTGAGCCGATAGTAAAATAACATGCACTTTGAGCAATGCCTAATTTGTTCAGTCATTTCACAGCTGGATCTCAGAACAGGCAGGCTAGAGTGAAGCGCCTTGTTCAGTTAAAAAAAAATAAATTTAAAGACCTGTAGTTAGATTTAGGATCTATAAAGGAGAAAAGTCAATTGCTTTATTTACCCAACTGACATGTTGCCAGTAGCAGTGACTTGGGGTGCAGTTGCTACATTAAAGCAGCAGACATCTATACTGGGTAAGGGCTGGGGAGAGTGTGGCACAGTGGTTAAAGTTACAACCTTGTGGGTTCAAACCCACACTGCTCCTTGTGACCCTGGGTAAATCACTTAATTCCCCCACTGCCCCAAATACATTAGATAGATTGTGAACCCACCAGGACAGACATGTGAAATGCTTAAGTGCCTGAATAAATTCATGTAAGCCATTCTAAGCTCCCCTGGTAGAATGGTGTAGAAAATTAAATCAATAAGCTTAGACTGCTCTACTAACTGGTTGGAAACAGTGAAGGTACAAACTAGAATGAAGACAGAGTGCACCTATCTGACAGGTTAGAAATAACAGAGTTTAAAAAAAAAAAAAATTTCTAGTTTTTATTTTTCTGTGTTATAGACGCTGCATAACTCAGTTATAGTGTAGCCATGTGTGACTTACACTGTTCACTCATTTCACAGCCCCATGACGGTAGTTTACACTGTTCTATCAGAAAAGTGACTGGCCTCAGTAGTCTACTATCTGTGCATCCACTAAGGGGTCCTTTTATCAAGCTGCGGTAGGGGTTTAACGCGCGTAATACTGTGTGTTAAACCGCCTGCCGTGCTAGCCGCTAACGCCTACATTGAGCAGGCATTCGTTTTTTAGTCGGCCACGGGGTTTAGCGTGTGATGAAATGTCCGACGCGCTAACCCCGCTAGCGCGGCTTGATAAAAGGACCTCTAAGGTACACAAACATTTCTACAAGCAAAAGTTTCAGCTCGCCAGTGTTCACCTCTCTGAATAAATGCACTTTCCCATATCACTAGCATAAAATCTAGCTTGTTGGGATCAAGCTTGGTACTTGGGACTAGGGTGGGCCACTGTTGGAAACAGGATACTGGGCTTGATGGGACAGTATGGCAATTTTTATGTTCTATCAAGTTATTCAAACAACAAAAATCCAACAGGAGAAGAACCCACGGGTTCAAAATCACACAAAAAGCAGTGGGAACCGGACAAAAAATAAAGAATGTAAAAACAGACTTCTTTATTTCAAAACAAAAGAACAAACGTCAACTGTGGACCCGACACAGTACTGTGTTTCGGCGAATCAAAACGCCTGCATCAGGGGTCACTGTAATATTGTAATACACAGGTAAACAAGTCCTTTGATGATACAAGGCTGGGTCAAACCAACGCAAAAAAAAGTCGAGCACTGAAAAGCTATCAAAGCATTTGTCCTTTTGTTTTGGAATAAACAAGTCTGTTTTTACATTCTTTATTTTTTGTGGAGTGTTCCCACTGCCATCAAGTTATTCCACACTTTTCTTGACACTTGCCGTTTCATTTCATATCATATCATTTAAGCAAAAAGTGTCAAGAAAAGTGTGGAATAACTTGGAAGTTTCACAGCTCCACACCATTCTCTTCTTGGTTGGGTTGAGAACTTTTCAGCGGCCTCTCATATTTCTTCAGCATTCAGATGCATGTCCAACCTGTTATGCTGGCATTCTAGATGAGAAAGTAGGCATATAGTCCTGGATTCTCTAAATGGCACCATTTAGTTTTAGAATAGTAGGATGTAGCGAGTAATAAAATTTAAAATAAAATAAACAAATACCGTATTTTCACCCATATACCGCGCACACGGGTATAGCGCACGGGGAACAGAAATTTATGTTAAAAAATTTTACTATAGCGCGCACATGCGTATACCGCGCATGACGCCCCGACTCTCCTCTCGCCGCCCCGACTCTCTGTTCGCTGCCCTGACTCTCCTCTCGCCGCCCCGACTCTCCGTTTGCCGCCCTGAATCTCCTCTCGCCACCCCGACTCTCAGTTCGCCGCCCCGACTCTCCTTTGTGAAGGATCACTCGCACCCCCACCCGAAGGACCGCTCTCATCCCCACAGCCTCCCCCCCTCCCCCTCCCGCATGGAGAAGCTGCCTACCGTTGTTTCCGGATGCCAGTGAGCCCAGCTGCTTCCTCTGCCGGCGGTCCCGTCCCTTCTCTGAGCCCTGCGCTACGCTGCTTCCTCTTCCGGCGGTCCCGCCCTTTTTCTGATGTCAGAGAAAGGGCGGGATCGCCAGAAGAGGAAGCAGCGCAGTGCAGGGCTCAGAGAAGGGGCAGGACCGCCGGCAGAGGAAGTAGCTGGGCTCATTGGCATCCAGAAACAACGGTAGGCAGCTTCTCCATGCGGGAGGGGGAGGGGGGGAGGCTGTGGGGTGCGAGCGGTCCTTCGGGGTGGGGGTGCGAGCGGTCCTTCGGGGTGATGAATTGGACGTCGGGGGGGGGGGAAACTATGTAAAAAAAAAAATTTGTACAACGCGCTCACGCGTATAACATGCATGGTTATGCACGGTTTGTAAAATCGTGTATAACGCACGCGTTATATGCGTGAAAATACGGTAGGTGCTAGTAGGCACCTAAACTCAGTAAAAAACAAAAAAACATTGAAACAACATTTATAACTGAGTTTCAAGGTGCTTACTAGTGCCTAAAAAAAATCAGCACCAGAATTGCATCTCCGTAAGTGCTTTAGGCCACTGTGGGTATAGCTAATGCCGGAAGTGGTGTTAGGCAGCCTAAAGTGCCAACCGAGGCACTGGAGATGTAGGCCTGGAAAACTCTAGCCTACATTTCTAATGCCTACTTTTGCCGGAGGCGCAATTCTGTACTCAGTGCTGTCACATGATTGACGTGATATCGGCAGCCACTTTTAAGGTGGCAGCCAACAACGGCGCTAGTTACAGAATCAGGGCCATACTTTCTTTTATAAAATAAGTGACATGTAAGTTGTCCCATTACATAATTAAGTTTCAAGTTTATTAAAGGCTTGATATACCGCACATCCGTTGTCTGAGCAGTTTACAATTTTAAAAAGTTATAATAGTAGATGATGGCAGATAAAGACCCGAATGGTCCACCCAGTCTGCCCAACCTGATTCAATTTAAATTTTATTTAAAATTTTTTTTCTTCTTAGCTATTTCTGGGCAAGAATCCAAAGCTCTACCTGGTACTGTGGTTGGGCTTCAACTGCTGAAGTCTCCATCAAAGTTCACTCCAGCCCATCTACACCCTCCCAGCCATTGAAGCCCTCCCTAGCCCATCCTCAACCAAAAGGCCATATACAGACACGTGCCGTGCAAGTCTGCCCAGTACTGGCCTTAGTTCTTCAATATTTACTATTAATTTCTGATTTTAGATCCTCTGTGTTCATCCCATGCTTCTTTGAACTCCGTCACCGTTTTCCTCTCCACCACCTCTCTCAGGAACGCATTCCACGCATTCACCATCCTCTCTGTAAAATAGAATTTCCTTACATTGCTCTTGAATCTACCACCCCTCAACCTCAAATTATGTCCTCTGGTTTTACCATTTTCCTTTCTCTGGAAAAGATTTTGTTCTACGTTAATACCTTTCAAATATTTGAACGTCTGAATCACATCTCCCCTGTCCCTCCTTTCCTCTAGGGTATACATATTCAGGGCTTCCAGTCTCTCCTCATATGTCTTCTGGCGCAAGCCTTCTATCATTTTCGTCGCCCTCCTCTGGACCACATCAAGTCTTCTTATGTCCTTCGCCAGATACAGTCTCCAAAACTGAACACAATACTCCAAATGGGGCCTCACCAACGACCTGTACAGGGACATCAACACCTTCTTCCTTCTACTGGTTACACCTCTCTTTATACAGCCCAGCATCCTTCTGGCAGCAGCCACCGCTTTGTCACACTGTTTTTTCGCCTTTAGATCTTCAGACACTATCACCCCAAAAACAAATACCAGATAAGTAACAATAGGAAAGACGTGATAGAAATTTGGTAGGATAAAATAGAAAGGGAAAAGGGAAGAACTCAATTTTTATGATAGGAAAGGAAAAAAAAAAAAGGGATAAAAGAAAATTAAAAATTATTTTAAAATATGTTTATGTTTATTCAAAGTTTTAACCACACTTCGGTTTACCAACAGCATGGTGTACAAAATATATAAAAATGAAAAATGAAAAAAAAAACGCCATAATAAAAATAGGAAAGCAAAAGAAGAACAGTTAAGAAAGAACAGAAGAGAAATAAAATATAAAAAATTTAATTAAATCTAAATAATCAAATCTTAAAGAAAACTAAATTTGTTTAAATCTTGTTTATACAATTGCCAGAAAACAGGATCATAATTTACAAAACATTCTCACAGAAATGCTAAACCCAAAATGTGTCTTTACCATTGATATAAATAGACCATAATAACATACTCATCTTTAAATAAAAAGGCTTTCAAATAGGTTCTGAATTTGACTAAGAAGGTTTCATGGCAAAGATTGGACGGTAAAGTAGTCAATAAAGTAGGAGCTATAACATTAGCATTCGCATTCCCATCACCTGCAACTGAAAGCTAATCACCATCAATCAATAATCACACAACTCAGTTTTATTGGAATAAATATTTGGCCGCAGCTTTATTATCTATCTGAATATTATCTTCACTTACAATACAATCTGTGTCCAAAAACCAACAAACCCCCAATGCATATTTCACACATCCCCAGGGAGCTATTTGGTGTCGAAACTAGCTCCCGTTAAGTCTTTAAATTTATAACATTCCCCCAAATATGGCCCACGGTGACGCAAGGCCATGCTTCCCCTCGCAGCGGTATTGAATGTTACATTTATTTGTATAAATGTATACGAATGCTACATTTATTTATTTATTAACTGCTCATCTCCCAGATCCAACTGGGCCAAACCCCATTTTCCGCCCCACCCAAAGCTGCGACCATCTCCCCCCAACCCCATAAGCTCCACCAAATCCACCCAAGTCGACATATAACATGTACATTCCCCACCCCACCCCACAACACTAACACAAAACATAACACCAGCACAAATGGGAGGGAGGGAGGGATAATCTTTTCCTGAAGAGACTACTCTACTGTTCCCCTTTCCTCACAGAGTTCACTCCAGCCTGCCACAACATCCAACCAATCACGTGACTGCTCCACCCCATCACCTTAGAAACCTCCCTAATCATTTTTCTTTCTTACAAGCTCTGTCTATTAACCCTTTCTTACTTCCTCTTATAAAATTGTCAATCCTTATTCTACAGACCCTTGATAACACCTCATATATTCCCCTTACCCTCTGTCCCCCCTCCCCCCATCATTCAATAAATATTACCAGCTGGTGACATCAGCTCAGCTAATGTTATATCACACCAGATGAATCTGGTGTTCTTCTTTACAGAAGAAAATAGATTTTCGAGTTGCATCATAAGTTATATGGCGAGCTAACGGTACAGTAAGGAGATTTTGTTGACTTGATCTAAACAGCAGCAACCTAACAGAAGAGCATATCTTTAAAAGGATAATTTATCTGTGGAGATCTAAATAGACAGCTTATGCACATACAAGTACATTTGCTCTGCTGGCCTGCCTTTGAATACTGATACTTTAAAAGAAAGATGAAAGAAAAACACAAACCAGTGACATTCTAAAATAAAACTAGAGTAAAAGTAATAAAAGAGGTTGTAGCTTCTGACTGTGAAATAATGGGAGAATTTGTGTTCTGAAGCAAAGTGAAAGTGTGGTCCTGGTGTATATTGTGGCTATTCTCACCGTTTCCTGCAGGCCCCTTGACCTTGTCCTGCAAATCTACTCTTGTGCATCTGAAGTTATCAGGCGCTACCCTGACTAAGAATCTTCTTTGGACTTTTGTCTGCATTTCGATTACTCAAGTGCCACAAATAGCTGTCATTTGAAGATTGAATGGAAGATTACACTGCCTGAAAATTATGTTTCCACATCCCTTACAATGCCCCAGTTAAGAAAGATCCAAAAGCGCCCGAGTGCTAAGTCCTCTTGAGTGAGATTGCATTGTGACTGCAACTTACTACAGAAGTATTTTAGAAACATGTACATCCATGCTTTTCCGTACAGAGTTCTGTCCCTGTCCTTGCCCCATTCCTCCAAGCTGTACCTTAACTGCACAGGCCTCAAATATTTATGATTTTAAAGTGTTTGAAGCTTATGTAGATGAGGACAGAGCTTGCAGGAATGGGGCGAGGACAGGGACAGAGCTTGCAGGGACAGTACGAGGATAGGGTGGAAGGCTCGGCACAGGGGGGGGAGGGAGTGCTGTTGCCAGCAAATCCAGGGATGGAGTCAGGGACATTCGGCAGGGGCTTCAGGGGCGATCTAACTAGGGCTTATTTTGGGGGTAGGGCTTATATTAAGACCTACCCCAAAAATCATGCTAGGGCTTATTTTCGAGGTAAGGCTTATTTTAGGGGAAAAACGATAGGTACTTGGAACCTGGGTTGGCCACTGTTGGAAACAGGATACTGAGCTTGATGGACCTTCGGTCTGTCTCAGTAAGACAATTCTTATGTTCAAGGATTGCAGAATTGCCAGTGGGGTGTGTGTTAATGGGATTCACAAGAAACTTTCCCAGGTCACCAACTCAGTGAGGTACCCCTTACAGCAGGGGTGCCCACACTTTATGGGCTTGCGAGCTACTTTTATAATGACTAAGTCAAAATGATATACCAACAATAAAATTTAAAAAAAACACAAAGCACACTGAAAGACAGAGAAAATGTTAATTATTCATATTCCGGGTTTTTTCAAAGAGGTCACGGCAGATGTCACCTCAGTAACAAAATACAAAAATAGACAAATACACCCCCTCCCTTTTAACTAAACCACAATAGTAGGTTTTAGCACAGGGAGTTACGCTGAATGCCTTGCACTGCTCTCAATGCTCATAGGCTCCCTGCGCTAAAAAATGCTATTGCGGTTTAGTAAAAGGGAGCCATAGTGCAAAATATAGACAGCAGATATAAATTCTCAAAACCGACACATTTTGATCACTAAATTGAAAATAAAATCATTTTTCCTACCTTTGCTGTTTGGTGATTTCATGAGTCTCTGGTTGCACTTTCTTCTTCTGACTGTGCATCCAATCTTTCTTCCTTTCTTTCAGCCTCCTGTATGTTTCCTCTCCTCCAGACCTCATTCTCTCCCCCAACTTTTTCTTTCTGTCTCCCTGTTCCCCCTTCTTTCTGTCTCCCTGTCTGCCCCCTTTCTTTCTTTCTCCGTGCCCTGCCCCAAGCCACTCGGTTTGCTGCCACCGTCATCAGGGAACAGCCCCCAAGCCACCGCCGTCCCAAGCTTTCCCTGCAGAAGCGTCGCGCTGACCAGCATTCCGCTCCCTGACGTCAATTCTGACGTAGGAGAGGAAGTTCCGGGCCAACAAGGCATTTCTCCTCATTCCATCCAGCCTGAGCCCCATCTCTCCTTGATCCAGCATTTCCCTTCTGTGTCTGTCAGAATTACCATTCCACCTATTTTCCAGCATCACCCTTCTTTGTGTCCATCTCACCTATATCCCTATCTCACCACTTTTTCAGAATCTTCATTTGTCTCTGTCCTTGTCTTTACCCCATGTTCACCATTTGCCCTTTCAATGTCTTTATCTCCCCCCCCCCACTTTTTCAGCATTACTTCTATGTCTCTATTTCACCTCCTCTTCCCCTTTGTATCTCTATCCTTATTCAGTAGGTCCTGCTTACCCTTTCTCTTCTTGTGTCACTATCTCCATTTTCAGCTTTCTCCCCTTTTCCTTTGTTACTGCACCCTGTAGCCAGAATCTTTCCACCCTCCCTCCACTCCGGCTCAGCCCAGTATGAAATATTTCCTTTTGTTTCCCTCCCCTCTCTCTTTCTCTCTCTCTTCTCCTCCCTCACCCACGAGTCCTGCATCTGGCCCTCTCCCTTCTACCTGCACCTGGCAACACCCCCCTGCTCCGCGGCTCTCTTAAGCAACTCGTCAGCAGCGGTGATCAAGACAAGCTGCCGACATCGAGGCCTTCCCTCTATGAGTCCCGCCTTTGTGGAAAAAGGAAGTTGAAACAAGCGGGACTCACAGAGGGTAGGCCCCGACGTCAGAAGCTTGTGTCGATCGCTGCTGCTGAGTTGCCGAAGAGAGCCGTGGAGCAGGGGGTGTGGCCGGAAGCAGGTAGAAGGGAGAGGGAGATAGGAAGGCTGTAGAAGCTCCGGAGCATGACACTGACCCCGGCCAGGATGATTTATTTTTCAGGCTGCTGCTGCCACTATCACGCTCCCTCTCCTTCCCCCCCCCCCCCCCGAAATGACAAAAACAGCCTAAAGTGGATGCCCGGCGTCGGCATCTTTGACGTTGGGGAGAGGAAGGCTGATAGGCCGGTAGATCGGGACGGCAACACGAGTCTATCACGGAGCCCGGGATGGGCTCTGCGATCGACTCACGTTGCCTTCCTGAGCTACTAGTCGATCGCGATCGACATGTTGGGCACCCCTGCCTTACAGTCTGTTCCTTTGTCTCAGAGGGGGCCTTTTTGTCACAAAAAGGTTCCCCAATTGTGTTATATTTTATCAACTATAATCCAACAAATTATTTTTCAGTCAGTTTGTTTTTTAGTGAAAACTGTGAAAATATTTTTTTTTCTGGTTTGTCATGAGTAAGGATAACGGGAAAAAGGGTTTTCAATTTAGAGGAAGAAGCAGGGCAGAACAGTACTTGTTATACCACTTCTGAACATTTACCTTTCTTTTTTGATAAGCTACTCACTGAAATGCTAAATTATTACATGGATACTGAAACCAGTAACCACTTCAAGGAACCTAGAGAAACAAGGAGCACTTTGACCTGGAAAAATCTGATCATTGCTCACTCAGTACATCGCAATAGATGACTGCAGTAACTGAATTCAGGGAATGAGAAAAGAGAGAATTTGAAGACAAAACTATTATATAGCCCCCCAAAAAAGTACAAAATGAGAATGTAAGTATCATTTTTGTCTTTAAAAGAAAGGAGGAAATTCTGTATAGGATGTTGGTTTCTGCAGCCACTAAGAAGTGGCTGAGAATCGCACATCTGTGTCCTGTGCAGAATTGCATCTGTCCTAAGGGACAGACTCCTTACCCCGCCTAACCGACCCGATTCTCTAGCCAGCACCCATATCACAGGCACCGGTTAGAGAATCGCGTCTGATCCCTTTCCATCAGCTGATCTCTGCAAAGGAATCCCCCTGCCATGATAAACTGAGCAGCTGCGACAGGGAACCCCCGAACTCCTCGTGAACTTGACCAGCAGGAGGGATGTCCAATCCCTCCTGCCACCACCCCTGAACCCCACCCCCTTGAAGTCCCACGGCAGGAGGGATGCCCATTTCCTCCTGCCAAAACCCCCAAAATAACCCCCCCACACCTGCGATAGACAGGAGGGATGCCCTTACCATCCTGCCAGCAACTCCCCCCAAACCCAGACCTGAACCCCCCCACCCTGGCCCATTTTTTTAACAATGGTGGACCTTCCCCTTCTCGATATATCCTGGAACCGGTTTAGCAAGCACTTTAAAGGCAGATTATAATTTTGAGATTTGCCCCTTAGTGTTTACAAATTGGGAAAGTATTTCTGATGTTACATTGGGTGATCATCTGGCATCCAGTAATCACTGAATGGTGTGGTTTAATATTAACACATATATAGTGAAAATCCAATTATATCAATATATAACTCTTTCATACAGACAGTGCAAGGTATAAAACAGTGCTTATACACAGGCCTGAACTGATACTGTATATAAAAGGTAGAAAAAGCCTCAGACGACAGACCTTCCCACCATCCACAAAAGGGATTTAAGGTGTTCTGGCTAAACCTCAAAGGCATAAAAAAAACCAACCCTGACAATGTAAAACAGGCTCTGTGCGGTGCAAAACAAGAATTAAAGCTTTTGAGGATAGATGAAAAAAAAAATCAACTTATCTCACAGGACTGACCGGTACACCCACGATGGCCAGCGTTTCACATTACTGCTGCTTCAGGGTTTAGCAGTTCTGATTGATAACTTTAAACCGGGACTCTCTCAAGTGTCTCCAAACACAAAGTGGTTTAATATTAAGACAGGTGTAGAGAGGGCTCATTCAAAAGTAAATGTTCTAGACTTTAAAAAAACTAACATTCTTCAGATGAGGGATTACATCAATGAATTGTCTGGATGGGAACATCTGGATGAAGTAGGAAAGCAGTGGGTAAAACTGAAACCCTTATTGTTTGCGGTTTTGCACCCGCTAATGTTGGCCCCACTAATATTGGCCATTAAAATTGATCAGTGGATTAGCCCTTACCACCACTTATTTTGTAGATGACAAGGGCTCATGCTTAAAGCGACCATACGTCCCGTTTTGAACGGGACCATCCCGTTCGTAGGCAGCCTGTCCCACTGTGACGCCAAAATGTCCTGTTTCATAGCGCAGAGGTGCCGATCGTCACGTGACAGGGAGCGGTGCAGGACAGGATGGTCTGTGGTTGTGTCGGATGCGTGTTGCTCAAGTACCGATAGCACTGTTACGAGGTCGCTGAGCAGTGGCACCACTCTGGGGGAGGGGATCGCTTTACAGAAGGTGTCCGGAAGGAGGACTGAGACGCGTGCACGGGAAGACCCGGCAGCATGGCGCGGTGCCTGCAGTCGTCCAGGAGTTTCTGCAGCATGCCTTCGTCCCCTTGGTGGCTGTGTTGTGCAGCGACGAGGTGGAGAAGCTTGTCTGCAAGAACCACCTCAGCTTCGCCGAGCTGATGAGGCCTTTCTGCCTGCTCAACTCGGAAGGTGCATGTGGAAAGGGAGAGGGAATAAGCTTGGGGACACAGAGATACATAGGAGGATGTGGCTCTTGCTCTGCCTAATCACACACCAAATGTGCTGCGGCTTGGGGCTTGTTGCCCTGGTCTTTCTCTATATTATTTTTCCAACTCCCCTTCTTTACTGTTCCTCTTCGTATCTTCCTGCCAAACAGTGTCATGAAATTTCTTCCACCCTTATGAAATCGGCGGCTCCACCTTGGGAATCTCCTGCAAGCAGGGTCAAAAGCTGCTGTTGAGGGTGACCCATCATTCATGTGCATGACAAAAGCACGCCGACAATTGCTCGTGAATGTTCCAGTACTGTTTTGAGTGCTTGTTTCGGTCCTGCGTTGGCTCTAGGGTGCTGCCCCCCATCCCTCATGATAAAGTGTAGGCTTTGCCCCTTTCACTCCCTCTTGTTTACACCCGAGTGCTCCCTGAGTAGCTGTGGCCCACTTCAGATTTGATAAAAACTTAGTAGTAAATTGGGAAATAGAGGGAGCCCTAGAAAAAAGTCGCACTGTTAGCTTCGGCAAGCAGGAATTAATTTGACAGTTAAATGTGACTTCACAATACCAGGACACCACAAGCCAGGTTGAACTTTGTTACACTGAACAATGGTTGATAGGATAAATAGTGTGCTTCTCTCTAGGAAACAACAAATACATCTGACAGACTCAGTGTGGAACATTGATATGGGGTAGAAGTGCACAATTTCTGTTCTCATTGCACGCACCTGGCCTGTTGCTGCATCGGCGGTGGTGGCTTGGAGAAATTGGTGTCAGCGGCTTGGGGAGTGCAGGGAGAAAGAAAGGATGCACAGTCAGAAGGAAGTGCAACCAGAGACTCATGAAATTACCAGACAACAAAAGTAGGAATTAACATTTTCTCTGCATACAGTGTGCTTTGTGTTTTTGTTTTTTTTAATGTTATGGTTACCATTATGAATTAATGGAATCGACTTCCGTCTTTCTTAAGAGAAGAAAGACAGTTAGATAAATTTAAAATTGCTCTTAAAACATTTCTATTTAATGATGCTTTTTAGAATTAAGTTCAGAAATGGTTGTAATTATCCACTAACAGGGATATATAGATAAACTCTTTAAAATACCAGAAACTAACCTTATAAGGCTAAAAAACCTACCCTCCCGTAATGTGTTTACCTTGAATGTTTCTTTGCTTTTAAAAATTGTAATTCTCACCCTTCTTTCATTATGTCTCTTGTAAGTCAGTATTAACGTTAGTATTGTTTATATGTCTTATTTGTAAATATTATTTTTAATGTAAATCGCTTAGAAATTATATAAGCGTTTAATCAAATTTTTAATAAAACTTGGAAACTTGGATATTGTGTGTAGCGCTGCGTGCATCTGGTAGTGCTATATAAATATTTAATTGTAGTAGTACATGAAAAATTAATGGGAGAAATTGAGGGCTGAGGTGGGGCTAGGGCGGGATTGGGAGCGGGACTGAAAATTAGTAGATGTCCCGTTTTGAGGAAAAAAATAAATGGTCACGTTACTCATGCTATAATCACTTGCTAATCAGTAAGCGCGTGGGAATGTAGCTGCACTGACTACTGCAGGCATGCCCACTCTCAGCCCCAAGACATATCCCCTCCATGGCAAAAATATAAATAATTTTTTTACCATGGGGTGGGCACACACTAACCTGGAATTTACCACAAGATGTCTGAGTGGGGTCTAGGGCAGTTCATTGTGGCCTTTTCATCATGGCCAGTTTACCATGATCGGATTCAGCATACCCAGTCGTTTCATCGCAGCCATTTCATGGCTGGAGAGCACTTACCTCGCTGAAGTTGCCATTCCATCAGACATATATTGTGGTGAAAGAGGCTGCATATCAAAAAAGGTTTCCCCACCACCACCACCACCACTGGTGCTTAAGTCTCAATTGGACAGGTGAACGAAGGCCTCCAGGGCAAGCCCCATTGTCCCCCCACACTGGTGCTTCATGCCCAATCAGACTGGTGAAAGAGAGGGGCATTGCCCCTCACCCCCCCACACTGGCGCTTCATGTCCAATTGAACTGGTAAAAGAGGGGGGGCATTGCCCCCTCAACCCCCACCGTTGCTTAAGGCCCAATTGCTTCAAGGTTTGAAAGAGGGAGCAATGCTCCCCTCACCCCTTACTGGTTATCTGAGACAGCAGGTGAGCTAGTCAAGGGTCAAGTCAGTGCGATGGGCTGACTTGAGATAGCATCTGTCAGACTCCAATAGTGTACACTCATACAAAGTGATTGATTTGGTCTAAAATAGCCTGTGCAATTTTGGTAAAGTTCCATGCACAAAAATACACCAGAAAATTACTTTTTTAGAAGCACAGCATGGTCACTGTGAAAGTCTGTTAGATGATTATTTCATGCAGAAAGCCAAATTCAGAGCACTATGTGAGCTTCCTATGTGAAACTTATTTTATGATGACAAGTAGAGGCCTACTTGTCTATATAAGATACTATAAGTGACAGGGTTCAGACATTTACACCAGACCTAGAGTTGCCAACAGTTGTCTAGTAAGCGTTTAAATTATAATATTTTATAATCTAGGGACCAGATTCTATAAATAGTACCTAAATTGGCAGCCACCTACAAAAGTAGCTGTCAATCACTCAGGCGCCATTTAAAGAATTGCCTGCCAGAAAACTTAGGTGTCTGCAATATAGGCCATGGTTTTCCTGGCCTACATTGCAGATGCCTAAGTTTTTTTTAGTGAATCACGCCTGATGGTGCCTAAACCTTGCTCTGCCCCTAACCACGCCCACGCCTACTTAGGCATTAGGCACTATTAGGCATCCTGCTGTAGACACAATTATAGTCCACCCTAAATATATGGTTTTATCACTTATTATACTTGAAATGTCTTTTAGATAACTCAAATTCAACAATATTTCAAGAGTTTCATATAATATATGAAGACCTCAATTTTTATTCTTGTTTCACACATGCATTCACCACTCAAAATATCTCACTGCGATTTAGCTTTATGTGTCATATCGACACAAATCCATATTTATATATACTTTATACGTATTTTTCCTTTAGATATATCAAATTTTCATCTAATGTACAATGCTTTAAATACTTTAAATATATTTTGAATAAATAATGTTAACTTATCTTTCAAAGTGCCCTTGTCTACGGTCTGGGGAAATTTAATCCCAAAATTACACAATTAAAGCATCTGTACTATAGACACCTCCTGGCACCTACTTTTTTAAATGAGTTTTTAATCTGTGCTAACACAGTCAAATTACCACATCAATTAAAGCCAATTAAAACAATTAAGTTAGGCAGTGGTAGAGCCCTAAGTGTGTTCTTGTATACTGCACCCCAGTCCATTAAAACCTCCGCCCTCTGCATGCCCACTAGCAAAGTACGCACCATTATTTCACAGTGTGCACTTTTGCACCAGTCAATGTTTTATAAGAGGTCATTTACAGAGTGTGTGACCATCTCTACAATGCAGGAACAACCTGATGGTTAGTGCAGTGGGCTAAGAACCTGGGGAACTGGAATCAATTCCCACCTCGTCTCTTTGTGATCCTGGACAACCCTCTATTGTGCCAGGTACCAAAGAGAAAAAACAAGCTCCGAGCCACATAGGGAGGAGCGAAGACAAATCGGCCGAAGCCTTGGGGCCAATCGGCTAGGGGTAGGGGGAGGAGGCAAGGATAGATTAGGGGTGAGCGGAGGGGAGGTTGCCCCTCTCGATCCAGCATCACACATGATCCTGGACAACCCTCTATTGTGCCAGGTACCAAAGAGAAACAGACTTGGATTGTGAGCCTACTGGGAACAGAGAAAATACCTGTATATAATATGTGTAAACTGCTTAGATTGTACCAAAGAAAGGTGGTATATCATATCAGTGACCCTTTACCTAAATGATTAAAATACAGTGGGTGCATATTTTACTGCTTAGAGTATATGCCCCCTTAAAATATTACCTTCATGGGTGTAATTCTATAAGAAGACACCTGGAGTTTGGTGGCAAGAACGAGCGTTCACATAGGTATGTAGATGACCAGTATCCTCTAAGTAATCCCATATTTGTATGTGGGCACTCAGATGGGTAGGGTGAAGTTTGGGTTAAGGTTACCACACCCCCTAGATCCACCCTCAGACCCACCCAGTTCCATCAATCCCTGCCCCGTTATGCCCCAGTCCCGCCCCAAATCCCTCCCTAGCCTCACCCCCTGCTGCCTGCTCTCGTCAGGCAGGAGGGCATATGTGGATACCCTCCTGCCCGACAGTGATTTGTTCCAAACTTTTCAAAACTCCAGACAAAGTGCCAGGTTTTGAAAAGCCGTCTGGACCCCCGGACATATCCTCAAGAGGAGCACATGTCTGGGGAAATCCAGATGTCTGGTAACCCTAGTTTGGATAAGCTTATTTGCACGATAGAATGACACACATGCAGATAATGTGAGAGATTTTCAAAAACCCTATTTATGTGCTTAAAATCCTGCTTTATGTATGGAAATGGCTTTGAAAATTGCACTCCCCATGAGACTAATTCCCACTGGCTAACTTGATGAAAGAGCTGCACAGAACTATAGTTTCAGCTCTCAACTGTCATGATCGCCAGTGCCCAGAAGGTCCATCTCACCTCCTTACATTCAGCATTCTTTAAATATCTGCTTTCATTCTGCCCTAAATTAATAAAAGGAGGAAAAAGATTTATTGCATGGACTAAATTGTCAGAGAAACTGAAGCTGTGCATGGTTTTTTTTCTGCTGTCAGAATATATTTTTTCATGTATTTTTATTTATGTGAAGATTTGTTAAAAAAAATTGACCATTTTACCAAGGTTACCTCAGGATCTGTGAACACAGTTCATTATCACTCATGTTAAATTATATATTCTTACATTTTCCTTGTGAAGCCCAGTTTATTTAGTTAAAAAGACAAAAAGGAAAAAAAAAGTTCTAATGAAGCTGACTATAAAATGAAGTGGCTAATAAAAACCCTTATGTGATGCATTAAAATCTAAAGAAGGATCACCTACTCCCCCTTTTACTAAGCCGTGTTAGACGTTTCTACTGTAACCCAGAGTGCTAAAGGGTGGTCAAACTGACCAGATGACCACTGAATGTATCAAGATAAGATAACCCCACACTCTCCCAGTGCTCACTGACACCCTCACACCCACAAAGCTCAGAATACAAACATACACACCTGTCTCCAGAACATCAGCACCTGGTATAGGAACGCCTAGTAGACCTGCAAACAGGTGTCTTAAATTACATTACGTTACATTATTGATTTCTATTCCGCCGTTACCTTTAGGTTCAAGGCGGATTACAAAAAGGATCTATCTGGCCATTTCCAGAGGAATTATAGAATAGTTAGAGAGTAGTCAACTTGGTTAATAGAGATGAGGTGGTTCATGTGGCGTTAGGTTGTTTTAGAGAGTGGGGAGGCGTTAGGTTGGTTTCGATTGTTGGGTATCAGGGATTTTTTAAATAGTATGGTTTTTATTTCTTTTCTAAATGTTCTGTAGTCAAGGGTCATTATCAGCAAAGTAGAGAGTTGGCGGTCCAGTCTCGCCACTTGTGTGGCCAGGAAGCCATTATACTGTTTTTTCCGTTTGACTTCTCTGATTGGGGGGGTATGTGAATGGAGCGTGGGTTCTCCTTTGTCTGGTTGAGGTGGTTCAGATTAGATGGTTGTTTAGGTATATTGGGCTGTTTCCATTCATGGTTTTAAATAGAAGACAGTAGAACTTGAATTGTATTCTTGCTTGGATTGGTAGCCAGTGTGAATGGAGGAACACCTCGGTGATGTGGTCATGTTTTCTCAGAGAGTAGATGAGTCTCAGGGCTGTGTTCTGGATTGTTTGCAGTTGTTTAATCATGGTCGCGGGGCAGGGTAGATAGAGAATGTTACAATAGTCTAGTAGACCCAGCATTAGGGCTTGAACTAGGATCCGGAATTGAGTTTTGTCGAAGAATTTTCACACTTGTCTTAGGTTTCTCATGATTGCAAAGTATTTCTGTATTATTTTGTTGATTTGTGGTTGCATGGTACAGCACCTGTCAATCGTCACTCCCAGTAGTTTTAGAGTGGTTTGAATGTGGTTGAGTTGATTACTAGGTTTGTAATGGATGGTGTCCTATCATTTTCTAGGAGAATGAATTTTGTTTTTTCTGATGGGTGGACTAGTGAAACAGAGAGAGGAGTAGCAAGTCCCATAAGACACTCTAACCACTGCATTTATGGTGGAAAATATGAGCCCCCAAAACCCTACTCTACTGCCAAATAGGTGCCACGTGCAGCCATAAAGGCTATTGAGGTTGTAGACAGGTAGGTATGGTGGGTTTTAGGAGGAACACCATAACATATATGGGAGTTCTGATTAGATGTTTATCTGACACCTTTTATGTGAAGTTCACAGCAGTGACCCCTAAGGTGTCCCACTGCTCTCTGCCATGTCTGGGTTGCTAGTCCATTACAGGACTGGCCTCTCTCATATCCAAATGGTCTTGTTCTGGGCGCTTGGACTTGGATGAAATTTTGGTCGAAAATGTGGTATAAAGATAGACATGGTCTGGGTGTCACATTGGCCTTGACGTACAGATAGAGGATTTAAAAATACTGTATATATATATTTCTAGACGTAGGGTAGTTTGCCTTTCGAAAATAGGCATTTTCTTACTTCCGACTTTGGACCTCTAGCACCATATGGCCAAATTGGACTTAGACGTATGTTTAGAAAATGCCCCTCTTTGTCTCAAATCTTACACTCTAAAACATATTTGTGAAACAAGTTGTCGAAGATTTCCAAAATTGTACATAATTAGACATTCTTTTAGAGTTAGAGGTGAAGAGGTCCAAAATTTGACAGCTTAACAAAGAAAACCAGTCAATGAAATATGTTTATATTTTATTTTTCAAAAAATAATGATTATATTTTAATTTCCAATATACCTGGAACTCTGGTCAATATCCCAATTCAATATGCGTTCCAGGTGTATCCAACTTAGATTTAACTTAGATTTGAGTTCTATACCCATATAGCGGGAAGAATTGCGTGTATCTTTGTCACTTTATCATTCAATTTAATATATTATTTGGCTTAACTTCAATCTTGAAATTTTAACTGATTATTGTATACACAGTTAAAATTTCAAGATTGAAGTTAAACCAAATAATATATTAAATTGAACGGGCCAGTGACAAAGATACACATAATTCTTCATGCTATACAAAGTCGAGAGAGCGGTGGAGTGGTGGTGCTGAGGCCTGAAAATATATGGGTATAGAACTCAAATCTAAGTTAAATCTAAGTTGGATACACCTGGAGTGCATATATTTTATTTTTGACATACTAACATAATGAAGAAGAAGAACATGTTTTGAGGAAGTCTCAAGACTTCTTCCTGAGCTATAATCATCCATCATATAGGCTGGTGCATTGCCACGAAGCATCAGAAATAACAGTAAGTCTTTTTTTAACCTCATGTTTATCCCTTAGGGCTGCTTGTACTAAACATCACTAGAGGTTTTTAGTGCAAGCTGGCAAGGTAAATGCTCCGATGCCTAGTGCCATTTAGTAAAACCCTGCAAAAATTGTCACTTGATAAACGCTAAGATACCCATAGTATGAAATTTAATTCTTAGCATTTAGCACGCACTAAGCTTCAGTAAGAGGGCCCTGTAGTGAAGAAAAGGTTCTGTTGTGAAAAAGGATCACACAATATACTGAGCATGCATAAGAAAACATTATACAAATGTCTTGAAGTTTAAAACATTGCAGGAAAACTATAACAATACAAAAAAAAAAACCAACCAACAACAACAAAGCAACAAACAAATAAAAAACTGCATACAGTCTGTTACAGCTTGCAATGTGATACGCAAAGAACTGACACCCCCTTCCCACCCCCAGTCAAATGATTTTGAACCAGGAAATGATCATTGGGGTATTTAAAAAAGCTTGTGACTAAAACAATTTTCTTCACTCTTTCCCATGTTTGCTGTGATCTTCAATGCATGATTTATAAATGCTATGCCCTTGTTGTTCTAGGTGATACCTCTTTATTCAGATCACCTTACCCATCTGGATGCTGTTAGAACCTTATTTTTTTATTATAGAAAAAAAAATGCTAAATTTATAAACACCTTGCATTGACCTCCAGTCATGTTTGTACTCAGATGGTATCTTTTCATTAATATGTGCTTAGAAATATGACTTTAGAATTCTCTCTGTTTCACCTTAAAATGTAGCAGGGGCGTAAAGAATAATGCCAATTAATAGTCTAAGTTCAGAGGCACAGATGGAGATAAGATACTGTCAGTGTCACTTTTTCCCCCCCCCTAAAAATCTGTTGCAAGTATGGATTAGACTTTGTAAATTTTTAACATTCCTGTGCCACACTGCATTCTGTTATACAAAGACAGCTGTGCTTGTGAACTATTAATACCCATCAATTAAAGACCAACCTCTTGGTGTTAGTTCTATGAAGAGAGGAAGAACCAAAGTTTGAAAATCCTTTGAACTACAATGCAAAATATACCACTTTTCCCTAACCTTCAGCATACATTTAGCTCCCCAGCCCGCGATAACCTCTACCGCCATTTAATAAAAGGGTCCCATAGAATTTTGTTTCTGCAAATTAGCACTTAACAAAATAACCCCCCCTCCCTCCTATTTTACAAAAGTGCATAAGAGGTTTTTAGCGCCATTGACTGTTCTGTGCTGCTCCTATGCTCATAGGAACTCTATGGCCATCGGAGTAGCGCAGATCATTCAGCGTGCTGGCCAGCGCCAAAAAACTCTTCTGTGCTTTTGTAAAACAGGCAGGCTGGAAGGGTAAGATAAGACTTTTTGCGGTTACAGTGGCAAAATAACTCTCGAAATTTAGGAAGTTGGTTGGTTGGACTGAGACCTTTTCTGCACCCCCTCGTAGTACCTAACTATAGATACCATTTATAGAATTCCCCAGTATGGACTAACCCCCCTCTTTTACTAAGGCGCACTAGCCGATTTAGCGTGCGTTAAATATTAGTAAGCGCTAAATGCTAACACATCCATAGAATATAGTCGACTAGCGCGCCTTAGGGCTCCTTTGACAATGGAACACTAGCGGCTTTAGCGCACGTGCTAGCCGCTACCACTTCCTTTTAAGCAGGCGGTAATTTTTCAACTAGTGCGTGCTATAGCGCGTGCTAATCTTGTGCGGGCGCGATAAACGCGCACCTTTGTAGAAGGAGCCCTTAGTAAAAGGACCCCTCAATTCTATAACTGATGCCTAAAAAATGAGTGCTGAAAAAAATGGTGCTTAAAGTTAGGCGACAAACAAAGCAACAGGACACAAAAATCATACAGTCTATGGCGTTAAACAGATGGATTTATTAATGAACAAAGGTTGACAACATGATTCCTTTTCCTTGATGCTTTTGTAACTTAAACTGTCCTTTTAAGGACGACTTAGAAAGATTTCTTCTTACAGTTCCCCCTCCTTTTGTTCTTCCCCTTACGTGTTCTTTTTCTCTCTATCAGTTGTAGTTCCAATCCCTTCTTCCTTTTTGTTCCCGTTTGTCATTGTCCTTAAAAAAATGGTATTTTCTCTTGGTTTGGTTTTGTTTACTTTGTATTTTAATTAGCACATTGTTATGGCGTTTTTTCTACAATGCCTAGAAGGTTTGAGTGGGCGGTATAATAAATTTTAAATGAACTTGAAACTTAGTCGCAAGGCCTACTTCAAGAGTCGAAATACCTAAAACCAAAAATATAGAAAATATAAACAAAACAAGAAGAACATAATAAAAAATATATCTATTAAAAAAGTGAAAATTTGATATATTAAAATATTAATTTATTAGAATATTAGAAAATCATTATAAAAGTATTGATTTGTTAGCAGGTTGAAATATCAATATGAAAGTATTAAAAAAAGAGATGCCTTTTTAAATAGGCAATTCTTAGAAATAAAAAAAAAAATTAGCCAAAAATATATCAACTGTGAAGCTGGGGAGTTCAAAGCATTAGGTTTTGGAAGAGTTGTTTGCTTGATGTACGTTTTATATGTTGTATGTTGACTGTACGCTGTTTTGGTTTAAAGCGGTACATAAGTTTTTAAATAAATAAATAGAACTCTAACAAAGAATATACAACAATATGAAATATAAACTAAGAGGGGCCCGCCAGCCTAGACTGGTGGGTGCACGACATTAGCTGAATCCCTGGCACTGAAGGAAAAGGGTTGAGCAGTGGGGAGGGAGGAAAAAAATAGGACTAGGAGAGGATGATAATATAAGGAGCATATAGATTGGAGAATGAGTTGTTAGGGAAGGAGGAAGGAATAGGTGAGAAGTGTAAAGTGATTAGGCAAAGACTGAGAGGTTGGTGTTTGGCAGAGAGGGCATTTTGGCAGGTTGAAGAGCATTCTGATGGTGTGTTGAGATTGGGATGGTTGTGTGAGGAAGGAGAGCATGGCTTACCAGTTGAGTGTAGTTTTGGTGGCTCTGTGATGTCTTCCTAGGTAAGGTATGATTTTTGGCTTTCATTTTCTGATGGTCCGGCTTGGAGGAGCTGGCAGGAGGTAGAATTCAGGCTGGGGAGGGGAATCCTCTGATTCATGGGATTCATCTGATCCTTCTTCTTTGGAGCCTAATAGAGTGCTTGGACATTTGCAGTCAGTTCTTTTAAGTTTGTCGGCTCCAATGTCTGGAGGAATACCAGTTGTTTGTAGGCAAGGCCATATACTATGTGCTATTGCACCCTTGGATTGCATTATTTTTCAAAGGTGGAGCAACAAATTTTGAAGGGCAAATATATTGATTTGTTTGCATTGCTTGCACATGACGTTGGTGGTGGAGATAAGAAGAAAGAGGGAGGGTTAGATGAGGGTAAGAAGAAGGTTAGTAAAGTGCTTAAAACTAATTTTAACTGGCTTTTAGGTTTCAGTGTTTTTGCTAGTGTTGTGGGGGAGGACAAACCTTCTTTATACCCTGGACTGATGCAGCATTCATATCTTATCTTGTGTGCTTACAAGACTTATGGTAGGTGATCTTGGCTCAACTATGATGAACAATTTAGAAAGAACATGATGCGTGATAAGTCTGATGCATGGAGTGTGCGTGATGCAAATTTATACATGGCAGGAATGACTCCTCTGCATGGGTGGTCCTTTTGATATGAGGCCCCCGCTTTGGGAGTTTCGGCAGTTGGGGGGCTGTCCAATTTTGCACAGCAATTGGGAGGGGTGTGGCCTGGGGTTTTGACAAGGGCTTGAGTATATGCTTGAATAGCTAGAGATGTGCTGGTCAGAAATATCTGCTTCCAATTTAATGGGGGTCGGTGCAATGGCCGTCATTTAGATTCTGACATTCCTCCAGTCAGTGCTCTGGAAGTCATTCTGCCTTCCGTTGCTAAGGAGGCAGCTCTGTGGGTTGGGGGCTTCTTCTCCATGAGTTGAGAGTCATAGGCAAGGGTCTTGTTCTGTAAGATGCCTTCCTCTGTTAATTTGGAGGCATTAGAGAGATAATTAGTCAGGTATCCCAATCAAAAGGATGCATACTTACTCTGGGAAAGGTTTTCTGAGGGTTTTCCAATTCCTTTTGAGAGTCCTCCTTTGTTGCTTAAAGGCTGCAATGCTAATTCAGTTTCTTAATAACCTGATGTCGTAAAGGAGAAGAAAATGAAAGCATTATGGCTGGGTCATATAGAGGGGCCATTTCCTGACCCTCCTTTGAAGGATTTTGAAGTATTGCCATTGGGTGTTATAACATATATAACATATTGCCATTGGGTGATCTAACGTATTTAAGGGTTATGTTTGTAGTGCAGATAGTGATGGGATATATCATTAATAATTGGTTTTCTACCAGTTTTTCTTCCAGATATCTTGCCTGATCCATTGCTTCCAGACATATGTGTATGCCTCTATGGACATTTTTATTGATTCTGGGCAACAAGCATGCAGTGGAGCCCTGTTGGGGAGCAAACTTGGGCCTGGCGGAGCATGGGATTCACATCAGATGGCTGGGAACTCATGATATGTTGTGGGATCAACTTTTGTTGATTTTAACTCAAGTGAGTCAGTTTTCTTTGCCTGCATTGATATGAATTTATTGGGGGGCAACAGTATCTGTAATGTAAAAGAGATTGATTTTATTAGAGGTATGAAGAGAGATTTGTACTCTCCTATTTGCTCTTTCCCCAGTGCTCATATGGTATGGTCCCAGGTTATTCCTCAGAGAATATGGAAGGGTATTCATAATGTGGTGGTGATTGAAAGACTGAGTAAATGCTGAGGTTGTTTTGTCTCTTGGAGGGTCTGGTGTTATCTCATGAGTTGCTTAGGGCAGACTGCCCAGGATTATACTGCCAAGATGGAGTCCATTTATCACACATTGGTTTAGACATTTTTCTTATTGCATTGCAAGATTTATTAGATGACTGTTTGAGGAAGGGTTTGGCTGCAGCTTAGATATATGTGTGTGGTGGTGGGGAGTGGTAACAAGCAGATGGCTGTCACCACTGGTGGCCGATTTGGGGAGTATGTTAGATCTTTATGCAGCTGGGTTTGAGTTCATGTACAAGTGAAGTTGGGAATGAGAACAGAATCGCTTGTGGGCATCACCGCCATGAGAGGTGTGACCTGACGATGCCATGGGTCATGTTATGGTGTTAGGTGGCAAGGGGTTGCCAAGAAGTATGAGCTAGTTTCATCACCGAATAGCTCATTGGGGGGATAGATAGTTGCATTGGGAGCTCTGATTTGTTGACTACATTAAAGGATTGTGGGAAATAAAGCTGTGGCCAAACATTTATTCCACAATTACAGGGTGTTTGTTATATTTAGAATGCTAGAGTTATGGATGAAAAGTGGAGGTGACAGGGTGTGAATGCTAATGTTATGGACATCAAAATATCTTATAATCTATAAATCATATGAAGCTAAAAGTGGTAAAACTTGGAGAAAAAGATGAATCAAGAGAAGAACAACACTATACAATGAAAAAATACCTGAAATATCGATGAAACTATTTTTGTCTGTTTATGTTTATTAATTATTATGTATTGTCTTATACTCACATTTGTACTCTGCTAATCTCCCTGCTATGTTTTATTTTATTATATATGTATATATGTGCTTATGTATTTTATCAATTATTTTTAATTATTTCATATTGATATTTAAGTCTTACATATTAATACTGTTATACTAATATTCTAATATATTAATATTTTAATAGATCAGGGTTTTTTACATTTCTAATATTTCTTTTAAATTATGTACTACTTATTTTGTATTTATTATGTACTTCTTATTTGAGGCAGGCCTTGCAGCTGTAACATGAATTGTGTTGAATTTACCTTTATGACTTAATAAATCCATCTGTTTGAAAGCCATAGACTGTATATTTTTTTTGTCACCTCTGCTGTTGCTTTGTCCGACTTCTAATTTGTGGTGGATTTGCCTTCAGTTTTGTGCTGGCTTAAAGTTAGGCGCCATTTACAGAATAACGCTTAGCTCCAGCAACCACACCTATCTTTAGGCATGGCCATTTATAGCTAACTGAAACATGGTGTAAGCATTTATGCCTAATGCTGGCTTTCATTAAAACGTGTTAGAGCTTTTTACCGCGCGACAGCAAGGCGAATGCTCCAATGCTCATAGAAATTGAATGGAAATCGGAGCATGTACTTCACCGGCCTGTGGTAAAAAGCTCTATAACAGTTTAGGAATTTAGGTATGGATTTCCCTTATGCTATAACTAACTCATATGTGTATAAATTCAAGGGATGCCCCTGCTATACCCATAACCTTCCCGTTTCTGTGCCCCTTTATGGACCTGCATGTTAAATTTAGGCGTGTAGATTTTAATTAAAACCAATTAGCACCAATAATTACTTGTTACAATCCCAATTATCCACACTAATTGGATCATTATTCAATTAAATTGTACATGCAAATTGGGCACACAGCTAAATTTGCACACTCAGGGCTCCTATTACTAAACCACGGAAGAGCTTCTTACCACGGGTTGGCGAGCTAAAGGCTCCAGTGCTCATTCAGTTCCTATGAGCGTCAGAGCATTTACCTCGATGGCCATAGTAAGAAGCTCTTCTGTTGTTTAGTAAAACCCAGCATCAGTTCTTAGTGCTTTTTATAGAATTTGGGAGGCATATGTTCAAAACAATTGTTATTCTTTTTATATTTAAAAGTATGAAATGCTTCCTAAAGCTTCATAAATTTATGGGCAGAATATAAATAGTATGAACTATAAAGAGCAAGAAAACATTTGAATTTGGATTTTCAGTATTTCAGTACTTACCCTCGAAGGAAATATATACAGGTAGTTGTTTTATACAAAACAAAATGGTCATTTTATAAAATTTAAAAAAAAGTGATTGAAGATCCTGACATATTTTTTATTTAAATAGCTCCCATAACAATGCACATTTTCTATTTAAATATATCACATGATGGCTCCTAGTCACAGAAAATGCTACCCTCCTGTATACGAATGATACTCTTTTCAAGATTTACTCTATACAGCAGAGGGCCTGCCTCTTTTTACAGTCAATCTATATAGGTTTTATTTGTATCCAGAGCCTGAATAGCGAATTGCATGATATGTTGGGTACAGTGTGGCATACATAAAACAACACAACGGATGTAGATTAAAAATGTAAATTTGGCAAGAAAAGAATTCAAACGCCTTAAATCGTCAGCAAAAGGAAAGCGAACAGAAGTACGGACATTAAAAACCCACATAAATAGAGCTTCAAGACTGGCTATGTTAAATAATTCAACAGTTAAGTCATAAGCATTCTTAAACTTAAGTATAAAAATGCCCTTGACAATATTTCACAGCCCTGCATTTCTTTAAAATATTTAGCATTCTCATTAAAGAGAATGACTGTGGTTTATATATTAGTTACAGTCACGCTTGTTAATATGAAAGAATTTGAAAACAGCAAGCATTCTTACGTATATAAGAATGGAACAATTTGCATTTCAAGCTAAAATACTCCCCTTTAATTTATGTTATATATCTACACATAGATATATACAGTATTTAGTCAAATCTGTCCCTTAATGTGCAGTATTAATATTTCCTGCCACTAAGTGCCATTTGCTAATGCCATCATGAAGACAGGTTCATTCAAAGCGACAAGAAAAGTTCCTGCTTCTAAAAGACTTAATGATCCTTATATTTTTGGAATACTGCACAGTGTAAAGCTTATTACATATTCATCACCAGGGTGGAAATGTTCCTTTAACTCTGAGCTCCCTGGTCTCATTCACTGTAAAATGCTGTCAACAGTCACATGAGACTTTCATTCTAAATTGTGACTCTTGCTTGCAGGATGTAATAGGAAGGTTTAAAGTAGAGGAACCAGTGGAATATTGGTCCATTGGGAACAGTTCTGACAGACAAATGGATAGATAATACAATTTCTGACATAATGGGATGAGAAAAGTTTATGCCAGCTAGAACTGAATTAAAGTTATTACTTTAAAGGAATTGTGAAGTTTGCCACTCTGCAGGCCATTAGTATTTCCTCCGTGTGTTACAGTTTACTGCACATATGCATAACAGATTTTTAAACAGAGTGGCTGTCAGTTGATTTATAAGACTACTAACAAATCCACAACATTTTAGTGAGACGCAGTAAGAAACAGCCTGAGCGATACCACTCTTTCAGCCCACTCGCAAAGCTGCTCTCATTTCACTCCGGCTGAAGATAAGCCTTGCTACCAAGTGCCAACGACTACACTGAGTGAAAAAAACGTTACATTGGGACGACCGAGAAAGAATAAAATTGGGACGGTGAGCCTTGGGAACATGCAGAGATCAATGCAACACTTTCTGCAACAGAAATTAAGCATCGTGATGGTTTTCCTTGTTCATCTTTAGGCAAGGCAGAATTTTGGGGAACCTGTCACGACGGACACTGTTATTATGTACAGAATCATTCTTGATTACAACATTTAAAGTAAAGAGCCAGATGCAAGATCATATTCCCAGAGAAAGTGCTCAACACTCCAAGCCAAATTAAAACTTTAGTTTTTAAGGTTGAATGGTGCTTCATGTTATGTATTAAATGAGACAGTACTGAAATATATGTCTGTACACACAAAGTCCATTATTAAGGTGCTGAAGATTATCAAAAACAAAGGGCTCCTTTTACTAAGCCGTGTTAGGGCTTTAACGTGTGGAATAGCATGCGCTAAATTGCCGCACGCGCTAGACCTCAATGCCAGCACTGAGCTGGCGTTAGTTCTAGCCGCGTAGCGTGGGTTTAGCGCACGCTAAAATGCTGCGTGCGCTACAAACGCTAACACAGCTTAGTAAAAGGAGCTCAAAGTGGCTTGACTTGTTTTGGGCAGCTTTTGCATCCAACTTAGCCCTTTTTTGAAAGAATTTCACTGGCTGCTTATAGAGAGAAGAATTCCTTTAACTATTTTATTGTTAACATAAGACTTTGAAACAGGACTCAGATTTCTATCTAGGTGCGAGCTTTAAAAATCTATCATCCAAATAGGGAATTGCGATCGGAGGATACTTGTCACCTTTTTTTTTATCCCAGCATTGAAGAAAGTCCATTTTGAAGAGACCAGGCAATGCATGCTTTCACTTGTTGGTCCAATATTGTAGAACAAACTGCCAGTACAAATTATAACAATAAATGATACGGTACAATTCTTTTAAAAAATGTTAAAAAATACATGTGTTTGTCAAGCATTTTAGGGGTATGCAGTATAGCAGGATTTTATTAATAATAATAATAATAACAACAGTTTTTTTATATACCGCAGGACCGTGAAGTTCTATGCGCTTTACAAAGATTAAAAGATGGTACAAATTGAATGAACTTAGAGGTGAAAGATAGTGGTTAACAGTTCAAGGGAATCGTTATTGAAGAGAAAGAATTGAACGGGTCAGCTGTCTAGATACTTCAGGAACAGATATGTTTTTAGGCGTTTCCTAAATTCCCCATAAGTGGAAGGCGTAAGCAATTTGTTCTAGATCTTTACCTCATAATGCTGCTTGGTGTGAGAGAAGGTATTGGTGATGTCTTTTGAGTTTACATCCTCTAACTGGGGCAAGGTATTGGCGGAATAGAAATCACTAATGTAATGTAATACTGTTATGCCACAATTTAAAGGAAGACAAGGAAGTCTTGAAGTAGTTGGGTTAGTATATAGTTGTATTTTGAATGATTTTGCATTGTTTTAATGTGTTTTTTTTTTTCATTTTTGTGTTCTGTGAATTATGTATACATTGTTCCCTTTCATCATCTACATAGATAAATAGGTGGAATATAAATTAATAAACAAAATGAAACAAGGAATTTTGAGGTGTAGCTATGAACATGGACTACCATTAAGATGTGTTATTTTTTCACTAACTCTTGCTTTAATATAGGTCCCATTTTATGCAATGAGACCTAGTCGCTAATAACTGGAATTAACAATAAAATAACATATTTAACAATAACCACACAGATAACTACAGGTAGTCATCGACTTACAACCGCAATTAGTTCAGACTGCTAAGATGTAAGTGGATCAGGACGTAAGTCGGCTTATGTTAAATTAAGGCAAGAATATTAGACTGGGTAATGATATTTTAATCATCTTAAAGCAATCTGTTAACAACATTTTCTTTCTTTCTAAGTCAAACAACAATTCAATTGTGGAAAAACTGACAAAAATAAGAAATACAGTACAGTAAAGTACATTTAAGTCATGGCACCACTGGTGCTTGGCTGCGGATTGTCAATATCTTCTTCATTAGGCGAGGCTGCGGACCCGGTGATGGGTGGAGTTGCTCTTTTCATAAACATAGTGAGCTTCCTCTGAATTTTTTGCTTTTTTTTCCTCTTCAAAAATTTCGCAATAAGGACGAAATGTGTCGCGTGCCATCCATTCAATCCTCGCAAATCGTTCAATGTTTGGGTACATGTCTTCAAATCATGCTGCAGACGCTTCAAAAATTTTTTATCACGTAAATGCTTCACAACAGATCGCGCAGCTGGACGCACCCGCTGCTGCCCCCTTGTGACACGCCACTCGTTGCAGCACCCACCCCCGCCAAAACATCCATAAAAGCCCCTACAGACTCACCAGGAAGATCCACAGGAGCAGGAACTACAGCAGATGAACCAGGCTGAGAGGAAGCTGTCACCCCAGAGGCCCATGCACCAGAGGCCCGAATACCTCGAACCCCGCCCCGATGAGGCACAGAGCCCCGTTGCACAGCTGGGCCGGAACGCTGAGTCCCAGCTGAAACAACACCAGGAACGGCACCAACCACTTCTGCAGATCTTCCCCTAAGAGCCCTCCTAACTGAAGGACCCCGTGTAGGAGTGGGCCACTTCCTAGGAGCCATACTGTACCTAACCAAGAAAGAAATCCTGCTCCCACTAGAAGCACACACAAAACCCAGACACCTAGCACCAGCTCCCCAGCACCGGATACACACTCTGCACTTCCCAGCCCCACAAGAGCCACCTCGCAATAAACCCAACCAAACCGTACCCACACTTCTACTCCCTAACCTCCACCCCCTCCCCAACTACTATCCAAAGTATCCCACACACACCCTTCTGACCCCAACAAGGCACACAGGCAAGGAAAACAAAACTCACATCAAACTACCCACAACAGCTGTAACAAACGAACCTTGTCGTTGGTAAGCCAACCCATCCGGCTCAGACTGCCAGGAAAGTAGACTTTGTTCAGACGCGCGTCGCACTGACAGCACGGCAAGCAAGCAGGAAACAAACAAACTAAGCCACTTCCTGTTTGCACACTGCCGGCCCCCGTGCTCACTGCCACTGATCTGAAAACCTCATTCACCGGGGCAGCGCTGACCGATAGAGCAGGGAAAAAAGGCGCGCAGTGCTGAATGTCCCCCACCTATGGCCTATCACGCTGACGTCCTTCATACGCGTGTCGTCCAAGCAACCGCCGAAGAGCCAGAAACCAACGCGTGATGCCAGAGCCGTCCCCACTCTGCAAGCAATGCCGGCTCTGCCACAACGCGCTACCCCGGCCCGGGCAACACAAACTACAAAGCAGCCCGACAAACTATCCACAGAAGAACCAGAAAAACCGACGCGCGTTGCCAGAACCGTCCTTCAAACCGCAGGCAGTGCCAGCTCCACTACAACGCACACTCTGGTTCAACAACACCACAGAAACCAAGGAAAAACTCTGTACCTGGACACCAGCTCACTGTTCCACAGCACCTGCCTCACTGGAAAACCAAGCCACCGCCGAAAAGTAAGGAACCACAACAACAAATTTAACTAACTCTACTTTTCACTTCTCTATTACCCTCCAGGTACTTTAGTTAGATTGTGAGCCTTCGGGACAGTAAGGGAATTTTTCAAGTACCTTTCTTATTTCTAATCTTAATGTATATTTTCTGTAAACCGCTTAGAACCTAACGGATGTAGTGGTATATAAGAAATAAATTACATTACATTACAACCCTTTCCACACTCCCACCCTTCCCAAAAATGATTTAACCCGCCAAATTCACCCTTAATCCCATACCATTCCTCTACCAATCACCCTTCTCCCTTCCTAACAACCAATCCTCCTGTCCTAGCACCCCAACAACCAATCCCTGCCACCCTTCAGCTCCCACTACCAACCCTCACAAACTAACCCCCCCACCCCCAGCCCACTGTAACCACTGTACAAGGGTTCACTCAGCCACTGTTATCAGCTTACAGCTAAACTGTAAGCTCCCGTAAGTTTCATGGTGCCACATCATTCTCTTCTTAGTTGAACTAAGAACTTTTCAGTGACCCCTCGTATTGTAATGCCATAATGCCTCATTCCACCAATGTCTAAGCCAACCTCATTGGTGATGTCACAATAGCTTGTGCCCATTTGCTAGATGCATTTGCCTCATTGAAATGAAAAGTGTCAAGAAAAGCATGAAATAACTTGTAAGTTTCACGGTGCCACATCATTCTCTTCTTAGTTGGGCTGGGGTCCAATTGCCAGACTGAATCAAAGAAGAGGACATTCCTACCTAGTACATGACTAGCTCATGATGAACAGAAACAGACAGCCATGCCTGTGGGGAAGCAAAATGTACTCTTATCCATTCTATCCAATATTTTAAACTTCTCCAAAACCATAAAATTAGCAGCCGTACCAGCCTATCAAAGGTCTTCACCACATTCACTAAAGCACACAACCATCTTTGTGCGATGCATTATATTAAATAGCCTTCTAGTATCATGTGCAGAAACCTGACCCTGAATAATATACCCTTACATACCCCTATGAAACAATGAGCAATAAAGTACAGGTAGTCGTCGACTTACGACCTATCCAAGTTACGACTGTTCGACCTTACGACATGACTTCCGCTCTCCGAAGTCTCACTATGCAGCGTGATAACATACGCAGGGGTGTTGCCCCATGTGAGTTTGTGTCTTGTTGTTTTGGTGATTTCATGCAGTAAAAATGACAACGAAGAGGAAATTGTCTCTGTCCACTTCTCAGCCTTCCAAAAATGAAAGAAAGGCCATAGATCTAGACACCAAAATGATAATAAAACAGTATGAAGGAGGAAAGAAAGTGAATGCCATTACATGTGATATAAAGTTATCACACTCTACTGTGTCGACTATTATAAAGGACAAAAATAGAATTTGTGAAGCTGTGAAAGGTTCTGCACCTTTGCGGTCAACAGTGATTACGAAGCAATGGACTGGACCCATCCATGAAATGGAGAAATTGTTAAACATTTGGATGGAAGATCAGATTCAAAAGCAGATGCCCTTAAGTCTCTTTAAAGTACAGTCAAAGGCTAGAAGTCTGTTTGGGACTTTAAAGGAATGCGCTGGAGAAGACTATAGTCAAGAATTTGTGGTAAGTACTGGTTGGTTTAAGAGGTTTAAAAATAGAGTCCAGTTGCATAATGTTCAGGTGACTGGAGAAGCAGCGAGTGCGGATGAGGAAGGAGCTAAAAAGTTTGTTGATAGTTTAGAAGAAATAATCAAGGTGGAGGGTTACCTGGCAGAGCAAATTTTAATGTGGATGAAACAGGGTTATATTGGAAGCGGATACCAGGATACACTTACATCCACAAAGAAGCCAAAAGCATGCCAGGATTTAAAGCACACAAGGATAGATTCACTCTACTGCTTGGAGGGATATCAATGGGTTCAAGCTGAAGCCCTTATTAATTTACCATTCTGAAAATCCACTTGCATTTAAGAATGTGAACAAGCACACTTTGCCATTTTATTATAGATCAAGCCATAATGCCTGGATGAACCAGGCTTTATTTGAGGATTGGTACAGCAATAGTTTTATTCCTCAAGTGCATGAGTACTGTTTGGAGAAAGGAATCCCCTTTAAAATGTTACTGTTGCTTGATAATGCGCCTGGACATCCACATCACTTAGCTGATCTCTATCCCAATGTGAAAGTGTTATTTTTGCCCCTGAGCACTACACCACTTATTCAACCAATGGACCAAGGGGTAATTGCTACTTTGAAGGCAAACTATCTCAGAACCAGTTTCGTCTAAGCCATAGCTGCTATAGGTTCCGATCCTGAACTATCACTACGTGACTATTGGAAACAGTATAACATTCTTAAGTGTATAAAAAATCTTGCTACTGCTTGGGACTCAGTGACGGAAAAGTGTATGAATGGTGTGTGGAAGAAGTGTGTTAAGCGCTCACGTGAATACCTTTGCTGGATTTAACAGTGAACAAGAAGTTGATGAGATTCGTGAAGAAATAGTGAAACTGTCAAAAGACCTTTGATTGGAATGTGAAATGGAAGATGTTGAAGAGTCGCTAGAGCGGGAACCTTACGAATGAAGAGCTGATAGAGTTAGAAGAAGAAAGAGTGGGGGAAGAAAAAATAAGAGAATTAGAGAAAGACCAAGAGAATGAGGCACCACAACGAATGTTCACCACAAAGGGATGTCAGCAGGTTTATCTCTACTTAATAAACTCCTTTTCTTGACACTTTCTGTTTCATTTCATATCATTGAAACGGAAAGTGTCAAGAAAAGTGTGGAATCAACTTGTAAGTTTCATGGCGCCGCATCATTCTCTTCTTAGTTGAGCTGAGAACTTTTCAGCGGTCCCTCGTATTGTGAAGCCATACAGGTAAATCAAAGCCCGACTCATCCATTCCTAGTAACCAAAAATGTCTTGGATATCTGCCAAAGTTTTCAGTTTATAACTGTTGCTATTTGAAACGCCTTGATAGCCCGAGGTATTTTCCTTGAGAGGCCCAGAAGTCAGGGGGCTGATTCAAGTTGTTGCCATTCGACAACTAAAATCAGCCTTCCTTTCTGGACTGACTTGAAATTGTATGTGTACCTCAGATTTAGTAAGTGGTTTTGCTAAATTTCAGAGATGAAATTGACAATTTGGCTAGCGTTACATGAAATATCAAAGGGTAATTATATGCTGGGTAGCATTTCTCAGCACAACGATGAATGCAGATTTGTAGTCAACTGCTTACAGCACACAGCTTTAAAACTAGGAAACTACAGCCCTAATCTTACGTTCAGCATTCAGAGTGTGACCTTTATTAAGCTACTTAAGCTCCTTGGGGTCATATATAGATTGAAAAACCATTGGGGCAAAGAAGCTGTGATTTTTTTTCTTGTACAGTATTGTGCTGGGGGATTGCTATCAATTACTGCTGCTACCACTGCAACTCCTGTTGCTAATAATGATATTAAAGGATTACAAATATTCAGACTTTGCCTACACACAGTAAAACACGCTTCACAGTCATGCAAAGAAGTAGAAAATTGAACACTCTTAGACAAGTGTCCAGTGTACTTTTTTGCATGACTGAAGTGTGTTTCCTTGAATGTAGACTGTAGGCAACGTCTAGAACTCTTTCTTTCTCTGTGGAGTAAGAGAAAAAGGTCTTAGAGCACCCTTATGTAGGTTGGTCTCATGTGCTAAGGACAATTTTGTGGCAGTCATTTAAACAATGCCTTTTTTTTTTTTTTGTATTCTTGTATTAACGGCTATGTGCGAAAGTAAAGGGATGTAAACATAAGAAATTTCAGGAACGATTGCTATCTTTTCAGACAGCCTTATGGACTAGGGATTTACATTACATTACATTAATGACTTCTATTCCACCTGTACCTTGCAGTTCTAAGCGGATTACAGTAGAAGATAGCTGGATATTTCCAGGAAGTTACAATTTAGGGGATGGTTACATAGTAGAGGCATAGGGAGTTTCAATTTAGGGGACTTTAAATAGTAGAGGCAGAGGGAAGAAATTGAGGAAGGGAGGAGGATTGAGGATTAGTAGTAGGGAAGATGTAGTTCCGGGCTGGTTACTTGGAAGGGTCATTGGAGAGATATTAGTAGAGGGGTAGGAGGTCAACTGGAAATTTGCATGGAAGGGGGAGGATGCGAGGGGGGGGGGATATATTCATATATTCATATTCCCAAATTCGTATCAACAATTTTGATGTGTCTTAAAAACGTATCTTTTTAATGAATCTTTCGGAAGTTAGATATTGGATGTTTATTCATTTGTATTACTAGTCTTTGTGAACTGCATAGAACTTATTGGTATTTGCGGTATACAAGTGAGTTTTATGTTTGTTACCTTTAGTGCATATTTGTTTTTAAAAATTACCCTAACAGCACTTACTGCCTCCTATCTACTAGCCAGTCAGTGCACAGTTATTTTTATTTATTTTAGTATTTATAAACTGCTTATAGCCCTAAGCAGTTTACATTCAGGTAATCAAGTATAAAGGACCCATCAGTAGCTGACTGGTGGGAACATAACATTAGATGAGCTTGACACCATAGGTTGAGATTTAGAGATAATTTTTTTTTGGGGGGGAGGGGTAGAGGGAATGAATCTGGGCACTAAGGCCCCGATTCTATATAGAATCGGGCCTACACTAACCCCAATTCTGTAACCGGCGTCCATGTTACAGACGCCGTTTACAGAATCGGGTTAGAATAGATGCGATAGGTATAGCGGCAGCAGCCGCCTGTCCCCCACCTATCTCTAACCACCGGAAGGAGGGTACCCAACCCCTCCTGCCGGAGGACGCTCCCTCTCCGGACCCTCCCCCCCCCATGCTAACGCCCCCCCCCGCCACACTAACACTCCACGATGACCCTCCTAATCTCCCCCCCAAACTAACCTCTTAATTGTTGGCCGGACGGACGGGTCTTGCTGCCGTCCAGCCGGCAGGCCTGCCTTGTCGAAATGAGGCAGGCCCACCCCTTCCCAGCCCATCCCCACTATGCCTAAGGCCTGATGGGTCCAGGCTTCTAGAGCCTGGGTCAATCAGGCCTTAAGCTTAACGGGATGGGCTGGGAAGGGGTGGGCCTGCATCATTTAGATGAGGCGGGTCTGCTGGCTGGACGGCAGCAAGACCCATCCAGCTGGCCAACAATTAGAGGTTAGTTCGGGGGGAGGTTAGGGGTGGTCATCGGGGAGTGTTAGAGCAGCGTGGGGCGTTAGTGTGGGGGGGTCCGGAGGGGGGCATTCTCCTGCCGGTGATCGAGGGTGTCGGGTGGGTGGCATTCCAGCAGGGGAGTTGGGCACCTTCCTGCCGGTAATCGGGGGTGTCGGGTGGGCGGTGTTCCAGCAGGAGGGGTTGGGCACCCTCCTGCCGGTGATCAGGGTGGGGGGACAGGTGGCTGCGGCCACTATACTTATCACGGTAGGGAGATCCCTTGCCGCGATAAGTATAGCAGCTGCATTTACTTACAATGTAAGCCAGCATTTTGCTGGCCTACATTGTAAGCCTCTCTTCCTCTACTAGGGAGATGTGTAGGGCCGCCTAGGTTTGCTTAAGGCCCTTAGGCAAGCTTAGGCAATCTTGCAGGCCTTCCTAGGCTCCTTGAGGTGCCTTCGATATAGGCAGCCTGCCCAAGGAGCACTTTTTTAAAAAACGTGCATCTCAATTGGCTGATTAGACAGCTGGAGGATGCCTACAGCTGCCTAAAATTGGGACACACTTTGCAGAATCAGGGCCTAAGAGCATAAAGATTAGGTGTTGATTGGTGAAGAAGTTTGTTGTTGGAGAAAAGTAATGAGGCTAGTGGGAAATGGTGATTGTAAGGATGGGAGATGAGGATTGGTCAGGACTGTGTGGGCATGTTTGGCAGGAGTATGGTTATTTTGGCTGTGTGATGGGAGCAGGTGGACGGTTGGGATGTGGTGTGTGAATGTGTCTTCCCTCCCTCCCACCCTTTGGGTACTTTGAACTGGGGTTTGGGGTTGTGGAGATGCCCTTTTGATGGGTGGGCACAGGGGAGCAGTCGCAGCTCTTCTGTGGGTGCCTCAGCTGAATTTAGGGGTAAATATGATGAAATGCAGCTGGGGGGACTGAATTAATGTGCATGTTAAAGGGAAAATTTGGAATGAATCACTCATGGGCGACATTGCCATGAGGTGGGGAATTCAATATGGATCACTCATGGGCATCACAGCCATGAGTTGGGGGGGAGGGGTTATGACCTGACGATATCATGGGTCATACTATGGTTGAAGTGACATGGGGTTGATAAGAAGGATGAGCTACTTTTGTCACCGAATAGCTCATGGGGGGAGGGGGTGTGGGGATAGCCGCATTGTGAGTTCGGAATAAGAACATAAGTATAGCCTTACTGGATCAGACCAATGGTCCATCAAGCCCAGTAGCCCGTTCTCACGATGACCAATCCAGATCACTAGTACCTGGCCAAAACTCAAGATGTAGCAATATTCCATGCTACCAATACAGGGCAAGCATTGGCTTCCCCCATGTCTTTCTGAATAACAGACTATGGACTTTTCCTCCAGGAACTTGTCCAAACCTTTCTTAAAACAAAGCTATGCTATCCGCTCTTAGAACATCCTCTGGCAACGCGTTCCAGTGCTTAACTATTCTCTGAGTGAAAAAAAATGTACTCCTATTAGTTTTAAAGTATTTCCATGTAATTTCATTGAGTGTCCCCTAGTCTTTGTAATTTTTGACGGAGCGAAAAATCAATCCACTTGTACCCATTCTATTTCACTCAGGATTTTGTAGACTTCAACCATATCTCCCCTCAGCCATCTCTTTTCCAAGATGAAGAGCCCTAACCGTTTTAGTCTTTCCTCATAAGAGAGGAGTTCCATCCTCCTTACCATCTTGGTCGCTCTTCTTTGAACCTTTTCTAGTGCCACTATATATTTTTTGAGAAAAGTAGATCAGAATTGAACACAATACTCCAAATGAGGTTGCACCATGGAGCGATACAGGGGCATTATGACATTCTTAGTTTTGTTAACCATCCATTTTTTAATAATTCCCAGTATCCTATTTGCTTTTTTGGCCGCCACCACACATTGTATTGTCTACATTGACATCCAGATCCTTTTCTTGGGCGCTAACCCCCAAGGTAGACCCTAGCATCCGGTAACTAAGTAACTATGATTCAGGTTATTTTTCCCAATGTGCAAGTTAATAGAGATTTGTGAAGCATTGTTAAAGCTGTTTGGAAATAAAGCTGCGGTCAAAACATTGATTCCTCTATAATTTATGTTGGATTTATTCTATGTACTGGTAAGTTTCCATTGACAATAGTGGTGGCTGAGTTGGAATTCTTTTTTTTTTTTTTAATAAATCTTTATTAAGTTTCAAACAATCATAGTGCATAACAGTTATTTACACAAATAATGTAACAGTAAAAGCACTTTTAACTAATATATATACCTAACAATCACTGTAACCCCCCCCCCCCAAAAAAAAAAAAAGTTAGCTGAGTCCAAATTCTAATGTGGGCTCACAATCTAACGCACCTGGGGCACTGGAGTGTTAAGTGACTTGCCCAGAGTCACAAGGAGTAGCGCTGGGCTTGAACCAGCAACCTCAGGATGATGCTGAGGCTGCAGACCTAACCACTAGGGCCACTACTCAGATCACTCCCATTTGGGCAATTTTTTGGTGCAAAAATAGGAATAGCTGTGACACGAGTCATCCATAGAAACATAGAAACATAGAAATAGACGGCAGATAAGGGCCCACGGCCCATCCAGTCTGCCCACCTTAATGTCCCTCCCCTACCTTTGCCCTGTGAATAGATCCCATGTGCCGATCCCATTTGGCCTTAAAATCAGGCACGCTGCTGGCCTCAATCACCTGTAGTGGAAGACTATTCCAGCGATCAACCACTCTTTCAGTGAAAAAGAATTTCCTGGTGTCACCTCGTAGTTTCCCGCCCTTGATTTTCAACGGATGCCCTCTTGTTGTCGTGGGACCCTTGAAAAAGAAGATATCTTCCTCCGCCTCGATGCGGCCCGTAAGATACTTGAACGTCTCGATCATGTCCCCCCTCTCTCTGCGCTCCTCGAGCGAGTATAGCTTCTTTTTTCTTTTTAAATATACATGTTTGCAAGTTGGGGGTCTTAGGGGCACATTTACTAGGCTGTGGTAAAAATTGACCTTAGTGTACCCTTACATGGGATTTTTCTAGGCACTAAAACCATTTTTGCTGCATCTGTAAAAGTGGCCATTTGTATATTTTTTTATGTATTAATGGTAATGCACTAATGTTGCCATTAGATGTGCTCTGAACCACTTCTTATTTATGGAATGACTTCTGATCAGTTTAAACAGGCATTTCTTCAGCACAGACAAGCATCAAACATTTACAACTGCAAAGATACTGTGACTGCAAAACAATAAGATGCAAAGTATGCAGATGCATGCAAAGCACCTCATTATTATTTGGATCATATAATGCTGCTTACATTGATCTCCACAAGTTATGTTATTCCAGGAAAAATAATGCTAGCTGTAAGCTAACATGCAACCTGATCCTCTCATGTGCCATCTTAAAGAGGCTGGTGTTATCAACAAGATGTACAGTATGTGAGTTCACCCCTCCCTAACAACGACCCCTCCCCCAAAATACTCTGAAACTCCTAAACCCTCTACCCCCTGAAGACACAAAAGGCCTAAGTGCTAATCCCTTCCCCCACCAATGTTAGCCCCTCAGACTTCTTTCAACAATGAGACTACCACCAGAGGTGCCATTTTGAAACCAGAACAGCAAAGACAGGAGTTCTACAGGGATTGTTCCTGTCCTGCAACCCCTGGACTACCAATGACTACTAAAGTAAAGCCCAGGGGACCTATAGAAGGTGAAGGATCTTAGGAGTGGTGGTCTGAGGAGTTCTACAGGGAATGAGGATGTGGTTTAGAATTTGAGTCTTCTGTGTCTCAAAGGGATGGATTATTTTGTTTTTTTTAGGAGGAAGGAAAGAGCGGTACCCCTCAGGTTGTTCACCTTTTAAGAGAGGCTCTCCAAGATCATCAGGCCTGAAACTCCTTCAGAGCAGAATAACACAGTATATAAGGTTGATCAAAATTAGCATTATTCCTTTATCACAAGAGTCACTAAACAAGTGGTACCACATTGCTGGTTAGTAACTCCAGCTGAAAACTAAAGACCTGGCATTTAAAAGGGTTTAAACCAGTGGTCTCAAACTCACGGCCCGGGGGCCACATGTGGCCCACCAGGTACTATTTTGAGGCCCTCGGTATGTTTATCATAATCACAAAAGTAAAATAAAACAGTTTCTTGATCATATGTCTCTTTAGCTATAAATTACAATATCATTATTAAGACTTAGCCAAAAGGAAAGATTTATAAACTATAAAGAGTTTTACCTCATGCAAAATTGTCATTTCTTTAATAAGGCATTAACTATTTTTTTCTGAGGCCCTCCAAGTACCTACAAATCCAAAATGTGGCCCTGCAAAGGGTTTGAGTTTGAGACCACTGGTTTAAACCTAACAGGAGAGGCTACTACCTGGTTAAACCATGCTAAACTGGCTGGGAGGGGATATTCAGTGGCTCTTAACCATACAGTTCCACTGACTATCTCCTCTGCCCACTGCAACACTGTGTAAGAAGTGCCAGGGCAGTCCGTAGGCAGAGTCAGGGTGGCCCCACAAGTTATTCAGGCTCCAGCAATATTTATTGCTAAAGCAACTTATGTAGCTAACTTACCCCCTCCTTTATTAATGCGTAGCATGGGTTTTAGCGCCATAGCAGCATTAACTGCTGCGACACTTATAGGAATTCTATGAACGTTGGAGCAGTTACCGCCGCTGCCGGCACTAAAACCTGTATTACACGTTAGTAAATTAGGGGGTTAAATGGCTAATCCTAGAAAAATTGGAACAACTGTGGGAGCATGGCACTGAATATTGGCCATACCTGCATAATTTCTGGGTATCACCACTCACTCAGATTTTCAGTGCCAGTGCCCAGACAAAACCTGGCATTGAGGAGGAAATTCTGTGTGGCACCTACATTGAGGATGCCTAGCAATACTTAACAAATCTGCGCCTAAGTTAATTGGTTTGTTTTTTTTTAATGGTGCGATATTGACTGTGTTATTAAAAAACTATTTTAAATGTTAATTTGGGATGCGGATGAAATACCACATGGTGCCTAGTGTCACCTAAGTTGAAGTGTGCTGCAATGCCTAATGATGCCTGAAAAATAGGCATGGTTAGGGGCAGAGAATAAGGGTGCTTGACTTAGGCTTTGAAGGGCGTCTGAGGTAGGCACCGGGAAATTAGTACCTGGCACCTACCTCTAGGATACCTAGGCACCGCTGGGCTTGATTCTACAAAGAATGCCTAGCAGTTGATTGACAACTGCATGGAATGGCATCTACAATTTACTGTAGATGCCACTAGGTGCTGTTTATAGAATCAGGCCTTGAATATCTGAGACTAATTTGGCTGGAGGTGATGAGCTTTTTAAAGAATGCTTATTGCCACCAGCTGGGGTAAAATGTAGAATTTCCTTTCTTTCAAATTTTTTTATTCATGGTGACATGCTAATTTTGCCATTAGTGTGTGGCCATTAAAACAGATTAACACATGAGCCACCTGTTCCGTTAGGCATTAATGGCTGACATGCTAAGCTCATGTTAATTGCTTAGTGAGTGGCAATGAAGCTGCACTATCAGATTAGCAGAGAGCATGTCCACTCTCTGCTCCTAGACATGCCTCCTGCACCCAAAAAATGAATTTATTTTTAGTGCACATGTAGTATACATACATTCCAAAATTACCACAGGACAACTCATGAAACCCTGTGGTATGTCATGTTTTAAACTTTATAAAAGGATCTCTTAGACTTGTATGCTTTTAAAAATGTCACATTTTATATGTGTACTTTCTAAAATACCAACATGTTCATGTAATGTATGTATTGAGTTGTCACCTTTGACATTAGAGATGTTGACATTGCTAACCCACAAATGCACATCCATTCCTACATGTATTTTAGAAAAGACACCCCCACCCCCACCACCACCACCTGCTTTTTTTATTTTACTGGAATTAAGAGACATCCCAACATGGTGCTCTCAATTCTGAAATCTATGTTCCCTCTAAAATCTGCCTTTGTACCTATGAATGAGATGGGGAAGTCAGCAAATGATCTCCAGTTTGAATGTGAATTAAATAAAAAATATATGAATACTAAAGGGTCAGGTTTAACAAAAAAGTATGTTTAAATGTAAAAATGTGGCTTCTTTAAGTAGCTAAGGGGGCTTTGGGCTGGATTATGCAAATGGTGCTATTATCGGCGGCCACTTACAAAAGCAGCGCCATCTGTGTGTCAATCATGCTACGGCAATAGTTGTAGAATTGTGGCCACATCAAAAGTAGGCGCTGGAAATGTAGGCCAGGGTTTTAATGGGCCTATATTTATGGCACCTCCCTGTGACAAGAATTGTGTCTATAGGGGTGCTTACTGGTACCTATGTCCACTTCCAGCACAAACCTTGCCTATTTTTACGTAGGCGCTGGTAGGTTTCTCTATAGATAGAACTTGGATGACATTCTTTGTAGGTGCCTGCAAGCACCTACATTTTTAAAAATTGCTTTTTAATTGCTTTTAAATGTGCAGTCAATTACCACGCCCTTTATCACCAATTAAACCAATTACGTTAGGCAGTGGTAGGGCACCTACCGCTACCTAACTTACAGCATAGTTTTGAGAATCAGGGTGTTTGTGTGTGTAATTGCTTGCTTAACTAGTCAATGCATACATGTAGTCAATAAAGCCCTGTATACATGTAGTCAATGTATACATGTGTAAATGAAACCATTTTAGGAATGCTGCTACCTGTACGTGTATTAGAGAATGACATAAGGACAAAGTTTGTCCCTGTCCCATCTGTTGCAATTCCCATGGACTCTGTCACCATCCCCGCCCCATCCTTGAGGACTCTGTCTCCATCTCCTCCCCTACCCCCCGGTGAGCTTTGTTCCCATCCCTGTCCCGTCACTGTGAGCTCTGTCTCCAGCCCAGCCCCGCAAGCCCTGTCCTCATTTGCACAAGCATCTAATACTTATGATTTTATATTTAAATATTTTTGTTAAAGTATAAAAAAGGTCAATATTCTGTAAAATTGTCTATAAATCACAAATAGAGCCTTCCATTTTGAGCCTTCCCAATGATTCAGTTGCCTATGGATTGTCTTTTAGACATGGATGTAGAAGAGAACCTACACTGTAGTGGATAAACAGGAAAATAAGTGTCTATTAAATGTTGAAAATACTCCTTGATGCCAGCAAGGATGGATGAGTCTGTTGCAGTAAGATTCTTAGGCAGCTGGGCACGTGACGGAAGGACTTTGCAGATGGTAGGAGTCTGATTAGCAGACAAGACTGTTGCCACTTCAAAGGCAAACAAGACACAAAGGATGTCATTTAACAGTAGTTCATTTAAATCCCAAAGCAGCTTCTGCTGTTTTTTTAATCATTGAATTCAGTTGCCAATTCTCTAAGATGTGTTAAGTTTTACATATTGCTACTAGTCTCAAGATTTTAGAGAATAACAGGGGGACAAAGTTTGTCCGTGTCCCTGCAGGCTCTGTTCCTGTCTCTATCCCTGCCCCGACCCTGTGGGCTATGTCCCTGTCCTTGCTCTGTGGGCTCTGTCCCCATCCGAACCCCACGGTTAACTTCAGTTACCCATTCTCATATCATTCTCTAACGTGTATAGTCACAGCACTCACAGTTTTAAAGTAGGAATATTCTTTTTAAAAAATTCTCTTTATTCAGCAATAACACGGGCCAACAATTTTTTTTTCTTGTTGCCTTGGGTTTTTGACCTGTTCTTGGGGTTATTTAGGGCGTTGAATCAGAAAATTGCATTGGATAGACTACATCAGCTCTACTTTCTTAGATATGGTTGAATTTATTCATTTTTATACCGCTATGTCAGAAATTTTCTGAAGAAAATGGGTCTTTCGAATATAACCCAAATGAATGGTATCTTTTCATCAACAGTTCAAAACGTAGTTTTAAATGTGTTCTTTTGAATAACAACAACAAATATGGTTCTATTCCAATTGGTCACTCCACCAGGATGAAATAAGCATACAAGGATATCTCTTTATGCGTAGATCTGGTTGGTTTTATTTTCCTTCAGTGAAATTGTGCCGCTTTAAGAAATTCCTAGATAGGACTATGGCGTTTCAAGCAGGAGTAATGAATTCATGTTTGAATACTCTTATTTCTCCAGCCCTCACTTATTATCAATTTTGGAAAGATCTTAAAACCACCTTTTTAAACAATACAATATTTAATCGATTTCAAAATTATCTTGATAAGTGGATTTCTTATTATCTTTATGGAACAATGTTTACAGTCTCTTATCTATTTTAGTATAAATAATTGTATTGTGCATATTTTATCTTTTACTTTGAGTAAGTTAGGGTCGCATTTTGTTAGTTAGTATTTTTTATTGAATTGTGTTCTTTCTTTTATAAGATATTGTAATTTGGATCTGTATTTTAATTACCTGTTGTAATTACTATTGTGCAAACCGCTAAGAACTGATAGTTTGGCAGTATATAAAAATAAAATATTATTTAGTCTTGGAAAAGATAAATTACCAAGAACATCAATGGGTGATTTGTGTAGACTTGAAGATGGTTATTTTTCTTCTTGGTCAACAAAGTGGCTACAAAAAGTATCCTTACTTTTTTATGCCTTTGGGATAGTATAGCCAAACATGAACATTGGTGGAAAAAAGATTGGCCTCTGAGGGAATATATGGTGGTTGGAGGGCAAAATGTAATCAGTGAACCTTTGGTAGCATGAGATAGAATCATACTACCACTACTACATATAAAGCTAGGCCTAATGAAACAATTTGTAAAGGATTTGAATAAAGATGTTTTTTTTCATTAAATACATAGAGGGGCATAATAAAAAAAAAAAGGCTAAGTCTCCTTTTGGCCTAAGGCCTTAAATGTTGAAAGTAGAAGCAGGAAAAATGTCCATTATCAAAAAACACGTCCAAAAGGAGGACTTTTTTTATAATGGCCTGCCTCTACGTTCAGCTGTTTAAACGCCCAGACCACTACTATATCTACAATTACTACATATAATGAACCCAAAAAAAGGGTTTTTAGGTGAAGGAGGAGCCAGTCCTTTGCCTAAAAGCTGGATTCTGTAACCAGTGTCTGTCAAAAAGAACACCGGTTACAGAATTCCCTCCCCCCTACAACGATCCGGGCAGGAGAGAGCCCAAGCCCTCCTGCCCCATGGCACTCCAAAACCCTGACTAAGATCTTGCCCCGCTGACTCCCTGACCAACCCCCAACAGCATCGGGGGCAAGAGGGAGCCCATGTGCCTAAAGCCCTGCCCACAGGAGGAGCCTAAGCCTACTGGGCCTATTCCGGTTGGTTCAGACGCCTCAGGCCCCACCTGTGGGCAGGGTTTGAGCCACTTGGGCCAATTAGGCCCTAAGGCCAACCATTCAATGGATGACTGGTCTGCCGGATGGACAGGCTTGGCACCCATCCATATGGCCACCGATTTAAAGTAGGGGGAATTGGGGGTGGGGGGATCGAGGGCAGGAGGGCCTAGGATCCCTCCTGCCTGTATTTTAATGGGGGTGGGGGGTAGGGGGTGTCGCCGGGCCAGGAAGGCTTGGGCTCCCTCCTGGCCCCATCGTAATCGGTGGGGAGGGGGGAGGGGGTTGGGGAACACTGGGGCAAGAGGGCTTGGGCTCCCTCTTGCCCCCGATACTGTTCGGGATGGTCGGGGCTGTGGGGGCAAGAGGGATTGGGCTCCCTGTTGCCCCCGTTGCTGTCAGGGACGGTTGGGGTGTCACCGGGCAGGAGGGCTTGGGCCCCCTCCTGCCCAATCGTAATCACCGGGGGAGGGCTGATCGCTGCAGGAGAGAAGGCTCATCTCTCCTGCCGGCGATGGTGATCGCCCACCCCTCCGAACCGCAGCACTTTGGGGTGAGGATCGCCGGCAGGGGAGATGCCCTGCCGCGATGCTCACCCCGAAGTGCCGTGGTTCGGAGGGGGTGGGCGATCACCATCGCAGCAGTAGAGATGAGCCATCTCTCCTGCAGCGAAAGTTGCAGTAGGGGGTAGGCAGGTTGCTGGGGCCACTGAGCTGCAGCAATCACCTCAGCGGCCCCTTTTCGGCACTTATACCTGTTTTGACTTGGTCTAAGTCAAAATGTATAAGTAACAACTAGGCAATCTGCCTAAAGTTTTGATTATACCTGCTGCATGCCTAGGTCTAGGTCGGCCCACCTCCCACCGCCCGCCCTTTCCCCTCCTCTAAAAATGCCTCTTTTCGCTCTTGCATTTAGACGCAGGGAAAAGGCCTAAGCTGGTTTTAGATACGTCTAAAACCAGCTTTGATTATGGGTACTTGGACGATCAGGCTTTTTGATCGTCCAAGTACCCATTTAAGCCACTTTTTAGACGTTTCTTTAAATTTTATTATGAACCCCATAGTGCAAATGTTACCTGGACTTATGGAAAAACCGAAGGCAGGAATTTTCGATCGTCCACAGATCAGACAATTTATAAATGACTCACATTTCATAGCATCAATGAATTATGTGCCTGGTCTTCATTTGTTCTTGTTGTGAAAAGCTTTCTTACAACAAGAAATCAGACAACTAAACACAATTAATAGAGGATATGCTCTTTTATTTCAACAGGCTTGGCTGTAACATGAGAGTTAAAGTCCATTATCTGCACAGTCACTTTGATTGCTTTCCAGAGGACCTTGGTAACTTAAGCGAAGAGCAAGGTGAAAGATTTCACCAAGCTATAAAAACAATGGAAGCCAGATATCAAGGAAGATGGAATGCACACATGATTGCAGATTATTGGAATCTTATGCAGGATTGTCCTGGTAGCTCCCACTCTCCGAAGTCTTACAAAAGGAACTTCTTGTGTGTCGAATGACAGGAAAGTTTGTATCATAAACTTGTGCTTTTGGTATGAAATAAGTAGATTTTCATGTTGTACATGTTTCTTTTAATTTTTAATATGTTTCCTTCATGCTTAAAATATATTAATTTAAACACCATAGAAACGTAGAAAATGACGGCAGAAAAGGGCCACGGCCCATCAAGTCTGCCCACTTTAATGACCCAACCCCCTAACTTCTTCCCCTAAGAGATCCCACATGCCTATCCCATTTTTTCTTAAAATCTGGTATGCTGCTGGCCTCAATTACCTGCAGTGGAAGTTCATTCCAATGATCAACCACCCTTTTGGTGAAGAAATATTTCCTGGTGTCGCCATGAAATTTCCCACCCCTGATTTTCAGCGGATGCCCTCTTGTGGCCGTGACTGCATTAAAATATCCTGATTTTTTTAATGGGTGAGCAGAGTGAAGAGTGGTATATAGCATATGTTCTGTATCTAAAAACTAGAACTGATAGGAGAAAACTGGTGCAGATTTTGGAATCAGTGGGTCAAATATACCTGGAAACAGGTCTAACATTTGAGGCATCAAAATGAGTGTTGGCCAGTGTAATCGGCAGAAGAGAAATGTTCAAAAATTACACAAGTTATAAAAACAACAGTTGAGTAACGTTACGCTATGTAACAAATTTTTTGTTGTTGTTCCTAGGTAATAAAGGGCTCATAATCAAAATTTAAATTTGTCTAAAAATCCACCCAAATCGGAACTTGGATGACCTAAAAGACAGGTCATCCAAGTGCCGATAATCAATCAAACTTTCTGGACATGTCACGGGATTTTTTATGCTTCTGAATGCCGCTGTGCACCCATCTGGAAGAGTAGTTAGGGTGGTATTTGGGTGGGATGTGGGCTGATCTACACTTAGGGCTCCTTTTACGAAGCTGCATTAGGGCATTAACACGCGGAATAGTGTGCGCTATATTGCTGCGCGCACTAGACGCTAATGCCAGCATTGAGCTGATGTTAGTTCTAGCCATGTAGTTCATGGTGTAGCACGCGGTAATATCCTGCGTGCGCTAAAAATGCTAGAACACCATAGTAAAAGGAGCCCATAGTCAATCTGCAAGGATAATCAAATGTTATACGAGACTTCCTGGATGAAACTTATACGTTGTGAGTTAGACAATGTGAAAACAGGTATAAGTGCCAAAAAGGTATTCAAAGTGACCAGATAACTCTGCAATAGGTGTCTTAAGTAGCCTAGAAGGTGGGCTAGTGAACCATAGTGAGGAGGACCCAGGCCCATAAGCCACTCTATCCACTACATTTATAGTGAAACATTTGCATCCATCAAAACCCTCTAAAACCCTACTCTACTGCCATATAGGTGGGTTTGGGGGGTGTTTTGAGGGGCTCACCATAACCTATAAGGGAGTTCTGATGAGATGTTTATCTGGCACTCTTATTGTGAAGTTCACAGCAGTGCTCTATTGCCATGTTTGGATGGCCAGTCCATCACAATGCTGACCTCTCCCACATCCAAATGGTCTTGTTCTGGACGTTTTGGACTTGGATGAAATTTTGGTCAAAAATGTGTTATAAAGATAGACGTACTGGCGGTCTGGACGATCATTCACCTGGACGTCCAGATAGACGATTTTCAAAAATTTTGGATGTGTGTGATTTGCCTTTCGAGAATGGACATTTTTCCAGTGCTGACTTTGGGCATTTAGCACTATACATCCGAATCGGACTTAGACATATGTTTTGATTATGCCCCTCCATGTGTTTTTTCAGAATTGCCTTTGGTTTTGTGACCAGGACATTGATATTTTGAAATTTACCATTTTTGCATAACATTCCAGATTGATTCTAAGCCATACTGCCTGTCTCTTCCATTGGCTCACTCAGTGCACCTCAAAGAGGATTACAACATCAAGACCTTAGTGGATGCCTTGAAGTAAGATGAATACGTAGACTTCAAAATGATGGTATTCCTAATGGGTATGCAAAGCGGTTTTATCAAATTTCCCTGCTCTCTCAACCTTTAGACAGCAGGGATCCAAAGGTGAACTACCAAAGGCAGGACTGGTCACAGCGGACCAGATTCTCTGTGGGGAGAAACAACATCAAATGGGAGCCATTGGTAGACTCTCGGAAAATGCCGATGCCACCACTGCATATCAAATTGGGCCTAATGAAACAATTTGTCAGAGCGTTAGATAAGGGAAGTAGAGAAACAGTGGTCCAAGTTGAAAGGTGCAATAAAAAGAGCTACTGACCTTTATGTGAGGAAAATAAATAAAAAAGGAGAGAAAAAGGAAACCAATGTGGTGCTTCAAACTAGTGGCAGAAAAAATAAAAGCAAAAGAGTTGGCATATGTGAAATATAAAAAAACTCAAGAGTACAGAAACTGGAAGAAGCCAAGAGATGAAACTGGAAGAAGCCAAGAGAGAGAGATACGTCTGGCAAAAGTGAAAGCGGATGAGCAAATGGCTAGAAATATAAAAAAGAGAGACAAACATTTTTTCAGGTATATTAGTAAAAAGAGGAAGACAAAAAAATGGAATTATGAGACTGAAACAAGGTATAAACCACTATGTGGAGAGTGATGAGGAAAAAGCAAACATGCTAAACAAATACTTCTGTTTGGTGCTCATGGATGAAAAACCTGGAGAAGGACTATGATTGGTTTGTAAAGTTACACCTGAGAATGGAGTGGATACCGCACTGTTCATGGAAGAAAGTATTTATGAACAATTTGAAAAATTGAAAGTGGACAAAGCTATATGACCAGCCGGGATCCATCCCAGGATACTGAGGGAGCTCTGAGAAGTTCTGGTGGGTCCTCTTAAAGAGTTGTTCAATAAATCTTTAGAGATGGGACAGGAGAAGAGTTGGTTCAGACCCTCGTCTCAAAAGTGGTCAGAGATGAATTGGAAAAATAATGGAAATGTTGCTGAAGTGAAATTCTTAGAAATTAATGGATTATAAGATCTGAGGCAACATGGGTTTACAAAAGGTAAATCATGCCAAACAAATCTGATTTTAATTTTTTGACTGGCTGATTAGAGAATTGGATCAAGGACATGTGCTAGATGTAATTTACTTAGATTTCAGCAAAGCCTTTGACACAGTTTCTCATAGAAGGCTCATAAATAAACTCCATGGGCTGAAGTTAGGGCCCAAAGTGGTGAACTGGATTTGAAACTGGTTGATGGACAGATGCCAGAGGGTGGTGGTTAATGGAATTTGCTCGGAGAGAAAGGTGAGTAATGGAGTGCCTCAATGATCGGTGCTAGGACCAGTTCTGTTCAATATATTTGTAAGTGACATTGCTGAATGGTTAGAAAGTAAGGTTAACCTTTGTGCAGATGATACCAAGATTTGTAACACAGTGGATACCCCGGAGGGAGTGGAAAACAGGAAGAAGGATCTGCAAAAGTTAGAATAATGATCTAACTTCTGGCAACTAGAATTCAATGTGTTGAAGTGCAGATGATGCATTTGGGGGGGTAGAAATCCGAGGGAACCATATGTGTTAGGAGGTGAGAGACTGATAAGCACAGACGGAGAGAGGGACCTTGGAGTGATAGTGTCTGAGGATCTAAAGACATCTAAACAGTGCGATAAGGTGGTGGCTATAGCCAGAAGGATGCTAGGCTGTATAGAAAGAAGAATAACCAACAGAAAAAGGGAAGTGTTGATACCCCGGAATAAGTCATTGGTAAGACCACACTTGGAGTATTGTGTTCAGTTTTGGAGGCCATATCTGGTGAAGGATATAAAAAGATTTGAAGCAGTCCCCAGAGGAAAGCGACAAAAATGGTAAGGAGTTTGAATCAAAAGAAGAATGAGAAGAGACTGGAAGAATTAAACATGCATACTTTAGATGAGAGGAGAGACTGGGGAGATATGATACAGACATTTAAATACTTGAAAGGTATTAATATAGAACCAAATTTTTTTCAGAGAAGGGAAAATGGTAAAACTAAAGAGCATAACTTGAGGTCGCAGGGAGGAAGACTTAGGAGTAATGTTAGGAAATTATTTTTCATGGAGAGGGTGGTGGATGCTTGGAATGCCTTCCCAAGGAATGTGGTGGAGAGGAAAACAGTGATGTAATTTTAAAAATCATGGGATAAACACAAAGGATCTCTAAATAGAAAACAGATGATATAAATTAAAGAAATAAGGCTGGTATTGGACAGACTTGTATGGTTTATGTCCCATATATGGTGATTTGGTGAAGGATGGGCTGGGGAGGGCCTCAATGGGAACTCCACTAACTTGTAACATGAAGACGTTACTGGCCAGACTTTACAGTAGATATCCTGCAAACAACAGGAGGTTGGATAGGCTAGAGTGAGCTTAGATGGCAACTTCAGCAGTTGGAAACTAGGACAATACCAGGTGTACTTTATGGCCCAGAAATATCAAAGAAGAGACAAGTTAATTTAATCATGTATTTTTAATGAGAATAACTAATGGGCAGACTGGATGGACCGTTCAGGTCTTTATCTGCTATCATATACTATGTTACTAAGTTATAAAGATTTGGTAGCCTTCAAGTACCTTCTAGACATCTTCCCTAATCTGTCTGAGGCAAAGGAAAAGCTGGTGTCTTTGCCAGACCACAGATAAAGAAGATCCAGGAGCACAGAGAATTTTCCAAGAAGCTTGGAACAGCTTTGTTGCAGTGGATTGGGGCTTCTTGGGCAACCACAAAGCTGAAAACTACATGGAGTTGGTTGATAATCTGGTGATGAATTACAGTAAAATGAGCTGTAGGATGTCTCTCAAAGTCCATGTCCTTGATGCTCATCTTGGGACATTCAAGGAAAACATGGAAGCATACTCAGAGAAGCAAGGTGAATGGTTCCACCAGGAAATACTGGACTTTGAACGCCACTACCAACGATAATACGAGGGCTGTTCAAAAAGTATCAGACCTTAATTTTTTTTGCGTAAACAAATAAAGCTAGGGAGGCGTGGTTTGGTGCATGTATGTAGGTGACCCTAATGCGCATGCTTGAATTTTTTCACGCCTACAGAAGCTGTCAGTCGCCGGCAGACTGATGATGAGCGAGGAAGTGTAAGTGAGCGCCATCCGATTTTCATTTTTGACAAAATGATAAAAAAGTTGAACAAAGCTACTGCTAATCTAATCTAATCTAAACCTTAAGTTTATATACCGCATCATCTCCATGAGTATGGAGCTTGACACGGTTTACAAGAACTTAAAATAGTGGGTAGAGAAGAAGAAAAAGGATTACATGAACTTATTTGTAGAAGGGAGGAGAGAAAGGGGGGAAGGATAGAGCTACAATTTGCTGAAAAGCCAGGTTTTCAGTTGTTTGCGGAATAACTGAAGGGAGCTCAGGTTCCGCAGTGGGGTGGTGAGGTCGTTCCAAAGACCTGTGATTTTGAAGAGAAGGGATTTTCCTAGTTTGCCTGCATAGTGGAGGCCGCTTGGAGAGGGGAAGGCTAGTTTAAGATTTTGGGCAGTTCTGGAGGAGTCGGGACTGGAGGAGTTGAAAGACAGTGGGATAAGAGGAGGGAGGATTCCGTGAATGATCTTGAAAGCCAGGCAGGAACATTTGAAATGGATTCTGGAGATTATTGGGAGCCAGTGAAGTTTGGCAAGGAGTGGGGAGGCATGGTCAGATTTGCGTTTTGAGAAGATCAGTTTGGCTGCAGTATTCTGGATTAGCTGGAGTCTTAGAATGCTTTTTTTTTTATAGATTTAAGTAGATGGCGTTGCAGTAATCTAGTCTGCATTAAATTTTGTGTAAAACTTGGTGATTCCCAAGTGGAAACGTTCCACAAGATTCAACAGGCCTTCAGGGATGAAGCAATGGGCACCACACAGATAAAGGAGTGGTACAACCACTTCAGAGATGGCCGCACATCAGTGAATAGTGAAGCATGTTCTGGTAGGCCCTCAACATCCAGAAATTAGATAGTCATTGACAAAGTGAGGACCCTGGTGATACAGGATCATCGAATCACGATCAGAGAACTTGCAGACAAGGTGAGCATCAGCGCTGAATCCGTTCATTCCATTTTAACTGAGATTTGGGCTTCAGGAGACTTTCAGCGAAGTTTGTGCCAAAGCTGCTAACGATTGAGCAGAAGCAACTGTTTGGAGATCGCACAGGACATGCTGGAGATTGTGAACAGTGATACCAACTTCCTCAGCACAGTGATCATTGACGATGAGTCCTGGGTTTATGGGTATGACCCAGAAACCAAGTTGATGTCATCACAATGGAAGCATTCAACATCCCGAGGCCAAAAAAAGCAAGGCAGGTCCGCAGCATTGTCAGTAATGCTGACCATCTTCTTTGACTCCAGTGGCGTGGTTCATCATGAGTACGCACCACATAGCACAACCATCATCAAGGGGTACTACCAAGAGGTTCTGCGTTGCCTTCGTAATGCTGTGAGATACATATGGCCGGACTTGCGGGCAGCAGGCAATTGGCAACTCCATCACGATAACACACCTGCCCATTCTTCACATTTGATACAGAATTTCCTGGCCAAACACAACACACCTGTGATTCCTCAGGCTCCCTACTCTCTCGACATGGCTCTGTTTGACTTCTGGCTTTTCCCCAAGCTGAAAAGGCTCCTGAAAGGGACCAGATTTCAGTCAAGAGGAGACATCATGCAGAATGCAACAGACCAGTTGCAAGCAATCTCAAAAGAGGCAGAACCATTGGAAGAAGTGTGTGGCAGCTCAAGGAGACTACTTTGAAGAAGATTAGTATAAGATTGTTGTATCTGAATATGAGTATTTTTTATGAATAAAGGTCTGATATTTTTCGAGCAGCCCTCGTATATAGATAGATAGATAATGCCACTGAGTCAGCCTAAAGATGCTTATAAACCTGGCACCTAGACTGCATTTACAGTGGTGCCTAAGGATGCTTAAGGTTGAATTAGGTGTGACTAATGCCAGAAATGACCTTAGGCATCACCATAGACATGATTCACGGGAAACATAGGCACCAGAAATGTAGGCCTCGAAAACCTTGGCTTACATATCTGGCGCCTATGCTTGAGATAGCTGCAAGTCCACAAATGCCATTGTATGATTGACATGACCAGTGGCCGTCTTTTAGGCAGCCGCCGATACCGGCACTGTTTGTAGAATTCTGCCCTAACTGATTAGCATAGCATTAATGCTTGAGCCCTTAAAACCTACAAAATAGGTCGGTAAGGGCTCACCTGGTAATGGCCACACACTAATGGGTAATAAATATATATTGAATACGTATTGTAGAATATAGTTACTAGCAGGGATTCATTCAGGCCACGTACATAAGAAAGGTTGACATAACATAAACTATATGTGAAATAATAATAGTATTAAATCGGAGAAAAATAAACCTCAATTGTGAGAGGTTGGGACTACACAAGTACCCAGCCCTCAACACATCATCACGGGTTTATAAAAAAACTCCGCATACATAGAAATAAATCGGGCTTCCATTCATACCAAGTCACATTTTTTTCAAGAACTTTTTTGTATAATGACAGTTATAAGCACCCAATTCTATATATTATATGTGTCAACAATTAGTGACCAGAACTCCAAGCTTGACTACCGTATTTTCGCGGATATAACGCGCGCGTTATACGCGTTTTTACGTATACCCCTCGCCCCTCCATTCATACCAAGTCACATTTTTTTCAAGAACTTTTTTGTATAATGACAGTTATAAGCACCCAATTCTATATATTATATGTGTCAACAATTAGTGACCAGAACTCCAAGCTTGACTACCGTATTTTCGCGGATATAACGCGCGCGTTATACGCGTTTTACGTATACCCCTCGCGCGTTATATGCGTGAGCGCGGTATACAAAAGTTTTTAAACATAGTTCCCATCCCGCCCGACTCCCGATTCACCCCCCCAGCAGGACCGCTCGCACCCCCACCCCAAACGACCGCTCGCACGTGCTCCCACCCGCACCCGCATCCACGATCGGAGCAAGAGGGAGCCCAAGCCCTCTTGCCTGGCCGACTCCCCGACGTCCGATACATCCCCCCCCCCCGGCAGGACCACTCGCACCCCCACCCCGAAGGACCGCCGACTTCCCGACAATATCAGGCCAGAAGGGAGCCCAAACCCTCCTGGCCACGGCGACCCCCTAACCCCACCCCGCACTACATTACGGGCAGGAGAGATCCCAGGCCCTCCTGCCCTCGACGCAAACACCCCTCCCCCCAACGACCGCCCCCCCCAAGAACCTCCGACCGCCCCCCCAGCCGACCCGCGACCCCCCTGGCGACCCCCCACCCCTCTTCCCTGTACCTTTGGTAGTTGGCCGGACAGACGGGAGCCAAACCCGCCTGTCCGGCAGGCAGCCAACGAAGGAATGAGGCCGGATTGGCCCATCCGTCCTAAAGCTCCGCCTACTGGTGGGGCCTAAGGCGCGTGGGCCAATCAGAATGGGCCCTGGAGCCTTAGGTCCCACCTGGGGGCGCGGCCTGAGGCACATGGGCCCAACCCGACCATGTGCCTCAGGCCGCGCCCCCAGGTGGGACCTAAGGCTCCAGGGCCTATTCTGATTGGCCCACGCGCCTTAGGCCCCACCAGTAGGCGGAGCTTTAGGACGGATGGGCCAATCCGGCCTCATTCCTTCGTTGGCTGCCTGCCGGACAGGCGGGTTTGGCTCCCGTCTGTCCGGCCAACTACCAAAGGTACGGGGAAGGGGGGTGGGGAGGTCGGCCAGGGGGGGTCGCGGGTCGGCTGGGGGATGGGCGGAGATTCTTGGGGGGGGCGGTCGTTGGGGGGAGGGGGTTTGCGTCGAGGGCAGGAGGGCCTGGGATCCCTCCTGCCCGTAATGTAGTGCGGGGTGGGGTTAGGGGGTCGCCGTGGCCAGGAGGGTTTGGGCTCCCTCCTGGCCCGATATTGTTGGGGAGTCGGCGGTCCTTCGGGGTGGGGGTGCGAGTGGTCCTGCCGGGGGGGGATGTATCGGACGTCGGGGGGGGGCATCAGGCTTTCAGGATGGGGACAGACCTTCAAGGGGGGACAGGACTTCAAGGGGGGACAGTGCACGGAAAGTCAGGGGGGGTGAACGGAGAGTCGGGACAGCGCACGGAAAGTCAGGGCAGTGCACGGAAGTCAGGGGGGGTGAACGGAGAGTCGGGACAGCGCACGGAAAGTCAGGGCGGGCGAAAGGAGCGTCGGGCATCATGCGCGGTATACCCGTGAGCGCGGTATACAAAAGTTTTTGTATATATCATCGTGATTTCTGCGCGCTATACCCGTGTGCGCGTTTTACACGGGTGCGCGTTATATCCGTGAAAATACGGTATATTAGTAATGAAGGCTACAGCTCCGTTTCAGTTGTGTAAGTCATTTTGGAGGCACGGAATACAAAAATCACAATTAAGGAAAAAATACACTCATCTGAAAGTATGAAATTTCAACAGAGGCTTTCAACTCATAATCCCGACAGAAAAGACTTTCTGTTTCGCCCAAAACAGGCTACTTCAGGGGAAATATGCCATCTTCGAATGTCTCCTTGCTTCTTACAATCCGATGGAAATGAGGCCGGCTCCTCTCAAAATGGAGTTAGGACTGTGAGATGCGCCCGGCTCGAATAAAAACCAAAAACGAACCGGGCATCATGACGTCATCACAAAACGTGATGCGTGATAGGCTAAACATCGGCAAATACACAAATCAACCAAAAATTAAAGAATAATGCTTCAATTCAGAAAAAAGGCTGCCATTCATAAGCTGTATTAAGACCCAATGGTTCCACAGTCTGTAATCTATTAATCCACAGTTTATGACTGGCAGCCTTTTTTCTGAATTGAAGCATTATTCTTTAATTTTTGGTTGATTTGTATATTTGCCGATGTTTAGCCTATCACGCATCACGTTTTGTGATGACGTCATGATGCCCGGTTCGTTTTTGGTTTTTATTCGAGCCGGGCGCGTCTCACAGTCCTAACTCCATTTTGAGAGGAGCCGGCCTCATTTCCATCGGATTGTAAGAAGCAAGGAGACATTCGAAGATGGCATATTTCCCCTGAAGTAGCCTGTTTTGGGCGAAACAGAAAGTCTTTTCTGTCGGGATTATGAGTTGAAAGCCTCTGTTGAAATTTCATACTTTCAGATGAGTGTATTTTTTCCTTAATTGTGATTTTTGTATTCCGTGCCTCCAAAATGACTTACACAACTGAAACGGAGCTGTAGCCTTCATTACTAATATAGTCAAGCTTGGAGTTCTGGTCACTAATTGTTGACACATATAATATATAGAATTGGGTGCTTATAACTGTCATTATACAAAAAAGTTCTTGAAAAAAATGTGACTTGGTATGAATGGAAGCCCGATTTATTTCTATGTATGCGGAGTTTTTTTATAAACCCATGATGATGTGTTGAGGGCTGGGTACTTGTGTAGTCCCAACCTCTCACAATTGAGGTTTATTTTTCTCCGATTTAATACTATTATTATTTCACATATAGTTTATGTTATGTGGCCTGAATGAATCCCTGCTAGTAACTATATTCTACAATACGTATTCAATATATATTTATTAGTCATTACGATTGTATCCCAGAAATTTGTTAGTCACACACTAATGGGTCCATTATTGCAGAAATAGGAATTTCAGCTATTTACAGGCAGCACTAAAAGTGGCCTTAGCGCATTAGAAAGACCTCTGCTGGGAACAGCGCAGACTTTTTAGCACTGCTTAATAAAAGGGTCCCTATATCAGTACTGCCTACTCTCAGAAAACAATTGAAAGCAAGGCTTTATTTCAAAAATATTAATAAAAAGATGGCTCTTTGTATTAATTGTAATGAGTGTATTGTTTGATGTTCTGTATATTGTTTTATCATTTTGTATATTTTTAGTGCTAGACTTGGAGATAATGCTGGATATAAGAAGTTTTAAATCGCTAACACCACCCCCCCCCTTTTACAAAACCGCGCAAGAGGTTTTTAGCGCTGTGCTGCTCTGACGGTCATAGAGTAACTATGAGCGTCGGAGCAGTGCAGAGTATTCAGCACGCCGGCCAGTGCTAAAATCCTCTTGCGTGGTTTTGTAAAAGGGGGAGGGGGCAAATATATAAGTAAATAAATGACCATGTAGAAAAATAAATATATATCTGTGTCTGTGTGTGTATCTACACCTATATTTATATAAATATCTACAGAGAAAGAGAGAGACTGATTTATCGAAAACTCCACCTGTGCACAAGCTGCTGTACAAGAGAACTCACAGTGCTTTAATGTACCTCCCACCAATAAGCTTACAGTCTTAGATTTGAGCTCAGAGATAGCAAGTGATTCTCCTACTGTCGCTACATGAGCGCTGGATAGGGTATGACCCAGGATCTCCAGGTTTGCAGCTCTGCACTATAACCACATCGCTATACTGACAGATAACCTGATGTGAATATTATCTGGCCAGGGACAAGAGTAGGAGTAGAAAGGATGGAAACATGCTCAAAAATCACTGAAGCATTTGAAAGGGTCATACCCTCATCAAAACTAATTATTTTAACCCTTTACCTCCAGGTTACTGCAAGCTGGAACACACTGCTCTACCAGCCCTCTCAAGCATCATTCCACACTCTATTAAATTCAATTGAATAGAGAAATACTGTGCATCGAGATCTCTCTGGTCCCACAGCACAGGCAAGTTTAGTGTTCCTATCGTGGGATCCATATTAAAAAAAAAAAAAAGGCTAAAGGAAAAAAAAAAAAAAGGGCAGCTGAAATAATGATAACTCTTAAAATGAAACAGAAAAATGCCTAGTTGTAGCATAATAAAACCTTTGAGGAAAGGTCAGGAAAATATATTATAAAATTACAGAGTACTTCTCACAGACTCATAAACTAGCCACTGGTTCTACAGTGTCTCTATGGTTTGTTAATGCTGCAAATAATGTATGGCTGTGTGTGTTTCTGTGAATGCACATGTGCAGAGGGGAGACTCCTGATTGTAATCAGTGATTCTGGCTTATTTTCTTTTGGAACAAAAATCAATAGATTAACAGAGGCTGACAGGATATACAGTATACTACTTTACTGCATCCATTTTGAACTGTGCTGTTTAAACCTCCCCACCCCCTTTTATGAAGCCATGTTAGGGATTTTTATTGCCGGCCGCAGTGGTAAAAACTCCGACGCTCATAGAATTCCTGTGAGCTTTTACCACCATGGCTGGCGATGTTCTCTGCCACACACTAGCATTAGGCATCTACCCATGATGCACTGCTAGGTACTTGGGACCTGGGTTAGCCACTGTTGGAAACAGGATACTGGGCTTTATGGACCTGTGGTCTGTCCTAATATGGCAATTCTTATGTTCTTAAATTCTTATCCTTTTAAAGAGTATCACTAATAATAAAACCCTAAGCGCGCATGCGCACTCCTACCTGCGTGATCCGTGATCCTTAGCTCTGTGGCAGGTAGGAGTGCACATGCGCGCTTAGGGTTTTATTAGCTTGGGAGGAAATTCCCAGGGTCTCCGGAGCACAGAGGGGCGGCAGCGACAAAGGTGGCGCGGGCCGACGGGTGGCGGCAGAGGAGAAGCAGTGGCACTGGTGGCAGGAGCAGGAACTCTGAGGGGAGTGGGACCAGGGAATTGACGCGAGGCGACAGGTGATGGAGGAGGAGGAACGGCAACAGCGGCACTGGCGGCAGGATCAGGAACTCTGAGGGGAGTCAGGGTGGTAACATGACGGGAGGCCTACTGCTGGACAGGGGGAGCAGGGAAGTGGTGCTGCTGGACAGGAGGGAGATAAAACGAAGGGAGAAGTGCTGCTTCTGGACAGCGTGAGCAGACAAGGGGTAGTAGCGGACAGCCGAGGAAAGAGAAAAACAGAAAAAAAGAGAGACAGACAGACAGAAAACGGCCAAGGAGAGAGAGAGAGAGAGAAAGACAGACACACATCTATTCTAGCACCCGTTAATGTAACGGGCTTAAAGACTAGTGTTTTCAGATATTAACATCCATAAAACTGTATTTGTTTAATTCATTCAGCCTACAGCATTCCTGGAAATTATTTCAGAATTCAAAACCATTAAAATATTAAACTTTAATATGCTAGCAGTGACCATGTTGTGCATCACCTCGTTAATCCATTTATTGGCCAGTGAATACCGAGGTCGACTAGTTTAAATGGAATCAAGAATACTGATCCTCTTTTACTGCATACGGTCAGGGAAAGAGAACGATCCGGCTACTGATAGCAAAGTTGGCAGATCAATATTTCTCTTGCCAATTGATGTGCCACCTGATAGAAACACTCAGCATTATGGATGATGCCATTATCTCCTGTGCCTAGGTTATATCTGAATCCTAAACCAGCAGAAGAGCTCATTTTCATGAAGATGAACTTATCACTACCAGGCTATAAATACAAACTGAATTGTAATGACTTTTGCCTGGTATTGCAAGAATATAGATGCAAGTGCAGGGACTAGAAATGGAAATACACCTACTAGACCCATCTCACCACTCTATCTTTTTTGTAAAGATATGCAAATGAGCTCAGTATGCAAGTACAGGTTGTAAATTGCATCTTGTAGTTATGTCTATCTATGTGAGTCAAGCAAAGGAGCAAGAAAGAATATAGATATCATTATTCCTTCTTCTTGCTTTTGGTTTGAGTACCTGTGAGCCTGGGATTTCAGTTCAGAACTGACTGCAGTTAGCTGTGCCAGGTCAGACTGGGTCAGATCAGTTGCATCCAATTTAGAAATACTTCTGCCTTACTCGCGCTCATAAATATTTGTTTTTCATTGTGGATGTCTCATGGATGTTGTTCACACATGCTGTTATTGTCTTCTCTAATGGCATGCAGAGAACATCTGATGAAACCGTTAAAGTAACTGTTTATGCTTCTAAAAATTCAGCCATATTATATAATTCATGCTGGAAACAGATGCCGCTTCTAGAGAAGCAGTGCAGTCAAAACTGCTCAGTGCTTCAGTGCCTGATACTGATAACTAGTGAAGATCAGATTTAAGGAAAGCATAGAGGATAGTGGTAAGTATTTGTTAATGCACACTCAGTGTATTAGTGTATCTTTAAAATACAGTACTTGATCAATTGATTGAAGGACAGTTCTAGAAGGACAGTTCTACTGCATCCATATTTACATGCCATGTACATGCAGAAATGTAGAGAATATCAACACTTATGTATGAGAGTGCAACACACTGGTCAAAACTCAGCCAATGGTCAGAATTAGACCCCAGTATTAAGGTCTGGGCCATGTCTCAGCACTGGAACAGAATATCAGAGCTTGACCTGCCAAGAATGGGTCTCTGCCAATAATCAAACAGGATCCATTAAAGGTGTTTATGTTGGTCCCAGCTACATATCAGCTGTGATCTGTGTAAAATGGTGTGTCATTCCATCTCCCCTCCCCCCCACACACACATATACTTCTCTTACCATGACCCCTTTATAATCCCTGATTCCCTAATTTTGATAAGGGTGCTAATACTTTTAGACCCCGGAGCTGACAACGCAGGTGTGGTAAAAGGATTGTTCCAGATCCCACTAGATCCCACAAAGCGCCACTGGCTAAGTCCCAGGGGTGACAGAGGGTTCTAGGGAGGTCTTGGGGATATCAGGAAAAAGTGGAGCGTAAGATTTTGGAGGGGGTTCTGCATTAAAGACAGAACAAGGGTTGGAGATTGCAGAGGGGGCAGTGCCATCTCTAGTCAAAAATATTTCAGGTGGCAAAATCAAAGCAACATTTCTGCTCATCATGCCCACTTTTATATCACAGATCCTCTCCCCCCCACCCTCACACTCCCATTGTTAAATTACCAATATAAGACACCAGAGCCTTCTATGCAAAAAGAAACTCTTTCCCTCCAGCTAGTTTCAGTTACTCAGTAAAACCACTATTATAATTGATATCATCATTCAACACATTTTTCTATGTAGCAATGGTATAAATTCTCTACAGAATTAGACAGAATCTCAATATAGACCCTGAACTGTAAGTTCTGAATCACAAATTCCATATTCCACAGTAATGGAACTTTAAACTTTAGAACCCACCATACCTTTAACGGCTTTAATAGAAGTAACTGTGAGCATTTGAACATATTACTTTTCCTTATAGTCCCCATGCAAGACGATGCTTTTATTGTATTTCTCAACTAGTTTCTGCATTTCTCCAGAGAAGAAGTTTTTCGGCTGCTCCCGAAGCCAGGTGAGCACCGCTTCCTTTATTTCATCACTTTGTCTTTTGCTCTCCGAGTCGCAGTGATGCACCCAATTGAGACACCGTTATCCATCGGTCTTCTCTAATGAAGGCATCCACTTATCAATGTGCTTTTGTGTGTGAAATGTTGATGGGCAACCAGAATGACCTTCGTCGGTTACACCTGTTCTTCCCATTTTAAAACATTTTACCCACTCATAAACTTTTTGTTGATTCATGGTGCTATGTCCATACTGAGTCAATATCCAATGGTGAATTTCCACAGGTTTCACACCCTCTTCCCCAAAAAAGTACACTACTGCACATTGTTCTTCAATGGTGCAATCTTGCAATGGAGCATCCATGTTTCTGACCTCATGGCTGCAACACTACTAAAGGCCAAGTGCTGCACTGTGCATGGATGAACTATCCAACAGGCAATGTACAAGTACATATGTTGCATTTCACTGGCTCTGTTTCAGTTATCACGTATTTTAATAATGGCCTTTAATTTTTGATTCACCTTCGTATATATTGTTACCTCCTCAAGAATAGCAGACACTCATTCTACTGCTAGACATTTTATTTAAATTAAATTTTCAAGATCACTAGCTTTGAACATTTTTATTTTAGATGCCAAGAGGGGCATAATCAAAACTTTAAAACATCCAAAAACCTGCCTAAGTCAGTACTTGGACGTCCTAATAGCATGGACGTCCAAGTGCCGATAATCAAAACAAACTTTCTGGACGTTCAGCAGCACGTTTAAGCTGCTGTGCATCCAGAGCTCAAAGGGGAATGTTGGGAGGTGTGTTATGGGTGGGAATCAGGCAGGCTTCCACCTGGACATCTTGAAGCAATAATCAAAGCTTTTCCAGGACATCTTAGGTGAAATTTACACGTCAGGACATAAACCAAACTAAAAAAGGTCTAAATGCCCCAAAGGTGACCAAATTGACAAGATGACCACTGGTCATGACCCCCTTCCATCACCCAGAGATTGGGGAAACACAGCACATTGAGGGCTTGCCATCAATTGATCGCAGCAGAGAATTTCACATCTGCTGAGCCAGTTTTAGGGATTTCTGCCTGCTTGGCTGATAGAGATTCCCCCTGCCAGGATCAGCTGGAGCCCTACACCCCTCCCCCTGACATCTCTGGACCCCCCCCCAAATCCCCCTATATCCCCCAACATTCATGGACCTCCCAAACAAATCACCCGACACCCCTGACATCAAGAACCACCCCCACATCACCCGACACCATCTGACATGAGGCAACATCCCCCCATATCACTCAACACCCCCAACATCAGGCAGCGTACCCCCACATCACCGAACACCACCCAATATGAGGAAACACCCCTGATATCATCCAACACCCCCGACAAAAGGCAATACTTCTCCACATCACCCAACACAACCCAACATTAGGCAACACCGCTACCATCATCCGCCACCTCCACAAAAACTCATAGCAATTTTTAAGGTACATCAGAAACAGAAAACCTGTGAGGGAATCTGTGGGACCATTTGATGTTCAAGGAGCAAAAGGGGTGCTCAGGGAGGATAAGGCCATAGCAGAAAGACTGCTTCAGTCTTTACGGAAGAAGATGTAAGAGATGTACCTGAACCGGAAATGGTTTTCAAGGGTGATGATGCGGAGGAACTGAAAGAAATCTTGGTGAATCTGGAAGATATACTAAGCCAAATCGACAGATTAAAAAGTAATAAATCACCAGAACCGGGTTGCATACATCCCAGGGTACTAAAAGAACTCAAACATGAAATTGCTGACTTGCTGTTAGTGATCTGTAACCTTTTGCTAAAATCATCTGTAGTACCTGAAGATTGGAGGGTGGCCAAAGTTACGCCGATTTTTAAAAAAGGCTCCAGGGGAGATCCGGGAAATTATAGACCGGTAAGCCTCACTTCAGTGCCAGGCAAAATGGTAGAAAGAATTATAAAAAATAAAATTGTGGGATCGGGCTACTGGGCTTGATGGACCATTGGTCTGACCCAGTAAGGCTATTCTTATGTTTTTATGTTCCGATGCAAAAGCAACAGGAGGGAAGTCCATTTCCTCCTGCCTACAGGGCCACGTGCTTAGAATGATGGGCCTTCCCTCTCCCAATGCATCTTGGGATGCAGTGGGAGGAGCCTTAGGCATTGGGAGAGGGAAGGCCCATCATTCTTAGCATGCGACCCTGTAGGCAGGAGGCAGGAGGCTTCCCTCCTAGGAATAATTTTAGAAATGATTTCTAGAAGTAAAATCTAGTGTGATGAAATGCCTTGGCAAATCTTAGCTCCCCTAAGGCACATCCTCCCTTGGTCACTTTAACAGGGTTAAGACTAGGAAGCCTATGTAGGAGGGAAGGTCTGGCCTAGATCAGAAAGGATTAAAAATATTAGAAAAGGAAAGTAGGAAAGGCCCAAGGAGAAGCTGAAGGAAGACTTCAAGCCCAACCAGTAATAGCTGAGGGACTGAGGACTGCTAAGAAAACAAATTTGAAGCATTACAGCCTACAAGGCAGATACTGGCAAACTGCTAGAGAATCTATAGAGAATGAACTAGTAGGCCTTTTCGGAACCTGGCCTTTATTGTATATGCATTAAAATAATCTTTATGGTGAACCTGAATTGCCAGCCTCAGAAAGAAGACAGGCTTATTTGTATGTGTTCATCCTAACTACATGAATAAATAATTTATTATGCTGCTTTTAACTGTGGCTTGGATATGTGTTTAGAACAGGGGTGCCCAATACGCCGATCATGATCGACCGGTAGATCGGGACGGCAACGTGAGTCGATCGCGGAGCCCATCCCGGGCTCTGTGATAGCCTCGTGTTGCCGTCCCGACCTACCAGGCCGATCAGCCTTCCTCTCCCCGACGTCCCCCACTGCTGCCCCAAACTCTCCCTGCAGAACCGTCAGACCGACCAGCATTCCTCTCCCCGACATCAATTATGATGTCGGAAGAGGAAGTTCTGGGCCAGCCAATCATTGCCTAGCTGGCCTGGAACTTTCTCTCCGACATCAGAATTGACGTCGGGGAGCGGAATGCTAGTTAGCACGATGCTTTTGCAGGGAAAGCTTGGAGCGGCGGTGTCTTGGGGGGCCTGTTCCTTGATTGCGGCGGTGGTGGCAAACCTAATGTCTTGGGGGCCTGTTCCCTGATGGTAGCGGCGGCAAACCTAGTGGCTTGGGGGAGGGCAGGGAGAAAGAAAGAAGGGGGGATAGGAAGACAAAGAAAGAAGGGAAACAGAAATAAAGGGGGCATGGAGAGAGAGAGAAAGAAAAGGAGGCAGGGAGACAGAAAGAAAGAAGGGGCAGGGAGAAAGAAAGAAAAAGTTGGGGGAGAGAATGATGTCTGGAGGAGAGGAAGCATACAGGAGGCTGAAAGAAGGGAAGAAATATTGGAAGTACAGTCAGAAGAAGAAAGTGCAACCAGAGACTCATGAAATCACCAGACAACAAAGGTAGGAAAAATGATTTTATTTTCAATTTAGTAATCAAAATGTGTCCTTATTGAGAATTTATATCTGCTGTCTATATTTTACACTATGGCTCCCTTTTACTAAACTGCAATAGTGGTTTTAAGCACAGTGAGCCTATGAGTGTCGAGAGCAGCGCGGGGCATTCAATGCAGCTCCTTGCACTAAAAACTTCTATTGCGGTTTAGTATAAAGGGAGGGAGTATATTTTCTTTTTTTGTATGGTTGTTACTGAGGTGACATTGTATAGAGTCATCTGCCTTGACCTCTTTGAAAAAAACCCCGAATATGAATAATTAACATTATCTCTGCCTTTCAGTTTGCTTTATGGGGTATTTTAAATTTTATTGTTGGTAGATCATTTTGACATGGTCATTTTAAAAGTAGTTCGCACTTCCAAAAAGTGTGGGCACTCCTGGTTTAGAAGCTCAAAACCTAATGTTTAATTTAATAATTTAATTTAATATGGTATCTTATACTGTATACCACTAAATCTCCCAAAGGAATTGAAGCGGTTATGTAATGGCCAAAAATCACACTCATGCTATCATGCTCATGTTAGTACATGTAAAATTTGCCACCATCTACATTTATAGAAGTATACATTTAACAGTGGTACAATATACATATTTATATGTGTATAAAGTAGACATTTCCATTAGTGGAGTTGGGCAGAGTTTGTTGTTTACAAGTGTTAATATACTGCAGTGTTCTTCAATGCAAGGCCTGGGAGCCACTGGCAGCCCCCAGAGGTCTCTTTGGTAGCCCTCATTGGCTTTTTGGGCTTTTTTTCTGCTTCTCTGCCTCTCTACCCAGGCTCAGGTCACAAAGGGAAAAGTAGATGGGAGAAGGAGGGCATGTGTCATGGAGAGAAAGTATGTGCTGAATGAGTTCGTTTGTCCTGATGTAGTGTATAAAACATAGCTATGTTGGTATTTGGCTGTCCTGCACAGTCTACAAGATAATTTTTTTTGTTCTTCCTTTTTATTAAATTGAAGAGAAATCCATATAAAGTATAATCAAGAATCAGCACATTTCATGACCATAGTAGTTCCAGAAAACAGGTGTGGCTAGAAACTAGGAGTGAGGCAACCAGCCACTGTAAGAAGGAACTGCCAAGAAGAGAAAGGAGAAGAAAGGTCGGTCGGAAAATCCCTGGATTATTGATAGTACCAAAAGAAATAAAAGGCCAGAGGTAGGTGAAAGTCTGGGAAATTGTTTGGGAAAGTCTGGGAGATTGTTTGAAACTACCTTGGGGTGAGAAAGGGGGGTTTGAATCTGCCCTGTGTTATAAGTAGGGTCGAGAAATACCCTAGATTGAAAAGGGAGTTTGGAACTACCCTGGAATGTGAAAGGAGTTTGAGCACTGCTCTTGGTTAGGAAAGGAAAGAGTTGTTTGGGGAACTGCTCTTGAGAAGAAAGACTAGCCCTGAGATAACCCAGCTAGAAGCTTGGGAAGTATGGCATATGAGAAATAGGAGAAGATATGTTTGGAGACCTCATATGTTGTATAACGTATTTCCTACAAACTTGTAATAAGGAGTATGAGTCTAGCTGACTTTCTATTATACAAGAAGCCACTGAAAAGTTCTCAGTTCAACCAAGAGAATGATGTGGAACTTACAAGTTTGGGAACCAGTTTGGAATGTTGTCATAATCTCTGCGTTTTGACTATTCTATTCTGTTCTACACATTCAGAACTGGAGTCAACAACATACTGTATCAAAGATATATATCAAAGTTGGGTTAAAATCAGCTGCCAATCAGTTAGAATCAAGACCACTGTGCCATATGATCAACCACTAACCCTTAATTCATCAGGAGATCTTCCTAACTACTAGTCACATGAAAATGGGATTTGAGAAATTATATTCTATTTGGATTCTTATATTCCTTAACACTATCTCTCACTAGATTTAATGCGGATCAAAACCAAAAAGACCCTCAATAAGGAGAATTACAATTTATTTATTTAAAATATTTCTAACCCGCTTAAACTTAAGTGGTTTACAAAATACAAACTTAATTTTTATATAACATAGAAAACATGCACATAAACAAAACAAACTCATCTAAAATGTGCATAATTAGTATCCTAGCCTACTTAATTAAAAGTCTCCATAAACAAAGTTGTTTTCAAAACCTTCTTAAATTTCTGGATATCAGAAAGTAACCTCAATGGTCCTGTCAAATTATTCCATAACTAGTCTTATAGCCCGTTACATTAACGGGTGCTAGAATATGTCTGTCTGTCTGTCTTTCTTTCTGTCTCTCTCCCTCCCGCTGTCTGTCTTTCTGTCTCTCTCTTTCCTCGGCTGTCCACCACCACCCTTTGCCTGCTCCCCCTGTCCATCTGTAGCCCTTCTCTCTTCCTTTTACCTCCCCTGTGTCCACCACCACCCCTTCACTGCTCCCCCTGTCCAGCAGCAGCTCTTCTCCCTTTGTTTTACCTCCCCCCTGTCCAGCAGCACATCTTCCCTGCTCCCCCTGTTCAGCAGTAGGCCTTCTCCCTTTCTTTTACCCCCCTCTCCAGCAGCACCCCTTACCTGCTCCCCCTGTCCAACATTCAACTTTGCCACAGCTCAACTGCCTGCAAGCGCCGACAGCCTCCTCAAGATGCCGCGGCCTGCACGTGCCGACAGCCGCCTCAAGTCGCCCTGGTACTGGCCCGCTCCAGGTATCACTGCCACCGCCGCCATCCATGCTGGGTGGGAAGGTGGGCTCATGAGAGGCCCACGGGGCTGAAGCCGGTCAGCGTGGCTGGTGCTTGGGAGGAAGAGTCCTGGTGTCTTCTAGCGTGCATGTGCACTCTTGCTGGCCACAGATGTACAGATCAGGGTCACGGAACATGCCGGTAAGATTGTGTATGCACGCTTAGGGTTTTATTATAGTAGATTGTACAGTATACCTGCAATTGAAATTACAGATGCTCTCGTGTTTGCATAATGTACATGTGATAACTCTGATAATGTACATGTGAGATCTGAGAGGCTGGTAGATTTTCATCACTTGTGGAAAATACCAAGGAATCTTATAATGAATTACTTTAAAAATGACCACTAGAACTTTAAAAACAATATAAAATATGACTGGTAACCAGTGGAGATTGTTTAACATGGTGTAACATGTTCAAATCTGCTCCCACCGCATATCAAACATGCTGCCACATTTTGAATCACCTGCAAAGCTCTACACCATGAACTGTGACGCCGCTATTCTCAGATAGAGGGCATTACAGTAGAATAGTTTTTGAATTATCATAGCTTGGACCACCAAACGGAAATCATAACCTGATAACATAGGTTTTAACCCAGTGTTTTTCAACCTTTTTACACCTATAGACCGGCAGTAATAAAATAATTATTCTGTGGACCGGCATTGGTCCATGGACTGGTGGTTGAAGAACATGGGGCTAAGTCGTGGGCAAGACCCCGCCCATCTCTACCTAATCTCCACCCCAGACCTCGCCCCCATAATAGTACTAATTGCATCTTGCATGTCCCGTGCCTCATCTGGAAACCTTCCCTCTGACGTTGCAACATCAGAGAGAAGGCTTCCGGTTCAGGTGCAGGATGCTCGTAAGAGTCACTGCCCGTGGCTTTGTGCACTGAATCAGTTAGGAAGAGGGAGCTAGCTCGAAGATAACGCCGCATCGATCGCACCATGGACCGGTGGTTGAAGAACACTGTTCTAACCTACTCAATAATCATGTGTGGAAGAATTCAGACTTGACTACTGCCCACACCTGATCTTTCATACTTAACATCGAATCCAGCCAAACTCCTAATAACTTCAATTGCTTATGTATTATGTCTCATGCTGTTAACCTCAACATACTGAGGACAAAATGGGTCTTCACATAGTAGTTAACAGCAGTCATAATTAAATACATTGTGCTAGCTAAGAGTATGATGAATCAATAGAAAAGCAATTTTGATGAAATACTAAACATAAAGGCAACAGGTACATGTGTCAGAGGCATCCCAGTGGGTAGTTACATATCCATGTGCACAAGGCACTGTTTTGTAAGGTTGTTTATGTTACGATCCATAAAAAAAAATTTTCAGTAATAACGCCCACATTATGGAACTCCCTCCCTTTGAATTTGAGGCAGGAAACCAATGCTGCCAAATTCAAAGCAAGCCTCAAAACCTTTCTTTATAAAGATGCCTATGGGGTATATATCAGGATTTTGAATCATTTCATTCCCACCGCCTTTTGTGCTTTCCCATCCCCATCTCCACTTTTTATTTTTAAATGAAATAATGTAACCCTTGCGGTTCTCCTTTCATATCATGTCATCCCCCTGTTGTCTTAATTGTTCATGTTTGCTCTCCATTTTTTAGATTTTTATTTAAACAATGTTTTTATGTAAACCGCTTAGGACTTTTTAAGCGGTATACCAAACCATAATAAACTTGAAACTATAGCATGCTGCAAGGGATATATAAGTGGATGGAGCAGAAGAGGGCTATGGGCAAATCTCCAGATATCATGCATAACTTATAGGATGTCTGTCAGATTTCTGCATCACACAATGCTCTTAGGTACAGCCATTTATGTCATCCAATGACTTGATAGACGTAGGTATGCCTAAAACAAGGTACACCAATGCCGACTCATGCCAATATTCCATTCTAAAATCTTGGCTTCAGCTACCATTATAAATGAAGGACTCGGTGTGCAACATTGAGGCCTAAGATGAGGTACTGTGTAACAGACTCGCCCCACTCCCTTCCCTCCCATCATGATATTTAGTACTGGCAATGATCAAATAAACTAAACACCATCTGCATTGTCAAAACAGTTCTATATATTCAGCACCAAAGAGTTTATTTTAGAAGCATCTCCATGTGTAAGCAGCAGCATTTACCTGTGTACATTGCATACATGTGTAAATAGTGATTTCAGAAATTTGTCAACATATGGAGATCCAACAACAGTAGCATCAAGTCAAGGATACATTATTTAGAATGGTATTCCATCTATCAAGGAAATGTGTAGCCTTAGCCATCCTTAGAACTCTGGGGGAGCCATACATTTTTTAATATAGTGTATTAACAGACAATGTAACTCTGCTTGTGTCAAAATTCCAAACTGCCAATGGAAAGGCTCGCAAATGGGAGTGGACCGAAGTTCCACAGGGAAGGACCAAAGTTCCACAAACAAATCGAAAATATCCCAAAACACATACAATATGGAACAAATTCCTGGACGGTCAGGAAGTTAATATATAATGATTTATTAAACAAACATTGTAAAATATATAATATACAAAATCATCAAATAAAACAATACTGCAATCTGTTTCAGACATTACAATAATCACACTTTGTTTTTGATGCTTTGCTGAAGGCCAGACCCAAAATCATCAAATAAAACAATGGGTTTTGTTTCGGTAAATGATTTGCCTTTCTCAGGGGTCCTTAAAAATATGGAAAAACAAAATAATATATATGGAAAATATTAAAAGTGTGAAAAAGGACACTGTTTGTAAAAGTGATGGAAGGATAGAGCCAGATCGGGAGGGTGTTCCTTAAAGGACGCTTTTGCTGTTCCCACCGGCTTCTTAGCCTTTTTTGAACCGTAGCAGTGGCGTACCAAGGGTGGGGGGGGGGTCAAAAAAATGATGGGCCCCGGGTATCACACACCCTAGGCACGCCATTGATTTACTGTATTAATTTTATAGTTATTTATGTCTACAAAAAATATAACTAAGGAACACTGTAGTTAGGTACCTTTTAATCTTCATCTTCCGATCCATGCAAATTAGTAAAACCCCATGCAAAATAGCCAAGCGATAGATGCTCTAACATCTCTTAGCTAATTAGCATTGGGTTTTACCAATCTTAAAACCTGATTGTGTATGTCGGTAACTAGGAGTCCTGATTGGCTTCAGGAAAGAACCTAAGACCATAACAGCAGACATCCAGAACTACAGAAACTATTTGCGATTACTATGGTATTGCAATCATGACCTCAATCAGGAGGTTGTAGAATACAGAATGAAAGTTCATGTCTTTGGCAATAGTCCATCACTGGAAGTGACAACATATGGGCTTAGAAGGACAGCTCAAGAGGGAGAGAGAGTATGGCACAGATGCCAGGCACTTCATTGAAAAGGACTTCTATGTAGATGACGGTTTGAAATTCTTGCCTACAGCTGGCGAGGCAGTGGATTTGCTAAAAACACCACCACCAGAGCAGTGGCATTAAGTGCCAACAAATCAGAATCTAGCAGACTGTACGACCAGAGCCATGCCAGCATCCTGGCAAATGGAAACTACCTGGCTAACAGGACCAGAATTTTTCCTCAAACCTGGTGACAGAGACTGTGTCTGAATTCAAGAAGGCATGGGGTAGGTACGTGGGATCTCTTAGAGAGAGGAATGTTTACTGTGGGTGGGCAGACTAGATGGGCCATTTGGCCTTTATCTGCCCTCATGTTCCTATGTTTCTTCTGATATGAGGAATGGATGGAGATGATAGAGCTTTTCTGCACTGAAAATAGATGGTTGAAGGGAGATATGATTAAGATCTACAAAATCCTGAGTGGTGTAGAACAGGTAAAAGCGAGTCATTATTTTATTTTATTTTTTTATTTTTTAATGCTTTTAAAAATTATAAGACTAAGACAAATAGGAGGACATATTTTTCCCCTGAATGAATAGTTAAGCTCTGGAACTGATTGCCAACAGTTAGTGTAACATGGTTTAAAAAAGGTTTGGAATAGTTCCTGAAGGAAAAGTCAGTAGTCTTCTATTGAGACAGATATAGGAAAAGCTACTGCTTGCCCTGGGATCAGCATCAGAAAATAATGCTACTGTTTTGCTTTCTGCCAGCTATTTGTGACCTGGATTTGCCATTGTTGGAAACAAAGATGCTGGACTAGATGGTCCATTGGTCTAACTCAGTATAACTATTATGTTCTTACAAGTGTGCACTAATATTGGCAAATTTCATTTTTTCATAAATAGCCTTTTCCTAATATGTGTGTGTTTATTTGTATGTAAATAGATAATAAATAGCTATATACAGACACCCTTTCAAATCTGAAACACTTTACATCTAATTAGAATGTGGATTTTCAGATCTGAAACACAACATTGCTGTTTTGAAGTTAAAAACACTTGCTTCCAACAATCCATGACATTTAATTATTGATTGGGCAGATCCACTTTTGGCAAATACAGAAAAAAAAAAAAAATCTGATTAGCTCAAGCAGAAAAAAGCATCCTCTTTCCCAGTTTCTCCTCTCTTCCTAAAGGCAGTGCCTTTCAGAAAGGAGGGGGGGGGGGTGAGTAGTCATATGCAAAACACGGCCTCCATATCCAAAGTAGCCTGCAAAATTAGGTGTCAGGATGCAAAGCTTATTGATGTATGAATGCAGAAAATGAAAGCCGGCAGTAGACAGACGGGGCTAAAGGTGAGTCAGCCACAGTGAGAGCAGCTGTACATCTACGTCAAGGTGTTGCTATACCAGCCTGCTTTTCTCTGAAGGGCCACAGCCTAACAAGATATGCTTGGCCATAAAATGGTGAAACAATACAATGTAGCTCACACAGTGAGAATACCAAATGTGTTGACTTGGTCTCCCCTTCAAAGTGTGCCTGTGTATTCATTAATAAATTCATATTCTGAGTTTTCAATAACAAGAAGAAAATGCGGTATAAACTGGAGTTACTTAGTGACACCCAGCTCATTGCTTTTTATTGTTGCTTGCAGCTACGAGGCCTTCACAGTGCACTAGTAGAATTTATTACTGTCTGTCTTCGTGGCAAGTTGGCGGAGTGTGCCTTTTGAAGAAAATTGACCGGCACTTCATGAATATGATGAAAAATGCCAATAACACTACAAAGACTAAACTCTTGACATTAGTCTGCACAGAGCTAAGAGACAGTAATGAAAGTAGTGTAGTAATACCCTGTGCTGTGAATGCATCCTCTACAGCACCAGACTTCTCTGTACTTTATCAGAACTACCGTGGCCACCAAACTTCACAAAAGCAGTGAGTTTTCCTTTTTATTAAGAAACTGTCTTCCTCCTTTGCTGTTTCTTATGACGTGCACCTTTGGGTGTATGGGAGTGTGAAACTGCTGGAGCAGATCAGACATAGGCATTCTTTGGACATGACATGGAATATATCAATGTGTAATGATATACATCCTAAGTCCAAACAACATTCAGATTGGTTTAAATTGATTTAAAGGCCTCAGTAACACACCTCCTCCATTCAGCATTTCATTTTCAGCCATAGGGATTTGTATGACATCGTCACTGACCCATATCATTTTAAGTTTTAAAATATGTAATAATTTAAAGAATTAACTTATCTCAAATATTCTTAAATATTCTTACATGAGCTTCAAAGAATATGGCCCGGGAGGGTGGGATCCATCATGTTTCGCCTTAGCATTATAAATATCAATTTGACATTATAAGATATTGGTGAGTTGGATGACAAAGAGCGGCTTTGGGGAGCATCCTTGATAAAGCTGAGGCGAAACATGTTGGATCCCATTATGCAGTGGCATACCTAGCATATGTGACACCCAGGGTCCATCATTTTTAGACACCTCCCTCATCTATATGAAAAATATGATTTTATATTAACAATCCACATATCGCACAAGAGTGTACCTAGGAAAAGGCAGCATCTTAAACACTGCATTGAGCACTAGAAAACCAACACACACATTGCAAAACTAAACAAGCCAGATTCTGTACAGTCAATGCCAACAGAAAACCATGTCCTTTTCATACACAGAGAATACAGATACACCCTCGCCAATAATCACAAACTAAAAATAGAAATATGTAGACAAAAGTTAAACTGAACCGCCAAGAAACCAGACTCTGCATACAATGTAACACCACAGAAACAGTGACACATGTCTCCTAATACTGTGCAAAATATAAAGACAATAAATGTAAATTTGAAAAAACTAATACATAATCACCACTTTACAAATTAACAAATAGAAATAAAACAAATAATGATAAATAAGAAAATACCATTTTATTGGACTAATCCATTTTTTCAATTAGTTTTCAGAGGCCAAATCTTTCTTCAGAACAGTACAGTATATTGCTGTTATGGTATCCTGTCCTCACCTGAGGAAAGGGGTTTAGTCCCAAAAAAAGATTGCCTTATTTCCATTTCCTATTTATAAACTTTTATCAATACTTTCTTTAGTTTTTATTTAATTATTGTAAACTTTCTTTAGTTTTTATCTAATTGCTGTAAACCGAGTCAAGCTTCCTTAGGTTGATGATCCGGTATATAAAGTTAAGCTTTAGTTTAGTTTAGTTTAGTTTACAGATACAATACAACTTGATTCTAAGTAAAGCAATAAAAAAGTCTTTCTACCTTTTGTTGTTTCTACTTTAATCATCTTCTCTTTGCTCTCTTCTTTCTATACAGCATTTGTTCACAGAAGACAGAGGTAGAAAAAAATTTTCTATTTATTTATTGCTTTAGGAGACATGTGTCACTGTTTCTTGGTGCACTGTATGCAGAGTCCAGCTTCTTACTGGTTCAATTTAACCTTTGTCTATGTATTTCTATTTTATCCCCCCCCTTTTACAAAACTGTGGAGCGTTTTTTAGCGCCAGCCGTGGTGGTAGCAGCTCTGATGCTCAGAATTCTATGAGCGTCAGAGCTGTTACCACTGTGGCTAGAATCCACACTACAGTTTTGTAAAAGAGGGAGGAGTTAGTTTGTGATTACATATGCCATACTAGGCGAAGGTGTTTTCTGTCTGTTCGAAAGACATGGTTTTTTGTTAGGATTGACTGCAGGATTGATCTGTACTAGTCTGGCTTGTTTAGTTTTACAATGGGTGTATTGATGTTCTACTGCTCACTGCAGTATGTAAGATGCTGCCTTTTCCTAGGTACTCATGTGTGACATGTGGCTTGTTACTAAAAATCATGTTTTTCGTACAGATGGGGGGGGGTTGTAAAATAATGATGGGCCCCGGCTAGGTACGCCACTGAAGTTGCTGGTCTTTGACCAGAGGGCCGCCGCGTGAGCGGACTGCTGGGCTTGATGGACCACTAGTCTGATCCAGCAGTAGCAATTCTTATGTTCTTATGTTCCCTTCCATGCAACATCTGTCCTCTATTTGCCCTTTCCACCCAGCTTCTGCCTTCCCTCTCTACCCCTTCTATCCACTGCCCGCCCTCTCTGCTCCTTCCATCCACTGTCCACCCTCTCCCTCTTCCATATGGCATCTTCCCTCTTTCAATGTCCCTTCAATAAACTGTATATCCTGTACCCCTTCTCTTTCTTTGTACATGATTAATTTCATCTTCACCCCCTCTCCATTTTCTGTCTCCACCCCCTCCCCTATGTTTTGGCATCTTTCTCTTCTTCTCCTTCCTTCCTTCCTTCCCTCTCCACACCATGGTCTGGTCTCTCTATCTCCTTCCCTTCCCTCCCCCATGCCCTGGCATTTCTCTCCCTCCATGCTCTGGCATCTACTCTTCCTCCTTTCCCTCTGGTCTGGCATTTGTCTCCTTAGTTTTTCTCCCCTTCCCCCATGCCCTGGCATTTCTCTCCTCTCCTTCTAACTTCCCCTCCCCCCTGCATTATCTGGCATATCCTCTTCTTCCTTTCTCTTTCTCCCTCCCTCCTTCCTTCCTTTCCCCTGGTCCAGCACCTGTCTCCATCCTTCCCCCCATGCCCCGGCATCTCTCCCTCCCCCTCCATGATCTGGTATCTCCTTTCCTTCTTTCCTTTCCCTCCCTCCCATGGACTTGGCAACTCCTCATTCCTCTCCCTTGTCTTCCTTCTCCCTCATTCCCTCTCTCTCCCCAATTGAGCACTGCAGCAGCAGCATTTTTCTTCCATCCCCCCCTTCCCGGAACAGCAGCATTTTCTTCCGACCCCCTTCCCTTCCCGGTGTAGCAGCAGCATTTCTCTCCCCCTTCACTTCACTTCCCTGTGCAGCAGCAGCATTTATCTTCCCCCCTTCCCTGTGCAGCAGCAATATTTCTCTCCCTCCCCCCTTCCCTGTGCAGCAGCAGCATTTCTAGCTGGTTCCTTGTTACAGCCGGTTTCCATTCAAAGCTGCAGGTGTCGACAGCTCGCGCGATCCTCGGCTGCATCGGAAGCCTTCACTTTCATGTTATGACATCAGAGGGGATGCTTCTGACGCAGCGGCAGATTGCGCGAGGAGCCGATGCCCGCGGCTTTGAGCAGAAAAACCACTGTAGCAGGGGAGCCAGCCAGAAGATAAAAACCCGCTAGAGAGAGCACAAGCTGTGCCATGGACACCCCTATTTTAAAGTTTACTGCCGCTGCTGCTGGTTAAGGAAAGCAGCAGCGGCAGAATAGAGAGGGTAGTCGGCTGTGCACCTCCTTGGGGCATGCACCCAGGGTGGGCCATCCCCCCGTTCCCCCTTTTTACGCCACTGTCATTATGGCTTATGGATTATGGCTGCCAGATGACTAAGTCTAGGTTGGCCCACTTCCCGCCCACCTCCTGCCCTACCCACTCCTCCAAAAATGCCCCTTTTTGCTCTGGGCGCACAGAGGCAGTCAAAAGGCCTAAGCTGGTTTTAGATACGTCTAAAACCCTGTTCGATTACTTGGACGACCTGTCTTTTTGATCATCCAAGTGCTGATTTACACGGGTTTTTAGATGTATTTTTGTTTCAATTATGTACCTCACAGGCTATGGCTATATGCACATGGGGTTTAAAATATGCTAATCTACGAGAGACCTTGTATAATCTAGGAATTGACATTTACACCTAGGGCAAGTGTAAATGTCTGTACCTGCAAGGTAGGTGTGATTACTGCTGCTTATACAAGTGCATTCAAAAAGAGTCTTAAGTCCCCAAAAAGGTATCCAGTTCATAGTGACTAAAATCCCCAGCCATCTCACAGTCATAATCAAACAGGAAAATATTATGGCTGAGATGGACATTTTTGCACTGAAAATATCCAAAATGAACAGCCATTTTCTAAAGTGAAATCTCTAACATTTGAATGACAAAAATCCTGGAACATGAATATCTGTCTAGCATCATTTTCAAAAATATGGCCACACAGATATCCCTACAGGAGTAGCCTTGTGGTTAGAGCAGTGGACTGCAAACCAAGGGCCACAGATTCATATCCCCTTAAAATTTTGTTTTGTAAAAGTGATCCCTCCAGGACCTTAAAAATGCCTACTGTGCCTGAATGTACACCACTTCAGTAGCCTTCAGGCTTGCAGATATATTATATATTTAGGTGCATTAGGTATTTTTCTGTTTCTGGAAGGCTCAAAATTGTTGAAAAAAAGATGCAGTGGGATTTGAACCTAAGGATCCCTTGGTTCACAGTCTACTGCATTAACCACTAGGCCAGTGGTCTTTTCTCATTTTTAAGTGGGAGCCACTTTGGATCCAAATGAGCTGAAGGAGCGCTACCAATGATCTTCCCATATGGGGCCATGAGTCCGCTGACCAATATATGTCAGTGACATCTACCCCAACAACCTGCATTCAAGACCTTTTATTCGGTGTATAGTCAAGGTGGTGGGCATTTCAAAATGCATTCTCCTCATCTACTGAGAAATATCTCGTCCTTCAAAAGCATGTGGACTTTCCCTTCTGTCATGAAATTAAATAGAGAAGGAAAAAAAAGCCAGAATAATGCTGAGGGCTGCCTCAGAGGTCTCCAGGGGCTGCTATTGGTCCCTGGTCATTGCATTGAAGAACAGTGCACTAGGCTATACCTCTGATCTATTTACTGTTTTGTCTAGAATGGCCTTAATACATGTAACTGATATAAATCCTGGCTTTCCTCTCTAGTTTCAGTTTCAAGGGAGAGGAAAGGGGACGGTAAACACTGGGGGATTGAGGAGGGGGTTATGTCTTAATTCCTCTAGTCTTCAGCTGCTCAATTAGAGCAACATTATTGTAACTTGGATGCGACTGTATTGGATCTAAATAAAAACATCCTTCTTTTTAGACATACTACTATTAATTATTTCTATAGTGCTACTAGACGTACGCAGCGCTGTACAGAGTCACAAAGAAGAAAACAGTCTCTGCTCGAAAGAGCTTACAATCTAAACAGCCAAGACAGACATGAACATGAACGTTTCTTTGCATTCGAAAATCACTGCTAACCGACCTACCTTTGGGCCTTCCTTAGTCCTGCCCAAAACACACCTTCAACACGCCCCCTTGCTATTTTTGGATGAACTACAGCATGAAAAGTCCAAATTCTGACTTTCCAAAATCAGGACTTGGATGTAGTATTTTTTTTTTTAATGCATTTTAAAATATCTTCTACTTTAAAAATGAGCACTATAGGTGCTTGTGCACTTTTATGAAATAGCGCTTCAGTAGGTATCTCTTAAACCAGACACTCTAGTTATAAAATTACAATGCTTAGTATATGCAGAAAAATGTACAGATTTATGGAAGCTTTTTTTTTAATCATATGTTGTCCTGATTCAAGTTTGACATTCCTTGAACTCTTATAGAAAAAATGATGTTACGTTTTTACAGAATGTTCAGAGAATTTCAACTTGGATTCATGAAAGTTCAAGGAAGAAGTAGCAGTCTGAAGATATTTACAATGCATTTCCTCAGATCTGGTTCAAATGTTTTCAGAACCGCTTCAAATGTAGATGCTAATGTAGCCTTTTTCGCTTTCTTTTTCATTCCGCAACAGGCATTTTCATGCTCTACCACTGGGCATTGTGTGACAAAAGGAAAGACACCCAAAGGTTCCATCTGAATTACTGAACTCCCCTTTTTTTTTTAGTTCTAGCCTCCCATGATGAAAAGGCAAATTATTTATTTTCGAAATACTCTTGTTGATTGCAGTTTAGAGTTCATTTTCAAAGATTTGTCCTGCCAATTTGGGGAGTTAGCTGAACAAATCATTGTGGTTGAATTTTCCTTCATAATGATTAGGTGCATTTTGTCTAAGAAACCAGTGCCCAGACAAAAATTTGCCCTCATAAGTAGGGATGAGGGGGATGCCATGCCCAAGACAGCAAGTTTAGACAACTATATTTAGGTGAATATAGAGGTCCTACACAAAAGGGTGTCTTAAAATTATCCAGATGAAGTTATCCAGTCAATTTTGTCCAGGCTATTGAGTGCCAGACTGTACCCTGATAACTTTACCTCTTGCTATGTTGCTGTATATTGACCTCCAGATGTTTTTTTTTTTGTTTGTTTTTTTCTAGGAATGTTGCATGTGTCTCAGAGATGAGTGAGAGTGTACGATTATAAGATACGTCCTGAAAGCATATACTGTTATGTTTCAGAAGAATTATGAATGGTGAGGTGAAGGGAACAGGTGGCTGGTGTACTGAGATGCTGATGCTTGCGCGAGGGTTTGGTAGTGTCTGGCAGGAGGGACTGGGCATACCTCCTGCCAACGATGCTTGCAGGGGATCGTATAGGGCGCCCGGTCTCAGAAACCGCCTAAATGGCTTTTGAGAATTGCACACAGGTGGCCTATACAGAATCACCCTAAGCCACCTAACCACCACAACTCTCTAACTGGCGCTCATGTTACAGGCACCGGTTAGAGAATTGCTTTGCCGCTGAGCTAATCGCAGCAAGGGAATCTCACTTTAGCAGCTGTGCCAACCCGTCCCCCGTGAAGACTACCAACAGGAGGGATACCCAATTCCTCCTGCCAGAAACCCCTCCACCCCCAAATATTGTCAGCAGGAGGGATGCCCAGTCCTTTCTACTAAACCCTCCCCCCCCCCGCCCCACAAAGATCGCCAAAAGGAGAGATGCCCAGTCCATCCTGCTGGACACCCCCCTCCCCAGCAAACATCATCAGCAGATTCCCCAATCCCATCCAGACCCCCCACAAGCCCACCTCATCCAGGATCCCCCCAAGCCCACCCAGAACCCCTCCTACCTTATTGAGATGGACAGCTGGAGGCATTCTTCCTGCCTCTAGCTGGCCAGTATGCCTTCACTAGAATGGTGAGTCTGCCCCTTCCCAGTGCATTGTGAGATGCACCAGGAAGAGGTCTAAGGCCCTGATTGGCCCAGGCACTTAAGGCCCCTCCTACACCTGAGCCAATCGGAATCTTAGACTTCTCTCACAGTGCTTTCTGTGATGCACTGGGCATGGCCTAAAATTCCGATTGGCCAGATCCCTTAGGCCACTCCCAAGGGAGGTGATCTAAGCGATCAGGTCTGCCATTCTAGTGAAGGTGGGCCAGCTGGCTGGAGGCAGGAAGGATGCCTCCGGCCGGCCATCTCAATAAGGTAGGTAGGGGGCTCGGGGGGGGGGTCCAGCAGGAGAAATTGGACATCCCTCCTGTTGGTGGTATTTGCGGGGGTGGGGATTTTGACTGGAGGGACTGAGCATCCCTCCTGCCAATAGTCTTCACGGGTGGGGGGGGGGGGTTGCCATGGCCACTAAATTGCTTATTGTGGACTTAAGGAGGTGCCTAGGGCTGCCTAAGCTTGCCTAAGGCCATGTCCTGGTCAAATCACGCCCACACCTAGCCTTACGTGCCTCCCTAGGCTCACAGAGGCACCTATAATGTAAGCGGCCTTCCCGGGATGATTTTATTTTTTTTTTTTATTGGTGGTTAGACAGTAGTAGGCTGCCTAAAATTGGGGCCCCGTACTGAATTGGGTCTGAATACCCGCTTCATAACTTTATTTGAGAAGTACAAACCCATGGCGTACGAGATGATAAATCAACCCCAATAAATAAATAAATACAAATTACAGCCACATGGTACAAAATAATGGATTTAATCCTATTCTGTGCCTGTGAAAAAAAAACCCTCTTTATTAAGTAAGACCCATCCTTCCCCCTCCCCCCCCCCCCAGCCCCCTTTATGAAGCCATGCTAGGGTTTTTTTTTAATTTCAGGCCATGGCGATAAAAAACCCTAATACGGCTTCATTAAGGTGGGGGAAAGTTTGGGGTTTTCACATACATGCTATAACTTTTTATCTGAACAAAACCATTTTGGTGAGGTGGAGATTGTTTAAAAAAAAAAAAAGCAGCATTCAGTTTGACAAAAAAAAAAAAGAAAATTAATTAGAGAACAACTGGCCTGTCTTCACTACACTCGATGTATTTCTTTATGCAGCCACATCATGACCGCTGATAAATAAGTCATGTTGGATAGCTGACTGTTGTTGCCTGACAGCCAGCTACAGTTTTGGCCAGAGGGCCATGACGGGCTTTAGACATCTGCTTGAAATGAGTTAAACATATTAGGTATTATGAAGGCACAGAAGCCTTGAGAACGAGTGCTGAAATGAGTTATCAAGGTATGCTCCTGGGTGCACAACTTGCAAAGCAGATGTCATTCTAATAATGTGTGATATAGAACATGCCTGGCCTAAACCCTCCTGGATGAAATATGAAGCCCGTTGGTGCAATTTAATACCATTTTATGAGGTGCCATCTTATGAAGACAATGCCCACCGTATGTGAAATGCTTAAGGTGGTTTGCCAGGAGTACAGGATGCAGATAAACCAAAGAGAAATTTTATTATTTTATAAGCCTTTACTTTGTAATATTTCTGTTTTTACATTTTTCCCCCCTGATAACGTGTTGCTCTGCCTTTGTCTAGTAACTGTTTTCATTAAAATTGCAATGCCATCTTTGTCAGTAAGGGGAAATTTTTATCTAAATGGATTTACTAAGAAAAAAGAATTAGAGCAACACATATTCAAGCTGAAAGAGATTTAAGAATGTACGAAGGGGGTGCTGAAAAGTTTTCAGCCCAGCCAACCAACTTCCTAAATTCTGAGCATTATTTTACCACTGTAGCTGAAAAGAGTGTTATCTTATTTTATTAAGAGCCAATTTTCAGAAACAAAATTTTAAGTTTTTGACATTGTTTCGGATCATTGATTGAACCATATCCACATCGTTCTCTTCCATATCCACATCATTCTCTTCTTGGTTGAGCTGAGAACTTTTCAGCACCCCCTCATAGCAACATTCCAGAGCTGAGATTGTGAAGTCATAATGCTTCATTCCACCAATACCTAAGAGCCAACCTCATCGGTGATGTCACAATGGCTTGATTGTCCTATACTTGGCTCACTTTTTTTACATACGAGGGCGTGCTGAAAAGTTCTCAGCCCAACCAACCAACCTCCTAAATTCAGAGGGTTATTTGGCCACTGTAGCTGAAAGGAATGTTATCTAATTTTGTTAAGTGCCACTTTACAAAATTCTATATTTTTGACATTGTTTCGGATCATTGATTGAACCATATCCGTGTCATTCTCTTCTTGGATGGGCTCAGAACTTTTCAGCACCCCCTCTCGTAATATACAAATAATTGCAAAAATATATGGATGCAGTTACCACAAATGCTGAAGTATTTCTGTTTTATAACCTTATTCCCACCCCCACCCCCCTTTTTTGGGGAGGGGCATGTTTTTTTTTTATTTTGGGCTCCTTTTATCAAGCAGCAGTAGAGCATATTACCGCGGACCAGTGATGTGAATGCTCTGACACTCATTCAATTCCTACAAGCACTGGAACATTTACCTTGCCAGCTCATGGTAAAACTCTTTACCGCTGATTGATAAAAAGAACCCTATATCAAAGGAAACAAGTACTGTATATTTAATTACAAAGACATTTTTTATTTTTTTTCCAATGAGATAAAAATCTAAATATAAAATGGAGTTGTTCAGCTCTGATCCTTAAGGGCTACAGTGCTTAACATTGACATTTGCACGCTCTTTTCACCTCACCATACTTCAACAGAGCAAAGAATTTCTACACATCTTTATTTGTGGAACAACCAGTCGCAGCTTTATTAATCAGCTTTAACATTGCACTTAATCTGGAATACACTTTTAACAGTACCGTAGAACTTGTAACATTTCCTGTCAGTCAGTAATGAACTGACCCACAAATATGTAACATTTCTTTCATTGTCCCATCAGGCATGGCCTGCAGTGATGCCAAACCATATCCTTCCCCCTCCCCCAGCTCGATAGTGGTACCACACATGGGACAGTATGGCACAGTGGTTAAAGCTACAGCCTCAGCACCCTGAGGTTGTGGGTTCAAACCCACACTGCACCTTGTGACCTTGGGCAAGTCACTTAATCCCTCCCGTTGCCCCAGGTACATTAAATAGATTGTGAGCCTACCAGGACAGATGGAAAAATGCTTGAGTACCTGAATAAAGTAATGTAAACTGTTTTGAGCTCCATTGTGAGAATGGTATAGAAAATTGAATAAATAAATAAGCCATTCCTCAAACCCCTCCATATTCATTCCCCAAAAGTACTCTGAAATTATTATCTTGTGTAAAGGAAAAGTTGGTCACACCCTGCCACAAGTGGTGACAGCTTAGCTTGTCACCGCTTCCCCACTACAAACTGCTGTGGACCAGTTGGGCTGAACACAAGCCTCTAACAAATCTTGTATTCAAAACAAAAATATATACAACCTTATTTCTGAAAGATGTATCCCATCACCCCCAATATAAGCCAGGACAACTAGAAGTAATCAAATCATGTAACAAAACTGTCCCACCCCCGAAACATAGAAGCAAATGGAGACACTTCGGCATTAATTCTCTTCCAAAGCCTCTCACTTGCTTTAACCTTCCGAGCCCCTTTCCAAATCCACCTGGGAATGATCTGGGACCAAATTAGGTGGGCCACAAGATAATAACAATGAGTCACTAGGAAAGCCCTCTTCATCTGTTTAATGAGATCTACACCTTAAGTGTACATAGATCATTGCCTCACAGATGAATCAATGTGATAGTTGGCGAAGAAAAATGACATGCCTGAACATAGTAACATAGTAGATGACGGCAGATAAAGACCCGAATGGTCCATCCAGTCTGCCCAATCTGATTCAATTTAAATTATTATTATTATTTTTTTTCTTCTTAGCTATTTCTGGGCGAGAATCCAAAGCTTTACCCGGTACTGTGCTTGGGTTCCAACTGCCGAAATCTCTGTTAAGACTTACTCCAGCCCATCTACACCCTCCCAGCCATTGAAGCCCTCCCCTGCCCATCCTCCTCCAAACGGCCATGCACAGACACAGACCGTTCAAGTCTGCCCAGTAACTGGCCTAGTTCAATCTTTAATATTATTTTCTGATTTTAAATCTTCTGTGTTCATCCCACGCTTCTTTGAACTCAGTCACAGTTTTACTCTCCACCACCTCTTTACTGAAGAAGTAAAGGGAGTAGCTGCTCCCAAAGCATTCCTTGAATCCCCAGCCATTGAATTCTCATCCCCAAGTGAGGGACAGATGAGAATCCCAATGCGACTCCACTGCTCTCTTCTGAGTCCAAAATACAAAAAAGCGGCCTCATAACCACACAAAGATCTCAGCAACTGGAGACTCTGGAAAAAAAACAAAAAAGCATTAATCATTGCCAGCACCAAGAATATCCCAAAATACCCTAAGAAACTACAAAAGTGTCAGGAGAATAACATATTTGGGTGACTGAAGAGGAGACTTTTACCTGCTCTAGACTGTCGCATCGGAAGTTTTGTATTTCTTCCAGCCAGCTGGTGATTTGCTTGGAGCCAGGACTTTCTGCTAGCACTGGAGGAGACGGACGGTTGACCTCATCTGGGTCCTTCTCCTCCATGTTAAAAAGCTGCTGCAGTTGAGGCACATGGCCGCAGGGTATGGCCAAAGGGGTGTGCCCCAAGGGGCAAGCTAGGCCTCTTGGGAGCCCCTTGGAACCACGAGGAGCCACGACTAACGATGACCTTATGGGGATTTTGGGTAAGACTGTTTTGATAAGAGAAAGAGAAAACCCCAAAACTCGATACCTGCAATGGTAAGCCCTATGGACAAATACCTTAAATCATTTAATATGGTACCATTGTTAAATATGGAGGCTAGTTCACTCTCTGTAGCATTTTAAAGTCCTCTTGATAGGAATCCTCCACTTCCCTTGATAGGAGTCCTCCACTTCCGTGCTTAGACTACTGCAACGTAGATCTCTCGGGCCTCTCGTGCACCCGTTTCTTGCCTCTTCAATCCATTCAAAATGCTGCTGCGTGACTCATATTCCATGAGAGCCGCTATTCTCACATTACCCCTCCTCAAGTCGCTTTATTGGCTCCCCATACATTTCTGAATACAGTTTAAACTCCTCTTCCTGACTTATAAGTGCATTCACTCTGAAGCCCCTTGATATCTCTCCTCACTCATCTCCCCCCCCCCCCCCCCCCCCCGGTGATCTCCGCTCATCGTGCAAGCCCCTCGTATCTGTATCCTTCTCTTCCACTGACAACTCCAGACTCTGTCCCTTCTTTCTTGCGGTGCCATATGCCTGGAAAAGGTTACCTGAATCAATACATTGTGCTCCGTCCCTGGCAGTGTTCAAATCCAAGCTAAAGGCCCACTTTTTTAAAATTGCTTTCAACTTAACTCCCCCTCACTGCTGGCAGATACCTATACCCACTATAATCTCCCCAACCCTGAAATGTTCTGTCTAAATTAGATCGTAAGCTCTTCTAAGCAGGGACTATCTATTGTATGTTAATATGTACAGCGCTGCATACGCCTTTCAGCGCTACAGAAATAATAAATAGTAATAGTAGTAGTAAGTGGCATCCAGTTTGGACCCCTACTGAGATCTCTGGGAGAATTAAAGCCTCTCATACTGCCTCTAAGTTGGAGTTTACCTCTTTACCTAAAGCAATAGTTTGAGGAGAAGACCCGAGACCACACAAGATGTTACCTTAAAGGATTTGTGGTTGATTATTTCTAGAGTGGAAGGTTTGTTATAATCAACAGTTAAACAGTCGGTTACTTTTTCTTAGGATGTTGTCCAGAAGCTTGAAAATGTTGACGCTAACTTAGGACATCTATTTAAAAGGCTATGGGGCTCATAATCGAAAGAGAAAAACGTCCAAAAACCGGCCTAAGTCGGCACTTGGACGAACATTTCCCAAATAGGTCCAAGTGCCGATAATAAAAACGGGTTTTGTACGTATTTCTAAACGACCTAGGCCTTCATAGTGCTCCTGAAAGACCAAAGCTAAACGGGGCATTTCGAGAGGAGTGTCGAGGGCGGGAGTTGGGTGGAACGTGGGCCGGCTTAGACTTAGTCGTACTGCATGTATAACCGAAAGTTATACAGCCCAGGATCGACAGAACTTGGACGTTGTGACTTAGACCATGTAAAACATGGTCTAAGTCATAAAAACCCACCTAAAGTCACCAGATAAACACTGCAAACACATAAAACAGACCCCCACACATTACCCCAGTGATCTCCGACCTCCCACCCCCATAAAATATTAATCATACCTTTAAAATCCAGCCTCCAGACCATCATCACCTGGCCGCCTGGCATATTAAAGCCTAGTTGTCCAGCAGAGGCGGCTTAAGCCGTCTTGGGGGTGGGTTAGGGACTCATGGAGAGGAGGACCCATGCCCATAAGTCCCTGTAATCACTGCATTGTTACTGAAACATGTGCATATCCCCTTTTTTACTGGCATATAAGTGGCTCCTGCAGCCATAAGGGCTATTGGGGTGGTAGATAAGTAGGTCTAGGGGATTCTGGAGGTGGTTTGGGGGGCTCACCATGACCTATAAGGGAGCTGTAGTGAGGAGAAGACATGGCACCCTTTTTGTGAAGTTCACAGCAGTGGCCTGTAAGGTATCCCACTATTTAGGTGGCATGTCTGGGTGTTCAGTCCATCACTTTGCAGACCCCTCCCAAATCCAACAGGGCTTGTTCTAGGCATTTTTGACTTGGACGAAAAGTTGGACGAAAATGTGGTATAAAGATGGATGATTTAGTGACTTGGACGATCAGATCGGCAGGACGTATAGTTAGACGATTTTCGAAAGAAAAATAAATTATGGACGTATTTTTCAAAAATGTGTCCTAGGCTGATTTTTACTTTGGATGAACACAAAGCAGAAATAATTGCTAAGCAGTTTAGCTTTCTAAGGATAAGTTTCTTCATATTTATTCTCTTCACCCTTGAGCCTCACAATGCCATTTTGGCACTTCCTCCTATCAGTAACATTCCTAAAAAAAAATTGTTTAGTCCCCCAATTTTACCATATTGGCTATCTTTTCTTCCATTTGCATCTTTGCTTTTCTGACAGTTTTTTAAAACTTCTTGTAGCTTTTCCACATATTTTTGTCTGTCTTCCTCTTTTGTGGTCTTCTAATATATAAAGGCTAACTTTTTTCCCCTTACCTTTTCCAGCTACTACATTTGAGAACCAAAACAACCGTTTTTCCTTTTACCTTTATGTACTTTCCTCTAAAGCAGGGGTGCCCACACTTTTTGGGCTTGCGAGCTACTTTTAAAATGACCAAGTCAAAATGATCTACCAACAATAAAATTTTAAAAAAAACACAACGCACACTGTACGCATAGAAAATGTTAATTATCATTCCTATTCCAGGGTTTTTCAAAGAGGTCAAAGCAGATGACTCTATGCACTGTCACCTCAGTAACAACCATACAAAAATAGACAAATATACCCCCTCCCTTTTTACTAAACCATGATAGCAGTTTTTAGAGCGCAGGGAGCTGCGCTGAATGCCCAGCGCTGTTCTCGACGCTCATAGGCTCCCTGCGCTAAAAAACACTATTGCGGTTTAGTAAAAGGGAACCTTAGTGTAAAATATAGACAGCAGATATAAATTCAGACACATTTTGATCACTAAATTTAAAATAAAATCATTTTTCCTACCTGGTGATTTCATGAGTCTCTGGTTGCACTTTCTTCTTCTGACTGTGCATCCAATTTTTCTTCCTTTCTTTTAGCCTGTATGCTTCCTCTCCTCCAGACTTCATTCCCTCCCCCAACTTTTCCTTCCTCTCTCCCTGCCCTTTCTTTCTCTCTGCCTCCCTTTCTTTTTTTTCTGTTTCTCTTCTTTCCTTCTGTCTCCCTGCCTGCCCTTTTTCTTTCTTTCTCCCTGCCATCCCCCAAGCCACTGCCATTGGGGAACAGGACCCAAACCGCCACCAGTAACAGGCCCGAAAGCCGACGCAGCCCCAAGCTCTCCCTGCTTCGGCCGACCAGCATTCCTCTTCCCGACGTTAATTCTGCCGTCGGGGAGAGGAAGGCTGATTGGCCCAAGATCGTGATCGACCTATTGGGGTAAATGCTGCCGGGTCCTGCCTTCGCGGAAACAAGAAGTAGGCAGAACCCGGCAGCAAGAAGAGCAAATGCTTCACTAACCTGTCTCCCGCCTTAGCCCATAGCGAACGCTTGCTTCAGGGCTCTCAACATGTGCGTGCCGGCTTCCCTTCTCCCCCCCCCCACCCCCGGACATAATTTCCGGTTTCGGAGGGAAGAGAAAGGAAGCCGGCACGCACACGTTAGAGCCACGGAGCATAAGTTCGCTACGGGCTGAAATCTCCAAGACGTTTTTTTTTTTAATGTTCAGCAGCGGCGGCAGCAGCAGATGACAGCTGGGCGGACCGCCCAACTAAAAGGCCCAAGGGAGAACACTGGAGAGGAAGGCTGATCGGCCCGGTAGATCAGGACGGCAACACGAGTCTATCATGGAGCCCGGGATGGGCTCCGCGATCGACTCGCTTTGCCTTCCTGAGCTACTGGTCGATCGCGATCGACGTGTTGGGCACCCCTGCTCTAAAGTATACATACTGAGATCTTTAAATCTGTCACTATATGCCTTGTGACAAAGACCATACACTATTTTAGTAGCCTTCCTCTATACCGACTATATCCTTTCTATATCTTTTTGAAGGTGCGGTCTCCAGAATTGTACACAATATTCTAAATGAGGTCTCACCGGAGTCTTATACAGGGGCATCAATGCCTCTTTTTTCCTACTGGCCATACCTCTCCCTGTGCACCCTAGCAATCTTCTAGCTTTCGCCATCACCTTTTCAACCTGTTTGGCCACCGTAAGATCATCACATACAATCACACCCAAGTCCCGCTCTTCCATCGTGCACATAAATTCTTCACCCCCTAAGCTGTACTGTTCCCTTGGGGTTTTGCAGCCCAAATGCATGACCTTGCTTTTCTTAGCATTAATGCCCAAATTCTGTAACTGGCGCCTAATGTTAGGCACCGATTTTGGAGGCGCCCAACTAGATAAGCGCCTATCTAAATTGATTAACAAGCTCAATTAAGCTTTTTAATCAGCAATAATTGGAACTTAGGCACTTATCAAGAAAGAGCGATTCTGCAATAAGGCACCTCTAAAAATTTAGGCAGCCTTCAAAAAATAGGCGCTATGCATGTTAAGCATGGGCGTGGCTACATGTTAGGTGCCACATTGCAGAATCACTGCTTAAATTTTAGCTGCCAAATTTCAGACCATTCTTCAAGCTTCACCCGGTCTTTCTTCATGTTATTCACATGTCTACTTTATTGCAGATTTTGGTATCATCCGCAAAGAGGCAAATGTTACCTGGCAGCCCTGCAGCAGTATCGTTTATAAAAATGTTAAAAAGAATAGGCTCAAGAACAGAACCTTGAGGCACACCACTGGTAACATCCCTTTCCTCAGAGCAATTTCCATTGATCACTACCCTCTGTCGCCTTTCACTCAACCAGTTCTTGACCCAGCCCGTCACTTTGGGACCCATCCTGAGGGCACTCAGTTTGTCAAAGGCTTTGCTAAAATCTAAATACGACACATCTAGTGCACTACCTCTATCCAATTCTCCAGTCGCCCAGTCAAAGAAATTGATCAGATTCATCTGATAAGACCTACCTCTAGTGAATTCATGTTGCTCCAGTCCTGCAATCCATAGGATTCCAGAAACTTGACCATTCTCTGTTTTAAAAGTGTTTCCATTAATTTGCATCCCACAGAAGTCAGACTTACCAGCCTGTAATTCCCCACTTCTTCCTTACTTCCACTTTTATAGAGAGGAACCACATCCGCCCTTCTCCAGTCCTCTGGTACCCGACTCTAGAGACTCATTTAAAAGGTCAGTCAGTGGAGCTACCAGAACTTCCCTAAGTTCCTTCAACACCCTCGGATGTGCACGATCTGGCCCAATCGCTGTGTCTACTTTAATTTTAGCTAGCTCCTCACGAACACAAGCCACTGAAAATTGATCAGGGTCTACCACTCCTCCATCCCTATTCACATTTGTCTTCTGTGGTCCCAGTCCCGGCGCTTCAGCTATGAACACAGAACAGAAATATTTCTTAAGCAATTCAGCCTTTTCTTTATCAGCTTCTACATATTTCTCCCCTTCACCTTTGAATCTCACAATGACACTTTTGCACTTCTCCCTATCACTAATATATTTTAAAAATGTTTTGTCTCCCCGTTTTACCGTGTCAGCTATTTTTTTCTTCCATTTGCATCTTTGCTTTCCTGACTACAGGACCAGCCTCTCTTAACTTTCCCAGATATTTTTGTTTGTCTTCCTCTTTCTGTAATCTTTTGTAGTTTATGAAAGCTAACCTCTTATTTGTTACCTTCTCAGTGATTACTTTTGAGAACCACAACGACCTTCTTTTCCTTTTACTTACTTGCCTCACAAAAAGGTTTGCTGCTCTTACAATTATTCCTTTCAGTTTTGTCCACTGCATTTCTACTCCTTCCAGATGTTCCCATCCAGATAACAATTCCTTGACGTAATCCCCCATCCGAACAATGTTAGTTTTTTAAAAGTTTAGAACCTGTGCTTTTGAATGAGCTGTGCTTGTCCTCAGTGTATCTATCTGTTTGAACCATTAAAAAAAAAAAAAAAAAAAAAAACATCCAAAAGAAAAACTGACAAAACAAGCTTTAGGGATATGGGAGGGGCCATAATTTTTAGTGGAGTGGTCACACAGACATCCCAGCAGAGCAGTGGGGCACCCTAGGAGGCACTGAAGTAAACTTCACATAAAAAGATCCAGGTACACATCTCATCATAACCCCCTTATATTATATGGTGAGTCCTCCAAAATCCATACAAAACCTACTGAACCCAACTGTATACTACATCAATAACCCTTTTGGCTGTAGGTGTCAGTTATATGCAGATGCAGTAGGATTTGAGTGGGTTTTAGAAAGCTCACATATTCCATCAAAAGTGTAGCAGTTAGAGTTGGATATGGGCCTGAGTCCCCATCTCTATGGTTGAGTACATATATATAACGTAACTTTACTTCACTACTTCATTCAATGTGTTCATTCATATGAAGCAGTGAAGTAAAGTTACTTTATATATATGTTTACAAGGTGTTTTGCCCGTATCACTCTACCCTTATTTCCTTGGCATTTTGAACAGTTCACATCACCCTCTGGGTCTCTTGAGAAAGAATTTTGAAACATGGTCCATGTCGGGACCTGCTGACACAGTTGAAAGCTAAGTGGGAACTTCTTTCTCTCTTTTGCCATTGAAAATTAGTTGAGCATTTGAACAGTATGTTCTTTTTTAAGCTCTTTTTCAAAATAAGTCATACACAGTGATGGGGCGGTGGGTTTGTCTATAGGAGCTAGCGCTCTTGGTCAAATTTCACAATTCTGAGTGTATGTGAACACTTCACTTACTTTATAAGCCAGACATATATTTTGCTTATTTGTATACTGAGAAGTCTCATCCAGTTATACATCTACTCCTTTATGCCACTTTTTGGACATTCTTCTTTTTTTTGTAAATGAGCCTCTTGGTCTCACAAACTCGAAACATAGTCCAGAATCAGGAATGGAAGGCTTATCTTTCAAAACACTATCTAGTCTACAGCTCAGTTATTTCCATCTAATGTAAAGCTCTGCTGAAACCTTGCGCACATTCACAGATTTTTGAAGTTAGCAAAGCTTCAGTTCTTGTAAATTATGTTTGTGATTTTTTTTTTTGGGGGGGGGTCAGGGGAAACCATGAAGTGAGTTAGTCATATGATGTGGTGATTCTAAAACTGGAAAGCATGCTTGGTTATACTCAGAGAGGGGCTGTTCTGGCAACTGAAGCTTGGTCTCAAAAGGTGCAAGCAGTGTTGTAAAGCATGGTTACCCATTTGTTCTTCTGCTGCTTCATAGCGTTGCAGATATTCTGCAATATTCACCATAAAAGCAAGGTCTTCCAGCCATTCATTATCCTGCAGTTCAGGCATAACTTTCCCTGTGTGATTCAGAAAAAGCTGTATGTCATAGAAGGATTATAATTTATCCCCTCTTTTACTAACCGATTAGCGTGCGCTAATCAAATTAGCATGCACTAAATGCTAATGTGTCCATAGACTAACGTGCATGCATTAGTGTTTAGTGCACGCTAATTGGTTAGCGCACCTTAGTAAAAGAGGCTGGCGCGCTACATGTTCTGCACTGCTCCCAACGCTCATAGGAAATCTATGAGTGTCGGGAGCAGCGCAGAGCATTCAGTGCGGTTTTGTAAAAGAGGGGGGGGGGGGGGTCATTTTCTATACCATTCTCTCCAAGGAGCTCAGAACAGTTTATATAAACTTATTTATTTATTTTATTTTCAACAATTTAATCCACTTAATCCTAAGGCATGTTGAAAACTTACCTCTCTGCTCCAAGCAGGCTCACAATCTAAACTAAAGTGCCTGAGGAAACAAGAAGATGAAAAATATTATAAATATATACATATCTGGCAAAAAAATAAAAGAAACAGAGGAAATTAAACAGGAAGGCAAACAATTAGAATAAGACTCACAGAATAAACACAAACTAATATGAAAAGCATAAATAAGATAAATGGGGCTCTCACTGTGTGTATATAAGACCTCTTGCTCAGATAAAACTAACTGTTCTTATTACTACACACATCAGGACTACTACTATTACTACTACTAATCACTTATATAGTGCTGAAAGGCGTACACAGGGCTGTACATTTTGACATTTATAAATGGGACCTGCTCAGAAGAGCTTACAATCTAACTTGGACAGACAGACATGACATAAAGGGTTGGGGATGCAGAACCCTAGGTGAGAGGAGTTAGGAGTCGAAAGCACCCTCGAAGAGGTAACTGGGCCTTCAACACTGCCATCTTCAATGTTTTATAATAAAGGACTATTCAGTATAAAATGAAACACAAAGAACCAAAATGATGTTCTGAATTGATAACTAGCAATTGTTCTTTTAAATTAGCTGCACGTCCAGTTTTTCTATCCACCCTTTGAGATATTCTGGGGCTGTCAAACCATTTGTAGTCAGACTCACAGATCCAGTACTGTCTACATCTAAGCTGTCCAAAGATCTATGCAAAGCACTGAACATATATTAATCATTGGATCCACAATTGCAACTTGGGTCACATCATTTACATTCATGATCTTATTGGCTACAACTGAAAAAGCAGTAAAGATGACTTTGTCCTTCAGTTGATAATCAAGTTTGTCTAGCCCAGAAGGCCTGGTCATTTAAATCACCTGTCTGGAGCTAATGGGACATACTCAATAGCACTTAACCGGATAATGCTGTCAAAAATGTCTGGTTAGTGCTCAAGCCAAACCCAGCTATTTAAGGGACATTTGGGGGGAATTTAACTGGCTAAGGTAACCGCTTAAATAGGACCGCATTGAAGTCAGTCCTATCTTTATGCGGTTCACCATGTCAAATAAAGGCAGAATATTGCGCTTTAGTGGCTATGTTTTTGCCATACTTGTATACCCAGAAATTCAGTGCCAGAACCAGGAGATGACCAGGAATTGAATTTTTAGGGATAACAGCGACAGCAGTCAGCAAAACGCTGATCTCTGTCTGATGAATATGAAGCCAATGATTTTTTTTTTCTCTCAGCAATTCTGTTTCATGGGAGGCTTCTATTTCCAAAAAGCGTGATGTTTTATCTAGACCAGGGGTGGGCAACTCCAGTCCTCAAAGGCCAGAATCCAGTCGGGTTTTCAGGATTTCCCCAACGAATATGCATTGAAAACAGTGCATGCATGCAAATAGATCTCATGCATATTTGTTGGGAAATCCTGAAAACCCGACTGGATTCTGGCCGTCGAGGACCGGAGTTGCCCACCCCTGATCTAGACATATTAATTCTGCTCTGATTAACATTCATTTCTTTAGAAATTCCCCATTTGAAAATGATTTCAATAGTCAGGCTATTTCATATGCAGTATATTTTGTATATAGCTTGCTTTATCTATGGCTTCATTTACTTGACCAGCTTCTTTCAAATGTGTGTCGCTATTTTTCAAGGACAGCTCCAGTACAGCAAGTTTATCCTCATGCAGCTTTCCAATATATTTATCATACTTCCCAGCATGGCAAGTTTCTCTTTGGTAACAGCTACTCACTGTGACCAAATCAGACATGTTGGTTTCCCATTCACTCCCACAAAGAAATAGAAAACTCTGCTTTTCTTGGTTCATATGACAAACTCCATCAACTCTTCTTTTCCTAGACAATAATATTACAGTTTATATTGGTCTTTCCTGGATTTCCCTGCACCTATCATCCCTGGGAATTATGCAACTGAAGAGCATGAAATTATGCAGAATTTTAGAATAATCATAAATCAAATTTACATGACTATCTATTAGCTGGTGCCAAGGTGTAGGCATAAATAGTTCACCTACTTCATAGAATAGCAGTGCTTATATGTGTGATTGGCACCAATAAACGGTTACGCTCGTGACTACTAGACACTATTCTATAAACAGCACACCTACCTCAGAGCCAGATTTATTAAATTATGCCCACAGTAAGGTGTCATCATTCTATGGAGCACTCTGTGCAGAGCACCTTTTACAAAAAGCTATCTCAAATGCTAATCACATGCCTAACTTTGGTCATGAGCACTTAGGGCCTGATTCTACAAATAGGTGTCCAGATTATAGGTGGTGGTAGGCATCCTACCACCATCTAGCAGACAATCAGGATGCACATTTTTAGAGAAAACATTCTCATAAGAACATAAGCAATGCCTCTGCTGGGTCAGGCCTGAGGTCCATCTTGCCCAACAGTCTGCTCACGCGGCGGCCCAACAGGTCCAGGACCTGAGCAGTAATCCTCTATTTATACCCTTCTATTCCCTTTTCCAGCAAGAAATTGTCCAATCCTTTCTTAAATCCCAGTACCATACTGTGCCTTATAACGTCCTCTGGAAGCGCATTCCAGGTGTTCTCCACACTTTGGGTAAAGAAGAACTTCTTGGCATTTGTATTGAATCCTCTTTCAACTCTTCCGAATGCCCTCTTGTTCTTTTATTTTTTGAAAGTTTGAAGAATCTTTCCCTCTCTACTCTCTCTATGCCCCTTATGATCTTATAAGTCTCTATCATATCCCCTCTAAGTCTCCTCTTCTCCAGGGAAAAGAGACCCAGTTTCTCTAATCTCTCAGCGTATGAAAGGTTTTCCATCCCTTTTATCAGACGTGTCGCTCTTCTCTGAACTCTCTCAAGTAACGCCATATTCTTCTTAAGGTACGGCGACCAAAACTGGACGCAGTATTCCAGGTGTGGGCATACCATCGCCCGATACAGTGGCAGGATAACTTCTTTCGTCCTGGTTGTAATACCCTTCTTGATTATACCTAGCATTTTATTCGCTCTCTTTGCGGCCGCTGCGCACTGTGCCGTCGGCTTCATTGATGTATCCACCATTACCCCCAAGTCCCTCTCTTGGGTACTCTCATTCAATAACATCCCTCCCATCATATAGTTGTACCTCGGATTTCTGCTTCCCACATGCAATACTTTACATTTCTCAACGTTGAACTTCATTTGCCATTTTGTCGCCCATTCCCCTAGTTTGTTCAAATCTCTTTGCAATTCCTCACAGTCTTCTTTAGTCCAAGCTCCCCTAAATAGTTTGGTGTCATCTGCAAATTTTATTATCTCACACTTCGTCCCTGTTTCTAGATCATTTATGAATATATTAAATAGCAGTGGCCCGAGCACTGAGCCCTGCGGAACACCACTCGTGACCCTCCTCCAGTCCGAGTAGTGGCCCTTCACCCCTACCCTCTGTTTCCTACCCGCCAACCAGTTTCTGATCCATCTATGTACGTCTCCGTCCACCCCATGGTTCTTCAGTTTCCGGAGTAGTCGTTCATGAGGCACTTTGTCAAAGGCTTTTTGGAAATCAAGATATATGATGTCTATGGGGTCACCTCTGTCCATCCATTTGTTAATTCCTTCGAAGAAGTGTAATAAGTTAGTTAGGCACGATCTCCCCCTGCAGAAACCATGTTGGCTGGTTATCAGAAGTTTGTTTCTTTCCAAGTGTTCATAGATGTTTTCTTTTATCAGTGCTTCCGCCATTTTCCCCGGAACCGAGGTCAGACTCACCGGTCTGTAGTTTCCCAGGTCCCCTCTTGATCCCTTTTTAAAGATGGGCCTGACGTTGGCTGTCTTCCAATCCTCTGGGATCATGCCTGTTTTCAGGGATAAGTTGCATATTTGCTGCAGTAGTTCTGCTATCTCCTCCTTGACACGCACCCCCAAAATCAGCAGGCGGGATGCCTACTCCCTAACACTGCTTGACATCCCCCCCATTATAATTGACAGGAGGGATGTCCACTCCCTCCTGCCACTAGTTCCCCAAATTTCAGATACCCCCCAATCCAAGATTGGCAAGAGGAATGCCCACTCCCTCCTGCCGCCAGCCTCTTCAATCCCCCAGCAGATGGGTCAATTGGAGTCTTATGCCATGCACAGTGAATCCCATGATGCACCAGGAAGAAGGTCTAAGGCCTTGATTTTGTTCCAGGTGCCTAATAACCCTCCTATGGGAGGGGCCTTAGATACCTGTGTCAATCAGGGCCTTAGAACCCTCCCCGGTGCATCCCAGGATGCACCAGAAAGTGGAAGGTCCACCATTTTGAAGAGATAGCCCTGACAGCTGGAGGGATTAGGCATCCCTCTGGCTGGCCCTACTTCATAAAAGTACAGGGGGTGGGCTAAGGAGTGTCAGGGTGGGATGCTGAGGTTTGGAGGGGTGTCAAGGTGGGGGGTTGGGATTAGGGGGTATCAGAGTGGGGTGATTGGAGCTTTGGGGGATTTTGGCGGTTGGGGGCGGGGTGTTGGGAAATCGAAGGGGCAAGTGGCAGGAGGGAGTGGACATCTCTCATGCCAATTTCAAATTGGGGGGGTGTTAAGGGTTCATAATTGAAGCTCATAATTTAAAAAAATATATTAATTGGGCAATAGGTGCGATTCTAAAAAAGATAGGTACCTATTGTATAGTATCTAGTGGCACCTAACTCCATAGCAGGCATGTTTAGGGTGGATAAGGAATTAGGCACCACTAGGTGTGATTCTCTAAAGGACTTAGCTGCCTTTAATGTAGGCTTTTAAAAACCTGGCCTACATTACAGGTGCCTAAGTTTTAATTTAGACACCATTACGCATAATTCTGTAAACGACACCTAAGTGTGATTGACAAGCGATAGGCGCCTATCTTTTTAGACGCCATTTACAGAATTTTCCCCAAAGCATCCACCCTTGAACTGGGAAAACTGATATCTCTGCTAGTGATTGGGGGATTTTTTAACCAAAGAGATTTTTAACCAAAGAGAAAGAACTCATTCTGCCCGAATGACATCACTACTACCTATGTTAGTGCTCAGTGAGATTAATGAGCTTCGTGGTCAATATGTGTAAAATCTTTGGACTAAACTATCAGTACTGTATATATCAGCCCTGAGTACTGCCTATGCTATATTAACCTTTGTATTTATTTACCACCCCTTACTAAGAAAGGTGCTTCTCTTTGCTTCTAATATGATCTTGAGAAATATACCTCCAAATTCTATAAATGATGCACAAAATAGAAACACAGTTATAGAATACAGTCAGTTATGTGCTTAACAATCCCTCCCCCCTTTACAAAACCACAGAAGCAGTTTTTAGCATAGGTTGACATGCTGAATGCTCTACACTGCTCTCGATGCTCATATGAACTCTATGAGTGTCAGGAGCAGCGCAGAGCATTCAGCGTGCAGGCCAGCACTAAAAACTGCTTTTGCAGTTTTGTAAAAGGGGGGAAAAATTAACTAATGGGCACTAAATTGGTAATATATATCAAAGATTGGATTAACAAGCATTAATTGGTACTAATTTGGCATTGTGCATATAACAGACTTGCACCCCTATACTATAAACAGCACACCTAACTTCTTACATGCACAAATGCATGGGAGATGCATGAGCATGTCAGAGGTGTCAGACTATTTTTGCTTTTCCATTGGTAAAGAGTCATTTATGGTGCACCGACATATGAGCGCAGGACAATTGCACTCCGACAAAAGCACCCCAACAATGCTAAAAAAGATTAAAACTAGATTTAAATATATATATATACAGTATATGCCCGCAAATTTGCAGTCCGCAATTCGCAGACTCAGTAATTTGCGGGTTTTTCCACAACCTACAACGTGCCCAGTCACAGGTCCCAGTTGTTCTCAGCCGGCATGCACTCTGCAGTGAGCATAGCTCCTCCCCCTTCCCTTCTAGCAAACAGTCGTGTGAATACAACAGCTGTCCTGCCTTGCCAGAAACAGGAAGCAACCTCGGAAGAAGTTGGGACCCCAGAGAAGGGAATGATGCGGGTGATGTAGGTGAGTTTACATTATTCGCAGTTTTTCAAAATTCGCGGAGGTTATAGGAACGTAAGCCCAGTGAATTTCAGGGGAATACTGTATATATATATATATATTTGCAGGTTTAATAGGTAAGACACGGATGAACAGAAACAAACCAATCAAGGGGGAGGCAAGAGTAAAATACATCGAGATAAAAGAAATAAAAAGATGGTCTGCGCATGTGTCTAAGAGCCGTCAAAGCCGCAATTTTTTTATTTTTTTTCAACTTTTTCTAATCCAGCAAGCCCATAGTTTTAACCCGCTTTAAACCCACAGGTTAAAACCACAGGCTCGCAGTGCAGAGAAAGACAGGAGAGTCAGAGGCAGGAGAGATTCGGGGCAGAGCAGGGCAGCAGGGAGGAGAGATTTGGGGCAGAGAGATAATTTTTATCACTATTTCAAAAACAGTGTTTGCTCTTTGTCCAGTGAAATAATAATAAAAATATTAACAAATTAAGAATTCTCCAAATGACAAGGGGAACTAAACAGAATATCATGCTTTGCCTTGAGTGCTCCTAAATAATGTCGGGGCAGCAGAGAGCAGGGCGTGCAGAGAGCAGGGCAGAGAGCAGGGCGGCAATGGAGCTGGACAGTGGAAAAGGACGTTTGCGGCTGGTCCCTAGCAGTCGCTTCTTGGGTTGATCGGCCAGCCCAGTCGGTTTGCAAAATTTGTTTTGTGAATCGTGTCCCTGCCTACTTTGCATGCCGTTCCCCTCATTTGCATGCGCGGATCGGAATCGGATTGGCAGAGAGGTAAGTGAATTGGGCCGGAATAAAATCGGGTCGCAAAGGGGTCACAAACCGATCGGTACATGATTGATTTGCTTAGTGAATCTAGCCCTTAGTTAGCTCTGTCTCTTACCAGCAGTTCAGGAAATTATTGAAAACCTACTTATTTAAGTATTTTTTTTTTGGTAATTTCTAGGTCATTTGTTTTTATTGTCAGTGTTTCAATTTTCTTTTGTAAACCGCATAGAACTTCTAAGGTACTGTGGTATATAAATACATTTTTATGTTATGTTATGTTATGTTATAAATAGTTCCATTTAAACACCTGACTACCACATTTCAGCACCACCATTTATGTCAACCATAGTTAATGTATACCTCTGGATTTATGCTAGTATTCCATAATAGGTTTGGCATGTAACTTTGCCATTACAGAATACTAGCATACCACCGTTTTTTTTGGCTTCTAAATTTTAGCAACGTATACTGAATGTACCCCAAGGAGTTTTAGAGATTTTGTTATATTTTTACCAGATGTTTCCTACATGTTTCCATTTTTCGACGAGTGTGAGTCTAAATTGAATGCTCTGTCAGAAAGTCCCCCGAAGAAGCCAATAGTAGGGCGAAACGGGTCCCGTCGGGCTCTTATTTGTGAACAGATAAGTGCATTACATTTTTTGTTTCAACTATCTACCGATTGAAAGAGTTGGGTGCTATAGACACTATTATAAAAAGTTTTGTCAATCGGGTGGTGGTGAGGGTTTTATGACCAATGATGGAAAATCTGTCCTGCTGAAGAAACCATTGCTTGGATTGACTATTCGGTGCATGGAGCAGGCTTCTGAGGTCTTTCCCTCTTGATAAGGTATAAGTCAATTGCATGAGGAACCTGTATTTGTGACTCTAATATACTTAACATCTGTGTCATATGTACACCAAATATGAAACCTATGTTATCTACTTAGAAACATTTTTAAGGGTTGATCTTTTCATTCCATGTATTCTGTGAAATAGTATTAACATGGAAAAATCCAAACGGGTATGTAACGTTTGCTATGTCTGGTTCTTATTTGGAAAACACTTTCCCCTATTCCGCGTTTATGGAGCAATCCTTATTGGACGAAGACTTATGTCCAAAATCTTCTTTATCCTTCCTGTGTTCAGAGTATACCTTGGAAACTTCCAGGAACAAAATCTAAAAGCTTTGTTTTATCAATTTTGTAATCCAGGTTTTCTATAGCTTAGTGCAGATGACAATACAGCTCACTCTTTCTTCATTTTGAAATAATGAAAAGAGACTTTTCAAAGTGTTTGCAGTTGAGGGACATTCAATCATGACACAATCTGTATCCAGCCATGCTATGGGCTAGAAATACAAAGTGTTGGGAGGGGGGACCTTTTGTAAATCCTGGCACATATTTTGCAATTGTGACCATTAAGCAGCAAGAAAGTTTCCCTGTAAAAATACACAGGACAAGGGGGAGAGGTATTTTCATACAAACAATCTGTGCTCAGAACCTGGCATGCAACACACTTGTGCTATAATGGAGGCATTATTGATGAATCCATTGTTAGGCCTTCTTTTTCTGTTAAGAAAAGAAAAAAAGAACACCCTGTGCCCTGAACCTATCTATCCAGCTGTGTTGACGCTATGTAGTTTCAGTCATAGGCATTGGGACGGTGAAGGCCACAGGGGCCGTGGCCTCCCCCAAAATTGCATGTAGTAATAGGGCTGACAAGGATCCTATGGAAAGAGAAACACCAATTGAGGGGGCAGCCTCGGTATTCTCAAGGAAGTGGCATCTTGCTGCTGGCCAGCGTACTTGCTGGTCAGCTCTCTCTGCCATGTTCCTTCCCCGAAATCTACTCCCCCTCCCACACACACACATCTACCCTGAATTTCTTGTACACTTGCAAGGCAGCAGAACCTATTCACAGCATCACTCTACCGCCAGTTCTGGCATTTTATCTCCACTGCGGCCTGTCCCAGTGTAAACAGGAAGTTATCAGAGCGATGCTGTGAATCGGTTCCGCCACCCATCAAGTGTTACAAGAAATTCAGGGTTGCCTAGAAATAAAGTCCCTATCAAAACATTTCAGATTCGGGGGAGGGGTAGAAATTAGAGAGGGAGCAATATAGGTCTTGGGGAAGGGAGTGGAGGAAGGGAGAAATGTTGGACTCAAATGAGGGAAGGAAGGAGAGATGTGAGACTCAGGAATGGGGTAAGGAAAGGATGGAGGGATGGAAAGAGGGCAGTTTTGTGAGGGACAGGGAGAGATGGAATTGGGGACGGCAGAGGGGATAGAAGGGGAACATCACTTCCTGGTCATGGGATCAGGACATGACATCAGAAGAGAGCTGAGGCTGGTTTGAGCAGCAGGTGTAAAATGCTGTTCGTGACAGCAAACGTTTCAAGAGGCACCTGGGTGGCAGGGGGCAGGCATTCAAGCAGCGAGGGAAGGGGCGCTCAAACAGCAGGGAATAGCATAATTTTTAGAAAAGCAGTTCAAAAATACACAAAATAACCTTTGGACTGGCAAAATTGAATAACAACCAAAGAGTATAATTATATACTACAAGTTGACAAAAAAAATGTCAGGTTGAAATGAAAAGAAAGGTGCATGTCTTATAATAAGGAAGGAAACAAACATAGAATATGTATGTTTATAGCCAATAAATGTATAGCCAATGAATATGTATGTTTAAAGCCAATAAATGAGATTCAACTTTACAGACAGGTAACATTTGGACCACTCTAAAAAAATATGTCAGTAACAGATTTTAAGAAAAGAATGGTGTTAATACTATTCCCTTCTTTTCTAATTAGAATGTCTAGAAATTCTTTCTGACTATTATGGTAAGATATAGTGAAGGGACGGAACAAGAATTGGAAAGTTTCACTCAGTGGATTAACACCAGAAACATCTTCAATTCACTACATCTTACCATAATAATCAGATAGAATTTCTAGACATAGTAACAGATTTTAAGTCATCTTTTGCTCATACCTGACCTGAAGAAGAAGGTTCTACTTTCAAGAGCTTATTAAAAAAAAATATATATATATATATAAAATGCATTATTATAACTTAAGTTTACCAGTGGGGGGGGGGGAGGAGGAGGAGGTTGTTGAGACGATTGGGTGGCCTTCTGCAGAATCAACAGGGGGTTATCTGTTGGACATGTTTTGCACTGTGAGGTTTTGGATGGGTTACTGTTTGCTAATTGTGTTTGGATATCTTGGTGCAGGTGTGGGGTTTTGAGAGCTGCATTTAGAGTTTTTTTCGGATTTGAAGATTGTTTTATTACTGTTGTATATTGTATTTAAAATTGTACTGATATCCTGTTTTGTGCTGTTTTGTACTTTACTGAAAACTTTAATAAAAAGGGAAATAAGGTGCTACATTTTTAATTAGACTAATAATGCATTGTTTTTTAATATTTAAAACTTTAGTAAAAACTTTTAAATATTAAAAAAATGCATTATTAGTCTAATTAAAAATTTAGCACCTTATTTCCCTTTTTTTCCCTTCTATTTACTATCTTGTTGGACATGGTAAGAGCAGTGATTCCAGATAAAACATTACTGTACTGTTCCTGTGTCAAGAAACAAGAACAGAGATCGTAGGTGTTGGCCCTGCAAACGCCACCAGCTATAGGCAATGAAATCAGAAATTCATATGCTCTATGCTGTGCCTCAAAGGAAAAAGTATATCAGACAGGCCAAAGAAACGATTACAAACAGCAAGGATGAATTGTGATAGCTCTTAGAAACATTGATAAGCAAAGAGCTCAGTTAGCAACACTGATGTGGACACAAAAAGTAGGACGGAGAGGGGAAAACCTGCAGAATTGGGCTGGTTTACCAAGAGCAGAGAACACTTGACAAGTCAGAGCACAACAGAGCTACAGAAGCCTTTTCAAATGAAGCATAAATAACAATCCATGGTTTTCAGCAGACTAGGAAGAGGCAGGTGGAGACATACAGAACCATCTGGGAAAGAAAAGATTGGTGCACTGTGTATCACAATCAGCAGAAGACAAGAGTTGTGGAATAGGAAACTGCTCCAGAATCCACGTCACAACAGAGGGGGAGGATACAATAGTTTAATGCACAGTAACTAGTGGATGTAAATATGAAACTAAGAGGGCTGGGAGGACTTAGCCATCTAAATGTTTGCCATATTTTCAGATGAAATCATCTCTAGATATATTATCAGGATCTCTAGAAGCTCACTAGGAACAATTATAAAAAATAAAATTATGGAACACGTAGACAAACATGATTTAATGAGAAAGAGTCAGCATGGGTTCAGCTGACCTCACCAATTTGCTTAACTTCTTTGATTGTGAAAAATTGAAGGCAGACCTTAGAAAATTGGAAGACTGGGCATCCAAGTGGCAGATGAAATTTAATGTGGACAAATACAAAGTGATGGACATTGGGAAAAATAACTCAAATCACATTTACCGGATGCTGAACCGCAAGGTAATGGCGGAATAGAAATCTCTAATGTAATGTAATGCTAGAGTCCACCTTAAGGGTTAGCACCCAAGAAAAGGATCTGGGGGTGGCATTGTAGACAATATGATGAATCCTTCCACCCAATGTGCGGCGGCCAAAAAAGCAAACAAGATACTAGGAATTATTAAAAACGGATGGTTAACAAGACTAAGAATGAATCGATCCATGGTGCAACCTCACCCTCGAAAAAGATATAACCGCACTAGAAAAGGTTTAAAGAAGAACAACCAAGATGATAAAGTTGGATGGAGCTCCTCTCATATGAGGAAAGACTAAAAAGGTAAGGGCTCTTCAGCTTGGAAAAGAGACGGCTGAGAGGAGATATGATTGAAGTGTACAAAATCCTGAGTGGAGTACAATGGGTACAAGTGAATCGATTTTTCACTCCATCAAAAATTACAATCGATGAAGTTACAAGGAAATATTTTTTAAAACCAATAGGAGGAAATATTTTTTTCACTCAGAGAATAGTTAAGCTCTGGAACACATTGCTAGAGGTTGTGGTAAGAGCAGATAGGGTAACTGATTTTAAGAAGGGTTTGGATAATTTCCTGGAGGAAAAGTCCATAGTCTGTTATTGAGAAAGACATGGGGGAAGCCACTGCTTGTCCTGGATCGGTAGCATGGAATATTGCTACTCCTTGATTTTTGGCCAGGTTCTAGTGATCTGGATTGGTCACCGTGAGAGCAGGCTACTGGGCTTGATGGACCATTAGTCTGACCCAGTAAGGCTATCCTTATGTTCTTATTTTGGGGGGAAACTCTTTGCCTTCTGTTAACTGTTTTTTTTGTGTGTGTTTGTCTTTGTCCTCATTTTTGTATTCTCCATTTTTTAACTTTGCATTTTCGCCTAGAATTCAGGATAGGCGAGCTATCAAATTTTAAATAAATTATGAAACTATGAACAAACTTGGAAGTCTTATTTTGAACAAGGTCCTCCTTAGGAGCTTGATTGTATTTGTTCAAATGATTTCTACAGGATATCATAGCATCTACTTTTTTCAATCTTCTCTCTATTCTTTTCACAATGTGGAAATAGTCAGTGTGCCAGGCAGAGCCTTTACTGCTATCACTTTTTCGTTTTAGTGAGGTGATTCCAGTCACATGCTCGTCAAATGCCAAAATTCCAGCTGTGGAATATATCAGGCTCAGAATTATCACTCATAGAAAGAGGACAATATTCTAATTACCTCACAACATTTGTGATAGTCAAATTAGGGTAGATTCTGTAACAACACCCAAAGTTTAATGTGAGATGCACTAAACGTAAATTCCGTAAAGGCCGTTCAGTTAGAAAAATGGGCGGAGAAATGGCAAATGAGGTTCAACGTGGAGAAATGCAAGGTAATGCATTTAGGCAGTAAGAATAAGGAATACGAGTACAAAATGACAGGTGCAACTCTGGGAAAAAGTGAACAAGAAAGAGACCTGGGTGTACTGATAGATAGGACCCTGAAGCCGTCGGCACAATGCGCGGCAGCGGCAAAGAAGGCAAATAGAATGTTGGGCATGATAAAGAAAGGAATCTCGAGTAGATCGGAGAAAGTAATAATGCCGCTTTATAGGGCAATGGTCAGACCTCACTTGGAATACTGCGTCCAACATTGGTCTCCCTACCTAAAGAAGGATATAAAACTGCTGGAGAGGGTGCAGAGACGAGCAACTAAACTAGTGAAGGGTATGGAGAAACTGGTATATGAGGATCGACTTAAAACACTGGGATTGTTCTCCCTTGAGAAAAGGAGACTGCGTGGGGATATGATCGAGACCTTCAAAATACTGAAAGGAATTGACAAAATAGAGCAGAGAAGATTATTTACATTGTCCAATTTGACACGGACAAGAGGACATGAAATGAAGTTAAGGGGGGACAAGTTCAGGACTAATGTCAGGAAGTTCTGCTTCACACAGAGAGTGGTGGACATCTGGAATACTCTCCCAGGGGAGATTATTGCGGAATCGACAGTCCCAGGCTTCAAAAGCAAACTAGATGCATATCTCCTTGAGAAAGGCATATAAAGATATGGTGGCTATAAATAAACCAGGTGTATACCTGGCGGGGCCTCCGCGTGTGCGGATCGCCGGACTTGATGGACCGAAGGTCTGATCCGGAGATGGTGCTTCTTATGTTCTTATGTTCTTATGTTCTATTTCAGTTCCTAACTTTCAGCTACTGTCACATAGGCACACAAATCCAAGTATCCTATAACTGTGTGCCTAATCCTGGAAATGACCCTGATCCATCCCTGCCCATCCCTTAGCCACACCTCCTCTAGAGTTGCATGCACGTTATAGAACAGAGTGCAAGGCAGATCTACATGTAACTCCTAATTTCTGCTAAGTAAGGGCTTGTTAACACCAATTAGGTGTTAGTGTCATGTCTTTTCAGGGGAGGTTTCTTGCTATGAAATATTTGTAATTGATAAAGTTTTATTTATGGCTGTTTTTTCTTTTCGGGCAGCTTTGGGAAGGGGCTGTGCTATTTTATTATTGTATATCTTTTCTTAATTATTCTTTTGATTGTTAATATTATAAACCGCTTATATTCCTTTGGAAGTGAGAAAGTGGTAAAGAAAGTCAAACTTGTACCATATTTCCCCATGTATAGGCTGCCCCATGTATAGGCTGCAGGAAATGCCGATTTAGGTTTTAAAACTCTTAGATAAGCTGCTCCATGTTACTAGCTGCAGTTTTTCTAAGAGTTTTAAAGCCTAAATTGGCCTATATAATGGAGCAGCCTATACAACCCTCTCCCCCCTCCGCCCGGTAAATACCTCCGTTGACTGCCTCCCGCCTCCTGCAATGTCATGGCTGCAGTGCAGGGCAGGAGCGATCTTTTAAGCATCCAGCCGTCCCCGCGCTGCTTCCTAAATGCCTGTGTCAGTTCTCACGGGATTTGCGAGACTCGCAAGTCCCATGAGACTCATGAGTTCTTCGAGTCCTGCGAGAACTGATGCAGGCATTGAAGAAGCAGTGCGGGGCTGGCTGGATGCCAAAAAGATTGCTCCTGCCCTGCACCACAGGCCGCAACATTGCAGGAGGTAGCTGGGGCCGTCCAGGAGGGAGCTACAGGTACGGGGGACTCTGCAGCTGATCTGCTAATGGGGCGGCTTATCTACGATGTCTTTAGATAGGCCGCCCCATATAAGAACATAAGAATTGCCACTGCTGGGTTAGACCAGTGGTCCATCGTGGCCAGCAGTCTGCTCACGCGGTAGCCCCTAGGTCAGAAACCAGTGCTCTAAATGAGCCCAGCCTCACCTGCGTACTTTCCCGTTGAGCAGGAACTTGTTCATCTTTGACTTGAATCCCTGGAGGGGAAGCCATACCCACTACAGGAGACTGTAAAACCCATGGGGAAATACGGTAAACTTAAAAAAAAAAAAAAAATCTTTATTCATTTTATAAACCAACACAAGGGGCTCCTTTTACTAAGGTGCACTAGCATTTTTAGCGCACACAGGATATTACCGCGTGTTAAGGTCTAGCGCGCACAGCAATTCAGTATGCGCTATTCCACGTCTTAATGCCCTAATGCAGCTTCGTAAAAGGAGCCCAAAGTGCATCATATTATCAACAGTTAACAATATAGACAGCACTAAATTCCATCAAATGACATAATAAGTACATATCCCTCCCCTCCCCCACCCACCCTTTCATACAGTATAAAAACAATCAAGAACAATACAAATGATCAAGGTAAACAAAATTACAACAAATAATTAATTACATACATATCCCCACCCTTCCTGGATGTATATAATCAACAGGCAAAACTAGTAATCAATCTTTACAAAATTTTGTCAACGGGTCCTTCAACGGTAAACTTCTTAGTAGCTAGTTTACATATGGATCTAGAATCTGTGCCCAGCCCCCCAAATAAGGCAACCTCTATGCAATCTGGGGGTTTATACCTATTTTTAACCACATAAGGGACTTTAGTCAGTGCTGGATCCTTTTGATTATGTGTTATTTGAAGGATATTAAAACATGATCAGATAAGATCTTTGATGTCACTCTAACCAATAAAATTCAAGTTATTTTCTATACCAGAACGCAGTAAAATGAGATTATATTTGGGCTTTAGTCTCTCATTCGAACACAGATAGGACATTAATGAGGAGGTCCCCTTGCCTTTTCCTACTGATACACTTGCTGATTTAACTATCTGGTTCTGATGACTGGATATGTAAATAAGCCACCAGTTTGTCTTATCACTGACTTGCTCTTTGCTTAATTGCTGCAATTGAATTTTTATTATTTATGTTTAGATCCCTCTATATATCAGGTTTAAATACAGTTTTATTGTTGGTGTAAACAGAGTGCTGCTATTCCCGTAATGAACTATAGACTAAGGGTGAGGTGAAGCTATCTACGCGCAATAGGACTTTAAGTCACACTATTTGCCCACTAACATGACTTAAAGGGCATAATGCAGCTTTTTCTGCTGTGATATTTAGGTCACTTCAAGTTACATCGTAATGAGATGCAAAGGATTCATGGGAAGAGGACATGTGGGGAACTACTATTTTATGTGCAGTCCCTTTAAAAGATGGCCCAGAAGCATCAGGCCATGGCATGGTGGCCTGATGCTCCCAGGTCAATGGACTAATACTGCCAGTGTTAGCCCATTTCCACGGAAGTTAATAACCTGCTGTACAGAGATACCCATCAATCAAGGTGCATAGAGAGCTTGCCTTGATGACTCTCCTTTCTTAAGTGGATATCTTTTTTACCTTTTCTTTAATTTTGCAGTTTTGTATGTATAACTGTTTTTTACCTCACAACTTTCCTTGAAAATATGGTGTGACCATACTTATTTTGTCAAAAAGGTAGAATTAAGATGTTAGTAATCTAGGAAGCAGTTCATTCTATGCCCCACAGCGATTATTAGCACTTTATATAATAATCGAGTAGCTTTACCTCACATATCTAAAGCACATTTGGCTTCTACTAGAAGCAGTGCTTTTTAAAAAATCTAATACCAGTCTTGTGGAATAGCTTGCCAATAGAATTGAGAAGAAACTAACAATACTTTTTAATTGTTGACAAGAAAGTAACAATACTTTTTAATTTTTTTTTTTTACAAGGAATTTTCTAGACATATTTGCCACTTTCTTTAGAATGAAGTTAGCATTCTAATTTCCCCTTCCTCTGTAGCCAAAGGAGAAGAGATAACATCATATCCATAGTCGTTTGGTATTGATTGACGGGGAGATGCAATTTTGTTACATATTTGAGAATGCAGATGTTTCTAAAACTATTCTATATGGGATAATATAAACAGTGAGATATTAGATTTATTGATTTCTATGAAATATGAATCTTATATTTAATATACAATATGACTGTGGGAAAAGTTGAGGCCTCATATAAGCAATTGTGCCTTTTGTTTTTACAACTGGGAAACAATTTTCCTTCTTTTATATCAATTTGAAGAGATTGAGTTGCACATCTTCAACTGGTACGAACATAAGTTGTGTGAGTACCTGTCATTGTTATATGAACTTCTATATACATTTTGGGCTCCTTTTACGAAGCGCGTTACAGCCTTACCCGCGCTATTCCAGTGTGTGTGCTAAAATACTTAGCGCACCTTCGTAAAAGGAGCCCTTTATGTGCTTGTATACATTCACCTTTCAAGCTCAAATTTAATTTAAACAATTGCAGGTGAAATGCTGGTTTACATCACTTGTAGTTCTTACAAAGCATGCTATGATTGTGGAGTTAGCATTTTTATAGAAACTTTTGTATATGTATGTTTTCATTTGTTCTTATATGTAATCTAGTCTAATCTAATCTAACTCATAGGGGTCCTTTTACTAAGGCGTACTAACTGATTTAGCGCACGCTAATCAATTTAGCACGTGCTAACGATTAGTGTGCACTAAATGATAAGGTGCCCATAGAATATAATGGGCGCCTTAGCATTTAATGTGCGTTAAATCATTTAGTGCGCCTTAGTAAAAGGACTCCTTAGTCCTATATACCGAATCATTTCCAAAAAATTAGGGGCTCAGAATTTTTTGGAATGCAGAATTTTTGGGGAATAATAAGGTATTTAAGTTAGTGTGGGGCCCGTTAGCAGCTTTTGTTGCATCTATTTAAGATATGTAGTTATATATCTATGTCTTATATCTCTTTTAAATTAGGTTTTGTTCCCATACACATCCGGGGAAGGGGAGGGGGATACCGCATATATATTTGATGTATGTTTACATTTCTGAGTTATACAGGGTTGGGGGGTAATGATGTCTTTTTTAATTTCTGTAGTTCAAAAGTGCTTTGTAATAGTATGGGGTCTCAAAGTCCCTCCTTGAGGGCCGCAATCCAGTTGGATTTTAAGGATTTCCCCAATGAATATTGTGGCGGGGCCGGGGGTAAGCCTAGCGCTGGCAACCCAGCTCCCGCCCCAGGCGTAAGGACCAAGCGCTCCCAGGAGGACTTCCGCTGGGATACAGTGAAATAATTAATGGAGGCTGCGTTAGTGGTAAAGTTCAGCTTTTCTTTTATTTCCCTCAGTTTACAGCACTAGGGTTTCAGCAGTCCCTCTGTGTTGAGGAGACTCAAACAAAACATACTTTCATACAGTCCAGCCTGATGTCCAGGCAGAAAAGCCAAAAATAAAACCAAAAACGTTTTCTCCTGATTTTGCTTTTTCTGTTTGAAAAATCGTTAGGAAGCTTTAGCACTGTCCCACCTGAAGCCCAATGCCCCCCACTACCTCAAGCTCTCAGGGTCGGGCTAGGGAACTTTATCACTCAACCATTTCAGACTGCTGTTAGTCCCCTCCCCAAAGTTCCTGCTTCAGGGTTAAATTATATCGGGACTCTAAGTTCCGTGCAAGCTTTCTGGGGAGGTTAATTACAGGTTCTCACCTCCTTCCCTATCTTCACAGGCTTTCCTCTCGGGCTCTAAGTAATTTATTCATACTAGTTCACAGTTAGACTAAGGGAGAAAGAACGCTACTTCCAAACATTCACTTTCATTCCCCTCCCCCATTCATATCTCGTTATTTGTGACTCTCCTGGAGATCCCATGCTGCAAGATTGCATTCCATGTCACTGCTCTCAGATAACGCCCTTTCTAATTCCATTAGGGAATCACCATTCTCTGAGCCATGGTAAGAACTCCCTTCAGGGCCAACTAACGAACAGCCCTGTCCTGGAAGTCTCGCTACTTCCCTGCACTGCTGTTGAGGAGTTAGAAGTCTGGTCACTCGGGAGGGTTGTAAGACCAGCTGTGCTTTGGCTAAGGTCTGGGACAGAGACCTCTTGGCAGGCTCTACCCTGCTTAGTGCCGCCTGGCTCTTCCCTGCAATCCTCCTTCCAGTCTTCTCTCCAGTATTCTCCACAGTGTTCGTAATCTCCTCAACCCTTCTCCTATTGTTTCCACCTGGGCTCATTTTATGCTGCAAGCCTAATCTCACTCTCCCTCTGGGTTCGTCCTGCTTGCTAGCCACACACCCCTCATTAACCATGCCTGTGCTGGTTTTCTTTCTCAGAGGTTTTGTCACAGCTTTGCCCAAGGGATCATAAAAGGAATTATAGTGCCCTAAACTAGACGTTATGGTTTCTGTCCTTGCCCCTCTGCCTTGCCCTGCCTGTTGGCTCTTAGTGCTAGGCACAGGGATACTAGACAGTTTCCTGGGCTTAGGAATAGGGACAGCCCTTTGCAAGGCAGGGTTTAAAACCGGGTTTAAACTGCTGACAGGCACTTCCCTGTCACAATATGCATGAGATCTATTTGCATGCACTGCTTTCAATGCATATTCATTGGGAAAATTCTAAAAGCCTGACTGGATTGTGGCCTTCAAGGAGGGACTTTGAGATCCCTGTTTTAGATGTACAGTGAAACCGCGGTTTGCGAATGTTTTGCAAGATGAGCAAAACACAGCAAACTTTTGTCTCGCAAACTGAGCATGTTCTGATAAATGAGCACCTCCCCCCGCTCTAACCGGCATTGCACCCCCCCGAACCGGCAACCCAACCCCCCTCCCTCGCGAGAACTGCATCGCACCCCCATGCTGGAAGCGGCATCCGCCCGCCCTCCCTCCCAAACATGCTACTTACCCCATCTGCTGCTTGTGCGAGTGAAAGAAAGCTCCCACCTCTTGCCTAGGCTGAGCCTTGAGCATCTGCACATGCTCAAGGCCTTCTGGCTCTCATTCTCTCGAGATCTCGGAGACCCAGCCCAGGCAACAAGGCGAGAGCTTTCTTTCACTCACACAAGCAGCAGATGGGTAAGGAGCATGTTTGGGAGGGAGGGCGGGCAAATGCTGCTTCCAGCATGGAGGTGCAATGCGGTTCTCGCAGGGAGGGGGGATTTGCGATGCCGGTTCGGGGGATGTGATGCTGGTTCGAGCAGGGAGGGGAGGAGATGATGGAGCAGGGGGGAAGGAGGAGGTAGAACGAATCAAAGCGAGTTTCCATTCATTCCTATGGGGAAACTTGCTTTGATATACGAGTAACTTGGTTTACGAGCATGCTTCTGGAACGAATTATGCTCGTAAACCAAGGTTCCACTGTATATATATATTGCACTGTTCATATTGGAAAATAATCAAATTTATTTTAAAAAAACCTCCAACAAAAATTAGGGGATCAGATTGGTTAATAATAATAATAATAATAATTTTTTTTTTTAATAATAATAATAACTTTATTTTTATATACCGCAAAACCACAAACAGTTCAGAGTGGTTTACAAAGGAAGAGACTATATACAGAGAGCAATATTACAAAAAACTTTCAAAATTACATTAACATGGTAAGATTAATCAGTTTTTCCTGGAAGTGTTTTAGAAGTACCTCATGGTAGAAATGGAGTCAGAGAAATTTGTCAGAGATAAGTTTTGATTACAAAAGAAATATTTTAACACTTGGGGCTATTACCTAAAAAACGATAGAGCATAGTGGTTTTCAGGGTTTTACGAAAGATTTAAAGAGATAGGCAAGATCTCATATGAGAAGGTAATCCGTTCCTTATCGCAATTAATAAGTATGGAAAGGATCGGGAGGTTTTACTAACAGACTTTATTCCTTTTAAAGATGGAAAAGAGAGCTTGTACATATTCTTGTGGCTGAAGATCTCATGGTATTTACAGAAAAGAAATCAAAGGAGCAAAGAGTCCAAGTAAAATTTTAAAGACTGTACAAACACATTTAAACTGGATTCTCTGTCGAAGAGGAAGCCAATGTAGCTTTATCAATATATATTTGTTTTATATCTATCTATATATATTAATTTTATTTTATTTTCTAATTTTTATGAAATACCTCAATTAAGAGTTACAATAGTCCAGTTGTGAACGAATCAGCTGGTGGACAACCACAGAAAAATGATGATCAGGGAACTATGATCAAATCAAATGAAGTTGCTTAAATTAGATTAAAAAAAATACTTTTTGATTAAATTGTTAATCCAGGGTGCCATACTTAGTCCAATAATATCCCCAGGACCCTAGAAATACTCTCTAATATTAAAAGAACATGGGCCTAAGATTCCAATTGGCCCAGGCACCTAAGGTTTTGGGTAAGTTTTGGAAGGCTTACCATATATTAGAAGGAAGTTATGGTGAAATGTACTTCTGGCATCTTTTATGTGAAGTTCATAGCAGTGTCCTCTAAGGTGTCCCATTGTTTTATTGGCATGTCTATGTGGCCATTCCTATACAAAGCTGGCCCCTCCCATGTCTAAATGGTCAGGTTCTGGACATTTTCAACTTGGACATTTTTGTGGTCAAAAATGACAAACAAAGTTAAGAGTCCTAAGGCTGGACATCCTGACAGCCAAGACATCCAAATAGACGATTTTCAGAAAACAATTTGGACATCCAGCAGTTTTGAAAATGGCCATTTCTCTACCCCCAACTTTGGACATCTTGTAGGAAATGTCCAAAGTTGGACTTAGATGCACTATCGAAAATGGCCCTCAATGGCTCCAATTCCTACAATATCAAATTTATCCAGAAACACACAAATTACTGGCCAGTCTGAGTCATCCTAAGCTTGTAGTATACACTTTAAATAGAACAAGGTCTTTATAGAGTGAGGAAATATCATGTGTGGGGAGGGGAGGGGGCGAAAGCCAGTTGCTAGCACTTTTACCCATTTCCCTTTCTTTCTCTACTCTTTCCCTTCCTTTTATCCTTAATCTCAACCTTTTCCTCAGCTTTCCTCAAATCAGCCTGAATTTAGTATTCATGCTGTTCAACATGTGCAGGATAAAAGCAGCATTATATATATAAAAAAAATCTCTCAAACTTTCAAATTGATGATGCTTTTCCACACTGTATAAGATTCTTATGATTTCAGATACAGTATTCATGGAGTGAGAGGCATTTCAGATATTATGTTTGACTACTCTACAACAAAATGGCATTGCATAGAGGAAGATTTCGATTATGAGGCATAAAATGAAAAAGGGTTGGATTTCTATACTGCATACTGATCTGCTATAAATGTCAAGTACGATGATAGTCTCTGCTTTAAAACACAAATGAAACTTGCAGGACGGGTTACCCATTCAGTAACGTAGCCATGCATATGCATATTTTAAAAATGCTCAAGGGGCCCATGACAAAACCCCTACCTTTTAAACAGGGAATCAGTTATTCCACTGTTTGTGAGAGAACACATGTGAAAGTAATTTTCAAGTGCAGCTTAGTGTTTTTTTTTTCAAATAAGGGACAGGGTCTTCTTCATCAGAGCCAGTCAACTAGTGAGGAGGAGCTGACACCTTCAATGTCCTCAAACCAGCAGACAGCTTGAGATAAATCAGTTTGTGTGCTCCCTCCCTTTCTCACTTCACCTCTGGTGAGCATAGAACATTAATTTCCTTTGAGGAAGAGAGCGTGCATGCAAGCAAGAGTGAAATGCATCCGTCAGAAGGAAGGCATGCAGCAGAATGCAAGCTAATACATCATGAAATAATTTAGAGGTATGCAAACAAAGCAATTTACAATATACCACTTCTTCCTAATTTATTGTACTTTTCTATTCCCACCCTCCAAAACAAGAAGAAAAGAAATATCTCAACATCAGGCAAATATCTTCAAACCAGTAGCAATAGTATACTGCATGCTGTTTAATTTTTCAGCATTGTTTCACATTGTATTGAGTGCGGCTACCCACTGATACATTCACATGGCAATTCATGTAAATCCCAGCACGAATAAACCAAGGCACATTAATTAAATATTTTCTCTGCAATCTATATTGTTCTCAAAAAGCTGTAATGCGGAATTACTGTGGGGGGAAAAAGCGTTAAAAATTCTACCATTACTGTAGTTACAGCTTACTACGCATGCCTATGCTTTGTGCATTGACAAAGACATCTACAATCAACTAAAGCCCCTGCAAAAATGACCTTAGAGCGCCCCTTACACGGATCTTTCCTGCGCACTAAGGACATTTTTGCCATGGTCAGAAAATGGTTGATTTTTCCACTTTCTGAATTAATTACCACACATTAATTATGTCATTAGCATGTGGCCATTAAAAAAAAACAACTTACCATGTGGGCCCTTACTACCACATATTTAGTAGGTGGTAAGGGCCCCCGTATTAACCCCACGATAATCAATTCGCATGCAGCAAAGCTTCATGTGCTGATTAGCACTGTCATGCTCACTCTCTATCTCCTAACATGCCCCCTTTGAAAAAAAAAAAATTGCACTCACACATAAATTTACTACAGGATGCTAGTTCACAGGGTTACCATATGGCTCCAGAAGCAATGAAAGTAAAACCCGGATGTCTCAATTCGTCCTCCTCGCTCCTCATCCCACCCACCCCTAGGCTCACGTTACATTTATACACTCACAACTACAAATTAACACTAACTAAGGCTTCCACTACCAGTCCTTACCTCCTAACCACTGCACACACCTGAAAATAACTAAACCAACAACAAAAACTCTGCAAAATAGCCTAAAACTAAAGCTCAGCCCATAACACTGCCCCTGTGATTCCATTTATTCATTCTCTCCATCCATATACCACTGAAATAAATAACACAAACTCAAACTTGACCTTATCTAAATGCACAAATTATCTTTGAAGAAGGCTAGAAGGGAACCATCTATTGTATTCAGTTTTCACCAGTCATAACATAACACACAGCTTGCATAGCCTTAAAAGCATTACAAGAGAAATATAGACCAAGGCTCTATAACCCAAGCCTAGCTATCGCAGTCATTCATCATTACATTGCCTTCATAAAACCAATGCCACAATCTCTGCTCTCCTATTTTGTGCCAATTATTTTCCTTGTCAGCATGTATTCCTCCATCCCAGTCATCAAAGGCTAGGGTAGATATGGTGACCTGAGTCACCTTCCCCGCAGCAAATTCTTAGCACACAGACCCCACTACCTTTGGCCTATCCCCATTGCCCCACCCAATAACCTCAAAATTGCACTGGCAAATGCAAGGTTCAAAAACAACAAAGACATTATACTAAATGATCTCCTCACAGACAATAGCTGGGACATCTTCCTTATTTCTGAAACCTGGCTTAAAGACAATGATAGAGTTACCTTGGGTATGCTTTGCCCACTAAGATACCAAGCAATAGCTTGGTCATGCACCAACACTATAGGTGGTGGTGTAGCTACCATCATTAAATTCAGCCTTAACTCAAGACTTATACATGCCATCACACTAGATGCACTAGAGTGCCTCACCTTCTCAGTGGGCCACAACAGAGACCTAACCATTGCTTTTATATACATGTACAGAGCACCACATTCTCAAATGGCCATCTTAGTAGACATGCTATCTATCCTTAGCAAACAGGTCATCACATACAACAGGATCATCATACTTGGAGACATTAACTTCACAAGTTACCCAAATGAGACCGGATCCCCAGCAGACTTCATCACTTCACTATCAGACCTAGGCTTCCAGCAAATGGTCCTCTCACTGACTCAGTCTGTGGGCCACATTCTAGACCTAATCTTTATTCAAAACGATACTCTGCTCATCACAGGAACTCCAGGCTACACTACCAAAACAGTACCCTGGTCTGATCACCAATTGATTACATTTAACCACGACTCAACATCTACCAGGAAACAAACAACTCAACCATCTACCAGGAAGCAAACCCAACATTAAAAAAAATACAACAATGATGCTATCAATTGAGATGATCTTCCCACAGACCTTTCTAACCTAGTGGGAACATTAAAACCCTGAATCTGTTGATAAGATTGTTGTGAACTAACACACTGATACGAAAGGCTAGCACCATTCAAAGAGATCAAATACTATCCTTGCAAATATTCCTCCCCCTAGTTTACCGATGAACTAAGAAAAGAGAACTAAGGAAAACAGTAAGGAAATGGTACAAAGCCAGGTTTAACAGTGATAGGTCCAAATAGAAGGAACTGCATGAAGAATATAAAAAAGCCACCCTAGAGCCTAAAAAGACTATTAAAGACCCCCAATAGATCAAAAAACCTTTATAAACTAACAAAAAAGATATACATAACATTGCAAGGAGATAACCAATGCCTTAATATCAAACTTGACAGTGAAATGCTCTCAGACTACTTTGCTAATAAAGTATGCAAAATAAGGTCTCACTTAATTCTACCGCACTAAAGACATCATCCCCCCCCCCCAACTCAGACAAGGTAATTGAAACTACAACTGGGAACCTAACTCACTTCAATACTGTCATCCATAATGACATCGCCGAGATTCTAGACACTATTCACCCCTCTGGCTCAAACCTAGACCCCTGTCCGCAACACCTCCTAGTGGCTGTGAAAGACACCTTTGTAGATTTCATCCTTTCTCTCATCAATACCTCTCTACAAATAGGCATAGTGCCCACAAACTGGAAGTCAGCAGTTATCAAGATCTTGAAAAAACCCCACTCTCGATTCTAATGTGTCAAGCAACTTAAGATCTGTCTCCAACCTACCCTTCATCTCCAAGATTCTGGAAAAAAACAGTATTAAACCAATTACACTCTTTCATTGACAAACAAGGAGCCCTATCCACCTTCCAATCGGGATTCAGGAAATTCCACAGTAATGAAACCATCATTCTCAACATCATCGATAACTGCTGGAAACTCATGAATAAAGGTAACGATGTCCTTCTGGTACTACTGGATCTCAGCAGAGTGTTTGACACTATCAATCATCCTCTCCTCACTGCACAGCTCTCTGAAATTGGTATCCAAGACACTGCATCATGATGGTTCACCTCCTTCCTGAATAATAGATCCCAAAGCGTACTGCTCAAATACGGTATTCTGCAGGGGGTTCTATTATCCCCCCTTTATTCAATCTCTAACCTGTCCTAGACATAGCCCACAAATACCAAATACAGATTCATTCTTTTGTGGATGACATCCAACTATATATACCGCTAACAGAAACCTGTGACAACCAGATCACAAAACTCCTAAACTGCTTCTCAGAAATTAAAAACTGGATGTCCATCAAGAAATTACAACTAAACTTCTCAAAAACGGAACTCCATTGGATTCGCAAAAAAAAAACAAAAAAATCCCACTGCAATTACACCCATCCCTTGCTAAGCTGGGACTCGACTACCATAACTACAAAAGACCAAACATGCAGCCTAGGAATACTCCTTGACTCCAACCTGTCACCTTCCAGCCATATCACTCCGGTGGTATCTTCCTTATTTTACTACCTGCAACAATTCTGAAAAATAAGGAACTACTTTTTTGAATCTGACTTCCCCCAGCTACTCTATTCCTTAGTCCTCTCCTGCATGGCTACTACAACACGCTATTCAACGGTATCACGGTGAAGAACATACGATGTCTCCAGCATGTACAAAACACTGCAATCAGACTGCTAAAATACCTCTGTGCCTATGACCCTGTCCCCCAGGCTCTATTGTTGGCTCACTGGCTGCCTGTGGCCAAGGGCCTGATGCTAGGAATGAAATACTTATATGACATAGCGTTGGGCTATATGACAACCAAGATTCCTCCATAAGTGCCGGGATTGTATATGGATTTTCACATACGAGGAGCCATTGAAAAGCTCTCAGCCCAACCAACAATGATGGGGCAGTCTCCGTCAAGGGGTATATTTTCCACTTTTTTCATTCTGTCAGAAATCTGAAACGAAAAAGGAGAAAAATCGCTGGACTAATTGTATAGCCCTCGATGGAGATTGCCCCAGGCCTTGTTGATTGTGCTGAGAACTTTTCAGCAGCCCCTCGTTTTAACTGTATCCTTAGTAGAAATACTATTGATATAACAATTTGCATTTGCGCTGTTGAAAATGTATGCAGCTCTCTGCAACTCCATGCTTCAGTGCGTGAGTACATAGTACAGCATTCTAGACAGGAGGTAGGGAAAGAGAGAGCAGAACGATTGTTGGAGTCCAGTTTCACAAACATATTCTTAGCTCAGTGCAATTGCAATCAGTTCTAGCTGACTTCTCTTTAATTTTTATTTTCCATTGTGAATCATTAGGATAGTTAGCATTGTAATTGTAACTGTAGAAAACAGCTTCAGTACGGTAAACAGATTAATACAGGGCACAAAGAAGGTAAACCTAATGTGATGAACTCAAAACTTCTCAAAAAATAAACATGTATTATTCATCTAATATTTATAAGACCATCATAGAGTCTCATTCAATACATTTTTCAGTTGGAACACCATAGGCCTCAGACTCAAAACCTTTGTGCACAATGGGGAAATTCTAGTTATGCATTACTACTACTATTCATTATTTCTGTAGCGCTACCAGATATACGCAGCGCTGTACAGATTCACAAAGAAGACAGTCCCTGCTCGAAAGAGCTTACAATCTAAACCACAGGTGTCAAAGTCGGTCCTCGAGGGCCAGAATCCAGTCGGGTTTTCAGGATTTCCCCAATGAATCTGCATGAGATCTATTTGCATGCACTGCTTTCAATGCATATTCATTGGGGAAATCCAGAAAACCCGACTGGATTCCGGCCCTCGAGGAGGGACTTTGACACCCCTGATCTAAACAGACAAGGCAGACAAACAGGATGTCATGGATACAGTTAAAGGGAACGGTTAATCTGCTGGCTGGGGTGGTTGGCAGGGGGAAGTAGGGTTGTGGATTGAAGGCTATATCAAAAAAGTGGGTTGTCAGTCTGCTTTAAAGGTATGAAAATCGGTACCAAAAAAGTCAGAGCTTAATGCTATTCTAGAAACTGTATCCGGAGTTAGGCACAGTTTATAGAATATGTATAATTCCTGTCCCTGTGACTAAAATATAGGTGTGGCCATTGATGCCAATGACATTGGCATAAATATCCATGCCCACATCGTGCACAGATCGGGCATATTCTACAAGTGCAGCTTTTACAAATGCCCATGCCCCTCCCCTTTTGAGAACCATGCAGTAGAATTTGCATACAGCACTTTGTAAAATACACTTAGAAAGCTGTTTATGTAAATTATAATTAGTACCAATTAGTGGTAATAATTGCCTGTTAATTGGCCATTAACACAGCTTGACTTGCACGCACAAATCGGAAATACACACAGATTTGCAAACACAACTTTAGTCATGGTATATAGAATCTGGGGAAATGTGTCCAATTAAATGTACGTCTTTAAATAAACCAAAATTGTACATTTATCTCCTTACGCAGTGAAGGCTCCTTTCTCATGACACATTTATTTGAAGACTCATTGGGTCAGATTCTATATACTGTAAGGTGCCAAAATTTGGGCACCCCTAGTTTGGGCATGGATTCCAGATCTGCGTGCAAACTCATGAGTTAATGCGCTGTTGTGATAAGCTTAAGTAGTTACTTCTTGTTTTTGTCTTTATATTAAAGCATTATCGCAGTTCTGGAAATAATATTATATATTGTATATATTTGGTGATAGACTGAAGATACACCAGGGCATATAATATACAGTATATTCAATATACAATGGATAGATGCAATATGCATACATAATATATATACAATTCCTTTTATGCACCATGTGGAAGTTTGTCCATATTTGTCGATATGTTTTTTTCACTCAGCGCTGATCTGTCTGTCTCGGTGTTGTGATGTTTTGCTCTAATTGTTGTTTCCTTATAACTTACTGACAGCACAATTTATACTCGAGTCTATGGGGTCCTTTTACTGAGATGCACTAACCAATTTAGCGCATCTTGACAATTATCACATGCTAAATACTAAGACACCCATAGGAATATAATGGGCACCTTAGCATTTAGTGCACGCTAATCATTAGCATGTGCTAAAACAGCTAGGGGGGGGTCTTTTGCTAAGGCGCGCTAGCTGATTTAGCGTGCACTAAATGCTAACGCGTCCATTATATTCTATGGACACTTAGCATTCAGTGGGTGCTAATATTTAGCGCTTGCTAAATCAGCTACCTTAATAAAGAGGGGGTTAGTGCACTTTATTAAAAGGACCCTCTATGGCAGTATTTCATTTTCTTATGATTTTATTTCCTTACGGTTTTGTATAGCAAGCTCACTTTTTTTTAGCAGTAAGTTTACACATTCTTGTCTATAGGATGTGTTCTCGCTCTAATAAAACCAGATGATCAACACAATAAGGAGGCTTTTTATAGCTTCCTTAAGAAATGCACAGTGCAAGCTTGAGGTCTTATTGTCCCTTTTTTCATTGATGGTATAGCAGTTAGTCAGTCACAGTACCGTTGAGTTTTCCCAATTGTTTTGTTTTTAAATTGAATTAGTATTATGATTGTATCATTAATAGTATAGATATCTCCTGCTTGCCGCCCTTCCCTGCAGCGCGAGCTCATGGTTTTAACCTGCTATAAACCCATGGGTTAAAACCACGGGCTCGTGAGTAAAAAAGAAAAAAAAGCAAAAAAAAAAAAAAAAGCGCAGACAGCAAACGCAAGCGCAGACGATCTACAGGCAAAGTAGATGGTCTACGCATGTCTCAGGATCGCTCTCCAGCGATCCGTGTCGTCGGTGAGGGGTATGCCTCCAATCGCCCCCCATTTGCATGAGGGCGTGTTGTGGATCAGTCGGCCTGCCATCGGTGGGTTTCTAGCCCGATGAAACTTACAAGTTATTCCTCGCGGCTCTTGACACTTTTCATTTCAACAATATGAAGTGAAGTGAAATGAAAGTGTCAAGAAAAGTGTGCAATAATTTGTAAGTTTCATGGCTCCACATCGCTCTTTTTTTGGTTGGGCTGAGAACTTTTCAGCGGCCCCCTCATATTTGTATGATCTGGAAACGCAAAACAAAAAAGCCTAAACCAATTTAAAGCACCTGCAATACCCATCTCTTCTAAGCAGTGCAGTAAAATCTCATGATCTACTACATCAAAAGCTGATGCTACATCAAACTGAACTAAAACTACCTGTATTACTCTTGCCAACCAAAACCTAATTTGAGAAAGAAGGCTCACAGTGACAGCAGCTAGATGCTGAAAGGTAAAAACACTCCTTCCTCTGCTCTAAAGATTATTTCCTGCACTTGGCAGACAGGAATCTTATTCTGAAGCACCCTCTCCCCATCGTAGCTGCCTGAGCAGGTTTACAGGACCTTGAGAAAGACACTGCTTGCAACTTAAATTTAGAGTATTACAGTAAGGGGCATAAATTTCCCCTTGTAAATACATTTTAAAATAACTAATCCCCTCTTTTACAAAACCATAGCATGTTTTTTTTAGCGCTAGTCACAGCGGTAACAGCTCCAACGCTAAAAAACGTGCTAAGGTTAAGCAAAACGGGAGGTGGGAGGGGTGTTAAGTTTTGGGAACATTTTCACTGAACCTTCACAAATGATATTTGTGTTTTGTTTTGTTTTGTTTTACTGATAGTTATTCGGAATGTCCCTCTTACGTTCCCTCTTTCAACAGATCTATTCTTAGAGATGTCGCTATTATTTGCCTACACTCTGTATTTTTCCTACTTGATACACAGAATGTAGAAACATGATGGCAGATAAAGGCCAATCTGCCCACCCACAGCATCCACTATCTTCTCCTCTTCTTAAGAGATCCCATGTGCCTGTCCCACACCTTCTTGAACTCAGACACAGTCTTTGTGTCCACCACCTCTACCGGGAGACCAATTTGATAATGAGGATAGCTAGCAATGTGCTAAAAAAAAGTCTTAACATCATGAATACCTTCCTTCTTCCTATCTTTTTCCTGACTCTCCGAGACTACCTGATCTACTCTTTACCTCACTAGTCATGACCACTGATCTCCTTTTATAACACTCCTACTATAATTCTTTTGTAATCCACCTTGAACCGCAAGGTAATGGCGGAATAGAAATCTCTAATGTAATGTAATGTTTAGCTGGCCACGAGCCATCCCTAGCCTGTTAAATAATGTTGAATATCAAGCCCGATGTTCATAAGTGTAGAAGAAGGTGGAAAAAAGACTAAAATATTCAAAATTCATTCCTGAAGGGTCAAAGGCAGGAAGGAGAATAAAATATAAAATGAAACATTAAAAGCATCATTAAAAAGGAAGGTCTTAAGTCCCTGCATGCAAGGGAAGGTTTCATGTACAGTGTTGTAGAAAGGAATGGAAACCAAAGATGAAAATGTTATAAAGCCCTTGTATCGCTCTATGGTATAGCTGCACCTTGAATCTGTGTGCAATTCTGGTTGCCATATCTCAAAAAAGATATAGTGGAACTAGGAAAGGTACAGAGAAGGGTGAAGGAAATGATAAAAAAGGATGGGATGACCTCCCTATGAGGAAAGGCTAAATCAACTAGGTCTCTTCAACTTGGAGAAGAGATGATTCAGGGGGATATGACAGAGGTCTATAAAATAATGAGTAGACTGGAAAGGGTAGATGTGAATCACTTGTTCATTCTTTCCAAAATTACTAGGACTAAGGGGCATGAGATTAAGCTAATAAGTAGTAGATTTAAAACAAACTGGAAAAAATATGTCTTTACATTATATAATTAAACTCTGGAATTCGTTGCTTGAGAATGTGGTGAAATCAATTATCATAGCAGGGTTTAAAAAAGGTTTGGATAATTTCCTAAAAGAGAAGTCCATAGGCCATTATTGAGATGGCTTGGAGAAATCCACTGCAACATAAAATCTGTTTTACTACTTGGGATCTAGCTAGGTACTTGGGACTTGGGTTGGCTACTGTTGGAAACAAGATACTGGGCTTGATGGACCCTCAGTCTGTCCCAGTGTGGCAGTACACTAAAGATTCTACTGCGAATAATATCAAGAGAAATTACATGAAGGGAAGGGATAACTAAACAATCCTAATGTGCTGATCGTAATGCACTAACTGGTGCATAAGGAATCAATAAACATGAAAGATATAGTGGTTGTCCTGAATGATGGACATTATAGACTAACATAAGAATCCTAAATGTTATCCTACTCATATATACAATGGGCAACCAGTGTTTAAATGCAATGGCTGGTGTTTAAAAAATTGCTGACTGTGGGATTTAAACTTTTCTAGTTATTAAGAAATTTGGAAGTGAGAAGTGGGTGGTGTGTAGAACGGTAGCCCTTATATCAAATGTTCACTATAACTGTAAAATATCTGGTTTAGATACAGTCCTCCATAATCTCAGGAACATCACCAGAATAGCACTACAAAAATATACACAGAGCCTTTCTAAGACAGATGGCACATGATGAGGTTAAAAAAAAAGTATCTCAAGATCCAACCTGCAAGAACAAAAAAAAAAAAAAAAATAGCTTGCATTGTTGTTTTCATTATCTTGCTTCTGTCATTTCAGGAGCTTCGTATCTTGTGAGGAAAGAAAGAGGGGGAGAAAAACTGTGAAATTAATCTTTTGTGCATGGCCTGATAAAGAAAAGGCATGCTCAGACAAAAGATAGACTGAGAGAAGGTAGGGTGATTGATGACTAAAGTAAAGGTGTCAGAAGAGTATTATGTAAATTACTCGAAGCACAGACCATTTCAAAGAGAATGAGAGGAAAGGAGCAAAAGAGAGAGAGAGGGGATTGCAGGGATGATGTCACCAGGACACTGCTTTCCCCCCCCCCCCCCCCAAGCATGAATTTCTTACCATCTTTCATCTCAGCAGACATGCCTACTTTCAATTGCATTTGGTTTACATACTGTAACAAAAGGAAATTAACAAGTAACATCGGCATGAATGCAGTATTTTGGTGCCGATAGCTGAAAAGGAAGTTTAAGGAGTTCAGTGTGCATACTGCATGTGCCTCTAGCAATGAAGGCAACAGAAAGAGGGGCTGATGGAATTAGACAGTTTGTGGGGGGGTGATATTTTACTAAAGAATGCTACTACTGCTAATCATTTCTATAGCGCTACCAGAAATACGCAGCGCTGTACATCAAAGCACAGAAGAGGCAGTCCCTTCTCAAAAGAGCTTACAATCTAGTCAAGACAGACAAATTGGACGAGAAAAGGTGCATCTGTACACAGTGTTCAGGTGGGGGAATTACAGAGGAAATGATAAGAGAGATATTGGTGCTTAGCAGGTAGGCTGGAGTTTGGAATAGAATAGTGCATCAGGGCCCATAAAAATAAAATGGCTCCTGTACCAGATAATATGTCCTAACATTTAATAGATCATCAGATGATCAACAAAAATCAGATGTTTTTTCTAAGTGTGATGGAATATAGAGCTCATCACTAAAAAGAAGGCAAAATCCATATTCCAGGCCAGAGTTTCCAAACTTCTGAGATTAGTGAAAAGGAAGAGCTACTTCCTTAGGCTGGAGCCAGAAAAGGCAAAGCTAGTCACAATATAAAGGGCTGAAAGTATAGGGTTACCATATGGCTCCAGAAAAAGGAGGCCAAATTGAGACATCTAGGTTTTATTTCCACTATTTTCAGTGGAAGTAAAACCCGGATGTCTCAATCCGTCCCCTTTTTCTGGAGCCTTATGGTAATACTAACTGTACCTGAACATACAGATTGCAGATTGTAAATAAGAAATTAATCAAAATAAAAAGTTTTAGTGATACAAATTTCAATACCTCTCAAAGCTGACACAGAGCCCAATATCATAAGAATAGCCTTACCAGGTCAGATCAATGGTTCATCAAGCCAAGTAGCCTGGCCAAAATCCAAGGAGTAGCAAATTACCAGTCCAGGACAAGCAGTGGCTTCCTCCATGTCTTTCTCAATAACAGATATGAACATTTCCTCCAGGAAATTGCTGGAGTGAAAATTTGATCCACTTGTACCCGTGCTACTTCACTTGGGATTTTGTAAACGTCAATCATATCTTTTCCAAGATGAAGAGCCCTAACCTCTTTAGTCTTTCCTCATATGATAGGAGTTCCATCCCCTTTATCATCTTGGTCGCTCTTCTTTGAACCTTTTATAGTGCCACTTTCTTGAGATAAGGAAACCAGAATTGAACACAATACTCCAGGTGAGATTGAACCGTGGAGTGATACAGAGGTATTATAACATTTTTAGTCTTGTTAACCATTCCTTTTTTAAATAATTCCTAGTATCTTGTTTGCTTTTTTTTTGGCTGCTGTCGTACATTTGGCCGAAGGATTCATCGTATTGTTACAATGACAACCAGATCTTTTTCTTTGGCGCTAAACTCTAAGGTGGATCCTAGCATCTGGCAACTATGATTTGGGTTGTTCTTCCCAATGTGCATCACTTTGCATTTGTCCACATTAAATTTCATCTGCCATTTGGATGCCCAGTCTTCCAATTTCCTAAGGTTTACCTGCAATTTTTCACAATCTGCATGTGTTTTAACAACTTTAAACAGTTTAGTGTCATCTAGAAATTTAATCACCTCTCTCGTCACTCCAATTTCCAGATCATTTATAAATAAGTTAAATAGCACTGGTCCCAGTGGCACTCCACTGTTTACTCTCCTTCATTGAGCAAAATAACCATTTAACCCTACCCTTTGTTTTTCTATCTGATAACCAATTCCTAATCCACAACTGAACTTTGCCACCTATCCCATGACTCTTTGATTTTCTCAGGAGCCTCTCATGAGGAACTTTGTCAAAAGCTTTCTGAAAATCTAGATACACTACATCAACCAGCTCACCTTTATCCACATGTTTATTCACACCTTCAAAGAAGTCCAGCAAATTGGTGAGGCAAGATCTCCCTCAGCTGTCTCATTATATCATGTTTGTCTACATGTTCCACAATTTTAGTTTTTATAATAGTTTCCACCATTTTGCCCATTACTGAAGTTAGGCTTACCAGTCTGTAATTTCACAGATCTCTCCTGGAACCCTTTTTAAAACTGGCATAGCATTAGCCACCCTCCAATCTTCATGTACTACAGACAATTTTAGCGACAGGTTAAAAATCACTAACAGCAGGTCAGAAATTTCATGTTTGAGTTATTTTAGTACCCTGGGATGTATACCATCCGGTCCAGGTGATTTATCACTTTTTAACTTGTCAATTTGACTTAGAACATCTTCCTGATTCACTGAGATTTCTTTCAGTTCCTCCACATTATCACCCTTTAGAGCCATTTCCGGTAGATTTCTTACATCTTCTTCCATAAAAACTGAAGCAAAGAATTCATTCAGTCTCTCCATTATGGCCTTATCCTCCCTGAGCATCCCTTTTTCTCCTTGATTATTGAGCATGGGTAATTGGACGCCAGCGCACTCATAAAGCTGCAGTTGCCAATTAAGCTGCTAGCTTTCACTCAAGGTGTGCAAAATAATAATAAACATGGAAATGATGTATAACGCAAGGTTTACCAAAATAATTATTTATTTCTTTTATTTTTCCATCATGGAACTCAAAAGGCTAGTTGCGTTAGCGGGAGGTCATTATAGTTGCCAAAATGCTGGCCTTCTGATAACGATCTCAACCCGATACTTCGAAGCTCCCCAATATATACCTTCAGTCCAGTTTGACATCATTGGCTGTCAGCCAACCCACTAACAGAGGCTGTACTTAAATTTAGACAAAGACCTTCTTTTTAACATAGAATAAAAGTTCCAGAAATCATAATTTTTTGTTTACATTCATTTCTGAATATACATAAACATTTTATAACATATTCAATATTCTTTTTGTCCTTCTTAAAACTTATTTCAGACAGTTTGTCTATGTATCAGGCTAGCTGCTGAAATGTTCTCAGCCTTATCCTGGAGGAGGGGTACTCCCTCCTCCTGCTTTGAACAACTGACAGTTTCAAATTACACTGATACTCACACAGAAGCCTTTCTAAGAGTGGGCTTCATGTGCCCCCCCCCCTTTCTAAGCTAGAGACTGCTACAGGTCTCTGATTCTAACTTAACCATTTCCAGATGCTGTGTTCAGGATTTTTACTTAGTGTTCTTTCTATAAACCATTTCATTTTTTGTACATCTTCTTTCATATATATTTTTCATACATCCATCCACGCTTGGGGCCCCATTCATACATAACATGTATTTCATTCATATTTAATGCAAGAAAACTTTCTCTATTATGCCCAGTATACCCAGCTCAAGCCCATCTGGTATCAATTAGACTACGAGTGAAGCTCAAGGCGGACAAAAACCTGAACAAATACTAGGGACATAGGATGAACACAAAATGAAGTAAAGCCAAGCAGAAGACACAGAAAAACAGAGATGGAGTTCATGTATATCCTGATTTCCTCTATGATCTAGCTTAATAGCAAAGTACATAAAAAGAATATTATTATGCTTTTCCTTAATATTAATCTGTAGTATGTTTTTCTGGCCTTGGCTACATCCATATTCAGATTTTTATTCACCAACTTTTCGTACGCTTCTATTGGGCGTGGTCTTAACTAACACATATGCTTGTATCTAACTAGAGTTACCCAGAATCATACGAAAAGCTGGCATTTTTGTAGAAAAACTCCACAAAATACTCCACAAACACATCTTATTCATTATCCATTCCATAGTGCCTCCCTAGAGTGCCACTTCATTATCCAACAGTCCCATGGATTCCCTCACAAGTTTTCTGCTTCTGATGTACCTAAAAAAAATTGTTATGAGATTTTGCCTCTTTGGCAACGTTTCTCTTCATATTCTTTCTTAGCTTTCTTTATCAATGCTTTGCGACTAACTTGCCAGTGCTTGTGCCTCTTCTTATTTTCTTCATTCAGATACTTTTTCTGTTCTTTAAAAGATGTCTTTCATGCTACCTTTTAATGATGCCAGTTCTCATTTCCTCTTCTTTCCACCTTTGCTGACATGTAGAATACATCTGGTCTGGGCTTCTACAGTGGTATCCCTGAATTTATATCTTGTGCCGATCTACAGACTGAACTTCAGAGACTGTCTATGTGGGACTATTTTTCTATCTATTTTAATTTTTAATTAATTTATTTTAATTTTTTAATCTTCTTTCTTTCTATTTTTTGATTTTTGATCTTGAATTATTTTGCTGTTATTTTTTATTTCTTTTTGAAGTGTAACTTATCACCACCTTGGAACTGTATTATATATTTTTGTTCTAATCAGGTACTTTAGCCAGATTGGGAGCCTTCGGGACAGATAGGGTAGTTTTTCTCAAGTATCTAATTTCTTTTTAGTTTGTAAGCCGCTTTGAACTTCTGCATTAAGCGGGATATCAAACGTACAATAAACAATAATATCCACGCCTGGTTTACAGTCCTAACCTTTGCAACTGATCCTTTTAGCTTTTTTATAACCATTTTCCTCATTTTATCATAATAGCCCTTTCAAAAATTAAATGCCTCTACAATAGATTTCTTTTGCGACGTCACTCCCAGTATCAGCTCAAATTTGATCATGTTACGATCACTGTTTCCCAGTGGACCCAACACAGTTAAATCCCATACTATGTCTTGCATTCCACAAAGGACCAAATCTAAATTAGCTCCCCCTCTTTTTGGTTCCTATACCAGTTGTTCCAAGAAGCAGTCATATACAATGTCTAGAAATTTTACCTTACTTGCCAGTTTAACATGTAGGGGAATAGTAACCACTGGGGGATTAATGAGTTGACTTCCTTTAATATCCCCAGTGGTGTGCTTCTTAATCATCTTGCTGTAACCTGGATGTGCTGGGTATTAGGTCTAAATACCAACATACATCTTTTTAGACATAGACATCCTTTCTGCTTCTGAAATTGGAGCTGGATATCCACATTTTGGCCCTTCTAATCTAATCTAATCTAATCTAAATCTTGGGTTTATATACCGCATCATCTCCGCAGATGGAGCTCGACACGGTTTACATGGTTAGGGAAGGAACGGAACTCCAGTGGAATTATATAAGTATGAGAGAAGAGAGGTTGGTGTGAGAGTGTCAGGAGCGGGACGGGGTTACGTTCTGGAGAAGAGCCAGGTCTTCAGATGCTTACGGAATGGTAGAAGGGGGCTCAAATTGCGGAGAGGGGAAGGGAGACTGTTCCAGAGCTGAGTGATTCTGAAAGGGAGGGAAGAGCCAAGTTTACCAACAAGGGAGATGCCTTTTAAGGAGGGGTAGGATAGTTTTAATTTTTGAGTGGATCTAGTGGAGGTTGGATTTGAGGAATTCCAGGATAGAGGGATAAAAGGAGGAAGGATACCGTGGAGGATCTTGAAGGTTAGGCAGGCACATTTAAAGTAGACCCTGGAAATAACGGGAAGCCAGTGGAGTTTGGATAGGAGCGGTGTGACATGGTCAAATTTACTTTTTGAGAAGATAAGTTTGGCCGCGGTGTTCTGGATTAGTTGGAGTCTGTGGAGGCTTTTCTTTGTTAAGCTTAGGTAAATGGAATTGCAATAATCCAATCTGGAGAGGATAATGGATTGTACGAGGACGGCAAAGTGTTTTTGGTGGAAGCAAGATCTCACTTTCCTCAGCATGTGAAGGCTGCAAAAGCATTTTTTTATCAGGGAGTTGAGGTGGTCGTTGAAGGATAATGATGAATCTATGGTGATGCCCAGAACTTTGCTAGAGAATTCCAGCTGTAGAGAGGAGCCTGTGGGCAGTGGGATGGAAGTGGGTAATTGATCAAGTTTAGGGCCGAGCCAAAGTAGTTTAGTTTTGGACTCGTTCAATTTCTACCCTTCTACCCAGACCATGCTCACTTGCCATAAGGGTGTACTGCTGTTTCAATGTTCATTTTCCAACTTTTTAAAATTGGGATTGGGGTATCCTGATGCAGGCCTTTGACCGAAACATGAATCGTGTTCAGTCATTTTTAATCACCAAATAAATTTCCTCAACTATAGCCTATTGGTTTGTGTCTCCTTTGCTGTGGTATTGCCTGTTTATTAAAAAAAAATTACCAGGCAACAAAGATAGGAAAAATGATTATATTTTTAATGAAGTGATTGAAATGTGTCAGTTCTGAGAATTTACATCTGCTGTCTATATTTTGCACTGTTCAGAAAGAAAATAATTTATTCTGTTTCTCTGGTGTTGTACTGCATGCAGTCTGGCATCTTAGGGGTCTGTTTGCGTATATTAGTACTTTTAGTTTGTGGATCTGTATTTGCATTTGAGGGGCATAATCGAAAGGGACGTCTAAGTACGTTTACGTCCATTTCGCAAGTCGTCCAAAGTCAAAAAGAGCCTAAGTCCCATTTTCGAAAGAGACGTCCAACGTCTTTTGACTTTCGAAAATCGTCCAATTATACGTCCTGAAGATCTGATCGTCCAAGCCACTAAAACATCGATCTTTAAAGCACATTTTCGTCCAACTGTCCGTCCAAGTCCAAAACGTCTAGAACAAGCCCTGTTGGGCGTGGGAGGGGCCTGCAAAGTGATTTACAGAACACCCAGACAGGGCACCTAAATAGTGGGGTACCTTACAGGGCACTGCTGTGAACCTCACAAACAGGGTGCCATGGCTTCTCCTCACTACAGCTCCATTATAGGTGACGGTGAGCCCCCCAAACCACCTCCAGAATCCCCTAGACCCACTTATCTACCACCCCATTAGCCCTTATGGCTGCAGGAGCCACTTATATGTCAGTAAAAATGGGCTTTGGGGGTATATAGGGCAGTGCACATGTTTAAGTATCAATGCAGTGATTACAGGGGCTTATGAGCATGGGTCCTCCTCTCTATGGGTCCCTAACCCACCCCCAAGATGACTTAAGCTGCCTCTGTGCTGGACGACTAGGCTTTCCTATGCCAGGCGGCCAGGTGATGATGGTCTGGAGGCTGAATTTTAAAGTTGTGATTAAAATTTTTGTGGGGGTGGAGGGGTCGGAAACCACTGGGGTAGTGTGTGGGGGTCTGTTTTAAGTGTTTTCAGTGCATATCTGGTGAGTTTAGGTGGGTTTTTGTGACTTAGACCATGTTTCAAATGGTCTAAGTCACAACGTCCAAGTTCCGTCGATCGTGGGCTGTATCACTTTTGGTTATACATGCTGTATGACTAAGTCTAAGCCAGCCCACTTCCCACCCAACTCCCGCCCTCGACATGCCTCCCGAAACGCCCAGTTTAGCTTTGGACGTTGAGCGGCACTATAAGGGCCTAAGTCGTTTAGAAATACGTCCAAAACCTGGTTTGATTATCGGCACTTGGACGTTTTTGAGAAATCTTCATCCAAGTGCCGACTTATGCTGGTTTTTGGACGTTATTCTCTTTCAATTATGAGCCCCCTAGGGTTTATTTGAGTTCTGCATGTGTGACCGAGGCCAGGTGTTCTGATAGGAATGAAAGTTGAGAAGCGTTATTGGTGTCATGGCCCCAAGCAGGAAGATATTTATCAGCTCTTCTTCAGCCCTTTTGGACCCAAAACAGCCTTCACTTAAAAATTAGCAGAGACCACTGCCCTAGGGTTACCATATGGCTCCAGAAAATGGAGCAGAGAGGACCAGTCCTTCAAACCAAAAATCTTTAATGACAGCAATGTGGAGTGGAACATAAAAATGGACCTGACACAAACCGTGTTTCGGCCACTAGGCCCATATCAGGAAACCTAAAAATAATCACAGATATAAATAATGTACCATAAAAAAAATTAAGAGGTACACATGAACATATTGAATTAAAACCAAAAGGACAAAATAAAAAATAACTCTAGACCAGATATGGGCAATTCCGGTCCTCGAGAGCCGGAATCCAATTGAGTTTTCAGGATTTCCCCAATGAATATGCATGCGATCTATTTGCATGCACTGCTTTCAATGCATATTCATTGGGGAAATCCTGAAAACCCAATTGGATTCCGGCCTCAAGGACCGGAGTTGCCCATGTCTATCCTAGGCACTATGAAGAACAGTTCTTTTGGTTTTAATTCAATATGTTCATGTACATCTCTTAATTATTTTTATGGTACATTATTTATATCTGTTTATTTTTAGGACTCCTGATGCAGATCTAGTAGCCAAAACATGGTCTATGTTGGGTCCATTTATATGTTCCACTCCATATTGCTCTCATTAAAGATTTTTGGTTTGAAGGACTGGTCATCTCTGCTCCTTTTGTTTTCATCCAGAAAAAAGGAGAATGAATTGAGACATCTGGGTTTTGCTTCCATTACTTTTCTAAGTGTATCCTGTTTGCAGGGCAGGATTAACCAATAAGCCAAGTAGGCACGTGCCTAGGGCCCGAAATGGTCAGAGGGGCCGATGAAGGAGGGCATCAACATTTTTTTTTCCAAACAGCGATGGGCCCCTCCAGCATCAATTGGCAACGCGGGCCCCCCCCCCGATCGGCAACGCGGGCCCCACCCCGATCAGCAATATGCCCCCCCCCCATCGATGGAATGTAAGACAAGCAAGCAACGTGGGTAAGAAAGGCAACAGGAACTGTAATTGTGCAACCAGTGCTGCTTGCCCAAAGCTTCCCTCTGACGCAGCTTCCTGTTTCCGCCTGGGCGCATGGTGGAGTGGGGCGGGGCAGGGTTCCCTGTGTCCTTGTGTGCTTAGGGGTCCTCAACGAATTAATCCTGCCCTGCCTGTTTGGTTTCTAACTGAAAAAGTAATAAGCGGGGAGCCGTGTTGAATGGCCTGCGCTGTTCCCGACGCTCATAGGAACTCAACAGTTTCGTAAAAGGAAGCCTAAGTTATTTGCATGTGATATTATGAGGGCTGTATTTGATTTAATTTTTATTTTATTTGCTGGCTTTGTTTTGTTGCTTGGAAATGGGCATTGTCTGTGTTGTAAGCACTAAGCCATGTGCTATTGATTTGCTTTTACAATGGAAAAAACCCATTAAGGGCCAGATTCTGAAAGAAGTTGGCAAAAGTTAGGTGCCAGCTGGTACCTAGATCTTGCCTACTGGCCCCTAACATAAGGGTTTTTTTAAAGTTCAATATCTTTATTGAAAAGTATTTAACATAAGGGTTTAATTGGTTTTATGTGGCACAATAATTGGTCGTGCCATTAAAAAACAATTAAACAATCATTTTTTAAAAAATTAGGCACCGCTAAGCAGCCTTTGGGACTGGCGCCTGGATCCATGGGCCTAGAAGTACCTTATGATGCCAAAATCCAGGAGTGGGTGTGTTTAGAGGCAGCGCTAGATTCTGATATCACTAAGAACATAAGAATTGCCGCTGTTGGGTCAGACCAGTGGTCCATCCTCTCCAGCAGTCCACTCACGCGGCGGCCCTCAGGTCAAAGACTAGTGCTGTAAATGAGTCCAGCCTTCACTCGTCACACCACAGTCTGTGATTCTGCAAGGACCGTAGACACCAGAAATGTAGGCCTGTAAAATCCTGACCTACATTTCTGGCACCTAGAGTCCTTGGTAGCCGCTATTCTGTAAGAGGCGCCTGTTTGTGATTTACATGTGGCAGGCACCCATTTTGTAGGTGCCTTCCATTCCTTTCCTGATAATTCCTAGCCTTCTATATGTTTTCTTAGCCGCAGTCGCTTATTGAGCTGAGGTTTCAATGTATCCTCAACAATGACACCTAGGTCCTTTTCCTGACCAGTGACTCCTAAGATAGAACCCAGTATCACCTAGCTATAGTTCGGGTTCCTCTTTCCCACATGCAATTTTAAAAATTGGGGACAATCTCGGTTACTTTGAATATTGGATTCTTATTCTGTTAAAGATGTTAGTACTTACCTGAATTTAATTGAGTTCCTGCAATAAAGGTGAGAAAGCAGAAATGAACATTTAGAATGTGAAGGTAATCTTTAAAACCAATTACCTTTATTGATTTTGTTACCATAAAATGGAAACCTGTGTAAAATTTCCACAATTGTATTTAATGCCATTACTTGAGAACACACATTAATCATCTTTTTGCCAGCTGAACATCTAAATGTAATAATCAGGCATTAGAATAAAATGCTGAATTTCGCTATTAGCAATGGTTTGTTTATTAAATCTATTCACTTCAATGTATTTCATTATTTTCACAGGAGCAGTGAACAATCTGTAGCACTAGCACAGTTAAAAGGCGAGGTAAAAGAGACTATTAGATCCGAGAGAACATTAAAAAAGAAAAAGGATCTGAATGAAGAAAACAGGAAGCAACTTAAGCACTGGCAAGTTAGATGAAAAGCATTAATAAAGAAAGCTAAAAGAAAATTTGTAAAGAAGCTTTCTACCAAGCATAATCTTTTTCAGGTACATTAGAAGCAGAAAGCCTGTGAGCTATGTTTCTGTAAGAAGACTGCATGAGCAATCACTCATATATTTTACATGGTAATTACAGTACATGGTCGCTCACAAAAATACTGACCTGACACAACTTTCAAACAAAATTAAGCTTTAAAAAATTAACTAAACTAAACAACCACTCCCACCCCCTCCGTTTACAAAACTGTATGTTTTTTAGCACTGGCCAAGGCAATATTAGCTCCAACGTTCATAGAATTCCTTTGAGCGTCAGAGCTGTTACTGCTGCGGTTTTGTAAAGGGGGAGGGGAGTAAATCAATCGCCTTAGAATCTGTGATTTTTTTGTGTGTGTGCAATATACAGAAATGCATTGCTAATACTGGGATCAAAAATTGTTGGTTTTTAGAACTTGTCACTAATACATACACACACACACACACACACAAAAAAAAAAATTGAAAGCACCTGGCCACTCTTAAGAGGGAGCATTACCTATGAGTCAGTTGAATTGTTAGATCTAGAGAATGACACGGAGATGGGTTTCTGCAGCAAACCATGGTAAATCCACAGGGACAAGATAAATTGCAGTCGATTTTACGAATGGAAGTTACACCAAGGAGGGGCTCGGCAGAAGGAAGATCCCAGAGCAGTCCTCTGATGTTTATTTTCCATGGTAGGGCTGAGGCTACTGAAGGTAAAATAGGAACCGAGTGAGAGGGGAGCATGGGGAGAAAGAGAAAGAGATGCTGACATATTGGGGGGGGGGGGGGAGGGCACTGCCGCTTTACCCATGGGGGGGGGGGCTGCTGTACTTGCAGAGGGGAATTCTGCTGCCATGACCTATGGGGGAAACACTGGCTGGCTGGTTACAGAACTGAAGGGAAGGGAGGTGCTGGACCTGGTCTGGGGATTGGGGGAAAGAGACATGTTTGATAATTCTTAATAAGCAATTATTAGTGTTAATTGGTTTTAATTTAAATTTATGTGTATACATTTTGGTGCATGATCTATACCTAAAATTTATACTTGGCATCAAAAAGGAGGCATGGAAATAGGAGAGCCATAAATGTTTCTTAAACTTGCATGCATAATTAAAGACTAAGGGGTTGTAACAGATTCAGGGGTTTTCCCATAACATGGGCTGAATTACGGTATACCATTGGGCAGTAGGGAGTGCTAGAGTGAACTACATGTCCCAAAGTGCCCCAAGTTCTACAGCCCAGTACTGAGGCACTCTGGGAGTTTGATGTAATTCTGCTGAGTCAGAAGGGAGGGGCTTAGCCAAGATGAGGTTGAATAGCATAGCAGGAATTAGTGCGAAAGAGGGGTCCCTGAGAGAAAAAGAAGCTTCCCTAGCTAGAGGCTGACACAAGCCTTGGGAAGTACAGACTATCTAGGACAGTGGTCTCAAACTCAAACCCTTTGCCGGGCCACATTTTAGATTTGTAGGTACTTGGAGGGCCTCAGAAAAAATAGTTAATGTCTTATTAAAGAAATGACAATTTTGCATGAAATAAAACTCTTTATAATTTATAAATCTTTCCTTTTAGCTAAGTTTTAATAATAATATTGTAATTTATACTTAAAGAGACATATGATCAAGAAACTGTTTTATTTTACTTTTGTGATTATGATAAACATACCGAGGGCCTCAAAATAGAAACTGGCGGGCTGCATGTGGCCCCCGGGCCGCGAGTTTGAGACCACTGATCTAGGAGAAGAGTTCCAAAAGGAGAGCTCCCTCCCACTAAGAAAGAGACTGTCCAGAGGAGACAATTGTTGGTTGGGCTATTTGTGACTTGGATGAGGTAAGCCAACATTCTTAAACTCAAAACTGTGAACAATAAAGCTTATGTAATACTTTCTATCAGTGTGCCGAATGCTGATCCCTCCTAGCAATCCAGGCCAGCCTGCCACAGGGGTATATGAGCCTAACTTTAGGCACGAGGTTTTGTGCCACATTTGTGTTGATTCAAATGCTACTCGTGGCAGTGATCAACTAGAGATGTGGGGGAAGGAGGCGCGTGCAGGGTCAGGGAAGGAGCGGGGGAGTGGAGATGAGGGCAGAGAGGGGTACCTCTCACCGTCACTATGACACTGAATACTGTGTATAATTCTGGCCACCACTTCTCAAATAAAGATACGTCAGAATTAGAAAAAGGTGCAGAGAAGGGTGACAAAAATGATTAAGGGGATGGCAATGACTTTCTTATAATGAAAAGCTAAAAGCTGCTAGGGCTTTTCAGTTTGGAGGAAAGATTTCTGACAGGAGATATAATAGGGGTCTATAAAATACTGAGTGGTGTGGAACAGGTAGACGTGAATCACTTGCTTATCCTTTCAAAAATATTACATTTAGGGGGCAAGCAATGAAGCCAATAAGTCAGTGGTCTCCAACTTTTTTCATGTAAAGGGCCACAGTGTGAATATGACAAACCTCTGAGGGCCACCAAGCGATTCCAAGCTTACACGTTATTAATTTTGTAAACGGCATTGATCTGATTGTTCAGACTGGGTATTAAACATGAAAAATGAATACTAATATTGATTCCACAACACTTCAAGAATTTTGGTCTCATTATGATGTTACTGCTAAACAAGATGAAGAAAATGAACACTTTATGAATTCCTGGATTAGCACCAGTGCCCATATTTTAGACATAATGGCTCCATTAAAAATAAGAAGAAATAGACCAAAAAACCTAGAAGGTTGGTATGACTCAGAGCTTTTAAAGAAAATAAGGGAATTAAGAAAGTTAGAGAGGCGATGATTAAAATTAGGTACCATAGAGCTCTGAGAGGCCTGGTGTCAAAAACTGAAATGCTACAAAAACTTAACCAAGGAAAAGAAAATAACTTTCTACGGCCAAAAAAAATTGGTAATGTATCTGTAAATAGTAGTAGCCTTTTTAAACTAGTTAATGATCTGTATGATATCCAGACATTTACAAACCCTGTAGAAGAATCCAGTGTGTCGGCAGACAATCTGGCAGACTTTTTTTTTAATTCAAAAATTAAGGCATTCCTTAGCAGGTTCTTCAGACTATCACTGGGATTTTGCCATTATTTGGGATCCAGATGCCCCCAAAGTTGATATGAGTTGGTCCAATTTCTCCAAGACTGATTGGAAAACATTTAATAAGCTCTACAACAAGTATGTTAAATCACACTGTAGACTGGACAGTTGCCCTCCTAATTTGATGAAAGTGGCTCCAATCAATTTAAAGCCAACTTGCTAGTCTGGATCAATCTCCAGTTATCTTTAGGAAAGTTTCCAGGAGACCAGGGTCAAATCATAATAACACCTATTAAAAAGAATAATAAAGTATCATCAAACAACATATCCAACTTTAGACCCATTGCAAGTATTCTGCTGGTTACTAAGCTAATGGAGGGGCTGGTAAGGGCTGAACTAACTACCTATCTAGATAGGTTTAACCTATTGCACAATAACCAGTCAGGTTTTAGGTCTGGTTTTAGCACAGAAACAGTCATGGCCTCACTATTAAAATACTTACACTCTCTTTTCAGTCAAGGTACCAGTGCTATGATTTTGTAGCTGGACCTAAGCTGCGCTTTTGACCTGGTAGATCATAACATTAGACTGGATAGTCTAGAATCCATTGGTATTACAGGAAATGTTGATAATTGGTTTGAGGGATTTCTAGGCAAATGATATTATTGGGTATTCAAGGATGATAAACTATCTTACAGTTGGAAAAATATCTGTAGAGTACCTCAGGGTTCCCCCTTATCTCCGACTCTGTTTAATATTTACCTCACTTCATTGAGTAATTTGTTGCAAAGCCTAAAGCTCAATTTTTATAACTACGCAGATGACATCACTGTAGTGATTCCACTAACTTGCCTGTCATCTGATTTTATTAATTTTTTGGCTAACATTTTAAATCAAATTGAGCTTTGGATGATTGCTTTTAAATTAAAATTAAACATGGAAAAAAACAATTTTTTTCTCGCAACTCCCAATGAAAAGATAAAAGAAGATTCGATCCAAGTGAGCGGATGAGAATACAAAATTGAACCATCTATAAAAATACTAGGCATAACTCTTGATAAACATTTGACTATGGAAAAACACACAGATTTACTATTCAAGAAATGTATCACAGTCTTATGGAAGCTTCGTACCATCAAGAAATTTTTTGACGAACCTTCTTTTCATCTATTGGTACAAACATCCATTCTGAGTATTTTGGACTATTGTAATATTATATATTTAGGGGCTTTTAAAAAAATACTCAAAAAACTAAGACTAATCCAGAACACTACGGTTCACCTTATTTTCGGTCTAAAGAAATGGGAACATATTACCCCTTACTACCAAAAACTACTGGTTGCCAGTGGAGTCTAGAATTCTGTTCAAGTTTTCCTGCATTAGTTATAAAGCAGTTTTTGGGATGCTACCTGATTATCTTGCCTCCCAGTTTTCCATGAATAGTTCCAACAGTAGAATAAATCTATTTAATTATCTTTCTCTTAAATCATGCCAATACAAGACAAAATCTTATCATTCCAAGCCGCCAAACTGAACACATGGCTTGGAAGATTAATACTTGAGGCTATTTCCTATCTTGACTTCAGTAAATCACTAAAAACACGCCTGTTTAATTTATTTTCCTCTTAGTCATTTTATTATCAAATCTATTATGATTCTTATCAGTTTTTTATTCGTAATTTAAGCTATTGTCTTAACTTTATCGATTTTACCTGATGTAACTTTTTCATTGATTGTTTTTATCTTGTATTAGATACCACTTGTTTATTTTGTATTTTAAATATTGACTGTATGTTATCCTTTGTTGTGAACCGCTTCAAACTTTTTGGTATAGCGGTATACAAGAAATAAATTATTATTATTATTATTTTATAAAATCATTTTATTTTGAATTGTCAACAGAAGCAAATTCCATAAATGAGGCAGCTGAGTAACACTTGTAAGAGATTGTTTGCAGTTACTATATCAAGTGGGCAAGATTAAAATTAACACATTTACAGGATTTGAAGAGCATAACATTGACATTTTCTGTTTGTCACCATACAATTCACAATCATACCATACAAAAAAGACTCAACAAAAATTTATGAAACAATCAGTTTGGCCACAGCTTTATTTCCAATCCCCACACATTTCAAACACTGAACAATTTAATATCAAACCCCCCACAAAACATTTCAAATCTCCAGGAAGCTATCTAGTGCCGAAACTAGCTCTCCCTTAATATGTATCCTTAAACATTCCCCAAAACATAGCTCACGGTGATGCCAGGACATGCTTTCCTCGCAGCGGTACTGCCTATGAGGTTGCATTATTTCACCACTATATATTTACATACTCCACTGTGCCAGAACTCTCTTTCCACCCCCCTAAATGCTAAATTATATTAAAGCTGTACCTTCTCTGTCCCCCCCCCCTTTTATTAAGCTGCGGTAGAGGTTTCTACTGCAGCCTGGAATGCTAAATGCTCCGATGCTCTTAGAATTCCTATCAGCGTCGGAAAACTTAGCGCTCTGGGTCACAGTAGAAACCTCTACCATAGCTTATAAAAGAAGGGGTATATGCTGGAACAATTTGGAATGAGTTGATACACTGGAGTAGATTTTCAAAATCCCTTGACCTGTTGATGCATTTTAGCAAAAAATAAAAATAAAAAAAACCTGCAAGCATTTTGCTCATGGATATTTTCAACATGCAAATGACTTCTGCAGAAACTGTGGGCTAGTTTTAATACTTGTTTCTTTTATGATTGTGGAACTATTAATTACATCCAAAACTCTTCAAGACTGCCCCTAAAAGTAACTCAAATTATTCTTATCAAGAAAGATTGCCCCATTTTTCTTTTCTTTTCCAGTGTGTCAAAGTCCACATCTGGCCATATTTTTCTCAAATTCATACTTCAGAGTTGAAAGCTTGACTGGTCAGGTGGTCCCTGAGAAAAGGGTTGAAAATCACTGGTCTAGCAGTTGCTCCTGTCTTTGTTGGCACCAGCTTCACAATGACCTGGTGACCCCTAGTGGTTGCCTAACAATACTAACGGTAGGGGTCAAGCTGCCTTATAAGGGTACATATGCAGAATATGTTGTTCTTCTCTTTACTTTGTGTGACCATCCATAAATGTGTCTGGCCTCAGCAGCACTTTAAACCTAGGTAAATAGCCCTTTGAAAATGTCTTCCCTGATATCAGCATTTGCCCAATCAAATGAATGCTGTGTTCACTAAATGGAAAACGTGCAATAAAATCCTTTAAAACGAATAAAAAATATATAAGCACACAATAAATTCTATTAAGGAAAAACAAAAGATTTACTTACATGCCAATGGAGGTGTCACCATTTAATGGTATGACAAAAACTATTCATCACATACGCATGGATACAGAACAATATAGAGGGTAACAGAAATTAATGGCATCCAAGGCTTAATTTTACACAGAACCAGAGTCTTTGGTGATTGAAATAGACAAAGATATATAGGGTTATCTTGTTGAGGAGGCTTTGTTAATTACTGGCACTTGTCATTCCTCCATAGCTTTATCTAAGTCAAGAAGGCTAACTAGCTCTTTCCCTAGAGTGCATTGTTTATTCAGCGTAGTTTGTGCTGAGAGGGCCTTTTTCATAACTACATCTCATCATTAATGGGTTTATAAATAAATGACTCCTGGTAATTTTTTATTTTTTTTTTCAGAATTTTAAAATAGGGACTGTTGAACTAGAAATTATTATGCTTAGTTTTAATATACATGAACACTTTTCATGCAATAATTCCATATTCATAGAACAGAAAGGTAAAGGGAAGAAAGTAGAAAGCATTGGGGTTTCAAACAGGTTACCTATGAGATGAGAGGGTAAAACTGTCAGATCAAGGCATTTATACAAGGGGGTGCTGAAAAGTACTCAGCCCAACCACGAAGAGAATGACGTGGGTCTGGTTCAATCGATGATCTGAAACAACGTCAAAACATAGAATTTTGTTTCAGCAAACTGGTAGTTAACAAAATAAGAGAACACTTTTTTCAGCTCCAGTGGCAAAATAACGCTCAGAATTGAGGAAGTCGGTTGGTTGGGCTGAGAAAATTTCAGCACCCCCCTCGTACTTTGTAGCAAATTCAGTTTTATCAATTTCATGCTATTAGACAGATTTATTATAAGGGGTATGCGGTCCCAAAAATGGTGACGGGACATTCGTGCGTGAGTCTACAGCGTGCTGACATTGCAGCGCCGACAATTCGGCGCAAGACACCAGCGCGCCACCTAAAAAGTGACTTTTAAAGAGCTCCGAAGGGGGTGTGTGGGGGGGAACCCCCCACTTTACTTCAGACTGTTCGCGCTGCCGTTGGGGGTGTGGGGGGGGTGCAGCCCCCACACACACATTATAAAAAAAACTTAACTTTTTCCTAAAAAATCAGGAAAAAGTTAAGTTTACTCTATAATGGAGGGTTCCAACCCCCCCAGGCAGCATGAAGAGTATGAAGTAAACTGGGGGGGATCCCCACTCTTCATCAGAGCTCTTTAAAAGTCACATTTTAGGCGGCGTGCTGGTGTCTTGCACCGAATTGTTGGCGCTGCAATGTCGGCGCGCTGAAGTCTCACGCCCGAATGACTATGAACCTCCAAAAATGTGTTGTTATGTTCCCTGTGTCATGTAGAAGCTCTTTTATTATAGCTTAGCGCCAGCTAATGGAATTAGTGTACACTAAATGCTAAGAAGTCCATAGCATAAAATTGGCTACTTAGCAAAAAGCTAAGTAAAAGGGCCCCTTAATATTGTTTTTCTTTGTAAATTTTCATGCGGTGCCAATTTTTATCAATAGTGTGCAGAATTGGTTAATAGCTTGCATAATCACTTTATAGCTCAAGAATAGCCTAGGGTTTAGTACAGGAGCCTAAGGACCAGAAGGATTAGGTTTGTTTCCTACTAGAGAATGACACGGTGACAAAATTCATCACCGTTCCTGTCCCCGCGGATAACCGCGGGAAATAATCCCATGTCATTTTCTAGTGTCTATTTCAACCTCAGTCCTTCTACACCAGCATTCTTCAAAGCAAAGCTTGTGGGTCAGAGGTTGTGGCCATTCATACTCTGATTCTTCCCTCTCTCTTTAAAGAATGACATGAAGATGGTTTCCTGCGGTTATCCGCGGGGACGGTAACGGTGATGAATTTTGTCACCGTGCCATTCTCTATTTCCTACTGCAGCTTCTTGTGACTCTGGACAAGTCACTTAACCCTCCATTGCTTCAGGTACAAAATAAGTATCTGTATATAATATGTAAATTGCTTTGATTGTAATCCCAGTAAAGCAGTATATCAAATCCCTTCTCCTTTACCTACAGAGTGATATATTTTTTTTTTATAAAATTTCTAACCTGCTTAAACCTAAGCGGTTTACAAAATACATACATAAACATTAAATAGCATACAAACGAAAAAGCATCATTCTAAGAATTCATAATAATTATCACTTCCCATTCAATTAAAAGCCTCTATAAACAGAGTAGTTTTTAAATTTCTGAATATCAGAAAGTAATCTTAATGGTCCTGTCAGATAGTAATACCCTTGCTACTAAAATTACAGATTTTCTTGTATTTTCATAATGCGTGTGTAAAAACCCATCCATTGACCAATGCATCATTTCCTCAGATCTTAATGATCGAAGAGGCTGATAAAGTGTCATAACTTGCGTCAAATACCAAGGAATCATATAGTGAATGACTTTTTAAAAATCAGCGTGGAAACTTTATGAACGATCCAAAATTTGACAGGTGACCAATAGAATTTCTTCAGCCATGGTGTAATGTGCTCCAATCTACTTCCACCACATATCAAACGCACTGTCGCATTCGGAATCGTTGTGGCTCAATAAGTACATCGAGTGGCACTGCGCTACCTGACTGCTTTGATCATCAAAATTACATTCTTCTATAACATTCTAAAGGAGTTTCTTTCATTTTGGACTTTGTTTTACGATTTAGAATTATAGTCTGGAGTATTTACTTTTTCTTATTTTTATTTATTTTTATTTTTTTGGAGATTTTTCAGAGAGGTTTTTGAATCTCCCGGGTTGACTATCACGTGATTGTTTTACGACTGATATCATGTGTTACTCCAGTTAAAACATTGAAGGTGTTCCCTCTGGTTCAGCGCCATTTTCAACTCTACTTTACTATCTATGGCTGGTGTTTTAGAGCCTTTCAAAAAAACAGCATAGCCAGTTCCTGAAGAAGGGGGTTTTCACCCTCGAAACAGAGTCTCGTTGGACAAACTTTTTTTCCTGCTGGCTAATTTTCTACGGAGAAGCTAAGTACCTCCAGTAGATGTTTATATTACTCTGTGCTTGCTCAGCTGATTGTGGACGCTCTTTTACCCCCGGATGAGAGGCAGAGACAGCCTTAACAACTTGTGTGTGTATTTTTTATTTTTTTCTTCACCTTTAGCACATGGTTTTGTGTATTGGTTTATCACAAAAAATTCACACGAAGGTAGCCCAGAGATGTTTCACAGATAACATCCCTTTGGGTGTATGCTTGTGACAACTGGTGCTTTAGAAGTGTGCAAATTGTGTGACTGAGGGCTCCCTTCTATCATAAATATTTCTTGTTGTGGTAGTATGTTGTTTGGGCCGTCTCTCCCCCTCACCCTATATGTTTTTTGGGGGTTGGGGAGATTTTTCTCCTTGCAGTTTATGCTTCTTCTCCCTTGCATTTGGGTTTGTTTGTTCTATTCCGAAATAAAGAGCATTGCAATAATTCAATCTTTGAATATTTACGGTCTATACTACCAAACGAAAATTCAATCCTGATAACATCGGTGTGAGTCTACTCAAACGCATTTGATATGTTATTTTTTAATTGTATCCAATATTGACCAATAGTAATAGAGTAGACCAACGATATAGAAATTAAAATAAAAGGTTGCTTTTACTAAGCTACGGCAAGTGCTAGCTCTGTAGCTTAAGAGCTTAAGAGGGTTTATCATGGGATGCTCTCAGATGTCCTGCAATAAGTTCCAAATTGGTAAGCACTACTAACATGCTAAAAATATTTTTTATTTCTTGGCTGAGGGGAGTGTCTGGGGGAAGAGAGTGGATGCATCTACACTATCAGTTTATGTATCTGTGTGCCAAATGATTACTGCAGGATTACCGCCTACAAAATGGGTGGTTGAAGGTGCTGACACATTAATTATTTTAAATGGCCATGTACTCATGGTGACTTTAGCACATGGACTTTAATGCCAAAAAATAGAAAATTGTACATTTCACTGCTGCAGTGCAAGTGGTCTTATGAGATAGTGTACGGGAGACCCTATGTAAGGGTGCGCTGAGGCTACTTTCTACAGCAGCTTTGTAAAAGGACTCAAAAATATCAGGTTTTTATCTTTTTCTATCATTTAACAAATGATAGAAAATGATGTTATTTCAAATGAATGCACATCCCTACATATTGTAGTAATTTTGGTCTCTTATTGAAGCCCATCAATGTTTCTCTAGGGCAAACATAGCTGGAAATATAGGTTCAGGAAAAGGGAATATTCAGCTGTGATTTGATAGTGGGGGGGGTCCCAAATGTTTCACAGTTAATTGAAGGTGCCTTGTGATGGATCTCCAGTTGGGATACATCATAAACGGGATTTTAGTTGAAAGATGTTAGTCCATACAAAGAAAGTTATCAACATACAACAGTTGGTGTGTACTGGCAATATGTTGACTTAACTAAGGTTAGCTTATACCAGAGATCTAAAAATTATTGTCCACCAGGGCTCCAGTGATACTGTCATAAAATCATTGGAGCTAATCAAGGTGGAACGTAGCCAATAATATTGACTGCAGAAGCATGAAAGAAACAAATCCTTCCATTGCACCATTTTCCATCATTTACTTGCAAAAATCAGTAAAGGCATTATTAGAAGAGGGAGTATCATGAACCCCACAGACTCCTCATATCTTGTTTGCAAATTTCATAAATCTTTAGCAGCAGGAAGTAGATGGTTTCCCTCTTACTGGCTGGCAGAGGTTTTCAACCAATCATCTGCTCCCTTGACTCCTGTCCATCAAAGATAATATGGCAGGCCACAAAAATTGCCAACACTTTCTTTTTAATGGACAACTACCAACAGCATTAAAAAAAGAGTAATGACATACTCTCTGCTAAAGAACAGTCTTGCACAGGACAAAGTTATAGTACTAGCCACAGTGGTGTACTAAGGGTAGGAGGCACCTGGGTGGTGATGCCCCCCTTCTCCTTCCTGCCTCCCTCCCATTCCACACTCAATACTCATGCTCTCCCTCACTCCTCCATACCTCTAAATCTTTACCAGCGCAAGTGGCTTTTCTCCAGCATGCTCCTCGTGCCAGCATTGGATTTCCCTCTGAAGTCACTTCCTGCCCCATGACCTGGAAGTGGTTCAGAGGGGAGCCAGACTGGTGCGATCAACAGACGGGAGAAGTTGCTCACACTAGCGAAGATCTACAGAAGTACAGGGTGGGAGTGGCATGAACATAGCATGGTGTGGAGGGACAGAGAAATGCACAGTGCCCGGAGCAGTCCACCCCCTCCACCCCCACACTTACTATGCCATTGACTAGCCAATACAGAGACAAGGAATTTGTCTGAATTCTGGCATATGGGATCTCATAGGAGGAGGAGGAAATAGCAGATGATATGGGTGAACAGACTGGATGAGCCATATGGCTATATTTCTCTGTTTTAATATTTAATATATAAAATTTTTTTGATGAATTAGAGAAATACTTTTCTTATTTTTTCTTTGTTTTTCTTTTCTTGTTTTCTGGTTCACTTTTGCTTTTCTCTTATGCTAAATACCATTTATAGACCATGGATTGTATTATTCATATTCACATGATTATGGCTCTACAGAGGATATAAAAACCTCAAGCGCTCGTGGGGAGCTTTTAGGAAGAAGGGGAGACCAAAGGACCATTGGCTAGATACCATCAAGAATGACACAGAAATGAACTTCACACAATTGAAAGAAGCTGTGGAAAACAGGGAAGCATGGCGAAGATGCAGAGTATACAAGGGTTGAACACAACTGAATGGATAGAAGTAGCAGTATAGAATATTCAACATGACTTAGCCGGCTGGAATGACTCCCTTCTGGCTAAGCTCCATTTGACCAGCTACTCCCACTGAATATTTGGCTCACCAGCATAGCCAGTTAAGAGCAAAAATCAGCACTTAACTGGCTATGGTTTGCCACATAAGGATAGAACTGGCTTTTATGTGGTCCTATTTATGCATTTAACCTAACCGGTTAAATGCTGAATATCGGCACTTCATGGCCAAGTTCCAACTCTGCCCCCGGAAAGCTCACAAAATAGTCGGTTTTCATTTTAGTGCTAAGCCGTTATATTCAGCGGCACTATTCAGTTCAATGCCTGAAAATTAGTGGCTAACCTTGAACAAAGCAATTTAACAGTCAGGAGTGTGAAATGAGAATTGTTAATATTGCACATGAGACTTGATAGCAAGCATGGTAGCATTGATTTTTCATCACACAAATAATGAAATATTGTAGTAACTCTTTAAATGGCATAGCACAATAATTATATTATTACTCAGTCAATAGTGAGAGAACTCCTCAGAGTATGTGGCTTTCAACAATAAAGTGCCTGCTTCTGTGCCTGTCCATAACATACATACATCATCAATGTATTGTCTCCATAAAAAAAATAATAATCTTGTTCACAAGCAAAGAGTGATCAATCTACTCTCTCTCAAACTGTGTCCTAAACAAATTAGCAATACTAGGTACAAAGGTGGCCCCCACTGCAATCCCAGCAATTTGCAAAAATAATTCAGATGAAAAAACAAAATTTTCTTTGAGTGCCATTTTGGTCGATCTGTACAAAACCCTAAAGCGACATCCACGGGGTATGGTCTAGATTCCAAAGTGTCTTAAACTGTCTTCAGGGCTACATCCTGAGGTATGGAAGTATACAATGATCGAATGTCTAGAGTCACTAGAATGAAATTACCCACCAATTCTGTCTGGATTTCTCAAAAGACATGGGGAGAAAGAAAGACACGGGGGACAAGGGGGAAGCCACTGCTTGCCCTGTATCGGTAGCATGGAATATTGCTACACCTTGGGTTTTGGCCAGGTACTACTGACCTGGATTGACCACCATTAGAATGAGCTACTAGGCTTGATGGACCATTGGTCTGACCCAGTAAGGCTATGTTCTTATGTTTTTAAAAAAATGTGTAGTATATTTGATATAAGTTGGACTTAAAGAAACATATGGTATCAAAAACAAATCCACAAATGTGGAGGTTGGTTCTACTCATACTGAACCCCTAAAAGACATTATTGACTGCCTGGTAGATTCTGCAAATGTTTATGGACTTTTGGTAATGTGTACAAAATTGGAATCACTGGATACTGGATGGGGATACTTAAAGTCACGTGTTGTCAGGAAACCAGCCTCAATGCCTTCCTGGGCTAGATCTTTCAATTGTGTCTGAAGCCTCTGAGTTGGATCTGTTGCCAACTTACAATATGTGGAGTCATCTTGTAACTGAGATTGCACTTTTAAGATGTAATCATGCTGATCTTGTAACACCACAGCTCCTCCCTTATCAGCCTTTTAATGATTAACTCAGGGGAACTTCAAAATTTCCTCAAAGAGCTATGCTCAATCTTAATTAAATTACCTCTAAATTTCTATTGTTTTGTGGCTGAGAATTTCTCCACAGCATGCAAAACCAAATTCTTGAATACACGGGTCACTGGATCCAATGGAATAGGAGGTATACAATTTGATTTTGGACTGATCCTTGTTTTTATCATACACACACTCCTGGTCATAAAAATAAATTTATAATTGCAAAGTCTTGATAAAATTCTCCAAATCAATATGGAATTGAATATCATCGGAGTTCTTCATCAGAACAAAAGACAATCCTTTTGACAATAAAGATACATATGCTGTGGAAAGGGACTTGGAGGACAAACTAATCACTGATCCTGTCTTCTCTGCAAGTGGATCTAGGATCGTGATTGTACTTGTGCTCCTCACCAACCTCTGCCTCTGCCTCTGTCTCTTGATCTCTGTTGATAGCATGTATCTAAAAAATATTTGCCTGAATTGTTACTTAAAGATGCCTCAGATGTAAAAAGTTGATCCAGAAACCACACTCATTTAGAGGGTGCTATTTGTCTCTCTTCTTTTTTCTTTCTGCATCCAAGGATATACTTTGTTATTTAAATAATCCACTTCATCTCCAGTAAATTTTTTGATCTTAATCTTCCTAATATTCTCTTTGATCTTCTCTAGAGAATCCTTTAATTTTGCATATTCTTCTTCATACTCATTAGCTGTAATTTTCTCTTTCAGCGATTTCAAATCATGGTCTAGTCGCTCTTTTTCCTCAGCCAGAACTGACCTGGTTTGCTTTATAATTAATAACATTAGGTCCAAGGAACATTTATTTAGAGTCATGTTCCATTTTGTAACGAATGACTCATTATTTTTAAAGGCTTATGGAGCTTTATACATATAAAGGCCCCTAGGGATCCATTCTTCCTTACAGTACTCTACTAGAGCTGCACTGTTCATTTCCAATTTTATGGAAGATTTAAATTTATTCAAAAGAGCAGACCAATCTGATTTAATATTGGTGGAAGCATGAAGGTCAGTACTGGTATTCAAAGGTTCTGCTGCCAAATCTGAAGAAAAGCTAAATCCTGTATGACAAGAGTTGGAAGTCATACCTAATGGAATGTAAGAATCCTTTATCACCAAACACAGGGAACTCCACAATTGTCATTTGTTAGTTTCATTTGTGAATCCAGGAGATCAGAAGGTTTACACACTAAGACATGCCACTTCTTGCACAACAGAGTGTGTAGTGTATATGTTATGGTGTCAGTGTAGTATAAAACAGGAAAGTCAAATCCACAAACAGAAGATCATGAGACAAAAAGTTGAATTGTCCTATACAGACTGGTGGGCTCAAATGTATGATAAAAATGTCCTTTATTTCATCCAACAACAACTCAATGACTCGACATGCACATGTTTCGGCCAGAAAGGCCTGCCACAGGAGTCTTAGAAGTCACAAAGTAGATATGAATAAGTTGGTCCACAATGAAACATACATTCAAATTATGATTGCTGAATCATAGATGGCTAAATCAATGATGCCACTCATTGTGACTTCTAAGAATCCAGAGGCAGGCCATTCTGGCCGAAACATGTACATGTCGAGTCACTGAGTTATTGTTGGATGAAATAAAGGACATTTTTATCATACATTTGAGTCCATCAGTCTGTGTAGGACAATTCCACTTTTTGTCTCACGATGGTGTCAGTGTGACAAACTATATGTAGGGAAAACACCATCCTTTGCATATTAGATGGACTGAACATAGATCAGCTGTGAGCAGATCTCAGATTGGTGCTCCTGTAGTATTTCACTGTAAGAAAGCAAACCATGGGTTTGAAGGGTTTACGTGTTTGTGGTAGACCATGTAATTCAGAGGAAGCATGGTGGTGACACAGCAAAATGTTTGCGGCGGTGTGCACAATTGTGGATTTACAGATTTCTTTAGAGCAGGGGTGTCATAGTCCCTCCTCGAGGGCTGCATTCCAGTCGGGTTTTCAGGATTTCCCCAATGAATATGCATGAGATCTATTAGCATACAATGAAAGCAGTGCATGCAAATAGATCTCATGCATATTCATTGGGGAAATCCTGAAAACCTGACTGGATTGCGGCCCTCGAGGAGGGACTTTATCACTCCTGCTTTAGAGCCATTGGAATTGAATGGCTCTATAGAATGGACCCCTTTTACATGAATAGTAATTTTTGATAAGCTGTGGTAATGCTGAGTAGTAACTAGTTACAATGAAGCAAGTTACTATAATTGGCTACATTTTAGGTATCTATAAATATAACTAATTACTTTTTTATAAGATTGACTAAAATAAACTACTTTATTTTAGTAACTACTAATAAAATTTACAAGTTACTTTTGCATTACTGTTTATATAGCATGCAGAACAATTGATGAAAAATTTCTATTTATGCTATTTTACTCATTAAGCTTCCAATTCAACTCGTTTCTCTTGCCTCGCCACAGTGCATTATAGTAACTACCCATGCACAAGCTATACATGGTGACAGCCAGCCAAACGGGCTCTACTGAACTGAAAAAATTGCTTCATAAAGGGCTGGATTGTTTTTGCTTACTAAAAGGAACTCATTTGCATGTACTGTAATTTGTAATAAAAATGGTCTCTGAAGTGGCTAAGAGACCCTAAACACTGGAGATAGAACCCGAGAAGGGGAGGGGGAGTCCCCCCTTGCAAAAGGAAGCTTCCAAGAAGGACTACTATTGAGTTAAAAAGGAGGCAGTGACAATAACCTGTGGACTGGAAAAGCACCTTAGGCTAAATGCACTAAAGATACCGACTAGATTGCTGTTGGCCGATTCTCTGGCTGATTTTTCAGCAGCGATCGATGCACTATCAAATTTGCATTCAAATGATTTGCACGCAAATGTGACCGATCAATCACTCAGTGAATGATTGAAACTAGAGAATGACACGGTGACAAAATTCATCACCGTTCCCGTCCTCGCGGATAACCGCGGGAAATAATCCCATGTCATTTTCTAATGTCTATTTCAACCTCAGTCCTTCTACACCAGCATTCTTCAAAGCAAAGCTTGTGGGTCAGTGGTTGTGGCCATTCATACTCTGATTTTTCTCTCTCTCCTTAAAGAATGACATGAAGATGGTTTCCCGCGGTTATCCGCAGGGACGGGAACGGTGATGAATTTTGTCACCGTGTCATTCTCTAATTGAAACATGTGTAGAGCCCTAACAGCAGTGACAGTGTCACATACAATCTGTCTCTTTTTTAAAAAAAAACCTTCCCTGTGCCATGGCCCCCCCTTGCAGGAGCCTTAGGTGAATGAACCAATTAGGGTCTTTTGCCATTCCCTGTGCATCACATGATGACTCAGGGAGGGGAAGGCCCATCATTTATAGCTGGCGGCCTGAAGCAGGAGCTTCAGAGTGGGCTTCCTGCTTCCAACTTTTTAAAAAGGTACGGGGGGAGGTTCGGGGAGAGGTTCAGGGAGTGGAGGGGGCATCCAGTGGCAGGAGGGAGTAGGCATCCTTCCTGACATTTTTTGGGGGTTCAGGGGAACAGTGGCTCAGGGGTACCTGGTGCAGGGGAGGAGGAATTTTCTCAAATGCCACATTTATTGGGGATCATCGGGGAGGGTCATCATTTTTTTTATGGGACAGGTATTTTGCATGTGTAACACATGCAAAATATCTGTACCATTGAAAACAAAAAAACCCAGGCAGACCTGTTGGGACCAGTCGGGTTTTCTGATCACTAAAATCCCCTTTTTTTTTTTTTGGGGGGGGGGGAAATAGCCAAGCGATGTTAGTGCATCAATCCCTTGACTAATTTGCATGGCTGGATCAGAAAATGGGCAATCGAGGGGTAAAACATGCGGTGGGCCGTTTTGTGCATCGGATCGGTAAAAGTGATCGTCGCTACAGCTGTGATAACAAGTTTAGCAATGATCGCTGACTTTAGTGCATCTAGCATCTTGGCAAAGTCCTGGGAAACCGGGACTTTCAGGGCAACTCTTGAAGGGATTAATGCTGGCTGCAGCCTAACCCTCAGTAAGCCCACAATGGAGAAAAATGATAATCACAATGCAAGCTCATTTGAACATTCAATCTTCATTGAATTTTTGTTACACTATTTTACACTAGCAGAAATATCCTTGTACTTTGCAAACTTTGGCTTCTAAGCAGACCTACAGCTGTGCAACCAATACTACAGGAAATCTTAAGAAGCACCTGCAAAATGTCCTTCATTGAAGAAATCAGCAAGCTGTTCTTTTGACCTGATTGCATCCACACTCAAGAAGATCCACTCCAAATTCCGTATCGCCAACAAAGCTCTCTGCACAGTTACTGACGACGGATCAACTTTGTTAAGGCGTTCAAGGCAGAAACAATAGTCGTAGAACCAACACAGGTTGTGCCCTCACAAATTGACAATTTACGAGGTGACCTTCGTAAACACTGCGGACATCCTAGACAAACAGATGCAGAAGCAATCAAGTATGTACATCCATCTCACCATCGTTGTGGTACCCACACAATGGATGTGGTTGCTGTGTCTGATTTAGAAGGGGCCAATGAACATGCAGATTACAAGAAGTTAAGCCATAGAACCTTGGCAAAATGCAATGCTCTGCACTACTCCGATGGTCGTAGAGTTCCTATGCGCGTCAGAGCAGTGTAAAGCATTCAGCGTGCTGGCCAGCGATAAAAACATCTTGCACAGTTTTATAAAAGGGGGGGGGGGGGGTTAGTTACATAGCGGTCAGAAGAAGTAATGTACCTAAAGAAATAAGGTTTAATAAGTGGATGGTATTCAAGCTTCAGAGTGATAATTGAATTTCCCCTGACTTAACAGTACATTTGGTTTATGTTTCTAAGGTAACTAGTATGCCATTGTGTGCTTAAGCACATTATTTGTAAGTGATTTGTTTACTGCATTGGACTTAATGATTTTGTGATATGTGTATTACGAAACTGTGTGCTGAGCATCACTGCACAGCTCTAACGCATGGCTTGTTACATTGGTCTCAGATGCAAGACTGATGAAAGCAGAAACCTATGGTGCGACTGCAGGGAATGCAGGACAGGTGAATGAACAATGTGGCCATTGAGTGTGTGACAGATGAGACTCTCACTCCTGGTGCCATAGTCTTTCTGGCCTGTGTTGAAGGGGACTGCAATATTTTAAGGTAATGACAGCAATACCAGGGTTGAGAATTGCCTGGTGTATATAAGGGAAATATACGGGCCTAGTGTCCTTTCATAGAAAGAACAGTTGTGACTGAAAGATGACGAAGAAAAATTATGTAGACAGGAAAAGATTTTTGGAGGACTAGCATGGCAGCAGTTTGTTATGTTCTGCAGCATAGTATGGGTTGGCAGCTCATTTTCCACCTGTAATAAGTATTTTTCCCATATGAATGAGCGCTGGGGTTTTCTAAATTGATTTCTACGTGGCTGGTATGATTTAATGTTTCAAATACTTTGCAAATGAAACCGTGTGAAGATGTAAACACAGATGTGCAATCTCGTCTTTTTTGCCATTAGACCAGGCTGACATCATGACCCAAACATGCAGTACCGTATTTTCGCGGATATAACGCGCGCGTTATACGTGATTTTACGTACCGCGCATACCCCTCGCGCGTTATATGGCTGAGCGCGGTATAGAAAAGTTTTTAAACATAGTTCCCACCCCGCCCGACGCCCGATTCACCCCCCCAGCAGGACCGCTCGCACCCCCACCCCGAACGACCGCTCGCACGCGCTCCCACCCGCACCCGCATCCACGATCGGAGCAAGAGGGAGCCCAAGCCCTCTTGCCCGGCCGACTCCCCGACGTCCGATACATCCCCCCCCCCCCCGGCAGGACCACTCGCACCCCCACCCCGAAGGACCGCCGACTTCCCGACAATATCGGGCCAGGAGGGAGCCCAAACCCTCCTGGCCACGGCGACCCCCTAACCCCACCCCGCACTACATTACGGGCAGGAGGGATCCCAGGCCCTCCTGCCCTCGACGCAAACCCCCTCCCCCCAACGACCGCCCCCCCCCAAGAACCTCCGCCCGTCCCCCAGCCGACCCGCGCCCCCCCTGGCCGACCCCCACGACACCCCCACCCGCCTTCCCCGTACCTTTGTGTAGTTGGGCCAGAAGGGAGCCCAAACCCTCCTGGCCACGACGACCCCCTAACCCCACCCCGCACTACATTACGGGCAGGAGGGATCCCAGGCCCTCCTGCCCTCGACGCAAACCCCCCTCCCTCCAACGACCGCCCGCCCCCAAGAACCTCCGACCGCCCCCCCAGCCGACCCGCGACCCCCCTGGCCGCCCCCCACGACCCCCCCACCCCCCTTCCCCGTACCTTTGGAAGTTGGCCGGACAGACGGGAGCCAAACCCGCCTGTCCGGCAGGCAGCCAACGAAGAAATGAGGCCGGATTGGCCCATCCGTCCTAAAGCTCCGCCTACTGGTGGGGCCTAAGGCGCGTGGGCCAATCAGAATAGGCCCTGGAGCCTTAGGTCCCACCTGGGGGCGCGGCCTGAGACACATGGTCGGGTTTGGCCCATGTGCCTCAGGCCGCGCCCCCAGGTGGGACCTAAGGCTCCAGGGCCTATTCTGATTGGCCCACGCGCCTTAGGCCCCACCAGTAGGCGGAGCTTTAGGACGGATGGGCCAATCCGGCCTCATTTCTTCGTTGGCTGCCTGCCGGACAGGCGGGTTTGGCTCCCGTCTGTCCGGCCAACTTCCAAAGGTACGGGGAAGGGGGGTGGGGGGGTCGTGGGGGTCGGCCAGGGGGGTCGCGGGTCGGCTGGGGGGGCGGTCGGAGGTTCTTGGGGGCGGGCGGTCGTTGGAGGGAGGGGGGTTTGCGTCGAGGGCAGGAGGGCCTGGGATCCCTCCTGCCCGTAATGTAGTGCGGGGTGGGGTTAGGGGGTCGCCGTGGCCAGGAGGGTTTGGGCTCCCTCCTGGCCCGATATTGTTGGGGAGTCGGCGGTCCTTCGGGGTGAGGGTGCGAGTGGTCCTGCCGGGGGGGGGGGGATGTATCGGACGTCGGGGGGGGGGGCATCAGGCTTTCAGAATGGGGACAGACCTTCAAGGGGGACAGGACTTCAAGGGGGGACAGTGCACGGAAAGTCAGGGGGGGTGAACGGAGAGTCGGGACAGCGCACGGAAAGTCAGGGCAGTGCACGGAAGTCAGGGGGGTGAACGGAGAGTCGGGACAGCGCACGGAAAGTCAGGGCGGGCGAAAGGAGCGTCGGGCATCATGCGCGTTATATGCCTGAGCGCGGTATAGAAAAGTTTTGGTACATATCATCGTGATTTCTGCGCGCTATACCCCTGTGCGCGTTTTACACAGGTGCGCGTTATATCCGCGAAAATACGGTAGTTCCACTTGCTTTTCCTAAAGAGAATAGATTTCATCAAAGCATTTTTTGCATTTCTGAAAAGAGATAATAAGGTTCATGCATACAGAAATGAAGCCACTAATGCATTCCATGGCTCATAGCAGAAGCAGTCCAAAATGCTTCAAAATATACTACTGTTACCCTATTCACCCCATTCAGATTCCATTGCAACTCTCAAAAGCAATAATTGTTTTAATTTGTTTTGGCCTGCAAAATAATTTGTCACCTCAAACTTATCTTTGTCTTCAGCATAGTTAACTTGACTCCTATGTAACCTTACAAGCACAGGTAGAACATGCATCACAGCTTGCAAACAATTCAGCTTTCTCTGTGACTAATAAAGTCAAACTGAGCTCTAAACCTTGTTATTCCTCCAATAAATTGCAAACAAAAGAATTTTATGTTATCAGGCTGGTGTCTCCTTGAAAATAAGCTACACAACCTATGCAATAAATGTTCCTGTGTGCTTTGCTACCACATACACAAATATAAAAATCCCCCTTTTGAAGATCATTTTAAAAAGCATTTCCACAGGTAAAATGACCTTTTGTAAAATATAGCCAAAGTATATGCGTGTAATGGGAGGATGAAAGAATGTTTTATGGCTATAGAAGTGACCAGTGGAAAAAAATATATTATAGTACTCTAAGTGAACCTGGCATCTTTTCCGCTTTTAAAGCATGCAAAAGGAGTTTTAAAATGCAGTTTCTATGAGCTCTGGCAAGAACAGTGTCACTGTCCCTTAAAAACAACTTCTGCCTAGTAACATAATAGCTAATTGCCAAAAAAAGACCTATTGGCCCACCCTGCTTGCCAAGTTTCCAAGTTTATTATTTTCTTGATATATCGTCTATTAAAAAATATCTAGACGGTTTTCAGGCAACAAAATAAATTTAAAAGCAAATGTTAAAAAATGGGGGGGGGGGGGGAAATAAAAGAAAACCATCACAGAAATTAGTGGGGGGGGGGAGATACATAACTTGAGACTGACATCATGGGGAAGGTAGATACATGAGGTTGTCAAAAAAATACATCAAGATAAAAAATATATATAAATGCGGGGAAGGGGTGGATAGAACATAAAGGGTTAGTTCACTCCAGAGAGGCGTTTGGAGTTGAGAACCTGAAGTGGAAATTATTTCAGGGAAAACAGATGGGATCCTAGATTAGGTATCATTGGCGTCATTTATTCCATTCACATTGCAAGTAGATATCTCAGGAACCAATCATAGAGTTACTACCCTATTTCCCCGAAAATAAGACTTATCTCAAAAATAAGGCCTAGCATGATTTTTAAAGATGCTCCTAATATAAGCCTTACCCCAAAAATAAGCCCTAATTAAGATCGATGCAGAGGGAAGGCCCCAGCGGGGAACGCCGAGAAGCAGCCCATTCAGAGCGCAGCCGCCGCTGCTGTTTTTGGAGGCTTCAGAGTGGAGGTATGTCAGTCGCACAGTAGGAGGGTTTGTGAGGTTCTGCCGCACAGGGGGATGGGAGGGAGGGAGGAAATATGCTGCACATGGGGAGCGGGAGAAAGGGAAGGGGAAGAACTGGGGTGGAGGAGAGAAATGAGAGATGATTGTTGTACATGAAAAAAATAAGAAGGTTCTAGGAAAACATATGTAATCGATTAGTATCTTATTATGCACTTGCATGGATATCTCAGGTAAATTATACCACCTATTTCATTTACTGCTGGTCTCAAAATCAAGAATTGTTACCTCCTTCTTTGTGTTTCCTTGGAAACATCTGGAAAAATCTGAATCTTATGACCCAGGAACTCCTTAAATCTGTTTTGAAAGAACATTCTGAGGATCCATTCCTTATCTGGTAGCAAAGCTACTGTTAACAACAATGTTGATGGAGTAGCCGCTGTCCTATCAGAGACATCAAGCAGTGTCTGCTGTTGGTTTTTACTTTCAAACTGTTTTTCTTGGTTTTGTGGACGATAGTACACTCTAACAAATGGAAGAATAGATTGTTCAGGTATCTTTAAAACTTCTATGAGGTACCGTTTCAACATATCTATTGGTGTAATTGTGGAAATTTTTGGAAAGTTCACCAAGTGAAGATTATTTGCTTGCATTTGATTTTCCAGCATTTCTAATTTTCTTCTTAGAATAGTATTATCAGTAATCAAGGCTTCCTGTGTTTTTTTAAATTGAAACTACTGTGGAATTTTGCTGATATTCTTTTTTAGCTGAAATTATATCTTATTTCAATGTGGTGATTTCCTCTCTTTGTACTTTTAGCTTTTCTCCCAAGTTATTTACTTGTGTAGTTAAAGAAGTTCCCAGGTTTGCTACCAGGTCCCACAGTGCAGTCAGTGTAACTAAAAAACCTGGCTCTTCTCCAACATGTAATTTCTTTTCCCTTACTTTTCCACTCGATTTATAAACTTATGTAAACCTTTTCCTACCCTTTCTCATTTTTAAGTTCTTGTAAACCGTGTCAAGCTCTACTTCCGTGGAGATGATGCGGTATATAAACTTAAGGTTTAGTTTAGTTTAGTAACTTCAGGAAGTTTATTTATATAGGAAAAACTCCAAGTGCAGAAGATGTCTCATATTCCAATCGTGCCCCTTGTCGGCATTGGTCCGTCTCCCTCGATGTTCCTGCCACAGGCTGTTCCGCGGGGCTACTAGAATCTCCTTCGGAGCTTATCAATGAGCTCTCACTAGCCTCCTGCAGGAAGAACACTGCCTCTTCGGACATGTCCCACACACATGGAGAGCTCGCTCTCTGGGGCTGTGGAGGCGGAGCTCTAATGTCGAGGCTCAAGATGATATCCGCCTTAACGTCACTCCCCGGCAGACTCTCCATCGGGCGATTCCCCGGCACGGTCTGTTCTTGTTGAAGTCGCTGCAAAAGCTGATCAATTGTGCCGAATGAGAGTACTTCTGAGCAGCGGGAGGTTGCTCCAGCACTCTTTCCCCTTCTTTTTGGCATTGTAAAAGGTAAATCTCAAAAAATAAAGGAAAGCTTTCGCAGCGTCTCAGCAGCTACAAACTGAAGCCTTCTCATTTATCCAGTTTTTTGTCCCTTAAACGCCTTGGGAAAGAAGAAAGTGTAACAACCTCAAAGAAATGAAAGATTCTCAACCAGCTACAACTTCAGGATTTCCTGTTTTTTCATACCTAATTACCTTGTCACTGAGATTTAACCTTGGATCCTAATTGTTTGAGGACTTGAGATAGATTAAGAATGTTCTGTTTTCTAGTAACTGAGATTTGATTCATGTTTAATTAGACACTTTCGATCCTTAATCTAACTTTTCTGTACAAGATATTGAATGCTTGGTGTATTAATTTGAAATTATAAATAAATTTTAAAAAATAATAATAATGACTTCCCCCGAAAATAGGCCCTAATGCATTTTTTGGACTCCAAAGTGATATAAGACACTGTCTTATTTTCAGGGAAAACATGGTACTAATACTGCTACTAGTATTACTATTATTACTGCTCTTTACTCCTCTCTTTGGGCTCCTTTTACAAAGCTGCGATAGCGGTTTTAGCACGCGCTGAATTGCTGCGTGCACTAGACGCTAACACCAGCATTGAGCTGGTATTAGTTCTAGATACGTGAGCGTGGGTTTAGCGCACACTAAAATGTTACGTGCGCTAAAAACGCTATTGCAGCTTAGTAAAAGGAGCCTTATGCCTAGGATCATTTTTATAAATGTCCTTATTTGCATCTACCATCTGAAGCAGATGAGTATATGTTAGGGATGTGTACAAGTGGGGAAAAAAAGTTTGGTTCATGTTTGAAAAATCTATTTATCTGATTTTTTTTTCTGTGTTTGTTTCCTAAAATATTTTATATTTGTGCTAATAAAATATTTTAACCCGTGTTATACATTTTTTAAAAAATTTCTCTAGTGTTGTTGTGTATGCCAAGTTTGACTTTTGAAGTTTCCAGTTCAATATTTGTCCTCGTATTTCTATTTCTAATGCGTGATCACTTGGTTTCTGCATTTGGTGAAGGCCTGTCTGTGTATTGTATTTTGAAGAAAAATTGGGACATGATGAAAACCCATCCAGTTTTTTGGTAATTATGACCTGCGGATAGCTTTTGCATGAGGGAAAAATCTCAAAGGGCTACTTAGTCCTGCATTATTACCTTTTGAACAGTCATTGTCAGAGATGGCCTTCAAGGGCCATATAAAATGTGGGAACTATAAATCATGTGAGATGACCATAGAATGTACTTTTTTCACAAACCTAATTGATAATCAGACATATATTTTCAAATGTTCTACATCTTGTAAATCAAGTCATGTAGTGTATATTTTTTTATAAGATACACCTGTAACAAAGGCCCAAATTCTGTAATCGGCACCTAATGTTAGCCACTTATTTTGGAGGCACCTATCTAAACTGAATAAGCACAATTAAGCTTTTTAATCAGCACTAACTGAAACTTAGGTGCCTATCAAGAAAGAACGATTCTGTAACAAGGTGCCTCTAAAAAATGTAGACGGCCTTAAAATGTAGACGGCCTTAAAAAAAATAGGCACTATGCATGTTAGGCGTGGGCGTAGCTATTACAGAATTGCTGCTCTTAAGTGTGCTTAAGCGCTTGCATGGGCGCCTAAGTTTTAGTTGTGCCTCGAGCTGGCCTATTTATTGGTCGCCTCCAAAATAGGTGCCGCTCAGCATGATTCACTAAACAGCGCCCAATTTTACTTGAATCGCACTGAACGGTGCCTAATTCGGCGCCTCACTTTTGGGTGCTTCTTATAGAATTTGCCCCTAAATCCCCCCCCCCTTTTATGAAGCTGCATTAGTCTTTTTTATCACTGACCATGACAGTATTACCTCCGACGCTCATAGAATTCCTATGAGCGTCAGAGCTAATACCGTCACGGACAGCAATAAAAAAGCATAATATGGCTTCGTTAAAGGGGGGGGGGAGGTATATGTGGGAAAGACTGCACGTCCATTACATATATGGCTGAATGAATACAGATAAGCTGTTTTGAATTCCCACCGCAGGACACTATTAATCACACACTGCATCCACACAGAACATGAGTTCAATGCCTTCAATGTTTGCAATAGATCAAGTTTTTTTGGGCCGAAGAGGTGATAATGTCAACAAACAGCTGATTGTATGTGAACAATATTAAATACTAGCTGATGGCCCGGCGTTGCACGGGTATTTAATTATAGCAATAACACTGTAAATGGATTCAAATAAAGATACTTTATAGTGGTGAATGAAAATATTTTTTTACTTTATAAAAAGTACAATATTCAAATTATAATGTGAAATATTTGACAAAATGAATACAATACAACTAACACAAAACTTGATTATAAACAACATTTTTAGTTTCACCTCCAGGAGCAAGAACATATACATTATTGGGTGAACCCACCCTTCCCACATGTGCAGGTGGGCCGCGAGACCCCCAGAACATATCACCCCAGGTAGTGAGGGATCTGCATACCAAGTTTAGTTCAAATCGGTCCCACAGCTTTTTACATTTTTTCCATTGACTTGAATGGGTGAAATCTGATTTTCTGTTTGTAGCTCCGCCCACGTGTGCAGGTGGGCCGTGAGACCCCAAGAACATATCACCCCAGGTAGTGAGGGATCTGCATACCAAGTTTCGTTCAAATCGGTCAAGCCGTTTTTGAATTACTGTGAGAATGGCATCTTTTTACATTTTTTCCATTGACATGAATGGGTGAAATCCGATTTTGTGCTTGTAGCTCGATCAAAGTGTGCAGGTGGGCCGCAAGACCCCCAGAACATATCACCCCAGGTAGTGAGGGATCTGCATACCAAGTTTCGTTCAAATCGGTCAAGCCGTTTTTGAATTACTGTGAGAATGGCAGCTTTTTACATTTTTTCCATTGACATGAATGGGTGAAATCTGATTTTCTGTTTGTAGCTCCGCCCACATGTGCAGGTGGGCCGTGAGACCCCCAGAACATATCACCCCAGGTAGTGAGGGATCGGCATACCAAGTTTCATTCAAATCGGGCAAGCCGTTTTTGCGTTGGCAGCTCTTTACATTTTTTCCATTGACATGAATGGGTGAAATCCGATTATCTGTTTGTAGCTCCACCCACGTGTGCAGGTGGGCCGCGAGACCCCCAGAACATATCATCCCGGGTAGTGAGGGATCTGCATACCAAGTTTCGTTCAAATCGGTCAAGCCGTTTTTGCGTGATCGCAGCACATACATACATACATCCGATTTTATATATATAGATACCATGTTGGAGCGGTTGAACCAGCTGTTTAAATCAGGTCATTGAATTTATGTATGTACAGTATACTGTATGACTGATTGGGACTAATTTTGGGGGGATTGTTCGACAGACTAAATTTTTTGATTGGTTCCCAGAATGATGTATCCATTCATTCTGATTGTCAGCTGATGGGGGGTCATTCCAATTGGCAAAAGTGATGTCTGCATTTTTGTTAAAAAGTGATGCCTTGTTTCCCACAATAGGCAGATAATCAGCCTTGTATATGGAAGTTTTTTGGTAGGTCCAGGGGTTCATTATTGTTACTAAGACATATATTGTTATCTAGTTAAGATTTTAGTGCTGATATATTTCTTTTTTAGCAGGCATTAACTTATTGAATTTTGCCTCTCGATCCCCTGAAGAAGTGGTTAGTGATACGGAACCCCATCAGGATCATGGGTGATCACAGATAGATGCCTTAGATTTCATTAATTCTGCCATTGATTGTAAATTTTTAAATATTTTTTTTTTAAATTTTCAGGGTTTTTTTGATCTGTGATTACATTGACCCCGCTTGTAAGGTATATGAATATTTTTTGCATTATGGTTAAGGGGTATCTAATGTATTTTTTCCCCTGCTGGTATTAGTTGAATGTTGGCAATTTTGACTGTCACGTATTACTATTATTCTATTGAATGAAAATACATATGTTTATCTCCTTCAAGTTTTTCTGAGTCATCTAGGATCATAAATATGGGCACGCCCTTATAGAATTACCCTCCACCTATTTGCTTTTTTTCCTATACATTCTGACACAGCTATGTAGGACTCCTATCAATGTTAATCAAAGTACTAAGTCAAAGTACTTAAGTGAAAGTAAAAATAAATGTATATTTGAATAATTAAAAGTAAAAGTACAGTGAAAAACACATTAAAATGTACTTAAATAAAAGAACATTTTTGCCTAATATATTACTTTTTGAGTAAAAATTATAACAGCTACAATGAATATAGGTATTGTTAATATTTTTATCCCAACTTTATTGCTTTGTATTTCAGTCCATTTTGCTTTTAGTAAAACTAAGGGCTCCTTTTACTAAGCTGCGTTAGGGCATTAATGTGCGGAATAGCACGCGCTGAATTGCCGTGCGCGCAACATCTTAACACCAACATTGAGCGGGTGTTAGTTCTAGCCACGTAGTGCGTGGTAATATCCTGCCTGCGCTAAAAAACGCTAGCGCACCTTAGTAAAAGGAGCCCTAAATTTTTGAAAATGACTGTCACTTGTGCAAGTGTGCTTGTGACTCAACAACTGCACTAGCAGAATGTGGATTGCTAAGTCTGACAAAAAAAAAAAGTTTCTTCAAATTAGGCACAGCTGCAATATTATCGATGTCTTCTGACAAGGTCTGCAGATGTTGATCAAGGGGTTCTCTGTCCGAAACACTTGAATTCCATATAGCAAAGAGTACTTTATCATAATTATTGCCATTATCATCTGCATTTGAAAGTGTTGTCTAATTCATCACTTGCATCTTCATTTTATCTTCATTATCATCATCATGCTGTCCAATTCCAAAGAAAACTTTCACAAAGTTGGAATCATTGTCTGTTGTTGTTCTAACAATTTTTCATCTGATGGCAAACTGTTTGAATATCTTTGAGAACTGAGGCAAGAATATCAAATGTGTGGGAACCCTTCAGTCTCAAGGCCAGACAACCAGATATATTCTCTAGAGACTCAATTCGTTGGACAGTTGTTACTATTTGGAGTGGTTTGGTTTGGATATTGGTCAGAAATGCCAATAGAGGACAGTGGTTTGGATATTGCCAATAGAGGCATGACCATCAGTCTGTTGTAATAGAGATATATGTCTATACATCAAAAGTTGCTACTAGCTTCAGCTTCATCTCCACCTCATAGTCACCCAATTCATCACTTCTCATCATTTGTTTTTGGGCTGAAGTCCAGTAGCCAGTTCAACAAACAGAGGCAACTCTACTGTTCTTACAGGCTATATTCACTGAACAGCAAAAGTTAAGATTAGATGATCCGCGGTTTGCATGATGTTCTTGGTTTTACTGTTTCATTTGTTTTACTGAGGAATCATTTACATCTTGCTTCTGATTTAACTTTTTACTTTTAACTGCAAGCAATAGAGGTAACTAGGTAAAAATAGTAAAACTGGCAAACATTTCTTTAGTAAATGTAAAAGTAGCAAATGTTAGTTTATACTTCTTTACAAGTACAAGTAACAAACTTTTACTTACTGTAAGTACAGTAACTAATTATATTTACTTAGTTACTACCGTGTTTCCCCGAAAATAAGACACTGTCATATCAATTTTGGATCCAAAAAACACATTAGAGCTTATTTTGTAGGGATGTCTTATTTTTTTTTCATGTACAACAATCATCTCTCCCTTCCTCTCCTCCACTCCAATTCTTCCTCTTTCCTTTCTCCTCCCCCCATTTGCAGCATATTCCTCCCCTCTCACCCATCCCCTTATGCAGCATCTTTCTATCCCTCCCTCCCATTCCCCTGTGCAGCAGAACCTCACACAGCTTCCTACCATGAGACTGACATACCTCTGCTCCGAGGCCTCCCAAAACAGCAGCCTTTCAGTGACACGGCAGAGAGAAGGCCGTGGAGTTGAGGTATGTCAGGTCTCACCTGGGTGGGGGTCACTGAATTGACAAGTCCAATTTTTTCGCTGAATCGGGCAGCACTAATGTCAGGGATGGAGTCGGGGAGTGTTTGGGACATTCCGTGGGAGGGGCTGTGGGGGTCGATCTTAACTAGGGCTTATTTTTGGGATAGAGCTTATTTTCAGGGAAGTATACAGCACTGACTCTTATGTAGGACTCCTGTCACAGCCGAGTACAGCTCTTGCACCCAGTCTGTTATTCAGAAGAGAGACTCCAAAGGTCACATGCTTATCAAGCCAGGACTAACACCTACTAACTTCAAGTTTCAAGTTTATTGATTTTGATATACCAACCATCAAATTAATATCTAGCTGGTTTACAACTTCAGTGTAAAAGAAAGAAAGATTACCTGGCTATGACCATAAAAGTTTATACTGTTAAATTTCGTACACAAAAGGAAGAAAATAATGTGATTTTATTTTATTGCAGAATGTTTTCTCACACAACCTTTATTTCATAGCAGGACAGAGTCTTTTTCTACCCACCCCCATTCAATTTTCTGTTATAATTCCATAGCTCAGGATAGTTAAAAATCAAAAGGGAAATAATGCTTTCTAGGACCTAGCATGGCAATCTATAGTCTTCCTGTCCTAGTTTTGTAGCCAGTTCCTTTACTGATTGATTATCCTTAGCTGCAATAGATTTACTAAAAAAGAAACAGAAACATGATGGCAGATAAAGGCCAAATGGCCCATCCAGTCAGCCCATCCACAACATCTACTATCTCCTTTTCTTCCTAAGAAATCCCACGTGTCTATCCCATGCTTTCTTGAATTCAGATACAGTCTTTGTCTCTACTACCTCTACTTGGAGACTATTCCATGCAACTACCACTCTTTCTGTAAAAAAAAGTATTTCCTTAGCTTACTTCTATGCTTATCACCTCTTTATATCATCCTATGCCCTCTCATTCCAAAGCTTCCTTTCAAATGAAATAGATTTGCCTCATAAGCATTTATGTAACATAGGTATTTAAATGTTTCTATCATATCTCCCCTCTCCCACCTTTCCTCCAAAGTATACATATTGAGATCTTTAAGTCTGTACCCATACGCACACATCACATCATTTTAGTAGCCCTCCTTTGCACCAACTCCATCCTGTATATATTTTTTGAAGGTGAAACAGAAAACAGAGAAGGCAATCAGGTGGTACTCAATATCTTTATTCTTTGAAGACTCAACACGTATGTGTTTCAGCTCAAAGAACTGCCTCAGGAGTCTTAATGCTTTGATCAATATAGTATATGTTGACTGTTCTACCTTATAAATTATAATGATTGAGTCATTCACTGAACACATCAAGGTGTGGTCTCCAGAATTGTACACAATATTCTAAATGATCTCTCTTCACTTATCTCCCCCTAAGCTCCCTCCTGGGAGCTCTGTTCATCATGTAAGTTCCTCTTATCTGTACCATTCTCCTCCATCGCCAACTTCAGATTCTATCCCTTCTTTCTTGCTATGCCATATGTCTGACTGCCAAACAGGCTGCCAGAGTCAATAAATCATGCTCCATCTCTAGCAGTATTCAAATCCAAGCTAAAAGCCCACTTTTTTGAAGCTTCTTTCAACTCTTAACTCACTCACCATCACTTACCTTTACCTATTATATCATTCCTTCTACTAGAAATGCCCCGATCATGAGATGTCCAGTCTGTCTGTCCAAATTAGATTATAAGCTCTTTTGAGCACGAACCATCTATTAAATATTAAATGTACAGCACTGCAAGTGCATTTCAATGCTATAGAAATGATTAATAGTTGTAGTACGTCTCACCAGGTTTTATACAGGGGCATCAATATCTTCATTTTCCTACCGACTATACCTCTCCCTATGCACCGTAGCATCCCTTCTAGCTTTTTCCGTCACTTTTTCAAGCTCATCGGCCACCTTTTGATTATCACATACAATCATACCTAAGTACCGCTCCTCATTCATGCACAAAAGTTCTTCACCCCTTAACTGCACTGTTCCCAAATACATGACCTTGCATTTCTTAGCATTAAATCTTAGCTGCCAAATTTCAGACTATTCTTCAAGCTTCACTATGTCCTTCCTCATGTTATTCACACCATCTGAGGTGTCTACTCTATTGAAGATTTTGGTATCATCCACAAAGAGGCAAATCGTACCTGACAGCCCTTCACCAATATCACTTACAAAAATGTTACAAAGAAGAGGCCCAAGCAGGGCCGCCATCAGAAATTTCTGGGCCCCTTACTGAGCAATCCTATTGGGCCCCCCACGCACCCCTTCCCCCCCCCCGAACCCCCTTCTTCCATGGGCTGAATACACACATACTTTACTCTGTCGCCGCACTCTTTGACCAAAAGATTTGTAAGTCTGCAACCATGTCAAGGTAGACTCTTTCAGCAGGGCCCTAACCTAAACTAAACTAATCTATACCTATCTATTCTAAACTAACATATGTCTAATACTGAACTAATAACAAACTAACAAACATCTGCATAATAAATAACTAATAAATAATAGTGCTAGTAGCTATAATTCACTTTTGAATGTAAAATCTCAGTTAAGGATTTCTTTTGACCTTTGTAGGCCAGAAGTAGATCACAATTGCACAATATTTTTTGTAACAAGTATTAAATGTGTTTTTATAAATACTGTAAGCTTAATAAATATATCAGAAAAAACTACACATCTGAGCGCATATCTGAACATACACATCTGTATGATCCCATCCTCCTCAGCTTGCCTATAGCTGCATCATGCATGTTAAAAATGTACGATATGTTGATATGTACACCTTCCTTCCTTCCCATCCATCCTCCTCAGCCTGTCCTTACACATCCACAGCTGCATGTTAATGATGATGTATATGTTATGATGATAAATAAGTGAATATGAGCACATCATTAACATGCAGCTATGGATGAATATAAAAAAGAAACAATATTCTGTACAATTGTCAATTTATAAATCAGCGTCTTCTCCCCACTCTCTCTTCCCCATTTCCCTTCAGCGTCCTCAGCCCACTCTCTCTCCACTTTCCTTCAGTGCACGCACATAAAAACAAGCAAGTAATTTATATCATTTTCATTCTATTCATTCATAGAAATTAAAGTCTAAATAATGCCAGTCACATAACAAAACATGATTTTACAAAAATAATTCCCTGCACAGTCAAGCCTGCAAGGATTACTAGATGTCTTTCAGCAGCTCCCCTCCCTCCTCCTTACCTTTGTGGCCAAGTCAAAATGATCTACCAACAATAAAATTTTAAAAACACAAAGCACGCTGTATGCAGAGAAAATGTTAATTATCATTTATATTCCGCGGGTTTTCAAAGAGGTCAAGGCAGATGACTTTATGCAATGTCACCTCAGTAACAACTATACAAAAATAGACAAATTTTCCCCCTCCCTTTTTACTAAAACGTGATAGCGGTTTTTAGCGCAGGGAGCTGCGCTGAATGCCCATAGGCTCTCAATGCTCATAGGCTCCCTGCGCTAAAAAACACTATTGCGGTTTAGTAAAAGGGGGCCATAGTGAAAAATATAGACAGCATATATAAATTCTCAAAGCAGACACATTTTGATCACTAAATTGAAAATAAAATCATTTTTCCTACCTTTGGTAATTTCATCAGTCTCTGGTTGCACTTTATTCTTCTGACTGTGCATCCAATATTTCTTCCCTTCTTTCAGCCTCCTGTATGCTTCCTCTCCTCCAGACCTCATTCCCTCCCCAAACTTTTTCTTTGTTTCACCCTGCCCCTTCTTTCTTTTTCTCTCTCTCCATACCCCCTTTCTTTCTGTATGTCTGTTTTTCTCTCTCTCTCACCCTGCCCCCTTCTTTCTTTCTCTCTCCACACCCTCTTTCGTTCTGTATGTCTGTCTTTCTCTCTCTCTCCGTGCCCCATTTTTCTTTGTTTCACCCTGCCCCCTTTCTTTCTTTCTCCCTGCCCTCCCTTATGCCACCACCATTGGGAAAATGCTGCCACCGCCACTGGGGAATAGGCTGCCACTGCCGCCATCGGGAACAGGCCGGCACCGAGTTTGCCCTGCTTCTCTTCCCCGCGGGGTCGACCAACTCTCGCCACCCGACGTCAATTCTAACGTCGGAGAGGACGTTCTAGGCCAGCCAGGCAGCGATTGGCTGGCCCAGAACGTCCTCTCCGACGTCAGAATTGACGCGAGTGGCGAGAGTTGGTCGGCCCCACAGGGAAAAGCAGGGAGAACTCGGCGCTGGCCTGTTCCTGATGGCGGCGGTGGCACTCAAGTGGCTAAAGAGCTGCAGTTTGCCGGCCTAGGGAGAACACTGGAGGGTAGCCAGGTATGCACCCCCTTAGGATGTAAACCCGGGGCGTGGTGGACCCCCCCACCCTCCCCCACCTTGGTATGCCACTATCTGTACCTCACTCCCTCCCTATGACCAAAAATTCTCCTTTCTTCTAATCCCCGTGTACACAACCATTTCTTTCCCTCCCTTCCTCTCTCTCAAGTCGATGCCTTCTGTGCCAAAAACCCATTCCCTCCCCCACCTCAGCATCTCTTTCACTCCCTTCCTCTCTCCCAAGTCCATGCCTTCTGTGTCCAAAAATCCATTCCCTCCCCCACCTCAGCATCTCTTTCTTTCCCTTCCTCTCTCCCAAGACCATGCCTTCTGTGTCCAAAAAAACATTCCCTCCCCCACCTCAGCATCTTTCCCTCCTTCCTCTCTCCCAAGTCCATGCCTTCTGTGTCCAAAAACCCATTCCCTCCCCCAACTCAGCATCTCTTTCCCTCCCTTCCTCTCTCCCAAGTTCATGCCTTGTGTCCAAAAACCCATTCCCTCCCCCACCTCAGCATCTCTTTCCCTCCCTTCCTCTCTCCCAAGTCCATGCCTTCTGTGTCCAAAAACCCATTCCCTCCCCCAACTCAGCATCTCTTTCCCTCCCTTCCTCTCTCCCAAGTTCATGCCTTGTGTCCAAAAACCCATTCCCTCCCCCACCTCAGCATCTCTTTCCCTCCCTTCCTCTCTCCCAAGTTCATGCCTTGTGTCCAAAACGCACTCCCTTCCCCCTTTTGTGTTCCGCGTTTGCCTCCCAGCCCATCTTTGCAACTTTCTCAGCAAAACGGAGCTCGAGCCGAGAGGCTTGTCTTCTGTTTCCTGCCTGCCCTGCCGCGCACAAATAGCCGACCGGAAATATTCTCCGACTCCAGCGCTGACGTCGGAGGGCAGGCTTTGCTTAAGCCCTCCCTCCGACGTCAGCGCTGACATCGGGGAACACTTCCGATCGGCTATATGTGAGGGCAGGGCAGGCAGGAACAGAAGACGAGCCTGGCGGCTTGAGATGTATTGAACTCTGCGGGTTCCCCGTCCAGCTCTCTCCTATCCACCTGGGGCGTACCGCCCCCCCCTAGACTGTGGCCTAGGACCCTGGGGGAGCCCGGGCCCCCTGTCAGCTCCGGGCCCCTGAATGCAGGACTGGTAGTACTGCCCTGAAGGCGGCCCTGGGCCCAAGAACAGAACCTTGAAGCACACCCAGAGAGTGGTGGAAAACTGGAACACTCTTCTGGAGGCTGTTATAGGGGAAAACACTCTCCAGGGATTCAAGACAAAGTTAGACAAGTTCCTGCTGAACTGGAACATATGCAGGTAGGGCTAGTCTGGTAGGGCAATGATCTTTGACCTAAGGGCCACTGCGGGAGCGGACTGCTGAGCATGATGGACCATTGGTCTGACCCAGCAGCGGCAATTCTTATGCTCTTATCCCTTTCTTCAGAGTGCTATTCATTGAACACTACCCTCTGTTGACTTCCACTCAACTAGTTCTTGACCTAGACCATCACTTTGTGGCCCATCCCAAGAGCACTCAGTTTATTTATTAGAACCTGTATGGAACACTATCAAAAGCTTTGGTAAAATCTAAATAAACCACATCTAAAACACTCCTTCTATCTAATTCTCTGGTCATCCAATCAAAGAAATTGAGTAGATTTGTCTGACAAGAACTGCCTCTAGTGAATCTATGCTGCCTCGGGTCTTGTAATTCACTGGATTCCAGAAATATCTGTTTTAAAAGCATTTCCACTAATTTACTTACAACAGATGTCAAATTTACAGATAGTAGTTCCCTACTTCTTCCATACTTCCACTTTTGTGGTGAGGGACTGCATCAGTCCTCTGGTAGCACTCCCGATTCTAGAGAAGCATTGAAAAGGTCAGGAAGCGGAGCTGCCAGAACTTCCCTATTTTCCTTCAGTACCCTTGGATGTACACTATCTGGCTCCATCGCTTTGTCCTCCTTTAGTTTAGCTAGCTCCTCACGAACACAATCCTCTGAAAATTGATCAGGGTCTACCACACCTCCAGTCATATTTGTGTTTGTCTTCTGTGGTTCCTTTCCTGGGATTTCAGCTGTGAACATAGAACCGAAATATCTAATATAATAAAATGCTAGGCCGCGCATGCGCAGTTCCATCGTGTACGTCCGTTTTCCGTGAGATGTACAGCATCTCAGATAGGAGTGGCATGCGCCCGAAACACTCTCTCTCCTCACCCGAGACGGATGTCGGACACGGCGGCTGTCGGCCCGTGCTGTTTTTTGATCTGCCCTGCTCCTTGCCTGAAGTTCTCTCTCCTCCCCCGAGGCTGATGTCGGACGCGGCGGCTGTCTCCCCCGAGGCGGATGATCTTATGGGAATCAATGTTCTTCGCTCTGCCCTGCTCCTTGCCTTACTATATTTTTAAGTTGAAAGACCAGGCAGCGGCTCTTCTCAGGATCCCCACCTGCGTCGGAAGTCCAATGCAGTCGGGGATCTTGAGAGGAGCCGCCGTGTCTTTCAACTTAAAAATATACTAAGGCAAGGAGCAGGGCAGAACAATCTTCAAAATGGCGGCAAATCGATCTCCGTTCCTCCGAGGGGGGGGGGTCTGGGAGGAGAGGGATCGCGGCCACTCAGCGCCCCCACCAAGGAGCCCAGCAACTTTCCGCTGTCCGGGACCCGACTCATTTGCCGCCCCCCTCTTCACTTACCGCGAGCCCAACTGGCGATTCAAGCAGCATATCAGCACTCTTCACACGCTGCTTCGGGCCCTTCTACTGCCCTGATTTACTCTGGCACGTCCGGAGCAAATCAGGGCAGTAGAAGGGCCCGAAGCAGCGTGTGAAGAGTGCTGCACACGCTGCTTGAATCGCCATGTGTAGTCGGGCCCGCGGGAAGGGAAGGGAAGGGGAGGGCAGCAAAGGACTCGGGCCTGCGTTTGTAGTCGCGACTGTGGGAAGGGAAAGAGGGTAGAGGAAACGCTAATGCAGGCACAGGGAACTGGTGTGGGGGGAGGGAATGCAGCTTTGCACAGACAGAGGGAGGAAGGAAGACAGAAAGACAAGAAGAAAGACACAGGGGCAGGTGCACAGAGAACTGGTGTGGGGGGAGGGAATGCTGCTTTGGACAGACAGACAGAGGGAGGAAGGGACACAGAAAGACAAGAAGAAAGACACAGGGACAGGTGCACAGGGAAATGGTGTGGGGGGAGGAAATGCTGCTTTGGACAGACAGACGGAGGAAGGGACACAGAAAGACAAGAAGAAAGACACAGGGGCAGGTGCGGGACAGCGGGAGTCGCGTCAGGAGGGGTGCGGGATGCCGCAGAGGGAACTTTTCCAATGGGTGCAACTGGGCGGTTGTCGGGAGCCTCTGATCACGGGCAGAGCAAGGTAAATGTATCAAAGGGATAAGTAGGAGGAGGGGGAGAAAAAGGAAGGGATGCCTACTGCTGGACAGGGGGAGAAGGAAAGAGGTGCTGATGGACAGGGGGGGTGAAGAAAAAAGAACGGAGGCCTAATGTTGGACAGGGGGAGAAGGAAGGTGCTGCTGGACAGGGGGGAGGTAAAACAAAGGGAGAAGGGCTGCTGCTGCATAAGGAGACCTGTGAAGGGGTGGTGGTGGACACAGGGGAGGTAAAAGGAAGGGAGAATGGACAGGGGAGCAGGCAAGGGGTGGTGATGGACAGCCAAGGAAAAAGAAAGGCAGAAAGAAAGAAAGCGGCTAAGGAGAGAGCGAGAGAAAAAGAAATAAAGAGAGACACACACACATATATTCTAGCACCCATTAATGTAACGGGCTATAAGACTAGTTTGTTAAATAATTCAGTCTCATCTTTATCAGCTTCTATATATTCCTCCCCAACCCCACCCCAGCATGGTGCAATATAGAGCAAATACACAGAAAGGAGCACCGGAAAGAGCTTTACAGTTTACCCCTTACAGCCAGATCGCCAATTCTCATAGACACACCATATTCTATGATAAGGGAGCAAAGCCTGTCTGGTTGCAGTGAGTTTACACATTAACTGTGGAGGAGATACTATTGCTTGGGTAACTTGGATGAACGCCAGCACCGTGCAAGTGCTGTGCGTGCAACAGTGAATTTGTAGACAGTCAAATGGTGTTCTTGCACAGAATAGCTGCATGAAGAAGACAACATTGTGTCAACATGGGGCAATGTTTACAGTAATACTGACTAAAAGTTGACCCACTATATTTTAATAATCCTTTACATAGGGACAAGTCAACCAAATATGCCCAAAAATCTCCCTGTTGAACACAAGACCTTCAACATAATCCTGAAGAAGGGAGGATGACAGGGGCCAAGCAAAAAGGCTTTTGTAGATCTTAGTCCACGCAAAAGCTACCCCCCACCCTCCAAATCTACCTCTCATTGTCAGCCATTCGTGGGTTGTTATGAGGTCAGCGTTTGACTGCGATTCCTGATGTCATTCGCTTTTTGCGGGCGGCCAAATTGCTCAAGCCTCTCATGTGTCCATCGGTTCCATCTTGGGATCTTAATTTGGTCTTGTCCGTGCTGGTGTGCCCATCATTTGAACCTTTGGGTGCCTGCTCATTGAAGGACCTTACTCTTAAGATGGTCTTTTTGTTAGCTATTATATCTGCTAGACGTGTTTCTGAATTGCAGGCTTTCTCTTGTAAGTCTCCATTCCTGGAGTTCTCTAGGGAGCGGGATGTCTTGTGGCCTGTTACTTCCTTTCTGCCAAAAGTGGTCTCTCCTTTTCATGTCAATCAGTCAGAGGTCCTCCGGGTGGTGGGTTCTCAGGAGGGATCTTCAGAGCAGAAACAGTTGTACAAGTTAGATGTCTGTTGGGTCCTTCGCTCTTATCTTATAGGGGATTCAAAACAAAGTTAGACAAGTTCCTGCTGAACCGGAGCGTACACAGATAGGGCTGGTCTCAGTTACGGCACTGGTCTCTGACCTAGTGGCAACCGCGGGAGTGGACTGCTGGGCACGATGGACCACTGGTCTGACCCAGCAGCAGCAATTCTTATGTTCTTCACCTTTGAGTATCACAATGCCACTTTTGCACTTCCTCCTATCACTAATATATCTAAAGAAAAAAAATCTCATTTTACTGTGTTCACTATTTTTTTCTTACATTTGCATCTTCGCTTTCCTGACTACTCAACCCAACCTCTCTTAACTTGTCCAGATATTTTTTCCTGTCTCCCTCTTTCTGCAATCTTATGAAAGCTAACCTCATTTTCCTTACCTTTTCAGTTACTACTTTTAAGAACCAAAGTGGCCTTCTTTTCCCATTACTTTTACTTACCTTCCTTACAAAATAATTTGTTGATCTTACAATGGCTCCTTTCAGTTTTGCCCACTGCTTTCCTTCTTCTTCCAGATGTTCCCATCCAGACAGCAACTCCTTAACATAATCCCCCATCTAAACAAAGTTAGTTTTGTTTTTTGTTTTTTTTAAGTCTACAACCTTTACTTTTGGATGAGCCCTTTCTGCACCTATCAATATTAAACCATACCATGCAGTGATCACTGGATGCCAAATGATCACCCACTGTAACATTTAAAACACTTTTCCCATTTATAAGTACTAAGTCCTGTAGGGCCCTAACCCACATAGGTTCCATTAAAAACTGCTGGAACAGTTCTCCTTGTAGAGAATCAAGGATAGAAGACACTACAATAGGAATAACCCAATCAACATCTGGCATGATAAAATCACCTATTAGTAATACTTCCCCTTTTACAGCAGTATTCTGAGGCCCGGATTCTGTATAGGACCCTCCTGCCCGATGATTCCCCCCCACCCACCCACGATGATCGCTGGCAGGAGGGTGCCCAACCCCTCCTGCCTGATGATTGCCCACCCTTTTCCAAAGATAGCTGGCAGGTGGGTGCCCAATCCCTCCTGCTGGACCCCCCCAATGAACTTCCCCCGTCCCTAACCCCCCAACAAAACACCCCAACCTCCCCTCCTCGGACCCCCTGCAACAATAAAAACAACCTCGGGCTCACCTAGCAAGTTGGCTGGACAGACGGGTCCTTGCACCGTCCGTCCGGCAGGCATGCCTCCATCCGAATGAGGCGGGCCCACCTCTCCCCTGCCCCTCCCCTGCCCAACCCACATTGGCCTACATTGTAAGCTCTACTAGGGAGATGCGTAGGTCCACCTAGGTTTACATAAAGCTTAGGCGGGCTTGCTGGTCTCCCTAGGCTCCCCAAGGCGCCTTCAATATTGGCGGCCTGCCTGGGGAGCATTTTAAAAAAAACAAACAAACATGTGTCCTGATTGGCTGATTAGACAGTTGTAGGATGCCTACAGCTGCCTACAATCGGGATGCAGTTTACAGAATCCGGGCCTTAATGTCTACTATTAAATCTCTGTCCATTTTTTTCTGTCTGTGAAGGAGGCCTGTATATCACACCAATGTAAATACATTTTCGATTCCCTCTTTTCAGATTGACCCACAGTGCCTCTTCCTTACCCTGCAGATCCTGCAATTGTGTGGTTTTAATATGAGTTTTAATATAAAATGCCACTAAAGTATAGGTATAGGTCATTTGTGAAGCCGACACATTAGTCAGCAAGTGAGAAATCCGGAGTTATTATGGAGGTAATTCTTTTTTTTTATTTAAATTTTTATTTTTCAAAATAAATGTACAAAGTATACAAATAACTATTATAAATATGCAAATGTACATATATGAAAATATACAAAAGATAACTTAAACATGAAACAGACTAGTTGTACGTATCACAGTTAATAAGCGGGAAGATAGTATTATTTATAAGTCAATACAACCAGTGTCTCATGTCAACCAAATCCAGCAGGTTCAGTACATATAATTTCAGCTGAGAGTATATGTGAAAAGAATAGAAGAGAGTTCCCAATGAGCATCATACTGAGCATCCCAAGTGACTTAATTAACTGACAAGAAGTGACTCTAAATATATTTAATAAATATTACATTGGTATTGCATTGAGATAATTTTATGTCAACGGTCCAAGTCACAATAAAGTTGAACAGTTCTTTATACTTGAGAAAAGAACTAATAGAATAATGTTTTTCAGCTATTACACTTTCAAATTTGTTGGTTATGCATACAGTGTTCCACCATACAATGTATTCTACCTTAGATAAGTCCTTCCAACAGTGCAAGATGTTTTTAATAGCCAAGAATAATAAGATGTTAAGTAAACGAGCATTGGGTTTGGGCATAGAATATGTGAGACCACATTGTCCAAGAACAATAATTTTAAGATGTAAGGGTTCATTAATATTAGAATGGTGGATATGGTTCTCCAGACTTTATCCCAATACAATTTAATACATGAGCATTGGTATAACATGTGTGGCAGTGTACCTTCAAATTTTCCACAGGACCAGCATAGATTGGAGCTTTCTTTGGAAAATTTAGCAAGTTTATGTGATGTCCAGTGGGATCGATGTAGTAGAAAGTATAGTGATTGAAGGACTGGAGCCAATCTAATAGATTTGAATACTCTGGTTCACACTTTCTGACAAAGCTCATCATCAGCGAAAATGTCTAAATCTGGATGCCATGCACTCATCATTAGTGATATAGACACAGGTGAAGTTTGTCTCAATAAAATGTACCATTTAGAGGCAACACCTTTAAGAGGAGCTATAGTAATAATATTTTGAAGGAGATCAGGTATTGGTTTCAATTTTAGAAGTTCCAGAATTGAAGCACATACAACGAGTTTTAATTGAAGCCAATTAACATATTGATTGGCTGGTAGATTAAATTTATCACACACTTCTTCAAAAGCCAACCATCGATTATTAGATAAAAGATCTTGCAGTGTCCAGATATCATATTTTTGCCAAATAGGCCAATTCAAGGCAATGTTATTGATTTTAAAAGTGTCATTGTTCCATAATGAAATCAATGTGGTGTCCTTCCATTTGATTTTCATAATGCTATCAAAATGTAAGAGAACCTTATATGTTGAATGGAAAATACAATTATATTTTTTCAGAGAGGAGGATATTGACAGGATGCAAGCAAGATTGTTGGTACCATATAAGATTTTTTCCAGAGACAGCCAAGAGGGGGGTCAGATGTAGTTTTATTAAGAAGCCATAAAGAGCCCTGATGCATTATGAAGGCCTGATGATATTTTAAAAAGTCTGGAAAGTTGACTCCACTGTTCTATTTATCATTTTTAAGTTTGTGTAATGCTATCCATAGTTGGCTATTTTTCCACAAGAATTTACTCAACATTTTTTCAATAACACGGTATACATTCTTGTGTAATAAGAAGGGCAACATACTTAATACATAGTTAATTTTGGGTTGAATCATCATTTTAATCATGGCCAAGCGCCCCCACCATGTAATTTTTAATGGTGACCATTTAAGTGTTAAGTTCTTTATTATGGATAGCATGTAATCCTCGTTTAGTTTTCCTGTATCCTCCAAAGTTGGACCAATGAAAAATCCTAAATACTTCAATTTGTATGCATTCCAAACAAAACCAAAGGAGTTAATATTTTGTTTATCTTCATTGCAGTTCAGAGGCATTAGTTCAGAATTAGTCGTATTTAATTTATAGCCAGAGACCTGCGCATAGGACTCAATTACCTTGATGACGTGTGGGATAGAGTCTGGCGTTATGCACACCATGACATCATCTGCATAAGCAGCAAGTTTGATTTCACAACCACAGTATTTAAATCCTTGAATATCTGATTTTGCTCTTATAGCCACCAATAACGGTTCCAGCGATAAATTAAAGAGCAACGGGGACAACGGGCATCCTTGACGGGTGCCTTTAGAGGGTTTGAAGAAATCAGAGAGGTGACTATTAATGGAAACTCTTGTTCTGGGATTTGAGTATAACACCATTATCATGTTAATAAAATGATCAGGAATACCAAATTTGCATAATGTAGCATACATAAAAAGCCATTCCACTCTATCAAATGCCTTTTCAGCATCAAGCCCTATTAGTGTAAATTTTTGAGTAGAGGATTGAGATGCTGCAATAACATTCAATAACATACGAGAGTATCTACCATTGATAAATCCAGTTTGGTCTGTGGTAATCAGGAGTGGTATTTATTGTAATCTTGTTGCCAGTATCTTAGCGTAGATTTTAGCATCCACATTAATCATGGAAAGCGGTCTGTAATTGGTTACAAACTGGGGATCCTTTCCTGGTTTAGGGATAACTATAATGGTCGCTTCTGTAAAAGTACCTGAAGCAGCTCCATGTGATATCAAATATGTAAAAAATTGCTGCATATATGGGGCAAGTATATGTTTAAAAGATGAGTAAAATTCAGTAGTAAACCCTTCAGGGCCTGGAGATTTGTTCTTGGCCATATCATCAACTGTGCAAGCTATCTCATTTTGTGTGATTGGCGAAGTTAGATGCTCTTGGGCTGAAGTAGGTAAAGATGGTAAGTCAATTCCATCTAAGAAAGTGTGAGGGATTTTTTTTATTAGCTAGTTCAGAGGAATAAAGTTTTTCATAGTATCTTTTAAATTCCTGAAGAATCTCAGGTGTTGTGGATATATTATTGCCATTTCCCAACACTAGTTTATTAATCAGTTTATTTTCACTTTTCTTTTGCAAGTATGTTGCTAGAAGATGACCTGATTTATTATTGTCAGAATAATAATTAGCCTCAGTGATGAAAACCGAGCGAGCCACATTTTCTCGTAGAATAGAATTGTATTGGAAGCAAAGTTTTTGAAGGTCAAGAAGAAAGTTAACATTGTTAATATCCAGTTGGTGATCATGTTCCTTTTTTTTAATGTCTCATTCTACAGCATGAATTTCTGCAACTTGTGATTTACTAAATTTGGAGTTAAGAAAAATTATTATGCCTCTAATATATGCTTTGAATGCATTCCATGTAATAATCTAGCTAGTGTCTTTTGGATTATTGAACTGAAAAAACTCTTTAATAGCTGTAATAACTTGATCTTTAAATTCAGCTTCCTGTAAAAGGCTAGAATTAAATCTCCATTGTATAGGAGCAGACACTTGGGTAAAATTTTCTGAAATTGAGATTTCTTCAATGGTGGCATCTTTCATGAAGTGATGAATAGAATGGCTGATGAGAAACATATCTATGCACGAGTATGAGCAATGAGGTGGTGAATAAAAGGTGAAATCTTTGTTGGTTGGGTGAAGGTTTCTCCAAATATCAATCAGGTACATGTGTGACATTAGGTCTATAAGAATAGATTTGGCCTTAGGTGTTCTATAAGATGCTTTTGATATTCTATCAATGAGGGGGGTTCATGGTTATATTGTAATCACCAGCCACAATATGATGCATCACATTAGTTGCAGTTAATTGATTAGCAATTTCTTCAAAGAACTCGGTGGAGTCAGTTGTGGGAGCCTAGATGTTAGAGACATAGTGGAGTTATTTATATTCAAAGTAATTTGTACCAACCTACCATGATCATACCTCCTCTTAAGCAGGTGGTAGTTAATCTAGTACGTGCTAGCCCTAAGTTGAGCAGTTAAATTGGACCGCATAAGAGTCAATCCTAACATAGTAACATAGTAACATAGTAACATAGTAGATGACGGCAGATAAAGACCCGAATGGTCCATCCAGTCTGCCCAACCTGATTCAATTAAAATTTTTTTTTTTTCTTCTTAGCTATTTCTGGGCGAGAATCCAAAGCTTTACCCGGTACTGTGCTTGGGTTCCAACTGCCGAAATCTCTGTTAAGACTTACTCCAGCCCATCTACACCCTCCCAGCCATTGAAGCCCTCCCCTGCCCATCCTCCTGCAAATGGCCATGCACAGACACAGACCGTACAAGTCTGCCCAGTAACTGGCCTAGTTCAATCTTTAATATTATTTTCTGATTCTAAATCCTATATTTTATTGGTGTTGTTTCTGTGGTTAAGTACTGAATATCTTACTTAAACATATAAGAGGTAACCAGATATTCAATGCCAGTGCCCAGACATAGGCAAGCATTGACTATCCAGGAGTAAAACCACCTGTCGCTTAAAAATGCTCATCACCACTAGATGGATATTGACCCCTTTATTTTTAAACCCTTTCTAAGTAACATTGTAACATATAAATGACAGCACATAATGATGTATGGTCCATCCAGTTTGCCCAACAGTCACATTCATTGAGGAAATGTTAATCCAACAATCCAGTAGTTATTCATTTTACTTGCTATGTTCCATTTTATTTGCTATGTTCCACTATAAGATATTTTTTCTCTCTCCCCTCTGACAATATGAATGTGACAAAAAAATGCATTCTTATTCCTTTTCCATACTTCTTCACATGGGACATAGGTCATAGAAGTCCAACCGGCATCAGCCACACTGTCTCACCGTTGGAATCACCGTCCAAGTTAACTCTAGCCTATCCGGATCTATCTTGCCACATACTGGACCCAGATCATAGAAGTCCATCCGGTGTCAGCTTCACTGCTGGGGCTGCCATTTTGCACACTTTTGCTAATCATGAACAAAGTTATAGAGTTTTGTGTTGATACTATCCTCTTTTAATTCAGGAATCCTTTTTGCCTCTCCCACACATTTTTGAACTCCGCCACTGTTTTTGCCTTTTCTACCTCTCCAGTGAGGGCATTCCAGGCATCCACCACCCTCTCCATGAAAAATAATTTTGAATGAGAATTTGGAAAAGCAATAATACCAATAAAAATAAGACAAATTAAGCCTGATCCCTTTGTATGCAAATATATCATATATCAAATTTCTTCTCTCTGTAATTCACTCTTACTGTGGAAGTGACTTCTCACTGCATCCATCCAGAGGGAATGGGTGAAAAGACATCAGTGATTTGTTTAATTCATGGTCTGAGAAAGAGGCCCTTTCTTTTGTGCAACCTTTCCCCTAGACTGACCACGCAAGAAACTTGCCCAGCTATGATGAGGAAGACTAATGAAATTACAAACTTAAGCTTCAGTTGGTTAAACATCAAAGGTCACAGAGCAATGGTAAAGAAAGCTAAATTCTATTTACTGTATCTGCTATATCTTACCTACATGTATTTATCTATTTAGCATATCAATTTATATCCATTCATGTTACTTTCTTCTTCTTTATATTGAACGCTAAAATATCCCTTTCCAAGTTAAATGATTTCCTCGCTTTGCCTCAGGGAGGGGGGGAGAGGGAGAGAGGAATAAGCATAGGGAAATCTTATATTTAAGTAACAATGTACAATCAAGACTTTTTATTAGGGCATTTGGTATATACATCAGTAATACATTAATTTTCAAGCAGGAAAAAGATTTATTTTACAAAATATCATTATGTGTGCTGTTATAATATACATTATTTCAGAGTGCAATAAAGCAGTAGCAAATGATTAGAAAGACAAGATGAATTTTTCTCTTAAGACAGGTAACCCCAAAAGCATGCTAACGTGAAATACTAAATAAAAGGCGACTCATCTATAATAAATCTTATTCTACATTTTAGCAATTTTACTACTAACATTGTGAAGGTTTCAAGCAATGTTGGAAAATAGAAATCTTAAATTGAATCATTGTTGCATGAATATATGCAAAATATTCATTTCTAGCACTGTGAGGGTTGAGTGCTTTTAAATTGGAGAAATCACTCATGACTTCACCTTTTCATGCAAGATAAAGTTGTATGTGGTAACATCATTACAATGTCATGAAAGGAGTAGAAATCACACAAACAGTCCTGCCTAAAGCTAATATACAAAAAGTGCTTCAATATTTTTCAATATTGTTCAATATTTAAAAGGGTAGAATTTAGTTCTGCCGATAAAGGGGTAGATTTTTAAAACCTTCAAGCCGGCTAACTGCAGAAGCTGACTGGTTATATTCAACCTGAAGAAAATGTACCCCCTCATAATACACATGCACGTATGTTTTGCTGTACATTTAATAAATATACCCAGCACTGGGTTTTATATATGCTTACTGGTTGCAGCAAAGACATAATAGGAGTTACAATATCTGTACTGTATATTTCCTGTTTGAAAATCCACCTAAAGTTATAAACATAAAAATTGCCAGTGTGCTATATATAACCACTAGGCCGTATGCTCAAGATTTACCCCCCAAATCACAATGTTAGATGGAACTGAAACCTTTACCACATTTAAACTAAAAAAGAAGAAACTCAATGAATCAATCCTATTAATACTTAGAAAAATTCATGCTTTAGATTCTAGCTTTAGATTCTAGCTGATATTATATAATGTGGAAATAAAAGTTCCAAGTGATAACATGCCATGATAACGATTTGAGATATCGTGAAAGGGATTTATTCATTGTAAATTTTTTTTTTTTAAAGTAGTCAGTAACAATCATGGGTTAAAACCTCCCATGATCAGCTTATGTCTGCTGCGGGCTGGCTTTAAGATCCCGCAGCGGCATGGATAGGCAGCTGAAATGCAGGCCATGGTTTTCTAGGCCTACATTTCAGCTGCCTATTTGCTGTAAATCATAGATAGGTAGGTGCTTTATCCCGCCTAATGCCACTTCCGGTGTTGGCCATTCCTACTTTGGCATTCCGCGGCCTAAAGCAGCTACCTCATCAGTAGGCGCTTCAATGCTGTCTTTTTTTGCTGTTTCTGACGGTGTTTTTAAATTAATTTAGGCATCGTCAGGGCACCTACTGATGCCTTAGTTTAGGCGCTGGTTATAGAATTTCCTTGTCACTGTCTACAAAATAGGTGAAGCTAAGTGCTTATATGCTAATGGTCTCATGTTAATTTTGAAATTATCATGTGGCCATTAATAGAAAAAAAGCAAATTGCAGTCATTTTAAAGCCACATTATAAAGTGGCCTCAGTGTGCAGGAATCCTGTATGCTAAAAATAGAACAGGCTACTTTTTAGCGCAGCTTTGTAAAAGGGCCCCAATGTGAGTGAAAGTGCATTCATTGCTTCATTTTTGTGTTGTTTTCAAATAGTTCATATCAGCTTTCCCCAAATACTGTATACTTTTTTCCTTGTGTAGAGTTTCTTTCAATGGGGGAAAGATCAACTCATCTAAAAGTTAGATATAAGCACTATTACAATTTAAGATTCAGCATAAACTCCGGATAATAAAGAAATAGCTCCATTCCTTTTAGCAGATTATACCAGTCCAGCATTTTCTTTTGCTTATTTTTATTTTTTACTGTATTAGCTTTTTCATGACTATTAATTATTATTATTGGCTATTATGTATTATTTACTGCTGATACTTTCAATAAAAAATAAGTTTTAAATAAGGAAAACAAAGTCAGAAACAGGGAAATTCTATAACCAGACCTAAACTTAGGCACCCTGTCGAAATCAAAGTTAATTGAAAAATGCCATCAGAAATTTCAAAAAAAGGGCAACATTGAAGCACCTACTGACACCTAAATAAAAGGTGGCTGGCATCGCAGTTAGGTAGCCGCTTTAGGCCACAGAATATCAAAGTTGGTGAGGCCAATGCAAGATGTTAGGCGGGCTAAAGTGGCTACCTAACCACAATTCATGGCAAGAGAGGTGGCTGAAATTCAGGCCCAGAAAACCCTGGCCTACATTTCAGCTACCTATTTATGTTGCTGCGGGATCCTAAAGTCAGGCTGGAGCAGCCATAAGCAAATCACAGCAGGGAACTTATCCCTGATCAACTGAGCCGGCAGTGCTCTCCGAAGCCTTGGCTTTGGTGAGTCCTGCCGGCTCAGCTGATCGGAGGTAATACCACTGCTGCGATCAGCTGAGTGGCTGTGGCAGGATAGGCAGGAGGGAGGCCTACTCCCTCTTGCTGTAACCCCCAAAGTACACCCTCCCCAACTGCGATAGCCAGGAGGCATGCCTACTCCCTCCTGCCTGCAGGCCCCCCAGAACCCATGACCTGCCCCAACCACCAATACCTCCCAAAAAACCCTAAACCCCCGACTCTGCCACCCCAAAACCCCCCACTGAACCCATGACCCACCCAACTGCCAATACTCCTGAAACCTCCACTCTAACCACCCCTAAACCTCAACCCCCCCATACCTTTTATAGTATGGCTGGCCACAGGGATGCCTACCCCCTCTGGCTACCAGGCCCGTCTCTTCACAATGATGGGCCTTCTCCTTCCAGTGCATCCTGGGATGAACTGGGGAGGGGCCATTGGGAGTCCTTGTTCCCTCCCAGTATATCCCAGGATGCACTGGGAAGGGGGTCTAAGGCCTTGATTGGCCCAGGTGCCTAAGACTCTCTTATGGGAGGAGCCTTAGGTACCTGGGACAATCAGAGCTATAGGCACCTCCCCAGTGCATTCCAAGATACACCAAGAAGGGAAGTCTGTCATTGTGAAGAGGCAAGCCTGCTGGCAGGAAGGTGTAGGCATCCCTCCGGCTGACCTTACTACAAAAGATATGGGGGGTTGTGGCTTGGGGGGTGTCAGGATGGCTGCTGCGGCCTGACTTTAGGATCCCATTGCGATATAAATAGGTGGCTGAAATGTAGGCTGGGATTTTTGGGGCCTACATTTCAACCACCTATCTTGGCTGAATTTAGGCGAGACTCTGTAAATGGTGCTGTCCAGTGATTGACACACGATTGGTGGCAGCTTTTAAGGTTACAAAAGAATGGCCCCTTTAATCAAGCTGCACTAGAGGTTTTTAGTGTGATCCAACAGCACAGTAATTGTTCTGACATTCAGAGAATTCTTATGTGCATTTTAGCACTTACCTGGTTGGCCCGCACTAAAAACCTTTAGCGCAGCTTGATTAAAAAGGGGGAGGGAGGTAAAATTCTCTAGCTTGAATTTTTGTTGTGCAACCAAACTATTTCCACTTTTTAAAGTTAAATAAAAATGGAAAGTCAAAACTATTTTTGATTTTCTAGAAAGGGATTCTGAAAAATCTCATGCGGTATTGTCACATGCCAAAATGTTTCCCACTGCTTTGCTAATATCGGGTTACCAGAAAAAGGAAGGGGCCATTGCTAGTGAAGGATTAACTGATGTCCCTGGGTGACAGAAATTTTTCTCCCCGTATGCAGTAGCTACCCAGGTCCTGTCATTTTCTGCATCTTGTGGTAAGGAAATGCAAATAAATGGTAAAACAATACTAAGCTATTCACTTTAACAATCAAAAGATAGTAGCATAAATCCACAAGCCTCAAAACCAAGTTTGCAGTTTTGGGTCTAGACTTAAGGATGAAGTCTGAGTAATCATTTTTTGTTTTCTGATAGACACTAGAATGGGTAAAACCCTTAATGATTTCTGACTCTCTATGTGAGGTCTAAATGCAGGACTCAGCCATTCCCCCTAACATCTTTCTTCCGCTCCAGACCGTTGCAGTATTAATATTCAAAGTTCATGGCCAGTCAAGCGATTAATCTGAATTGTGCTATGGAAACCATCATTTTCCTCCTTTACAGGTCTAACAGAAAATCCAGCTGAGGTGGTACTTCTTGATAATAAGTTTCTCTTATGATTGGCTTTTTTCCTGATTATCTTTGCTCCAGGCCTTGAATTTCTGGTGACCTTTACTCATCTTTTCTGTTAAGCCCATTTTATGGTGAGGTTAGAATATGATGCCTCCCTCGGTAGTTTTTGTACCTGATTATCTTGGCATTAGAGTTATCTAGTTACCTAATCAAAGTCTTATTTCTCTTCCAACCTATTTCCCCTCTTAGTTCAGTGTTATAAATTTTATAGTATTATAAAGACAAACAAAATGTGCATGCCTTAATATAAAGTGCAAATCTTCAATTCCAGAAATAAACAAATCATACTTTCTATAATCATCTCTTCAAAGAGAGAAAACAAGGCAGATTTTTTTACCTAATTGAAAATATCCTAATAGGCACTTTTGTAACAGAGATAGATTTAAAGCAATAACTAGCCTACAGATAACCTATTATTAGTATCTTCAAAATGGCATTTTTCTATAATATCAAGGAATAAAGCAATGTCAATAGGCCATATTTTACAATCTGGAAAAAAATTATTATTGGACAATGATGAAACTGAGGAAAGTTATTAACATGGGCTATCACTAAAATACCATAGTGTGGTAAAATAGACCTGTAACAGCCGTAGCTCGGTTACTCAAGCAAGAGTCACACAAACACTAAGAAGCAGTCTGGGGAGGTAGGACACACTTTTATTTACACAGAATTAGGGGTCTGTTTTCCTCACAGATCGCCCCTCATAGAAACCCACTGCTTTCCCAAAATACACTGTCCCTCTCAGTTTAGTTTAGACAGGCCAGAGTTCTGGATAACAGTCCTGCGCATCCAGCCAGGAACACAGTTCATGCAACACCACCTCTGAGAGAGAGTTTTAAAAAGCAGCCTTTTTACTTATTCTTGTGTAAGCAAAAAAAAACCAAACAAACCCCAAAACCTTCAGTTCATATGGTTCCTACCTAAGTTAGGAATAAGTTACAGTTCTCTTCTGGTCCTCCACGTCCTTCCTTTACTCTGGTACCCCTGGTTCACTTCTGACCCTGGCTCTTCCTTTTAAACTCTCTCCTCTACTTCCTAGTTTTACACTTTCCTCCCTCCCCCTATCCTGAAGCTATTTCCCTTTCTGACCTGTCCATGCCTTTCTTCCAGCTGGCCAGGAGGGAGAGTTCTCTCCAAGAAACTGTCTGAGGAGCTGAACTAACTCGAGGAAGAGGCAGGATTTCATAGCCTCTGTCCCAAGTTCATATTAATAGTAGCCCACATTGACAATCCTCCCACCCCACCCCCAAGAAGAGTAGTTATAAAGATGTAGTAAAAAGTGGGCTTTTACCACAGGAATCACTAACCTGTAGTATCTCAGTACTACAAGTTACTGACTCCCTTGGTACATGAAGAATGCAACTTAAAATAAATCTCACAAGCTGAATTTGTCATACCTCCTGGAAGCATTGGGCCATAGAGCTACATTAAAGCAAAAAATGAAGATGGAAAGTGAGGTAAATAGGAAAACTCCACAACAAACCTCACTCGTTAGGGATTGATTGTAGAGTGGCCTGAGAACTTATCTTGATATATCATAGAACATAGTTCTAACTGGCCATGGAATGGTAGCAAAATGTGCTAACTCTATATATTGATGTGTTACTATTTTTAAATTAAACTGTTAGTCTAGTACAAAATAAAAAATAACAACAACTTGTAAATCCTTTTACTTATCCTTTATTACAGTGTCATTTGCATGCCCCGACGGGACCCGTTTCGCCTAAACAGGCTTTTCAAGGGTTCAAACAAGGAGCACTTATTTCGGCATCCTCTTTGTTTGGGGGCTAGAGCTGCTCTAGCCCCCAAACAAAGAGGATGACACTGCAATAAAGGATAAGTAAAAGGATTTACAAGTTGTTGTTATTTTTTATTTTGTATTAGACCAACAGTTTAATTTAAAAATAGTAACACATCAATATATAGAGTTAGCATTTTTTGCTACCATTCCATGGCCAGTTAGAACTATGTTCTATGATATATCAAGATAAGTTCTCAGGCTACTCTACAATTAATCCCTAACGAGTGAGGTTGACTTTTGCCAAAGAGCTACATCCCAATGCTCTCGGTAGATAGGTTAAAGGTCCTTAAAAGACCCCTGGTTCCACAACCCACCAAAGTTCCCCCTCCACTGCCCTCACCCAAACATGGCCTGCTCCAAAGAGCTTATCTCCAAACTTGATCTACTGAAGAGCTTCCCTCCTCAAGAACATTTGCTATCTCAAAGAAGCACCCTCACTGGGCCTTCCTTAAGATTTCTCTGGTATCTCCTGGGTTTGGATAATGAGCAATTTCCTATCATTCCTGATCCTTGACAGCTCCAGCTTTAATATGGTAGCTGCAACTGCTAGCAGTAGTCTTGCAGAGTTAAATGCACTATTTTAAACACAGCACTGACAAAGGGTAGAAGGAGCAAGAGAAACAGGGGATTGCTCTTGCCCCTGAACTACTAGACACCAGGGGACCTTAAGATAGGCCTAGGAAGGTTTAAGGGGAGGGGGAGTCTTAGGGAATGGTTTCTGCTCAAGAAGAAGCTCCTCAAGGAGGTCATATTTGGAGAGAAGCTCTTGGGGGGGGGTCATATGCAGTAAGGGGCCAGGGGGTAGCCTTGGTGAAAGGGTGAACTAGGGTTCTGCTAAGGCTCCTTTTTAGTGTCTCCTGAGCTCATTGAAACATAGAAACATAGAATAAGACGGCAAAAGAGGGCCAGCAGCCCAACAAGTCTGCCCACTCAAGAACCCTCCCTCCCTGGTGTACCCATCCTTTATGCATAACTCTGTAGCACCCCCCACCTGTTTGTCCCATCGACTTTTGAAGTCGAGCACGCTACTAGCCTCGACCACATGGCGTGGAAGTTTATTCCATCGACCAATCACCCATTCGGTGAAGAAGTATTTCCTGGTGTCACCATGAAATCTTCCCCCCTTAAGTTTTAGCAGATGCCCTCTTGTTGCCGTGGGGCCCATAAGAAAAAATAATTCTTCCTCCACTTCAATGTGACCCATAATGTATTTGAATGTTTCTATCATGTCCCCTCTTTCTCTACGCTCCTTGAGAGAACATAGGTGCAGTCTGGTTAGACGTTCTTCATATGTGATGTCTTTAAGTCCTGAGATCATCCTAGTGGCCATTCTCTGGATCAACTTCATTCTTTTCACATCTTTTTGATAATGTGGCCTCCAAAACTGGGCACAGTACTCCAGGTGAGGTCTCACCATGGATCTGTATAACGGTAGTATGACTTCAGGCTTTCAGCTGATAAAGCTCTTTCTGATGCAACCCAGCATTTGTCTAGCCTTTGCTGAAGCTTTCTCCACCTGATTGATAGCTTTCATATCTTCTCGGATGAGAACTCCCAAGTCCCTTTCTGCAGTAGTTCTCGCTAAGTTTACACCGTTCAAGGTGTATGTTCTGCACGGATTTCCGCTCCCAAGGTGCATTACTTTACATTTTTTGGCATTAAAGTTTAGTTGCCAAGTACTGGACCATTGTTCCAACAAAAGCAGGTCCTTCTCCATAGTGCTGGACCCGGTTGCTCTACCCACAATGTTGCATAGTTTACCATCATCAGCAAACAATGTAATTTTGCCTCGAAGTCCCTGAGTTAGATCCCTAATAAAGATATTAAACAGCATCGGGCCCAAGACCAAGCCCTGTGGCACTCTGCTGGTCACCCTTGATGTTTTTGAGGGGATACCGTTTACCATTACTCTTTGAAGTCTGCTTCTAAGCCAGTCTTGCACCCATGCTGTTAGTGTTTTTCCTAGTCCCAACAAGTACAACTTGTTCAATAACCTACGGTGTGGAACACTATCAAAAGCCTTGCTAAAGTCTAAATACACGATATCCAGGGACTCACTCCCATCCAGTTTTTTCATTACCCAGTCAAAGAAGCTTATCAGGTTGGATTGACAAGTCCTTCCCTTTGTAAAGCCATGCTGTTGGGGATCCCTTAATCTTTCATCATCTAGAAATGTGTCCAATCTGTTCTTGATCAACTTCTCTATGAGTTTACTCACTATTGATGTGAGACTCACCGGTCTATCATTTTCAGCTTCTGACCTGCATCCCTTTTTGTGGTGTGGGATAACATTGGCGGTTTTCCAGTCCCTCACTCAGGGAAAGATTGAAGAGCACAGCTAACGGCTCTGCTAGGACATCCCTCAGTTCTCGAAGTACTCTAGGGTGTAGATCATCCAGGCCCATAGCTTTTTTAACTTTTAATTTCGATAATTCTTGGTAGACTTCGCTCTCAGTAAACTCCATGTCCCGGAATGGGTCTTCCAAATTCCCCTTTGTCTGTAGCTGAGGACAGGATCCTGGTGCTTCGCAGGTGAAGACTGAACAGAAGTAGTTGTTGAGTATTTCTGCCTTATCTGCGTCCGAGTCTGTAAAGTTGCTGTCAGATTTCTTTAGGCGCCCAATACCACTTGTGTTCTTCTTCCTATCGCTAACATATTTAAAAAAGGATTTCTCCCCTTCCTTTACTTGCCTAGCTATGCTTTCTTCCATCTGTAGTTTGGCCTCTCTGACTGTCGTTTTAACTTTTCTGGCTTTGGTCAGATAGATTTCTTTAGCTTCCGGTCATTGTGATTGTTTGTAGTTTACAAAAGCTTTTTTCTTTTGCCTTACTAATTCTGAGATCTCCTCAGAGAACCACTGTGGTCTATTTTTTCAGCGTTTGCTCTCGGTTTTGATGTATATGTTGGTTGCTCCTTGCAGGGTAGATTTTAGAGTTGACCATAGTTCCTCTACCTTGTCATTTGTGCTTTGGTTTTGCAGCACTTTGTAAACGTAGTCCCCCATGTCCTGAAAGTTAGTTCCCTTAAAATTTAGGACCTTAGTCGATGTGTTTGGCCTAGTGGATCCTTTCTTGAGGTGGAACCAAACCATGTTGTGGTTGCTGGATGCCAAGGTGTCTCCCACCAATACCTCTGTGACGCTGTCACAGATGGTGAGCAGCAGGTCCAAGATTGCCTGGTCCTTGGTGGGTTCCAATACCATCTGCTTGAGGTGTGCTCCTTGCATGGAGGCCAGTAGCCTCTTACTGCTGCTGGTTGTAGCGCAAGGTTTGTTCCAGTCCACATCGGGCATATTAAAGTCTCCCACCAGCACAGTATCTCCACGCAGTGTGATGGTCTCTATGTCATCCATTAGTTCGTCGTCGGCATCCTCCTTTTATTTTGGTGGTCTGTATACAACACCAAGATATAGGCATTTGTTATTGCCCCTGACAAGGTTCACTCAGAGGGATTCTCCCGTATATTTGATGTCTGTAATATTAGTTATTTTGATATCATCTCTAATGTATAGAGCCACTGTTCCACCTGATTTGCCCTCTCTGTCTCGACGGAATAAGTTATAACCTGGTATGACCGTATCCCATCCATGGGACTCCAAGACCATGTTTCCGATATTGCCACTACATCGAGGTCGGCGTTTCTCATTTCGGTTTTGAGTTCCAGTATTTTGTTGCCCAAGCTACGGGCATTACCATACATGGCTGTCCATTCTATCTTTTTGCATGGAGTGTTTTCTGACTGAGATAGTTTGTCCCCTTCATTCTTGCCTTTATCCCCCTTAATCTTGCCTCCAATTCTGCCTTTGTCCCCTTCATTCTTGCCATTGTCTCCCTCAATCTTGCCTTCATTTTTGCCTTTAACCCCTACATTCTTGCCTTTGCCCCCTTCCATCCTGCCTTCAAGTTTGCCTTTGTCCCCTTCCTGCATGCCTTTTCCCCCTTCCATCCTGTCTTCAATTTTGCCTTTGTCATCCTTACTATTGCCTCTGTCTTCATCAGTGTCCACTTCATTCTTGCCCTTTCCCCCTTCCATCTTGCCTTCAATTTTGCTTTTGTCATCCGTACTATTGCCTCTGTCTTCATAAGTGTCCATGTGGTTTCTCCCCTCCGTCCCCCTGTCCATACGTTTTATTTTCCCCCCTGGCCCCGAGATGGAATCACCATCTCTGTCTCCCAGTCTACCGACTTGAGTTCTTACCTCAGATACTTGAGTTCTTACCTCAGATACTAAGCCTATGTCTTTCGCTCTAGCTCCCTCCCTCTGTCCCCTTCAGTATGCGCGTGATTTCTTACCTCCGAATTACTTATCCAACTTGAGTGAGAGTGGGTCCCCTCCCCCGGCTCATCTAGTTTATAGCCTTCTGTAGTAAGTGAGCCAGGCGTCGTCCCAGGACGTTCTTCCCTCTTCCGGTTAGGTGCAGCCCGTCCGGTCCCTGCAGTCCCTGTAGTGCATCTCCATGGTCCAGGAAGCCGAAGTTCATCTCCTTGCACCATCCGCTAAGCCACACATTAGTCCTCTTGATCCATTCTTCCCTGGCTCTTCCTTTGTCTCTTACTGGTAGGATGGAAGAGAAGACCACCTGTACTTCCAGCTGCTTCAGTTTTTCTCCGAAGGCTTTAAAGTCTTCCTGTATCTTCTCAGGTGAGTTTCTGGCGGTGTCGTTTGTCCCGATGTGGATGAGAAGCATTGGGTAGTGGTCTTGGGGCTTGATTATTTTTCCAATACAGGTAGTCACGTCTTTGATCTTGGCTCCTGGCAGACAGCAGATCTCTCTTGCTTGTAGATCTGGTCTGCATACCGGTCCCTCGGTACCCCTCAGCATGGAGTCCCCAATGACGACCACTCTGCGCTTCTTCTTGGGGGGTACTGATTCGTTGCTTCTTGAGTTGGTGCCTTCCGCTGGGTTATGAGGTTCCACTCTTGGAAGTCCTTCTGAGTATCCTCCTGAGTTCCGCTGGCGGGTCTTTCTTGTAGGAGCTGGAATCTGTTGCTCAGGGTAATCTGCAGAGTCGAATGAGGTTGTTGTGCTTGCTTGAAGGTACCCAAGTGGAGGACTGTCTTCTTCGTTTGCTTGCAGAGGTGACAAGTTGCCAGGTTTCATCGTCTCGAGTCTCCTCTTGTACCCCAGCTGTTACTTCTAATGCTGTATGTCTGGTTGGTTCGGATGTCTTTAGAATGGACCTATCTTCGTGCAGTTGTTCGGAGACCTGAGACAGTTCTAGGAGGACTCCATCGATGAAAGCCTCGCTCTCCCGGATACTTCTCAGTTGCTGCACTTCTTCCCTCAGACTTGTCAGTTCCTGCAGGATGCCTCCGTCGAATTGTTGCTGGGTGTCTTCTTCTGTCTGTACAGATACTGAAGTCATCAGGTGGGGCTCAACTTCGGTCTGTACAGAGATCGCCACCTTCCATCGGGGGGGGGGGGGGGTCCTCTTCAGTCTGCACGGAGACTACCTTCATCTGGATTTCTTTAGCAGCCAGGGGGTTGATCTTGATTGTATTCTTGGTGCTTCTTGTCTTCCCTGCCATTCCTGGTTCTGTCTTTTCACTTGGGTTGTCATTTGTAGTACGGTTGTATTTCAGTTGTAGGTCTGCCCTCATGCCTGTTGTTAGTCTCGAGTTGTTAGTTTGGTAGCTGTGTGTTGTTTTGCCTACTTGTGTCGATTAGTCTGCTTTCTGGGTGTTGGTTGGTAGCTGTGTGTGTGCTGGTAGCTGTGTGTCGGTTTGCCTGCTGTTAGTTGCAAGTGAGTTAAGTGTTTGGATTTTTTTTTTTTTCTTACCTTGCTGGCTCCTAGGAGCCTAGGGTCACAACTTTTCAGTCCAAAGCTCCTGGGCCAAAAAAACCCCAAACACTACCAGATATTTGCTGACAGTATTTTTCCAGAAATAACATGGATACAGTATTCACTGCCAGTCATATCATTCAATTTATCATCTACATCACTTCTCCTGACATGTGTGTTTCAACCGAAACTTTATTCAGGGTCGAGGGGAACAACTTAGAGATCTCAGCACTCTAAGTTGTTCCCCTCGACCCTGAAGAAAGGTTGAAACTTGCATTCAGGAGAGGTGGTGTAGATGATAATCTACTATGAGCTAAGTAGTTATTTCACTTTAAAAAGTTTTAAAGAAAAGTTACAAAAGTTACAAAAGGCATAAAAGAATGAATAAAAAGAAAATGGATAAGTTTCAATAAATATTGGACTGACAGAGACCTGAGTAGCCAGGAGTATGAAATGCCTGGTTATATTCTGAAGGTCCATACAAAATTCTCCTATAAAAGTAGCTGCTATTTGGATAGTGGTATACTCTGAGCCTTATGAGCTAAGAAGGTTTCAGCACAATATATTAGTACCATTTTATATTGTGATACCCATTACAATTGAGCCATGTTTTGAGAATCAAGTTACCCCGTATTTATAAGGACAATAGTATTCTTACAATGTATTAATAATTTAACATCTATACTGCTGCAACAGTTCACGTGTCAATCCTTAAAGTTGAACTCCAAGATTCAAATTGGCGAGTCTAAGATCCTCTGGAAGCACTAGCTGCGGTCAGGTATAAGTACTTTAGACGATGTGTTATTAAATGGGAAAATGCTTGAGTTTTCACGACTGCAACAATCATTTGGTATTACAAAGTCTCAAGTATATAAGTGGTTGCAGTTGAAGCAGGCCATTCAGAAGGGGTTCCCTGATTGGCAAAATTTTAAAAATTCAGTATAGCCTGCCGGCTCTGTGCTTCCAGACAGATTTGCTAGGGCATCAGGCAGCCAAGTGGTATAAATTAATATCTGAATATTTGTATAAGAAACCAAAAACTAGTCTAAAAGACATTTGGAGCATTGAGATAAAGCAGCAGATTTCTGCTACTCAATGGCCATGGATTTGGTCTTGGAGGATGAGATGTACAGAGTCTGCATCTATGAGAAAAACCTGGTTTTTTTTTTTTGTTACTAAGATCTTTTTGGACCCCAGTTCGTTTGCAGAAGTTAGATAGTTCTAAATCTAATAGATGCTGGCACTGTCATTTTGAAATAGGGACACTGGATCATCTGTTGATCTATCGTCCTTTGATACTTAATTTTTGGAAGTCAATATGGGGACATATCAATAACATACTGGAATCATCGATTCCATTAACCTATGATGTAGTCATCTGTGGGACACTATTGCATATTAAACCCCCATTGGACTGGTATAAATGCCGGCTTTTCATTATCATGACAAGGATTGCCATGCAAATGGTTACCTACAATTGGAAAAAATGGGATCGGCTTAGTTTTATCTTTTGGTGGGCGAATTTATGTTTGTGTTATATGTATGAGAAAATGTACGCTGACATGTTGAGGCATAATAATTTATTCAGATTAGTTTGAGGTCCATTAACGACTTTTGTTACTTTTGTTTACCTTTAATTCCCAGGGAACGTGGGGGTTATCTCCTTTGTTTTATTCCTTGATTGAATGTACTGGAAGGGAGGGGGTAATTCATTTAGTATTGTTACTGATGGATTGTAAGTGCTGAATCTGATTATTAATGTATGTATAATTTTATGCACTTTATATTAACCTTGAAAATTTAATAAAGTTTTTTTAAAAAAAATAAATATATATATATATGTAGCAAGTAAGCAAGGATGTGTACAAGAGAAAAGAAACACTCAGCAACCCTAACATCTGTTACTGCAAGATACTAAACTGAACAGAGATCAAAGACCCACCCTATACAACAATGTTGCATATTACAAAATATGGGGGTCTTTTACTAAGGCGTGCTAGCAAATTTGGCGTGTGCTAAATATTTATGCATGCTAAATGCTAATGCGCCCATCATATTCTATGGATGCGTTAGCATTTAGAGTGCACTAAATCAGCTAGCGGGCCTTAGTAAACGACCTCCTATATGCATAAACACTAAACCAGCACAACACAACAAGCCCACGCCAAATAAGGCAGTGTCCAACATTTGCATCTCAACATTCCCCCTCCCCAACCTCTGTACTGAGCAGTTTTGTACCAAGACTGAGTTCTGTAACTGGTTTCAGGGGCAAACACCTGGAAAGTGGTGTCAATTCCCACCCCAAGAACAACCCTGCACCCGAGCTTTATTTCAAGCCCTGTATTATGTATAACCCCCATGAAGTTTTGAGTGGATAGCCCAACTAAGCCTTTGAACATCTATCGCATGTTGATTTTATGTTCTTAAGAAAAAGAACTAAAAGAACATATGGATTATATGCTTTAAATTATGTGTCTTTACATTTATATGTGCTTACAACATGGGACAGCCTTATCCTCTTGCCAGTGCTTTGCTTCCTTATACAGTACACCTACACAGACATTGCATCCCATAAATGATAATAATTTTGTAGTGCCCACTTTAAATCATGCATGTTGAGACAGTACTCGGCAGCAGCTTTTTGTGTGCTGGTTCAATTGTTACGGAACAATATATCAAAATATGTATAGTCAGAACCTTTGCCGGCTGGGTTTTCAACCAGTTTGAAAGCATATTTTTTGTTCACATGCTTTGGATTTTGAAAGGGTTATTGTCTGGATGGATAGCTACATTACACAGATGGCAAATGTGCTATAATATAGTTTCCTCTTTTTTAAACTGTGTTCTTTTTTTATTGTTTGTAATATGAATTTTATTTTTGTTAATATAAATTTTATTTTCTACTTTGTAATAAACTGTAATTTTTTGTGTAAAGAGTATATTAAATACTATAAACTAAACATTTCTATTAAAGAATGCTAGTAGGTAGGAAAAACCTGGGGATAGGGGGTTGACCCAAGAATTCATTCTTGCTTTATTGGAACTCAAGAGAGGCCCTAGTGGGAAGGGGACTTCCACAAGGTTCAGCATTGTCAGCATTATTGTTTAATATTTACGTGGCATAAATTGAGGAGGCGTTTGATCAATTGCAAGTTCATTATCGACAATATGCTAATGATATTTTTTTTTCTTCCAATAGATAAATGGGGATGTATTTTATGTATGTTTAACCTGGTACCCATTCTGAACTCCTTGGGGAAAATGAGATAGAAAGCAAAATAAATACATAAATATGATTTGCAGTTGGTTTTGAATTGATGCATGTTAAGGATAGAAGAATGGATGAGTGACCATGGTTTGAGTTTGAATGTGGGTAAAACAGAAGTGATGTGTGTTGGATGGAATGGAGAAGAAATATGGCCTGATTCAATAAATGTACTGGGGGTGGGTACAATTACCAGTGAAGAAAGATGACAGTCCTGGGGGTTGTATTGGATCCAGGTTTGACTATGAAATGGCAGACTATAAAGATATATTTTGGTCAACTTCACATGTTATACCATTAGAGATCATTAGTTTCTCATTTTGATTTTAGAACTGTTGTGCAAGGGATGGCATTATCCCGGTTAGACTACTGTAATGCTCTTTAACTCAGTGTTTCTAAAATGAGGAGCAGGGTGTTAAACAATTAGTACAAAATGCCGCAGCAAGGCTGGTTATTGGTGTTGAAAGAACGGCCCACATTACACCTGTTTTAAGGAAATTGCATTGGCTGCCGATTGTTTTTTCGGGTCCAACATAAAGGGCTCCTTTTACAAAGGTGCGTTAGGACCTTAATGCGCGGAATAGCACGCACTAAATTGCCATGTGCGGTAAACCTTAATGCCAGCATTGAGCTGGCATTAGTTCTAGAAGCATAGCGTGGGTTTAGCGCGCGTTAAATGCTGTGTGCGCTAAAAATGCTAGCGCACCTTAGTAAAAGGAGCCCAAAGTGAGTTCTATAATTCATCAATTTATTTCCCATCAAGCACTATGGTACTTTACTAGAGTGGTGGTACCTTCTCAGCCCAAGAGAGCTTTGAGATGTGAAAATCAAAATAATTAGACCCAATAATGCGAGGAAGATACACTGAACCCAGAGCTACTGCCTTTTGAATTGCAGGTATTAAGCTATGGAACACATTGGTGGGACAGTTACGGCTATGTTCTGACCAGTTAAAATTTACACACACACATACACACCCTTTTACAAAACAGTAGTGCAATTTTTAACGCCGGCTGAGGTGGTAGCAGCTCCAATGCTCATAGGAAGTCGGAGTTGTTACCGCCACCGCCGGCGCTACAAACCACGCTACTATTTTAGAAAAGGGGAGGGGGGTTAAAAATTATTAAAAACACAGTTGTTTGTTAAAGCATTTTTGTGAAATGTCTGGGGCTCTCAGTGGCACAGTGGATTTATTTTAAGAGTAATTATTATTAAGATTTTGCTTTGCGATGTTTATTTTTAAAGTTTTATGCTTGTATTTTGTAAACCGCCTAGTTGTACACCAGGGGTGTCAAAGTCCCTCCTCAAGGGCCACAATCCATTTGGGTTTCCAGGATTTTCCCAATGAATATGCATGAGGTCTATTTGCAGCATTTTCCAGCTGGTACAAGAAGACCTCAGTTGGGAATGAAGCCCAAGTCCCCAACACTTCACTGAGTCACTGAGTTTTTGAAGTTAAATATCTAGTCTCAAACACTGGGTTACAGTAATTGATTTCATTATATTTACAGGAAATATCTAGCAATAGCAGCAACCAGATCAATTTAAAAGCTGGTGCAGGCATTTAAATTAATGCATGTATTCAGTGCTGCTTTATGTATAATACAGAATATTCAGTCGCCACATCACCACTGCTCATCATATCTCATGTAAACATATAAGGCAGAGTTTCTCAAACCAGACCTCCATGAAACCCCAAACCAGTCTGGTTTCCAATGAATATGCATGAGATAAATTTGCATGTACTGCCTCCTTTGTATGCAAATATATTTGTATGCAAATATTCATTGTGGTTATCTTAACCAAAGACTGGGTTGAGAAAACCTGACTTAAGCATCCTAAAGGCAGATGAATGTTGCCTCTTTCTGGTCAATCTTGTGGCCCACTACTTATATAATATCGCTAATAGCAACAAGCCATTTAGACAAAATTTTAGCCCGATACTAGCTGCATAAGGTCAATAATCTCCAGATAGAGAAGTTATACAGTATGGTCCAGATTCTCTAACCGGCACCTTAAAAGCGGCCACCGAGCACGTGTCAATCATGCAACAGCACCAGTTACAGAATTTTGCCTCTGGCAAAGGTAGGCACCAGAAATATAGACCAGGGTTTCCTAGGCCTACATTTCAGGTGCCTACCTTTGATGTGAATCTATTTATTTATTCAGTTTTCTATACCGTTCTCCCAGGGGAGCTCAGAACGGTTTACATGAATTTATTCAGGTACTCAAGCCCACAACCTCAGGCTGTGCTACACACTCCCCACATCACACCTCTGTAGACGCTTTAGGACGCCTAACGCCGCTTCTGGCATTAGCCATGCCCACATTGGCATTGGATGACCTAAAACGCCTACAGAGGCACAATTCCAGTGCCGATATTTTAAGCACCTGTAGGCACCTTGAAACAGTTAAAAACATTGTTTAAACTGCATTTTTTACTGATCTTGGGTGCCTACAGTTGCCTAGAAAAACAGCGTCATTTAGAGAACTTGGGCCTATGTCACTAGTGAACATATAATTCCATCTCAATATTGGCCCCTTAAATAATTGCTCTCTTCTGCATTTAAAACAGAAAACAATGTATATGTTTTATCATTGCTTAGTTTTCTCATGTCCACCATTAGGGATAATATACTCAAACCACCCTGTCTTGCAAACCCTATGACTAGGTTTTACCAATGGGCTTTTCCATAATGTTGAAGAGCACAACTGCAAGGATAGTTCTGCTTCTTTTATTGCTTAAGGAAAAATAACCCACAGAGGTCTGAGTTTACTCTCTGAATGTATAATTTTTCCATTGGAAAAATCCCACATTTTTGACTATACAAATCCATGGATGCTCTTTCCTTTCTCCACCAAATTCTTGCCTCAGAAATTCCTCAAAACAATTTGGAGAAACTTTACATGTTGCTGCATTGAGGGTACGTAATAGTGAAAAGTCAGTTTCCATGGGTACAACATTGTGCCAACAGCTTGGATTCTTATCCTCATGAAAAGCTATCTTTACTTTGCTGTCAACTGGAAATAATCTTTGGTCACCAGAAAAACGAAAGTCATTTTAATTGTTTGTTACATATGTGTAGTGCATTAAATCAATTTTTTTTTACAATTGAAAAGACCAACTTAATAAATTACATTTCAGCGTCCCTTTGTTATATTTCACGCCTGTTTTGTCAGATCAGCAGTCTGAAGTATCCCAGGCCACACAATGATCTTATGCTATTCAATCTGGGCCTGCCACATCAACAAAGTGCAATGATTAATCCTGAGCATTGAGCATGTGCAGATGGCTAATTATAATACTGGCAAGCCAGGCAGGGATACACATCACTAACTCTTACAAGCCCTTTACTTCTTCAGTGTAAGCCAACTCTTCCTGAGGTAGTGAGCTACTGTTCTGAGGCAAGAGCTTTAATACGGACCATTCCAGGGATCAGTTTTGAAAACTGATAAGTAGAACATGTTAACTAACGTCCATTGATTATTTAACTTTTACCACATGAGTTTATATAAAACATGAGCCCTGATGTTCAGCCAGCTTGATCAGGGTATAAAGTTAGACACAAACAGTGGCATTTGATTATATTTGAACACATTTTGAAGGTCATTTTTCTTATCAAGACACTTTTTGGGGAATTATTTTCCATTCGATATAAGATCATCATTCAGTTATAAACAATTTAGAAAGAAGCTTAAAACGTATCTTTTTAATAAGTTTGTTATTAAGATCTAGTTCAATATAGGCAGGTTGATGTATTTTTCCTAGGAATGCCTAGCTTCTTGATTGTAAACCACATAGAACTCTTCAGGGCAAGCGTGCAGTAGAAATGCTTAATGTAATGTAATATAACTTTATTCATATATTTGTATGCACAGCATCTCTATCCATTTAAGTAGTACTGCTGAATATGTCTCACCGGCACAGTGCTGGTCTAACCATTAGACAAAACTATTGTAAGGGACAAAATTAGCAAGGTGAAGTAAAAGGTGGACTTTTACCACATCTTAATTTAAAACAGGAGTCGCCAGCCTTTGGTTTCTCAGTTAAGTTGGTTGCTGAATCTTGTGGTAGATTAATAACACAGCTTGAGAATTATCTCACTAACATAACATCATTATTCTATTGGCCTGGGAAAATTGGACCTCAAATCCATGGCCCAATAATCTTGCACCGTATCTTAAAGTGGCTATCAGATTTGTTCCCTCCCCTCAACCATCATCCCACCCTGTAATTGGACCCCTGTTCCCAAACAGTTCTCCATCCCTAAATAGAAACTCTTCACATGTCCAGGTGGTCTGGTGGGTCCCTGGGCAGGAAACATGGGACATTATATAAGGAAATATGACATCTAGTGGTAGTACTGACAGACTATTCCTAGATGTGCCATATCTGTTGAAGGTGCCAGAAAAGGCAGGTGCGAGTGGAGATAACTGCTGCCTGGGGACACAGTAGACTACCGCAGACATATGTAGATAGCTATGGAGATTGTTCTTTTGGTGGGTGGGGTGCTGATCGAGTGGTCTGATTAGGCAGGTGGAGATGCTTTCAAGAGGGAAGCTACTGATATGTGTGTTACATATAAAACTATTTAGAATACTAGAACATGTATATGTACACATACAACATGTGTTTGGGACTTCTTTCATAACATAGGTTTAATTTTGGTTGCTTTTTCTTTTGCTTTGGTTTGTTTGTCCGTTACAAGGCAGAATAGCTCCTGGGTGGAATAGTACACTTCTCCCTCCGTATTCGCTGTGATAGGGGATTAACAAAACCGCAAATACAGAAAAACCACAAATAACTTTTTCATATGTTATTTGCTGTTTTCTATTAAAAACCATTGCGAATATAGTGAAACCACGAATAACATAGTGGGAGACCTGGTCTGGTCCTGAGCGAGGCAAAGCACGGTCAAGTTTCAAGTTTTAATAAAATTTGATGGGTCGCTTAATCATAATACAAAGCGATGAACAAGTTTAAAAACATGTAGTACATTTCTCATTACAGGGAGATGACCTCATTAACGTAGGCCAACCAACAAACAAAACGGACCCTAAGGGAAAATGAGGGAAGAAATACAATATTTTGACAGTAAAGGAGACGAGTAAGGGAAAAACAATAGGAGGGGAAACACAGCGCTAAAAATCTGGTAAAAATTAAAATAGTGATGGAGTTCTAAAAAAAAAAAAAAGTGTCTTTAAAAAGAAAGTGCCGGGAATCAGCAATTTTCTCTGTAAACGCTTTGAATTAGCAATTTCTCTTTGCAAGCTGATGTAATTTGGGGGGAGGAGCCAGCAAGCTAAAAACCGTGAATAATCGAAACCGTGAATACGGAGGGAGAAGTGTAGTAGTGCAGGAGATTGTGCAATGCTGCGGGAGGGAGCGGGAATCTCTCCCGCTGCCAGGGGGTGTGTTGGGGGTTATGTGATGTGACGGGAGGAAGTAGGCATCTTTCCTGCTGATTTTCAATTTTTTTAATTTATTTACGTGTGTGTGTGGGGGGAGGGGGGGGAGGTTCTGAGCTGTCAAACCTGAGCCAATCAGCATTTTCCTGTCAGTACCTGAGCCAATCAGCACTCAGGGACTGATCAAAAAGTAAGGCTTTGACAACTCAGACCTGTCAGCAAATTTTGGCCACAACGAGGCACAATGAGGTTAGGGAATCACTCGGTGACAATAGAGAATCACTCAGAGTGCTCATTTTAATATTAATGACCTCATTATACTACATTTGCATGGCAGAATTGGAGACCGCTAGGAAGCTGTTTTGATAATCCGCTGCTAAAAGACATGTACGTTAAACCGACTGAAACCGGTTTAGAAAGCACATTAAAGACATGTTTAAGTTTTGAGAATCTTCCACTTAGTCCAGTGATTTTCCACTTTTTTTTGATCCATTGGAAAAATATGGAACAAAAAATGTGGAAAGTTGCTGGTATAAGTATATAGCCATCAATGGAAACTGCCCCAACTTTGTTGGTTGGGCTGAGAACTTTTCAGCGGCCCCTCATATCTTGATTATTTTAGAAGCTCTATTAGTGTTTTGGACACTTGAAAATTGGCAGGTAGACGTTTATATTGCTTGGGGATGTGGACATCTAAAACTGCTATAAGTCCAAGAGGCAAGGGACTGTGTTTTGAATGAGACTAAGGAGGAACCATGATCTGGACATCCAACTCTAATTTCAGAATGGGAAGGGACATCCATATTCAAAAAATATCTACGTCAATATGTGAAACATAGAAACATAGAAAGATGACGGCAGAAAAGAGCTATAGCCCATCAAGTCTGCCCACTCTACTGTCCCACCTAATTAAGTCAGAGTGCTGCTCGACCCACGTAGAGATCCCACGTGGATGTCCCATTTATTCTTAAAGTCGAGCACGCTAGTGGCCTTGATCACCTGCACCGGTAGTATGTTCCAGTGATCCACCACCCTTTCTGTAAAGAAATACTTCCTGGTGTCACCACCAAATCTCCCTCCTCTGAGTTTGAGCGGGTGCCCTCTTGTGACTGAAGGTCCCTTAGGAAAGAATATGTCATTTTCCACCTCGACACGACCTGTGACGTACTTAAATGTCTCAATCATGTCACCCCTCTCCCTGCGCTCCTCCAGAGAGTAGAGCTGCAACTTGCCCAGTCTTTCCTCGTATGTAACATACATAGTAACATAGTAGATGACGGCAGATAAATACCCGAATGGTCCATCCAGTCTGCCCAACCTGATTCAATTTAAATTTTTTTTTTTTTTTTTCTTCTTAGCTATTTCTGGGCTAGAATCCAAAGCTTTACCCGGTACTGTGCTTGGGTTCCAACTGCCGAAATCTCTGTTAAGACTTACTCCAGCCCATCTACACCCTCCCAGCCATTGAATCCCTCCCCTGCCCATCCTCCTCCAAACGGCCATACACAGACGCAGACCGTACAAGTCTGCCCAGTAACTGGCCTAGTTCAATCTTTAATATTATTTTCTGATTCTAAATCTTCTGTGTTCATCCCATGCTTCTTTGAACTCAGTCACAGTTTTACTCTCCACCACCTCTCTCGAGAGCGCATTCCAGGCATCCACCACCCTCTCCGTAAAGTAGAATTTCCTAACATTGCCCCTGAATCTACCACCCCTCAACCTCAAATTATGTCCTCTGGTTTTACCATTTTCCTTTCTCTGGAAAAGATTTAGTTCTACGTTAATACCCTTTAAGTATTTGAACGTCTGAATCATATCTCCCCTGTCTCTCCTTTCCTCTAGGGTATACATATTCAGGGCTTCCAGTCTCTCCTCATACGTCTTCTGGCGCAAGCCTCCTATCATTTTCGTCGCCCTCCTCTGGACCGCCTCAAGTCTTCTTACGTCTTTCGCCAGATACGGTCTCCAAAACTGAACACAATACTCCAAGTGAGGCCTCACCAATGACCTGTACAGGGGCATCAACACCTTCTTCCTTCTACTGACTACGCCTCTCTTTATACAGCCCAGAATCCTTCTGGCAGCAGCCACTGCCTTGTCACACTGTTTTTTCGCCTTTAGATCTTCGGACACTATCACCCCAAGGTCCCTCTCCCCGTCCGTGCATATCAGCTTCTCTCCTCCCAGCATATATGGTTCCTTCCTATTATTAATCCCCAAATGCATTACTCTGCATTTCTTTGCATTGAATTTTAGTTGCCAGGCATTAGACCATTCCTCTAACTTTTGCAGATCCTTTTTCATATTTTCCACTCCCTCTTCGGTGTCTACTCTGTTACAAATCTTGGTATCATCTGCAAAAAGGCATACTTTTCCTTCTAACCCTTCAGCAATGTCACTTACATACATATTGAACAGGATTGGCCCCAGCACCGAACCCTGAGGGACTCCACTAGTCACCTTTCCTTCCTTCGAGCGACTTCCATTAACCACCACCCTCTGGCGTCTGTCCGACAGCCAGTTTCTGACCCAGTTCACCACTTTGGGTCCTAACTTCAGCCCTTCAAGTTTGTTCAACAGCCTCCTATGAGGAACTGTATCAAAGGCTTTGCTGAAATCCAAGTAAATTACATCTAGCATATGTCCTCGATCCAGCTCTCTGGTCACCCAATCAAAAAATTCAATCAGGTTTGTTTGGCACGATTTACCTTTTGTAAAGCCATGTTGCCTCGGATCCTGTAACCCATTAGATTCAAGGAAATACACTATCCTTTCAGCAACACTTCCATTATTTTTCCAACAACTGAAGTGAGGTTCACCGGCCTGTAGTTTCCTGCTTCATCCCTGTGACCACTTTTATGAATAGGGACCACATCCGCTCTCCTCCAATCCCCAGGAATCACTCCCGTCTCCAGAGATTTGTTGAACAAGTCTTTAATAGGACTCGCCAGAACCTCTCTGAGCTCCCTTAGTATCCTGGGATGAGAGACCCTTGAGTCCGGAGACCATCCTAGTGGCCATTTGCTGGACTGACTAAGCTCGAAGTATATCTTTACGGTAATGTGGCCTCCAGAATTGCACACAGTACTCCAGATGATGTCTCACTATGGTTCTGTACAGTGGCATTATGACTTCAGGTTTACGGCTGACGAAGCTTCTATTGATACATCCCATCATCCGCCTTACCTTGGATGAGGCCTTCTCTACTTGTTTGGCAGCCTTCATGTCTGCACTGATGATTACTCCCAAGTCCCGTTCTTCTGAGGTCGTAGCTAGTGTTTCTCCATTCAAGGTGTATGGTCTGCATGGATTTCTGCTGCCGAGATGCATCACTTTACACTTCTTTGCGTAGAAGCCCAGCTGCCATGTCGAGGACCAGTTTTCCAACTTGATCAGATCCTGCGCCATACCATCCGTGAGATCGCTTTCACCTACTATATTACACAGTGGACCCGGTACTTGGCACTTCAAGGTTACAGAAAGGTTCTGATTGAAGGAAAGCTACAGTAGGTATTTTCCTGTCCCCAGAGGGTTCACAATAAAAATAAAAAAAACCCAAAGGTTACAAAAAGCTGTAGTGCAGTGGTCTCAAACTGGCGGCCCGGGGGCCACATGCGGCCCACCAGGTACTATTTTGAGGCCCTCGGTATGTTTATCATAATTACAAAAGTAAAATAAAACAGGTTCTTGATCATATTTAATCTAATCTAATCCTTAGGTTTGTATACCGCATCATCTCCACGTTCGTAGAGCTCGGCGCGGTTTACAGTAGATGAAATAGGAAAGAACTACAACAGAGGGTTAGAGGTAGAAGTGTGAAGAATATTAGAGGACTTGGGATGCCAGATCAAGAGTTTTCTTGATTCCTAAGTTGGAGAGAGGCTTACATTTTTTGAGAAAAGCCAGGTTTTCAGATGTTTGTGGAAAACTTGGAGAGAGCTCAAGTTCCGAAGAGGGGAGGTAAGGTTGTTCCAGAGCTCAGTGATTTTGAAGTGGAGGGAGGTCCCTAGCTTTCCTGTGTAGGAAATGCCTTTTAGCGAGGGGAAGGATAGTTTTAATTTGTGGGAGGATCTGGTGGTATTAGGATTTGAGGAATTCCAAGAAAGAGGGATAAAGGGAGGGAGGATACCATGTAGGATTAGCTATAAATTACAATATTATTATTAAGAATTAGTCAAAAGGAAAGATTTATAAACTATAAAGAGTTTTACCTCATGCAAAATTGTCATTTCTTTAATAAGACATTAACTGGGTTTTTTTTTCTGAGGCCCTGCAAGTACCTACAAATCCAAAATGTGGCCCTGCAAAGGGTTTGAGTTTGAGACCACTGCTGTAGTGGGACTTGAACCAGCAACTTCTGTCTAGTTTTCAGGAGGCTTCTCTAAACATTAGGCTACTCTTTCACATTGATGTCTATGTTAGGGTTACCAGATGTCCGGATTTCCCTGGATGGCTTTTTAAATCCCAGCACTTTGTACGGGTTTTGAAAAGAAATTGCATCAGGAGGGGGCATCCGTGTATGCGCAGATGCAACACAGTAACATCACGTCATTGCATCGCATCCGCGCATGCACAGATGCCTTCCTACCCAATGAATAGGCAGTGGGGGCAGAGATGGGGGCGGAGCTGATGGTGGGGCTGAGGTGTAATGAGGTGAGGATGGGTGGAACTGGGCGGGCCTGGGGGGCGGGTCTATGGGGGGTCCAAATTTTACTGATGTAAAATCTGGTAACCCTAGACTTTGTGGCCATTTCTGTCTGCCACATAGGCATCCATGTCCCTTGTTTGCTTTGTTCAAAGTTTGGATTTTTCAGTTTATAAAATGGATGTTCAAGCTGGATGTCACCACCACTTGAATGTCCATTTCTCATGAATTTTAAAAAAGGCAGTATTTCAGCAGATCCTGTTCTGCAATGCTGAGAATCAGGGGCATGGTAATATACAAAAATTGACATCTTATGTTACCTCTTTTCACGCATATACCGTATTTTCACGCATATAACGCGCGCGTTATACACGATTTTACAAACCGAGCATAACCATGCGCGTTATATGTGTGAGCGCGTTATACAATTTTTATTTCATTGCGATCCGGCATCCCCCCTGCGAACCGGCATCCTCCCCCCCCCCCGCTCGCATCACCCCCCTCCCCCATGATCCTACATCCCCCCCCAGCACCGCAAAGACATTGCTTACCCGATTGGGCATCGGCACCAGCACCAATGCACAGGACGTGCCAGTGCCAGTGCCAGTGCCCGAAGATCCTCCCTCGCCTGGGCTGGGCTGGGCTGGGCTGGGCGGTGCGAGGGAGATCCTCCCTCTTCCCTGTGCTGGGCTGGTCTGGGCTTTGAGCATGCGCAAATGCTCAAAGCCCAGACCAGCCCAGCACAGGGAAGAGGGAGGATCTCCCTCGCACCGCCCAGCCCAGCCCAGCCCAGGCGAGGGAGGATCTTCGGGCACTGGCACGTCCTGTGCATTGGTGCTGGTGCCGGTGCCCAATCGGGTAAGCAATGTCTTTGCGGTGCTGGGGGGGATGTAGGATCGTGGGGGTGGGGGGTGACGCGAGCGGGGGTGGGAGGATGCCGGTTCGCAGAGGGGATGCCGGATCGCAATGAAATAAAAATTGTATAACGCGCTCACACATATAACGCGCATGGTTATGCTCGGTTTGTAAAATCGTGTATAACGCGCGCGTTATATGCGTGAAAATACGGTATGTCATAATATGAGTTTTGAGTTTTTATATTTGAAGTGGGTGGGAAGATATCATTATCTAAAATAGGGTAAAGTTTTTATGGTAATATATGTATTTATGTTCTATTGAATGATTATTGGGTGGGTGGATGGAAGGGTGGGTGGGGAAAAAAGGTTGATTATGAGCCTGTTAAAATGTGCTTTTATTGGATCATTGTACGTTGCATTTGTTGTATTGCCTTGTTGAAGGTATGAAAATCAATAAAGATTTATAAAAAAAAAAAAAAGGAAAGAAATAGACATCCCTATGTGACACACAGACTTGGACACCCCTTTCTAAAATGTTTTTCTTTGAGTAGGTCCAGGAGGAAATCTTTTTTTTTTTTTTCACTTTATCAAATTGTGGGGAAAGTCACTCTCCTTCCACAGAGCATAAAGACTGGTTATAAATTCCAAATCCCGCATGGTATCTATTCACAGATTCACACACACACACAAAAAATATCTCTGAAATCTCTGAGATTTCTTGTGTGAATTAGTTTGGAGTTAATCTATTCACAGATCCTGTGGAAGCATGATCCAGGATGCTAGAAAGACTGGTCCACTGGATTACAAGTCCCCTGCTCCCTCTCCAGTGCCAGTTCAATTGTTTAGAGTGACTTGCTAGTGAGAGCAAAACCTCCCCTATAATGATATCTGGGATAGCTTTGCGATAAAGGTATTGCGACTCCCCCTTTCCTGCAGTCCCCCCTTCTACCAGGTGACTAAGGCCAGTGTCTCCTAAATGTGCTGGCACAGCTAGGGGACATCCTTGAAGCAGCCAATTTGGTGAAATATGTCAGAGGAAGTCAGTCCCTGCTGGCATTCAGCAAGGAGACATCATTTAAACAGACAATTTGGCGAAGCATGTTGGAGGAAGTCAGTCTCCTGCTGGCGTTCAGCAACTAGCACTCAGATAAGTAATCTAGCAAAAGTTTAAGGAATATATAATAATCCTGATAAGATATAAGAGACATGGAAATCTGATCGATGATGAATGGGTGCAACTTCCTAATGGTGCAAGAAAGAACCATATTGGAGGCACATGTGAAGATCGAGCTTCAATTTCATAACAGTGATATTTAAAAATTAATGTTTTAAGGTACACTATAACAGTCGTTCTGTTAAATTTGTGTAACCAGAGATAAGAGCCTATTAAGACAGCATAAGGCTATGGCAACTGCATTGTATCTCCAGTCTGAGGACTTTAAATATGGGAGCTCTAACTTCAAGCAGCAATCTCGGTATCCTGCTCGCTAGTGCCCCCTAACTTCCTAGTTTCTAATTGTAAAACATCTTCTTATGTTTTTGAAGAATGGTATGCCAAATGGCAACACATAAACAAATAAATCTTCAAATCGGTCTGCAACAGCAGTCAAAAAAAAAAAGATTATACCTAGTGAAAGAAAACAAAAGTAAGAATAAAGAAGTGCCTCTACTTGGATCCATGATGTGACAACCACCGTGAATATTGTGCATGGTGCTCGTTACTCTTTCTCCAAAACTAGAGAATACATGGAGGGGGGGGGGGGGGTAAGAAAAAAAAAAAAAAAAAAGGGGTTTGGGATGGTTCTCTTGTGACAAATTTGACAGCTTAGAGCTCTTCAGCATACAGAAGAGATTAGCTAAGAGGGGATAAGAGAATTTTCTAAAATCATAAGTACTTTGAATGAAGTGAATAGGGATGATTATTGAAACCCTTCTAGGGACAGCGCACACTCCATGAAACTAACTGGTAGCAAATTTAAAACAAATTTAAGAAAGTATTTTTCCATCAAAGCACAATTAAACTGTAAAATTTGTTCCTTGAGGAATTTAAAGGGCTCTTGACCATTTCATACCACTTGATATTGATAATGAAATAGAAGAATATTAAGAGGTCTGAGTTTAAATGGATTTGTCTTTAATTTTCTTGTGTGGCTCTGTGGCTATTTGAGTTCACTTCCTCTAAGGCAGTGTATTGCAAACTGAGTGCCACAGCACAGTAGTGTGCCACCCAAGATTCTAGGTGTGCCGCGAAATGCCAGGGAGGAGGAGAGCCATCTTTCAATATTTCTAGCATATACACACACAGTTGTTCACCCTTGAATGAAACTACGGACTGGATGGTCCAAGTGGACAGCTGAATTTTGTCTGCTGCCTCTGTTAGTAATTGAAGTGATATCATGTGACTCCATGATGTCATAATGAGGGAGGGTTTATAGTATTAGTAGAGAACGCCGCGGCCATTTTTGAAATGGCTGATGGCCGATGATATGAGGAGAAGCTATGCTGTAATGTTCAGGTAAAATATACGTTATTTTTAACAATTCTGGGATTATAATGATTACACATTAACTCATTCACTGTTGGTGTTTGTATTTTTGCTTTTTAGTTCCCCCGACCTTGAGAAAGTCAGACGAAACGCGTCGGGAAGGGGAATGAACTTTGAATAAAGCTAAGTCCATTTTATAATAGATATTGAATATATGAAATAATAAATAATTGATAAATAGTGGAAAATAATACTAGGAATTATGAAGAATCCGACCACCTGTGTCTGTTGATAAAGGTGGATATCTGAATTCCTAAGACGTATTCAAAATGAAAAATTAGAAAACATTGATAACATACCCAGTGTTGTTATGTGGTTCAGATTGTTGTGGTGAAAAGAGTGAACAACAGGGAGGAGGAGAGGCACTGACGTTGGTGAGATGCACATCCTGTAGGCAGTCAGCTGGTGTCGGCGCCTTTCCTTCTCTCCGTGCCTCTTCCCTTATAGCATCCCCCACTGGCGGCTCAGGGCCCCATCTGGAGGGCCTTTGCGCATGCATGGACATCAATGTGATGATGTCATGCATTCGCATGTCATCATCATGTCAACTTACGCGCACTTTCAGATGCCCTCGAGCCTTGGCCACAACATTTAGGGTGCTGCGGCTTCAGAAAGTTTGCGAGACACTGCTCTGTAGCATGGGTTCTCAACCCAGTCCTTGGGACACACAAAGACAGTCTGGTTTTCAAGATATCTGTAATGAATATGCATGAGAAAGATTTAAATACAAATGAGTCAGTGCATGCAAATTTATTGAGGATATCCTGAAAACCTGACTAGCTGGGTGCGTTCTGAGGACTGGGTTAAGAACTCCTGCTGTATGGTGAATTTTGTTGGATATCTTAAGTCTCGTAAGGAAGAATATGTAATCTCATAAAAATATAAAAACCAAGCGCTATCAGCTCTCCAGTTCTCAGCATTTTAGATGGATACAACTGGTTCATTGTCTTTCTGTATTACTACATAAACATTGTCTATCCACCAGTCAACCCAGCTTGTTGTCAATTATGGTACAGATACATGACTCTTGTGGCTGTGCATCCAAGTGGTACAAATGCATACAATCAGAGAAGTTTAAGCACCCTACTGGGATGGAACACACCTGGGAATTTGACCTACAGCTTGCTCCTACCACTATTCCATGGAACCAGATATGGGTAGCACTATCACGCATATCCAAATCATCATCCTTATGACAATCTATGTTTTTTGTTTTTCATAGAGCAATTTGGAGTCCACACAAACTGGCCCACTTTAAAGAGTCAGATTCTGTTAATTGTTGGTCTTGCACTAAAGAAAAAGGAACTTTCTTTCATCAGCTGTTCCACTGCACATTGATTCAGCCATTTTGGCAATCAGTATGGAAGAGGCTGAGCGCACTATTCTCCCTCTCTGAACCGATAACTGCTACTATCATCATTTTTGGGCACCTATGGTTTCACATCTACTTTATCTTCTTCTGACTCTAAACTGCTGAATCTCCTTCTTCAATTGGCAATAAAGTTGGTTCTACAACACTGGAAGAACACATCTTCTTTTGACTACAATATGTGGTGGAACATTGTTTGTGCTACAGCCAAGTTTGAGAGAGCAGCAGCCATTAAAAATAGATCACTTGCTGCCTTTGAACGCAACTGGAAATCTCTTCTAGACACATCCTTACTTCCTTATTGAAAAGATGCTTACTGGCTTATTTGGGGTTATTCATTCATTAATCGTTAATATTTACACTCTATATGCTTGTCTCCTTGCTTATCTGCTCATAATACCATGGCCTGTTACTATACAATCATTGATGCTTTATTTGCACATCCACATTCTTTCTCTTATTGGATTTTGTATTACGATGTTTTCTCTGTATGCCTTTTCATAAAACTTATTGAACTTAAAAAATACAAACCCATACAGATATGCAATGCTGGGTTAGACCAAAGTTCTTTAGTCTAGTAGGGGCCAGTCCAGGTCATAAGTACTCAGTAGATTCCAAGAAGTATAGCTCTCTTTTCCAAGTGGAGGAGTAGCAAAATGGTTAGTGCAGAGGGTTAAAAACATGGGGAACTGATTTCAATTTCTATTGTAGCTCTTTTGATTCTTGGCAAGTCACTTAATTCTCCATTGCCCAGGTGAAAAAACAAAAAAAAGAGCAACAACCTTTAGATTGTGAGCTCACTAGTGACAGAGAAAGTACTTACATATAATAATTATAAACCACTTTGGTTGTACCACAGAAAGGCAATATATCAAATCCATGACCCTTCAGTTTATTTCCAGGGATGAGCAATATCTCTCCCAAGTCTATCTGGCTAATACATTTTATCGACTTTTTCTTTGGGAACTTGGGCAAACATATTTTGAACCATGTAATCATAGTTCTGTCGAGCACATTCTCCGGCAACAGATTCCACAACTTCATTTTCTACTGCATGAGAAAGACTTTCTACTATTTGTTTTCAATCTGTTTGTCTTTAGTTTTGTGGTGTGTCCTCTTGTTTTGGGTGTTGTTTGATAGGTTAAATAGCATCTCCTTTCTATAAAAACTTCCATCATCTCCTCTCTCAGTTATCTTTTCTCTAAACCAAAGAGCTCCAACCCCTTTAGCCTCTCTTAAGGGCAGTGTTACATTTCCTATATTAATTTTGTTGCCCTTCTATTGATGAAGCACTTGGGACCTGATTCGATAAATGGCGCCTAAGCATGCCTATATTGTAGGCGCTGGTAGGCACTGTTGTCAATCAATCACATGGTGCATCTTATAGATTCACGCCTAGTGGTACCTAGGCATGCTTTAGGCTTGCTTAGATGTCCTAGAGGTAGCTGCTGGTTTATTAGGCCAGGTTTTACCTGGCCTAATTTATCGGCACCTAACGCGGACACCTTGTGACACCTAAGTCAATCAGAGCTATTCTCCACCTCTAACAACACCTACTTTTCAGATAGACATCGGAAGGCACCTCGATTTAGGTGTGGTTAGGCGCCACTCTGAGTTCCGCATGGAACTCTTTCATTGTTATTTTTATAAAAATTACAAAGACTAGGGAACACTCGATGAAGTTACAGGGAAATACTTTTAAAACCAATGGGAGCAAGTTTTTTTCACTCAGAGAATAGTTAAGCTCTGGAAAGCTCTGGAAAGAGGTTGTGGTAAGAGCGGATAGCGTAGCTGGTTTTAAGAAAGGTTTGGACAAGTTCCTGGAGGAAAAGTCCATAGTCTGTTATTGAGAAAGACATGTGGGAAGTTACTGCTTGCCTTGGATCGGTAGCATGGAATATTGCTACTCCTTGGGGTTTGGCCAGGAACTAGGGACCTGGATTGGCCACCTTGAGAATAGGCTACTGGGCTTGATGGACTTTGGTCTGACAAAGTAAGGCTTATGTTCTTATGTTCAATGTCATGGCCAATTACCAAGCTAAATGAAACAATTTGGGTTGTACACAGATTTTAGTTATGTATCACTAGGTGTCCACAGGGTGCCCAGCTAAGGTGCACTTTATAGAATCTGGTCCTTGGTGCACAAGTGACAGAGTGCAGTAAATTACCATCTGCTAACTGCAAAGTACAGTCCATGCCAATGCACTATTCTATTACAATATGTGCCCAAATCCCGTAGTATGCAACTCAAAATGGGGCATGGTCATGGGAGATATGTGGGTGGGTCAGGGTGATTCCTACAATTTGCCCACAATGCTATAGAATACAGGGAATGTGCGCCCAATTTGGGTTTCAGGAATTGCACCTGATTTCAGCAGGCATGTCCCGGTGTTTAAACTGTGTGGGGAGGGGCAGGGAGGGGCAAAATCGGTACTCAATGCTAAAATTCTTTAATGGGTGCTCATCTTTGAATGCCCATTATAGAATTAGCACTTAGTGCATATTTTTTTGGGGGGTGCTAATTTTTGAGCAGAATTACCCCACACACACACTTTACTTATTAACACCCTTTAGTATATGGCAGGTGTAGGCAATTCCGGAGCCAGGATCTCCACCATGAATATGTAGGAGATGGATTTGCATGCACTTGCACTGCCTCCTTGAGATGCAAATCTATCTCATGCATATTTATTGTGGTTATCCTGAAAACCTGACCTGGCTCCGGCTCTTGAGGATCCAGAATGCCTTCCCCTGGTATATGGAACCTTTAGTTAATTACTGTTCTTTTTTCTCGTGATCTTAAATATTGAATCATTTTAGGTTGCTAACTTGACATCTATTTTTGAAACAAAGATTTAGGGTTTTTTTTTATGTGAACTTCTCTGTACAGTTTTGCAATATGTAACCTGCCACTTGAGGACTTCCATAAGTACTCTCACTCGTTTGACTGGTATGGCTCTGACCTGACCTGGATTCTGAATTTTGCGAGAGATTTTCTTGAATTGATCTGGAATGAACATAGTGGTTCAATGTGCTTTTCCAAAGACCCAAATGAGAACTGAGAGTGCAGTCATTCTAAGAAAATATTTTCTGGATCTCTAAGGGTCCCTTTTATCAAGCTGAGCTAGAGGTTTTTAGCGTGCGCCATCACGATAAATGCTCCAACAATCATATAATTCTTATAAGGGTCGGAGCACTTACCTCAGTGGCTCACACTAAAATCTGCTAGCGCAACTTGAGAAAAAGGGGGGAGGGTAAGTAAAATGCAGGCTGGTTTCCAGTAAGTGACATTGAAAGCAGTCTCTAAATTTTTTTTTAACAGTGGGGATATAAATCAATCTTAGCTTTAATTTAGTGTTTGACCCAAATTAAGGCAAGTCAAACTTTCTTAACTTGAACTCTGACATATATGTTAGCTAATGTTAAAACAACTAAGCTAATTTACTATTCTATTCTAATAATATTCTCCATTCTAATATTCTCTATTTTCTGATGGATGGATTTATGAGAATACTACTGTTTGTACATAAATCTGAGAGCCTGACAGTAAGCCATAGGATAGAATGCACAGCATGTAATAAAGCATACATTAAGGAATTCGACACTGGCAGTATATATTTATTTAAAAAGTTATCCTTTAAGTATTAACCAACATTTTAAAATCTTGTCTGGCTTACTGCAGTCATGAGTGGTTACAAGGCTCTGATAAATATTATGTCCTTCCGTCATGCAATTAAAATTTTCCAACTCATTTCACAATGCAAAACATTCGCATGCTGTCAATCATTTTGAAACATGATTTTTGACATCATATAATTTCACTTCATTTTTTAGACAGTTATCACACCAGGAAATAATACAAGAAAAGAATTCTATTACAGTAAAATGATTCTTTATTTTTTCCACTACTTTTCACATTAACAAGCAAAACATTTGAGCATATATCACTAATTTAAAAAAAAAAAAAATATATATATATATATATATATATATTATATGTACTTTGACCCTTGACATGAAAAAGGTTGAATACCACTCACTTATAGTATGTGAATGGATGGCACAAACAGAGGCACCTAAGCCCCCCTTTTACTAAGTCATGCTTGAGGCTTGAACCGTGGCCCAGAGCACTAAATGCTCTGCCCGTGCTCCAACCTCTCTTAGAGCCACTGCTTTAGGGGCATAAGTCTGTTATGCTCACAACTGCAAATTTGCACCAATTATAGGTACTTGTCTCCAATTATTTTTCAGTTAGTGCTAATTAGTTTACGTTACATGTAAAACTGGCCCTATTCTATAGCTGCATGCTCAATAGTGCATAGTTAGAGTATGAACCACTCAGAGGCTGGTATATCAAGTATAAAATAAATTGAGTGCCTAACCGTGTGTGTACCATTTATAGAATCTGAGGGATAGTAGGAATAGTGGGGCTTTGGGGAGGCAATATAGTTGCAATATTCAACTACTATTCATATAGCTCAGCGGTCTCAAACACGCGGCCCACGGGCCGCATGTGGCTCTCCAGATTTTATTTGCGGCCCGCAGTCTGGACTGGATCATTATCTTCCTTTTGGAGCAGCAGCATGTCTGGCCGGCTCATTCCATTCAAAGCCGCGGTTTGGTAGCTCCTTGCGCTATCCATGGCAGAGCCGGCCAGACACGCTGCTGCTCCAGTGGCGTACCAAGGGGGGGCGGTCCACTGTTCTCCCTAGAGTGCGGCTCGTCTAGAGCAGTGGTGCCCAACTTGCTTCCCTTCCCTTCTCAGGCTGGCACCGTGTTATTTGATCTCCTTGCTTCTCTTCGGGGCCGACCAACTCTCGCCGCCCGACGTCAATTCTGAGGTTGAGAGGACGTTCTGACTAGCCAATCGCTGCCTGGCTGCCCGGAATATCCTTTCCGACGTTAGAATTGACGTTGGGCGGCGAGAGTTGGTCAGCCCATGGAGAAGAGAAAGAGGGAGATCTCGGCCTGTTCCCAATGGCGGCAGCGGCAGCAACCTATTCCCCGGCGGCGGTGGCATGGGGGAAGGCAGGAAGGAAGGAAGAAAGAAAAAAAGAAGGGGGGACAGGGAGCCAGAAACAAAGCAAAAAAATGGGACACGGAATCAAATAAAGACAGACATAGAGAAAGAAAGAAAAAGTTGGGGGAGGGAATGAGGTCTGGAGGAGAGGAAGCATACAGGAGGCTGAAAGAAGAGAAGAAATATTGGATGCATAGTTAGAGACTGATGAAATTACCAAACAAAGGTAGGAAAATGATTTTATTTTCAATTTAGTGATTGAAATGTGCCAGTTTTGAGAAAGAAAAGATATTAAACTTTAAATGTGAGGACTGCAGAAAAAATAGAGCACTTGGAGGGCCGCAGAAAAAATAGTTAATGTCTTATTAAAGAAATGACAATTTTGCATAAGGTAAAACTCTTTGTAGTTTATATATCTTTCCTTTTAACTGTTAAAGGAAAGTTTTATAAACTATAAAGAGTTTAACCTCATGCAAAATTGTCATTTCTTTAATAAGACATTAATTATTTTTTCTGCGGCCCTCCAAGTACCTACAAATCCAAAATGTGGCCCCGCAAAGGGTTTGAGTTTGAGACCACTGATATAGCTGAATGGCTTAGGTCCTCTTCTATTAAACTGCGCTAGCACTTTATTTTAAATTCTTTATTGATTTTCAATTCAAGTACAAAGTGCAAAAAATTTTTTTCAAACAATTAACATTAGCATTTGCATTCCCGTCACCTGCAACTGAAAGCTAATCACCATCAATCAATAATCACACAACTCAGTTTTATTGGAATAAATATTTGGCCGCAGATTTATTATCTATCTGAATATTATCTCCACTTATAATACAATCTGTGTCCAATGCATATTTCACACACCCCCAGGGAACTATTCGGTGTCGAAACTAGCTCCCATTGTCTTTAAATTTATAACATTCCCCCAAACATGATCCATGGTGACGCAAGCCCATGAGTCCCCTCCCCTCCCCCCAAACATGACCCACAGTGATGCAAGGTCATGCTTCCCCTCCCCCCAAACGGTGATGCAAGACCATGCTTCCCCTCGCAGCGGTATCGCATACGAGTGTTACATTTATTTATTTATTAACTGCTCATCTCCAAGATCCAAACTGGGCCAAACCCCATTTTCCGCCCCACCCAAAGCTGCGACCACCTCCCCCCAACCCCATACGCTCCACCAAACCCATCCAAGTCGACATATAGCATGTACACCCCCCACCCCACCCCACAACACTGACACAAAACATAACACCAGCACAAATGGGAGGGAGGGAGGGATAATCTTTTCCTGAAGAGACTACTCCACTGTTCCCCTTTCCTCACAGAATTCACTCCAGCCTGCCATAACATCCAACCAATTACGTGACTGCTCCACCCCATCACCTTAGAAACCTCCCTAATCATTTTTCTTTCTCACAAGCTCTGTCAATTAACCCTTTCTTACCTCCTCTTATAAACTTGTCAATCCTTATTCTACAGATCCTTGACAACACCTCATATATTCCCCTCACCCTCTGCCCCCCCTTCCCATTTTACCCACACAATCATTCAATAAATATTACCAGCCGGTGACATCAGCTAAGCTAATGTTATATTACACCAGATGAATCTGGTGTTCTTCTTAATACCTTGAACAGCACTTACATTCAATGAAATAACAATACAAAATATATTTTCCTCCTACCCTCCCTCCCTTCCTGGATGTGTGTGACAATCAAGTAGAATTTAATGGCTTATACAATTAATCAGATTTGACAAACTCTGTTAATGGACCCCATGTTGCTTTAATTATAATATTATGTTCCAATATTTCCGAATTCATTTTTTCATATTTATAACATTGACACAAAGTTTCCACCAAAAGTAAAAGTTAAGCGTGTTCTAGTTTTTCCAATTCCTGGTGATCATTTGCATAGCAATCCCTGTCATAATTATTAGAAGTTTGCTTTTATACCTGTCTAACAGATTTCCTTCACTCGCCGGCGCTCCGGCTGCTCTCTCCTGCCTCTCCAGCTGCCCTCTCCTGCCCAGTCATTTGAGGTCAGAAAATACCGTGAATGACCAGGTCCGTGAATCGCCGACCACGAATGACCAGGGGAGCACTGTACTGTGATAAACCTAGATGAAAATAGTATGAGTTCTGCTACATGTTGAAGTTGGTACCTCCAATTTCCCTGAAATAGCCAGCTTGAATGTCACTGTGTTGTTCAGTGACTTAGATTTTTATTGCTTGGCTAATCTGACAGACGACTAATAGTGCTATTTGATACCATTTACTGTATATGATCTCAGTGTTATGTTTTCCTTAAATAACAACAATAATAATAACAATTTAACTCATAACTGTAGATAGTGTCTGAATCTTGAGGGTTTCTCTGAATACAGAGTGTAATTTTCAGTGACGGGATAATCACGCGCCAGACGCCATCGCGCCGACAATCAAGTACCGACAATTCGACGCAAGACAGAAGCACGCGGGGAAAAAATAATTTTTAAAGAGCTCCGACTGGGGGTTTGGAATGGCAACCCCCCCACTTTATTGGTTAGTGTTCACGCTGCCATTACATGGGGGTGTGGAGGGTGAAACCCCCCACATTATAGAGAAAACGGAACTTTTCCCAAAAAAAAATCAGAAAAAGTTCCATTTTCTCTATAATGGAGGTATCCAACCCCTCGAACCCCCTTCCAACAGCAACGTGAACACAAACCAATAAAGTGTGGGGGTTGCCACCCCAAACCTCCCATTGGAGCTCTTTAAAAATTACTTTTCCCCCCGCACGCTTTTGTCTTGCGCCGAATTGTCGGTGCTGGATTGTCGGTGCGCTGCCGTCTTGTGCGCCACTGACTATGAATCGTAATTTTCAGTTGTAAAAACAAACATACTTTTATTTGGTATTTCCTCCTAACTATGAATCTTCTGCCTGATCGTAGGAGCATGGTTCAGATTATTGTTACTGGGTGGTGGGACATTTTCAGATTATGCCCAAACACTGCTGCCAGGTTCCCTCTAAGCGGAGCGCATGAGCAATTGCTCATACATTCTAGGAGCACCGCTCACAGATTTTATGCTGTTGCTCACAAAAATACTTGCAAAGCTGTTTTTTAGAACTTGTTACTCACACATAAAATAAATTTAGTACTTGTCGCTCATATAGAAAAACATTTGCACGCACCCGGTCAATCCTTAGAGGGAGCATTGTCTATGATCACATTTTACCTACATTAGAGAAGCTTTTCTGGCTTTCGATTGCTTCAAATCTTTCCTTCAAGGCTTTGTCCTTGGTCCACAGGTCAATGTGTGATCTTTTTCTTGTCTACTTGAAGGCCTTACTCAAAGCGTTGCTGGCATATTTTCCTGAAAGGAATTTAAGCATACAGTACACATATTGTCATAACTATGGATGACTATTGCTTTCTTTTTTTCTTCTTTAGAGTATATTTTACATGACGGAGAACTAAGGGCTAGGTTTATAAAGTGTGTGCCTACAAGTTACACTGTTAATGCATATCAGTAGTTAATACACAGTCAAGTCATATTATTATGACCACCTGCTAATATCTAGCAGCATGAACAGCAGCCAGATGCCATGGGAGTGACTCAATAAGATGCTGGGTGGTTGCTTGAGGTATCTGGAGCTATGCAGACTACAGTGCGTCTGACGGTTGCTGACAGGTGTGTGGTGGAGGATCCAGTTGTCAAACATGTCGAACGTGTGGTTCCAAATGTGCTTGATTGGGTTAAGGTATGGTGAATTTGGAGGCCAGGGAAGTAGCTGGAAGTCTTGGTCATGTTCTGTGAACTACTCACAAACAATTCTGTTGGTATGATATGTTGCATTGTCCTGTTGAAAGATCCCTTCGACTATAGGGAAGACCGTCAACTGCAAGGATGTATAGATACCATATCAGTTGAGAGTGATATCAAGGGACCTAGACCATACCAAGAAAACATTCCCCAGACCTTAACGTTGCCGCCACCAGCTTGTGTATGTCCAACAATGGTTGCTGGGTGTTTGTTCTTGGCGGTTTCATGCCTGACATGACAATGTCTATCTATTCGATGGAGCTGAAAATGTGACTCATCGGAGAAGGCAACCCTCTACCAATCAGTCCAAGTCTAATGTCGGTAATCCTGTGCAAATTGCAGCCATTTTTGTGATGAACCCTTGTGAGCATGGATGCGATCACCAGTCATCTGCTCTGGAGCCCCATTCGCAACAGGATTCGCTGCACAATCGTTTGTGTGAGTGAGAGGGAAAAAGATGGTTCACTTGAGGAAAGAAAGAAAGAGGAAAATTGTTGGGCATAAAGAGAGAGAGAGAGGATTGAGGAAAATAATGCATGGGGAAGAGAAGGATGTAAGGGAGAAATGTTGGATATGGTGGTGGAGAGGGAACAGAGGGACAGATTGAAGGGGATGCAAGGGGGAGGAATGTTGGACATAGTGATGGAGGGAGAGATGTGGCATGGTGCTGGAGAAGGATGATAGAAGGAAAAATTGGCATGGGGCTGGTAGGCATGGTGAAAAATGTTGTACACTTCTACCTCCATGATCCCTGCCTCCGTGATCCATAGCTCCGTGGCAGTGTTCGCCGCGTTCAGCGATTTGTGTGCAGTGGACCCTTTTCCTTTTGGTTTTGTTTTGGCGGGCGGCAGCGGTGGCAGACAGGAGGGGGGTGTTTGAAGTGGCGGTAAGACAGACGGTAGGTAGCAGCAGTGGGGACCAGTACGGGGGGGCAGGCTTTGGCTTCAGCGCTGGAGGGAGGCAGGCAGGCAGGCTGGCTTTAGCACGGCAGATAGGGAGGGAGATAGGCTGGCTAGCTTCAGGGGAGGGGGTGGGCCAAAGGCTGGAAGGCAGTGAGGGGAGGCATGGGAAGGGGCACTGGGGACACTAAGGACATGGAAAGGAGCACTAAGAACATAGGAAGGAGGCACTGGGGACACTAAGGACATGGGAAGGGGCGCTAAGGACATGGGAAGGAGGCACTGGGGTACTAAGGACATAGGAAAGAGGCACTGGGGGCACTAAGGACATAGGAAAGGGCACTAAGGACATAGGAAGGAGGCACTTGGGGCACTAAGGACATAGGAAGGAAGGAGGGAGGGAATAGAAAGGAACCATTGTTGGGCCTGAGTGTAGAAAGTGGCCAAGGAGAGAGAGAGACAGAAAGAAAGACAGACATGCACATCTACTCTAGCACTCATTAATGTAATGGGCTTAAACACTTGTGTGTGTGTATATATATATATATATATATTGTGACCAGCCAGAACTTCTCCCAGTACAGGTCCCAGTCAGAACAGAAGGCAACAAGGTGAAACAGAAAACCCGGGGAGGAGTTGGGAAGGAACAGGTTGGGTCTGAGCTGAATAACCTTATTGACCACCGGGGGAGCTCAAGAGGCCCTTGGAACACTGCCAGGGCTGACACAGCAGGGCGGGGTCCCAAGGGATATAAACCTGTCCCAGACAGCAGGAAAGGAAGCCAACTAGGGAGGAAGTTAAAGCCTTGCCTCCCTAGAAACCCTGATGAGCTGAACAGGGACAACAGACCTCAGGCCATGGAAGTAGAGGATTTTGAGCAGTCAAGAGAATGGGCTCAATTGGAAGAACCCATGGATTGTCAAGATGCCTGTGTTACTGGAGAGGATAGCTTCCCTGAGCCCATGCAGGTTAATTGGACTTTGAGACACAATCAGTGAGTGGTTTTTTCTTTTTCTCTTTTTTGCTGTTTTTGGAAGCTGTGTTTTACTTTGAAGGCTGATTGTGTTTGTATGAAAGCTGAGAGAGAGATTGAGGGAGAGGTTTTGCATTCAACTGGGTGGGAATGTGAAAGCCTGTTTTGAAGGCTAGCAATTTTTGGCAAAACCTAATTCTCTCTCTCCTGTTACCTGGCAGTCCTAATTAAGGTCTGTCAGAGGCTTTCTTTATTTTGCCACGGACTAACAAAATTGAATGAACTCAAATAGTGAACTGTAGTCTTATGGACTGATTGCAGTAACTGCTTTTCTGCAGTTAGCTTAAGCTCGGTTTGGAAGCTAAGGTCTCCAAGAGGAGGTGAGACTGAAGAAGCAGTAAAGCACAAAGTGTAAAGTTAATTGTATCTACTGCAGTTGACTTGTTTTTTTTCTTGGAAGTTTTCCTTTTTGTATTATGTTTTCTTTTGAATGCTGAATAAGGAATATGAGCTGATATTCGTGGACTGTTTAAGGCATTACTTACCTGCTATGGAAACAGTGAGTAAACTGAACCATTTATATTAACTGATTGAGTGCTGTGACTTTTTGGTGTTTTTTCTTGATTTTGAATCCAGTCCTGCAGGGTGACTCCAGGCCGGGTCACACGCAAGCATATGTTTTGGTGTAGTCATCAGGATTTCTATGAACCCCTATCCTGGGTTGTACTGATGGCCACAATATATATATATATATAAACATAAGTTTACAATTTAGAGAATAACCATGTTTTTAAGCTTTTGAGAAAAGTTGAAATGAACCTAATTCTCTTAACTTTAGAGGAATATCATTCCATATTTCACCAATACTGAACAAGTGAACTACTAGAATTCTACACAGAAACTAGTTGCAAACAGAATACCAATCCTCAGTCATAGGCAAAACACAGACAAATCTTATCTAAATATAGAACAGGGGATCACAAATTAGAAATAGAAATATAAAGACAAAAATTGAACTCCTCAAGAAGTGAAAGTAGGCATGCACCAAAACATGAGAGAAATTAAACAAAAGACAAGACCTCTGTGATGCAAATCTCCAAAAACTAATATATTCCACTTAATAAATTCAAAATAAAATAATTTTCTACTTTGTTGTCTGCCCATTTTATTTTTCCAAACATATTGGTCCCAGTGTCCCTTTTCTGCTTTCCTGTCTATCTTCAGCTCTCTTTCTAGTATGTGTTGTCCATTTGTCCATTTTCCATTTTCTTCCTATCTTCTTCCATTCCCTCACTCTCTAACATATTTTCTGTTTGACCATTCAAATGTCATCCTCTCACTCTTTAGTCCTTCAGCTATCTTTCACTCACCTATTTTTCAATTCATCTTCTCCCCCTATAACTCCCCCTATATGTCTCACTCCTTTTTTACCTACTCCCCATTATTACACTTCTACCTCTGTATTCTCCATTTTCCTTTCACTTATTTCCTTGAGAGCCCTAATATATCTTTCACATGATTCTACCATGGCAAGCCCCTCCCTCCCTTACACTTATAACCCAGCATCTTTCTCCATCCACACATATAGCCCAGTAGCACCGTCTCCTCTCTTATCTCCTCCTCCTCCCCTCCCCACCACCTCTCCACCCCTGCAGTTCAGCAACTACTCATCCCCTCTTCCTTTCTCTCCCCTCCACCCCTATGGTCCAGCAACTCTTCTTCTGCTCTCTCCCTTTTTTTCATGATCCAATAGCTCCCTATCCCCTCTTTCCCCCCCAAAAAAAAATAAAAAAATCTGCTTGAAGAAAAGAATGGCAACAGGAGACATAACTATATAAGTATAGTAAAAACCACACACTGGAAGTGACAGCATGTTAAGTGTGGTTTACTATCTACACAACCTGGGAAAAAGCATGACATTGGGGTTTTATAACCACATCTCTTGTAGGTCCAACATCGCTCTCACTCTTTCCTCCATCCCCCACAATCAAGGATCTCTCTCTCTCTCTTACTCATTTTCTGCCTAACTCCATGATCTGACATCTCTTCCTTTTCCCAGCCCTTCTTTCCCATAGTCTTGACATCTTACCTATTCCTACCTCTTTCAGGTCCAGCACCTCTTCTGCCCCCTCACATCTTCACTTGCCACTCTTTTTCCCTCAGTCCCATCCCTCATGAGTCAACACCTTTCCCTCTTCTTTCCTTAGTCCTTCACAAATCCAGCACTTCTTCCTCTTCTTCCCTTAGTGCCTTAAAAGTCCAGCATCTGCCCTTCCCTTACCACCACCCCCCAATAATATAGCACCTCCCTCACCACTTCCTGAATCATTAAACCTTTGCATGCAGTGACAGCCATAACAGGCTGCCTGGCTGACCTGGAGCCTTTCCTCTGCCACATCCCACCTGTAGTTCCCAGCCTCCTCCTCCTCCTTTTGTAGAAATGGATTCTACCCTTCTTCAATCCTTTGGGAACACTGGATCTAAAGAAGTATTAATACTTACTTAAATTGTTTCATTAACCTTGGATGTACTATATGTCATCTGTCCTCATAACTTTGTCTACCTTTAGTTTGGATTGCTCCTCACAAACACAGTCCTCCGATAATTGTTCAAGGTCTACTGTCCTTCCATTCCTTTTTGTATTTGTCTTCTGCAAATTCCTTAACCTGCATCTATGATCTCAATAGGGACAGGAAAAATACCTGTATTAACATGTAAACCACTTTGGTTGTACCACAGAGAGGTGGAATATCAAGAATCTCATTTTAAAACCCCACAGAACAGAAATATTTCTTAAGCAATTCTGCTTTATCCTTATTAGATTCTATGCATTCTTAAATTTCATCCTTGAGTCTCAGTTTTCTGCTTTCCTATCATTAACATATCTAATTTTTTTTAAAAAAAAGTCATGTCCTCCCATTTTACAGTACTGGCTATTTTTATTTCCTTTTGTATCTTTGCTTTCCTGACTACTTAACCAGCTTCTCTTAGCTTTTTCAGATACTATGTCGTGTCGACCTCTTTCTGTGATCTCTTATAATCTATAAAGGCTGTCATCTTTTTATTTACTATATTAAGGAATATTTTGGCACTGTAAACAGTACTTAACCTCTCTGGAACCAAAATGTCAATAATTGATGCTAAGTTAAAATTCTACAAATCAATTGCTTCTTTTTCTGGCAGAGTATTTAACTACCTAAAAGGCTGCTCTAAAAGTAACTTAATGTTGCCTTCTATGAATCACAAAAAATTTTTAACAGTATAACATCCTAAAATCAAATAGCACCTTCAAATAAAACCTAACTAAAGAGATTATCAGTCTAAGAATGTGGATCAGGGAGAGACAATGACAAATGGTTAGCTTCGGTCAATCAAAGAAACATTTTAAAGTGCATGCAAATAATTTGTACACATGTAAACCTATGAATTAATGTGTGTATAATAAACTGCATACAATTTTCATATTTATACATACCAATAATGCATGTCTAAAAACATGAATAGGTCAAATACATATGGAAAAATGCCCTGCAAATGGGAAAAAAAAATCAAATTTAAATTAACACAACTCCAAATTTATTTATATATTTATTATTTTGGCTGTGAGGTAATAAAACATATCTGAGCATGTTTGCTATTTCGCAGGCTAGCTCAAGCTTAAGATATGATAATAGCTACATTTTAACATCACAAAGGGAAGGATTCTCAGTAATCTTACAGAGATGATACTTAGGGCTCCTTTTGCTAAGCTGCGCTAGTGTTTTTAGCGCACGCTGAAGATTAGCACGTGCTAACCCCCGCACTACGCGGAAAATACTAACGCCAGCTCTATGGAGGCGTTAGCGTGTAGTGCGCGTGGCGATGTAGTGCATGCTAAGCGCGTGCTAAAACCGCTAGCGCAGCTTAGTAAAAGGAGCCCTTAGTGATCAGAATCTGTTGCTGTCATGCTGTAAATTAGAGGATGAAGGTGGGGGGTGGGGCAGTAGAAAAAGCATAAACAATGAAGAGAAAACTCCAAGGTTATTTGCATAAAGACTGACTGCACCACAGCGCTGCAGGACGCTTGTTATTGAGATAGAGATCGGATAGGTGCGAGAGAAACTGATGGGTCAAATAATTAACAAATCAGATATTTGTGTCTTTTATCTGGCAAACGGAGGTTGCTGACTATAATACTATCAACACTTCCAGAATTCTTTGTATTTGGAAGCCACCGAGGACAGACTGTCCATTTCCACCTGTTCCTCCTGTTCATTACATTGTAATCAGGATGGCAAAAAATAAAATCCGAGCAAGAAAAAGCAGGGAGCGTAAGAACATCACAAACTAATTATGAGTTCATGACATCATCTCAGTAAAGAAGAGAGGGGAAAACCCCAAGAGAAACTGAAGAGTTCCCTTTTGGGAAAAGGATAATGGATGCTTACAGCCTATATAATGATGCTTGGATGTTGCAACCACCAATAATATGCTTTCGCGTCTAGAAATAGAGACTATGAGTTGAATAAATCTAGCTAGCCTATGGACCCGCAGCTTTGAGTCTTGATTTACATCTTTGGTGAAAGATTTATGAGATACTTAGGGAAAATTGGTCGAAACTGCAAGATTTTGGGAGAAATTATTCAAAACGGTGATTATTTTTGGATGGCGATTATGCATGCGCACCTGATTAGAGTGTCACCTGAGCCTGCGAGTCCAATATGATAAAGCATGGCAATTTTCTGTGTTTCACTTTGTTTGCACAAAAATAAATTCATGTAAGCACAGTCAAACTATTTTTACGTGCCTTCTCAAGCATATCATTTAAATGATTTATTTAAATATCTTCATGCTTATACAGCAGAGGGTAAAAGGCTGATGGTTGGAAATTTTAAAGTAAAAAAAAAAAAAAAAAAGCACAGCGCTCTAGCTTTTGGTATAACAGTATAACTCAAGAATAGCAAAAGTCTATTTTAAGAAATATTTTTAACAGCATAAAATGGAAGAATCTTTTCTGAATAAGAGCCTTAGGGGGCCTCGGTATAGAATTTCAGTAAATTAAGATAAATAACTCACAATTTGTATTACCGCATCCCATCTTCCCTTCTTGGAAGAGCAAATGAGGCAACGCTGTTGTAGGGATATATTTTCATTTAAAACGAAATGGAAATTGTCCTCGGCATGTCTTATTTCAGTTTGTTTTACATTGTAAATAAAATGAAAGAAAAGCATCGCACAAGTTTGTTCATTTTTTAATATTTTTTTAGCACCTACCCCCTTCCTTTACTAATGCGTAGCGCGGGTTTTAGCGCCAGCAGCGGCACTAACTGCTCCAACGCTCATAGGAATTCTATGAGTGTCGGAGCAGTTTCCCCAAACTTCTGGTACCTTCCTTACCATCTTACTACGGGCTCTATTTACAAAGCCGCGGTAGTGGCGGCTGCTGCGATAATCACTCCAACGCCCATAGGGATTTAATGAGTGTTGGAATATTTGCCGCTCAGCAGCTGCTCCCACAGCTGTTTTCTCTGTAATGGTCTACATTGCACGTGTCTCCCCCTGAACCTAGGGAGATGCGAACGGCCGCCTAAGGCTAATTCCAGGCCAAGCCACGCCCACACCTAGCCCTAGACAAGCTTAGGCAGACTTGTGCACCTCCCTAGGCTCCCAAAGGCACCTCCAATGTATGTGGCTTGCCTCAGGAGGTTTTTTTTTTTTTTTTTTAGAAAACGTGCATCCCGATTGGTTGCTTAGGCAGCAGTTGGCTGCCTACAATCAGGACGCCGTTTACAGTATCCGGGCCAGAATGTCTAAAGTGAACAGCCATTTTCCAAAATGAAAAGTCCAATGTATGAACGGCAAAAAAAACACAGAGGCAAGAAATCTGTCTAGCAACATTTGAACCAAAATGGCCGCACAGGTATCCCTGCAGAGTAGAGGAGCAGCCTACCGGTCAGTACAGTGGCCTTTAAAAAAAGGCACTCAGGTACGTACGAATCCAACGTTAACTCCTTATGTATTGTGAGCCCTCCAGGAAAAAAAAAAAAATCCTACTACCCTCTGATATTCAGCCAGCAGTGGTCAGCATTTTTTAATTTAATTTTTTTATGTTTACCATCACCAGTTAGATCAGGTCCCACATATGACAGTTATGAGGACCCTGGCTGAATATTGGCCAGAACTCATATAACTGTTTAACTCTATTTTACCTCTGGTCCTTTGTGGTCCAGTGAGTCACTGTGGGGCAAGAGCGCAGCTCCCTTGATCCTGCCCCTTGTAACTAGCCTAGGAAATGGCTGCTGCAATATCTTGTGGCAGCTCGTTGTACAATACTGCATAGAGGAGGAGTAGCTTATTGGTTAGTGCAGTGAGCTATGAGCTATGACCCCAGGCTAGTCACTTAGGGCTCCTTTTACGAAACCACGGAAGACCTTCTTATCGCAGGCTGGTGAGGTAAATGCTCTGATACTCATTCAATTCCTATGAGCATCAAAGCATTTACCTCACCATTTTGCAGTAAGAAGCTCTACTGTGGTTTAGTAAAAGCCAGCGTTAACTCTTCAGTACTCTAAATACTAAAACAAACAAAAAAAGCATCTTAGATCGTGAGAACAGAGAAAGGGCCTGATTCTATAAATGGCATCTAACTTATAGGCACCAGTCAGCATATGGGCTTAGATGTTGCTAGGCGTCCTAGTAGTAGGTGCCATTACATTAGGCCAGGATTATATATATATATATGAGGGTAAATCAAAAAGTAAAGGTAAAATACATTTAATGGTTTTAATAGAAGTAACTGTGAGCATTTGAACATATCACTTTTCCACATAGTCCCCATGGAAGACAATGCATTTGTTGCATCATTCAACTACCTTTTGCGTTCCTGCAGAGAAGTTTTTTGGTTGTTCCCGAAGCCAGGTGAGCACCACTTCCTTTACGTCATCATGCTTTGTCTTTTGCTCTCTGGATCGCAGTGATGCACCCATGTCTCGTCGCTGGTGACGATTCTCTCCAGAATACTCAGATCTTCTTCATTCAATCTCAGGAACTGGGTTGCAACATCCACACGCTGTTGCTTGTGCAGATCAGTAAGCTGTTTGGGAACCCATCGAGCGCAGACTTTCCTGCATCTTAAGTCACCATGCATTATGGCAAATGCAGATCCACAGCTGATATTCAAATTTTCAGCGAATTGAGACACTTATCTGTTGGTCTTATCTAATCAAGACATCTGCTTTGTTAATGTGCTCTTGTGTGCACGATGTTGAAAGGTGACCAGAATGACCTTCATCCGTTACACCTGTTCTTCCTGCTTTAAACCTTTTTACCAACTCATAAACCATTTGTTGATTCATGGTGCTATGTCCATACTGAGTCAATATCCAACAGTGAATTTCCACAGGTTTCACTCCCTCAGCCCAAAGAAATCACACTACTGCATATTGCTCTTCAATGGCACAATCTTGCAGTGGAGCGTTCATGTTTATGACCTCATGGCTGCCATACAACAAAAAGCCAAGCACTGCACTGTGCAGGGGTGACAACTATTCAACAGGTAATGTACGAGTATATGTTGCATTTCTCTAGCTCTGTTCCACTTATTGCATAATTTAACAATTGTCTAATATTTGATTCACCCTTATATTATATAAGGAAGTGACTTCAGAGGAAGGTCCGAGGCCAGTGCATGAAGCAGATTGGAGATGGTGCTCACGCTGAGTGAAGAGATACGGGAGGAGGGGAGAGGGAAAGTACGCAGGCAGCAGGGGAGGGGCAGGGAAGGGGGTGGGGTGGGGTGGAGAGGTGCCACCAAGACGGCGCCTGGGGCTTAAAATAAGTTTGGACATTTCTGCATTAACTCACTTTCTCAAGCGATCAACCAGTTTAAGAAAAGAAGCTCCCTTCCAAGCCAAAAGGGTATAATTGTAGACCATATCAAAATAGCTTGCAGAAAATAGCATCTGTCAAGAACTAACTCAAGCTTCAAAGACAAATGAGCTCCACACCTTTCACCCAACACAAATCATTTCCGCCCAAATGTATGACGATGATATTTCGCTCAAAAAAAATACTTTGCGTGCAGCAAAGTTGACAAGAGCTGCTCCCAAAGCATTCCTCGGATGCCCATCTAATGAATGTGAACTACTGGAGCAGCGAGTCCCAAGTTCAGGCCCCAGCGAAATTCCTCTGCTCTCTTCCAAGCCCAAACCATAAAGGAGTGACCAATCATCCAGACACAAACTTCAGACGATAATGCAGATATAGAAAAAACTAGAATTTAAAACAGTCCAGTCAGTGCCTCTCCCTTGAGATAGAGGGCACATAACGCAGATACTGGGAAGATGACCAGCGACCCAGCTGCATTATGAGCCCAGGTGCAGCACCCAATGGAGCTACAACAGTCGCAGCACCAACCCTAAATGAATGAGTCCCAAACTTCCGAGAATTCAAACCAACCCACATCAGACTCTGCTTCAAGACTTTCATAGTGAGTGATGCAAGAGCCAGCAAAACAGTTTGGTTGCTCTGTTTTCTTTTTAAACTCATCTTAAGTATAGGGTTTTTTGGGTTGTTGTTTTTTTTTTTTTTTTTTCCAAAACAGGATTAAGAACCCCAACTACATTAGTTTACTGGAAAAATCTCCTGCAGAGTCGTCACAGACTCCTGAAGAAGGTACAGATTTCTGTACCAAAATGCCTGCAGCATTCAGTCCTTCATTTAAATTGATAGAACAAAATACCTGCCTTTAATAAAAGTTTGTGCTTGGAAACCTCTTCATTTTCCCCACTTGTTTCTTCTTTGCACCTGTATAACTCCAGGTATCGCCACTGAGCTGGATATTCAGTGCCGGTGCCTGGACATGACACAGCATTGGATATCCAGGTCTAACTTAGCCAGTGGCAGCCAGTGTTTAATTAAACTGATCACAGCTGCAAGCTGAATATTGAAGTAGCACAGCTTATATGGACAACCTCATAGGAACCAGCTCTGTGGGTGCTTGAGCACCCCCAACATTGAACAAACGCCATGACTGTGTCCAGGGCATGTGAAGTTCTTTTGGGTTTAGCACCCCAAATCATTTTGAGAAGTTGACTTCTGTGGACAGACTAGTACAGTGGTGCCTCGCATAAAGAACGCCTCGCACAGCGAACGCTGCACACAACGAACTTCATGTCATGATTCATACAACGAACTTCGTTTCACACAACGAAGTCGCCCGAGCTTCCACGATCGCTGCCGATGTATTGAATCCTTCCGCGCAGGCACTGCAGGCAGTCGTTAGTCACTGCGCTTAACGCGTTTCACATAACGAACTTTTCGCATAACAAACTTGCTCCTGGAACGAATTAAGTTCGTTGTGTGAGGCACCACTGTATCTTATTATTTAACATTAGTGGGAGTGTGTGCTGCAGTGGTTAGAGCTACAGCCTCAGTACCCTGAGGTTGTGAGTTAAAATCCCACACTGCTCCTTGTGACCCTGGGCAAGTCACTTAATCCCCCATTGCCCCAGGTACATTAGATAGAGTATGAGCCCACCATAGACAGATAGAGAAAAATGCTTGAGTACCTGAATATAAACCACTTAGGCTATAAGTGGTATATAAGAACATAAGAATAGCCTTACTGGGTCAGACCAATGGTCCATCAAGCCCAGTAGCCCGTTCTCACAGTGGCCAATCCAGGTCACTAGTACCTGGCCAAAACCCAAGGTGTAGCAATATTTCATGCTACGAATACAGGGCAAGCAGTGGCTTCCCCCATGTCTTTCTCAATAACAGACTATGGACTTTTCCTCCAGGAACTTGTCCAAACCTTTCTTAAAACCAACTACACTATCCACTCTTACCACATCCTCTGGCAACGCGTTCTAGAGCTTAACTATTCTCTGAGTGAAAAAAAATTTCCTCCTATTGATTTTAAAAGTATTTTTGTGTAACTTCATCAAGTGTCTGTATTTTTGACAGAGCGAAAAATCGATCCACTTGTACCTGTTCTACTCTACTCAGGATTTTGTAGTCTTCAGTCATATCTCCCCTCAGCCATCTCTTTTCCAAGCTGAAGAGCCCTAACTGTTTTAATTTTTCCAAATAAGAGAGGAGTTCCATCCCTTTTACCATCTTGGTCGCTCTGGATAAGATTTTGTCCTTTTTTTTTAACATAGCATTATTATATTTACAACTAAGCATTATTTATTATTTCAAAGAGTTAACATTTGAATCCTGCCACCATAAATGCTCACAATACAAAGAGTTTGTTATTTTTATTTATTTATTTTTTTTACACATATAAATATTTAGAATGGGGCATAACATCAAATAACTCCTCTGGAATGAAATTTTTTTTTTTAGAAATTCATATTCCTCACTTTGCAAAACATAGTTTAATGTTCTCTAGTTTAAAAGCTTTACTACATAAATTATCTGAATGGCTCTGCTTTTCTTTGACATATGGCAACAGGTTCCTTATATCCTATATAATGTCTTGGTATATTAATTAGTTTTCAAGACCTTTAAGCAATAAAAACAGTACCCATTCAAGGCCACTGTCTGACTTATTTACATTTGACAAATAACATGGAAACCTCTACACAGAGTTGCTTCATACCAGAGACAATATGCTGGCATTTACGCTAACAAAAGAGATTTTCTTTTGCCATCTCACTACAATGGCCCTGAAAATGAGCATTGTCTGAGCCACATTTTCACTCTCATTAACCACAGTAGGGTATCACACAATATGCCTGGCTCCTGCTTTAGACCACTGAGCACTTTTTTTTTACTCACAGCAATTTGATGGGTTTTATGGCAGGTGATATATGGAGTGGGAGTCGTAAACAGAAGCCACAGTGTATCACAATGTGGTTTAAGAATCTAATGGCTGTTGTAAAGCAAAAGATGGCAATACTTAACTAGACTCAAGGTAGTGAACTAATAGACCAAGCAGGTCAATAGAGCATAAGCACAGAATGAAAGACTAGAAGATTGGGTGGGTCTTTGTGTAGCCTTTGTGAATTAATCCCAATAAATCTGAAAAAAAAAAAAGATTTTGTGGAATAAGATATGCATTTACTTAGAGGATCAAAGCTATTTTGGGCAGTTTTCAGATATAAACCTCTCCTTTATTAACTTGGACCTCTGATCAAATAAATAAATGCTCTCTTGTTTTCAGTTGGTTATTCTATTACGTATTAGCATACCTACAACTACATGGTAAAGTTCATTGCCACTTTCAGAATTTTTAAATCTTAGCTAATTCCCCACCCCCCCCCCTCCAGATGTCAGATCTCAGAAACAGAGGCTTGAGAGTACTGCCATTTTTGCTTTTCCAGCAATGTGAAAAATATGTGTGGCACACACGGCCTCTTTTACAAAACCGTGCTAGCGGCTGCGCTGCACTAACGTCCCCGAAGCCCATAGAGATTTAAAGGGCTTCGGGGCTGTTGCCGCGCGGCAGCCACTAGCGCAGCTTTGTAAAAGAGGCCAACAATGTTTGTCCATAGTAACATAGTAGATGACGGCAGATAAAGACCCGAATGGTCCATCCAGTCTGCCCAACCTGATTCAATTTAAATTATTATTATTTTTTTTTTTTTCTTCTTAGCTATTTCTGGGCGAGAATCCAAAGCTTTACCCGGTACTGTGCTTGGGTTCCAACTGCCGAAATCTCTGTTAAGACTTACTCCAGCCCATCTACACCCTCCCAGCCATTGAAGTCCTCCCCTGCCCATCCTCCTCCAAACGGCCATGCACAGACACAGACCGTACAAGTCTGCCCAGTAACTGGCCTAGTTCAATCTTTAATATTATTTTCTGATTCTAAATCTTCTGTGTTCATCCCACACTTCTTTGAACTCAGTCACAGTTTTACTCTCCACCACCTCTCTCGGGAGCGCATTCCAGGCATCCACCACCCTCTCCGTAAAGTAGAATTTCCTAACATTGCCCCTGAATCTACCACCCCTCAACCACAAATTATGTCCTCTGGTTTTACCATTTTCCTTTCTCTGGAAAAGATTTTGTTCTACGTTAATACCCTTTAAGTATTTGAACGTCTGAATCATATCTCCCCTGTCTCTCCTTTCCTCTAGGGTATACATATTCAGGGCTTCCAGTCTCTCCTCATACGTCTTCTGGCGCAAGCCTCCTATCATTTTTGTCGCCCTCCTCTGGACCGCCTCAAGTCTTCTTACGTATTTCGCCAGATACGGTCTCCAAAACTGAACACAATACTCCAAGTGGGGCCTCACCAATGACCTGTACAGGGGCATCAACACCTTCTTCCTTCTACTGACTACGCCTCTCTTTATACAGCCCAGAATCCTTCTGGCAGCAGCCACTGCCTTGTCACACTGTTTTTTCGCCTTTAGATCTTCGGACACTATCGCCCCAAGGTCCCTCTCCCCGTCCGTGCATATCAGCTTCTCTCCTCCCAGCATATACGGTTCCATCCTATTATTAATCCCCAAATGCATTACTCTGCATTTCTTTGCATTGAATTTTAGTTGCCAGGCATTAGACCATTCCTCTAACTTTTGCAGATCCTTTTTCATATTTTCCACTCCCTCTTCGGTGTCTACTCTGTTACAAATCTTGGTATCATCTGCAAAAAGGCACACTTTTCCTTCTAACCCTTCAGCAATGTCACTTACATACATATTGAACAGGATTGGCCCCAGCACCGAACCCTGAGGGACTCCACTAGTCACCTTTCCTTCCTTCGAGCGACTTCCATTAACCACCGCCCTCTGGCGTCTGTCCGACAGCCAGTTTCTGACCCAGTTCACCACTTTGGGTCCTAACTTCAGCCCTTCAAATTTGTTCAACAGCCTCTTATGAGGAACTGTATCAAAGGCTTTGCTGAAATCCAAGTAAATTACATCTAGCATATGTCCTCGATCCAGCTCTCTGGTCACCCAATCAAAAAATTCAATCAGGTTCGTTTGGCACGATTTACCTTTTGTAAAGCCATGTTGCCTCGGATCCTGTAACCCATTAGATTCAAGGAAATACACTATCCTTTCTTTCAGCAACACTTCCATTATTTTTCCAACAACTGAAGTGAGGCTCACCGGCCTGTAGTTTCCTGCTTCATCCCTTTGACCATTTTTATGAATAGGGACCACATCCGCTCTCCTCCAATCCCCAGGAATCACTCCCGTCTCCAGAGATTTGTTGAACAAGTCTTTAATAGGACTCGGCAGAACCTCTCTGAGCTCCCTTAGTATCCTGGGATGGATCCCGTCTGGTCCCATCGCTTTGTCCACCTTCAGTTTTTCAAGTTGCTCATAAACACCCTCCTCCGTGAACGGCGCAGAATCTACTCCATTTTCTCGTGTAACTTTGCCAGACAATCTCGGTCCTTCTCCAGGATTTTCTTCTGTGAACACAGAACAGAAGTATTTGTTTAGCACATTTGCTTTCTCCTCATCACTCTCCACATATTTGTTCCCAGCATCTTTCAGCCTAGCAATTCCATTTTTTATCTTCCTCCAGTTTGAGAAAGAGCAGAGTTGAATAGATGAGAGATGAACTTGAAGTACAGATAGCAGATATATAAAATCTAGGATCCCTCAGTGGTGTCGGGGGGGGGGAGGGGGGAGGGATTAAAGTGGTTTGGGGGGCCTTGAAGGTGACTTGCTGTCCTTTTGACTCTTGTCCTTTATTTTTAATGAAATAAGAATAGCCTTACTGGGTCAGACCAATGGTCCATCAAGCCCAGTAGCCCGATCTCACAGTGGCCAATCCAGGTCACTAGTACCTGGCCAAAACCCAAGGAGTAGCAATATTCCATGCTACTGATACAGGGCAAGCAGTGGCTTCCCCCATGTCTTTCTCAATAAGAGACTATGGACTATGTATCGTTCAACTAGCTTCTGCATTCCTGCAGAAAATTTTTTGGCTGCTTCCAAAGGTAGGTGAGCACCACTTCCTTTACTTCATCATGTTTTGTCTTTTTCTCTCCGGGTCACAGTAATGCTTTCACATCTCATTGCTGTGACAATTGTCTCCAGAATACTCGGATCGTCTTCATGCCGTCTCAGTAACTGAGTCTCAATCTGCACACACTGTTGCTTGTGCAGAACAGTAAGCTGTTTGGGAATCCATCATGCGCAGACTTTCCAGTATACCAGGTCATCATACATTATGACAAATGGAGACCCATAACTGATATCCAAATTTGCAGCCAACTGAGACACCTTCTGAGCTGATGTGCCCATATCTTTCTGTGCCCTTCTCTTCAACTGCCAACTACCTTGCTGTGCCGTATGCTTGGAACAAGTTGCCTGAATCCCTATGGCGGGCTCAGTCTCTGGCAGTGTTTAAGGTCCAGTTAAAAGCCCACCTCTTCGAGAGCGCTTTTGGCTCCTAATTCCTCTCACCTTGGGTTCTGCATCCCCAACCCTATATGTCAAGTCTGTCTGACCAAGTTAGATTGTAAGCTCTTCTGAGCAGGGACCGTCTATAAATGCCAAAATGTACATTGCTGTGTATGCCTTTCAGTGCTATATAGGTGATAAGTAGTGGTAGTATGTTGGGTTGAATTTGTAGGATTATACACACTAATGTGGGATTTGGAAGTTACCTGGGCAGCTTCAGCATTCGATGATTATCCCGTCTCCCTCCTTCCCGAACATCAGTGAAATTCTTCAGTTTTCTCTCCCCTCCCACCACCCTCCAGGGCACCAATTAAGCCTCCCCCTCTCCTCCAACAGCCACAATTCTCCAAGAATCCTTACAGGCCCAGTCATTCCTGCCATTATGACTACCTCAACAAAAATTTCTGTTTGACCTCTAGATGCAGCCTTGTGGTAACCATTTAATAGAGCTTTGCACCTGCTCAGTCACTGTCTTTTTAAGTGAATTTTGTTGAACAAGAATGTTCATACCTTCCATCAATGGTTCTAGTTCTCAGACCTGGCTGCAGCATCCTTCACCTTGGCCTCCCCAACAGGAGACTACTTTATGTTCAAAACTTCCACCTCTTATATAGCGGTAGACTCTTCCTGGAAGCATCACTCTGAAATCAGATTGGGAAGGAATGGCTGCCTGTTGCTCCTTCAGAGATTGATTCACAGACCAAGCCTGGTCTTCAACTTTCTATTGTTTCATGAACTAATTTTGGGCTTTTGGTCACTGCTTTTCTCTCATTTCTGAGTTCTTTTACATGAAGGAATAGACACTTCCACAGTAAATTATTCCTTTTTGAAAAACTTTGTTTACAGTAAGACCCAAATGGCATACAGTTTATGTTTTGGTGTCTCTTGAAATCCAGGAACAGACACTCACACTGTTAAATGACAGGTCTTTTTTTCAAAAGCTGATACAGTACATCTTTGTATAGAGATGGAAGGAGACCCTTTACTAATAGTGGGTGATTTTAACAGCTATAGCTACAGAAGTGGAGAGGACTCTGAGTTCAATTGGGAGCGATGGAGGTACTTATGCAGAATTCAGGATCTATTAAACCTTTGGCATATTTTACATCTATTTGATTGGCTCCATTATTGCCTGGATTTGTTCAATCAGATCAAGTTGTCTTTTTGCACAGAAGACAAACAGCATGAAATATTCATAAACAGAAGGATTCTGTAACCAGCGGCCACTGAGCACATGTCAATTACTCGACAACACTGGTTACAGAATTGCACCTAATCAGCCAAGATAAGTGGCTGAAATGTAGGCCTGAAAAACCTTGGCCTACATTTCAGCTGCCTATCTTTGCTGCTAGACCGCAGCAGCCATAAGCTGATCGTGGCAGGGGAATTTATCCCTGATCAGCTGAACCAGCAGGGCTTCCCGAAGAGTCCAGTCAGCTGAGATGATCAGAGGGAATTCCTCTATCACAATCAGCTGAGTCGACTGCAACAAACAGAGGAATCCCCCAATCAGCAGGAGGGATGCCCACCTCCTCTTGCCTGACACCAGAAACACCCTTTATTTTTAGTAAAGCACCCTTCTGAGTTAGGTATCTGGGCCAATGAGAGTCTTAGGCCCCTCCCAGAGTATCCCAGGATGCATAAGAATGGGGGCCTAAGGCCCTGTTTGACCTCTAAGGCCTCTCCTATGAGTGGGTCTTACAGACCTGGGCCAATCATGGCCTTAGGCCTCTTCCCGATGCATCCCAGGATGCACTGGAAAGGGGAAACCCACCATTTTGAAGAGGCAGACTTGCCAGCAGCAGGGAATAGGCATCCCTCTGGCCAACCTGACTAGGAAAGATACAGAGGGGTTGAGGTAGGCTTAGGAGTGCCGTGGTTAAGGGGTATTAGGAATTTGGAGGTAGGGGCATGAGAGAGTGGATATCCCTCCTGCTGATCGCGGTTTGGAGGTGTCAGATTCGGGTGTCAGGCAGGATGGAATGAGCATCCTTCTTGCTTATCTTGGTTGGGAGGGGTTGGAGGTTCAGGTGTCAGACAGGAAGGAGTGGACATCCCTCCTGCCGATCATAGTTGGGATTGTTGTCAGGAGTTTGGGTGGCAGGTGGTAGGAGGGAGTGGGCATCCCTCCTGCCAATCATGGTTGGGCGGTGTCAGGGGTTCTGGTGTCAGGCAAGAGAGAGTGGACATCCCTCCTGTCAATCACAGTTGGGGGTATGTCAGGAGTTCAGGTGTCCGGCAGCAGTAGGGAGTGGGCATTCATCCTACCGATTGGGGGGAGTCCTCTGTCTGCCATAGCCAGCTCAGCTGATTGTATCAGAGGAATTCCCCCAATCAGTTTCCCCTGCCTGCTGATGCTTTTGACAATACAGAGTTACTTGAGGAACTGTGAAGTATTAAATTGCTGCTGCAGGACAATTTAGAAAAACTGGCTGCAGTGATAGAGGAAGATTCTAACCTGGCTCAGAAGATTGAGATTGTGAATATCTGAATGGAGCAGATGGAAGCTGGAGTCAAAAAAACAGAAGTGAATAAGCTTCAGTGCAGGAAAAATCATAATGCTATTTAGGATATGGAAAAACGGATTGAAGATTATGAAAACAGATCAAGGAAAAACAATGTGAGGATGCTGGGCCTCTCAGAAGGGGTTGAGGGGAACAATGTACTCATATTTTTAGAAGAATTCATACCAAAAATGCTCCCCCTTAATTTAAAAATGCCATTAGAAATCAAAAGGGAGCATAGAATCCTGGCAGGGAGATCTAATGGTCAGTCAGGCACCAGGCCATTAATATTTCATGTCCTCCATTTTCAGCATGCTTTGGAAATTTTAAGGCTGGCAAAAAGAGAATAGAAGCCTAAAATATAAAGACTCAAATATATTATTTGTCTTAGACTTTGCAAGGGCAACTGCAAACTTGCGTAGACAATTTTTACTATTGAGACCATAATTAACACAGCTCGGGGCAAAATATGGTCTTTTTTTACCCCGTGATAATGAGGATTACTTATGGTAATAAATCTACTTAATTTGAGGACCCTGCTAAATTAAAGGAGTTCCAGTCTCAACAGGCAGAGCCAATGAATTGAATCTTGGAACCCTTATAATTGAGGACTTGAGAATGATAAGAAAATTTCTTGATTTCTTAGAACTATGTTCTTTATGTTATTGTTTCTAAATTTCTGTCAATCTTTCTGTTCAAGATGATTATGCTTGGAAATATATTTGAAAATTAAATAAAGATTTAATAATAATAAAAAAGAATTAAGGAAGGAGTACTATTTAATTAACTACGTTGATTAAACATTGACTTTATTATTTTTTCCTATGGTTTTGATCTCAAAAATTTTTGGGCATGTTCTATTTCATTGCCAGCAGCTTTACAACTATTTGATGTCTTGTGCTCTGCTTTTGTGCTGAGATAAGAATGGTCATTCTTGAAGAAAGCTTGCTTGCAAATGCATTTTGACTAATTATAGAGGTAATGAGCTTCCTTTCTCTTATCCAATGGAAAACTAAAATGTGTTTACTTTTGAGATATGATAAATTGGATGCTTTAAGAGGTTCACCACATCAGAAGAAAAATTTTAAGCAGGTTTGGGGGGTTGTGTTGAGAACAAAGGTCACAGTGAGCAAGGAGCCAATGGCTCAATGTGTAGTGATTTTAATTTTGGATATCATGCTATATTGAGGGGAGGGGAAGAGAAATAGGGAGAAAAGTAAGAAACTGTTTACATGTCTTAGCCGGGTTGCAGAGAAGAAACAACATGTAGCTTGGCCCCTGTTACTGTTATTGCTTATGGGGTGGGAATCTGTTGGGGGATGGGGGTCAGGATATGAGGTGGGGGGAACAAGATAAACTACACTGAGCTATGATTTTAGACATGTATTTGTAAGCTAGCATGACTGTCTTTTTGGCTCTGTAATTTGTCTCGATTCTGTGATAAGCCATAATTTTGGCAATGTTCTCCATTGTGATATTATGTTTACTGTTCATATTGTTAAATAAATAAAAGAAAACAATGTGGATATATGGTGTGTCTGATAGTGAATGAATGGTAACATATTATTCCTTGTCTATATATTAGAAAGGTAGTCTTGGTTTTTTGCACTTAGCATAAGTCTATGCCATTGCTAGAGCTAAATCAATTCAATATGATGGATATTACAGTCTCTATATAGATAAATCAAAAGAATAATGCAGTAGAAAAGCGCAAGGAAGTATAGAGCCTCAAATGACTTGTACACAGCTTACACTGAAATGCTTCCAAGGCCAGGTTATTGCAGATTGATGGCCACTGCTGTCTACTTCCATTGAAAGAGCACAGACACAGAGTCATATTTTCATCAGATAATATGTTAGACAGTTATGATAGCATTAATAAATTGAGAGGTCCCTAGGAAGTAATAAAGTAATTCAATATGCAGTAGCAATTAGAGATGGTATAATCCAGCTTAAAGGATTTATAACAAAAGCAGCTTTAATCAAGAAGCAATGGATTTGTTTCACCCCAGATCATGCTTAGCATTTGGACAAAAAAATGGCAAAAGAAACATGAGTAGCAGCTATGGTGAGAGATAATGTTGGGGTGATATTCAGGATGCCCAAAAAGACATTGACTATAGTGACATATATTCCATCTGTGCCCTTTACTCCATCCATTAGATAGACCTACAAATACTGTTATTTCATTACCAGAGTTCATTAGATAACTTCTCCAATCCCACTGTGAGATTAGCATAAAAACTTAAGAATAGCCTTACTGGGTCAGATCAAAGGTCCATCAAGCCCAGTAGCCCATTCTCACAGATGCCAATCTAAGTCACTAGTACCTGGCCAAAACCCAAAGAATATCAACATTCCATGCTACCGATCAAGGGCAAGCAATGGCTTCCCCCATGTCTTTCTCAACAACAGACTATGGACTTTTCCTCCAGGAACTTCCCAAACCTTTCTTAAAACTATCCGCTCTTACCACAACCTCTGGCAATGTGTTCCAGAGCTTAACTATTCTCTGAGTGAAAAATATTTCCTCCTATTGGTTTTAAAAATTATTTCCCTGTAACTTCATCAAGTGTCCCCTAGTCTTTGTAATTTTTGACAGAGTGAAAAATTGATCCACTTGTACCCGTTCTACTCCACTCAGGATTTTGTAGACTTCAATCATATCTCCCCTCAGCCGTCTCTTTTCCATGCTGAAGAACCCTAACCTTTTTAGTCTTTCCTCATACAAGAGGAGTTCCATCCCCTTTATCATCTTGGTTGTTCTTCTTTGAACCTTTTCTAGTTCTGCCATATCTTTCTTGAGATAAGGAGACCAGAATTGAATGTCATTCTCCAGGTGAGGTCACACCATGGAGCGATACAGAGGCATCCCTTCTTTAATAATTCCTAGCATCCTGTTTGTTTTTTTGGCAGCCACTATACGTTCGGCAGAAGGTTCCATCGTATCATCTACAATAACACCCAGATACTTTTCTTGTGCACTAACCTCCAAGGTGTACCCTAGTATCTGGTAACTGTGATTTAGGTTATTCTTCCTGATGTACATCACAAAAATAAGCTGCTAAGTTATTGGTTGGAGGGGTTGCATAGATTTGAACCTATGACCTGTGGAAGATAGATGAATGCCTTTAACCACTGAGCTACAGGAGCTTCCTTAAAGAGGTACAGGGAGGATGGGAAGGGGCAGGGAATAATGGGGTGCAGAGAAGGATGCAGGGGTATGCCACTGCTCTGGGTGCCTTCTACCGTCACTACACCACTGGTCACAAGGAGATGTAGTGGGAATTGAAACTTGTTCCCATGGTTCTTGGGTCATTACATGAACCATTTGTGCTGCTCTTCCATTTGTTGTGCTACTGGGTTCGATTTTATTCCTTCTAACCTGGGGCAAGTCACTTAACCCTCCATTGTCCCAAGTTCAAAATAAGCACATGTACAGTATATAATATATACGATGGCTGAAAAGTTCTCAGCCCAACCAACAAAGTTGGGGCAGTCTCCATCAAGGGCTATATACTTAGTCCAGTGATTTTTCTACTTTTTATGTTCCATTGGAAAAATACAGAACAAAAAAAAATGTGGAAAATCACTAGACTGAGGCCCGAATTCTATATAGGACGCCCTGGGCATCCTATATAGAATCGGAATAAAACTTGATTCTATAACCGACGTCCATGTTGCAGATGCCGGTTACAGAATCGGGTTTTTGTTTAGACTTTAGTCACGGCTGCTATACTTTTATTGCGGCAAGGGATTTACCTGCTGCGATTAGTATAGCGGCCACAAATATGGCCGCCAGTCTCCCCATCCCCCCCTGACGTTTGTGGCAGGAGGGTGCCCAACCCCTCCTGCCAAAAGAACCCACCACCCCCAAAGATCACCGGCAGGAGGGTATCCAACCCCTCCTGTCGGACCCCCTCCAATGAACCCCCCAAACAAAATGCCCTAACCGCCCTCCCCGGACCCCCCGAAGATCACCGGCAGGAGGGTGCCCAACCCCTCCTGCTGGACCCACCAACAAACCCCCCACCCCGGAACCCCCCTCAAGCATACCGCCAAGTTGGCTGGATGGGTCTTCGCACCGTCCGTCCAGCACGCCCACCTCTGTCCAAATGAGGTGGGCCCACCCCTCCCCTGCCCAACCCACAGGATCCTAGGGCCTGATTGGCCCAAGCGCCTAAGGCCCCTCCTATAGTTGGGCACCCTCATAGAAACATAGAAACATAGAAAAAGACGGCAGATAAGGGCCGCGGCCCATCTAGTCTGCCCATCCCAATGACCCTCCCCTATTTAACTCTGTGCAGAGATCCCACGTGATGATCCCATTTCTTCTTAAAATCAGGCACGCTGCTTGCCTCGATCACCTGAAGTGGAAGTCTATTCCAGCGATCAACCACTCTTTCGGTGAAAAAGTATTTCCTGGTGTCGCCGTGCAACTTCCCCCCCCCCCCTTGATTTTCCATGGATGTCCTCTTGTCGCCGTCGGACCTTTGAAAAAGAAGATATCCTCTTCTACCTCGATACGGCCCGTGAAGTACTTGAACGTCTCGATCATATCTCCCCTCTCTCTGTGTTCCTCGAGTGAGTATAGCCGCAATTTATCCAGCCGTTCCTCGTACGGGAGATCCTTGAGTCCCGAGACCATCCGGGTGGCCATTCGCTGGACTGACTCAAGCCTCAGTATATCCTTGCAGTAATGAGGCCTCCAGAATTGCACGCAATATTCCAGATGGGGCCTCACCATGGATCTATACAACGGCATAATGACTTCAGGCTTACGGCTGACAAAACTCCTACGTATACATCCTATGATCTGCCTAGCCTTAGATGAAGCCCGCTCCACTTGATTGGCAGTCTTCATGTCTTCACTGATGATCACCCCTAAGTCCCGTTCTGCAACAGTCCTTGCTAGGATCTCGCCATTTAGGGTGTAAGTCTCGCATGGATTTTGACTGCCGAGGTGCATGACTTTGCATTTCTTGGCATTGAAACTCAGTTGCCAGGTCCTTGACCATTGCTCCAATAGGAGTAGGTCGTGTTTCACATTGTTCGTTGTGCTCTTGCTTGTTATATTACATAGTTTGGCGTCATCAGCGAATAACGTTATTTTACCGCGAAGCCCCTCAGCCAAGTCCCTTATAAAGATATTGAAAAGGATCGGGCCTAAGACCGAGCCCTGTGGCACTCCGCTGATCACTGCCGTCGTTATGGAGGGGGTGCCGTTCACCACCACCCTCTGAAGCCTACCACCAAGCCAGTCCCCAACCCATTTTGTCAAAGTGTCACCTAATCCTATAGAACTCATTTTGCACAACAACCTGCGGTGTGGGACACTATCAAATGCTTTGCTGAAGTCCAAGTATACAATGTCCAAGGACTCTCCAACATCAAGCTTCCCCGTCACCCAGTCAAAGAAGCTGATCAAGTTGGATTGGCAGGATTTCCCCTTGGTAAATCCATGTTGACGGGGATCCCGTAGATTCTCCTCATCCAGGATCTTATCTAATTGGTGTTTGATTAGGGTTTCCATTAGTTTGCTCACTATAGATGTGAGACTCACTGGTCTGTAGTTCTCAGCCTCTGTCCTGCAACTTTTTTTGTGGAGTGGAATGACGTTAGCCATTTTCCAGTCCAACGGGACTCTACCTGTACTAAGGGAGAGATTGAAGAGTGCGGATAGTGGTTCCGCCAGGACGTCCCTTAACTCCCTGAGCACCCTGGGGTGTAGGTTGTCTGGCCCCATTGCTTTGTTAACCTTGAGTTTAGACAGCTCACAGTAGACACTGCTTGTTGTAAACTTGAAATTACTAAACGGGTCTCCTGAGCCATCCTTTTTCTGCAGCTGAGGGCCGGAACCCGGCGCCTCACGGGTGAAGACCGAACAGAAGTATTAACAATTCAGCTTTTTCTGAGTCTGCTTCTACATAGTTCCCGTCTGGTTTCCTAAGGCGTACTATCCCGCTTGTGCTGCGGTTTCTGTCGCTAATATACCTGAAGAAGGATTTATCATCCTTCTTGATGTTCTTTGCTAAAGTTTCCTCCATTCGGAATTTGGCCTCTCTAACCACTGTTTTGACAGCTCTTGCCCTAGCCAAATAGACTTCTCTAGAGTCCTGAGATCCTGTATGTTTGTAGGAGATAAACGCTTTTTTCTTCTCTTTTATGAGGTCCAAGATCTCCACAGAGAACCATTGTGGCTTATTGTTCCTGCGCCGTTTACTCACTGATTTTATATAGCGATTGGTTGCCTCCTGAATGATAGCTTTCAGAGTCGACCACAATTTCTCTACGTTATCTGTTCCTGCTCGGTTTTGTAGTGCTTGATTGATGAAATCCCCCAAACCCTCAAAGTTGGCGTTCTTGAATCTAAGGACCCTGGTTAATGTGTTAGTTTTGGCGAAACCCTTCCTGAGTTTGAACCACATCATGTTGTGGTCGCTGGAGGCCAACTTGTCGCCCACTGAGACCTCAGTGACACTTTCGCCATTGGTAAGCAATAGGTCCAGTATTGCCTGTTCCCTTGTTGGCTTCAATACCAGTTGCCTCAGTTTAGCTCCCTTCATAGAGTTTAATAGTCTCCTGCTGCTGCTGGATGCAGAGGAAAGTGTGTTCCAATCCACATCAGGCATATTGAAGTCTCCTAACAACACTGTATCCCCATGTAAGGTGATATTCTCTATGTCACCGATTAATTCTATATCTATGTCATCCTGTTGCCTTGGGAGTCTGTATACTATGCCAAGATACAGGCATTTGTCATTCCCCCTGGCCAAATTTACCCAAAGGGATTCCCCTGTGTACCTGATATCTGTGATTCTGGTGACTTTGATATCATCCTTAGTGTATATTGCTACACCTCCTCCCATTCTGCCCTCCCTGTCTTGGCGAAGAAGGTTGTATCCTGGTATCACCATGTCCCACCCGTGGGAGTCAGTGAGCCAGGTCTCAGTTATCGCCACCACATCCAGGTCAGCGTTTCTCATTTCAGTCTCAAGTTCCAGAATCTTGTTGCCCAAACTATGGGCGTTGACGTACATAGCCCTCCATGTAGTATGTTTGCTAAGCCTCCCTGGGGCTGTTGCTGCTTGAGCTGCGTGGACCTTTTCAGTACTACTTGTAGTTTGTGTACCTTCCCTAGACCCAGTATTGCAATGTGTACCTATCCTAGGTTTGAAAGTGTTTGTACCCTGTGGTGGAATACCTGTTTGAGCTACCTTAACTCTTTCAGTTCAGCTTGCAATGTGTGTACCCTCCCTAGACCCAGAATTACAATGTAAACCTACCTTAGACTTAGAAATGTGTGTACTCGCCCCATACTTAGAAATGTGTTTACTCGTCCCATTCCCAGACCCAGAATTGTGGTGTTTGCTTACCCCAGTCCCAAAAAAGTATTGATGGCATAGCTCGACAGATAGGTTGTTTGTGCTTGTGCCCTCCCCCAACATACCTAGTTTAAAGCCTTGTGAAGTAGGCGTGCCAGTCGGTGTCCAAGGACGTTCTTCCCTCTTCTAGTCAGGTGTAGCCCATCTGGTCCCTGTAGTCCTAGTAGTGTCTCTCCATGTTGTAGGAACCCGAAGTTCATCTCCTTGCACCAATCTCGCAGCCAGTCATTAGTCCTCTGGATGCGATCCTCCCTGGCTCTGCCCTTGCCCCTTACAGGTAGGATCGAGGAGAAGACCACCTGTGCATCCATCCTCCTCAGCTTCTCACCCAGAGCTCTGAAGTCTGCCGGTATGCTATCCTGGGTGCTCCTGGCAGTGTCGTTTGTTCCGACGTGGATGAAGATCATGGGGAAGTGGTCCTGAGGCTTGATGAGTCTATCCAGGCAAGCAGTTACATCCCGGATCCTGGACCCTGGCAAACAGCAAACCTCTCTTGATTGCAAGTCTGGTCTGCAGATTGGTCCCTCGGTGCCCCTCAGTAGCGAATCTCCAATGACAACCACTCTGCGCTTCTTAGGGGTGGGTCGTCCTGTTTGTCTCTGGAACTGGAAACTCCTGTTGATCATCTCTCTGTACCTCGTTGTCAGGTCCGTCCTGTAGCAGTTGGAATCTGTTCTTCAAGGTGATCTGTGGGATCGATGTAGAACAGCCCTGTGTGTGAGAGAAAGAGACAGAAGATGAGGAAGGTCTTCTGCGTTTTCCTGTGGAGGAAGTTACCAGTTGCCAGGAGTCAGCGTCTCCAGCCTCCTCCTGTATTCCGATGGTTGGTCAGCGATCTTCGAGGAGGTTGTTGGGGGGGGGGTCCGAGGAGGGTGGTTAGGGCATTTTGTTTGGGGGGGTCATTGGGGGGGTTCGTCAGGAAGAGTTGGGTACCCTCCTGCCGGTGATCTTTGGGGGGCGGGTTCTTTCGGCAGGAGGGGTTGTGCAAGACAGGTTGTGGCGCCCTCCTGTCACGAACATCAGGGGGGGTTGGGGAGACTGGCGGCTGTAGCTGCTGCCACTATACTAATCGCATTTTGCTAGCCTATATTGTAAGCATCTCCCGCTCTGCTAAGGAGACGCGCAGGGCTGCCTAGGTTCGCCTAAGGCTACTGCCTAGCCTTAGGCGAGCTTAGACGGGCTTGTGGGCCTCCCTAGGCTCCCGGAGGCGCCTTCAATATAGGCGGCCTGCCTGGGGAGCATTTTTTTAGAAAACGTGCCTTCCGATTGGCTGATTAGACAGCTGTAGGACACCTACAGCTACCTACAATCGGGACACACTTTGCAGAATCAGGGCCTAAGTGTATAGCCCTCAGTGGAGAGTGCCCCAACTTTATTGGTTGGACTGAGAACTTTTCAGCGGCCCCTCATAATTGTGATAATTGTGTAAAAGGAATTTAATATTACAGTCTTGTGCACTAGCTAATCTGAATGAATGAATCTGGGGTTGTCATTGGAGGATGCACTAGAGTGGCAAAGGTGTTAAGGAAATTACTGCTAGTCAAACCACAACAATTTGTTGTGTTTTCACTTTTACCTTGTACAAGCATTGATTAAGTGTTGTTTATGTACTGCTTCTGTTCGAAGCATGCACCACATTGGAAATTATCTGATAGTTCTAGGGCAGCCACTTTGGTGGAAAATGCTATCAAACTCTTAATACGTTGGTACACCACCCCAGTTTTAATTAGTAAATGTAGCAAACAGAGTGATACTAATTGTTGGAAAGGCTATGGTAAAAGAGGTACATTTTACCATATGTGGTGGGAATGTCAAAGGGTCCAGAAGTTTTGGAAGCAAGTATTTGAATATATGAGCAAACTAATTCAGACTCTACTCAAGCTGAACCCTGAAAGAGCATTGTTGGGAGTAAGGATAGAAGGCGGGGCCATGGATCCGGATTTTCATTCCTGAAAATCTGGTAACCCTAGGTTTAAGTGTGAGACATACCAAAGTAAGTTATGGTATTTTATAAGTTGTCCCCTGTATTCTTCTATATATATATAGTGCCCAATTTTGTGTGTTTGTCAGAGATGCATGCACAAATAAATTGACTAATGAGCTTGGAAACATTGATAATTGGGTGCTAACAATCCATCATTGATGTTAATTGACAGTCTTAAAAATACGCATGCGCACCTCTCTGAAAGGGGAGATGGCCAGTAGTATATTGGGGGCATTCCAAAAATCTGCACATGGATTTACAGAATTCACCTGAAGCATGCCTACGTTGGACGCTAGCATTTGCACCTGCTTTTAGCACGCATTAGCAGTGGTGTACTAAGGGGAGGCAGGGGGCAGTCCGCCCCGGGAGCACGCCCCAAGGGGGTGCACAGCCGGAGCAAGGAGAAATCGGCTGCTGGCTTGGGGGTGGGGGTAAGGAAAGAATCGTGGAAGTGGAGAAATCGGCACGATGGCTTTGTGGGGGCTAGGGGGAGAGAGAAAGAAAGGCAGAAATAAAGAGGGGGGCCAGGGGGAGAGAGAAAGAAAGGCAAAAATAAAGAGGGGGACCAGGGGGAGAGAGAAAGAAAGGCAGAAATAAAGAGGGGGGCCAGGGGGAGAGAGAAAGAAAGGTGGAAATAAAGAGGGAGCCAGGGGGAGAGAGAAAGAAAGAGGGGGGGGCAGGAGGAGAAAGAAGAAGGAACAGAAGAAGGACCAGAGACTTATGAAATCACCAGACAAAAAGGTAGGAAAAATGATTTTATTTTCAATTTAGTGATCAAAATGTGTCCGTTTTGAGAATTTATATCTGCTGTCTATATTTTGCACTATGGCCCCCTTTTACTAAACCGCAATAGCGGTTTTTAGCGCAGGGAGCCTATGAGCGTCGAGAGCAGCGCAGGGCATTCAGCAGAGCTCCCTGCACTAAAAACCACTATCGCGGTTTAGTAAAAAGGGTGGGGGTATTTGTCTATTTTTGTATAGTTGTTACTGAAATGACATTGCATAGAGTCATCTGCCTTGACCTCTTTGAAAAAAACCCTGAATATAAATGATAATTAACATTTTCTCTGCGTACAGTGTGCTTTGTGTTTTTTTTTATTTTATTATTGGTAGATCATTTTGACTTGGTCATTTTAAAAGTAACTCACAAGCCCAAAAAGTGTGGGCATCCCTTATGTAAACAGTGGTGTCTGTCCCAACTTGTGCTCCCTTCGGTGGTTGTTTCACTTCTGGCTGGCTCCCCTGCTCAAATCCGCGGGTATTGGCTCCTCACGCAATCCGCGGCTGCGTCAGAAGTATTCCCTCTGACGTCACGATGTCAGAGAGAAGGCTTCCAATGCAGCCGCGGATCGTGTGAGGTGTAGACGCCTGCTGCTTTGAGCAGGGGAACTGGCCAGACATGCTGGGCAGGGAAGAGATGTTCCTGCTGCACAGGGAAGGGGGGGGATAAATGCTGCTGCTGCACAGGGAAGGGGGGAGAAATGCTACTGCTGCACAGGGAAGGGGGTGAGAAAATGCTATTGCTGCTGTACCCAATTAGGGAGAGAAAGGGAAGAAGGGAGAAGGAAGACAAGGGAGAGGAACCAGAGATGCCAAGTCCATGGGAGGGATGGAAAGGAAAGGAGATACCAGAACATGGAGGGGGAGGAAGAGATGCCATGACATGGGGGGAGAAAAGGGAAGGAGATAGAGATAGAGATACCACACCATGGTGTGGAGTGGGAAGGAAGGAAGGAAAGGAGAAGAGAAAGAAAGAGATGCCAAAGCATAGGGGAGGGGGTGGAGACAGAAAAATGGAGAGGGGGTGAAGCTGAAATGAATCATGTGCAAAGGAGAGAAGGGACCCCGGATATACAGTTTATTGAAGGGACATAGAAAGAAGGAAGATGCCATATGGAAGAGAGAGAGGGTGGACGGTAGATGGAAGGGGCAGAGGGAGTGTGGGAAGTAGATGGAAGGGGTAGAGAGAGAGGGCAGAAACTGGGTGGAAGGGGTAAAGAGAGGGCAGATGTTGCATGGAAGGGAGAGAGGACAAGCGCTGTATAGAAAGAAGAGAGAGAAGACGATTAAAGCAGAAATGACAAAAGGTAGAAATATTTTTTTGTTGCTTTACTTAGAATCAAGTAGCATTGTAACTGTATTGATAAAAGTTTATAAATAGGAAATGGAAATAAGGCAATTTATTGGACTACACCCCTTTCCTCAGGACAGAATAGCATAACAGCAGTATACTGTACTGTTCTGAAGAAAGATTTGGCCTCTGAAAGCTAATTGAAAAATGGATTAGTCCAATAAAATGGTATTTTCTTATTTCTCATTATTTGTTTTACTTTTATTTGTTAATTTGTAAAGTGGTGATTGTTATGTATAAGTTTTTCAAATTTACATCTACTGTCTTTATATTTTGCACAGTATTAGGGGACATGTGTCACTGTTTTTGTGGTGTTGTGGTGTTGCATTGTATGCAGAGTCTGGTTTCTGGGCGGTTCAGTTTAACTTTTGTCTACATATTTCTATTTTTAGTTTGTGATTATTCCATATTGGGTGAGGGTGTATCTCTGTTCTGTGTGTATGAAAAGGACATAGTTTTCAGTTGGCATTGACTGCAGGATCAATTGACTGTGCGGGATCTGGTTTGTTTAGTTTTATAATGTATGTGTTGGTGTTCTAGTGCTCACTGCAGTGTTTAAGATGCTGCCTTTTCCTAGGTACACTCTTGTTGTGCAATATGTGGATTGTTACTAAAAAATATATTTTTCATATAGATGGGGGGGTTGTCAAAAAATGATGGGCCCCGGGTGTCACATATGCTAGGTACGCCATTGCGCATAAGTACAGTACCCATAAGTTAGACACAGGATTCATGCCAAATGCTGTTCTATGAAGGGTGTACTCACTTTAAAGAATAGTGCCTGACGTTGAAGTTTTTCGATGCCAGAAGTTCAGTGCCATTTATTGAAAACTCTTGTGTAAATGGAAGCCTCACTCATGCTTCACCACTGTGTATCCTCCCCCTACCCCTTGCAACTGCATAAGCTAAACAGGTATTTACGGAAAGGAGCTAAGGCAGCCTATTAGCATATGTGTTTGTAAGTGCACATATACATGTATATTGTCACAAGCCTGACTCCCGTTCCAGTCTTGTGCCAGTCAGGAACCCTAGAAACCACCCTGTGAAACTGGTTAGGGCTAACAGTACCTCAGTACCTACAGTACAGAAACAGGATTGTAAAGCTCAGGCTGAGTTCAGACAGGAATTAGAACATAGCCCTGAGAAAACAGGTTTGGTCCCTTTAAGAACTCCCTGCTTGAAATTGCTGACCAAACAGGTTGGAAGGCAGCCTGAGCTGCAGAAAGCCCTTCCCCCGCACAGGGCTGGGCGTGGCACTACAGCTCTCCAACATTTGGAGAGCTGGCTGTCCCAGAAGCAGCAGCCCAGGGAAGCTCCCATGTTGAAGGAGCCTCCACCTTCTCAGAAACCAGCAGATGTGGAAATGCTAAGCCCAGAGAAACCAGGAACCAGAGGATATGGACTGGAGTTCTCTGCCAGAGCTTGCTCTTCCAGAGAAAATGGAAGTAAGCTGAATGGACTGTGTGTTTGTTTTGAAAAGTTTTCTTTTCCTTGGATTTTTGGGGTTTGGCTGTTTTGCTGCTGGGACAATTATTCAGTTGCAAAAATGTTTTAGTAGCTGAGAAAGTGAATGGACTATGCTTGCTGAGGAAGGAAAGTTGCCAATAATTTATTTTGTGGTTTGAAAGTTGTTGTTTTTTTTAATTCAAGATGGCCACTGCAAGCAGAAGCTTAGCTGCAGTTAGGCAGCACTTGCAATGTCCCTCCTGGAGCTGTTAAAACTCTGAAGGTTGGGGGCAGGATTTGCCTGACATCTATGTGGTGGGTTTTGAGGGTTTATTTTTGCCCTTTGCGTTGACAAGGAGCTGATTTGACAAATCCACCAACCTTCTGCTCCTTAATGCTGGGAAAGGAGAGAAGATCTGCAGCATCGCAAAGTTATAGTTTTTGTGTTTGGACTAAAGACTACTTGAGACTAAATTAGAAACATAGAAACATAGAGTATGATGGCAGAAAAGGGTCGTTGACCCAACAAATCTGCCCACTCAAAGAACCCTCCCTCTAAAAGAACCCTCCCCTAAGCATTTCCCCGGAGCGAACCCACATGTTTATGTTGTTGCCGCTATGTAGTAGGACTTACCTGGGACATAAGCTAAAAATTGGGAATGAACCAGACCAGGCTGGTGAGTGCAACATTGTTTTGTTACAATTATTGTTGCTGTTACTTTTGGATTTTTGTTTTTTTCTGCATTTTGTTTTTGCCCTGACTGGATGATAAATAAATTTGAGTTTATTCTTTTTGGTACTTACCTGTGTGGTGCCATTCTGTCCATTGTCCACAAGGTAAGCTCTCCACTACAGGGACTTCCTCCCTCTTAGGGAAGCACACCGGGTTGTGTGCCGGTCCCTACTATACCCTAAGAGACGGCCACGCTACAATATATACTGTATTTGAAAGACACAATAATAAGAGCAGGGACAGGAAGTGACATCAGAGGGAGAGCCAATGGAGTTGTGAGGAGCACATTGTTGACCGTCATGAACAACATATATACTGTATGCCAGCATTCTAAACCTGTATGGATAGATGTTAGTCCCTAATGTAGAAAATTACCCCAATAACAATTTAAGAGCCCCTTTTTCAAAGCTGCAGTTGTGATTCTCCTGAGGCAAATGCACTCAAGCACATAGGAACTGAATGGACTTTGGTGCAGTTGCCATGGGGCAATCACTACCGTGGCTTTGTAAAAGGAGCCCTAAATAGCCAAAAATATCTGTCTAGTGGCCAAACTTTTTTTTATACTAACCATTTAAGTTGTTACCTTTAACTACATAAGTGTGTTTAAATATTATCCTCAGGGTCTCCTCAAACTACTGAAGCTTCTGGCACAAAGATTTTCTATACTATAGGACAGGACGGTGTAGGGGATACATATAAATTTAAAAAGGGGAAATATTGACACTCTTGTAAACCATACCACCCTTTCTTGCCACAGATAAATATATTTGCCTAGGGAAATTAGATGAATATATTTACCTATTAGAGCGTACAGATTTTATCAAAGAAGGGATAATTCATTTGTGGCCTAGCTAGACCACTTTGAAAACTCTTCTCTTATCGTTTAATCAAGGTTTCATCATTCATTATGGATTTTTTTTTTTTTCTCTGCTTTATTTTTATGCTTCCTTTTCTCAGCTTCTCTTTGTGAACTAGTTCCTGGATACTAGGTCAAAGTGTTTGCAATAATAGTAACAGAAAATATGCTACGTGTTATATTATTTATAGTAATATACCACCTGTCTTGAATCCAAAGCTATTTCTATGTACTTTATTTATTTATTGCATTATCAATTTGTTGTAAAGTACATAAAAACATACCAAATATATCACAAGGCTGTTCTTGATATGGTTTGTCTGTACAAAGATCTTTGCAGGCATGCCAAATCCTCACTCAGAGCAGCATCCTGGGAGATAAGTAGGGATGTATTCATTTTCTGAAGAAATGAAAACCAGAGCATAAAGCACTGTTTTTCTGTCTTTTATTAGAAAATGAAATGAAATGAAAAATTAGATTTCTAAGTTTCAGGGGGTGTTTATGTTTATTTACAATTTGATATACTGCTCCTGCATTTTACTGACCTAAGCGGTTTATAATGTATCAAACTAAAATGAAATTAGGTACTTGAGAAAAACTACCTTATCTGTCCAGAAGGCTCACAATCTAGCTAAAATACCTGATTAAAATAAAAATATGTAATACATTTCTAAGATAAAAAATCAGAGAAATGGAAAATAGAAATAATGAAAGAAGATAAAAAAATTAAAAATAAAACAAAACAAATTTAAGAGATAGAAAAGTCTCTGAAGGGGCCTGATAGCAAACAGTCATATTTTAGTGCAGGTCTTAATACAACTCTCGGCATAGCACACTTCACAGATCCGTCACTGGCAAAGCTTGAGAGCATCAAAGAAATTAACATTTCTAAAACATATCCACTAAAACTGTTATATGAAATAACTAAACCCAAATCAACATGAATCAGTACAAATTCATGCAAATTAAGGCAGATTGAGGTCCTCAATTCGGGAGAGCCATTTGAAAAAAATGTGCTTTTAGATGTCTCTTAAAATTTTGAAATGATTCTTCTTTCCTTAACTCTACCGGTAAATTGTTCCACAATATTGGAACCAAGTAGAAAAATGCACCATTTCTGGTTGGGGCAAGGTGGGGGAATGGTCTTCTTTTGATCTGGAAACAAACAAACAAACAACACCCTCCCCCCTCCAAGAATCAAAAACCTCCTGAACAATAAAAACTGAAATAAAGACCTTCCCTTAGGGTTTAGTAAGTGGGAGGACTATAACGAAAGTTCTGGAAGGATTTTAATTGTAAAGGAACCCAACAAGACAGGAGAAACCAGGGGCTCATTCCTGCCCTATTACTATTTTAGAGACCTCACAGCAATGGCATAGTAGAAACATAGAAACATAGAAAGATGACGGCAGATAAGGGCTACAGCCCATCAAGTCTGCCCATACCATTGACCCCCTTTTAAGTCTACTGGCCCCCTTAACTCTACTGACCTGCTCTATTAAGTCTATATCCTAGTGACCCTATTTATTGGTATGACTCCTGCAGTGATCCCACATAGGTATCCCATTTATTCTTGAAGTCTGGGATACTGCGGGCCTCGATCATCTGTACTGGAAGCTTGTTCCAATGCTCTATCACTCATTCTGTGAAGAAGTACTTCCTGACGTCTCCACGAAACTTCCCTCCCCTCAGTTTGAGCGGATGTCCTCTTGTGTTCGAGGGTCCTTTGAAAAGAAAGATATCATCTTCCACCTCGACCCGTCCCGTGATGTACTTAAATGTCTCAATCATGTCTCCCCTCTCCCTACGCTCCTCGAGAGTATAGAGCTGCAATTTGTTCAGTCTCTCTTCGTACGAGAGACCCTTTAGCCCCGAGACCATCCTGGTGGCCATCCGCTGAACCGACTCAATTCTGAGCACATCTTTACGGTAATTTGGCCTCCAAAATTGCACACAGTATTCCAAATGAGGTCTCACCATGGCTCTGTATAATGGCATCATGACCTCAGGCTTCCTGTTGACGAAACTTCTCTTGATACAACCCATCACCTGCCGTGCCTTAGATGAAGCCTTCTCCACTTGAGTAGCAGTCTTCATGTCTGCACTGATGATCACTCCCAAGTCTCGTTCTGCTGTAGTCTTGGTCAAAGTTTCTCCATTCAAGGTGTAAGTTCTGCATGGATTTCCATTTCCGAGATGCATGACCTTACATTTCTTGGCGTTGAAGCCCAGCTGCCAGACAGAGGACCAACTTTCTAAAGTACGGAGGTCCTGTTCCATAGTATTCTGCAGATTGTAGCCGTTTATGATATTGCATAGTTTGGCATCATCAGTGAATAAGGTTACCTTACCTTGAAGCCCTTGAGTCAAATCCCTAATGAATATGTTGAAGAGGAGTGGACCCAGGACTGAGCCCTGCGGCACTCCGCTGGTCACTTCCGACATTTTGGAGAGGGTACTGTTAACCATCACCCTCTGAAGTCTGCCACTTAGCCAATCTTTAACCCATGTAGTTAGTGTTACTCCTAACCCCATCGATTTCATCTTGTTCAGCAGTCTGCGGTGTGGGACGCTGTCAAAAGCCTTGCTGAAGTCAAGGTATACGACGTCTAAGGACTCTCCTGAGTCCAGCCTTCTTGTTACCCAGTCAAAGAAGCTAATAAGATTGGACTGGCAGGACTTACCCTTGGTGAATCCATGTTGACTGGGGTCCCGGAGATTCCCCTCATTCAAGACCGTATCTAATTTATGCTTAATTAGTGTAAGGGGGTGTGAGGGGACGGTCCGTCCCGGGCGCCATGATGGTGGGGGCGCCGGTGCCCCTCCTCCTCTCCTCTCCACCCCACACTCCGGTCTCTTACCATTTCTCCCCTCCATGCACGCACCCCTTTCCCTTCCCCCATACCTCTAGTTGGAGTTATTGTTCGCGGTGGTCAATAACATGCTCTTCGCGACCCCGTCGGCTCTCCCGCTGACGTTACTTCCGGGTGCCGAGCATAGGGGTCATGAGGAACAAACTGTTGACCATCATGAGCAACAACTTCAAGTACAGGTACGAGGAAAGGGGGCGCGCACAGCAGGTAGGAGCGGGGAAAGAGCGGGGTGGGGGGCCACCTCCCATGGCACTTCTCACCCTCTCTACGCCACGGCCTCACTGACAAATTATGTGAAGTCTGAAGGGAAGAGCCCCATAGAAGACTTCCCAAAGCAACGAATCCATGAAACTCAGGCCCTCTTTTAAAAAGGTGCGCTAAGCGTTTAGCGCGTGCACTAACCGCTAATGCATCCATAGGTTAACATGCACGCGTTAGCGTTTAGCACGTGGTTAGCATGCGCTAATATTTATCGTGCGCTATAAAGCATAGCACACCTTAGTAAAAGAATTAAATAGGGCCCACATACGTGCCTCAGAGATAAATAATAATTGATTTTGAGACAGTAAGGTCAATATTCATCATGGCTTAAGCAGGCAGGAGAAGCCCCTGAATGCTTAAAGTTCCGTTTCAAGTTTATTAAGGTTTTGATATACTGCTCATTATAAGACTCAGTGGGAGTAAAAGGAAAAAGAATTACACAAAAATGATATAAAGTGTAAGGGCAAACCTAATAACAAAGACAAAGATACAATAAGGTAAAAGGGAAGGGCCAGGCAAGAACTACAATATCTTGATAGGAAAGGAAGTTAGAGAAAGTGACAAGAGGAAAAAGGCTAAAGGAATTTTACAAATACCTCTTTGATTTATTTTATAAGTATATCTTTGTTTAAATATAATATGCCTTATCATAAGCATCGTTGAATACAAAAAGTTTTAAGATTAGATTTAAATTGAAAGAGAGTTTGTGATGGTGGTACGATGGAAGAACATTCCAAAGAGTTGGAGCGGTGACGTAAAAAAAATGGTCTTACGCAGGAATTTCTGGTGCCTTCGGGGAGATCATCAGCTGGTGGGGGCTTGGGATCTTCGTCAGCTACTGCAGCAGTGTGCCGCTTTTAGGTGGGCCTGAGTCCAAGGTGGATGGGCCTTTGCCCATTCAAACTCACCCATGACTATGCATTGTTCAGTGACCCCCCTCCCCCACCTCAATATTCATCTGGTGATGGTGGGCATTTTTTAAAATAAATGGCAATTACTGCTAGCTAAAAGAGTCTTGGATATTCAAAACTTGCCAAAAACTTGCCAAAAGTTATATGCCTTGGAGATGGAATGGTTAACACTGAGCTGACTGGCCACCATATTCAGCAGCACTTAACTGAGCAGTGCCACTGAAAATTTGTTCTGATTGCCATGACAGTGACCGGGTAGTACTGAAGCAGTCCAAGGGCAGAGCTGGGATGATCCCAGAAGTTATACGAGCACCAGCAATATTCAGTGTTGGTTCCTGTATACTTTAGCAGGTAAGTATGGACACATAAATAGAAGTCCTAACTTTCCCACTTAGGTATGTGTGTATGGATTGAATACAGAACCAGATATTCAATGCCAATGCCAATGTCCAGACAGATATTCAATTCAATGCCAGTGTCCAGACAGGGTTCAACATTGAATATCCAAGACTCTTTTAGCTAGCAGTAATTGCCATTTATTTTAAAAAATGCCCACCATCACCAGATGAATATTGAGGTGGGGGAGGGGGGTCACTGAACAATGGCATAGTCATGGGTGAGTTTGAATGGGCAAAGGCCCATCCACCTTGGACTCAGGCCCACCTAAAAGCGGCACACTGCTGCAGTAGCTGACGAAGATCCCAAGCCCCCACCAGCTGATGATCTCCCCAAAGGCACCAGAAATTCCTGCGTTCAGCTCAGCAATCAGCAGTTGCTTCCTGAGCCATCGATGTTGGGACACTGCACATTCTCATTTTTCATGCATGCACCGAAACTGAGCACGCATAGAGGTGCTGAGATTGACAGCGTAGGAAGCAGCTATCAACTACTGGAGTGTCTGACGCTTTCGGGGAGATCTTCAGCTGCCAGGGCTCAGGGATCCCCACCAGCTCAGGTGCTTATAATTTCTTTATAAAATTTCATTTGGCGGGGGGGGAGGGTAGAATGGTGGAGATGGAAAGCATATTTAATGCCCACCAAATTTTCTCCATAGACCATCTAAAATCTGTTCACTGGCTATGCTACTGACTGTCAATGAGACCATTTTAATTATAAAATTATATATACACAGCATAAGTATGAGATTTTGAGCATCATATTGACAATGAGTGCACATGCAAATGAAGGGTACATATGGTTAAAAAAGCAGAAGCCTAATAAATGACAGTTAAGCATTCCCCATTGCACAAGAGCTTAAAGAATTTTTCTGATGATCCCTCCTTTGCACAGTTTCTTATGAGCACAGTATATGGTGTTTTATTACAGAATATATGTATTTAGGGCATCAACCATAACTGCAAAAGCATTTTACCCACTATTCATTACATTACATTACATTAGTGATTTCTATTACGCCTTTACCTTTTGGTTCAAGGCAGATTACATAAGAATTGTTATGATTTATAAGTACATATTGAAAAGATATTAAGAAGTACTTAAGGAATAGTTTGAACATTTTCTAATTTGCTAAGGAGTAGTTGGTAATGCAGGAGGAATTTGGAGCATTATTGGTAGTGTTATATGGGTTTTATGTATTTTTTGAAGAGTAGGGTTTTTGTTTCTTTTTTGAAGGTTTTGTAGTCTGTGGTCAAAGTCAGCAGATTGATGAGTTGTCGGTCCAGTTTCGCTGCTCTAGTGGCCAGTAGGTTGTCGTATGTTTTTCTTCATCTTTCTATTGCTTGAATGGAAAAAAAAAATCTCTATCTCCACCCAGTAGAGCACACCGAGAAGAAGGATAATCAGTTGCAATCAGAATTAGTAGTGTCGGATTCTTCATCCTAGCGTCAATATAATGTGTGTGCCAGGGTATCTGATAACACGAAAAAGGGATCTACAAATACACAAAAGTGAAGAACACAAACTAAATGTGTACAACTCTACAGAACTTGGACCAGAAATTCTTTATTTGACCAAGACCCGAATTCTATGAGCGTTGGAGCTGTTACCGTCGCAGCCGGTGTTAAAAAAAGTGCTACGCTTTTGTAAAATAAAGGAGGGGAGGGTAAGTGTAGAGCACTTGATAGAGACTGCTCCAGCTTTGTTGATTGGGCTGAAAACTATTCAGAGGCTCCTCGTAGTGGGCACAAATGTTATCACATAAATGGTGCACTTTAGCACATACCTTATAGTATTCTATAAGTTACATATGCAAGTGTGGGATCCGCCTCTGCCCACCCACATGTACGCACCCATTGCAAATACAGTGGTACCTCGGAATTCGAACGCTCCAGAACTCGAACAACTTGGAATCTGAACTTTTTTAAAATTAAATTTTGCTCTGGAATCTGAACACTGCTTTGGAATTCGAACGTACGGGAACTGCAAGCGTTGCTCAGCCCAAAGCATCTCCTCCGACGCAGTTTCCTGTTTCCGCCTGGGCAGTTCGCGTCAGAGGGAAGCTTTGGGCTGGCAGTTGCCATCGCCGATCTTGCTGCCTGTGCCGGCAGGGGACCGATCTTGCTGCCTCTACCAAATCCAGTGTGTTTACTGTTAAATTTATTGGAAAATCTGAGTTTGTGGGACCAAGGAACAGATTAATCCAGTTTCTATTATTTTCAATGGGAAAAATTGTCTTGGAACGCAAACGTTTTGGAACTCGAACGGGGTTCTAGAACGGATTAAGTTCAGATTCCAAGGTACCACTGTACATGATAATTGCAGAATAACTCTTAGGGCCGGATTCTACAAGTGGTGCCGTTGTCAGCAGCTACCTAGAAATGGCCTCTGGTCACATATTTACCATGCAACAGCACAGTTCTAGAATCACGGCTTTGTGAAATGTAGGTGCTGGAAATGTAGGTCAGGGTTTTAAAGGCCTACATTTCCGGTGCCTACCTTTTGTGAGAATCATGGCTATGAAGGCGCTTTATGACACTTAATGCCACTTCCAGCATTAGCTATGCCTACAACCATCGGCTCTAAATGTCCTAATTCACTCCCTTGATATCTTGAAACTAGATTACCGTATTTTCACGCAAATAACGCGCACCCGTATAAAACGCGCACACGGGTATAGCGCGCAGAAATCACGATGATATGTACAAAAACTTTGGTATACCGCGCTCATGGGTATACCGCGCATGCTGCCCGACGCTCCTTTCGCCCGCCCTGACTTTCCGTGCGCTGTCCCGACTCTCCGTTCACCCCCCCTGACTTCCGTGCACTGTCCCCCCTTGAAGGTCTGTCCCCATCCTGAAAGCCTGATGCCCCCCCCCGACGTCCGATACATCCCTCCCCCCCGAAGGACCGCCGACTCCCCAACAATATCGGGCCAGGAGGGAGCCCAAATCCTCCTGGCCACGGCGACCCCCTAACCCCACCCCGCATTACATTACGGGCAGGAGGGATCCCAGGCCCTCCTGCCCTCGACGCAAACCCCCCTCCCCCCAATGACCGCCCCCCCCAAGAACCTCCGACCGCCCCCCCAGCCGACCCGCGACCCCCCTGGCGACCCCCCCACCCCCCTTCCCCGTACCTTTGGTAGTTGGGCCAGAAGGGAGCCAAACCCTCCTGGCCACGGTGACCCCCTAACCCCACCCCGCACTACATTACGGGCAGGAGGGATCCCAGGCCCTCCTGCCCTCGACGCAAACCCCCCCCCCCCCCCAACGACCGCCCCCCCAAGAACCTCCGACCGCCCCCCCAGCCGACCCGCGACCCCCCTGGTGACCCCCACGACCCCCCCACCCCCCTTCCCCGTACCTTTGGTAGTTGGCCGGACAGACGGGAGCCAAACCCGCCTGTCCGGCAGGCAGCCAACGAAGGAATGAGGCCAGATTGGCCCATCCATCCTAAAGCTCCGCCTACTGGTGGGGCCTAAGGCGCGTGGGCCAATCAGAATAGGCCCTGGAGCCTTAGGTCCCACCTGGGGGCGCGGCCTGAGGCACATGGGCCCAACCCCGACCATGTGCCTCAGGCCGCGCCCCCAGGTGGGACCTAAGGCTCCAGGGCCTATTCTGATTGGCCCACGCGCCTTAGGCCCCACCAGTAGGCGGAGCTTTAGGATGGATGGGCCAATCCGGCCTCATTCCTTCGTTGGCTGCCTGCCGGACAGGCGGGTTTGGCTCCCGTCTGTCCGGCCAACTACCAAAGGTACGGGGAAGGGGGGTGGGGGGGTCGTGGGGGTCGCCAGGGGGATCGCGGGTCGGCTGGGGGGCGGTCGGAGGTTCTTGGGGGGGGGGCGGTCGTTGGGGGGGAGGGGGGTTTGCGTCGAGGGCAGGAGCGCCTGGGATCCCTCCTGCCCGTAATGTAGTGCGGGGTGGGGTTAGGGAGTCGCCGTGGCCAGGAGGGTTTGGGCTCCCTTCTGGCCCGATATTGTCGGGAAGTCGGCGGTCCTGCCGGGGGGGGGGGATGTATCGGACGTCGGGGAGTCGAACGGGCAAGAGGGCTTGGGCTCCCTCTTGCTCCGATCGTGGATGCGGGTGCGGGTGGGATCGCGTGCGAGCGGTCGTTCGGGGTGGGGGTGCGAGCGGTCCTGCTGGGGGGTGAATCGGGCGTCGGGCGGGGTGGGAACTATGTTTTAAAACTTTTGTATACCGCGCTCACGCATATAACGCGCGAGGGGTATGCGCGGTAGGTAAAAACGCGTATAACGCGTGCGTTATATGCGTGAAAATACGGTACTGTAACTCCCTGTACAAAGGCATACCACAGAAATAAATAATCCAAAACACCACAATAAAAATAATTACAAACTCAAGGAAATTTGACTATGTCACTCCACTTCTCAATAAAGTTCACTGGTTACCAATTTCGTACAGAATCAAAAGTATGTTATTTCCTTCTCCAAAGTCCAAAGTTTCTCTCAGAAACTCCAAGACTGGGCAAGAAGGTGCATTTCTTAAAATCACTTGCAAGTTTATTTAATACCTGATATACCGCCCATTGGTAATACTATCTAGGCTACAGATAGGACTGGATAGTCTTTAAATAATAATAATAATAACTTTATTTTTCTATACCGCCATAGTCAAACTGACTTCTAGGCGGTTCACATAGAAAGAAGGCTGGACAATCAGCGAATTACAAAATGCAAGAAGAAAGAAGTTACATCATGAATTGGAGAAACATGGTGAAAGAATACATGAGAGAAGAAAGATGTTACATAATACAATGGGGTTATAAGGTGAAGGGAAAAAACAAAAAACCTGAGAGAGGTGATCTCATTAAGCAAGGAATTTGTCAAATAGAACGGTTTTATCTTTTTTTTTTTTTTTGTTCCGCAAACAGGTAATATATTTTTATTCTGATCTTTGGGGAGGGTGAGGGCGTCAGTGATCACTGGCTGGTCACTTTGGACAACTTTTGGCACTTATACCTGCTTTTACTTTGTCCAGGAAGTCTTTTTTTTATTTTTTTTTTATTTTCATATTGTCAGGAAGTCTTATGAAACATTTGATTATCCCTGCAGGATGACTTAGTCTAGGTCAGCCAACATCCCACCCAAATACTGCCCTAACCACTCCTCCAGATACACTCCTTTTAGCTCTGGGTGGACAGCGGCATACAGCGGCCTAAAAAGTCCCTGCATATGTCCAGAGAGTTGGTTTAATTATCGGCACTTGGACAACCTGTCTTTTAGGATGTCCAAGTGCTGATTGGGCAGGTTTTAAGATGTGTTTAAGTTTCGATTATGAGCCCCTTAATAAATAGTGCTTAAAAGAAATAAAAGTGCAGAATTGTTTTGAATATTCTTTGTAGATATTGCTTCAGTTATGCATTGGCATTGCTGAATATTGATCTTTCTATATTTCAGGTTAGATTTAATAGTTCTTGGTAAGCAGGACATAGTTTTGGGCTCCTGCCCCACATCACTGCTAGACCACAAGGTAAGGTCCGGGGGTGGGTCTGAGCCAGCCAAAAGTTATTCGCGATTTTTCCCTATTCGCAGGCCAGCTCTGCCCCTAACCCCCGCGAATAGGGAGGGAGAAGTATAGATTCTTTTTTTCTTGTCAGAATTTTACCTATTCTTTTTTGAAAAAATATGGACAGTGATTTTGAGACCTGAAACAATTAATACTACTATGTTACAACTTTGAATATGATGGGGAAAGTAGAGGATCTTGAAGGCTAAACAACTGTACAGTCAAACCTTGGTTTGCGAGCATAATTCGTTCCAGAAGCATGCTTGTAATCCAAAGCACTCGTATATCAAAGCGAATTTCCCCATAGGAAATAATGGAAACTCAGACAATTCGTTGCACAACTCAAAAACTTTAATGCAAAATACTATACGTACTCATATTGCAAGACCTCACTCGTTTAGAACGGTCACTACATTCCTGCAGCATCAGAGAGAGAGAAGAACCATCGGCTCAGTTCTGATGATGTGATGCGTGTATACTAGTGCTACCCGATTCAGGGAAAAAAATATGATTTGATTCGATTCGATTCAGCCTATTGAATCGATTATTCAATTTGATTTTCCTGCCCAATTGGGTATTTTTTTCCAAATATCCTGGTGATTTATTTTATAGCCTCTTCACCTCCTTTGCCCTCTCCTACCCACACTGGTCCTGTGGTGTAAACAAAATAAACAAACAAAACATACTTTTCCTCTCTCTGTTAATTCCTAGCTCACGTTCATGGTCCAACACCAGCTCTGGAAGGATACACATTTCAAATCTAACATATCGCAAAACAGAAAATAAAATTATTTTTCCTACCTTTTCTTGTCTGGTTATTTTTCAAATCATATTGGTCCCATGTTGGTCTGGTTGTCTTCTGATCATGCTCTTCTTCTTTCTTCTTTCTCCGTACTAACCATCCATCTTCCACCTCTGTCCTCCCCTTCTGTTTCCCTTTCCTCACCCCGAGGTCTGGCATCTTTCTCTTTTTTCATCTCCATCCCCCCGCAGCTGCAGCGATGGACCCCACCATCCCCAGATCCACCATCTCTCCTTTTCTCAACTACCCTTTCATCGAGCATCTCTCTTCTGTGTCCCTGTCCCTATTTTCCTCTCCAGTACTGTCTCCCTTGTGTCCCTGTTCCTATGCTCCCTCCATGCCCAGCATCTTATCTCTCCCCATATCCAGCTTCTTCTTTCTCTCTTCCTTATCTCTTGTATCCCCTTCCCTAGGTACAGGCTCTCTCCTTCCATCCTACACCCTGCCCACCTACTTTGGAGTAGTATCTGTCCCTCTTGTACCCTTCCCCTTGTGGTCTTGCATTCCCTCTCTCCTTTAGTCCAGCACCTCTCCTTTGCTTTCCTCCCCCTCTTTTTGGTTTGGTCTCTCTCTCTTCCCTTCACCCCAGGTCTGGCATCTCTCCTCCCCTCTCTTACTCCTCCTCTCTCTTCACAGGTCTGCATCCCCACTGCAAAGGAACTCTTCCTCCTTTTCCCTCTGCACAGGCCTGCCTCCCTGCCATGAAGGCATGTTTCCCTGCCATGAAGGCACTCTTCTGCCTGCTTCCTGTCACGAACGCCTACTCCCCCCCACAAACCTGTATCTTCCCCCAGCTTCCACGCTCATTACCTTTAGGCTAACACGGCAACCTGCAGGCTCGTTGGTGTTATAGAGATCCCTGCAGCTGCCCGTCGTCCTCAGTGGCACGTTCTCTCTGCCGCGATCCTGTCCCTGATGTCAGAGCAGGGGCAGGACATAGCAGAGAGTACGTGCCGCTGAGGACGACGGGCAGCTGCAGGGATCGCCATAACACCAACGAGCCTGCAGGCTGTCATGTTAGCCTTAAGGAGGGAAGAGCGGGAAGCTGGGGGAGGCCTTTCTGACTGACCCTCCCCCCTCAAGCAGGAGCGGCAGTGTATGGCCAGCAAGAGGCAGCGCTGCAGCTCCTGCTTTAGGAAGGCATGGGGGAAGGGTCAATCATTGAATCGGGAGGCCAATTTTTTTTGAAAATTGAATCGATTCAAATTGATTCACCTGATTCAAATTGGTGAATCGATTCGAATCGTGAATCGGGCAGCACTAGTGTATACTGTATGTACTCATATTGCAAGACTTTGCTCGTTTAGAACAGTCACTACAGTCTTGCAGTATCAGAGGGAGAAGAACCATTGGCTCATTTGTGATGTGTGTATATTGTACATACTTGTATTGCAAGACATTGCTTGTATATCAAGTTAAAATTTAATAAAATGTTTTGCTTGTCTTGCAAAACACTTGCAAACCAAGTTACTTGCAATCCAAGGTTTCACTTTATTGTGTTCTATGAACTATTCCCTAATCAGAATTGGAAAATGTGAAGAATTCTTTAAAATCTCAGAATCCAAAAGTTACTGTACCGTTAATTATCTTCCCAGTCGTTAAATAAACTCAGCTTATTAATTTGTTCAAAAAGAATCTCTATGAAGTGTTGCAAGTTTCTCAAAATGCTCTTCTATAATATTCTCTATTATCTTTCTCCTTCTGAAGAGAAGGAACGATGTAAAATTGGAAGAACTGAAATGGCTGGCATCTCACTCAATTTAACGCAGGCACTTTAGCTGAATTATATTATCTGTTTGGAGAAGACTAGACATTTAATTATGTTTGCACTGCAACCTGAAAGAAACTGAGTTTATGGCTGTTCTTCAAAAGAAAATAAATGCTTTTGAAATAAAAATTAGTGTATTTTCAGATTTAGCTTAGAGGAATACAAGCTATGTGAAGGAAACTTCTGAATCTTTACCCTGCAGCAGCTCAGAGAGGAGCTTTATATTATCTCAGACATCCTCGTTAGTGTAAAATTATCAAAATAATTCTTTTGTGTTTTTTAACTTGCTCAGTTGTATGAATTTTTTGAAAAGCAAAAGTCATATAATAAATTGGATTATGATTCTTTATTGTCATTTGATCCATCCAGTCCTCTTTGATACTTACATTAATAATTTTGGCCCCCTTTTATCAAGCTACATTAGGATTTTTTTATTGGTGGCTGCTGCAGTAAAAGCTCCGACACTCATAGTAACATAGTAAATGACGGCAGATAAAGACCCGAGTGGTCCATCCAGTCTGCCCAACCATACATGCTCCATAAATTAATTTAGTTTAAACAGTCCTTTTTCTTAGATATTTCTGTGCCAGAAACCCAGAGCCCTGTCCAGTAGTGTGCTTAGGTTCCATCTATTGGAGTCGCCTTCACAGCTCACTCCGGCCCATCTTAACCATCCCAGCCATCGAAACCCTCCCCATCCTGTCCTCAACTGTATGTCCATAAATGGGACACAGGCTCTGTAAGCCTGCCCAGTACTGACCTTAGTTCCTTCAATGTATACCCATTGTTTTCCGATTAGAGATCCTCTGTGTTCATCCCACGCTTGTTTGAACTCTGTCACCGTTTTCTTCTCCACCACCTCCCTCGGGAGCGCATAGAATTCCTATGAGCATCGGAGCTTTTACCGTAGCGGCTGAAATAAAAACCTCTAACACGGCTTGATATAAGGGGAGCTTTGTGATAGTACTTATTTATCTTGCCAATATATAGCTTTTTTTCTTACTGATTTGTATGAAGTTTACTGATGTGTATGAAGATTTTATGAAGTTTATTTTTTCCTTGGATTTTTCTCATTATTGTGGGCTAATGTTTGCAAGATGTCATTAATCATTTGATTGTTGATTTTCCTTTCAACATATACAGTATATTATTTCAAAATTTGGATCTTGAATTATTTATAAGTCAATTTTCAAAATGATTTATATGGGTAAAATGTGCCTTTCCATGTAAATTACCTGCTCAAATACTGCTCACCTGCGATGGAGTGCATAAGAGGTCACTATCCCTCTTAAGAATACTACCTCAAAGAGAGGGACATTTTCAGCATGATATTTAAATCTGAATTTAGATATTTTGCAGAAAATGTCCAAAACTCCAGGAAAACGTGTATCTTTTTTATTTTGGAAAAGGCCATTTCCTAGATGTGTTTGTCCTCGGTGTATCTATCTTTTTGAACCATTTTCAAAAATAAACATTCAAATGAAAAATGAAAAAAAATAGCCATTAGGAAGTAAGAAGGGGCTAGAATTCTTAGCAGATTGGCCACTCAAACATCCCAGCAAAGCAGTGGAACACCCTAGGGAGCACTGCAGTTAAATTTACATAAATGGTCCTAGGTACACATTTCATCATAAACCCCTTACATTGTTGGTGGAACCTTCCAAAACTTAAAAAACTAAAAAAAAAAAAAATCAGTACCTAAATTCAAATATTAAATATAAAATTAAAATTAAGGTATTCTAATTTTTCCATATAAAAAAAGTTTTAAGTAAATTGGACTGTTGTAACATACTTTATTTGGGCTAACCATTGCCCTCTCCAACTGTAACTGCCTACTTTGTTTCCTCAAAAATATTCATTTTGGGTCCAAAAAATGCATTAGGGCTTATTTGGAGGGGGGATGTCTTATTTTTTTCATGTACAACAATCATCTCTCCCTCCCTCTTCTCCACCCCAATTCTTCCTCTTTCCTCCCTCCCCCCCCATCAAGTGCAGCATCTTTCCTCCCCTCTCACCCATCCCCTTGTGCATCAGAATCCCACTGACCCTTCCACCGTGAGACTGACATACCTAAGCTCCAAGGCATTCAAAAACAACAGCGGTGGCAGCACTCTGAACGGGATGCTTCGTGACCTTCCCTGTTGGGGCCTTCCCTCTGCTGCAACAGAGGGAAGGCCCTGGCGGGCAAGGCTGCAAAGCTGCTCGTTCAAAGCGTTGCCGCAGCTGCTGCTTTAGGAGGCCTCAGAGTATGTCAGGTTTCACCGGGGTGGGTGTCGCTGAATTGACGAGTCCAACTTTTTAGGCAAATCGGGCTGCACTAGTGTCAGGGATGGAGTCGAGGAGTGTTAGGGACATTTGGATGGGGGGCTTAGGAAGGCCGATCTTAACTAGGACTTAATTTTGGAGTAGGGCTTTTATTAGAAGCATCTTTAAAAATCATACTAGGACTTATTTTTTGGGATAGATCTTATTTTCAGGGAAACATGGTAAGTACCCTCCCATCCACCCAATCCACAACCTATGCCACAACAGCAGCCATCAGATAAACATAATGATATAACTTTAGAGCCCCTTTACAAATTTGTGGTAGAGATGTTGCTGCAGTAAATACAGCAAAGCCCATAGGAAATGAATAGATTGCTGTGCATTTACCGCAGCAGCATTGCTACCGTGGCTTTGTAAAAGTGGTCCTTAACGTCTGGAAAATAAACACCCATTTTACTTTTGACCAATTTTAATTTACTCTATGCAATTCTTGGTGTTTTAACTTTGCACAAAAGCCTATAGATCTTCCCTTCTAATATTTTTATCAAGGAAATCAGTTTATGGAAGAGGTATCATACTCAAAATACAATTTATCATAGATAACAGTACTATCAGGACATCATCCAGATGCCCCCACTAAGGATGACCACTTCAAAAGTGGAAGAAGAAAAAAAAAAAAAAACCTGACTGAAGAAAACCAGTCTTTATTAGCACTTCTGACTTTCAGTTTAGACTAGTTTGCTTCATATGGCCAAAACTGTAACTCTAATCTGGGTATTGCAAGCAGTGGAGTGTCGTAGGGGTCTATACTGGGACCGGCGCTGTTTAACTTATTTATAAATGATCTGGAAGTTGGAACGATGAGTGAGGTGATTAAATTTGCAGATGACACCAAACTGTTCAAAGTTGTCGAAACGCATGCAGATTGCGAAAAATTGCAGGCAGACTTTAGGAACTTGAAAGACTGGGAGTTCAAAAGTGGCAGATGAATTTTAATGTGAACAAATGCAAAGTGATGGGCATTGGGAAGAATAACCAGAATCACAGTTACCGGATTGAGCTTGGGGGTTAGCACCCAAGAAAAGGATCTGGGCGTCATTGTAGACAATACGATGAAACCTTCCGCCCAATGTGTGGAGGCGGCCAAAAAAGCAAACAGGATGCTAGGAATTATTAAAAAAGGGATGGATAACAAGACTAAGAATGTTATAATGCTCCTATATCATTCCATTTAATTCTGGTCTCCTTAGCTCAAGAAAGTTATAGTGGCAATAGAACAGGTTCAAAGAGCGACCAAGATGATATAGGGCTGGAACTCCTTCCATATGAGGGAAAACTAAATAGGTTAGGGCTCTTCAGCTTAGAAAAGAGACAACTGAGGGGAGATATGATTGAAACCTACAAAATCCTGAGTGGATTAGAATGGGTAAAAGTGGATTGATTACACTTGAGTCGCACCACCGCCAGTGAAGGAACTTCCAAACAAATTTTATCAGAGGACCATTGCAACAAAGAGCGAACACTCATTGGATAGTTAAACTGAAGCACTTTAAAAATCAGAGAATTTTGAACTCAACCCGCATGTTACCGTATTTTCACGCAAATAACACGCACCCGTATAAAACGCGCACACGAATATAGCGCGCAGAAATCACGATGATTTGCACAAAAACTTTGATATACCGCGCTCACGGGTATACCGCGCATGCTGCCCGACGCTCCTTTCGCCCGCCCTGACTTTCCGTGCGCTGTCCCGACTCTCCGTTCACCCCCCCTGACTTCCGTGCACTGTCCCCCCTTGAAGGTCTGTCCCCATCCTGAAAGCCTGATGCCCCCCCCCGACGTCCGATACATCCCTCCCCCCCCCCCCCCCCGAAGGACCGCCGACTCCCCAACAATATCGGGCCAGGAGGGAGCCCAAATCCTCCTGGCCACGGCGACCCCCTAACCCCACCCCGCACTACATTACGGGCAGGAGGGATCCCAGGCCCTCCTGCCCTCGACGCAAACCCCCCTCCCCCCCAAGAACCTCCGACCGCCCCCCAGCCGACCCGCGATCCCCCTGGCGACCCCCACGACCCCCCCACCCCCCTTCCCCGTACCTTTGGTAGTTGGGCCAGAAGGGAGCCCAAACCCTCCTGGCCACGGCGACCCCCTAACCCCACCCCGCACTACATTACGGGCAGGAGGGATCCCAGGCCCTCCTGCCCTCGACGCAAACCCCCCTCCCCCCCAAGAACCTCCGACCGCCTCCCAGCCGACCCGCGATCCCCCTGGCGACCCCCACGACCCCCCCACCCCCCTTCCCCGTACCTTTAGTAGTTGGCCGGACAGACGGGAGCCAAACCCGCCTGTCCGGCAGGCAGCCAACGAAGGAATGAGGCCGGATTGGCCCATCCATCCTAAAGCTCCGCCTACTGGTGGGGCCTAAGGCGCGTGGGCCAATCAGAATAGGCCCTGGAGCCTTAGGTCCCACCTGGGGGCGCGGCCTGAGGCACATGGTCGGGTTGGGCCCATGTGCCTCAGGCCGCGCCCCCAGGTGGGACCTAAGGCTCCAGGGCCTATTCTGATTGGCCCACGCGCCTTAGGCCCCACCAGTAGGCGGAGCTTTAGGATGGATGGGCCAATCCGGCCTCATTCCTTCGTTGGCTGCCTGCCGGACAGGCGGGTTTGGCTCCCGTCTGTCCGGCCAACTACTAAAGGTACGGGGAAGGGGGGTGGGGGGGTCGTGGGGGTCGCCAGGGGGATCGCGGGTCGGCTGGGGGGCGGCCGGGGGTTCTTGGGGGGGAGGGGGGGTGGCGTCGAGGGCAGGAGGGCCTGGGATCCCTCCTGCCCGTAATGTAGTGCGGGGTGGGGTTAGGGGGTCGCCGTGGCCAGGAGGGTTTGGGCTCCCTTCTGGCCCAACTACCAAAGGTACGGGGAAGGGGGGTAGGGGGGTCGTGGGGGTCGCCAGGGGGATCGCGGGTCGGCTGGGGGGCGGTCGGAGGTTCTTGGGGGGGAGGGGGGTTTGCGTCGAGGGCAGGAGGGCCTGGGATCCCTCCTGCCCGTAATGTAGTGCGGGGTGGGGTTAGGGGGTCGCCGTGGCCAGGAGGGTTTGGGCTCCCTTCTGGCCCGATATTGTCGGGAAGTCGGCGGTCGTTCGGGGTGGGGGTGCGAGTGGTCCTGCCGGGGGGGGGGATGTATCGGACGTCGGGGAGTCGGCCGGGCAAGAGGGCTTGGGCTCCCTCTTGCTCCGATCGTGGATGCGGGTGCGGGTGGGAGCGCGTGCGAGCGGTCGTTCGGGGTGGGGGTGCGAGCGGTCCTGCTGGGGGGGTGAATCGGGCGTCGGGCGGGGTGGGAACTATGTTTTAAAACTTTGGTATACCGCGCTCACGCATATAACGCGCGAGGGGTATGCGCGGTAGGTAAAAACGCGTATAACGCGCGCGTTATATGCGTGAAAATACGGTAATTAACAACCAGTGAAGCTTACGAAGTATCTGAGTGATATGATCATATTTAGATGCCTGAACAATAAGGCGAGCTGCAGCATTTTGTGTTAGCTGCAATGACCGCAGGACATATTTGGGCAAACCCAGATAAATGGAGTTACAATAGTCAAGTAAAGGGGTTATCAATAGTGTGAAAACAGTGCGAAAATTATCTCCAGAGAGATAATCACACAACCTCCGTACCAAATGCAGCTTGAAAAACACACTTGAAATTATATTCTTAATTTGGGCCTTAAAAGACAACATTGAGTCGAATACAACTCCCAGGTACCTACACTGCCCACATACCGGGACAACCTCATCTGCAAGAGTAATTTCAACTGGGCAGGATGCTAATTTCTTACCGTGACCAATATAAATACCTCAGTCTTGACAACATTTAATTTTAAATGGTTTTGAGACATCCAATTCTGAATGACACCACAACAATCAAGCAAAAACGCCAAAGCTTCATCAAATGAATTTTTCACAGGAATAAGGAATTGTATGTTGTCAGCATACAGATGGGACGTCACTCCCAATGACGGTAGAACTTCACACAATGGGAACATATAAAGATTAAAAACTGCCGACAGTGCCAACCCTTGAGGGATGCCACATGACAAAGTGACCCAATCTGATTGCTTCTTATTGGCCTCAACACAATAAGAACAATTCTTCAGAAAGACGCAAACCATGGCAATACCATACCAGATGTGCCCAATACCCGCAATCTCATCTCATGTGGCTGAACGTCACTTGTCCCTCTAAGAAGTTGGACGCCGACCGCAGGGTGTCGCATAACTAGTTAACATGGAAGAGTCTTCTTCGTTATCGGAATTAACCAGACAAATCGCTCCATCAACTAAGAAAGGTCATGCACCATCAACCACAGAATCGAGAAAGAGCTATCAATCTGTCAATTCTTTCCATGTCCGGACCGGGTGAGGTTTCCCGTGGGACTCTTACCTCAGCTATTTTGTTACATACATTTCCATTTCCCTTCCTCATCCACACCACAAATTCCCCACACACTATTATTGGCATAACATTAATTGCAGCTTTATTTATAACCATTGTAATTTTCATATTAAAATTTCAATAGATGAAAAACTAATTTCAAATGCACAACAACCCCAAACTTTTCCCATTTCGGCGGATCAATTCATTGGAGCTATTCAGTGATGAAACTAGCTTCAATAACTACCAATGATAGTCATAGAACAGTCCGCCTCCAAAACTAGTAAATATGTGTGGGATCTTAATTTGTGTTAATATTCTCAGGTGATTGTTTTCATAATTTTTAAAAAACTATTTTATATATATATATATATATATATAAAATATATATAAAAAAAAAAAATATATATATATATATATATATATATATAAAATATATATATATATATATATATATATATATATAAAATAGTTTTTTAAAAATTATGAAAACAATCACCTGAGAATATTAACACAAATTAAGATCCCACACATATTTACTAGTTTTGGTTTAAGGGTAAAGACTTCAAGTGCCCGCGGCTGTCAGGCTTTAGAACTTTTAAAATTTTTAAACTTTTTTTGTTTGTGATTTTTACTTATATAAAATATTCCATTTCATTTCTTTTCTTTCTGAATCTTATTTCATTTTCTTTGCATAAATTATTAAGGGACCCATAACCCTCAGTAAATGGTACTTAGCTCGGGTGTCAGTAATGTCTAAGCAGTACAGGTGCTCAACGGAGCATCCCCGTTTCAAAAAGGAACAGGTGAGACTGCACATATACTGGAGGCTTCTGATTACACCGGTTCTTGTGGATTTCAAATAATGTTAAAGTAATTTTTAAATAATTTTAAAATGATTCTTAAAGGATTATAATTGAGGAGAATGCATGATTCAAACAATATAAAATAATATTTGCATACCCAAATTTCTTTTATATGGGTCCCTAGATATTTAAATATAAATATAAAAATGTATTGAGAGTCTCATTAGCATTTCTTAACGCTCGCTCCAATAACAATATAATACTTTTTCTTATGACATCTTGTGATTTACGATGCCATCAAGTCACCTTAACTTGTGGCAGTGCCGCCCATGAGCACATATTTCCAATTACTCACATAAGTCCATATCTTTAACTCAAATCCGCTTTTGATAGAAAATACTCTTGAATTAGCCAACTCCCTCCCCACAGTCCTGCCAGTGGGGGGTGCTGTTTTGCTATCACATTTCCAATAATGAGGAACAAGCAAGCTCTGCAGGACTCCAGGGAACCTGCTTGTCCCTAGAGATTGAAAACACAATATTGAAGCACTACCCCCCACTGGCAGCAATGCAGTTGGAGGACCTCTGATCAGCTAAGAGGAAATAGTGGCATGAGGTGTTATTGAATGAATCTGTGAAAGCCAGTAATAGAGTAGCTGCAAGAAAATGTAATCATATAACAGGAAAGGCATGTACATGCTAATAATACAGTATGCTTTAGACTAGAGTGAACCTGATTTTTAAGAGAAGAGAAAATGAATATTGTTCCTTTAACTAAACTTTTAAATAAAAGACAATAATTAAAACTAGAGGTGGATTATTCCACCTACCTTTTTTGTGTTTTTTCAATGGCAGAAAATATTTTAAAATGTCAAAATCACTTCAATATACAGTGCATGAATAGGACCTGCACAACTATGATACAACACTTGATTCAGATCATTCCAACATAGGGAAGCAGTGTTGGCATTTCTATTGGACCACATATATGCACTTTTTAGTAGGGGTTTGGGGGCTTAAATCTTACAGTACAATCTTAGATGTGCCTTTGACCGTGTTGATCATAGCATATTACTTAATGCTTGGATTCCATGGGAATCTCTGAAAGTGTTTTTCAATGGGTTTGTGATTCCTTTTGCTCGCATTTTTCTTTCCAAAACAGTTTATTTGGCATACAATTGAAAGAACAATACAAGCAGATACAGCATTTTTCCTCATTACACAACACAATAATATCTAACAGATATGACTAAATGAGACCATCAATGAAGCTGTCAACGCAATGTGCAGCGGCGGCAAAAAGGGCAAACAGAATGCTAGGAATGATAAAGAAGGGGATCATGAACAGATCGGAGAAGGTTATCATGTCGCTATGGTGCGCCCTCACCTGGAGTACTGCATTCAGCACTAGTCGTCGTACATGAAGAAGGACATGGTACTACTCGAAAGGGTCCAGAAAAGAGCGACTAAGATGGTTAAAGGGCTGAAGGAGTTGCCGTACAGCAAAAGATTAGAAAAACTGGGCCTCTTCTCCCTTGAAAAGAGGAGACTGAAAGAGGAGATGATCGAAACATTCAAGGTACTGAAGGGAATAGACTTGGTAGTTAAGGACAGGTTGTTCACCCTCTCCAAGGTAGGGAGAACGAGAGGGCACTCTCTAAAATTGAAAGGGGATAGATTCCGTACGAACATGAGGAAGTTTTTCTTCACCCAGAGAGTGGTACAAAACTGGAACACTCTTCTGGAGTCTGTCATAGGGGAGAACACCCTCCAGGGATTCAAGACAAAGTTAGACAAGTTCCTGCTGAACCGGAACATGTGCAGGTAGGGCTAGTCTCAGTTAGGGCGTTGGTCTTTGACCAGAGGCCGCCGCATGAGCGGACTGCTGGGCATGATGGACCACTGGTCTGACCCAGCAGCGGCAATTCTTATGTTCTTATGAGTCCTGGTTTAGGTTCTTATAACCCAGACTCGACCAAACACCTACCCCACTGAAACACATCCCATCCCCTCAACCCACCCAACCTCACAACCAGGCCTTAAACAACAGGCAGCAAAGGTACCACTGGCCTCCGCAATCTATTTACTATTTGACTCTGACTAGTAGGAGGTAATGTGTCTAAATAAGAGGACCATACGGTCAGAAAGATCTTACTCTGGTGACTGGAAAACTGAGCTGACACAGATTCCCATAATAATCTCAAAATGCCAAAAATAATGTGAGAAAATTAGGACTATTTACTATTTGGCTCACAGTTTCTAAACGAGTTAAAAGATGAAATTTGTTGCGTCAGTAGCAAACGGTGGGTGGGGAGTCCTGAATCCAGTGATTCAAAATACATTTCTTCCCTACTATATAGCCTTTGTGAAGAAGCAAATTGTCCCCTGCTAGAGCTCCCCAAGGTAGCCTTTTACAAGGAAGAGAATCCCCTCAACATGATTCGGGAGGGTGTATCCCACTAGTGTCTGTAAGTATTGCCGGATCTCCAGCCAGAAGACAGCAATCTGTGTACAAGACCAGAGGCCATGTGCCAAAGAATTATCAACCTGGTGACATTTTAGACATTTAGATGTAGTGGCACACCCAAAATGAAAGGCCTGCTTTTGAGAAATATAATCTCTGTGGAGAACCCTAAATTAACATTCCTGGAGCTCGGCGCTCTGCACCACCCGAGGAATCTGCCACACCACAGGAGACAAAGACGCAACCGAGGGTGACTACCCAGGTCCTGCATCCACAAGGACAAAAGCTGCTGGTAATCCCTCCGAGGCTGCAGAGCCACCAGCCGGCGGTGATATTGAGACACAAAAAGCCAGTCCCAATGGGCATCAAGAATTGTACTCACATTTTTAAGAGGTATTATTTGACAATACACTTTCTCAACCCTGGAGCAACCTTTGTTGTGTTCCACAAGGGTCATCCTTTCCCTTCTGCTTTTTAATATTTATTTATCCTCTTTGGACACTAGGTTATCAGATTTTGGGGTTAAATTGTTGAACTATGCAGATGATATTGCTGTCATCATTTCTATTGTTTTGATTCCTTTAAAACATTGCAAGGAAATTTTAAGGGTGATGTTGGTTATTGAGGAGTGGTCAAGGGAGTTTAAATTGAAACTAAATTTGAATAAAACAAATTGTTCTTTGCCCTCCAATTAATCTTACTGAAGACTGTTTGTCATTGCATGGGGTATAATATCCAAATCTTTCTACTTTAAAAATATTAGAAGTCCTTTTGGACAGAAATCATACTATGCAAGCACAAGTGGATGCTGTAGTAAAAATGGGTTTCTCTATACTATGGAAATTATGTTCATTAAGGGCTTTTTCCATGACTACGCTGTTCAATTATTATTGGTGAGTCTTTATAATATAGTCTATTTTATCGGTCTACAAAACAATTTTCAGCAACTGTGGTTAATTCAGAACTCTGCTGTATGACTGATTTTAAATTTGGAAAAAAAATGGATCACATTTACTCCTTATTTTCGCAAACTACACTAGCTTCTGATAGAGGCCAGGGTAGTTTCCAAATTTGGCTGTTTTTGTTATAAGGTGATTGATCATTTTGCTTTCAATATATCAAGGTGCACTTCATGTTTTCTGCTTTTTTTATGTTTCCCACTATAAAGGCTGCTCTAAATTGAAATATACTTCTCCCTCCATATTCGCGGGGGATGCGGGCAAAACACAGCCGTGAATACCAAAAAAACAAAAAACTTTTTGCATGTTATTTGCGGTTTTTCGGTAAAATAGACCTCAAAAAGATAATAAACTGTGAATAACCCGACCTGAGATTTGCTCCGTACAACGCCGGGAGCAACGATTTCCTCCATGAACCACCGGGAGCAGCGATTTACAATGTGAAACGCTGGGTTCAGTGATGAAAATTAGGGGGCAGAGTAAGCAGTTGAAAAATCATGAATAAGCGAATCCGCAGATACGGAAACCACAGACACGGAGGGAGATGTGTATGTGGGAAAAATGTTGGCTTTTCAGGCCGCTAGTTGGGAGAGAAAATTAGGCCCTATAATACAAGCATCTGCATCTTATGATTAGTATATGAAAATATTAAAAACTTACTACCGTATTTGCCGGCGTATAAGACGACTTTTTAGTACCTTAAAATCCTCCCCAAAGTCGGGGGTCGTCTTATACGCCGGGTACAGTTTACATGCCCTTACTTGCGGGGCTGGATGTACTCAGTCGCGCGGCTCTTCTTCTCCCTACTTTCTCTGCTTGCAGCACAGAGCCGAACGGAAGTCTTCCCGACGTCAGCGCTGATGTCGGAGGGGAGGGAGGGCTTAAACAAAGCTTAAACAAAGCCCTCCCTCCCTCCGACGTCAACGCTGACGTCGGGAAGACTTCCGTTCGGCTCTGTGCTGCAGGCATGGCAGGTAAGGAGAAGGAGAGTAGCCTCGCGGTACCAAGAGAGAGGGGCGGCTGCCCCGCCCCGGTTGCAGCACAGCCGGCCAGGTCCCCTTACTTTTGTGGCACTTCCCCGACCGACCGATAACAGCCCGGGTCCAACAATCCTCCCTGCCCTGTAGCCGCGAATCTAAATTACCTTCTTACAGCAGCTGTAAGAAGGTAATTTAGATTCGCGGTTAAGGGCAGGGAAGTTTGTCGGACCCGGGCTGTTGTCGGTCGGTCGGGGAAGTGCCACAAAAGTAAGGGGACCTGGCTGGCTGTGCTGCACCCGGGGCGGTAGAGAAGGAGGGGGGGGAGAAGGACGCTGAAATGCCATGGTGAAGACAGGAGGGGGGGGGGAAGGACTCTGAAAGCACTTGAAGACAGAGGAGGGAGAAGAACGCTGAAAGCACATGGGGGAATACAAAGGGGTGGAGAAGGAAGAAGGGGTCGTCTTATACGGCGAGTATAACACAAAACTCTATTTTTTAACTAAAAGTTGGGGGGTCGTCTTATACGCCCAGTCGTCCTATACGCCGGCAAATACGGTAATTAGGGGGAATAATGTGGATGTAATGTATGTTTCCATTGTTATTTTGCAATTCTCTGTGAATGCACAGTTCTCTCTATGTTAACCGTACAGAACTGTGAAGTGTTTGCGGTACAAATGGAGCGTTATGTTATTTCTGCCTCAAGTTGAAGAAGACATATTTGGGTCTGTGAACTCCTGGAAGTAAATAAAATGTGTAAATACATGAAGTCAATCTTTGTGGACAGGTCCATTTACATGTTTAATGTATAGTGCAGCGTATGTCTAGCAATGCTATAGAAATGATAAGTAGTATTAGTAAAGTGGAGTATCTTAATGGATGCAAGTAGTGGTCCTAGAATATCTTTTTTTTCTAGGTCATGACAAATATTTTTCAAGTTGTGCTGCATATCTTGTGATCATCTGCTTTTAAGATAGCTGCTATTTGACTTTCTCTCCACTGTTTGCTTTCCAAATGCCAAAAATAATGTGAGAAAATTAGGACTATTTACTATTTGGCTCACAGTTTCTAAACGAGTTCATCAGGCCAGGATATGAGTAGCTCTAGTCATTCAAATATTGCTAAACCAATCTAAGCTGTGTTGACAGTTTTTTCCACACTTTTTCATTTTGGGGATAATTTGCCTTATTTAATAACAAAGCTTAACAGCTGGAACTTGTTTAATACAAGAAGTTAGTCCGTGAATTTAATTGAATTCTGCTTCTAGTGCTTCTTCTACATTCACACATAAACCTGAATTCAGAAAACTCAACAGAAAAGTAGTAAATTATATGTTGTCTCGTTCAGCAATCCATCGCCCCCATCCCTGTTTATTTCTTGAAGTATTGAGTGCTGTGAGATATACTCAGTTTTCCAAACCATACAAGTCATTATGAATGGCCATGTGTCCAGGTAAAGGTTAAAAAGGTCTTTTGTTGTTCTAGTACCTTGTCCTTGACACAGCAGCCTAATCATTCCACATAATAGCTGTCCTGATGCACAGGCCTGAGTCAAAGTCACAAGTCAATAAATCCATTCCTTCCTCTCTTTCAGGCCAAGAGTTGAATAGCACTGATTGTGCAATGTCACCAAATCCCACCGTCTATCACATCAAGGTCATCTGGTATACAGTGTGAAAACTTCTTTTTAAGCACCTCTCACATTCTGATGGGAAGATATGTGGCAGGCAAGGACAACTATGCCTTCAACTGTTGAAGGGGTTTAAAACGGAGATATGAAAAAATGATATTTTGGTCATCGTTTAATATTTGATGTTTTAGAGGAAAAAAAATTAAAAGAGGACATGACGCCAAAGAATGAAAATTTGCATTCTTTCTCAAATAATGAATTGCTTCTAAGAGCCCACAATATTCTGAACTTTAATGATGGCTCTAATTATTCTAATTGTTTAACCATTGTTGAAATGGTTATATACACTCAAATGACAAAGAAGCAAGCCAAATCCACGTTATATATATTATGAAATTAGAGAAGGTTGTTAAAATTATATAATAATAATAACTTTATTTTGTATACCGCCATACCCAGAGAGTTCTAGGCGGTTCACAGTAATTAAGTAAAATTACAGACAATGAAAAAAAACATTGGAATTAACATTTTTTTTTTTTTGGAGTGTACAGGTCTTTGGAGTTGACAGGAGTATACAAGAGTGTACAATAGGAAGGTAGAAATTTATTTACAGGAAAAAAACCGGTCATTGAAGTTAATTGGTTTGGTGGGTACAATAAGAGGGCTCATATTTAACCTCTGCAGTGGGCATTTCTTCTAAATACTGACCATGGTGTTTAGATTATTTATTTACATTCTGTGATACTACCCTAATATAAGCAGGCTGAATATAAGCAGAACGGACAGTGCAATAACTATCTGGATAGCTGGGATAGTCAAACTCCTCTCTGGATAGCTAACCAGATAAATTTAGGACAACAATTTTTCTAACCTAACTTTATCTAGGTAATTATTTGGACAGAGATCTGAATATCACTGTTTTCCAGAGAGTTATCAGATCTACCTTTGTTCTTCCTGCTCACTTCCTGGCATTCTCTAGTCTAGATAGTGCCAAGGCAATCTGTAAGGATATTTAGGGCCTCTTTTACAAAGGCACGCTAAGCGTTTTAGCGTGGATTTATTGCATACTAAATTAATGCACGCGTTAGCGTTTAGCGCGTGTTTAGTGCACGCTAAAAAGCTTTAGCGCACCTTTGTAAAAGAGGGGGGTTAGAGGCACTCTCCAAATAGCGGAACTGAATATCTAGAGAACAAATGTCATTATCCAAATAGCTTTGGATATCGGGCCTATATTTTAATGTGATACAATGTCAAATTGAAAGATTGGAGGAGTAACCTAGAGTTTAGAACAAGATGACAATCAGGCAAGACAAGATTAAACTTTGTTTCTACCACTAATACTCCGTATGACAATGGGTGAAGCTACTTTGCCTTTCTTTGCTTCAGGTAAGAAAATAAGCCATAGGTCTGAATGTAACTCGTTTTGAGCTTCCAATGAATGGACAAGAATTAAATCCAAATGAATAGCTGAATCAAACAAATAATAAAGTTAGAGGCACTGGAAAACATGAATCACTAGTATGAATATTCTCTTCAAAGAATTTAAAATGTCACCCCTTTGTTTTTGCTCTATCTAGCTTCCTCACCATTTGAAAGCAAGTTATTATAGGGGAGCAGTTTCTGTTGCTGCTATAATTTTGAACCTTTGGAATAAAATTAAAAAAGAGAGGCAGGCAAGCAGGCTTGAAAATGTCATAAAATCAAACAAAAGAAGAGAAATAAGAAGTTAGGAGTGTGCATTTGTTTTAAAACTAATGATAAAATGTGACAAATGAGTACATTATCAGATTTTGTACCTTTGAATGAATTAGATGGCATGGGGCTAGAAAGTGCTAAATCCGCATCTGTGACCATTTATTTTCAGTAAAGAAAAAAATAGGGGGGAAAAAAACACCACAGACACAAATATGCAAAAACCAGAGTGGAATTGCCAGATAAGACTGATGTGCACAGAAAAATGTGTCCTCCAATTCATCTGGTAATATGAAGATCTTTATTGTTCCAACATCAAAATGACACTTTCACCAACTCAAAGACTCGACATGTATATGTTTCGGCCATCAGGCCTGCCTCAGGAGTCTTAAAAATTGCAAATGGTGCCAGCATACTTCATATATCACCATTTGCAATTTTTAAGACTCCTGAGGCAGGCCTGATGGCCGAAACATGTACATATTGAGTCATTGAGTTGGTGAAAGTTGTCATTTTGATGTTGGAACAATAAAGATCTTCATATTACCAGACGAATTGGAGGACACATTTTTTTGTGCACATCAGTCTTATCTGGACAATTCCATTCTCATTTATTTTCAGTACCATTGTAATCTATGAGACCATATAGAGTAGAGCCATTTTGAGAGAAGCAGATAGCAGAAGTATGATTCTTAAGGAATCATATTAAAACTTATTGACAAGCAACCAAACAAGACTATTCCTGCCCTCTTCTTCTAAATCCCATGATTGATATCTCAGCTCAAGGAAGGAAACACAAAGGAATAGAGTCCCCATGGATAATGATAAAGAGTCAATGAAAAGTGGGGTCAAAACAATGGCCTTATAAATTCAAAATCAATATAGAAAACAACTCCACAGCTTTGGAGACAGAAAAGTTGCTTTTGATTAGTGTAAAAAAAAACATGGAGAAAAAGAAACCTCAGAAATTATAATCCCAAACACTCAGTCCATCAGTCCTGACAAGGGATACAATACAGTCATAGGTCTCTCAAAAAACACCACTTACCAAAACAAACCATTTCAAAATTCAAAAAAAATGCAGCAGTATACTTATCTTAATAGCTGCGACATGGGATTCCAGAAACTTCAGTCCAATATGGTCACACACATATATATCGAACGTGTGGTGAGTCTATTTGCTGGGATATTCTCCTATTTTTCAATATTTGGTCATATGAAGTGGTTTACTCAGCCCTTGAGATAACTCATTGTAAAACAGGGTCACTGTCGGGCATGAAAACTGACTACACAAATATAGCTGATTTGTGAATGGAATTTTGTTCAGCACTTTCTTTATATATGTGTGACTATATTGGACTGAAATAGAATTGTTTTTTTCTGCAAATTTGGAACATTAAATAGAAAAAAAAGGGACACGTTAGAGATACCTATTTGCAGTGGCGTACTAAGGAGTGCGGTCCGCCCCAGGCACTATCTTGCTGGTGCGGCACCCCCCACCCTCATTTCCTTCCCACCCACCCCCACCCCCGCTCATCTCCTTGCTGCAGGTGCACACCCCTTGTCTTCCCCCATACCTTTTTTTACCTTCCCGGTGCAAGGGTGCTGCCCACATCAGTATCGGCGCTTTCTCTGATGTCACTTCCGGAACCTGTACCTAGAAGTGGGGAGTGTGTGGCACAGTGGTTAAAGCTATGGCCTCAGCACCCTGGGGTTATGGGTTCAAACCTACACTGCTCCTTGTGACCCTGGGCAAGTCACTTAATCCCCCCATTGCCTCAGGTACATTAGATAGATTGTGAGCCCACTGGGACAGACAGGGAACATAAGAACATAAGAATTGTCACTGCTGGGTCAGACCAGTGGTCCATCCTGCCCAGCAGTCTGCTCACGCGGCAACCCTTAGGTCAAAGACCAGTGCCCTATTAGAGTCTAGCCTTACTTACGTATGTTCTGTTCCTGTAGGAACTTATCCAACCTTGTCTTGAATCCCTGAAGGGTGTTTTCCCCTATAACAGACTCCAGAAGAGCATTCCAGGTTTCTACCACTCTCTGGATGAAGAAAAACTTCCATATGTTTGTATGGAATCTTTTCCCTTCTAACTTCAGCGAGTGCCATCTCATTCTCTTCACCTTGGAGAGGGTGAACAGTCTCTTTATCTCTACTAAGTCAATTCTCTTCAATATTTTGAATGTTTCGATCATGTCCCCTCTCAGTCTTCTCTTTCAAGTGAGAAGAGACCCAGTTTCTCTAGCCTTTTGTTGTATGGCAACTCCCCCCAGTCCCTTAACCATTTTTTGTCGCTTTTCTATGGACCCTTTCCAGTAGTACTATGTCCTTTTTCATGTACGGCGACGAGTGTTGGACGCAGTACTCCAGGTGGGGGCATACCATGGTCCGGTATAAAGGTATGATAACCTTTTCAGATCTGTTCGTGATCCTCTTCTAAATCATTCCTAACATTCTGTTAGCCCTTTTCGCTACTGCAACACATTGCGCGGACGGTTTCATTGACTTGTCTACAAGTGCTCCCAAGTCTCTTTCCTGGGGGCTCTCTCCGAGAATAGCTCCAGAAATCCTGTATTCATGGATACGATTTTTGTTACCGACATGCATCAACTTGCACTTATCCATGTTGAACCTCATTTGCCATTTCGCGGCCCATTCTTCAAGCGTATTTATGTCTCTTTGTAGGTCTTTGCAATCCTTCTGTCTTCACTACTCTGAATAATTTTGTATCGTCCGCATATTTAATCACCTCACTCGTTCTGCCAAGTTCTAGGTCGTTTATAAATATGTTGAAGAGCACAGGCCCGAGCACCGACCCTTGCGGCACTCCACTCGTGACATTTTTCCAGTCCAATCATTGTCCATTCACCCCCACTTTCTGCTTCCTATCCGCCAACCAGTTTTTAATCCATGTGAGTATATCACCCTTGATTCCGTGGCTTGAATACCTGAATAAATTATGAGCTCCCTGGAGAGAATGGTATAGAAAATTGAACAAACAAGTTAAAAGGAGTTTGAACTGTTTGTGGAAATGGAGAGAGAGCCAATGAAGTGACTTGAGGAGAGGGATAGTGTGTGCATAGCAACACTGGCAGAATGTGAGGCATGCAGCAGAGTTCTCAACAGCTTAATTATTCTCTGAGTGAAAAAATATTTCTTTCTATTGGTTTTAAAAGTATTACTCTGTAACTTCATTGAGTGTCCCTAGTCATTGTAAATCTTGATGCAGTAAAAAAAATTGATCTATTTATACCCGTTCTACACCACTCAAGATTTTGTAGACCTTGATCATGTCTCCCCTCAGCCATCTCTTTTCCAAGCTGAAGAGCCTCATACAAGTGGAGTTTCATCCCCTTTATCATCTTGGTTGCTCTTCTTTGAACCTTTTCTAGTGTCGCTATATCTTTTTTGAAATAAGGAGACAGAATTGAATGCAATACTCAAGGTGAGGTCATATAATTGAGCAATACAGAGGCATTATAACATTCTTAGTCTTGTTTGCCATCTCTTTTCTAATAATTCCTAGCATCTTGTTTGCTTTCTTGGCTGCCACCACACATTGGACGGAAGGTTTCAGCATATTGTCCACGATGACATCCAGAACTTTTTCTTGAGCACTGACCTCCAAGGTGGACGTTAGCATGATTTGGATTATTCTTCCCAATGTGCATCACTTTGTCCACATTAAATTTCATCTGCCATTTGAATGCCCAGTCTTCCAATTTCCTAAGGTCTTCCTGCAGTTTTTCACAGTCCACATACATTTTAACAACTTTGAACAGTTTAGCAACATCTGCAAATTTAATCATTTCACTGATAGTTCCAATTTCCAGATCATTTATAAATAAGTTAAAAAGCACTATTTACCCTCCTCCGCTGAGAAAAATAGCTAATTGTTTTCTGTCCGATAACTAATTCTTAATCCACAATTGAACATTGCCTCCTATCACATGACTCTTTCATTTTCTCAGGAGTCTCTCATGAGGAACTTTGTCAGAAGCTTTCTGGAAATCTAGATATTCTACGTCAACTAGCTTGCCTTTATCCACATGCTTATTCACAACTTCAAAGAAGTCAAGCAAATTGGTGAGGCAAGACCTCCCTCAGCTGAACCCATGCTGACTCTGTCTCATTAAATCATGTTTGTCTCCATGTTCCACAATTTTATTTATTATAATTGTTTCCACTATTTTGCATGGCATTAAGGTCAGGCTTACCAGTCTGTTTTTCCCCGGATCTCCCCTGGAACCCTTTTTAAAAATCAGTGTAACATTGGCCAATTTTCAGGTACTATAGACAATTTTACTGACGGGTTACAGATCACCAACAGATCAGCAATTTCATGTTTGAGTTCTTTCAGCACCCTGGGATCATCTGGTCCAGGTGATTTATCACTCTTTAACTTGTTGATTTGGCTTAGTACAGTATGTCTTCCAAGTTCACTGAGATTTCTTTCAATTCCTCTGCCTCATCATCCTTGAAAACCATTTCCGGTTCAAATAGATTTATTATATCTTCTTCTGTTAAGACCAAAACAAAGAATTCATTCAGTCTCTCCACTATGGCCTTATCCTCCCTGAGTGCACTGTTTATTCCTTCATCTTCCAACGGTCCCACGGATTTCCTCATAGGTTTTCTGCTTTTGATGTACCTTAAAAAATTGTTACTATGAGTTTTTGCCTCTTTGGTAAGTTATTCTTCATATTCTTGTTTAGCTTTCTTTATCAATGCTTTGCATCTAACTTGCCAGTGCTTATGTTCCCATCTATTTATCTGTACTTGGCCCCTGACCACATGCTAAGATCTCATTGTATTATAGTATATAGTCTGTCAATATTGTTTTGTGTGTCAAATTCCCTTTAGTTAAAGAAATATTATAATACTGTCATTTTACCCCTTTAGTGTTCAATATTATATAATTTAACGATGATTGTTATACTTTGTTAATTGCTTAGTTTGTAATAAGCGATACATCAAATAAAATTAAACTTGAAACTTGAAACTTGAAAAGCATTAGCATCATATCTATGTTATCTGAATGTTCTAATGTGTGTTTATTAGGTGTGCCAGCAGTATTATGCTGACATTCAATTATATCTGTTATTTGAAAGTTTTTCCACTGTATTATAAAATTTTTTGTATTATACTAATATCTATCATATTGGTGTTATATGATTAACACAGCTATTACATGTGTATATTTCTGATAATGTTTCATGGTAGTCCTCGGTTTTAATTCAAAACAAGAAGAAAAACTGTAGAACCTTTCATAGTAATGCTTTGAAAAGCCTGAACATTATTACATTCCCAATGGAAAAGGAAGTGAGAAAAATCCCCTTTGATGGCCATATGTGACAATTTTAATTTCCTTTCAAGGCTAAAATTATGAGGTTTTTTGGTTTTGTTTTTCCATGAAAGTTTAATAAGATTTTGAAAAATACAAGAGAATATAAAACTGAAACATCAATGAGGTTCACAGTACATTAGGAGTTTTGTTAGAAGAAGAAATCATGCAATTATAAGATTGGGTGATCTTAAATCTCTTCAAGGAATTAAGTCAGACTTATTTCAGAATATAGAGCAATTTGTGTGTTTATTTACTAATCAGACACTATATAACTTCAGAAAATGATAGCAACAGTTTGTTCAATGTACTAGGTCAAAGTACTTAAGTAAAAATAAATGTACCATATATACTCAAATATAAGCCTATCCAAGTATAACCTGAAGTAACTCTTCCTCCTTTTCCCTCTCTGCCCCCACCCTTTTTGACCATCACTTTTCTCTCAATCACCCCCATCCCCCCATGGTGTCCGGCACGTCTCTATTGTTTCTACCCCTGCCCCCAATGGTGACTGGTGCTTTACTCTCCCATTCCCCTCCTCCACCGATATGGTAACAGGCAATCAGCAACCTAATGTTTCCCTCTCCCACCTAGATGACCCAGAGATCCACTCTCTCAAAACCTCCCTCTCACTAATGCTACCATAAAATAATTGTTAAAGATCAAATCTTTACTGGCAGCAATCAGCATGACTGATATGCTGCTTGTGTAGGTCCAATAGCCTTTCCTTCTGACATAATAGGAAATTGCACTAGAAGGGCAATATAACTGGGATATCAGTCCTGCTGCTCACTGCCAGAAAAAAATTGAACTTTAACAGGTACTTGGTAGTAATGTTGATGGGGGGGGGGGGTCTAAGAGAGCAGATCACTCGGTCATCTAGCGGGAGAGAGAGAGACACCAGATTGCTGCTCATTGGAGGGGGGGCGGGGGGGGGGGTTGAAAGTAAAATTCCAGTCACCATGAGAAGGGGAGGAACAGAAATTCTCTAATTTGACTTTAAGACAAGAGTCCAATTTGGGGGCTTTTTTGTTAAGGCCCCAAAATCTCAGCTTATAGTTGAGTATATGAAGAACACATTGAAAAATTTACTTAAATGAAAGTTAAAAAAAAAAGTTATTGCTTAATATAATACTTTTTGAATAAAAAGTAAAAACACCACAACTACAATGAATGCCAGTTTATATCCCATTGTTGTCAACATTTGTATCCCTACATTGTAGATCAACCTTGATTGATCTACAAGTCAGTCCACTTTAAGTAAAATTACATTTTTGAAAATGAGTGCACTTGTGAATCATATATCCAACACAGCTATAAAAAAAAAGTATTCAACAATTGCAATACTCATAGCAGAAATGTGATTGTTCAGTATAATAAAAATAAATTCCTTCAAATCAGGCCGGGTTGCAATATTACTGATGTCTTATGATTGGATCTGCAGATTTTAATCAAGTGAAACTCTAGAACACTTAACTTCCATATAGCAAATATCATCATTATTGTTATTATCATTTGCATTTAGTTGTGCTGTCTAATTCATCACTTGTATCTTCATCTTTATCTTCATTGTCATCAACATGATGTCCAATTACAAAGAAAGCTTTCACAAAGTTGGAATCATTTTTCTGTTGTCGTTCCAACAATTTTCCATCTGATGCAAACTGTTTGAATATCTTCAAGAACTTATACAAAATCTCCATGGGATGACCAGCAGTCTTTTGTGATAGAGACATATTTCTGTCCACCAAGAATTGCAATCAGCTCCAGTTTCATCTCCTCTTTAAAGTGACCCACTCAACTGTTATCTGAAGGTTATACTTTAAACTCACAGTTTGTTCTTTTTGTTACATAGAGTTTTTTGGACCCCAGTTTGTTTGCAAAAGTTAGACAGTCCAAAGTCTAATAGATGCTGGCACTGTCATCTTGAAATAGGGACACTGGATCATCTGTTGTTCTATTGTCCCTTGATACTCAACTTTTAGAAATCAATATGGGGACAAATTAATTTGATACTGGAAACATCTATTTCATTGTCCTATGATGTGGTAATCTGTGGGAATTGTTGACACCCAAACCTCCATTAGAAAGATATAAAAGCAGACTCCTTATCATTATGACTGGGATTGACATGCAAATTATTACTAAGAATTGGAAAAATGGGGGCAGACTTAATTGTTCCTTTTGGTGGGAAACTTTATGTTATAAATATATAAAAATGAATTCAGAAATATTGGGTCATAATAAACTATTTAAATTAACATGGGGTCCATTGACGAATTTTGTTAACTCTGATTAGTTGTATAATGTCTTTATTTTCTATTTGATTTGTACACACATCCAGGGAGGAGGGAGGGAAGGGGGAAATATATTTTGCAGTATTCTTTGATCAAATGTAAGTGCGGTTTATGATATTAATTGTATGTATAATTTAATGCATTTTGTTTTTGTTCTTGAATTAGGGTAGAAGGGAGGGGGAAATAATTTGTAGTATTCTTTGATCGATTGTAAGTGCTGTCTATGACTTTAATTGTATGCATATTTTAATGCACTTTGTTCTCGAATTGAAAATTAATAAAGATTTATATAAAAAAAAAATAAACTCAAAGTTGAAATTTCCCTTAAAATACCACCATCATCATCTGCAGGAATATTCACTTACAGTGGATTACACTGCACAACAAATTTTAGCTTTTTTTCTGGGGCAAGAAGAAAATAAGGTTTACTTTATAGAATTTGACCTCCTGTGTATGACAATAGCATCAGTTTTCTCCTATCATGTATAGTTTTTGAGCAAATCACAAATATTTATAGCATGAGAAGTCATAATGTAATGCATTGTGCCAATTTAAGTTTCTATAAATATTATTTTCTAGAATCATTTTGCTGTTGAAGTGCATTTATAAACAAGATTAGAAGCATCTCTAATTAATGTCCAACAATGGTCAGCCAGCATTGATGAACTCAATCTGCTCTGATATCATTTTGCCATTGTAGCAATGTCCTGGTGAAACCTTTCCCCGTGCTCATCACTAACACTACCAAGATTATCAGGGAAAAAATCTAGATGCGAGTGGAGAAAATGAATTTTTAGTGACACTCCCATCTCTATCTACTGTCCTTAATATTTTTGGTATTGATATCACTCCTGTTTCTTCTTTCAGGTATCTAGGAGTAATATTAGGAGTGAAACCTTTCCCCGTGCTCATCACTAACACTACCAAGATTATCAGGGAAAAAATCTAGATGCGAGTGGAGAAAATGAATTTTTAGTGACACTCCCATCTCCATCTACTGTCCTTAATATTTTTGGTATTGATATCACTCCTGTTTCTTCTTTCAGGTATCTAGGAGTAATATTTGACTCAAAACTTTCAGTCTCCAGGTTGCTCATGTCATGAAGCAGGGTTTCTTTTGGCTTAGGTGGATCTGTTCTCTTAGTTAATTTCTAGACTTTTCTTCACTTCAAACTCTTATTCAGGCTTTTGTTATCTCAAGGTCCGATTATTTTTATATTCTTTACTGTGGAATTTCAACCATTTTTCTCCATCATTTACAAACCCTTCAGAATTCAGCTGCCAGATTCCTCTGTAAAGCAGGATGATGTGATTATGCTACTCCTCTTCTGGTCCAGTTGCACGGTTGCCTATTCTATGTATAGGGGCATTTTAGATAGGACATCTAAATCCAACTTGGACTTTTCCCTCAAGATGTCCAAAGTTGGAGATGAACAAACATATATTTTCAAAACTGGCAAAACTGCTAAATGTCCAAAATGCAGACCTGAATGGTTAAGAAAAGGCTGCTAGGGTAACTGAAATTACATTATTTTTTAGAATCCAGATAAATCAAGTGAAGATTAAGAATCTATTGCTGTGCTGTTGGCATTTTTATTGCAATGGTTAATCTGTGTCAACACAGACACCTACATCACTCTTAAAGGAAGTCAATGCAACATTTTACGTTCCTGGGAAAATTCTAAAGTTCAACAGTTTTGACTCCTAGATACCTGAAAGAAGAAACAGGAGTGATATCAACACCAAAAAGATTAAGGGCAGTAGATGGGGATGAGAATGGACCAGAGATCCAGTAGGCTATAGTTTTTGAAGGATTTAGGGCAAACTGTGCAAAAAAAGCCAATTGGAGAGAGAATCAAGACAAGCCTGGAGTAGGGTCAGAATTAGCTAGTAGGGAGAAACTGGGTACAGTAACAAGATATTGTCAGCAAAGATATAAAATGTAATATTAAATTTCTGTATGAATAGCTAATGGACCGAGAAAGATGTAAATAATAGTGAAGATAAAATTGAACCTTAGGGAATGCCACTGGAAAGTGAAAAAGTGGAAAATTATACAGAAGAACTAGAAACCAAGAAGTATATCTCTTCACTTAAGTTTATGTAGGCGGAGCTTGAGTCTGTCCCCAACTATCTTTGTGACTTGACATCATTCACTGTGCTATTGACTTTGGTTTTAATAAAATTTGTCTTTTATATGATGAAATAAACGTATATTATCTCCTATATATCTTTGTTTGATGAATCCTGTTTGATCTTTATGTACGAGGGTTGGGATCACTGTGTTAAGTCTTAGTGATAGAATTTTCGCCATGATTTTGTAATCCAAATTGAGGAGAGAGATAGGACGAAAATTTTTAACCATAGTAGCATCCCTATCTGGCTTGGGAATAACTACAATGGTGGCCTCAGTGAAGTTAAATTGTTTGTCCGGAGTGGAGTGGAGGAAATCATAATATGTTAGAAGTTGAGGTGCCAAGAGAGCTCGGAAACTTTTAAAAAACTCACCAGTAAAACCATCTGGTCCAGGGGCTTTCCCAGCGGGTAAGGAAGATATAGCAGTCTCAATCTCATTTGTAGTTATAGGAGCATCTAGTTTTGTTTTAATAGATTCCGATATAGTCGGATGATTTAAAGAAGCAAGAAAAGAATCTATGTCCGAATCAGGGGCCGAAGACTCAGAATGATATAGGGCAGTATAAAATTTTTCAAATTGGGAGGAAATCAACGGTCTGGTTCTTACTAATTGTCCTGATGGGTCTTGAATAGCTGAAATGTGTAAACGTTTTGATTTGGTTTTGAGATATCTAGCTAAAGGGCGACCCATGAGATTATCTCCCATATAGTGACCAGAAGTTGAAATAAAGATATCTCTTCGGGCCGTGCAAGAGACCAAAGTATTATATTCATATTTAAGGTTTTGAATACATTGGAATAAGGATGGATCATGTAAATGAGTAGACATATGTTGTAATTCTAGGTTTTTAATAGAAATTTCCAATTCTTTTTCTTTTTGCATGGATTGTTTCTTTTTCCAGGAAGCAAGCTTAATCAATTCACCTCTGAGAGAAGCTTTGTAGGCTTCCCAGATGATAGAAGGACAAATTTCTGGATCTTTTGTATTAAATTCGAAGAATTCTGTAGTAAAGGATTTGATTTTGTCCACTATTATCTCATCTAAGAGTAAGGTATTGTTAAGTCGCCAAGAAGGAGATTCTTTGTGCGGAGCAGAAATAGATAAATGCAAAGAAATAGCTGCATGGTCTGTAAGAGATATTGGGTGTATGATAGCGTTTGTCACATCTTGAATGAGAGGAGAGGAAAGAAGAAAGAAATCAATCCTCGAGTAGGTGTTATGTGGCGGTGAAAAGTGGGAATATTCCCTACCTTTTGGATTTAATAAGCGCCATGGATCTACAAGGGAGAAGGCTTCTTTTAAAGCATGTAGAGCTGCAAAAGATTTGGATTTGGAGGGTCTGCAAGAGGATGATCTGTCTATGTAAGTATCTTGAATTTCATCATATAAATGCTCACGCTAAAACAATGTCGGAGCCTGTGATTGGCCTGGCCATCGATGCTGAAAAGGCCTTTGACCGAGTGGAGTGGCCTTTCTTATTCCGAGTACTGAAATGGTACAACTTTGGTTCCTTTTTCACAAATTGGATAGAAACATTATATCGTCAACCCACGGCCCGTATCCTGATTAATAACTCTCTCTCTAATAGATTTTCCCTTTACAGAGGTACCCGTCAAGGCTGTCCCCTTCACCATTATTATTTGATCTAGCATTGGAACCTTTATTATCTGCTATCCGACAGTGTTCCCTAATAAAAGGTATTCCCTCATCCAATCGAGACATTAAATTGGCAGCTTATGCCGATGACGTTCTCCTCTTTCTCAGAGATCCCCTTTTCTCTCTACCCCATCTCATTTACATAGTTTCCCAATATTCTCGTCTCTCGGGATACTCTGTCAACTGGGAGAAGTCAGAGATCTTTCCTCTTAATGACCATATTTCCTTCTCAGATCTAGCTCACTTCTCTTTTCCATGGTCACAAGGAGCTGTGAAATATTTGGGAATCCTAATTCATAAAGATCCAGATCATGCTCAGGATCTTAACATATCCAAAATCAAAAATTTAATTTTAAATACTACAACGCGTTGGTCTCCGCTTTATCTGTCCTGGTGGGGTAGAATAGCCTCCATTAAAATGACTCTGGCTCCACAAATTAATTACATTCTTTCTATGCTTCCCCTTTTATGCCGGAAAAAATTCTTTCATTGGCTTAATATGAAAATTTCTGAATTTATTTGGAACAAGAAAAAACCTCGTATTGCTCTCGCCAAGCTGAAGGCCTCTAAGATTAATGGCGGCCTAAATCTACCAGATTTTTACTACTATTACATTGCATCATTAGCCAAATATGGAGCTCAATGGATAGTTGACTCGAACCCTCAAGATCAACCAGCATGGTTCGAAATGGAACGCTTTTTATGTACACCACTACACGTCTCGTGCTTTCTTACAGTGTCAATACCTAGACACTTGAGAAGGTATTCTTTATTATGTGCAACGCAGCATGCTTTACGCCTATTAGATGCAGCGGCTGAAATTCACGCTGATGAAGGCCCACTCATGTCCCTTTGGAATAACTCTAAAATTCAGATCAATGGAAGATCCCTCTCATGGAAAAGGTGGCAGCGGGCGGGTGTGTGGTTTGTTCATCAATTGATCTCCTCTAATTCTTTTGTCCCCTTTGATATTTTCCGTTCCACATACTCACTCCCATCCTCTGTACGATCACAATGGCTTATGCTTACTGGAATATTAGATAATATACATACACGCCCTGATTTTATGACCTCTATTCATACTGTTCGTCATTGGTCTACTCTGGCTTTACTGAAGGGTAAGGCAATATCTCTTTTTTATGGTATACTAAGAGATCACTTCTTCACTTTTTCAACTCAATCTATGAACCATTGGGACTCTATTTTGAAAACCACGCTTTCTGAAATAGATTGGGAACTCTTCTGGTCTTCCACAAATCGTCCTCTTTTATCATCCAGAGTTTCACAATCAATGTACTTTGTTATGTGGAATGCAGTATGGACTCCATATCGTAAGTGGAAAGCGAATCTACAACAAGATTCTACCAGTTGGAACTGTCTGAAAGCACCCGGAACTCTCGATCACATGCTTTTCCACTGCAATATGGTTCATTCCTTTTGGCTTCGTATTTGGGATACCATAAAATCTATCACTAAATGTTCAGAAGTGATCTCCATGGACATTATAATTCTTCGTTCTCAACACCCATGTTTTGCACAATCAAATTGCCCGCCTAAACTCATTGACACCATGTTCGTGACAGCTCTAATGCATATTCTGAAAAACTGGAAATCATCCTCATTGCTAGACTACACTTTTTGGTGGAACTCTTTAAGTATGTACCATAAATTTGAATCTTATGCATATGAGAAGAAATTGTTTTCTCGATCTTCCACAAACTTGACACGAAACAAATCACCTTGGCCATTCTTAGATTCATATGTTCGTTCTGCTCTATAGACACTTCTGCCTCTCTCTTTCTCTCTCTCTATCTCTCTCTATTTCTCATTCTCTCTCTCTTCCTTTATCTTTCTCTCTCTTTCTCTTATCCCTCCTGCTTCTCTGTCTTCTTCTATTCCTTTTCTAAGCAGTTCCAGATACTCTGGATCCTTCTCATTAATCTAGTTTTATTCAAATGATTGTAGATACGAATATTTGATACATGATTTTTATTATGATCTATATGTTTGAACTGCTTTCTGTTTATAATTCCTATAATATTCAATAAAATCATTGAACTAAAAAAAAAATAAAATAAAATTTGTCTTTTAATTGATTGGAAACTGCCATGTTTTTACCAAATGAATGGTGGTGTATAAAATTAAAAAAAAAAAAAATCATAAACCTTGATCCTATGCTTGCAAAATGTTCTAGTGCTCTCATAATAGAGTTCGATCTCAGTAGTACTTTTGACTTGTTTGGATCGTATAGATTTTTCTAGAAAGGTAATAAAATGGTTTCAGGGCTTCCTAAAATCTTAAACCTACCAAGTTCATTATGCAAACACTTATTCAGGAACATGGGATAACTTCTGTAGTGTTCCACATGGATTCCCTCTTTTGCCATTGTTGTTCAACATATATTTGGCCTCCTTAGGGACAAGATTGGCAAATTTAGGAATGCAATTGTAAAGCTATGCTGACGATATAACCATCATAATCCCTTTAACTGCTCAATTATCTGTAGTCACTCAGTTCATATTTTTTGTGATTTTTTTGGGGTTAACAACTGGATGAGAGATTTCAAATTGAAGTTGAATCCAGAAAAGACTAAATTTTTTGTAGTCTCTTCACATCACTGTGAAAATCCAGTTTGACCTTAAATGGAATCACATATTCCATTGCATCTACTATAAAAATATTAGGTGTTCATCTGGATAGGTATCTACATTACATTACATTACATTAGTGATTTCTATTCCGCTTGTGCCTTGCGGTTCTAAGCGGATTACAAGTTAGAAGACTGGAACATTTCCAGGAGTATTACAGTACATAGAGTCAAGAATGTATCATGTTACAATTGTTAGTCTGGAATATTTCCAGGAGAATAGAAAAACAAAGAGTAGATTTATAATAGGTTATTGTGATGAATAGAAATTATACAGTTGGGATATAGTTGTGGGTTGTACAATGTTGAGGTGTTGCTGTGGTGGTGTTGGTGATGTTCATGAGAGTATTTTCTAGTGCTGTAGTGAGGTTATGATGATGGGAAGTGTTTTTTGAAGAGATGAGTTTAGATTTCTTTTTGGAATATTTTAATGTCTGTTGATTTGATCAGTAGATTGGAGATGGTAGTGTCAATTTTTGCTGCCTGTGTCGCCAAGAGGCTGTCGTACAGTTTCTTGCGTCGTGTACCGTTGAGAGGGGGGGTAAATGAATAGGTTCTTAGTTCTCCTTGATCTGTGTGAGAGGTTACGGTATAGTCTGTTGTTTGGGTGCTGTTCTGTGTGTTACTTTGTACAGTAGACAGTAGAATTTGAACTGGGATCTTGCTTTTATTGGTAGCCAGTGTGAGTCTAGGTATGCATTGGTGATGTGATCATATTTGCCGAGGGAGTAGATGATTACTCAAGTTGGTTCTTCATGCTTTGGAAACTTAGGGTGATCAAATCTTATTTTGATGACAAATCATTTAGGGCTCCTTTTACAAAGGCATGCTAGCCGCTACCACCTCCTCTTGAGCAGGCGGTAGTTTTTCAGGTAGCAAGCGCTAATCTGGTGCGTGCACTAAAAACGCTACCACACTTTTGTAAAAAGAGCCCTTAGATTGTTAGTTCAGCTCTTTGTTTTGAGCACCCTGGACTATTGCAATATTGCTCATCTGGCTGGTAACCACAGAAACTTAGCTCGACTCCGATTAATGCAGAACACGGCAGTTCATCCCATTTTTAAACTGAAAAAATCGGATCATTTAACTCTCTATTATAGTGAGTTGCATTGGATCCCTATGGAGGCTAGAGTACAGTTTAAGTTTGGCTGCTTGTGTTACAAAATTATATCTAGTACGGCACCAGCTTATTGAGTAGATCAATTTATTTTAACCCATCACAGACACTTTACTCGAATAGCAACATTTTTGATTTTCCATCACCCAAAGGTTGATGCCAAAAGAGATATCATAATCATTTGTTGTCATTTCAAGCAGCCATTTGGGATGTTGATTATCGTCGGTTATTTTTCACATCTAAATTATTAACAAAATTTCAGGAAATTGTTAAAAACCTTCTTATTTAGGAAATTTCTGAAAGATTGAATTTGTATTCTACTAACCCCCTCTTTTACTAAGCCGCGCTAACCGATTTAGCGCGTGCAAAGTGATTTAGCGTGTGCTACATGCTAACATATCCATAGAATATAATGGGCGCATTAGCATGTAGCGCACGCTAAATCGACTAGCATACACTAAATCAGTTTGCGCGCACTAAATCAGTTAGCGCACCTTAGTAAAAGGACCCTAAGGGCTCCTTTTGCTAAGCTGTGCTAGTGTTTTTAGCGCATGCTGCCAATTAGCATGGGCTAACCCCCGCGCTACGCGCCAAGAACTAATGCCAGCTCAATGCTTGCATTAGAGTCTAGTGCATGCGGCAATTTAGCGTGTGCTAAAACCACTAGCACAGCTTAGTAAAAGGAGTCCTAAGTGTTTGTAGTAATTTGTTCCTTTTGTTTTTTTACAAAAATCTTTATTAAGTTTTCAAGGCTAATAAAAAGTGCATAACATTATACATAAATAATCAGAGTAAGCACTTATAATCAATCAATAATAATACAGAAAGAATACCCCCTCCCCTCCCTTCCAATACATTCAATCAAGGAATAAAACAAAACCAAAAGAGATAGCACCTCCCCCTCCCACCCTCCCACCCTTCCCTGGATGTGTGTGCAAATCCACAGAAAATTAAAGATGAGACAACTATATCGAAGTAACAAAAGACGTCAATGGACCCCAAACTAATCTGAATAACTTATTATGTCCCAACATGTCAGCATTCATTTTTTCATACTTGTAGCATAAGCATAAATTTGCCCACCAAAAAGTAAAACTAAGGTGATCCCAATTTTTCCAATTGCGAGTAACCATTTGCATGGCTATTCCATTCATGATCAGGAAAAGCCGGCATTTATACCGATCCAACGGTGGTTTAATATGCAATAGCGTTCCACAGAAAACTACATCGTAGGTTAATGGAATCGAAGAATCCAGTATGGTATTATGTCCCCATATCGACTTCCAAAAATTGAGTATCAAATGACAACCACATTGAACTGAAGGTAATGCGGTATACAAATGTTATGTTATCCTGTGCTAATCATTTATGCACATAGGGGCTCATAATCGAAAGAGAAAAACGTCCAAAAACCGGCCTAAGTCGGCACTTGGACGAACATTTCCCAAATACGTCCAAGTGCCGATAATAAAAACGGGTTTTGGACGTATTTCTAAACGACCTAAGCCTACATAGTGCTGCTGAAAGACCAAAGCTACAGGGCGTTTCGGGATAAGTGTCGAGGGCGGGAGTTGGGCGGGACGTGGGCCGGCTTAGACTTAGTCGTACAGCATGTATAACCGAAAGTTATACAGCCCACCATCGACGGAACTTGGATGTTGTGAAACATGGCCTAAGTCACAAAAAACCACCTAAAGTCACCAGATAAGCACTGAAAACACATAAAATATACCCCCACACACTACCCCAGTTATCCCCGACTCCCCCTACCCTCATAAAAATATTAATCACACCTTTAAAATTCAGCCTCCAGACCATCATCACCTGGCCGCCTAGCATAGGAAAGTCTAGTCATCCAGCACAGAGGTGGCTTAAGCCATCTTGGGGGTGGATTAGAGACTCATGCAGAGGAGGACCCATGCCCATAAGCCCCTGTAATCACTGCATTGATACTTAAACATGTGCATTCCCCTATACACCCCCAAAACTCTTTTTTACTGGCATATAAGTGGCTCCTGCAGCCATGAGGGCCATTGGGGTGGTAGATAAGTGGGTCTAGGGGATTCTGAGGTGGTTTGGGGGGCTCACCATGACCTATAAGGGAGCTATAGTGAGGAGAAGACATGGCACCCTTTCTATGAAGTTCATAGCAGTGCCCTATAAGGTACCTCACTATTTAGGTGCTATGTCTGGGTGTGCAGTCCATCACTTTGCAGACCCCTCCCACATCCAACAGGGCTTGTTTTAGGCATTTTTGACTTGGACGAAAAGTTGGACGGAAATGTGGTATAAAGATGGACAATTTAGCGGCTTGGATGATCAGATTGGCAGGACGTATAATTAGATGATTTTGAAAATAAAAAAAATTTTGGGCGTATTTTTTGAAAATGTGTCCTGGGCTGTTTTTTACTTTGGACGACTTGCGACTTAGACGCAAACGGACTTAGACATCCCTTTCGATTATGCCTCTCATATTCTATAAATGATATCTAAATTTAGGTGCCTAGATCGGTGCACCTAACTGATTTAGGTGCCTAACTTAATTTTCTTAATTGACATAATTGGCGCTGATAATTGTAAGTGCCATTAAAAACCAATTAAAATCCATTTAAAAATCACTTAGCTGGTAGGTGCCTAACTAAGTAGGCGCCTGCTAGTGCTGCCCAATTTGCTGATTTGAATTGATTCACTGATTCACCTCAGTGAATCGCTTCAAATCGATTCACTTTCTAAAAAAAAAATTGGACTCACCGATTCAGTGAGTCCTGACTCCTGATATACCTCCAGCTGTGCTAAAATAGGAAGGAGAAAAGCTGCTGCATAAGGAGATATGAGGGATGTAAAGTTACTGCACATGGAGGGAGAGATGAATAATTGGTAGATATGGGATGGAGAAGAGGAAAGGAGAGATGCTATAGAGGTAGAAATGGATGAGAGGGAGATATCTTGCATATGATGGAGGGGAGGGAGACATGCATACAGAAGAGAGAGGGAGAAATGTTGGGAGAGAGCAGGGAGAGATGGTTCAAAGGGAGAAAGAAATGCTGCATATGATAATAGAGGAAAGGAAGGTAGAGATGCTGCATGGAGGGAAATAAAGAGGTTTGATCTAGAGCACAAAGCAGGAATAGAGAGAGATGGTAGACAGTAGGAAAGAAACAGAAATGTTGGATATGGCAGTGGAAGGCACAGTACAGAGATAGAAAATGGATGGTGAGCATGGAGAAAAAAGAAAATGTTAAATGGGCAGGAGACACTGGCGAGCAAGTTAACAGAAGACAAACCGAAACCAGAGCCTGGGACCAACATGATTTGAATAATAAAATGGCCAGACAACAAAAGATAGAAAAAATAATTTTATTTTTTGTTTATTTTGTTTACACTACAGTGCCAGCATGGGGCTGGAGAGGGCAAAGGGGGCTGGAGTGGGTGAAAAGTCTTCAAAAAACCCAACAGGACATTAAAAAAAAAAAAGCCCTATTGGGTGGGAAAAGTGATTTGAATTGAATCAATTCAATAGGCTAAATCAAATCAAATTGAAAATTTTTTCCCTGAATCGGGCAGCACTAGCACCTACCATTTTGAGGTAGGCATCTATTCCAAGCATCTATTGGGAGCGTGCCTCAGGTTTCAACACCTACCGGTGCCTAAGACCACTTAGGCACTGCTAGGTGTGATTCTATAAATGGCGCCTAGTGGATGATTGACAGTTGTGCTAGGAGTTAGACGCTGTTTATAGAATCAAGGGTTTAGTGTAAAGCAATGCTGACACATTAACTGATTAGCATTGAAATGCCCACTTTTCATTCCCAAGCATGTCCCTCCGCCCAGTCAAAAAATAAAAAATAATTTTTAGTATGTGGGTAGCATGTTCACTTTTGAAACTTACCGAGGGACAACACAGCACATCCCATAGTAAACCCTTCTAAGCTGTGGTAAACGCACATTAGTGCTTCCACAGCTTAGTAAAAGGACCCCTTTGGGTGATTTGGTTTACAAGTGATTTGTCTGTTCAGACATCTTGCTTATTAATATATAATTTTCAAGTTGTTCCATCCCAACATAAGTGCAGCATACACTAAGGAGTCTTTCTAAATAATAATAGAGCAGCTCTAAGTATGCAAAGCTTTTGACACCTTTATGTTCATTAAATAAATGCAGAGTAAATTTGATAAAACTGAAAATTCACCATTAATCCCCAAAAAATTAATTTCAGCATCCTATTAAAGATTATAGAAATGATATAAGTGTGACTGTGATTAACTCAAGTTAAAATTGCTTTTGTAATATTTCTAATTACATTTCTGATTATATATTGGGATGCCATCATAAACCTGTTCTGGTACATTGTCAGGCAACCACAAGTCAAATGCATGTTGCATATTTTTGTCTGATTTGTGGCTCATTCACATTATGCTATCTGATTTTAATTAAATACCATAAAACACACATGGTCAGCAGTTTAACTTTTAATTTCCTTATAATGCCAGTAATTCAGTTTGATTGTTGCCATCTATTACAAAATCATATTCTAAATATGATAACCCAGCAATGTAAAGGTTCAGTATCTAATTGATTTAAGTCCACCAGTTTTTAGTCACTTAGGGGTTGATTCTATAAAGGGCGCCTAACTTAATTGGAAAAATACCCTTAATAGGCTTAATAAATGGAAACGAAATTAATTGGGTGATAGGCGTCTATCCAATTCTATAAAAGAAAGGTGCCTATCTCTTGACACTTAGGGCTCCTTTTACTAAGCTGCGCTAGCGGTTTTAGCGTGCGCGCTAGACACTAACGCCACTATTGAGCTGGCGTTAGTTCTTGGCATGTAGCACGGGGCAGCGCACGCTAATCTGCAGCGTGCGCTAAAAACGCTAGCGCAGCTTAGTAAAAGAGGGGGTTAGTGGCACCTAATGTCTATGTGGGCGTTTCTATAGGGAGAGCGCGGCTTAGGTGCCGCTAAGCGCGATCCTCCAAAAATTTAGGCGTCTGATATGTAGGCCTTTAAAACCCTCACCTACATTTCTGACACCTAAGTTTTTATATAGGCACCGCTAGCTGCAAATCTATAAACGGCGCCTAAGTGTGATTGACACACAGATGGTGTCTATTTTTAAGATGCTGGACAATTTAGGCACCGTTTATAGAATCATCCTCTTACATTTTCTTGAGAAGCAGACACATTTCTATGTTCAAATATCTACATATTTATTGCGTGCCAAAAACCTTGTAGCTTAAAACTGTAATCAAAGTACTGTTGCAACCTACAGAACTTTGTGAGGCTCATAATCAAAACTTTGAAACGTCCAAAATCCAGCCCAAGTCGGCACTTGGACATCTTAATTGCCAGGACATCCAAGTGCCGATAATCAAAACCAACTTTCAGGACGTCCAGCAGCACTTTTAGGCTGCTGTACGTCCACAGCTCAAAGGGGCATTTTGGGAGGTGTGTTATAGGCGGACATTGGGCAGGCTAATACCTGGACATCCTGCACTGATAATCAAAGCTTTCCCAGGACATCCTAGATGGAACTTAGACGCTGACATTTAGACCTGTTTTAGTTGTATCTTAGTGCCCCAACTCTGCCCAAACTGTCCTGGTGACCACTGGAGGGATTAAGGCATGATCCTCCCCTACTCCTCTAGTGGTCACTGACCCCCCTCTACCACCAAGAGATTGGGGAAAAAAACAGTTCATTGAACGTTTGCCATCAGCTAATCATGGTGGGGGAAATCCCCATTAGCTGAGCTGGTTATGGGGATTCCTGACGGCTCAGCGGATGGGGATTCCCCTTGCCAGGATCAGCTGAACTGGTAGAGAGATTCCTCTTTCCCTCCCAGGCACTGATCCCCTCCAGTACACCTCTAAACTAACCAAATTAAAAAAGAGCCGCCGAGCACCCCATCCACCCAACTTCTCCCCGACATCCCCTAACATCCCTGGATACCCCCAACATCCACAGATCCCCCAATATCCTCCCACATCTCCCAACATTCCTGGACCCCCCACCCCAACATCCCCCGTCCATTAGGTGACAAATCAGCAGGAGGGAAGCCCACTCCCTCCTGCATATAGGTCATCATGCTCAGAATGACAGGCCTTCCCCCTCCCATTGCATCTTCAGATGCAGTGGGAGGGGCCAAAGGCCCTGATTGGCTCCAAATTGCAATTAACTGCATCATTTAAAATAAATTAAAATATCATTAAAATGTAGGTGCCTCCAAATAAAGGATACAAGCACCAATCGGCTATACCACTTTACTAAATAATCTACTAAGGCTATACAAATGCACATTCATATCCAAGAAGGCCTTAGAGTAATTAGTTAGACCTCAGCATATCGCATAGCAGCACCAAAATCGTCATCGGTCATATTTTAAACTTCTTTTTATATAGCTTTTTTAATAGTTTTAAAGTAGAGTAAATATTTATAAGAGTGAAATAGTACTCATCTTAGTCTACATCCATAGACTAGCATGCATGTGTTAGCATTTAGCGCGCGCTAATCGGTTAGCGTACCTTAGTAAAAGAAGGCCTAAGTGTGCGCAGATGACAAAACTAATGCAAAACACTTTAGCACTTTAACGTACCCGGTGTTAGGCCATATTTGCTGAGTTAGGCACATGTTACTGCCTAACACATCTTAGTAAAAGAGCCCCTAAATGTGTCCATTATGTAGGAAATGCTTTTTTCTGTTGAACTTTACAATTTTCCCAGGAACGTAAAATGTTGCATTGACTTCCTTGGAGAGTGATGTAGGTGTCCGTGTTGACACAGATTAACCATTGCAATAAAAATGCCAACAACACAGCAATAGATTCTTAATCTTCACTTGATTTATCTGGATTCTAAAAATAATGTAATTTCAGTTACCCTAGCAGCCTTTTCTTAGGTATTCAGGTCTGCATTATTGCTTTAGATTAGTTTTTATCTATTTGAAAAAAAGAAAATATTTTGTTTCCTCTTGCCATTGCAAAATAGCAGACTCCTGGTATTTTGCAAACACTTTTATTAAATTAAAAAAAAAGTTCTAAAACAATGCACCATACAAGTACTTTATAAACTGCTGCAAAAGTGGGGAGTATGATCTCAATTCATCCCAAATCATTTTAGCCACTATTGGAGTGAAGGGACAGTCCAACAGAGCAGTGGGCTGAGAAGCAGAGAAGCCATGCTCAAGTCCTGCTATAGCTACTTCGATCCTGGGCAAGTCACTTAGGCCCCCTTTTACAAAGCATTTTAGTACAGGCCAGCATGGTAAATGCCTTAAAGCCCATAGGGATTTAAAGGGCTTCATGCCTTTTCCTGTGTGCCGCTTTTTAAAAGAGGACCTCAGCTACAAACGTACAGCTCTCTTACTAAAGATAGGCCTATAGGCCCTTCTGCAGAAAACATGTGCTAATCTTTGGTAAAAGACCCCTTTAGATTGAAAGTCATCCAAAGACAGGAAAATAAACTAAAACACCTTGAGATACTACTGAAAAACACATGAGCTAAATCCAAAATTTCAACCAATCCTTCATAGGAAATAGCCAGTTCTTCCCATGTGACAGCTTTTGTAAATACACCTCATATTCACCAGATATCCAGACGGTTCATAGACAATTGCGCGCAAGACAATCACGCGCGGACAAAATCGCGCAGACAACTGGGCGCAAGACAACTGAGCGCAAGACAAATGAGCGGAAGACAATTGAGCGTTAAGACAAGTGAGCGCAAAGACAACCGAGCGTGAGACATTTGAGCGCAAGACAATTGAGCGGAACTTATTTACCGAAATGTGCACGAGCGGGACAACTGAGCGCAAGACAACTCAGCGCAAGACAACTCAGCGCCAGCAACTCAGCGCAAGACAACTCAGCGCAAGACAACTGAGCGCAAGACAACTGAGCGCCAACAACTGAGCGCAAGACAACTGGGCGCAAGACAACTGGGTGCAAGACAACTCAGCGCAAGATTGTCTTGCGCGTTTTTGACCTGTCACCATCCAGACAATAAGTATGACTAGCCTGTTGAAACTCAAGAAGGGGAGGCTAATTTAGAAGCTCAGCAATTTCTGAATATTGGGCCATAAAATGAGACCCGAGCTAAAATAGCACAAGCTGAGGTCAAATAGCCCATCTTAATGGTAGACCACATTGAGAACTTGCATGCAAATCATACGCATATTCATTATTTCATTGGCTGACTTGTATTAAATCAATTTTGTGCACACAAAATATTTTAAAGTGTGCTAATAGGGAAAGGGCTTTGATATACTGCTTTCATTCATTTTCACACTGATGCATGCTATGTCTTTTTGATACCTGGATAGTTTTAATGAAGTGAAAAAGGTTTACATATTATATGAGTATTTATTTTGTGCCTGGGACAGTGGGAGGTTGGGTGATTTGCCCAGGGTCACATGGGAGCTGTGGTGAGAACCGAACCCAGTTTTCCTTGTTCTCAAGCCACTGCATTGGCCATTGGATTACTCCTTCACTCCCTCATACTAGGATGAGCTATGAGATGGTATGTCCGTTTCCTGAATGTCCATAAAATAGGTGATAAGGGACTGCCTTTTCTATGTTTTGATGTACAGTGCTGCGTATGTCTAGTAGCACTATAGAAATGATTAGTAGTAGTAGTAGTAGTATATAGGTGCCACCTGCAGTCATAAGGGCGATTGGGATGATAGATAGGTTGATATAGTAGGTATTGGGGGAGTTTTGGAGGGCTCATCATACATTAGTGGTATATGGTGATTTAAAATATACCATCTGGGACAAGTACGAGGGAGTGCTGAAAAGTTCTCAGCCTAACCAGGAAGAGAATCAGAGGCTTAGTAAGGGGGGGTCGAGGGGGTGATCCGCCCCAGGCATGAGACATGATGGGGGCGCCGGCACCCCTGCTCCTCTCTGCCCCCCTCAGCTTCTCATTCCTCCCCTCCACATGCACGTCCCCCCTTCCCTTCCCATACCTCTTGTTGAAGTTGTTGTTCGAGCCGTCAATGTGCTCTTCGCGACTCCATTGGGTCTCCCGCTGACATCACTTCCAGCTGCCGCACAAAGGAAGTGATGTCAGAGGGAGAGCTGACGGGGGTCGCAAGGAACACGCTATTGACTGCCACGAGCAATAACTTCAACTAGAAGTACAGGGGAAAGGAAGGGGGAAGGGTTTGCACGGCAGGTGGGTTCGGGGAAGGAGCAGGGGGACAGAGCTGAGAGCGGGGGAGGGGAACCACCGCCCCGGGTGCCTCTCACCCTCGCTATGCCACTGAAGAGAATGATATGGATATGGTTCAATCTGATCTGGAACAATATCAAAACATAGAATTTTGTTTCTGCAAATTGACACTTACCCCCTGTTGTACTAAGGTGTGCTAACCGATTAGCGCACGCTAAATGCTAATGCTTCAATAGACTAACATGCATGCATTAGCATTTAGTGCGTGCTAAATTGATTAGCACATGTTTATCGGTTAGCGCACCTTAGTAAAACAGGGCCTTAATCAAATAAGATAACACTCTTTTCAACTACAGTGGCAAAACAACACTCAGAATTTAGGAAGTTGGTTAGTTGGACTGAGAACTTTTCAACATTCCCTCGTAAAGTTTTAGGACCTCCATATATATCCAACACAGACAATATGAGACAAAGGACATTATGATTTACAATTCATTTTAGTAAACAAGGGGACCTTGGGAAAACCTTAACAAATAACTCTTTGCAGAGCCCAGGCATCCAGGCTAGAGAATGACACGGTGACAAAATTCATCACCGTTCCCGTCCCCACGGATAACTGCGGGAAATAATCCCATGTCATTTTTTAGTGTCTATTTCAACCTCAGTCCTTCTACACCAGCATTCTTCAAAGCAAAGCTTGAGGGTCAGTGGTTGTGGCCATTCAAACTCTGTTATTTCCCTCTCTCCTTAAAGAATGACATGAAGATGGTTTCCCGCGGTTATCCGCGGGGACGGGAATGGTGATGAATTTCTCTAATCCAGGTCATTCTCTAATCCAGGCTTCTCCACTGTCAGCTGTCAAAGAGAGCTGGGATTTTAACCATACTTTTAATCTGCTGTAGGAGATTTGTGAGATCGGTTCTAGAGAAAACAAGTTCCACAGTAATGGAGCCAGGTAACAGAAGAATGGGTAACTTCCAATTTGGGTTTTATAGAAGCAGGAACAAAGAAACTGATTTTTTTTTTAGAATTACAAAATATATAAGATGAGGAGGGAATGAGAAGTCATTGAATAGTATGTCACAAGGTCTGGAATATTACTATAAGGATCTTAAATTTAACTCCTCATATGAAAGGTAGCCAGTGCTACTATTTCAACAATGGGGTGATATGGGCTGACTTCTTGCCACCACATAGGAACCAGCTCTGTGCAAGCTCCTTCACTGTGTCCAGCGAGGTGTAATTTGTATTGTTTTTAGCATCCATAAACATTTTGAAGTGTTCAAAATGCCTATGGTTGGCACAGCTGTATTATACATTCACTGAACCTAGCATAAAAAGAGGCGCAGTACTCCAAAGCATATAGATCGGGGTTCAAAGATCTTTTGAGTCTAGAAAAGGCTTTAAAGAGTGCATCTTCCTCAGATCAAGCAATGATTTTTTGGATTAAACTGATACCGCAAAAGTCAGCTGATCGTCCAATAAACTTCCCAGAGCACAAGCTAATGTTTAATCTCCCCTCAATCTTTGAGCCATATTACCCAAACATCTTCATTATATCTAAGGGCTCCTTTTATCAAGCAGTGGTAGGACATTTTACCTCCGGCTGGTGAGGTAAATGCTCCGACGCTCACTCAATTCCTATGAGCATCGGAGCATTTACCTCACCAGCTTGTGGTAAAAGGTTCTATTGCTGCTTGATAAAAAGATCCCTAAGTGATTATGACAATTTGGTGAAGAATCGATTTGTGCCGTCTGGATGTTCTTTTCTATCATTGATTGAAGTAAACTGTATGGATAATCACACAGATAAGATTTGTTTCAAATATATATTTTTTGACATTTTTAAAGTGACTTTTATTGCCAGCTTTGAAAATATGTTTCTGTTGATGTCTGTGTGGCTTTGATGAGTGTGTGATGATAGATATCATATCCCAGTTGTTTGGTCACTGTGGTTTTTTGAGCAAATTACATTTTTATTCACTTCCACATTAATGTTAATATGTTTTCTCTTTTTGATCCATGGATAGTTGTATGAGGAAATCCAGGATAATAGTACAAATTATAAATTGTATATCCAAATTTAAATAATTTTGGGGGGGGGCGCTATTGGAAAACCAATTCCAATTTAAACATGTTTGAATGGTAGAAGCACCTTTGTGATATTATTAAATATGAAGCTGTATCCCTCAAATCTCAAAATGTCTCTAACACCTGGAAAATGTGGGTACTATTGACTCATTTAGTAATAATGTAGAATTTTTAATTCTTCTCTTGTTTTTCTACTTGTACAATGGACTCTAGAGCTGATTCTGTATAGGACGCCAGTCTCAGTGGACGCCTAAAAAGCAGCTGAGAATCACACACCGGTGTCCTATAAAGAATTGCATCAGCCTAAAGGAATCGCCAATCAGCTGAGCCAGCAGGCCTCCCTGAATCTGTGTCTTCGGGGAGGCCTGCTAGCTCAGCTGATTAATACCACTGCCATGATAAGCTGAGCAGCTACGGCAGGGGACCCCCAGCATGTACCGTGAAATCAACAGGAGGGATACCCACTTCCTCCTGTTGCCACCACCCTGAACTCCCCCAAATCTGAGGAACCTAACCCTGCACCGCTAAGTTGGCCCTGACACCCCCACCCCACCACCACCACCCACCCTCACCCACCATATACCTCTTAGAAGAAAGTCTGGCCAGAGGGATGCTTACTCCCTCTGGCCAGCAGGCCTGCCTCTCCAAAATGGTGGGCCTTCTCCTTCACAGTGCATTTTGGGATGCATCGGGGAGGGGTCTAAAGTTCTGATTGGCTCAAATACCTAATACCCCTCAGCCGGACTTTCTTGTAAGAGGTACAGGGGTTGGGGTGGGTGGTGTTGGGGTTTAAGTTTAAGTTTATTAGGATTTTATATACCGCCTATCAAGGTTTTCTAAGCGGTTTTACAATCACGTATTCAAGCATTTTCCCTCTCTGTCCCGGTAGGCTCACAATCTAACAGTGGTGTGGGGTGGGGTATGCAGGTTTGGGGGGGGTGCTAAAAGTTAAGGTTTACAGGGTTCTGGGGGTTCATGGAGGTTCAATGGTTTGGGGTGGCAGCAAGATGGAGTTGGTATTCTTCCTGCCAGTCCTCAATGGGGGGACGGGGGCTCCAGGAGGTGGCAGCAGGATGTTATGGGCATCCCTCCTGCTGGGCTGCTTCGGGAGGGAGCAGGGGTTCAGGGGATGGTGGCAGGAGGGATTGGGCATCCCTCTTGCTGCTCTTGCAGCTGGGCTGCTTCAGGGGGGATGGCGTGTGGTGGCAGCAGGAGGGAGTGGGCATTATTCCTGTTGGGCTGCTTCAGGGGGTATCGTTGCTTTGGGGGGAGGGGAAGCGACAGGAGGGAGTAGGCATCCCTCCTGCCAGTTTTGTAATACGTGTGGGGGGGTCCTTTGCCATAGCTGCTCAGCTGATCATGGAGGGGTATTTTTCCCCTGATCAGCTGAGCTGGCAGGACTCCCCAAAGCCACGGCTTTAGGTAGGCCTGCCGGCTCATCCGATTGGGGATTCCTTTGCCATGATCAGCTCAGCGGCCGTTTCTTTTTAAAATTTAGGCCAGGATTTTACTGGCCTATATTTCAGGCTTCTGTTGCAGCCATAGAGAGACACCTAGAGCCGCTTAAATCAATTCCGGGCAAAACCGCACCCACGCACAGCCTTGAGTGAGCTTAAGTATCCCTAAGCATCTCCCTAGACCCCCAACAAATGCCTACAGCGTAGGTGTCTGCCTCTGTTTTTGTTTTTTTAAATGTGCTTCCTGTTTGGCTGCCAAACAGCAGTAGGATGCCTACCACTGCCTACAATCGGGACGCCCATTTATAGAATCAGCCCCTAAGGAACCCATTCTCTAAAGAATGCCAGTCTTGGCAGCCACCTAAGAAGTGGCCACCAATCGGGTGTCAATCATGCATTGGCGTCCTTTACAGAATTGTGTCTTTTTTTTTAACAGATGCCTTAAATGTAGGCCTGCATTTTATTGGTCTACATTTAAGGCGTCCTTCTTATGTCTACGGAGACACATAGGGACACTTATAGATGCCCAAGGCCAGTTCTGGTGGAAACCACGCCCATGCCAGCCGTGGGCATCCGTAAGCATCCCTATGTGTCAATGAAGGCATGAGTCAGATGCATCCATTATTTTTTTTAAAAACATGCATCCCGATTGGTGAGACAGCGGTAGGACACCTACCGCTGCCTACAATCGGGATGCCGTTTGTAGAATCAGCCCCTAAAGTTCCAAATTGCATCTTTGTTATGTTTGGGTTTCTGTTTGTGAATTTTAACTAGCTAATATTTTATCAAAGGTGCAATGAACTTGGAGCTTTCTACAAAATACATTAAGCACCACCAAAAATGCATATTGATTTGGCACAATATACAAGAGAGAAAGCCTTGTTTCTGTGTGAAAATAGAAAAGGAACATGTGTACAGAGTGCCTATATACGTTGTGCCTGCCTTTTCTGAAGATGATCGATTTAGAGCAGTTCAATAAAAGCTTATTTCTGTGTGTAAAATGCTGTCTTACCTGCAGAATTACCTTTTAAAACTGTTCGCTAATTGGATTTCATTTTGTATTTATATTACCATTCTTAGAGCAGTGAATAAAGAGCTGGCACTCTTTTAATCTCTGTGATAAAAGTTATAACTTTAAAAATCTGTTTCATGATCAACAATATCCCATGATGAGGAAGTACAATGCTTACTGCTGCTCTGAGTTACACATACCTCTAGGGTAGTTACAAATCAAGATGCAGCACAGAGAGCTTTTAAATGGGGAAAAATAGCTTACAATAACCGAGGCTCGCTGCTAGATTTACTAATAAGTGTATAGTTAGGTATAAGCAACATAGGACACTGCCTAGAGGCAAAATATTGAAAACAACAAGTACCTAAGCCAAAGAAGAACCTAATACAGCTTAGTTTAGGGCTAGGTGCATATGCTGCCTCAAATAGGTGCAGCTATGGCCTTCCTCTACTTCTGGCTTTTCCATCTTCGAGATCTCTGACATCCCTCTTCCCTGACTATCATTCTTTGGGATCTTCTTTAGGATCTTATCTATGGATGGCAAAATCTTAAATCTGGCCCTAGTTATTATGCATGCATAATATTATGCCTGCATTAGTTATTATTAACGCATGATAATAGTGTTGTTGCATGGCATCATTGTAGTGCATATTCATTAACACTAGGTGTATGTTTGTTGGATTTCAGATTTTAAGATTTAGGAAGGCAATTTTCAAAGTTCATTATAGCCCATGTGTGTTATTTGCCCCTTAAAGGGCATTAACACACATTATCCCCCTCTTTTACTAAGGGCTCCTTTTTCAAAGGTGCGCTAAGCATTTTAGCCCGCACTAAATATTAGTGCGTGCTAACCACATGCTAAATGCTAATGTATGAATGTTAGTCTATGGACACGTCGGTTAGCGTTAGCGTGTGTGTATATTTAGCATGCGCTAAAATGCATAGCACACCTTAGTAAAACAGGGGGTAAGGCGCGCTAAATGCTAACATGCCCATTATATTCTATGTACGTGTTAGCATTTAGCACGCTAAATCGGTTAGCACGCCTTAGTAAAAATTCCCCTATATTACTGTAACACACATACGGTGCATTTTTGCTGCTCGCTGGGGTTAAGTTCTTAGAAATCTCTATGAATACTGAAAACGTAAATACGGAACCATTGACCCTATGAGAAAAGGGGTTTAGGTTCCTGTGCGACCTGCTTATTGTACAGTTTTGCTGCCTAATACCATAAAGTCATTATTTGTGTTCCCTTCTTGTGAAGAGCAGCTTATTATATTCTGCATTTTATAAATGTATTTATACATCCTTTTTTTTGTTAAAAAAAAAAACCCAGTCTTTTGATGTAACAACACTCATGCACAGCTCTACAAATATCTTCATCTTCATGGGAACACACTCGGTATGACAGTGAATAAGTGAAAATGCCCCATGAATAGTGAAAATAGATTATACTTTACTTTATGTGAATAAGCAAATTTGCAAATACAGAACATGTGGATAATGAGAATGCTCTGTAAATTTTAGGTATTACAGGGTATATAGTAACAAGATATAAGACATGTGTATTTTGGGGTATATTGGTGGACTGAGTGATAGGCAGTCATGGGGTGGTGTTTGTCCATTTATATATGGCTGAAAACCACAATTTAACCAGACACAGCAAAGTTAATATCGTCACCTCATAGGAGATGCATGATCATGATGTTAGACTATGTAATCTTATTTAAATGTTAGCTTTATATGGGGACAATGTTGTTTGCTCAAAAGAAGAGCAAAGCTGTGATGTTTGCAGATGTTATTTCTCTTGTATTGCTTCTAGGGAGTATTTTATTTGGACAGTCCTGAAATCCTTTCCCAGCTCAATGCAAGAAGAAAAAAAAAAAAAGATAAGTCCCTTGATAACATTGACAATTATATCTCTTACTACTCTCAAGGAAATTAATAATGCATTGCATTTGAATGAAATATACAGTATTTAAAAGAAATAGGCTGGTGCTCATCTGAGGACCAAAGGCTGTCAAAGATCATGGCCAGTTCTGCAAAGCAGACTCAACCCTCACTCCCTGACACTTTGAAAAACGCAAGTGAACGTGGCTTGGACAACATGAGCTAAGGCTCAGGATTCTCCATCATCCCAGGCAAATAGCCCAGCAAAGATACTGTATGTGGCAGCAGCACTAAATTAAAACTGGGAGGTGCAAGTGTAATAAATTAAAATATCTTGCAAACTGGACATGAAGCACTGCTTTGAGAGGAATTCTAGGATCGCTGTCAAAGTCATTCACATTACACTACTTCATAGTTAATAGTCTTCTAAATGTTTTCAGATGGTGACGGGTTTCGTCTTTAAGAGAAAGAGGCATTTAGAGAAAGAAGCATTTAGCACAATTACATTCTTCGTATTTGGATTAAATATTTAGTAGGAGTCCATTTGGGAAAGAACAGTTAATATGCATTTACTGTATGTGTTAATGTATTGAACAATCTAATCCAGAGATCAAAGTAATAATCACATTTGAGTCAATATTTAGTATTGTATCTGACTGTATACTCTCCTGACCCTGTGTGTAGCTGGGATTCTTTGTTGTGAGGTGCTTTAATTTATCATTTTTTATTTTTTTTTTACTATATGAGGGGAAAAATAAGGATAAATTGGAATAACACATGTCACAAAACCATACAACTGACTAAAATGAAAATATTTTTCACAGAGGATTCATCATACGTAACCCAAGAATACCTACCTACTCAGCCCACGAGCATGCCCATAGATACCATTTACTTAAAAATATACACACATTTTCTCTGAGGACAAAAGGTAGCAAGTTCTCACAGTATGGTGATGTCATCAATGGATCCCTCTTAGGAAAGCTTCTCTAGCTTAGTAATTACTAGGAGGTCAATATTCAGTGCAATTTAACCAGGAGAGGCTCCTACCCAGTTAAATAGCATTGTCCAGGTCAGGCAAAGATATGTAGCAGCACTTAACCAGAAAATGTTGTTAAATATCTGTTCTGATCATTACAACGCCACGACTGATATTCACTGTTGATGCCTGTAGAGCCACAGAAAATAGCAGTGGGAGGGTTGTTGTTGTTTTTTAAAATTTATAATTCAAGTTTAACCCCCTCTTTTACTAAGGTACGCAAAGCGATTAGCACGCGCAGACTGATTTAGTGTGTGCTAAACGCTATCACGTCCATAGAATATCATGGACGCGTTAGCATTTAGCGCTCGCTAAATCAGTTTGTGCATGCTAATCAGTTCAAGCACCTTAGTAAAATGACCTATAAGTTTCAAGTTTGTTTAAAATTTGATTAAAACGCTTATAAAAAAAATTTCTAAGCAAAGTACATAGTCAGAATAAAGCCTGTGATGCTGTTCAACTCTTTGCAACAAGGTCTCAGTGAGACTCTTGCATTAGATTCACTAAGACTCCAATCTAATTATATTTAGAATAACTTTTTTATTTAAAATAAAAAAGCATTTGTGTTTCTTGTGGGTTAAGCTTGAAAATGTAGGTAGCTATTTATATCACTTATAAGACCATGATTCAAGAAACAAAGAAAGCATATCTTACCCACCACATCAACTCTCAAGGCAATAAGACACAACAGATATGTAAGGCTATGTCTACTTTCACCAGCAGAGATACAACGACATTAACTCTGAGGTATTTTCTCTGTGCCCACTGTCTGTAACAGTACTATTTTTAGCTGTAACCTAGTAATGCTCATGGGTATGGAAAAATCTTTAAAGTTTATTACAGAGCCGTCACACAACATAAGAATTACCGCTGCTGGGTCAGACCCGTGGTCCATCTTGCCCAGCAGTCCGCTCACGCAGCGGCCCTCAAGTCAAAGACCAGCGCCCTAACTGAGACCAGCCCTACCTGGGAGTACGTTCCAGTTCAGCAGGAACTTGTCTAACTTTGTCTTGAATCCTGGAGGGTGTTTTCCCCTATGACAGACTCCGGAAGAGCGTTCCAGTTCTCTACCACTCTCTGGGTGAAGAAGAACTTCCTTAAATTTGAACAGAATCTATCCCCTTTCAATTTTAGAGAGTGCCCTCTCGTTCTCCCTACTTTGGAGAGGGTGTTCAACCTGTCCCTATCCACTAAGTCTATTCCCTTCAGTATCTTGAATGTTTCGATCATGTCCCCTCTCAATCTCCTCTGTTCGAGGGAGAAAAAGCCCACGATGCTCTGTGAGGCCTTGATGCAAGGAGCAGAACAGCAATGCTTGAGTGTTTGGAACACCATTAGTAGATGGCTACACCAAAGTGTACGTGTTTAACTATTAGCGAGGCATGTTACATTTCTGCTATTTTCCACAATAAAGTGCAGATATGGTAGGTTCATTTGATAAAATACTGCTAGACTTTTTGTATAAAATGTATATCTGCTGAGTGTGGAAATATAATAGTTATAGCTATAATACCAAGAAATGTGTTCCATTAAGCAAAAATAATAGAAAATTTTAAGAAAAACTGAGCTTTATGTAATCAGTGGCTTTGAGAGACCCCAGGATGGGCTTAAATTTTTTTTTTTTTCTGATCAAGCACAAATTCATGGGAAAAACTTTGATTCGCAAAATTTTTCCAACTCTAAGAATTTGCATGTCTAACACACGTGTAAATGTGAGTGATAGGTTTATAGAATTACCCTTCACAAAGCAGATGTGATATAAAAAGTTGCCTAAATATATAAAATAGATATTATATCCTTTGTTAGAGATGAAATATCAGAAATAGCAGTATTGGTTTATACCCATTTAAACCAGATATAATAAGAAATGTGCTGTATCAAAATAAAATTTTTGCTACAATTTAAGCTTACAATGTTTGTTTCATGATGTAAATGTTGTTCTTTCTGTTTCCAAAACATGTATTTTTCGCATCACTTAAATTTCAATTTCTTATTTTGCACAGAGTGATGCTGTGTTCATGGCTGACAAGCCATACAGAGTTAGAAAGGATTCTTCAGTTCACCCATTAACCAATAGGCACCTAATCTCAATACCCATTATCAAAATTAGATCTTGACAATTATGTATTATAAGACTACATGAATATACATCTATAGTATTCTATTGTTGGACTTCTTGTATTGGATTTTAACAGTGTAACCTAATTAAATTTGTATTGCAAAATGACTGCATTCTATCACTCATTCTGTAACTTGTTTTGCCAATAAAATAAAATGGTGAGAAAAAAAAAAAAGCAAAACATAATTTGAAAAGTTTTTGTTTGACATAAAGAACACTTTACTTGCTGTTCTGGCAAATATCTTTCCTAGGTGGTTTCATTAGAAAACTATATTAATAATATGTTATTTCTTCATGATACAGTTCTCATGGGTTTATCATTGGAATAAGTAAGCCCGAGAGCTTGTCTCGACGGGCGACCCTAACGCGGGGCTGGGTGGCCCGCTGAGTCACCCGTCGGGCTAGATAGGATAGAGGGAGCCAGGATAGGAGAGGGAATGAGAAAGCTGGGGGAGGGGGGGCGGACCGTGGTCGAGAGATCTCTTCTTCCCCTCGCTTCGGGTTGTCGCGGCCGAAGGGGATTGTGGGTGGGAGGGGTTAAAAAGGAAACGTGCTCGGAGGACCTAAACGGTTTGGTCCTCCGAGACAGCTTTGCTCACCACGTGCGGGTCCGTTCAGGGGTGCGCGGCCTCCTGGTTGGGATCGTGTCCGGATTGCTGCGTGCTTCTTGCTCCCAGTCGGTGCGTCGGTCCTGGCTCTTCGATGGCGCGCGCGCCTCCTGCATCGGCCGCGGATACAGCGGAGCTGTCCCTTTTGGCGGGCGACTCCTTAGACGAAGGAGACACAGCTCCGGTAAGTGCGGCTGCGGGTCGGGTGTTGCCTCCCAGGCGCTCGCGTTCGGCCGCCCGAACTGCGATTGCGCTGGAGGTAGTGGGGGAGCTGCCGGTAGTTCGGGAGTGCGCGGGTTCGACCCGCAGGGGTAGGGGCCGCCTGCCTGGGTCTCGCTCACGTGGCAGGGCCTCGTCTGGGAGGGCGGTGGTAGTTTCCTTGCCTGTTGCTGCTTCGGAGCCCAGGGTTGTGTCTCGGGAGGCTGGGGTGGTGCCGGACGCGCGGGCGGAGGACCGTCCGGTTTTGGGGGTTTCTTCTTTAGCAGGGTGCGTGAGCGGAGCGAGCGGGTTTCCGGGGGCTCCCATTCTCCCTTCTACTTCTGGTGCGGTTAGTGGCCTGCAGGGGGGCACGGCGGGAGGTTGGTCCCCATGGGGCATGTGGGGTTCTCCTTGGGCGATGGGTCCATGGGCTTCGGTCCCCCCTTCTTTTCCGGCTGTGGGCCCTTCGTCTCCTTGGGGTCCGGGTTTTGTTGGGGGCTTAGGAGGGGGTGAGATCCGTGGTGAGGCTACGGGTTCTGCGGGGCTAACGTACCCTCCTGCTGTTCAGGTTGCTGGCCCCTGTCCGGTTTTCTCCCCACAGGCGGTCACCGCTGGACGTGTTGCCATGGCCGGCACATCTACTGTGGGACCAGTTCGTGAAGGACACGCTGGAGCCGTGCGGATGAGCGTCGAGGAACCTGCCCGGACTGCTCAACGTCCTGCTATGGCGGTTGCTGCGGAGGGCGCCGCTTCTGAAGCTGTTGAAGGCGGACGTGGACGAGGAGATGGCCGGATTACGGGTAACATGGCCCTAGGGGCTGGGGTTAGTAGCCGGGGTAAGAGGGGGAGGAAGAAGGGTAAGGGTAAGAAGCGCCGTAGGGACAGGGATTCTTCTTCGTCCTCTTCCTCTTCTTTAACATCCTCTTCCTCTTCTTCGTCGTCTTCCTCTTCGGGGTCCCAGCGGCGGGTAGCGAGTGAGGGTCTAGTGCAGGAGGGTGCTGATAGGGGGGCTCCCGCCTTGGTTGCATTGTCGGAACTGTGGGAGAAGGTCCCGCGGTCCCTGCGACGTAAAATTAGGAGGCGTGCCTGTGTTGATGTCTTCGCGCTTATGGAAGGTCGAGTTCGCAGTAGGAAGAAGAAGGGTAAAAAGGAGGGTGGGAAACCCAAGGTGGGTGTGATTTCGCGCAATATTGTCAACTGGACACGCGCGTTTTTACGGTTAGCCAGTGTCTGGGGGAGGGAGAGACCTCAGGATTATGGTCTTTTATTGGCATACGCGGACTCCGTCTTGGATGCGTATCAGCGCTTCGGGGGTTGGGCGTGGCTGAATTACGACGAAGCGTTCCGTGACAAGATGGAGGAAAATCGGCATATGTCCTGGGGTACGCAGGACATTAATCTCTGGCTCACCCATATGGCGAAGCCGGGAGGTTCGGGTCCTGGAACTTTGGGTAAGCAGGTTCCGCCGGCGGCAGGTGGGGGGCGTTCCTTTCATCCGCCCGGGGGTGCGGGTGCCGGGGGAGGTCCAGGCCTCTGCTGGCAGTTTAATAAATCAACCTGCTCCTTTACTGACTGCCGTTTTCGACACGCCTGTTCCCTGTGCGGTCAGGGTCACTCGGCAATCAAGTGCCCCAAGAAGGGAGCAGGCTTGCCTCCTCCCCCGGTGAAGTGAGTCGGGGTCCCGTGGGTTGCCCACTCCGGTTGAGGTGGGTGCCACGCGTCCGTGGCTGGCTCAGTATCGGGATGCGAGGGCGGCGGACGTTCTATTGGGGGGGTTTAGTGTGGGATTTAGGATACCGTATGGGCTGCCTTTAGCTAATGTTCAGACCTCTAATGCTTCCTCTGCGTCGCAACTTCGGGTGGAGGTCCGCCGAAAGTTGTCGGAAGAAATCGAGCTGGGGTGGGTGGCGGGGCCCTTTCGCGATCGCCCGTTTCCGGTGATGGTAGTGTCCCCTCTGGCTCTCATTCCTAAAATAGAGCCGGGGAAATATCGCTTGATTCACAACTTGTCTAGGCCGGCTAGACGTTCGGTAAATGACGGCATTCTGCGTGATCTATGTTCGGTCCGCTATGCGTCCTTTGACAGTGCCCTCGGTCTCATTCGTCGGGTTGGCCCTTTAGCTTGTTGGCTAAGGTGGACATTGAATCGGCGTTTCGGTTGTTGCCGGTTCTCCCGTCTTCGTATCCTTTGTTGGGTTTTAAGTTTGAGGGAGCCTTTTCTTTTGTTCGATGCCTGCCGATGGGGTGCTCCGTTTCCTGCGCCTTTTTTGAATTATTTAGTTCCTTTTGCACTGGGTCACGGTTCGGCGGGCGGGAAGGGACTCAGTTGTTCACTACTTGGACGATTTCCTTTTGTAGGGGGAGCGACCTCTGGCGATTGTTTCCTTTTGAAGTCCATTTTGAGAACATGGCTGCAGAATTTGGAGTTCCATTGTCGGCCGATAAGCCCGAGGGTCCTTCCACATGCCTCACGTTCCTGGGGATTGAGATCGACACCGTTGCAATGGTTACTCGGCTTCTCAGAGTAAGGTGCGGCAATTGTTGGACTTGATATCGTTGGTTCGGGGTGCTCATAAGCCGACTTTGCGAGTGGTGCAGTCCCTGTTGGTGTCTCTTAATTTTGCCTGTCGGGTTTTGCCCACGGGTCGCCCCTTTTCCCGTCGTTTGGCAGCGTCGACAGCTGGGGTTCGAGACCGCAGACACTTTGTGCGGATTTCGGCTGGGATTAGGGCTGATTTGCGGATGTGGTCCCTTTTCTAGAGCGTTTCAACAGATCGCTTCCCATCCAACTGCCTGAGATTACTAATGTGGATCTCGAACTGCAATCGGGGGGTGTTGGTTTTGGTCTTTACTTCCAGGGCGAATGGTGCGCGGCGGCTTTGCCGGAGGCTTGGAGGCAGGCGGGACTTACCCGTAATGTCACTCTGATAGAGCTTTTTCCGTTACTGGTGGCTTGTGAGTTATGCCGGGCAGGCTGCAAAACAGGCGAGTTGTGTTTTGGTGTGACAATATGGGGGTGGTCGATGTAGTCAATAGGCAAACTGCAAAATGCTTGCGGGTGACTGCGTTGATGCGCGAGCTCGTCGTGCGCTGTTTGAGGCTTAACCTGTTCATTCGGGCGCGTCACGTTCCTGGAGTGCAAAACAGACTAGCTGACGCTCTTTCTCGTTTTCGCTTTTGCAGTTTCGTCAGCTGGCGCCGGAAGCGCAGCCGGAGGGATTGCGGATGCCGGAGCATTTGTGGAGCCTGGTGGGGAGCGGATCTGGTACCTCTTGCAACGCTCCATAGCGCCGTCTACATGGGTCCGGTACAACAGGGGTTTTGTAACAGTATCCGGCTTTCTCGGCGGCAGGTCGTCTTGCGGGCTTCACGTTCTTTTGCTGGGCCCTCGGGTGGTCTTGCCCTTCGTCCGGGTTCTTGCCGCGTCGGATGTTGGCGGCTTGGGGTAGGATGGCTCCGTGAGTACCTGACTCTCGTTTGCCTATTACCCATGCTTTGTTGGTTCATCTCATCAATGTGCTGCCTCGGGTGACGGGATCGGGTTTTGAGGCGTGCTTGTTTCGGGCTACTGTCTCCTTATTAATTTTCGGGGCGCTGCGGATGGGTGAGCTACTTGTCCACCCATCGGATGTACGGGGTCTGCGTGGCTTGCTGCGCAGTCAGGTGTGTATCTTCGGGCCCACACTGCGAGTCTTCATTGCTCGATCTAAGGCGGATCAGCTGGGCATGGGGCGTACGTTGATCCTGCATCAGGTGGAGGGTTGTGCGTCATGCCCCGTCCGATCGCTGGATGCCTATATGGCGATCCGTCCTTCCTCGGCCTTGGCGTTGTTGGTGCATGAAGAAGGCGCTCTTCTCGCACGGTATCAGTTCCTGGCGGTGTTGCGGCTGAGGACCCGGCTAGTTACGGCACTCACTCATTTCGCATTGGGGCGGCTACCAGTGCGTTCGCGGCAGGGGTACCGGACACGGCCATTCGACGGATGGGTAGGGGTCGTCGGATGCATATCGTGGCTATATTCGCCCGTCGAGTTCGACTCGTGTTGATTCGCGGTTGGGGAGATTGGAATAGCGAGTTACAGGTGGAGCATGTGCTCGGGGCTGTGGTATGTTTCGGGTTGTAGGGTGAGGGGGTGGGGTCCCTGCATGGCTCCCTTTTACTAACTTTCGGATACGGGTGGTCCGTGTCTTACTGCGGGGTTTTCCTTGCAGGTGCTGTGCAGCGGGTCCTGTCTGTTTGGATTATTGGGCATTCCTTCGTCCACTGGGCTGGGGAGCGTGCTGTGGTCCGATATCATTCCTCGACCCAGCCGATTGGCGTCTCGGAGGTGGACCTGGAGGCTCGTTAAGGTTAATAGGCAGGTCGGTCGATGGGTAGAGTCTCGGGGAGGTATTCAAGTTAGGCATGACTGGGTGGATGTGTCTTGCGCGGGGTTGTTTTATAGGGATCAGGTACATCTGTCCGATATAGGTTGGGATTTGCTCTTAGATGTCTTAGCCTCATGTTGTGAGCGTCTGTTGGTCTCCTAGCCGCAGCTCTGTTCCTTGTGGGGTGGGGCCTGTAACTGGTTACAGGCCTGTGGCGGTATCCCGAGCTACTGGCGACTGGGGCTCATCAAGGGATGAGCGGTGGGCCGGCTGGGAGCCGTGCCTGGTGGGTCGCTTGACTCTGGATAATGGGGCATGTGTGGGACATGCCACCCCTCAGACCCTAGCTTAGATGGCGGGGTCGGGGGCCAATTACTTCTGACGGTAGCTCGGGATCAGGTAACAATGGTGATACCATTGTTATGGGGTATTTGTTAATGTTTTAATTGTGGCTGTTAACTTATGTATATTTAATTGTGTTAAGTGTTTTAAGAATATGTTATTATTCAATAAACAGGGCTGCGGCCAGGTGTTTTCCAACTAAGGTGTATTTGTCTTCTTGGGATTGGGTAGGGGTATGCTGGGGGGCGGGGTCAAGTGTAACAGGAAGCGGGTCACTCCAGGTACCGCTGTTATAAGTAAGCCCGAGAGCTTGTCTCGACGGGCGACCCTAACGCGGGGCTGGGTGGCCCGCTGAGTCGCCCGTCGGGCTAGATAGGATAGAGGGAGCCAGGATAGGAGAGGGAATGAGAAAGCTGGGGGAGGGGGGGGCGGACCGTGGTCGAGATAGGATAGAGGGAGCCAGGATAGGAGAGGGAATGAGAAAGCTGGGGGAGGGGGGGGCGGACCGTGGTCGAGAGATCTCTTCTTCCCCTCGCTTCGGGTTGTCGCGGCCGAAGGGGATTGTGGGTGGGAGGGGTTAAAAAGGAAACGTGCTCGGAGGACCTAAACGGTTTGGTCCTCCGAGACAGCTTTCCCACCCACCCGCCCTTTAGTTTCAGGGTGCGTGAGGTTGGTTGGGGTTGCGGTATCCCGAGCTACTGGCGACTGGGGCTCATCAAGGGATGAGCGGTGGGCCGGCTGGGAGCCGTGCCTGGTGGGTCGCTTGACTCTGGATAATGGGGCATGTGTGGGACATGCCACCCCTCAGACCCTAGCTTAGATGGCGGGGTCGGGGGCCAATTACTTCTGACGGTAGCTCGGGATCAGGTAACAATGGTGATACCATTGTTATGGGGTATTTGTTAATGTTTTAATTGTGGCTGTTAACTTATGTATATTTAATTGTGTTAAGTGTTTTAAGAATATGTTATTATTCAATAAACAGGGCTGCGGCCAGGTGTTTTCCAACTAAGGTGTATTTGTCTTCTTGGGATTGGGTAGGGGTATGCTGGGGGGCGGGGTCAAGTGTAACAGGAAGCGGGTCACTCCAGGTACCGCTGTTATAGCTTCTTGAAGGAAACATTTCAGTTTGAGGCTGTTTTCTCCAGGGCAATTGCTGCAGTTCTATTCTCATTATCTTAAAAAATATCACGCCTGAGTTAAATTTAGGGACTTAATCAACACACTCTTCTACCTTTTTAAAGCATACAGCAATAAAATAGATGTTAATGTATGTCATGCATTTTAATTTTGAAACAATCGGAGCTTCCGCACTGAATTTGGCTTCCCAATGCTTTCATACAGTAAGTAGAGGAAAAAGCCTCAAATCCCCCCACCTATACTCAGTAAAATATTAATTATATGTTATGTCAGGGTACAGGAATCTCATTGGCATAAAAAAACCTTCACACTAGCCAGCTATCAAGCCTTGTGCAATGCAAATAAGTTACGATTTCCAAAAAGGTCTTCGTGAAAATAACTGCACTTTATCTCAATATGGGAGATCAATGCTGAAGCTCCAATTGTTTCAAAACCATGTAAATTAAAATGCATGACATACGTTAACATCTATTTAAGAGTACTAGAAAGATCAACCCCCTCTAAATAGGTATCTATGTCAGCCTCAGAAGTTATAGCTTCTGGGGTACACAATTGTTCAAAAAAGGAGGTAAAAACATAGCAAATATCCTCCCTGTCTGTAATGAAATCCCCTTTATCATTGTGAACCACCAAGATATGATTTCTTGCCTATAGTTTATGCAGTTTTGTGCGAGAAAGCACCCCACTTTATTCCTCCACTCAAAAATCTCTTACTTCTATGGCAGGCCCAATAAATATCTTCAAGATCTAGCTTGCACAGTTCATACCTTTTAACCTCCAGACAAGCCACAAGCTCTTTAGAGGTGGGATGACACTTATGTTGCCTCTCCAGGACAATAGTTGTCTGAAGGGCAGTTTTCCGCTATCGTAACATTTTATGTCTATATGCTGCACTGGAGATACACTGACCTCTCATAAAAGCCTTGAAACATTCTCACACAGTCACGACCCCCACCTCACCTGTGTCATTAAAGAAAAAGTAATCTCGAATACCAAGTTCCAATTGTGAAAGGAACTGATTGTCCATCAACAGTTGATCTTTGAATTTCCAACAAGTGGAATTTCCAACAAGCTATGTCTGTCATGGTCTGACCAGTGCCCGGGCTCAATGACAATTTCCTGAGATGTGAGATGGTCCAGGAGCTACATATCAGTTCTTGAATATGAATTATGTGAAGAGAAGAAAGTGTAGTCTCGAGTACAGGGGTGATAGAACCTCCAAACATCCTCTAATCCTTGTCTAGTCATAAATTGCAAAAAGGAGGCCCTACCTGTTTTTGCAAACTGAATTGCTGTGTTTGAGTTATCCCATTGTGGATTTGAACTAAGATTAAAGCCTCCTACTACTATCAAAGTACCTTCTGCAAATGTGACAAGTTTCTGCTCTAGCTTCTCATTAAATGCCTTCTGATCAGTATTTGTGATATATAGATTGACTAAGTTATACATATGGCTCTCCACTTCTATCAGCAACCTCGAAGGAGACAGTCCCCTCTGCACACGCAGCAGCAAGATCCAAAAAAAAGAGCAGAGTGTGCCTGGTCTTCAAAACCCTTCTTTATTGGTAGCAAATTAAAATATGTGACTTTTTTTTTTTTTTTAAGACTGTTTGTACATATTTTAATTTGCTACCACTAAAGAAGGGTTTTGAAGACCAGGCACACTCTGCTCCTTTACTTGGATCTCCACTTCTATCATCATTAAAATAAACCTACCCTAGGGTCCTTTTTAATCTCACCCAGCGTATGCCTTACGGATCTATGAATTACAATACCTACCCCACATTGTTAGATGCCAAGTACCCCGCAGGGTATTGCTTATGAGCAAATAAATGCTCATGCTGTACTAAAAGTCAAGCTTCCTGAATAAATCCAATATCCATACATGTATGCACAGCTTCTTTAAAATAGAGCAGTCTCTTGTGAGGTAAACTGAGACATTTCATATTGTAAGAGGGAAATGTCAATGTAACCATATTACTTCACTATAAAGGGATATTATACAACAAAAAGAACCATACTGTTGATTCTATCCATACACACTTTCCACAATTAACCCCTCATTTATCCACCTCTCATTCCCTAGCCCTCCTCATACCCTCCCAAACCACCCCAGAACCCCTCCATGATGCCTCTCATCCGCCTATCGCACATTTCCTACACACAAAACCACCTGCCAAAGAATTACAGGTCATATGGAGGAGGTGACTGACATATATAAAAATAGTGAACCCCCACCTCTCACCCATCCAGCAGAACGGGGATGGGGGGGACATTATGCTTGAAGTTGATAGCATTACTAGCAGTGGCCAAGCCTTTAATACATAAGGTAATTGACTATACACTCATTCTGCACCAGAACTACATACCAGATTACCACTTATCAGTTTACACTACTTTATATACACTGTTGTGCTTTCTTTGATCACTTGATTCAAATAGGTTGGTTCTTCCAAATCCTAAGCAAGCTCATTATGAAATGACTAGAAATTCTGCTTTCTATTTTCCGGTTCCTTTATGGTGGAATAATCTTCCAGGAAACATAAGAGAAGAGCAATCTTTTGCGCGCTTTAAGACTATATTAAAAACATACATTTGTACACTGATGTTATAAGTTTTGATCATGGCCATGTGACAGATTAAGAGGTTTTACTTCTCCCATGCAAATATTATATCCCCGTGCAGCTCACTTTTGGAAATGCCAAGTTCTTCCAATTCTGGTAGAATGATGGCAAAAAGCAACTAATCTTTCATACCTTGGAATAGTTGGCTGTACTTTGGAAGATGATCAAATTACTCATCACAACATCTGGTCTACCTTACTCATTTTTATTTTGATTATACTTCCTAATTCCTTCACAGTCTGTAGCGTTGAGAGACCTAACCATTCTGCTAGTACGTATTATGCATGCACAATTGCCCATCATTTTATATATTACAGATTACATTTTATTGTATGATTTAATTTTACCGTATATATGTCTTATATGTTTGATTGGTAGTACATCCAAAGTAAGAATTGTAATGCCCTTTATGTAGTGGCGTAATAAGAGGGGGGACAATCCACCCCAGGTGTCGTCTTGGTAGGGATGCCAGCACCCATCCCCCTCTCGCTATTCTCCGACACCCCCCCCATACACACACACATACACACACTACATGCCACTTTCCTTTCCCAATACCTCTTTAATGTTTGCAGCATGAGTGCCAACTCCAAACTGCTGCTCATGCCAGCATCGACTCTTCCTCTGATGTCACTTCCTGGACCCGTGTCTAGGAAACGATGACAGAAGAAGAGCCAATGCTGGCGCAAGCAGCAGGTTGGGGTTGCTGCTTACACCGCGAACATTAGAGGTACAGGGAAGGGGGCGCACATGCAGCAGGAGGGGTCCGGGAAGGAGCGGAAAAGAGGGCGAGGGAGGGGGTGTCACTGCCTATATGTATATTTTCTTCTTTTTCTTCCTTGATCTTCTTTCTCTTCCATCTTGTTTGGTTTCTTTTGTAGTGCTGTAGCAATTTAGTCCAGTTAAGCATGTATTTCAATTGTATCCTTCTTAAAATTTATTAAAAATTATTTGTCATTAAAAAAAAACACAAAAAAAAATGTTTGTACTGCAACCCATAGTGTGATATTAATCTGATTTAGTAAGGGGACTCAATTCTGGAGATACTCCCCTTACTAGGATGTTCACATTTCAACAGGGTGGTATGGGAGTGTTATTCAACTGCATTTATTTCACTCCCTTTCAATTTTTATACATAACTTGAATAAGTTAGGAAAATCTACTCACTTGTACAGAAAGAGATAGGCTTAATCAGTTGCAAAAGATGGATTTTGCCATAAAATATTATATCTGGCATCTCTGTTAGAGAAGTACATGAAAATCCCTACTTAAATTGTGCATGCAGTCCTTAAGAATCTGACCCTTAGTTTAAATTGCTTTTTTAAGGCAGAGGCTAATTATGGCTGAGTCAATGGGGCAAGAAATACTCTTAATTCCTTTAAAGTTGAAAGAGATAGAATTTTGCCTTAGGCATCAATTCATACATTTGTCCAAAATATGTGAACAACATTAACACTTTTAGCACCAATATTTGCTTTAAAGAAGATGACCGCAAAAAATGCATTCATCTATGGCTTATTCTCTTGGTTTTACATGAGATCAATTCTACCTTCTTTACTCATCATACTGAACTTGGGAAAGCTAATTGGGAAAACTAGTTCTATACATAGCATAGGTAGCAGAATGCTTTTTTGTTTGGGGGGCTCAAAAGCTCCGCCCCTGCCCCAAACCCCACAGCTTATGTTCTTTTCCCTCCCCCCCCCCCCCCCCCCCAAAGCAGGATCCTATGCCATGACTAATCTCTCCAGTGACTCCCCCGCTTACTTCCCCACCAATTGCCATAATTTTATATCTTTGGGCAGCCAGTAGTGGCAATTATATGAGCCTGCTATTGTCAGCCTGTCCCAGAAGTCTTCATTCTGCAGCAACTTCCTGTTCCCACATTGGCGGGACGCTACAGAATGAAGACTTCTGAGGCAGGCCAACGGCAGCAGGCTCACCTGATTGCCGCTGCCAGCTGCCCAAAGATTTAAAATTACAGTGGCCAGGGAGGGGGAAGGTGGGGGAGTCTGGAGAGCCATAACTTACTTTTCTGACCTCCAGCCACCAAATTTGGGGAAGCCATGGCCCCTGCGCCCCACTCCCAGTTACAGCGCCTATGATACATCGAACCATACCATGAAGAACTGCCCTCAGATACTGCCCTACTTTTCATTTTCAGTTGATTCAGTGTATGGATGCTGTATCTATGTTATGCATTTAAAATGTTTTTTAATATTGCATAAGATAACCTGAAATAAATTTTTAAGGATTTACTGGCAGCTAGCAGTTTATGATGATTGTGATGTCCTGTGAACTGAAATACATTGGCAGTTATTAGTTTGTAGTGTTTGTAATTTTTCTAGATTTGTTTATATAAGTATGTTTGCTATAATCCGCTTAGGATTAAGCGGAATATATATATATATATATATATTTTTTTTTTTATTTTTTTTTTAATAAATAAAAATAAAGGCCCTCTTTTACTAAGCTGAGTTTTTGGTTTGTTTGTTGATTCATTCAGTTGTTTGGGTTTTTTTTTACTGATAATTATCAATGTGGGAGGCATTTGGAAGAATTATTGGAAATAAAAAAAGATACTTGAAGAGTAATGCCATCTAATGTGGGGAATCATAGTTGGTGCAGTTGTGAAAGTCATAGTTGGTGCAGTTCCGCTTTGAGTGGAACAAACTAGTGCCCATCACAGAGAAAGGACTGTTCAAAAGCAATTTCAAGCTGATTATAAAACAAATTTTGTAATACAAGTATATGCTATAATTTGTCCTTATCCTTTTATTTACATTGGCCGCACCTGTAGGAATATGAAATTATGACTGAGTGAGCATAAAGGCAAAATTAAAATAGAGAATCAAATTGCTCTGTTGGTAGATCATTTGCTGCAACGTCAACATGATGCAAATAACATACAGTGGACTGTGATTGATCATATACTATGTGAGACTGTCCTTAGAGCCTAAATTATAAAGAACAATGGTGGATTTACAGACTGAACAACACTGTTTGATAAAAACATAAGAACATAAGAATAGCCTTACTGGGTCAGACCAATAGTTCGTCTAGCCTAGGGTTACCAGACGTACGGATTTCCCCAGACATATCAGGGGTTCCAGATGGCTTTTCAAAACCCGGCGCTATGTCCAGGTTTTTTTTTTTATTATTATTATTTATTTATCAATTTTCAAATAAACAATCAAGTATACACTTGTACAGAAAGGAGAGGCATTAAAGAACACATTCCAAGCAAATCAATAATTATAATCATAGCAAAAATAATCTTAATCTCCTCCTCAAGTCCTCATATTAATGGATCCAAGATGTAAAACAGTGAGCCTTACAAAAATCTTAGTAATATATCAATAAGAAGAAAAACAGGAACACAGTTAGCTGAAGGAAGTGACCTAATCAAACAATGAACACTCATGTTGTATTAATCCCAGCTTTCAGGTGTGCAGCTGACAGAAAGGTTGTCAGTTGTATAGGATCAAAGAAAACACATTTTTGCTTTTGGTATATTATCACACATTTACATGGGTGTCTTAAGAAGAAAGAGGCTCCAAGAGCGATAACTCCCGGCTTCAAAATCAGAAATTCACGACGTCGCCTTTGGGTATCTCGAGCCAGATCCAGAAATATTTGTATTTTAAATCCCAAAAATTATTTTGACTTATTTTTGAAGTAAAGTCTCAGCAACCAGTTTTTATCCGGTGCTAAGGCAACAGTGAGAAGTAAAGTTGCAGGTGTCGCAATTTCCTTGTCCGACTGTTCTAATATCAGTGAAACATTTAAATTCTGTTGGACCTCTGTAGGTAGTTGTAGTTCTTGATGTTGTTGATGTTGTCCTTCAATTTTCCGAATAGGCAAATAATAAGCCTGAGTTAAAGGTGGAAGCAATTCTTCTGATATATCCAAGATTTCTATCATATATCTTTTTATCATCTCTCTCGGAGATATTGTTGCCACTTTGGGAAAATTAATCAATCTGAGATTGTTATTACGAGAAAGATTATCTAAAACAGGGGTGCCCACACTTTTTGGGCTTGCAAGCTACTTTTAAAATGACCAAGTCAAAATGATCTACCAACAATAAAATTTAAAAAAACACAAAGCACAGTGTACGCAGAGAAAATGTTAATTATCATTTATATTCTGGGTTTTTTTCAAAGAGATCAAAGCAGATGACTTTATGCAATGTCACTTCAGTAACAACAATACAAAAATAGCAAATATACCCCCTCCCTTTTTACTAAACCGCAATAGCGGTTTTAGTGCAGGGAGCTGTGCTGAATGCCCTGCGCTGCTCTCAATACTCATAGGCTCCCTGCGCTAAAAAACACTATTGCGGTTTAGTAAAAGGGGGCCATAGTGCAAAATATAGACAGCAGATATAAATTCTCAAAATGGCCACATTTTGATCATTAAATTGAAAATAAAATCATTTTTCCTACCTTTGTTGTCTGGACATTATTCAAATCTTGTTGGTCCCAGGCTCTGGTTGTCTTCTGATAACTTGCTTGCCAGGGTCTCCTTCTTTCTTCTATCTTCTATCTCTGTCCTCCCCTTTCATTTCCCTTCCCTCCCCTGGAAGTCTGGCATCTTTCCTTTTTTTCATCTCCATCCACAGATCCACTTTTCTCAACTACCCTTTCATTGAGCATCTCTCCCTCCTTCCCCACCACCCCAGGGTCCACCATCTCTCCTTTTCTTTTTCCAACTACCCTCCTATCCAGTATCTCTTCCACCCCTCCACACCATCCCTTGTGTCCAACTTCTCTCCCTTTCTGTTCCTTCCCTCCCTAAATCCACAATCTCTCACCCACTCCTCTGTTTTTAGACCCATTATTTCTTCCCCCCCCCCCAAAGTCCGGCATATTCACATCTCTTTGAACCCCCCTTCCCTCCCTTCCTCTGTGTATTTCTACAGCAGGGCCCTGAAGGCTTGCACCCCACCCCTTGAAGGCCTGCCTATCCTCCTGAAGATCTGCACCCCCCTGAAGGCCTGCACATTCCCCCCTGAAGGCCTGCCCCTGCCCCCTCCCCCCTGGAAGACCTGCATGTTCCTCCCTGCCCTCCCACATCCTTTGACCTAATTCCTGCAGGGAGCAGCCTGCATTGAGGATCGCTGGTACTTTAGCAATCCTTGCAGGTTGCCATAGGCCTCAGGAGCTGTCTTCCCTCTGCCCCAATCCTGCCTCTGACTCAGAGGAGGGGCAGGACCACGGCAGAGGGAAGACAGCTCCTGAGGCCAATGGCAGCCTGCAAGAATTACTAAAAGTACTGGGAGGCCAGGGAGAAAGCCGGATGTCACCCAGCAGCAGCTGCTCGCCCGACGGCTACAGCCCAAACTCTCTGTGGAGAGCAATGAGGGCAAGCTGCCCTGCGCTGACTACATTAACGTGTCCCCGGCCAGCGGCTCCATGACCAGCACCCCTCCCGATTGCTACCTAAACCTGACTCCCTTCCCCGCTCCTTCAAGCATGTCCACTGCCAGAAGGACGAGAGAGCGTTACGCCCCTCTGCTGCCTGCTCTGCGTCGAGGACTCCTCTTCCTCCTCCACCAGCAGCGGCAGCCTGGGGGGCCTGGAGAGCGGCGGGGACTGAATGAACTGACTTTTGATTGGCCGGCGTTCTTCAAGAGGCGGGCCAGTCAGGAGGGGGAAAAAAACAGAAGGGAAAGGAACCCGGCTCTGCGATCGACTGAGGTTGCCTGAGTAATCGACCAGTCGATCGCGATCGACGCATTGGGCACCCCTGATCTAAAGCTTCCAATTTTCTTCTCATATTTATATTGTCTTTCATTAGTATTTCATTAAGTTGTTTGGTGGCAACATTTGAATCTTTAAGGTCCTGAATATCTGTTTGTAAACCTTTAATATTTGTTTCATGGATATTTAACTTTAATTCAATTTGGGAAATTTGAGGTTTTATAGATTTTGCCAAATCTGCCACCAGATCCCATATCGCCTCAAGAGTTATTTCTCTAGGTTTCTCTATTTCAACAAATTGTTCTTTTTGAATAGGAAAATTAACTATAGCTGACCTTTCTTCCTGCATGTTGATCTCCTGGAAGCTGCATTCCCTCTTGTTGCTCTGAGCCTCAGCCGTTACCGGACTCACAACATAGGAGTCCAAATCCATTCTCCCCTGTCTGCGTATCTCCAGGTTTTAAAAAACTTTCCTTCACGCTGTAGGGCATCCACGCTTGCACGGATACGGCGCAATGATTTGCGTGCATGTATGCCCGATGAGAGCAGGCAGTGGGGGGGGGGGTGGCAGGATTGGAAGCAGGGTTGGGGTGGGACCAGGGCATGACAGGGCAGGGATTGTGGAACTGGGTGGTCCAGGGAGCAGGTCTAGGGGGGTCCGGATTTTCCAGACAGAAAACCTGGTAACCCTAGTCTCGCCCATTAGCCTGTCTTCATGGTGGCCAATCCAGGTCCCTAGTACCTGGCAAAAACCCAAATAGTAGCAACATTCCATGCTACCGATCCAGGGCAAGCAGTGGCCTCCCCCATGTCTGTCTCAATAAAAGAATATGAACTTTTCCTCCAGGATTTCTCTAGTCAAGTCATATGAATACTGTCTGTAATTGTGGCCTCAGTAGTTTTCAGAGTTAAATTGGTCACTGTACTTGAAAGCTGAAGGTGCCAGGTCTGAAATTAAGGTCAGTCTGCTGTTGACACTGGAAAAAACAGTAAAAGTTGTTAAGAACAGAGTTATTGGGCCTCTGGATAAACACTGTTTCATGAAGAAAAGCCAGTATTGATTTAGTCCAAAACACTGAGAGGAAAGGCCAAAGAAACAAAAATTGAATTTTTTGGCCCTACATCTATCGCTACAAAAATTTGATGTAGTAGAATAAGGAAGATAAAGAGAAGGGCAAAAACTCTGAAACAAATACAGTGATACCTTGGAATCCGAACTTAATCTGTTCCAAAATCCCGTTTGAGTTCCAAAGCGTTCGAGTTCCAAGACAGTTTTTCCCATTGAAAATAATAGAAACTGGATTAATCCGTTCCTGGGTCCCACAAACTCATACACTCATACACATAAACTGGATTTTAAGGTAAAATATTAACAAAATATTCCAAAGCAGAGTTCAGATTCCAAGACAAAATTTACTACAAAAAAAAGTTTGGATTCTAAGTCGTTCGAGTTCTGGGGCGTTTGGATTCTGAGGTACCACTGTATTTAAAAATGCAGTAGACTAGGACCTTGGCACCATAGTTATGGATCACAATATACAACTAATGGCAATCAATGTTTTGCTGATTTGATATTCAAGAGCATATTATCTCAGGTTGATGTGTACAGCCCCTTCCCCACAGTTGCTGACTATCACCAGAAATTCAATGCTAGGTCATTGAATTTTCTGGAGCTGGCTAATGCATAGCCAGTTAATAAAGGTCCCTTTTACAAAGCCGAGGTAGCACTTCTCTCTTGGCAAATGCACCGAAGCCCATTTTGGTTCTTATGGGCTTTGGTGCATTTGCCTTAACATACTCGCTACCGCAACTTTGTATAAGGGGCCTTAAGTGTGATATTTGGCCCTTAACTGTCTATGGGTTACCACATTAAAACAGAGCTTTTATGCAGTCCTATTTATGTTGTTAACCTGACTAACATTTCCCTCGAAACATCCCCAAATAGCTACCGGTAGTTTTCAGATTGGCGCTAATCAGTTATTTCAATGGCACTGATCAATTTAGTAGTGCTGAAAATTTGTGAATAGCCCTAAACAGGCAATTTAACCATTTCTGGCCAGTTAAATCAGGTTGAATATTGATCCTATAGAATGCTAGCCCTTCTGTATGTATCTGGTGCCAAAAAGTACAAATTAAGCTAAGCACTATTCTACAAGGGACATAAGAACATAAGAATTGCTGCTGATGGGTCAGACCAGTGGTCCATTGTACCAAGCAGTCCGCTCATGTGGTGGCCCTCAGGTCAAAGACCAGTGCTCTAAATGAGTGCAGCTTCACCTGTGTACGTTCCAGTTTAGCAGGAACTTGTCCAACTTTGTCTTGAAACCCTGGAGGGTGTTTTCCCCCATAACAGATTCCGGAAGAGCATTCCAGTTTTCTACCACTCTCTGGGTGAAGAAGAACTTCCTTACGTTTGTACGGAATCTATCCCCTTTTAACTTTAGAGAGTGCCCTCTAGTTCTCCCTACCTTGGAGAGGGTGAACAATCTGTCTTTATCAGCTAAGTCTATTCCCTTCAGTATTTTGAATGTTTCTATCATGTCCCCTCTCAGTCTCCTCTTTTCAAGGGAGAAGAGGCCCAGTTTCTCCAATCTCTCACTGTACGGCAACAAATCCAGCCCCTTAACCATTTTAGTCCCTCTTCTCTGAACCCTTTCAAGTAGTACCGTGTCCTTCTTCATGTAAGGTGACCAGTGCTGGACGCAGTACTCCAGGTGAGGGCACACCATGGCCCGGTACAGCGGCATGATAACCTTCTCTGATCTGTTCATGATCTCCTTCTTAATCATTCCTAGTATTCTGTTTGCCTACACCTACAAATCACCATGGAGGGGCATAATCAAAAAAAGGTCAAAGTCCATTTTGAGCCTAGAATGCTAGTTGCCTAAAGTCAGCAGCGTCCAAAGTCCATTCTGAAAAAATTCATCCAAAATATATATATATATATATATATTTTTTTTTTAGAATCGTCTAATTATATGTCCAGCTGTTTGATCATCCAGACTGCCAAGTCATCTATCTTTATTCCGCAATCTCGTCCAAAAATTTGTCCATGTCCCAAACGCCTAGAAAAAGACCTTTTGGATGGACTGGACACCCAGCTATGGCAACAGAGTAGTGGGGCACCATACAGGGCATTACTGGGAACTTCACAAAAAGGGTGCCACATAAACATCTCACCACAATTCCCTTGCAGGTTACGGTGATACCCCTAAAACACCCCCCAAATCTACTATACCCACCTGTCTACCACCCCGATAGCCCTTATGGCTGCAGGTGTCACCTATATGACAGTACAGTAGGGTTTGGGGGGTTTAGGTGGGTTCACATGTTCCACCATAAATGCAGTGGTTAGATTGCCCAGGTTATGGGCCTGAGTCCTTCTCTCTATGGTTCACTAGCCCACCCCCTCCCAGTCTACTTAAGACACCTCTGTGCAGCTCTACTAGGCTTTCTTATGCCAGGTGTTGATGTTCTGGAGGCAGGTATGTACATTTTTATTCCGATTTTTATGGCGGTGTAGGGGGGATCAGTGATTACTGGAGGAGTGTGTTGGAGTCTCATTGTGTCCCTGCAGTGTTTTCTGATCACTTTGGATACCTTCTGGGCACTTATACCTGTTTTTAGATTGCCTAAGTCACAATGTATAAGTTCCGCCTAGGCAGTCTCGTCAAACTTTCGATTATCACTGTAGTATGAGTAAGTTTGGTCGGCCCACATCCCGTCTACCTCCCGCCCTAACCACTCCTCGAAAAATGCCCTTTTTCGCTCTGGATGCACAGCGGCAGTCAAAAGGCCTAAGATGCCTTTAGATACATCTAAAACCTGTTTTGATTATTGGCACTTGAATGACCTGTCTTTTAGGTCGTCCAAGTGCCGATATAGGCGGATTTTTAGACATATTTTTGTTTCAATTATATACCTTAGTGTGTTACTGCAAGGTGAGTGTACATGGCAGAGCATGGTCATTTTACCAAGCAAAGCATGCAACTTATATTGTAGAATGTTATCAGTTGCATTTATTACATAACATAACATTATACTTACAGACCGCGTTATCAAAAAGTTCTATGCGGTATACAAAAGATTATAAACATTAAACATAATCATATATTTGAATGAGTCCGCTAGTTAGTTATTTGGAGAAAAGATAGCTTTTTAGCTGTTTTCTAAAATGTCTGTAAGAAACAGCTGTGAGCAACAATGATCGAAATTCTTTTTCATGAAAAGCTGCCTAAGATTCTAAAGATTGATTTAGGAATTTCTTCCTTTTACAATCTTTTCCAGAAGGGAAATTGAACAGAGCATGGGTTTTCCTACCGCATTTGTGCGTAGCTATGTAAAAACTATTAGCCAGATAAGTATGGCACACTTACCTAACCAAAGAGAAAAAAGCAGTCAGCCTGGTCTTCAAACCACACTTTATTAGCAACCACTGATTAAAACGTTACACAAACGCCCATTGTCACATCATCTGATTCGACACGGACTGTGTTTCAGCTAAAAAGCCTGCATCAGGAGTCCTTGCAAGTGACAAATCAATTAAAAAATACTGGTAGATGAAATGCCAGAGCGTAAAAATAAATTTGGAATGAAGAATAGAAACACTGTGGTTTAACTGAAAGGTGATTCAGACTTTGTAGTTGAACCACAGTGTTTCTATTCTTCATTCCAAATTTATTTTTACGCTCTGGCATTTCATGTACCAGTATTTTTTAACTGATTTGTCACTTGCAAGTATTTTACTCTCTCTCCCTCATTCACTCTCTCACTAATGGGTGTTTTCACAGCAGGGATGGATCTTTGCAAAATGGCCCAAACCCATGTAAATCAATCTGTGTTTTTAGTACAACATCATTTTATATTTCATTTTTAATGTTCACTACATATTGTGGCAATTTGTTTTATTAACAAATTGTGTGAAAGGCAATGGGTTCAATTAATCCAAAGCTGACACTTATTTATTGACACTGGGTGAATAAAAATAGCTGCATCCTGTATGTAAAAAATATAACTTAGTGCCTAGATATATACTGAGGAGGCGAAGAAATGTTCTTTACACAGGCTTTAAGGTTAAACTCCATTAAGAATTAAATAATGTGTTAGCAGTTCCTTTTTTGAGGGGGTGCTGAAAGGTTCTCAGCTCAACCAAGGATAGAATGATGGGAATATGGTTCAATCAATGATCTGAAACAATGTCAAAACATAGGCTCAGATGCACTAATGCCAGCGATTGTCGTTAAACCTATTTTAACAACTTTTGTGACGATTGCATTTGCCGATCCGATGCAGAAAATGGCTCACCACTTTGTTTTCTGCACGATCGCTCATTCCTCGATCTGACCATGTAAATAAGCTGATTAATATTAAAATGCCATGTAAACTAGTAGAGCAATTGATGCTCTAACATGGCTTCCCGATGCACTTTTAGTGATCCAAAAAAAACAAACAACCAGTCGCTTACCTGTCTAACCTTTTTTTTTTTAATGGGCACAGATGCAGTGCATATTACATATGTACAATATCTGCCCTATTAGAAAAAAAGGAAAAAAAGCACCCTCTGCCCCGCCAATGATGATCCTCCCTGAAGAACTGTCACCAAAAACCAAACTCCCCCCTCACCACGCCAGCGGAAACAACAGGAGGAATGCCCACTTCCTCCTGCCATGTCGACCCCCACCTCCCTGCATGAGAAAGAATGGCAGAAGGGTCCCTCCTGCCATGGCAACTTCCTCCCGCCATGGTAGCAAAATGGCAAGAGGGATGCCTCCTCCCTCCTGCCACTCAAGACCCACTCCCACACCAGGCACCTCATCACACATCCACTACCTGCCCCCTTCCCCCCCTCCTGAAAAAAAATGCAGGAGGGATGCCCATTCCCTTCTGTTACCGGAGGTCCCCCAAAACCCCACCCCACCCTACAAACCCCCTCTGTCAAGCCAATCAGGGCCTTATACTCTTCCCCCTTCTATCCCAGTATACAGAGGGAGGAGCCTAAGGCCCTGATTGGCTCAGATGTCTAAGGCCCCTCTAAAGATAAGGGCCTTAGGCCCCTCCCCATGCATCACATGATGCACCTGGGAGGGCAAGGCCCACCTTTTTGATTTGGAAGACATACAAGTGGGACGGACTGAACTTCCCTCCCACTCCAACTTCTCTAAAGAGGTATGGGGGTTCAGAGGTTGCGGGTAGGGTTTTGGTAGACCTCCGGTGGCAGGAGGGAGTGGGCATCCCTCCTGACATTTTTTATCAGGGGGAAAGAGGGAGGGGAGGGGATGTTTGGGGGGCACCTGGTGCGGAGGTGGGCCTTCAGTGCAGAAGGGAGTGGGCATCCCTCCTACCTTTTGGGGGGAGGTAAAGGGGAAGGGAAGCGGTTGTTTGGGGGTGGGCACCTGGTGTGAGAGTGGGCCTTTGGTGGCAGGAGGGAGTGGGCATCCCTCCTGCCATTTCACTACCGCAGGAGGGGGGTGGTCGGCATGGCAGAAGGGAGTAAGCATCACTCCTACAAATTTTCTTACGTGGGGGAGGGGTCAACATGGCAGAAGGAAGTGGTCATTCCTCCTGCCATTTTACCTCGATGAGGTGGGGGCTGGTTTGTGGTGCTGGTTTGTCTGGGAATACTGTCATCATTGGGGGGTGAGTGTTATTTTTTCTCTTTTTTTTAATGGGACAGATATTGTGTATGTATAACACACACAGCATCTGTGTCCATTTAAAAAAAAAAAAAAAAGGTTTCCTGCCCCGAAAAGTTGAGTGGCAGGAGGCTGCTTTTTGGGGCTTCCACTGCCTCTCAGCTATTCCCCTGCCTGCTCAGCTGCCAATTCTGCACATGTGTTAGAGTTGCTCTTACAGAGATCATTGGACAGCAGAGTCAGGGATTATGATGAATATCCGTGTCAATCATTCGCATGCAGACTTTTTAATGCATCAATAGCTCTTTCTGACTCATCCAAAAATCAGGTCGGTGCAGACCCACACAGTCTTACCGATCCTCTTAGTGCCTCTAGGCCATATAATTTATTTCTGCAAATTGGCACTTGATGAAATAAGACAACACTTTTTTCAGCTACAGTGGTTGGGCTAGGAATTTTTCAGCACCCCCCTCATTAAAAAAATACATGATCATCATTATCCTTTGCTCAGTATATTGACTTAAGTATTCCACAATCATTCTACTACTACTGCTATTTATTATTGCTATAGCGCCAAGAGGCGTATGCAGCGCTGTACATTTTAACATACAATAGACAGTCCCTGCTCAGAAGAGCTTACAATCTAATTTACATACTATTAATTTACATACTATTACCCCAATCCTAAAGGAATGAGTACTGAAACACTTGTCCTCCATTCCCATGCTCCCTAAGGACAACCCAAATACTCGTGAAAACTGGTGACATGTAAGTGACTTTTGTTGCTATGCACTAAAAGCTGTTGGGTGTCCTGGGGGTGGATGTATAGGTAGCTCACTAAATTCTATATTGGACATGAAATGACCCCAGGAAGTCTACCTAATGTGACCACTTGCCCTTTTCCCTGCTAGTCTGTTTTGGATTTCCATATTGTGATATGGAATTGACCAGTATGTATAGCTTGAATCCCACAGAATTGGTGATGCATTAAGTGGAGCTAGCTTGCTCATGTGAAGGGCAGCAAAGAACGCTTATGAAAAGGCACATCTAAACAATCTAGCCTCAAAATGGTTGTTATACAGTATATGGATTCTAGGGAAAGGATGGGTGTGTCTAACATGTTGAGTGCAATGGGGTGCCACACTCAAAATGGCTGCCGATGAGTAGGTAATAATCTTCTCAAGATTGCCACCAAATAAAGCCAGCCACATCTAAAATGGCTGCAGATAAACAGGCCATAACATTCCCAGGTTGGCCGCTGGCCTAAAACCCCACCAGAAGGATGCTCTCATTCCTACTATGATCCACTGCCCCGCAAACAGCATGAAATGGATGCTTTGGAGTAGGCCTAACAAAATACATGGTAACCAGAGACCCCTATAGACATCCAGGAAGGCCATGTATATGCCCCGCCCCAGCGATGCTCCCTCCTTTCCTCCTGAAGCAAGGAGATAGAGCCACACCAGCCACGCATCAGGCGAGGCCATGCTATTATACTCAAAAGCATGCTTAGACCCAGCCCCCCACAGCGTACAGGGATTACTGAAAAGCATCTACTCATTTACCCTCCCCTGCCAGGGCCTGCTTCAATTGTTCCTCATGCCGCTACAGATCTAACCAGTTGCATATGCATTGAAAGCAGTGCATGCAAATAGATCTCATGCATATTCATTGGGGAAATCTTGAAAACCTGACTGGAATACGGCTCTCGAGGACCGGAGTTCCCTACCCCTGGTCTATACTATCAGCAGAGAAATGAAACTGTACACACTACTATTGCCCTACTCTCTCCACCACTATCGACTCAAGAAACTGACTGTAAGTCCCTAAGGATCACGGTGTCAGGTCAAAAGCGCGCCGGGACAAAGGCGCGCCCAGACAATTGAGCGCAGCGTGGAGGTGCGCGCCGCTCTAAATTACTGTTTTTAGGGCTCCGACGGGGGGTTTTGTTGGGGAACCCCCTCACTTTACTTAATAGACATCGCGCCACGATGTGGGGGCGTTGTGGGGGGTTTTTAGGGAAAAAGTTAAGTTTACAGTAAAATGTGGAGGGTTACAACCCCCCAAACCCCCCATAACGCCGGCGCGATGTTTATTAAGTAAAGTGGGGGGGTTCCCCAACAAAAACCCCCGTCGGAGCCTCTAAAAACAGTAATTATGAGCGGCGCACACCTCCGCGCTGTGCTCAATTGTCCAGGCGCGTCTTTGTCTTTCGCGCCGTTGTCTATGAACCAAGGATCACTTGCTCCTGATTCACCAGCAGCTAAAAAGAATGACCACCACTATTTTTCCTCAGACTTGGGAATGATCAAGGACCACCATGGAGAAAAGGCCTTTACAAGATTTCGAGCTCCTCTGGCTGTCTTCATGATTCATGAGGCAAACGTTGGCCATCTTGGTTCCTACCTGCCCTCTTCAATCTAGAGATCATTAGGTGAAGGGCTGCTGATGAGGTAGAGGGCAGGGGAGGGGTACTCTTGCTGCCGTAGCAACCCACACTGAATATTTTACCACCGGATCACCCCACACACTGGAGCTCCAGCTCCCGTACCTGCCAGTTTTGTGGTACCAGTGCCTCTCCCCTCCTGCCCCCTTGATCCACTTCTCTTTTGCCCTGCCTACCCTATCCCTTTCGCTCCATTCCTACTTCTTCTTCCGTGCTCTCACCTGCCCACCCCCTTGTTCCCGTTCCCCACCCTTTAACTCATCCATGATGACATTCTCCTTGTGCTGGCCCCGCTCCTAATATGAGCATGCCATTTCTTTATTCTTCTGTGTTTCCCAAGAGTTCCTTATTTGGTATTCACTGCCCAGGAAGATGAGTTCCAAGAATTATGTTACATGATTTGTTTGACACTTCCAGTAAAATACAGCCCTAAACTTGTCCAGCTGGTTTGGTCATTCAATGACACACCCAGTGAGTGCAGGAAGTCACCTAAGATTTACCTGAATGCTTTGTAAACAAAGGTCCATTCCTCATGATAGGATCAAGATAATCATATTAATGTTACCGGGAATCCAAAGATAACTGCACACTAGGGAGTGCAAGGCTCTATTTAATTTTTTTTTTTTCTTGGAAATGTTCACAGATTAGCCCAGAGGACTTTGAAGCTCGGCACTGAAAATTGCACCAGCTTAAGTAAAAATACTTTAATAGGATAACTAGCATTTTAAAGGGCTTCCAAAAGGAGAGTTCTATCAGCTTTCACCTGAACTTGTCAGTTTCATTGGTAAGATTAAAAAAAATAAAAAAGACACCGTACTCCAAAATAAGTAAACAAAGTTTTAGCAGGATGGCTACAATAAAACTCTTTATAGAAGCCACTAACCTACTAACATATAATAGAGACAGTCCCTTCTCAGAAGAGCTTACAATCTAATTTAGACAGGACATTTCAGGGTTGTGGAGATAATGGTAGAGGAAATGATACAGTGGGTATAGGTATCTGACAGCAGCGAGTGGGAGTTAAGAGTTGAAAACAGTTTCAAAAAAGTGGGCTTTTAGCTTGGATTTGAATACTGCTAGGGATGGAGCACGGCGTATTGATTCTCCTTTATACTGGCGTGCTAGCATTTTTAGCACTGGTCGCTGCAGTAAGTGCTCCGATGCTCACAGAATTCCTCTGAGCATCCGAACTGTAACCACCGCAGCCGACGCTAAAAACGCTAAAGTGGATCTGTAAAGGAGGGTGTATTTTAGGAAGAAAACATGAGTAATTAGTCTTTCCTCATTACTTGGTTGAAATTAAACAGTTAAGAATGCTGTTTTTAAAGGCCATATGCATTGATTGAATAAAACTCCTAATTTTTTGAATTACCGTATTTTCACGCATATAACGCGCGCGTTATACGCGTTTTTACCTACCGCGCATACCCCTCGCGCGTTATATGCGTGAGCGCGGTATACAAAAGTTTTAAAACATAGTTCCCACCCCGCCCGACGCCCGATTCACCCCCCCAGCAGGACCACTCGCACCCCCACCCCGAACGACCACTCGCACGCGCTCCCACCCGCACCCGCATCCACGATCGGAGCAAGAGGGAGCCCAAGCCCTCTTGCCCGGCCGACTCCCCGACGTCCGATACATCCCCCCCCCCCGGCAGGACCACTCGCACCCCCACCCCGAACGACCGCTCGCATGCGCTCCCACCCGCACCCGCATCCACGATCGGAGCAAGAGGGAGCCCAAGCCCTCTTGCCCGGCCGACTCCCCGACGTCCGATACATCCCCCCCCCCGGCAGGACCACTCGCACCCCCACCCCGAACGACCGCTCGCACGCGCTCCCACCCGCACCCGCATCCACGATCGGAGCAAGAGGGAGCCCAAGCCCTCTTGCCCGGCCGACTCCCCGACGTCCGATACATCCCCCCCCCCCGGCAGGACCACTCGCACCCCCACCCCGAAGGACCGCCGACTTCCCGACAATATCGGGCCAGAAGGGAGCCCAAACCCTCCTGGCCACGGCGACCCCCTAACCCCACCCCACACTACATTACGGGCAGGAGGGATCCCAGGCCCTCCTGCCCTCGACGCAAACCCCCCTCCCCCCCAACGACCGTCCCCCCCCAAGAACCTCCGACCGCCCCCCAGCCGACCCGCGATCCCCCTGGCGACCCCCACGACCCCCCCACCCCCCTTCCCCGTACCTTTGGTAGTTGGCCGGACAGACGGGAGCCAAACCCGCCTGTCCGGCAGGCAGCCAACGAAGGAATGAGGCCGGATTGGCCCATCCATCCTAAAGCTCCGCCTACTGGTGGGGCCTAAGGCGCGTGGGCCAATCAGAATAGGCCCTGGAGCCTTAGGTCCCACCTGGGGGCGCGGCCTGAGGCACATGGGCCCAACCCGACCATGTGCCTCAGGCCGCGCCCCCAGGTGGGACCTAAGGCTCCAGGGCCTATTCTGATTGGCCCACGCGCCTTAGGCCCCACCAGTAGGCGGAGCTTTAGGATGGATGGGCCAATCCGGCCTCATTCCTTCGTTGGCTGCCTGCCGGACAGGCGGGTTTGGCTCCCGTCTGTCCGGCCAACTACCAAAGGTACGGGGAAGGGGGGTGGGGGGGTCGTGGGGGTCGCCAGGGGGGTCGCGGGTCGGCTGGGGGGGCGGTCGGAGGTTCTTGGGGGGGGGGCGGTCGTTGGGGGGGAGGGGGGTTTGCGTCGAGGGCAGGAGGGCCTGGGATCCCTCCTGCCCGTAATGTAGTGCGGGGTGGGGTTAGGGGGTCGCCGTGGCCAGGAGGGTTTGGGCTCCCTTCTGGCCCAACTACCAAAGGTACGGGGAAGGGGGGTGGGGGGGTCGTGGGGGTCGCCAGGGTGGTCGCGGGTCGGCTGGGGGGGCGGTCGTTGGGGGGAGGGGGGTTTGCGTCGAGGGCAGGAGGGCCTGGGATCCCTCCTGCCCGTAATGTAGTGCGGGGTGGGGTTAGGGGGTCGCCGTGGCCAGGAGGATTTGGGCTCCCTCCTGGCCCGATATTGTTGGGGAATCGGCGGTCCTTCGGGGGGAGGGATGTATCGGACGTCGGGGGGGGGCATCAGGCTTTCAGGATGGGGACAGACCTTCAAGGGGGGACAGTGCACGGAAGTCAGGGGGGGTGAACGGAGAGTCGGGACAGCGCACGGAAAGTCAGGGCGGGCGAAAGGAGCGTCGGGCAGCATGCGCGGTATACCCGTGAGCGCGGTATACCAAAGTTTTTGTACATATCATCGTGATTTCTGCGCGCTATACCCGTGTGCGCGTTTTATACGGGTGCGCGTTATTTGCGTGAAAATACGGTAATAGTCATTTTTGCTTTTTGTATTTCATAATATAGTTCTTTTGATCTTTTTTTTTCTTTATTCTGTTAATGAATTCAGAAGGAAGTAAAATGATGTTCATGTTTCAGCCCAGTTTTTTTTTTTTAATAATGCAATACCAATGGGTTGTTCTATTTCATGTTCTCATTTTGAGGCATTCTCAACATTTATTCTTTGGGTGCTGGAGTAGATAGCTAATAATTCTATCATTCATTATCTAATGATTTTCTTTTTGTGGGTACTGCAGAATTTGAGGTTTGTGAGAACCTGGTGGAGGTGTTTGATAAAGTTACAAGGAGGTTCAATGTGCCTTTGGCAAGAGAAAAATCAGAAGATCCTTGCACAAATCATATATTTTGAAGAACTGAATTCAATTCAGTGCAAATGCAATGTAAATTGCCAATGGATGAAATGAAAAAATTAGTAGAGGCTAATGAGATGGTTATGTTGGCAAAAAAATTACCTTGAAACAACTACAGTCAATTGGTTTATTTAATTTTGCTTGTACAAGTGGCCGCTGAAAAGTTCTCAGCCCAGCCAACAAAGTTGAGGAAGTCTCCACTGAGGGCTATACAGCTAGTCCAGTGATTTTCATTCTGTTGGAATGATTTTCATTCTGTTGGAAAAATATGGAATGAAAAAAATGGAAAATCTGTGTAGCCCTTGATGGAGACTGCCCCAATTGTATTGGCTGGGCTGAGAACCTTTCAGTGGCCCCTCAGAGTATAATCCAATTGACAGGTTTTTATCAGACAATTGAATTATTTGACAAAGAGTTCTGAAGGAACATTATTTTATAAAAATTCCATCCCACGTAACAGGTGATATAAAGTTGTGGAAAACATTTTTAGAAAAATTTAATGGTATTGCTGTGTGGCAGACACCTTCAGTTTCTAATAAAGAATTGCAATTATTTTATGATGAATCTGCTTGTTTTAATGGTTCATGGTGTGTGGAAACCTGGCCAAAAATGTGGCCTCAGAAAGGCTGGCCAAAAATTTACCCTCCCCCTTTTATAAAGCTGTGCTAGTAGTTGCCGCTACAGTAATTTTCCGAAGCCCATAGGGCTTTAAAGGGTTTCGGGGCTTTTACCACATGACAGTCACTAGCAAGGTTTTGTAAAAGAGTAAGTTAGCTTTTTTGAAACTATTCCCTATTTTGGTGGCATTGACATTATGGAGTGATAGATTAAAAAATACAGTAGAATAGTTATTAGATCTGATAATATGACAGTAGTTTTTGCTATTAATAGTCAATCAGTGAGGTGTCAATTGACATTGGAAATATTTCCTATTCTTATTTTAAGATAGAAACAGAAACATGATGGCAGATAAAGGCCAAATGGCCCATCCAGTCGGCCCATCCACAGCAGCCACCATCTCCTTCTCTCCCTAAGAGATCCCACGTGTCTCTTCCATGCTTTTTTGAATTCAGACACAGATGTTTGCTTCTGAATATTTTATCAATAGCCTGGCATATTCCTGGATGTTTTAATAATTTGGTAGATACATTAACTCGTTTTCAGTGGTCACATTTTTTGGAAGCTTGCTTCTGATGCCGAGAAACAGCTGGCTAGAATGTCAGAATTCTGGACAGCTTTCCTCCAACAGATATTCCACCAGAAATCTTTTCCACCTAAAATTGTAACTATGACCTAACTGTCCCCCCATTTTTACAAAAGCGTAGCGCAGTTTATAGAGCCAGTTGCGGCGGTAACAGCTCTGACGCTCATAGGAATTCTTTGAGCGTTGGAGCTGTTACCACCACGACCGGTGCTAAAAATGCTAGTGCGGTTTTGTAAGAGGGGGTGGGGGGTAATTAAGAACTGAACTGATCTACCTGTAGTAGCAACTCTAATGAATGTCTGTGTCAATGTATTAATAGCTAATAAAGATGATATTGTTATGTTAACACATCTGCAAAGAAAAACTTTTGTAAGAGGGGGCCTGCTAAGCTGGTCTTTGGTGCACCAGTTACTGAACTGTTGTACTGGACTTTATTTTAAAAGTTGCTTAAAATGGTTGGTCATAGTCACCAGTGATGGCTGCATTAGCAAGTGTTGGTTTATACAATAAATGTGGATACCCAAGTGCTTCCATTTTAGTCCAAAAACTGTTAAGAGGGTATGCTCTGCTTTGTTTCAAGTTAATAACCTAAGGGTGCCCATGACTTTCATCAGCAATATGTTACAGAATCAGTTGAGCCGGCAGAATTCCCCAAAGCTTGTGGTTGCAAGTAGTCTTACCAGCTCAGCTGATCAGGGATTCCTCTGCCACGATCAGCTGAGGGTAAGCTGATTATCGGCACTGGAAATTTAGGCCAGGGTTTTCCAAGCCCACATTTCCAGCATCTATCTTTGCATGAATCATGCCTATGTAGATGCTTGTCGCACGATTCTCTTACTGGAGCTGTCGAGTGATTCACACATGATTGGCCATCAATTTTAAGGTGTCCACCGAGATGGGCACTGGTTAGAGAATCAGGACATTAGTGGCTTCTTCAAAGACAAATAACAGTGAGAGAGGCCTTTTTGTCAATGATGATGTTATTAAATACAATAAAGTTATGTTTAAGCCCGTTACATTAACGGGTGCTAGAATAGATGTGTAGACTTAGGCATTTCTTTCTTTCTTTCTGTATGTCTGTCTTTCTTTCTCTCTCTCTCTGCCCCCTTTCTTTCTGTCTTTCTTTTTGTCTCTCTTCATGGCCCCCTGTCTGTCTGTCTACATAATCAGGCCTTGAGCATTCCCCCCCAAAAAAAAAAAATAAAAAATGAATACATTCTGAGATAAGAACATAAGAAACGTCTTCACCGGATCTAATTTTAAAACCAAGACTGGCCAAAATGTCTCCCTTCTGAAAGGGTAAACTGGTCACCCTAGCTGTGAATTTGCCCATGTTTTCCTATTATTTGAAATTGAATTATTCATCTTTAAATAATATGAATCAAAGCATCTATTACAATATTATTTTGGGCATCAGAAGACTTATGTATGAAATCAACTTCTCCAGATAAGACAAATTGATTCTTACCTTTCCTTTTGAAAGGCATTAAAAACTTATTTGCTTGAAGTTAGGAATTAATAGTTGCTGTATTTTAAATATTTGGCATCTGTAGCTCTTCTCTAATCGAAAACTACTTGATTTATGATCTGCATTGAATCCAAGTGGAAAATTGTGAAATATAATAGACTGAATAGAATAGAAAATATGTAGGGGCACTATAGGGTAGCTGTGTTAAGCATAAGAACATAAGAATATCCTTACTGGGTCAAATCAATGGTCCATCAAGCCCAGTAGCCCATTCTCATGGTGGCCAATCCAGGTCACTAGTACCTGGCCAAAACCCAAGGAGAAGTAATATTCCATGCTACCAATATAGAGTAAGCAGTGGCTTCCACCATGTCTCTCTCAACAGACTAAGGACTTTTCCTGCAGGAACTTGTCCATACCTTTCTTAAAACCAGCTACGCTATCCGCTCTTACCACATCCGCGTTCTAGAGCTTAACTATTCTCTAAGTGAAAAAAAAATTTCATCCTATTGGTTTTAAAAGTATTTCCCTGTAACTTCATCGAGTGTCCCCTAGTCTTTGTAATTTTTAATGGAGTGAAAAATCGATCCACTTGTACCCGTTCTACTCCACTCAGGATTTTGTAGACTTCAATCATATCTCCGCTCAGCCATCTCTTTTCCAAGCTGAAGAGCCCTAACCTATTTAGTCTTTCTTCATACGAGAGGAGTTCCATCCCTTTTACCATCTTGGTCGCTCTTCTTTGAACTTTTTCTAGCGCCACTATATCTTTCTTGAGATAAGGAGACCAGAATTAAATGCAATACTCCAAGTGAGATTGCACCATGGAGCGATACAGGGGCATTATGACATTCTTAATCTTGTTAACCATCCCTTTTTTAATAATTCCCAGCATCCTGTTTGCTTTTTTGGCCGCCACTACACATTGGGCGGAAAGTTTCATCGTATTGTCTACAATGATACCCAGATTCTTTTCTTGGGCAGTAACCCCCAAGATGGACTCTAGCATCCGGTAACTGTGATTCAGGTTATTCTTCTCAATGTGTGTTACTTTGCATTTATCCACATTAAATTTCATCTGCTATTTGGACGCCCAGTTTTCCAATTTCCTAAGGTCCGCCTTCAATTTTTCACAATCAGCATGTGTTTCAACAACTTTGAACAGTTTAGTGTTATCTGCAAATTTAATCAGCTCACTCGTCATTCCAATTTCTAGATAATTTATAAATAAGTTAAATAGCACCGGTCCCAGTACAGACCCCTGCAGCACTCCACTGTTTACTCTCTTCCATTTAACCCTACCCTCTGTTTTCTAGCATGAGTTTTACTATGCATTAAATATTAGCCCAAACCAGCGCTAATGAATAATGCATGTTAAAACACCAACACAGTAAAAATCCCTTGCTAGTCGATTAATACTGTAAAGGCAGTGCCATGACTGAGAATGAAGGAGTGGCCATCAGTGACAGTTAGTGTGCAATCATGGCCTCACACAAGCCTCTAAGAGCAGATACACTAAACAGGATTGGTAAGACCACGTGGGTCCACTCCAATCTGATTTTTGGCCAATTCTAAAAGAGCTGTATTGCACAAACATTTTTGCATGCAAATGATTCGCAGAAAGGTTCATCGGAATCCCCGTCTCTCTCGTTTGATTGATCGCTGTGAAAACAACTCTCACACATGCACAGAGCTGACAAGGTAAACCCGAACAGCTGAGAGGCAGAAGAAAGCCTCCAGCCACTCAGCTGTTCGGAGCAGGAAACCTTTTTTTGGGGGGAGGTGGACATAGATTCTGTATGTGTGTGTTATACATGCACAATATCTGTCCCATAAAAAAACAGAAGAAAAATATCTGTCCCCCCCCCACATACACACACCTTAGCAAAAATCGATAGGATGGATGCCTGCCCCCTCCTGCCTTGTCTAAACTAAACTAAACTAAACTAAAACTTAGTTTTATAGACTGAGTTATCAACCAAGAGGAGCTCGACTTGGTTTACAATAATGTAAAACATAATACATAAATTTGACAAAAAAAAGTAGACTGAAATAGTTAATTTCCAAAATGTTTAGCAAACAAAAAAGTTTTCAGAATTTTCCGGAATAAAACAAAAGAACCTAAACTTCTTAATTTAAATGGTAAAGCATTCAAGAATTCAGTTAATTTAAAAGCAAAAGAATAACTAAATCTCTTAAAGGTTCTGTTTTTACCACTGAGAGAGGGAATGTAAGTTTTAATTTTTGAGAACTTCTGGCAAGATGAGATCTATGAACATTCCAGTCTAAAGGAATCAAAGTGGCAAAAATGCCAAATAGGATCTTAAATGCAATATGAATGCACTTAAATTGCACTGGAAGCCAATGTAATTTCTTGAGCAGAGGGGTTACGTGATAAAATTTACTCTTACCAAAGATAAGTTTAGCTGCAGTGTTCTGTATTAATTGAAGTCTCTGCAGACTGACCTCACTGACCCCCCCCACCTTGCATGAGAAAAAATCAGCAGGAGGGATGCCCCCTTCCTCCTGCCAATGGAGCCCCCCCACACTGGGGAGGGGAAGGCCAATTTGGACTGGCAGGCCTCGGAGCATACCTCCTGCTCCCAACTTGTGAAAAAGGTACCAGGTAGGTTTGGGGGGGGGGGGGGGAATTTCAGGAGAGCAATTGGTGGCAGAAGGGAGTGGGAATCCCTCCTGCCTTTTTTTTTTTTTAGGAAGGGAGAAAAATGTAGGGTAAGGAAAGGAATGGTTTGGGGGTTGAAGCGAGGGGGGGGGTCCTCCATTGGCAGGAGGGAGTGGGGTAGGCATCCCTCCTGTTGTTTTCACTGCCATGGGGGGGTCAGTTCCAAATACTGGTTCATCGGGGAGACATTGGGAAGGGCCGTCATCGGTGGGGGAAGGGGGGATTTTTTTCTTTTTTTTATGGGTCAGATATTGTGCATGGTTCTGTAGACTGAACTTACTATCAAGCTGCCTCAGAGACTTTTCTATCTCTTAAAGTTGTTTTATTCTATTTTTAATTTTTTTTTATCTTCTTTCATTATTTCTATTTTCTATTTCTCTGATTTTTGATCTTAAAAATGTATCACATATTTTTATTTTAATCAGGTACTTTAGCTAGATTATGAGCCTTCGGGACAGATAGGGTAATTCTCAAGTACCTAATTTCTTTTTAGTTTGATACATTGTAAACTGCTTAGGTCAGTAAAATGCAGGAGCGGTCTATCAAATCTTAAATAAACATAAACATAAACTATGGTTAGACAGGTAAATGACTAGTCTTGACCAGTTGCTTTTTTTTGGATCACTAAAACCCCTTTTTTTGTACAGTCAAGTGATGTTAGTGCATCAATCGCTTGCAGAGCAGGATTACATAATTCTTCGAGGGCCCCTAGGCACACAAGTCCACTGGCCCCCTGACCCAAACTACCCGCAGTTTCAGGCCCTAGGCACGTGCCTACTGGGCCTATCCGTTAATCCGGCTCTGATCGTTTGGCTAGTTTGCATGAGGTTTTAGCTAATTTGCATGGCCAGATCGGAAAATGGGCGATCGAGGGGAAAAACGCGGTGAGCCATTATGTCCATCGGGTCTGCAAATGTGATCATCGCTAAAGCAGTCAAAACTGGTTTAGCGACGATGACTGACTTTAGGGCATCTAGGCCTAAGACTGCAAATAGTACTGCAGCAAAATCCACCTTGGGCTACCTTTCCTTTCTTCTCCCTCCATTCATTCCCCTACCCCAATGATAAGTCACCTATTAAGATCCTCCCACATGATACCCTTCAGAAATGGAGAACCCTCATGCCAATCATGACCCACACCCAATCCCTATAAAAAATGAAGAACTCTCCAAATCACCTCATTGATTAGGTCCTTCCCCCACCTAATCTCTGTCAAAAATGAAGAACTTCCATTTTGATCACTCCCTACCCCAGTTCAGATGCCTACCTGATCCTATCCCCCACCTCTTAGACCCACCCCCCCACTGAGAACCCCTGGAACTTACCTGGGGGCCATCCATGATGGATTAGCAAGCCTGGATGGGATCAGTTCCCCTCTACTCCCAGCTGGTGTGCTTGAATTGGTGGCCGCTGATCCCTAGTCATAGTATTAGCAGTAGAGGTTTTCCTAGACACCAATGCTCTCTCTAAGTTGTGGCTAGGTGCATGCAAAAAGTTTTCATGTGAGCAACAAGTTCTAAAAACCACCAATTTTTGATCACAGTATTAGCAATGCATTTCTGTATAGAGCACAAAAATATATCACATATATAGTAATTGATTTAGTTTCTTGTAATTAATTTTTTTTTAATTTTGTTTGAAATTCGGGTTGAATCAGTATTTTTGTGAGTAACCACGTAAAATCATGTAAAATCTATGAGAATGCCCTAATGGCAATCTATGTTCCCACTTGGAGAGAACATAGATTGCCATTAGGGATCAACAACCACAATTTTGAACCCTGAACCTGACCAGACAGGAGCAGAAAGGACTGATGATACCCAAACCAATTAGCCTATCAGGGATGTCTCCTGGGCAAGTCTTAGTTGATTTATGATCCAAGGGGGTCCAAGGGGTGGCGGAGAGTCGTGTGGATAGGTCTTGATTGGGAGTTTTTATGAAGGGAAGTTCTTCATTTATGAAAGGGATAGGGTGGGATGAGACCAGATTAGAAGGTGATCTGGAGGGGAATTCTTCATTTTTGATAGAGATAGGATGAGGTGGAATCAGATTAGGGGGTGATCCAGAGGGGAGTTCTTCATTTTTGATAGGGATAGGATGAGGTGGGATCAGATTAGGGGGGTGATCCAGAGGGGAGTTCTTCATTTATGATAGGGATAGGATGAGGTGGGATCAGATTAGGGGGTGTTCTTCATTTTTGAAAGGGATCTGATGGAGGGACTTGACTTTCAGGGAATCAACTATCTGACTGCAGCTGCAGGGAGTTTCTACTTGCTGGCATTGTATTACATGCGGTACCTGATATTGCTGGAGCACTTCGTGTAATACAGTGCCTGTGTGATAAATGCAGGACAAATACAAGACACTCCCCCTGCATTTACTTCACAGGCTTTGCACTTGCTGCACCTTTATTCTTTATAAATGACCCCCTCCCCTGCCCCCCCCCTTTTACAAAAGGATAGTACGTTTTATAGCACCAGCTGCAGCGGTAACAGCTCCTATGCTCATAGGAATTGTATTAGCGCCGGAACTGTTATCTCCGCGGCCGGAACTAAAAAGCACACTATGGTTTTGTAAAAAAAAAAAAAAGGGGGGGGGGGAAATGCAGTAAATGAAAGAACATATCACACTTTAGGGTAAACATGCCCCTGTGTTTGAACTTCTATTATTTCTATTATTTTGATTTTAGAAAGAATAAATATGGGATGCCAAAAATAATTACAGAATTGTATCGTCTTTATGAGAATTTTAAAATTCCCTCGGAAGGATTAAAAATGGTTCTGTTGGTTAGAAATGTTGCAAGAGATGCCCATACTCAGAACATAAAAATCATATTTAGATGTTTTTCATTATTTCTTCAAGTATACAGCATTTGATTAAAAAAAAAAATTGGCAGATGAGCTCTTGTCTTTTAGGCAATGTTATAGTATCTTTCAGGGAAAATCATCAACTGTGCATTAATGATGACTTTGAAGTTTCATCCAGTTGTTGAAAAAAAAGGCAGCAGAACACATCTTGGACTAGCCAAAACTATACTTACTTTTAGACAAAACAGAAAAGGAAGTTAAATCAAGAGAATGCTGCCCTGTGCACATTTCTTTTGTTTTGCCTGTCCAAAATAAGCTGTACTATTCTCTTATTCTCTTCTGATATTTTAAGGCAACTTAGAAAAATAACTGTATGAAAATGTTTTAGATACCATATCTGTAATCTACAAAATTTATTATACCTTCATGGCAAATTATTTGAGTGTAGGATAGATAAATCAATTTGTAAGGTCTAATGACATACAAAAATGCTTAGAAATTAAAGTCAATGTAGTAAATTCAAATCACCATTACAAATGTAAGCTTTGCAGTCCGCATGACCTGCTAAGGATTATATTTAACTCCCCTGAGAGAGGCGTATCATAAAACTTTATACTTTTATTACTGTAAATTATTAACTCTTCTATGATATGCCTTTCCTAGTCCATCTATAGCTTTCCTAATGATATTGTAATAGACATCTTGCTAATAATGATAGGATGACACAATCGAATTAAAAGGGAAGGCAGAACAAATATATGGTAACAGTATGTAGCACAAATGAAAATCTGCTAAAACAAAGGTCCTTGATGTACTAAACAATTTCCTATTTATAAAAATGTGTAAATTTTTATACTTAACTGCAAAAAAATAAGCATGTAATTCTCATTAAAAAAGAAGAGCAAGCAAGATGTCAGTTCATGTGTACGATAAAAAAAACCCAAAACTTTGTCCCCCTTTTATGAAGCCATGTTAAGGTTTTTATTGCCAGCCACTGCGGTAAAAGCTCCAACACATAGGAATTATATGAGCGTTGAAGCTTTTACCGCAGTGGCTGGCAATAAAAAACCCTAACATATTTTGATATAAGGAGGCTGTTTTTTACTTTGTACGACTTGTGAGTTGTGACTTAGACGAAAATGGACTTAGACGTTCCTTTCGATTATGCCCCTCCACGCATTTTAGCGCATGTTTAGCGTACACTAAATCAACACGTGCACTAACCGCTAATGTGTCCATAGGATAACATGCGTATTTAGCGCGTGATAATATTTATCACATGCTAGAAAGCATAGCACACCTTTGTAAAAGAGGGGGTAACCCCCTATTTTACTAAGGTGTGCTAAGAGTTTTAGCGCGCGCTAACCACACACTAAATGCTAATGCGTGCATGTTAGTCTATGGATGCATTAGCGGTTAGCATGTGCGTATATTTACTGTAAACGCGCGCTAGAACGCATAGCGCACTTTAGTAAAATAGGGGGGGGGTATGGTAGGACTCAAAAGAAGCATTTTGATTTTCCAAAGTACTCCCCTTGTTTCTTTTAGTTTTAGCTTTGTGCCATTGATGAGCATGATTCATGCCAATTATCTCATTTTACCTATTCATTTTATGTTGCTTTCAACGTATCCTCAACAATGACACCTTTTCCTGGGCAGTGACTCCTAACATAGAACCCAGCATTATGTAGCTATAGTTCGGGTTCCTCTTTCCCACATGCATCACTTTGCACTTGCTCACATTAAATGTCATCTGCCATTTTGATGCCGAGTCTCCCAGTCTCACAAGGTCCTCTTGCAACACAATCCTCTTGCATCACAATCCTCTTGTGATGTAACAACTGTGTGCTATCAGAAAAATGTAATTATCTCATTAGTTATTCCCATCTCTAGATCATTGATAAATATGTTAAAAAGCAGCGGTCCCAGCACAGACCCCTGGAGAACCCATTGAGAATATTGACCATTGAAACCTACTCTCTGTTTTCTGTCTTCCAACCAGTTCTTAATCCATAATAGGACATTACCTTCTATCCCATGACTCTCTAATTTCCTCAGAAGTCTTTCATGAGGTACTTTGTCAAATGCCTTTTGAAAATCCACATGTACAATATCAATTGTCTCACCTTTATCCACCCCTTCAAAGAAATGCAGTAGATTGGTGAGGCAAAATGTGCATTGACTAAATCCATGCTGACTTTCATTCATCAATGCTTATGTATATGTTCTGTCATTTTGTTCTTTATAACAGACTCTACCATTTTGTCCCACACTGACATCAGACTCACCGCTCTATAATTTCCTGGATCACCTCTGGAACCCTTTTAAAAAATTGGTGCCATGTTGGCCACCCTCCAGTCTTCTGGTACCATGTTGGATTTTAGAGAAAAATTACAAATTAGTAACAATAGCTCTGCAAGTTATTTTGCAAGTCTATCAGCACTTTGGGATGTACAGGTACACCATCTGGTCTAGGCAATTTGTTGACTCATTACATCTTCAATTCTTACAGAGATTTGTTTGAGTTTCTCTGTTTCATCAGAATTAAATACTAAGTCTGGCACCAGTATCTCTCTCACATCTTCCTCAGTGAAGACCAAAGCAAAGAATTCAGTTAATCTCTCCACTAAGGTCTTCTCTTCCATGAGAGTCCCTTTTCCCCTCAGTCATCTAGCAGTCCGATGCTCTTCCTGGCTTCTTGCTTTTAATATACCTAAAAAGGTTTTTACTGTGTGTTTTTACTTCCAGCACAATCTTCTTATCAAGGTATCTTTTTGTTTTTCTTATTAGTGCCTTGCATTTGACTTGATATTCTTTGTGTTGTTTACAATTATTTTCAGTTGGATCCTTTTTCCACTTTCTGAAGGATTGTCTCTTGGCTCTAATAGCTTCATTCACCTCACTCGTTAACCACACCAGTTGCTGTTTGGTCTTTCTTCCTCCTTTTTTAATATCAGCTATCTCCTTCATTTGAGGTAGGGGGGAGAGATTCACCATGGAAGGGCTCTAACCATCATTCATCTTAGCTGCTTTCACAGTATACAGATTTAGGTATGACATTTCTCAATAGGTTCATTGGGCATCTCTCGTAGTAAAGTCCAAAGCAATGCCAAACAGTATTGAACCTCTGCCAACCCTCACACTTCTCAGGTAGGAGGAGGAGGACAGAGCTGATCTAGCTGTGTGCTTTCAGCATGGCTGCCAGTCAGAAGTCCTAAATGCTAGCTATGAAACTATAGCAAAGACATGAAATGCTGAAACTATTCCCAGAATTGCCTTTGCTAAATATTTTTTTTGATGATTCATACTGCAATCAGTGTGCCAGTAGGGTCCTTTTCAATGTTTCTCTTTAATCTTTGATTGACAGATAACTGAACATTATCATAGTGCTTTGATGACTCCCAAACAGGAGACCCTTTGCAATATTTATTTATTTTGTATTTTTTATATATATTATATTTATATTGAATTAAATTGGATTGGATTTATTTATCCTGATATACCAGCATTGATTTAAGTATTAGGTAGTGTACAAAACATAACAATCTCTAATCAGATCATAAAATAAAAACAGTGGTAACATTCACTAGACCATAGTCCCGTGAAAACTGGTGGCAGCCATTCAGGGAGCGGCGCAGGGCCGGGCAGGAGCTCGAAAAGCTTGTTCCTGCCTGCCGGCCTGGGTGCACCACTGGCTTCTGGCTGTGAGACTGGATGGAGGAGCTCAAGTGCGGAAATCTTGCTCCTGCCCATACACCGCTGGACCACCAGGGAAAAGATACACAGGGAGGGGTAAAAATTTGTATGTATCGACCAGGACAGGAGATAGGAGGGATCTCTCCTGTCCCGGCTTACCACTATACAACTAGAGGGGGGGGGGAAAGGGTACAGGGAAAGAAGGTGGGACAAGGTGCAGAGCCTGGCAGGGAAGGAGGCTGAATTCATAGCCTGGTAGGGCAGGGAGGGAAAGTGGCTGGGTGCAGAACTTGGTGGTAGGGGGGGGGCTGAGTGCAGATCCTGGCAGGGCATGACACTTGAATATTAAGCCACCATCTTATATTCGAGTCAACCATTTTTCCTCCTCTTTGGGGGGAAAAATGGGGGTCTCGACTTATATTTGGATCGACATATTCGAACATATACAGTATTTTTACCAATTTCTGAAAGGCATAATAAGAGAGATCAGAATGAAAGCTGTCCAGCTTAAAGTTCCAAAGTGCTGAACCTACATAAGGGAAAGCTTGTTTCCTAGTAGACAGTAATTTCACTTCCTGTAAACCAGGTAATTGAAGCACATTTCTTTGAGAGGAACACAATGATCTCATCTCACAGGAACATCATACCTTGTTCTTAAGCTCATGGAAAACATCTCATATTTAAATAACTTAAACTGTGTCTTGTTTTGCCTCTCTGGTGATTGATAATATTTTGTGTAAGTGGACTGAGCTGACCTTTCATGAGCAATGTTCTCTCTTGCCTGCCTGGAGCATCAGGGCTACTCTATTATGATGTGTCTTCAAATTCTAAGAAACATAAGATAAGATCTTTACATTTTTTTGATTTCACATACATGCAGTTCCTGTACTCTGGTGAAACTACTGCAATCTTTCAGAGAAAAATCTGAAAGATTTCCAGCGGTACCCTTAATACTCGTAAATCATGCTTCCTAATTAGGAAAATGGAGTTCTGACATTCCTGCTACAAACTTAATAAAAATGTGTAAGCTTGATTAACTTTTGTCCTTTATTTTACTTTTTAATATTGCCATCTTTTTTTAAAAGCTGCAGAAATTTACAGACAGATAATATCCACTATTATTGGTTTTCTTAGGACTCCTGACACTTGTGCAATACGTAGGCTTCCTCTCCTCTGCTAGCAAGTGCTGGTTATATTTAGTTGATTCACTGTTTTTTTCATGGCATCAGGAAAAGGGGAGGGAGAAGGTTTCCACATGGCACCAGAAAAAGGAGGATGGAGTGAGACATCTGGGTTTTACTTCCATTGCTTTCAAGCAGAAGTAAAGCCTGGATATTTCAATCCACCCTCCTTTTTCTGGAGCCATATGGTAACCCCGGGGGGATATTCATGTCAGTTAAATTAATTTACCCTCCCTTTCACAAAACTGTAGCACAATTTTTAGCACCAGCCGTGGCAGTAACAGCTCATGCTCATAGGAATTCTGTGACCAGCGCTAAAAAATGCGCTACGGTTTTGTAAAAGGGAGGGTTAGTTAAAAAGTTATGGAGCTGGTATTCCTCTGTTCCTTTCTCTCCCCACTGGACCTGAGCTCCCCCATTTAATACATCGCTGACCACAGCACATTGCTTTCTAAGCCACCCTGCTGGTTCAGTAACCCCTTCAAAAATAACTTCATCGAGTGTTCTCTAGTCTTTTTAATTTCTGACGGAGTGAAAAATTGATCCACATATACCTGTTCTACTCCATTCAGGATTTTATAGACTTCAATCATATCTCTGCTCAGCCGTCTCTTTTCCAAGCTGAAGAGCCCTAACATTTTTATTTTTTCCTCATGCGAGAGGAGTTATCATCTTGGTAGCTCTTTGTTGAACCTTTCCTAGTGCCGCTATATCTTTCTTGAGATAAGGAGACCAGAATTGAATGCAGTACTTCAGATGAGGTTGCACCATGGAGCGATACAGGGGCATTATAACATTCTTAGTCTTGTTAACCATCCCTTTTTAAAATAATTTCTAGCATCCTGTTTGATTTTTGGGCTGCCGCCACACATTGGGCAGAAGGTTTCATCATATTGTCTACGATGATACCCAGATCCTATTCTTAGCATATATATGGCATTAGTGCACATCAAGCAGTCCTTTCTTTTGCCTTTCTGAGAAAGAAGAATAACAATGTAAAGACAAAACGTTTGGGGAAAAGGAAACATGTGCTTAGTGCAAGAGATCCTTCAATAGGTTAGACTAAATATGTACAATACGTTTTGACAGCTATGGTGTAAATCTTTTAAAACATACTTCGGGCAATGTCAGAAGGACTGTCTTGCAAGCAGCAAGTAAGCTGTGGCAGTTCTTAACATACTCAGCCTATTCATTTCATAATAAATAATGAAATATTGTAAACTGTCATTTGTGGTCTGCTAGCGTGTTCGGGGTGGGGGGGGGTGCTGAAAAATTCTCAGCCCATCCAACCAACTTCCTAAATTCTGAGCATTATTTTATCCCTGTAGCTGAAAAGAGTCTTATCTTATTTCATTAAGCGCTAATTTGCAGAAACAAAATTCTATGTTTTGACATTGTTTCAGATCATTGCTTGAACCTTATCCGCGACATTCTCTTCTTGGTTGGGCTGCAAACTGTCCAGCACCCTCTCGTCAAGTGTATTCACCCTTGGAGTTAATTTTTCCTGTGTTTTTCTAGGACGTTTTGAAATGTCGCACACAATATCTTTTAAAATATGACTTTCCCTGCCCCTTCAGGAGCCCAGTGGAGGAAGGGTCATTTGCATTTGGAAGCATATTGAGGTTAGGAACTTAAAAAAAAAAAAAAAAAGAATTGTTTTGAGTAGGAAAGCAATGGTTTCTTATCTGTTTTCCCAGAACATTAAAAATGTACTATATAGTGAATGTGAAAAAAGAGTGCAGGGCACAGCAGTTTATCACCTGAGACTGCCACACATAAAACATCATTAACAGCAATTTTGTTTTCAATTTGTAGATTCAAGTTTAATCATCAAGGCAGCTCAGAGAAGAGATTAACCTTAAATTCTCTCTCTGGCCAGCGTGGAAAAAGGAAGCATTGCAATAAGGAAGCGAAAACTCATTGTTGACAAATGACTCCATTTATAGTCCAGATTTTGGACACTTTGTCCTTAGTCACCAGTGACATCTAATTTGTCCCTTAAAAAACTAGCCTTTACATCTTTGTTACTTTAGGCCTTAGGTTAATGCTTGTGGATGTTCCCCATAAATCTGATCTCCTAGAGGGCTTGTCTGTCCCCAATAGCTTCTCAGTGCAAAATCTACTACACTGCTTTGTATTTTTTCATTTTTCTTATTTTCCTTTTCAAGGACCTTTTCAGCAGCCCTTCTGAATGTAGACATGTTAATAGTTTATTGTGTTATGGAACAAAAGGGGAAAACAGAAAACCATAAAAAAGCAAGTAGAGAAAAAAAAAAGAAAAATACGCAGCGTGAGAGAGAGAAGTAGATATAGACATATACGTGGTGTCTAGAAAAATAGGAACCCTAACATTTTTCCAAATAAACCCAAAACATCCTATTGAAGCAGAAATTTCTGCCTAAAATTCAGTTCATTTCTGAGTGCTTTATGTTTCAACAGGATGGAGCTCCAGTGCCTCGAGCTTTTAATTAATGAAACCCCAGAATTCACTGATCCAACAGCTCAGTAGCATCAGAGACTTTGTGAATTTGTCAAGGTTGAAGGACGATACTTTGAACACAAATTATTTTATTTATTGGAACTTAGAATTAGCTAAGAACTCCCACCCCATTATACTAATATGTTTTCAAAGGTCATACTAAATGTTTAAACAATTGCAAAGTATTTGGAAACTATGCAAGGAGACCCATTTTTTTCCGGACACCATGTAGACACACATCACATATGTACATACACATATTTATACACTTGGAGTGTAAACTGGATCCAGATTCTTAGGACAGGGTTAATCCAAGCCTGGGTTTACCCCAGTGCATGCTGGGACTTGTACTCTTGCTTTTCTTAGGGAATGCAATGGGGAAATCAGAAGTACAAGTCCTTGTATGCAACTGTTCTGTGAATGTGCTTCCTTTGGCAGCCTTAATATACACATGTATGTTATATACTCTATTGCACCTTCACTGGTCTGCATCACTGTGGAGATATGTTGCTTAGGGACATCCGTCAACACTAATCAATATATGTGCTGTTAGTCATGGATGATAAATTTGAAAGGGATTATAACTGTAAACAGTGATCAATAGAGACTTGCTGGAGGAGACAAAGAGGAAAAAACAACCTGGAGATGTTACACTGCTAATAGAGGATCAGTCTTAAATACCACATGGGTAAGAGCCACAATTTCTATAAAGGAGGGGGGAGGAGAGAGAGGTACATTTTTGCCAGGCCATAAAAGGTCACATGATGAATTTATAGCATATTTGCTGACTCTATATTCTTCATTAGTATTCAATTGAGAAATCTGACTGGATATGAGTGGAGTGCTGAGTCTGCATGCCGCCTACTTTTCACATTTCCTCTGCTCCTTTACCGCTCCAGAACTGACCATGGACATATGACTAATAGAGAATTCATAGCTGTGACCCTGTTCTGCACAAACAAATACATCCAGGGATCGAAGTACAAAAAAAAAAAAAATGTAGAAAGCTTCTGCTGTACACCCACAGAGGAATAGAACTATCTGTCTTGTCACCAGGAGTCATTGCAAGAGGTTACTTTGAGTATATACCTTGCCTTCTGTGCTGACGTTTGCAAACAGTGTGTTTACAGGAAGGAGGGGGTAAAGAAGTTTTGCCATATCAAGTGATTATCCAGTCCCACTAGAACTTTCCTCAGATCATACCTTTCTAGCTACAGCTCCTGATTTTTTTGACATATCTACTTTTTTCTACTAACCTTTCAGTGTCCTTTCTGCCATAGCATGTAAACCATAAGCTGATATATGAAGGTGATTTTTTTTTGTGTGTGTGTGTGGTGCCACTAGTGTCTGAGTGATTGCACACACATTACATTTCTGGCCTGTTAACCCTTGCCACCTTCTAAAGATCTGGCTATTTCTTTTAAGAGAACTGCTGCAAAGTTGAAAGGAGGTTTGAAGGTTTTGATGGCCCCAGTGCACCTGTTTTGGATTTGTAAGAGGGCAATCTCTGCACTGACTGACTGGTTCTTACCTTCCAAACAGTAAAATCTTTATTGATTTCTTTGTACCTGGCTCCGCAGGATAGGACGTTTGAGCGCAGCCCTTCCAAAAATTGCAAACTAGCAGAGATCAGTAATCACATCATGACAATTTCACAAATAGGCTGCTGATGAACTTGACAGATTTGAAGTCCCAGTAACAGACACTGCTGTGTAAACTACATAAGACCTTTCTGAAGGTTTTCATTGCTCAAGCAGAGACACAGATGATTTTCTGCACAATGTTTTTTGGGAAGAACATTTATTCATTTTTTTCTTTTTTTTTATTTCCCCCCCCCCCCCCCTTTTTTTTTTTTTTTTTTTTACAAAAGTGTAGCATGGTTTTTAGTGCCGGCCACAGTGGTAACAGCTCCGATGCTAATAGAATTCCTATGAGCATAGAAGCTGTATCCGCCGTGGCCGACACTAAAATGGCACTATGTTTTTGTAAAAGGGGGGGTATGTTTTTGGAGGGAAGAAGGGAGGGGTTATTTTGAGGTCATAATAAAGACTGAGGTGAATACATATTCAGCCAGATTAGCAAATAAAAATAATCAAAATTTAAATTGGTAGTAATGGCTGTATAGGATACCTAATTGGGAAAACATAGGTATAAAAATAAAGTATTTTAGTTCCAAACCGTTTTGCATCATAGAATACATTAACTGCCTGAAGTCTCTATGTATGTCTCTTTATCCATTATTGAACCTGCAAAGTTATTCACATGATGTCAGCCTCATATAGAAAGAGACAGGGAAACTCAATCAGCATGATCAGGCCATGAAAAAAGCAGGAATGTCCCTACCACTTAACCAGTGGTCTCAAACTCAAACCCTTTGCAGGGCCACGTTTTGGATTTGTAGGTACTTGGAGGGCCTCAGAAAAAAATAGTTAATGTCTTATTACAAAAATGACAATTTTGCATGAGGTAAAGCTCTTTATAGTTTATAAATCTTTCCTTTCGGCTAAATCTTAATAATAATATTGCAATTTATAACTAAAGAGACATATGATCAAGAAACTGTTTTATTTTACTTTTGTGATTATGATAAACATACCAAGGGCCTCAAAATAGACCACTGCACTAAACTAACTAGGTTATTTAAGCAGGACCATCAGAGGTGATATTCCCAAGGCAATGTCAATGAGAATAGAAATTCACCATTATCTTCATTAGTCCTTTTTTAAGGGAAGGGGAGAGGCAGTGGTGCTGCACAAGCTCACTAGAAAACAGGTTTAAATATTGCTACTCATATCAGCTTTGCAGCAGGCCTTTCACACAGACCTGTCATCAAGGCCTATCATGCTCTTCCCCTTCCAACACAATGCTTGTGTTGGAGGGGGTAGAACATGTCAGACTCTGAATGTGGGCAAGTACTCAAGGCCCTGTACCACACTGACTCTCATTTTATCTTAGCTTTGGACCAGGGAGGAGCTACAGTGGCAGACAGGCCAGTCAGAGGGAAGAGGAAGGCTTCAAAAATGGTGCATGGTCTTTGACATAAGGGGACAAACTTTTTTTTTTTAAGTTCAATGTTCTTTATGTAGTTTTACAAACGTGCAAAAAGTACAGAAGTTCTATTGACCTGACACAGCATTATGGTATGTTACATGACAACACGGTCAATAGATGGTAACAAATTAAGAATACATGAAAATAAATCTGTAACAAATAACCTATACAGACATGAGTGCTGGAGAACAATTGATCTTTGTTGTCAAATACAGTTCATATATCCTGTAATACCTCTCATGTGTTGTGTAGCAACTTGTATAAAAGACTTATATTATAAGGGGACAAACTTAAAGATCTCAATATGTATACTTTAGAAGAAAGGCGGGAGAGGGGAATTGTGATAGATATGTTTAAATACCTACATGACACACATGTTCATGAGGCTAGTCTCATTTCAAAGGAAGCTCAGGAATGAGAGGGCATAGGATGAAGTTAAGAGGTGATAGGCTCAGGAGTAATCTAAGGAAATACTTTTTTTACAGCAAGGGAGATAGATGCGTAGAATATTCTCCCGGTAGAGGTGGTAGAGAGAAAGCCTGTGTCTGAATTCAAGAAAGTATGGGACATGTACATGGGATCTCTTAGGAAAAGGAGGAGATATTGGATGCTGTGGATGGACAGGCTGGATGGGCCATTTGGCCTTTATCTGCCATCATGTTTCTAAGAGAAGAGGATACTACTGGATAGAAGCTGAAGTTAGGAAGGGAAGGAAACATTTTACACTGGCTATCTGGAGAGAGTAGAAGGAGAAAGGGAGTTGCTGAATCCCTGGGGGAAAGTAGGGGGAAGTGGAGATGCTGGAAACCTAGGATATTGTGGCCACATTGGAGGAAAGAAGTCAAAGTAGCTGAGATGCAGGGTACCTGGATGTGGGAAAGATATAAGAAAAGGAAGGGGACAACATTGACACTGGGGAGGAAGTAAGGCCTTAGCTGCCGCGGGGTGGGGTGGGGGCAGCACATGGTTGAAGGTTCACCAAAGGCACTGTTCATCAATGTAAGGCCCAGGGCCAATGGCAATCCCTGGAGACCTCAGGGACAGTCCTTATCATCTTTGCTTTTTCTGTTATTCTCTGCATCTGAATGTAACACCCCCTAGTGGTGATGTGATATAATTACATTACAATTTAACTATTACAATTATATGTATATGTTATAATCACGGTCAGATATTTCAATAGGTTTCCCTTTCACTTCATACCAACAGAGGTTAAATATTTAAATATTTGCATTTATTTGTTGTAACTAAAAAAATAAATAAATGTAGGGTAAAAGAAAACTAAATAAGAATGTCTAACAATTGTTATCAGATATTGTTTAAACAAGATAAATTAAATTTAAAATTAAATGAATAGCAAAACTAACTTACCATTCATGTGAGGTCAAGTTTACATTGATGATACCATTATAGTTAATGATAATATTCAAACCTCAAACAAACATGTTATACCTTTCAGTTTAATGCCAACTTTGTTCTAGGATATCCAAAACCACAGATAAATATTTGACTAGGTGACTATTTAAAATCAGAGTGTATCTCAGTCCCAAAATTCAATAAAATACAAAAAGTGAATATTTGTGTGCACACAAAAATTAAGTGTTTTTTAAAAGACCCTGTTTTAACCAATGTTTCCACTTTCTTGCATTGGGTACAGCTGAGTTGTCCTATTACCTGTCTGGAACTAGCAGCTCCTCTGAAGATCTGGATGTTTGCTACTATCCTATCTGTAAACAAATGAAAGGAAGCAAAACCCTAACCTCCCTGGATGAATGCAGGCTAAAGTCTGTGTTTTCTTAGACTAAGGCCATGTATTTATAAATAGATGTGCAAAAGAACAGATAATTCTTTTATCTCTGAGTTGACCCTCCAGGAAACCTTCCCCCCCAAAAAAAAAAAAATGTTTCTGGTATGAAATCAGCTGACACAGTTTCAACACATACATTCACACAATATCAGTACCATCTCAGCTATATCTGAATATCCAAATATCTTTGATTCGGAAATAATGAAACTCCTCAGTAATTACCTCACAGTCTCATAGCTTCTTTACACAGAGCCTGATAGTGCTATATATTAGGACTACTGACTGGAAACAGCTCTGCACCACAGAACTTCCTAGAATCCTAAGACAATAGATCACTCTTAAAGTTTTAGAACTTCAGTTCTCAGAACATTTTAGCTTTAAAAATATAGTTTCAGATTCTCCAAACTTCATACCAATAATATTAGGCAATCTGAGTTCTTATCCATTTCCTTTGAAATATAACTCCAAATTTAATTTAGAAATTTCCTTCACAGCCTTCTCATCGCACACCTCAGATCAATAGCCCATAAGCAGGTTTAATTTGCAGCATTTCTCATGAAATCCAATATTTATAGGAAATATTATTTTTAAAATATGCATTTCTTACACACACACACACAAACTACAGAGCTGACATAGAAATCCTCACCCAGCAGCTACAAACCATTTCCTTACCAATAACTTTTGCTGCCTTAAGCCTTCTGCTTTTCTGTAGCTCACAGTAACAGTTCTTGGTCTCTTAATGATACAGCTGCTACTTTCCCCAAGCTTCTTGCTGCAGACTCTGGGGTCCTTTTACTAAGGCGCACTAGTGCATCTTAGCATGCGCTAAATGTTAGCACGTGCTAATGCGTCCATTATATCCTATGGATGTGTTAGTATGCATTAGCATTTAGCACACACTAAGACACATTAGTGTGCCTTAGTAAAAGGACTCGTCTCTGTCCCTCATTTCTCTGATCTTCATGCAGCTCACAGGATATGTGCATGGGCCCTTCCTGCAAGCAGCCCTCAGCACTTCCTTCCTGCCTCCGCTGTAATTGCTCCAGATATATTATTTTTTTCTTCCTGTTACAGGAAGCTTAAGATAGAAAAGGAGAAGTGACTGTGAGGAGCCTCATATTTGAAGGTCAAGGCATTTCTCAGTAGATAAAGAGAATTTATTTGGAATTACGTATTTCCTTGAAGATACATACACAATAAAGAGTCTGAAAGCAGGCTGCTGGGTTGGATGTCATTGGCATACACTGATCAGCAGCATTAAGGCTTTGCAAGGGAAGATATTTGATGACTCTCCTTCATCCCATTTAGATCCAAAGTGGCCCTGACTTAAAAATTAGTGACCACTGACCTAGGGCATTAGATAATGGTTACTGTGGATGGGCAGACTGGATGGGCCATTTGGCCTTTACTGCCATCATGTTTTTATGTTTCTATATTCTTGGACTGACCTTGGATGTCCTCCCTAACTTATTAATGTACTATCTCGGAACACATATTATCCGTTAGCTTCATTGGAATCAATGGAGAAAAACAACACGTATAGCTAGAAAAGATATGTGTTACACCCCCCCCCCTTTTTTTTTTTTACTAAGCCATGGTAGTGGTTTCTACCATGGCCCAGAGCGCTAAATGCTCCAACACTGCTCTGATTCTCAAAGGAACTCTATAAGTGTTGGAGCAGGGTTGGAGCAGTGTTGGTGCACTCCAGGCCATGGTAGAAACCTCTACTACAGTTTAGTGAAAGGGAGGAAAGTCAACAAACTTAATATAGTAACAAACTTAATATAGTAACAAAGCCACGGAAGTGATGCTGCCATGGTAAGTGCAACAAAGCCCATAGGAATTGAATGGGCTTTGGTGCATTTACCACAGCAGTATCACTACCACAGCTTTGTAAAAGGGGCCCATAGTATATGACAACAGATACAAACTGCATGCTTTATCTACTCTATCTAATAAGACAGCCTGACACTAGATAATACATGTTCCAGAAAGTACATGAATAAGTCAGTGAGGACATCAAATTCCAGCCCAAGGATATGTGATGCCATAGGTCACTCTAGGCTAAGTGCTCTTTACAGAATAGTGCTTAGTGCAGATTCCCACACCTAAATTGGGGAGTGAGGACTTACACTAACCGAAACCTGGTTTAAATCCTTGTGCACCAATTGAGTGTGCAATCCCCAAATTCAGTAACACTTCACGCAACCTTCCGGAATGCCCCTGTTCTTCCCATGGCCCATGCCCCTTTTTGGGTTGCATGTGAGAAAATTTAAGCATGGTTTGTTTTAGAATTGTGTATAGGCAGTTATACATGTAACTCCAAATTAGTGCCAACTCCAATAATTGATTGTTTGTGGTCAATTATGGAGTTAATTGGTCATTCTTTAATTTAGTTTCACAGGCAATGCAGGATTGAACCCAAATTTGGGAAGCCTTTCTAGAACCTGGGGGCTAATGCCTATATATATTTAATACTAATATTTCTATTGTTTTTTTCTGTGCCATTTAAATTAATTTTTAAATATAGAAAGTATACTGTACAGAATTGTGGTTTCTCTGCTTTTCACATAGTCATGTGGAAATGTCCCATAAAAGAGACCATCTGTGGCGGCTTTTTTCCTTCCCTTTCTACTTCTCAAATGCCAGATTCTGCTGGCCCCTAACTGACAATGCTTCCAATGCATCCCATGAAGATTATGTAGTCCTAAAATTATGATACCAATGTACAAAAGTACCCATAATACTCGTATAAGTGTTCCACAAAAAGGAAATGGATACATAAATACATTTCTTCTTCAATGAAAGTTTTAGTTTTAGAAATGTCTTGTGTTTTCAGTTACAAGCAGCCAGAGATGAAAGCCTTCAGTCACCAAAGCATGAATCAGAGAGAGAGAGAAAAAAGAAAAAGCGAGCCCCATCAACTTAGCATAATGACATTTGCATTCTGTACTGATGGAATGATGTATTTTTATGTTATTCAGAAACCTTTGCTGAAAGATTCTAGTATTTGTTCTTTCAGTAATCCCCCTTGGTATTATGATTTCATTTAAATAATATGAAAAAGTCAACATTCCATATTTTTACTTGCTAGGTATTCTATTTAATGCAGATTTTTCATAGACATATTGGTCTTGAGGGAAAAAAGACTTGAAATTTTTATTTACAATTAAGATAAAGAATCACAGAAAAGGAAGGGCATATCACATTTAGCAGAAAATGAAGAGAAACTCCTGATGAACAGTAAAGGACAGGTGAGTATAACCAATCAGTATTGCTAACTTCTAAAAAGGATGAGTGTATTCTCATAAACTGACCTCATAGTTTGCATTCTAGTACAGAAATACGAGGGTAAATCAAAAAGTAAAGGCAAAATACATTTAACGGCTTTAATAGAAGTAACTGAGAGCAATTGAATGTATCACTTTTCCACATAGTCCCCATGCATGACAATGCATTTGTTATATCGTTCAACTAGCTTCTGCATTCTTGCAGAGAGGTTTATCAGCTGCTCCCGAAGCCAGGTGAGCACCACTTCCTTTATTTCATCTTAGTTCTATCCTTTGCTCTTCGGATCTCAGTGATGCACCCGTGTCTCGTTGCTGGTGACAATTCTCTTCAGAATACTCAGATCTTCTTCATACCATCTAAGGAACTGGGTCGCAACCTCCAGACTCTGTTGCTTGTGCAGATTAGTAAGCTATTTGGGAACCCATTGGGCTCAGACTTTCCTGTATTCCAAGTCATCATATATGCAGATTCATAACTGATATCCAGATTTGCAGTTAGATATCTTTGCAGCCTTCGACGCCATAGATCAGTGAGATTGGCACTGGAGACCCAGTACTCAACTGGCTCCATACCTTCCTAACTAACAAAGAATGCATAATATGGAAAAACAAAACATACTTCAGAACTTGTTAATCATTCTGTAGTGTTCCTCAAGGAACCCCTCTATCGCCAATCTCTTCAACCTCTTCATGAGCTCTTCAGGTAACAACTTTGAAAGCAATAAATATCTCCTATCATATGCAGATGATATATTCCTACTCATAGTTAGATCTCACCTCCACCACTATCCCAGAAAAAAAATGGAAAGTGCATAAGCAAAAATCTCTAACTGGGCCACCTACAGCGAACTCAAATTAAACACATCCAAAACCAAATTGCTCTGGTTTCATGCACTATAACAAACTGTGCCCGACTCATTAAATCTACCCTCAGGCACCAACCTCCAAATACAACAAAGTTCAAAAAGTACTTGGTGCTATCCTAGATTACACACTCACCTACTCACCTCAAATATCCAATCTCTTTAAGAAAACATACTATATCATGAAAAGACTGTGACCAATCGGGTTCTTCTTCTACAAGAACCACTTTGCTATCATGGTGCAAATGCTTATCCTCTCACAACTGGACTACTGCAATTCACTTTATACAGGCCTAAGTACCACAGAATTACACAGACTGTAGCTAATACTAAACACTACAATCAGACTGATTTTCTGTTTAAGAAAATATGATGCAATTTCTAACTACCTCCATAAGCTGCACTGGTTACCTATCCTGCTTTTACAGTCCCAACAAAAAACCCCAATGGAAAAACTTGTATATGTGCTAACCTATTCTGATAAGACTTCTCAAGTGGCTAATATCATACGAAAACATTGGCATGTTTTAGCCACATATGAAATATTTAAAGAGAGTCTATGTATGGCATTTAGAAGACCTTAAAAATTTGGCCAATCATCTAACTACAGTGAGATCCAATTTAGAAGAAGAGGATAACGATATACTACAAGGCCACAGGGCGTGTAATGATTGCAGTATGTGTGCTATTTCTTTAAATGTGGATACCTTGACCAACCCAAGTAATGGCAAAACCTATAGACTAAGGGGATCTGCCACATGTAAATCTACTGAAGTGATTTATGGCATTATCTGCCTGTGTCCTCTTATGCATGTCAGATAAAGACACACAAGTTTGTACATGGCTCATCAAACTTAAAAGCAGGTTATATATGGCTGTCATCAACGCCCCAATGGTGTCACACTATATAGAGAAGACTCACAGGTTTCAAGACCTAAGATGGTTAGTGATTGAACGGATTCCTGAATCTTTTATTGGTAATAAGAGGGCATACTTACACCAACGGGAACAGTTTTGGATCTTGGAATTTGACAAGGTAGTGCCTGGGGTACTTAATGACAATCTGAAATGGAGCGCTTTGTTATGAATGAACTTTTTCTTTTTTTTTTTGAGTGAATGTACTCTGGTTTAGATAAAGTTATTTGAAATGCCACGTCAGATGCACGTTGCCTTGCTCAGCTGTTTAAAATGCAGAGTCGTCTCTGCTCCTCTGATTCACTGGCGACGCCAAAGATTTTCTCTGAAGCATTTCCTCCTCACTTGTCCTTTGTAGGCATGATGATCAAAACAGGCCCGGAAGAATAGGCTTCTGAAGAAGGGAACAATCCTGAAACTGAGCACAGTTGAGCCATACCTCCTGGCAGTGAACACGCGCCAGGAATATCACAGGGAGAGTTATCAATTAGAAGAACGTTATGAACCTGAGGAGTGCCTGAGATAAGTACTATGAAATCACTGGCTTGAGCACTGATTTAGTTTAGTGAATTCCAATTGTGTATTGTTTAAATATTGATCACAGAAACATTTATTAGTGGGTTCACAATTATTATTTAAAAGCACAAGATGTACGCTTCTGATGGTACTAAAGAGGCTTGAGATATGGCCCTTTATACACAGGTTTAAGCCTGGTACTCTGGTTTTCCTGAGTCCCAATAACTTTTACTTTTGCACTGAGCGTACATCTACTAAAAATTTAAATATTTTAGGTTAAGACATAGGGGCTATTTGACCCCTTTGACAATAGAGTCTTGTTACCCATCACTCTAAACTGGAATAGATGAATTGTTAGCAGTGTGTTAACCTGATTCAAGCATAATTAGCAAGCCTATAATGAACTGTCTGAACAGCACGGGTAAATAAAGTTTGTCAGAAGCCAACATATTTGATGGACCTAAGACTCATGGGAGTTGTAGTCAAGTTGCTGAATTTGAAGTGGAATAAGGAGGAAAAGTAATCTTGTGTTTGCATTACAGACTGTGTTTGTAGCAACTTGCCTTTCATTTCCGACAATAATTTTATGCTTTGTTTTGAAACTGTTGTTTTGAATAAAGCAGTGCATGGTAGAAGCACTAGACTAAACGTGGTTACACTTGCTTCAACACCCCAGAGTTTGGGGAATAAAAATCTTTAATTTTTGCATATGTGTGTTTTGTTTTCCTTTTTGAGGTTGCAATCCCCTTGGCCATTCCAGTACACCGCTTGGCTGGTGCAGTGCTGAGGATTACTCCCCGCCACAATGTTATAAAATGTCCACAAAGAAATCCATGGGGATCAGGGATCACTGGGATAGTCTAATGTTAGAACACTTGTATGAGAAACAGGGGACCCAAGTTCAGATTCCACTTCAGATCTCTGTGATAATTATTTAAAAAAAAATATGAGCTCTTCAAGGACAGAAGAATACCTATTATATCTGAATATACATCACTTCATTAACCTTCAGGCTTGCAGGGTTCTTCTTCATTCGAGCTCTGTCTCAGGAGGGCTCACAATTAAAAAAATAATAATAATAACAAAAAGCTAAAGTGAGATTTGAAACTGGGTCCTTTGTTTCTTAGTCCTCTGCACTAATCATGAGTCTATTCCTTAACTGTGCATAGATCTCTATTAAGAAATTAATTTGAAAAAGATTTTAGTTTCATGAAGCTGTCTTTGAATCCCATATCCCTTGCTAGTTTGGGGAGGGAGGGGGACAGCAAATATTAAAGTATCAAGGAGGTGGCTTGCCTTAATCCCTCCAATAGATATCTGTTCAATCAAAGCACCTCTCTGTAACCTGGACATGCTAAGTACCATGTTAAATAACATCCATCTTTATCGTTATAGATGTTCCTTGTTGGGGTTGAAGCCCATATTTTGACCCCTCCCCCTAGTTCAATGCTAAACACACCCAGACCATGTACCCTTACTATAAGGATAGGCTGCAGTTTTAGATGTCCATATTCTGGCTTTTTAAAACTGGAGTATTGACTTGCAATATGGATGTGTAAATGCTGGTTTTCTGATGTCTGAGACACAAATGGAACTTCTAAAGTAAGGGCCCAAATCAATTCTCATTATGAGCTTACCCATAAAAGTGACACTTATGATGGTCCAGTGTTGATTTCTTAACAGGTGAATATTAGCCTATTTCAGGGGTAGGCAGTTCCGGTCCTCGAGAGCCGGAGCCAGGTCAGGTTTTCAGGATATCCACAATAAATATGCATGAGATAGATTTGCATCTCAAGGAGGCAGTGCATGCAAATCCATTTCATACATATTCATTGTGGGTATCTTGAAAACTGACCTGGCTCCGGCTCTCGAGGACCGGAATTGTCTACCCCTGGCCTAGTTTAATGCCCCAGTTAGCAACCCCTCCTGAAGCCCGCTATTTGGCATTATTGCTCAGAAGCAACATGTGTATTCTATGGCTCTGATGGGCGATCTGCATCTACAAATGCCTGTTTACTTGGCACTGTTGCTCTTGTTCAACATTAAGGGCTCCTTTTATCAAGCTCTGAAAAGAGCTTAAGGAGGAAAGGAGATCCAGAACCTATGTTCCCTCTATGCGGAGCACATAAGCAATTGTTTATATATTCTAGGAGCGTCGCTCACAGATTTGACATGGTTGCTCACAAAAATACTTGCAAATCTGGAAAATTATTCATATTTGTTGCTCACACAAAAAAAAAACATTTTCTAGAATTTATCACTCACACACAAAATAAATTTGCACATACCCAGCCAGTCCTTAGAGGGAGTATTGTCCACCACCTTTTGGTTTAAAAAAAAAGAAATCTAAGCTTATTTGCGGAAAATGATTAATTATTGGTTGACTAACAAGAGCTGTTGGATGGTATAGAAAAGTTCACATGAGCAATTAAGAGAATTCCTAGGGGCCCTTTCACTAAAGCACAATAAATCTTTTTCACTTACCACACCTTAACTGAAATAAGTGAAAAGCCTGTGTGGTAAACGCAGGGAACATAGGCAGCAGAATGGAGTAAGCCAAAGAGACCATGGTCCTATCAATATGTTGACCAACACAGTTTTAGAAACTGGAGAGCTTGAGGGCAGGCCTGGAAATTGATTTGTTTGGCCCCTCCATCCAAAAAGGTATTCTGCTGCCCCTGGCAGGAGGCATGCATAGTATCTGCCCTGTATTTACTGCACAGGACAGACACTGCACAGGACAGACATTATATGCACTGTCAGGTAGCAAGGGCACACCCATGTTATATGTATATAACATGGTGCTGTACCAATATCCCCAAACCTCTCCTCAGTACAAAGCCCCTCCCTCATTGTATCCAACTTGACTTTCTCCCCAGTCACCCTGGGATTAATCAGGGGTATCCCTAGTTGTTGTCTAGAATGGGGTAGAAGAGGTCCTCCTCTGTTCCTGCTCTATCTAGCTTTGGATTTCAAAATGGCACCAATGATCTCTAACGATAGTCTCATGGTAGTACTGTGGTTGGAGCTGCAGCCTAGGTACCCTGAGGTTGTGCATTCAGGCCCACGCTGCTCCTTATGACGCTGGGCAGATCACTTGCTCCCCCATTACCCCAGGTACTGTGAGCCCACCAGGACTGGGAATTATGCTCGAGTATTGAACACATTCATGTAAACCATCCTGAGCTCCCCTGGGAAAATGGTACAGAAAAATTGAATAAATAAATAAAGGCCAACCTTCCTTATAAGGGGATTTATGAGGCAGTCACTCCTCCACTTCTTTTCCACTTTTCTCCTTCTGTTGCAAAGTTTAGCATTTTGTATTTCCTTCCCAAATGGAGACAAAGAAATAGAAAGGTTATTCAGCAATTAAAGTGATGTGGAGCGGCATTTTAGAAAGGATGTCCAACTCAGAATATGGTATTGGTCTGGGGAGGAGCAGGCGAGACAATTGTTAGTGCTCAGAGTGGTTTGAAACAGTGACTTGCGAAATATATCATGTCAGGTTAATTAACCCCTGACTGAGCGACTCAAGCCTTCTAAACTAAGTGCTTGTTTGTTTATAAAAATGCTATAAAACTTTAAAGTTTATAACAGCTGCTGTGGGTAGAAGAAACTTATAAGCCAAGCAATTATTATACTTGAAAAAGAAGTCATAAAAAATAATAATGGGCTAGTAATGAATGGATACTTAAAACTCTAAGGCTATGAAAGAAATTGAGCCCTGAGTGGTATTGCTGAGGTCCTGGGGAGTTGAATTCCTATGAGCTCCTATATGATTTGAAGAATTATCTATATCGAATGTATGAGCTCTAATAAATAGCTTTATTTATAATTCAACTCATAATATGGGCATCTAAGTCGGAACATCACATACACCCTTTTCTAAAATACATGGAAGATGGATGACCATGTGCTGGAAATATCCAGCCATGAACATTCATGAATAGGGAAAACAAGGGACATGGACATGTGTGTGGCAGTACAGGAACATCCATTTTATAAAAGGACCACACAAATGTCCATCCCATAAAGAATTTCTTCTCGTATGTTAACTTTTCTTTCTTTACCTCATGGTGCTTATTCACCATAACAATCATAACCCGAAGAGGTATAGAAACATCATGGCAGATAAAGGCCAAATGGCCCATCTAGTCTGCCCATCTGCAGTAACCATTATCTCTTTCTCTCTCTGAGAGTTCTCATGTGCCTATCCCACACCTTCTTGAATTCAGACACAGTCTCTGTCTCTAGCACTACTTCCGGGAGACTGTTCCACGCATCTACCACCCTTTCTGTAAAAAAAGTATTTCCTTTGATTACTCCAGAGCCTTTTACCTCTTAACTTCATCCTATGTCCTCTCATTCCAGAGCTTCTTTTCAATTGAAAGAGACTAGTACCAACTTTAGAACCTCAGAAACACAACTCCGGGCTCGATATACTCATAGCTTTATGTGTCAGTTCTTCACTGGTTCTATACAATTCACATTCATGAAATATTTCAAACTTAATTTATAACACTTAACTTTGTGGTCTTGGGCGTCGGGGAGAAAGCCAGCATCCCATAAAGAATGACATGGTGACAGAATTTGTTCCTGTCCCCATGGTTAATCATGAGAAACTGTCCCTGTGTCATCCTTTAAGGAGAGAGAGAAGAAACAGAGTATGAATGGGCACAGCCACTGACCCTCAAGCCTTGCATTGAAGAATGCTGGTGCAGATGGACTGAGGTTTGTCTGCGGGGACAGGGACAAATTCTGTCACTGTGTTATTCTCTAAGGGTGGTATCACAATTGTTATTGCAGTGGGTCTGAGACTAAGGATTTCCAGGTTAATAATTTATTTTTAAACTGTCAAACCACCAGGAACAGAAAAATACCTACTGCTTGTAGGTATCTTGTATATTCAGGTACAGTAGGTATTTTTGTGCCCCTGAAGGGCTTATAATTTATTTAAAGAGAGACAGACAGACAGAGCAACAGCTTAAGGGGTCTCGAGCCAGGATCCCTTGGTTCATAGTCTTCTTCACTAACCATTAGGCTACTCCTCAGATCTGCATATGGCTCTCTCAAGAATGTCAATAATACCTGAAGTTGGCATAGAGCTTGGTATCACCTGTTGATTTTACATTTAGGGGAGAAGGAGGGGGATGGAATCCACTGTGGTATTAAGCAGGAGTTGTATCTTAATCCCTCTAGTGGACAGTTGCTTAATTGGAGTTCTTTTTCTGTAACACGCACATGGTTTAAATACAGACTTGCACCCTTTTAGACATTAATGTCTCTTTCCTTTCTGCAAATGGAGTTGGATGCTCAAATTGTGACCCTTGCCTAGTTACGTTCAAAACACACCCAGACTATGCTCCCTTGCCAGAGAGTAGAACGGGTACAAGTGGATCAATTTTTCACTCTGTCAAAAATTGCAAAGACTAGGGGACACTCGAAGTTGCAGGGAAATACTTTTAAACCCAATAGGAAGAAATTTTTTTTCACTCAGAGAATAGTTAAGCTCTGGAACGCATTTCCAAAGGTTGTGGTAAGAGCGGATAGTATAGCTGGTTTTAAGGAAGGTTTGGACAAGTTCCTGGAGGAAAAGTCCACAGTCTGTTATTGAGAAAGACATGGGGGAAGCCACTGCTTGCCCTGGATTGGTCTATTCAAAACATACAATGGGAGGTTCCAAAACGTTTTCAGAATATATTATATCTTATTTTCTCACGGACCTCAGTGGTACCGTCTGCATGCCACTAAACTTTTTAGAACACGCAGAATAATGGCACCCCTAATTGTCATTGGTCCCTTATACTTTTTATCATTTTTCATAGATAGTTTGTTTATAATTTATATTTTCTAATATATCGGTACTTATCTTTAGCTACGCGGGTGGGGGTAAGCACTCCGACGTAGACTACGTTTTGCCCCGCAGGGCTGTGTCAAGGAAATCCCCCTCAGGTTAACCAGCTCATGCTCATTCTGATTGACGTGAGAGAAGATGTTGGTGATGGCTTTTTAAATTTACAACCTCTAACTGGTGGAGAAACAAACTTCAGATATGAGGTTCTCCTGAATCTGTTGGTTGTGAAGGAGAAAAGGTCTGTTATGTATTTAGGGGCTAAGCACTAAAATACCTTGAAGCAAAAACAACCAAACTTGAATTTCACACATGCACACATGCCTCCATCGGCAGCCAGTGCAGAAGTCGGTAGGAAGGTGTCACATGATCAAACTTCATCAGTCCACAAAGTAACCTAACTGCTACATTTTCTACCTGTTGCAATCGTCGCATGTTCTTCTGGGAGAGTGCCAAGTAGGCAATGTTACAATAATCGAGTTGACTTAGTATGAGGAATTGTACCAGAATTCTAAATGATGAGACATCGAAGTAAGCTCTGATGGACCGAAGCTTCCAGAGGGTGAGAAAGATCTTTCTAATCAGGAAGTCTACCTGGTCTTTCATGGTCAGGCTCTGGTCTAATGTTACTCCCAATATCTTCATAGTGGGTTCAATGGGATAACTAAGGTTATTGGTGCACAATGATGTTTTGATGTCAAGTGGGCGTGGCGATGCTATAAAAAATTTTGTTTTCTCTGAATTTAGCTTTAGTCTGAATTCCGTCTTCCATTGCTCCATCCAATTTAGTACTTCTGTTGCTTTGGGGGTGACTTCTGAGACAGAGGTAGTAAATGGGATAATTATTGTGAAGTCATCAGTGTAGCTAAATAGTTTTATCCCCAGTTGGGACAATTGCGCACCCAGTGAGGCCATATAAACACTGAAGAGCAGTAGGGATAATGGTGATCCCTATGGCACGCCAGATGGATTGCGCCATGTATCATAGAGATCGTAATTAAAACGGTCTTGGTAGGTGCGTGAAGTAAGGAAACCTCGAAACCAGTTTAATACCTCTCCTCTGATTCCAATTGCATCTAAGCATTGTAATAGTTTCCCATGGTCCACCAAGTTGAAGGCAGAGCTCATGTTCAATATCTTTATAAGGGACTTGGCAGAAGGGCTCTGAGGTAAGATAACATTATTTGCCGATGACGCCAAACTAAGCAATGTAGTGGGCAAAAGCACAATAGATAAAAATTCAATGCCCGACAATATGATGCATGATCTACTCTTACTAGAGAGCTGGTCTAAGACATGGCAGCTCAGCTTCAATGCCAAAAAATGCAAAGTTATGCACCTGGGTACCCAGAATCCATGCAGGACTTATACCCTTAATGGCGAGATCCTAACAAGAACAGTTGCAGAACGAGACTTAGGGGTGATCGTCAGTGAGGACATGAAGGCTGCCAATCAAGTGGAGCAAGCTTCTTCCAAGGCAAGACAAATCATAGGTTGCATACGCAGGGGTTTCGTCAGCCGTAAGCCTGGAGTCATTATGCCTTTGTATAGATCCATGGTGAGACCGCACCTGGAATACTGTGTGCAATTCTGGAGGCCACATTACCGTAAGGATGTGCTGAGGCTGGAATCGGTCCAGAGAATGACCACCCGGATGGTTTCGGGACTGAAGGATCTCCCGTACGAAGAACGGTTAGATAAATTACAGCTATACTCGCTCGAGGAACGCAGGGAGAGGGGAGACATGATCGAGACGTTCAAGTATCTCACGGGCCGCATCGAGGTAGAAGAAGATATCTTCTTTTTCAGGGGTCCCACGGCAACAAGAGGACACCCGTGGAAAATCAGAGGCGGGAAACTGCACGGTGACACCAGGAAATTCTTTTTCACCGAAAGGGTGGTGGATCGCTGGAATGGTCTTCCACTTCAGGTGATTGAGGCCAACAGCGTGCCTGATTTTAAGGCCAAATGGGATCGACACGTGAGTTCTATTCGCAAAGTAAAGGCAGGGGAGGGTCATTAGGGTGGGCAGACTGGATGGGCCTTGGCCCTTATCTGCCGTCGATTTCTATGTTTCTATGATTAAGGCGTTGAGGCCCTTACTAAACAAGTAGCGCACATTGTCCAGGATAGCCGCAATTACTGTCTCAGTGCTAAATAGAGGCCTAAAACCAGATTGAATTTCATGCAAGAGAGAGAACTGGTTGGGTGCGTACCAATCCTCCATGATTTTTACAATAAATGGGATGGATGCTACTAGTCTATAATTGGTTACTGATGTTGGTGATTCTTTACGATTTCTTGGAATTGGGGTAATTATAATATGACCATTATTAGTGAGGAATTTTCCATTGTTTAGGTTATTGGTTAGGTGATTCAATAGGGATAGTTTAAATTCTAATGGAGCTGCTTTCATAATTTCTGGGGGATATGAGTCCAGGACACAGTATGATTTGGAGTATTTGTTATATAACTTGATGTAGTTATTCCATTCGAAATTGTGGAAGGAACTCCAAATCATGTCCGCTGGTATTTCATTTCTTTGTATATCTGTTGATTGATGTTTGTATTCAGCAATTAGCGAGTAGTTATTTCTTAGGTTTTTAATTTTTGAATCGAAATGTTGTGCTAGGTCATTTGCTGAGGGTAACTTGGTGGTATGCATGGGTTGAGTGTAGTGTGTGATGTCAAATAAATTCATAACTATGTTGAACAGTTCTTTAGTATTAGTTCTGTTTGAGCTAATTATGGATGAGTAAAATGTTTTACGTTTTTCTTTTATCTGTTGTTTGTAGAGTTTTATGTTGGATCTCCAGTTGTCCCGGTCTGACAGCTTTCCTGTTTTTTTCCAGATTCTTTCTAATCGTCTTACTGATTGTTTCATTGTTAGGAGTTTGGTGTCAAACCATTTGTTGTATTTGTTTGAGCAGCTTTTGCTATTTCGTTTGGGCACAATTTTATCTAAAATGGATGTGCTAGTTTTCATCCAGTGATCATAGAAATTAACTCCTTCTTCTATCTTTGTTTGTAGCTCATATTGTGACCAATATTCCTCTGGGTTAATATAGCCCCGTGTGAGGTGTTCTCTTTTTGTCCGTGGGCGTGTCTTAGATTTTAGCCGAGTCCAGAATAGATTGAAATAATAAGTGAAATGGTCAGACCAGATATCATGACACCAAGTACCGTCCGAAAAAGAGATGGGAGGATTTATGATCTCCTTTATGGACATCGCTACCACATCTAAATGATGGCCTTTTTCATGTGTTTGAGTGGGTGAAGGGAGATTGTAATTGAGTAAAGAAAGAATGTTTTTAAAGTCTTTCACTTCTAGATTGTCTATTTCATCTAGATGTAAGTTTATGTCTCCTGCTATTAGATTATGTGATGAAGTGATTGAGTTATGTAAGACAAATTCACAGAAGTCCTCTCTAGCTTTTGGCCAGCTTTTCGGCGGAACATAGAATAATATACAAGAAAGGGAGTCTTCTAGTTCCTTATTGATAATTTTACAGGCTAATATTTCTAATTGGTTGGTCATTTTGGAATCCAATATTTCAACTACAAATCCTTTCTTGGCGACGATTGCTAATCCTCCCCCTCTTCTTCCATCACAATTTAGCATGTGAATTTTAAAATTATCTGGTAGAAGATCATTTATTATTGGGTCATCTTCAGACAGTAGCAACGTTTCGGTTAGGAAAAGACAGGCTATTTGCTTGTTGATGATCCAATCTTTAATTAAAAATGCTTTGTTCCTAACAGATCTGGTGTTAAGATATGCACAGGGAACGGAAGTAGATGTGATAGGTTGGGTGGATGTAGTGGTTCTAATAGGTTTTACTTCCCTTATCCTTTTATTTTTTGGGGGTACGTTGATGTCTTCTGTTGCTTGAGATTACCTTGATATGGTTTGCTCTGTCTTCCTGTTGGTTAATTATAAGCCTGATGGGTAGATCAGGATAATGGGCTGAGTGTAGCTATGGATAGAGTGACTTAACATCCTTAATGTTATTGCATATTAGATAGATTAGTAGAATCTGTAGGAGATGCATGCTTGCAGATTAAACTGACTCCTACTTGTACTAATGGCTATTTGGTGTTTCTTATGTTCTTATGCCATATGGACGCACTGCAATGTTATCCATCTATGCCTATATGGACTTCTTTTCAGACTTCTAAAACAAGAACAGAGCTTTTAAATAACTACCTTTGTCTATCCTTATCTAAAAGAACAAAAATAACCCAGAGCAACAATTATCTATTGCCTTTTCATTTGATCTTTCTAATGAAAAAAAAAACAAAGCAACAAAACCAAACATAACTGTTATTTGCAACATTTTCAACTTTTCAGAAAACTGAAGGTCTTCTGAAATTTGTCTGGAAGGAAATGAGTTAACAGAGATCAGAATGAATATTCTGTCTCTTGCAAAACTTGATGCAGCGATTGTGCATCCTGAAAGAATGGTTCAGAGGCTCTGGTAAGTCAGACAGAATTCATGGGAGATTACAGTACAGCTCCTGCCAAGCTGGGCTGCAGCGCTGGGTAATAGATATGCTCCAGTACTAAATCCTAAAAGGCCCTGCTACATCTGTCAAGCATGCCCTGGAAAAGCACCCTCAGTTCAGATGTTATCACTGTTCCTCCTGCATCAGAAGATTTAGTGTCCACCCTGGAGGTTGCTCTCACAGCACGGTTTTCAGTGGCAAAACAACAAGAAAGAAAGATGATAGGGGAAAATGGCAAATTATTCTTGCTTAAAGCAAAAGGAACAAAGAGAGCAGCTCAGCTTCTCGCCTTCTATCTAGAAAGTCCCAAATCCCACATTAGGAAGATACTGATGTTATAAGCTGATTAGCTTGGATGTGTTAGAATCCCTGGACTGTGACGCCAGGTAGATGATCTTCTACAAAGTAACTCCTTCCAGTGCTAAGCTAAGCAACAAACCCTGCGGGGATCAATATACAGTAGCTACAAGATTCAAGCCCTTGATAATGGACTTTAAAACTGGTGACTGAAAAAAAACCTGATTCAACGAAAAAGTGAAGTTTTCAGAGCAGCAGTGCTTAACATAGACATCCCTGCCTTTCACAGACTTTTAATTGCAGTTGTTGGTAATCTGGAATATTATTATTTTCAGCACGCTTACCAGAAAAGAACACAAAGGCTTACTAAAACGTCCAACTGTGTTATCATGCGCCAATACACCTTAACACACGTTATATACCACATACCATTTTATACAATGGGTTCTATTTATCAATAATGACAATTGATAGCAGTACTGCTTGCTAATGTGATAGCCCATTTAATTAAGCCCACAGTATTACAGCGCTGCATATGCCTTTCAGCGCTATAGAAATGATAAATTAGTATTCATCATGCTCATATTATTTCCAGGGCTGCCCAAGTCCAGTCCTCAAGATCTACTGGCAGGCCAAGTTTTCAGGATATCCACAATGAATATACATGAGAGAGATTTGCCTGCACTGTCTTCTTGGTATGCAAATCTCTCTCATGCATGTTCATTGTGGATATTCTGAAAACCAGGCCTGCCAGTAGATCTCGAGGACCGGACTTGGACAGCCCTGATTTTAAACAACAACATAAATAAACAAGAGAACTGAACACATGGCTTGTATTGCAAAATTACCATTAAAGTATACTGTGGTAATGCTGTAAGGTAATAAGAGGGAAATTTCAAGTCCACGGTACTTGTGTGCTAATTGGAAGAGGCCTGGTGACACATGCACCCAAAGGTTCTGCAGTAAGGGTGTCTTCTCTGTGCTTACATCTAAAGAAAATGAAAGTGCCAGCACACATCTTTGCATGAACCGGAATGCTGTTGCAAATACATTTTTCAGAGGCCGATATTTATGTTCAGAACAAGTGCACACTTTCATTTTTGTTTGGACATGCACACAGGGCTGTTACCTCCCATTCTGTCTTTTAAGGTGCAGGCACTGATCTGATTGCAAAAAGATAAAAATGAGGCATTTAAATCAGTGGTTCTCAACCCTGTTCTGGAGGACCACTAGCCAGTCGGGTTTTCGGGATAGCCCTAATGAATATGCATGAGACAGATTTGCATATAATAGAGGTGACAGGCATGCAAATCTGCCCCATGCATATTCCTTAGGGCTATCTCGAAAACCTGACTGGCTGGTGGTCTTCCAGGACAGGGTTGGGAACCACTGATTTAAATCACTAAAGTGCCCTTTTGCTAAGCTGTGGTATTTATTGCAGCGTAACATGGCGTACCATGGGGCGCGTTGAGGCGTCCTGTGGTACTTTTGACACGCTAAAAGATAACATTTATTTTTTCACCAAGGGGGTAGGTTTGGGAGGTGGCGAGTGGGCATTTCTGCACCAATCAGGTAGTGTAGCTACATTACTGTGCAATAACTAATTAGCATAGAATTAACCTGTCAAAATAGGTGGTGGTAAAGGCTCATGTGCTCATTTTTCTTAATGGCCATGTGCTAATGGTAACATTGGTGCATGACCATTAAACTGGAAAATGGAAAATTGGCCATTTTCCAACCGTGGCAAAAAGTGGCCTTAGTGTCTAGGAAAGATTTGCACAAGGGCATGCTGAGGCTATTTTTTGCCACAGCTTTGTTAAGGGACCACAAAATCTGGTATTAAATTCATGTGCTAGTAAAAGTAAAGTCAATAAGGTGTTCAGAATATATGTGGTATAGAATATATCTCTTACACAGTAGCTTTTTCCCAGATATAGGTTGTAGCTGTGCAGACCAAAACAGACAGACAGAAAGAAGGAAGTTGAGAATAGAAAAGGATCTTCTCTCAGGTCAGCATCTGGGACATCGTGCATAGTGTTCAATACAATGGTATGGTCACAGAGTGGGCTCTGACCCACACAATTTGGCCTCAGGCCCACCCAATGGCAGAACACATAGGATGTAGCTGGTGGGGATTCCCAAGCCCCGCCAGCTAAAAACTCCCCAAATCTCTCCTGCTGCACACCTTTAAAGATCCGATCTTCACCAGCAGCGAGCGGCATGACTGATGCATGCTGCTTGTGCTGGCCCCACAGCCTTCTTCTGATGTAACAGGAAGTCGCACCAGAAGGAAAGCTGTAGGACAGGAGCGCCCACCCAAAATTGGGTGGCTGGCTACGACCCTGATTCTATACCTCAATAAGTAGCTTCAGGGAGGTATTCAGTAGTTTATGAGATTCTTAGATGTTTAGGGATTGATATTTAAAGGACGGTTAACCATTATCCAGATAACTGGCGCAATTATATTCAGCAGGGTTGCTGTATTTTTGACAGTATTTTGATAGTGCCAGGGAAGTTCATGGGTCCTTCCAAAGACTGCCCGATCCTTCATGGGATCTGGTGCGTGGTAGGGCAGAGTCACAGTTCTGATGCGGCCTGGAGGCACTGTCATTTTGGTGTTCTGGGCCTTTCCCTTCCCGGTGTATCCTGGGATACATTGGGAGGGATCTAATGAACCCAGCCATCTAAGACCCATCCCATAGGAGGAAGCTTAAGCACCCAGGTCAATCAGAGCTTTAGGCCTCCTTCCCAGTGCATTCTGGCCCGGATACCTAAGGTCTCTCACCTTAGGTATACAGACCAATCAGAGCTTTAGACCCTTCCCAGTGCATCCCAGGAAGAAGAAGGCACACCATTTTGAATAGGTGGGCCTGCTGGAAGGAGGGAGTAGACATCCTTCCTGCCAGATTTTCATTTAAGTTATGGGGTTGGGGGAGTCAGGATATCCAGGTGGGTGTCAGGGGTGTTGGGGAGGTGTGTTGGGGTTCAGGGGGTTTTCAGGTGTGTTGGAGTTGGGTATTGTGTGTTCGGGGGTGTCGGGGTGGGGTTGTGGAAGTTTAGGGGGTGTTGGGGGGATCCAGAGGGTCTGAGTGGGATGTCAGGAGTGATGGGGTGGGGCGTTGGGGTTGTCTTCTCAGGCAGGAGGGACTGGGCATCCCTCCTGCCGATTTTGGGTGGGGGATGTAGCAGGTGTCAGGCAGGAGAGAGTGGGTATCCCTCCTGCTGATTGGGGGGATCTCCTGTCAGCCGCAGCCGGTCAACTGATCACAGCATGGGAATTTCCCCCCGATCAGCTGAGCCAGCAGGACTCCCCAAAACAGCAGCTTCAGGGAGTCCTGCCAGCTCAGCTGATCGGGGATAAATTCCCCTGCCACGATCAGCTTATGGCAACTGCAGGCTAACTTAAGGATCCCGCGGCAGCATAGATAGGAAGCTGAAATCTATGTCAGAATTTTCCAGGCCTACATTTCAACCGTATATCTTGGTGTGAATCGCAACTAGGCAGCCACTTTATCTCGCCTAATGCCACTTCTGGTGTTGGCCACACCTACTTTGGCTTTCCACAGCATAAATCGACTACCGTCATGATTCCAGCACCTTTTATATAGGCATCAGTTGATGTTTAAATCTTGACATTTTTGGCAGTTTTTAATGCCATTTTTCAATTAACTTAGCTACTGACAGGGCGCCTACCGATGCCTAAATTTAGGTGCCGGTTTTAGAATTTTCCCCCTTTATGTTACAGTTATAATTTTAAACCAAAATTTTTATTAGTTTGGCACATTAGTGCATTTTAAAGGATTTAAAATCTGATTTTATCTAAAGTATAAGAGTGATTATTTTAACCTGTTTTAAATGTGAAGCACTTTATACTTGAAGAAGGTTGTAGGGTTGCTGCAGCTAATTATCTTCTGTGCAATAAAAATTAATTGTTATTGCTTTATTGAAAACTGTGCGAGTCTCTTCCTGTTGGGAGTTCACTGAAGTTCAACCACACCTGGGACATTAGAGTAGGTTTTTAGAACATCTCTAGAGTGCATTGGTGGATGTGTGTTCCATCCCAGGGGATTACCATTTTACCCTTGACCGCTGTGACCAGAAGCTATTTGGCTTTTACTTCGGGATGGAGCAACTCTGAAGCTAGGGAGCGCTAAGGGGGTTTACATGTATATAAGGGAACAACAAGCTTTACAACTTTAGAACTATGAAGCACCTAGCCTATACTACCACAACCTGAACTTTAAGTTCTGATTGTTTAATCCATGGATGAACAACAAATCATCTACAATCTATTATTCTGAGAATAGCCAGGGAAATCACTACAGCGGCTTTGTAAAAGGAGCCCTAAATGAACTATCAAAAGTAGTTTTTTGAAAAAACTAGGGGCTCCTTTTACTAAGGTACGCTAGCGTTTTTAGCATGCACTGCATTGCCGCGCACGCTAACCCCGCGCTATGCGCCAAGAACTAATGCCAACTCAATGCTGGCATTAGCGTCTAGCGTGTGCAGCGATGCAGCGCGTGCTAAAACCGCAGGCGCAGCTTAGTAAAAGGAGCCCTAGGTCTTTCTCTCTTGCTGCACCATACGCCTGGAACAAACGACCTGAACCAGTACGTCAAGTTCCATTCCTGGAACTATTCAAATCCAGAATAAAAGCCCACCACTTTGAGAATGCATTTAACTCACAACTTCCTTACCCTAAGCAACCGGAGAAACTCTCTAAGCCCTTACTTGTCCTGTCGTCTGGTAATTTAGGCCCCCTTTTATCAAGCCGCGTTAAGATTTTTTTATCGCCAGCCGCTGCAGTGAAAGCTCAGATGCTCATAGAATTCCTATGAATGTCGGAGCTTTTACTGCAGTAGCCAGTGATTAAAAAACCCTAACACAGCTTAATAAAGGGAGGCCTTAGATTGTAAGCTCTAATGAGCAGGGACCATCTCTTGTAGATTATAAAATATCTGTATTATGATTTACGAGTATGTCCATTCCTTCACAATCTCTGCACAAGCTTTTATACACCAGCTCTATGGCCGATATAAGTGGTCACATGTAAAATGTGTGTTCCTATTTCATCTGTTATACTAGTATTCTATCAAGAAAAGTAGGCTCCAAATACCTTCTTAGCATCCATTTCCTCCACTTTTCAAATGAATGTAGGGTGACAATTCAAACTGTTCTATGGACGCACAAGTTAAGGCTTGGGACATGTTCCTACAGGTACTCCTTGATGAAATAGCCCCAGTCACCGCTAAAAATGTACCACAGACTGGCCCAATCCTCGTGTATTATCCTTAATTGGTTCTCTATCCTATTTTGAGTTGTAGTTCTTCCCCTTCAGCCATTCTGTGCCAGTAAGCCCGTGCGTCTTAGTCTACGTTCCCCCTGATTTCATATTTATTGTACGCCGCTTAGCAACCCGATAAGCGGAATATCAAATTTTAATGAAACTTGATCTAAAACTAGGCACCCCTTTATTAAAATACCTTGAAAGGAACCTCTTTAATGATTGTTCACTACAGTTGTTCTCGGTATTTAAACAAATTCCCTTTCTCATATTATTGAGCAAGATATGAAATGTGCCAGCATGAAAACAAATTTTCAGAAAGCATTTCTATCTCCCTTAAAACCTCACCAGTATGTGAACAGCTACATTTTCACTAGGTTTCCACAAAGCACAAGAAAAGGAAAATAAAACGGAGAAGTAATCCCACTTATAATTCTGAGAGAAAAAAAATATTCTTATTCCAAAATACAATTCTATCTTAACTGTATTTGAATTATGCATTTCAAATTGTTAAAGCACATTGTAAGTTTGGCAGCCCCATTTGCTTTATAACTTATGTAATATGTTTGGTCAAGTTGCTGATTCAACAAAAAAGCCATTTATTCTCTATTCTCAATACTGGACATTCAAACTAGTTTATGAAAAGAAGATTTTGATTTTTTTTGTTTTGTGTTTTGTTTTGTTTTTTTGCTTGAGGAAACATCATTTGGAATTGAAAAGAAAATTAGACTGTATTTTTTTCTTGTATTTGTTTTCAGTAATTCACAAATTATCATCCAAGTGTAAGACAAAAAAAATAAAATAGAAAGATTCATTGCACACTGAACAGAGACAGAAAAAGTTCTTGTCATCTAACAAAGTAGACTGATAAAAAAAATCTGTGCAATTCCAGAGACTTGGCAAATATACTAATGCATCTTTTTAACAAAATTGACTCATTTTCCGAGAAATGTTGGGATGTACTGAGCACCGAGTACCTTATAATAGAATAGCTGCTTCAAGCTATTACTTTATTAATAGAAACCCCACACTCTGTACGTGTGCCTTCATCATTCCTTGAGTTTAATAAAATGTTAATTCCAGAATAGAAGATGTGAACTCACAAATCTCAAAAGTGAAAAATCTACTTAATGTCCTATTCACAAAGAAAAAGATTGCCAGAATATTTTTTATTATAAAATACAGCTTAGCCATAATCACTGGCAACCTAACTGAATATTCAGCTATTTAACTGATGTTTCTGTTGTTACTGTACAAACATTGCTCAGTATGAAGAGATTTTTAAAAAAGGACAGGGCTAAACACAGTTTTGTCAAACAATTCTATGATCTTTTTATTTCCACTTGCTTACTACATTTGTTTTAGACATAAATTATTTTAATAATTTAAGCAAAAATGTTGATTCTGATCTGCTGCTATCAAAAACAGCTACCGTCAAGAATAGTCTGAAGCACTCTGAAGATTTAACTGGTTAATCTCTGAAGGCTGTCCTGTCAATTTAGTCTATAATCCCTTCAATTTTTACAATGCTAGACTTGTCAGGTGTCTGTAAACTCAGAATGTGAATTCCAGATGCCAAAGATAGTTGCAAATATTTGGCACAGAGTACAAGACCAGCTGACACATTCTAGCTAACAAGGGAGGATGGTCCAAAGCCATTATAGTCATATCTTCTGATTCTTCAGAGCCCACATATAATATGAAAGTCAACATGTCTCCCTGAAAAATCAATACCATAAAGGAACGCCTTAGAGGCTTGTCCATATCTTCTTCTTTTTTTTTTTAAGATCAAGATTAGATCACCTTGGAAGCAAGAATTTTGTTTTACACTCTTGTACCTTTGCAACTTGGAATCACTCTGGCTGGGAGCTTGAGAGGGATCACTGTCCAAGAAGGAGTAATGCGTGCTGGAGGAGAACATTCTAGCAGCAGCTTCTCTGGTTTAGGGGAATGAGAAAGGTGCTGATTAACTGAGCTTAGATCTGAGGTCATTTTAGACCAAATATGAGACACCATTTAAGGATGTGAACTCTTACCAACAGATATCTTTATAATTATTTATCTACATCTTAGTTATGATATTACTGCCAATCTTGATTTGAGTGATCATCCATTTTGTATGCCTGAGTGACGGTCAGCATAAATGGACTCTTGATTTTAAGGTTGGTTTTTTTTTGAGGAGTGGGGGCGGTTCTGGAGAATTCCATAGAGCTTAGTGACTTTAAGAACTTTATCACTAATTTCTGCCAGAATGTTGGAATTATGTATTCAACATGTGATGGATCTATTTATAGGAATGCTGTTTAGTGCTCGTTCCTGATTTTTTTAAAAGATTGATTCAGCTCAGAAGGAAGACTTGGGGGGGGGGGGAAATTCATCAAAGTTTGGTAAAAGTTTGCCTTTTACCGTACCTTGATTTTCTGTCAAATTCAGCAACCTGGGAGATCCTGGTACTTCAGGTTGCTGAATGCTATGATAACTAAAGTCATCTCACAAGCAGCATTAATCTATCTGCTCAGGAGCATTGGGCCACAAAACCACTTAACAATGCTCCCTGGATGCCAGAGCAGGGTCCCCTCTCCTTCCGGGCCTCCCAACATAAAGTTCCCCTGACTCAAGCCCCATTCCCTCTTCTCTCACCTTAAAGAAACCATTGCCCACTAAAAAGGCTACCTTAAAATCATAGATAATCCAGGGGAGTGATGTCCTGTTGAACCTAAGAGTCTGGCAACTCTTAGTGGTAGTCTCACACAATTCCTGCTGGGGGGGGGGGGCACAGTTCTAGAATTGGTTATGGTTATCTTTATTTAATATACTACCTTTCCTCTGCAAATATCAAAACAGTTTACAATGCATTGAATAGTAAGCAGGTGCTCTAAGCCAGTGTTCTTCAACCTTTTTACACCTATGGACCAGTGGAAATAAAATAATTATTTTGTGGACTGGCACCGGTCCACAGACCAGCGGTTGAAGAACACCGGGCCAAGTCGTGGGCCAGACCCCGCCCCCATAATAGTACTAATTATAACACAATTTTATCCATTCATTTTCCATATATACACACACAATATAATCTTACTAACACATAAAGGTTAACCACAAAATTAAACTACACAAAGCTATATTCCTAAACTTACCATTAGTGATTATATTTATTTTTTACATCAATAAAAAAATTACACAAAGCACACTGTATGCTTCTCAACATTATATCCTACCAGAAAACAGATAACCTCTTTGCAAAAACGGGACCAAAAACTAAAAGTACTAATATATACAAACAAAACCCTAAGATGGAAGACTCTGCATGCAGTACAACCCCAAAGAAAAAGAAACAAATGCATTTCTTCCTGAACAGTGCAAAATACAGACAGCAGATGTACGTGCCAGCCATGTGGACCGGCAGCAAATTTCTGCGGACTAGCACCAGTCCATGGACCGATGGTTGAAGAACACTGCTCTAAGTAGTTTCCCTATCAGTCACGGAGGGTTCATAATCTAACAATGGTACTTGGGGCAATTGAAGGTTACGTGGTAATAACTAGGATTAATTGGTAATAACTAGGAATCATTTTTGGTATGCTGGAGAATTCTTTTAGCAAACTCATGGGGATGCAAAGGGGATACTTTAGGTCCTTCTTTAGCAAGATTTATGTGGCAGAATCCATATGTATACTATACAGTAAATCAATGATTTTATGGAAATATTTTTGGATAAAATTTTCTTTATTTGAAAGAGTTCTGGGGATCATTTAAAAGAATTTTGACTTGGTTAAATTCTTTAAAATCTAAGGGCTCCTTTTACTAAGCTGCGCTAGCGGTTTTAGCGCGCGAGCTAGACGCTAATGCCTCCATTGAGCTGGTGTTAGTTTTTCCATGTAGCGCAGGGGTTAGCACGCGCTAATCTGCAGTGCGCACTAAAAACGCTACCGCATCTTAGTAAAAGGAGCCCTAAGTTAGTTTGCTATGTCATATAAACAAGAGATTGATTATTTGGACATATGTATCAAGAAAGGTTCAAACTACTATGTTTACAACTTTATATAGAAAGCCAGCGGGTAGAAACAATTATCTGAGATTTCATATTTTTCATCCTTACAAGCTGCAATGTTATCTGCCAATTAGTCAAGTTTTATGCTTGCGTTGGATTTGCTCTATTCTTACTGAATTTAACATTTAATCTAAGGATCTCACTAGTGAAACAGGCATATTTGAGAACAAGATTTGCACAATGTGAGCTGTTGTTTCAGATATGAAAGATTCTTTAACTTGTATTTTACTTTATTCTTCAATGGCAACTAGAGTGGCCAAAACTATTCATGATCATTGGCATATAGTGCAATTATATTCGTATGAGGGCTTCTTTGGGTTGTTGGGGTTTTTTTTTTTGATCCTCTAATTATGGCCTTTGAAAAAGAAAAAAACACTGACCACATTTTTTTTCGTATAAAAATCTGGCTACATTGCATGGTATTGAATCAGAAACACATGTTAAATATGGCCATTATCAATTTTGTGCAGCTACCATAGAAGGATCCATTTGGCAAAATCCTCAGACTACTAAAGGGTGCACTAGCCGCTTTAGCACGTGCTAAATGCTAACGCGTCCATTATATTCTATGGATGCGTTAGCATTTAGCGTGCACTAAATTGGCTAGCGTGCCTTAGTAAAAGAGAATATAAGAATAGCCTTACTGGGTCAGACCAATATCCATCAAGCCCAGTAGCCCGTTCTCACGGTGGCCAATCCAGGTCACTAGTACCTGACCAAAACCCAAGGAGTAGCAATATTCTATCCAGGGCAAGCAGTGGCTTCCCCCATGTCTTTCTCAATAACAGACTATGGACTTTTCCTCCAGGAACTTGTCCAAACCTGTCTTAAAAGGTTTGGACTATCCGCTTTTACCACATCCTCTGGCAACGTGTTCCACAGTTTAACTATTCTCTGAGTGAAAAAAATTTCCTCCTATTGGTTTTAAAAGTATTTCCCTGTAACTTCATCGAGTGGGGGTAAGTGCACATTAAAAATGCAAATGTAACTTGATGTGGGTTATATATGTGATTCTATGCCCGTGTGCTTTAATTTATGTTGGAAGAAGCAAATGTCCTATTAAACTACAGCTGAATTAAATCCTGCATTCATTTTGAAGCACCATTGGTTTAGCATTGGCGGATTAAACATCATACAGTTGGGGATATAAGATGGCAAATCATTGATAAGTAGGGTGAGAGGGTGAAAATTATAAGCAGTATTTAAATTATAATGAACAATATTGAGAATATTTGCTAAATACTTTGACACTGTTTGGGCTGAACATGGTGACTGAATGGATGATGCTGTTCCGAGTTCCTGATTGGTTGACTAGGTCACATTTAAACTGTGAAATAAAGCTGTGGCCATCTTGGAAGAGCAGAAGAGATGAGGTTATTGCAATGAGTACGTCGCTTCTGCTGATTAAGTGAGAGTGGCAAGAGGAATGTATTTTTTTAATGATCATTATTGTCTCCTACAGATTATCTTACTGGAAATTGAAGCAGAGAGATAGCCAGTTTGGTGAAACATCCTGTTCTCTGCCACATCTTCCTCTGACATTGAATTTCTGCATAAGATAAGTTGAATTATTTTATGAGTAATAGATGTTATTTATAATGAAAAAGAAGGAACAATGAAAAATATTATAGCCTACTACTATTGAGGAGAAAGTTTTGAAAGGTTACATGAGGGTAAATAAAAAAGGAAAGGCAAAATACATTTAGCGGCTTTATTAGAAGTAATTATGAGTAATTGAACATATCACTTTTCCACATAGTCCCCATGCAAGACAATGCATTTGTTATATCATTCAACTAACTTCTGCATTCCTTCAGAGAAGTTTATTGACTGTTCCCGAAGCCAGGTAAGCACTGCATCCTTTACTTCGTCATGCTTTGTCTTTTGCTCGTTGGGTCACAGCAATGCACCATGTCTTGTCGTCAGTGACAGTTCTCTCCAGAATATTCAGATCTTCTTCATACTATCTCAGGAACATATGCAAATTCCACACGCTGTTGCTTGTGCAGATCAGTAGGCTGTTTGGAAACCCATTGTGTGCAGACTTTCCTGTATCCACAGTCATCATGCATTATGAAAAATGTAGATCCATAGCAGATATCCAAATCTGCAACCAATTGAGAAACCATTATGCATTGGTCTTCTCTAATCAAGGCATCTGCCCTGTCAATGAGCTTTTGTGTGTGCAATGTTGATGGGGAACCAGAACAACCTTTGTCAGTTATACCTGTTCTTCCTGCTTTAAACCTTTTTACCCACTCATAAAACTTTTGTTGATTCATGGTGCTATGTCCATACTAAATCAGTATCTGATAGTGAATGTCCATAGGTTTCATTTCCTCTGCCCAAAGAAAGCGCACTACTGCACATTGTTCTTCGATGGTGCAATCTTCCAATTGAGCGTCCATGTTTCTGACCTCATGGCTGCCACACGACTAAAAGCCAAGCACTGCACTGTGCATGGATGAACTATCCAAAAGGCAATGTACAAGTATATATGTAGCATTTTGCTAGCTCTGTTCCAGTTATTGTGTAATTTAACAATTGTCTTTAATTTTTGATTTGCCCCTCTCTCTCTCTCTCTTTATATATATACTAGCTGATGCCCCGGCGTTGCACGGGTATTTAATTATAGCAATAACACTGTAAATAGATTCAAATAAAGATACTTTATAGTGGTGAAAGAAATTATTTTTTTACAGCTTTATAAAAAGTACAATATTCAAATAATAATGTGAAATATTTGACAAAATTAATACAATACAACTAACACAAAACTTGATTATAAACAACATTTTTAGTTTCACCTCCAGGAGCAAGAACATATACATTCTTGGGTGAACCCACCCTTGAGCAAGCAACATAGAGTTGTCCATGGGAAAAACAGGGGGATCTTAAATCCAATCCACAGTATGTAATAGTCTGTCCTTGTGATTTGTTGATTGTGATAGAGAATGCAAGTCTCACTGGAATTTGCAATCTCTTAAACTGAAAAGGAAGATCTGTTGGAATAAGTGGTATCCACGGGATAAATACGGTTTCACCTTGCCCCTTTCCGGTTAAGATAGTCGCTTCAATTACATTGGACAGTAACCTCTTTACACAAAGCCTTGTGCCATTGCAAAGTTTTGGTGGGTCAAGGTTGCTAAGTAAAATAACTGGAGATCCCACAGCTTTTTACATTTTTTCCATTGACATGAATGGGTGAAATATGATTTTCTGTTTGTAGCTCCGCCCACGTGTGCAGGTGGGCCGCGAGACCCCCAGAACATATCACCCCAGGTAGTGAGGGATCTGCATATCAAGTTTTGTTCAAATCGGTCCTACAGCTTTTTACATTTTTCCCATTGACTTGAATGGGTGAAATCAGATTTTCTGTTTGTAGCTCCGCCCATGTGTGCAGGTGGGCCGCGAGACCCCCAGAACATATCACCCCAGGTAGTGAGGGATCTGCATACCAAGTTTCGTTCAAATCGGTCCCACAGCTTTTTACATTTTTCCCATTGACTTGAATGGGTGAAATCAGATTTTCTGTTTGTAGCTCCGCCCATGTGTGCAGGTGGGCCGCGAGACCCCCAGAACATATCACCCCAGGTAGTGAGGGATCTGCATACCAAGTTTCGTTCAAATCGGTCCCACAGCTTTTTACATTTTTTCCATTGACTTGAATGGGTGAAATCTGATTTTCTGTTTGTAGCTCTGCCCACGTTTGCAGGTGGGCCGCGAGACCCCCAGAACATATCACCCCAGGTAGTGAGGGATCTGCATACCAAGTTTCGTTCAAATCGGTCCCACAGCTTTTTACATTTTTTCCATTGACTTGAATGGGTGAAATCAGATTTTCTGTTTGTAGCTCCGCCCACGTGTGCAGGTGGGCCGCGAGACCCACAGAACATATCACCCCAGGTAGTGAGGGATCAGCATAGCAAGTTTCGTTCAAATCGGGCAAGCCGTTTTTGCGTTGGCAGCTTTTTACATTTTTTCCATTGACATGAATGGGTGAAATCTGATTTTCTGTTTGTAGCTCCGCCCACGTGTGCAGGTGGGCTGCGAGACCCCCAGAACATATCACCCCAGGTAGTGAGGGATCTGCATACCAAGTTTCGTTCAAATCGGGCAAGCCGTTTTTGCGTTGGCAGCTTTTTACATTTTTTTCCATTGACATGAATGGGTGAAATCTGATTTTCTGTTTGTAGCTCCGCCCACGTGTGCAGGTGGGCCGCGAGACCCCCAGAACATATCATCCCAGGTAGTGAGGGATCTGCATACCAAGTTTCGTTCAAATCGGTCAAGCCGTTTTTGCGTGATCGCGGCACATACACACATACACACACACATACACACATACATACCTCCGATTTTATATATATAGATATATATATATAGTGGAACCTTGGTTTACGAGCATAATTCATTCCAGAAGCATACTCGTAAACCAAAATACTCGTATATCAAAGCGAGTTTCCCCATAGGAAATAATGGAAACTCGCTTTCATACGTTCCCCCCCCCCCCCCCCCGAGGCCAGTGGCGCTGCTCCCCCCCCTCCACTCGTGGCACCCCCCTCTCCCGCACGAACAGGCACCCCCCGCCTGAACAACTTAAACTTACCCCCCCTCCCGTCTGGCACCAGCAGGCAGCCCACAGGATGTGCCGGTGCCGCTAGAAGATCTTTCTGCTTCTGTCGACCTTGAGCTTGCATCTGCGCATGCTCAAGGACTTCTAAGTCTCCATCTCGCCGAGATTCTCGGAGATCTACACTAGTGTTTAAGCCCGTTACATTAACGGGTGCTAGTAAAGCCTCCTTCCCTCAAATGCCCTCTATTTTCAGCCCTAGCTACAAACCCATTTTTACCCCCCAGCCCCCTTCTCCCATCTTTTCCCTTTCAGTTTCCAGCCCCAGCCCCCTTTTCTCATCAGCAGCATTTCCCCCCCCCCCCCCCCCACTTCCCTGTGCAGGAGCAGCAGCAGCATTCCCTCACCCTCCATTTCCCTGTACAGCAGCAGCATTTCCCACCCCCTACCCCACTTCCCTGTGCAGTAGCATTCCCTCTCCCCAGTATCCTCATATGTGACAGAATTGGAAATTTTGCATCTATTTACTTGCACTTCTCTTACATTCAAAAGTAAATCGTTATTTCCAACAAACATCACTGCTGTCTTCTGCAAACTCAAGTTCAACTGATTATCCCTCATCCAATATTGTATTCTTTCTATACAAATGGTCAATTTGTTTTTAACATAATCTACCTCCTTCCTTCCACCTGGAGGACTCTTGAGGCCCGTTGCTATTTTGGAGGTCTAGTGGCCCAAGTTTGTTGGGGCTTTGAGGTGGCCCAAGATCTTCAGGTCCTGCCTGCTGTGGCCATGAGGCAGGACTCGTGTGCAGGAAGCATTGTCATCGACGGCCAGGAGCTTTTTAATTTTGATGCCAGCCGCCAGACTCCCCCTGTCCAGTATCTGATCACGGCCAGCTGTAGTGAACCTTGCAGACCTCTCTCCATGTCGGTAGCACGTTCCCTCTGACGGGATCCCATGCGTCAGAGGGAACGTGCTACAGCTACAGCTGGCCGCAATCCTCAGTAGGCTGTTTAGAAGAGGAGGTGGAACAGCCAAGCGCGCATGCGCTATCCTGCCGGCCACAGACCTACAGATCATGGATCACACAGGTAGGAGTGCGCATGTGCGCTTAGCGTTTTATTATAGTACATATATATATATATATATATACACCATATTTTTCACTCCATAAGATGCACTTTTTTCCCCAAAAAATGTGGGTGGAAATAAAGGTGCGCCTTATGGAGTGAATATAACATGTGGGATCTATCTGCAAAGATAGATAGGGAGGGTCATTGGAGTGGGCAGACTTGATGGGCCGTGGCCCTTATCTGCCGTCTATTTCTATGTTTCTATGTAACAAACCACTGGTCCTGCACTGCTCTGTTAATGGGTGCCGTCAGTCTCACTCTTCTGCAAAGCCCTGCTCCTTTTCGTAATCTAATCCGTGCAACTCTCAGACACGCAGCTTCATGCATGCCCTTCCGTTTTGCAGCAGTAAGGAACCCTCATGAGGATCGCTCGTCTGCACACTACAGAGAGAGGGAAAGATAGGGTCAGTTATTTGGCAGCTTAGCCTGGGGTAGAGTTGTGGAGGAAGGATCGTGGGTCGCTTATTTGGCAGCCCAGACTGGGGGAGAGTTGCAGAGGAAGGATCGGGGGTCGCACCAAGTTCGTTTTGGATCATTTGTGTTTCGCTGCTAATGGGCTGGAGTTGAGAGAATTGGATTTGGTATGTGGGGAAGGAGAGTTATGTGCTTTCCCTTCTCTTTGGAGCAAAATAGACCTAACTGTAGGCATCAGTCTGTGGTTTCTCAGTTTAAGCATATCTTAGACGGGGAGCTGGAAAGCACCAGAGGGGTTGGGACGTGGAAGAGTGAGAGGATCATTACTTCCAAGCAAGGGCCACATATCCAGGTGGAAGGCAGAAAGGGAACTAGGCATTGATGCTTGAATTTAGGTTCCCATGTGAGTTTGTTTTGCCCTCTTTGCTTATATGGCCTTGTAGTTCCTTTTGCTTTGAACAATTCTGCAGTTGAATCCGCCTATAATATGACTGTACATATGCTTTCGTAAGAAATAAACTTTCTTATCTGATCTGAAACAATTACCTCACCTCTATCCATATAACGCGTTTTTCGCTATACAGTTGGTAAGAGACATATTTAAACTATCGCTGGGGTAGAGGAACTGGTTTTGGCCCGAGCACACACCCCCCAGGACTTTGTTTTCATTCATGAATTTTGTCTTCCTGTCCTCCCCTCCTGGGCTGCAGCTGCTCCTGTCCCCTTATTCCCCATGCCCCTGCTCCTGTCTTCCGGCTGGCTGTAGCATTTCCTTGCTCTGTGTGTGTGTGTGTGGGGGGGGGGTTCGTGCTTAACTACCCAAACTGGTTTATTTCAACGGGAGGGCCAGGCAGGTCCACGGTGTAGGTGGTAATAGTGATGGTGGTGGGGGGTTGTTTCAAGGACAGCTTCCCTGTAGGGTCTCTGGTATGGGGGTACTTCCCGGGGGGAGGGGGCGGCTTGTCAAACTGAAAGGAGTTGTCCATTGCAGATCCTTGCACTGAGGTTTTGCAATCTGTCCACCCTTCGAGTTGGCATTTGGTGAACTCGCTTGCTGGCAGAGGGAAAGGCTTTGTCTTCTTTCCCAAAGAAGGGGGACCTTATTTCCTTTTCTCCAGACTCACTGCTCTGTCTTCCCACCGTTCCCATGGTACTCTCACCTTGATCTCCCCTTCTGCATGGTACCCACTGCTCTGTCCTCTCACCTTTACTATGGCACTCTCACCTTGATCTCCCATTCTGGTTCAGAATTTTTTTTTGGTTTTTCCTCCTCTACAGGTAAGGCAATTTTGGAACTCTTTTTCTGGAAAGCCCATCAGAGCTGTCGTCTTATTACCCTTGATGTCCTGGATGTCATCAAAATAGCTTCCTTTCAATATTTCATTTATCTTTGGGTAAAAAAAAAATGTAATTGGGGGGCCAGATCAGGTGAGTAGGGAGGGTGTTCCAATACAGTTATTTGTTTTCTGGCTAAAACTCTCTCATAAACAGTGCCTTGTGAGCTGATACATTCTTGTGATGCAAGAGTCATGAGTTGTTGGCAAAACGTTCAGGTATTTTCATTTAACTTTTTCACACAGCCTTTTCAGCACTTCCAAATAGTAAACTTGGTTAACTGTTTGTCCAGTTGATACAAATTCATAATGAACAATCCCTCCGATATCAAAAAAGGTTAGCAACATCATTTTGACTCTTGATTTGGACTGGCAGAATTTTTTGGTCTTGGAGAATTGTGCACCTTGACGCTTTGTTTCAGGGTCATATTGGTATACAGGAGGTGACTTTGTAGGATAGAACATTATATGATGGGTAATATAAAGTGCGACAGTTCACAGTACAGTGGGCAAAGCGCATCAATGTTTGAAATTCATGACAGCAGAGAATCGGCTCTTCTTTGTAAGGTTTGGGAATTTGAGTAGGTGCACTTTCCTAGAGGGTCAAGGGAAGAGGTGGGTTTTTATTGCCTTCCTGAAGTTCAGTAGACCTTCTAATGATCTTATGTAGGCAGGTAGTTTATTCCAAAAGTGGGATAGGTACTGCGAGTACAATCTTTTTTGGTTGGTCTCAAGGGAGAGGGCATGTCCTGAGGATGCGTGTAATTGTTTTTCTTCTTGCAAGTGTAGCGGTCGATTCGGGGTGTAGGGTAGTAGTTTGTTTGCTATGTAGGCTGGTACCATGTCATGAAAGAGTTTGTAGGCCATTACTAGGTCTTTGAATATAGATTGTTTGTCGATCGGCAGCCAGTAGGCAGCACACAGCGCCAGAGAGATCATGTTTCGTATGTGAAGGTTCTTCAGAAGTTGGATGGCGGCATTTTGTACTTGTAGTTGATGGGTGTTTTTTGTAGTAAGCCCATTTAGGAGCATGTTGCAATAGTCCATATAGGAGAGAACAAATGCATATAGTTGTTGAACGAAGTCCTGCTCTGAGAAGTATCGTCTGATTTTCCTTAGCCACCGGAGGTAGAAGAACGAAGCAGATACTACTTGTAAGATATGGTCAGAAAGTAAAAGGTTGCCATCAAGGATCACCCCTAGGCTGCATACTTTGTCTTTGGCCATCAGGGTGATGGGTGTGTGAGTTTGGAGTTATCTCTTCTTATCCAGAGAAGTTCGGTTTTCACCGCGTTTTGTTGCAGTTTGTTTCTGGTCATCCAGCTTTTTATTTCCAAGATGTAGTCATGTAGTTTGGAGATTCGAGTGTCCTGGTTCAAGCCTAACGGTAGGTACAGTTTTATGTCATCAGTGAATAAATGAATCTTTATTTGATGTTTTAAGGTGATGTCTATTGCTGGTCTTATATAGAGATTGAAAAGCAAAGGGGACAGGAGGGTGCCCTGTGGTACTCCATATTTTATCAGTTTACGTTGTAATAGGGTAGATTTTAGTAGGACACTTTGGGTCCTATGGCTCAAGAATTACAAGACCCATTGGAGCGCTCGATCATTTATTCCAATAGTTGAGAATCTGGCAAGGAGACAGTGATGGTCAATGATATCGAAGGTGGTACTGAGGTCTAGAAGGACCAGAAGCTCATCATTCCCTTTGTCTAGTTTGGTCCAGCAATCATCGATAATGTCCGCTAAGACCATTTCCGTGCTATAGAGGTTTCTGAATCCAGATTAGTAATGGAAGAGGGTGTTCTGTCTGTTGACAAAGGCCAGGAGTTGCAATATACAGTTTTTTCAAGGATCTTGGAGATGGCATTCCAAGTCTGCTTGAGTTTGAGGTTTTTAGTAGTGTTTGTCCCAAAAAGAGGGGAGGTAGAGGGAAAGAGTGGCTGGGCCACAGGCAAAGATTTAAGAATTCAACACAGTTCCAAATCATAATAATGGGCCCAATATGGGCCCAGGCTCTCCAACAAAAAGGACTCTTAACTAAGCCTTAGGTCCTTGGCCTGCTGGCAGAGCCAGTCCACAGCCCCCTGCCAGCCAGGTTATTACATTTCGCTTCAGACATAAAAATGTGAAAACTTCATTCTGCCAAAACCTTTTACTTTTGGTAATTTTTAACTTTTCCCTTTCTGACACCCACAGGACTGTTCTACCTTTAATCTAGCAACAGCCTGTGTGGACACATACATGTCCAAATGTAGTTGAACCAATAACCCGCCCAACTATTTCCAAGTGTCATCTAGTTTTCTAAAACTAGAAAGGTAACTCATAGGGATTATGCAGCCCTGCTCCACTGGACAAACTTTGTGCTAAAAGGAATGCCTTCAAACAGACATATTCTGACCCATCCCCATCCTTTAGCACTGCTGTGACACACACACACACATTTCCATTTTAACTATTAAACTCAGGATCAAACTTCAGCATAAACTTTAATTAATTATACCACTAGTTACCTCACTCTTCCATATATTCTTCTGGCTGGACGTATTCTGGCTCAGGAGAGCAGTCCATCCATCCCCCACTCTGTATCACTAGGAAAAAAATTCATTCTCATCCATCTCCATACATTTATCTAGTTCACACACTACTTCCCCATCCCCTATCTGGGAATCAAAGGGTTTCCTAGGGCTGTCCTCCAACTCCCCTTCAGAGAAATATTCCTCTTTTCCTTCTATGGGTTTAACTTTTAAAGGCAAGTACTTATCTCCTGAGAAATGTTCAGTTTGCCCTTTTCTGCCAGAGCTTCTGGGGAAACCCCTGATCTGTATGGAGCCCGTCTGCCTGCCAATAGTGGAAGCTGTAGGCAGACTGCTTCCCTCTGCTCTGGCCAGTTGAGATCAATTTTTGCATCTCACCTCCTGATTTCTTCCACGTGCAGTTCAGAGGTTCCCGAGTCTGCTGACTCCTCCCCATTTCTCAATCTGTTTCTCAGGCTGCTCTGCTGGGGAAAGTGACTCCCTCTTCCCTCTAGACCTGGGAAAGGAATAATACTGGCCAAGGTTGGTTTTAGGAGCCCTCCCCACCTAGATTCCAGGTTACAGTGTTTTAGTGTTCTCTCCATTCCCAGGAACCTGCTTTGAAGTCCTGCTTCCCTCCTTTTGCCAAAGCATATTTTTGGTCTGTTCCAAGTGCTCAGGGTTAGTTTTTTAACCATGGCAGATACCTGCCTGCCACTATATATATATATATATATATATATATATATATATATATATATTGTGGCCGGGCCCGTCCCCGAGTATGTGTGAAAACCAGGCTCGGACCCCAGGTAAGATTTTTGTTGCACCTTTTATGTGGTTGGTTGAAAGAGAAACCTGGATACGGATTTTGGGAATAAAACTCCACCAGGTTTAATGATGCAAAGCAGAAAAAAACCCTGAAACTTTCAAACTGAAGTATTAGGCCACTCTGCGATCCCTTGGGTAATTTCATATACTGAAGTCCAGGACACACTGGGGCTTTGGTTCAGGAACTGGACAGTCCTTATTAACAAAAAGACTTAAAAAAAAACCCTCAGGTTTCTTCAGTTCATTTACTGTCCCATATTCCTGGTATCACAGCTGAGCACAGCCAATGTCAGCTATTTTATTCCTCACACATCTCTTCCATAAGAATAGAAACAGAACTAATATCTTTTCTTTTCCTATTTGCTTCTATGTCACGCTATCCTCTTAAAGGACGTACACAGACCTGCCTGACAGGCTGTGCGGGGCAAGCCTCCCTTTTCTTGAGGTCTTCAGACCCTCCTGATTATGCCCCCTATCTTCTCTCATCTCCAGCTCTTATGGAGTCTTGACAAAAGGTTGTTTAAAGAAGCATTTCTCCTTAATTAAGCAGTGCCGCTTCAGCAGTGCTCATAGCTCTTCTCTGGTTCAAGTTTAAAGAAAACTAACTGGGCTGTTTCTATACAGGACAGGACGGAACCCTCATACACTGTTCCCTCCCAAGTCCATGTCCTCATCAAACATACTTTCCTCAGGGTCACTATGCATTTCCCATTTAGCGTTTAAGGAACCCGGGCTTTCCATCCATTCATTCCTTTCAGGCTTTACCCCCCATCCTCCTCTCTGTATGTCTGCCAGCTCTCCTGAAATGTTTTCATTAAGATCACCCCCCAGCCCTTCCCTCCAAGGCTTAATAGGCAAGGCACTATACCTCCCGGGAGTTAAACTTCCTCTCCTTATGGGCTGGCCTTCTGCAAACCTTCCTTGCTGGGGATTAGGAGCAGTGTGGAAGCTACGATCTCTGCGTGTGGCTTGGCTTTCCCAATCAGAGCCAGCTGAGCTTCCCTGATTCCTCTACCGATTTCCTATTTGAGGCTTCTCAGCCTGCCAGCTACGGGGGCTGACTCCACCCTTTTCTAAGTGGGTTTCAGGTTTCTCCCTAGCTCTGGGAAAGGAGTAATAGGGGAGATTTTCTGTTTTCAGTACCTTCCCTGCCTGATTTCTGGGCTGGGTCACAACCTGTCTTTTCCCCTTTCTTTCTGGCAGAGCCAGACTACGGCTGTCAGCAGGATGTTCTTGTC